>NW_023416284.1:42622501-45122501 GCF_014176215.1 Rousettus aegyptiacus
TGCTTCAGCTCTTTTTCTTTAAGAAATAAAATATAATTGAAGGACCTATGTACCCAACCCCGGTTCCATTCTTGTTACTCCCACTTCAGAGATAATAGCTGTCCTGAATTTAGTGATTTTTCAGTCCATAGAAGGAATTTTATTTATTTTTATTAAATGTTTAGATTGATGCATATCAGTTAGGGTTGAATTCAGGTACATGTAATAGAAAACCCAAATAACAGTGGTTTAAAGAGAAATAGAAGTTTATTTTTCTTATATAATTGAGAGACTTAGAGTAGGCAGCTGAGACAGTGAAGTTGATTTGGTGTCAGTCAAATTATTTGGAATTCTCTTGATTTTCCCATGGTGATTGCAATATGGTTGCTCCAACTGCAATCATGGTGACCCATTTCTAGGCAAGAAAAAAAAAGGAAGAATCAAGAACAAAAGAACATGTCATCTGAATCTTTCCTCCTTTTTAGGATCTTTTTCAAGAGCCCTACCCAACAATTTCCTCTTAGTTCCTGTTTTTCAGAAACATATCACAACCTATGTAGCTGCAAGGGAAGCTCAAAAATATAGTTTTTCACTTGGACACGTTCTCACCACAATAAAGTAGGGTTCTGCTATTATAAAGGAGGGGAAACTAGATATTGGGTAAGCGACTAGCAGTCTTTTCTACAATATGTATCCTTTCTAATATACTGACTTGAATGTTTTTAAATTTTATATAAATAAAATCATATGTAAATGAAATTATACTGTTACCTTCTACAATTTGCTTCTTTTGCTTAACTTCATATTTTTGAGATTCTCCCACATTGATATAATAACTAATTCATTCTTTTTCATTACTTTAAAATATTTCCCTTATGAATATACCACAATTTATTAATCCATTCTCTGTCAACGTACATTAGGTTGTTTTAAATTTTTCAGTGAACATTCTCTTATGTGTCTCCTTCAAGGTAAACATAAATCAAATTTCATTTCTTCCTCCCTACAATTCTCCAGTGGTTTCTTATTACATGAAAATAAAATCTAACCTTCCTTGCATACAAAATCCTACACGAACTAGTCCCCACATCCTTTCCCAATCTCATTTAGTTCTACTCTCCCTCTTGCTCGCTCTGCTCCATACATATTGGCCTCTTTTCAATAACTAATATGCCAACCACTTTCCTTCCTCAGGGCCAGGGGCTGCTCGAGGTTTTGTAGGGCCCGAAGCTTATTCAATTTAGGTACAATAATATAAAATTAAGTGCAGGTCATTGGAATAGACCAAGGCAAATGAGGTGCCCTGATACTTAAGTGTCATTTATCTTCATGGAAAATTCTCCTCTGCTCAAGGGTCTTTGAAATTCTATTCTTTCTGCATGGAATGTTATTGCCCAAGATGTTCTTCCCCAGGCTCCAGTTAATTATTCAGGTCTGTGGAAGAGACTGCTAGTCCTGTAATATCACTATCCATTTCTGCCATAGTAATAATTTTAGCTGAGTGTTTACTACCCAGCTTTATTTACCCAAGTAAAAACTACATTTTGTAGTAGACAATTATTCGTGGCTATATTCTGGCCAATAGGATGTAAAGAAAATGATGTGTTCGCTTTTGGGGTGATTTTTTAAAGGGGATACATTTTTACAAAGGGATGTCCTTCTTCTTCTTTCCTGTTCTTCTTTCCTGTGGGTTACAGTGTAGGCCTAGTGGTTAGTCATCTTGGACCATGTGGATGACACTCAAGGAATGGTAGAACAAGAGCATAGAAGGAATTTAGGCCCCAGACAACTTGGTGAAAGAGACTACCGAAAACACTTGATAAGAAAAAAATTAACTATTGTGTTTTAGGCCTCTGTTATTTTTTAAATAAATTTATTTATTTAAATTAGTTTTAAGTATACAATACTTTGGTTAGACATCTATATTGTTCATAAAATGATTCCCCCAATTGCTCCCTCCCTTTCCTTGCCCTCCACTTAGCCATCATATTAATACTAACTGCATTCCCTATGCTGTGCTCCCCACCCCTGTACCCAACTATAAATTATTAATTTGTACTCCTTTAATCCTTCACCCCTTTCTCCCAGCCCCCCAGACCCCCTCCATTCTGTCTGTCACCGAATTATCCACTATATTTGTGAGTCTAATTTTTGTTGTTGTTGTTGTTGTTTAAATGCCTACATCACCTGGTATTTCCTAGGTGGTCTCCCATCCAAGTACTAACCAGGCCCGACCCTGTTTAGTTTCCAAGATCAGATGAGATCGGGCATGTTCAGGGTGGCATGGCCATAGACGTGAGTCCGCTTTTGATTAGTTTGTTCTTTTTGTTCCTTAGATTCCGCATATAAGTGAAATCATATGGTATTTATCTTTCTCTGTCTGACTTATTTCACTCTAGGTCCATGTCATTTCAAATGGTAGGATTTCATTTTTTTAATGGCTGACTAATATTCCATTGTATATATGAACCATAATTTCTTTATCCAATTGTCTGTTGATGGGCATTCAGGTTGCTTCCATATCTTGGCTATTGTAAATTGTGCTGCCATGAATATTGGAGTGCATGGATCTTTACAAATTATTGTTTCGGTTTTCTTTGGATGAAAACTCAAAAATGCAATTGTTGGGCCAAAAGGTATATCCATTTTTAATTTTTTGAGGCATCTCTATACTGTTTTCCGTAATGGCTATACCGGTTTTCAATCCCGTTAACAACGTATGAGGGTTCCCTTTTCTCTGCATCCTTGCCGACACTTGCTGTTTCTTGATTTATTGATGAAAGCCATTCTGACAGGTGTGAGGTGATATCTCATTGTGGTTTTAATTTGCATTTCTCTGATAATTAGCAACCTTGAGCATCTTTTCATATGTCTGTTAGCCATCTGTATTTCTTCTTCAAAGAAGTATCTGTTCAGGTTTTCTGCCCATTTTTTAATTGGATTGTTTGTTTTTTTGTTGTTGAGTTGCATAAGTTCTTTATAAATTTTGGATATTAACACCTTATCAGATGTATCATTAGCAAATATCTTCTCCCAAACAGTTGTTTGTCTTTTTATTCTGCTGATGGTTTCCTTTGTTATACAAAACCTTTTTAGTTTGATGTAGTCCCATCTGTTTATTTTTTCTTTTGTTTCCTTTGCCCAAAGAGATCTATCCGAAAAGAAATTCCTGTTAGTAATATCAGAGAGTTTACTGCCTATGTTTTCTTTAAAAGTTTTATGGTTTCAGGTCTTAAATTTAAGTCTTTGATCCATTTCGAGTCTTTTATACAGTGTAAGAGGATGGTCCAGCTGCTTCTTCTCCTTCTCCTTCTCCTCCTTCTTTCTCCTTCTCCTTCTCCTCCTCCTCCTCCTCCTTCTTTTGCATGTATCTGCCTAATTTCCCCAACATCATTTATTGAAGACACTATCTTTACCCCATGATATATTCTTACATCCTTTGTCATATATTTAGTGACTATATAGGCGTGGATTTATTTCTGGGCTCTCTATTCTGTTCCATTGATCAATGTATCTGTTTTTATGCCAGTACCATGCTGTTTTGATTATTGTAGACTTGTAGTATAGTTTTATATCAGGAAGTATGATACCTCCAACTTTGTTCGTCTTTCTCAAGATTGCCATGGCTATTCTGGGTTTTTATGGCTCCATATAAATTTTAGGATTATTTGTTCTAGCTCTCTGGAAAATGCCATTGGTATTTTGATAAGAATTGCATTGAATCTATAGATTGTATTGGGTAGGATGGCAATTTTAACAATGCTGATTCTTCCTACCCATAAACGGGGTGTATGCTTCCATTGATTTGTATCTTCTTCGATTCTTTTTTTTGATGACATAATTTTCTGAAAATAGATCTACTTTCTTAATTAATTTGGCTCCCAGGTATTTTATAGTTTTCAATGCAATTGTAAATGGGATTGTTTTCTTAATTTCCTTTTCTGAAAGTTTGTCATTGGTGTATAAAAATGCCACTAACTTCTGAATATTTATTGTGTAACCTGCTACTTTATTGAATTCATTAATCAGATCTAACAGGTTTTTGGTGAGATCGTCAGGGTTCTCTATATATAGTATCATGTCATCAGCAAATAACGAGAGTTTTACTTCTTCCTTTCTGATTTGGATGCCTTTTATTTCTCTTCTTGTCTTATTGCTGTGGCGGCTTCTGTTATATTTTGGTTCTCTGTTACATTCAGTCAAATCTATCCCCAATACATAGTTTTGTTTCAAGTATCATTTCCTCACCAAGCCTTCTCTGACAACCCCATCTCAAGTTGTTCCACACTTATAAACACCAAGTCACTCTCTAGCACATCAGCCTGTATTATTTTCTTCATTGAATTTATCTTTGTCTGAAAATATTGTTTGTTTGTTTGTTTATAATAATCTATCTCTCCCCACTAAAAAATAATAAATTTTATGGAGGTGGGAACTTTGTCTGCCTTGATAACTGCTATATGCCCTGTGCCTAGAACGCTCCCTTGTATATAATAAGACCCAATAATTATTTATTGAATAGATGAAGAAACAAATCAACAAAAAATAACACTAGTTTCCACTAGACTGTAAACCGTATGAAGGTAGGGACAATGTCTGTTTGTTTATTGTCACATCACCAGGAACAAACAAACTACCCAACATCCATTGACAAATAAATGAATAAGAATGAATATAGTCCCAAGGGCTCTTCTGAATTGAGTCGATAATCAAAATCCAATCATGAATATAACTTCATTGTTCAAAAGATGTTTTAAAGTCTAGCTTCCTGGGAAAAACATGTGTTCACTAGGGAATTAAAAAATAGCAGTACCACTACAGATACTAAGTGAAAAATGTTGAAAGAAAAAAAACTTTCACAAAAAGTCTCGTGTGATTAATTTAAAATGTAAGTACCAATAACACTAGCTAACATTTATTGAGGGTTTATTGGATGAGAGGCACTGTGTTAAATGGTTCCCATCTATAACCTCATCTAATTCTCATAACAATCCTGTGAGTAGGTGATAGTGGTCCCTGATCCTCATCTGAACTTCTTGGAAACCAATATATTTTCATGTTCAGAATTTTTTTCAGAAAATTAATATAGTACATATACTACATTAGCACTCGTAGCAGGATCTGGGGCAGCATTCCATAGCCAAATATGCAAATATTTCTGCAGAGAAACATGTGGATATTTACTAGTTGTTGGGTACACAAAGACTCTAAGCAATCATATACTCATTTTAGTTAGATTCTGCTTGAGTTAAGATGTGGCAGGTTTTCCTGGCAAATGAGTTACAAAAACTTTGAACTTTCATGGATTTAAAATTTTAGAATTACAAACAAAACATTGTGAGTTTGTAAAATCATCCCAGTTTTATAGGTAAAGAAACTAAAACCAAAGAACTTTGTTCAAGGCCCCAAAGACAGTAAGAAGAAGTGAATTTGAACCAAGACAATTTGGTTGAAAATTTACCATGCTAAACCAATTTACTATAATACCTGAAAGTCCATATTGCTTAAGGTTTTTCTTTCTGAATCATGGGAGATGTTCCATCTAAAAAGGAACAAGTTTGCCCTGCAGAGGACATTTGCACTTCAGGGTATTGGATAAATTAGGTGACCCTCAAAGTGCCTTCTCACCCTGAGAGTGTATAATCATCTGAAAATATATATCTTATACTAATCCTAGTTCATAGACCACATTTGTACATGGCCTCTTGTGGTGGTATAGGAAATTGATGTTTGCTTCATTCATTCACTTATAGTATGAGCATTCATCATGTGCTAAACAATGTAAGAAACATGAAAATTTATTGTACATGACTCATGATCTCAAAAAGCCTGCAACCCAGTTGAAGAGACATGACATAAAAACAGAACAAGTTCAATAGCCATAGAAATAGAACTGGTTACAAAGCCTGAACAGGAAAAACAAAGGGGTGAGGCAGATAGTAAATGCTCCAGGAGATTAGAGAAAGAAATCGCTGTGGGCTAATGGAATCAGAGAAGGCTTCCTGGAGAAGATGAATGGGGGCCTCAAGGGATGAGAAGGATTTATATGGATATAGAAAAGAGAGGTGGTATTTCAGGTATAGGCTATGACCCATAACTGTGTAGCATCCAGTAAAAAAAATGCATACATTTAGCACATGCAAATTACTTTTGGAGACATTTGTCTTAAATGGATGTACGTATAAGAATAAATAGTGGACACTCTCAAATGTGTCTTTCAGTTACATACATTATAAAGAATCCTCACATAAGCAGTTTTAAACACCCTGAGAAAAGTTGCTTTGACACTTTTCAACCAGGTAGTATTCCAAGCGCTTCTGCAGTAAAAGAAGCAGTCCTAAAATCAAGCAAGTACCTAAGAAACAAAAGCTGCCTCTAGGACAGAATATTCAAGAACACTCTCTAGGAGAGACTACCTCCTCCACTATTCAGCAACATATCTTGAAGCACGGGACTGATTTATGCTTCCAGTGTCCTCCAAGATTTCATAACTTTAGGGCATTTATATAAATATGTCTTATGCCACATACTACTGCATAAGTATAATACAACCAGTAACATCATACGCATGTATAAATATGCTGATAGAGTTAATATTTATGTATGCAGAGAAATGATACCAAAATTACACCCTAAATTTAAAAGTGAATTGTCATTTTTAGTACACTCTTGAAAACAAGCTCTCTGACATCATTCCTTTTTAATAAAATATTGTTAAACTGACTTTAAGCCCAGAAGTTATTTCTTCTTGCCTACAAAAAAAAAATGGTAAATTACACATTTTGATATTAATATGATGTTGAGTCACACCAGATGAATACACATTAAAAGGGTCGGCAGCACCTAATGGCAAGTTTGGTAAATTCCCTCGCAATATCAGAAGGGTGATACCCCTGCTTTCTCTGCTTTAGGAAGGCCGAAATAAAATGTGGTTCCAACAGAACCCAGTCCATTTCTTGATGAATTCACATCATTTAAAATCACGCCCTTCACATTTGCCAGTCCACGGACCAGTCGTGATTGAATATCAGTAACATCCATGAAAACAGAGCATCTTCCCTTCTACCTTAAATCTCAGCCTGCATTCTTTTTGGAGCCTACCTTTTCCTGTTCTGTCACTCATTCCCCTGGGACATTCTAAAATACTCATTTTGGTCTTTTAAAAGTAGATATTTAATATTCTGATTCATACACCATTATCAGAGAATAATTATGAGGAAATGTGTGTCTTAATAATACATGTGTAGAATAACATTTTAAATACTCCTCAACGAATTTTTGTTCTCGGGAATTTCTTTATTCTATCATTAAACTGAAACCTTGATGTTTGATGTGGGGGAGGGAAGCTCTTAATTCCCTGAAATAGTAACTTTGAAAGCCTACGAATGTTTCTTTTGTTTTGTTGGTGTGGTCATGTGAGTGTTTTTCGAAAGAGAGAAAATGTTTCCTCTTAAAAAGTAGAAACATGAAGTTCTCAGCACGAAGTCCATATCAAGATAAAGGAATTGAGAAGAAGGCATAGTGAGAGAAGATCCATGTTTGATAGGCTGAAGAAAGGTTTGAGGATGGAAAGAAGAGCAATGAAGTTAGCCACTGATGTGAGTCTCAGAGAAGGAAGCCTACACTCTGGTGCCCCCGTGCTCAGCCCTATGTGAAATGACAATAGAAATCTCAAATAGGTTTGGGAGATTCTAAAGACAGATATGTGCTTTGCTTCCTGACTAAAGCCCAGAAAGACAGCCAGTTTCCTTAAGAAAATCCTTGTACCAGAAATATGTAACAGCAATTCAACAAAAACTCTTATAGGTGTGGGAAAAAACCTGTCACAGTTCTATGAGTCTTCCTCCACCCCAGAAGTGGCTGCAAAGCCAGGTAGCCTGAGGGCAGGGAGGCACCATGAACGCAGACTGTAAAAGCTGGAAATCGTGATATGAAGATTCCAGATATTGAAGCAGATGTGAGAGTGACTAATGTCTAGCAGAAACAAAAGATTATCACAGACCAGATTCTTCCTTCTCCTTAGATCACAGCAAATTTAAACTCTAAAGAACTTAGATGTCACTGAAGGAAGAAGGGAAAGGTTAAAACCCTAAATTTGACTGAGTTTACATTTTAAATGATCACTATATATTTAGTGACAAATAGAATGCTTAGGAAAGAACTTCCCCAAATTCCCACCATCGTGCACACCATCCTGCCTACATCCATATCCTTATAACCTACTTCGCTCCAATTACCATGGAAAATGTTTGTGTTTTCTCGAAAGCCTTGTTCTCTGGTTGAGCACTGAATCCTATCTGCTTCCATCTATTCAAAAAGAATGCTCCAGCGATCATCTCTTCTTTTTCCTATCAATTTTCATTCTTTTCTAGTTATTTCCATAAGCAAATAAACATGCTGTACTTACTTTCATCTTTTAAAAAAGCACTCCCTTGATGAATGAGATATTTGCATAGCACTATAATATTACCCCACAGATTTTTTTTTTAACTAATTACATAATGGAGAAATCTGGCAGTCACCATTCTAACTAAGAGATCCAATTTAGCATAACTACGGTGGACAAACTAACATTATGTGCCTCCTGGTGGGATATAATATGAAGTACATAATATAACTTAAGATATTCTTGCCAAAAACGTTTAATCTGAATCTAAGTAAGCCTCTAGACTCATTTCCAGTTAATAGGATATATAGGTGAAAAATAAATAAGCCAAACTATACTATCAATAATTAGAAAAATCCAGAATGTGGGATATACCAGAGGACAACAGGCCTGAACTTTTGAAAAATAAAAATTACCTTAAAAAAAGGCAAGAGGATTTTTCTATTAATAGATATTAAAGAAATATAACAATAGCAATATGTGAATCTTGACCAGTTTTTGGATTTAAAAAAATATATATATAAGGCTTTTTGAGAAAATTGGAATGACTGGATACTAGATGACGTGGAATTATTTATTTTCTTGGAATATGCAAGTGAAGTATTTATGGGTAAAGTGTCATGCTGTCTGCAACTCACTCTGAAATGGTTTAGCAAACCACTGACAGAGACAGAGACAGAGACAGAGACAGAGAGAGAGAGAGAGAGAGAGAATGAGCAAGAACAAATAAAGATATTAAAAACTGGTGAATCTAGATGAAGGATATACGGTTATTCATTGTATGATTCTTTCACCTTTTCTGTGGGGTTGGAATTTTCTAAAGTAATTTCTTTTTAAAAGTTTATGTTGACAGCATAACCCTTTCAAGGTAACTAATGTTCCATTTCTGTACTTCCCTTGGAAATTTCCTTGGAAAGAGTTGTTTATACCCAAAGTTTCCATTTCCTCTCTTTCCATTCTTTCTTGAATTTATTCCAAGTAGGCTAACTCTTAGGTCTTCACCAAAACAGATCTTGGTCACCATTAACCTTCACACAGACAAAACCAATGTCCACCAACGAATAAACGGATACACAAATGCGGTACATATTTATATAATGGAATGTTATTTGGACATAAAAAGGAATGAAGTTCTGATATACACTGCAACATAGATGAACCTGGAAAACATCATGCTAAGTCAAAGAAAGCAGATACAAAAAAAAAGCACACACATATTGTATGATTCCATTTGTATGAAATATCCAAAATAGGCAAACCCATTCAGACAGAAAGTAGATGAGGGGTTGCCAGAAGCTGCGGGAAGGAATGGGGAGTGACTGTTAACGGGTACGGAGTGATGAAGTTCTGGAATTAGATGGTGGTGAAGGTGGCACAACTCTATTAACAGTTTAAAAACCACTGAATGAAAGAAATAAATAAAAATAAAAATAAAAATAAATAAAAAATCACCAAATTCTACATTTTAAAAGGATGAATTTTGTGGTTGTCTTGGAAAATCCAAAATTCTTACCTTGGTCTAAAAGATTTTTGCTAATCTGGCTTCTATCTTTCATCTTCTTTCACTTTCCCCACCTCCACTTTGCTCCATCCTCCCTGCTGCTTCTCGAACTCTCAAGCACACTACTTCCACAGGGCCTTTAAACTTGCTATTCCTTGTGCCTCAAATGTTCTTCCTCTGCTAGACCTCTTATCTCCTTAGGGTTCTGCCTAAATTTTGCCTTTTAGAGACTATGTTATATAAGCTCATGGGTGGAAACAACGCACCCACCCCCACCTCCAGTACTCCCTATCTCTCTTGCTCTCATTTTCTTGGCACTTTTCACCGCCCAACCTAGTATGTATGTATGTATGTATTATCTTTCTGCCCCATTTCAGTATAAGCTCCATGAAGATAGGAACTCTGTCTATTTTGTTCATTGCTATTACTATACCTCTAGTATTTATAACTGTGTCTGGCATGTAGTACATGCTCAAGGTTATGCAAATAGTGTGTAACCATGTGCCTCAAACGCTAGAAGTCCACTTTCAAGCGTGAATAGCTCCTAAGAAAAGATTGCTAATAGCTCCACTGGCCCTGAGCTCCATAGAAAAAAGGCAAAATACTAGTACAAGTAGGAGGAATAATCCAAAGTATTGGGGTTAGATGTGACAACAACCCAAAAAGTATCTATATTAGAAAGAGAACTATCCCAAATGTTAGGATTAGGAATAAGAGTGTTTGAGTTGAGGAAAGTGAGATTAGATTATATAACACACATCTGCCACTTTACAAAATCTTCAATACATCACCTTTTTGATAGCTTTCTCTGCTACATTGGTAAAGAAAAATGAGGAGGCAGTGATAAGGAATGATTGCAAAAAGGGCAGATATGTAATTATTGCACTGAGGGAAAAAAAAAGAAAGAAAAAGGAATGGCAACTTTTACCCCAGAATACACAAAGATATTTTCCTCTTCAAGCCTTGGAAAAGGTGAGACATGTTCTATGTTTAGTTGCTCCACAGAGGCCATCCTACCTATTCACAGAGTACACTCCACATCTTAGGCAGCTATCTTATCAATTCCAGTCTGTTGGTTACAGGATAGATAAGGACCAAGAAAAGATGTGGGTGTGCAGAGCCACATACACCACAACTGCAAATGTAATGCACAGACTTCTCAACAATGGCACTGAAGCAATTACACGTCCATATGCAAAAAAAAAAAAAAAAAAAAAAAGAATCTTGATCATATCTCATACCGTATAGCAAAATTAGCTTAAAATGATCATACGACAAGTTGTACAACCAAAAAATTATTTCAAAAGAAAACATAGAAACAAATATTTTTTATCTTGCATTAGCTAAATATGTCTCAGATATGACACCAAAAACACAATCCATAAAAAAAAAAAAATGATAAATTTGACTTCATCAAAAATGTCCTTTGAAAGACATTGTAAGGGGATGAAAATACACAAGGCACAGACTGGGAGAAAATATCTGCAGATCACATATCCGATAAAGAACTTGTATTCAGAACATAGAAAGAACCTTCGAAAATACAGTAATTCTATATAATCCCATACAATAAATAGGCAAAAGAGTTGAAAGATGTTTCACCAAAGAATATACACAGATGGCTAATAAGCAGATTGTTTTAGTTTTCTAGAGCTCTCATAGCAAAATACTACAGACCGAGTGGTTTAAACAACAAAAATTTATTTCTCACAGTTCTGGAGACAAGAAGTCCAAGGTCATCAAATCAGTCAACAGGTTTGGTTTCTTCTGATGACTCTGTCCTTGATCTGCCAATACCCACCTTCTTGCTGCCTCTTTACATAGTACTCCTCAGTGCACACATGCCTCAAGTATCTCTTCCTCTTCTTATGAGGACACTAATCATATTGGATTAGGGCCACACTCTTATGGCCTCATTTTAACCTGTCTCTTTAAAAATCTTATCTATAAATATGGTTACATTCTGAGGTATTTGAGGGATGAGACTTGAACATATGAATTTTAGAAGGACATAACTCATCCCATAGCATATGTGAAAAGATGCTCATCATCATTGGTAATTAGGGGAATACAAATTACTGCCACAATAAGACACTACTACATATCTATTAAATAGATAAAATGAAAAGACTAATCCTAACAAGTCTTGATGAGATATGGAGAAACAAATTCTCATGTACTGACAGTGAGAATGTAAAATTGTACAAACCCTTCAGAAAACGGTTTTCCAGTTTTCAAAAAAGTTAAATATATGTACCGTGTGAGCCGGTCTTTCCCTTTTTAAGCATTCACCCAAGAAAAATGACAGCATGGGTCCACACACAGACTGTACACTAATGTCAATAGCAGCTTTATCTACAATAGCCAAAAACTAAAACAGCCAAAAATGCTCATCAGCATGTGAATGGACAAATTGTGTTTTGTCCATACAATGGACCACTGCTCAGCAATGAAAAGGAACAAACTACTGATACACATAAGAGAACAGATTAATCTCAAAATAATTATGCTGAGTGAAAAACTTCAGACACCCGCTCCAAAAAAGAGTATATACTGTGTATGCCTTCATTTACATAAAATTCTAGAAAACACTAACTGATCTATAGTAACAGAAAACACATGGGTGGCCACCTGACAGGGGTAGAGAGAGATGAGAGGGTCAGACGAGATGAATTACAAGGGGCATAAGGAAACTGTTGGGGGGGAGGGTAGCAGATATATTCATAATATTGATTGTAGTGATAATTTCATAGATGTATACATATGTCAAAATCTATCAAATTGTACATCTTAAATAATAGTTTATTTTATGTCCATTTTATCTTGAGAGCTATCTATAGGATGGATGGATGGATAGATAGATAGATAGACAGGCACATGCATATAGCCCAAAGAACAAACCATTCTGATATTGAGTTAATGGCCTCCCAATTACTTCATCTATATTACCTTTTCCCATGCCAATCCATTCTTTGCTCTGCCCCCAGAACAAGCTTTTAAAAATATATGATATTCTCATAACTCTTCTTAGCTTCCATTGTTCCCCACTGAATATATTTCTTAAGAACACTTTTCTTAATCTTGACCTGCTTTCTAGGCTCATCTCTTTCCAGTCGTCTTTGGATTCTTCTATACCCGCTATAATACATTCCTCATTTAGTCTTTGAAATGCAGTTTCTTCTGCCTAAAATGTCCCTACCCTTCCATGACCTGTTCCAACTTCTCAGCCTGGAGAATTTCTATTCAGCCTTCAAAGCCCAACTCATCCTATGTGAAGCCTTTCCCATTCCCTCCAGATACCCTATCTCTCCTCGTTGTCCTCAGGACTCTGCACTTACTCTTTTTAATAGCTTTGTATTGTAAAGCTTATTATTGTTCGTTTTCATTTTTTATTGAGATATAACTGACATATAACATTCTATTAGTTTCAGGTGTACAACATAATGATTCAATGGGTATACACTGTGAAATGATCACAAGTCTAATTAACATCCATCACCTGACATAATTACAAAAATCTATTTTTCTCGTGATGAGAACTTTTAAGATCTACTCTCTTAGCAACTTTTAAATATACAATACAGTATTATTAACATTGTTTTTGTATCTGTCTTCGCCATTAAACTAAGACACATTATTGTGTCTTAGTTTTCCTAGAGCTTAACATAGTATCTTACACATAGGAGTAACTCGCTAATTGTTAATTAAGTGAATGAGAGCAAATCCAGTGGCAATTATTAATAGATTTAACGTATTCTATGATGTTTTAACATTTTTAATAAAAAAATAGCTTTAATAAAGTTTTTGGAGACTCCCCTAAAATAAGCACACAAATAGCCAATGTATATACTGAAAATCATTTTTATAAACCTAATAAAATGATTTTGTGCTATTCTTAGGACTTACCCCACAAGCTGTGGACAAAACTTGCCAAAAAAAATCTGATGATTACCTAGTAAGAAGAGCTAGAAAAAGAGATGTGGTTAATTCATCCTTGAAACTAACAGGTATATTCTCATTTTGACGTTAAGCAATTTATACATGCAACTCCCATTAATGCTAATGGGAATTGTGCACATAAATTCTCACAAACAGAGATGAGAACACATCCCTAAACGTTCAAAGCAGGGATACACGCAGATACCATAATTGCAAAGCCTAAGAAACTAAGCCCATAATTAAAACATGTGAATCTCTTGGTGGCAGCAGATTGAGTTGCTAACACACTTACAGGCCCAATTCATCACAATATATCTAATGCCTTCCAACCTCTCCCAGTCCTGGAAGGCAACAGATGCTGGTGAACAGCAGACTGCCTTGTCCAGGGGAAAGGTCAGTCTGCTGTACAAATTTCACAGGGGCAAAGGGAAAAGGCAATGACAAGGTAGAGCCCTGTCTGAGGAAGTTGAAAACTTACCAAAGATCCTTTTGTTTCTGGCTCCTACTGCTTTGGTCCTTTCACTTGATAGTAATATCTGTTTAGAAGAGAATTTCTGAATCTAAAACCTTTGAATGAAAGCCAGATAATCTGCTCTGCAAGAGGCTATTTATAAATCTGGTTTACTCAGAGCATACCATACAATGTTCTGCCTAGGAGAATTGACTGGTATTTCTGAAAATCCAAATCAACTCCAAGAGATATGATTATATGATTTCATATAATATGGGATCATAATCACTAAGTCTTTACAGATTCATTAAAATTTCAACAAGTTATTCTTAATATTGCTGTAATAAATTTACTTTCAAGTTTAATCCCACCAAAAGAAGTAAGAGTCTATACTGAGTAAAGCCCAGTGAAAAGCACATTGAACTTGGAATTCAAAGATATGGATTCAAATTCCACTTATCAGATCAGAATACAAAATTTCTCTGAGCCACAATTTCTTCTATTGAAAAATGAGAGGTGACAATCCTTGTCCTATCCATCTTTTAGGGTCATTATGAAGCTCAAATTAGAAATGTAAATGAAATAATCTAAAAATGCAAACAAGGTCTTATTCTCAATAATAAACTTTTTTACAATTATATGTATGTGTTAGCCCCTAAAAACTGCAGAAATGGCCTCTTCTACTAAAAAACAAGCTAATACCCAACAGAAAGTATCTTTTATAATTCCATTCTCTCTGTCTTTACCCTGCTATCCCCAGTTCTGGCCCTCACCTCTGACCATCCACCAACCCCAATAATGGGTACTTTTTTCAACACATTGTCCTAAAAACCACAAAAGTGTGAAAACTACAACAGCAGGGGAAAGGCAGTAAATCACATTGAGAGTCATGTGACTTAGTTCTAGTCCCACTTATTTTAGAAGTACCTCACATGTGCCAAACACTGTGCTAGGAGCCAGATACTTCACTGAACAAGATTCAGCTTAAGCTTTGAGGAAGTCTGCCTCGACACATCCTTTTCATCACTGCCCACATTCGAACCACCCCTAAATCCTGTCATATTTATCTCGAATTCATCCACGTCTCTCCATCTCCATTGCCACTACCCTGGTCCAAGATGGCATCATTTCATCACCTCTTGCACAGACTACTACCATAACCTGCCATCTTGATTACCCACAGTCCACTCTTGGCCCTTGCAGTAACCGTTTTTTGTTTTTTTTTTTAAACCCAAATCTAGTCCTGTCACTCCTCATGCTTCAAATACTTCAATGACTTTTAACACTTGTAAAGATAAAGATCAAACTCTTTCAGATGGACTACAAGAGCCTACATGATCTGGCCCTGCCTGCTTCTCAAGCCTCATCGATCCCTTTTCTCTCTGTGCTCAGACACATCACCTTCTTCTAGCTTTTTGTAAGTGCCATGGTCCCTCCTGCAACCACAGAGCTTTTACCGTGCTGTTCCTTCTGTCTTTTCAAGTAGTTAATTCCTACTCATCTTGCTCAATCAGCACTTCCTAAGGAAAGTCTTCCCTGTCTTTCTTTACTTAGCTAAATACCCCTTTTAATAATCTCATAGTACCATGAACATCTCCTTAGAACTGGTACTTATTATTTAAATATTGGCTATCTCCTCCAATGACCCATAAGCTCCATAAGAGGAAAGTCTATGCCTGTTTTTGCTCACCACTATTTTTTCTTAGCACCTATCATCACAGTGCCTGGCACATAGCAACTGCTCAGTTAATAGTTATTGACTAAATTAGTACATTAATCAACTAGTAATGAATAAAGTAATGATAAAGCAAATTAGCAGCCAATTACATCTTAGTAAACAACAGTGTAAATTCTGAGAGGCCAGGGATTTTGTCTCCTTTATTCGCTGATGTTCTCAATGCCCAGAATAGTGCTTGGCAAATAATAGGCACTCAATAAATATTTCTTGAATGAATGAAGAGATAAAATATGTATAAGCTCAAGGAATGATAATAACATATAGGAAGGCTTAATGGCTTGCTGCATGCTACATGTTGTTCGATTTCATTTATTTGATATTTACTTTATTAGGAGAATTCACAGAAGTCCTAAACACAACTGTTATTCCTAGCTGAGTGACCTTGGGAAGTTACATAATCTCTTTGACATTCTGTTCCTCATCCCAAAAGTGAAAATAATACCACCTGTTCTGGCTTCCTCACAGGGTTAGTGTAAGATTAAAAAGAGATCATGCAAACTATAAAGGGCCATATAGATGAGTAGACTCAACCTAGTATTTTTTGAACACCAACTATATGATAGGTACTAGGCCAGGCATTGTGTTTAAGAAATGGTAAAATAGTTAAGTCCCCCTACTCTGATCACCACAATAAAAACCCCTAAAACCTCATGATTTTTCTTCTTTATTCTTTACCACCTCTCTATTTATGATCATCAATTATGACATGTTGTGCTGCACTTTGAAATATAGGAATGCTGACTACAAGTCCCAGCAAGGAACAGCCAACACTGGGTCAAGTAAGACTTAGAACTTGAACAAGAGATTCGGCAAAAAGTCTAATGTAGAGCGGAAGCATGTAAAGATGCATCAGAGATTATTTGCAGGCTAAAGGACTAAGGACAAAACTGTTTAGGTAGGGCTTCCGGATGTTTGGGGTCAAAAATAAGTATCGCAAGTTTCATAAACATTCTTTCCTGAATAAAATTACTCAGGAGACATCAATTATTTGGCAGAAAAAAAGCATGGGCAAGGGTGATGGATAGTAACACTACAGTTGCCTTCTCTTTATGCTACAAAATACTTCTGGGTTGTGATAGTGGTGTGCTAGCATGCTGAGAGCAATCGAAACATTTTATTTTGCTGACCCCAGAAAAAAGGAAATCCTGTTCTTACTCTTCCCATCACAATCCACATGCAATTATCCACCATCTCTTCTCTACTCATAATTATACTACTTGTTAAGGGCCAAAGCAAAGTTCTCCAGACAAACTGTTGATATAGGCACTGTATTCACTGTTTTTTCATGCAGAAGTAGGTCTGTTTGCTGGAGGGCATTTACATGATGTAATAAAACAAGCCAAAGGGACAAGGCATGACTAAGGATGCTCTCATTTTCATAATTCTAGCTTTCAGAATTTTACTCACTACTTGAAGAGTACACACATTTAATTACACACTCACACTAAGAGATTCTCACCTAGGTTTATTGATTAATCTTTTAAAGGGAAAACATGAAAATGTTTCCCTTTTAGAAATGTTTTGTGGCATATTACATTGACTCTGATAAGTAGAACTCAAGTTAACAACTTCAGTAGCCTCCAAAACAATGGCAAACTCATTTTCTCAAAAAACTGGAACTAGAATAAGATTTTCTGAAAAGAATGACACACAGTTTTCACAAGAAATGGGGGCTTTCTTCTCCTGTATTTGATGTGTATTTTTCCTTACATATAGTTCCTTTTCTGATATTATGTAATGTTTGCATTCCTATGAAACTGATGTTATTTAAGAAATGATTTTAAAAATTAATGGTGTCAGTGGAGGAAGAAAGGGTTTGCAAAGTTTCAGGCTCCTAGCAATAAGGTGGAATAAAATAATTAAAAATATATATATATATATATATTTTAGTTTCGAAAGTAAAAATTGTATTTGTTGACCAAATAATCATTAAGCAAGTCTTAAACAACATATGAGAATAGACAGTAGAAAATGAGAATTTAGACCTATTATTCTCAAATGAGAAATAAGACATAAAATTTTAATAAGTTGGTATTTTTTAAAGCATAAAATACACAGCGGCACAATTCATAACTACCAAAAAGAACCACAAGAAAAGTTATTAAATGAACAGCCAGACATTCAAAACAAACATGTGTGTGCTTCCAATGCTGTGTGCATAACAACTTTTCTCCTGCAACTGATGTCCAAGCAACAGCTGCATGTAATACAAATCATGTTATCTAATTACTCTACCTCCATATATTCTACTTGCACTGTGAAAACTCTTACTGTAAAAGAAATGCCTGTTCATTATACCTGCCAGTCTTTATACAAAATTCAACCAGGAAACTCCATCACGTGAAAACTACAGTATCTCTTTGCCCTTCAAGAAACCTTAAATATAATACATAAGTTTAGCGGTGCATTAGAATTGTGGCTTTGTCACTTACTAGCTAAGTGACCTTAAGATATTTATTAAATCTCCCTGAGTCTTGGTTTCCTCAGTGGGGATAATGATACTCCTCCAAGGTGCTTTTGAATTAACTGAGATGCTATTAACCTCTAAGCACAAATACTAAGAATCCAATGAATGGTAAATATTAAACAAGTGATTTCATGCAACCAAAAAAAAAAAAAAAAATGCTGGATTATCCAGGATTATCCAGAAAAACAGTATGGAATTTCATTCAAGCAATTCCAATGATCCAGCAATTCCACTTCTGGGTATAAAGAAACAAAATCACTATCTTGAAGAAATGTTTTAATTCACATGTTCACTGCAGATATATATATATAATGACTATTATTCAACCTTAAAGCAGAAGAAACTCCTGGCATTTGTGACAACATGGATAAACATGGAGGGTATTATGCTAAGTCAAATAAACCAAAGAAAGAAAGATAAATATTGAAAAGTATCGCATATGTGGAATTTTAAAAAATTTTAACTCATAGAAACAGAGAATAGAATGGTGGTTCCCAAGAGCAAGGGGGTGGAGAAATGGATAGAGGTTGATAAAAAGATACAAACTTTCAGGTATAAGATGAATAAGGTCTGCGAATTTAATGTATAACACGATGACTACAGTTGATAATACTGTATTGTATAACTGAAATTTGCTAAGAAAGTAGAACTTAAATGTTCTCACCAAAGGGAGGAGAAAAAGATAAATAAGTGAAGTGATAGATGTGTTAATTAATTCGATTGTCAGAATCCTTTCACAAAGTATATGTATATCAAATCATGATGCTGTACACCTTAAATATCTTACAATTTTATTTTTCAATTATACCTCAACAGAGATGTGGAGGGTAGTGCTGAATTATCTGAAGGGGGTGGGGATAGAAGATACAAATAAACTAAAATAAAAAGTGAAAGTGGGAACATTCCTACTGACCTTAAAGAAGTAAAAAGATTTATGAGAATATTATAATACAACAAATTAGATAACCTGGATGAAATGAACAAACTTCTAGAAACACAAATTACCTAAACTCAAGAAGAAACAGAGTATTTCAATAGATCAATAACAAATAAAGAGATTGAATTAGTAATCAAAAACCTTTCAATAAGAAAATAGTCTAACATCGGATGGTGTTACTAATAAATTAACACCAACCATCTAAAACTTTCCCAAAAAATAGAAGAGGAAGAAACACTTCCTAACTCATTCTCTGAGACTAGCATTATTCTGATACCAAAGCCAGATAAAGATATCAAAATAAATGAAAGAAAGAAAATTATAGACCAATATCCCTCATGAATATACATTCAAAGCTCCTCAGTGAAATACTAGCAAACTGAATCAATCCAACAGCATATTAAAGATCTATACATTTATACACCGCAACTAAGTAGAATTTATCCCAGGGCTGAAAGGGTGGTTTAACATAGGAAAATTGAGTAATGTAATACATCACATTAATAAAAAAAAAAGAAAAAAAAACAAATAATTATATCAATTGACACAAAAAAAGGACCTGACGAAATTCAGCACTCTTTCATGGATTAAAAAACAAAACAAAACAAAACAACAACAACAACAACAACAAAAACACCACTAAGAAAAGTAGAAAAAGAGAACTTCCTCAAAATAATAAAGGACATTTATAAAAAACCCACAGCGAACATCATACTCAATGGTGAAAGACTAAAATTAAAGTTTAGGAACACAATGAGGATGCTTGCTTTTACTGCAGCTATTCAACATTTAACTGGAAGTCCTAGCCAGAGCAATAGACAATAATATAAATAAGTAAGACATCCAAATTATAAAGAAAGAAGTAAAACTATCTCTTATTCACAGATGACATAATCCTAGAGAGAAAAAATCCCAAAGACTCCACAAAAAAACTACTAGATCTAATAAATAAATTCGGCAAATTTGCAAGTTACAGAATTGATATGCAAACATCATTTGTTTCTATACATCAACATTAAACAACCTAAAAAAGAGAAGATAAAAGCAATTTCCATAGTATCTAAAAAAACGAAATACCTAGGAATAAATTTAACCAAGGAGTTGAAAGACTTGTATACCAAAAACTACAAAACATTGCTGAAAGAAATTAAAGAAGACCTACATAAACAGAAAAAAGTACTAAGTTCATAGATAGGAAGACTTAATATCATTAAGGTATCAATATTACCCAAAGTGAACTATGGTTTCGACACAATCCCTATCAAATTCTGATAGCTTTTTTAAAGAAATGGATACACTAATCCTCCAAATCACATAAAATTACAATGGATCATGGATAGCCAAAACAATCTTGAAAAAGTACAAGGTTAAAGGACTCACACTTGTCAATTTAAAAACTTATTACAAAGCTATAGTAATCAAAACAGTGTAGTACTGGCATAAGGATAGACATGTAAACCAACGGAATAGAATCATATTCTTCAGGACCTTGAATTTGGCAATGGATGCTAAGGTAAGACACCAAAAACACAAGCAAGCAACAAGTGAAAAATAGATGTTAAACATCATCATAATTTAAAACTTTTGCACATCAAAGGATGTTACCAAAGAAGTGAAAATACAACCAATAAAATGGAAAAAAAAATATTTGGAAATCACTTATCTGAAAAGAGTTTAATACCCAGAGATTATAAAGAACTTCTACAACTCAACAACAAAAAAAACAAACAACCCAATAAAAAAGTGAGCAAAGGATTTAAATAGACATTTCTTCAAAAAAGATAAACAAATTGCTGATAGGCACAGGAAAAGATGCTCAACATCAGGGACAAAGACTTCATGATTGATTCCATTTATATGAACTTTCTAAAGAAGTTAAACTCAAAAGTTTTATCACATAAAAAAATGTATAACTATGTATGGTGATGGATGTTAACTAGACTTATTGTGGTGACCATTTCACAATAGCTACAAATATCAAACAAGTATATTGTACACCTGAAACTGATAGAATGTTATGTGTCAATTATACCTAAATAAAAAATAAAAATAAAGCAGTTAAACTCATAGAAAGATAAAATAGAAAGATGGATGCCAGGGGCTCCAGAGAAGAGGAAATGAGTTGCTATTCAATGAGTATAGAATGTCGGTCACGCAAGATGAAACACTCTGGAGATCTGCCACACAACATTATGCTTGTCGTTAACCAAACTAAACTGTACACTAAAAAACTTGTTAAAAGGGTATAACTAATGTTATATGTGCACTTTTATCATATTTTTTAAAAAGATGTTCAACATCCTAAATCATTAGAAAAAATGTAAATCAAAACTACAGTGAGATATCACTTTGCTAGCACTAAAGGAGGTATAACCAAAGAAAGGAAAATAAAATGTTAATGAGGATATAGAGAAATTCATATCTAGGTACATTGCTGTACATAAAATGGTACGGCCACAGTGGAAAACAGTTCCTCAAAAACCTAAACAGAATTACCATCTGACACAGCCATAGCATTTGTAGCTATACGCTCCAAAAAATTTAAAGTGGGGCTCAGACATTGTGTACCAATGTTCATTGCAACATTATTCAGAATTGCCAAAAATGGAAACAACCCAGGTGACCATCAACAGATGAATGAATAAACAAAATACGGTATATACACACAATAGGATATTATGCAGCCATAAAAAGAAATGAAGTTCTGGTACCTACAGACAAATGGATAAACCTCGAAAACATTGTGATAAGTGAAATAAGCCAGACGTAAAAGATCAACTATTGTATGATTCCACTTACATGAAATACCTAGAACAGGTAAATTAATAGCGACATAAAGTAGATTAGCAGTTACCAAGGACTGGAAGGAGTGGAGAATGGGGAGTTATTTTTTAATTGTTTGAGGTGATGAGAAAATTTTAAAAATATATAGTGGTAATGGTTGCATAATATTGTACATGCAATTAATGCCACCAATTGTATACTTACAATATATAAAATGGCAAATCTCATGTTATAACTACAATAAGAATTTTTTAAACGAAATTATCTTTCTCCTCCTTCCACCCTAAAAAAAAAGCTGAGCCATCTACAGTTTAAGGTTGTCATGCAATTATTTGTTTTCTCCTTGACATTTATCTGAGCTCATACAGACTAAAGTAGAATTTAAAAGGGATATGGGCAATGATGGAAGAGAAATTAACTTTATAGTGTGGCGCCAGAAAGCTCATCTATGATAGCTTCAGAATATCTATACTGGGAGAAGTTTAAGGTTGACAGTCTAGTTGGAATAAGAGGCAGCTCTAGGAAACTTGCTTTGAAGTAGCATTTGTAGAACAAGCACATTGTTTTTCATTAGAATGCACTTATTAGGAGAAGGTTCTAGGAGTTGGTTAATAGAAATTAAGAAGAAAGGGCTTTAATGCCACTGCAAGCAACCCTTTTGGTGTTGCCACTGAAATCCATCAAATTATTATTGTCAAATGGCTTCTTTTACAGCCCTTCCATTCTCACAGAAATTATGGTATTATACCTGCCCTGTAAAATGATGTGCTTTATATTGAAATTTTTAACTCAATTTAGTATTTATTATGTACCAACTATGTGCCAGGTACTGAGTGAGACTCTTGCAACAGGAATTTAAAAGTCCAATAATTCCTTAAGATGTCAATGTTGCATCAGTGATTGTTATCTAGACTCTGGATTCTATCATGAAGGGCTATAATAGAAACTGATTTTCTAGGTCAAAATGACAAATAATCTTTCATTCACCAAAGGCAAATTTAGACAAGAATGTCACTAAAACTTAAGTAGTCATTTTAATAACAATAAAAAATTATTTCTTTCAAGAAAGCTAGGTATTGTCTTAGCACCAACTTTCTGATTTGAGTTTACAATATAAGTAGTATATTAGTAATCTGTTGCTGCATAAAAAATTACCCCCAAACTAGGTGACTTAAAACAACAATAATCATATATCACCTCTAACAATTTCAATGGGTCCGAAATTTAGATAGGGCATAGTATAGAGAGCATCTGCTCCATGATTTCTGTGACTTCAGCTCGAAGCCTTGAAATTTGGAATCATCTGAAGGCTTATTTACTGTCAGCTGATGCTGGCTGTTGGCTGGGCATCCAGCTGGAACTATCAGCCAGAACACCCATATATGGTGTCACCTTGTGGTCTGGGCTTCCACACAACATGATGGCTGGGATCCAAGATCAAGCATCCCAACAGAGAGAGCTCAGTGGAAACTGTCTTTTGTGACCAGTCTCAGAAGTCATGCAATCGTTGTGCTACATTTTATTGGTTAAGGCAATTACAAATTTCTGTGCAGATGCAACACACAAATCTCACCTCCCTATGAAAAAAATGTCATCATTACATGGTAAGAACATGTGGGATGGGGTATTTATTGCTGCAACTATCTATCTATATAAAATATGCTACAAGAAAGGAGACATGGAGCATTTCCTGCTGTCAAAACTTTAGCTTTCTCTCTCTCTTCTAAACTTGCTGTTAATTGGGACTAACATTTATTTGCAGTTTTGTGTAAAGCACCTTTTTAAAAGAATTTTATTTAACTATTTTTAAATAGAAAGATTGATTTAGAAAGAAAGTATATAACATGGCAAGATTTATTTAGAGCCACCTTGGTGAAAATTATAACTAAGATTGAATGATAGATAGGGGGGTAGGTGGTGGGTGGGTTAGTTGGTTGGTTGGTTGGTTGGTTGATTCATACCTCACTTCCCTTCCACTACGGATCTGAGGTGACTTACTTCTACAATTTTAACTTTCATTGCCACTATGTACCACTCATAGTTACGGTTTCTCATCATGGTTTCTCATTATAGTTTCTCCTTGGTTAAAATGGATTTTAATTCTCAGCTCTACAGTTTTATTATGCTATTCTCATCACCTAAGATAATACAACCATATTTGTCAAACTCTTATTTCAAAGGAATAGATATTTACTAAATCTAGTTCAATTAATGAATGCTTTCTTACAAGGTTTGAAAAGGGGATATTGATAGAGCCAGACTTCATGAAAACAAGAGCTGGAAAGAAAGCTTATAAAAATCAAAATTTTCTTCTCTCTCTTATAGCCCATGTTGTCTTTCTCACTTCTGCTTCTTTCTGACTTCCTCTGTCTCTTCCCTTCCCTTCCTTTCCCCTTTCCTCTTTTCTCTTCTTCCCTCCCCTCTACTTTCCAACCATATCTTTTCTCAACAAGCTTCCTCTGGGTGCACAAAGCCCTGCACGGCTGCCAGTCTTAAGTCTATATCTTAAAGGTCCACCACCTACCAACAGTACGATCTCTGTCTTCTAGGACAAATTCTTGAGAGAAAAAATCTAAGTTATCACCCCACCCTCACTAATCATCTGTGGCCAGGTAAAGAAGGGTCACATGATATAAAAATGGCTGCTAAATCCTGCACATAAGCAAGGACTATGAGCCAGGCAGGGACCCCCAAATGTTATTCTACACCAATTTCTTTCTTTTACAAAGTTGCAGAGCACTACTGGAGAAAAATCTCTTAACCATGAATATTATTAGTGCTATTATTTCCTTTTCTAGCTAGTATACTTTCTCCCTTGTTCTCTTCCTCTCTCACACTGTCCTTTCCTTCACAATAAATTTACATGAAGGAATTATCTGCACTCAATGTTTCTAATTCTTCCCGACTTATTCATTTCAAAACAAATGAGTGAAGCTTCTGACCTTACCATTCTGCTGAGACTGCCCTTGCCATTCCATACTTCTTATTCATTCAAAAGGACACCTGACAGTCCTTATCTTACTAGACATCTCTGAACTGATTGACTCAATATGCCATTCTCTTCTTTGTCATTCCTGTTATCTTTTTTCTGTTATTAAATTTCTCATTGTTCCTTTCAAAGGACCATCTTTTACTTTGTGGATTTCCTCTATTTTTATTATTTAATTAAGTTTCTTTGTATCATTATCATTTTTTTCCTTCTCCTTTTTGGAAGTTTATTCAGTTACAAGTTATTCTAACTTCTTGAACTGAATCTTTAGTTCACTAAATTTTTTAGAAAATGTTTTATTGTGGTAAAATATATATAACACGAAATTTACCATTTCATTCACTTTCAAGTGTATCGTTCAGGAGCATTAAGTACATTCACATTGTTGTATAACCATCATCATCATCCATCTCCAGTACTTACTGCATCTTCCCAAACTAAAATTAAATATCTATTAAACAATAACTCTCCATTCTCTTTGGCCCTGGCAACCATATTTTACTGTCTCTAATTCATTAATTTTTAATATTTCTTATTTGCTAATATATTCACTTAAGCTATAAATTTTCCTCTAAGTATATTTTTACTGCTGCATATTTTGATATATAGTGCTTTTATTGCTATCTAAATTTTCCATAGTTTTTATCACAAGTTATTCTTAGATCTATGAATTTAGAAGTATGTTTTTAAGATTCCAAAATGTAAGGATTTTTAAACTAGCACATATTAATTTTAACAATATAATATAACCTACTTATTATATATTATATTATATTATATTATATTATATTATATTATATTACTAGAAAGTGTATTCTGCATGGTGTTGGTTCTTCAGAATATGTTAAACTCCTTTTGGCCCAGTATGGGCACATTTTTTAAAATATTACATGTATGCTTGGAAACAATATGAAGTATCAGGACACCCCATTAATGGTGACTTAAGCAATAAAGTCCTTTAATTATATTACATAACTAGAAGTCTAAATGAAAGTCAGACACTGCAGAGTTGAAAGCTGAGAGCAGTAGCTCAATGGTGTCATCAAGGACACAGGCTCTATTTTTCTGTTTCTCACTATCTTTGGTCCTCATACTTGGTCACAAGATAGAGATGTCATAGTTCCAAACATAATATCCTCACATCATTGTTCCAAGTAGGAAAAAAGGGAATAAAAGGATTTCTCCTCATCAAGCTCTTTTATTTTACCTCAGAAGAAAAACTTTCCCCAAAGCTCTACATCAGGCATTCCCTTACATCTTATTGTTCAAAGCAAGTCTCATGACCATCCCAAGCTGCAAGGTGATCAGGAAACAAGAATACGAAAAGAGGATACAAGGTAGGTATAATGCATCCCCTTACGTGACGTAACTTCACTACCTCAAGTAATGGCTTCCTTGGTCAACAAACAGAAAACAAGAACTGGCATTTCTTTTACCTTCAGATAAATACTTTGAACCTAAAAGTGACTTCCCCTCAGAGCTGATTGGCCAGAACTAGTTACATGGTGCTGCCCATTTGCAAGGGGGCTGAGAAGTATAGCTTTCCATATGCCCAGAAAACAATGTTGGTGAATATGGCAATAGCTACCACACCACCCATGCAGCTTTTTATTTCTATAAATGCTATAATATTCTTTTATAGAATACTTTTTTTGATATACTATTTTTAGAGCACTTTTAGGTTCACAGTAAACTTGACAACCTCTTTCAAATTATTTCACTATTTCTGGTTTTTAGGGTGATAATTCTGTTGATTGTACCTGTTGATTTTCCCTCACGGAGGTTTTATCTTTATGTAGTTTGTAATTTTGTTCTATTCCATTTTCAAAATGTAGTCATTCTATAGCAGTCATAAATGCCCTGGGCTGTGAAAGTATGGAAGATACACAGTATTTTCAAGCTCGTTTCTGCAAACATGTTTCTCCCACTGGTAACCATGGTCCTGGACTACATGACTCCCACATTACACAAGTAGAATAAATCTGAGCATCACACTTACACATACACATAGCACAAGCTTGGGATTTTAATTTCATGGACAGGTGGCAAGCTTCTTTACCACACATGTGAGCCAGAGAGAAAGTTTTTCCAGCCTGTGACTAAAAGGACTTTTAAGTTCTAGGCTCTATACAGGATCATCAATTCCAGCTTTCTTACCTCAAGTAGGCATCTTAGCCAAATCTCTTATCTCCATTTGGGTATTAAGAACCCAAACCCCTGCTCTTAGGTCCAATAAGCCTTCCCAAGTCAACTTCCTCCATACAAGCAATGGTGTCCAAGCAGTGCAACTGATGCACAGGCACTGAAGCCTGATCATTGCTCTTTCATCAACACGGAGTCACCTGTGTGGTCTGATTTGAAGTCTTCAGAGCAGCAGCTCAGCCCAAAGCATTTTCCCTAATCAGGGGCCTAAAATTCTTGTGGGATTAATTCCTATGGGATAAGCATCGCCCTCTTCTCTTTACGTAGACAATATTCTAAACAGACTTATCTTGGCAACAGTACCTCTGGGAACATTTTTTATAATAGCAGCGGCACACATCTATTTAAATATATTGTCCCCATCTGTACTTATTTGTTTGGTAAGATCGATAAATTCACATATCAGTATAAATGACAAGAGAGGAAATGAGCAGGAAGAAGAAAGAAGAAGAGGCAGTTTACACATTATAAAAACATGAGCACAAAAAAAAATTAAACAAAATTAAAATAAGCATTGTTCCTAAGAGGGAGCTAGTATACATTTCTTGGTTTTTGCCCATGCAGCAACCCTTTGTCCTATAATTTTTGGTCACAGAACCCTTCTTAGCTGGTGCATCCCACTTGTGTAGTTTGGGTAGAAATGATACTGGAGGGGCAAATGACTCAGGCCTGGCTAACTAGTCTGATCCATTTCACTACCTTCAGTTGGCCCAGGGATGGGGTCTTTCGCTGCAGCTAAAAAAAAAAAAAGTTAGGAGAATTTTAGCCTGCAGCCATTTTTGCTCCCACATGGAGAGATGAAAGAACCAACAAATAGAAAGTAAGTTCAATAGAGACTGCTATGTGCTTACAAAAACTATTCTTCCCTTTGGTCACACAGTGAGATTATATTTTAGTCTTCCTTGCAGAAAGTTGTAGCTACGTGACTGAACTCTGACCAGTGGCAGTGAACCTCCAAGTTCTCCCCTGCTCCCACCCCTATCTATTGGCTAGATGTAGAGAGTCTGGCAGAGGACCCTGAGGCCCTAGAAGTAGGAAGCCAGAGTAAAATGGGTTTGAAGCCTTGTATTACCACAAGAAAGGCCACCCACTGAACATTTGCATTAAACTATAATGTGTACAGAAATAAACTTCTATTGTGCCGAGCTACTGAGATTTGGGATTGTGTATAACAGAATTTAGCCTACCCTAATAAATAGGGAAATGTAGAGCCTTAATGACCATTTTTTGAGTCCATAAAGCCATCTAGGCTTGAAGCTAGCAACTCACTTCCCTGGGAAATTCTTTTGTTTAAGTTTGCTTGAACTGGGTTTCAATTTCTTGTAATGAGAAGAGTTCTAACACAAAAGGAAATATGTAAAAAAATCTTTAAAAATCAATAATATCTTAGTGTAAACTGAGTTACAAAATTATTTTGTTTTCTAAGAACAACTAGAACAATATTAAAGTACCAAGCACCTGAGAGGTGCTGTCAATTTTAGTATCTCTTGAATTCTATAGGCCAGAAAATTTTTTAATCCAACTCAGATAATTTTAAATAACACATTGTTAATTGTTGAAATAATATGCAACAGTCTTTTTCACCTCCATCATTAATATATAATATTCCAATAATAATTTGTCACTAAGACAGGTAGATAGATATGTGAGAATACATAGAGAAGCCACAGCCTCATGAGTTTATACCTTCAGATCAAAAAGTGAGAGACAAAAAGGAGTTAAGATATCATCTAGTCCAAATCATTTTACAGATGAAAAAATTATGGCCCAAGGAGGTGAAAGTATTTGTCCAAGTTTACACAGTAAGCAGGTAGCAAAACCAAAGTTAGAACTCAGATATTTTAAGAACAGAAAAGAATGAAAGTTCAGGAGAGAGAGGGCATCACTGTTAAAGCAAGGAACATATGGTAGGAAGAGTTAATGAGATCCAGATCACAAAAAGAGGAATCAGCTTTAGATTTAAGGATGGATACCCCTTACATTTAAACTAGAAGAGTGGATGTGAATACATATTAGTTTTTAGAGGTGTAAGGAAGTTGCATTCATCATAAATATTACAGTTTATTGATTTATCATACCATCTCTCTGATCTCCATTATGACAGGGAATGTATAAACATGGTATATGGTCTCTTGAAAAGGAAAGAGTATCAGGGAATCAAAGAATTAGGGCACACAGAAAGAGTCCCAGAGTTGTGGACAATTAACTCTGCCGAGTTTACAGCTTAGCTGAGGCCCAGTCCCTACAACAGAAAGTCCAGAAATTAAAACTGAGTCAAGAAAACTTTAGAGCTATTCAAGTGGACGGACTGACCCAGCACAATACATATAGGGTTTGTGGAGTCAATGTGTGTCTTGGGATGAAATGGGGAAGATACTATAAACAGAGACAAGTCCTGCCAACAGCCAGGCCACTGGTAACAAGGACCAGGCTGCACATAGGTCTTTCTGGCTGCCCTTTTACAAAAGAGCAAGAAAACCATACATCCCTGTTGGGTGTGAGAGTGATGTGGCTGCAACATCTGTCATTCCATTGATTACCAGGCTGGTTTCATTAGTTCTGGGTGGCTAGGCTATGGCCTCCTCTCTCCTTTACTTTTCCCTTCTCAAGCTGCATGCTCTGTCAAAGAAAGCATGCATCTCTCATAGGGCACACCATCTTCAGAGAGAAGGATACTTATTATCAGGGAATAACAGAACTTGATTCAAGAGCCCCTAAACAATCTTTTAGTTCCGACATAATTTTTCCACCCTAAAGGATTACCTTTAACGCCAATAGCACCTAAAGAGGCTGAAGCCTCACAGGAAAAGAGATTAAAGCTCTGGAATTAAAGATTTAACAAGAAGCATCCAAAGATTGTCACACTTTCATCTAGGATAGAAAGCCTCCAAACTTAAGAGGAATGGTGCTATGAGGACAGAGTAAGATGTCCTGACCTTTGTGCTTCCTTTGCATATATGCTGGGGAGGCAACATGGCTTTAAAATCATTACAGTGCACCCCAAGTACTCTTGTCCTCATACTTCCCCGTCTCCAGTCACATCTGTGCGGTAATTTTCCGTCTAGATCTCATTTTAGAACTCCTGACCCTCATACCCATCTACTTATAATACTATTCTACTTTAGTGCCCCATAGACTCAAAAAATATTTATTTGGCATTTACTATGTGCCAAGTAATGTCCCAATCTTAACTTATTATTTTCACTCTCCTTACTTAAAGAAAAACTAGATGAAACCTGGGGCCTAAACCAGAGTTTCAGATTGAACTAAGATTGGAAGCATCTGTAGTATCAGGTACTATCCCAAGTATTTCCACCAAGTATTTCATTTAATCTGCACCCTAATCCAATGAAGTAAGAATCATTATCTCCATTTAACAGGTGAGAAAACAGGTATATAAAATAGATGCTTCCAAGATTTTTAGACTTCAAAGACATTTCAAAAATATTTGAGGAATTCACATAGGATTACTATTTGTTTTGACAAATAGGAACATTAAAAAAATCATCAACTATAATTTCAGAAAAAATAGGCTGTATTACATGGAGGAAACTTATATTACTAAGTGAAAGAAGCCAATCTGAAAAAGCTAAATACCCTATATGCACATTCTGGAAATAGCAAAACTATGGAGACATAAAAAGATTAGTAGTTGCCAGGGAAGGATGAGAAGGAGGGATGAATAGGTGGATGAATAGGAAGATTTTTAGGGCAGTGTAAATAATATATATGATACTATGAGGGTGGATATATGCCACCCTTACAGTAAAATAGAATAGTATTATAGTATAGTATTATAGTGTAGTAGAATACACAAGACCAAGAGTGAACCCTAATGTAAACTATAAACTTTGGATGATAATGACATGTCAATGTAACTTTATCAATTATAATAAATGTATCACTCTAGTGGGAATGTTAATAATGAGGGAAGCTATGCATGCTGGGAGCAGAGAACATACGGGAAATCTGTTGTACCTTCTTAATTTTGCTGTTAACTGAAAGCTGCTCTAAATAAGTTTTCTTTAAAAAGAAAAGATAAGCTACATTTAAATATATATGTATGCGTATATATATATATATACGAACATACGCAGTTCTTTCAATGTAATAAATTTAGCTTTATGTAAAATTTATACTGTCCTTATTTTTCTCATTTTGCTACCAATGAAAGCTTTTTCACAGGCCCCGGATTTGGGACCACTCATCTGAGTTACCTGCTCAGGGCTCCTGTATTAACTAAGTAGCTACAAGGGCTTCATAGTATTTGCATAAAAAGCCAGGTTATATCTCTCTTTTCCAGATGCCCTATGTTAGGCAAATTAAATTATGTTCCTTTCCTTAAAAGATGTGAAATACAGAGCAGCTTGGGATTTACCTTAGGGGAGCTTTAGTTCATTCAGTGGGGTTGCTTTATATTTAAAAAAGAAAAAAAAAAAGATCATCTATGGCCTTTTCAGAAAAAGATAACTTTTAGAACAGTTTCTTCAGAGATAAAATATAATTTCTGGAGAAAACTTTATTTTTTAATGACTATATTTCGTGAAGATTATAAGTTTATTCATAGTATTATCTGAATAAATCAGAAATTAGTGGACCAGGACTTAAAATTTTAGTTTTCAGAGTAAACACAGTAATAGTTTTCAAATTATAGACTAATGAAAACTTCCAATTTGTCGGAAACAATAAAAATTAGTTTTATTAGTTTTATATGTATTATCTAACATTGAAAGAAACTTATGTTTTAAAAACTATAACTAAATTTGCAAATTAAATATACCCACTATCACCTGATACCTAAAAGTCCTTAAAGAAGTCAAATAATACTGCTTGCTAGACCTAGTCTATTGGATTTTAGGCTCATTAACATTAAAAAAATATACAATTTAGTATTTGGAGTGACAGATATATTATGCAATTAATTTTTATAATAAAATATCATTCAGTGAAGAAAGTAAGGCCAAAATCAGCAATAAAGGTGAAATGTATAGAAAGATAGAAAGAAAACTATAAGCGGTGATATAATTAACATATTTAAAGTTGCAATTACTTTTAATCAGGTTTTGGAAAGCATAGTGTTCATTTTTATATAGGAAAATTAAGGAGTCCTGTAACTTGGTTTTATGCCAGATTATAGAGAGGAATCAACAACAGAACTAGGAGTATAACCTAATAAAATAACAATTATTAATTATACTAATTTAGTAGCAACCGATTTAGCACCTACCATGTACCAGGCAAAATTATGGAAGTGTGTGTATATGGAGCAGGATGGGGTTTTTGAGGGGTGCAGAATTTAACCTTGCAAAGACACGGAGAAAGATGTAAGACTGCCTCTTTTTTGTTTTTACTTCTATTATTAAAGTATTTGTTTCTATTATCAACAGAAATTGGTTAATGAAGCTGTACTAACTTAATCAAGTTGTGTATGTGAATTCCCCAACAAAGCCAGGCTTAGGCAGTAGTTTCATATGTTAATATCAACAACCAATGCACTTTTGTCAGGGACTTCAGTTGAGTGAAATGCTTCATGAACTGACATTCTGGCAAAATATTAGCTTTAATAATGAATCTGCTAATTCTTCTTCACTGCCTGTCTTCTTCAACGTTACATTCCCATGCAGGGAAATAATAAGCCCTCAATAAATATTTGTTGAATTAATAAATTAGCTTGCGTTTGCTCCTCAATGATAGCATAATTCCTGCTGATAAAACGAGTTCACCAAGCTTATTTATTATATATAAACTTTTAAACAAATAATGCAAGTCACCATAAAGTCATCATTTCTAACATCTTCCCTACCAGATAACACCATTATCTCTGAGTTTTTTTAAAAAAAATTCAATTCATGTTAACAAAATATTAGCAAATTATTTTAAATATTTAAAGTTTTTTATTGAAACATCCTAATTTGTGTGTTAAACTTTGCATATATATATTTTATACTAGAAATATAATCAGAGCTACATGCATACAAAAATTCTGTTTCCTTTTATTGCTTACAATGCAATACTGTATGGCTACTTCACATAAATGCTGTAATAATTAATGAATTATACAAGAAAGAAATTTTATTTATAAAAAAGCCTATGGTAAGTGAAAATATGATTATAATAGTTTTACATCCTTACCCAGTTATAATACACAAGGATCATTTTACTTATATCAACTTCCAAATAGTCTAATTAAAAAAATGTTTTAACCCATATTTTAGACAAAAGAGAAATCTAATTTTAACATATTATTAAATGATTGAAAATAAAAGCACTGTCAATTTAAGTATCTCAACTGCCACAGTTCTATAGGCTAGATAATAATTTTAAATAATAGTTACATTGTTAATTGTTGAAATAATATGTAATAGTCTTTTTTTCTCCTCATTCATTAAAATCTTATATAATATTCCAATAATAATTTATCACTAAGACAGGTATTTTTCTAAGTAATGTATCACCAAACCACATTTTGTTTCTGGTGTCATCTGCTAAAATCAATCCATGTTATAAAATGACACATTGGCTAAAAACTTGATAAACTTTGGAATGAAGTTCACTGACATGCTACTAAAAATAGACCCTTTTTAATTTTTTCAACAAATTTAATAAGAACATGGTGATAGAAATACATTAGGATAATAGAAATTCACCCTACATTAGTTTTTAATGAATCTTAGAAATCACAATTTTTTCATATTCCAAATTTTAGTCTTCGAAAATAATAACTACTCTCTCTTTAGCAGTTACAACATGCACAAAACTGTACTATATGCTTTATATACTTTATTTCACAAAATCCTCACAATGAAGTTACACAGTACTATACATATTAATTAGTATTCCCATTGCATAGAAATGGAAAGAGACTCAGAAGATTAAGCAATTTGTTGTAAATGGAAGAACCAAAATTTGACTACCTCAGTTCAAAGCCCATAGTCATCCAATTTTAAGAAAACACAATCCTAAACATGGAGAAGTGGACAGTCACCAAAGTTGAAATACAAAGAAAGTTGGGATATAAAAAAATAAATATTGCTAATTTTTAAAGAGAGAAAGAACTGTAAACAATAGTGACTCTCAAAGATATATTTACAAAATAAATGAGATAAATAAATTTTCATTTTAAGAAATTGATTTTTTTGGCAATATTTTAAATATGATTAGAGAATAATCCTTTTCAGAGTTTTTTGATGAACATGTTTTTTATTCTAGACTAAAAATTCAAGGTCTTTTAATAATCAAGTTTTCACACTTGTATAGTGGTTTCACTAAATAATGTACATATTTTTTAAAGTATTTGATAACAAGTTATTAAACATTCTGTGGAAATGAACTATATATATTTGAGCTTTACACTGTCATTTCCCCTCCATGTAAAATTATTTTCAAATGATCAAAAAATTCATGACACAATTAAAAAACAACAAACAAGAGTCACATTTTATAAGGCAGCAATTATGTTCATGTGGCACCAGTATAATTGAAAGACAGAAGACATTTCATTCATTAATAACACAGAATTTCTTCTAGTGAGTTTCCTAGAGCTCATTAAATATTCCCTGGCTGATTCTCCTAAGTAATTAGATTTTAACAGGATTTTCAACAGATCAGAGCAATCTCTGTGGGTGCCAATAGAAGAGTCTCCCTCTGGCCTTACCAGCAGAACAGAGCAGATAACATCCAGACTGGGAGTTAATAGGACAATTACTGGCCTCTTTTAAATGAGTTACATTAATGCACTTAAGCTAAATGGCTCTGCATATGATTAAATATTAACATCTGCGAAATTTGAAATCATGATATGCAATCAAGTTTTGTTGTTTTAATTTCCCCAAAGAAAGATTTCAATTGTTTATATAAATGCCTTTAAATACTGTGTATTAAATATTTTTAGGGTGTACTAATAGAAAGTCATAAACCATTCTCACTTAAGAGTCATAAAATATACTGACTTTTAGGATGCCATTGCTGGCTATAATTGAGTAACTAAAAACACTAGCAAATATATGAAATAATAGTTTTCAGACACCGGACAATAGTCAGTTTCGGACAATGATCTCCGAGAGAAGATTAAATAAATGAGGTGGTCTCCCTGATTTGAGAGTACGGAGTTGAGAATTTAGGGAAACTGAGGTAGCTAGAATTCACAGGACAGATACAAGGGAGGAAAGGGTACTAGAGTACGAAGGAGGAAAGAGTGCCAGAGTACCAAAGAAAAGAGCTCTGAAGATCTTTAGAGGTCATGCTGAGTGTTGATCAGCACATGCATGTAAAGAAACTACCAAAGGATAGAAAAAGAACCTCTGGAAAGGAGCAAGTGGAACAATTTTCAGAATTCTCACAAGGCTGGGAATAGTTCACATTCCCAACAGCCAGAATTAAAAAATTTTTTAAAAATTAAAAAAAGAAAAAAGCTAATAATAGATAAGGCAACAGGTAGAGAACTCAGAAGATATTGTCTCAGTAGTAGGGGCAAATTAGCCTTGGACTAAAAGTTGCTCTGGTCCTACCTAACAAGACTTAAAAGTGAATCTCAAAAAAAAAAAATCAACCTATTTCCAAGTTACTTGAATGTCCCAGAACACAGCTCAAAAATATTTATAGGAATTAAAAAGAATCCAACACTAAGCAACATAAAATTCACAATTTCTAGCACCCAAATACAGTAAGTCATGAAAGAAGTGGGAAAATATGACTCACAATGAGGTGGAAAATATCAATCAACAGAAACAAACTCAAAAGTTAAACATCAGAAATTAAGAGAAAAGAACATTAAAACAGCTATTATAAATATACTGCGCAAGTTCCAGAAGACAGAGGAAAGCATGAACGTAGTAAGAAGAGACATGGAAGATATAAAAATGACCTAAAGCAGACTTGGATGATGAAAAGTACACTAAGATGAAAAATACACTGGGTAGAATTAACAGTAGTTTGACTCTGCAGACTGAAAAAAAAATGGACAGAGCATCAGTGAGCTGTGGGACAACTTCTAGTAGCTTAATATATGAGTAATTAGAGTCTTAGAAGGAACAGAGAAGAAGAAAAAGATTTTTTAAAGAAATAATGGCCAAAACTTTTCCAATTTTGATGAAAAGAAACACAAAGCTGCACCAAGGCACATCATAAATCAAATAGCCTAAAATATGCTAACTTTTAAATGAATTTTAGATACATTTTGAATGTCTCCAGCAAAAACCACAATATATTTGGTCCAGACCGATTCAAAGTCAGTCTTGTACCTGATTCCTATGATATTGGCCCATAACATTTCTAAGAATAATTTGCAAACTTAGGCAAAGTCAATTTTGCCTTTAAGTATAAGAGACATTTCAGAAGTTTTATAATGAATTCTATGCTTTATTTATTGATTTTATAAAGAGATGTTTCCTATTCTTATTATCATTATAAGGTTATGTAGCCTTATACTCCAAAACATTACTATAAACTATCAAATTAGGTCCCAACAAGTACAGAGGCAGGAGCCTGAACCAGATGAATAAAGTGCTAACAAGCACTACCTCTATCCCTTAATTGGCTTTTATTCACTTTGATAAAATAGGGTATAAGATCAGTAAGAGAATCCTCCCACTTACAGGTCCTCATAAAATCATCATGAACTTAGTGGCAAGTTCAACTCTTCACAGTCCAAAGACGTGAACCCTGTGTGCATGGTGGGTCCTCACAAAGAGATGCTGACCAGCTATAACTTTTTCTTCCATGAGAAACAAGCTAGAGGTTTAGGGTTAGATCATTAAAAAAAAAAAACTTCCTGACATTGGAATGGATTAAAAAACAAAAATAGTAGTATTGTCTTAAAGTTTTAAATTCAGGCTCTATTCTGACTAAACGATATGGATATAATCCTAGTAAGATCTGCCTACACTTGACCTGTCTTTTCTATAAGTCTGTGAACACTTGATTGGTCAAAATGATACTTACACTTTTTAGTCTGAGCCACAAGGTCCACCATCTCTCAAAACAGCAAAGCGTGGAGCATGTCTATAGCGCCTCAAAATGTGGTAATATTCAGATAATCTTTTTGTGTTGAATTTTGCCTTCCTACTTTTATTTATTCATCTTCTAGTTTAGTTCTCTGATTCTACTATCCCGCATGGAATTTTCAAATGTCCGTACCTCAATTTATGTACTTTAATTTATTGTAGAAATCTTGGGTTGAAAGAACTTTTTAATTACTTTTTAAGGGCATTTGGGGAACTATTTATTTAAAATGATTCTTTAAGTCAATGGCTGTGTTACCCTGAACAAGCCCCATCCTGTCTGATTTTGGAAGCTAAGCAGGGTTGGGCCTGGTTAGTACTTGGATGGGAGACCACATAGGAAAACCAGGTGCTGTAGGCATAAAAAAAAATTAAAAAAAAAAAAAAAAGGGATTGTAAGCTGACAAGGTCCTTGCAATCTGTAAGATCAACCAAGGGTTGCCTTGCCCCAAAAATATATAAATAAATAAATGAATGAATAAGTAAATAAATAAATAAGCAATTCTTTGAAAGAATTGTTTTCTGAAATTTTTGTTCTAAATCTGATTTTTATATATCAAATTTGCTTAAAATAAAGTAGACAATACTAAATTGTTAATAAAACATATTTGCAGACCTTGGTGGAAGGGAATACCTTGCATTATTTACGGAGTACTATTTGTGGCCACTGGAAAATGTTAGTATCACAAAGATACACAGAGATAACAAGTCAGAGTTTAGAAAATGAGTAGAATCAACCTGGCCAAATAGGTTATATTCGTCATACTGAGACCCACATGAAAACCAGCATTCACAAAGACCTAGAGGAAATCAAATTGGCCTAAATAAATTATAATGGACTCTAGTTTCCCTTTCCTTACCCATTTTCAAGATTTTTCAGGCCTGTTTTACACAATGAATTTGAAATACTTTAGTAGTAAGCATGTTTATGGATTTGATTGGTCCTACTATGAATTTAAGTATGTCCTACTAAAACACAGTGTTGAAACTAAGACAAGGGCAATACACATGAAAGAGGGTAAAGGATAAAACTCCCATGGCTAACGGCATGAGTTTTGAATCACCAGAAAGCAGAACTAAAACCTGTGAAAAAACATATTAGGCCCAATATAAGACTAAGTGTTCTAACAATCTGAGCTAAACAAAGATCAAAGATCTGGTGTCCTGTCACTCTAAGTGTGCAAACATCAACTGACAATTTGGGAAGGATTCTGTAGATTTGGATTCAAGTATTGTATAGGAGATTAGATTAGATGGCATTTAAAGGCCTAATCTTTAGATCTTTCTTAACATTCAGGAGATGAGATTCTATGATTCTAAATGCTTTGGTGGCAATCCAAGGAACTCCTTTGCTAAATTTCTCCATAGAATGACTATAATACTTGTACTTTTATTGTATTTAGGAAATATTGGGATGGAAGAAGACCTAGGGTGGTTCTGGTTCTATCACTAATTTGTTGGATGACTGTGAACAAATTGTTTAATATTTCTTGGTTTTGCTTTTTCATCTAAAAGTGTGGCCTTGTCTCAAAAGTTCACTCCACAAAGACATGGCTTAAGAGTCCATTTCACTTTACAGGCTTTGATTCTCCAAGAATGTCCGTTCATCACCTTGCTAGACAAATGTATTCAGAAAAATGTAAATCCCTGACATTACAACAGAAATGTTACCGATGTGGGAAATTCTAGAGTCATAACTGACTTCTACCTGTTTGCCCCACTAATACCCATTCATAGTGGCCAATCACAAAAAGGGTCCTGGACTCCTCTAGTTATCAGTGACCTTCATACACCAGCTCAAACAATCAACTTGCAGATTGTATTACCAAACAGTTTTACATTTCTAATAAGAGTCATATTTCCCCTGCTTGAAAGAGAAAATAGATGAGCTCCACATTCAATTTTTAAAAAATTGCCATTACACTATTTTAAAATATTAATTGTATCATTTACTGCTGCTTCTTAAATAAATATTGAGACAATATTACCAAGAGGCATGTTAAATGAATCACTCTCAGAACAGCACAGAAAAATAACTAAAACTAATTCTTACGGCAATACATCAAAATTGACTGTCTACTTGTTTTCATACACCTAACTCTAAGTTGCTAAATTCAGAAGCAATCTCTTTAAAATGAGAACACTGCTTAATGTTCTCTGTCTAGTGTCTACATTATAATATTCTTTTGTAGTGCAATTAGAGATGGGCTTTTATAGATTTCCTCCCTTAACTTTTCATGCATTTGGTCCAAGAACTCTACTTCAAAAACAGAATCAGAATAAAACTGAAATCTTATTTCTTGCCAGAGGATTGGTTGATTGTGAAATCTAGTTGCTGAATGTTTGAAATCATTATGGAAACATCAACATTTCTTGTTGTGCAATGCCCACTTCATGCTATTTTTACCTCCAAAAGCTGTTTTCTTAAGGAGATGAGACCACAATCAGACATTACCCAACTTTCCTATCTGCCATTCAAAAATACTCAGGTAAGAAAAACGATCTAAGAATGACTAGATAACAAGAAAAGCCTACCCTCAGTAATGATTAGATATAGAAATGAATAAAAATAATAATGGCATATGCATGGCACTTTAAACGTCCCTGATTTCACTTGATGTACTGATAACCTTATGAGGTGACATAAGGCATGAACTCCCATTCATTGCTAGGAAAAATGAGTTAGTAGTCATTTGCCTGGTCAAACAATGAACTTGCTATGGACTGAATTGTCCTTCCCTCTCCCTCCTCAATTCCTATGTTGAAGCTCTGACCCCTAATGTGAGTGTTTAGAGAAAGGGCTTATAAGGAGACAATTAAAGTTAAGTGAAGTTATAAGGGTGGGGCCCAGGTATAATAGGTACAAAGAAGAGGTCATGTGAGCACACAGCAAGATGGCAGCTGCCCACATCCAGGAAGAAAGTCCTCAGCAGAACCCAACCATGCTGGCACTCTAATTGTAGACTTCCAGCCTTCAGAATTGTGAGAAAATAAATGTTTGTTGTTTTTAAGCCACTCAGTCAATGGTATTTTCTTATGGCAGCCCAAGCTGATTAAGACAGAGCTAATAATCATGAAACTTCTCCTAGAACCAGTCACTTGACGATTAGTCTTATGCTATACCAGCATAGTATAGCGGTCAGCATTGAAGTACTGAGTACAATCGCTTAAATTTCAAATTTCAAGCAATTTTTTCTGAACTTATAATTGTGGCTGCCTCAAAAGCTGCTGTCTCTTCATTTTCTACCAAGTAACAGAAGTATTGTTATCATAAAGATACCTCTCAGAAGGGAGAAATAAAAAACATCATAATAAATGTGTAACAAATTCTGTGGATCTCTCTCTAGCAATAAATGTTTGAACTTATTCCTTTGTTTAAAATTTCCACCTGTTATTGGGCAATGATTTTTATTTCTTATGCTTAATGTTTCTTTCTATGAAGAGAGCTAAGGCGTCTCCCTATTCCTTACTCGCTGGGACCTAACTGGTAAATTTTGTAAAGAATAACTAGGCAATGCTCCAATAACTAATGCTCCAATTAGCTCAACTCTTCTCTCTCTCTCGAGATGAGCCTGTCCACAGAAAGCACAGAATTTTTGCTCTTCCATGTTACAAATCTTACCTAGGCAGTCCTTCCATATAGAAAGCCCAGGACCCGATTGGTAAGTATACCTAACAACAGAATTTGTTAGAAAGCCTATTTAGCTCCCACACTAAGACAGCTTAGCCTATATCAGTAATAAAGGTGGTATTTTGGCTTCAGTATTTACTTTTTTAAAAAAATTTCTCTAATTATTCAGAAAAAATAAAAGCAGGATATTATTTAATGCAGTCCTTTCAGAGACCACAAGCTAAACTGCAGGACAAACCTTTGTATTCTATTATCATTATTTGAGAGGCCAGGAGAAAACATGAACCTTAATGGAGGTAGAATTATCCTTGCAATGACTGCAGTAAATGTTTGTTGAAGGGGAAAAAAATGGAAAGAGAAGACATACCATATATACCTAGTTTTAATGGAAAGCCTATTTCTGCCATATACATTAGAGAAATTGTTCAAGAACAGTTCATCCATGTGAAAATATTAGCACTGTAATTCTGCCAAGGTCAGTAAGACCTAGTGATTTGCTGAGATATCACCTTCATTTCACCAGGTAAATAAAAGCTCCTTTTTCAGTATGTCCTATCCAAGAAGGCACTCCATAGCAACAGTTAAATTATGAATACAGCACATATGTTCCATACCATATCATTTACAGCACAATTTAGCATAGACATAATGCTTTGTAACAAACTACAATACCATTCACAAAATGCATTTAAATAGCATAATTTAGTTCATTAAATTCAGTCATTTACAGTAAATCAAAATCATCATAGGAATTGAAGAGAGTACACAGTTGTTTGTTTGAATAGTTAAGCTAGGTAAGTCAATTTCTTTTTGAAGGTCAAGGACAGAGTTGTTTCCATTTTCTGTTATAAAAAAGATACAGCTTGTGTCAAAAGATAATTTAATATCACCCTTAAAATGATCCACTCTCTTTTTTTTTCCTCCCCTTTCTCTCTCCTGGTTGCATATCATATCACTGCCACTCCTGAAATAGATCCAAATTCCCCAAAACATTTTACATTCTACTTAACTACAATGTGTCCATGGACTTAATGAAATCTCAAATGTACAATTTCTTCAAAAATTTTTATCAAAATAAAAATATTGCTCCTGAAAAAAGTTCAAACACTAGATCATAGCACATACAATCATCTGTTTATGTCTACTTTTCATACCCTATTGTAAGCCGCTTGTGGGTAAGAGTCTAATCAAATGTCTTTAGATTGCTACAACCTTGCTCAGTGTTGGCTGATTATTAATTCCTTGAAAGCAAGGATTGGTTCTTTTATTTATTTATTTTTATTATTCATAGGCCCTACCATAAAGCTTCACATATACTCAGTAAAATATCTGTTGATTTAAAAATCTTATCAGAGAAACTTACCTTGGGGTATATTTTATAAACAGGCAAATTCAGTATATTTCTTATTGTCTTAGTAAACCAATGCCTAGAAAACAAAAACGAAGTAAGAAAAGAAAGGAGAGATTTCAGGATTTAAAGCAAATAATTTGACCTGATATCATTGTTTTACTGTCGTGTACTTTGCATAGAACTGTACTCCAGGTGGACAAAACCATGTCTTCACCCTGCACAAGTCTTTCTCTTAGCCTTCGCCTGAAATGCTTTCACGACAAACTTAGCAATAATCAACAGCACAAGGATTTAAGTTCTAGTAAAGCTGCTTTAAAGTCAACGCTCAGCATTCATCCAGACATTTGGTAGCCTTATGTATGCCTTGCACTAAGCCCTGTGTTAACCGCTGAGGATATAGATTCAAGTAAGACCCGAACTCTGTCCTCAAGCTGCTTAGAATCTAGCAGGGCACATCATCAACAATGCAGTGTCTGGGGTAAACGCAAAGTGCTCAAAGGGCACACTATCTTAATAATAAAATACCAATTCCCTATATTCAGCACTACCCGCTCCATTGGAAGAACTGATTTTCATTCTCAGCACATTTTGTGAGGGTCAATGACACATTGGAGGAAGGCTACAGGAGAGTTGCCAGGCGGAAGGGTTGCCTTCTCACATTTCCTCCCCTCAGGTTATCTTTTTCCTTCCTTAAAGAAGGAGAGTGGAAAGAATGTTGGAAGATTACGGGGAAAATTATTTTTAATTGGGAGTAACTGTTCTTGAAAGTATCTGAGTATTGCTGCTTTGAGGAATAGTTCCACAGAGCCCAAGCAAGACTGCATTAAAGACGTCTGTAACCTGGCTTCGGTCTTGTTTCTCTTTGTAATAGAGACTGCTAATTTCCTCCAATATCCATTTCCAACCTCTTCTATTAATAATACAGATTTTAGCTAGAAACAAGTCCACCTAGAAGGAAAATTATGTTTCCCAGTTTCCCCTGAAGTTAAATGTGGCCATGTAACTAAATTAAACGGGATGCAAGTGGAAATGTCAGGTGGCAACTTCTGGGAATCTTAAGAAACAAAGGATCATCTTGCTGATTGGGACATGAATGTCATGACTGAAGTTCCACCCTGACCATAACGACGAGGGCCACACCCTAGGGAAGGCAAAGCAGAAAGCTAGAAGGAACTGGATCTCTGAGGACTTTGTGGAACAGGAGCCACCATATCAGTCCTGGATTGCCTACCTCTAGATTTTTAGCCGAAAAAGAAATTATTTTCTATCTTATTTCAGCCACTATTTGGAGACTCTTATTTGCAACCCCCCTTTCCCCTAGATCCTCCCCTAGTGGCCTGAAATGAGCCAGGCACTGTGCTAAGTCTCCAAATACATCATCACTTAATCCTCACAGATACCCTGTTAGGTAGCTACTACTATGAGCTCCATTTTACAGATGAAAAAACTGAGACTTAGAAAGATTAATTTACTTGCTAACAAGAAGCAAAGCCAGGTTTTTAAGCCCAGGCAGTTTGTCCCGCATCTGTGCTATTAATCTCTATGCTAAATTACCTGCCTTAGACTGAGCTACTTTCCCTGTTTTCACTCACATTATCCCCTTGGCACCTAAAACAACTTTCTGTCTTTCTGTTGTCTTTTCCTATCTAGATGCTACCTTCTGAATAAAGGCCCTGGTGCAGAGTAGAAATGAGTCCACTATATCTTGTATATGCCTCTGTCACATCACTTCAGACATCCTGCTTTGCAATCTCAGTTGTGTCATATGCCAGTTTTCCTCAATATATTTTAAGTTCCTTGAGGACAAAAAATATGTTTTATTGTCCTGGTGTTTCCCATAGTACCTAACAGTAAAATTCAATAAATGTTATTTCATTTGCTACAAAAAAAAAAAAAAATCTCACTGAAAGATATGAGTTTTTGACTACCTTATGAATGGAAGACACTATCCAATAGGACTTTCTACAGTGATGGAAACATTCAATATCTGAGCTAACACAGTAGACACCAGGCACTTGTGGCTATGGAGCACTTGAAATATGACTAGTACAAGTGAGGAAATAAAATCTTTATTTCATTTAATTTTAATTAATTTAAACAGCCACAGGCAGATAATAGCAACAATATTGCATGCTACAGCTCTGAAGTCTCTAGGTTGAAGTTTTAGAAAACAGCTCCAGCATGCTTTGTATAAAATAGGTGCTCCAAATGTTTGCTGTAGTACTTTGAATTGGATTGAGGTGAATATTAACCTTAGTAGACATAATTTATGTAGATTTTAAAAAAAAACAGACTGAGGAAGAGAGAAACTTCAAGAAATTCAGGGACAACATGGAAAAACATGAAATGACAATAACCCCCCCCCCCAAAAAAAAAACCTCACCAAAATCAGCATTTGCTGCAGAAAAGAACCCTCACTTCATTTTGTCCTTGCTCAAGCAGCATCAGGAAGAGGTATGTCAAGACAGGCAAGTATGTGACGTATAAACCTAGTTTTTAAAAGGCTGAGCTAACGACCATTTACGAAAACCTCCAGAGCACACCGAGGTTTCTCACACTGTCCTTAAAGAAACTGTCTATAAAAAGTTGGGATGGGTCTCACTAGACTGGAAAGAATAAGTCCAGATCACTCAATTTAAAAACCATTCATCACAAATTCCATTTTTTTATTCAGTGGGGAAATGAGAGAAACTCACTTTTGGTTACAGCAAGTCAAAGCAAAAATTCTTCCAGTTAAACTATCAGGTCGAAATCTCAATTTTGGGCCCCTTTGGAATTTTTCACTCTTGTTTTTACCCTGCAGAGATGGAGCACTTGAGGAATGCAGTTAGGGACCCATGCTGTTAAATGAGCTCCTCTCGGCCTGGTCATTCTGGATGTGACCTTTCAGCAGGTTCCTGGCATAAGGCAGTGTATCATCTCCTGGGGCAAAGCCAGAATGTAGATGAAAAGCCACATGCGGAGGATGACGCAAGGGAAACAATCATGACTCTCATACTGAGAGCCAGAAAGAAATCTGAGGTCTTACAGTTCCTAAGCCTGTGTCCCACTAGGCTGGACATTTTATTCAGCATAATACCTCCCTCAACATTTTATTTTTCAGGATTTCCAGCCACCGAAGAGTAAGCATACTAGCAAACATGTTTAGGTGTACCTCTCCGCACTACCCAGGAAGGAGTCCATATGGCACTGTCCTGGGTTCCTATAATAACTTAAAGGGAAACTTTCATGATGTTCAGAGCCCTGAATGTCCTGCAGATGAAGGAGGAGGATGTCCTAAAATTCCTTACAGCAGGAACCCACTTTGGTGACACCAATCTTGACTTCCAAGTGAATGGAACAGAACATCTACAACAGGAAAAGTGATGGCGTCTAGAGCATAAACCTGAAGGGGACCTGGGAGAAGCTTCTGCTGGTGGCTTGTGCCGTTGTTACCACTGAAAACCCGGCTGATGTCAGCGTCATATCCTCCAGGAATACTGGCCAGTGAGCTGTGCTGAAGTTCGCTGCTGCCATCGGAGCCACTCCTATTGCTGGATACTTCACTCCCAGAACCTGCACTAACCAGATCCAGACAACCTTCTGGGAGTCCTGTCTTATAGTGGTTACTGATCCCAGTAGTGAACACACAGGCATCTTCTGTTAATGTGCCTACCAGCACCCTGTGTAACGCAGACTCTCCTCTGTGCTATGTGGACGCTGCCATCCCATGCAGCAAAGGAGCTTGTTTAGTGGGTCTGACGTGGTAGACGCTGGTCTGGGAAGTTCTGCGTATCCATGGTACGGTCCCCTTGTGAACACCCATGGGAAGTCATGCCTAAGCTCTACTTCTACAAGGATCCTTGGCCACTGATGAAAGGGCTATGACCAAGGGTGAGTGGACTGCTCCAGCTCCCAAGTTCACTGCTATTCAACCCGAGGTCGCGGACTGGCCTGAAGACGTGCAGGCGCCCTCAGTGCTTGTTGAGCAGTTCCCTACTGAGGGCTGCAGCACTCAGCCTGCCAATGGAGCCTGGTCTGCAGCTCCCACTGCTCAGGCCACTGAATTGGTAGGAGCAACCCTGAGTGGTCTTAAGTTGTTCTCCAACTTAAACAGAAAACAGAAATAGGACAGATGAAAAATAAATATCAATTCCTTAAATAAAAAAAAAAAAAACCTTTGGCTGTAAAGTGTTTGTACTGTTCAACTCAAGAGCCCATTTAATTCAACAAGTATTTTTTTTTTAGTTGCTACTATGTGAGGGCAGCACTAAGAGCTGAGAGCACAGACAGGAATACAATGACACAAACAGCAAATACTGGGATGTTCTGAACAATGTCTTATGGGGAACAAATATTTTTAAAGTCACTGCCACGTTTTATGTCTGCTATTTCAGTTAAGCCTAAAGAGCCTCTATGAGATCGGTGTTATATTTCTGGTTTTTCAACTGAAAAGGTTAAAACTCGAAGTGGCACGACTAAAACACAAACTTGCCTCCAGGGTATAAGCAGATCAGACTCTACAGATTAAAACAAAAAATCAGGCTGGGATGGAGGAAAAGGGGCCAAAAAGAACACATTTTCTGATAGTGGTCATTTTAAAAAGTCCTGATTTAGGGCAAGCATTCCTATGCACTTGTGAATGTACAGAATCTCTGTGGTCTTCTCAGAGATTTTTGTTTTATAAAACAAGGGAGTCTTTGGGGAAAAGCAGAAAGATGCCTGGATAGAAAAATCAAGATTCTGTGGATGGACTGTTTTTTGTCTAATAAAATAAACATCTATGAGACCTCGGGCGAGTTATTTAATCTTTCTGAGCCTCAGTTTCTCCATCGTTTGCAGTATCTCTTCAAAGAAGGCAGTTGTTGTAGACTTAGGGTTCCCCAAATTGTATTTAGCAAAATTCTTGGGGGTAGGGTAGGGGAAGTTCCACTGGTACCTGTGTTTGGAAAACCTTGCATTCTCTATTCACCATCTTGGAGAGTCAAGGCACACACGGAAAGGGCAGTTTCCCTTTTTGAGCACCCAGCATCTATTCATCCTATTTCCAGCAACTTCCTCTATATTCATTTGGGAATTCACCCTTCTCTCCCAGTCCATGTAGATCCAGTGCGGTTGACTCCCACCCACCTCCCCCACCCCCAGCACTAAGTTTGACACGTGATACAGGAAGCAAAAGTAGGATACCCACCCAGATATTAGTGGTTGATTGGCGGGGAAAGGAAGCATACAACCTAATTAGAGTCAGAGTGAAGCTTAGGACTTTTGCTGAGAATTCTGGGATAAAGTTGCTTATTCTTTTCCGCTGAATTCATACTTGGGAAGAATGTAGCCCTAGAAGCTACTGGCAGCCTTTCCATCTAAAAGGAGAGCTTGTCCAAGAATAAAGCCATGCAATGGAAGGCAGAGTCAAAGAACAGAGCAATGACAAGTTCCAGTGATATCATTTTAGGCTTTGAAACTTAAAAAAGTCTGATATTAATATTCTGCAGAAGGGGTATACTAAAAAACTCTTTAGGAAATACGAGCCTAGGTGATGACTGGCATTCTTTCCTGATCCCGAGTTCCATGACCCTCAGATAAAAGGATCTTCAACACTGACTGACACTCTGAAAGGTGAGACACAGAGGTTAATTTGGACAGCTGTGAAAGCACACTAAACAGCTATATAGACCAAATCCATGTCCTGTATACTTCTCACCAAAGAAGCAAATTCAGAGTGAACTGAAGATATTTACTCCACCCTGAATAAGAAATGGTGGGATTTATTTAGGGATAAAAGTTGAAGTAAAGAATCCAAGTATCTTATTTCTAATATTCCTATATTTTTGTCTTTTTTAAAAAATCATGCTTCAAATAAGATTTTTTTCAAAATGATATTAAGTGTATCAGTCAGTGTCTAATAAAGTTATAATCTTACTCTACTAAGCAAAATTTTTCCTAAAAAAAAATGGTCTTTAAAAATAGAACTACCACTTTCGAGGGGTAACATTTAACCAGCCATCTGAGGCCAAGGACTTTCCATCCTAGAACTATGGCAGTTTGTCCGTAACCTCATGGAAAAGGCCCCAGCACTGGTAAACGTCGCTATGACTTATTAGAAGACTCAATTGGACACATTTTGGCACTATGACAAGGTTGAGCGGGTTCCTGCTGAGATCCTTACAGCCATTCAGAGCTTGAAAAAAATAGTCAATAGCATGCAAACTGGTAGCTTCAAACAGCTCACAGTTTAGGAAGCTCCGATGAATGGTTTGGTGGCCACCGAGGTGTGGATGTGGTTTTATGTTGGCGAGATCATAGGGAAGCATGGCATCATTGGCTATAATGTTTGAAGGCCTATCTTTAACATCTGTTTCTTTTTGGTTTATTATTTGCATGTTCTTGAACCATGTGTGATCAAACCGGTATTTGAATAAAATATGTCACACACACACACAAAAATAGAACAACCTTATGATTCAACAATTCCACTTCTGGGTATTTATCCAAAGAAAACCAAAATACTAATTTGAAAAGATATATGCACTCTTATGCAGTGATATTTACAAGAGCCAAAATATAAAAGAAACCTAAGTGTCCATCGGTTGATGATTGGATAAATAAAAGGTGGTACATATACACAATAGAATATTACTTAGCCATAGAAAAGTGAAATCTTACCATTTGTAATGGTCCTAGAAGATATTATGCTAAGTGAAATAACTCAGAGAAAGATAAATACCATGTGATTTCACTTGTATATGGAATCTAAAGAACAAAATAAACAATCAAAATAAAAACAGACTCATAGATACAGAGAACAAACTGGTGATTGCCAGATAGGAAGGGAATTAGGGAGCCAGGTGAAAAAGGGATTAAAAAGTATAGACTGGTAGTTACAAAATAGTCATGATGATGTGAAGGACAGCACAGAGAATACAGTCAACAATATTGTAATAACCACGTATAGTGTCAGGTGGGTAATAGACTAATTGGAGAGATCGCTTCATAAATTATATAAATATCTAACCACTATGCTGTACACCTGAAACTAATATAAAATAGTATTGAGTGTCAACTCTAATTGAAAAATAAAACCTTTTTAAAAATATAAATAAATAAATAAATAAATGAATAAATAATTTTCTTGCCCTGATCACATGAATTACTTTCTTAATATTAACTTAGTCTGAAAATAGTATGACATTTGGTACTCTCAGGCCTATTCTACTTCATGATTCATTAACAGCTACTAAGTTTTGAGCATAGCAGCACAGAGCTTGGAGAAAATAAACAGATCTTAGAGATCTGGAGATAATTAAATGTATAAAAATCTTTGAAATATATAAAACATATTACATAAAAAACTGAAGTAATAATTCATAGCACTGATTCTGCATGTCTTCAAGCCTCTAATTTCTACTACTTGGTAAAACAGTGACAGAGAGGATAAAAGGTGACTTTTGGAATCAGGGAGATTTAAATCTCTACTATTTAACAGCTATGTAGACTGGACAATTAAGTTCTCTGGAATTCTTTTAACTCCTCTGTAAAGTAAAAGGATAATAATGCCTTTTGAGAACAGTCATGAGGCTTGAGATCATGTATGTATCTAATTAATATTACTTAAAATTTTTAGTGTATTAGAGCTAAGAGAAACAAATGTATATCCAATAGTGACCAAAAATGCAACTCAAATCATATCGAGCAAAAAAGTGAAATTTATCAGCTCATGCAACGGAAAAATCTAGTAGATTTTTCTGGTTTCATCTAAAGTTGATCTAGAGGCACTATCTACCTTTATTTCTCAGCTTTACTCTCTTTCATACTCTTATGCCACAAAGAGGCAAGGTGCCATTCAGCAACTCCATGCCTGCATCCTCCCAGGTTTCAGCCCAGCAAAAAAGAGATCGGCTCTTCCTGTGGCACCCATATGAGTTTTGGGCATCAGAATGACTTAAGTCATGGGTCCATGCACAAGTCAACAATGTTACTAGGAATGGTAACTGTAAGAGGTGATGGATGTGATGTATTAATTAACTTGATTGTGGTAATCATTTCATAATGTATGTATATATCAAATTATCACATGTACTTTAAATGCATATGTTTATTTGTCAATTATACCTCAATAAAACTGGGAAAAATAATAAAGGCATTAAAAATGTTATTAAGAGTATTTGATACTCAGATTGGCCAGGACTAAGCCACCTGTTCTATTTCTGGTGGAGCCCACCAACTACATGGGAAAGAGATGGTTCTGCAAAGGACAGGTGGGTAGTTTCTAGAAATAATGAGAAGCAGAAAAAAATAAATATCTATTAGAAGATAAAATAAAATAAATTTTAAACAAACTAATAACAAAACACCAAAAAAGAAAACAGATAGCCTCATACATTATTTTGAGTAGTCAGTTTGGTAATATCTACCTAAAATTTAAATGTACATTCTTTTTGCCAAATTTCACTTTAAGAAATTTATTCCATAGGTAAAACACACCAGTGTGCAAAGATGTTATTTAAAGGATGATAATTGAAGTATTGATCATAACAGCAAACATTGTCCATTAATTCAAAAGTTGTTAAAGTACAACATTCATAGAAAAGAATATTGTAAGATTATTTTTAATGATGTAGTTCTATATGCTCTAATAGGGAAGGAAGTCTATGATATGTTGTAAAGGAAATGAAGGAAATAGCAAAAAAAAAAAATAAGTAACTATGGTCTTGCTTGTGTAATACATAAAAAACATTGGAAGAATATCCAAAAAAAAAAATGTATAACACTGTTTATCATTGGAGAAGAAGTACTAAGGACTTAGGAATGGCAGGAAAAAGACATTTACTTTTCAATTTATATCCTATGATGTTTTGTTTACCAGTGTATGTGTAATTTTCATTACTCTAAAAAATTAGTCTAAAAACACCTGTTCATTTGACTATCTATTAATATGACTCACAATTAGCATCACTGGCTCTAAAGAAAGAAAAATATTTTGTTTATTTGTGCTAAAGAAATTTATTATTAAATTACTAAAACACAAGTAAATGGAATATCACCATAAGACTCTACATAATTCCAAAAAGTATGTAAATCTTCCTGTTAAGAAGAAATATAATATTTCTGTGTTAATCTAGCAAATTATCTGGGCTACTGAATCAACTTGGTTCATTTATTTACTTTGTTTATCGGTCAGACCAGCCCATCACAGGATTTTGCCACTATAAATTGGCCCCTGGACTGACTTGTTCAGGCAGGCAGCGACTCCATCAAACCCAATAATTAATCAGGCAGTCCTCCTCCATATGTCGTGATGACTATTCATTAAAGCGACACATATGGCTCTTACCTACATGTGCTAGCTTTTTGCTTTTATTCATGGTTCAACAAATTTATGAACCTTAGATCCAGTGGAACAAAGAAAAATTAGTCAGAAGATGTTATAATTGGGCTGACAGTTTAAAATTAGAAAAGAAAAAATTGAAAGATGTTGCCATTAACAGTAGAAGTCATGACATAGCAAACATCTTTTGATTGCTTTCAATGTGCAAGGCACAAGGCTAGATTCTAGAAACATGAAAAGATACATATAACATTGTTTATTTCCACAGTCTTACTTTTTGTTTGAGGAGATAGCACATATATTAAGAAGAATAAGTGATAGTATTAGGTTATCACTGGCAAGTGCTATATATTTCTACAAAGATTCCCATTTAAGATGTATAAAGCATCTTACTAGTCATGAGTAAGTGAAATATATCATACTGCATATATTATATATACTGTAAAATGATCATTAGATTATCATTACGAACTAAATGTGCTCCCCCCAAAATTCATGTTGAAATCCCAACCCCCAATATTATGGTATTAGGAGGTGGGGCTTTTGAGTAGTAATAAGGTTATGAAGGTGGACACCTTGTGATTAGAATTAGTGTCCTCATAGGAAGAGACACAAGAATTTGTTCCAGCAATCTGCTCTTTCCTCCACGTGAGGTGCAATGAGAAGTTGGCAGTCTGCAACTCAGAAGAGAATCTTCACCAGACCTGACAATGCTGGCACCCTGATCTTAGACTTCCAGCCTCCAGAACTGTGAGAAATAAATTTCTGTTGTTTATAAACTACCCAGTCTGTGGTATTTTGTTATAGCAGCCCAAACTCACTGAGACAAGTATATACAGAAGTTAAACATGCCATTTTCTAAAATAAGAAATGAAGATTATCAAACCGAATTAACGATGCTTTGATAATTTAGGTATTCAGAATATAATTCCCATATGATTTGTTTAACAACATATATAAGAAGTACAAAAGCAAAACACTAATTTAGAAGAGACTCTTGAATTGTCATTGCGAATGATATGAGAATCATAATAATCATAATAGCTAAGATTTACCTAGTACTATGTGTCAGATTTTAAATATATATATACATAATATGTGTGTATGTATAGTATATGTATACATATATACACAAATATATGTATAGTACCTAGCACATATATAAATTATAAGTTTTATATATAAATGTATATTTCATCCTCACGATTCTGTGATACAGGTAATTTATGTTTCTCACTTTATGATGAGAAAACAGGCACTGAGAAGTTAAGTAATTTGCCCACGACAAGTGTCTGGGCCACTTCAAAACTAGGCAGTCTGACTTCAAAGTCCCTGCCCGAAACCACTATAGTGAATGCATGATATGTATTTTTTAAATTACCACCTTGTTCATATTTTTAAGGAGAAAATATATGGCAAAGAATAGTAAAGATATGATTTCTTCCTCTATTCTGGGATTCTGTACTTCCCTTGTACCCTCAAACTAAGCCTTACACATAATAATAGGTGGTCAATAAATACCCGTCCTTGGTTGAACACTAGGACTAGGAGAATGGTATTAGTGACTCACATTCTCCACTTGTCTTCACAACCCCTGACCGCATTGCTTTTCCCTAACGTTCTAGTGCAGAGGGTGGCTCTCTTCCCAGAATTCCAAGCAAGAAACAGAAAGAATGTCTGAGGTAGAAAGTACATAATAGAACAGAGCACTGGTCTGGGAATCAGCCCTAACACCATTCATTTATACAACCTTGAATAAGTTGGCTCTCTTCTCTTGGAGATGAATGCTCATATTTGTCAAATGAAAGAGTTGGATTAGATGAGTGATTCTCAAACTGTGCTCAGAAGGAAGGAAGAAGGGGAAGCATATGAACAGGTATGACCTCTTTGGCTTCAAGGAGAATAGCTCCCCTTAAGCCTGCTTTACATATTAAATATATAAGATTTTGTTTGAATAAAGGAACTTGAGGCTCTACGAAATTTGAAGACCACTGGATTTGATCAAATTCTTAAAAATTGTCTCATTTCAAATATTCTACCCCTCTTGACTGCACAGGCACACTCCAATACATCAGACTATTCGCCTGTTCTGACCTGTTCAAGAGATATTTTAACTGAATCTTAGAATTCCTTCCATCATTACAATTCTAGATCTATCCTTTCAAGAAAAGAAATTGATTTTTTCCCCCTCCACTCACATTTATCAGTCCATTCTTGGGAAGCTCTTCTTGCCACATCCTTAAATAAGTAAATAGGATAACTGCGGTAATTGCCTGACCTGCAAAGTGTATAGAACTTCAAGGTTAATGCTCTTGGCACAAGATTTTCGCTACAAACAGCAGAATTCCTCTAACCCTTTGCTGAGGCATCGGTTCAATAATAAGAGAAAATCATGCTGTGTATTGAATTACTCAAAAGAGAATTATCGGAAAGTCCCCTGATAGTCTAACTATGGCTAAGCTATATTCCAAAAAAGAACTGGTCTTAAAGAACTTCAGAAAAGGCCTTCACCAGAGATATAGTAGAAGAGCCAAATATTTATCAACATAGCAACTTATGCATCCAAGAATTGGTACAATCCTACCCCAAATGTTGTGCTAATTCCTGTTTCATTTCATAATTCTAAACTTCTTTCCACATGAATGAAAAGAATTGTTACTATTAAGCCTATCCATTCTTCGAAATCCCTTTCGTCAGTTTTCATTAAGGACTATCAGATACATATATCATTTAGGGACTTTTAAATCTAAATTTTATTGAAGATATATTACATATGGTTTAATATTTCAGTTCAGCAATGGTCATCGGCAATAAGCATTATCCAAGAGTGGGATTAATAAATATTCTAGTAAACACAGTGATCCAAATAGCAAAGAAAATATCCTGGGCATTGAGCCCAGATTCCCCACCCTCTCTTATGGTGTGGCTCATTTCTCTCAGATAAACTAGACAACCAACAAATCTTTCATCATTATTAGTGAATATGTAAATGTGCAATAAATGATCAAACTCCTCCACTAGACCTTCTATTAAATTTTTAAGTAGAAAAAATTGAACGAAATCAAATTGCCCCATAAAGAGGTATTTTTAAAACGAAGGAGAAATATAGCAGTTGGAAATAAAAGGTAATTCTGCATGGTAATCAGTAGTTTTCCTCTAACTTGACTAAACCATTCCTCCACTGACAAACTGAGAGATGGTGTTAGTCTATAATTATAAACCTATCTTTGTTATGTCATGAAGCTTTAATGTATTTCAACATTGTATATTACAGTTAATATAAATCTCAGCTCCACAGAAAACAAGAAATTCAAAGCAAATTCATGATCTTGGTCCTACAAAGATTACTGGTTTTACACTCACCAGTTAAGACCCATGATACTCCAACCTTGAATCTTAGCTTTAGATATGAACTTCTTGGTTTTTGTGATCTTAATCTATTTTAATGGTGAGGTGGAGGGAGGAGCTGCAGGCAGAATATTTACAAAGGGTCTCATTCATCAAACATTCATGGTTACTCTTCTTTCCTTGTCTCAGCTCCCAGCAACAGCTACTTGGTGACAGAACGGATGCATCTAGCCCAATCAAAAATGACCTAGGTACAACTATTTCCTGTCATCACTGAACCTGCATTTTTGAAACACAATGTACCTTAAAATTTCTATCAAAGCACCCTCTCAGAAAAGAGATCAGATTTGTTGTTGAGGGAGGAGGATTGGATGAAGGTGGTCAAAAAATACAAACCCAATTATAAGATAAATAAGTACGAGACATAATATACAATATGAGAACTACAGTTAACACCGCTGTATGGTATATATGAAAGAGAGTAAATTCTAAAAGTTCCCATCACAAGGATAATAAATTTTTTTCTTTTTCTTTTTTCTTTTTGAGATGATTGGCACCAAAAGCAAAAGCAACAAAAGCAAAAATAAACAAGTGGTTATTCTCCTCAAACTCTTCCAAAAAAATCGAAGAGGAAGCAATACTTCCCAATGCATTTTATGAAGCCAATATTACTCTGATACCAAAACCTGGTAAACATAACACACAAAAAAAGAAAATTACAGACCAATATCTCCCATGAACACAGATGCAAAAATCCTAAATAAGATACTAGCGAACCGAATATAGCAACATATTACAAAGATTATACACCATGATCAAGTGGGCTTCATCACAGAGGCATAGGAATGGTTCAACCTATGCAAATCAATTAATGTGATACACCACATAAACAAATTAAAAACTAGAAATTATATAATCATATCAATAGATGCAGAAAAAGTCTTCAACAAGAAACAGCATCCATATATGATCAAAACACTCAACAAGATCAGTATAGGAGAGTATCTTAACATAATAAAGGCCATCTATGACAAACCCTTATCCAATGTTATACGTAATGGTGAAAAACTAAAAACTTTCCCTCTAAGATCAGGAATAAGGCAAGGATGTCCACTATCACCACTGTTACTCAATATAAAATTGGAGGCCCTAGCGAGTGCTATCAGACAAGAGAAAGATATAAAAGGCATCCAAATAGGAAACGAAGAAGTCAAACTGTCACTATTTGCGGATGACATGATTCTCTATGTAGAAAACCCTAACGACTCCACAAGAACACTACTAGAAACAATAAGCAAACACAGCAAAGTCTCTGGATTCAAAATCAACGTTCAAAAATCTATAGCATTCCTATACTCTAATAACGAAGTGTCAGGAAAAGAAGTGGAAAAAATAATTTCTTTCGCAATTGCAACAACAACAAAAATACCTAGGAATAAATTTAACGAAACAAATGAAGGACCTATACAGTGAAAACTATAAGACCCTATTAAAAGAAATAGAAGAAGATATAAAGAAATGGAAAGATATTTCACATTCTTGGATTGGAAGAATTAACATAGTTAAAATGACCTTATTATCTAAAGGATCATACAGATTTAATGCAATCCCCATCACAATCCCATTAACATTTTTTAAACAAATAGAACAAAAAAAATCAGATTTGTATAGAAGCACAAAAGACTCCAAATTGCCAAAGCCATCCTGAGAAAAAAGAATGAGGCTGGAGGCATCACTCTGCCTGACTTCAAATTATACTATACAGCATCAGTAATCAAAACAGCACAGTATTGGCAGAAAAACAGACACATGAACCAGTGGAACAGAATTGAGAGTCCAGAAATAAACCCATATTTATATGGGCAAATAAGCCAAAAACATACAGTGGAGAAAAGAAAGCCTTTTCAATAAGTGGTGCTGGGAAAACTGGAAAGCCACCTGCAAAAAATGAAACTAGACTGTTGTCTATCTCCACACATCAAAATTAACTCTAAATAGATTAAGGACCTAAATATAAGACCTAAAACAATAAAATGCATAGAAGAAAACATAGGAACTAAACTCAGGGACCTTGGACTTAAAGAGGATTTTATGAATTCAACCTCAAAGGCAACAAGAGAAATAAAAGCTAAGATAAATAAATGAATGGGACTACATCAAACAAAAAAGTTTCTACTCAGCAAAAGAAATCATCAACAAGGTAAAGAGACAATCATCCAAATGGGAAAATATATCTGCAAGCAACACCTCTGATAAGGACTTAATATCCAAAATATACAAAGAACTCATACAACACAATAAGAACAGAAAAACAAATGATCCAATCAAAAAATGGGCAGAGGACCTGAATGGACACTTTTCCCTAGAGGACATACAAATGGCCAACAAATATATGAAAAGATGTTCAGCATCTCAAGCTATTAGGGAAATGCAAATCAAAACCATAATGAGATATTATCTCACACCTGTTAGAATGGCTACCCTCAACAGGACATGTAATAACAAATGTTGGAAAGAATGAGGAGAAAAAAGAACCCTCATACACTGCTGGTGGGATTGCAAATTGGTACAGCCACTATGGAAAACAGTATAGAAGTTCCTCAAAAAACTAAGAATTGATCTACCATATGATCCAGCAATCCCTCTACTGGTTATTTACCCACAAAGACTTGAAAACCCATATCCAAAAAGATATTTGCACATCGATGTTCATAGCAGCATTATTCACAATGGCCAGGACATGGAAGCAACCAAAGTGTCCTATCATAGATGATTGCCTAAAGAAGCTGTGGTACATATATACAATGGAATATTACTCAGCCAAAAGAAGAGATGAAAAACTGCCATTTGTGACAACATGGATGGACCTTGAGAAACTCATGCTAAGTGAAATAAGCCAGACAGAAAAAGTTGAAAATCACATGATATCACTTATATGTGGAATATAAACCTAAAAGCAACAAATGAGCAGGACAAACAGAGATTCATGGACATGGAATATAGGCTAGTAGTTACCAGAGGACTATAGTCTAGTGGTTACTAGTAGGGTGGGAGAAGAGAGGAGGTAGACAGAGTAAAGGGAGTCAAATATAGGGTTTAGGAGGAGGGTGAAGTGGGTAAAGGGAATCAAATATATGGTAGCTGAAGGAAACTGGACTTTGGGTGGTAAACACATGATAGACTACACAGATGTCAAGTGATAATGTACACCTGAAAATTATATAATTGTATTAACTAATGTTACCCCAATAAACTTAATTAAAAATAAAATAAAAGTAAAGTAAAAAAAAATAAATAAAAATAAAAATAAATAAACAGGTGAGACTATATCAAACTAAAAAGCTTCTGCACAGCAAAGGAAACCATCGGCAAAATGAAAGGGCTCTTTACTAAATGGGAGAAAACATTTGCATATCATATATCTGGTACAGGGTTAATAATCATTTCATGATATACACATATAGTCAAATGATTATGCTGTACACCTGAAACTTACACATTGCTGTATGTCAAGTATATCTCAATAAACTGGGTGGGGACCAAGGGGAAAGCACCCTGTTGCTTCAATGGGTGGCTGTTAATGAAGTAAAATCTTTGAAGCTAGAGCACCTGACAAAAGGAACAGAAAGTAAAATGGCAGCAGCAGCATTGCAACTACATAGCCTTAATAGATTTCAAAGCACAATCAAATACATAATATAATTTTATCTTTCCAGTAAATTTGTAAGGCGGTTATGGTCTTAAGTTACTCATTTTCTGTGAACTTTAGAATTCTCACTTTTAAAAGGGGAATAGTATTTCACAGTGTTGGGAGGCTAGAACAAACAATATGTAAAGAACTTGGTAGAGAGTTCTCTAACTCACCCAATAAGTGGTAGCCAGGTTTTTAATTTTTATTATTCCTATGAATAGAAGAAACATCGCTTAGAGAAAGTAACCAGCCCAAGAGTATTCAATGAATAAACTTTCTTGAGTACCTACATATAGCTGTGAATATAAGAATGTGTAAGAGTCCATCTCTGCCTTCTATCTAGAAACTCGGTTTCATCCTTAGGAAGAACAAATTCTCGAACCAAATACTCTTTTTACTCCATTCTGATGCAAATCTAAAAAGGAAGAGGTAAACTGAGACCCATGTGAACTATTTCTTAGATGAAGAACCTTCATACTGTGCTTTAGATTTTTTTTTCACTATAGTTAAGGGGACTCTAACCCAATTCCCTCCTCAACCTGCATTGCCTCAAAATCATGAAATCTTCAAAAGTGGGATTTTCCTCTTTTGAATGGAGAATTCCTTGCTTTTTTGTAATGCAGTACAGTTGACTAAAAACACTTGCACCCATGCTAACTAATCTAATCTACCAAGATGACTTAATCTCTAAATCTTGTGAGGTATGAACTACAAAAATCATTTTAGAGAGAAGGAAATTGAGACATAGCTATAAGTGTCATAATCCAGACTAGAACTAAATCAATAGCTTCATATTAGTTTAATTACTAGCTTAAAGCTTACCCACTGAACTACACTGAACCTATACTAAAATATTTTTATACTCTTACCTAGATGTCCTATTTTCTCTAAGTCTCTGTGACGTACTCTAAATCTCCTAGGGGTCTAATACTGAACCTTGTATTTGAGAGATTCCCTTAGGTAATATATTTTTTCAATAACCCATGGAACATAATATAATATCACCTTTTCAAGTATGACTATGACTTTTACATAGACTAGAACCATAAAGAGAGATGGAGAATGATACTTTGCATTTGTTTAGTAGTTTTCCAAAGTGCTCGCATATATATTATTCAGACAGGGAGAATGGAATTTGAATTTAAGAGTAGAAAGGTTCTTAGAGATTCTCAAATCCATTGTTTCTTAACATTTTTTGGGTAACTCGCCCATTTGAGAATCTGACAAAAGCTGTAGACCTCATACGCAGAAAGATGTACATATGAACACATAAACACAAATTTGCATAGTCTCGAAGGGATTCTTGGATCACCTCAGATTAAGAACTGCTCTAATTTGCAACTCCCATTTTACAGATGAAGAAGCTACTATTTCTCATGACATCATCTCTAGTGGAAAGCAGAGTAAGGATTATTACCCACACTTTCCAGATCTGGAAACTAAGGTCCAGAAAGACTTCAAGACTTGTCCAAAGTCTTACAGCTAGTTAACGAAAGTACCAGAAACCAGGACTCTGAACAGTATTGTTCTCATTCTTCTAGATCATATCACCCTCACATTGCACTATGCTTGAATTCCTTCATTATAAGACAGCCTCCTTCTACAGCCAACAATTTAGTTTACCCTCCATAACGCACATAATCCTTTACCTCCAGTGAAAAATTCCAAATATAAAAATTGTTCTATCTACAATAGTAACTTATTTCTTGGAGATTTTGAAAGGGTTGTAGTCATTGCTGACACATTGATATCAAAATCATGTGGAAATATAGAAATTAGAATTGTAAACAACTCTTTAACTTCTACAGAGTTGGTAGTTAAAGGCAAATCTGGTGAACTTCTTTTATCAGCAAATGAGTATACCTAAATCCAAGCAAAGAAGGCAAAAATGTCAGCACTTCTCTTGGAAAGGCATCAGAAAGTAGAGTTAGCACATTTAGAATTATTAATAAATTAATTATTAATAAATATTTGCTGAATGAATAAATGCATTTACTAATAAATAACATTGAGTTTTTCAAGTATTTTGTTTCCATTTTCAAAAATTACATTTTAAACTAAGAATAGACTCAAATACAGTACTTTTCACTCAAGGCCTAAGTTAAACCAGCCACAGCCTATTCAATACTAAACTATACATAAAAACAAATATACTTTTTGAAATATTTTCTTGGATTTTATCAAAACAGTCTGTGTTGTTAGCATAGTGGTTCTGATGAATTTTATTATACTTTAGTTTATACATTCTCCCATAGTAATAAATAAATGTAAAAGATTTATTGGGAAGAAAATATCTTATAGGTATATAAAATATTTAGATATGCCAAGGATACTATAACATTTATGATGAATGTTAAATTTTTGCAAGAAAATGGCTATTATTAACATTTAATTTAACTTCATTTAATAGCAGGCTATTTTGCTACACTCGAGATTTCCATTTCTGAAGAACAGTCTTTATTTGTAAGCCAAAAGTTTCCAGAATCTATGCTAGGATGCTGAGCATTTTGGTATTTAGGAAGAATCATTGATGCTGTGTTTTAGCTTTGCTTATTTCTGCTTTTGTAGACCTCAAGTCTGAATTTTAATGTTTCATTATCATAGTTTTTCTGTGATAACTGGATAAAGAATTTTCTACAAAACAAATGCTTCATAAAACAATAAACCTGTTGAAGGAATAAATTAGCAGGCAGGTTATGCTTTTAGGATGTCTACACTACAGAAAAGGTATTGTGCCCACTCTACCTAGTGATTAGGTTTATATTATAATGTGACTCATAAGACTCACTGTACTGAATAAAAATTTAGGCAATTAGTGATCTTATTTCTTAGGAAGAACTGCTTACTATCGTATATTAACACAGATCTCACTCAATTAAAATTGCTCACAGTCAGCAAAAATAATTTCTGCACTGTAATGAAATAATGAAATAATTATATGCAAGGGAGGACTTGTGATCTTTTTAATTATTCTATTTTTCATTTTTAAAAGGGCTATTTGAAAACGTACTCTTATAATTGATTGCTATAAATCAGTCAAACGCATTCTAAGGATCATAAATATTCTAACTTTTAAAAGACAAAGAAATGCTAAATATTCAATGGAATACTTCAATATTCAGAAAATTTAATCTGGGGGGAAAGGAGAGACTGCTCTTTGGAAAATAAAAAGTAAATTTGTTGTCCCGTGAAAAATGAAATATCTTGAATGTCAGTAACAGAAATGGAATTAACAAGAGATCTTTTTATTGTTTTTTAAGGTCATTAGGCTGTGAATTCTATAATTATGGAAATTGTCAGTCCAGTTCTGTAAGAATGTTTGCTCCCATCCATAAGGTAGTAGAATGTTCAATCAGTCTCTCTCGTGGGAAAGCTAGGTCATAACTGTGAGTGTACCAGCAAAATTGAATTAAGCAAAGAGATTTCATTAGTATTTATAGCCAGAAGGCATCTGTAAAAGTACAGGGCAAAGAAGTTATGTGGAAGTCAAAGGAGAAAAAAAAATGGGTTTCTAGTGACAAAGGCGAATCTGAAAGAGATATAAGTGTATAATGAATAAGAGCTATTGAACGCTACTGCAAAGAGGGAGTTGCAAAGATGTCAAATATTGATTTTCTTGTGTATGCCTTTGGACTACATATGTAATTGTTTGGATTTGCTGTCTTCATGGTACAACAATATTTGTTGTCGAAGGTTAAAAAGCATGATGTGAAATAAACTAAAAACTGAGAAACATGCTGTGGAATTATAATAATCCTCCGCCCAGTATCTCATTAAGAAGTTTCTGTATTTTCTTGCAAAAGAACATTTTTAATGAAGAAAAACGTCATATATTTTTTCAAATAGAACACAAGATCCTTATGTTTTAAAAAATTATTTGATTAACTTTGAGAATCATTTTAAATTAAACAAGGTTCTCTATTTCTTTATATTCTTGAATGGATATTCTTAAACCATATATCTAACTTTGAAGGTACAACTAAACCATATTTATTTTTTCCATGTGATTATAATAAATCCAATTAAAGCTAATTTGATAATTAAAATCTGATGGTATGCCTTCAAAAGAAATACCTCCTTTAGTATTTTCTTTTTCACTTCTAAAACACCGAAAGAAAACATCTGTATTTTAAAGTCTATATAAGCATATATATATTTAATAACAAATTGCAAACTTGAGTAATAAATTAATGATCAAGTTTATATGGTCACTAAATAAAATGCCTTTTCTAATGTTTTCAGAGGTTATTGTCCCTTTGACTATTCAAGTCTTAACAAAGTTTTAACAATCATAATATTTTTAACAATAACATTCATTTGTTTCTTTTATCTTATTTTACTTTATTTGTTAGGATCGTGAGTCATATTTAATATTACCTTGTTTTCCATCTGATCTCAGAAGCTAAGCAGGGTTGGGCCTGGTGAGTACTTGGATGGGAGACCACCCAGGAAGACTAGGTGCTGTAGGTATTTAAAAAAAAAAAAAAAAAATTACCTTGTTTTCTTTCCTACCTCAGAAAGTTTAAAAACAATAGTGAAACTCTCCAAGTGAATTCGTTGCATTTAAACCACTGAAGAGAAAGAAAAAAAAAGTACGAGATGTTTTAAGCATTAGAGGCAGACAGGGGTACAAATAAAGAAACAGTACAATATATGTCAGAAGCCTATCAGTTTACCAACGCAGAAAATACTAGATAGGAAAACTATAGAGAAGACAAGTTTTAGATTTTATTTTCAATATCTCACTTTTAACATTATTAAATATTTAATAGCAAAGTAAAACAGAGTGACAATGTTGAGTCTATATGAAATCCAAAATATTTTTTTGTCAGTGTTTTAGAAGCATGTAGGACGCAAAGAATATAATCTGGCAGTAATGGCAGCTCCTCTCCGGGGTAAATACTTGTCAGGATCAAAACATAATTCAATTGCACTCTTCTTTTCTGAAAAGGTTGCTTGTGGAAGATCCATCATAAAGTCATTTCTATTTCTTAAGAGCTATTAGTGCCTGGCTCCTTGGCTTCATTAAGATACTCTTTTTCAATACATTCTTTTATTTTAGACTTCATCCCACTTCCCAGCTACACAGTGCACTTGCAATTTCTCAGCTCCCAAGGGAGACGTCAGCCACGCCCCCCAATGACTGGCATGCAAGGACACAGTAGCAGTGGAGAGGAAGGCGGATTTGTTGGCACTAAGTCAGAAACATTCTTAAACCCTAGAGGTTAAAAGAGAGTTGGGCCAAGCCTCCGAGACAGAGTGCTATATCATTGAGCTGACACTAACGTTACCATGCTCCCCATTAGGAGGGCATCAGTCTCCTGGCCCGTTAATCTCACCCAATGTTGGCAAGCTTTAAGCTCTCTGGTGTAGCTAAAGAAGCTAGAAGTTTTGAGAATCCCTGCCACCAGACCTCGGTGTTGCCTAAGCAAGCATTAAGAGATTATGGTAATAATAGGTGTGCTTACACCAAATAAAAGGTTTCATTAATCAAGCCATATTGAGATAAACCTGTCACTGGACAGAGGAGACCAGAAATCAAATGCTGTGAAAGTTCTGACAGATTGTTAAATAGAAATCCTTTAAAACAGAATTTAATTTACTGTGATATTATAGATATTTATGCATCAATAGGCAAGTGCAGATTGAGTTCAGAGGTCGGCTCTGGTATTTGAAAAATAAAAGCACAGGATGAAACAAAAGGTGACAGTTACCTTTGTCTGAAATTAGGGTTCATTAGGCTAAATGGGAAGGTTCTAACTGATTCATGTAGGGAACTGAAGCTCGGCATGTGATGTGGTGTGCAATATTGGATAACAGGCAAATCCAATTAAGGAATCTTCATTCTGTTAGGCTTGTCTACAAACTTAAAAAAAAAAAAAAATCCAAGGGCCAGCAGTTGTCTGTGATGGTCATCTCTTACATCACAGTAGGGGAATATATTCCCATTGTGGCATTATGGATAAGAGCGCTGGATTTGGGAATCAGACTGACCTGAGTTCCAATCACAGCTTTGCTGCTTACTAGCTATATGCCATTTTTTTTTTCTTTTTAATGTATGACTTCTGTATCTTGACCAGTAAAACAGAGATACTCCCAGTACTACCTCAGAGGACTCTTTTGAGAATTGAGATCAAGTTTGCAAAGCGCACTGGAGAGCAATACTTAACAAATCGTAGTTATTAATTCTTACTTTTCTTTCTGTCTCTCCCTCTTTGCTTCTTACAGTCCCTTTCTTTTTGTCTCCTGCTCTATCTTTCTTAAATTTTCTTTCCCCTCTATCTCCCAAAACCAACTATCAGCACCTCCAGGCATTGTGTAGCCCCTGGATTGAAGGACCTGCTGACCTTTGGTTTGCAGTCAGAGTTCAAAATGAAGTTATAAAAGGCCTGTTCATTCATACTGACTCATTCATGAAAGACTGCTGGAAGTTCCCTTGGCTCTATAATGTCTGTGATTCACTTGTTCAAACTCACAGAATCAAGTACCAGAGTCTACCAAACTGATCCACAGGTGCAATCTTTCCTCCCTTCCTAGCAGCTCCTTGTCACAAGTTTCTCATCAACCAGTACCAAGAAATATGCAGGACAAACCACTAAAAAGATTTCTTTAATAATTTTTTTAAGAATCCCACACCCCAAATGTTAGAGTCTTACAGTTTGATATTATATAATTCAGTCTCCTAATTCATGTTTCCAATTCATGTATATTCCTAAAACCATTCTTCTTAATTCATGTATACTTCTGTATACTTCCTGGGTTTTGTTTTGTTTTTAATGTATCTTATTTTTTTCTAGTGTCTGTCCATTCCATTTATCTTGGTTGGGGGAAAAAAGGTCCTTAAAAATTATTTTGAATAATATCTCAAAAATGTTTTTGATTAATGGTTATTAAGAGGGTCTCTGTAGAAAAACAGAGGGCATCTTACCAATACATGAATAATAATAGGCAGGTAGCTTACAATTTTGTTCCTGCCACTCCCAGGTATCTAGAAAACAGCCAAGACAAATTCTAAATGCTGCAAAGTAGCTCTATGTCTTTGAGAAAGTTATTTGTCTTCCCCAAACTCCTAGCCTGGCTTAGGTGTACCTCCTCTATTTTCATCTTGTTCCCTGTGAATATCTATATCAGTACTCTTACCATAGTATTGAAATTATCTGCTCTATCACTAACTTATAAACTATGGGCAGAGATATTTTATTTATCTTTGTGTTCCCTAGCCAGCTGTAGTGTTCTTAAAAAATGTTTGCAGAATTGTTCAAAAATATTCATATCTAGGCCTGAGTTAAATGACCCACTGAAATCTCCTTCATGTTTATTAATCGAAAGTGGCATAATTGAACTGCGTGTAAAGATAAAATGACTGAGACCACTCAAAATGATTTAATAATAAAACGACAGCTCTCAGAAAACTTCTCTTTAAATAAAAGTTTCCTAAACTATAACTCTCTCTTTTGAATTTGTTGGTGTCATTTTTGACTCAGTCTTTACCTATATTTTAATAGAGCCATATTTCAAAAAGAAGTGGAAAAAGAAAAGAAGTATGTTTCAATTCTTAGCTACCACCACTCCTTCCAATAAATAAATCATTTCACTTTTCTGTTTCTCGGTTTCCTGTTTAATAAAATGAAAATGCTGAATACAGGCTGAGTATAGATACAGTGGGTGTTTCCAAGGGCCAAATCTCATAACAAAAACATCTATATTTATTGTTATTATAATTGCTTTTAAATTAACAATGTTTAACTTTTGTCTCTTCAATTGTATTTCTTATCTATTACTCTCCAAATTTAACAGCTTAAAACAAAAGGCATAATCTCACACAGGAATCTGAGTGTGGCTAAACTGGGTAGTTCTGTCTCAGGATATCTCCTGAGGTTACAGTCAAGCCACCAGCTGATGCTGCAATCATCTGAAGGTTTGATGAGGCCTAGAGGATTCACTTCCAATACGGCTCACTCACATGCCTACTGGCAGAAAGCCACAGTCCCTCACAGGTTGTTGGCAGAAAGCTGCAGTTCTTTGCCATGTGGCCCTCTCATAGGTATCTGAGTGTCCTCATGACCTGGCAACTGGCTTCCCCAGAGTGAGGGATGCAAATAAGTGCAAAGCAGAAGCCACAATGTTTTCTATGATTTAACCTCCAAAGAGACATGCTCTTATTTCTGCCATATTCTATTGGTCACACTGACCAACTCTAATACAACATGGGAAGGGACTATATGAGGCCATAATTACTACAAGGCAAGGATCATTAGGGACCATCTTGGAGCCTGGCTACTACTCCAATAAAAATGAATACCCACACCAATGGAGTAAAGAAGAAATGATGCTTAGTTTTTCAGGAGGTGGAAAGCCAGAGTCCAAATGACTTCCTCAGAGCTGAGATTAAACTCTATACAAAGTTCAAACTCCTCTGTCCTGCAGTTTTTATATCCAGAACTCTTCACTTGATCACTTATTCCCTGAATTCACCATAAATAAATTCATCTTCCCCAACTATATCTATGACTACAGCACTTGGGGTTAGAGGAAAATCATAATAACCAACATCAATAACCAAGATATAAAATTAAACCACACCTATGGATATAGAAGCTAACAGACACAAACTAAATACTCAGTAGGCAGCCCTTAATTTGACTATATCAGTTCTTTTTAAAACCTTAACTAGTTGCATAAAGATGATATGAAATTTCGTTCTCAGCTGAAAATCATAAAAGTCTGAATCCTTGTGATTCTGATAAATTCTTCTCCACCAGATGATAATTTCTCTCCACCCTCCCCCTCAAAAAATAAAAAAAGAAAGAAGAAGAAGAAGAAGATAATTTTCCCTATGCCCTACTTCCTATATCTTGCCTGCTGAAAAAGGAAACTGGGAATTGTGAGTTCTAGCCCCAGCTCTGTCATTAACTCTCTGTGTGATCTCTAGCAAGTCACTTGACATCTCTGATCTTCAACTTTTAAAGAGCCAGGATTGGGTCAAAAGAACTCCTCCAGGGCTAAAATAAATCCTATAATTCTGATTCATCTTTGCTTTCAGATGAACCCAGGATGCTTATCCTTATCCACTGTATTGATTTCTTACTACATCCTGTCAGAAAGCAATAGGACAATGGCCATATCTGAACTGATATTAGGCCCTTATCCTCCCCATCCCTTCACAAAAATACTACTGGAAAATACTCTGTAATGTTCACTGTGGGAAGTTCAGCAGAAATGAAAATATTCAGCCAGCAAAACTATTCTGTGACCAATGGAACCAAATTGGAGATAAATTTACATGCATGGACATAAAAACCAATTAAAAAAATAGTTTTAACAAAAAATGATTGCTTGTAGACAGTGACAGGAAGATGTCCTTTCTCAAAGGATTCACTCTTCACAGTTTGGCAGCACGATGAAAGGCAGGGGAGTAAGGTTCCATGGCAGTAGAGGAAATGATATTCTCATTAGCTGGCAACCAATTTTCTTCAGAGGAGGTACAGACAAAGCTAAGTCGAGCCAGAAGTTATGAATGTCCCTGAATTCCCATGGGAAAAAAGTGTAGTGCAAAGAAAGGGGTCTCATGTACTGAGTCTAGATAAGCTTGAAGAAGAAAGAAAAGCCACTTAGCAATTTTTTGACAAAGAAAGGAAAAGAAGAAAATGGGAGAGACATATAAAGGGTAGAGAAAGAAAATGTCGAGAAACTGCAAGAATGAAAGAAGATCAGGGGAGGGAAAGGAAAAAAGTTGTCTAGTACTAGAAACTCACCAAGGAAGCACTGATTGTCTTGTTCAGTAAGGTACCCCTATTACCTGCTGCAGTGCCTGGTCTAGAACAGGTGCTCAATATATGCTGAGTGAATGAAAAAATGAGAATAACAAAAAACAGTTTTGAAAAAGGCAGCATATTCATCTGCTTCCATCTGTGTACTAACTCTAGCCAAAAATCTCACAATCGAACCATAGATGTAAGCTAGGTGAGTGAAGGAAAATGAATCGATACAAATCTATTGCTCCTCTAGAATACAAGAATGAAAACAAATGTATTACTACTACATACCTTGTCACCTTTTCAAATTTTCTTCTGCATATTAATGACCTGTAACAGTTAAGCATCTCATAAATATTTTAGGATCTCATGTAGGAAAAATAAAATATAACATTTACATACCAGTTTAAAGAAATTCAATTGTTTTTTTTTAAAAAAAAAAGACTTTATTTGAACATAGTGTAGTCATCTATGTAATTTCTTAGCACTCTACTAATAGCTCACTATTAAAATTATCAAGAAAAAGCTACTGAGTAAAAAAAATCATTTAAATGTTTTCTAGGATATTTATCTTTCTGCAGAATAAGTCATTAGTTAAATATTTAGTTCTTTTTGCTTAATACTGAAACACAATCAAACTGCACTGCAGTTTGAAACCTCAGTTCATTCCCTTTCTACAGATTATTTTAGATCCTAGTCTAACACAACTATCCCTTTAGGACCAGTCAGATTGCCATAGTAATTGCTTGGTGACCACAGTTATTGCAACTTTGACACAGGAATGACTACAGTTCTAGGTCAAGCTTTCATTTCACCGAGAAATGAAGACACATTAACAAAAATGGGACTACACACACACACACACACACACACACACACACACACAAGTGCGTGCGCAGACTGAAACACAAATACAGTATTTATTATAGAGAAAAAATAAAAAGAGCATCCATTTCAATATCACACAGACAGATTAAAAACACTTTTATTTTTTTCCTTTACCATTCCTCTTTTAAGAACATGAAAAAGATCACTCCCATAGAGCATTTTAATCAGATGTGCTTTTGTTTAAATAGTATATTCCTAAGTAGAAATAATCAAACCAGATAGCCTATAAATAATCTATGCAATGTTTTTCAAAGTTCATATCTTCTAGTAAATAAACATTTAGGGTAAGAGTGGTAAATTAATTTTTCCACAATAAAATGAATTTCAAACGATCTCATTTTATTTCAGTTGAAAATGTCATTATTTTTAAAAGAGAAACTATAAACATGTTAATAAAATAAGGTACATTATGAAGAACTGAATTGAAATTTATCTGTAAAATGAACAAAAATACATCATAATTGAATCAGACATCAAATATCTAGAAATACTGTTTCAGGCCCATTCACATGCTAAGTAGAATAATAAAGGTAAGATGAGACACTGAAGAATGTAAAATACAAGATAGTATAAACTCCAACACCAAATTTTGTGTTTTCACATTCTATCAAAAAGGGAACTAATTTTAAATGACATTCTAAGAGAAGGCTAAAATATTAATTTTAAAATTAACTTTAGTAAGTTATACAGATTTGTATTCTTATCTATAGTTTCTCAATCAGTATTAATAATTATATTGTAACTGTGTATGGTGACTGATGTTAACTAGACTTATTGTGATCTTTTAGCAATATATACAAATACCAAATCATTTTGTGGTACACCTGAAACTAATATAATGTCGAATTTAAATTATATCTCAATAAAGTAAATAAGCAATGACAACAAATCTTAAAAAATAATTACAATGACTAACATTTATTGAGCACTTAGATATTGAGTACTATGCTAAGCACTTGATATACATTATCTCATTAAATCCTAAAAATCCTATGAAGTAAATAATTTTCCCCCCATTACTGTTGAGGAAACTGACAATACAGTGTTCTAAGACACCAAAAACAAACTGTCCACTAAAAAGACCTAGAAATGTTGAAAGAAATCAACACTATTGTTAAAGTACAGCTGAGAAAAAAGAATGGAAGGAATAAGTCAATCGTTCCTAGGTGCCCAAGATAAGATGTTGCTGAACTATAAGGTAGAGAGGAGCTTCGATTGCCTTGGTAGAGAATTGGTTCCAGTCACCTAAAGACTTAGATTTAAGACAAAGCTTTGGATGTACGTGAGGAACTGAGCATCCTTGGAAAAGCCAAGGCCCTCAAATGTCTGCTCTTTCTAAGAAGGGATGAACTAGAAAAGAAATTCGTTTAGCAAGACAAGATGACAAACAAGCTTGTTCTTCTCTTTCAAGTTCTAACTTGGAAGAAAAAAACCTTCTCCCAAAATTCAAAATTTCAGGCCTGTGCCTCCCATAAATTTGAGGCTAAAATGAATATACTATGCATGGTTTAGGAGGCCTCAAACTGATAGGTTAACACAATGATTGATTTATGGTGGGCAATCTCCCAGAAGCGACTGGCAGAAGCAAAAGCAAAAAGCCTCAGTAAATATAATATCATAATAAAACATATGAGGAAACAACCCACGATTAGCAAGAGTCCACATCCAAGAACATAAAATTAAACATTCTGAAAGAAAATACTGAGAAAGGAATAAAGCCATAAAAAATTAGATATTATGTAAAAAATAAGTTGATCGTGGAGAAAAAAATTATAAAACTTTTAAAAACTTTAGCACTTTCAGAAATGAAACATTAAACTCTTAAAATTAAAACTCAAGAAATATGTCAAATAGAAGGTTAAATCTAGCTGAAGAAAGAATTAATGAACTGGAAGACAGAATGGAGGAATGAAGCACGAAGAACTAAAAAAAAAAAAAAATACAGAGAGAGAATATAAAGAAAAATAAAGAGACATGGAAGATAGAATTAAAAACTCCAATATATTTCTGATAGGAGTTCCATAAGAAGAGAACGGGTAGAACAGGGGAAAGGCAGTATTCAAGAGATAATGATTACAAAAATGGTGCAGCCACTTTGGAAAATAATATTGCAGTTCTTCAAAAAAATTAAACATGGTTATCATATAACTCAGCAATAAGTTCTAGGTATATATATGTATATATATGTACATATATATGTATGAATTGAAAATAATATGTTCACACAAAATCTTACACATGGATGTTCACAGCAGGAATATTCATCATAGCCAAAAAGTGGAAACAACCCAAAGCCCATCAACTGAAAAATGAATAAACAAAATGAGATATATTCATACAAGGAAATATTATTTGTTCACAAAAAGGAATAAAGTATTGATACAAGGTACAACATACAGAACCTTGAAAAGTGAAAGAACCCAGACACGATGTCACATATTATATGATTCCATTTACAGAAATGTGTAGAATAGGCAAAATGGCAAATCCACAGAGACAGAAAGTAAACTTGTGGCCAGGACTGGGTGGGGGGCAGGGAGGAATGAAGAGTGATTGCTAATGGTTATGGGGTTTCATTCCCAGGTGATGAAAATGCTCTGGAATTTGCTCTTGTGATGGTTGCACAACTTTGTAAACATACCCACAACCACAGAATTGTATGTATACATTGAAAGGGTGAATTTTATGGTATGTGAATTATACGTCAATTTAAACTTTAAAAAAATAATGGCTGAAATTTTTCAGAATTGCTCAATTCAATATACCAGTCTCAAACAAGGTAAACAAAATTAAAGATACGATCAGCATAGTGTAGGATACCACAGAACACCAAATATAAACAGAAATATCTTCAGAATAACCAGAGAGAAAACACAGATTATTCACAAAAGAACAATAATTATGCCGAAAATAGACTTCTCAACAGCATAAATAGAAGCCAGGAGAAAATGAATAATATTTTCAAATGATCAAGACAAAATATCTATGAACATAGAATTCTATAGTCAGTTAAATTATGATTTTAAAATGAGACCATAGTAAAGATATTATTATTATAAAAAGACAAATAATATATTCAAATAGATAATAATCAAATAAATCATCATTTAAAGAAGTATTTAATATATATTACAGAAAGTAGAAAATTAAATTCAAAACTTTAAGTGAAATTCACAGAAACAATGATGAACAAAGAAAGTGGCAAATATGTGGGTAACAGGAATTGACTATATGAAACAAAAATAACATTGTTATTTTACAATAAAGGAGAAATAAAAATACAGGACAATAACATGTATAATGGAAGAGAATGATTAAAATTCAAGTGTTCTATGATTGTTTTATAATTCGAAAGACGATTAGAGTTATTAATAAATATTGACATTAGAAAGTCAAATATGCATGTTTAAAGTTTAAGGGTATGACAGAATGAGAAAATCAATCAATCAAAGTAAACCCAGAAGTAATGTAGATGTTAGAATTATTAGATAAGGATATTAAAAGAGTTATTATAACTGCATTTCATGTATTCAAAAGGCCAGAGGGAATGTTGAACATTTTAAGTAGAGACATTAAAATATATTTAAAAATAAATCAAACTTCTAGAGATTAAAAATTACAATATCTGAAATAAAAAATGTACTAGATAAAATTAATAGCAGCTTAGGTATTGTCGAAGAAAACACCAGTGAATTTGAAGAGATAGCAATAGAAACTACCCAAAAATAAAAACAGAGTGAAAAAATACTAGAAAGAAAGAAAAGAAATAATATCGATAACAACTTCAAGTGACCTAGTATATTTGTAACTGAAATTCTCAAAAAAAGGAAGAGAAAAAATATTTGAAGAAATAATGGCCAAATTTTTTTCAAATTTGATGAAAACTATAAATCCATAGATCCAAGAATTTCAGCAAACTCCAAGCAAATAACAACAAACTTCATTAGGGTACATTATAATAAATTACTAAAATATTAATAAAAATAGTAACAATATATGGGATTTATAATGTGTAAAAGTAAAATATAGGACAACAGCACAAAGGCTAAGAAAAAAATGGAAATATACTATAATAAGGTGCTCATACTATATATGAAATAGCATGGTAAAATAATTATTAAAAGTTATAATAAAGCCTATAAAGGAAATAAAATAAAATCATTAAAATTACACAATCCAGCCTAATATCCAAAAGATACCAAATACTCATACAACTCAACACACATACAAAAAACGATCCAATCAAAAAATGGGCAGAAGACCTGAACAGACACTTCTTCTAGAGAACATATAAATGGCTAACAAATATATGAAAAGGTGCTCAACATCATTATTAGGAAAATGTAAATCAAAATCACAATGAGATACCATCTCACACCTGTTAGAATAGCTATAATCAACAGGAAAAGAAATAACAAATGTTGGAGAGTATGCAAAGGAAAAGAAACCCTCATACACGGCTGGTAGGACTGCGAATAGGTACAGCTACTATGGAAAACTGTATGAAGTTTCCTCAAAAAACTAAGAATTGATCTACCATATGATCCAGCAATCCCTCTACTGGGTATTTATCCTAAAGACTTGAAAACACATATCCTAAAAGGTATTTCTACACTGATATTCATAGCAGCATTATTTATAGTGGCCAGGACATGGAAGCAACTGACATGTCCTACAATTGATTGGCTGAAGAAGTTGTGGTGATGCAAAAATCCTAAATAAGATACTAGCAAACCGAATACTGCAACATATTACAAAGATTATACAACATGATCAAGTGGGCTTCATCACAGGGATGGTTCAACATATGCAAATCAATTAATGTAATACATCGCACAAACAAATTAAAAGATAAAAATCATATGATCATATTGATAGATGCATAAAAGCCTTCAGCAAGATGCAGCACCCATTTATGATCAAAACACTTAATGAAATCGACATAGAAGGAAAGTACCTTAACATAATAAAGTTCATCTATGACAAGCCCTCAAACAACATTATACTTAATGGTGAAAAACTAAAAATCTTCCCTCTCAGATCAGGAATAAGACAAGGATGTCCACTATTGCCACTGTTATTCAATATAACATTAGTGCAATCAGGCAAGAGAAAGATATAAAAGGGATTCAGATAGGAAACAAAGAAATCAAACTGTCACTATTTGTGGATGACATGATTCTCTATCCAGAAAACTCTAAAGAATTCACAAGAAAACTATTAGAAACAATCAGCAAATACAGTAAAGTCTCTGAATACAAAATCGATGTTCAAAAATCCATAGCATTCCTATACTCTCTCTAACGACTAAGTGTCAGAAAAAAAAAAGTGGAAAAAGTAATTCTTTTTGCAATTGCAACAACAAAAAAATAAAATGCCTAGAAATAAATCTAATAAAACACGTGAAGGACTTCTACAATGAAAACTATAAGACTCTATTAAAATAAACCAAAGAAGATACAAAGAAATGGAAAAATATTCTGTGTTCTTGGATTGGAAGAATCAACATAGTTAAAATGACCTTATTACCTAAAGCATTATACAGGTTTAATGCAATCCCCATCAAAATCCCAATGGCATTTTTTAAACAAATAGAACAAAAAATCATCAGATTTGTATGGAAGCACAAAAGATGCTGAATTGCCAAAGCCATCCTGAGAAAAAAGAATGAGGCTGGAGGCATCATTCTCCTGAACTTCAAATTATACTATACAGCAACAGTAATCAAAATGACATAGTATTGGCAGAAAAACAGACAGATGGACCAGTGGAACAGAATCGAGAGTCCAGAAATAAATCCATATTTATATGGGCAAATAATTTTTGACAAAAACTCCAAAAATATACAATGGAGAAAAGAAAGCCTCTTCAATAAATGGTGCTTGGAAAACTGGAAAGCCACCTACCAAAGAATGAAACTAGACTATTGTCTATCACCACACACCAAAATTAACTCAAAATGGATTAAGGACCTAAACGTAAGACCTAAAACAATAAAATGCATAGAAGAAAACAGAGGAACTAACTTCAAGGACATTGGACTTAAAGAGGATTTTATGAATTTGATCTCAAAGGCAAGGGAAATAAAAGCTAAATAAATAAATGAATGGGACTACATCAAACTAAAGAGCTTCTGCTCAGCAAAAGAAACCATCAAGAAGGTATAAAAAAAACCATCAGAATGGGAAAATATATCTGCAGGCAACACCTCTGATAAGGGCTTAATATCCAAAATATACCAAAAACTCATACAACTCAATAACAACAAAAAAATAAATAAACAATCCAATCAAAAAATGGGTAGAAGACCTGAGCAAACATTTCTCCCTAGAGGACATACAAATAGCCAGCAAATGTATGAAAAGATGCTCAACATCACTATTAGGGAAATGCAAATCAAAACCACAATGAGATACCATCTCATACCTGATAGAATAGCTATAATCAACAGGACAAGTAATAACAAGTGTTGGAAGGGATGTGGAGACATAGGAAACCTCATACACTGCTGGGGAGACTGCGAATTGGTACAGCCACTATGGAAAGTGGTATGGAGGTTCCTCAAAAAACTAAGAATTGATCTACTATATGATCCAGCAATCCCTCTACTGAGTATTTACCCCACAGACTTGAAAACTCATACTCGAAAAGATGTTTGCACATCAATGTTCATAGCAGCATTATTCATGGTGGCCAGGACATGGAAGCAACAGAAATGTCCTACATTAGATGACTGGCTAAAGAAGCTGTGGTACATATATACAATGGGATATTACTCGGCTATAAGAAGAGATGAAATACTGCCATTTGCAACAACATGGACCTTGAAATAATCATACTAAGCGAAATAAGACTGACAGAAAAGGTTGAAAATCACATGATATCACATGTGAGATATAAACCTAAAAGCAACGAATGAACGGTAGAAACAAACAGAGACTCATGGACATGGACAATGGACTAGTGGTTACCAGAGGAGAGGGGGAGAAGGGAGGGAGGAGGTAGACAGGGGGAAAACAAAATTTAAATTCATTTCTTCAATTAAAAAAAGAATACCCAATCCAAAAGAAGGCAAAAACAGGGAAAAGTGAGAAGAAAGATGGCAGATTTAAACCTAATCATTATTGATAATCACATTAAATATAAATAATGTAAAAAAGCAGTTAGAAGGCAGAGATTATCAAACTGGGTAAAAAAGCAGGACTCAATTACATGCTGCTTATAAGAAACACGCTTTGAATATAAGATACTAATAGGCTAAAATAGAAGAATGGGGAAAGTTTATTCGATGTGCTAATACTAATAAAAAGAAAGTTGGAGGAGCTATACTAATATCAAAGCAGATTTCAACACAAAGGCTATTACCAGGGATAAAGAAAGTCATTTCATAAAGATAAAGGAGTCGATTTATTAAGAGAGTCTAACAAGCCTAAGTATTTATAAACCTGATAACTAAGCTTCAAAATACATGAAGAAAAACCCAATTGTAATAAGTAAATAAATCCACAATTATAGTCAAAGATTTCAATATTCCTCTATCAAAACTGGTTAAAAAAAAAAATAGACACAAAATCAGCAAATATACAGAAAACTTGAAACCACTATAACTAATTTGACCTAATTAACATTTATAGAACACTCTACCCCACAGCAGCAAACTACTCACTGCTTTTAAGTATACATAGAACATTTATTACAATAGACCATATTCTGAGCAATGTCTCAATATATTTATAAGTATTCAAGTCACAAAAAGTGACCACGGTGTAATTAAATTAGAAATCAGTAACAAAAGAACATATAGAAAATCCCCAAGTATGTGGAAACGAGACTTCCAAAAAACCCATGGGTCAAAGAAAGCATCAGAAGAAAAATTAGAAAGTATTTTGAAGTATATAAAATTGAAAATACAACAAATCAAAATTTACGGAATGCAGCTAAAGCTGAAATTTATAACACTAAAACATTTACATTAGAAAAAAATTCAAACCAATGACCTCAGCTGTCAATATGAAGCTAGAAAAAGAAGAGCAAAGTAAATATAAAATAAGCAAAAAAGTAAGTAATGAAGTTCTGAGCAAAAATTAAATAGGAAACAATAGAGAAAATCAATGAAATCAAAAGATGATTCTTTGAGATCTGTAAAACTGATATACCTCTAAGCAGATTGATCGGAAAATTTTAAGAGTATAAAATGAATGAATTAGAAGGGTACACATCAACTCAGATAAATTTCACAATATAATGCATAGTATAGAGGGAAAAAAACAGTTACAAAAGAATACATACAGTATGATTCTGCTAAACTTAAAAAACATGTAAAACGTGTGTGTGCATGATATACATAATAAAAGTATAAAGAAGAGCAGGGAGAGTATGATTTTAAAAACTCAGAATTATAATTATCTTCGGCAAGAATGATAAAAACGGTTCATTGCAAGTTTTAATAAAGTCGACTTTCTATTTTTTTTTTTTTAAGCTATGGGCTGGTTAGACAAGTGTTCAGTTTATTATTCTTCCTAATTTATATATACATTATCCATATTTTTGTATGTATAATATATTTCATAATAAAAATTTCAATAAAATGTATAAATAACTACTAAAAAGATAGAATCAAATGTATGACTTCCAAAGCAATAATGAGAGAAAAAAAAGAAGACAGAAAACAAGCAATGCAACAGCATGCGGGAAAAGAGGCGAAGACAAGGAACAAAGAAAAGATTAGATGACTAGAAAGCACGAAATAAGATTATGACAAATATCAACAACTTAAATTAATATAAATCAATTAAATTTTCCAGTAAAAAAAGATATTCATATTGAATTAATAAGGCAAAACTTTATATATACTATAAGAGAAACAGCTAAAACATAAGAACATATAGAAAAGCTGAAAGTAAAGGAGTGGAAAAGTTATTCCGTTCAAATTCTTACCAAAGGAAAGCTGATATAGACTATTAATATCAATTAAGACAGGCTTTAAGAGAATCACCTAGGCACTAAGAGAATCACCACTTAAGAACAAAAAGAAAAACTCACCAGAAAGCTGTAACATATTCGAATTTCTATGCATCTAAAAACAAGGCCTCAAAACATAGAAAGCAAAAATGCACAGAATAAGTAACTGTCAACTCACAATATTATAATATAAGATTCTAAATCAGCAATGAGAGAACAGTATAAGGATACAGATGTTTATAGATACAGATGTTTGAACAACATAATTTATATGCTCGAGCTAATAGAACTCTGAATTTAATTGTTAAATAATCTTTCTTTTCAAGAACATGTGAAACGTTTAACAACAAACAAACACTAGGTACTAGATTACAAGGCAAATTCTAAGAAATACTCAAGGATCGGATGCTACTGAGATGAGGAAACTGAATTTCAGATAATTTAAGTAATTTTCCCCAGAATTAGTAAGTAATGCATGGGTTAACTCTATGGTCTCTAATAATAACCACTACATTATACTACCTTTATTAAAAGTTTAATTAAAAATTAATTGTATATATTATATATATTGTAGTTATTCCTTCTACTTTATCTCTGACATCAATGTCTCTGTGAAGATATTTCTAGTAACAGAAGCATTCTATTTTATGAGGAAGCTGTAATTTGAAATATGAATGATTTTAATAGGATGCATAAGTATAATAGAGAAAACCACACCAAAAAAGGCAGAGAATCAGAATTATGAGATGGTAGATGGGGCCACATCGATTACAATTTATTTATTAGACAGAGGTAGAATGTGGAAGATTGTTAGAGAAATGACGTTTTAGAAAGAATATGATTGATTAACACGAATCCTTTCAAAATATTGCTCAGAAACTACATCATTATTTCTAAATCATCTTGTATTTCTCTTTGAGATGTTCATCTCAAGAACTAGCATGGCAATATAGAGATAAATATATATATAATATTTATATATATATTAGCTACTATTTCCTACTCTTGTGTTATGACATTGATAAAAGTATTTATTTTTGTTGCATCCTGAATTTGGCCTCAGAATCTTTCTCAACACAATTCTCCTAGCAGCTATGATCAGTTGAAACTTTTTACAGGGTCTGACATTGTAAAAGAGAACAAGATTTTGATTAGATGTCCAGCGCTAGCTCTATTCCCTTCTTAGCTATGTAACTATAAACAAGGTCCTTGGTATTCCTAAGCTTTGGTTATAAAATGGGACTGATGATATTTACCTTACAGAATTATGCAAAATAATGTAATCAGTACCAGAGCCCAAAGAGCCATTTAATAAATGTTGGCCTTCCTTTTTTCAGTATAGTCATTCAAAATAGTACATAGTATGGGTCCAACATTCTTATAATATTATCTTCAATAGCTATAAAGAAATCCCACTTTATAAAGAATACATGGCATGCAGTTATCTTAGGATGGCAGTATACCAAGTATACATCTTCAAGTCTTTGCTCAGATGTCACCATTAAGGCCTACCCTGACAACCCTGTTTAAAATTATATCAATGTCCCACTCTCAGCCCTCCCAATCCTTTTACCTTGTTCCTCCTCTTTTTTTGTCCTTAATAGTTATTGCTAAGGTAATGTATAAATGTTATTATATCTTTTATTGTCTTGATAGAAAGTAAGCTCTACTAGAAAAATCACCTTTATCTGTTTCACTGATGTACCCCCAGCACCTAGAACAGCACCAGATTTATGACAGTGCTCTATAAAGATCTGTTGAATTATTCTCAAAGCATAATACACATTTAAAATGAGGTTTATCATTAACAATAGAGATATAAATCCATATTTCAAAAAACTCTTAATAATTTCAAGTTTGGGAGTTAATTTCTTGTCAGCTCTAATGAGATCACCATTGCATTGTTTTTATTTTGTAATGTGCTGGAAAAGAGATCTAATTATATCATTATTTTGTTTTGAAATGTGGCTGAGGAAAACCTCCACTAGGAGGGGAAAAAAGTCAGCTCTACCATTTTATCATTAGTAATATATTCAAACCAAGGTCTCTGCAGAAATCATTTCATGCTTAAGCTATACGTACAATTTGTAAGGCTATTTTAATTTAACTATATAATAATCTGTAAATTCACTTAATCCAACAAAATACTAGTTGCAACAACCTCAGAGTAAACTGGAAGTAAACAAAAGAAGGAACGATCCGCTGGAAGCCCCTCTGTGTTGTACAATTTCCACTCTTCTCTCAGAATGCTTCATCTGCACCTGCCTCCACTACAATTTTAAGTAATCAAAGCAAAAGAAAGAATAAATTATATATTTTTGTCTTCAATGTTGACAAAAACAGCAAACCTAAGTACTTTCCCCACTCCATATCACAGACTATTATTAGGTTTTTATGCCAGAGTAAAGGTTAATTGCATGAATATCCTGTTTATTCCTGTAGGGGAGGTGGGCTGCATTCCTGAAATAGGTGTGCAAACTAAATCAGTCTATATGTAGATGTTTTGGCATAGCCCCTGTGGAGATGCTTTGTGAGTCAGCAATTGTTCTCTTCAAATCCCCTGATGTCACCACATCCCTTAGGTAACAGTCATCTTCTGCTCTCTTTCCTACTACTATCTGTCAATACTGCAAGAAGACTTCAGTGATGTTTATAATGGTGTTCATAAAGTCAGAGGGCTCCACCAATGCCTAAAGGCTTCCTGGCTGTTCTTGACTCTCTTTCCTCCATTATTCCCTTAAAGACACCTCGCTCGAGCTGCCTTAAAAACGCATTTTAACACCCAGTATGATATCCTTCCTTAGCAACTTTGTAACAAAGTACTATTCATGTGTGTCTTTTGTCAGTTACTACAGATTTGCCAGAACACAGGATAAATAGCAGAGAGAGAAAACAGCAGAGTATACCCATGACAAAACACACTCAACTCAGGACTGTGGGATAAAGAGCTTCAAGGAAAAGAGCAGATGGCCAGGGTTCACATATCCTGAGGTTCAGTGGTCAAGACTGTACAACATAAAGGGGGTCAAATATATGGTGAAAGAAAGAGATTTGACTTTGGGTGGTGAACACACAACATAATATACAGATGATGTATTATTGATTTGTGCACTTGAAACCTATATAATTTTATTAACCAATGTCACCCCAATAAATGCAATAAAATACAATAAATTTAAAAATAATAAAAAAGAGTGTACAACAGCTCACAGAATATGATTGGAGGGGAAGTGGGGGTAGACATGTAATTAAATTTCACTGACAGGCATCATATTTATATGGAAAATATTTCATAGATAGAGATATAGAAAAGTATTGATGCTTAAAGCTGTTCTTATCTTTCCTGAGGAGTGTTGCCTTTCTGACAGATTATCTTGGGAAGCTATACGTTTATTCGAATGTTTAAAACATTTTTAGAACCCTGTTTGGAAAGGCCTTTGCAGATTCTTCTGATCTTCCTTAAGGATGAGAAATTGGCATTATGTGAAGCTGACTCTTATTTTAGAAAATAGCCTTCAGAAGTGAGTTGTCGAAAAGTGGATAATCGAGCCACTACTAATTAGGGGTCAAAAGTTAGATATGAGTGTGAAATAATGGGACTGATTTTCTTTTCATGGCTTTCTATAGTATATCTCATCAATGAGATGTTAAAATAACACATACTTCATAATCATTTTGGAGTACTTTACAGAAGAACTTGGAAAGGATACTTGGTACCACAAAGAAGAGACAGAGGAGAAAGAAAAAAAGGCATTTAAATTACAATATTTATTATTTATAATGCTAAAAGAAAAAACCCATTATCAATGGCTTTTTAATCAGCTATTACTGTAAGGATCTATTTGTTTGGTCCAAAATAATAAGCAATTTTTAAAATATGTACATACACATACTCATATATACACATATATAGGATAATAATAATTTTGTTATGTGTTAGAAAAATATATTTAAAGTTGTGAAAACATTTCCATAATTGATATCATTATTGTTCTATCTTACAGGTGGCCTTAGGTACTTAAGGATAATTTTGTTAATGTACAAGACTAACTCTCTTTTTGGTATGCCATCTCCAAGAAAGCTTATTTTCCCATTCCCGTAATGTCAGTCCACACTCAACCTGTTTTGATATTGGTAAAACATTAAAACTTTGGTATAGAAGACAAAAGAGAAGTATTTTCAAGTACATTTTTGTCTACCTCTATAAATATTTTGCATATGAGAACACAACCCCTATAAATTCTAGTTCGGGAATAGGATTTACTCATAAATTAATATATAAAAGTCAAGGTTTCATTCAAAATATTCTTTGAAAAAGATATTTTGTTATTAAATGATATATAAAACTAACATAGCTGATGTTATTGCTCTAATTTGAAAGGTTAAAATGTATTGAGTGTTTTAAATTCTCTAGGAGAGTTTTATTAATTAACTAAAAGTCCTAGTTTTGTCTTCTTCATATTTAAAATCAGAATTGTTTCAAATTAAAATAAGAAATAATAATCTCCTTCAAATAGTAATCACAATTATTTAAAATATTAAGGTAGAACTGGGAGGTTGGTGGATGTAGTAATTGCTTCACCAAGAATGTACTTTACTATTCTTCAACTTAAGATTTTTTTTCCGAGATATATCATACGATCGTGACATTTAGAATAAAATATATCAATACTGCACCTTTGCTTTCTAAGAAACCCCTCTTTGTAGCACCTTCAACCTTACTCCAAATGTTTTTTGTTTTGATTATAATTGATGTAAGCACATCCTGAAGTTATTGTGAATGCTGCTTTTTAAATTGGTGTTGGTTTTACCTTTTCACTTACAGATTTTAAGGGACATCATCACCACCCAGTTAGTAAGGACAGACAACCTTATGATCTGTCTGCGCACACTGCCTTCTGAATTGGCCACACTTAACCATGAATTTAAATACCTTTGGTCTTCTTTTAACTTCCAAGCTGAGATATCTTGTTTAAAAAAAGGAAGAGAGGGAATTTTAAATTACCCCATGGTTCTACACAAAGCCTTCTGCCTAAAAGGGAAGAGTTTAAACAATGTCATTTTACATAATAGTGCTCTCTTAATTGTTGTTTTTATAGTTTTGATTTATGCAACATTTTTCTTCTGAGTCTTTTTCACCACCTTTCATAGTCATCTGTGCCTTAATAGGAAGGAGATGGAAAGGACAGAATCACTTTCCATTTTACAGACAGAAAAACAAATAGTTTTAGAAATAAGCTCACACATCAAGATAGCAAGAGAAGGAGACTGGATTGTTTGGCTCCCTATCCAATGCTCTTTTAAAACTACCTCTCTAATTCTTTAGGCCTCCATATAATTTGTTAATAAATTTAAGCAGCTGAGAAAATCAAACAAACAGCCCTGGCTGGAACTTCAGATAATTTCATGCAGAGTGCCATGAACTTCAATCCTACTGCATACCACATTCAAACTATTTTAGTCCTGGATGTCTCCCAAGCGTCTAGTGACAATCATATCAAATTGAGCATCCACAGTGCAGTAAGAACCACACTAAACACACACACACTCATTTATACTGGAACTTTTAATAGGATTTTTGCCCCTTTCTCAACTTCCTAATGTTTAAATCCCACTTACCCTTTCAAAACCAGAGCAAATGCTACCGCCTTCAGGAAATCTCACTTAATCCTCCCTCCTCCCTCTCCCTCAACCCCCTAGGGCTAAAAAGAATCTCTTCTGAACTTGCAGAAGTACTTTATTGGTATCTCTCATCCCACTTAACACATTCTACTTTACTATAATACTTCATGTATCTTAACTCTGATATCAGTCTGCAAGTTCATTAGGTTAGGATCCATATTACTTAGACTCAGTGCATGCTTTGTAAAAGCCAATCAGTGTATTATAGGACTAGATGATACAGGAATAAAAATAAAATGCAAGGTATTTCCAAATGGGAAATTACCAAAACAAACAAACAAACAAACAACACATGCACTCTTGAAAAGGTGTTAGAAGGGTAGGTAATAATAAAGGGACACACAGCAGTTAACATAATACATGTAAGTTAATTAGATATTGAAGTTTTATTTGATGCAATGGGTTTACCAAGTATTCCGATTCAGAACCATTGGTTGTTAGTGTTATCAGGACAGATCTGAGAATGCCTATCCCTTTGTACAGGTAACAAAATCCAAACCCCTTTCCATGGCCTCCAAAACCCTGTGTGATCTAGCTCCAGCCAATCACTCCAGCTGCATCTCCTTCCCCTCTGCCACACAAAGCTCCTGTCCAACTTGCTAAGCTCTTTTTTCCTCTGGGCTTTTGCTTCATCCTTATGCTACCTGGAACACAGTGCCTCAACCTCTTACTTTCCTCATCACCCACGAACTACCCCACCTTGGAAAGACTTAAAAGCTCTTAGAAGACCTTAAGATGTTAAAAGACCAACTAGGCAACTCTATCTTAAAATAAGTCACCCTAGGCTTCCCAGCAATTATTTTCTATCATAACACGGTTTCCTCCTTTATCACATTTTTACTTTTTTAAAGTTTCTTGTCTACTATCCATCTGCTCCATCAGATTCTATGGTCATGACAACAGAGACTACATCTGTGTGGTTACCACCGTGGACCTGCTGCATCGTAGTATAGTAAGTAGGTTCTCAATTCATTTAAATGAACGAATGGAAAAAATGTCTAATACGTGAATTTCAAACTGAAGTGTTTAAGTTGATATCATTGTCTTAATAAATATCAATCTCAAATATTGTAATGGTTAAAACATTAGACCTGGGTTCAAATTCCAGTTAAATTATTTACTAGCTGTATAGCCTTGAGCACTTAAGCCTACTAAGTAAGCCTCAATTAAAAAAAAAAAGTATCTACTCAGAGATATGAGAACTAAATGACAATATTTCCCCCTCCCTACTAAGCACTCAACAAAATGTTGATATTATAACTCAGAATATCTTTTGTCTCCCACTGATCATTTGTTCTTTCCCTGACATTATTCGCTTAATTTAAAGCAACACTTTTACATTAATGAAGTTATTTTTTATTTCTTTGTTTTGTAAACAGCTTTATTAAGGTATAATTGGCATGTCATGCACTGTACATAGGTTATTTTCAGATGTGATCTTGGCTCAAAGGGTCTGTAGAAAAGAAATGATAAGGAATCCTGATCAACAACATTGTATATAACCTTCAATGCTATATGAATACAGGTATGTCCCAATTGGGGAAATACTTAGGAAAAAGTATGTTTAGTTTTTTTGAACAAATATTTAATGGGCACCAGTTTGTGCCAGGTAGTGTTCTAAGGGCCAGGGATAGATTAGTGAATAAAATGGACAAAAATCCCTGCCTTCCTGGAGTTGATATTGTAGTATTATTTGCTGTAATACAAAAGGATTTGTGAATTTTAGAAAATTTGTGAATTTTTTTAAAAGTGATTCTTTTAAATAGTCATACACAGTGCTTAAAAAGCAAGGCTATATTCACCTATCATGTGAAATGTGCACATCTGTAATAAAAGACAACCTCTACAATAGATTTAAAGTGTACCCAACAAGGATCTAACAGTCTTACCCAAGTACAGCCATTTCATTTCTTAATAGGTTATTCTATGAAACACTTCCTGGCTGCAGCTTCCTCTACTCCTAAAGCTGGCCGTGATAAAAATTGTCTTTCCATCTTTTAACGTGTAAAATCCCAGGTCTGAATATAATAGAAGTAGGAAATAAATGCTTGGGGGAAAACATGGAGAGTGATGTAAAGGAAGGAGGGAAGTTTTACTTGGCTTCAGAATCCTGAAAGTCAAAATCCAGAAGTCAAAAAGAATGCTTGGTCAATTCTGTTATTCATCTAGAATCTTGAAAATGTTTTATCAAACTATTGGTCATAACTCATTAGTGGACCATGAAATCAATTGTTGAGTCCTGTCTAACCTTTTCTTCCCCCAGAATACAGGGAGAAAATATCATAGTACAAAAGTGTGAATCTTGTGAAATGTTTTTCACATATGTATGCTCTGGTGACATGAATTTATACCCTAAATCATATGGTTTTTTGTTTGTTTGTTCGTTTGTTTGTTTGTTTTTATCACGAGTCAAAGATAAGAATACCACAGACTCTTCATATGTCAGGGAGAAGTAAGAACCAGGGGGTCACTGGTAGCTGCAAGGAGAAAATAGGCCGAGTTTTATAAATCAAATTCAATATTAAAACATCTAAATATTAATCAGCTTACAGATTTTTGTTTTTAAAATCATATGAAGAGTGAGAAGCATTATGATTAGATTCTAAGGGTATACTGAGTTTATCTTGAAGTTCAGCTTCTAGCTTTAAAGTACTGTAAATCGCCAATTAAGATTTAGCAAGCCAAGACCCTCTGTCCCCTCCCTGGGAGAGTTGATCCTTCCTTCCTTTGTAAAATAACATGTGAATACCTAGGGCAAGGATTAGCCTCCTGCTAAAAGAAAACAAAACAAAACAAAAATGTTTCTACCTTAACAGTTGGTAAATTCAGGTTTCCCAACTGGAGCTTTCTTAATTCTTGACTAAAAATTATTTTGTAGTGCCATATATATATTATTTGAAGTAGGAACCCTTACTTAAATCAGCAAAGTCATTTCTTAGGATATTCACATCCTCTGAATGTTATTTATTTACATGGCTTTAAAAGCAATTAAGACATTTAGGGAACACATTAAACCACAGATTAATGTGCCTTTTTCTTTTGGACTATCTATCATTCAAAGGCTCACCCCTACCCTTTTCCACCCAGGGAGATAAATGTTTCAGAACCAGAGAGGCATATTTCCTTTCTGTCTGGTTTCTAAGAATTCACTTAAACATGCTTATTGAAATTTCCTGTCATGCAATATTTTAGCAAGATTCCCCAAATATATACAGCTTGCAGAATATAAATATTGCATGACAGGACTGTTACCAAGTTTTTTTCCTTGGGCAAACAATACTGCAGTTGAAATCCCCAACATAAACAATTCCAGTTGGTATGTAAATGACATTAACCTAATAAAAGAGTAAGTATAGCAGTTTTCCTCTAAGTCTTTTAAATTAAAAGGAGTGAATATTCAAAAACTTTAAATGCCCTGGGGCATCAGGACTCTTTGAGAGTTATAATCACTGATACATTAGAGGACAAGAGGGCTGCCCATCTCCAAACTAAATGTCGCTTTCTATAAACAACACCCAAATCAGAGTACAAAGAAAACAGTTTCCTCTTTAAAGCACCATGTAAAAAAAAAACAAAACAAAACTGAATTCCTATGAAGTCCCGATGAGCTACACACTGTTAATACTACCAGAGACAAATTTCATGGCTTTGTTGAGACCAACTTCTTATTCCTAAAAAGGAAAGACACATGTCAAAACTAAATATGACTCCCTTTAAATGACTTTATCAAGATACTAAAAGCAAAGTCATCTAAGCTAATATACAAAAATGTATTTCCTTAGGCTTCGTAGAACACTCCTAGATCAAGTTTTACCCCTAAATATCAAAGGTGGTTGCTACCCTTTTAGTAACTCATTATAGTGGGAGGAGGGGGGTTGAGAGGGTCTGGGGTTGAAACTTTCCTCCTGTCTAGTTGCCTTAAGGGTGGCAAAGTAATCAGATATCTGGGAAACCAGCTAATTTAACAGGCTGGAACTGGTTAAGAGAAATTAAAATTTTGATTTCGTTTTAAAATTTGGGGGTTTTATCTCCTTTGCTTTACGAAAAATAAACACTTAAATTTCGATTGTTTCAAAATTACAGTATTGGCTCCCACAAGCATTAGAGGCTTTGACCATAGTATTCTATTTATCAGTACCGAGTAGATATACGAACTCAACTAGTTTAACGCTGAGAGCTAGCAAATCGTCTTTCTTTTAGAAGAGTTCCTTTCACTTTACATAGCGGTTAAAGTATAGACTTTGGAATTACATAGCCTTGAGCTGGATTCCTGTTTGGCTATTTTTTAGCTGTATCACCATGAACAAATTGCTTAATCTAATCTCTCAACTCAAAAACTGGAATATTAATCAGTACCTACTAGACAGGTTGTTATAAGGACCGAGTAAGACAAGGCATACAAATAAATGGTAGGTCACAGAAGACTGAGAATCAGAAACTATCTATGCAGGAAGAAGAGAAGGGGACGGGAAAATAGAATGAGGAAAATAGGAAAGAGGGGTGAGGGCACAGGAAATAAGTGAGGGGAGAGAGATTCATAATTATAACAATCAATTACTTCCTTATAAAGTTTACCCACAGTATGTACTTGTCAAAAACATAATCACATATATGTACCTGCTTATAGCCCATTATCCACCATTTTCTCAAGCTTTCACCTGAGCAATTGGTCCAAAAACCAAAACCAAAACCAAAACCACACAGCCATGCTGACTGGGTTTCACTTTAAATTCATGACCACAACTAGCAAATGGTTTTTAAAAATGGTTTTCCGGCATTGATTAATTCAGTTGATCAATTACATAATGAAGACCCTTTTAGCCTCAAGGCTAAAAGATGACAACTGCAAGTATGAGGTAGACATAACAATGTCTAGTAAAAGAACAGGAATTCTTTCTTCCTTGGAGATCTTTCTGTCAAGAAAAGAAAACCTTTCCTAGAAACCCTTGAACAAACTTCCCCTTCTTTCTCACTGGACAAAATAGTTATCACTTGATTATGTCTAAATCAACCTTTGGCAAGGTAGATGAAACCATCATAGCTGGATTAATTCAATGAAGTTTTACCCCTGAAGAGGACCAAAGTTTTGCCACCCTAAAGCTGCCTTTGAATATTAATTTTTAAGCTGGTTATTAAGAAACAATTCACTCAGAATGTTTGACCCTCCCCCATTTCCTGCCTAAGAGATTCAGATGGAAAAGGATCCTTCAGGAAGGAAATCCTAGGATGTTTGCCTTAGCCTAATCTGAATTGTGTATAAGTGGATGGGAGGGCTACAGGCCTTTAGCTGGATCACCCTCTGTGTCCCATAGCTTTATGAGTTGCCTAGCAAAAATTTACCTGCCCTGTGTGTTCTGCCCTTCCTCAATTACCTGTAAATCATCCACTCTCACTTTTGAAATTGAAGATCCCGTTCCTCCTTTTTTCCTTTGTCCAAAATGACATATATACCCAATTTTTGCCTCACTGTTTTTGGAATTTTCATGCTTATTATGTGAATTCCCCATGAGCATGTATTAAAATTTGATTTTCTTCTATTATCTGTCTGGTTAATTTAATTATTAGCTCAATTAGACTAACTTTAAAAGGTGGAAGGAAGAATATCTCTTTTTTTTTTTGTCCTCACACCCCTCTGGAACTAGAATGGGGTTTGTTTCCATCAACAAACATGACTATGAGCATGACAGAAACTACTTAGAGAATTATAGTAGCGGAAGAGAATTATATTATCTGCAGAAATATCATGAGATTGGACAAAAAGGTACATACGCAGTACAAAATGAAAAGAGGTCTTTGGTTCCCCCAAACTTCTACAAGCAGGAAGCAGACTAAGAAAACTACTCAGCTGCAAATGTGTGCCATCCTTCATGAGAAAGGAAGGTTGACTCAGAGGGAGGGGAAAGAAACACACACACACACAGGAGGTGGAATCAAGAGCCACAAAGAATTATTTTCAGGCATTAAGCCCTAATCAAGGAAATGCCAACCAGTGCCTAACTGGATTTCATAATTGCTCAATTACTCTTGTGCGACTCCCCTATTTCACATTTTCAAATAGGAAGATTTGTATAGCAGTTATCCTATGCCTATTCATATGTGGAACTACATCTAATAAGTCTCATATATACCTGAACTTGATTTATATAATGAGATTCTGAACTTCAAGGTAATACTGTAATGGAATGAGACTTTTACAAACCTTGGGAGGAAGTGAATACATTTTGCATGTGGGAGCAACACAAACCATAGAGGGCCAGAGAATAGATTGTGGCAGCCAACCTCCAACATGGCCCTCAATGATCCCCACCTTCTGGTATTCACATCCTTATATAGTATATTCCAATACTACATCAGGGTTGTTCTGTGTTGCCAACAGACTTGGCAGAAGTGACTGCATGTCACGAGGCAAGGTCTTGCAAGACATTGTGGCTTCTGTCTTGCTTTTTCTCCTTCTCCGGGGAGCCAAATGCCATGACCTAAGAACACTTAAGCAGTCCTATGGAGAAGCCTACATGGCAAGGAACTGAGGCTTCCTGCAAACAGCCATGTGAGTGAGCCCCAGTTAAATCCTAGTCAAGTCTTCAGATGAGTGCAGCCCTACTCAGCAGCTTCATGGGAGATACTGAGCAAGAACCACCAAGCTATGCCCCTTTGAATTCCTAATCCACAGAAACTATGAGGAATTAAGTATTTATTATTTTAAGTTTTTTGATTTGAGGATAATGTAGTAATAGATAACAATTAGTGATAGTTACTAAAAATTCTATATTACTGTTTTCCTAAAGACTGCCTATTCTGAGAGGCTCTCAAAATCAGTTATCAAAAAAGTACCATGGCCCCTTTTAAAAGAAAATGGCACAAAATGGTTGACATATATCTTCATCCCATAAAAGAGCAAAATATCAAACTCTGCAGTAATGACTAGACAATAAAGATCTGCTTGTTCTCTGTACATCATCTTCCATAACTCAAATAATTAACGTTAAAATTATAGAGGCATTTAATCAATATGTCTCCATCGAAAGGTTTAATTCAATTGTGGGTGCCAGTGAGAAAGCTATTGGGAATGAGGAAGGCAGGTGAAAAGATACTACACAGCAGCACAATGTGGCAGTTAAGAACATGGGCTCTGAAGCCAAACTGCATTTAAATCCTGGCTGAGTGACCTACCTCATTTACAAAATGGGAATAATTATAGCCCCTCCCTCAGAAGATTGTTGTAAAGATTAAATAAATACATGTAAATTGAATAGGAGAGCCCCTGGCACATAGCAAGTGCTTAATAAGTCACTTTAACCATCCTGGAGATGGGAATATACAGATGTATTTGGGGTCACAAAGAAGATGTAGTCACGGTGTTACTTGGCAGGTTATGCTGCTTTAATTTCCCTTCAGAACACCTCAGGAGAGTGGGAAAAAAAACGCTCATCTAACTGGGAGGCAATTAAAACTATAGTGAGTGGCACCTATATTTGTTTCAAGCACTTCTCTGTCCATCAGTAGAAAGCATGATGAGAAGATTCTGAGTATGCTCTACATGTTAAAAGTTTCATCTCCTATGCATGGGGTGACCAAATAACTTATTACCCAAACTGCAACATTTCTGAGAATAGGCTCTAGATATGATTATATGTAAAAAGCAGGCGTAAACTGGAACTTTTCCAGGCAAGTAGCAATGCATATTTGCTTTCTGTGACTGTAGCACAAGTTTATAGAAAGAAACAATACACTTATTTCAACGAAATCAAACAATAACATTTTGCAACTATGCACAGAATAAAGAATGCTATGTACTCTCGATAATTATCTCACCAGAATTTGAACGAGCAATCTATTTATATTTAAATAATTCCTCAGAGATGGCCAAACCCTTAAAATAATATCTATATAACAAGTACACATAATAAAAATGCATTTCAGAAACACCTGACCTCGCTGACCAATTTTATCTCCTCAAAACTCCCTCTCCTTTGCTTTCCATAATGGATAGTATTTGTTCTCAATTTATACCTTATTTTCTCATTCTTTTGTAGGCTCTTCTTTCTCCCATTTCTGATATTCTTTCTCCTATCTTTGATATTCCCTTGGCCTTTTTCCTATCTCTCACCCTCCCATTTGCTGAGTTTACACACTCCCATTGCTTGAACTATCACACTTAAACGCTGATGACTCCTAAGTCTTTATTTGTAGTCCTGTCCTCTCTCAAGTTCGAGACCTGAACTGTCCAAGATGATAGCCATTAGCCAGCCACATGTGGCTATGGAACAATCGAAATGTGCCTAGTTCAAATTGAGATTATAAGGATAAAATTCACCATATTTCAAAGGCTTAGTCAGAAGTAAGTAAATGGAAAAATATCTCAGTGATTTTTATGTATATTGCATGCTGAAATGACAATATTTTTAGGTATGCTGGGTTAATAAATGTATCATTAAAAGCAATTTATCTGTTTCTGTTAACTTTTTTAAATGTAGTTATTAGACATTTAAAAGTACACACATGACTCACATTTGTGTCTCACACTATAGTTCCAATAGGCAGCACTAATCTAGTCTCTTACCTCCTATTCATTACCTCTACTCAAAAATTCCACCAGTACCTCAAATTCAGTATGTGCAAAACTGAGTTCATCTTCTCTTTTCAGTCCATTCTCCACACTGAATATGAAGTGATATCGCTAAAACACATATCCAGTCACATCACTTCTCTGCTCAAAATTCTGCTATAGTCACTTTCAGGATAAAAATAATAATAATCGAAGCTTTGCAATCTCCATTTTCAAGGGCTTACAATGTCTGCTTCTCTCACTCTTTATAGCCTAACTGAAAACTCCTAGAGGGCTAGGACTATGTCCCTTAATCAAAAAACACAAAAAGGCATTGCAAAGGCATAATTCATTTTTTTAAAATTGGTGGTAGGGAGTGGGGAGTGATCCTTAACATGTGTCAAACCCTGTTGTAATGTTTGATGTACTTAATCCTTACAACAACCCCATAAGGAAGGTACTATACTTATCCCCATTTTACAAATGAAATAAGGCACACAGTGTCTAAGGAATTTGCTTAAGATTACAAAAACGATATATGATGGGGTTCACAGTATGTCCTGGGAATGGAACATAGTCACATGGGGCTGGAGCGTGGAGTGCAAATGATACTGGAAGTTAAGTTGGGACCATATCACGGCACACCTGAAATATTTTCCTAAAGAGTGGATTTTCTTCTATAAACAATGACTTTTTGATTAGGGACGTGACTGGTATGTTCTGACTGATATTTAAGGAAATAACTTGAGTAGTCATGTGGATGGATGACTGAGAAGCGAGAGACTAGAGTGTTCCTCCATCTGTATTCTCCCTTTCAATACTAACATTTTCTTCAGACAGACATCTGAAGTTATTCTGGGAGTTATTGTATATTCTTCCCTTATGGAACGGACACTTGGTTCTGGGAGTTATTGTATATTCTTCCCTTATGGAACAGACACTTCGTTCTATCAATTTTACTTCCTAAATCTCCAACTCATCCCTTCTCTGCCAATAATTTAAGCCATACCTTCATCACTTCTTACTGAGCTAACCGAGTCTCTTTACTACTTCTTCGTATTTTCTCCAGGTTATCCTTCAAATGCCCCGAACAGATCATTCCAAAATTTTACTCTGATCATGCCAATCATGGTTCCTAATCGACTACTGGCTCTTTAGCCCAATACTCAAGAATCTTCATGCTTTCACTCTTGTCTACCTGTCCAGTATCAACTCCAGCTACTACTCCACCTCTTGCGTCAGTCACATTAAATTCCATGTTGCTCCTCAAGTCTTGCATACTTGTTTCTTTGCTCATACTGTATTTTCTGCCTAAAACTCTGTTCCTCTCTTCAACAACCTAACTGTAGTCACTCATCATTCAAAACAACCCAGGCATTATTTCCTTTGGGAAATCTTACACACTCTTCTTTTCCAGGCAGATTTAGGTATGTTTACTCTGTACTCCTGTAACATTCTATACTTCTAATTCATTGCATTACATTTTAACTATAGGACTCTCTTGAATAAGCCTCATCAGACTGGGGCTGTGTCTTACTGATTCAGTCATGAACCAATATTTATTGAATGTCTCCCCTCCAAGACCCCCAGTGCCTGGCTAGAGGCTAGGAATACAACAGTGAACAAAACAGATAAAAATTCCTGCCCTTATGGAGTTAATATTCAAAAGGTGGAGTCTATCTTCTTATTTACACCTTATTCCAGTGCCTAGCCCTTGATGAAGTAATATAAGGTTAGAAAAGTAGTTGGGTCCACCAACCAGTCTTTTCAATAATCTTTCCCTGTCAGTGACTTCCCTAAGGTCTTTTCCTTTTATCTGTTTCCTTTTAAATTTCTCCCATGTATTAGAGCGCTTCCATGTAATCTAAAAGGAGTCATACTGTATGTCCCCAGACAAAAATTCTAAGCAAAGTTCTGTTTTTATATTGTACCTTCTCCTTTCTTCCAACTCTCATCTCCTTGTCACACTGTCATCTCCATTTCCCTTGAGACAGTACCTTCTGGCTGTCCAGAAGTATGGTTAGGTTAGGTATCTTAGTAGTTTGTTTTCCCTAAGTTTTCTAGGTTCTGATTTACTTTTCCCTAATCTTCCTTGAATGCACCTAAAGTCAGAGCTTACTGCTCAGAATTATCTTCTGTACTGGGAAGCTTCACACTTTCTCATTCCCCGCCCAATGAGAAGGCCCTCCTTAGTATTGTTTTCCCATAATACTTATCACCCTAGAACCTTGAGTTTAATCCTTCTTGTCCTCCCTAGCACTTCCAGAGTCTAGAACTGTTCAACAAAGTATCAACAAAGGAGCAAATGAGTATATAATATATACATATATTTACATATTCTCTCCCCTTGACCCAAACTGTATGACTTTCATCCTTCTCCCATACATTGTAGGGCGGTCTACAGAAAGAGGCAGCCAGAAATACCCACTTTGGACCCACGATTAAGAAAATCTTTTCTTTAAAACTGTTAGGAAAAGAAAGTTTTTAATTTAAAAAGTGTGTTTTGATCTCAGGTAATGTCACATCTGTATGTGTACCTTTAGTACATGTCTTTTGCATTATTTGTAAATTCAGTTCCGCCTTTGAGTGAATAGTGTATTACAATGGTGTTTCTACGTTATCTGAGTGGGCCGTTTCCCCAGGATGTAACTAGGCTGGAACTGAGGAGTCCATACTATTCAAATTTCAGTATCCTGCTGGGTGTGTCTGGGAGTAGGGAGGAGAGGATATTCCTGTATGAATACAAAAATTATAAACTTCCTGAAGGGTGGAGTTATAGGAAGTCACCTGGATGCTGTGGTCATGAATAAGTAGGAAATGGGTCCAATACTCTGCGCAGACTCCTTCCCCTGGGACTGAATCCTCCTCCGACTCCCCTCCCAGCCCCAAGGCTGGATCTCTACACATCGTGTGTTTAGGCGCGGTAGCGACTGCTTCTAGAACCAGACCTCCCAACCACTCTCCTCCTAGCGACACTCCAGATATGTCAAAAATTCTTAAACAGGGGTTTTCCAATCTGCCCCTGAGGGACTGCCCCTAAGCAAGGCGGACGGGCCCAAGCTGCGATGTAGAGAATTCGATGTCCGAGTGACCGCCTCCTCGGAGTGGATCGAGTTAAATATAACTGCGCGAATGGAATGGCGCTAAAAATAAGGCAACAGCTGGCCGGTCCACAGCCTTGTCCCGGGGAGGGCGGGGGCCTGAATGTCGGATTTGTGCAGAAAGGCCACTCCAGGCACAGAGGCGATGAGGCAGCAGTGTCCGTGGGCCTTGGCCGGAAGACCGGCTAAGTGGGCCTGAACTACCCACTGAATGGCCTGTACCCGAGCGGGTGCCCGGGACTGGACTGAGGCTCGCTCCGTGGCCTGAAAGGGAACTTTACAAAGGAATCAGAAACCTGGGCGAACTTGCCTGGACGTGACAGGGTGTAAAGGATGGGCGCCGAGCAGGTTCTGCTCGCCCTGCCGCCAGAGGGAGCTGAACCCCTGGGGAAGCACCGGCGTCGCGGGAGATCAAAGTGCAACAGAACTCGTGGCAGGGGGACCCGTGGCGAGCGGTCCTGTGCGCGCATACACGAGGCTCCGGCGGCGCTGGGCCTTTGCACTCTCCTCTTTCCCATAAGCCCCTTCCCTGCGCGCCCTCCCGCGGCAGTGCCCCAACCATCGAGCCAACAATTGAAACGTTTCCAAAATAGGCTATTTGTTTGCTCCCAATAAATCGATCGGCAGTGATTAAGAAATCGATGTGGCCTGGGTGGGCAAGTCGCTCGCGGGAAGAGAAACGCGCTGCCGCCGGGATTCCAAGGGGAGGCCCACGAAGGGCGCAAGACTGGGAGAGGCGTGTCTCTCCCAGGCCACACCCGAGGACCCGCCACCTGGGCGCGCGGCCCCGGCAGGCCGCGTTCCCTTGGGCGGCGAGGGGCGCGCGCCCGCCGCCTGCTTTCCTCGGCCCCTTTCCTTTCTCCTTCGCTCGCAAGCGAGGCCGTGGAGGCCAGCGTGCGCGGCGCCGCTCGTAGGCTTTTGTTGCTCCTCCGCGGGCTGAAAGGGGGTTTTGTAAAGCGGGACAGATAAAAATGAGCAGCATCATATTGTTTGACAGAATGATCCCATATGATGAAGTGTCGGCTCCGAAGGGGGCGAAATGGTGAATTCCTAAAAAACCAGCCCTCGGCTCCTCCGCGAGCTGCCAGTGTAGCCTGGAGGGACCCAGCCGACAGCCGGGCCGGGTCGCTTCGTACCAAATCGTGTCGGAAAGACGCGAGCTTTCAATGCCAAGTCATTTTTAAGCCCCAATCTTGCCCAGGACCTTTCTCCTCGCCAATGAAAAGAACAATTTTCGAGAGAAAAGATCGTTTTGATTAAAGCTGACATGCTGCTGATAACTCCATGCTAATGTGAAATAATTAACGTAATAGCCATAATTAAAAGCACGCTAACAATGCTATAAATTTATCACACAATTTTACTAGCTTTCTGCCCCTAACTGCTCTCTCATCGTTAATTAAACGTGTTGCCTTTTACAGAATGGATGTTTATACATTTCCAATATAAATAAATTCGAAGCCATCCTCTCTCCCTATCTCTCTCCTCCTTTCCTTTTGGCATCTTGCCATTTACAGGCACCCCTTCGCATGGGCCCCGAATGGCAGACACCTTGAAAATAAATGGAGTTTTGAGATGCAAATCCAAACAAGAACATTAAATTAGCCTTTATTCCCCCCCCCACCCCGAAGAGATCTGGAGAGTATACAGGGTGGTGGGAAGTGAGTTAAAAATCCTATCCACTTGAAAACAAATAATCTGGATGAGTTGGAGACCCAGGTATCAGCTCAGCCCTTCCCACCTCCCTCGGTGCCGGCCATACAGCTGAGGCTGACAATAGTTTTAACACATTTATGACGACTGTCAAGAGGGAGCCGACTTTGTTTCTTGGTGGCTGGGGAGGAGGGAAGGAAGGGTATATTCCCAATGGGCTCCACCCACATTTGGTTTCCTCTGAAGTAGACGGTGGCTGCTCTCGGTTGAAAATGCGCCCCTTGAAGCGCAGGACCTGGTCATATCTCCCCCGATTCTAAGAAAAATGCACCTGGATGCCGTCATTATTCGTTTTCACTTCGGGCCAACGATTTATTCAAGCTATTGGCAGTCTCTGACTTCAAGGAGGAGGAAGAGGGCATTTGGGTTTGCTGCAGCTAGCCGAGGGGTGACTGGGCCATTCCTGCCTTCCTCCACACGCTCTGGCAGTACCCCTCCTCCCGTGTTGACCATTTAAGAACCCAGATTGAGTTGTAATTAATTTCCCTTTCACCGTCATAAATTGTTCCATCCATTTCTCTCTCCTACCCCCATCTCACAACCCCCCACCCCCAGAAAGCACACATTAAATCTCCCCTCTCCAGAGACGTCTCAATTTCCTTGCAATCGATCAGGACTTCACTTTTCTTGCTTCTCGTTGCTAGAGCCTCGGTCCCCTACACCACCATCACCAACCTTCACCCCTGACGCCTCTGTCCTAGTGGCTTCCCCAGCTGGGTACCACCGATTCTGCCCGCCCTAGGAGAAACGGAGAGAGGCTCATTCCATTCGCTTTTGGCTGAAACGTTTCAAACATTTGAACAGGTGAGACAGCTGGCTTCCATCTTCTTTAAATCTGTCCTGGGACGTTTGCTTGTTGTGACCCAAGCAGTCACTCTCACTCATAGTATATATGTGTACTCCCTCTTTCTCTCTCCTACAATAACTCTCTGCGACTCAGAAAATATGTATCAATTTTTCACTTTTCTTCTCCCCCCAATATTTCCTTTCCCTCTATCACATTTTTCTTCCCCCCACTAATGTGTCACTTTCTGCATCTGTCGTCTCCTTTCTTCCATCTCTCTCTGCTGAAAAGTTTGGCGGTAACTGACGACTTGTGGGCTTTTAGCTGCAGCATGCAATTATTCAACATATAGGATTTACTTAGCCTGGAATCTAGTCAGCCTAGGACAGGCCCCTGCACAATCGGCTCCCACCCGGGCCCTTCCGCCCAAGTGGAGTCCCGCAGCGAGGGCAGCGGGAACCTTCCCTCTTCCCACCTGAACCTCTGCTTTGCCTCCTTCCCGCCCCGGAAGGATGCGCTGGCGCTACTGTTGCTCTGAATGAGGAAAGCCGCAGCGGGTTACCCAGTAGAGTGGCAGCAGGAAAATCCGCTGCCTGCACTGGAAATCGATATTAAGCGGATGGGCCAGCGCGAGCGCCAGACGTCGAGGCCGCAGCCAGTAGGTCCTGCACGTCTCATCATTTAGCTAATCGAGTCGAAAAGTTTCTGTAAGGGCCAGACCCAGCGTCAGATGGTAACACTGATTGAACAAGAGATTAGCACAATAGATCTCTAACCGAGGGGAAGCGTTGCTTTTCACGCTACGCTCCGTAATTAATGGTATGAATCAATTAATTTGACTTTTATTGTGTCGAAAGAAAAAAGCGCAACAAATGGAACTGGCGGCTGGGAGTTGTTCATCCCCCACCCTTTCCCCCAGGGAGGTTCCAATAAGACATTGGGGAATGGACGGATCAGACCAGGTCTTGGCCCGGGGAGGATGAGCGGCAGGGACCAGCGGCGCCGAGGGAGTACTGAGAACTAGCCCTGGTGGGCAGCATAATCGAAATTAGGCTCATTTAGAGGCTATTTCAAGAAGACTGCGGAGGGCGGCCCCTGGAGCCGCCACCCTCCCATGCACGCGCGGGTGCGCGCGCGCGCACTCACACATTTACACGTGCATTCCGACTCGCCTGCCCAGCCTGTGAGGCTCGTGCTGCGGCCCGCGCCTGCCTCTGGGGTTGGACAACCGAAGCTGAGCAAAAGGAATTTCTGAATTTGTAAATTTTGATTTCTTTTTCTGTCCTTCCGACCTTCCTTTTGTAATGATTGGGTTTCTCTGGCAATTGCAGTCGCGACCTCTGCAGCTGGGCGAAGTGGACCGCCAGCTCGCAGCTCTGGTGGGTTTCGCGCGGGCAGTCTAGATAGCTTTGTAAGAGGTTCGGAGCCTGCAGGCCACAAAGTGGTGCAGCTGCAGAAATCAACTTAGAAGCATTTTAGGGTCAGGTGCAACCGCGGGGTCACTTAAATACAGAAAAAGCTTGGAATTTCGAGTGCGTTTCAGGGTGGAGTAACCGCCCCCACTCTACAGCCCCAATCTGGAACGTCCTGCTTAGTGGGGATCCAATGGGCTAAAAGTTATACCTATCTAGGAAACCATCTAATGGAGATGAAAGTTAATCTGTGTGTCTCACTGCCTAAAATGAAGTAACTTTACGGATTTGAGGTTTATTTGTTTATTTATTTATTTTTGAAATGTCTAGGCCAAGGAAAGAGGGGTTCGCAGGTGACAGAGACACAGACTGAGGGAATCAGAAGCACCAGTGTCCACCAGGAATTAAATCGGTTTGCTAGTGTCTTCTGTAAATACTTCACCAATTATTTCCTTTCGGACCTCCTCCCCTGGTGCTCTTAGCTCTGGTGAGGCCGGCATATTCCCCTCCCAGGCCTCCGCGGACAGACTGGGTTTGGTTTCCTGGAGTCCGCCACACCCGGCAAGCGCTTGCGGCTCGCTACGAGGCGGCCTAAAACTGCGTTAGGGGTGGCACATCGCGGATTCACCCGGTCAGGTGCAGTATTCGGGATTGCGAGGTCTACGCGCCCCAGTAATGCCACACACTGGGGGTCGGTTTGCGGTCCGCCCTCCCAATCCCAGTTAAATTCCCAGTCTTTCCTACCATAACTGACTTTCCTTGCCAGGGAAACTCGGTGTGCACTGGCCGCATCCTCGCCTCCTCCACCCGCTCTGCTGCTGGTTTCCCAGGAAGTTAAATCTTGGAGGGTTTATCTAAGTCTTGGAAGAAAAGAATCCCGCGTTAGTTAGCAGCAACTGAGAGCCTAGCACGCTGGCATGCCCCCAGGCCGTCCCCGCTCCCAGTAGTCGGTCGCGCCGCCGGGGAAGTCACACCGCCAGCTCCTCGCGTTGTTTGGCCTCCCGGGCGCAACATCTAGCCTAAAGGCCCAAAGCCTCTTCCCTGCCCCACTCGACTTACCCGGGCCGCGGCCAATCCCGGCTCCTTCCCCAGCACATTTCCGACTTTTTCACATGCTAAATCGTTTAACTACTCCGAGTAGCTAAGTTATGGCTTCTTTATTTATAGGTTCCCTGTTATTTTACGTCGTTTTTATTTCTCTCGGCAACTATTCTAATAGATAAATCAATAGCCATTTTCTGACCTTGGGGAACCCCAGCTGATGCTGTTCTAGCCCCGCGGAAGTGGGGGGGGGGGAGGAATTGTATATATGTATACACACACACACACACATACATACACCCACATAGAGCGAAGGCAGGACCCCGGAGAACTGGCTTTGGGGGGCGGGCGAGAGTATCTCCTCAGTAGATGTTTCCGCCGAATGAGCAGAAGCAGGAGGGGGGTCTGAAGTCTAATTAGCAAAACGGAGCCCGGTGTTCAGCCCTCACTCTTTAAAGCTAAAAAAGAATCAAAAACAAAAACAGACTAAGTTTTTCTTTTCAAAAAAGTGGAATGGGCATCTCGTTCTATGTTGCCAATTCCTTGCCCAAGGAGTGTAGGTAGAAGAGAAGAGGCAAGGGAAAAGGGGCGGGGAGGGCAGGGCAGCAAAAGCCGCCAGGTCCCGCGGACACTCCCAGACCCACGCCCTCACTCGCTCACACCCATTTTCGCGCACTCACGCCCACAGGCTCCCTCGACCCCTGCGCTGGGCTCTAGTCTAGGCTGAGGTCCCCGGGCAGTCCAGGGCGCCCTTGGGGCCCGCGAGACGCTGGCGCCTGGTGCGGCGCGGAGTTGCGGGTCCCTCGTCCCTTTGTTGACAATTCCCTGAACCAACTTGAGTTTGGCCGGCTCGGCGGCTGCCCTGACGTCACGCGCGGTCACGTGGCCCCGCCTCCCGCTGGATCTTTAAGTAGAAAGTAATCTATCAGGCCAGTCCTTAAAACGGGACTTTCGACTACTGGGGCTTCGGCGTCCCTGACACCCCCTCCCCTCGTTGCCCCTGTCCGCGCCCTCCCGAGCTGCTCGGAGCCCGGTGTCCTGCGCCCGCCTGCACAGATCCTGCTCCCCATACCCGGCCCAGAGGCCGAGGAAGGCACGCGAAGTGAGGGGGCGCGGCGTGGAGAAGCCGCCGGGGCCCAGAGCGGCAGCGAGCGCCTAGTACCGAGCGCCAGGGACAGCAGGAGTTTGCGGAGGGCGTCCGCGGGGAGCGGACCGCCGCGCCCTCGCCGCGCGATGCCAGGCCGCTGAGTGTGAGCTAAGCCGGGAGGGCCCCGAGCCACATACGCCCCCTCCCCTCTCCAAGTACCCCATCTTTCGGGGGCGTCCAAACCCCCTTTCCCTGGGCTCGGCGGCAGCTCTTGACGACTCCAATCGTCCGCAGCTCCTTCCCCGCTGCCTCCACCAACCCCGAGGAGGGATGACCCTCTCCGGCGGCGGCAGCGCCAGCGACATGTCCGGCCAGACGGTGCTGACGGCCGAGGACGTGGACATCGATGTGGTGGGCGAAGGCGACGACGGGCTGGAGGAGAAGGACAGCGACGCAGGCTGCGATAGCCCCGCAGGGCCTCCGGAGCTGCGCCTGGACGAGGCGGACGAGGTGACGCCGGCCGCACCCCACCACGGGCCGTCTCAGCCGCCGCACCAGCAGCCCCTGGCGTTGCCCAAGGAGGCGGCTGGAGCCGCGGCCGGGCCAGGGGGCGAGGTGGGCGCGTCCGAGGCCGACGGCTGCAAGGGAGGCGTTGGCGGCGAGGAGGGCGGCGGGAGCGGCGGCGGGCCCGGTTCGGGCAGCGGTGCGGCGGGCGGCCTGGCCCCGAGCAAACCCAAGAACAGCCTGGTGAAGCCGCCCTACTCGTACATCGCGCTCATCACCATGGCTATCCTGCAGAGCCCGCAGAAAAAGCTGACCCTGAGCGGCATCTGCGAGTTCATCAGCAACCGCTTCCCCTACTACCGGGAGAAGTTCCCCGCCTGGCAGAACAGCATCCGCCACAACCTCTCGCTCAACGACTGCTTCGTCAAGATCCCCCGCGAGCCGGGCAACCCGGGCAAGGGCAACTACTGGACCCTGGACCCGCAGTCCGAGGACATGTTCGACAACGGCAGCTTCCTGCGGCGCCGGAAACGCTTCAAGCGCCACCAGCAGGAGCACCTGCGCGAGCAGACGGCGCTTATGATGCAGAGCTTCGGTGCCTACAGCCTGGCGGCGGCGGCAGGCGCCGCGGGGCCCTACGGCCGCCCCTACGGCCTGCACCCCGCGGCCGCGGCGGGCGCCTACTCGCACCCGGCTGCTGCGGCCGCGGCGGCTGCGGCCGCGGCGCTCCAGTACCCCTACGCGCTGCCGCCGGTAGCACCCGTACTGCCGCCCGCCGTGCCGCTTCTGCCCTCGGGCGAGCTGGGCCGCAAAGCGGCCGCCTTCGGCTCTCAGCTTGGCCCCGGCCTCCAGCTGCAGCTCAATAGCCTGGGTGCCGCCGCGGCCGCCGCGGGCACGGCGGGAGCTGCGGGAACCACCGCGTCGCTTATCAAGTCCGAGCCGAGCGCGCGGCCGTCGTTCAGCATCGAGAACATCATCGGCGGGGGCCCCGCGGCGCCTGGGGGATCGGCGGCGGGCGCTGGGGGCGCCGGGGTAACTGGGGGCACTGGGGGCGGTGGGAGCGGTGGCGCAGCTCAGTCCTTCCTGCGGCCGCCGGGGACCGTGCAATCGGCAGCGCTTATGGCCACGCACCAGCCACTGTCGCTGAGCCGGACGACGGCCACCATCGCGCCCATCCTGAGCGTGCCTCTCTCTGGACAGTTCCTGCAGCCTGCAGCCTCAGCCGCCGCAGCTGCTGCCGCCGCAGCGCAAGCCAAGTGGCCCGCTCAATAGGGACGCGCCGGTGGCCGGGACGCAGGGCCCGGTAGCGGCCCCGGGCGGCGACTGCACTTCCATGTTGGGTGCCCCGCCCCGGTCTCGGCCCCCCTGCCCAATCCCGGACTCAGCCTCTCCTCCATTTCCTCCCCCCCGACCCCTCAACACCGACCTCTCGGGCACACCTAGGCTGGCGGAGCGAATTCTCACCGCGCGCCCGCCCGAGAATAGCTTTCCGTACAGGTAAAAATAGAAAACCTAATTTTCCAAAAATTACCCTGACGGCGTCTGCTCTCAGTACCGTGGGGATGGGAGGGAAATTCTTTGTACATATTTGTATAAAAATTATTGACTTTCCTTTTGGGGTTTTTATTTTTTTAAGAAAAAAAATTCCGTAGATTTAGAGCTCTGAACTTTCATTTTTTTTGAAGGTTCACTCTCCAGTTTTATGTGAGAAATAAATGTATAGAGACGTTGGGAGATTTTAAATATAAAAAATTTTTCAAAAGGCGAGAAGTGTCATTCTATTATAAGTCTGTTTATATCTGAATGAATATATATGGTATTCTAAATGTTATTCCATCGTGTTGTACACAACTTTGTAAATAAATTTTTAAAATGCTCAGCCTTGTGTTTCATTTAGGTGTCTGAGGTAAATAACAAGATTTTAAAATAGTATTTTTTGCATTACATCTTTCCCAGAAATTCGAAGTTTCAAGTAATGACCTTTTCAAATTTTGCTAATTCATAATTTGATTGTAAGAAAAATTTAATTGATAAAAGGAAAATATGCCTAATTTAAATCGTAGTTAGTATTTTTATTTTAGTTTTCACATAAAAGTGGGATGCGAGCAATGATCTTGTTCATATCAATCCATTAAATCTAAATAACCAGATATTTCTGTAATAAAATAAGCTGCCGTTAAAAAACCAGTCTAAACAACAGTAAAATCTTAATTTAAAAAAAACCGACTTATATTTTATACAATGAAAATTTCCCAAATGTGAGTTCTTAGTCATTTCAATTGTCCTTTCAAAAGAATGTAAATTCAAAACATATCCCTCATTTTAGCAAATCTTCGGTTTTTGAAATTATTTATTTTCATTCCTTAAGTGGGAATCGTAAATAAACCTAGCTGATTATGTTATGGCATTTAAAATTTTTCAGTGGAATTGCATTAGCCCAATAGATAATACATAGTTGTTTTATTTTTTCATAAAATTTTCAAATGATACCTCTTTCTATGGCAATAATCAATCCACAACATAATTTCAATATCTGAAGAATTCCTGTAGATGCCTCCCCTTCCTCCAACCCGCAGTCTTTATGAAGGCCAAGGAATAGTGAGTGGCCTAATACCCTCTTAAAAACAGGTGCTCACACACACCCCCCACCCCGCTACACACACACTTTTTTTTCTTTTTACTTATAAAAAAATATATCTTAGGCTAGATTACTGTGAAATGCGAGATCATAGGGCAGTAATGGCGAGATGTCCTCGTAGATTATTTTTAATGAGCATTTCAGCTGTTGCAACCTTAAAAGTATTAACGTACAAATGAAACATCTAGACGCCGGAAGCCGGTTTCCACCACGACCAACGTATCCTCAAACGGCAACAGTTGTAATTATTTTGTAATTAATTTAGCTATTATAATTACTTATGCGAAATCGCTTTTAAAGCTGGAGCGGGTAGCAGTACTGTCAGCTCGGCCCTAAGTGCGTCTTGTTAGTAGCGCTGCCTTCGTCCCTTCGCGCTGGCGTCCACCTTGCCTCCTGGTCGCGGCGATGCCTCCCGGCTTCGGATCCGAGTCTTATTGCTTTGCTGTCCGCGCGAACTAAGGAGTCGCTTTGCAAGACCCTTCCCCACAAATACCGAATTTGTTTTCCGGGTAAACAGTAAACATTGTGTCTGAGTAAACATCCCTTCTGGAACGGGGTCCTAAAATAAAACAGGCTGCTGGGAGTGAGTTAGTTCAACTTGATAAACAAGAACCTAATAATCAACGGCAGCCGAGAGGAGCAACGGTAACCTTCACCGAGAAGAGATTATGGACCAGTCTCCCGGCTGGTCCCTTCGAATCTCCTTTTACAAGGAAAACTAAACGGATCTAAATTTGTTTTTGTGTTGCAGCTATAAAAGTAACAAGTTGTTTCACAGTTGTGTCTGGCTAATCGGTTTTTACACAAACAGCAAATGGTACATGATTTGTGCAAACACATAGAGGTTATTTCTAAATATAGCTGACACCTCTGGGAAAAGGGAAAGGCAGGGCTTCTTGCATTCACTTTTAGCCTCAAGAAGCTGCTGATCCAAGGCTTCTAAATGACATTGGATAACAGGGGCCTCATTCCATCCCTGATCCTTTGTTACTTATAAAATTACTCGCTCATATTTCCGCGCATAGCAGCAATACCGGCCGAGCCTGCGCCCGCAGCTTGACACTCAGCCACAAGCCGCCGCTTGAGATCCGCAGGGCTTTTTCCAGCGATGCCTTAGGCGGTGGGGTGTAGAGGAGAGAACCGCTGGCAACTTCCAGCCACTTCTTGACCTTGAACTAGCCTGGAGATGATCCCCTTCCTTTATTTCTTGAAGGATAGGAGACTTCAGATCCAGACTTCGAATCGGCCAGCGGCTGTTAAAAGTCTCGTCAGATGTCTGGGAGATAGGCCTAGATGTATGTCTCTGAAAAGCTCTTTTCGGTTTAAGCTTGTTAAACCACGAAGGTTTAGAGCAGAAGGGAAAATGCAAAGACCATATATAATGAACGCAAGCACTTGGTGGGGGAGGGCTTGGAATTCACATTTGATGTGACCGAACGCGGGGACCAGCGACGAAAGGCACTGAAATTGCCTCTTGCATTGAGATTTAGGGGCAACACGGCTGATATTCGCGATTTATCCCACTTAGGCAGATTTATTTGTAACAAAAAGAGGAAGTGGGTTGATTTTTATGGGAAGGATTTTAGCTTTTGGCTACACAGGAATTTAAACTGGTTTCCACTTCCTGCAACCCTCCTTTCTAGAAAGTCAATCCAGTTCCGAGGCCCGTGATCCTTAGAACATCCCCAGGGCGGAGTCCCTAAGTAGAGCCCCCGCACTCAGTCTCTCTGGGATTGGAGAGCGGATCCCGGGGTCCGGGAAAATGCGAACAAGCAAAATACATGCATCGGTTATGCAGGGCTCTCGCTGCGTTGGCGCACGTGTCCTGCAGGGGGCGACGAGCAGATGGAAAACTTCCCCATTTGTCTCCGAGGGTCCAGCTCCAGCCCTCAGAGGCCTCTCCCTGCCTCTCAGACTGTGAGCACGCTGACACCCTTGCTCATCCTCCAGGCCTGGGACACTCGGGTCGAATCTTAGAGAACCTACTTTCCTTGCCTTGTGTCCTGGAAGGGACAGGGTCCCAGAGAGGGAGTTTGTTCTAAAGATTGGGGAGCAATAAAGTTTAGTGATGAGGAAACATCGACTTGGAAGCAATTAAGAGTTATATTTGAGCTTATTTATTTTACGTAGTTTATAGGAAGAGTCGATATGAGGGTACGTGAATGGCTGATGTGTGCGAGGGGGCGGTGAGGAACATTTAACCTGAGTTCCTTGAAGAACTGTCCTGAGGAGAATGTGATTTGAAAGAAAACCAGAACCAGGTATCCATCGGCCCCTACCAGTGTCTGTGATGGTGGCAAACTGCAGAATAAATTAGTGAGTGGACTCTCTCTGGGCTGTGGGTGAGGAGGTTGGAAGGGCATTTTCAGAGTGCCTAGACTGAGTCATGGGTGTGTGTTGGGGGTGTGTGTGTATGTGTATGTGTGTGTGTGTGTGTCTTTCAGTTTCATAGGAGGGGATGACAGGAAGCCGTGGAAAGAGAGAAGCCTTGCAGAGGGAATCCCAATCAAGAATTAAGTATTTCCTGACTGTGACCTTGGACAAACTGCTTGCTTTCTTTGGGTCTCTCCATTACCTTGCCTCTACAATGAGAATGGGGAGTCTGCCTGCTGCTTGCGAGATTAGGTAAGTTGGTGTCAGTGAAAATATTTTATAAACTGTAAAAAGCTAAAATCAGGTAAAGAAAAAATATTTAATGGCTTCTGGACAGAGAAACAACTCTGTTCAAACACCTGCAGGGTTTGGCTTGGTTTGGTATAATTCGACTTTAGATGTAAAAAGTGGGTTTTTCTAAGAGGAGTCACAGAACCTGTTCCAGCCCTCTTCTACCTGAAAAGGTGAAGCAAAAGAGGCTGGTCAGAGGGGGCTTTTGAAAGGTGGAGCCTCCTCCTGCTCCTGAGCCCTTCGACCACGCCCTAGGCTTGCCCAGAAGCCGTGGTGCCCACTTTCTCTCAGCCTACACTTCTATCTGGCCGAGCAGTCTTCTTTGCTGTTTGCCCCTTTGCCTCCACTATCCGAGGCAAGTGGAGAAACCTGAGCCCTCCGCTGACAGACACCCATTAGCGCACGACGCAGCCTCCCGGACAAATTAAGGGTAACCAGATCCCAAAACCGCGGAAAAGACCACCCTCCCTTTGACTCCCTCCAACAGTTGGCAGAGTTACACCCAGAGCCAACTTCTCCCTTCACCATCACCACCTCCTTCCCTTGCCCTCTTAGGAATGTACAAGCCATTCTTTGCTCTCTGGGGGCAAAACCAGCCAAGAAGGGCAGGTGCACAGAACGAAATTTGAAATGTTGCAAAATCAGATGATGGGTCATAAGAAGGTATTATCGTCTTATTTTTATTTCCCGAAGGGGTATCTTCCATCACGAGTTTTCGAAATAAGAATTAAATTAGGTCCCTTCCCCATCTTAACATAAAACTCGTACCAAAACCCTCCCTTTCGGGATAATTTTGGGCTTATGCACACAGCCCCGTCCTGTCATTGGCGAGTTGGGAATGGAGAGGGAACACCTTCATTCTCTTATCTGGGTCCCCAGAAGCTGAATTTCGGAGGCATCTTCAGAAAACCAATCCTAGAGAACACCCTTTCCCTCTTTTCACATAGGCCCAGAAGGTTCCGCGACTTCCTCAGGGTTACTCAGCAGCCCACGTGTAAGGTATGGAAATACTCAGAGGAGGAAAAATTGTTCTCCACCCAAGAAGGAAAAAAGCAAACAGTGGGTCAAGGAAGGTTGGGACAAGTGAAGAGAAGAAATAAGATAAACAGAGAGGAGAGCTAGGCCGAGCGAGACTCAGCCCCATGAAGGGCGAAGACGTAGCCCCTGGACGGTCCTTTGGCCTCCGGACCCCGCTGCCATCCCACCCTCACCGCTCTGCAGCCTGCTGACACCGCCCCGCTGGTCCAACTTTGGGCGGGAACTCCAGGCCCGCAGCTTCCCTCATCCCACGAGTCAGCGGCCCCGCCACAGCGCTCGGGGGTCTCCAGACCTCTCTTACCATCTTTGTACCATTCACGAGGGCTCGGCCTGGCGTGACACCAGCTCCTCCTGCCTGGAAGGAGGGAAGGGGGAAGAGAATTTGAATTAATTATAGGGAGGATACACCCATGCGTAAAAGGCACCCGCTACGCGGGTAGGAGGTTACGGGGGGCGCAGTGGGGACTCTCCTCTGGCTTTCTCCAGCAGCTCCCCACTTGTCCGCTCTACCAAAGCTCGCGACGCGAAACCAATCCCCCGCCGTGCGAACCTGGGATCTCTGGGAACCAGGGACAAATTTACAACCTTCTAGGTAGGCCCCAGCCCTGGCCAGTCTTAAGGAGGGTCGTGAGGACTCTGGAGAGTCGACCAGGGTGGCGGACTGACGGGCGTGTCCCAAACCCCGGCGCATTCGCCCGGCCGCCAACGCACCGCGAGGCATACCATCCGGTCCGCCATCCCGGCCCCGACAGCTCTCGCTTCAGCGGGCACGGCATTTGGAGTGTTCCCTCCCGGGAACGGGCAACTGGAGCTGCATGTCTTACTAAAGAGGGAAGCTTGGGTTCTTTTCCTACCTCCGTCCCTTCCACTATGCTCTCCACAGATAGTAAGCTAAATTCAGTTTTCTCCGAAAGACCAACAACGCATTTTGCCCTTTGCCCTGTTCTGCTAGGGGAGCATGCAGTGGATCTCAAGGAGCTTTGCTGTCAGCGCCAGAACAATCCCAGACTCTAAATTTTCTCTTTGCTCTCAAGCTCCCCCTGGGAGGCAGCGCCTCCTCCGGGAAGCCTTCCTGAGCTTCCCAGCTCAGTTTAGTTGAGCCTTCTTGGAGACCATGTACCAACTAACGATCCGTTGTCATCATTGCCTGATGCAAGCATTTCTGTTCTGCACAAAGAAGACGATCAAAATTACTTGTCTAACAAATGACAAGGTAAAACCATGGGAGTGGGGATGAGGAATCTTAAAGTCTGTTAGTCGATCAGATTAGGTCTTTTTCAAGAGTTTGGGGGATTGTTTTCTTCCCATTTCTTTTCTTCAGTCCCTTTATAATTTATGCTTTTATAAACACCATGTTAATTTTTTTAAGTGAAGGAATTTAAAAAGCATTTATTAGAGATCTAAAAAGTATAAGACACGTCAACGTTCATAATGTAATTGGATTTTCTGGGATGTTTTCTTTGCCATTGTGAAATTAGTTGAAAACTCCTTTTCCTAAATCAAATATCAGCAGTCAGTTCCACCTCCCTCCTAATGGAGAAACCCCCTCTAGAGTACCTCCTTTGGCCAGCCTCTGCTTCAGTTCTTCCAGTAAAAGAGGAATCACTACTTCACAAAACAATCCATTGTACTGAAGGCATCTTTATTTGCAAGAGTGTCTCTTATGGAAATTTTTTATTTCCTTGGTAAAGTATAGAGAATTTGAGAGTCATCTGCTTAGATTTTAATATTAAAGATGATCATAATATTATGTTTATCTAGAAACACAAAAAGTTCAATGTGGTTTGGCTTCTACATTAAAACTGCTGTTTGTGGGGAAAACCGAACAAAAACTAAAGTTTTGAGACAGCATCAGGATTCTGTATGAAGTAAACATATTCCAGGGCAGTCCATGGACCTTGCTCTGAGATCCTCGTGGGGAACATTCCTTGCTTACGGCCTCCCCTAGGGTTGGGCTTAGACTACACTGGTAGTAAAAGTCTTGTAGGATGGTGTTTGGAATCTCATGTTATTTTTTATTTATAACAACAAAAAAAAAGTATTTTGAAAAAGTTAAACAAATCATTTAATTTCTCTTTCATTGCTGTAACCATGGGCATAAAAGTTACCTCTTACCTGTCAATCATCCAAATCATTCACCATAGAAAAGTAGGAGCTTGGATGTCTTCTCTGAAAAATATTCATGTAGAGTCTACTATTGAATATAGAGAAGAAGAAAAAGAAAAGAAAAATCTCAGATTATTTGGCTGTTGTCCTCCAATTGGGATCAAGATAATATGCTCTTTAGTGTTATACACTTAACGCATATTTTTTTTTTGCAAATTTATATCTAGTTCATGTTGTCCCTATTGATTTAATCTTTGCACAGCCCAGTTAGCTTCTTTCTTTGCCATTGTTACAGATTATACCAGTAAACTATCTCTCAAATTCTACCATTTTGCAAATGTAAATGTTGGTTTCAAGATCAAGGTGGTATCAAGATCAGCACAAATTAATCACAACCACTGTGAAACATCTGCTTTATTGATGGTGCTGCAACAGCATCACCTTTCCACATACATCAGAAATTACGACTGTATGATAAAGTTGCTCTTGTTGCTGGAGGGAATATAGTGCAAGAGTTTAATAGATTGGATTGAAAGACAAGACTAATTCCTACTCCTGGTTTTGACATTAAACTTGGAAATATCTGATGGACTCTATATTTGCCCATGTAAAGACCTACTAAAAATTTGGCTGAGAAAGAGAGGAAAGAGAAGATTTACAGTATTATAACTAATCATGTGAAAATTTTAGCCAACAGATCTTTTTGAGAAAATTTGAAGATTTGGAGATTATTTTAAAAACTTAATTTCACTTCTGTCTTGATTTAAGATCTCTGTTATTCCAAGACATCTGTCATTCAAACCTCCAGCAGTTTGATGCCTTTTTTACGTTGGTATTGATAGTGTATATTCCAGTTCAAGATAGTGGACTAAATCACTCCTCTATCACCACCACCCTTGGGGCCTAGTGAATAACTTGAAGAAACCCCACTGGAAACTGTGAGTGAATCTACCTTCCACTCAGGGAAACATCATTCTAGTATAGCATATTTAATATACATACTTAGTGGGTTACATTTATCTGTTGCTTTAAAATATTCTTATATAAATGAGATGAAGTATGAGAGAAAACTTTATTAAGTTATAAAAGCTAAAAACTTACTATGTAAGAAAGAGATAGTTGTACTGTATTCTCAACATTGATTTCCTTGCTAGGGAGGATTTATTATTTGGACACAAAATAATATTCTGGAAAGAACATGGGCTTCGGATCCAATGATGATTATCCTAGGGTCAAATTCTGGCTCTGCCATTTCCTAAATGTGATCTTGATTAAAGTTATTTGGTTTCTCTGAATCTCAGTCTTCTTAGCTATAAAATGGGGATCATAATATGAAGGTTTACTATGATAATATATCTAGAGTGCTCAAAAATGGTGACCATTATTACTTTATAGTTTTGCTGATTTTATAGCAGTGATATTTTCATGAAGCTACTTTTATTTTTTCTCTGATATCATATACCAACAGTTGTCACATTTCATATTTAAAAATGAAGCTGCTGAAACCACCGTCCCTTTCATCTGTTTGAGCTAGGTATCATTTTTGCGTTCTCGGAACTTAACAAATGTGAAACAATTTACTCTGTAGTGCCACTTGGTAAATCACTTTTTCACTTTCAGGGTATTTTTCAGTCTTGTGGATGAGACGTCTTGACAATAGTCATTAAAGATATGATAGCACTTTCACAAGAACAAGGACATGTGCCTTATGTCTTTGCTGAGCTCTGGTCTAGGTGGACTAATTTTAACATTTTTCTGGATCTACACTAAGATTTCCCTGGAAGTTGCTACCTGCCAAGATTGGATCTGATTAGTACATAATTCCGAACTTTTAAAGACCATCTCAGTTATACTATCTGGTTAATGGGAAGATATGATAGTGTATAGTTAAAGGAGAGTGGAATAGATATCAGCCGATTGCGGTTTGCTGCCTGGTGACAATGGTAAGTCACTTGAAACTGTAAACCTCACATTATGATGATCTCATGGAGATATTACATATCTGTTTAGCTTATTCAAATTAAACTAAACATCACTTTAAAAGTGCATGTGGGAGAAGAGAGAGAGAAAAAGGAAGAGGGAGAGAGAGAACAGAGAAAAACAATTTAAGTGTGAAATTGCCATGAATTCCATTCACTGGGCATGAGACACAGGGAAATAAAGCAAGGGTGGCATTTTAGTAAGTCTCAGTTCCTTTTATGCCTTTTACAGTGTGAGCATCTTGTTATAGAAAGTGGAATGGGATCTCTGTTTAAGTACACCACTCTTATTTTTTGTACAACATGATACCTAGCCAGCAATTATATCTAGAGCTCAACCAAAGAGGCACTGACCAGTTCCAACAATGGAGGAAAAGCCGGCTGATAGATTAATAGGGAGATGGTATGCTTATATGTTGTGAAGACAAATTTAAGGGATTTTGCGATTAATCTTTATCATATTTGATTTTTTACCTTACACGTTACTTTAGAATCTAACTGCTGCACAAAACGTAATTTCCATTGTAATATCTGCCTTACTAGGGCTGTTCTTAGAATCAATGAGATAATATATGTTAAAATGCTTTGCAAAAATTCACGGTGTTATAAAGTATAAAATGTTTCTGTCCTCTGGACAAGACTTGGCCAGGAATCCATTTAAATGGTTTTATTCCCTATTTTCACACCAAAAGTGAATTGTAGCTGAATGCAGAACAACAATCACAACAATAATAATAAGGATAGGAGCTAAGAAGGTTAATTGACCACATACCACATGTCAGGAAATGTGTTTAGTGCTTTACGTGGATTATCTCAATCAGATACTGCTTTGAGAGGCATTCTTCCTCTTAGATTTTTATCCTCCAGACCCTCCTAGCAGTATGTCAGTTTCAAATATTATATACACTTTCTGGGAAGCGTTCACATTACTCGTGTGTGTATATATAGTCAAGTCATTTTTTATTCTTATACAGCTGAATTTAAGAAGTGCTAGATGAGAAAATACTTATTTCTTACCCAACATGTTTCCATTGGGGAGGAATTTTCATTAGAAAACATGTCAGCTTTCTGTCCTACGCCCAGGCTCCCCTGAGGGAGGAAGGATGATTTATCTGATTGGTGAGTTAGGAAGAAGGAATGGGACATCTGTGGATCAGCCACTCCTGCACGTTTTTGGACCTGCCTACTTGCAGTGAGGAGGTATTTTGGTTTTCAGCCTTTGCTATGCCATGACCTTTTCAGAACATGATCTGTGCTTGCGGTTGAGGTCTGAAATTGTTTATGGCAGCCTTTGACTGGGTAGATAAGTCTGACTAGTTCAGTGACTACAAGCAAGTCCACTTGGTTGTGCATCATTTAATTTAAATTTCATTAGAAATAAAGCTAATATTTCCTATCTGTGATTCCTGTGTCTATTTCTTAATTGGTTCTAAATTTAGATGGAAAAGACAAGGGTTATGAATTAATAACTTAATACCTTAACAAGAGGCAATATAAGGGAGTGTTTAAGAGTACAGGTGTGGAAATGAGATTGCCTAATTTCAAATTCTGGTTCCATCCTTTATCAGCTTTGTTACCTTGTACAAGTTACTAAACTCTGTATTTTAGTTATGTTATCTATAAAATGGGGAAAATAATAGTACCTACCCTTGTAAACCTGATGAGAGAATTAAATGAGTTAATATATGTTAAGTTAATATATGTAAAGTAGTCTTGGGTATATAATAAGCATTCAACGAATGTTAGCTTTTCTTATTATTATATTGATAATAATCGCTCAAGGATACAATCTAAATATTTTCAAATAATTTACATTCAGCTTCTAACTTCCCTCCTTAAAAATATTGATTCACTGATTCTCGGCACAGGGAACTTCTATGTTAAATATAGTAATTTAGTCTTTTTTCTCCCTTTCCCTCTACTTTGGACAATCTGCAGGAATGGAACTCATAACGACATTCCTTGGGGACACTTTTAGACTTCTTCTTTGAGGTTTTTAGGCCAGTCTACTGTGATCACTCTTATTTAAGAGTCCCATAGCACTTTGTCTATCCTATGCAATTTAAAATTAAATGTGTGCTGTCATATATAAGGGGCTGCTGAATAGGGCAGAATTTTTTAAAAAGACAAAATCACAGAATCACTTGAATGACTCTTCTTAGGGTGCAAATATATTGTAGTAATATTTGGAAGAGAGTGTTTGACATTTTATTGTGGAAAATTGCATACAGAAAAGTTGAAAGAATTTTGCAACTGACACCTGTATACTCATCATTCTACTATTAATATTTTAATATACTTGCTCTATCACATATTTAATCCAGCTTTCCCTCTTTTGATCTATCCATCAGTTTATCTTACTTTTCAGATGCATTTCAAAGTAGAGTGTTGCAGTAACATTTTGAAATGCCAACCTTTGATTCTTTTCTTGGAATTTCTTGCAACTCCTATATTTCTTCTCAGAGAGGTGGAAACAATGTTGGCATAGTGAATAGAATTTGGGGCCCAACTGCCTGGGCTTGAATTCCAGCCCTGACACTAGCTATGTGACCTGTATAACCTCACTGTTACTTAGCGTTCTCATCTGTAACAAGAGGATAACAATAGTACCTACCTCATGAAGTTGTTGTGGGAATACATGTAAAGCGCTTACAACAGTGCTTGGCTAGCAAACACTGTAGAGGACTAACCTGCGTTAGGCAGTAATTACATATTAACTCATTTAAGTCTCACCAAAATGCTATGAGATACTACTATGATTATAAAATATAATACATATTAGCTATTATTATTTGTAATAGCAGAAATTCATAGAGAAAAAAATCTTTGCTTAGTTTTTGAGTTTTAAAACAGACATTTTGAAACTGCAAAAAGAATACTTTGGGAAAGATGGCTTTTCGAAGGAAACTGGGCTCTTTGTGTAAGTATTTGGGGAAAAGTTTATGTTACTAACAATTGATTTTGGAAAAACAGATAGTCTCACTTGACCAACTTATATAAAGTCTCCTAGCCTTGGGCAGGAAAGAGGAAAAGCAGCCAGGGAAAACCTGATGAGGGTATCTGGGGCCTGCCCTAAGGCAGCCTGATTCCCAGAATTGGGATAAATGTTCCTCCAGATGGATTTGGGGATTTGAAAGCAGAGGAGAATTGTGCTTTCTGTGAATATTTGTTGTGCTCATCAATACAACCTTTTTTTTTTTTTTTTTAAATCTCACTCCTCTCTCCTGTTTCAACTAAGGCTTGTTATCCACTGCCTGAAGAAAGGGCGACTATACGAAACAAAATAAGTGTTGGGCTTTGAGCACCAAAACCAAAGATATGGCGAAGCAAAACAAAACAAAAACAAAAACGTGTTTAGATGAATACAGTTGTTTCTGGTTGCAGAGGAGATACAAGTTTTCTGGACTGGAAGAGAGGGACAGTCCCAGGCAAACTGGGACAGTTGGTCATCCTAGTTGGAGGTCATCTGTTTCTAATTATAATGGATATTTACAAGTAAACTAAGTGTTATTAGGATATGTTGAAGACTCTAATTCAGTACTCTACCAATACAGGCAAGGCTTGGTTATATTTCAGTGTTCTCATTATATATGACATGAGCAGATAGCTGGAACTCCCCACATTTTTAAGAGGAATGCTTTATTTGTGCATTACTCACTTAAATTGGCTGTAATTTTCAATTGCTTCTATTTTTGCATTTTAATTTAAAATGATTGTTCTAAGCACTTTATATGAATAAGCTATATAAAAATAATTCATTGATATTTTCCAATTGTTTTTGTATAACTATGTTTACCATAGGGAATTGGAAATAACTATAATAAGTATAAGCAATGTGGAGTTGTAGTGAAGAGCACAGGCTCATGAACTAGACTATTTGGGTTTGAATCTCAGCTTTGCCTCTTACTAGTTGTGTGATATTGGACAGTTTCCATTTCTTCATCTGCAAAATGGGAATTGAAATATCACTCACCTAATAGGTTGATGTGAAGATAACATTAGTTAATACATGCAAAGTGCTTATAACAATGCATGGAACATAGTACATACTCAAGAATTGTTAGGTGATTTGCAAGTTCTTTTGCCCTGTAAACCTAAGAGTTTATCCAGAGTTCATTATTTTCATAATTAATACTTCATTAAGAGTTGGGAAGGAAGGTGAAAATGTTTTCTGGGATGAGACATTATTCCTTTCTCCTAACTTTTAATATGATTGTGCTATGGACCGAATTGTGTCTCCCTAAAATTCATATGTTGAAGTCCTAACCTGAAACGTGACTATTTAGAGACAGGGTCTTTAGGAGATAAAGTTATATGAGGTCATAGGGTTGGGGACTAATCCAAGAGGACTGGTGACCTTAGAAGAAGAGATAGACAGTGATGCGACAAATTCACAATCCTCACCCCATGTACCAAATAAAGGTCTTTGAGAACACAGAAGGTGACCGTCTACAAGCCAGGAAGAAAGTTCTCACCAGGAACCAACTCTGCTGGACATTGGTCAGGTCATTCTGGCCTCCAGTGCTGTGAGTGTTGTTTAAGCTACCCTGCCTGTGGTATTTTGATATAGCAACCTGAGCAGACTAAGACATGTTGTTCATTAATGAGTACCAAAGACTAAGGAAAACTTGTAGAGTTGCATTTATTTGCCAAAAAATGGGTACAGTCACCCAAATTTTCTTACCCCATCCTACCCTACACAAAGGCACCTGAGTACTGAGCAAAATGATGTGGATAAAAAGACCAGAGTTCTTGGTCCAGGCCTGCCCCTCATCAGCCGAGTGATTTGAGACAAGTCTTTTAACCTCTTCAAGCCTTAGTTTTCTCTTCGGTGTAAAATGAGGTATAGGAGATTAATATATGTATTTTCTGTAATTGTTTTGAATTACATGCTTGAATCAATAACAGGGCTTAGATGAAGGAGAAGCGACAATATAGAGCAGAGACCAAGAACTTACAAGACAAAATAGTTGGAGCCAGAAGAAACTGCCATTGGAATAAGCCCTAGGTATTCTCAGAGATATTGGGAAGGGCACTGGATTTTCCATAGGAGGTGGAGTGAGAGTTTAAGTCAATTTCACTAGGTCTAAGGGGCAGTGAGACCTTGGCTGCCATCTGGGTTATGAAGAGGTTTTGACTAGATGCTCTCTAAATTATCTTCCACTCTTGGCTTCTATAAATTATTGACTATAGGGGGGTGAGGAAAGGAGCAAAGGGGACAGATGAGGACTCATTTATGCTAAGAATGAAATAAAATGTATAATTGGTTCTGAAATTCCTCTTTATTCCTGCAGACTACAGGAGTCTGTCCTCTTTCTTTCGCATATGTTTTTCTCTACCTACCTTTGATATTCATTTTAACTTGATTGAAGCATCTTGTCTGGGCTCTCAGCATTCCCTGGAATAGCCCTGGCTCTGTAGGACACTAGCGGCAATGCTGTCCCCTTCTACCTTATCTGTCATGCACATTTGCAGTGTATGTATCAGATCAGGACTAGACCTCTCAGATAAACATTGAATTCCAGGTCTGTCATTCACTACCATGTGCCTTTGAGCAAGTTACTTAACCATTCTATGCTACTCGCCATTTTATTTTCTAATCTCTTAGATTAAATAGAACATATATCTAGTTGTTGAGAGAATTAAATGAGATAATACTCGTAAACCTGCCTTCGAATTTTAAGTACCTTGGGAACAAGGACCGTATTTTTCTTGTTCTCATGCCTAGCATGTAACAGTATTTTCTAAACGAATAAAAATGACTGAGCCTGGTGTCTGGAATATAGTAAGTGCTCAAGAAAAGAATGCTATATGTATAACCATCATTAGTGGTCTTCAGATGTGTTTGGCTGCCCAGCATCTATTTCCTCATTTTCTAGTAGCAGAGCCTCAGGTTTCCTTTGAGAGGTTTCCCTCCCTCATTCTTGTTCTAATGGTTCTGGTGGGGCTGACCCCATATCTCTGTTCCACAAATTGGTGTGTGGCCCAGGCTTGGCCCAATTTAGGCCAATTAAAATCAGGCCAGGTCTTTTCCTGGACCTGATGCAAGAGAGATACTCTCTTTCCATCTAGGCTGCCAAGTTGGTAAAAGGTAAGCCTGAAGCTGCTGGTGGCCTTCTTGTTACGTGTGGGAAGGATCTGCCCAGAAATAAAGCCAAGAGAAAGAAAAGTGGACCTCAAAGATAGAAGGAAACTGATTAATGTCCTTTAGCATCTAGATCCAGCCAGAAGTAAGGCAAACACAGTCTCTGTCTTTGAGGACCTGAAGACAATACAATTAGGAGTGTCAGGCTGCAATGAAAACACCAAAGAAGGATGCCTAACCAGATTTTGGTAAATAGAAGTAGGTTTAATAAGGCCTCTAGTTAGGCAGGGATAGACAGCTAAGACTGAAATACTGAATATGAGTTAGCCAGGCAAGTGAGGGTGGCATAGGGGTTGGTGTGTATAGAAAGGAAAAAGAATGTAGGAAGGAAAAATAATGGCTCAAAGGCAAAACAGTATGGTGCTTTCAGGGAACTCAATATGACCAAAGCATACAAAACACTTTCCCAAACACAGTCTCACTTAATCCAACATATTAAACTTTAAACAATGAAATCAATGTACCAGGTAAAATGTGTTCAGCTACAAGGAAATGAAAACCTGATTAATGGTGGGTTAAGGAATGAAGATCTTTAATGATCTAAAGGTAGGCAATGCAGGCTTAGTGCTGTGAATCTATAATGTCATCAAGAACCGGAACTCCTCCCATTTTTCTGTTTCACTATCCTCAGCTTTTGGTCATTATGCATATTACTTTTGGCAGAGAGTAAAAGGCCCCCTAAATACTCAGAATCTATGAATACATTACCTTACATGGCAGAAGAGATTTTGTAGATGTGATTTAATTGAGGATCTTTTTTTTTTTTTGAGAGATTATTCTAATTTATCTAGGTGGGGCCTAACGTAATCACAGGGTCCTTTTTTAAGAAAGTCAGTCAGAGAAAGAAACGTGTTGACAGAAGCAGAGAGGTGAGAGAAACAGATGTGCAGATATTATGCTGCTGGTTTTGAAGATGGAGGAAGGGGCCATGAGCCAAGGAATGCTGGCAGCCATACAAAACTGGAAAAGTTTGAACCTTTATTATAATAAATTTGTTTTTAAGCCACTAAGTTTGTGGTAATGTGGCAATAGAAAGCTAATACATCACTATCACTCATGGTTGCAAGATGGCTGGCTGTCAGAGCTCCAGGTATGACTTTCCTATTTAATGCAGGAAGAAGGGATAGGTGTTAAAATAGCAGAACCTGCTGCAACTATCCTTTTTGTCAGGAGGGCAAACTTTTATAGGGGCCCTACCAGCTGATTTCCCCCTATGTATCACTGACTCGAACTTTGACATAACGGCCACTTCCAGCTGCAAGTGAGGGTAGGAAACGATATCACTTTCTAGTCTCATTTGTTTTGTTGATGGGTTCAATTCATTATTATTTATTTGGTCCAATTCATTACTAGTGAAAACATAAGAGAGTTGTGCTGAGATATAGAACCTAGGAGTATGTGACTGAAGGTGACTTTCATCTAGGAGAAAGGGCCATGGGAAAATCTTGGTCCTATGTGCTGAGTGTCATTCACCCTCAACAACCTGAGGCAGTGTTTGCATACATCAGAAACTGGGCTTCTTACAATTGGGAGTTCAGTTATTTTTGGAAAGTTATATTGGATCTCCTTTTCAAAAAGGAGCATTGGAGACACTTTGGTAAGGAAGTGCTGGCGTTTGCCTTGAGCTAGAGTTAAGGAGGATCGTGTTCACTAAAGCAGGGGTTCCCAATCCTCGGGTTGCAGACCAGTACTGGTCTGTGGCCTGTTAGGAACCGGGCTGACAGCAGAAGGTGAGCAGCAGGGGAGCCAGCGAAACTTCATCTATACTTGCAGCTGCTCCCCAGCCAGCGCTAGCATCACCACCTCAGCTCCACCTCAGATCATCAGGCATTAGATTCTCATAGAAGCACCAGTCCTTGGTGTCAAAAAGATTGGGGACCACTGCTCTATTCCTCCTGTTAGATGTATGGAGATGGTCAAGCCTGCTCCAAAACTGTAAGAAGGAGTGAAAGCTAGAAAATTATACAAAATAGGGACTCTAGAGAGTACAAAGAGGATGAGCTGGAGGAGAATTAGAAGTAAAAAAAGCATAGTATTAGGAATATAATGTAAAGAAAGATAGGCAATATTATTATTAATTTTTTTAAATCAGTATTCACCTATTTGGTGGCTCTTATCAGGGGCCAGGCTCTGCTCAGTGAGAGGCAACAGTGAGATTGGTGATCATAGTCAGAAAGTTTGGGCAGATGTCTGGGCCAAGAATATGGCAATTGTAGCTTTTGGCAAAAGATCAGAAGCCTGCTATAGTGTACCAGGAGGAACACACAGTACTGAGAACAACAAAGAGTGACTTTGGCAGGGAGACAAAAGCTAAACAAACTAAGTTGCATCCCATAGGGATCACCCTCACTGGCACTGGCGGCCCGCAGGACTGCCTGGCTAGTTCTGGCTGTTGGGCAGAGGCTTGTTTGTTGGAGTAGACTCTCCGCAGATCTGAGCGGGGTGGGGAAGTGCCATCCTTGATCCTCATCCTCACCTCCTACAGATATGCTCACATGTACGCACAGATGTATATGTACGAAGATGATTATTGCCTCAATGTTTATAAATAAAAAAGCGAAAACTGCCTAAATGTCCGCCTAAAGTGGTCTGGTTAAATTAATTATGCTGTTTTTATATAATGGAATATTCCAAGACCTCTTTTCTGGCTGATGTAAGTTCCCTATGCAGGGAATCAAGCAAGCTGCAGAGCAGTGTGTAAGATATGCTCCCATTATGGAGGCTGTTGTTTCTGAGGGTGAGGACTGAGGAATTTTGGGGGGGGAAGGAAGACCTTTTTGCTTGTTCTGAAATTTTTAAAATAGGTATGTTATGCTAGTTATTTATTGCTATATAAAAAATCACCTCAAAACATAGTGCCTAAACAACTATTTTATTTGGTTGCAATTTTAAGTGTCAGCAGTTAGGGTGGGGCTTAGCCAGGCAATTCTCCTGGTCTTCTCTTGGTCGTGTGGCTGCAGTCATCTGGTGACTGGACAAGAGCTCAATGATCTAAGATAAAACTCAAGTGTCCTGCCGCTGCTGCTGGCTATCATCTGAGCTGTTTGTCTCTTGCAGGTTAGCCTAAGCTGCTTCTTTTTTTTTTTTTTTTCACGTAGTGTGTTTTTAATTAACTAATTAATTGTATTACATTTATCGGTTAATAAAATTTTATAGGTTGCAAGCGTGTAATTCTATAATGCATCATCTGTATATTGCATTGTGTGTTCACTACCCAAGTCAAATCTATTCCTGTCACCATATATTTGATCCTTTTTATCCTTATCTACCTCTCCCCCCAGCCTCCTTTCCTTATGGTAACCACTAAATTGTTATCTCTGTCTGTGAGTTTTTGTTTGTTTGTTTGTCTTATTTGTTGCTTTCACTTTTATATCCCACATGAGTGAAATTGTAAGTTCTCCGCTTTTTGGTCTAACTTCTTTCTCTTAGCATGATAATCCCAAGATCTATCAATGGTGTCACAACATAGTTATTTCATTTTTTTTCTTTTGTCACAGTATTTCATCTTTTCTTATGGCTGAGTAATATTCCATTGTATATATGTACCACATTTTCTTTATCCAATCATCTATTGAAGGACACTTCAGTTGTTTTCCTGTCTTGACCACCATGAATTAATGCTGTGGTGAACATAGGGGTGATATATTTTTATGGATAAATGTTTTCAATTTTTTTTTTGGATAGATACCCAGAAGAGGAATTGCTGGATTATGTGGTAATTCATTCTTAATTTTTTTGAGGAAACTCGTATGGAGTTTTTCATAGTGGCAGTACATAAGGGTTCCTTTTTTCCCAGCGCCTCTCAAACACTTGTGATTACTTGTCTTGTTGACAATAGCCATTCTAACCAGTGTGTGGTAATATCTCATTCTGGTTTCGATTTGCATTTCCCTAATAGTTGGTGAAGTTGAACATCTTTTCATGTATCTGTTGGCCATTTGTATGTCTTCTTGGGAGAAGTGTCCATTCAAGTCCTCCACTCATTTTTAAATTAGATTATTTGTTTTTTTGTTGTTGAGGTCTTTATATATTTCAGATATTAGCCCCTTACTGTAAATGCTGTTTGCAAATACCTTCTCCCATTCTGTTGGTTGTCTCTTTGTTTTGGTGATGGTTTCTTTTGCTATACAGAAGCTTTTTAGTTTCTTTTTAGTTTGATATAACCCCATTTATTTATTTTTGTTTTTATTGCCCTTGCCTTTGAGGTCAAATTCATAAAATCCTTTCTAAGACCAAGATCCATAAATTTCTATGCAATTTATCGTTTCAGATCTTCTATTAGGTCTTTGATCCATTTTGAGTTAGTTTCGGTATATGGTAACAGATAGCAGTCTAGTTTCATTCTTTTGCACATGGCTTTCCAATTTTTCCAGCACCATTTATTGAAGATAATCTCAACTTCTTGATATGATGCCTATGTTCAAAGAGAGTCAGAGCTGAAGCTGCATGGCCTCCCAAGGCCTAGATTCTGGGGAAAATCACAGGATGATACTTCTGCGGCATTCTGTTAGAGAAAGTCACAAGACCAGCCCAGACCTAAGGGCAGAGGAAACAGACTCCACCTCTTACTGGGAGGAGTTGTAAAGAATTTGTGGCCATTTTTAATCTACCACATGCATGCATTACTTTTTCCAACAAAAGTCTACTTAGTTAAAAAATACATATTGATGCTATTTGTAAAAATTTATAGAATTTGAAGAATTGGTGGGACTTCGGAGATTAGTATAAAACCTTCTAGTCTTATAAGTAAGGAAACTGAGGTCAGAAAGGTGAAGTGTCTTAGATAAAGAAACACAGTCAGTTCGTAGTAGTAGCATCAGAATTAGAACCTTATCTTCAGACTTCCTGTCTAGTGCTCTTAATTCCACAGTAGTGTTTCCTTTTGCAAACAAAGCAGATTAGTGATCTTGGATTAAGAGAAATGATAACTTTGTAGCCCTACTGCTCTTGTAGTTGAGAACTTTAAAGGGTACATCTCAACCAAGCAAAGGAAAAGGCTAAAGAATCCAAGCAATTCTGGAAAAAGTAAAATGGTGATTTGAATTATCGAGTATATCTAGGCCTAGTGATCCATTTTTTTTTTAAAGAAATCTAGCTTTAGTGTATCTACAAAATAAAAAATTTACTAAGTCATAAATAACTTAATCAAAACTTTTATAAAATGTTCAAATGGTTCTAAAAGGTTTTTCCTTTTTTAAAAATCCAAATGTGTTGAAAATATATATTCAAATTATCCTTGCTGGTCCCCCTAGGAATTTAGGAGTTCTCTAACAGTTCTGCTAGTCCTCGGTTAATATAATCTTGATCATTAATTGGTTAGTCAATTAATTTTTAAATTAATTCAACAAATGTTTATTATGAACCCACAGATTGAAAATATTGTGCTGAAAATTGTATAAAATATAAAAAAGAGTAAGATATTCACTCTGTTCTTAAGAAGCTCAACATTTAGTTGCAGACAAGCATGTATATAGCTAAGTACAACATGAGGAAAAAATTACATGTTCTAAGGGAGATATTAGCAAAGTGGAATGAGTGCATAGAAGAATGATTATAGTAATGCCTATTGGGTGGCGTGGGAAAGTCTATATCTTTATTTGTGGCAGAAAGGAAGAAGAACCAAAATAGTAGAATTTTCTCACAGAAAGTTAAAGTGGAGAATTTAAAAGGCTTAAATGCTAGAATGCATGTCTGGGCTATTGGGAACTCTCAGAACAGATTATTATTTTTTCTCCCACCTAAGGGGATCTTCTTGGTACATATAGTTTTGAATTTAAAAATTCTTTTAATTACTATGGCATGGATCTGGATCAGGTGGAGTCTACCGAACAATTAAATTCAAAGTTCTGGCATGCCAAGCGAGCAAAAGCATGTAAGTAATCCTACTAACAGAATTCTCCTTTAAAAGACTTACTTCTTTTTGGGTTTGCTACTTCAGTAATATAGATTATAAACTCTGGTGAAAGAGAGGCAAATGCAGAAAAATAATTCCTTAATTTATATAAGTATCTTTAGTTTTTAGGTTCATTAATTTCAGGTTCATTAATTGGTATTTTCTTTTGTGTTAAAAAGTCACCTACATAAAAAGATGAACAGCCAGGCAGAAGTTCCTTAAAAAAAAAAACAACAATAAATGCCGAAGTTGGCCTGAACTGCAATGACAATAAATGATAAAATATATTCTGTTCTTTAGATCATAAGCCTGTAAATTATCCCTTTTAGGGCCTTGAAACCCTGAGAACAGGTTGAGTTGATGTGAGGACAGAGTTTCAACCAGCTATTATTGTTGCTCTTATTGGTTTAAGTAAGACTTGTAATCTCATTTTATGAGTGCCTATGTTATTTTTCCAGCACCGGGCCACCTTATGACATGCAGGTGCTAATGGAGCAGAGGATGTATGACATTGGATAAATATGAACACTGTCTTTTTCTTGAGGTACAACACGTATTCTCGAGACTTTTATTGAGTTACGTTTTACTAGTCCTAAAATATTTAGAGTTATGTACTTAAAAGATACAGAGCATAGGTATTACATCCATAGAAAGTATTTTAGTCAGTGAATGTTCAATGTAGCAGGTAGAGATGAACTTAGCACGTTTTTGAGACTGAACTGGGAACAGACTCTTCAGCCATAAAATGCACTTAACAGTCTATTTAATAGTGGCGAGGTCCTTGAAAATGCAATATCCATGCTAATCTCGCCTTTTTCTAAATCACAGATGAAAAATAGGTCAGTTAGGTAGAGCCTTCTTTTTCTATTTAAAGTGTGATATTTAATCTATTTAAACAACTACCAAAACTTTATTAATTCAGTATAGAATAGGCATACTGAGAAAGTAGAGAACTTTATTAAGAGCACAAGGTTTTCCAAAATTTGATGTGGATGTCTTAGATCTCAGGACTCAAGAAAATCTCTACTTGGGAATTTATGTTAAATTAGTAACACCAAGGAAAAACCAGAAAAAAAGCAACTCAGAATGTAATTAAATCTCACACAATGAAATGGCTTAAAGGAACTGAGTATTTTACAAAAGGCTGGAGGCAAATATTAGAAAAGGAGCCTCCAGAGAAAGTTTATTCACTTCTCTGATGCCTCTAGGGAAAATTCATTTGGGAAAAGAAGTATATACAGACAGAAAGCTTCCAGCAGAGAACGAACCAAGGAGTCACAGTAGGACTTAATGTAACAAGATACCAGCTTTGGTATATTTCATTTAAACAACAATGTTCTGTAGAGTTCTTTGGAGAGGAAAATGCAGGGTACCTGGTACATTGTAATTGCATTTCACTGGGGTCTATTTTGGAGAATGACTGTTTGTACTTTTCTTCTCCAGCCCTTTTCATTTATTGGAATAGGATTTGTTATTCAATGGCCCCACCCTCACAATCAGCCCAAATGTATACCTAAGGTAATGCCATAGTCCCAATCTTTCCCAGGAACAATTACAAAGAAAAGCACTCCAATACTTGAAAAGTAAACATGATGATACTCCATTGGCTTTGGGTAGGAGCTTAAAAAAAAAGAAAGAAAGAAAAAAAGAAACTTTTTTTTTCTTTTTTAAATTTCTCCTTATACATTGTTGGGTTGCAAATTTTGGTACTATAATTGGAGGGAGAAGATGCCTTCCTCCTTCTAGCCCTCTTCTCTAGATGTCAAAATACATCCTGGAGGAGAAAGGACACCCAGAGGTTATTTCTCCTGCTTAACTGACTGCTGTGGATTCAGTAATGGTTTGGTTCTGTTCAGTTTAGCTCTTACTCCAGAAAAATAATTCCATCAATTATAGAAAATAACTTTTTATAGATAGATATATTTTTTTTTTCCAAACCTGTCTTCACTTCATATCCAGGAAGGATTATTTTCCTTCACACCATCAGAGCACCTAGGTTGTTTCTTCATTTTATGAGACTCATTCGGATGATATGTAGTAGCTACTATTATTAGGCACATGTGGTATCTCATTTAGATTTTTAAATCCATGTTCCTAGGGGCAGAATGTTACTATTGCCAATACCTGCCATCTCCTTTCTCATTAAAACCAAACCCAAAACTCACTATAAAACAAAATGATGATAAAGCATGATATTTTATATTTTGTGTCCCACCCCTCTTCTCAGTGCTCTTTAGTTTGGCAATCTTTAAAAAAAATTGGTGAGGAAAAGCAAAATAACAAGTAGGAAGCAAAAGCATTATTTTGTGACTCACTCTGTTTCTCTGGTATGGACTTTCATTCTTTACTATAAATAAAAATTTATTTAAAAATCTGACTTTAAATCTTGATGTATTTACTGTAAAATTTATAAGTTGGAACCTCTTACAATTTTGATTTATATGATTTTAAAATGGAGTTCTTATCATTTTCCTCCGGGAGACTTTTTGGTTTGAACAGTTCTTACTGGCAGGTTGCCTCCTTTATATTTAGCCCAAATTTTCATTTTCAAAGACTGTTTTAGACAAGCACCATGATAGCTCAAGCCAATGGATCTGTGTGCCACATAATAGAGTGTGACAATCCACTCAGTTGTGAAAGATATCGGATATAAAGTAATAAAGTAGCATTTGTATTATCACATTGGCTTTACAAATCTACTTAAACACCGACCCAACAGTGTTACTCATTATTGGAAATTATAGATGTTTATAATTCTTCAAAATATGTTGGGCTAAGTAATATCATGTATCAGATATTTAAATTTAAATTTATAATCCTGGGCTGAGAGAGATGTAGATTTGTTACACTCCTTGGGGGTTTGGGGACCATGAACCAATGAATACATTACATCGCCACATTTAAGAACTCTTTTTTTTTTATCTCTAAGGATATAAGCATCATCCTGTATATGAATAACTTAAAAGAGGTTTGAAATCTTATGATTTTATAGAACTTAGGCTTCCATACCAAATTATATCTGTAGATCTCTAAAGATTTATATTATCTATCTTATTTGGATCTGGAAATAAAGATATAAAAATATGAAGCTGTGTCTGTAGAATTGTTCCTAGATTCTATAACAATAACACTGTTTGAACTACGTGGCAGGAATGTGTACTATTTATTTTATAGTCCATATTGACACAATTATTTTTATATGTATATAATATACATAAATAGTTGAAAATCTGTATTCGTATGAGAATAATTCCAAGTGGCATCTGAAATTGACAATAAAAGTAACAATGATTTAATATTCTCCTGGGCTGTATATAATATTGGTCTATAAACTCCTTAAGGACAGGCTATTAATTCAAATAAATATTTGTCAAATAAATAAGTACATTTATAGGTAATTATAAATTAACTAGATCACCTTCATTTAAGCAATAAAGAAGTTTAAATCACTCTAGTCACAATAGATAACAATACAGTTTAGGCTGATTTTCACTGTGGTCCTATTCAAATATGAGGTTAGTTGCTGAAGTCTCAAAAGCAATTCATCTCATCTATAAGGCTGTTTGGTGGTTTGAAATAAGGCTGACTGCATGTGTGTGTGCGCATGCGTGTGTTCATATGGTGTGTGTGTGTGTGTGCGTGTGTGTGTGTGTGTGTGTGTGTGTGTGTGTGAGAGAGACGAAGGGGAAAGGTAAAGGAGAGAGGAAGGACTAAGGGGGAAGGGAAGAGTAGTTGAAATACTCTATAAAGAGAATCCCATATCAACTATATTTGGTTATGCAGTGGAATAATTTATATAACAAAGGCAAAATAATCGCTCGATTCTTTTTCTTTATTTCCTAATTTTCAAAATAATGAGTGGTTTACTAGCTTCCTCCATTGGCGACCTTCTTTTTTTTTTAAGTATCATCATGAGCTCAGGAGAATTGGACAAACAATTTGATAGACAATTTACATTTGATGTGTTTCAATCCATTGTAGTTATTATGCTTATGAATGCTTGATGTGTTCCATCCGTGGCCAGTGGGAGTCTCTTCAAGTCAGCTCCTGAGCTTTTTTTTGACATTGACCGTAGTGGTCTTTGGCAGTTTCCTTGATATCCAGGATAACAAAATGTTCCAGATTTCTTTTTGAATGTTTCTTTTCCAAACCTGTACTTAGCTAATTCTGAAAGGATCCCTGTTTCCTTTTAATAAGAATGATATCTCAAGACCTACAATCTGTGTGCTAAGGATGCTCATTGTTATTGAGTTGGCTTTGTATTTAGTCCTTTCTGTAAGAAGAGCTAGAAATACATTTTCTTTCTATTCCCTTCCTCCGTCCCTCCTTTCCCTTCCTTTCTTCCCTCCCTTCTTTCCTTCTCCTCTTTTACTTTCTCTCCCTCCCCTTCTCTTCCTCGCTTCCTTCCTTTCAATAATTCAATAAAATAAATCATGAGTTCATACTGATACTTAAAGTCTATCTTACACCTTTAACTCATTTTTTTCCCACATCAAGAATTCTGGTATCAAAACAGCAGGGATGACATAATTTGAATATCACATAAATCTTTATTTTCTTTAACCTCCTTTACACATACAGTAGTCTTAGAACAACAACACTAATTCTAATACCAACAACGTGATTACTATTATTTTCTCTTTTTAACAAAGTCTTTTTCTTAGGGTATATTGTATTAGGGATCTACCATCAAATCACTGTTTTAAAGTTATTTGGAACAGTTATTCTCTGTATATTGAGCCACCAACTGGCTACACATTTCGTTCTTTTGTTTCGTTTTATTTCTGACTTTTATTTTTTCCATTTTATTTTGTTGTATAATTAACTTAATTTTTGAGACTTGTAGTCATACTAAAGACAGTCATGTCAATGTTTTGTATTTTTTGTTTGTACAATTTCTGCACTTTTGAGATTCTTTTATGTAGAACTGAAAATGAATGAAAATAACTAAGATCTGTGTTAACCATAGTTCTGACATTTTTTTTTTTTTTTGCTGTATCTCTTAGCGAAATTACATAATGTTCAAATTTCCAACAATGTGTTTCATAGACCACACTGTAGAATGGTAAGTCAGAGGTGGGGTGAGTTGTGGGCATAAGATTCCATGGTTAAGTAAGTCTGAAAATTCTATACAGTCGATCTTTGAACAATGTTGGGGTTAGGGACGCCAACCTTGGGACAGTTGAAAATTTGCACCTAACTTTTGACTCCCCCAAATCTTAGTTATCCCTATGGGTGATTTGGTGCAGCTTCCCCTGTCCCACCGGCCCCATATCACAATCCCACCATGTTCAAGTCTCCTATATAAAATGGCATAGATTGGTGCATACAGAAGGCCCTCTGCATCCATGGACTCCTAGTCACTGATCAAAAACAGTATGGATTTGAAAAAAATCCACATGTAAGTGGACCCACACAGTTCAAACTTATGTTGTTCCAGGGTCGACTGTATTTTCTTGGAGACTCATGATATATATAATATGTAAAGTCTCTGAGAAGACCTGGAGTAAGGAATCCTTTTTAGATTTGTGTAACTCATTGTTTTGAAAATTATTTGTCTCTGCATCAAAAGAATATATATATATATATTTCAATGATAGAGACTTCCATGGAACATACTCACCAAGTTTTTTTTGATGTCAGAAGGAGATAAAAATACTTGTTTTACTATTCTTTCAAGAGTTATTGTGGTGATCAAGTGAACTGGATTTGAAAGATTTTTAGTATATAAAAGAGACTACTGTTTTGCTACTGGCTACATTAAAACTTGGATATGTGGAGTTTAACTCTAACTCTATGCTACTTAGGTGGACTTATTCCACGGAGGGGGCAAGAGTATGATGAAACTCGGAGATTTCAGAATGACATATAAGTATCAATTGAGGAGATTGTACAGATAGGAAAAAGGATTCTATTTCAAAGAACAGCTATGATTAGATAAATGGTTTTTGCCTAGATTCAGGGAAGTCCTGAGCCTGATATAGAAAAGGGCTTGTTTTCCTAGTGAGTAGAAGTGATCTAGGGCAGGACTAGAAACTACTATAAAAGTCTGATTTATGTGAGGCAGTCTTCCTAGTGCATTGAGTATTGAGAATGAGATACATATCTTTGATAAGGTATGTATTTTTAGGGCTGCCATGCAAAATACCACAGACTGGGTGGTTTGAAAAACAGAAATTTATATTCTCACACATCTGGAAGCTGTAAGTCTGAGATCAAGGTGTCAAGAAGGTTGGTTTCTTCTGAAATCTTTCTCCTTGGCTTGTACGTCTGTACAAAACTCTTCTTCTTAAGAGGATATTAGTCATACTGGATTAAGGCCTATCCTAATGATCTCAATCAAAATGCAGCTATTGAGTATCTGCTATGTATAGGCCCTGGACTTTCAGAGGTAATAGTATCTACTGGAAGGAAAGAGCAGGAGTAGGTATGTAGATGCAGTGATAGGGGCAGCTCAGTATAAATTAGATGCTTTGAAGTCCCTTCTACCATTATTCAATGAACATTTTAATCATCAACTTTATTCTTAATATTGTGACAGAAAGGAGAGATTGATACCAACTTTCGCCATTTGAAGATGTATGTTTTTTCACATATTAATGTTTCTGAAATTATGTTTTATAATCATAATTAGTTTAAGTGGTAACATCTTTTTCTTTCTTAGTGGTACATGAGGTAACAATGCTTCTTACAATTGACAGAGCCAATTAGATTCAATAAAACATGAATTTTGGTTTGCCAAACAAAATTCTTGTTCACAAAATGCTAATGTTTATGAACTTACGATGTACTGGCAATCCCCCTATGACTGTAATAATGTAATATCCTTCATCAACTTGCTTTTTTCCTCTTGGCTTTAAATATGTGTTTAGTCAAGTATGGTTGTCTATTTTCCCACTGTACTGCCTCTCTCATTCTTCAGCCAAATGAAAGACTTTCATATCTCAGTCTTCAGCCTCAATTTGTTGTCTTGATGTCACTGTGAATTCAATACAGTACATCATCTTTACCTCTAAGCCAGCTTCCTGGGATTTTTCAGATTTAGCAATTCAGACTTGATATATTGGGAGCCATCCTTAATTTTTTCCTCTTTTGTTTCACTTTTTCTACATATCTAGTACGTTTCCAAGGCTTGGACATTCTTCTACTTGCATTGATCTTTTCCAGTTCCACGATTATCATCTCAGTCCAGGCCCCTGTCTAATTATGCAAGGACTACTAATAATGATTTCTACCTCTTCCTCTGATTCATCTTATATATTATCACCACTTTAAATTTCCTCTAACATTGTACTTGACTCCCTGCTAAAAGTCATTTAATGGCCCCTTACTGATCACTAAATAAATTCCAAACACCACAGCCTGGTATTCAAGGTTCTCCACAATTATTCCTTTCCAGCTTCATCATCCACCATTTAAATTGAAGGAAGTGGTCCGCATTTTCAGCTACCACAAACTTGTCTTGAACCATTACTTTGTCTAGAGTCCTAATCCCATCCTCCTAGTTTACGTAAGCCCAGGCTTTCCTTCATAGCTCAGCTGACTTATCCAGGGAGTGCATTTACTGATAGCTTCTGGTTTACAGCGAATCTTCTTCTCTGAACGCCTATGGTGCTTAATGCATATACAAATAATCTGCATTTAGCACGTGCGCCCCTCTATTCCTTTCGTGCATGAAAATGTCTTCCAGTAAGAATTAAATCTCTTCAGGGCAGGGGCTTGGTCATATTTCTAGTGCCGAAGATCTTTTAAACATGGTAGAATAAATTTTAGATCTGGAAGTTTACCTAACTTCATTTACTCATTTCAAAGATGAAGAAACCAAGATACAGTTTGTTCAGATTTGTTTTAATATAAAGCCACAGCCAAGCATTTGCTGATACTTATGATTATAAATTTGAGGGGTGGGCTTATACGAAATGGCAGAATTCAGAGGGAGGAATAAGAGCATTCTCTGAATAAAGGAGGGAACATAGTTATTTGGGTTAGGTTTGGGAATAAACGATCCAAACTGCCTGATGGGGACTGTGTAGTGGCTACTCCAGAGCAGCGCTTTTCTTCTGCATAACCCACAGGCTCTGGGAAATGTCGGGCGTTCAGTAACGTTTCTTACATGAAGTGACTTAAGCCTTAATACATTCTTCTTCGTAGGCATGTACCTTGAAGAAAGTGAAGCACGTTGGCTTTTTGACTCCCTAAGGGCACAGGCCCAGAGGAAGACCTGCTGCCCGGTGGTAAGAACCAGCCAAGGGCTCCCCATTCTGTGAAGCGAGTGCCAGGACGCGCCCCTGGCAGGAATTTGTGGACTAAGCAGCAGCCCAGGCCTTGGCCACGATCCCGGGAAAGAAGAGCAAGGGGCTTTCCGCCTGCCCCAAGCCTAACCCGGGACCGGAGGCCTCTCGGGTTCCAGCCGCTCGGGTCACACCCCCCGGCTTCCAGCGGCTCCTGCCACGCCCCCAGGCCGCCTCCGCTCCGCGCCTTTCTCCCGCCCCGCCCCTCACGCTCGGCGGGCTCGCTCCCGCGCCGGGCGCGCGAGCCTGAGAAGGCGGAAGGCGGCAGGGGCGCTCCGCCGCGGGGGCGAGCGCGCACGCACTGTCCTGGGACCCGCTGCAGGCGTGGGTCTCCACGTGCGGCGGGCGGCTGGGTAAGAGGCTGGGATGCTGGGGTTCGGGACCGCCCCGCCAGGGTGGGGAGGGCCTGAGGACTCGCGACGCGCGGCGAGTCTGCGCGCAGCGGGCGAGTGGGCTTTCTGCTACGTTTCCCTCGGAGGCATTGTGTTGAGGCCTCCCCAGCCTAGTCTGCATGCTTGTATAGGGGCAAGGTGGGGGCCGCGGTGATGGTCGTGGGACCCCATGGCTGGAGCGGCTTGGCACCTGTTCCTGTGATCCTGAGGGTCTGGCCGGCTGGAGAAGAGGAAGAAACGTCAGGAGGGGTCTTCTTTTGCAAGACGTGCTCACCTGGGATAGCGGCTCGTTCCGGGTATTATGTCCACTTTGGGGGAAGGACCTTTCAGACTGAAAGGAACAAACTCAGCCCTGTGAAGTGGACAGTGGACTTTTCTTTTGTGGAGATGCACCCTCAGGGCAAAGTAGGATGGAAAACTATCTCCGTTTGAGTGGCAACTTCCTGGCCCAGTGAATGGGTTAGAAAAGTTACTGTATTTTGCTTTACAGATGGAAAAAGTAAAAGAAATCCTTTTTACTGTTCAAGGAGAAGAGATGGATTAAAAAGTCTTACATAATATGTGTAATCACAAAGGACTCAGTAAAATTAAGTACTTCCTCCTTCACACACAAAGAAGAGCAAATAAAGATGTTCCTGGATTTAGGATGGGGTTACATCCTGATAAACCCATCTTAAATTGAAAATATAAATTGAGAATGCATTTCATACCCTTAACCTATCCAACATCATATCTTAGCCTCGCCTACCTGAAATGCTTACATAAGCTTAAAGTTGGGCAATTACTTTGAGTTTCATCACAATTGTAGGGCATATTGATAACCTGCTGAATTCGTATCGATTTCACACCATTGTAAAGTTGAAAATCCTAAATCAAACCGTGGTCAGTTGAGTTGGGTCTGTACTCACCTGCTTTTTGTCAACATTTTTCTAAGTGCAGGGAACAAACCAACAAGTAACATGGAGGATCCCTGCTTGCATGAAGCTTATATTCTAGTTTACAAATGTAATTTCCTTTTATGCTTCTTTATTGGAGTATAACATGTATAAGATTATACTATACATAAATAAGTTGTAACTTGCTGATTTATCATAAAGTAAACATACCTTTCATCTACCTTTCAAATCAAGAAATAGAACATTCACAGCATATGCTCAGAAGACCGCCCTGGAGACGTTTCTCACTCACCAGCCCCTCTTTTCTCCCCAAAGGTAATCTCTTCCCTGGTTTCTAGCACCATAAATTAGTTTTGCCTCTTTGTGAAGCTTTCATAAATGAAACCATATATATTTTTTGGCGTCTATCTTTTCTAAAAATTGTAAAAAAGAAACGGTTTGTGAGATTATTCCATGTTTGTGAAAATATAATTTCTGATAGTGAAAAGACTTAGGAAGAAAATTAAAGAAGGTAGTGGTACAAACAGTAAGAGGTGGAAACCTTACTAGAGTGGTTTGGGGTGATTTTTTCTGAGAGGACAACTTGAGATAACATGAAGGATAAAAGATTGGCCAGCGAGCTGTGTTAAGAGCATTCCAAGCAGAGGGAACAGAACTGAAAAGGAACTAAGCTTTGAATGGGCCTGGCAGGTTCTAGGAAGAGAGAAGAACTTGGGGGAAAGTGGGAAGTGATGAAATTGGAGATGCAGGCAGGGATTATATCACAGAGGATCTTATGGCTGGAGTATTTGGATTTTATCCTAAGTGTATAGATGTTAGGAAGAGATGTTTTTGATTTTCAGTTTCTAACATGAGCTCCTTGTGGAGGATAGGAAGGCTTATCCATTTTACTCATCAGAGAAACCCTATCAAAGTGGCAATACTGGCAAGTATTAGGAATTAGGGGAACCATTAACATGTTGGGAGACCAAATCTTTTGCATTGTCAAGATTTATATTAATTCAGACACATAATATGCTTCCAAAATCAGATTTAGAAGACACTTTATAAGTTAGTCATCTATTCTGCACTCTAAAAATGTCAGTCACTCAGCTCCTGTTTAAAACTGTAAAAGAGGAACTCCTTTCTCAAGAAGAAGCTCATTTCATTTTGGACAGTTCTAATTGTTAAAAAACTTACCTAATAATTAATCAAAATAACTAACATTGGTTATCAGTTCTGGGTCTATACAGAACTGATAATTATCATCTGTGAAATGTTGCCTTCCTTTCAATACTCATGCAGTTGAGTTTTGTTGGTTTCATTTTTCACATTTAAGTGAAGGACTTTGAATTTATATGAATGTATCCCTGTTATGATTTCTGGAGTTAGGTTTGGTCCATTATAAATGCTGTCCATATTTTTTCAGATGTTATTCTTTTAGTCTATCAGTTAGCCATCCCTTTCATCACTGTGCACTTAACAAACTCGATTAGCATGATATTAGTTAAGCATTATGTTTTTTAAGTTCATTGTTATTATGAAGTGTTATTGGTAGTTTATTTTTGTTACTTAAGCTTCCTGGGGATGTATTTAAATATGATTATCAGGAACTGTGGATAATTGATTTAACTTAGTCATATAAAAGTAATTTAGATTTCTAAGACAGGATATTAAGCTATATTTTTAAATCCAGGAATTTGCATTTGTAAAATTAATTTTAAACATGATGTCACAGCAGAAAGTAGACTGTTATATTGCAATTTTGGGATATATAGTGCAACATGTTGATAAAAGGAGCTTTTGAAGTAAGACTAAAAGAGAATTTGAATAGTTTATAATGGCCTTAACCTTGTCAAACCCAGAATTGGTATTAGAAAGTGATTTAATTTTTCCTCTTTTCCTCTGTAATAGAAGTTTTAGTGAACAGTAAAATGATCAAAGGTAGATGTAGTACAGTAGAGGAAAAAGGGAATTTGTATAACCCAAATTTGAATAACATGGTTACATAGCCTTATTAAATGCTTTGTGTCATTCTATCTGATTGTGATGCTAGACTTCATTACTTCTAGAATTGTCTCTTGCTATTTTTATTTTAAGTAAGAAAATAATTTTTGCCCAGTAGGTTTAATGTGCGCAGTTTCCCCTAAATTTTTCAGTTGATTTATTTTATTTTTTGAATATATTTAAAATGTATCCTACTGTTAAAATGGCCTACAATTTCTCAAAGCTTTTTACTGTTAAACTCTTTAACCTAAAGGAAAAAAGTGAAAAAACTGAAATATGTCAGTAGTTAATTGCATATTGCTGCTTTTTGTATTTTCTTTTAAAAGTTGGGGTTATTCTTATTGATTCTTTTAAAGGTTCATTCTCTAAGATGGAAAATTAGTATAGTTAGTGCAAATGTATTTTGGAAGAAAAGAAGTAAAAAATCAAACTACATAAATTGCCTTAGAGGAAGACTTTTTCAAACTAAATAAAAAGATAAAATTCCTCTTTCTCTTTTACCAAAGGATAAATCTTATTTTTTAAGTCTTATTTTTACCTGTAGGTGAACATGCTCTAGATAGAATTGACTCTTATACTATCTATGTATCTGTTATTTTTCTTTACTCAGAAGTATTCCCTTATAGGAGCAGAATCCTTATTCTTTCTTTAGATATGTTGAGTCTCATTTAACAGGGAGAGCTACCTTTTATGGTATATTTCTAAACTAGAGGCCTAGGGAATAAGGAACTTAAAACTAATCTGTTTCTAGCTCTCTACTTGGTTTAATGGGGTCATTTTGATAGATACTATGCTTAACTAAATCTTGGTATCTTTTTTTTCCTCCCTCCAGGACTCTTCTTCATAGACTTAAAAATCAATATTTTACTGTTTGGAAACGAAGCATCACTTGAAATCCTCTCAAACTCCCAATTCCAAAGAATTGCTAACATTCTGGGATCAAGAAAAGAAGTGGCTGACTGCATCTTAAAAGTATTCTGGCACTGGTCCTGTTTTTTTCCCTCCCTTAATTTGAGGAATTATGGAGAAATGGTACTTGATGACAACTGTGGTCTTAATAGGACTAACAGTACGGTGGACAGTTTCTCTTAATTCTTATTCAGGTAACACATTTTTACTGTTTAAAAAAGATAGGTAAATATTCCTTTGAATAGTTTTTGTTTGTTTCTTTGCTTTTTGGTAATAATTTAGTTTTCTGAAAGGGACAGAGAAGTATTTCAGGCTTTATTGGTGTGGTCAAGAAAATACACTTACACATCTAATTCTAATAAGAATTTCTATAAGAGCTAAAGAGAAGCATGGGCTTTGTGACATGAGGAGAAACATGTATTCTAACTAGGGAGATGACAAATTGAGAAATGGTTACGTATTAGGCATTGAAGAGAGAAATGCGTTAGTATTTCAAGGGGGAGTACTTCAAAGGAGGCTTTTTTTATTGTTTGTTTAGAGTAGGGAAGGCATGTAACCAGATTGAAAGGAAGAGACCGGTGGAGAATAAAATTGGGAATGATGTGAGAGAAAAGGAGGGAGAATTGATGGAGTGTGGACCTAAGAGAATGGAGTTGGGATTAAATTTAACCCTGTGAGTATTTATTTAGCACCTTTCACGTTCTAAGCATTGTGATAAGTTCTAGAAACACAAGGTGAATATCCAGTACTTAAAGAGCCCACATTTTTGTAGGTAAGTGGTCACAATACAATGTGATAATTATAACAGAAGTATGTGTGAGGTACAGAGGTAACATAGAGAAGTTAATGATCAGGACGCATTAGAGAAGATTTTTTGGAGATGATGTTTAGTTCAGGTTTGAAGGATGAGTTGGATTTGGGTAGATTTTAGGCAGATTAAAAAAAGGTAAGTTTCGAGAGATGGAATTTGTCCAGGGAACAAATAGAAACACTATCTCCAGAGAACACTTTAATTACTAGGATTAAGCTCTAATTTCTTACTGCCGTGCAGCTCTCTGGTGAACTAGGCTGGGCCAATTGTAGGAATCCCGTTTTTCTTCGTGAGAACCAAAGTAGGCAGGTCCTGTTTTGTCCACAACTTCTCTGTAAGCTCACACCCAACATCAGGGCGAACAAAGCAAGTGCAAGAGATAAACTAGAAAATATTTATGCCAATTTCTAGAACAGATTTTTATCAAGATCATCCATTTTAAGCTTTTCTAATACTGAGGCAGTTCCCAAGTGTGAAGGTTCCTGAATTTGTTCCAGGCTGGAGTGCATGAAATGATATTTTATTGTAGTTTTATCCAAATTTACTTCATTGCTAAATCTGTTTAATTGGAAATTTATGCATTTCTAAAAGATTGAGCATATTTTTTGTGTTTATCAGCCATTAGTATTTCCTTTTCTCTGATATTTATGATGTTTATACATTTCTATTAATTTTTTTCTTATATATTCTATATTTTGTTGTTTATTTTCTTAGGTATTTTGTATATTCCGGAAGCTAACCTTTGTACAAGTTGCAAATATCTTCTAGTGTGTGGCCTTTCTTCACACTTAAAAGTGTGTTTGTGTACAGGAGTTTTTGATTTTTTATTTTTAGGTTTTCAGTGATGTTTTTATTAATTTTTAATTTTTCAATTATAGTTTACATTCAATATTATATTAATTTCAGGTGTACAGCATAGTACTTTGTATAATTTATAAAGTGATCCCCATGATAAGTCTGGTACCCATGTGACCATGCATAGTTATTACAGTGTTATTGACTATGCTCCCTATGTTATACAGGAGTTTTTGACTTTAAGGTAATGAAATTTATCCATCTTTTTCCTTTACAATTTGTGCTTTTTATATCTTTAAGAAATCATTCCCTACTCTTAGGAAAATATCACAAGGATGTTTTCCTAATTTTCTTTTAAAATTTTAAAGATTTATCTTTCCTAAGTCTTTATCACCTTAGAATTGAATTTTGTGTATAACATTTGACATAGAGTTCCGTTAAGAATTTTTTTCATATGGTCAGTCAGTTGTTTCACTTCATTTATTACATAGTCCACCTTTTCCCACTAATTTGCATTACGAGCTCTGTCTATATTAGGTTTTTATATATGCATAGATCTGTTTCTGACTCTCTATTTTGATCCATTGGTTTAATACTGCCATGTCTTATTACTATAATTTTACATTAAGTCTTGATATGTTATGAGGCATGTCCTTCTACCTGGTAGTTCTGTTTCAGGAGTGTCTTAAATATTCTGGGCGTTGCTCTTTCATATGAGACCTTAAAAGCAGAGAACTTTCTCCAGCTGTTGGCAGAAGGGGACTCCAGAGAGATTCACACCCTAAGGACTTGATACTCTTGCTGGTTTGACAATAGAGGGGGCCACGTGAGAAGAAATATGTGTGGACTCTAGTTGCAGAGAATAGCCCTCAGCTTACAGTCAACAAGGACACCTCATACCTGTAGCTGAAAGGAATTGAATTGTGCCAATAGCCTGAATGAACTTGGAAGTGGATTCTTTCCTTGGCCTTCCAGATGAGTCCAGACTGATTGATAGGTTCTTTTGGCCTTGTGAGACCCTGAGCAGAGAACTATGCTAAACCTACCTACAGAACTGTGAAATTATAACATAATGTCATTTTAAGCTGCTACGTTTATATTAATTGTTACACAGCAATAGAAAGCTAATACATGTATATGTCTTTTTAAAAAATCAGTTTGTCAAAGACCAAATAAAAAACCCTGTTGGGAGTTTGATTGGAATTACATTCTACAATACTGTTGATTAATTTGGGAGGAATTGGTATTCATTACCGTGGTGGGCCTTCTCATTCATTAAGATGGTTTGTCCATTTAAGTCTTCTTTAATGTCTTTCAACAAAATTTTATATTTTTCTACCCCAAATTTTACATATCCTTTCTTAGATGTAGTCCTAGGAATCATATAAATAAATAAATACACACACACACCATATATATGTATGTTTCTCACCATTGTATCTTCTTAAAATTTGCTTTTTTTAAGTGCTTGTTGCAGTTTAAAAATGTGGTTGACTTTCTATTTGGCTACCTTTCTAAACTCCTTTAATAATTTATTTGAAGGATCTTTTGGATTTTCTGTGTTAAGAAAAGAAGTGATCTAGGACTAATGACAATTTTTTCCTTTCTACTACTTACCTTTTAAATTTCTTTTTCTTGTCTTTTTATTGCTAGGACCTTATTACAACATTGAATAGAGGTAGTGATCAGGCATCTTTATCTTGTTCCTAATTTTAATGGGTGCATTTAATTCACAGTTATATTTTTCTTTCTAGCATTGAACCAACCTTGTATTCCTAGAATATGTATTCCTTTTTTTTTGTATTAGTACCTGTTTTCACTACCTGAAAGAAATTTGAAGATTTTTGCTTTTACAAAAAAAGCTGTTGACCATACTAATGTAGGTCTTTTTAAAAAGCGAAGTGGGTTAACATAAATTTTCTAAAAGTGGGAGATAACTCTTTGCTTCATGCCATTTCAGCTTGCAAAAGTTTTCGTAGGAACGCTCTATTTTCAGATAGCAGGGGAAACCTATATTATCTTTTTTCTTTTTTTTTAAGTACATTGCTAGATTTGGCTTATTAATATTTAAGATTTTAACATCTATGTACTTAAATTGCCCCATAAGAAAGTCAACAGAACAAAATTACTTTTGGATTACTATGTAAAAAAGTATTGTTATTACACATTGTAGGTGGTGGTGATTCTGTCAGAATTCTCTACTCTATTATAAAGAATATAATACTTAGCATTCACATGTAACTTCTGTATCATGGGAGGCTGAGAGAATTAATGAATACATATGACATTTGTGATTTCACTAAGATTTTTTTCCCTCTTAATCGAAACACTTTTTTTTGGTTATAATTTGTTTTTTAACATACTTATTTTAGTTTGCTTTTTTAAAAAAATCTTCTTTAAATGTTCAAATTAGGAAGCACAGGAGTGAGGAAGCTCAGGGGACCTTGCTTAGTATTAAACCATTATTTCTTTGGAAATGTATGTATTGGCTAGGCAAACAACTTATGTATATTGTAATTTAAGATTTTCTAAAATTTATACCTCTTACATATTGACATATACCTCTTAAATAAGTGACACTTATGTAATTAGTTTTTATAGACCTAAAAATATTGAATATTGTTAGTTGCTTTTAAACAAGCCGTGGAGAGGAGACAAATTCTGATTTTAGTATTATTTATTATATCTTGTAGAGATTCACAATTTGTCTATACTTGATCCAAAGTGTAACCAAAGTTTTTAGAGCAAATAGCGACACTTGGATCAATTTTAATAATTTTTTTCCCTAAGCTATATTGGCTATTTATGAGAAGAAAGTCATAGAGAATCACTTTTCTTTGCAACGTAATTAGTGTTAAAGTATGACTGTTTCTATTTAGTTGGTTAGTTTCTCTGAGCCTACCTATTACTATAGGTAATGTTTGTAATGTTTATTTTCACTAACCAGGATAATATAAAATGGAGATTTTATTCTGGAAAATTTTAGCCAAATTCTCCTCTCTTCGAACTTTTAAAATTTCAATGTAAAGGCAAGTAGTATGTATTGTTTTCAAAAAAGTATTTGTTTTTTCAAATTCTAAGAATTCTGAATAGTTCAGTTAATAAATGAACATTTGAATGGTGCTTAAGCCCATTTTCCTGTTAATGAGAAAAAATTGAAGCTTCGTAAATATACCTTATTCTGTTTTCTTTATGTAATTCTGATTCTCACGTAAATGAATTTGTGGAATTATTCACACAGACGGAATCCTTTTTGCCCTTCCCGAGTAAAGCTCCCATAGGTGCAGTTGGGTTGTCCTTCTGGGTTGCTTTAAGGGCACTTCAGCAGTTTTAAAAACTTAAATACTAATTTCATAGCCAGTGTCAGCTGAATTTATTGAAGTAGGTCAGACTCTGGATAGAAACTTGTTTCTCAACCCTAAGAGAGTCATTATCTGTTCTTCTATTTGTTAGAGAATGGTATGGTAATAAATTCTTCCCCATTGACCACAGTCTAGAGCAATTTCAGAAAATCTGGATAGCTAAAATTTTTTTAGGTATAGGAAATTAACTTTTATTATCCCAGTGGATCAAAACCAAACAAATAGAAACAAAACAAACAAAAAATAAAAATCAACTCCTTTCCTCACATAGACAATGGCTGTTTTTTGAACACACACGCACCCTATCGAATACACACGTAAAAATGCAGTTAATTCAATGGGAAATTTTTATTTTTTCTTTTTAAATTGTAGGTTATTCTTCTGTTCAGTTGATTAAGGAAGTTTTTAATGAAAGTATATACTATATATCTATCAGTATGTTTCCTTCGAACTCTGGGAAAATCATAGGAACTTAGACTTTCAAAGTGTTAGACAGTAACTTAAAGATGTTTCGGGAAAGAACCAATATATGGGCATTTTGTTAAAGTAGCCTTGGCATAATGTATAGTCTGACATCACAAATTAATGTACATTCAATAAGTAAATAATCAGGGACTCAAGTTTTTTGAACTTAAAATCCTTGCTATTTCACACTGATTATATCAACATCCTTGCTATATCCATTGAAAATCCAGGTGACATTATGTACTGAGAATACAAAAATGAACAAGATATGGTACTTTCTGGAGGGGTGTGTGTGTATGTATATGTGTACATTTGTTTATGTATAGTGGGCGATTCCTTGTGGTAATCATTCAATGCATATGGTTTAGAGATGTTAATCTGCTTTTCTCATGATTATTTCATAGTGCATATATCTCCTTGGGTGGAGATGCTAGCATTTATATAATATTGGTATAATATAGCCATTAAATGCAAAATGTCATTCTCCAATATAGCACACCTTCCCTAGGCATTAATGAGTATATTTGACTACATGAGATTTTCATTTGCTAATTAAAAAACCTGTGACTGAACTGTATACCTCTTTGGGTTGTGTCACAATTTTGTAGTCAATTGCTAGTTAAATAGCGGGTTTTTACTATTTATTAAAGGGAATTACCTTTATGTCATTTTAAATGATTTAAGGTTAATAACCTACTTAACCAAGTCATGAGACAACACAGAGTAGGAGCTAAGAGTACGGATTACAGAGCCAGTCTGCCTGGGTTCAGATCTACACTATGCTACTTATTACTTGGGTGACAATTGCTTCCGTTTTTTTTTTTTAGCTGTAAAATGTGGATGATAATAGCTAATTCACTGTTGTATTTGGAATGTAGTAGACACTATCAATTGTTAGTTATTAAAATTCCATTATCATTTTATTTGTAATTTTGAAATTAAAACAAAGCTACAAATTCCCAGTTTTTATGTAACCCACTTGACAGCAGAGCCTGGCCTAATTAATATCTTCGTAATATATAATCTGTTTATGATTCTATACTTGACCCTAAGATATTTATGTTTAGTTTATAAAAGCCTCTTTTCAGATACAGATATTTGTTATTATTGTTTTGTGATACTGGGCAGTATAGTTGACAGTCTCATGAAATAAAAATAAACTTGGATATTTTATACTTAGTATTATCAACTAGTTAATAACTAATGTTTTTATTTATAACATTTTTACATAAATTATAACTATGTATACAATATTTATTGAACGTTCACTGTGTGCCAGGTACTCTACAGTGCATTTTATATCCATTATTTTCTTTATTCCAGTAGTCCTTCAGGTAGGTAGAATTGATCCTATTTTTAATGTGCTGATGAGGCTTAGGGATGTTGAGTAATTTGCCTAGGGTCACTCAGTCACTTAGTGTGCTAGCTGTGCTAGAAGCCAGACCTCATCTCTCTGATGTTTTGGTAATGTTTGTGTTCTTTTCCTTCACCTGCACTATCTCTATAATATAGAAAATTTTCATAAGGAAATAAAAATTACTGATATACTGAAGTATATTGTTACTTTGCTCTTTTTACTTTCCTCTTAGGTGCTGGAAAACCACCTATGTTTGGTGATTATGAAGCTCAGAGACACTGGCAAGAAATTACTTTTAACTTACCGATCAAACAATGGTATGGATAGTTTTAACTTGATTTTATTGTTTATCATAGTTAATATAGATGATTTGAAGATATTTAAGAGGAAAATAATGCTAATATAAATGGTACTATAAAATAATGTTCCTCATCTTCCTATATACTGATGTCACATGTATTACCTTGCATATTGTAGGCCCATTTTGAAATTTTTAGACCCCTTGAGGTTACCCATATGCTCCGTTCTCAGCTGGAGGATGGTACTAAACTGGAACTTTGATGGTAGAACACTATATGAAGCTCCTCTGGACATAAACTGTGGAAGTTTATGGGCTAAAAATATTTCCTCTGGAGGTTTTGCAGAATTTTTCTGTTAGGAATGCGTGACATGTATAAAGGGAGTAGCTGAGTGGTAGAAAGTATAGGTGCTAGAGTCAGCCTGCATTCAGATCCTAGCTCCACTATTTATTTACTAGCAATATGACCTTTGGCAAATTATTTAACTTTCTCTGCATCAGTTTTATTATTCGTAGCCTGAAAATAATAGAATACATATTTTACTGGGTAATTGTGATAATTGAATAAAATGGTACATGTAAAGCATTTAAACCAGTGCCTGCAATGTAACGAGAGCTCTTCATGTTAGCTGTGTGTGTCTTCACAGATATTCATGCTTGTGTCATGTCTATTGAACATGTTCTGATAATAATTGATGACATTATTTATTGACTTTATTGGATGCCTAGTAGATTATTTTGTTAGAGACGGCCTATACAAAGTGCTCATAAGGTTCTGTTGATTGCCACTGCTTTTGTATAACTCCTTTATGAAAGTGTTTCATACAAGAACTTCATATTGGACCATCTATTAATAGGTTGGCTGTACCCTAGTCAGAGTTTGGAGTATTTAAAATAGAGGTCAGCTAAATATTTGGCACCAATCTTTATTGTTCTATTTTGAGCATCTTTCAGATCCTCAGATACCTATTTAACCAATGAGTATCACTGTTCAGATTATTAGTACATTCTTAATATTTTTATCCTGCTTGATTGGTATAATAAGGTAATATTTGCTAAGGAAAACCAGACCACCACTCTTTAGCTTCGTAATTCTTTTCTATTCTTTTGTAAATGTTACACAGATAAGATAATTATATTCTTGGCTGTTCTTTGGTAAACAGTTCTCAACAAGGATGTTAATAGAAATTAAACCTAATACGTAGTATTGAAAGATTAAATTGATAAATTGCAGCTTTTTGGCTTAGTGCTAGATTGGGATAACGTTGATTCCAGGAGTGAGAATATAATCTTAACCCAGTAGAATAGATGGGTTACTCGTAATATTGATCTACCTCAATTTTCAGTTTTCTGTGCCAGTGGTCTTCTACTTTGGCCCAGATAGCCAAGAATAGGCTATCTATATACATTCTTTTTCTTTATTAAAATCCAGAAATGTATAACTCAGTATAATTACATATTAGATTTTTACTATGGTCCGTGAATTTTTAAAAAATATGAAATGTCTGAAGTAATCTTGGTGGTAAGTTTCATAGTGTTCAAGTCTTTATTGAGGTTGTGTAGCATGAGAATTCCGAATGGTGGGCTCAGTAACAGACATGTGTATAAAGAAAATAACTTATCAGTTGATCATGCAGTACTTCAGGAAGCTCATAGGAAACAAATATGATTTACTATAATAAATGTCAGAAAATTTTTCTTTATAAGTGGATAGACTAGAAAAAAACAAAAATGAACACTTGGCAATTATAAGATAAACCAATCTGTTTCAGATTCATGTTGAAATGGTGTTTTTTTTTCTTTCTAGTTTGAAATTCAGTTTATTTGATATATGATTTGTAATGAACGTCATTGAAAAAGATACATTACAATGGCACCATTTATAAAATAGAAAACATATACCCAGAACAGGTTTGTCATTATCAATACTGGATATAAATCTATATAGGAAGTAACATTTCTAATATTTGGAATTTTTTGGCTAATTTTGTCAAATCTGATTAAATTTGCCATTTTTGTTACTTAATAGTGTGTCTGAGGAATTATTTATTTTTTAGCTTCAATTTTCTAAGGGTAAAGTCTTTCTGTCTTCATCTAGAAAGTTAGCTATAATAGAATTAGTCAAAACTCTTTTAAGTGACATTGTTGTCTAACTATGAAATCAGGATGGATCAGGTTAACTTAAAAAATGTCAGTTTCATAATTCTAAATTGAAAGAAAACTTATTCTATTTTAATATATATAGTTGTAAGTAAGAGGAAAATTGATTTTTTTTCTTTAATTTTATAATGAACATTTCTAATGTGTGAAGTCAGGAATACTTTTTACATCAAGTAATAAAAAACTGAGTAATAATAGCTTGAGAAGTAAAATAATTCCATTATCTTAAGAACTAGGTCTTTGCAGGGCTGATAAAGTGGCTCATTGAGAGCAATCAAGGACTCAGGCTTTTTTCCTCTTTTTCCTCTTCCATTGTTTCTTCTTGGCATATTGGCTTTTCATCCTGGGGCTTTTCCCCCTCTGGTCAGTAGATGACTGCCAGGGCTACAGCATTCTAACTATACAACCATATTCAAGGCAGGTATAACAAAAATACCTTCTGTTTACTTCTCTTTTTCTGAGGAGTAAAATCATTCCCATTCTTCAAGCACTCTTTAGTGAAAAGAAACACCTGGGTTAGTGCAGACATGGTTTGTCCCTGGGACTAGGGGAAGAGTCCACCTATCCTGAGCATGTTGCTTTTTAAACAAAATCACAGTTTTGTAAGTCAAGAAGAATTGTGGGGATGGCTGTTTATCTCAGCATTGTTTATAATAATGAAAAACCTGAAACCCTCTAAATATTTCTTAGTAGGGGAATGATTATACATGGGTACATGTATAAAATAAATATTTTCTTCCTGTCTGTTCTTGTCTTTAAATTTTTCTTATGGTGTCCTTTGTCATACAAATTTTACTCTTCGATGTACAGAAGTTCTTTGGACTATTCTTGATACTTTTCTATAAGTTCGGGACTATTTAAAATTAAAATATATATATTTTTAAAAAGCAAAAATACCCATGACTCTGGCTTGAATGTGAAAAAATTATATTTTGAAGTTAATGATCACATGAATTTAATTTCATAATTTGTGTGGCAGCCAGATTTTTTTTCTGACAAAACCTTTACTGAGATGACATGAGAATTCAGTGAGAAAATACATTTCAATGCTATTTAAAGAATTTTTCAGGTCTATCTACAAAATATAAAGCTTTGTTGCTTTGTTTCTACTGGTAGATTCTGAAGCTTTATTTAAAACCCTTTTAAATATCTTTTCCCCATGAATTTCTCTCTTGTTTATGCATTTCCATAAGAACAGGGAGCATTGTCGTTAGCCCTGTTATTTTTTTGTCCCAGTCAAACCAGTGACTTTACCGTTAGTATATATCTTGCACATTTATAGCTTACTGTCAACGTCTCTTTTACTATCTCCAAAGAAGCTCAAAGTTAAAGTAAATGCAAAATAGTTTTTGCCTTATCAGAAGCTTAAAAAAAATCAAATTGTATTGGACAAAATGTGATTCTTGAATTATTAAATGGTTTTTTATTGCTGTATCCATCCCAATAGTTTTGACGCTAATCAATTAGAACTACTATTTTGTACTTAGTGTCAGGCAGTAACTTAATAGTTTCACACGTTTAATTCAATCTTTCAACAACTCTATGAAATAGATATAATAAAAATTTATGCCAGTGCGTCCTTTAGTAACATGAATTTGGAACTAATACAATTGGTACCTGTCTTCAGGCAACCCTGCCTAGAGCAGTGGGTGCTCTGGTCTCCACTATTGGCCTGGCCAAATTTCCCAGATTCAAGCTGTTAAAAGGGGCTCCAGCTAACCTGGAGATTCTTGGATTCACTGTGTCTTGGCTTCAAGTCCCAGCCAGATATAAGACCCTGGATTATTCACATGCATGTTGCTGCTGGAGTGGACAACTGCCACCATATACTACCATGTGATGGTACCCTGTGGTATGTCCAGAGCTCATGGTATGCCGTGATCATTTAATTAGTTCCACTCCCCTCTATATGACATACATTTCATGTGACTAACATTAAGAAAATAAATGTGTATAATAGATTTGGGATCACGATGAATGCTAACTTAAAAACTTTTAAAAATCCCAAAGTAAGATTGTGATGCTGTGAAATTGTTACTCTTTAGAAAAAGGCTTATGAACAATGGTTATTTGTGACTTAGAAAGTTTGGTCTCCATTATTGTAAATTCTTATGACTGAGAAAATAAATTGGATAGAAGAAGCTGACTAATTTTTGTAAAAGATATAATTTAGAAATCTGTTTACATACATTTAATTTTCATTTCTGGGTCATAGTAATTGTATGTAGTTTCCTCCCATTCTGGCCAACTGGAGGAGCCAGTTAATTTATGAATATTTGATCTAGTTTTCTTCCTTAATTCACAGAATCTTGCAAAGAATAGGCTCTCATTACATGTTGGTTGACTTGTTTTCAAAGTCTTATTAAAAATCTACCTGTTTCATGAGATATTTCTCTTTCCATAAACCAGATCTTTATGTGTTCTTTGATATTTATTTTTTACTTTTTAAGATTGTGATTTCATATTGCTTCTCTAATTTGTTAGATATCAGAAGCAAATTGTCTTTTTTGTTGAGTATTTTCTTTCGTATAAGTGTTAATCATCAATTAAGTCTACTAATAGCAGAGCAATAATAAGTTGCTGTTTGCCTAGAACAATCTTGGTTTGCATCTGTTGTTATGGTTTAATTATTATTATTTTTGTGTGTGAAAGCAGTTTTTAATTAAATTTTGGGGCGACATTAGTTAATAAAGTTACATAGATTCCAAGTGTACAGTTCGGTAATACATCCTATGTATATTGCATTGTATGCTCACCACCCAAAGTTAAATTTTTTTCTATCACCATAACTGGATCCCCTTTACTCTCTTCTACCCCCTGGTAACCACTAATTATTAATAGCTTCCTCTGTCACTCTCAAGAGTCCCTTGGTTTAGACAATAAATTATTTAGTATACTATTATACGATAACAACTTTTAATTGTGAGTTCATAAAAATTTTTTAGAAGGAGAAAGACAAAAACTTTAGTTGAATTTTTTAACTTATCTAACATATTTCTCACTTTAATTAAACTAGATGAGATGTTAAATATGTCTGTTTCCTGAATATTGATTAATAGAAAGCTGTGTTTTTCTTTCTTTCTTTTTTTTTTCCAGGTATTTTAACAGCAGTGATAACAATCTACTGTATTGGGGATTGGATTATCCACCTCTTACAGCTTATCATAGTCTTTTGTGTGCACATGTGTAAGTTTTCTTCCTTAATGTAACTCTAAATATTTTTACCTTTAACAGATATAGTAAGGGACCGCGTGACCTAGCTTTGTTGAATAGAGAAGAGATTGTAGCTACTATCGTATTATGGTTTGCAAAGAAAGCACTATACCTTTACAGTCGGGTTATAAGAAAGTTAACTATCAGAGTTTGAACATTTCCATAATTCCTTCGGAGGATAGGCTAGAAAGAAGTGCGAAAATCTAGCTTTTTTTTGAAGCAGAGTTGCTACCGATTACTCCTGGATGACGGAGAAATGTATCTAATATGGTTAGTTGTGCATAGGAAAGCTTTTTTCTGGAAAGATGCAAAGTAAATGAAAAATATAGGTCCAAGTGGTATTCTGACTGTCCTGTCAAGTTAGAAACTAGAATTACTGTAGTGTTTCACTTATGATTTAAGATTAGGATTGGAATTCCTTCTTTTACAGAAATGGAATGGTTTATAGAAGATTAGGAACTTCTATGTGGTGAAGACCCAGTTCTGCTCTATAGTGGTATTTCATTTCAAACTTGAAGTGTGTCAGCAGAAATTTGAGGAACTCTTTACAGTATCTTTCAAACTCATTTGTTTTACTATCTTATATTTTTTAAAAATTAGCTTCCTGGATTAAAAATGTGTTCCCAAGCTTTATAATAATCAGTTATCCTTTGCAGTGTTCTGGGTAATGTAATGTGATTGAAAACTTAATTTATCTTGAACAATTAAGTTTAGTTTTATGCAGTGATTTATGTTTAATAGCTATTTATTATAGCTGATTGCTATGATAACTGAACTGAAAAGACTGTAAATTATAAAACATGATACTCTGGTTAATGCTAACATATTGTTCTTTATAAAATATGTGTTTAATAAATGCAATGTGGTACATCGGATTGTTTTTACATTGGAAGAATTGTGAAAGATAGGGCTCTTAGTAACATATTACATGATTTTGTTGAAGATGAACAAGACAGACTCTTTTATAGCTTAAGTCAGTTTCACATGATTAAATAAAAAGACAAAAGCTTAAGCGTTGATTCTATTGTTTTAAAAGAGCAATGGCCACTTTTCAAAATAGATTCATTTGTCCTCAGATGTCCTTACTACTAAAAGTAATGGGGAATAAAGCATGTATGTATGCTTTGATTTGCAGGGCAAAGTTTATAAATCCAGACTGGATCGCTCTCCATACATCACATGGATATGAGAGTCCAGCACATAAGCTGTTCATGCGTACAACAGGTAAAAGAACAATAGGTATAGAGTGCAAAACTGGATTTACAAAGTTTTTTGAACAACCCATTGAAAGAATCTATTATTGTTCCTACTGACTTTTCAAATTGTACAACTATATGTATGCATATATGTAGAATCTATGACCAAAATGTATTTATAAACTAAAAAAGAATAGAAAGGAATAATTCTGGGTGCTTTGTATTTATTATAATAAATAATAAATAATTCGAACACCTAATTGAGGTAAATACTATTATTATCTTTATTTTAAGCTGAGGAAACTGAGGTATAGGTACGTGAGGTTAACTGCTCACCTGAAGTAAGATTGCTATAAATTGAAGTTTTAGTTATTCAGACTGTTGTTTTAATGTACTAATTACAAATTCCTTTCACTTTTTTCTTAAAGTAAACTTTACAGTTGTATCTCATTCATTGTATTGCTGTGCCTTGCTGCTAAATTAAATAATCCACTCAACAAATGTTTATTGAGCATTTATTGTGCAATGATCTAAGAATTGAAAGTAATAAGCTTAGACTTTGTTAAAACTTTACATGACTTAGACTTTAATGCTAACCGGGGCCTTTTCCTTAATTAGTATAAATTTAGTAGAGTTTGTTCTTTTTACTATTTATCCAGCCATGGAACCTTAGGCCCAAGAGATTATCTTGCCTGTCTTCCCCCTAGTCTCTCTGAACTGTATACTCACCACATTTTTAGCTTCTGAACCAATACCTGTATCTGCAGGGAACTCACAGTCTTTAGAGACGGTCTGTTCTATTTTGGAGAGCCCCAATCATTAAAAGTTTCCTCCTTATATTCAACCTCCACTAGTTATTTTAGGTTCTGTTTCCTTGAGCTACATAGAACAAGTCTGATCCTTTATATGCCTGATACCTTACAGACATTTGAAGTCACCTCTTCCCCAGGTTAATAGCTCTAAGTGTCTAAGTATCTAACACTTTAGCTATTTCTTAGATGATCAATTTGTTGAGTGCAATTATGGTTTTGAGGCCTCTGGGTGCGCTTCTTTGAATATGCTTCAGTTTGTCAGTGTCATCTTAAATATGGCATCCGGAGCTGGAAAAAGATTGCATGCATCTAACACGGACAGTTCACTATCATTTACCTTCTTCTGGACACTATTTAGTGCAGTACAAGAAAAAATAGGCTCTTTGGATAGCTATGTAATACTGTTGAAGAACTTAATATACAGCGTTTGTTTTTCTCTGTTCTCAAAGGATCGAACATTTAGAATCACAAATTGTTTTTTTTTTAACTTTTTTCAGTTTCCTCCTCACTTGGGTCTCTCATGTTCTTTATATGCATTAATTAACAAAAGTTTATATATTTCAAAATAAATATAAAAATTAAAAAAAATAGATTATCTTCCCTTGCTTTGAGTATTCTTAATTTTTAAGTTCAAGTCAGAGCAAAGAGAGAATTAATTTTGAATACATCTAATTGATTTAATATGTGAATTTGTTAGAGAAAATTAAAAAAAGGGACTCTGTCCTACTGTATCAATTAAAATTTGGCAGAGGTGAAGGGAATGGAAAGGGCTCACATGTAAAGGACTTGCCCAGAGTGGATCGGAACCTTGTGTTAATAGAATTCTCACTCAAGGCTGAGGGAGAGAGGCAGTTCATGGGTTATTGTAGATCCTGAAGGTTTCACACTTAAAATCATTTGCCTGTTTTTTCAGTGTTCATTGCTGATTTGCTGATTTACATACCTGCAGTGGTTGTGTACTGTTATTGTTTAAAAGACATGTCAACTAAGAAAAAGGTAAGTTTTAAGCAACCTGACATTTTATCTCTGAAATGTTTCATTAGCTTAACTATTAAGCATAGAACTTAAGGAAGCCCTGTTTTTAAGAATAGATACTAATAGGGAACAATACATCTCTGTCAGTTAATTTCAATCAGAAAAAAACTTTTCACAATTATTTTAATGCCCAACTGTGTAATAAGATGCACTGAATTTTAGAAGTTATGTACTGACAAATTACATAGCATGTTGAATTTATTGCTTAACTAGTAAGTCTGAATTTCGAGTTGGCTTGTGAGAATGACTAAACTGAAAGGCATTTTAAAAAGTTGCTATATATATTTATAGTCACAGTTAACAAATAATCTTTTAGGGTGATTTTATATAAGTTAATCATTTGTAATTTGTGTATCTAGAAGTACTTTCTCTGACAAATACCTTTTAGTGATTTGTATTCCTTTTTAGCGAAGTATCCTATGTCACCTCCCTGAAAACTTTAGTGTTTTAAGAGTTGTTTTATAGAAATGGAATTTTTCGATAAATAGAAAGTAAGAGGGGAACATTTGTTACTGTGTTAAATGAAACTACACTTTTACCCTGATTGACTGAAATAACAGAATGCTATCTTATTTCACAATTTTCTTCTTTACAGATCGCTAATATATTATGTATATTGTTATATCCAGGCCTTATTCTGATTGACTATGGACATTTTCAGTATCCTTTACTAATTTAGAAATGAAGTCAAATGCATCTTATAAAATCTAGGCTCAGTTTGTATAATGTTATCATCTAGTAATCTCTTATTTACTAGGGTACTTGCTTATATAAAATATTTTCACAATGGTATATAAGAATCTCTTCACCAAGTTTTTACTTGAAGGGTAAAGTATAGATTTATTAAAAGTAGAATTGCTTTTTCACACCTGTTTGGTTTGATAACTGCTTAGCTCTTCTGGAGAGTTGGAAAAAGAGTGCCAGATATGATTATGCTCTCCTAATTTGAAAAAGGTGTAACATATCTTCTATCTTTTGTAAAAGTTATCTGACACTGACAAAGGAAAAACCATCTTATAATTTTTTGAGTCTTAAAACAAGATGTTTAACAGATAGTGGTAGCTGAAAGCTTCAGGAAACTGAAACTGAATAATTAAAATTTGCTGTGTGGATTTTGTGTGTGTAATTTTTGATCCCTAAAGTAAGGAACATTCAAATAAACAAACAAATCTTAGAGAAAAATTGATAAAATCTTTACATAGCTCTCCAGTTGTCTTCTAATGTATTAAATGTTACTTGCCATCTATCTCTGTCTATCCCAAAAGAAAACAAAGACAATTCACAGCAACATGATTGCTTAATTAATAGCTTTTCCTTTTGATGCCAATCTATTTGTTATAATAAAATTAATATGTGTATCTGTCAAAAGACATGCAAGATATTCAAACCTATAGTTTTTATCATATTTTGTTCTATCCACTTTCTTAATTGAGCTCTTTTTTATTTTATGTTTTGGCATTGTGAAATCAGGGCTATCTGATACTCTGATATTATCAAAAACATTGTATAAAGAAATGGAAAAAAGATGTCGACAAGAGTTTAAAAATTATTTTCTTTGAAGTATAACAGCCACACAGAAAAGTGCACAAAATGTAAATGTGCAGCTCAGTGAATTGGCAATCTATTACCTGCATCAAGAAATAGAACATTGACTGCCATATCCAAAACACACCTTTACACTTCTCAAGTATTTCTCCCTCCTCTTTTCCTATACTAACTGCTAACACTAGCGTTTCCCACTTTTTTGAACTTTATGTAAGAGGGACAACACAGTAGGTATTTCTTTTCGTTTTGTGTTTTGGTTCAACATTCTGTTTGTGAGAGTTACCCATGTAGTTGTATGTAGCTGCAGTTTGTTCACTTAACATTGTTTACAGTGTTCCATTGCACGAATACATGAAACTCCATTACCGATAGACATTTGAATTGCTTCAGGTTTTGGCTATGTTGAATATGCTGCTATGAATATTCTTATAAATGTCTCTTTGTACACATATGTATTTCTTATGAGTGGAATTGCTGAATTATAGTGTGTGCACATGTTTAATTTTAGATATTCCCAGATGGTTTTTATAACACTCCCATTAGCAGTAGTGTAGAAGTTCTAGGTGCTCATCTTCACCAATTGTCACTTTATTTTAACCTTGTGGTAAATTTGTGGTGGTATCTCCTCTGTGATTTGAATCAAATTCTTGAAGTTTTGGGGATTATGTCATTTATGGGCACTCATTTTTTAAATCACTTTGTACTTTATTTTTCTCATTTGTAAAAAAGGGATACTAATAACCTTTACTTTGTAAACTTTTTGAGAATGAAGCGAATTAATTAATATTTGTAAAGCATTTAAAGCAGTACCTGGAAGATACTAAGCACTATAGAAGTATTTACTGCAATTTATCTGTTGTTACTGCTGCTGTTCTTACTATTTTTTACTTTTTGGGCTCTGAAATTTTACAGCCGTTTGTTTAGGTTATAGGTGTTTTTGACAGTTGTTTTAGACACTATGGGTAATTCATTTTGAAGTTTCAAATTCTTCAATTCTGGGAAATTCTCATATCTTTGATAATTTTCTCACTTCTTTCTTGAGCTGAAATTAGACAGGCAGATCTTTCTTCTATAGCATGAGCATCTCTTCTTGTCTTTTTATGGTTTGGAAGAACATCTTGACTTTATTGCTAACACTTCTATTAAATCTCATTATCTTAGATTTCAATTTGCTCTTTTTTTTTTTTTTTTTTTTTTTACTATTTTCTGAATTTTTCCATTTTTCTAGGGTCAATTTTTTCCCCTTTTCATTCAGGTCCTTTTCCTGTCTTAGGTTTTCCTTTCATGTTTAATGAATCCTAATGTATCTAATATATCTATTCTTATTTAAAAATAAGGCAGAAGAAAAAACTCATGTGAGGCCTTTATTTATTTGGCCCACTATAGGGTAAGTGGGCAGGAAGCTGACCTGTACACTTTGGGATCCTTAAATTTCAAAATGTGGAGGGCTTTGCACTATAGTGTTAACCTCTACAGTAGCTGCCCCAAACAGTTTATTTCCTTTCTTTGGAGAAATATTCCTTCTTCTGTTGCCTGGGGAGGGATAGGTGGTAAATGTTTTGGCGCCAGATCTTTGCACAGGAGTGAGGTAGGATCTAACTTCTTCATCTAGGGATTTTTAACTTATCTTCTTGTTTTCTTCTTAACATACTACTCAAGCTGTCTAACCTACTTGATGTTTCCAGAGTTCTCTAGGGGCTTGTAGGGTAGATTGGCTCCTTGCTCGCCTAGGCTTCTTCTGTGTATTCTCTAAGCTGTGGCTTCTTCCATCCCATTTTATTTATAACTACTTTTCTATTCTCTTTCTGTCTTATAGAAATGTGTTGAAATTTTTATCTATCGTAATCTATTTTCCTGTTCTCTTTATGGCTGTGAATTTATATTTTTCACAATTCCCTATCATTTTAAGGAGTCTCAGGATGGAGAGGAGGTAAATGTGAGTACTCAGCTCACCATTTTGAACTGAAAATTTAATCACGATTTTTTAAATAACAATATCGTTTCTAATCAAGTACATATATTAACTTATATTGATGCATATTATAGATGAAGTTTTGTGTTTTTATTTTTGAAGCATTGTTTTATTCTATAGATTTTGATATGCTGTTATAGTAATACTATGAAATAGTCTAGCAGAAGCAAAGCTATGTGTTACCTACTCAGAACTCTTTTAAATCTGAACAAATCAGTTGCTCTAACAGTAGATTTAATGTATTTGAGGCCATTATAGATAATTTGAAATGTTTATTACTTCAGTACTTGCATTTTTATTTAGAAATAGCTTTCATTGTATATATTATTTTAAAATTGTGTAAGAAATACACTCTATAAAATACAAAATATGTGTCCTTTTAATAATCGAGTTAATTTCCTTGACACAGGAACATATATAATTCTGTGAGTCTTGGCTTTGCTTTGTGGGGTGTTCTTGGAGTGTCTTATGACTGGGACCTTCTAGGGTCACTGGCATTTTGCTTAGCTATAAATTATAAACAGATGGAACTTTACCATTCCTTGCCATTTTTTTGCTTTTTACTTGGCAAGTGTTTTAAAAAAGGCCTCACAGGAAAGGGGTGAGTGGCTTTTAAACATTGGAATTTTTAAAAAATTACAGAACTTCTTTGGCATACTTACCTGGAGGAAGGTGGTCTTCCACTTTGCCTTTCGGTGATTTCTTTTTAATGTGTCGCTTATGGCATGAGTGGGAAGAGAGATTGTCATGTTCTATATTAATTTATTTTAAATCTTCATAATTAAAAAAATATTTTGATCAATGTACATTTATTGGAGGTAATATGGGTTGGCTTGTTATAGCATTATTGTAGGATTTCATCCTTCAAGAGCATATTACATTGTATGCTTAGTAGCAGTAATCCCAATTTGACATTTTTTTTTTTCATGGGTGCATGGGAATGACATCTAAGTTAAATGTTAATTAGTGTGGTGGTAGTCTTTTCATTGGAGAAGTGCACATCTTAATGGTTTTGAATTTCTTAACTCTGATTTGAATAGACTCCCATCTTAAATCTATATTGGTGGCATAGATTTATCATTATTTTACATTTGCATTAATTATATTTAATGAGACTCAGATTGATTTCTCAGAATTATTAACCTCTCCCTGTCTTACTGGTTACATTTTTGTTCTAGGTTCGTGTTGTTAATTAAGCTGGCTTGTACTGTTGTGGCTTCCTTCATTTTTTGCTGGCTGCCATTCTTTACAGAAAGTGAACAAACCCTGCAAGTTCTAAGAAGACTCTTTCCAGTTGATCGTGGATTATTTGAGGCATGTTTAAAAACTCTTACTCCTTTCTGTTATAATACCTTTCCTGTGACCTCTGGCGATTTCCTGTGGAAGACTCACAAAGAATAGTAACTTCAGCTGCTCTCCTCTTGCAGTCATTCCTTGCCAATTATTTAATCCAGTATATAATCTCTTGCTCAGCTGGCATTTTCTACTACATTACATGCATAGATAATATTTATTTCATCATGAGATCCATAATTCAGTTATACATTTTTCTAAAGAAATAGGGTCCCTAATGAAGGCATGAGAAGTTGCAGCCACAAAGTTAACAGCTCTGTGATTTTTTGGTTTAAATTCTCTTTTTAGTCTTAGGAAATTATTTATTAAACTAATAATCATATTTGCAAGAAAGATCTCATAATTCCTTATGAGATATATAACCTTCATCCATAGTCATTTTTAATGAGAATCTTTCATTTCATTTAATGAGAGCTTAATCACTCTTGTTAAATTTTTATTATAATTTGCTGATTTAGGTTTAGTAATTAAATTAAACAAACCATTTTTCTGAAACAAAAAGGCCATTTAATAAAGTTAGACAAGGACAACATATTTATAGATAATTTGCTTTTGAATAAACATTTCTTTTAAAAAGAATTAGAAAAGCATATTGATCTTTCTAATTTTTGAATATTTAAATTGCTAAAGAATATCTTTCAATGGATCTATAAGGAGATAGAAACAGCATTTTGAAAGAGACTAAGAGAGTTTGGTGTTGTGAAGGAACAGGCATGTGACGTGTATGTCGATGGAGATGCTGCTGCTGATGATACTGATCATCATAAATAATCACTATTATCACCACACTTACTAGGTGCCAGAGACCTCACATGTGATTTTATTTGAACCTTATAATACCTCTGAGGTAGCTATCGTATTCACTTTAGAGATCAGAAAACTGAGGTCATATAGCTAGTTCATGGCAGAGCTGTGATTCGAACTTTGAACATTGTGCTCCTAACTTCTTTATATTTCCTCTGACTTTAATTCCCGTTTGCCCTGAGAATACTTGCGGGTGGCACTTGTGGCTGTAGCGTTTACCCTGAGATAACTCACAGATTACAGTCCTAAGCTTGCCCCCAAAGTTTGCCATGAAATATCTCACTTTAATTATTATTTTCTAATCGCTCTAGTATATCGATAGTCTTTGGAAACAAATGACATCATTCTGTTTATAGCATTCTGTTTTTAGTAGTGGTATTTCCATGTGCAAAATAAAATAATTCTCAATCACTGAAAATGTCAAATCCTAGAAAATGTAGCATTCCTACGTATGATGTTAAATGAATGCTGGCAGCGAGTTGCACTTTTTTTCTTTTCTAAATGGGAAAAGGGATAACACTTAATCTAAAGAAAAGTTTAATTCTCCATGTAAGCTGCTTGGTTATTTGCCTTATCTTCCATTTCAGAAATGGTATTTATCATGATAATTATAAAAATTAGTATCAAACATGTTTAATGGTATTGCTGGTCACCTCCATTCACTAGTCCTCAAAATCTGAAGAGCATTTTCTTTGATCTGACAGGGAAGTAGGATGGCACAGCTGTCAGTGATAGTTACCTTCTTGATGTTACACCTTCACAGCTATGCAGAGGATGGTTTCATGAGCAGAGTGCTGTACTTACAAGTTTAATTTGCTAATGTCTTTAAACTTCTTGACTTATTAGCAATTAATTCTTGTCATTGGTGGTAGCTAGAAGGTTACACTGGATAATTTCAGGTGTACGATATATGTGTTCAACAAATGTGTTCAACAAATTAGGAAAACAGAAGATTTCTAGAAAAATTTCCAAAGATGAATAACCTCATTATTTAGGGATAGTGTGCTGTTCTTTGAAAAATATTAAATGTCTTTTGGGAGTGTCTAGATTATGATTGGCTAGTGATTTCGATCAACTCCCATTACAAAAAAAAAAAAAATGTGCATGTGTTTGTGTATGTTTGTATATGCATTACTTGGAGAGTTTGATCAACTTAGTTATAAAACTGTGAACAAAAACTTCACGTTTTCAAAAGTTTATTTAGAGATTATGGGCTGGACTTTGTAGAGTTTAATATTTCTTTTAATTATATCAGAATATAAAACTAACAAATCTGTTTTAAGGATAAAGTAGCCAATATTTGGTGCAGCCTCAGTGTCTTTCTGAAGATAAAGGATATTTTGCCACGTCACATCCAGATAATAATCAGGTAAGAGATACAAAAGTTTGCACATAGTGTTTTATATGCTTTTTTCTCTGAAAGTATTACGGTAATATCTCATTTACCTGGCTCCATTAGAAAATGAGGAGTTCTTCATTAATGAGTTTTCCACATAATGTGAACCTACCCCTACATATAACAAAACTCTTATATTTGCAATATTTTCTGTGAAAATCTTCCTGTATCGTTGCCTGATTCTCTCCTCCTTAAGCAGAAAGTATGCTAAATTTGATTTAACATTATTTTGAAGAGTTGTGAGTGTTAGTGGTATATCAGTCAGGGTTCAACTAGAGAAGAAGGAATAGGAGATCAGTGTGTGTGTATAGGAATTTATTATGTGAAATTGGCATACACAATTGTGGGGACTGGCTAAGCAAACTGGAAGTCCACAAGGCAGACATTCAGGAAGGAATATTTAGGAGGAATGAAGAGCAATTCAGACCCAGCTGCTGATAAGAATCTCTGAGTTTAGGGATGGCCTAAGCCTTCTTTGAAAGGCTTCTAACTCATTAAGTCAGGCCACCCAAATCTATGTTCCTTTAGATTAATTTAAGACCAACTATTGAATAGGGACTTTTATTAGATCTGCATAATCTCTTTCCAGCAGCACCAAGATTCGTGTTTGAATAACTGGGAGGCGTGTGTGCATGCTACAAAATGGGTGCTGCCTCCCTCTGCTCTCCAGTTCTCTCACGAAAAATATCCACTTTGGCCCACTGTGACAAGGAACTGTAGTTCAGCCTAGCCAAGTTGACACACCACGAGTGGGAAAGTCAGTTACTGTACTGCATTATAATACTTGTTTTCAGGGCTTTCAAAGGCCGTTTGCCGTGGTACTAAAGGGCTCCAAATGGCTCTGCTTGTTATTTTTCCTTCCTGCCCATCAGCCATCACTAGGAAAAGCTCTAGCAGCTTCCTGCTCCATTTCTAACTTGCTCTTTTTAATTTACCATGGGCTTGAAAATCAAATAATCAACTTTTGCAAAATGAGGGCTGGAGAGATTCTTTTATGAGTACATTTTATGAGTGTTTGTGTTACAAATATAGCAATGTCTCTTTATACCTGGTGGTTTTCTTATTTTGAGTGTTTGATAATTAACTTTTAGCTATCTGTCAGTGATATCCTTATTTACTAAATAGTAAAATAACATAAGCAATATTTAGTACTATGTTTTGTATTATATAATCATTAAAGAGTATACATACTTCAGTGTGTGGATTTTACTTAAATGTTAGTTGGTCTTAAATTTAAAAAATAAAAATAAACTTTAATTCGAAATCAGCTTAAGTTGATAAGTAATATGATCTTTATAGTTTAAAAAATGTCTTTAATTTAGCTATATACCTTGCAAAGAAAATAAATATTTTATCTTTATTCATTTTTTAGCTTTTGTTTTACATTTTTGAGCCTGCTTCCTGCATGTATAAAATTAATACTTCAGCCCTCTCCCAAAGCATTCAGATTTACTCTGGTAAGTTTCTCATTACTTTAGATACTTAATTCTTGGTGCAGCTGATCTTTTAAAAATAGAGATAATTATTTTCTTGTTCTGAACAGGATTTATTGGATTCAGAAATAAGACATTCATTAATTTGGTGAACATTTATTAAGTGTCTGACATACTTATGTGCTGTGTTGGGCACTAGGCTGAGCAATCAGAATCTTTCAGTTTATTTCAACAACTATTTGGTTCTGCTTTGTATTACTCAATGAGGGAATACAAAGACGAAAACAGTGGTAATAGACCTATGCTTAAATAATTATGTGGTAAGCAGATGGTATTAAGTTCTATCAGATACAAATTAAGTGCTGTGATAGTATGGGAAAAGGAGATATTACCTACGGGGCAGATGTTAGCTTTTTAGAGCAAGTGGGACTGGAGTCAAATTTTGAAAGCTGAGCAAGATTTGGAATAGGTTAGATAGCAGAAGAGAATTCAAGGAGGAAGAGCTTGAAGGGCGTGAAGGCACAGAAGTAGGAAAGGATAGGGAGTGCTCTGGGAGTAGCTACTAAACAGTGAGATTTGTGTGGCTTCGTGTGTATGTGTGTGTGTGTTTTGAGGAGATACAGTGAGAGATGAGTTAAAAAGGGTCAAACTGTATAAGAGCTTGAGTGTCAGGCTGAACAAATTGGAGTTTGATTTGTGTGCAAGAGGAGCCAAAGACTTTTGAGAAGGAGAAGGGACAGATCTCTGTTTTAGGAAGATGTCTTGTGTCAGTTTGAAGATGGATTGATTCTATTTCCTACTGTTTAGGGTTTCTCTGGGTGGGTTTATAAATTCTTCTCCGTGGTATTTCAGTGGTACTTAAAATTTTGTTCTTGTGTGTCTTCACCTATAAAATGACATTTAAGAGATATCTTTTAATATGTCAAGAAAATTTAGTTTACAAAAACAGTAAGTCAGTGGACTTTATAAGGGGACAACATTTTAGAAATTAGGGTTTCAGTTCTGGGATTGATACTTATTAACATTGCATTCTAAAAACAGCCTTGAGCATAGCATTATAATAAAATATTCAAAAGTGTATATCATTAGCACAGTGCAAAAAAGGTAGTTTAATGTTCTTGTTTTCTTTTTATTGACGATTTCTGTTATTTCATTCTGTGAGTGAACTCTGAGCATACTAAGTCATCTACAGTTAATATTCCATAGGACTTTTAGAACAGGAGGGATATGGTTAGTAATGCTCTGATGTCTTTAGTAGGTCTAACTTGAAATATTTGCAAGCTTATGTAAGATTATGTTATTTTTCTAGGAAGTGGCATGCTAAATAAAGGTATATTTAAAAGGTAATGGAATGGAATTTCAGAGTTTGAGTAACTGTGGCAGTGCTAGAGATGATTACTTTTAGTATTATAAGCCAGAAAACATTTTATTTCTCTGAATTTCCTAATTTTATTTAGTTTGCTATGTTTTAATATAAGCCACTGTGTTTAAAAACTAAAAAAGATTTATCCTAATGACTTTTGTTATTTTTTTTTGGTTGATATTTTGAATTCTTATTGAATACTTCTGAGAGCTTTAAAAACATTTCCCATTATAATTAAAGTGTTTTCCTTTCAATGAAGATGGAATTATTTTCAATTCAATTCTCAATATAAGTCTATAATTGAGGCAATTGATAGTATGAATACCAATTTAGCTATTGCAACAAAATAATTTATATTTATTCAAGTAATGTTTATTGAGTGCTCTCTAATGTGCCAGGTCCTTTTCTAGGTAGTGGCATGTAAGTGAATGACGGTTAACTTCCCTGCTTTCTTAATTAAGGCCTTTCATGCTAGCAGCAGAAATACAATAAACAAAATAAATCAGTTAACAAAGTATCTGGGAGTAATGAGGGCTATGAAGAAAATAGTGTTATGTGAAAAGACTGCTGATGGGGTTTGGTTAGGGAGCACTACTTTAGATTGAGTAAGGGAAGGCCTTTCTAGGGAAGTGACATTTGAGCCTAGAACTGAATGGCCAACCAAAAAGAAGGAGCTCTGACTTGATAAAAACAAAGTTTTCCTTAAGAGAGGAACACATTTGACATGTTGGAGGCATAAATGACAGGTATAAAGTGGCTAGTGTAAAGTGAGTGAGAGACACAGTAATAGACTGGAAGAAGCAGGCAGGACCCAGATAACCCAAGACTTTGGATTTTATTCTAAGTGTAATAGGAAGCTATTGGAGGAATTTAAACTTGGAAAGGCACACGATCTGACATGGTATCTGAGTGGAGAATGGACTGTAAGCTGTTGAGTGTTACCAGTTAGGTGGTTATTGCAGTAGTCCAAGAGGAAGATAGGGGTGGCTAGACTGCCCTTCAACCACCATTAGCAGAGGAGAATGGAGAGAAGTGGGTGCATATTTGTATTTAGGAGGTGGTGTAGATAGGATTTGCTGATGGATTGACTGTATAGCATGTATAAGGTACTGATTTAGGGTTTTACTTGAACTGGATTTGCTATGTATAGATAGAGCTCTCATATATAGAATATAAACTTCTGAAAATAAATTTAAGTAACTTTTATTTAAAACCCCAAATAGCACATTACTTTATAAAACATTTAATATATTTTATTGAAGTGCACATTTTAAAAACACTGAAATAGATTTGTTTTGCCAGTTTTAGATTTTGACCTTGTCCTTAATGCTTTTTAATTTAAATTGTCAGAGATTCCAAGTAAGGAGAAACATATGATTGTCGTGTCTGAAGTACTTTTTAGTTTTGTTTGTTAACGACAGTCTCAATGAGCTTGTTTTTAGATGGTTAAGTACAGTTTTATCATCAGTTTTTTCAAAAAATATTTGATTATTATATTTGAATAAAATATGCATATTAGTGTTGCATATACATTTTCCTTCTGGATAGAAGCCACATTAAACTTTAAAGTTTTAGTGAAATAAATTTTACTCAGATTCATAATTAAATTGCTATTAAATTTTACACGTTATCTCTTTCTCCTCCCCACTTTTCCTTAAAGGTTACCTGTGCACTATCATTCTTTTTATTTTCTTTCCACGTACATGAAAAGTCCATTCTCTTGGTATCATTGTAAGTAAAAATGTTTCAATTGTTTTATTTATTTATTATTACGTATTTATAATATGTAAATAAATTTATTACTTACCTATAATCACCTAAGTGCAAAATAAAACTACACGAATGTTAAATATAGTTGCATAAAATTATTTCATAAAATCAAGTTTTTGAATGATCTTTTATAATTTCATTTCTTTATACTTTAAACTGAAAAATTTCATAGACTTATTGATATACTTCTTATTTCTTCCTGTTTCTTCATATATATTTTCTATATGCTAATACAAAATATTTCTTTCAAAGAGGCTTTCCTCAGATTGGAGACTGTTTGTCATTTTTGCCTTTTTCATTTTTTTCATTTCCACATCTCTTCAGTTGCCTCTTTCTCTCCATTCACCTCTCTATGGGCTTTCATGTCATGCCTCTTTTTCTTTTGTCAGAACTTTTGGTTAGACTCTGTTGGCAGTCTCTAACCAGACTACTTTGTTTTAGGACCATTAAAATTTTTTCCTGGTCTTCATAGAAATTGGCTGATGGTTGAGGGTATATTATCTCAATATTAAAATAGCGTTTACTCAGAATTATGGGAATATTCAATCCTGCCCCAGATCAGTCCCAACCCACAACCACTCCACCCCTCACCCTGTTCGCTAGGTTCTTGTGGAAGATATATGTACAGAATGACGAATGACAAATGAAGAAAGTATTGCTTTTATTAGGTGGAGCTTTGGACTGAAATCTCAGTGCATAGCTTTAGTAAGCTGGGCTGGCCTATGTAGAAAGTTCATTTGCTCTGTACAAAGTAGGATCAAATCGTTGCAGCCTGGGAGGACAGCTTGATGTCATCCCCCAAAGTCTAAACCTGAGTTACCGTTACGTGAGATTAGGCTGACCCTATACAAATCCCTAGTGCCAGGGGATAGAACTATAGAGGAGAGGTACTGCTTTCAAATATGTATATTTTCTCTAGAATTTCTACCTCATAGAAAGGCACCCTATTCAGTGACCTGTTATCTGACTATTCAAATTAGCCTTTGGGCCCTGAATTTCTGGGGATCATACTCTAAAACTATACCTAGAATATTTTTAACAGTGTATGACTTTAACATAATTTTGGTCATCTATTTTAAAGTTAGCATTAAAAGTTCCTCTTGACCTGGTCCCAGTTAATCTATCATTAAACAAATATTTCATTAAATAAATATTTATTGAGTGCCTACCATTTGCTAGGTACTGTTATATGCACTTGGGATATATCTGTGAACAAAACAGTTAAAAATCTCTACTTTTTTAGCTTTCATTCTTAAGGACAGATACTAATTATTAAGTAAAAACAAGAAATTAGTGTGTTAGAAGGTAATAAAGGCCATGAGGGAGAAATAAAACAGGGCAAGGGAAGATGGGAGCACCAGAGGTGGGGGTATAGGAGCAAGTGCAGGTTGTAATTTTAAATGTGATGTCAAGGTAGGCCACACTGAGGAGATATGTGGACTGGAGGAGGTGAGGGAGTTAGCTGTGAGGATATCTGGGAGAATAACATTCTTGACAGAGGGAACAGCCAGTGCCACGGCCCAAGATGGAACTATGCCTTCTGGAGTGAACAACAGAGTGGTCAATGTGGCCAGAATGCAGTGGTCAGAGTAGGGAGTAATAGAAGGTCAAATCGAAGTGCTAACAGGAGTGCAAATTATCTAGGACTTTATGGGCTATATTAGGAATTTTAGCTTTTATTGTGAAAGAAATGGGGAACCATGGAAGGGTTTTGAGGAATCTGACTCACAGAAACTCATGGAAACTGAACTCAGAAACAGAGAGTAGATATGTAGTTGCCAGGGAGTGGTAGGGAACATGGGTGAAGGTAGTCAAAGGGTACGGACTTTCATAAATAAGTTCTGGAGATCTAATGTACAGCATGGTGGCTATAATTAACAATAGTTAACAGGTATTATATACGTGAACGTTGCTAAAAGGGTAGATCTTAAAAGCTCTCACCACACACAGAAGGTAACTGAGTTGACAGATGTGTTAATTAACCTTACTGTGGTAAAACCTACATGAAATTATCACATTGTACACTTTAAAGTTGCACAACATTATATGTCAATTATATCTCAATAAAGCTGGGGGAAGAAAGGACACAAGGTGATCAGTTGTATCAGATGCTGCTAATAGGTCAAGATGAGGGCTGAGAATAGATTGTTTGCCTTCGCAAAATGGAAGTCACCGGTGACTTTGACAAGGTTAGTGTTGGTGAAGTGATGCAGGCAAAAGCCTGATTTGGGTGGGTTTAAGAAATGATGAGAGAAGACACGTATAGATAATTTTTTTTTTAAAGAAATGACTTATATATGTATTTTTAAAATTGTGGTAAAATATACCATTAGTACATTTACAGTGTGCAACCATCAACACTGTCTACTTCCAAAACATTCATCATCCTGAAAGGAAAACCCATGCCTATTTCTTTAAATAATGTTTTAAATTTTTCAGTTACAGTTGACATATTATATTAGCTTCAGTTATACAACATGGCGATTAGACATTTATATATCTTTTAAAGTGGTCACCCCAATAAATCTAGTACTCATCTGACATCCTACATAGTTATTACAATATTATTGATTAACCCCATGCCTATTAAGCAGTCACTCTACATTTTCCCCTCCCCCAACACTTGTAAGAGTTTTTTCAACTACTTACTAACACAAGGTAGTATTATTACCATTTGTAGACAAGAAAAAAGGTTAAATTAATCATCTGTTCAAGGTCATACAGTAAGTTAGGGGCAGAGATGGAACTAGGACTCAGGTCTTCTAGGTAGTCCTCTTCCTGAGCATCTCTGCAGTTGAGTCCAGATGGCAGTGGGACTAGGGGTTGGTGGTAAGGTCACAGAGTTTGCACGTATGACCCTAAATTGCTCTTTGAAAAAGCTGGTGGCTCCATTTACGCTTCCTGTTCCTATATTGTTGCTCTTTTCATGTAGCCTCTTCCTATTGTCTTTTTCCTCTTTTCTTTTATTCTATCATCATAAACTTGTTTTCCTTTATAATTCTTTGCCTCTGCTGTCCTTCCTTCAGCAGATGATGACCTTGTTATACCTTTAGTTTTTAACTTAGCTGAGTGATAGATAATGTGGAGGATCATAAAAAAGTTTGAAAACCACTGTACCAGGAATTCATTTCATATTTAACAAGTAGGGTGAAATACATGAAAAACCTCTTTCTCTGAATGTTGAGATCTGTTTATCTGATCCTTTCTTTAAGCTACTGTGTATATGACAGAGATCAAATATTTCATTAATGGAATACTGAAAGAAGCATATTTCCAGTTATCAGAAGTTGACACCTTCTCTGTTTATACTCATTTAGTTCAAACTGATAGTTATAAAAAAGTGACTCAAGAGTCCATATAGAGACCTTGCTGGTTATTTTTGGTATTTGTTTTTAGCTACCCCAAAAATCAGACCGATAAATGTGCTTATATAATATTTTACAGGTAAGAACTGAAATTATATTCTATAATATTAAAATACTTTTTCTTTATCATTTTAGTCCTGTCTGCTTAGTTTTAAGTGAGATTCCTTTTATGTCTACTTGGTTTTTACTTGTGTCAACATTTAGGTGAGTAAAACCAATTTCAACATAATATTTTCAGTATAGTTCTTATAAAGTCATTTAAAACTTTTTTACAAAGTGATTATGGTTTGAATTGACACTTTTCTTTCGATGTTTTTTTCTACTTACCCTTACAGTATGCTACCTCTTCTATTGAAGGATGAACTCCTAATGCCTTCAGTTGTGACTACGATGGCATTTTTTATAGCTTGTGCAACTTCCTTTTCAATATTTGAGAAGACTTCAGAAGAAGAACTGCAGTTGAAATCCTTTTCCATTTCTGTTAGGAGATATCTTCCATATTTTACTTTTCTTCCAAGAATTATACAACATTTGGTAAGCTGTTCAGTTTTTAAGGAATGGTAGTTAGCATGGAACTATTAAAAAATTAATATCTTTTTTCTTTTATAACCCTTTTAAGGTATAATTCATATAAATTCATACATAAATTCTACCCATTTAAAGTATGTAATTCAGTGGTTTTAAGTATGTATACAGAGTTGTACAACCATCACCTCATCTAATTTTAGATAATTTTCATCACGCCAAAAAGAAACCCTGTTTTCATTAGCAGTCATTCCCCATTCTACCCTTAGCCTTAACTTCCAGCCTCGGAAAGCCACTAATCTACCTTCTGTCTCTATAGATTTGCTTATTTGGACATTTCATATAAATGAATGTATTAGTCTGCTAGGGCTGCCATAGGTAATACCAAGGACCGGTGGCTTAAGCAACAGAAATTTACTTACTCACAGTTTTGGAGGCTAGATGTCCAAGATCAAGGTGTTACCAGCTTTGGCTTCTAGTGAGGCCTCTTTTTCTGGCTTATAGATGATGACCTTGATGTGTCCTCATATGCCTCGTCTGTGTGTGTGTGGGGAGGGGATTGAAAGAGTTCTTTGGTGTCTATTCCTCTTATAAGGACACTAGTTTGATCAGATGAGGGCCCTACCCTTAATTTAACCTCCCTAAAGTTTCTGTCTCCACACTGGAACACATTGGAGATTAGAGCATCGACATGTGAATTTTGTGGGGATACAGTTCAGTCCAAAACGTGGACTCATATGAAGTGTGGCCTTTTGTGACTGGCTTCTCTCACTTAGCATGTTTTAGAGGTTCATCTGTGTTGTAGCATGTATCAATACTTCATTCCTTTTTATTGCCAAATTATATTCCATTACATGAATATACCACATTTTGCTTATCCATTCATCAGTTGGACATTAGGTTGCTTTCACTTTTTGGCTGTTATGAATATGCTGCTGTGAAGATTTGTGTACAAGTTCATCAGTGCATACATGTTTTCATTTCCCTTAAGTATATAGTTAGGAGTGGTAATTCTATGTTTAACATTTTGAGAAACTGCACCTGTTTTCCAAAGTGCTGCATGTTCTATGTTTTCCCACCAGCAATTTATGAGGGTTCCAATTTTTCCACATCCTTCACAGCACTTGTTGTCTTTTTTATCATGGCCATCCTAGTGGGTGTGAAATGGTATTTCATTGTGGCTTTGATTTGCATTTCCATAGTTACTAATGATACTGAGTATCTTTTTATATGCTTTTTGACCTTTTGCATATCTTTGGAGAAATGCCTATTCAAATCCTTTGCCTATTTTAAATTGGGTTGTCTTTTTATTTTTGAGTTTTAAGAATTCTTTATACATTCTCAATATGGGGTCTTTTATTAGATATAGTATCCCAGTCTGTGGGTAGTCTTTGACTTCTTGGTGGCATCATTTGCAGCACAAAGTTTTGATTTTTATGAAGTCTAATATATCTTTTGTGTTTTGTGCTTCTGGTGTCATATCTAAGAAACATTAGTAACCAAAGTTCATGAAGATTTACTCATATTTTCTTTTAATTAAGAGGTTTATAGTTTTAGTTCTTTAGGTTATTGATTAGAGTTCATCTTTGTGTATGGGGTGTTATTGGAATCCCAACTTTATTAGTTGTTCTAGCATCAATGAATTATGTTGGCACCCTTGTTGAAAATCGGCTGATCCTAAATGTAAGGATTTATTTATGGACTCTCAGTTCTTATTGATCTATATGTCTACGCTCACGCCCGCACCACAGTCTGGATTACTATAGCTTTGTAGTTTTGAAATTGAAAATGAGTCCTCCAACTTTGTTCTTTTTCAGGATTGTTTTAGCTGTTCTACATCCCTATGTTTCCATATTATTTTTAGGATAAGCTTGTTAATTTTTCCAAAAACCCAGATGATATTTTGATAGGGATAGCTTTAAATCTGTATATCAATTTGTGGAGTATTAACATAATATTTTGTCATCCAACCCTAAAAAGATAAGATGTAATTCCATTTATTCTTTAGTTTCCTTCAACAGTATTCTGTAGTTTTGAGTGTACCCATCTTGCACTTTTGTTAAATTTATTTCTAAGTATTCTTTATGATGCTCTTGTAAATGGAATTTTCTTAATTTCATTTTCATAATGTTCATTGCTACTGTATACAATTGACTTTTTCACATGAAACATTCTGTGCTATAAGTTTTTTGTGGATTCCTTAATGATTTTTTATATACAAGATTATGTCATCTGCAAATCATAGTTTTACTTTCTTCTTCCCAATCTGGATGCCTTTTTTCCCCCTTGGCCACCCTGGCTAGACTCTCTAATACAGTGTTGAATACCATCGGCAAGAGTGGAGATCTTTTCTTCTTCATGATTTTAGGGGGAAAGCAATTAATCTTTCCCATTAACTATTATATTAGCTGTGGGTTTTTTATGAATGGTCTTTATTATTTGGTTAGGAAATTCTATTCCTAGTTTGGGTGTTTTTATTAGGGAAAGGTGTTGGATGTTGTAAACGCTTTTTATGTATCTAATGCATAAAGACAAATTTTAGGGAGGTTAATGTGTTTTTTACCTTTTATTTTATTAATATGGTATATTACATTGATTGCTTTTTGTATGTTGAACGAACCTCGCATTCGTGGGATAAGTCCCACTTGATCATTATGTATAATCCTTTTTTGTATATGCCACTGGTTTGGTTTTGCCAGTATTTTGTAAAAGACTATGTATCTATATTCATAAGGGATATTGGTCTGTAGTTTTCTAGTGATGTGTTTGTTTGGTTTTGGTATCAGGGTTAATACTTGCCTCATTGAATGAGTTGGGAAGTGTCCCATTTCTACTTTTTGGAAGAGTTTGTTAAGGATTGGTATTAATTCTTTTATAAATATTTAGTATAATTCACCAGTGAAGCCATTTGTGCCTCGGCCTTTCTTTGAGGGACTTTCAAAATGATTCATTCTTTTTGTTAAAGGTCTATTCAGTTTCTGTATATCTTGAGACAGTTTCAGTGGTGTGTCTTAAGAATCTGTCCATTTCATCCATGTTCTCTAATTTGGCTTACAGTCGTTCATAGTAATCTTTTATCCTTTTTTATTTTCATGTATGGTAGGTAGAGTGATATCCTTTTTTCATTTCTAGTTTTGGGAATTTGTACCCTCTCTCCTTTTTTTTGGCCAGTCTAGCTAAAGTTTGTTGGCTTCACTGATCTTTTTACAGAACCAACTTCTGGTCATTGATTTTTTCTGTTGTTTTTCTATTGTCTATTTCATTGATTTTCATTATAATTTTATAATACCCTTTCTCATACTTGCTTTCAGTTTGGTTTACTCATTATCTAGTTTCTTAAAGGTCTAGTGATTGATTTGAGGCCTTTTCCCTCATTTTTATATAGGCATTCAATCTTATAAATTCTCCTTTGCCATTCCAGAAATTTGATATATATATATAATTATATATATGTATGTTTTGTTTAGTTAAAAATGTAGTTCTTTTCCATTTGACTTATTCTTTATGATTTAGAAATTTGTTTTAAAATATTTGGGATTTCCTAGATTCCTGTTTTTCTATTCTAATTTTGATGTGTTTGGAGAACATACTTTGTATTTCAGTATTTTCAAATGTATTGACTTTGTTTTGTGTTAATTTCTCCATTTTTGAAGGATTTTTTTGCTAGAAATGGAATTATCTTTTTATTATAGCATTTGAATGACATTCATCTCAGTGTCTTGTGGCTTCCATGTTTTATTAGAAGTTAGCTGTTAAACTCTTATTAAAGATAGTTTGTAAGTGTATTTATTTTTAGATTCTTAGTAGATATCCAAGTGGCAACATTAAGGAACATTCGGATATATGAATCTGCAGTTTAGGGGAGTAGTCTAGGCTGGAGACAGTAATCTGAGTTTTTGGCATATAGATTATCATCTAAAGTCATATCACGAATGAGCTCACCAAAGCTGCGTATAGATTAAGAAAACTAAGTACTGAGCCCTGGGATACTACAACGCAAAGATGGAGGTGGGGGTGGGGTGGGCGGGGAGCACATGAGAAGGAGCCAGCAAAATTGTCTGAGAAGGATAAACTAGTGAGGTGGGAAGAAAGCATGACCATGGTGTCCTTGAAGCCCGCAAAAGAAGTGTTGCAAGGATATGGGAGTGTTGTGTCATTTCAGGTGCTGCTGAGAGATCACATAGGCAATAAGAATTGAACACTGGATTTAGTACAGTGCAGGTTATTATGGATCTTTGACCAGGCCAATTGCATTGGGGTAACTAGGGTGAAAGCCTAATTAGTGTGGGTTTACTAGTGAGTGGGAGAACTGGATGTGGCTATAGGCAACTCTTTTGGGAAATTTTGCTATAAGTATGGGCAGATAATGGCAGTAGTAGTTGGAGTTTGTTAAAATGGAAGATTTTAGCATGTCTTTTAACACTGATTCAAGATCATAGTATCATGACATTTCAACCAGTCCCATATTTCTTAAGTTTAACTTGATGATTTCACTTCAGAAATTTTCTCTCTACTGAGGTCGACTCAGGGATTTTCCCCTTGGAGGATAATTGCAGCCTATTTATACCTGTCTGTTAGCCTTTTTGGCTCCTATCCTTCCTACTTTTGCATCTGAAATGATCACTGCATTACTCCCTATTCTGGTCTCATGACTCCTGTCATAGCCCTCAAAGCATCTTTCAGGGTTCTAATTATGTCCCATCTTCTTTGTGACAGTCACTGAGTACTGTTTCTTACTGCTTGCTTCCTATATTCACTTAAGCAGCTTATGTGCTACGCTAGGGCTAAAATGAATAATATTTGGCTGGTCCTTGTCTTAAAGGAGCTCACAGTCTAGAGCTAAACTGTTCAATACAGTAGCCACTAGACACACATGGTAATTTAGACTTAGTAAAATTAAATACAGTAAACAATTTATTTCCTCATTTGTAGCAGGGACATTTCAGATGCTCAGCAGCCACATGTGGTTAGAACCTGCTCCTTTGGAGTACGGAGATATAGAACATTTCCATCAATACAGAAAGTTCTACTGTATAGTACAGTGGTCTAGAGAAGACTGCTACACAATTACACATCAATGCTATAATTATTTTTACTACTCAATTTGGCATTTAATAAAAAGTGACCATGTGATTTTAACTAGTTCATGCATTCCCCTAACTAAAATGAAAACTGAGGCCAGAGTACATTTTCTTTCATAAGCCCCACCTTTACTTTACTGCTTTACTGTAGCACTAGCTCACTGAAAGTATACAACGAACATGAAATATAATTTTCTGTTTGCCATGGATAACTTTCTCATAGAGGACTCAGGGCCGTGGAGCATGCTGTGAATTTAAGCAGAGCAGTATTATCTGTTCCAGATAACTTTTCTTCAGTGCCTGGGTGGTATGAAGTATAAGATGGGGCTTTTCAGGCTTCATTACACATGGGAATCACTTGGAGAACTTTAAAAAATACTGAGGCCTACCCTAGAAACTCTGATTTAATTGCTTTTGGGTGTGGCATGGACATTGAGATATTAAAAACCTCCCAGGTGATTCTAAATTGCAGCCTAGGTTGAGATCTACCAGTAAAAGAGATTGTACCCCCAATCTTCACCTTCGATTCTGCTCATTTACAGCTATAAATCTGTTACCAGTACCTTTAAATTTCCTTTTATGTTACTTAATAATACTTTTTCCTTCCTTACAGTTTCTTATCTCGATAATCATTATGGTCCTTCTTACACTGATGACTGTCACACTGGATCCTCCTCAGAAATTACCGGACTTATTTTCTGTATTGGTGTGTTTTGTATCCTGCTTGAAATTCTTGTTCTTCTTTATATATTTTAACATTATAATAATGTGGGATTCCAAAAACAGAAGAAATCAGAAGAAAATCAACTAGCTCTATGTGAAACGTGAAAATGTTAACAAGTGCTAAAAGGTTTTGTGATTTTTTTTTTGCTATGTATAAATAAAATTACCATTTTGAGGATTATAAAATTATAGAAAAGGAAATAGTAAAGTCATTGTTCTGTACACAAATGTATAGGGGTACCAAAGTCCAATGGAGGCTTTTATTTTCCTAACCATTAAGTAGCCAAGACATACTGGTTTTATTAATAATCAGCTATTCAAGCAGGAAAATAAGATATTTTTAATCCAAGCATTTACTTAGGAAATGTACTCTATAATTTACTATCTTGGAAAAAAATCTGCAAATACAGTGAGCTTGATGGGAGATTTTAGCCCCTTTTTTTGAAAGGAAATTACTAATTTTGGTATTTAAATGTAGTGTTCCTTACATTTTAGAATATAATAATGTGTGCTTCATTCTTTAGAAATTGTATCTCAGGGATTAAATTTGTGATAATCTTTTAAATGACTATGAGAAGGCAGCTTAAATTGCTTGAAGACTTACTACATGTGCAAACTTTAATTTTTTTTAACAAGGCAGAGAGATTAATCTCTGTTATTTCTAAGAATACTGATTTAGTTGAATGTAATTAATGAATTTTCCTGAATTTACATCTAAGTGGTTTGAGAGGTCTTTTTATTACTCATGATCACTAGATTCTAAACTTCCAGGATAATTTTGTTTAAGTTAAATGGCTTTATGTAGGATTTAGTCTTTTTGTGCTTTTTGTTTGTTAGGACATGGTTCAAGGTTACCACTATGATAAGCATTGATTCATATCATGCTTTGTGTTAACCTGACCCTGTTAATACTATATCACTATTTATTAGCAGAGGCCCATCTTTACTATAGTATTCAATTGGTAAAAATAATGTATTATATCCATGTTGTTGTTTCTCATGTAAAGGTGTTTTCTTTAGTCTCTGTGATAAAAATAAAATCATTGTCCCATCAATCTATATTTTAATGAATATATTTATTTCATAAGATAGCCATTGAAGCATAAGTGGTAGTATATTTTAAAACAATGCAAGCCAAACACATTACACACAAAGAAAATGTGGTTCTAGACATGGACAACCACAGGCAGATACAAGAAGGTATGATAAAGGAAGTGGTTTTAGACAAAGTGAAAATCAAGAAGTATTTCTTTTCTTTCTCAAAGTAAATGTACATAAAGACTCAAAGGGCAGGTCAGCAGAGAAAAGCAGCCTTGAATCACTGCCGAATCAGCAGGAACATCGCTGTCCATGGTCACCATCTGTAATCAAGTGTGCCCAAATGTCAGCATCTTGGCTGGCGAGCATAGTCTTATTTTTTTAGTTTTTATTTTTTTGTAATAGCATACTTGTGTCTAACACAGGATGATGATTTAAATCAGTGATGAGGAAGTTCTAACTTCTGAATAACCTGAATAGGAAATGTTACTTTTTAAAAACAAAAGTATATAAACATTAGTAAAATAGAATGCACCCATATTCACGGTATCTTATAGATAAATTCTGTAAATATTTTCTAGATGATTTAATCTAATCTTACCAAGTTAGTTACATTATAGTTTTATGGAGACTTATAGCAATTATAGGTCAAGTATCTCATATCTATTAGAAACCAGTTTAAGGAGAGTCCACTTCGAACTTGGAGGGATTAAGTTCCAAAATACCAAAAATGTCCAGTGATGAATTAAGATCATAGAAACAGGCAATTCCAAAGCACTTCTCAGCTACTCCCAGGATTATAGGAATGTTTTAACATAAAGATATTTAGGTTATGCAAAAATATTAACAATTTCTCACTTCACTAATACACCTGTGAAAAATGAACCCTTCTAAATTATTTTCAAGTTCATTTTAGAGGGAAGGGCCATTTCTGAGAAATGCAGTTTTCTCTGTTGCCAATAGGTTTGCTTCTTAAAATGAAGCGAATAGGGTGTATGTTCATGTATCAAATATGAAGCACACAGAAGTCATTTTCCTTTGAGGCCGTAGGGAGGGGAGAAAAATCCCCGATGTAGCATTCTGTCCAAATGATAAACCACAACTACGTGAGTGAAACATTTACAAAAGTCAAGGCAGCCAAAGGAGCCTCTCTGTTCAATACAGAGTAAGAGATGGATAGGATATAACTAAATAATGGTTGGAGAAACACAACAATTTCAAGTCTCAATTGTCTCTTCTGCTATGTTCATTCGAAAATCAGGGCCAAGTGTATTGCTCCCCATTCAGCCCCCATATAAACATTAGTTTTGTGTGTGGATGTTTCTGCTTTGTCCTTCATGTGGCCTCCAAGGGTGATAAAGCGAGAGTCATATGATCCTCAATGAAGAGAACTGAGAAATGATTCTTAGCAGGCCCAGCTGTTCTGAAAGGCAAAAGCTTAGTATATCTAGAGGTCAAATATACAGTAACTGATTTAATAGCATTAAGCATATACCTGCATAACTTGGATTACATATGAAAACCAATCTACTTCTTGACCCTTTATTTCCTTATGAATATAGGTTTCTTTATATGTTCTGGCTTACATTCTAAGGTTTTCAGTGCTACAACACAAAGGGATTATCCTTTTGGGTACGTTTTAGGTAATGTCCTATTATAAGGGCTGTATCACAAAGAGCTCTTAATATTTAGCAGACAGATTATCTTAAAATATTTAATACCAATAAAATCATTAGTGACGACTGGTTTAATAGATAATTGGGCTATTGTTTAATATCTATCATTTAATAGTTAAAAAAATAACTTTCATTTTAAGAGGTAAATCTAGACTTTCTAAAGGAAAATTGGTTACTTTCAACCTTATTTTGTTAAATTTTATTTTAGGTTTTTATAAAGTATTTATTTTCATAATACACTGAATTAAACGACATGGTAATATCTTGTACAAATTTCGTTAAGGCTCAGAACAAGTACCAAGGAATAGCAGTTTTCTCCTGCAGAAATGGTCAAAGAAAAGTATAGATAAAGTTTATAAAAATCATGTTATCAAGTTATAGCACATTCTGTGATCCCTTCTTCCCCTTTATATTTTGTGACAGCACAAACATGATATGAAACACTACCATAGAACAACAAATTAATGCTTTAAAATAACTTGGAGAGGATCACATTGACCCCATAAAACATTTTTTTTCCCTATAAATTCAGTAGAGTCTGTAGTTCAGTTTAAAAACAACTTCATATTTAAATGTCTACTAAAAATATATTCCAGTATTTTATAAAAGTTGTGAAAATTTTAAAACATTTTTTTTTTCTGTACAAGGATAGGAATAGCCAGAATAGAAAAAAGTATCACTGAAATAGTGGCTACAAAAACTTCTAAATTTTAAAAAGGATCTAATTAATATACATCTGGGCCTTTTAATGGGAAAACTGATACCTAATTCCACTCACCATTAAATTTAATCTTTTAAAATCTATAGCTCTACCAAAGTGCCATTTTCATAAATGCTTTATTGAGTCTATCCACAGATGCTAAAACTATACAGAAGCATATATGATATAGAATATAAGTCAAGATCCTTGTCTACATGTTGGCTCACTCATTAAAGGGTCAAGAAGAAATGTATTATTTACATTGAGATTATCTACTGGTGTGTGTAGAAAGTTTAAATTAGCTGCAAGAAATTTTATCTACACATGCACCTGCCTAGTGCTATGATCTGGTATTTACTGGGCAGATTAATTACAAACATTTTTTCTGTCCCTTTAAATATGATCAGGCAGATGCAAAAGTTGGTGTTCATAGTGAGTGCATTTCTTCTAAATGCCTGCAGGATATAAAAGATGATTATAAAAGATTATTATTAAATCAAGAATTAGTTCCCAAATTAATATGCATCTCATATATGATGTAAGAAATGATTTAAAACATCCATTTACCATGTAATTTCATACCTAGTTTAGTTAGATACTGTTAATCTCTCATTTGCTTATTTTTTATTCTTCTAAGCAAGATTCACCTTCACAAATAATTATCAACACGACTACGCTGATACTCTTCACTTTATGTGAATATGGATTTTGATGTACTTCTGAGAATTCTAAAACTCCAACATGACCTATTGAAAACACCAAAATCTACATGCCTTTTGTCTATAAGCCTTAAGGGCCTTTCAGCAGGTGCTTCCTCCAACAGCTGCCCCCCCAAAAAAGACAGTATTTACTGACATTCCTATTCACAGTATGTCCCGCTGGGGACTCCTAGTGGTGGTAGAAGTTTCTTTTTGGCTTTAAGACCCTTGTGTGAAAAGGAAGACTTTGAAGAAAGCAGCCATTGGCAATTGATGGCATATATTCCCACAGGGCATATGGCCCATTCGGTCCTGAAATATCCCTTCTTTGATTACATTGGCAGCTATGAAGAAGTAACACGCGGTGGGCCGCTATTGAGAGTCTGAATATTCTCGGTCTATAAGAAGATAGGCTGCCAACTTGACAATCAACTTTTGCCAACTCTCACTTAAGTTTGGTCTGAATTCCTGTAGATTTTAAGCACTCTCATGTTCACTTAAATATCCTTATAGGTTATTGATACATAGTTATCAGAACTAATGATAATACTATAGAGGAAAGGAAGACTATCATTTAGTAAATAGTTATTATGGAGGAGGTACTAATTAATTATTTTGTATAATCTCACTGTCCCATGTATAATTAAGGTTTAAGGAACCAAATATCTTGTTTAAGGCCACATAACTAAGTAGAAAATAGAACTGGTGTTGGACATCTAATCCAAATATTGTTCTCTATTACAATGCCAGCCCCTACAAAGACATTTCATCAATTGATCATGGCTGCTAAAATTATGTTCAGAAAGATTCTAAGGCCAAATTCAGGATTTAGCAAAAATAAATTGATCAGTGTGAGGTATGTCAAGCACAAGAGTGGAGTAGCAATATGTTTGTTATCTCTACATTGCCATACTGGTTCTGAAGATAAATATCTCAGAACACAAATGAAAAGCAATTTAGATACAGTGATGTAGTTTATGAGCAGTATTTTGACAGGACTTATCCTTCATATAGTAATTATATTCTTTCTAAAACATTTTGCATTGTTGCTTCCTTAATAATCTTCACTGGCCCACTTCTGCCTAATGAATAAATCCTGAACTTAGTAGCCTGGTGATTACAATTGTCAATGATGTGGCTGGAATCTACCATTCAATCATTTGCTTCTCTGCCTAGCATGTTTACACCTACTGAAATCACCCATTTTTCAAATTCCAACTTCCACGTAAAGTACAAAGTTTCCATTACTAGGGTCTGGATGACCCTCTGACATATTGTACCATGGAATAACTAGAACTGATTTAAAAATCATGAACCCTTAAATAATGACCTAGTCATCCCGACCTGAGATAATCTATGCGTTGTATTTCTATATTACTGCTTATTCTTCATTTGGTACTTAGAGAGGAATATTTATATTCCTTCAGTCTGAAGAGCAAAGAACTTCTGTCAACTCTTGTGCTCTATATACCCCATGAAAGAGTGACACATTTGACTGTTCAAAGTACAGAACACTGGTCCACAGTTTACTACTAATACGACATGTCATTACTCTTACACAACACTCTTTCTCACAATTTAGTCTCCCTTTCACTGTCTACTCTCAAGTCCAATGGGCCTTTGCGCTTCCTAATTTCATTAAGACCAGCCCATTCTATCTCCCCTCTGCGACCAAGCATGTAAGACAGGTACAAAGATCCAGTTTTCTCCTCAGGTTCAGGAGAGCATACAGTGTTTAAGATTTAGATTCAGTGTGGGAGGAAGGAGGTTTCACTTCTGCCTTAGGCACAATCTACATTAGTTACCCCAAGCTTCTACCAGAGGGACCGCCATGTTGAAAATTTTCAACTCCTCCACTAATCAAGCTGATTCTGACCCTCTCTGGACTCAATCCTTTTTTGCATTTGCTATTACCCAGAATCCTGGAAAGAAGAAGGGTCTGAACTTGTATCACTATCATAGCTTGCCTTGTATTATTTCATGTATATAATATAAATCTTGTATCCTTAGCTTGAATACTAGGTTTCAAAAAGTTGGCATTTATGCACAGTGCTGTGTTTATACTAAGCCTCATACTTTTGTTTATCAAGGATTTATCTACCTTGTTTCTAGATAAAGTATCCCTGGTATCCCCAGCAGTATCCTGTTAAGATTAATCAAAATCATGCCTTTTCTCCCTACCCACCTTTTTGCTGGTCTCCATACCATCTATGGCCTATGGGTTGATGTCACCCTTACTCACAGTCTTTCTTGTGGTAACATTATTTAATAAAGGATTCACTTTTTAAAGGCTTTAGGAGCGAATCTGTATAGGGTAGTTCCCCTGACTGAACAATACAGGTCAGGAGGAACAATCACTGAAGAAAGATGGCGGGAGCTAATGTTCAGACAGGGGAGTTGGACACAGTGGCCTTGGAAGTACAATGACTGTTAGAGGTTTCTAGGACATAGGACAAAATCAGGAATTTAACACCCTCCCTTAGTCATGCCAGTTGGGCAGCCATGACAAATGTACAAAGGAAGAGCAATGAGAGAACATGGAAGAGAGGAACCTGAGGAAGCTTAGTGTAAGGTGAGATATAAACAGGGTTTGAAAGATGGGCGAAATTTTGACAATGATGGAGGAAAAGGTATGCTAGGAAGAGGAGACAAGAACAAAGGTAAAGGAAGGAGAAAGGCACTTTCTAGGGATGTGTCTGGAGAATGGCAAATAATTTGGAGTGACCGAGACACAAAGACAAATTGGAAAGGCAAATTGGTGACATCAGGGAGAGTTCTGAATGTCAGTATAAATTCGGGTTTTACTGTGGATATGGCGGACTGATACCTTCTAAAGCATGATTTATCCAGTAGCAGGACAGGCTGTAGAGGAAAGGGACTAAAGGATAGAGAGGCAAGTTGCAATGGAGATGATGATAATCTAAATGAGGGGTAATAAAGGAATAAACTAATGCAGTGGGAACAGAATAAAGAAGTAAACATTTTTGGAAGTGATATGATGTGGCAGCAGTTTGGATGGCGGGACAAAAAGAGAGACAGAATTTTGAGGTTTTGAGCCTTACCATTAGATGAATATAATCCCCAGAAAGGCAGAATGAAGAACAAATTGGGGGCAGGAGAAATAATGAAATCAGCACACTTGGGGGACAATGTATAGTAGCTGAGATGTGGGCTTACAGTTCAGGAGGAGGATCACAAATAGATTTGGAGACAATAAACAACACTAAGGTGAGAATTAAAGTCAAGGGAATGGATGTGATCATGAAGAAATTGCCTGAAGTGAGAAGAAAACACAGTCAAGAGAACCCAGAGAACTACCTCCAAGGTAAATCAAGTTTCATTTCACTGTTATTTTCTGTAGCTGCCCCACTAAAAAGGAGGTTGACTGGTAGGTTAACCTTAATTCTTTCAAAGTTTTTTGAAAGTACAACTCAAATTAAAGACTCAGATAATCTTTGCTATCATCGATGAACACAAAGCTATTCTCAGTACTCTTAAGTTATCCCCAAGTTCAGTAATGAGACTGTCATATACTCAATGTGTATGTTTGCTTGCCAAATATGTAACTGCGAATATGTATTTATGATCACCATCTAATAGTTCTCTGTTGGATTTCCAAGGGTCAGAAAATTTTTAAAATATTTGACCTTATAATGAATAAATATGCATATGCATGTGTATATATACTATATCCTTACTACTTAATAGGAGCTAAAACCTTCAACTAGTAGGAAAAATTGACATTCATAGATTACTGCTCTGTAGTGGGTAAGAGCACAGACTTCGGCACCAAACGACTCCGGTTAGTATCCTGGCTATCTCTCAGAACTGATCCTAGGACAAGGCACTTAATCTCTTTGTGCTCAGTTTCCTTACCTATAAAATAAAGATAACAACTATATCTACTCCACTTAAGTTGTGGAAGTTAAACGGCTTATGTATAAAGTGCTTATAGTAGTGCTTGGCACACTTAAAGTGCTCAATAAATGTTAGATATTATTATAAATTATTATTTGTTGTATACAACAGAATGAACATTTTAACGAGTGAAAGTAACAATTTTCTATATAAGATGCTTTGCAAATATTTTAAGAAGAGCTAGTTTGCTAGAAAGCTAGTATTAACTGAGATACCATTTCAAAGAAATGTATTTTCAGGATACAATAGAATTCTTTCATTATGCATTAATTTTTTTTCTAAGAGATAGCAGGCAACATCTGGTTAGTTTCTAAGAAAATTGATACTGATTCCACTAAGTCTGGGATAATGCTAGTTCTTAATGTGAACCTTCGGTTACAGGTGTACCAAACACTAATGTCACATCGTGCTTCATATTGTGTCTAGCTAAGTTATGTTATATTTCTAAATATGTCATTTTTACATGAATTGCTGAATTCACAAAAGGTATTTTTAAGAAAAGGTACAACTAATTAATATATAATTATTTAATTAATGCATCACATTTCCAAATCAATAGACTTGTTATATCTTTTTAGTCAGGTATGCCCTACAGAAACTATAACCCACCTGTCAGTATCTAGTTAACTACTTATACCAAAGGTGCTCAATTAAGGGCTCTCTTTATATTCACTTAAAAATATGCCCTCCCTGACTTTAAAGCAAGCCTAGTCGGCTCAACACTGTTCTCTTTCAATCAGCCTCTACCTCAGAGATCTTGTCAGACTGCCCTCCTAATTGTTTATAAGAATAGATTAAACATAATTTCAACTAAAACTCTGAAGCGCATGGCCCTGCTTTCTTTGCAGACAGTACCAAATTTGATAATGTAAATAAAATGTTTCCACCTGAACAAAACAGTAAAATTTAACAAGGCTAAACTTAATTAGAAAGGTGCAACAGTACCTCAATTTAAAATGGCTTTAAGGAATTCATAGCTGTCAAGATGATGTAACTCTGTATGAAAGAAAAAAAAATTTTTTTCAGAAAGCAGTTCAAAGTTAAGTTGTCACAGTATGTGATGCAGAATAAATGCTGAATTAAAATGAAATTCAAATAATGAATCCAAATGTAAATGTTTTATTAAAACCCAAATGTTTTATTTTAAATTATAAATTGCAGCTCTGGGGCTATAAATTCTCATTTCAACATCTTGATTTGCTCGATTCTGTTCTAGAATGTACATTAAAAAGTTTAGGATGAAAACTGCTAGAAATTTATTATTATAATGTATGTTTATGGTTTATTACAATTACTTGTCTTTCGTGCTAGATTTTATAATTCCTATGTCTGTCTTGTTTATTAGCGTACACTCAATGCTAGAACAGTGCCTGGCTCACATTAGGTATTTAGTAAATATTACATGCATGCGGTATGTAGAGATAGCAATTTATAAGTATTTGAAAATATCTAGATAATTTCTTCAAAAAATTCTTAGAGTGGCCATTTGTTTTTATTCATTCACTGAACACACATTACGGACCTTCCATTTGGGTTTTATACTAGTCTCCTTGGCTACGGTATAGAGGATAAGATTTTACTTGTTTGCCAACACAGAGTCCAGAAAGGCCCTGTGACCAGACAATCACAATACACTACAACACGATACATTTATAAACATTCAGACAAGTGTTGTAGAAGCCTAGAAGAAATTTAGCTTTACCTAGGCTAGCTCAGGAAAGTTTCACAGATATGACATCTGAGGCTGACCTCAGAATGAGCAGAAGTTTGCTAGACAGAGAAGGAAAAAAGAGCAAACCAAGTAGAGAGAGAAGCAGCAGAGGGGCCTGGAGTCCCAACAGAGAGAGATTGCAGGGCTAAAGCATGTGGTGTGAATGGTGTGAATTAAAGTGACTACTTTCCTTCAATGTGAGGGCTAAGCTGGAGTAAAAAATCACCTAACATTTGCTTACTATACAAGTCCTCCTTTAAACTATATAATTAGCTCTATAATACTATAAATATTTACATAATTATTATAAATATGTGTTTAAAATAAATAAACCACTTAGAGAATTTATCTAACTCTTTTTCGAGTTTTTCTGACTAAAAGTTAGAATGGGGGGAAAAAAAAATGTTCACCTGTCAGGTGGCATAAAACCAATTTCTACTAAATGTGCCAGAATAATTTTTCTCTACCTCAAGAACAGTTAGTCTTCAGTCTGTTCATTACTGTCTTTTTATAGTATTTTTATTTAATAAAACCTATTAAGACTACCATACAAATCTCTTTACTTATGCTTTTATCTTTTAGCTGATCAATTTTTATATTGCTGACATCCCTTCTTCACCATTTGCTCATTTAAAAATTCATAGTATGTGAGATATGTCTCTGGAGAAAATGTCTATAAAATTTGTTACAGCTGGCAAATGTGTATGAGTCAGTGATAGCACATGACTAAATGCTTCACAGAAAATAAAATTTGTTTCTGTAGTAAGCAGAACTGTTTAAATGTTATTTATTTTTATGTTTCAAAGAAAATATATTGTGAAGTGCTGCATTGATTTAATACGCAACTATGTCTGTGTACACGCTGTAGAAGGAAAATTTATGAAACCTTTGCACAACTCCTTTAATTGAATTTTCCAAATCTCTCACCACACACAAATAATCAATATCTTCTGCAGAGAAAACCAGTCAGAATTATTACAGTCTTTCGTTTCAATTTTGTTGTCATCAGCACATACAGAGCACCTGGATATTTGTAACGTCTGATACCAAGTTATTTATACCTCGTAAACACATAATTGCTATTAAATGAGTTCAAATCTATGGTTTAATTTTTTTTTTACTGATTACTTAAAAGATAAAAATTATCATACTTCTAGTAAAGTATAAAAACATTTAAATCACTGAAAAATTATTTAGGTTTTAAATATATACTTTTGCCTTAAATCCTAGACAAATCTCAAGCAAGCAGTTGAAATGTATCCTCCAAACAGTAATGAATAATGTAAAACAAGAGCATTAAGATTATTAATAGGAAAGGTATGACCCGAGTACAGCGTACATGACAGCTGAATGCTTATAAAGAGCTGAGGACTACAGTTGTACATTAATGTATATTTGTGACACCAAAATTGATATCTCCATTTTTTATCTCCAGATTAAGAATGTTAAAGCATAGGGGGAAATTTTGTTGTTTCCTGTAAGACTCATCATGTCTAAACTTCAAACCTCGGTGTTTTTAAAACTGAAGAATTTGTTTGAAAAAAGATACTGTTTAAGATATGATAGAAAAAAACTAAAAGGGTAGCAGTCTCCTAGGAGTAAAATTATTCAGCTGATATGATGAATACTTTTTCAAGACTAAGTGGGGGAAAGAACAACATATTTTTAAGTTGAAAAATACTTCAGTGGGTGGTTAGAATGAAAAGGCAGTACCAAACTATTTTATAGTCTTAGAACAAGAGTTTAAAATTTGTCCTGTGGTCCAAAAATTTTAAAACTTTAAAGTCCTACAACCTAGATGAATCTTACAATGTAAGAAGACAGTAAATTAGCTAAAGAAAACAGAAACATTATACTCCGTGCTTTTCTTTTTTAAGGCTAGAGCTAGAAATTCTGAAATATTTTGGATTACAAAAAGCTGAAACAATCAACTTTTTTGAACAATGTAAAGTTCAGATAGTTAACATTTCATTTAAAATATGCATACTACAACCTACACAATTATTCTCAAAAACAATAAAATATGTTTTGGACTAAAGCTAAATGTCTAGATTTCATATCTTGGCAACTGATCTACAATCTGCTTACATTCTTTTCAAAAATATTTTGTTTACTGGAAGTACTAGTCACAGACAAACAATGATGGTATTTTCTAATATCTCCGGATAAAATGAAAAATACTAAGTACTATATAATGCCATCTATTGACTTAGGAATATTTGTATCAAGTTGTTTTAAGTTGAGGTTGATTATGTAAAGTAAATAAATTTCATGCCTTGCCATGTGATGATAATGTGACATTCCATTTAATCAACCCATTGAATGGTCATATGTTTTAAATCTTCAGCATGACGAATTAAAAATAATTATGAAAATTCACATCCAAATATAACAGAGAAAGAACCTTTCATTACATTATTTTTCTAATAGTCATAAAGCCAATATTATTAAGGAAAGTGAAGTTAGGATTACTTCCTAAGTAACTGAAAAAAGAAAGAAGCTTTCTTTTGTTTAAGAAATTTATACTTAGAAAAGATGGAATCCTCTTTTATTTATACACTCTGTCAAGGCATTCCCTGATTTGCAAGGTTCAGTTCTTCTGTAAACTATGATAATCTCAGTGTACCTTTTCGTGTTGTCTATGTTTAACTTTTCTGAAGAATAAGTTATATAAAGCCTTAAGAATATATGTCAGATGTCTATTTAAAACACTAGAGTGATATTTTTATAATTATACTCCTCTGCTTGTAAGGAAGATGGCAACTGATACTAAACAAACTAGCACTGAAATAAAAAAAAAAGAGAACTAAAGGACCAATGTGAAGGGCGATGACAGCATCAGTGTTAGAATTCTCCTGGTACTGTCTACTCTAACTATTCTAGGAAAATTTAATAAGAATCTGAAAGGATATTCTTTCGATAGTGAAACAAATAATTTATTTGTTCTTATTTTCATAATTACCTAACTAAGCAAATTCAATACATGTTATAGGGCTGATTTTTATATTACATAATTTCTAACTATATAATTTCTAATATTATAAAGATTCCCAAAATGTCTAAAAATGCTGACAATTCTCAGTAATAGCATTAGTAAAAGAAAGAGTAAAGTAGAAATTTCTATAAAAAATTAAAGGCTAGATCCCAAAATGAAGGATATATAAAGTAAATTAGTTTGAGATGTTAAAAAAAACACTAAGTCCTATTAAAATGAATGTATGAATAAGAGGGTGAAAGTTGTTAACTTAGCAAATTTATATATATATGTGTGTGCACGTGTTGGTGTACAGCATTTTTAATAAAAAAACAAAACAAAAAGTACCACTAAAATTTTTTAAATGCACATATTTAGAATAAGAGAAAGAGGAGGGGAAAGCACTCAGAAAAATATATAGCTCAAATTCAAATTATAAAGAAAATAAGCTTCAATCTATTTTTTAGGCATTACTTCAAAATAGTTAAAGAGCTAATAAAGATTTCAATACCTCAGGAAATAGAAAGAAAAAATGCAGCTCTTGCTAAGAAACAGAAATGAAAGATGACTTATATATTCTAATACATACAATATGTATTAATATAGACTATATATGTATATATCTTAATTCAGTTTTCATTTAAACAACAACGAATAATCAATGCTTATGAGAAATTTTAAAACATGATTTAGTGATACAATCCTCTAATACTTAGTCTTTAGGGAAAACCTGGTAATGAGCAAATCAGTTTTAATGCCTAAGATATTAGAAAATAGTTTTAAGGCTGATCATGCACAAACAAACAATCAGTATATACTGGATATCTAAAAGAAGAAAACTTTTAACACATGGACATAATTTTAATGTTTTAATAAATGTTCAGATAAAGAAACATGCTTTTGGAAAATTTTTTCCCATTAAGTTTTAGCAATGACAATCACTTATTCTATAATTTTCCCTTCCTCATTTTTTAAAACTGCTGTCAAAAACCAACTATGTAAAGCCTAATTCTAATTAGTTCCAGGAAATTACAGATTAAAAAAAAAAATCACACAATTGGCAATAGAATATACAGACTCAAGATTTCCTCTAACTAAAACAAAACATTCCGATTTCCCATTTTGATCCTCTAATACCTGTCGTTAGGAAAGACTGAAACCACTGAAACCCAGTTATACATTAAAATCAAGTTACATAGCATAAGAGAGATCTCAAAAGCTTTTTCCAAGAAAAAGCTACCTTCATGTTCTTAAACTCTTGGGATCACAATGGAAGTTAGCTGCTACATTAAACAGATCAGGAAGCCTACCCTGCTCCCTTCCCACATGAGTTTTGGGAAAGTCTTGCCATAGGTGCTGGCTTGCCCTGAGCTAGTTGGCTTTTGGAACTGTCCAGCAGGTAATCTCGGCATTGTCCACTGCAATCTCATCATCGGCTTACTAAAGATCCTAAGCACAGTCTAAAATACTAGATTGGTTGGACCAGTTTCAGTTATGCCTCATGTTTGAATCTAAAAGCTGGAATGACTGGATGATTTGATTTGTTTCAGGAAAAGGCAACATGGAATAATGAAAAGACTATATTTCTTGAGGTAAGACTAGTATTTTGTTGGAAACCCTGCTCTGACACTTAAGAAAAGCATTTTTGGGCAAGTTACTTAATATTTTCTGTGTCACTGTTCCTTATCTATAATGACAATGATAATAGCTATCTTGCACAGTTGCTTGTAAAAATCTGCTGATCCTAGTGTTGGGAACATATAATTATTGGTCCTCAAAATGGTAGTCACCGGTACTCAAAAATGGTAGACTAAAAATATGGCTTTTAGTCCATTTCAAGGCTTCTCTGTTTGCAGACATTGCTAATGGGATTCATGTCAGTAATATTTAAACGATCCCTCTTAAGTTGGTCTAAAGACATTTTAATATTTCGTAATCTATGATTATTTTGCTTACTGAGATGTGTATGTGCATGTGTTATGGAAACTTAAAACCTGTTAATTTAGTTTCCCATGCTGTGATATGCTCAGAGGCATGAATTAACAGTAGATCAAATGTCATTAATGATCTGAAAGTTTTTAGAGCACTGGTTACAAAGTAACTTTTTATAAAAGCTTTGTGCATCCTTTTAATTCGCCATTAAAAGTTGCTGTATTCTCAAACAGAACTTTTAATAAAAGTACAAAATTTAAATCTTAAATTGAAATTATATTTCATAAGATATTTAAAAAGTTCAATCATCAGGGAAGTTGATCTCATCAGACATGGTCTTCTGCTAAATGCAATATAAGATTTTTCAAATGAGATTTCTGCTCTTTTAAGAGTACACTGAAGACTCATGATGATTGGTTTTAAATGGTAAAATGAGATGAAAGGATGTTTTATATAATAAAAGAAAACTTTTTACCTTTGTTAGGAAGTCCTGAACTCTTCTTTTCAAACAGTTTTTGTTTTATTACTTTTGTCACTAGAAGAAAAAAAAAGTTATGTTAACAATTAACATGGAATATAAATAATTTCTTATCTTGGAAGAAACAACTTCATGAAACAAAATTCGAAGTAATACATATGTAAAGGTATCAAGTATAAAATGCAGTACCTTATTATATCTTATTTAAAGAATGAGCACTACATTTAAAATGCCCAATACCAGTTTCCAAGGTACATTCTTTCCCTTCACATTTAAGAGAAATCCCTGAAATAACATATCCTGGTAAAAGATATGTGGCTTCTTATTCTTTAAATAATATTTCTATCATATGTTCAGTAGTGATATATATAAATAAGTCTACCAAATTTAAATTTTAAAAAAATGAATAGATTTATATCTAAAATGTAAAATATTAAAATATATATCTAAATTTACAAACAAGGGATGTAGAGACACTATTATAACTCATAAAGTTTTCTTACTTAGTTCTTTTGTTTTCTGCATTTCTCTTTTTAAGAAACGCGATGTACAGGAGATACCAATGAGATTTTCAAGCTCTCTACTGCCCTCCAAAGCCTAAAAGAAAGTCATTTTAAATGAATTAAATATAATAATACTGACAAGTCTAATGAAAATATAGTACACTGTTCCCGTCATCTTAAAAACTTAAACTCTATGGTCAGAAATCTAACGTACTCTGGTAGGTCAACTATTATAAGTCCTAAAATGCCTGAATAAAAATAATTTGTTAACTAAAAAGTCTAAATATAATCTACAAATTTACTTTTAAAAGAGAAAAAGCCATATGTAATTAAAATATTATGTTAATTAATGTTCATATAAGAAAAGAAAGTCTCATGAAAAGTAAATTAAACATATCCCCTGCAAACTCTCTTCCAGATTGGATTTTCTAATCTGGGGCTTCTCTCCTATTCTCCTTTTTTGAATGGGTAGTGGAAATTTGAAATTATGACCCCCCCCCCAAAAAAAGCAAACCTGAATAATACTTAAACTTTGCATTATTTCCATGATTTCTTCTGATGATTTCTCAACTTTAGATAGCAACACCATGAATCTATGAATAAAAAATTTTTTTAGCAAGATCAAGCATTTAAACACAAATCATTTTCAGAACTTTAATTCTTTTTAAAGAAGCTAACAATCAGTTTTCTAATCTTTCTCTTTACCTTTTTCAAAGTGGTAAAAGATGTAAATGCTCCTCCTCCATTCTTTCATTCGTTTACAAACAAAATATGTGTTAGCAATCATCCTGTCTTTTGAAGTTTCACTTTCATTCCCACAGAACAGTGGGAGAGATTATAGATATATGTCCAATCCTGTACAGAATTTTTATAAGAGTTTATTTAAGCCAAAGTGACCAAATGCTGGGAAGCATGATCTCAAATGCTCCTGAGAATGGCAGTTTAGCAGTTTCTTTTATGCATTTGAAATTAAGGAGGGAATGTAAGGAAGATTACATGAAGGTAGGAGAAAACAAGGTACAGGACAGTTAACAAGATTTAGTGCTTCCTTCAGGCGTCTGGAAAAGAGGTTTACTTCTGGCAGTTCAAAGGTGTGTTAACCTAGATGCACAAGAATAACGGGCAGGGCTTGCTTAAAAACCTTTTGCTAAAAAAGTTATAGGCCTGGGGTGTGACAACACATCATAACCTGCCCAGTTAGGAATTTATGATCAGACTACCCTGTGAGGTTACTTTCAGTCACATTTAGTATAGAGCCCCTTTTTCGTCTACAAGATACAGTTGGCGTCTTCCTTTCTCCACAATATTACTTTGAGAACACGAATAGACCACCATCTCCTTATTTACCTATATCTGAGTTAGTGTTACCCAGTGATTTTTTAAATTAAAATAAGTTCTATGGCTTTAATATATTTGTGTGAAAAGACACAAAGGCACTCTCTTAAATTTGAAAACAAAACTTCATTTGTAATCTTATCTCCTAAATGTATCTCTAGTTAGCAGGTTAACACTCCAAAAAGTTCTTTTAGTTTTTTGTTTTTTTTTTAACATTTCTATAACATGTATCATATTTTCTTTCCTTAATATAATATGTATTTTTTGGAGCCACATCATCCATGTCTATAATTTCAAAAGCTGCACAATACGGTACCTAGTAAAACATAGCAAAGATGATTTAACCACTCCCTCATTGTTGCAATTATAGTTTCTTTTCAAATTTTAAAATCTCTTAGCTATATACGATAATCTAGAACAGTGCAGTCTAATAGAAATAAATTGCCAGCCATGTATGTATTTTAAAATTTTCTATCAGTCACATTAAAAGAAATGAAAAGGAATCGGTGAACTTAATTTTAACACTATATTTTATTTAACTGAATATATCAAAGTATATTGGGTAATCATTTCAACATGTAATCAATATTTCAACGTAATCAATATTAAAATTATTCATGATAGTTTACTTTTTTTTTTCAATATCCATTTTTTACTTTATACTCATATCATTTAGGACTAGCCACATTTCAAATGCTCATTAGTCATGTGTGGCTGGCTAGCAACTACTGTTTTGGAGAACACTACGCTATAAAGTTTATGAGAAACTAAGGCTATTTTAATGTTTTCCAAAATCACATCAGTGTTATCCATTAACATTTGTGTGCTATTAAAAATGAGGCAAATATGTTAAATGTTCACACACAATGCGCATATACACTATGTTTCAACTAAGTAAAATATATATCTAAGTATGTGAACAAGGTATGGAGAGATGGCATTATGCGAAAGCTAAAAATTATGTGAGGATAGTGAAATTCTAGTTAATTTTTTTCTTCAAAGTTTTTCCTTTATTATTATGTTTTTCAATTAAAAGTAATCTGTCTTAGCACTGGAATTTCAGTTTGAGAGTGTCAAAAAGGGATTCCAGCTCCTCCCATTGAGTTCAAAAAGCCTGAAGGATCGCCATAATAAAAATAAAATAAATATTAAGGAAAAAAAGAAAAAAAAAAAAGCTTGAAAGAACAAGGGGACTTAAGTGACTTCTACCCAGGGCTGGGAATGTCTAGTTTCCCCTATATCAATGGTCCCTCACCTTTTTGGCACCAGGGACTGGTGCTTCTATGAATATCAAATGCTTGATGATCTGAGGTGGAGCTGAGGCGGTGATGCTAGCATTGGGAAGCAGCTACAAATACATATGAAGCTTCGCTTGCTTGCCCACTGCTAACCTACTGTGCAGCCCGGTTTTTAACAGGCCACAAACTGGTACCATGGCCCCAGGAGTTGCGGACCTCTGCTCTACATTATACCTAAGCTTAAGTGTCTCAGGGGCACAAAGCTGAGGCAAGCAACTACTACGCTATGAGAAGAAATACTATGGATCCTTTACATTGCATTCCTTTCCTGAGAGGACTGGAGTAGCAGAATCTCTCCACGCTGCCTTACCACACCTTAATGAACTGATGGTGCTCCCTGTTGACCCTCAGGGAACTGTGTGGTTAGGGCTGAGACTTGCAGGGTTGCCATCTTGAATGATTTCAAGGAGCTGTTTAAATAAAGATGTGAATGGTGCCCTCAGGAGCTGTGTAATATAGTGTCCCTAAAGGACCTCAGTGAAGATAGTTTTTGGAGGGCTCAGCTAAGCACACTGTTTTGACAACCATAGGGAGTTGTATTGACTGAGTATCAATTATTTGGGGAAATCATTTTCAAGTATCCTTCACATGCCTAAGCTGCTTCCTGTTTCCACTTCAGGACCAAGTGAACAAGGGGACACTTTATTACTCTTCTCATTTTTATGTTAATTTCCTATCCTTTCCTCCTCCTCCTCCTTTACTTTTTCCTAGAAGAAATCAACTCCTCCCATCTCAATGACAACCAAATTCATGGAATGGGTTTATAATACTCATCTATTTATTAAACTTTGAGAAATTCAGAAGTGTGTTCTCTTCCACGTCTTCTGACTCAGTAGAGAACCCTTCACAATCTTTGGAGCTAAACTGTTTGCTGAACAGCTTTTGGGGGAAGTAGGGTTGCTATTGTCTTCATCCTGGACAAATTGACAATTCTCATATTTAATCCCACTTGTGCTAGAGACTGGATTTTTATTGCTGCTGATAGCATTTTTCTGTATTTTTAATGGATGGGATTCAAATTCTATTTTGCTTCCCTTAAACAGTATTATTTGCTTATTAGAAAAAAATGGTCTTTAATGTCTTTAGTTTTCCTTCACTAATTTACTTGTTTCTGAAAACCTATGATCTTTTATTTCTGCCTGCAGAATGTTTTTCATATTCACTGTTATAAAATGTCAGTTATTGTTGCTCCCTCTTTCAAGTTGGTGAGTGAAAGTATCATCAGTGGGTGCTATTCATATTTTAAAGAATGCTATTCCTTTCTTAAACAGATCTGCCTCTGGATGGACTGAATTGGGTCATATTCTTCATCTTATTATGACCCTTGTGAACTGTGTATATGTCAACAGGTACTGCACCCAGATATGCAGTGACTGCTGCTAGTTTCATGATATCTATCTATCTATCTATCTATCTATCTATCTATCTATCTATCTATCTACCTACACACACACACACACACACACACACACACACACGCACACACTCTTACAATATTTGATCAAATCCTGTATTATGGCCAAAACCACTGTAGTACAACTTGAGAAATCTGAAATCTTAGTCAGTTCTTGAATAAACCTTGTCTTTGTTAGTTAATAGAGTAAAAACCCAGCATCGTGTTTTTTTAGCATCTAGTATTTTACACACACACACACACACACATTATATATATATATATAAATATATATATATGAAGCATCTAGTATTTTAAGTGTCTAGGTTAGTCCGCTAAGATATTTTTAAAAATAAACTATGATCCCATTGTTCTGGCATATCAAAAGGTTGTTCAAGTCTTAACTTTTTTTTTTTTCCTCCCAGATTACCTTATCTCTGGGCCAATTCTTAAGGCATGTTAACTATGAATGTCTCCTTCCCTTGAGAAAGCCACATGCCAAAATTTCCTAATTTTCTTAGTAAAGCTTCACTGTGAAATTGAGAGTTCTCTCATTTTCCCCAAAGAGAAAATCTCATTATTCTGAAGAACAACTGAAAAGAGATGGTTTCACCAAAAAAAATCTATGGGGGGATGTATCCATTAATTATGCTTTTAATTTTTTCCATATTAATTACTTTAGTCTCAAGCAAGTCATATGTAATGTAATTTTCAAAACTATCATTCTGCTCCTATTTTGGGTTTTTTCTATCTTGACTACTTTCAATTATTTTCCATTCTTAGCTTCAAATTTAGTTTCACCATTTTCCTTTCCTCTATAAAGTTCCTCAGACGTATTCTAAGGGGAGAACTTAAAATGAACAAAAAGACACTGTCACATTGGCAGTGCTAATCAAAAATTACAGACACGGGCGATTAGCAAGCATTAACTCACCTGCTGCTTGTCATCCTAGAGGTGAACGAAGGGAGCCAAGGGAGGAAGGCAGATAAGGAGCCAGTGACATTTTCAAGATTCTTTAGCATGCAACCCAGGGTGACTACTGTACTGATTGTGTAGGCATTGTGGATATAGTGAAAGAAGAGGTGAAATCTCTAAAATCCATGATAATGGCCTTTAAAGATCTTGATTTCTCCCTTTTGGCAATTTCCCATTGTTTGACATCTGTTTTCCTCATCAAATTATAAGTTCCATGAACACAAGGTCACTGTCTACCTCATTTACTGCTATAACCTGGGTTATCTAGCATGGTATCTGTAGTATGGTAAAAACCTAAAAGTCACATGTACATAAGAGGGATAAAATCCTCAGGTTTTTCTTTATCTTCACAATACTTTGTCTTATTTAAAAAAGGTAAATAGGTCACTGAACCTCTATTTATTGAGCTCTATCTAAATTAATTATTTTGGATGATGATAAATGGATTATAACAATGAAATAAATTGCTAACTTTTTTGTGCTTTTTCAAAGTTCAAAGCACTGTGCTTGTTACTTTACAAGCTATATCTTATTTTATCTTTAAATTAACATTGTGTGGTATTATCTCAACTTTACAGACATGAAAACTGAAGAAACAAGTAATTAATCAGGGTTACATAAAAAGGAACACAGTCAAGGCTGAAACCAGGTGTTTTTGATCTTTGTTCACAGCCATTATACAATATTTCTTCCAGCTTAACACCACTAGAATCAGAATTCCATAGTAAAACTGTTAAAAACACAAATTACCATGCTGCACTCAAGTACTTATGAAGAATATCTCTAAATGTGGCCTAGAAATATGTATTTCCAGGTGATTCTTATGAACATCAAAGTTAATTAAAAGCATTTTCTATTAAGAAAGATGGGTTCAATTTTTTAAAAACTAGACGATATAAAAAATTTGACACTCCTTGTCAAAAAATTTTTTTGTGTTTGGGTCTATTCATTCCATTATGCTCTCAAAAGCTTTCTTCCTGGATGGAATAATTAAGTCCTAGTCTTTTAGCAAGTTTATTGATTACAATACAAATATTGTTGTCTATATTCACTATCCTGCAGGGGTCCCCAGTAACTGGTCCGTGGCCTGTTAGAAACTGCACCACACAGCAGGAGGTAAGCGGTGGGCGAGCAAAGCTTCATCTGTATTCACAGCTGCTCCTCAATCCTAGCGTCACCACCTCAGCTCCGCTTCAGATCATTAAACATTAGAGTCTCATAGGAGCACTGGCCCCTAGTGCCAAAAAGGTTGGGGACTGCTGTACATTAGATCTCTATGACTTATTTCCTACTCATTTCAAGTTTGTATTCTTAAACATTTGTCCTATTCCCCCATTCCCTAGTAACCATTATTTTACTCTTTGTTTTTACAAGTTTGTTTTTTTTAGATTCCACATATAAGTGATATCATACAGTATTTGTCTTTCTCTCTGTCTGACTCATGTCACATAGCATAATGTCCTTAATGTCCACCTATGCAGCTTCAGATGAATTTGAGGACAAAATTTTCCATTTCAGCAAATGCTAGAATTTTTTATACGGCTTACAATCAATCTGTAGATCACACTGGGTAGAAATATTGACATGTTAACAATATTAATTCTTCCTACCCATGAACACAAAATGTCTTTCGATTTATTTAGATCTTCGGTAATTTCTCTCAGCAATGCTTTGTAATTTCAAGTGTACAAGTCTTTCACCTCTTTAGTTACATTTATTCCTAGATATTTTATTTTTTTAGATGATAATGTAAATGGAATTGAATCCTGAGTTCCTTTTCAAATTGTTCATTGCAAGTGTATAGAAACACAACTGGTTTTTGTGTTGATCTTGTATCCTGTAATTTTTCTGAATTTGGTATTAGCTCTAGTAGCTTCTTATGCATTCTTTGGGATTTTCTATATATAAGATCATGTCCTCTGCAAATAGAGATAGGTTTATTTCTTCCTTTCCAATGGGATGTCTTTTATTTCTTTTTCTTGTCTAATTGTTCTGGTAGAATTTCCGGTAATATGTTAAATACCAGTGGTGAAAGTGGGCATGCCTGTCCTGTTGCTAATTTTGGGGGTAAAGTTTTCATCCTTCCATGTCAAAAATTTTAAACAGTTGAAAATAAATCTCCTGTAAATACTGGTTTCTCTCTTAGTCTTTGTTCACCTACAGAATATAGACATAAGTATATCTTCATCCTAAGTTTTTGATAAACATTATCAACTAATTCCCTCCTATAGGCCCTTATTAAAGCAGAAAGTGATCCATAAGTCAATATTCTCGTTCCACGATTCAATACTTAAAATACAGTAAAGAGAAACTCAAAATTATGAACTCTGGTTACTTACCACATTTTAATTGTATACACAGAAAACAAACAACAATCCAGTTCTAGCATAACTCATTACTATTAAAAAAATTTTATTTGGATTAGCATAGATATTTTTTAAAAATCTAAAAAAGTTACTCTTCCACCTAGAAGAGAATAAGCCAGTAATTGAAAATAAGCTTTATATAGTGGGAGGGAGGGATCCTTATAGTGACAGAAATATTCTGTATCTTGACTATGGTGGTGGATACATAAACCTACACATGTGACAAAATTGTATAAAACTAAATACATACACACACACACAGATGAGTACATGTAAAATAGTAAATCTGAATAAAGTTCAATGGATTGTGTCAATGTCAATTCTTGATTATGATATTGTATTACAGTATTTGAAAGATGTTATGTCAGGAAAGTGGGAAAAGGGTACACGTGATCTCTGTTTTACTTCTTACAATGGCATGTGAACCTATAATTATCTGAAAATAAAGTTTAATGAGACTAAATCTTACAGGATAAGCACCATTACTACATTATCATAGTAGTGCCAGCAGCAGCAGCAGCAGCAGCAAACTGCCAAGAGGAAGAAAAGCCAATGGCAGTGAACTATATATTTTCCTTTCAGAGCATAAAGGATATGGAAGTTCACATAAAATATTAATGTGTAGGTGTTTATTTATAAGTGACCTTTATTGACATGTCATTAACTGCTTGTTCTCTGGGGGAAGAAAATTTTAACCTAGACATGGAACTAACTATATTTTCCTGTTGAGAGAATTCTTACATTAAAACTTGCCAAGTTATGATTTCAGGACATAGTCATAAGTGAAAAAAGAAAAGTATAAGAGTATACATTGTATGTCATCTTTGCATAAGAAGAAAAATGAGAAAAAATAAATAAAACAGCTTAAGTTTATAAAAATAAATGTAAGAACGGTAAACTAGAAACTAATGAATTTGGTTACTTACAAGTATTAAGTAGAAGGAACGGGACAGGGAGTGATGCTTCTCAGAGAATACTTTTTTGTAATGTTTTGACTTTTGGAACCACATTAACGTTTTATATAGTTAAACAACAAAATTAAATAAAAAAAGATGAGACAAAATTAAAATCGAATACAAACAGAAACGAGAACTGAGCTACTTCAATGAATGCTTCTTCAAAAACTAATCCAAGCAGTTTTGAACACAGTAATTTGACCATATACCTTCAAGTAAAGACAAAAAATGCAAACAAATTTTGAATGCTCTGCATGTTTCTTTTTACCAGTGCCGAGTCCAGAAGTCTGAAACTATTTTGTATATGCTATAGTACTAAGCAAAGGTGTAAATATATTGCTGCTGGTAGAAGTCAGAGATCTACTGTCTGAGAAGGGGTACAAATATGGAAAGGTGGAATTTAAGGAAAAATCCTATATCCCTATGAACACACGAGTTTAAAAAAGGCCAACTAATAGAAGGAGTGAGAGAGTCGGAAAATTACTACTGTGCAACCAACTTAGTAACAACTGACTCAGTAGAGGAGACTGCTTTCCCCAAAGTGGGTAAGCACCATCCAATCAATTGAAGGTCTGAATAGAACAAAAAGCGAAAGAAAGGACAATCAGTTTCCAGCCTGCCTGTTTAAGACAGGACATCATTTTTCTGCCCTTGGACTGGGATTTACACTATCGACTCCCCTGGCGTCAGGCCTTGACACTTGGACTGGAATTACAATTCTGACTTTCTGAGTCTCCAGGTTGCAGAAGGTAGATAATGGGACTTAGCTTCCATAAATGCATGAGCTAATTCCCCATAATAAATCTATCTATATATGTAGTTATATATACTTCATTATCAATCCATTATTATTAATTACTACATCAATAATATATTTTATTATCAATAAATATATTAATATCACATATTGTACATAGCATCATTACATATATTAATATATAATTATATATAATATTATATGTGTGTGTATATATGCTATTGGTTCAGCTTCTATGGACAACCCGAACCTACATAATTGTTAAACAAAACAAAAAATGTTAGGACCATTTAAATTGATCTATAAATGTGAAATGTTCAGTTTGAGATTTTAAAAATCCAATTTTTTGGAATGGTTTCACAAAATAATAAAGAAATCTAAATAAATGGAATAAGTGAAGAACCCATTATTGAAGCTAATAAAATGCTTTTATTGACTAAGACTGAGTAATTTTACAATAAGTGGAAAAACAATTAGAAACCCATAATTTTATGTATTATAAAATATCTTGGCTTGTACTTAAATTCACTAATTTTACATTAATAACTGGGATTTTTAGAAATATTGAGAGAAATTAAATAACCACAGGCAAATTCTTAATTGACCCATAACAAAGTTCTTGCTCCTGCCTTGCTACTTGAAAGCTCACTGATATAGGAGCTATTGTCAAAAATCTGGAGCTATAAGGTTGATGGGTTCAGAAGAAGAAAGGGAAGAAACTATAAAAAGTTAGAATAGCTTAAGTGGAGCTGATTCAGGAGGAAAACAACAGAATAGGTATTTCTGGCTTGTTTACATGGTTATCACTGTTGTCCAAAAACATTCCCCAGAGTTTGTAACCACAAATTACAACACTATTTGTATGGAAAATTTATTGTGAGTTCCACTCAAATGATTTTAAAACATTTTGAAACATTACCGACAACCTACTTCTAAGTTGGGAAGATACATTAACTTAAATCATAAGACTGTAAGCTCCCTATGGGCAGAAACTATTTTCTTCATCTCTACCACTCCATCACATTATGTGGCACAGAGAACATATAGCTGAAAGGGAAAATGAGCTGAAAATATAAACTACTTTGAAATTTAACCCCTGTTCTGTTTAATTCAATTTTTCTAGCCCCAATGGATATAACTATTCCTTCCAGAATACATAGGCATGTGCTTTCTGCAGATAATGATTTCACTCAAGGCACCATTGCCAGGCCAATATGAAAATGGTTGGTTGCTGGCATGTGAGCCTTCTAAGTTCTCCTAGATCCCTTACTTTGCTGGCTTCACTGTGTTCCTAGCTCTTGAACCTACTATTTGTTAGGCATTATGTTCCCAGACAATGAAAATCAGAAAAAGTGTTTTCCTCAGTTTTACACTAAGCTGGTATCTTATGTACAGGCTGGGAAAACTAGGCTCAATGAGTATTAAAATTAAGATATTGTTTATCACTGTCATATGAACACTGCAAAACACATCACAAACAAAGTTCTTCTTTAAGAAAGAATACTTCAACTCAGGTATAACTATTTACTAATTTCTGAAAGATTTGATTTCTCTTAAATTATTACGAACAAATATGACCCTTTTGTTTTTAAGACGTGTATATTATTTCAAAAACAAACTTACTCATTATCTTTTGCTGTAGATGCCTTTCTTTTGGTTAAACTGAGATGATTCAGCTTTTTTCTCTTTCCTATACATGTGCAATAAAAAGAACATAAGGGGAAAACTGTCAAATTTTAAATAGAATTTAGATTGTAAGAAAGAAAGAAATTTTACTATGACTATCTTTTCAATAGCTATTGTTTTTTTTTTTTCATTTCCAATCCTATTTTTTATTCATGATGACATTATACAGAAAAACAACAATTTGAAAAAATTTTCCATTGTGGCTTAGTATATTAAAGAGAAAACCAGAAAAACTAAGTTATCCTTTGAATATGTTCTGAGTTGAAATTTAAGTTTGATTTTATAGCTCTAGTGGAACATAATGTTTGCACTTATTCGTGTCAAGTAACAATCATTTAATGAGCTAACCATTTAGTTGTTTCTTCTATAGTACTTTATGTACAATACATACTTTACACTTTTAAACATATTCGATGTATAATAAGTATCTGAGGACACATTAGCATAGCTGAAGATTCTCAATGTTTTATGTACATTAGCCCTTGATAAATGTTTATTGAATGAATAAATGCGCAAATGAATGAATAACCTAAATTCTTTACTACTAATGAAAAACAGCAGAGAAATCACTTTTTTTTTAATGCCTACAACACCTGGTCTTCCTGGGCGGTCTCCCATCCAAGTACTAATCAGGTTTGACCCTGCTTAGCTTCCGAGATCATATGAAATCGGGCATGTTCAGGGTGGCATGGCTGTAGACGAGAAATCACTTTTTAAAATGTATAAATGATGACACCCTCCACATGCTACATACTTTTATGTAGTTCCATCTGTTCAATAACTGGTACAGAAACTATATTTACTAAATGTTTTCATTATTTTTCTAAAAAACTGGTACAATGAAAAACTGTCTCACTCTCCAACAGAAATATAACATGAGCTATTTAATATAATTTAAAATCCACTAGCATAATTTTTAAAAAAGGGAAAACAAGGGAGATAAATTTTAATATTTCATTTAACTCAGTATACTCCAAATACAATTTAAAAACATAATCAATATAAAATTATTAATAAGATAATCAATATTCTTGTTTTCACACTAAATATTTGATATGTGGTATTTTATACTTACAGCACATCTCAATTCAGACGTCACATTCCAAATGCTCAATATCTACATGTATTAAACAGTAAAGCTCTACGATAATCCTGCAGGAGGATCCAATACTTCCAGAGGAAACCAAATAATAGATAACGTGAAAGCAATTTAAATTTTCAAATGTAATTTATTAACATATTAAGAAATATATTGTCTGGAACAGACTTTCCAATCCTGGTTTACATTTTCTTCTTCATTTAATTTTTATTTCATTGATCTTAACTTTCTCCTATTACTAGAGGAAAAGCTTATATAAAGTATATTTTCTATGCATTGGTATTTATAATTCCATTAAGTTTGATTAGAAACTGATTAATGATAATATCCTTTATTATTACTTTGAACCTTATGCCTTCTCTCAAAAAAAATTATATTGTAGCTAAATTGTTATCTCAAAATACATGTTAGTGATAAAAAGAAAAATCTGTGATTTAGAAATTTTGTTAAAGTACTAGCTACTTGTTTATTATTTTCATTATTTGACTTGTCTGTGTCCTTAAATTCCACACAAAATTTATTAATATGATTGAGTTTATTTAACAAAGGATGGAAGAGTAAAAGGTAACAATATTTGATTTTAGAGAACTTTGAGGAAATAAATGTATCAAAATCTGTGTCTCTAAAAAAAAAAAAATCAAGCTGGGAATGTACGTTTTATAGAAAACCACAAATGAAAATCCATAGTACGTAGTAAACCTTTATTTCTGAAAATTAGTATTAAAAATTTCCTAAATTTTATACTATGCTGTCTGCATTCAATAAAATTCCACAATTAAATATTAAAATTACTCTGTTCCTTTGTAATTAATTTTCACATTTAGTCAGTAATGTTAAGTGAAAAATAGTAAAAGAAAGCTTTATTTGAATTTTCACCAGTTTTTCAATGCCTTTCTAAACATTACTGTACAAGATTAGTCAAATATCTTATCCTACAAAATGTAACCAATAGCATTAATCTCAGTCTTTTCAAGGAAGAAGTTATGTTTTTAATAGACTTTTCAATTGTTAAATAAGAGAAGTTTTAATGTCTCTAAGAATAACACTTGGATCAATTATCAAAGACTATTGAGTAGACACTAATATATCATTAAGAGTCTTCCAGTTACTTAGTAATTACTTTCCATTATTTCATCCATTCATTAGCAATTAACACAAGCTAAAGGGCTGCAGATTCTATATGTTTTTTTCTCTCTAGGTTATACATATGAAACAGTTCTGTACTTGACTCCCTTTAAAAGCAATTTGGCAAAAACGGTGGTAAAAATGTACCACCACCTAATCTGGACTACATTTAAAATTGTATTTGGACTTTCTGGTAAGGCTCCAGGGAACCCTTCCCTCAACTAACAAAGATAATTTTCAACAGATCATAACATGTAGAGAAGTACAATTGATGAGGATCATAATAGCTAACATTTATGACAGTATTTTCAGTGCCAGGTACAGTGTTAAATGTGACATATATTAATTAATTAATATGCACAACTCTGAAGTAGTGACTCTTATTCCCACTTTCCAGATGAGGAAATAGAGGAACAGAATGGTTTACTTAATTTATCCAAGGCCCTAAAGCTAGTAAGTGGCAAAGTCAGGATCTAAATCAAACCATCTGACTGCAAAGACTGCTCTTAACCAGAATGCTATGCTTATTTATTAATAGATTAATCTGAAGTTCAAACAAGTTTAAGCTGGTATCATGCTGCTTCTAGATACATATACTTTACAGCTGGCACACATCTCAGGCATCATTTGGTCCCAAACCAAAAGTCATAAACTTGAAAAAAACCTTGACCCAGAAAGGTTCAAATGATTTGTCTAAGGTGTCACATACTAGTTAGTAACTTTTCTCAACAGCTGTTGGCCAGATCAAGTTGGAGTTTGTAGGCTAAAAGGGAAATGAGATCCTGTTATTCTTTTAATTAATCAATTTTATATTAGTAAGCAAGAGGTGAGAATGAAGAACCTCTTTAGCGGTTCAGTTAGAGGTTCGATTTAGAGGTTCTTTAGAGGATCAGTTCACATAAAATAATGTTAATGGTACTTTTTTTAAAATTCGAAATATCTTTTCTGAGTCTTATGGAAGAAAATATAATAGTCTTAGGTATTATCTATATCATTGAGGAGAAAGGTATCAATGAGAAAATTGGAACTACTTTTTTTTACTAAAACATTAATATTTGAGAAGTGATAACAGAATTATAAGTTTTAAAATCTTTCACCCAAATTAGATCGTGGACATTAAGAAGTATTTGGCTCATATATTTCAAATTGCGCATCATATATTTAAACAGTAGTTTATCAGCTCTTTTAAAATACATATAGTCTGTTCCTTCTCCCACTTAAAAAAATCAGTCTTGCCAGAGGGCTACCATTTGATTATTCTTTTCAAAGAACCCGCTTTTGATTTTGTTGCTTTTCTTTAATATTGTCTCATTTTCTATTCTATAACTTGTTTATATCATTTACTATTCTTGTCTGCTTTTTCAGATTCATTTTTTTGTTCTTTTTCTTTCTTTCTCAGTTGAATGCTTGTCTCAGTTTCAATTACTCTTCCATTTTGAATATATACGTTTTAAGTATAAGTTTTCCACTAGAAATTGTTTTGATATAATGCAGTATTTAGGTATAAATTTTTCCTCTAAGTGCAGATATATTTTCATTATTATTCAATTCCTAAGTATTTTGTAGTTTCCATTATGATTTTTCTGACCAGTGAATTATTTAAAAGTTTTTTGGTTCCTAAACTCATGAGGATTGCTTTTTTATTATTGATTCCTAATTGCACAAAATTTTGGTCAGAGAATGTGATCTGTGTGATAGCAAATTTTAGTATGGTGGAACTGTGGGCTTTATTGTATGCTGAATATTATCCTTGTTTGACGAGAGCTCATTAGATCAAATTTGCTAGTTGTGTTCAACTACATCCTTTTTATCCATTCCATTGATTTCTGAAAGAGGTAGTTTAAAATTTCCTACTATGGTTAGGGATTTGTGACTCTCTCCTTGTAATTCTACACTATTTCATCATGTTTTGTTTGAGTCTTTGTTTTACATGCACAGAGGTTGAAGATACTTTTTCTGGTATTGAATCTTTCCTTCTCTAATAATGTAAAGATTCCCATTATCATTAATAAAGCCTTTTTGCCCTACAGTCTATTTTGGTCTACATTAACATTAATATTCTTACATCAACTATTAGTTTCATTTACAAGCTAATAATTATTTTGTTTTCTTTTTCTGTCCCTTTACATTTACTTGTCCTATGGCTTAAAGTTGAAATAATAATAATAAAAATAACTAAAATATGTATTGAACCTTACTATATGCCAGGCACTATTCTAAGTGCTTTTTGTATATTATTTCATTTAATTCTCACAACAATACTGAAGTAGATATTATTTTCCCCATTTTACAGGCAAGTAAACAAAAACATAATTAAAAAGTCAATTTACAGATATTCCATTTGCTCCCTGAAAATTACAAGAACCTTAAAACACTAACTCTTTTCTGATACCTCATTTATCTTCCATGCTATTATGGTCTATTATTTATTTTTACCGCCTAACCCCGCCCCAAATTGTTCTTTTTTGCTTTTGGTCAGCAAACTTATAATCATATTTTTGTCATTAAATGTATAATTAGATTCACCAATTTGTTTGCTAATTTATTTTTTCACCATTGCTCCTTACATTCCATACTTTACTTGAGGCTCCATTTGCTTCTCATAGAAGTACATTCTTTAGTAGTCCTTTCAAGGGAGGATCTGTGAATGGTAAATTCTTAGATTTGGTCTGAAAATATCTTTATTTCATCTTCACTTCCTGAATAAAAAATTTCAGCTGTGACTTTTAGATGATATTATTCCATTCCCTGCTGTAGATTATTGATAATAAAGAGAAATCTATCGCTTTGTCATTCCCTTGTAGGTAATGTGTTTTTTCCTCTGGCTGCCTTTAAAATTTTCTCTTGGTCTCTGATATTGTAGAGTTTGGCATGATATGATTAGATGTGGATCTGTTTTAATTCGTCCTGCTCAGACCAGGCATTTTACTCTAATTTGGAAATTGCTCTTTCCTTAATTATGAAAAACCAATTGTCCTTATATCTTAGAAAACTGCCCCTGCCCCATTCTATTTTCTCCTTGTGGAACGCCTATTTGACATACATTGGAGCTTCTTATTCTATCCATCATTTCTTTTCACTATTTTACTATATTCTCCATCTTTTATTTCTCTGTGCTGTTACATTGCTAAAGTCTGGGTTATTTCTATAGATCGACTGTCTAATTTACAAGTATACACTCTGACTACACGAATTTCTGTTTATCCTTGAATATTATTAAAAAATAAGTCTGATGCATTCTTGGGGGCAAAGAAAGGAAAAAAATTACCATCCTTCCTGTTCTCTGAAAAGCATAACAGTTTGGAGAATTTTGCTAAGGGGTAGAGGAGGGCAACGATGTAAGAATATACACACACAAATATATAGAAATATAATAAATATAAATGGCGATAAATAAATATGTGTGTGTTCCTGTGTGTGTGTATCTTAAATGAGCTGGAACCAGTATGAGCTCGGAACCAGTCATCCTATTTTTGGCCCATGCAAAATCTAAGTAGAAGGAAGACTAAGAATTAGATATTTCTTCCTTTAATAACTATAAATGGATTTAAATTTAATATTAAGTCTGTCTAATTTACAAGTATACACTCATGTACTTCATACAGTACATGGTTCAGCTACATATATAAAGTTCATATAAATACCTGGAGTTAGAGTATTCCAGACTAAGAGAACTGTAAGCGCAATGACTTTGTAGTGGGAAGGTGCTCAGCATGATTGAAAAATAGCAAGAAAATAAAAGTGGCTAACATAATGTAAACATAGGAAGGGTAGTAAAAAAGAGGCAGATGATATGCTCTGATATTAGACGATGTAAGGCCTTAAAAGTCATAACATTCTGAATTAAATCCTAAGTGTGATGGGAAGTGAGTAGTATGTAAAATATTCTTGAAAGTGTTAGATAAAAATGCTTATTTAAATTGTACCTCATGTTTTTTACAATATTTAAAAAGTGAGGATAGTTAATAGAAGTTATGACTTCATTTGGAACTTAAATTATGTCATAAGCGTCAGGCTTTCTTATTTCTAAAAAATGTATAGGATGACAATATGACATAAGAGCCTAGACGGAATTCTCCTACTTTGAAACTTCTGCATGTGAAAAAAAAAAATGTATATATATATATATATGAGTATATAAAATACACATGTACAATTTAATGCATAATTACAGTGAACCAGTGTAACCATAATATAGGTTAAGAAATAGAATATTACCAGCTCCCCAGGAACCTTGCTATATGACTTTTTTAAAAAGAGCTTACTTAGTACTATAATCTTGATAATTATTCACTTAAATGTCAACTGGAATCATGTGACCAATCTTTTTATGGGCAAAAGGAATGTTCCCTTAAGTCTATATTTAATTTCAATGTGGAAATTGAGTACATATCCACTTAAAATCTATTCACATCTCAGTATAGAGATGTGCCATCTCTAAGGCACTAATTGTGAATTTTTAATAAAAGATATATCAAGTGTATAAAAAATAACTACAGAACTTAAATAAAATGTATACATCTTCATACATTTTTGTGGAAGCAAATCTAATAGTGATAACTTGAAGATAAAAAATATTTGATTAGAGTAAAATAAGTTATTCAAAAGTTTGAGATTTCATAGGTTTCATTACAACAAATTAAGTAAAATGAGAAGACTGTTTCTATGTAGCTTCAAGTATATGCTTAGCACTCAAATGTGAAATAATAAAATATGAATTAGGCTAATCACAGCATATCTAAAATATAGTTTATTAAATTTGAGTCTACTTAAAATTTTACATTACAGAAACTTGATATGTCACTGATTCATAACCTTTTCCAACATCAAAAAATTAAACCTATGAAATCCAAATTTCTATATTTTTTAAATAAATAGTTCAGTAATAAACAACTAGAGAATAAGAAATATGTATGATCAAATTTAAACTAACAATGTTTTAAAATAATTTCACATTAAAATTAGGATAATCTCTTTTGGAAAGTTCTACAAACCTTGTGCAAATGCATTTAAAATAGTAAAGGAAAAAAGGGAAATATAATAAATAAAAGCAGTTATATAAAGATACACAAAGTGTAGATAAAACTAAATGTACAACATGTATAAAAATAACATTTAGAAGTATCAGTCTTAAACCGTAGTGCAGCTGTACCTGAATTATGTGTCCTTTAATTTATGCACATGATGGATAGCTTGTTAAGAGGCGTATCTGTAACCATTATAATTGATAGTAGCGTATCTGTAACCATTATAATTGATAGTAGCTGAAAGCAGTCAGGCCATAATTTCTATTTAATGGATAGAACAGTAAGAGAACAAAGTCTGTAAGAGCATTTTAAAATAAGTCCCTAAAAATTTTAGTTTACATTTATGTCCAAAGTAATACCTATATTCTAGCCATTTCTCTGTTGAAGTCTTTAAGAAGAAAAAATCAGCTGCAGCAGGATCCATATATTATTAAATCACAATTTTGATTTAACCAAGAACTAGAAAAATATTACAGTAAATGAAAAAGAAGGTTCAACTAACCATTTGATGGTCCATTTTCATACTCTTGTTCTTTAGAGCTTGTGGGAGATGAAAATGGGCTCATTCGACAAGTTCCAGTTGTTGGAGAATAATTCGTAATACTTCTCTTCCTTGTAATTTCTGAAGGATCAAGTGACTGGAAATAAATATTAATTTGGGACAAAATTACTTGTTTAGTTATATATTTTTGAAAATGCCTTTGAAAACTCACAAAATTCAACCAATACTCTTTTCCTTTTTCTCTCTTTCAGATTTTAAATCTACTCAATTATCACTTGCAAACTGAACACTTTTTTTTTTTTTAAGTTATATACATATTTCAGGTCACCACACTAATTAGGGCATCTCAATTTGATATTTAGGACATTTTAACATTAAAGGGTTACTACCCTATGAGATGGTATTTCCAGACAACTTAGAGATGGCTGACTCTCCCAATTACATCCTGACTTTTGCTGTCAGCTGAACCTGAATTATGGGGCTAGGCCAGAGAAACTCTCAAAAAGTGTCTCTTATTAAAACCCACAAGAAAATCTTAGGAAGTATTAGTATTGTCCTAAACCTTCCAAAGTTACTCTGTCAGTGTCTTGTCTTACTGATAACCAAAATAATGTTCAAACAATTGAGTATGGAATTTAAAGTCTTTGAGAGTTTGGTCTATCCTACAGAAATCCTCTCTGCAACTTCCTCCTCATGTTCCCAAAGACCTTGGGCATACCTCCTATTGGAGTTGCCAATTTTTTTTACATTTTTCTCTGTCTCACTAGAACTTAAGTTCCTGAAAGCAAATATCATTTCTTCATCTTTGTACCCTAGAACTCAAAAATATGTGCTAAATTACCAAAACAATAAATCATAAAGATCTATGCACCCCAATATTCATGGCAGCAAAATTTACAATAGCCAAGATATGGAAGCAACCTAAATGCCCATCAACAGATGATTGGATAAAGAAATTATGGTTCATATATACAATGGACTATTACTCAGCCATTGGAAAAAAAATGAAATCCTACCATTTGCAATGACATGGATGGACCTAGAGGTTCTTATGCTGAGTGAAATAAGTCAGACAAAGAAAGATAAATACATGTGATTTCACTTATATGCGGAATCTAAGGAACAAAGAGAACAAACTAATCAAAAACAGACTCACAAATATAGTGAACAATTTGGTGACGGACAGAGGGGAGAGGGGCTAGGGGGCTGGAAGAATAGGGTGAAGGGCTACAAAAGTACAAATTACAAATTAGTAGCTGATGGATGGTCAAGGGGATGGGGAGTATGGCATAGGGAATGTAGTTAGCATTAATATGATGGCTAGGTGGAGGCCCAGGGGAGGGAGGGAGCAAATGGGAGGATTGTTTTATGAACTATATAGATGGTTAACCAATGTACTGTATACTTAAAATTAATTTAAATAAATATATTTTTAAAAATGTGATAAATAAATGACTTAAAAGGAACAATCCAATAAACTTGGCCAAGCCACTCTAAACAGAGTATATCCATTTGCCCATTAGTGCATTCATCCAATATTAAATGACACCTGTAATCCCAGTCACTAGGCTCTATGTATCTGGGCCTCAGCTCTCTCTCTCTTACTTCTCCAGAATCTAATCTTTCTTTGGTTAGGTCCTCATTCATAATCTATTTCTTCCAAACACCCAGTTATCATACTATTTATTCTTTGCTCTTCTGAATTCCCTTTAAACTTTTCTATAATGCTTATGAATCTCCCAGGATTTGCTAACTAATGTGAACAAATAGAACAAAGTGTTTGGGACTCATTGAGAGCAAAGAAGAGGTCTTAAGGTAAGATTTGTGCTAAAAAAATTAAGAGAAGACAGAAAATCAAAGTGGGCTGCAGTGATCTCACAGAATGATTCTTATGAGGGGGAGAGGTGAGACGTAGCTAAGTGAAAGTAAAAGGCATGAAAAACCTGAAATCTGGACATCATACAGTGGATTTACGGGATAAGTGAAAGGTCTGATGGTTCAGGATATGTTGATAATACTGCAGAACTGAACTTTAGCTTGGTTGCTGTCTTGCAATAGTTATGTAATTCTCCATTGTCAACTATTCTTTATTTTTAAGACATCATGGCAGAAATAGTGGCTGTGTCAAATTTTTCAATAATCTTGGTAAATCTATGGCATCAATTTTTTTTATAGTTAAGACTTTTTAGAAATGATACTTATTTGTATTAAGGGAACAAAAAGCATTCCATTCTTTATGCACCCACAGTAGCCCCAAATATAACCAATATCTTTAAAAAAAATCAAACTATAATATCAAGTTATAACTCTAAAGCAATCTTTTTGGTAGAGTGAAAGGCTTTTAAGTCTCTTTATCAGGTCGTTATTATTACCTCTCCATCTTGAGTTTTCACCTGTTTATATGTAGTCAGTCATAAACTATGACATTTATCCAATTCTACCCTACTTTTCCAAGAATTTATTGCCCAGAACTATTTCACTGTATATGTACAAGAAATGAAAGTCACTACCCTAATGTACATTTATGTCAATCTGTTTTCCTAGTCTCACCAAAAAATTATTTTTTCCAATTGCCAAATATCTAAACATTGTAACTGTAGATCATACATTTCTCCTTGAAAACAATTTTCTAGCTTTCATAAAATAAGTCTTTGTGTGTGTGTGTCCGTGTGTGCGTGTGTGTATATTTTTCCCTTCCCTCATCTTAAAAATACTGAGGCTTCTCTTTTGCTTTCTTGTTTTTGGTCATCTGTGTTGGTTAGAAGAAAAATGTTTGTCTACAATTACTATACTTTGAGGGAAGAAGAAAATCTACCTTTCCCTACTATCCCACTAAATTACCTTCAATAAATACCATTTTTTATATAACTGCCTACTGATATACACAAAGGCAGAATCTTACATCTCTAAGTTTTTTCCTCTCAAAGTTTAATCAAGATCTTCTAACTTTTTAACATTGAGGATGCTTGAAAGTGGACTCTAGAATCCACCTAAGAATTTCTATTCTGCCACCCCCAAAATGCTGAAGGTCTTGAGCACTGATAAATCTCCCACAACAGAAGAGTTTACAGGACTTGGATTTAAGAGAAGACTGAGCTATTAACTGAGAAGTCTGGCATTCTTTTCACTCAGCAATGATAAGTGCTACCTACCAGATACTTTAGAAAAAGAGGAAGAAAAAGTGAAAAAAGATCTGAGTAGAGAAGGGAAAGAATTCACGATGTAAACAAGTTGTAAGAACATAGATATCAGGTAAGTCACAACTACATTAATAACTTACAACTGTTTATAATATTTACTGACTCTTTAGAGATATTTAACACCACTACTAAAAAAAAAATTCTGTAATTAGCCCAAATGCCACTATACTTTTTGTAACAAGGTCAAACCTTGTACATTCATGAAATAGGTTAGGGCATTGATTTTTCTACCTAAAAAAAAAAAAAAAAAAAAAAAAAAGAAAGAAAGAAATGAATGCTCTTTCCATAATATCAAATATATATGATGTTCTCCTTCAATATCTTTCACAAATTGTAGCTTGCTTCATCACCTTATCTAAAGTGTATTCCACCAAAAAAGATGCCTGAATTTTATTGCTTTTTAGCTATTATAAACAGTCTAAAAAGTACTAAGGGTTTTTTCAGTATTAAATATAGGATATAAAGGATCTGTTATTATTATGAACTACTAGCTTATGCTATCACTGAAATATTTAAAATACAGGTATATAGGTACTTGGACAACCAGAAACAAAAGAAAAGTTGCGGCAGCAAAAGTGAGATAATTTATAAATTTATACTGGCTAATTAGACTATTGGAACATCTCACCTAAGATATTATTATATATTACTGGTACTAATTATGGAATTTACATGAGAAGACTAAATATTAGCTGTCTCAGAAACTTTTCAAAATTTGGGCCTAGAGGTCCTAGAAGAGTCCTAGATATCTACTAACTGCTGATCAGTTGCCACAATTATCATCCTTAACAGTTCTAATAATCTTGGAGTTTTGTTGTTATTTTTAATGGTAATTATGGAGAATTAAAGTATTTTGCACTTATTTCAGTGACGTTACAGGGATAGCAGGGAAAGAACACAGCCAATATATTAGATCTGTGGTGATAGAAATGTTCAATTTCTTAACTGTGTATTTAATATACAGGGGAATGCATCTGTTAAAACTCACTGAATTGTACATTAACAATCTGTGAATTTCACAATAAATTTTACTTTGATAAGAAAATTTTAACAAGCAATTTTTTTAATTGGCTAAAAAGTTGATATACTACTGTTTCTATTTGTGCTTATTATTGTTCCATAATTTTAAGATATTAAAATATTAATTTGAACATTAAAGATGTTACTATTTCATTATTCTCTTCCACTAATCTTTAAGGAGATTTTAATATTTTCAGGGCTGTTTCCTATCATGCCTTCATATGTCCTCATATTTTTCAGAATATAAAGTGAATTCAACCTCAAATATATTTGTGTCTTTATGATTTACAAACAATAAAACCCATATATCTTAAGTGTTTAACTTGATGCGTTCTGACAATTGTATTCACTGATGTAACTACCATCCAAGGTACAGAACATTTCAATCATCGTAGAAGGTTCTCTTGTACTCCCAAATTCCAGTCCAGAGAAAATCATTTTCTAATTTCTATAACCATAGAGTTTTGCCTATTCTTGAACTTTATAGAAATTAAGTACATAACTTTTGTTTTTGGCTTCTTTTGTTCCATATGTTTCTGAGATCCTGTGTTGTATGTGGTAGTAATGTTTTTGTTTTTAATTGTTGAGTAGTATTCCTCTGTATAAATATAGCAGAATTTGTTTTTCTTCTCTCCTATTGAAGGACATTTAGGGTATTTCCAGTTTGAAAATTATTCACTTAGTATAAATTCATTTATTATGATTTACTTATTACAAATTAAATTGATAAGAACATTCTTGTACATGTATTTTTGTGGATATAATATTTTATTTCTTTGGGAAACCTAGGAACAAAATTGCTAGGTTATAAGATAGATATCTATATAGATATGAATATCTATATAGATACAGATATTTATTTTCTGTATATAAAAGCTAAACAGTTCTCCAAAGTGTTTATATCATTTTAAATTCCCATCAATAAATCTGAGGCCCAGCAGCTCCACAACCTCACCAACCTTTAGTGTTGTTTTCGTTTTAGTTATTTTAGTGTTTTTATTTTTATTTTTTTAAAAAAAAGTCATCTGTTTTGTCATTATTTAGCTATTCTAATGGGTAGGAATGGTATCCCTTTGTGGTTTTAAGTTGTTATTTCCAATGATTAATGACACCGAATACTTTTCATGTGATATTTATCCATTTAAATATTTTTTTGTGAAGTGTTTGTTCAAGTTTGTATAAACTTTTTTTGCACTGTCTTTTTTATTGTTTATTTATATAGCTTAGATGCAAGCCTTTTATCAGATACATGCATGACAAATATTTTCTTCTTATCCATGGTTTGCCCAATTGTTTTCTTAATGGTATCTTTTGATGAAAAGAAATTTCTAATTTTGATAAAATCTAATGTATCAACCATTTTTCCACTGGTTAGTACTTTTGTGTTGTATGAAATTTTGCCTACTCTAAGGTCTGCAAGATATGTTTCTTTCCAGAAGCTTTATGTGCTTGGTTTTTACCTTATAGCTATGATATTACAAGAAATGGAAAATTAAAATACATTAGTAACAAGGAAAGAGATTGCATTAATAGTCAAAAAAATTTTTAACAAAGAAAAGTCAGGAACAGAAGCTTCACTGGTGAGTTCTACCAACGTTTAAAGAACTATCACCAATCCTTTTTAAAATTCTCTTAAAAAATAGGTAACACTTCCTAATTCATTATAGGAGGTCGACATTACTCTGATACCAGAACTAGATAAATAAATCACAAAAAAAGAAAACTACAGACCAATATCCACGGTGGATATATATGCAAAAATCTTCAACACATTGGCAAACCAAAACCAGAGGCAAATAAAAAGGATTATACATTATGACCAAGCAAGGCTTATCTTGTGAATGTAAGGTTGGTTCAACATAGAAAAACCAATCAATGTAATACATCATATTAACAGAATAAAGGAAAAAACCCATAGTCATCTCAGTAGATGCAGAAAAAGCATTTGACAAAAATCCAACATCCTTTCATGATAAAAATCTCAACAAACTAGGAATGGAAGGGAACTTTTGCAATCTCATAAAAGGCATCTTGTAAAAATCCACAGCTAACATCATATTTAACAGTAAAAGACTGGATGCTTTCCCTCCAAGATCAGGAACAAGACAATGACATTTGTTCTTGCTACTTTTACTCAACAGTGTTCTTGAGGTTCTAGCCAGGGCGATAAGCAAGAGAAAGAAATAAAATGCGTCTGATTGGAAATAAAACTACCCGTATTTGCAAGTGACATTATCCAATGTTTAGAATGTCCTAAATAATCTGTGAAAAAAAATTAGAGCTGATATACAAATTCAGCAAAATTGTACAACATATAATCAATATACAAAAATCAGCTGTATTTCAATACACTGGCAATGACCAATCTAAAATGAAATTGTATAAACATTTACTAGCATCAAAAAGAATACTTAGTAATAAATTTAACTCAAGGAGTATAGGACTTGTATACTCAAAACTACCAAACTGTTGAAAAACATGAAAGAAAATAAACAGAAATATATTCTGTTTTCATGGAATTACTAATGTCAAAACAGCCAATTCCCCAAACTAATCTGCAGATTCAGTGTAACACCTATGAAAATTCCAAGTGCCTGTTTTTCAGAAATTGATAAGGTAATCCTAAAATTCATATGGAATTGCAAAGGACACAGAATAGGAAAAGCAATCTTGAAAAAAAAAAAAAACAAAGTTGGAGGACTCACACTTCCTGATTTCAAATTTACAGTAATTAAAACATTTTGTTTACTTAGAAAATGTACAGTAATCCAATATAATGTGGTAGTGGCATAAGGACAGGTACATAGATGAATGGAATTGATTCGAGAGTCCAGAAATAAGTCCATACATTTCTAGTTGATTGTTAACAAGGGTGCCAATGTTTGTTCTCTTCAAAAAAGAAATTACAAGAAAAAAGAGTGAAATTTTAAAAGATTTAAAAAGCCCTAAAGTATATAAGAACCATTACAATCTGTAAACCTTGTTTGAATCCTATAACAAGCCAACAATCAAAGGCTATTTTGTAAGAACCATGTCAAGAAGAATATAAACTGGGTAAAAAATATTATCAAGAAATTACTGTTAATTTTGTAAGGTATGATGACACTGCAGTTATAAATGAAGTCATTACTTATTAGAAATGCATACTAAAGAATATTCAGATGAAATGACATGTCTGGGACTTATAAAATATTTCAGGAAAAAATACATAAACACAAACACACATACACATGTACATACAGTCATGTGCCATCTAATGACAGGGATGTGTTCTGAGAAATGTGTCATTAGGTGATTTTTGTCTTTGTGCAAACATCAGTGTACTTATACAAAATTAGATGGTATATCCTACCACATACCTAGGCAATATGGTATAGCCTATTGCTCCTAGGCTACAAGCCTGTACGGCATGTTACTGTACAAAACAAGAATGAAAGTAAATCACATGCAAGAAAAAATGATGCAATCAAGAGATGAGATAAATATGAGGTGTATGAGGCTGCTGCTGGCATAACATGGTATATTCTCTTATAGCAAACTTTTTTTTTTAATAAGTAGAAGAGTATACTCTAAAATAAAATATCAATAAAAGTTTAGTGAATACATATATACCAGTAACATAGTTGTTTAATGCATTGTACATAATTGTATATGCTATTCTTTTATAAGACTGGCAGCACAGCAGGTCTGTTTACACCACCATCAAGACAAACAAGTGAGTAATGTATTGCACTTTGATGGTATGACAGCTACATCAGTAGGTGATAGAAATATTTCAGGTCCATTATAATCTGAAGGAATCACCATTGTATATGAGGTCCATAGCTGACAGAAATGTCGTTATGTGGTGCATGACTGTATATCCATATACAATGTGCATACATAAATGAAACAAAATTAGCAAAATGTTAATAATTGTTGAAGCCAGATCATAGCAATATGAGGGTTCATTGTATTATTTTCTCTTCTTTTTTATACTTTGAAAATTTCCATAGTTAAATAGAAGGAAGGAAGAAGGGTAGGAGAGGGAAGGTGAGAAGAAAGAAACAGATTTGGGCCAGATCAGTAAGCCAGCTTGCAGAATATGAGCTATAAGATTTCCTAATGGCAGGAGCCCTGTCTCTAAGAGATAAAACGAGCTTAGGCCATGGGAATAATCAGCAAACCTCTCCCAAAAAACTGAACTGCCATTCCTTCTAGTAGCATGCCTATTGAGTTTGCCTGAGTAGGAAGTATGTTCCTTTCCTTCTCATTTGTAGCATTTACTGCTTCTATTCCTTCTCTGAGGTGGCCTGAAAGAGACTGGGGTCAAGCGGGCTAGATCTATGACCAGGAAGGAAGTCAGTTGTCCTGATAAATTCATCTGAGCCACTATCAGTGGCAGTTGTAATAAATAACTCATCTATGCTTCTAAAAATTCATCAAGAAACAGTGCTTGGAGGGCAATAACTTGAGCAACCCAAATACTTTAGGTGATATAAACTGAAACCTTCATCACTCCCTGACTACCCAACAATTTGGAAGGTTTAGGAAGAAGTGGAACTTGCAGTGTATAGTCCATGTATCAAAGGAAGGTCACAGAGGATTATCCATCTCTTTGCTTCCCTCATTAGGAGAATCATAAAGAAAATGACTTTTTCAGACTTGCCCCACCATCATGGAGCATTAATCTCCAAGATCTGTAGCTGTTTTGTGAACATCGAGTTATGGGAGTTCCCAACATCTCTGAAAGAGGAAATAGCAGTAGATTAGGATGAACAAATTTCACTTAAACTAATTGGCATATGTGTCATCTCCTTCCCTTGAACAACAAAATCTTCCTTCAACTTCATGTTGGTAAGGCAAAATGACCACAAAGTTACTACGAGTTCCTCTGTAGCTTCATAGTAATTACATATTCAGAATTATAGCTACATGTTTTGAATATCTAATTTTCCTTTGCATGGGCTAAGGTAGCCTCAATGGGATAACTGGCATGAGGGTAGATCTTGGGAACCTGGCTGCTTCAGGGCTAAGTCACTGGGGTGGATGGAAACATAAATGTAGCTGAGGAGAGAAGATTAGACTTAGCACCAGAGCAAAAACTGTCAGATCAAAGATGTAAATATAGAGCTGCAAACAAATGATGAGGCAGAGTACAAAAGCTAAAAATACTGGAAATAGATCTGTAAATAGGAGATGTTGAAGGCCCAGGCTAGGAGGCTGAAAACTGGTGTTTAGCAGGTGGTGGCCATGTGGTACCAAGCTAAGTCAATTGGTTTAAAGGTACAGAATTGGGCCAAACATAACAATGTATTTTTCTAATACAGGATATTAGCTGTGGCACTGGCTAGCTTGATACAGCCTAATCTGGGGGGAAAAAAATGGATAGAGAGCCTGCTATGACAATTGTACTTCACGAAGAGGATGAATTCCAAAATGGCCATTCTTTTCCCTTCAAATAATGTTACCATTTCCCAAAGAACAGTTTGCGGACAGGAAAGAACAGTATTTCATTTCAAGCTGGACTACTCATCTACCAAAATACCATTCTGACCAAAGAAACAGATGCAGAATTGCAGTCACAGCTGCATTCTGTACAGAGCAAGTTGGATAATGGTACTCTAAATTGCTAATTACACCGCTAATGATTTTTTTAGTAGCACTGCAGTATTTTGCCACCTTTGTTTAAATTTTTTTAAAAAGCACCTAGGAAGTTTTTAAAATGGTAAACTATTAAATACCAGTGAGTCTTCCAAAAAAGAATTCTGTATAAAACCATTTCTTGAAATGGCATTCTCACATGGGATTTTGTAGGAGCCTATTTATTGACTAGCTATTCATTTTAATTTACTTTTTCATCAATTTACCTGCACTTAAGATTACTGAGGCCATAAGTATTTCAGTATTAGTGTTTGTATCTAAATTCATATTGGTATGAAAAGGTAATAAACTAGCATATGTCATGAAATGCTGGCATTGGGAATGTGCTATGACTACATTCACAAAAAGTAATAGCAATGGTACAATTTTATTTTTATTGTGACAACCATTGTGAAATTTATTACAGTGTTAGTATTTTATTGTTTAATCATGCCAGCATAGCTAAAGGAGGTAATTACATTTTTGATATAAAAATGCTGTTAATGTTTTTATTTCAATTTAGCAGATTATAGAATGAAATTAAAGCACTTCCATTGTTCTATATTGTTTCTTATGCATTTAAGTGGTAGAATATTTGTTTCTACAAATAGTGAATTAATTTCTACTAAATTATTTAAATTATTTCATTAAGGTTTCTACATAACTTGCCTCTTAAATGAAAACCTCAAGCTGGCCAGGAACTTCATACATTATATATACAAAAATACATTAGATGCAGAAATGGTATACCAATTACAATTATGTCATAATGGGTTTGATAGTTTTTACAGTTAGTGAAAAAAAAAAAAAGGTAAATTAGCTGTTAAAAAATTAAGAACACAATTTCACAATTACATATTAGTAATACTTACATTTGCTCCTAACAGACCATCCAACTTCAGTGATCTTTTAACACTGCAAACAAAATATTTAAAGAAATCTTAGATTTAATATGTTTTAACTAGCCAAATATTTAAGAGTAATATATAAAGACTCTAAGTTACTTTCACCAAGTAGAATATGATATGAAGAAAGCAATTTTCACAATGATAAAACTTGTTTTTTTAAACAGCATATTTCAAGATGGAATCATAATTAAATATTTAAATGGTTATTTTTATGCATATGTGATTTTATATATGTACTATCATATAATGCAATAATCACATTATAAAATAATCTTAGTAAAAATTAGTTTTAAGATACTGCTAATAATAAATTATACATAAGAACAAACAACATACATACTTTGGATGGAAATATTGAAAGTATATTATTTGCACAAATAATACACTAGGTATTAAAATAAAGGTATGAGTAAGGTGAAAAAAGTTTTGCACATTATTCTGGCTTTAAACATGATTCAGTGCTACCAGACTATGACTTAACTGAGTAACAGATGTTCTATGTCTTTATAAGTCCCCAATCCATATGAAACTATTTTTTGTCTCCTTCACTAAACTGATTCAGGAACATGCCAGGCTCTCTCTGTGCAAAATCTGTTCTGCTAAACTGGATGCCCAGCTGTTGGTGACAAGGCTTAGAAAGGGAAGCTGAATATTTATAATACTTTATTTCATAGAGCTGTCTTCTAAAGAGCAGTCATCAACATTTTATTGAATGCAGACTAAATGCTCAAAGGAGAAAAAGGTCAATATAAATTAAAACTAGTTTTCCCAGTGACAAATACAGCGTTAAAAGTACTTTCTTGATTCCTGTAAAATAGAAATTATTATTTAAAATATTAGAGAATTCAAGCATTAAGGGAAATAGATTGTATTATAAAGGTTGCAGTATAGAAAAGAAACAAAATAGCTTATACATCCTAGAAATGACTATTCATAATCGACTTTCAAACAAGTGACAGGAGCGAGAAAAAAATAGATGGGCAATTTACAAAAAATACTGAGTAGTAAATATTAAATACAAAAATTTAATCTATCTAAAAAGGGTTCACTTAATTTTGCTATTATATCTGCATTAGCCAATCACATTATTTCTTGAGATAAATTAAACTGGTTTAAAGAACTAATTATATCTTTCAGAAGTCCACTTCAAATCAATTTAATGTGAATTCTCAATGAAGTAACAAGAGAAGAAAGATATAAACGAATAAAAAATGACAGATAATTAAAAAAAAGTATTTATATTTAGCTTCGGAATATATATTACCCTATTCAGGTGCGTGAGATGTTCTGGTATTTTATAAAACTTCAAAAGTAAAAATTAAAAACTAAAAGTATGCAGTATGGCATTTTTTCATCTTTTGTTTTCAAATGCTATTAAGATGCAATACCACCTTTTGGAAGGAAACAAGCCTCATCCTGTTAACTGTTCAAAACATTTTTGCTTTATTATTGATGGCTAATTCCCTAGAGAAAGAAACTAAATGTTTGGATTTAAAAGTTTCTAGTTTAGGTCCTAGGTTGATCTAAGCAGTCTAAGGAAATATGGAAAAGTAAACAAGAAAGTGAGCAGAGTCAGACTGTTTTCTCCCAGTTAACAGGTTAGTGAGAATCTATAAACATGATTTATTATGGGAAATGTGGTTTTCATATAATTCAGGTATCTATAACCAAAAGCTGATAGTATTTACAAAACTCACGAGAAATTTAATAAGCAAGATTAGGAGAAATATAAATTATTTCATTCATCCAATAGGGACCAGGTGATATGAGTTGTCTACTATCAAATAGCTTGAGTGAGAGAAACTCGGATCTCAGATCCTATGCATAATAAATCTTTGTTGAACTGAGTAGGAGAGGCTAAAGAAGAGGTAATGAAGAACGAATCTACTTTTTGGGAAAACGACTTTAGAGGAATTTATGACCATCTATTCTTATTATTTTATTAGAATGGATCCTATTGTCAAGATATTTATTATTAAATTAAGTATGTAGTATATACTTTTACCTGCTCTTTCACCCAGGTACAACTGTAATACAAGTATGAGATTATGTCAAACAGATTAGGATGATGTTAACAGGAACAGAGAAGAAGAGATGGATGAAACATATACTATAAAGAACAGGCAAAACTTGATTAGACATATGGGATATTTTCCTAAGTATTTACTTACTTGCTATCAGTATTAAGTTAGCAATTATAAGTGATATATCTCTGGTTGTTCTGTAAAGTTATAAGCAGCTCGTATGGTTACTACCTTGGTTAAAAAAAAATTGGGTGTTCAAAAACAGGCAAAGAACTCAAATAGAAATTTCTCCAAAGATACACAAATGGCCAATAAACACATAATAGATGCTCAACATCACTAATATTAAAAGTAGCACTAATATTAAGGAAATGCAAATCAGAATCTCAATGAGATACAACTTCACTACTTTGGAGACTATCAAGAAAACAGAAAATAAGTGTTGGCCAGGATGTGCAGAAACTGGAACCCTTGCGCACTGCTGGTAGGACTGTAAAATGGTATGGCTGCTATGTGAAAGTTTAGCAGTTCTTCAAAAATTAAACATAGAATTATCATACAATCCAGCAATTCCACTTCTGAGTACCTAACCAAAAGAAATGAAATCAGAGACCTGAACAGATATTTGTACACCCATGTTCATAGCAGTATTATTCACAATATCCAAAAAGTGAAAATGTCAAATGTCCATCAACAGGTGAATGAGTAAACAAAATGTTGTATAAACACACACACACATACAGGGACATAATAGAATATTATTCAGACTTAAAAAAGAAATTCTGACACATGCTACAACATAGATGAACCCTGAAGACATTGTGCTAAGTGAAACAAGCCATCGCAGAAGGACAAATACTATATAATTCCACTCAAATGAGCTACTTTAAGTAATTAAATTCATAATGACAGAAAATAGAAAGGCAGTTGCCAGGGAATGGGAAGAGGAGTGAATGAGGAGTTAGTTTAATGGATACAAAGTTTCAGTTTTGCAAAATGAAAAAAGTTTTGGAGATGAACAATGGTGATTGTTGTATAACAATATGAATGCACTTAATGCCACAGAACTAACTGTATACTTAAAAAAGTTAATGATAGTGGGATATCAAACTGAAAGCAACAAATGAACAAGACAGAGACTCATGAACACAAGCAACAGTTCAGTGGTTACCAGACGGAGATAGTTAAGGGTAAAGAGAGTCAAATATATAGTGATGGAAAGAAATTTAACTGTGGGTGGTGAACACATAATGCAATATACATATGATGTATGACTAAATTACACACTTGAAACCTTTATAAGTTTATTAGCCAATATCACCCTAATATATTTAATAAAAAATGGTTAAAATGATAAATTTTGTTATGTATGTTCTAATACAAAAGAAATTCTAAAAAAAGCAAACTTTCATGATTCCTAATTAAGAACCAGGTGTGATACCTCAAAAACTCAAAAAATTACATGATTTGAGGTTCTCTTATAGGACTTTCAAAACGTTGAACTAAATACAATTTTAACTAGCTAAACTGAAGGTTAGTGTCTGTGGGGGAGAGGAAGATAAACTTAGTAAAGCAGATAAGACTCAGGAGTCTTGAAACAATGTCAAATTCTTCCACTAAGGTTGGGCAAATCACATAATCTCACTAAACGTCATAAAGTTTATAATCCTGGCCTATAAACTAGTAGGAAATTTCCAAATGGAATATAAAAACATCATTTAGTGTGTCAGTGCTACCATTTATTCCTCACTATAATGGAGAATATTGCCAATTATTTCACAAGAGTGTCTAGGATTATTGAGTATGCTTATGAGATACTTAGAAATCCTGTAATGAAAGGCAATGGCCAAATTCACATTCCATGTGACTCTTTGGGTGTAAACTGAGATATCTAAAATGATTTTTTACCATTCTATGTATAGGAATGAGCAAAGAAGGGAGAAAAATCTCCTACATCCTCTCTGCATTCTCCCTTTCATTCAAGCCTATGCTCTTTGGTGTTCAACATTCAAGTGTTTACACAAAAACTATCACAGTATGGGTGAGTAGGAACATCACTACATGTAAAAGTATGGTCACCATGTGAAGGTACCTAAATGATTAAACCTGTTATTCTTCATGACAAAAAAAGTTGAAAACTTACCCAGTTATTAGGAAACATACTTACGGTGTCAAAGGCTTCTTTATTAAAACATTAATAAAGAGCTAAAGAATTCTTACAGAAGCAAAAAGAATATATTTGGGAATTATGACCCATGATAGATGGGGGTGAGATGTGTGTAATAAAATGAGAAAAGCCATAAAATCATTTCACTCCTAAATGGGTACTCTCAACAATGAACAGTAATAAAATGTTATTACCTTCTATGAGAAACATAAACAAATATCATCACACATACATACACATAAAAAAATATAAGCCCTTTAAAAGAGTCTATCAAAAAGGCCAAATAGGTTTATCAGAATTAAGTATGGCAGATGGGTAATATTTTACATACTTTCTTACATGTAATTTTACAACATAAAAATAAGAAACTAATATTGATGCTATCCTTTGAGATTTCAGCACAATCATTTCTAAGCTTTCCCTGGCAATGTCCAGTTTGCACTAAAAATCTTTTAAGCCTATATCTACAGTACTTGTGCATGTCTCTCACTAAACTTATTATGCTGAAATAGTCTACTTATGTCAGTCTTTCTTCCCTAGACTAAGATATTTACATCATTAGCACCCTGTCTGTTCACGGGTAGGTTATGAGTTCTAAAAACACTTGAACTACCTCTCCCACTAAAATTAAAACTCCTAGGCAGGTATAGTATCTGTTCACATTTGAATCCTCAAAGCCTGACACAGTGATAGGCACAAAAGTGTAACATAAATTAATGATTTAATTAATCATATTATTTTAAATTTAAAACTTGTCTCAAATCCAAGAATATATTTAATTCCTTTAATTTTTATGATCCTCCAATCTTATTTAAGGTAGTTTAAATGCAGGTTCCCAAAGGATATCATATAAACATGTTCTCTGATGCAGTCTCTTCTATGAATCTGTGTTTTATCATTTCCGGAAAAATCTAAGCCATAATCTCTTCAAATATTGACTCGTCTTCATTCTACTTTTCTGAGACTTCATCTAGAATTTTAGGTTTTCTTGTCTCATCTTCTGTACCTCTAAACTCCTATATCTTATCATTGGTATATTTTTGGCAATTTCTTCCGATTTATCTCCCAGTTATCTAATTCTTTCTTCAACTGTGTCTAACTTACTGTTAAACCCATCATTAGTACTTTTTAAAACAATTTTATGAGGTTTTTTTGTAACCTAATCTTTATATAATTTTAAACTTAAAGAAAGTTCTAGGAATAAGAGTTCTTTTTATCCTTCATCCAGACTTACCATATCTTTAGTCTCCCTTAAGGCAGAACAGTTCCTCAACCTTTCTTTTTCTTGATATTAACATTTTTAAGAGTATAAACCAGCTATTTTTGAAGAATATCTGTCAATTTGGGTTTATCTGATATTTCCCCATAATGAAGTTAAGTATTTTTTGGCATAAATATCACAGAAGTGATGATGCATCCTTTAGAGAACATAACTTGAAACACATGATTCTGGTTTGTCACAATATTAGTGATATGTATGTGTTTTGATCATTCATTAAGATATTATCTGCCAGTTTTCGCCAATGCAATAAGAAAACTTCTATGTAAATATCTTGTTTCATATCAAACTTTCTCTGAATACTTTTAAATAGCCATTGATTTTCTAATTCTATCATTCTTTTAATGTTACCATTCTACTCCAAGAAAGAACTTTCTCTTCTTTATTAATTTATTTATATCACTATGGAATCATGGATTTTTTTTTATCCAGTGGATTATAATCAATTTTTATCATTTATTTTGATGTTTAATTGTCCCAGATTTAGCAATGGGACCTTTCCCCTTTCACACCAGCTCCAATGTACCCTATGTACCTATAATTCTTTGACCACTCCTTACTTTCTAACACAAAATAATATTGTCTGGGCCCTAGAATTAACTTTTGTTTCAATGAGACTCAGTTTTCTGTGGATAATGGTATTTAGAAATCAAGATCTGGGCAATACTTGTGTTCACTGCTACTTCTGTCATTGCTTACGACAGACAGAGCTAAAACAGAAAACACACACCTGTCTATCTACTTGTATTTATGTGTGTGTGTGTGTGTGTGTGTGTGTATAAATCTGATTTCCAATACCAAGCCAAAATATTTTAAAATTGCCTATCCGACAGTGAAAACCAAGCTCCCATTATCTTCAACACCATTATTTGCTCAAGCCTAGAATACACAGAAACTAGTTTTATAAGCGCTAACCCATACCTCTTTGCAAAACAAATCTATTTACTAAGATTCAATATTCACCTAGTATTCTTAAAATGAAGCTGTATATACATACAGTCATTCCACTGGGTGTTAAACAGCATTTCAATATAGTTTTAATTTTCTTTTCCCTGGTCTAATAACATACTTGCCATTCACATAACTTTTCATTAGGTAATGGTTCAAGTCTTTGATATTATTTTAATAAGGTTTTTGTCTTTTTACTAAGTTGTAAGAGTTCTTTATATATTCTAAGTATAAATTCTATGTCGGATATATGTCCTTTGATGTCAACCTAAACTTTTAAGGTCATGTATTTATTGTTAGAATATATTTACCACAGACTCTCCTAATATGGACCTGTTAACATATTTTTGAAAGTTGTCCTAAAGTTCCGCTTTTAATAGTTCTTTGGTTTCCCTCTACCTGTAACAGAAAAGGATCATAGTTCAGAAAGTGTCACCACTTATTTAGCAAATACATGCCAGTTTCCATTGTATTCCTGATTAGCAGGGATACATTATCCATGCAACTTCAGGAAAGTGCTAACTGGGTTTTTTCTTGTGCAGCAGTAGAGAGATAAGTCTTTTTGCTTAATTCTACGGAAAGGAAAACCTCTTCAATAATCCATATCTTTTAAGGATGTAAGTGAAACACAGATGTATAAACTACTAGTGTGTAGGACACCATATTAAGTGCTGAGTTTCCATATCTGGAAAGTGTAGATAATGGCAGCCCCTACCTCCCAAAGTCCTCTTTTTAGGATTCAGTGAGAAAATGTAGGTAAATTGCTAAATGTAAATCATAAAGATTAAAAAAATGTAGGTTATTATTTCTTTGCATCTTTCCACTTTCATGTCAATTCCTATTTGATACAAATATTTCCCCCACCGTTACTTTGAATTTGGCTCAGACCTGAAAATAACAGAGGAAAAGGTTACTCTAGAAGTGCACAGGAAGGGGCATGTAAGTCAAGTTGGGGACAAGGGACAACTTGGTAATTTCACATGTTAGATCTTAATCACCCCACCCTAAAGAAAAACTTCTTTACTGAACTTAAAAAAGTTCCTACAGGGCAGTTATATGAAAATCGAAGTCCAGAATTGGCTACACTTCCTCGTCTGAGAGCTCGAATTCAGGTAAGAGACCCAGTCCTTGAGTTTTCCCACAAGTTTATGCGAATTCACCACACTAACGTAGGCAATGAAGGGCTTTATCAAATTATACAGCGTATTTCAATCTACTGTTCCATTCTCGGTATGTTAACCAAATTTGAAATTATTTCAAGCATTAACTACATCACTAAATACAGCCCACAGCCTATAAAACCTGTCAAAAGCCTTGGAGAATCTAGACAAGGACTACAAGATTACTAGGGCTAAAAGATGAACAGAGGTGGGTTGAAGCACCAGGAACCGTCGAAGCAGACAAGTTTATACTCAGAAAAGAAGAAAAACGAAAAAGATTACTGAGGCACATAATATCTGCTCTTCTTGCTCACGAAGGAGCCCAAACAACAATACTTGGGGAGATACCTACGGCATTGCGACATTCAGGGAACCACCGCCGCGGGATAAAGCGAACTGAGCAATCCCTTCCGAAAATCGACAACCTTCAGAAGGAAACGCAGAAGCCTAAAAAGCGCGGGCCTGCGGGCGCTCGGCGTCGTGTCACACTTAACGGGGCCTACCGGAAACAAAGTCTCCGCGACCAGAGATCCGAGTGCATGCGGGGAGGAAGGGAGTCTCCATCCAGGACCGCATCCAGTCTCTTTGCCGGTGCAACACACAGGACTGTTTCTCACGACTCTGGCCATAACAGTCCCCGATAGAGGAACGATAGAACCGTTTCTGTTCACTGTGGATTAACGATCCGCATATTTCTGGCCGGACCGTTTCGGGAGATGCTCTGCATCTTATTTCCGGTGGTGGAGAAGTGCGGTTGTCATGGTAATTAAAGAAAGGCCGAGGTCTGTCGGACTACCGTGAGCTGGTTGTGGAATCCGTGCAGAAAACAGGCTGCGGTTCCTCGTTTGTGAGCTGGAATTAGGTAGCAGTCAGCTCGCTGTCTCTCTTTGCCCGTTCCGCTTTTTTCTGTTCGGCTTCCTTTTCTCTCACCTGCTTCTTTTACTTCTCTGTCGTACTAACACTTGGTCCACGTAGGTACCTAAAATGTACCTATAAACGCACTTTTATGCCCAGAAGAATACAAAAATAGGGAGCTGTTGCCCGAGATCAGTTGTGAACATATATCACTGTGTAGGGACGGTGACTGGATGGCTGGCACTGTTTTCACTTGGCCCTTTAAAAGCCGTAGGCACTTGTTAGTTTATTTTTCTTGCTATTGTGTAGCTGGTTATTTATGGAGCCGTTTGCTGCAATGTACTCTGTAGGCCCCTGTCTGAGTATCCGGCTGGAGTTTTAAATGAAGGAGGTTTCCAAGCCTGAGGGGGTGCAATTATATATTTAAGCTTCAGTTTAGTCTCTCGTCACAGAAAAGGAAATAACAGAATTCTGGAACAATTCTGCCTTGGGATTTCCACGAGAGGGAGTCACCTTATTTGGAAAGAGCGTTCGACATTGATCCTAAAAAAATACTTACATTTTTAATTGCTTGCTGCAAAATTAACATTAATCCTCCCTTATTTGGAACAGTTTTCGTTCACATTTTTGAGGAGATAAATGCACGCATATGTGTTTAAAATTCTGATGCTTAATTATAGTGACACCAATTTGCAGTAACCAGACTGTGACTCCACATCCCTATGGGGTCCTTCTAAATCTGGTGTAATATGAAAGTGTCAGGCAGGCGGTCTGTGTATTATAAATAGGGTACTTCATCCATGATAAGCGATTATTATCTTTCTTTCCCAAGTGTAAAAGACCTATATAATTCAAGAAGGTGCAAGTGATTTAGGCCTCTTGAGTAAGAATCCAATGAGTCCTGAAGGGGACCCTACCTGTGTCGTCTTATTGTTGAACTTGAAATATTAAATTTATTAGGTTGGAATGTATTTTTAAAAGTCAAAGCTGGGTAAAATAATGTTGAAAACTGTTAGACCACCAGCACAATTTAGTGCCTTGTAATAACTATTGTACAAGAAGCTTTCATTCACATTAATAAAGAAGAAACTGTTACAGAAATTTACTGCCTTTTGCTACTTGCCATCATTAGCTTGGTGACACTGTGTCCTTCAATTTCCTTATCTGTAAAATGGACAAAAAAATACCTCACCACTGTAGTAGGTAGGGATAAATCATGGTGTGTGACAGTTCTTTAAGCTCTTATGAGCAGAGGTGCTATATAAACCCCAAACATTATTATTAGTAATGGAACACAGTAAAATCTCATGGTGACACTATAAATGGGATTTTAAAAATTAGTTCATTTAAAATGCGGCCACATTACTCAGATGTGAATATTACGTGGTTGATCATGCTGTGGACATTGATGCCGACTGCCCATCACATTATATCCACATTCTTATTACTGTGGAATTTCACTCTATAGTTTATTTAGTGCTTAATTTGTGCCAGGTGCTGTTCTATATGCTTCACATGTATTAACTTATTTAATTTTCATGACAACCCTACAAAGAGTCTCAGATGACTGTCCTATTTTGTGAGAATAGATGTGTGGTTTTTTGTTTGTTTTGTTTTGTTTTGCCCTATGATTCTTCTTTTGTATTAATGTTACATCTTCGTTTTGGCTTTGTTCTTTTGATATATGTGTATGTGTACATATATAAGTATATATGTACATATACACACACACATATGTATATACACACACACATATATCACCAGAGGCTTGTCCTAGTTTAACATATAATACAACATTTAGCATATGTAATATTCATCTTTTTTCCCCACATATAAAAACTTTAATGTCTTGATTTTGCCATTTGAAAAGCAATGTGCCATTTGCATTTTAGGGGATTAACACTGACTAAACTAAATTTTTAAATTGTTTTCTCATAGAATGGCCACCAGTCCTGGAAGTGATGCAGCTTTCTCCACTCAGAAATCAACACTTTCAGAGAGTCCTCAAACAAAGAAATTTCCACTAACTGAAGAGGAAATATTTTATATGAATTGTAGAGCTGCCTATTTAACTGTTTTCAAAAGCAGTTTAGAACACATTATTTCTAAAGAGCAACTTTACTTAGGTAAAAATAATTTTTAAATGAATTATTTTGCCTTATTTGTTGAAAGTTAATAGAGCAGAAAGACTGGAATTAGAATTACGTTGTTGAATTTTAGTGATTTGAGCAATGGAACTACTACATTTTGTTATTGTGCCATTTTATATAGTTATATAACCTAGGATCTTCAAAATAAAAATTTCAATGTTTATACAGACTAGAATAGTGTTTTTAAAGCTTCCATCAATTACTTAAAAATATTTTTTAATTCTCATTTTGGTACTTTAAGATTTATAATAATAGAATTAAAACACGTTTGGTATCTGAATCATTACTCTGAATTTAACCTATGCTATGAAAATGTAAAGGATATATAAAAATGAGGTGAATGGTTGTAAAAGTATTAGGAAATAAGTGAAATTTGAAAAGAGAATTAATAGTTCTGGTTTTGTTTTGGTTTTTGTGGAAGGGGAGAGGAATGATCTTTTATTACTTCTCTCCATCATCATATTTCTCTGGTTGCAAATTACCCCAAAGAATGAATTTGGTCCTTGCCAGGTATATCCAATGACTTGGAGGTCTTTAGTCTTGAGAGTAGTAAATACCAAATAACACTAAATACTCATGTTATTTTCATCAAGGTTAACAACTTTATAAGTAGAGAAATTATGAGTTATTTTGCCATCCTTAGAAGCAGTTTTCTTAAATTAGAAATCTAACATATTTTTGCAATGTCTCAGGTTTGTATGAAATCTCAGTATTTGAGAAAATTCGTTTTGGAGAATGTGAAAATTGAAAAGACTATTTTAGTAAGATTATGTTTTACTATAAACTATAGTTTTGGTCTTTTCTCTTTATTCTTTTGAAAATGGGCTGAGATCACAAAAATCTACTAAGTTTAAAAGTTTAACATGCCTTCCGCTGCTGCTATGACATTTAGTTTATGAGACAATGAATATGTATTACTAAGGTGCTATCAGTCTTATACAATTATCTGGGAGGATAATACTGCAGTGTTTGTCTCTTCAGTGCTATATACACTTTTGGTTTTATGGTGGAATACTCTTTGTAACATTGTCATGACTGATTTCAGATAATCTAGATTTTTAAAAAGTAGTAGTGCGAACCAGTTATGTCTCTTATTACTATGTCTTTCATCTATATCCTTTTGCCATTTAGGTACAAAACATGTGCCTTGATGTTCCATTTCAAGGTCAGATAGAGCAATACCATTACCAGAACTTTAGAGTTCCTCTTTTTTTCCTCCACGTTTTAAATAATACAGACATTATATACTCATGTCAAAGCTTAAGGTAAACCCTGGCAAAAGTATCTTGGTGTAAACCTTTAAACATCTACAGTTATATAATGTTTTCACTGTCATATGACTTATTAATGGGCTCCAACTAATTCTTAAACTAGAGGTTAAAGTTAGGTTAGTAGTTACAAAGTTATACCTACTTCTTAGATATGGGAATGTTTACTTACTGAGTACATGTTCTGACATAATGAATTTTATTCTGAGAAAGATATTCTGTAATTAACAGTAGATTTTAAAAATATTTTGTTATTGAAGATAGCACCAAACATATGTTGAGCTGCCACTTGTGGAAAGAGTTACACACCGATTTTCTCAAAGTTGATGAAATAACATTTTCTTTTACATGGACTTTTGATTTGTAATCACAACTTCATTTAGATCCTACTTGTATTCTGAACTTTAAAGGATGGAGTTTGGCTGGGCATCGAATGCTAAAAGACATACAATAGGCAAAATACTTATCTTTTATTCTTAGGGAAGCATGGCAATCAGGGCTTTTGTCTACATCCAGAACAAACCTGCAAAAATAAAAAAATATATATATCATCTCTACTATTATAAATTTCCACAAAAGCTTTGTAGGTGAATGGAAGATGGCAATTACTACAGCTACAGCTTTTGTTAGCTCTGAAAGTCACCTCTGGATAATGATCTTCTTCCTGTTTCTGTGTCAAGGTTTTAAATTATTTAGGTATGATACTCTGGTATAATCTGGAGGATAGGAACATTTCTCTCAGTCTGTGGACTTTTAGTATTAACCATAAATAGTGACCACAGGTAGCAATTTTATACTTCAGATGTGAAATTCATATTTAGATTATAAAACTTTTGAGGAGCCAAGAAGCTTGTATCTCTGAAAAAAAAAACCAAAACACTGTTATGCTTGTGCATAGTGAATGTTCAACAAAATGGACTCCCAGATACCTGTATTTTTTACCCTGATGTGATTTCTATTTCCTTGAGGATATTTCTTTAGTTAATTTGTGTGTATATATGTATATGTGTGTGTGTGTGTGCGCGCGTGTGTGTATACATATATATATATATATATAAAATTATTACATTAAATTGTAGACTATCCAGATGATAATTTTTTAGTGCTGATTGACAATGCATGGATCTTATGAAATCTCATCTAAGATTGTTGGAAAGATCCAACATAAGGTTTTATAATAGAAGTTGGTAGCACAATTCAGGAAAGTTATATATTTTAAAATTTTGTTAATTTCTTTTATAGTGCTTAGGAAAGTTATCACTGGTTCATTTTAAATAGTCTGAAGTCTTCATATGCAGAGATTTGATTATTTGCAAATTGCCAAATTACTCCTATTCAACTGTACAAATAACTACGGTCATTTGACACCATTATAATCTAGCATGAAATGACATATGCAAATATACAAAGCCTTTCTCACATCATAATTCTTTGCCTTTCATAGATATAAGGGCATGGCTTTTAAAATAGGTATGTCTCATGAATAACTGGTTATAGGACTATTTTTTAATGTTCTGGTTAAAAATGAGAGGTAATTTGACCATTGCATCTCTACAATAGTCTTCTCTCAAAGTTCATTGACATTCTTGATTTTTAGCAGGGCTGTAACTGCAAGTAGATAATTTTTGTGCATATACTTGACATTTGAGACATAATGCACTTGAAACTCTAATATCTAGCAATGATATTTGTTGGGTCAAAAAAAGTAATAATTTATGATTTTTGTGGTTACTCTTATGTCCTCAAAACAATTAAGTGGATAGTTTTTAATTATTTTTTTTTTCTCCTCCAGGTACTCTTATGAAGTAAATTGGATATTGTCGGTTAATTAAACTATGTAGGTTGAGAACTAATGGTCAGAATAGGAAAAATTTGTTTAATTCTGGCATTAATAAATTAAGACTTTTTAACTGTTAAGATACATATATATATACGTATATATACACACACACACACATATATACACACATATACATATATATATGTATACATACACACACACACACATACATATGTTTGTTTGTTTTTAAAAGTCAGGCATACACCTCACTAGATTGTCAACACCAAAGGTAATATATTGGTATGTATATGCTTTTGTATAATATTGTAATATATAATGGTTTAAAGAAAAAATACACTTAAATACCAATTCCAAATGTTACTATAAAAGAATAATACTTGTTTTATTGGACAGCTCTTCAGCATGCAGGAAGAAACCCATCCCAAAAGACTATTAATAAATATTGGACTCCTCAAACTGTCAAACTGAATTTTGATGATTTTTGTATAATTTTAAGAAAGGAAAAACCTACTTCAAAAGCAGAACTGCTGAAATCATTTAAGCAATTAGATGTAAATGATGATGGCTGTATTTTACACACTGACCTTTATAAACTTCTAACGAAGGTAAGATCTGTGAAATGGTTTTGTAAAATGCATATTTTGCAAAACAGCTTGGAATCTACCTTTGGCAACAAAAGACTGCACATTAAAAATAATTGTTTCATTGACAGGTGAAATGAATCACATATATGTTGTTTATCAAGTACTTAAGGATCTTTTTGGATGAAAGATGCTTTGTAAATAAAAGATAAAGTATAAAATTGAGCCCATGTTGCAATTTCCCTGTGCTTCTTTGCAATTCTTTCCTGCTCAGTACTCTGTAAATCAGTGATTCATGTGTGATGAGTAAAAGAAAGTATAAATGGGATTTAGAATCCATCCTGTTTCTTGTACAATGTGAGAAAATATCATTATTCTAAATTTAATCGTAGTTATTTCTGAATCTATGTTACATATTGTTGAAATTTAGTAAACTGAATTCAGCACACTTTTACAAAATTTAATAAAATTGTGAAATTTTGTTTTATATAATGGTTTCATTCTTGCTTGATATAATACTTATTCCGAGATTTATAATGAAGCCATATATTCCAACTTAGTTGCAGAATAGATTAAAATGAATTTCCACTCTCCCATGCATAACAAAATGATAGTCATGTGGCTTTAAAATAAATCTTGTTTTTTCAGAGAGGTGAGAAGATGACTCGAGAAGAAGTAAATGCCATAATAAATTTGGCTGATGTAAATGCTGATGGCAAATTTGACTACATCAAGGTACATAAGCTCATATTGATGTAAATTTGTTTACTGTATAGGAGAAGTATTTTTAAAGGGACACATTTTTTTAATATTGGCAATGACATACTTATGTATTGTGTACTACTTGTACTTGAAATTTAATCTCTCTAGTTCCACCACCGTAATCTGATGACTACATTAAAAACAATAATATAAGTTAAAATACATGCATGTTCACATACATACACACACACAAACATAGAGACTCTTCTCAGAAATGTGCTTTTTCTGAGGTGGAAGAATCATAAAAATTATTTAGAACAAATGCAAGTCTACACGTCTTGTAAAAAAATAATAAATCATTTCTCTTTGTGTAACATTTTATTTTCACTCAGAGTATGACTTCCTCTTTGAATCATGGCTGCATTTCGCTAGGTCACTTGAGGGTGGTCAGTCTGATTCAAAAAAATAAAATGAGTAACCTAGTTCAATAGGAAATATATTCCATCTATCAGTCTCTCCCTTGCCTATTAATGTGCATTTGCCTTCTCCCAAATGTATGATTGAATGTTTTATCACTGGACTACATTTTTATTTCCTGTAGTTTTGTAAATTGTATGTGACAACCAATGAGAAATGTCTCAAAACTACTCTAGAAAAACTGGAGGTTGACAGTAAACTGAAGCGTCAACAGTTTGGGAGCCATATGGAAGGGCCCCCTGAATGGGATCCATCACCAATACCAAAACCATCACCTAGAATCACAAGAAAAACTGATCAGGAAACATTCTCAAATAAAGGTATTTACTTTTGATGCTAAAATTTCTTGATCAAGTATGGAGGGTTATGTTCTGATAAATGTTTCCTTCCATCTTCACTTATCAGTGATAAAAAAAAAAATGAGAATACAACATTTCAGCCACCATTTCTAGACTCAGCTGTAAAAATCTATTGATGTAAAATTTGATTATATAACTTTGCTATGCTCATTATAGTTTATTAAAACTAAAATTTCAGGCTAAAAGGTGACATATTGAAATAATATTATTAATAGCCTATAAATTAGCGATTATTAAAGCCTGATAAATATAAAACTTATGACTTTATTTCAATTGGAAGAATAAAGAGAACAAAGTTAATACACAAACCTTGAATACTACACTGTGTTTAGAAACAAACTACACCATGTTTAGAAACAAACTTTCTATTGACAACTTTTTGTAATATGAGACCAAATAACTCTTACTTGTTACAGGTGATACCAAGAACTCTTTACTGGCAACAGGCAGAAAGTTCAAAACGTCTGTTTCTTTCACATTTACCATGGGGGCTAATAGTAACCAAAACTCAAAGTTAACTGAGCCAGACTCACTAAAGGTATAGTATTTTAAATTAATAACTATGACTTTTTCTGAAAAAAATTGCCATTTAATGTATTAATAACTATTTGGTGTCTATGGAGAACCAGTAAAGTTTGTGAAGTAATTCTTTGAGATTTTCTATAGATCGTAGCATTTCTATCTGTAAGCCAGTTCTATTACTTTAAAGTAAAAATGATGAAGAATATTATTAAAAGTTCTTTAGTTTGAAAATTATGACTCTTCAGTTTTTGAATTTGAATAGATTATCTAATTATGTACTTTGCCAAGCAATTTTTTGTTTAGCAAATACTTTTTATAGGTGTTTCTTATAAAGAAATCATTCGTTCAATATCAATTCCTATGAGAGAAAAACAACGAAGTCGCTTTGCTAAGTCAATATTTGTAGTGTTAATATTGATCTTCTTCCTTTGTTTTCCCTTTCTAGACTCAACCTTTACTAGTTTTCTTTCAACAGAAAATAATAGCTACAGAAGTATAAAACATTAACTGGAAAGTGCTAGGATACATTAAAAATGTGTACCTAGAGACCTCTGTAAAAGGGGGAAAAATGGTTATGACCACATACTATAACTGCTGTTAGAAAACTGAACTGATTGTTCTCAAGAGCTACATTTTTGTTTCAAATAACAACTCTGTATTTGTTATTGAACTCTGAAGTCCCTTATATCTTTAAGTTGCTAGACAGTGACATTTGTTCTATATTAAAATTTTAAAACATTATCTCCAAGGAATTTTGTTCAGACTATTTAGGAATCTGTACACCTCTAAGCAATTTGGCGTGCATGTCCAACATGTTCACACACAATATTTCGTGTTCCAGCAATATTATTTTCCACTAATGGAAGCCTTTTGTATTTTGTGACTAAATTAGATGTTAATAAAATTAACTTCATTAAATAATTGTGGTTTACGTGATTCAAAGTGGAAATAAATATGTTTAGCTAGTATAAGGAGAGATATGAGTAAATATTAATATGGATTATATTAAAGCATAATAAGACTTTTTGTTTGTGTCATACTTGTTTTAATTGTGCCCCTACCAATAAAATTCCTCTAATTTAGTTTTACTCAAAAAATAAGTACTAAAAAGGTAATATATGCTAACTAATTTGCTTAGTTATAAAATATTGGCCTTGAATTAAAAAATAAAATTTTTTATTTGATTATTAATCTATCAAGGTAATATAGCATAGTATTTATTTATTTATTTGTTTAACAACTATTTATTGAGTGACTACTCTGTGCCAGGCCTAATCATAACTAAGATAGAGACAGACCTGTGCTTGAATCTTAGCTTTGTCACTTAATAACTGTATATCTTTAGGAATTTAGTCAGCAGCCTTTCTGAGTCTCAGTTTCCTTAACTTACAGATTGCAAATAATTATATTCAGTATGTTTCTGAAAGATTCATTCAGGGACATAGAAGTCACTTTAATAAATAATAGTGTTAATATTACTATAGAACTGACTGTAGGTCTTTATATGGAAATTTCATGATGAAATTATAATTTAAGAAAGTTATTCTGTTGGGTATAGTGAACAGAGACCTCAAATTAGCAAGAATATCTGAGAGGTGGATAGAGTTATCCAGATATAAAATGATGATAGTTAGGCCTAGGGAACTACCTAAACATAATAGGGAAGAGACAAATCTAACAGTGCCAAAATTAGTCTGTAGGCCATAGTGATTGTATAACAAAAGACTACTTAAGTTTTGTATTTAAGAGCAGGGAGTGGTGCTCTTAATAATTGGGAAGTAGGTAAAAGGTACTAGGAGAATTTAATGATTAAAAGAAGATGGCATACTGTCAACTTTTAAATTCAATGACATATAAAATTTAATGTCTTTTGGAAATAACTTCATCGCCTTCATATTACTTACCTGATTTTTTATATCTTATTTCTGATCTTGATATTGCCTACTGTTGTTCACTATCTGATATTTTTTAGATGAGCTAAAGTGATCTTTAAAAAAATCTGTGACCTTTTTGTAATTCAGCAGGATTTGGTTCTTTGCATTTTTCTTTGAAATTACTTTGTAAATTTTATGTTAACTTTAATAACAACTCTGATAAGTACATGATTATTAGTATAGTTATTATATAATTTATTTTAATTGAGGTTGATAGAATAAGTTACTTAAAGAATTATTAAATTAATTTTCTTCAAATACTTCAAATCTATTTTAAACAAATTTGGGCCTTTCAATTTCATGTGGAGTGGAGAGGTATGGAATTGGGAGAAGAAGGGTCTTTTAGAAATTAGAAAATTGTTGTCGTAATAGGGTACGTATAAGCCAGATTCTAAATTGTAAAATCACACAATTGGAAAAGGACCTGAATTACAGGAGGAAAATAAGACCCTTATAGAGATTATACATTTATTACTTTCTATAGACCATACATAGGTACTGTATCACTATTCTTTTTTTTAATCCTATGTTCTGTCCATTTGCTTAGTTTTATATTGTACAAGAAGGAATTTTTTTTTTTTTGAGAGAGAGGAATAGCTTTAGTTGCCAGTCATGACGAGAATTAGAGAAAGTCCCAAATCATGATTCGTGTGCTCCAGAGATGCAATACTTCCTACATTCAGACTCCTCATTAGAATGTGCCTATAAATATATTTTAAGTATATGTATGTAAGTATGTACATAAATGTATTATGTAACATAAACATGTTATTCAACATTGTATATGGTGTATGTGAATATATTTGACATATATTATGTATGTCTATATATACAATACATATATAAACATTTTAAACTTGAAATGGTTGTCTAACTTAATTTTTGTGAAGACTCCAAATAATAATTTTATTACGAAAGTTTCTCATATTTTCAAAATGTTGATCGATTCAACTTGTCAATTACGTGACACTCCATATCAATTTTCCCTTTATAAATCATTTATTTAACCTTTTGCTTTTAAGTATGAATAGTTTATAATTCTTTAATAACAAAAAATTCAATAACTATTTACCTACTTGTCTTAATGAAAAGCAAATAGCTTTCTAAAATATATGACATAAGGTATCTTTATCAAAACCAACAGTGATGATAGCGATTATGGTGTATAAGATCCTCCTCTGAATCTGTGGCAGATCTACTGCATAGTAATTCTATCTTACTTAAAACTTTAATAATAATACAGAATTTTATGTCAAAACAAATCATGTTCTCTGAGGTGTTTTAAGAAAATGTCACTTTATTGATATAGTTAAGCTTTTTGATAGCTAAAATTTTTAACTTTACTATTTTTAATTTGTGCTTTTTGCTATTTTCCTATACATTGTGAATGAAAATAAGTAAAATTTGTAAATGAGAAATAAATGTATTAACATTTTTTTTCGTTTTATGTGAATTTACCCGAATCAGTAGAATATAGCACCACCTTATGCCCTATGTAGGAATTACAAGCTACTATTTTATTTTTGTTTTATGTTTTCAAAAAATTATATTATACATGGAATTTCTTAGTCTCTCATTCTAAAAAGTTTTTAACTCAACCTTCTTCCATTTTTCTCATAATACTCAAACTGTCAACTTAATCTATCGTCCTTTCAAATTGATTTATTTGAATGAGTCAGCCAATTTGTCAGTAGTTTTTTTTTTCATTAACATTTCAATCTAGGTCCTAGAGAAAAAGCTTCATGTGATTGAAAGTCTGTTTTAAAGGAAATTTAGTTTGAATAAGCATTGTGTTTTTAATAACTCTGGCAGATCTTAAGAATTCAAATGCTTCCTTTTAAACAGGAGAGCTACAAATTTTCCTAGTGCTCTTATTTAGTATTCAAATTAATCTGATTATTACTTGAAGTTTGGTTGAGATAAATAATGTAGCATTTGTTATACTTCTGTTTTATAATAGCTGGTGGCCTACCATTTTCCAGCCTATTAACCATGTATTGTAGTGTACAGCTTGGATGTTTTTCCAAAGAAACTTGTAAATTCCATTTTACCTGTACCTTTTCTAAAATTATAACTTAGGAAATACCTCTGATAAAATGTTTAACTCACTTCCCAGCTAGATTTTATGAAGGCATCACCTGTCAGCTCATGACACTGCCCCCAGAAGTACTATAAGCATATGAAAAAATCTTTCCATTTTTCAGTTTCCTAAATGCTGCAAATTATGTTCACTACTGGTGTACCTGGCAAAGTGTATTATTTTTCAGTTTCATTTAAACATTTTTAATAAGGGAGCAGGCTGCTACACTCATGATTACAGTACAAATTTAAGAAATTTTCCAGCTACTAAAATCTACATTTTTAAAGTAAGAAAACCAAATAATTTGTTTATTTTAATGCTTCAATATATGGATAATTCCAAATGATAATGCTTTATCGTACTTTAATATAATAATACATAAACCTGAAGTTTTTTTAAGTATTATTTTTTTTAAAATCATGGCAGGTATTTATGAAAAAAGAACATAATTTTGAATATAGCTTTTAGTTTGGAGAGAAAGTAAGGAGACCTAGGTTTCAGCTTTGGTTCTGCAGTCAACGAGAATTATCATTCAAGCCTATCACTTTATTTTTCAGACTTTCATCAGTCAAAAGAGAAATCTGGACTAGACTGCATTTTAGACATCTTCTACCTTTAATATTAAGTAATTCTAAAATAGTATCCCTTACTGTTCCAGATAGGTACATACAAAAAATATATTCATAACATATATTAGATGAAATTTCATCTCATAAGACTAGTTAAAATCAATTGAAAGGAAAACAAATGTTTTTCCTTTGATGTCAAAATCTTAGTTCAAACTGTCTCAAAGGGTAACTTACCTAAATACAATATGAGTATATCTTTCCTTTCTTATCTGTAGCAGCCCTCACCATCCAAGGTTAAGTTGATTATATCAAGGCCAATTGGCTTTGATGTAACATCAGCATCTGTTGTTAGTCTATAATGTATTCCTATCCAAGAGATTTACAGGAAGGCTAACTGTAAGTATGTACATACGCTCACTTATTAATAGTTGAACTTTTGGCACGAGCCCAAATTTGAACCTCATTGTGTTATAAAAATTTTAATTTAGTACCCTGAGTATATTTTCTTTTGGAAACATGATCTAATGGTAAAAGCATTGATCCCAAAGTCTCAGACTCTAGACCTGATATTTCTACAAATTCCTAGTAAAAGTCTGAACCAGTATAACCTCTGGGTACCTCAATTTCTCTGTTTATTAAAATGACTAATTTATATCTACCCCATATTGCCTCATAGGGATGTTGTTAAAATATCATTTATAATGACTTGTTTCTGGCATGGGCTATATACTTATGAAGATGAATTCCAATAATTTAAGGTCACATTTTAATTTCTCAGAATTAAAAGTACACATATCTTTTATACCCCAAAGGTGTGACAGTGTAGATGATTAATGACTGACTAGAAAGCTTGAGTAATAAATAGTTCAGCAATGATGGTAATTTCTTAAAATTCAGTTTAAGATGAAACCTCTAAAGAAAAGATGAATATAAAAATGGAAAACTAAAATAAATTGAAAAAGAACCAAAACTAAAATAAAAGGAAATAGAGAAAATACATGCATTAAAGCTTACAAAGTGAGGTTAGTATCTAAAATAGTCAAAAGAATTTATTAAAATATGTAAGAAAAAAAATCTTCAGTAGAGCTATGAGAATAGAGGATGAATAGGCTGTTCACACAAAAAGGAAACAAAAATAAACACATGGGGAAATGGTCAGCCTTGCTAGTAATCTGAAAATTCAAAGTAATGCAAAAATTATTACAATACCATTTTTTGTTATACCATTTTATTGCATTAATATAGTTTAATGCAAAAGCATTACAATACCATATAAATGTATGAAATACTATAATATTTTGTATGCCCACAACTTACTTAAGAAATCATCCCTCACTACCACCAGATTTTTAAATGATAACAGTACTTTTTAAATGATAACCAAATTATGAAATGACAAAGTTATTACATTATACACAATTGGTGGTACAAAATTAGCATCACTGTTTTACAAAGCAATCTGAGAACATGTCATTATCCTTAAAAATATAAATACTTTTTTGCCTAGAAGTCCTTCTGAAGGATATTATTTATTAAAAGAAAAACATTTAGATAAAATAGTATTTATTTTAGCACTATCTATACAGATAAGAAATTTGAAATAACCTAAATGTTCAACATTCTAGAAATAGTTAAGAAAGTAATGGTATACCAACTCAATGGGTAATTACAGAACCAGTTAAATTGAAAATTTGAATATTGCTTAGCAAAGCTTTTTTTTATTGTGGTAAGATATACAAATTTTACCATCTTAACCATTTCCCTAATGATGTGGTGTTGAACTTTTTTCATGTGCTTTTGGTCATCAATATATCTTCTTTGGAGAAATTCAAGTTCTATGAATGTCATAGTCTATTCAAGTTCTATAACATTCCTTATTGGGTTTGTGTTGTTGAATTGTGGGAGTTTTTAATATGTTCTAGGTATTAAGCCATTTTCAGATATATGATTTGCAGGTATATTTTCCTATTCTATGGGGTTGCCTTTTCACTACGTTGATCATGTCCTTTGATACACAAACATTTTTAATTTTGATGAACTCCAGCTTATATTTTCTTTTGTTGTCTGTGCTTTTAGTGTCATCTTCAAGAAATCATTGCCAAATTCAGTGTCATAAAGCCTTCCTCTCTGTTTTCTTCTCAGAGTTTTATAGTTTTAGTACTTGCATTTAGGTCTTTGAACCATTTTGTGTTAATTTTTGTATATGGTGTCAGGTAAAGGTCCACAGTAATTATTTTGTATGTAGATATCCAGTTTTTCAGCCCCATTTGTTGAAAAGACCGTCCTTTCCTTATTGAATGGTCTTGGCACCCCTGTTGAAAATCATGTGGCCAGAAATGTTAGGCATTATTTCTGGGCTCTCTGTTCTATTTTGGTCTATATATATGTCTTTACGCCAATACCACACTGTTTTAATTACTGTACCTTAGTAGTAGATATTGAAATCAGGATGTATGAGTCCTCCAACTTTCTACTACTTTTTCAATAACAAAATGTTTGAGATATAGCATTAAATGAAAAGGCAGAATATAAAATAGTGTTAAGTAGAATGTAAAAAATAGTTTTTTATATAAGCCAATATTAGGAAACATTACATAAAAATCAAACTATGTTGGTTGAACTGTGGGTATTTTCTCCTATTTTTAAATTTCTAACTTTAAATGTATTTGGTGATAAGAAAATAATACAAAATATGAAGATAATTATGATTTATATAATAGAAAAATTATATTTAAGTACATGTTAGGATAATTTAACCTTTAAAAAAAGTGAGAAATCTTTTCAGTGCCATGTAAATCTATAATGGCTTAATAATATTTTTATATATTGTTATACAGCAAATGCACACCTTTTTAGCAGTTATCTTAATATTATTAAAGACTTGAACCTATTATTTAAATATCCTTACAGATAATTTTTCAAAACCATTCTTTGTAAAGTAACTTCAAAGCCTCATTAATATCTTTGGAAGTCATTAGCAGTAGAATAGAAATTTATGTTACATTATAGATAGGTAAACCAACTAATGATACAATGAAAAGCATTTTTGCATGCATCTGTGGTAATGGCACAATTTCTCATACGTTCAATGCAGAATTTTTTACTTTCTAGATAAGGTGCATCTTCAAGTTATACTTAATTCTAGTAGTGAGATCCCAAATAGTTTGGAGCAGAGGAAGGGATCTGGCTAGACCAAGAGATAACAGAGCAAATCTTTAAGAAAGGTCTTTCTCAAAACAGATACTTATCATTTTGCTATATCTGTGAGACTCATTCAGTGTTCTTTTAGTTACAATTATTTTGGTTGTCACATATTTTATTTTTTAAATGCGAAGTCCTATCACTTTTCCTTTCAACATATCAGTTTTAGCAGTCCTTCAATTTTGCTTTGCTCCAAACACTAATCTCACTCTGATTATTGCAGCATCATGTTTATCACTTTGTTGAGTACTTTCTCCACTCTCATGAACTTTATTTGTCTTATTTCTTCTCTTCATTATGTTTTTTTCATAACTTTTCAATATATAAATGCTGTTGATCCTTCAAGATAATAGTTCATGGAATGCCCTCTGAGTTTATATGGATCCCCCACCTTCAACATCAGTCACACAAACATTTATTGAGCACCTACAATGTTCCAGGCACTGTTTTAGGAACTGAAATTATAATATGATTTTTAATATATAATTCTTTTTTCATTCTAATTATATACTACTGTCAGTAATAATTGAATTGTGTCATGTCTTTTTTTTTTTTTTTTTTTTTACCTCTCAATTACTTTGCAAATTCCTGGAGGTCATTGGCTCTATTTGACATTTTTTTGTATGCTCCTCAAGATTTTCGTCATTGCTAGGCATGCTGGAAACATATAATAAACATCATTTGAAAATAATTTATTTTCTTTATTTCAGGAGTGGCAATGCATACAATCAAAGGGTTGCTTTTTCTTAGAAGAAGATGGTGAAATCATTAGTCATCACTACAGGATGCAAATAGCTCAGAGATCCATTGTTTATGTAACAATTAAGCCATTAAACTTGAGTCAAGTTGAAGGTAAGTTTAAATTTTCTGTATATTTTTATGCCTTCTTTGAAAATACTTATATATTTGATAGTCCTATTTAGTGAAGAAAATAATCTGCCTAAGAAATGTGGTTATGTACATTTAAAGAAAGTATTAGTTTGTACATTGACTGTGTTATATTTTGCAAAGCAGCTACACTGCTTTTTGTATAGTTTAAAGCATGTTTAAATTCATTTAAAAACAAGGACAAAAATGTTACATGGTGTCTTTATAACATAGAATTAACTTTTCATTTGCTAATTAATTCTTAGCTTTTTGCCATTTATCAGTTTTTAAAATTAATATGTTTAATAGAAGTTCTGTTGGAACATAATTAAGACAATATGAACCGCAAATATTTTTGAATACTTTCAAGTTCTATGTCATATGTCTTAGACAATCCTAATTAATCATCTTTGCATTTATGGTAATATTTTTTTTGTACATAAATACTAGATAAAAATTAGTAATTTCATAATTCCTAAAATGGTTATCATGTAATTTTTAATTAGTGAAAAATGTCTATAAGGGTGCCTTCCCTGGATACGTTTTAACGATGATTAATCTAAATATCAATCTTTATTTCCTTTTATTATGTTTACATATAAACATTTTCTTACTAGAGGGTTCTTCTCCGTTTCTATTTTTTTCCTTCTAAAGTAGAGATTCTGAAAGTTTTCACTGTATATTTTGTAGGATACTTATAGCATTTAGTAGTTGATACTTTTAAATAACAATTACAATAGTCATTTTTCAGATAAAGGTATAAAATTAGGTTTGCAAATTCAATGTGGTTGTTAATTCTCCATATTCTTACAAAAATATTCCTATATTTATTATTTATCAAGTATTTATTGAGGGCCTTATATAAAGGTGCTTAGGATATATTAGAGTACAAAAAAGACAAAAATCCCTGCCCTTATGAATTATGTTCTGGTGGGGGGAAATAATAATAAAAATAATAAATAGTAAATAACATGGTATGTTAGAAGGTGGTAAGTGCTATGGGAAAAACATAAAGGGAAAGGGACATTATGAATGCTGAGGAAATAAGGGTTGCCACTGAAATGTGGTTAGTGTGTGCTTCCATAAGAAATTGACATTTGAGCAAAGGCTGAAAGAAGTATATCATTATCAACTGTTACATAGCAAACGACCCCAAAACTCAGTGGTTTAAAACAATTAAACATTTGCGTGCTAATGAGCTGGTTTGCTGGACAGTTCTTTTGGTTTCAGTTGGGCTTGGCTTTTTGCTGTAGGGCTCACTCATGCATTTGTGGTTGGTTGTAGATTAGCTGGTATCTGGCTTTACTGATTTTAGCTGTGCTCTCTACTCTGTATGGGGTCTTGGCTAGGACAGCTTGACTTTGTCTCATATAGTCTCTTATCCTCTAGTAAATTAGCCTGGACATGTTCTTATGGTGTAACAGAGATCTGCGATAGAAAGCAGAAGTACCACTGGACTTTCTGAGGCCTGGGCTCAGAACTGGCACATTATTTCTGGTACATTCTGTTGTTGACAGCAAGTCACAAGACAAGTCCAGATTTATAAGGTGAAGAAATAGCCTTGACTTCTTGATGGAGGAACTGCAAAGTCACATTACAAAGGGCTGTGGATACAGACAGGGATAGCCATTTTTGCTGTCTTTCACAGAAGACAAGGGAGTATGCTTTGTGGATATAGGGCTGGTGGAAGTGGTAAAGAGTGGAGGAGATGAGAATGTACCTGGTTTTAGAACAGCAAGGTGGCTAGAATGGTACAATGAAGTAATCAGAGAGTAGTAGATGAAGACGGAGGAACAAGGACAAAATCAAGTAGAGTTTGTTGTTTTTGTTTTTACCATAATGAAGACTTAGGCTTTTACTCTGAGAGAAATGAGGAATCCTTAGAAGGATTTTTTCCATGGCTGTCATCAAGATTTTATCTTTGATTTTCAACTTTTTGAGTGTATGTGTGTATGTGTGTGTGTGTGTTCTTGTTAATGCTGTTTGTATGTTTAGTTTGGTTCAGTTTGGTTTGGTTTGGTTCGATTTGGTTTGGTTTGGTTTGGTTTGGTTTGGTGTTTATCCTGCTGGGGACTCTCTGAGCTTCTTGGATTTATGGCTTGTTGTCTTTCATTATGTTTAGAAAAATTTCCACCTTTATTTCTTCAAATATATCTCTGTCCTCTCCTTTTTCCACTTGTATGATGCTTGACATCTTAACTCTCTGTGTTTCACACAAATAAGCCAGTGCTTGTTTCTCATCTCTTCTTGGAAGGGTCTCTCTTTCCCTGGATTTCAGGCTACTTGGTTGTCCTGTGACCTCAGCTCTGATAGGTTCAAAAAAAGTTATGATTATGTAGTTTGTGCACGTTTTCTTATTTTTAGTGTAGGAGAAGCATTTTTCTACCTCTCAACTCCATGAGAAGATTTTAAGTAGGACAGGACATAATCTAATTATATTTTAATAAAAGTAGTCAGGTCACTGTTTTGCAAATAGACTAAAGGGTGCCCAGGAGAAAGGAAAGAGACCAACTAGCATGCTATTGCAGAATTCTAGGAGCGGACTGATGATGCTTTGAACTGGGGTATAGAGAATATAAGAAGTATAGATTCTGGATGTATATTGAAAGTTGAACCATAGGATTTCTTGAAGATTGATTGTGATATGTGAAAGAAGAAAAGAGTCAAAGACGATTCCAAGATTTTTGACTTGAGCCACTGAAAGGAATGAGTTACCGTTAACTGAGATAGAGAAGATGATAGATGGACAGTTTGTTTTAAAGGGGGTGGAGAAGGTCAGTTTTAGACATAGAAATTCAAGTGGAAATGTCAGATAAGCAGTGGGTTGCATGGGTCTAATGTTAAGAGGAAAGGTTTTAGCTGAGATACGAATTTAGGAGTTCTCAGCACATAGATGGTTTCTGACATCTCTTCTCCTCTACTCCTCCACAGATAAGCCAGTGCTTGCATCCTGTCTCTTCTTAAAAGATGTTTTTCTTGAATATTAAGCTACTTGATTTCCCTGTAACCTCAGCTCTCTGATAAGTTCAAGAAAAATTATTATTTTTAGAAAGTATGTATGTAGAGAATATTTTTTAACACTTTTATGACTATGCGCCTTATTGCAAATGCTGTGATGTTTACATATAAAAATAGAATATGTATTTAAAAAAACCTAAATGCTAAAAAAACTATTAACTTCTTTTTTAGATAGGAAAGAGTAAGTAGTGATTGCTTATTTTAAGACTTTGGGTTTTTTGTTTATAGGTAAACCATCCCCGTGGTTATCGGTTGATACTGCCTTGTATATTCTTAAGGAAAATGAAAGTCAGGCAAATCTCCAGCTCATATGTTTCACTGAACTACGAAATAGAGAAGTATACATATTTACTTTCTAATGTCTAATGTAAAAATATAGTATGAATTCAAGTTTGAGGAAAATAATAGTTTTCTATATTTTATTTTTTAAACTTTTGTATCTTCCAGTTAAGGTACATACAATACTTACTAAGCATATCATATATGTTTTATTAGTTGTGAAAGATTCTTTCTTGTTTGCTGAGATTTAAGAATTGAGGATTGATTGGCAGTCTTAGCTTCATGAATCGTAAGTTGTGTGACGTTGTACTTCACTTACCTCTTCTCTAAATGCCCTGATGCCTCACATGTGAACATTTTTTGTTATACTCTATAAAAATGGTTGATACCAGTGGACTTTCTCCCTCTAAATACAAGCAATTCAAGTCTCTAGAAAAATTGCTTTAGATGTTTGTCTTACTTATACTACCATTGCAAAAAAGAAAAACTTCAAGATTACTGTCCTCAGGCTTGACTCATATTATAGGGTTCAAAATTGATTGTTCTGAAGAAATGCTTTTAAATGGTTTTATATGTTGCCCATGGGGTTGCTCTGATCTTTTCTAATTATATATTTACTCAGAGGCCGAATATGTGAGGCAGATACATAAATGTGGCTATTTATTTTATGAGGACTACAAAATACATCTGCTACACAACAGGAATAATACTATTCAAGGGCTTACTGCAATATCATATTTAATCTTTACATAGGTCCAACGACAGACAAACATTTCCCTGATGGAATGTTATATAAAAGTCTTTATTGTAGGCTTCATAACAGACAAGAATAGTTATAGGCGAGAAACAAATAAAATGACAGAAGTTAATGTTTTGACTAAACTCTTCTTCAGAACTGACTACAAAGTTAAGTTCAAGATAAAGCATTGTCTAAAACAATAGCTTTTCCCATTTTGTTTTGGATGAAATTACTTTCTTATGAGATTGCATGTGTAAAAATCTTAGTACATAGCAAGCCTGTAATAAAGTTTGAATGAGTTTCTATTTACTTCTTTACTATATAGGCTCCTGGTTTTCTGTAATATGTCATATTTACAAAGGATTTTTTACCTTTTGTTTTAGTTTCACAATTATTTTCTTTAAGAAGAGTTTTGTGCCCATGAAAGACCTTCCATTTGCCATTCACAGTAGTAGTTCAAGGTTATTATGTGGCAATAAGGGAGGTTCATGGGACAGCGTATATTAGGAAGCAGCAAAAACTGCTTTTCACTGCTGGGTATTAGTCTACATCTGGCTGATCTAAGAGATTATGACTTCCAAAGGATGGGTTTGGTCAATCTCTAGCCTTCAAAATGATCCTCAGCTTTATTAAATTGCTTTTTGTATCAAAATAGGACATGATCACTTTAGGATGATTATGGTTCCTCTGATTTGTGAGCACAGAAATAGGGCCGAACCCAGAATTTAGATGAGCAACTTTATTTTGTATGTTATTACCCATGATGACCTAAAATATACCTGGACTTTGAAAGTTTTGGGACACAACACCAGATAGAAGTCCTTAGGGCTATTCTGTGCTGAAGGGCAAATAGCTGTTTGCTTAACTATTGTATATGACTAAAAAACGTTTAGATTTAATATATTTGACAGAGACAACCCCTAGGTTTTATAGGAAGTCACTGGACTCCAAAAAGCACCTGGAAAGTCCATAGAGAGATACTATTTTTCTTTCTTTTATAGAAGAGGAGACTAAAATGTTTTCCTATACAAATGTCCTGGCACTTAATATAAATATCTTTTGATGGAAAAGAATTTTGTATAAGGTAGTTTTATCTGGGATCCTGCCATCATGTTTTCTAGTTCATATTACCTAAGTAGAAGTAAAATTCTATTGCTTTCGTGTACATAATTGGATTCTTACAGATATGGCTATTTTATAGAAATTGCAAACTCTTAAATTTATTTCATTTTTATTTAGTGTCATTGAAATCTGATTTACAAATTATATATTTGAATCAAATTAGGGAACTGTAACTTGGAAAAGTTATTATAAGATCTGTCTTTGCTTTTTGTTGAAGATATTTACATCATAGATATTTTTTCAAGATTATTAGGGAAGATTTAGAAGTTATATAACTTCTTACCTTTTATAGTTTGGGGAATTAAAAATGCATATATCTCTCTGCATTTAATGGTCTTGTACTGGGGTTACCATTAAAAAAAGATTTTGAAGCCTGTGAAAGATGGATAGAACCATAATAGATTTGGTGAATATTGATTTGATTTAAAAATTATTTGTTTTTTTTTTACAGAAGGAAAATTAAAAGTTATGAAGCTCAGTTGTAATTGAAAAAAAAGTCATTAAGCTCATGATGTTTTTTTTTTTTTTTTCCCCAACTCTTTTGAGAAAAGGTTTTTGGGTGGACTGGTGAACTAGGACCTGGAATTTATTGGTTAATTCCTTCCACAACCGGCTGTAGGCTGAGGAAAGAAATAAAACCAATAACAGAAGAAGCTCAACTTGTGTATAGAGATGAAACAGGGGAATTATTCCTTACAAAGGAATTTAGGTAAGTTTTGTTTCTTAAGGTTACAACAATAACATCTATACTGGATCTGTATACTAGTAGCCTGTCTTTCATGCTTTCCTTTGGCCAGCTACCACCCTACTCCAATATTCCAATTCAGTAATTCAACTTTTTCACTAGGCATCTGAAAGTAACCTTCTATTTATGGGCCCGAGATTGCCATTCATCTGTGGGTTCCACACATTTAGCAAGTAAACTTTAGTCACACATCTACCAATTTCTCTCCCAGTAGGTACTGCCTTAAAATAGATCCTGTTAGTTTCACTATTGACTTAGTCAAATATGAAATCTGAGCACTTAGATAGTTCTCCTGTGCCCTAGATATACATAAAAACATCTGGTAGAGAGGAAGAAGAAAGTAGATTAGAGAAAGGAAAAAGAAGGGACCTATTATTCATTGAGGTCCAACTACAGTTTGAGATACTGTGGTTGCTTTAGAAGCTTCTTTATCTCGTGTAATACTAGACTGAGTAAAAGATATATTTGGATACATTAACTTTATAGTTCACAGAAACAGTTCAATACCTAGATATTGCTTTCTTTTGAAAGTTATCTTCATAGAAACCTTCAGTTGCCTTGGAGACAAGAAATAATTGCAATTTTTTATAATTTTAGATCAACTTTATCAGATATATTTGAAGTAATTGATTTAGATGGAAATGGTCTTCTTAGCCTTGAAGAATATAATTTTTTTGAATTGAGAACAAGTGGTGAGAAATGTGATGAAGATGCTTGGGCTGTCTGCAGAGGTAAGCACTTTTCTTTTTCTTAATAGATATGTAAAAAAATATTTAGCCCCCTCTCATCCTCATGAAGTAAAATGCCAAACTTCACTATGGAATATTATTATAGCAATTAGGACCATTTAGAAATAGTAGCATTGTTTGTAGATCACAAAAAATTCAACATTTATTTCCTTAAATCGATAGTTTGTATAATACTCAAGTTAAAATAAAATATGAATCACAGTACTTAAGTGAAATTTCATTTTCAGTTTATGCTCTTTGGAGCTTAGGATGTAAAAAACTTCGTCCTAGCTCTTGGTTATCAATGGGTCTGAAGTGGTCAAGAGCCCCTAACTGTGTCCAGGAGAGGGCAGCAAAGAGCTAATAGGCTAGAGTTTATTAAAAAGTAAAAGTTTCCAGGGAATTGTTAATACCTATTAAGAATTCTTCCTTTTTTGAATTTGCATTGAATTAAGAAAGGCCATTTGTAGAGGTATGGAAGCCAAAAGTACCAAGATGGGCAAAGAAAAATACTGAGAATGAAGTAAAAGCAGTTGTCACTTAGGTACAGTCTGGGAATAAGTTAGGGCTTTGTATTTAAGCAGGAACTGAAAGGTCAAAGGGGAAACCAAAAGCCATAGCCAACTCTTGGTCACACAACAAGAAGTTTGAGGAGACCAGAATGCTGTCAAGAGAAAGGTTAACTCTTTCACTGGGGTAGTATGTGTCCTGCTCTAGTTCTTAAAAAGGTCTAAGCTTGGCAAAGTCCATGAGCTGATACATATGTTTATCTAAACAAGTAAGGTAGAAATATTATTATTATTATTATAACGGTTTCTAATAATACATCTCTTTTTAACTGAAAGTTTATATAGAATAATAAGTAATAAGAAATGTATATTGATTTATAATATTAAACTTTGATTAACAGGATTAATAATACATGTAATGAAGTATTATTTTGAGGAAAATAAAATGATCTTATAACTTTAATGATATAATCTTTTGATTCTCTATTAGCACTAGAGCACATTCCATAAGAATGACTATAATTAGGATTTTCTTATTGTAAAATTGCTGATAAATAAAATTTTAATTTAATAATTTAATTAACATGGTAGAATTGATAGTTAACATTTTTTGAGACTTTACCATGTACCAGGTGGAAACACTTCTACACATCAACTCTGAGTTGGAATATCATACAGTACATGACTTTTTCAGACCGGCTTCTTTCGCTTAGCAGTATGCATTTATGTTTCCTCCATGTCTTTTCTTGGCTTGATAACTCATGTCTTTTTAGTGCTGAATAATATTCCATCATATGAAGATACCACAGTTTGTTTATTCATTCACCTATTAAAGGACATCTTGGTTGCTTACAATTTTTGGTGATTATGAACTGTTACAAACACTCACGTGCATAGTTTTGTGTGTGCATAGTTTTCAACTCATTTAGGTCATTTCAATTCAATGATTGCTGAATGGTACAGTAAAACTAGGCTTAACTTTGTTTATATATATATATATATATATATATATATAGATATATGCGACAATGGTTAACGAAATCCAATAAGCTATATTCTTTAACAATAAGGCATATATATATATATATATATATATATATATTTTTACACTGTGTGTTCACCTCCCATAGTTAGATTTCTTTCTGTCACCATATATTTGACCCCTTTTACCCCATCTACCTCCCCCCGCTCCTCACCCCCTACCCTCTGGTAACCACTAGTCTATAGCACATGTCCATGAGTCTCTGTTTGTTTGTCCTGTTCACTTTTTGCTTTTAGGTTTATATCCCATATATAAGTGATATCACATGATTTTCAACTTTTTCTGTCTGACTTATTTCAGTTAGTATGATTATCCATGTTTGATGTGTAGTAGCATCTCATTGTTTAACTTTGCAATTCCTTAATGAAATATGACATCAAGCATCTTCCCATATAATTATTTACCATCTGTATATCTTCTTTGGTGATAAGTTTGTTCATATCTTTTGCCCATTTTGTGATCAAGATGTTTATTTTCTTATTGTTGAGTTCTTTGTATATATTGGTTACAATTCTTTATCAGATCTGCGTTTTGCAAGTATTTTCTCCTAGTCTGTGGCTTTTCTTTTCATTCTCTTAATGTTGTCTTTCACAGAGCAGAAGTTTTCAATTTTAATGAAATCCCACTTATCAAGTTTTTATTTTATGGATCATGTTTTTGGTGGTGTATCTGAAAACTCACAGGTCACCCACATTTTCTCCTGTTATCTTAGAGTTTTATAGATTTGTGTTTCGGGTCTATGACCCATTTGAGTTAATTTGTGTAAAAGATGTAATGTTCATGTCTAGATTAATTTTTTTTGCATGTGGATGTCCAGTTATTCCAGCACCATTTATTGAGAAGACTGTTCTTTCTCCATTGAATTGACTTTGCTTCTTTGTCAGATATGAGTTGAATATATTTGTATGTGTCTATTTCAGAGCTTTCTATTCTTTTCCACTGATCTATTTGTCTAATCTTTTCCCAGTATCACACTGTCTTGATTACTTTACTTTAAAGTAAGTCTTGAAGTAGACCAGTTATTGATACTCTATAGTGCAGTATTTAGATACATTTTTCTGGAAAGTTATAATTTCTTTATATTACATATCAAATATTAATTTCTTTCATTTTACTTTACTACATAGTAGTTCCAGCCTCCATTTTAATGGCTACTAATTCTATGATCTAATTCAATCTTTACATTTTTTACTTGCAAAAGTTGAGTCACTTTTCAAACTCTAAATATTTTAAACTGTTAATTTAGTCAACCAGTTTTAAACAGTTATGTCTCTGCTATTCTTCTTACTGAGAGTACCCACTTCCCTTGGGTATATTGCAGTTGGGAGTTGGATAATGGAATCTTTCCTGTTTTAGGGCAATTAACAGAGTTGGAAAATGGAATCTTTCTGGTTTTAGGGCAATTAACAGAATATAATCCATAATGAGTACCTGCTTATTATATATATTATAGACAAATTCAGGAATTATACATATTTAGATACTTCTAGTTGAATTTAGCTTTGCTTACAAATAATATTAAAAGGGACATACTTAGATTTGTCTGGGACATTTATGAACTCCAAAGTCTTTCCTATATTATCTAACAGATTTTAAAGACTAGGGGACAATTTGGTTAAAATTATAATAATTAAGCATATGGCAGTCTCCTTAAATCTGGCGCCATCCCCATCTTCCTTTCTGAAACACCAGTAGTTTTGGGAGTATTACATTAAATTTATCTAGGTTCTGCTGAGTTTAAGTGGCAAATATATAGGAAGCATTTTAATTTTTTTTGAAATATTAATCAATAACTACTCTACATAAGCAGGCAAGTTGGAATTTACCCAGAAAAAATATAATTTTCTCTAATTTTGGAATATATTTCTATTATTTATAACTTCAGACTTTGTTGAAAAACTAAATCATGTACTGTAATAGTTATTATGCTGAGTTGTGGAAATTAGAATGGTATGTCTCAAGCATTTTGTGAGCCATTCTTATTCCAAGTTTACACAGGCTCACAGATGCATGAGGCCTCCTTTAAAATAAATACTTATGGATAACATATAATAGGCATTTAAAATGTGTGAATTTTAAAATTACATAAAAAAGAACTTTCGGTTGTCTTGACAGAGAATTTTCGTACCAAGAAGAATGAACTAACAAGACAGGGCTTTATGGATCTGAATCTAATGGAAGCTAATGATCGAGAAGGAGATCCTCGTGATCTTTGGGTAACTCTGCACTCGATGGGCTACAATAAAGCTCTGGAATTGACAGAGGTAAAGCAATCAGAAAGTTTGGAGTGGATTTAAAGTACATAATATTTTACCCAATGAATGTTTTACTGACACATGACTTTTGAATTAGAGACTCAAATTCTTGAACATCAGTATATGAATGAATCCTGGGTGCAATAGCATGTTTCTGCCAATTTATGCAAGTTTCCATTTTTAGATGAAATTTAGTTACTACCAACATTTTAATAATTCAGGAATGAAGGATTTGAACATACGATATGCAGGGGAAAAATATAATTTGAAAAATTATATTAATTGGTGATAGCTATTTGAATTGCGAAAGTCTCATTTCTTTAAGGAAACTCTTTGTCTAACAGAATAAAGCCTCTCAGAATTAGGGGAATGTGTCTCCATGAGAACTGGAATTTTGATCTTTTGACAAAGGATAGTCTTTGTAATATTTGTAATATTTTTTAATAATTGTAAAACAGCTGGGACAGTGCTTGGCTCATTTAAAGCACTGTGTTTATATTAGCTATCGTTATTATTTATTAACATGATAGGTATAGAAGTTGAATAAGACTTGTAATAAACCAGAGAAATAATAAGAATTAGGCCTTACTTCTTAAATTCTATATTTTTGTATCAGGTTTAAAAATAAAGAATTTAAGAGTTTCAGACCACACATTAGATAATGGTATATTTGTTCATAGTCTTAAAATTAAATATAATATCTGTCCTTTCTATAAATAAACAAACTTAGGAAGGTAACACTAGCAACAACAAATTTTAAATTTGGGGTATATTGAGACTTTGGTTTCATTCCTAGTTTTGTGGAACTGCAGGTATATTATTTCTTGGTGTTGTAACAAATAGTAGTTGTACATTTTAGATCTCTCATAGTTTAAACACATTTTCCTTAAAACCTATACTTAGACAAGTTATTGTTACTAATAAGAACATGGTAGGCCAAGTCAGACATATATACCCCTAAATCAGTGAAGAGGACAGCTATGAATAAACAAGAATGTACAAAGAAGAGTGTAATATGTAGAAAAATCTTGTTCATTGGTCTTGAGATGAAGTCGCTTCCTTCATATGAACATGTACTTGTTCAAAGGTTCTAGGTTAGTAGTTAATTCTGTGGATTGTCTGCTTCTGGAGGTTCTCTTGAGAATCTCAGTTTTAAGATTTTGAAAGGATGTACCTTTCCACTTCTGTTAAGACACTTTTCATTTTTCTAGAGGTTTGGGAATGATAAAGACAAAAATATTTTTTGAATAAGGAGCAAACCCTTATGTAATCAAAATTTATAAATAATTATTGCAGTTAAAAGTGTACCTTGTTACAGAATCAATCATTTGGAATGTCTGAGGCAGTGATGATAGTTAAGGTTTTTTCAACAGGGAAATGTTTTGACCCATTCTGAAAATAAATGTACTATCATTAGTAGTATACAGTCATAAACCACAGAAGAAGAATCAACTGTATAAAATCAATTTGGAAATGCTCAGAGAGTCTTTTAGGGCTTATTCTCAGTTCATGTACCACAGTTTTTCCAGGTTAATTTAGTTACAGATAAAGCATAGACTTCATTATCATAAAGTTTTCCTCATTGTTTAATATTATAGCCATTTATCTCCATTGGAATTAGTTGTTTCATGGAGATTTTATGTAGTGTCCAGGTGGCCATTCTGGTTTTGCCAGATCTTACCCTCATGGCTATGGGTGTTAATATCTGACTGTACTCAGTGTTGTTGTTGATGATGATGTTTTTGTCAGAATTTGGCAGGCCAGGTTTTGTGTGTATCTATGATGGCATCCTTAAACTTCTCCATAGATTTATTTTGTTTTGTTGTTGTTTTAAATAAGGACTTTAGTCAGAGAAGTCTGTTTAGTATCATTGACAAAAGAATGTCCAGCCAATAGAAAAGTTTTATAAGAGTTTATTTGAACCAAATTTTGAGGACATGCCCAAAAGTAAAATCTCAATGGACTGAGAAAATGCTCCAGAGAATGGTACTTTGCAGCTTATTTTATATATTAGAATTAAAGGAGAAGATGTAAGGAGGGTTACATGAAATCCATTGGTGGTAGATTAAGAGGACAGGAGAAAGCAGAGCAAGGGAATCTCTAGGATTGGATAAAAAGCAAAACAGAGAGACACATACTTCTTTTACATTGGTGGGTACAAGATAGTTAATAATTAACATATACAGTACATAGAGATGGTATGTGAGAAGCAAGATGACAATGAGGGGTTCTTTGGTTTTGTTCCTTTTCTCTGAATATTATCAGTTAATATGCTAACCCAAAGTCAGAATGTTATGCTTTTTTTATTATTCAATTCATAAAATTTTCTTTTAAAAGTGTATCAGAAGGACAAGCTAGAAGATGCAGGATACCTTCTTAAAACATATGATAATCATTTTAATAATAAATTATTTAAAATTCTGTCAAAAGGCTATAACAAGGTTTGCTTTTTCTTTTATATAAGGCATGCCCATTTATCATCGATATCTATGCAGACAAATGCAAGCCAAGAATTAAAGCTGTCCATATGGAGGGATGTAGTGGGCAACTTGAGAAGGCCATTTGTAAATCTGTCCTTAACAAAGGTGATGCCAAAGTAATGGATGGCTATGAAAATATTATTGTACATACTTACAAGCATGACACCTGGATAACTTCAGTTATTGAAAACAAGGTATTAGTTATGAGGTGTTTCTCCTTATAACTGCAGTGTTTACTAATATGTTCCATCCATCTTTTTTCTTACTCTATCCTTGTATAGTAGTTAAGTATCCCATTACATTAATAATATTTATAATTAGCAATTATTATTTCTCAGATTTCTAATTCAAACTGCGCACGATAATTTTTATATATTTTTTAAAGTCTTGAGATAATTGTTCTTCTCTTAAAATATTATGAAATTAAATGTTTGGAGATCTATGAAAATAGAGCATAATCTGGGTACAAAGTATATTATTTCATTTGTTACTGTCAGTCTTCACACAAATATAGACATTTGAAACATTAGACATTATATTTTAAAGAACTATAAACAAAGAAAAAAACTTAGCCCAATTTTTTACACAAACTTTGCAATATAGAAATTTTATCATCTTATCTAATTAAATATATCTGCTGTCCAGGACCTATTTTTATTAAGCCAGATATTTCTAACTTTGACCATCTTCCCAGCTGCTATTGATATTGTAGGTAAAGGGTTTTTTAGGACTGTTGGCCTATTTCTTTTAGTTCCTGGGTGAGATTATTTTTATGCCTGCCATAAATTTCTTAAGGTGCTTAAGTATTTGGCTGAATATTGCGTCAGTGCAAGTATACATTATGTAACTAACTCTCTTGGTCTCAATAAGGGCCACCAGTAAGTATAACATGGTCTCTGCTTCAAGGTGTTTATGGGCTAGTTGGAAAGACAAAATTATACTGTCAAAAGAAATCAGAGAATAATTAAATGTTAAATAATACAGTATTTTTTATGTGCAGTAGGAATTTTACCGTATTTGTATTTCTTGTGTATGATGTTAGTTTGGACTATAGAAATTGGTGAAGGATTTGTGATGGAGGGAAGGATAACTAGGATTTAGATGTGCAGAGAGACAGTCTCTAGAAGTAGGGGGAACGGCGTAAGGAGAAATATGAAGAAGGATTAATATGAAGTATGGAGGAAGGAGTGAGACTATCTGCTTTGTAGAAAACAGAGCTTTATTTGGAAGAGCATCAGGAAGATAAATAACATAGGTAGAATGGGTCCAGATTATATATGTGATATTGGAAACAAGATAGAGAAATTTAGACTTGATGAAATAAGCTAAGGTTTCCATCTAGTAGATTGCAATCTTGAAATGGATTGTAAAGCTTTAGGAGTGATTCCTAAAATCCAGCACATTTTCCTTACTGCTGTCTATGTTTTAATAGGATTACAAAGGTGGAAAGGGGTCACTACCTTACCCTCATCCCTCAGCTCTGCTGTAACCCATCATTCCTCAACCCTCCACCTCCTTTTCCCTCAATAAAAATTAAACTTACTTCACCAAAATGAGGTAATAATAATATTTTAGAGCTTACAGTGTGCCAGGCACTTTACATCTATTAACACATTTCCTTCTCACAACAACCCAATGAGGTCAATACTATCCCCATTTAACATGCAAGGAAACCAATGCACAGAGATGTCAATTTGCCAAAGATCAAACAGCTAAGTAGTAGAAGAGCTGAGAAATGAGTTTGGGTATTCTAATGTTACATTGCCTCTTGTAGTCATTAGGGAGTGACTACAGGTTCTATAGCAGGGGAATAGTTTGACTCGTGCATTTCTCTCATTTTCCAGCTTTATTCTGCTTTTTTCGTATTTCCTATCCATCCTAGAGGCTGTTATCAATCATCTGTATTATCTCAAGTATCCCTTCTTCCATGAGGTCTTCCTTGATACCCCAGTCCCAGCTAATGTTTCTGTATTTCCATGTCTTCTGTGTTTCTGCAGAACCCTGTGAATACCTCTATCACAAGACTTATATTTTTCTGTATTTCTTAGAAAAAGGACTATCAACTTATGAAATCTTTTTTTTATAGTCAGATAATAAAGTAATTATTCATATCAACAATGAGCTGAGTAAAAACTGCATGAATAGCAGAGGACTCAACATATTTGCAGTAGAAGTGGCACCAAAGTCTACAATGGTAATGTATTTGTATTGTTTAATAATTAAAGCCTTTTGTTTTACCAATTTGAAAAAAAAATTTGCTATGAATGCTATGAGTAAATGTATATATGACATAAAATGAAAAATTATTTTAAGTATGATATCCACATTGGTATTACCCAGTACTTGGAAATAGGTTCTAATCCAGTTTTCACTATTTAGTTCAGTGATTATAGGACATTCACTTAAACCTCTCTGTTTTAGTCCCTTTAAATTAAAATTAATATAATATTACCAGCTTCAGGCACGTCACAAGATTTATGTAAAGATAAAATGATGTACATGAAAGCACTTTTGAACATCATATAGAAGTACAAAGTAGTGGTAATAGTAACAGGAATTTTGGTAATCTGAAATACTTTTATGTACGTTATTTAGCTTTTCTAAGGTATCCTGAAAGAGAAAATCCTTCTGAGTTTTTGATGACCAACTAAGTCAAGAGCCAGGAACAGCTGGAATTCTGGTGTTAGCAGGAATTCAAAAGCAAGGATAGATCAGTAGAGTTTGAAATTAGTCTGGTGAAAGGAAAAAGCTTTCTATACCTCCCCTTTCTATCTCCATACTACCCATGAAATCCTATAAATTCTAGAATAGGATAGTGTAAGATTATCTTTTCTGTCATCCCAATGAGGATTTTGGAAAATGTTCTAGGTAATGAGGAAAGGCTATTTATTTCCCTTTCCACCATCCCTCTTTATCTACATTCACAATTGCTATCTATCACCTACTATATTAGAGTAGAATTCAGCCTGGATTATCCTATTGGACATCAGAACGCAGGTTGCAGGTCTCTGCTAAGGACAGATACTATAGAGTATCTATATGCACAGGGGTATTTTTTACATAGGATCTAGAAATGTTGTCCTATTGAAAAATTAGACAAAAATAACAATATATAAAAGGAAAGTAAAAGCTTTCTATTTTTATATGCAGGTTTGTCAACATGTAATGCCTCTGAATGAACAACAAGAATGGATATATTATTGTGTCTATTCCCTTATATCTTAAATACCGTTTTTATAAAATAATTCTACTTGAGACTATCCAACTAAGAATAAGTATTTCAGGTTTAATCTGTTATTTGCTGATCAACTAAATGCTAATCAATTTAACTGGTGTAAATAAATAATCTATTTAATATGTGTGCATTTACGTTTCGTGCTGTATTATATACTTTATTTTTAAAATGTAAATTTTTTAAATGTGTGGCCTTATTTAATGGGAAGTTTGGACACATTTATGAATAGCAAATCAAAATGAAATTACAGGTAAGCTTTTAAAAAGTAATGCTCAATAAATTCTACAAAGTCCTATACACTTTTGATTTATTTCTTTAAAAAAAAAAACTAAAAGAAAATAAGAAAATATAACTGGGTCAGCTGCATGCAGCAAGTGCCTTATGAGATCTCCTAGGCTTCTCACAGTTCTGTATGGGAACCAGTGGGTCATGGACTCCTGTCTGTGCCTGTAGGGATGTGGCTGTGGGAGAACCAGGGAACCCCTCTCCTGGGCCCCTTCTTCCTGCTGCTGCTGCTGCTGCTGCTGGTCGTGCACAGCCTTTCCATGCCTGCCTCTTCTCTGGCAGCCTCTACCTCCTGCCGCACCTCTTCTGCTTTAAGCCCTCTCGCAGGACACTACAGTTGCTTGAGCCCTGGGACCACATTTCCTCCATTGCTCTGCAATGGTAGCTACAATGTGCCTGAGAACATGTTGGGGGCCCTTGGGCAGGCAGTTAAGGGTGGAGCAACAGATGTGGAGTTGGTTGTTTAGTTTACTTCTGTCTTAATGCACAATAGTGTGACTGATGAGAGTGGTTAGTGTGTGATTTGACATTTGAACAAATTAGAAAGTTGAATGCTGCAGCAAATCACAGACTCAAAAATGATTTCCCTGATGAGAACATCCCTACCCTGAGGGAAGCCAGCGCCGAGTACCTGAACTAAAACCTCATAATTTTCTTTGATGTCAAAGTCCATGTAAAAATGGCTACTGATGTTCTAAAAAACAAAGTATACAGTTTCCTCAGCTACATAAATAATAGTATTGTCTCCTCTTTTCTACCAGAAGTTATTTATAAGATTTGACACACAGATCACAATGTAGTAACAGCTTTAGCTCACAGACCTTGGAGGCTTAGCCATCCATATAGGAGATAGGAAACCAGGCTATGAAATTCTCTGGAAACAATCCATGTTTGATTGGAGCATATATAATATCTTTTACCTGTGTGGAATTTTAGCTTTTTTCATGCAAAGGTATTTTGCATCCCCAGACTGCCTGACAGCTAATGGCATTCAGGTTGTTGCTTGGACTATTAATACCTTTGATGAAAAGAAGTTACCACGAATCCCAGCTTGGTTGCAGCTGTATCACCAACAGCATGTTATAAGACTGTGCATCTCAGTTCTAGACTCCCCCTACCCATGCCTCACTCAAGGAACTACATCTACAGAAACTACCTGCTGGTCTCATGCAAGGATATCAAAATACCTTGTGCTGTCCTAAGCCCTGGGGGATCAGGTGGCTCACATAACCTGTAATTGCACTTTTACTTAAACCAAAGCAAAACCAGTATTGCCATCATGCTCCATGGAATACCTGAGTTCACCATTGTTACTTTTGAAAATCTGGGTCTGCAAAAAGGTGCAACAGCTTCTGCCCTACCCTAGCTGAGGCATACACCTTAATGCAGTGAGAATAAGCACATTCTGAGTTGTGTTCTTTGAGTGTGCTGAAAGTAGGGACAGTTATAATTTCAGTATATGCAAATGCATGGGAAATGCATGATCTGTTTTTGTTATGTACACATATTCTCGACACTATTTTTTTTTTTTACACCTACAGCACCTGGTCTTCCTAGGTGGTCTCCCATCCAAGTATTAACCAGGCCAGACCCTGCTTAGCTTCCGAGATCAGACGGGATTGTGCTTGTTCAGGGTGGCATGGTCATAGACTGGACACTTTGTCTTTAAGAAACCTCTCCTTATCCATCTCTCTATAATTATTTCCGTTGTCCACTTTTGCTGTGCTCGCTCTCTTGACTCCCATTCATTCTTTCTGTTTAATTCAACTAGTGGTTGTTCTCTCATAGACACTGATAACTTTCTTGTCATTAAATCCAGAATCTTTTCCTGATTACTTCTCCCACCAAGACAACTCTGATGGCCCTAATACTTTGTGCCCAGTCTGTTGTCACATTCATCATTCTGTCTTGGAATTATTATTTATCTGTACCCTTCACTAGGCCAAAAGCAGGGACAGTTATAATTTCAGTATATGCCATAGAAACCATAATAGATATGCAACAAGGATTTGTTGGATGGTTGGTTGAATAAAGTGGGCAGAAAATTAAACTTATATGAGGTATGAATTTTTCCTGATTCTTAGGGTTATTTGTAAATTAAAAATAGAAACATGAGAAAAAATGTTTCTATTTAAGGTTACTATTTAATCCCATTTATTCAGATTTGTTTTTCATGCCATTAATTAACGTTAAAAAAAACAAAAAATTAAATAAAAATGGAATTTTTTCACTGATTATCCGACATGCAATTTTAAATGAGAGGGGAATAGACTAAGTTCTGCCCACTTTAAAATTGTACAGTTCTAATATTTTAAAACCAAATTAGTGTTATCATGCTGTCATAAGCAATTTTTAAATTACTCTAATAATTTTATTGATTTTCCATTAGATATTGCAGTAGATCTGTTTTTGTTTTTTTTTTGAAGCCAGTGGTGGTCTTTTAGACCTATTTTTGGTGTAGGTTAACTATGAGGCAGAAACTTAATATACCACACTAATCATATTTTGGATGTAATCCAGGAAAATGGACATGTATTTCTGATCTTGGCCACCAGAGGGTGAGCATATTATTTTCTTCGTTAGGGAGGGAGAGATGGGAGGCAGAGAGAGGGAGGGAGTGGGAGCGGGAAAAGAGAGAGAGAGGGAGGAGAGAGGAGAGAAGAGAAGGAGATTGATAATGTTTCTCAGCACTGGGTTATTAATGAATTCTAAGATTGCTTTGGTGAAATATATTATATACTGTGGATACATCCATACACAGGCATATACACCTATTTTTATTAGAAAATATATTAAAATTATTTCTAATTTGTGAAGCGAATACTAAGTCTTATGCTCTTATAAGAGTACTGACTTTCACTTTGTTAAAATCAAAACAAATAGAGACAGTCTTGAAAATTCCCTGAGCACACAAAACCAGTTTAGTCATAGAAATAAACCTTAATTTAGCTTATTTTGCAAGACTAGCTTGATTTGGATCATTTCTTGCTTATACCTCTGGAAATCATAAGCAAAACTTGAACTGTTTCCCAAGGTTGATAGAAAGTAACTGCTGAAAATTCTAATATTATAACCAATAACTGTGAAGAATAAACAGTCACTGCTTTCTCACTAGGTAAGTTGCTTTATAATAATGTACCCCTGAGCGTCACTCCATGTTGTGGTTTAAATGCTCCCAGTTTGCAAACCGCCTTTTTGATGAGTATGCAATAAATGTTTAATGATTACTACTTCAGTGATTCTTTGGTTTTACTTCTGTTATATATGAACCTTTGACAATTTCTTCATGAAGTTACAAGTATAACGGCATATAGAGATAGCCCTGCTAACTTTACATAGGATTATAAAGTCTATTTTTGCTACTCAACCTAGCTTAATTTCTTCGGGGAAAAAAAAAAGACACAATAATTTGAGAAGAAATAAGGCAAATGGTGGAACTGATTTAGGGAAAAGAGATGAGATTCATGTGCAGAGACAATTTAGGGACCAGGAAGTATAGGAATGGTTGCTGAAAGTCTAAGGGGTAAAGGATTTTGATAACTTTGAAGTGTCTGTGCTTATTAACTACAGCTAGTATTGTCTAAGGATGATGAAAAATAATCATTCTCAACTCTTATGAATAATACAAGGTGCCTGTATTTGTGATAGTTGACCAGAGTGAATTTGTACATTAAAATAGGTACTCTATTTTTTACATATTATATTTCCAAAGATATGAATGTTAAAAAGAAGACCTACATATTAAAAAGGTTAAAAATATGGTTCCAGTCCTCCAAAATTTAAATATATATACTAAAATTTTATTAATTTCTTCTAGACACAATTGATATTGAACATTTTTTACATATTAATTTTATTTATAATTTAACACAAGATCAACCAACTTAAATTTAAGGCCAGCTTAAGATTAATCATGTGAATAAGGCTGTCAACACTTGATGTAAATGCAATAGTGCTAGTTACAGAATATTAGCATTGTAAGCTTTCTGGTAATTTCAAATATGAATATGCAAAATTACAGAGAGTAAATTTCTCTTTTTAAATATCTATGCCTTTTCTAAACATTCATTGCAAAAATTTCTGGATTTAGCCTTTGAAAGAATTGTTTTTGTAGAGTAGTAACAATATTAGGAGACAAGTAGGCTAGTGAATGGTAAATAGGAACATAAAATTAGCAATTATCTATTACATATTGTGTTAGTTATAACAGACAAGTAGTAGAATGATCTCTGTCCTGGAAAAGAAAGAACTGAGGTTACATTTTAGCCTATTAAATAATAATTTTAAGTCTTAAGTTAGTAAACACTGGTCCTAAAGCATAAACTAATGATGAGGGTATGGGAACAGAAAAGGAAGGGAAGGTGTGCCCAATTTTGGGAGGGGTTGGGAGATAAGATTCTCTTGGAAAAATGAAGGAATGAAGGAGGTGTAGTTTGAAACTAAGTAGTACATTGAGTTGTTTTTAGTCATGCAATACAATGTATTTTAAAATTTAAATATGAGTCATATTTTAATAACTATTAAGCAAAATGATTCATAGGCTTTAAATTACTGAAAAGTACTACACTAAAATATCAGACTAAGTCTGGTAGGACAAACTTGGACAACTTGGAAAGATTAGTGTAGGCTGGAAGAGTCAGGAGGGCAACCTAGAACTTTAACTGATCTTGAAGCGATAAGAGGAATTTAAAAAGGTGGGGGAAGGAAATTTCAGGCACTTTCTCATATTTTTCACTTACTAGAATTTCCTGTGTTGTATATCTTCCTATTAATATTATAGGCAATAGGTCAATTGATCATATACCTATTGAGTAGATAGATAGATAGATAGATAGATAGATAGATAGATGTAGATGTATGTATGTATAGAGTACATATATGTATATATATATAAGTATCTATAGCACTTCTTTAATTATTGCATATACAGAGGTTAACAAGCTAGACATTGTTCCTGCTCTCATTATATATAGTCAAATAGAAAAGATAGATTGCGAACTAGTATTACGCACTGTACCTTTAACATACATTTTTAATGCCTCATCCTTCATGAAGCCTTTAACTCTTTCCCCAATCCAGAAGAAACGTTCGCTTCTTGAGCTCTGTTTTAAATCTAATACTTTCTTTTCTGTGATGTTTTTATTTCATATTTTAAAATGACCACACAAATTTGATCTTATTTTGGGGGGCAAGGTTGCATAGTTCCATTAAAACATGTATAGAGCCACTTAAACATTACCATAATAAGGATACAGCAGTTCCATCACTAAAAAACTCCTTTGTACTATACCTTACAGTCGCATCCTCCTCCTCTTACCCAACCTGCACACACACACACTTCTAGCCCCTGGCAATCACTGATCTGTTTTCAATCACTATGGTTTTCTCTTTTTGAGAATGACATAGAACTGGGATCTTGCAGTATGTAAACTTCGAGATTGTATTCTTTTACGCAGTATAATGCCTTTGAGAATCATCTGAGTTGTATCAATAGTTTATTCCTTTTATTGCCCAGTAGTATTTCATCATATGGATGTATCATGGTGGTTTTCAGTTTTCGGCAGTATTAAAAAAGCTGCTGTGAACATTCATGTACAGGTTCTTAGGTGAACATTAGTTTTCATTTCTCTCACATAGTTACCCAAAGATGAGATTGCTGGGTCATATGATAAGTGTATGTTTGATTTTTAAGAAACTTCCAAAATATATTTCATAATGGGTATACCATTTTGCATTCCCACCAGCAATGTGCGAGAGTTATAGTTGTTCTACATCCTCCTTAGCACTTGGTATTATCCGTACTTCTTATTTTAGCCGTTCTAAAAATGTGCAATGATATTTCATAGTGGTTTTAATTTGCATTTCCCTAAAAGCTAATGATTTTGAGCAACTTTTTATATGCTTCTTTACTGTATATACATATATGTGTGTAAATGTATATACCACACATATATATATTCCTCAGTCAGGTATCTCTTCAAGTCTTTTGACTATTTTAATTTGGGTTGCTTGTTTTCTTACTGTTGAGTTTTGAGGATTGTTTACAAATTCTGGGTATATCTTTCGTTGGATATGTGATTTGCAAATATTTTCTACTAGTCTGTAGCTTGTCCTTTCATTCTCTGAACTATATCATATGAGAGCAAAAGTTTTTAATTTTGATGAAGTCCAGTTTATCAACTTTTCTTTAATGGATCATATATTTGGTGTCAAGTCCAAGAAGTTGTTGCCTAACCTCAAGTTATAAAGATTTTCTCCTGTTTTCTTCAAAAAGTTTTATAGTTAATTTTACTTTGTATATTTATATCTAAGATCTATTTTGAGATAATGAGTTATGAGGTTTAGCTTAAGGTTCTTTTTTTTTTTTCTTCTTCCAATATAGATTCAATTATCCCAGCATCATTTGCTGAAAAGATTATCCTTTCTACATTAAATTTTTCTTGTGCTTTTGACAAAAATCAACTGACCATATAGTTGCACATATTTGTGAGGGTCTATTTCTGGATTATCTATTTTATCCCATTGATCTCTGTGTTTTTCCATTAACAAATTACTGCCTTGATTACTGTAACTTTATATGTAGTACGTCTTGTAATGAGGTAATGTGATTCCTCCAATTTTATTCTTCTTTAAAATTATTCTAGCTATTCTAGTTTCTTCCTTTTTCCAAGTAAATTTTAAAACTAGCTTGTTTATATCTATCAGAACTCTTGCTGGGATTTTGATTCATATTGTGTTAACTGTATTGATCATTTGGTAGCAATTAACATGTTTACTGTATTGTGGCTTCCATTCCAAGAACATGGTATGTCTCTCCATTTATTTAGGTTCTATTTTATTTATTTCATCAGCATTTTATGGTATTTAGCAAATAAATCCTATACGCTCTTCATTAGACTTATATCTAAATATTTTATAAGCTATTGTTAATGGCATTGTTTTTTAAATTTCTGTTTCCAGTTGGACATTGTTAGTACATAAAAATATGATTGATTTTTGAGTGTTGGTCTTATACCCTAAGACTCTTACTAAACTCATTTATTAGTCCTAGGAGGTTTTTGTTTGTAGATTCCTTGGAATTTTCTTCTTATAAAAACACATCATCTGCAAATAGGGATAGTTTCATTTCATTTTTCCAATCTCTATGCCTTTTCTTTTTTCTTGCTTTATTGCACTGGCTAAGACTTTCATAATTACATTGAATAAGATGACAAAAGTGGATATCATTACCTTGTTCCCAGTCTTAGGGTAGAAAACATTCAGTCCTTCATCATTAATATGATGTTAGCTGAAGTTGCTTTCGTAGGTGCCCTTTCTTAAGTGGGAGAAGTTTCCTTCTACTCCTGGTTTGCTGAGAGTTTCTATCAGGAATGGATACTGAATTTAGTCAGATATTTTTCTGCATCTTCATATAGTTTTTTTCTTCTTTAGACTGTTAATGGGTGGATTATATTAACTGATTTTCAAATAGCGAACCAGCCTTTCATTCCCAGAATAAACCCCACTTGGTTGTAATATGTTATTTTTATGTATTATGGATTCAATTGACTAGGACATTGTTGAGCATTTTTGTGCCTAGGTATATAAGGGATATTGGTCTATAGTTTTCTTGATTTGTAATGTCTTTGTTTTGAGTATCAGGACAAAGCTGGCCTCATAAAGTGAGTCAGAAATGTTTCCTCTTCTTGTTTTTTGGAAGAGATTGTGTAGAATTGGTATTATTTCTTCTTTAGATAATTATTTGAACTTGCTATTGAAACTCTCTGGGTCTGGAGATTTTTTGGAGATTTTAAAATATGAATTCAATTTCTTTACCAGTTTTGGGACTATTCAGTTTATTTCATCTTGGGGCAGTTGTTAGTGGTAGTTTGTGGTTTTTGAGGAATTGGTTCATTTTATTGAAATTGTCAAATTTAAGTGTATAGAGTTTAAAAAAATTTTTTATGGGCTTTGTAGTGATATTCCTTCTTTTTATTCCTGATATTAGTAAAATGTATCTTTTTTCTTCATCAGTCTTGCTGGAGGTTTATTTATTTTATTGATCTTTTCAGTGAACCAACTTTTAGTTTCATTGATTTTTCTCTATTTCTATGTTTTCAATTTCATTGATTTCTGCTTTTATCTTTATTACTTCCTTGTTTCTGCTTGTCTTGGGTTTATCTGATCTTTTTCTAATTTGTTAAGGTAGAAGCTTAGATTATTGATTTGAGACCTTTTAATTTTAATACTAGCTTTAAAAATAAATACCTTTTGTGGTTTATATTTTGTTTTTTATGTTTCATTAATTTGTATGCATATCTAGACTCTCCTATTTTAAACTCCTGAAGTACAGAGATCTTATCTTAGGTGATTAATCTGAGCCTACCTAAGTATCTTGTACTGTGTGCTTAGTGAGAATTTCATAGATGGTCTGAATGAAATGATGGATGGATGAAAGGAAAGTGAAACCTGTGTATAGAAATTATTTCAAAAATATCTTCAAAATAAAGAAAACTACATTATAAGAGCTACGAGACTCAGTAATGTCAAAGGAAAAAAAACAGAACAATTCACTCATTAGGAAAAATTGCTAACACCAGTCTCGCCCACTTCTGATAGAATATACAGAATCTCAGGGTGGTATACAGAACATTCACAGTATGTTGTGTCCAATTCTACATAGTAGATAAAATGAAGAACCTGTTTCCTAGACAAGTCAAGAAAAAATTTATTTCAATAATGTAAGCAGAATAATAATTTGGAAATAATTATACCTCCATGATTCTCCCGATTCCAGTTTTTACAGTGGTATACCTGATATACTTTCCTCTGTTGTTGATTCATTGGTAAGGCCTAAAGATAGCCATCTTCTTCTTACTCAGTCTCTTACTGATCATCTGTATTAGTTTCCTCTGGCTGCTGTAACAAATGACCACAAACTTGGTAGCTTAATTTATTGTCCCACAGTTCTGGAGTCCAGAAGTACAAAGTCAGTATCACTGATATTCTTTATAGCAGACTCCAAAAATGAATTCTAAAGTGTCATCAGGGTTGTGCTCCCTTTAGAGATTCTAGAGGAGAATGCGTTTGTTGCCTCTTCAGCTTTTGGTGGCTACTGGTGCTCCTTGGTTTGTGGCTGCATCACTCCAACCTTTGCCTCTACGGTCATGTTGTCTTCTCTTCTACAGTCAAGTCTCCCTCTGCCTCTCTTTTACAGGGACACTTAAGTTTGCATTTAGAGTTCACCTGAATAATCCAGGATCATCTCCCCATCTCAAGATCCTTAATTATATCTGCAAAGTCCTTTTTGCCATGTAAAGTAACTTTCACAGGATCTAGGGACTAGGACACGTGTATTTTATGGGAAGTTATTATGCAGCCTATGACCGCTTCTTGATTCCTTAAGCAAGAGCACTGATGAAACGGGATAACAGAAGACATTCGTTATCTCTTTTAAAATGTCCTTCATAGCCTGTATTTTTAAAAGTCTTATCTTTTTGCCTTTTAAAATATTAATATTTGCAAATCAAATATTCATATAAATTAATTCAGACTGATATCCTTTATAGTAGATTCCAAAAATGAATTCTAAGAAAAATAGCCCAACTTATCATATATCAATCTTTTAAAAATATAGCTTCATGAATAACCATTTGACACTGAAACATGAGTTCAGAGACTATTATTATTTTGACACAGGCACAAACTTAATTTCAGAATCACAGACTCCAGATATCCATTCATTTTTATTCAAATAAAAGTTTTAAGAACCTGGATAACTTATGGACACAAATAGAATTGATATTAAATGGTTTTATATTGCTTCCATATGTAGGAACTAGTCATTTCAGCAAATTACAAATAGATCAAAATTTAACATGAACTAAATCTGCAGTCATGAATAACCTATGATTTAAATTTAACAAATGAACTAAAATGACATTTGCATTATTGTTCAGCATTAATTTGTGTGAGTTCCTAAGGGATCATCAACTGCTTATTTGCTAGCTACAGATAATTGAAAATTCTCATAGGAGGTTATCTACAACTTCTCTATTCCTTCAGAATTCTCTTACTTGAAAGAACGCCTTTCAGACCTAGTAGAACTTTGGTGGGAGGTTTAGGCCATCATTCTAGGCCTAAACTGGAGACTATCTCAATATCTTCAATATGTATTTTTCTACCATCACTTACACCACCAGATAGTAAGTTGAGTATATACAAATAGAGTTGTGTTTTGTTTTTAACAATAATGTGATACATGCTTTTATAGGCGCTTTCTAAGGCTTTGTCTACATGTTGTTTGTTAATGAATTACTTTTCAGTATTATTTATTTTAATAATCAGTTTCTTTATGAGCCATACAATAACTCTTAAATGGCTCATGCCACTAGATCACCCACTCCACCATCCAGTGTTTCCATGATCAATTTCATACATGTCTTTTTCATTATAAATTCCATATGGATTCCATTTATGTATTGCGACTATCGAAGACTGATATCCTATGGTAAAAACGTTTCTCGAAATCATTATAGTTGAAATGCAAAAGTAAAGCTGTCTTTCATGAACACTGTATTTGGAAGTGAGATTTGACCAATCCTTGTACATTTATTTACCTAGGATTTAATCTACCTCCCATTTATACACATTTGTATATGAAGGCAGAGAAATCATTCAAGGCTTTCACAGAATTGCCAATTGCCTGTTCCTTGACTTAGATCAAAACAAACAAAATTCTGGATAGTTTGACTTATAGTAGGGTTCCTAAATGGCATCTTAATAAAATGCTTCAGACAAATCTTTCTTGACTTTGAATGTAACCTAACAGAGTTGAATTCAGCTTTATGGATGGCTGGATGGCATATAGAAGAAACACATCTAAATCTCCTTCTTGCTGAGTTGATATTAAAGAAATTTTCTTTCCAAGGTAAAAAAAAAGCCTAATTTTTTCACATTGCAGTTCCTGGACTTTAAATGTTAGAGTTTCTCAGAATTTGGTGTTGGACATTTTTTTTTTTTTCTGTACTCTATAATCTCTCTCTAGGTGATCTCATTCATTCTCATGTTTTCATGCTATCACTATTCTAATGAATTATAAATTCATATCTCCTAGCCAGGTCTATTTTCTAAGTTCTAGACCTTCCTCTAGGATGCATGACAGCCATCTCCAAGTTAACATGTCTAAAACAGAGTTCATGTATCATACCGTACTACTTTTCATCCCTACACTTATCATTAGTCCCAGACTCAGACTGGGGGTAGACAACACTCCTTATCACTCACCTAGGGATATAATCTATCAGCAAGTCGTGTTGACTCTACTTTCTGAAAATATCTTGAGTCTGTTCACTGCTATCCATGTCCATTGACTTCAACCTAGTATAATTCACCACAGTTTTCCACCTGTCTGTCTGGTTTTGCTTCATCTACATTTTCCCTTTCATTCATTCAAATAGCAGCCAGAGTAATCTTTTAAAAATGCCATTATGATCTCAGTATTCCTCTGCTTAAAACACTTTTAGCATGCTACATGGAATGAACCTTAAAGACAAGTGAAATAAACCAGACATAAAACAACAAACATTGTGTGACTCCACTTATATGACAATAGAATAGTCAGATTCATAGAGACAGAAACAATGGTGGTTTCCAAGGGCTGAGGGACTGGAATGGGGGGTTATTATAGAGTTTCCGTTTGGGATGATGAAAAAGTTCTGTAGAGAGTAGAAATGGTTGCACAATATGAATGCACTTGACGCCACTAAATAAATGTATACTTAAAATGGTTAATTTTTATGTTATGTGATTTACCACACACACACACACACACAATCTTTTGGTTGTTCACTGCTATTAAATAAAGATCACAATGTTTGACACCATCTAGAAGGCCTGAAGTGATCGGGCCCTCCACTCTACTCCTCAGTTTTCATGCGCCAAGTACACTGATGGCCTTTTAAATCCTTGATGACTCTCAATTTTCTCTTTACATCAAACTTTCTCCCTTAATATTCCTTCTCTTAGAATGAAATACCCTTCCTTCCTTTTCATCTGGCCAACTACTACACATCCTTCCAGTCCTCCAGGATATTTTCTCCGACTCCTTCCAATGATAGACCCTCCCATTTACATTCTCACAGCACCTATACTTCTTTGCAGCACTTATTACAGTTATGGCTTGTTACTCAGTATCTGTCTCCTCCAATATATTGCAAGCTCTGTGAGACCAAGGACCATTCTGACTTATTCACCTAACTTTTTAAAGAGCTGGTACTTAGTAGAAGTTCAACACATATTTGTAGAGTGAATGCAAATGAATCAATACATGAATGAATTGAATACCACCTAAAGGATAAAGGATAACTTAATGAAATTAGAATTACCACTTAAAAGAAGTACAAGAAAGAAAAAAAATGTATTTTTATTATTATAAAACAATACACATTCCCTATAGAAAATATGAAAAATGCAGATAAAGCATAAAGAATGAAATTAAAGTTAACCTATTTCATACCCAGAGGTAATCATCGTTATATATCTTGATATATTTCCTTCTCTGTGTGTGTTTCATAAGGAAATAAAACACGTAAGTAGGATAATACTATATATACAATTACGTTTTTTTTTTTATTTATGCGATTTACTTAAGCCCATGTTCTAAGTTATAATATCTTTTGATAAATCTTTGACTGCATCTTGGATTTTTATTAGAATTAATTAATGAAAGTAGATATACTGAATAAACATGAAACAAATATGAATCAGAAAACGGATGAAAAGGTTATACATCTCATCATCATCTGTGTAAGAAAGACAACTTTTTCTATAACTTAATGTTTTTAAAACTCCATTCTGCTCTAGAGAAATATTTATTTTTCTAGAAGTCATCTTAATTTCTATTGTATTTGGCTGAAATAGCCTATCTGGGGCTACCATTAAGTATAGTTAGTTCACATAGTGCACTAAGCATTGGAGAAAAAGAATACCTTGCTTTTGATACCAAATGTCTATGGAGGCATGCAATCATCCTTTTTTTTTTTTTTTAATCTATTTATCTGTTGATGGACATGTGGGCTATTTCTACCTTTAGGCTATTGTGAGTAGTGCTACTATGACCACGTATGTACATGTATTTGTTTGAATATCTGCTTTCAATTCTATGACTGGAAATGAGGGATCTTATGGTAATTCTATGCTTAACTTTGAGGAACCACCAAATACCTTCCACAGTGGCTGAACCATTTCACATTCCACCAGCAGTGTTATGAGGGTTTCGACTTCTCTATGTGTAACACTTGTTATTCTTATCATTAGTCTACACTGTTAAGAATTCTCATTTCAGGTCCAATGGATTCTTTTCTTACTTCATCGCCACTCATGAAGGAACAGGAATAATTCTGGTGCTTTTCTCAACACTACACTTTGGAAATCTGTCAAGTCAGTTTTGAGTACATGTAGAACCTGTGAATATGATGAGATCTCACTCCCATGATTGTTACCTCACATAGTAAAAGGGAGATTATCCAAGAGGGAGTCAGAAATTGCAGTCATGAGAAGGACTCAATGCAGGTGGCCTCTAGAGCAGAGTGCCCCCTGGCTGACAGCCAACAAGGAAACAAGGACCTCAGACCTACAACTGCGAGGAAATGGATCCTGCCAACAACCTGGATGAGCTTGGGAGCAGATGCTTCCCAGAGCCTACTCTAGCTGATACCTCAATTTCAGTATTTATGTACATATACCCTGAACATTCAACCCAGCCAAACACACTCAGACTTCTGACCTGTGATAATAAATAGGTATTATTTTAAGCCACACACAGCAAGAAAAGCAATTCAAGGAGATTGCATAAAGACATGGTTACTAAGAGACCAGGATCATGCAGACCACTTGCCACAGGAGCCAGCCAAGACCAACAGCCTTGCCCAGATCAGCAGACCTGCCTAGTTATTTTATAATATCATGAACAATAATAATAATAAATAGTGATTATCTTAAGCCACAGAGTTTTAGACTGGCTTGTTATGCAGCTAAAGCTAACTGTTACAACTTCTGAGGTGAGAGAAGTATGGAACAATTCCTCTTAAATGAAAAGCCCTATCCTAGTTCCAAACAGTGAAAAATACGGAAAGAGCATGGGAGTTGAATTTGAGCCTACCACTACATGAGTCATCAACCACTTTATAATAATGAGTTACCATTTACTGAGTACTTACTAGTATTGTGCTAGGAACTCTGTATTCAATATCTAATTGAATCCATACGACTCTGTAAGGTCGAAGTATTTCTAAGACTCAATGATTCCCTGATATATTTTCATTTTGTGGAGTTAGGTAACTTTGATTACATTCAACATTTTATCAATTCTCTAGCCTATAAAATAGGGTTAATTATACTACTTAATTCACAAGATACTACCCTTATAAGCTTTGTGAATTTTGGTATAAACATTGGACATCCTTACCAGCAGCCTAGGATTCAGTTTTCACATGTTATTTTCCCCTGAAATTCATCTATTGTGACTATATCAAAAACTTTATCTATATTGACATAAGACCTATATTAACATGTATATCGATACTTAATTTCTGAGAGTCAGCAGACATGTGTCTGTCAGCCTCCCTGCTTGATCAAGATATACCATTTAACCATTAAAAGGGCCGTTATAATCAAATTTACAGGTTAGTGCTAAGTTCTGGTTTTTGAATTGGAGAAGGGGAGCTTATATTTTTTGAAGGCCTCTATGTTTCAGGCACCACGCTAGACGATTTACTTACATGGATGATTATAACTGAATCTGTCTGGTCTGGAGCATGGATAGTTTCAAAAGTGTATCAGGTGATTCTACTATGTATCCATGATTGAGAACAACTGACATACAAAGCCAGAAATTCTCTAAGATAGGTTTTATGTCCATTTTATAGTAAAGAAATGGATGCCCACAGATAGTAACTAACTTTTTCCCAGGTCACACATGTTGTAAATAGGAGGAAAATGCCAGTTTTCCCCCACTTCACCAAAATGACACATTTCTCCAGCACCGGGGACAATCACTCTCACCAAATTAAGAGACATGCTAAACTCATGATTCCTACTAAACAATCGAGTCCCTTTCACTGACTGTGTCCTCCACGAACCCTTTCTGGCCACCTCAGTCCTCCTTGATCTCTTCACCAAATTTCTACTACATGAGTAACCGGCATGTTTTGATGGTTATTGTACTTAGCCTTACCTCATATTCATACTTAACATTTATCAAAGCCTCCCTGTACATGTATTTCCTAAGTTGTCAAATCTGGTGACACCGCAGGCAAATCAGGGTTAAGAGCCCTGGTTGTGGAGCCACACCCTCATGAGCTGGCCTCTTGATTGTACTTATCTTTATGGCCATTTCAGTTTTGAATCTGTCTTATAAGCATAAAATGGGGGGGTGGGGAACCTTGTATTTTAACAAGGATTAGAAACATTATATTCAATTCACTTTAGTTATTAGTATCTAACCAATGGAAGTAAAGTGTGGTCCATCCGTAAAGATAGTAGGTTGAATTAGTTTTAGAGTTGAGTTCTTATTCTGACATGAAAACCCTAATAGTTGGAGAGAGAATAGAAAAAAAATGAGCGCTCATAAAATCTAGCTAAGGTTGGTACTTCTAACCCTCAAAACAGATTTCCAGAAAGTTATTGACACACGGTAGATACTCTAGCCTGTCTTAAGGTCTTGCCCTACCCCAACCTAGGCCCTTCCGTTTGGGGGAGGAGTTGCGGATTTCATTTATAGTGGTCGGTGGCGGGGCGGGGAGGGTAAATCAGAGAGGCTCCACCCACTTCTCCTAAGGCCTGGAGGTGTGCTCTCCCCTTTCCCCCTCCCCCCAAAATCTGCGAGGAGGTGGACCGGCGGCGGAGGGAGGGCCCTGTCCCCTGTCCCTTTAAGGAGAAGGGCCGTGCGCGGCCGGGAGAGCCGGCGGCGTTGCCCCTGCCCCGCCCGCGCCCTCACCCCAGAGCAGCTGTAGCTACTGCTCCGGTCGCCCCCTTCGTGAGCACAGTTCGCTCCCGCCCCGGGAAACAAGTCGCCACCATGGTGAAGATCGTGACCGTTAAGACCCGGGCGTACCCGGACCAGAAGCCGGGCACGAGCGGGCTGCGGAAGAGGGTGAAGGTGTTCCAGAGCAGCGCCAACTACGCGGAGAATTTCATCCAGAGTATCATCTCCACCGTGGAGCCGGCGCAGCGGCAGGAGGCCACCCTGGTGGTGGGCGGGGACGGCAGGTTCTACATGAAGGAGGCCATCCAGCTCATCGTCCGCATCGCCGCGGCCAACGGGGTAAGGGACGCGCGGGCCTCTCCGCGGCGTGCGCCCGGGCGCGGGGCCGTGCGCTACGTGCGGCCAGTGTCGCCCGCCAGTCCCCTTGCCTGGCTCAGGCCGGATCACTTCCTTGCGCGGCCGCCTCAGTCTCCACCCCCCGCTCCTCTGCGCTAGCTCCTGGGTCCGGGAGGTCCGCAGGAGGTCGCTGTGTGCGGGAAAGCGGCCACTTGGCCCCGCAGAGCTGCTCTTCCAACTCCCTGGGGGGCGGGGAGGCGCGAGCAGGGGAGCAAGACTTGACCTTGGGGAGCTGGCCTCCGCCTCCTGCCCTCTGCTTTTCTATTCTCTCTTCCTCCTCCCTTCCTTCTCTCCTCCCGAGGCCTCTGACATTTACGTTAACCTTTCCTGCGGCTGAAGATACTGTTACAGAGCGGAGTGCAGTCGCCTTAACCGGGAAAGGTTAGAGGCCGCCGCCTTGCTCGGAACCCCCTCGCATCGCGCCGGGGTTGCCTGCTATTCTGGTCTGGGACTGGCGCTTGCCGCTGGCTTCCAGCCCGACGCTTCTAGGTTGGAGAGCGAGCGCACCCGCCCCCTGCTGCGTCAGGCGAGCAGATCGGAAGAGTTGGTTGCAAAGTCTCGCTCTCCACCCCCTAGTTTGCACTGGGACAGAGCTCCTGTCCTTGCGCTGCCTGGTTGCTGGGGCGCTGGCTTTTGAAAAGGCTAGCCTTTGCCCAGTGGTGCTGCTGGATCTGTTCCACCGAGGGGGCAGGAGCTGCATTTTCATTAGAACAGAAACTTTATACCCAAGGGCGCTCTTGTGCAAGCAAGCGTGGTGGCAGGCCAGGAAATTAATGCAATACTTTGTCAGTCCCCCCCACCCCACCCTCGCCAGGGAACGTTAACTGACTTAATTGGGCAGGTTCGCTCGAATACGTGTAACTTTGAAATAGATTTTGCAGTAAACCTTATATACGGAAGAATGGATTTGTAAAAATAGGTGAATCGGAGCTGATTGTACACACACTTTTATAAAACGAGTTTTTCTAAAGAACCAGTTTTGTTTCTATATTGAAAATAAGATTTGACTTACACCCAACTCTTGTGAAACTCATTTCTTTTAATAATATTTTTATTCATTTTAGTAGTACATTATGTATTTTATTTTATTAATATATTAAGTGCCATTTTGCCAAGCACCGTTAGAAGACCTTCACTTTTGGTATCTCATTTATCCTACTGCAGCCTGATGAGGTAGATGCTATTATGGGCTTCTTCGGGTTGCCATTGAGATAACTGGAAGCTTAGGGAGGTTAAATAATTTACAGAAACTGTAATGGCAGCACTGAGAATCCAGTACTGAACTTGAACAGCTTCTCGGAATGAAGAGATTCTTAAATCTAAAGATCTGTTTTCCACTAGTGTCCAAAATCTAAACAGCACCTGATCTAAACAGTACCAAAACAGAATATTGTCTAATTTGTTTTCTTCATGCTCTTCAGTTTTGAGACAACCACAACTTCCCTTGAAAGAACAAACACTAGCTGTATCCCAATAGAGCCCTTCATTTCCTTGTTATCACCTGTGTTTAATTTGGATTTCATTCATATGCATTCAGCAAACACTGAGCCATGTACAGAGAAATGTGTGGGATAATAAGACAATTCAGACACAAGTGTCTTCCTTAAGGAGCATATAGCATAGTGAGAATTTTAGGGATCCAACTGGAAATTTGTCTGTTGGGTGTAGTGTGGGGTAGAAAGAAAAGAATTAGTTGAGACTAAAAAAATATGTTCTTAAACCTTATCACCTTTTAGCTACTGCACTATTGCCGCCTCCCCCCTTAAGCCAAATCTTTATGAAAGTTGCCTGCATTCATCATCACTGATTTCTCACCTCCCATTCACTCCTCACCTGACCGCAGTCTGGCTTCTGTTTCCTCTGCCACTCCACTAAAACTCCTTTTGTCGAGGTTACTACTGCCTTTCTTCTGGTTGCTAAATCCATTGAATGCTTTTTAGGCCTTATGTTCTTCGACCTTCCTGTTGCATTTGGCACTGCTGATTTTGTACTCTCTTGAAGTTCTCATTTCCTTGCCTTGATCGCTGTCCTGATTCTACTCACACTTTTTGAGAGTTTCCCTATGGACTGTTTGCCCTGTCCACACCCAAGCCATCCCCTTGGTTTCTGTCCTCAGCTCGCTGTTCTCAGATTTTATTCTCGATTTTTTCACCAGGGATTTAAATATGTTACGCCTTATGATGTGATTCAATTCAGATAGCATCTTCAGAAACCTTTCCCCAACAGCCCCTTTTGCCCTTTCCTCCTGTTAAGTGATCTTTTTCTATAGGTACAAACCTCTAAAATATATTAATCAAATCCCAGTGAAATTATCTGTTTACATATGATAATCCTCCACCAGAGGGTAAGCCTCTTAAAGACAGAGGCTGTGTTTTTTTCTCTATCTGCAGTACCTAAGACAATGTAGCATTCAGTGAATCTTTGTTCGGTTGCCCTGAATTGTGACTTGTGAAGTGTGTGGAATGCACTAAACATTTATTATGTACCAAATTCATATCAGACATTGTGCTAGGTACTTGGGATGCAAAACATTCCTGTCCTCAGGAAATACATAGCCTAGAACAGGAGAATAAGCAAGATGCACTGTGTGTTAGGGGTTATGATGGAGGTATGTGTCAGGTCCTGAAGGGGCAAGAGCATGGAGAGCTGCACTCAGGAGAGGAAGGTGAAGCAAGGAAGGCTTCATGGAAGGGTGTAGCTGAACTAAGGCTTAAATGATGAGTTGGAGTTCCCAAGGGGGAAGAATTCTAGGCAGAATAAAAAATCATATGAGTTGGGGACTATTCTCTAAGGTAAGTAACTTACTTTCTGATAAATTCCCCCCTTGTCTTTAAAGATTGGAAGTGATGATATATACCCAGAGAGGCTCTCATGAGGATCAAAAGAAACAACACATTTAATTGTACCTGGGAACCTCTTTTTGTCAGGAAGCTGCTTGAATGACACTTGTGAGGACATCTCAGGATGGCCCTGGGGGCAGGACTTTATGCTACCATTGTTCTACTCATATGGGGGTACTAAGTCACACCAACCTGATGCACCTTCAGCCCGCATAGATATCAGCATTGTCTCCGCCTTCCTCTAACCTTCAATGGTCCTAGCCAATCTAGAGGGATTCCTTGTTAGTCAGAACCCAGTTGGGTACAAGTAGCAAAAACAAATTTTAGCTTAAGTGAGAAAAGAGTTCATTGGCCCCTGTTACTGAAAAGTCTAAGAGATTCCTACTGCAGACTCCTTGGGCCTAATGATCTATCTGCAAATGATCAATCAGAAGGCTCAAAATCACAAGTAAGTGAATGTTTGGATATTTTGAAGCATAGTTTATCATCTTCAGCTAAAGAAATACTCTTGTGGGAACTTGTGAATAAGCAGGCTTTCTTTCATCAATTCACAGAAATCTTGTGTCACGGATTTCTTTGTTAAACCTGTGGATCCCTCCCCAGAATATTTTTATTTTTAAATGAATAAAATACAAAGGATTGAAAAGGAAATAAAAATCATATTAAAAAAACAATTATCAAAATATTAACCAAATTTGTGATATAACAAGATATGTGCTTCTTTATTGATACATTAAGTAACACAGCTTAGTGGAGGGTCTAATACCATCTTACTTTAGAGTAATGATTAAGTCTAAACATTTTAAGATATCTACAATTGCAATATTTTGAGATAACTATAATATGATATGAAAATATCTGTGACTTCTGTTGATGATAAAGCCCCAGGTAGTAATAGTATTAGTAGGAGTAATAATAATTCTGTGGTTTATTGCTTGCATTCATAATGAAAGGAAAAGCTATATTTCATTTAGAGGTTAGTGAAAAAGATTTTTTGGCTTTGCCATTCAAGTTCATGGTCCTCATTAAATTCTACCATGGACCTCTTTTGGGGGAGTCTAGGAATTTTAGTTAAGAACCCCTACACTAAATAAAAGATCCCCTTTTAGTATTAGATACTATTTGCACCTCAGTGGGCATCAAATACGTGACCCCAAGATTAAGGGCCTCGGGTTCACAGAACCAAACCAGTGGGGCTTTGAGAATTTCATCGTAAGTGGAGGAACTCCACTATCTCTTGTTTGGGATGGATCACTCTCCTGAACTTTCGTGAGGCCCAGCTGTAGACACAAGTAGAAGGACATGTTTCTGGGGTACAGTTATGAGGAGGATGATAGAACACTGAGCAGGAGGGAGAATGTATTGGGACTCCAAGGTAATTGTTAGAGGCACCTTGCTTCCCTTACTTAAAATCTGATATCCTTAGGGCAGGGATGACTTGGCAGAGAAACATCTTTGGGTCACTTTTTTAACATGCCGTAACTCCTGTGTTAAAAAAAATAAGTCCTTTAATTATGATAGACTAATGAGTGACTCTTCTCCCCTCGTCTGTATGTTCTGATTTCGAATTGGCATTAAATACCAGGATGAATAAGATATTATCCTTTTCCATCCAGGACTATGCAGTCTTTTGGGGGAGGCAAGATGCAAGAAATACACACACGTGCAAACAGCAGAATTAGAAAAAGTGCTGAGTTCAGATACAGGAAAGAACATTCTGGATTGGGGAAAGAAGAGATAAAAATTGAATTGTGACTTGAAGAATAGATAATGCGTAAATAGAAAAGAGGGGCCACCATACAGGAGTGGGGAAACAGCAGAAAGGTAGGGTGGAGGAATGAACAGGATAATTTTTTAGAGCTGGGCTCTTAGCCACCAAACAATCTTCGTTATATGAAATATTTAAATCAAATAGTTTGGGAGTTTCTCTTTCTTAAGTAATATTCTTGCTAAAAACTTTTTTTTTGCTTTTCTTTCTTAACCAAGTCTAATGTCCATGGAACTAAAGACTAAAAGGAAAAACCTTCTTTTTCACAATAAAGCTTCTTTTGGCAAACAAGATTAGAAAAGCAAAAGTGATTCATCAATTTAATGAATATTTATTGAACACCTACTGTGTGCCAGGCCCTGGTTTAGATACTAGGGATTCAACAGTGAACCAAAGTTTCTACTCTCACCAAGCTGTGGAGCTTTAATGGAAGGAGAGACGATAAATCACTGTATGTATCAATGATGATAAATGGTCTGAGGAAAAATAAAACAAGCTAAAGGAGAGAGCATTATAGGGTGGGCTGCTCTTTTTAGAGCGCTGATTTTAAAAGTCTTTGATAAACTTCATGTGAGCAGAGACCCGAATGAAGTGAAGTGAGCCATGTGGATATCTCTGTGAAAAAAACTTCCAGGAAGAAGAAGAATCAATGGAAAGGGTAAACACATTTAATCATTTTATATTGGACAGTTATGTTCTCCAGATAAACAAATGAGCACCCATTTTCATTGTTCAAAAGGTCCTAGTATACATATAGTTTAGTATGTTTTATACACAGAATATTACAAATGCTATTGCATTATAAATTTATCTTGACATAATAAAAGGTTTAATCAACTTTGATCAAATATTTAACAATAAATTTGTTTGCTCTCTTAAACTTGAGGAAAAACTTTTTCCTTAAACTCTTAGGTTTATTGTATGGAGGCCAGCTAATTAAACTGACAAAAGATAGATCAGCAAGAGAAGAGATAGATTTATATTCACATACTCATGATGGAAATTCACTGAAAAATGAGACTCAAGGGGGCAGTTAGAATTGGGGCTTATAAACCATTTTAATAGGGGTGGAAAGGGAGAGAAGGGCACTTGTGGAAAAACAAATGACTTTTAGGAAAAATAAATAAGGCCTTAAGAGAATGGATGGGGGAGATGTAAAAGTTTTGTGATAATATCAATTTAAGTGTGGTGTAGTACTCAGTGTCTGTCTTACCCTAGGTTCTAGAAGCTCTGTCCCAGGGAAGAAATTTAATAATTGAGGAGACTCTGCTTATAGATGGATAAAGGAGTTCAGAAAAATGCTCTTTCTCAAATATCTTCAGCTCAAAATAATTTTTATGCCATAATGGCATCCTGGACTCCTTCAGACTGTCAAAGAGCTTTTGGGAGAATGATTTGAGTGGGCTGTCCCTCTAAGTAAGTTAAGCAGGAAAGTTTGAACTGATCCATTCATTCTCCCGTAAATTCCGTAAATTCTCTTGAAGTTCACAGGCACATCCAGTCATCTCTCTTGCCTTTGAAGCTATGCTCAGAGTTGGGAACCATCTTTTATAAATGGCTGCTGAGTGTGTTGAGTAATTAGAGACTCACCAAAGGCTTGAGCTGGAGAAGACTTCTTACCTGGTATTCTCCAAGGGGGAACACATAGGGGGTTGTTTGTGGGGGGTGAAAAGAACGTGCCTTTGTCTATGGTATAAGACATACCTTGGGGTATCAAGGTGGATATTAACTTTTTTCTTTAACTTTATATGTTGGAAGAGACCTCGACCTTCATTTATTCCAGCCACCATCTTATACAGGAATCATAAGGATAAACGTTCCTACCGCAGAGGATTTTTTAAATAAACTACTTTATTGAGAGATAATTCGCAGACCACACAATTCATTCATATGAAGTATACAATTCAATATTTTTTGGTGTATTTACAGAGTTGTGCAACTATCACCATGGTTTAATTTTAAGATATTTTTATGACCCTAAAAGAACCCCCATATATTAGCAGTCAGTCCCTCTTTTTCCCCTATGCCTTTGGCCCTAAGCAACCAGTCTACCTTAGGTCTCTATAAATTTGAGTGAGTGGATTTTACATGGACTGAATGTAAGAACAGGAATGAGAGTCTCAGGCTTCTGTGTGTACTGTCCTGAGCACTAGAGACACAGAGTTGAAGCTGTCCCCCGTCTCAAGGAATCGCTTATTGACTGGGGGGAGATAGACAAAAAAAGGGCAGTCACCACTAGAAATTATAAGAATTAATACCTAAAGAAAAAGAGATGGCTGTGGAAGCTCAGGCCAGAGACACCTGGAAGAGCCTGGGGGCCGGTGGGACTGTTTGTGGGAAGAGGTGGTCTGACCAGCAGAGGCTTTCTGCAGGATATGAATCTGTTTTTCTCAGCAGACTCCCTGTCCAGAGTAGATCATGCTGTCAAAAAAAAAAAAAAAAAAAAGGGAGGAGAAATTTCTCCTAGAGAACAGCTGCTTCATTTTCATGAGCGTAAGCAATCAGATTTCCTTTTTTACCAACATATTTGAACTTATATATCCAAATTAGTATTGTGCCCTGTCAAATCACCACTCTGGGAACTGTACACTTATTCCAGTGATGCATCCAGTGCTCAAAGCATTTTGAAACTCCTCTATGGGAATTATTTCTCAGCCAGTCGGTTTATGGGTCACCTAGGAAAACCAGTCACATTATTTTATAGTCATGCCTCATTTTTCACCTAAAATGATGTAACAAGATTTGATCACCCACTTTATTCATTAGACATGGCTCCAACCAATTTTTGCCTCTTTCCAAAGTTCAAATCTATTCTCAAAGGATGACATTTGTTATGACTGAAGACTTTTAAAGAAAGTGCCATAGACCGTAAAGACAGTTGCCCGAAAAAGAGTTCCAGAAATGTTAGCGCGATGTCAGCATTGTTTGAATAAATACGTTGCTTCCCAAGGTGATTGTTTTGAAGGAGATAACATTAATTTAGATGAAAATATTCTAGCATAACTGTTTAAAATGAATTACCATATTTTATACTGTTCAAGCACACTGCCCTGTCGAGAGGGTCTTAGATAAGACAGTTCATGCTGGTGGAGAGTCTGGCCTTCTGCTTTCCTCCTGCAGTGTGCCATGGTGGCCTGGGGACACGGTTCTCTTCCATTTTGGTAAACATCTAGCCATGCTTTGGTTAGGCATTTAGAAATTGTACACAATGGGAAGGTTTGTTAAAAACACAAGAAGACAAAATGGCCCTGGCCTAGGATAAAAGTCCCGTCAGCTCTAAGCCATAGGAACCAGAAACCTAGATGTTCAGCCTACACCTAGCTGACTCCAAGAGACCGTCGCATGGTCGCAAAGAGGCCAGAAAGGAGTTGGGATGGCATAACGGGGCGGGGGTGGGGAAAAAGCTTTAACTTCAGTAATAAAACTATTGTGTTACACTGCCTCTGTGGGACTTTGAGAAATGCATTATATGGAACAAAATGCAATCCATTTAAAAATGAAGCAGAAGGAAAATAAATGTAGGAAACTCAGGTGGAATTGGGAGTAAGGTTGGCACCTGTCACAAATGATAATCTGCCTCCCTCGGCTGGGCCACATATTTGGCACCAAGCCCTTCTGTAGTCAAATCCATGTAAAAAACACTTATCACACAGCTCACCATAGCCAGTTGCCTCATAGGTAGATTTTGTATAAAAAGACTCATAATAATATCTGACTTACAAGATTCATGTGAGGACGAAGTAAAATTTGTGAAGCACTTCTAGAGCCTGACATCATAAGTGTTTAGTGAATAGAAGAGTCTGATGATTCTAATGCTTCTTATGATTATTCCAAATGCTGAGGCCATTGCAAGGCAGAGGGTGGGGGTCTTTCTTCTGCATCTGCCACCACACCCACCACCTAGATGTCCTAACCTGTCTTGGTCCATACAGTACCCCTTGAATTTGATCTGTGAGGCTTAGGTTCACAGTTGCTGTAAGTCTTAGTCACAGGCTCGTTATCTGAGACCTTTACCTTGTTGGCATCTTGAGCTGGCAGTGGCTACTAGAAGATGGCTATTTAGGATGGGTCTGTGGTTACCTGGCCTGGGCCAATGTTGACCTCTAGGTGGGAAGCTGCAAAAATTGTCTGCTGGCATGAATTTGTTCATTCAGTAAGCATTGTCGAGCACTCTTTATGTGCCAGGTAGTGTGAGATGGTTGGGGGTACAGAGATGAGTAAGACAAAGTCTCAGGATGCTCAAGCTAGTAGAGGGGTATCCATAGGTAGTTACAGAAATATGGCGCAAATACTAGTGTATTAGTTTCCTCTGGCTGCGACTACAAACTGGGCGGCTTAAAATTACAGAAATTAATGATCTGAAACCAGGGTGTAGGCAGCGCTGCAGTCACTCCGAATGCTCCAGGGGAGAATTGTTCCTTGCCTCTTTCAGCTTTTGGTGGCTCCAAGTGTTCTTAGATTTGTGACTGTGTAACTCCAATCTTTGCCTCCACCTTCACATGGCCTCCTCTGCATGTCTGTCTTTTCCTCTTCCGTCTCTTTAAAAAAAACTCATTATTGGATTTAGAGACTACTTGGGTAATCCAGGATGGTTTCTTCTTGATATCCTTAACTTAATTACATCTGCAAAGACCCTTTTATTAAGTAAGATCATATTCTCAAGTTCTGGGTGGACATATCTTTGGGGGCAGTGTGTAGAGGTGACCACCAAGCCAACCCAATACAACTCTATGAGAGGAGGCACAGCAACTAGTTTAATGCAGATAGCTAATACTTCTGTTGTCCTATTTAAAAGTATACTTAAGGGAATCACGGGAACACAGAGGCGATCCACCCGGTTTCCTTTTGAGGGCAATGAGAAGAACGAGGTTGTCTACTCTCCCCAGATGAGGTGATTTTTGAGGCAGTTTTGAAGCAGAATGATAAAGAAGAATCAGGGAAATCTTAGCTGAGAGAGAAGTGAGGGTAGAGGCAAAGCACAACCACTAGCTTAATGCAGCTAATCTTTCGTCGTCATATTTAAAAGTATACTTATGGATGTAAGTAACAAGAAGATTACAGAACCCCATAAACCACAGTGCTTCTGTGGCCTCTTGACATAAGGCCAGATGGAAGACAGGCCACTTGGAGGCTCCCTGAATCTTACCACATAACTTCAGTTCATAGTAATGGGTTAGAATCGAAGGGTTCAAACTTCAGCTGTATAATGTACTATGCAATATCACTTAATTCTATTCCTTGCCCTACCAGAGAGTTTTATGAGAACTGAATAAGTGACCTTCAAAGATTTTGGGAACTCTAAGTTGCAACCCAAAGGTGAGTTGTTATGGCTGTTTTGAAATCCCTCTATTGCTTCAGAAGTCACCCCTCTGGACTAATTTAAGCCTCCTGCCAAAATAAATGTCAACATACAATTTTATCTAGCATCTCTCAAAGTCCAAAACTCAGATGGCTAAAGAATAACCAAAAGGTAAAGCTATCATGCCATTTTGAGGATCTTAGTGGGATATCAAAATCACTTCTTTTGTTAGAATTTTGTTGCTGTATAACTTGGTGTCTGACATACTTAAGTTTGATTCCTGAATATGTTTTTTATTAGCTGTTTAATCTTAGGCAAACTGCTTGAACTTTTTTTTCTTTACTCATTTGTAAAATTAAAATAATATCATAGTGGTATATTTAGGAAATAATGCACAGGAAGTTACCTAGCATAATATCTCACACAGTCCTAAGCAGGCTGTTAAACAGAGCAGTGGGGATTTTGATGGGAAATACAATTTAAACTTCTCTTTGTTATTAATAGTCCCCCAGCCACCTCCCACCTTTTCAATTTCACTTCTTTTCTTAGCTTTATCAACGACTTATCAAGATGCTCCACAGCTGTTGGCCTATAAATTTCAGAACAGAAATGCCTTTCTTATAAAGAGTGTTTCACGCACAAGGTGGGTGGGGTAGGGGACCTGTTCTACATAACATTAGGTTTTCATTAACATGTTATCAGCCCGATACTCAGTTATCTCATCTCAAAAAAAAAAACACAGCAGCCAGCCTCTGTGAGCAAAATTATTCCTAAGTAGCTTAAGTACTAGTCAGAGTGTTTGGTATTTGCATACCAGGTCTACCCATTAGGGTTTTAGGAGACTGCTCCTAGTAATGATTGGATCTGCTTGCTCCACCAACTTCTAAACAATACTTGAGGGAGTGCTTTCTATCCCTCGCACATTTACTGAGCGTTTTTTTCAGTGCTCAGGATTGTGCTGTGCGCTTGGGGCATACACAGTTCATAGGACGGTCTCCGGTTCCCAGTGGAGCTCATGGTCCGGTGGGCATTACAATACAGTGAGACAAGTGCCTCCTCAGGTATCATTGTGAGCTCTGGGGAGTATGCATGGATAGGTGGTCAGAGGGAGCTTCCAGGAGAGACGCATTTGAGCCAAGTCCTGGTGGATAATGAAAAGGAAGCCAAGAAAAAGTGGAAACATTCTACGTTGAGGGAGCAGCACAGACAAAACAAGGGAGCCATTGTAGAAAGTAAGCAAGCCCATAGACTTAAGACTTTAAAAAAGAATTCATCTTTCCTGCTGCATTGCAGGAAGGGAGGAGGGCAGCAAGGCAGCAATTGATGAGTTAGCACAACACAGGTCCTTAACCCCTGAGGCTTTCTTTTCTAAACAGGCCAGCCTAAGACCCAGTTTGAGAATTATCTTATGCCCTTAATGGGAAGGGAGAATCTTGAAGACTTAGGTTCGTGAACCTATGAAGCTAACCCTCCCCATAAGGGGCTCTATCAGTTTGCCAAGACTATCTTTAAATTTTTTTTTATATAATTTGTTGGGGTAACATTGGTTAATAACATTATTTAAATTTCAGATGTACAATTTTACAATACGACATCCATATACACTATTGTGTGCTCACCACCTAAAGTCTAGTCTCCTTCCGTCACCATATATTCGACCCCCTTTACCCTCCACCCCCTTCCCCTCTGGTAACCATCATTCTGTTGTCTGTATCTATGAGTTTGTGTTTTTGCTTGTTGGTATGTTTGTTTTATTTGCTGATTCTGTGTCTTTAACCAGTAGGTTACAGGACATATAACAGTCTGTATGTGACCCGATGTTTTCATTAGGGAAAGTCTTTTAACTTGGGTTGGCCAATCAAAACCCATATTATAGAATGCATAACTCACAGTTCACTAAGTTAAATCACGCATTTATGGTCATAAAAATTTATCCGCCAAAATGGATGTACAGCGGGACTGTGCTGTTACCTAGAGATCGCACTCTGATATTAGTGAAGGGGTCAGCCATGACTCTCTTTTGCTCTTGTTAGCTTTAATCTCTCTTTCTCACCACTTTTTCTACACCACGCTGAAGTTCACTTTGTGGAATGAGCACCATGAATTCCTCTCTGTCTCTCTGCCTGCTGTTATCCAGTGCCCCCCTTGGAAGCAGCACAAGTTTTCGGCCTCAACCAGACTAAGCAGCTCTCCTCCCTTATGATTGCAGTTTCTGGTTCTTTTCCTTGTGCTGTAGAAGCTTCCTAAAATGTCCGTTCTCAGGTGGAGGGTGTTTTGTTGTGGATGCCCTGTGCTTTGGGAGTGGCATGTGATGGTGGGAATAATTTCATAGTTGAGGCTGATTCAGGAGGGAAGATCACTTACTTGACTACTGGAGAAACTTCCCTCCATTTATCAAAAATGCTATTCACAGAAGTCATTTAATCCTCTTCCTTCAACAGTATAGCCATCCAAACGTTTATTGACTCTCCACTATACTTCATTTCAGGTACTGAGGTTCCAAAATGAATCAAGTGCTGTCTTTCTCCTCACCACTGAGCAGAGGACGAGGCTTATACATACCAAACCCTGGCACACACTCTGTTATTTAGTGATGGAAACCAAACACTCTGGGGCAAAGAAAAGGGGTGTGCGTGGGGGGAGGAGTCTACCAGGGGGCCTCTCACATAGACCAGTGACCCTGCTGCAAAGGGCTCCGCTGTCCTTGGACCTGTCCCTAATTTACGAATAAGAAAACCGAGACCAGAGGACATACACAGCCAGAAGGTGGCAAAGGCAGGATTCAGACCCAGGCCTCTCTGACTCCGTAGCCCTCTGGTTGGAGCAGATACTGTAGATTCCCTCCTCCACCTTTTCCCTGGCCCATTGTAGATGTTTAATCCACCACACAGACCATGTAGACTGACCCATATCTCTGATTCTCTCCTGCCTGGGCTCACCTGCTGTAGAGATCAGGGCAATGTGTTAGAAGGATGTGATCAGTCTTTATTAATATCTCTTTCTATTTTGGGGAGTCCAGATAACATTTATTGAGTGGCTTCTCTGTGGCCAGGCGTGTTAAGCACTTTACATGCCTTTCCGTATTTACTTTTGGAACCTTTAGAGGAAATTTTACTATTTTCATTTTACAACAACTCGGGCTCACGAAAGATATCCCCTCTTTGTGTCCACCTTCACTCATTTCGTTTATAGTTGGACATCCTAATTTGGCCAGGCCATGTTGGAAAAATTCTTAATGACAAGACAGAGAGTAACTTCACCTTTCCTCTGTTCTTAAAAACCCAGAAATCTTGGCACATGTTAATTATTTGATAGAGGGCCGACCACTGTCTGGCACAAAACTCTAGGGGGCATGATTCCCGTGGTATTCCAGGTGAATGGGACCCCCGGGGTTGTGCAATGCCACCGGAGCTGGTTGGTGCGCCCCCTGGTGAGGCTGTGGGAATGCTTGCTTGTTTTCTCGTTTTCCACCAGAAGAGGGAAACATACAACCGTGAATGATTTGAAAATAAGAATTCTTTAGATAGATCTCTTGTTACGAGAGGATTTTAATACATAGTTCCTGGTAATAGCCAGAATACGAGAAAATATTCTGTTAGCTCCAAATTAATATTCTTAAAGGATTTAAATGAAAAAATTTTGAAGATACTCCAAAAGAAATAAAAGATATATAAATTTTTTATGTAAACCATCTAAATTGCTTGATCAAAATGGTTGAATATTGGTAAGCTGTAATAAAACAGAGTCTTCCTCATGTGTGCATTATGTATGAAAGGGATTACTAAGCCCTGTGCATCTTCAAATTGAGACTGTTTTTAGATTTAACCACACAAATTAAGAGTGGTATTTGTGGAGGTGGGGGATACCTTCTGTAACTTTTTCTCTCCTCCGAGCACTCTTAGCTCCCTTGCGAGCTCCCAGGTTAGCACTTTTTACTCCATTTTTAAAATGATTTGTTGGCTTATCTGTCTCTCCTTTTAGGTCAAAAGTTTCTTGGCAACTTGAGTCTTGTCAACTTCACGTGGTGCACAATGAAAATGCCTGGTGAAGTGAATTCTGTAAGTCAGTTTATGCAGTAACTGTTGGGTACATGGATGTGTAAACAGATGGACAACAGACTGACGGATGCTAGAGGATGTACGTAGCTCCGAGGCAGCTGTTTTGTTTTTAACTTCAAAATATGCTTCAGGAACCTTTTTGAATCTGGGATTCTGTACAGCTCTAAGCCATCTGGCCCTTGTAATTCTTCTGGCCTTGTACCTTCTTTATAGTTTAATGTAATTTCTCCTTTTCTTTAAAGAACATTTCCTAACTCTTAAAACACATATACCCATAAATAGGTATGAAACACAGCTACATATTTTCAGATTGATTCAAGGCAGTAATAAAAGCTAGCACTTAAGTAGGGCTCACAAGGCACTAGGACTAGCCATGCAAAGCTCTTTACATTTATTAACTTATCGTATCTTCATACAGCAAACCTATGCAGTAGGTGTTATTTTCTTTTTTATTACTCCCTTTAAGAAATGCATTTTTTTAAAAACTGAGGTATAATTGACACATAACATATTAGTTTCAGGTGTACAACATAATGAGTCAATATTTGTATGTATTGTGCAATGATCACCACAGTGTCTAAGTAGGTACTGTTTTCGAAATGGGGGCACTGAGAGGTTAAGAACTTTGCCCAAGGTCACCCAACTCGTAAGTTCTACCCTTGCGTGTGCCCCTACTGTTGACTGAGGTTTCTCAGCGAAGGGGTGGAGGACGACTCTTCTTCTTGCCTGGGTAGGACAGGAGATGGAGCCTGACTCAGTTCGCGCATGGGAGCCAGGCACTACAGAGCCCTGGTCAACGCAGTGAAGAGTTATAGGTGGCGCAAGTGACAGAGACCCAGTCAGACTACAGTGAGCCTCCAGGATGACTTTATTATAAGGCTAGAGGGATGTCTCTTGAAAGCCAAGGGCAAGGTACGCAGTTGGGCCTCACAGGAGCCAGTTGGGGGCCTCAAGTGGTTTGTGTTCACAGATAACATTCCCCAATTCTCATGTCTCATGAATCTGAAGCCCCTACCCTCTAGAGAAGATTCACTTAACCTATTTTCTGCTTGATTGTATTATGAATTATTTTCTAATTCTTCCTGTACATCAGGTCCACAACTCTTAGAAATGTCTAAATGAGTTGGATCCTTCATAGTTCTCATGTATTTCCAGGTATCATCTGGCTGCCAGTCACAATTCTGTGGATATTCTCATGACACAACTATCCTTGCCCCACAGCTCCTGGGCTAACCTGGCTTCCCAACTCAGGGACTGGGAATCTGACTAGTGTACTTTTGAGTTCTGATTCTAGATTCTTAGGAGAGAAAATATGATTGATTCTGCTTTGGTCAGATGTCTACCTATTGTGATCAGGGCTTGGCATCAGGGTCCTGTAGCAGCAACACAGGCCTAGGAGTCTACTCTTGTTAGGTGGGATAGGGGACAGTTTTTAGAGAAGAGAGGGATTGAGTCGAAGATGCTATGTGGAAAAGGGTCAGAGGAAAGAGAGATGTTCAGGTCGGGTCTTTGTATTGGAAGAGAAAAACCCCAACAGATTTTTTGGAACATTTAGCTTCCTCCTGCTTAAACACTTCCATAGCTTCTCGTGCCTACAAAATAAACTTCAGTGTGGTTTATGAGACTCTATAATCTTATCCCAACTGTTTCTCCAGTCTCACCCCATCACTATAACCTCTTGAGAGCCATAGCTCTGTAAATGCACCTCTGGGACAGCACCGATACCACCATGCCATGATGACTCCTTTTTGGTACAAACTTCTTAGGAACAAACATCCGTCTACATATTTTTCATATTGTTACATCATTTTGTAGTTCACAGAAGCTTTTATAGACATTCAGTGAGGTCATCTTCACAAAAACCTTGTGAGGCAGGTAGTATCACACTTAAGAGGTGAAGAAATTAAGAATCAGAAGGGCGAGGTGGCTCACATTTACTGATAAACTGCTACATGCTGGACACAGTACTAATATCTTCATGCATATTACCTGATTCAATTCTCAGAACAACCTCGAGAGCTATGCCTATTTTATAGGCTCAGTTCAGTTAAGTTGCTCAATATTGTACCTCTCATACGTTTTAGAGACAAAGAACTGTGCCCTGGCCGTGTCTGACTCTTAAACCTGTGATCTTTGCAGTATCCTGCAGTGCCTGGGGCTGGCGTTTAACACCATACTGTTGGTTGGAGAAATGAATGACTGTTTCCCAGCTTGTGTTTCCTGTCACTGGTGTCAAACCCCTCAAGCAGTCAGGGGGCAGGCACCCGCAGCTGTCACAAGCACATGGCCTCAAGCTGGGGGTCTGATGTTCTTGCTGCTTTTAGTTCAAGTAGTAGTTTTCTTTCCAGAGCTTATACCTGGAGACAGGTTTAGCAGTTCCATCCCCTTTGCCCACCTTTGTGGCATTTGCTAAAAAAGAACTCTTTTTGGTCAGGCGTCTACCTGTGACACGGTGAACTGTTCAGGCCCTGGTTGTGACCTTCATATAAGTCCTGGGAAATAGTAGTTAGCTCCCTAGTAAATGTTTATTGATGGAAAGGAAGGGAGGGAGGGGAAAAGAAGAGGGATGAAGGATTGTAAGGAGGAGGGAGGAGGAAGGAAAGGAAGGAAAGGAAGGAAAAGAAGAAGGAAGAAAGGCTTGGCAGGACTATAGTTTCCACTGTGTTCCACTAGGAAGGTATCATTGCTGATTGGAATGGGAGCTGGAGTCTTTGTGAAGCTGGGAGTGAAGGGGTTCATAACTCTGCCATTGTGAAATTGATTGGACCCAAGACCAGTATGAAAGTTTCTTGTCTGAAGGGAGTAATCCTTAAATCCCCCATATGGTTTAAATGTAATTTGTGTCATTGTGAAGGAGTACTGGCAATGCAGGCGAATTCATTAGGCCAAATTGGGTTCGCTATGCTCGACAGTAGCGTTTCCGAAGATGAAGTTCAACCTTTGCTGGAGAGCTAAAACAAATGAGTTTCTTAATAGCTGCCCCACTTAGTCTGAGCGTCTTAGGAAGCTTAATGTTTTTAATGCCTCTTCTTTTTTACCACACTTCACAGTCCATCTAACATTGCTGCTTCTGGTAATATTTTTATATGGGGTTGAGTGCTACAGTGTCCATAAAATTATGACTCAGACCCATTTTTAGAATAGAAGCTTTTCTAGGGCAAGAATTATGTTTTTTTGAGGGAGTTGGCTTTGCATGTTGACTAACACCAGCCTGGCATATGTAGTTGCTGAAAACGGCACTCTCTGTTTTGGGTTTCCTCTGGAACCTTAGATTTGGCATGCACTTAAGTTGCTGGGTGTTCATCCACATGTGCAAGAGCCACTAGAGGTGGGAATACTCCCCCATCTGTGCCTAGCTGTCAAGCTGACTCATACTTGGGAAGTAAAAAGGTACATGTGCCCACACAGATGTTGCCGCCCAGGAGGGAGACAGTAGATTCACATAGTAACCTCATTCCATAGGTTAGACACATATGACCTCTTGATGCTCAACCACTGCTATTACCATTTGCATTAAATGATTTTTTAAATATGAAGATGACCAAATGGGGAGGTACCTTTAAAAATCTTGAAATGAAGAGGCAAACAAATAATGAACTTCAAGATGGCATGTCAAGTATTAAGACTGGAAGAGTACTGTCTATGACCATGCCACCCTGACCATGCCCGATCTTGTCTGATCTTGGAAGCTAAGCAGGGTCAAGCCTGGTTAGTACTTGGATGGGAGACCACCTAGGAGGACCAGGTACTATAAGCATTTTTTAAAAAGCAGTAAAAGACTGGAGGAGCACCAGCATTATTAAGATTGCAATAACTACTTTAAAAAAAAAAACAACCTTTTTTTTAACCTTTAAGAATCTGAATAGTTACATTTGGAAGACTTTCTGAATCAGTCAAGTTTTAGATCGTTAAAAACTGGTACTAGGCCCAAGAACAGGCTTAATTCTAGAAAAGTGTAGCTTTTACAACACTCGCAATGTGAAAAAATATTTTTAGAAATAAGCTTTGTTCACATGAACACACACTGATAAGCTATGGTGTTCTAGTATCTGATGTGCACACAGTCTTCCAGAAAAAAGAAAGCATTTGCCACCCTTTGAAACAAGATCTGTTAGGTCTCGTGTGGTGAATGAACCCACATTTATGCTTTATTTTTTGTTTAACATTTATTTTGAAGTTGTATACTTATGCCTTGGTTCTTCATAATTTCTCATTTTATGGAATTGATTAACCACAAGCTAGCTGAAATAAATAAATGTGTTGGAAAGAAACCCAACAAAACATTATTCTCCTAGTTCCAGCTTTAGAAGGAGCTTCACTGAGAGAGTGACAGACCACCGTCAGAGAACATGCTGGAGTGTGTGGGCGGAGATGGTTTGGTTGGGGTTGCTGGAGCACACTCTTGTGACCATGTGTCCCTGAATCTACCCTTGGATTTCAAGATCTTATTAAGAAAACTACCAATTATGTGGTTGGTTGTTTTATTATTCCCAATGAAAAGATTATTGGGTTGATATTTCATGAATCTGGATCTATTATTAAATATGTCAAAACACTTATGCTGGCCTAATTTGCTAGCCTGTTTGAAACCAGAGGAAACTTGGCACCGAACTTAAAAATATGAATTAAAAAAAATGCATTGCAGGAAGTTGAAAAACAGTGGGTGTGTAAACTACTATTAATAAAGCTAGCTTACTTTGTAAATTAATTTCTAAGAAATTTTAGTTTTAAAAATGAAGTAAGCAAAAATAAGTAATAAAAGGTAATCATTTTTTGGCTGGCTGGTTTTCATGTCTTGTGAATCATTTTAATGTTTTGTCTCGAGGTCTTTCCTGCACATGGGCCAGCCCCATTGCCCCATTTGTCATTTGAAGAAGAACAGGCTCCTTTGCCAGAGACTGCTTTCTGCTCATGAGCCCAATGGCTCTACTGGCCCTGCTCAGAGCAGTCCGTGGAACACAGGGGCATTCGTGCCTCGGAGAGGGTCGCCTGCTGCTCTCAGCCCCTGTTTACTTTTGGACCTTGCTAAAAGTCTGGAAAATAGTCAGATTTAGTTTGTCAAGGGATTATTCACTTTCCTTGAAAACCTTGACTCCTTAGTGGACGTCAAACTCTCCAAACATGTGATGTAACTAATCCTGGTTTACTTTTTAAGCATCCTTAACCAGTTCACCAAAACCTTGACAATGGAGCTTCTTAATTGGCAACTTCTGCTGAACCAGGTAAAGAACACACATGTATGCACTTAAGTAGATTTTTAGTAAAATCTCAGGGATCAAATGGGGTTGAATATCGTATTCAGGTAGAATGTCTTTATGTATGTTTGGTTCTTCAAATGTGAAAGACTTAAACTGCTTCACTAAAAATGTTTTCTTAAAAGCCAAGTCTATTTGAAGCTGAGAAAATCAAAACACAAAATTTAATCTTATGTTTATAGTATTTTTCCAAATAATAACTTGATGAAACCTCATGCACTCAGAAAGACATACCTTTTCCCCATATTCTGCTTACATCTTCAAGGATTTGGTACATCTCCATCCCCAATTTTTCATAAGTTAAAAGGAATGATCAAGCTGTTGGTCATTTTGGGCATATTTATAGGTATCTGTTCTAGAACTGAATATTATTTTGTTAAATTCTTGGTAGTCAATGAATAAATTTGTTCTATTAGATCATTTTTTTCTTCTAACCGAGATTGCACATGGGAAGTAAAAAAAATCACTTGGGTATCAAAATGACAGTGATGCAAGAAAACCAGAGGTAACCGAGATCCTTCACATCCATTTTAAGATTGACCTTTAACTTGTTAGATGGCATGGAACAACTTTAGTTGCAGATGGCCTTCTCAGTGAGGCTCAGGATACCTAGAGAGGCTCTGGTTTAAGGGGTGTTGGGAGTAGGGTGTCTTGTTCACAAACCTGCTTCTTGGGTCTGCACTTGCTCCGTCTATGCCTGGGCTCTGGGAGTGGAGTCTGGCAGCCATCTGGTGTTTGTAACTGAAGTCTGCCTCATGCAGCAGCCTTCAGAGTTATCTCCACCCTAACGGGAACATGAGGCAAAAATAATTGAAGGGTATTTGGCTTGGTTATGTGGGCAGAAGTGTCCTCATCAAAACAACTTTGAAGATCTGCTTTGCGTGTGAGCGTGGGTGGGTGTGTGGCCTTTAACTTTTCACAAGGGGCTACGACAACAAGGAATTAACCCAGCTTCCTTCTTGAGAGTGATCATCCAGGCACAACCTCTATTTTGGTTATTCAGACGACACAGTTGCAGCTTTAGGTTGGACAGACCAGTTTGTGGATCTTGACTGCTTTCTGGATACCCTCGCTGAGCCAAGTGGTGGATATGAAAGATGAGTAATTTTAATGAGTGGATTTCTTGGAAATACTGGAAAATGGAAGAAGGTCCTCTTTCTCTGTTGACTTTTGCTACAGCTCCCTACTCTGACCAGAAGCCAGGAACTGGTGGATTACAGAAGAAAACCTATTGTTTCGAGGCAAAGCCTTGCTATCTGGAGAATTTTATCCAGAGTATATTCTTTTCCATAGACCTAAAAGATCGCCAGGGATCCTCACTGGTGGTTGGTGGAGATGGGCGGTATTTTAATAAATCAGCAATAGAAACAATAGTGCAGATGGCAGCCGCCAATGGGGTTGGTATATGATAAATATTGTTATGTTTCTGGCACTCCACGTAACCTCTTAATTTTGCAGAAATATACAAAAGTACAAAAATTTGTATGTGGTTTATACCTCAGTTCTATTAATACTTAGTTAAGTTTCATTGTGTCTTCAGAGATTAAATATTGTGAAAATGCTCCTGAAATTACAATAGTCACATTAGGATACAGGAATGTAAGTTCAGTTTATGTGTTGTGCTCTGTGTCTATTGTTTAGGCAAGTACCTGTTGCTTTTTAGACATCTAAAGCGCACCCTCAGCCTTAAGCTGTCTTATCTTCATTCTACCTAGTTTCAAGGGGTACTCTATCCTATATAAGAAGGCTCTAATGAATAGTGGAGAGAAGAGGATTTTGTTTTCTTTCAATGGCTTCCTTGTTGAAGTTCAGTCACTTGTCAAACAGGAAAATAAAAGCAAGGCCACGCCGTTGTTGATGAATCCTGGTAATCATGCAAAAATGCTAGGAAGAGATTGGAAAATGTTAGGTGTGAGCCTTCCAAGAGGACCTGTTACAGGGGAAACTGCTTGTAATGATCTTGGACACAAAGAAGCCCTGTGTGTGGTGAATTTGTGCAGCAGGGTAGAGATAATAATGCCTGTAAGGTTGTACTATAAGGAGGCTCTGCTAATTCTTTATATCGTGAAAAACTGGGTTGGCTGAATTAACCAAATCAGAAGGAATCTTTCACCAGAAAGCATTGATCTAACAATTTGCACAGTCCCACTGATTTATAGGAAGGTGGGCATCAGGACATTGCTGTTATTGCTCTGCAGATTCCTCTGTGGAACCAAAAATATATTTTTAGTGTTTTATATTAAACTTAGAAATAGTTTGGAGCACACAGTCCTTCAGTACTCGTAAATTTTAAAACATCTTTTGTATTTCCTCTCTGGAGGCAATACTGGTTCTGAGAACATTAAATTTAGCATTACCATCAAATGTGTGAAGCATTCATTTTTAGTCTATTTTAATCATATGCCAAGCAGGTGTGATTACAAAAGCCAAATTAAAACACACACACACACACACACGCACACACACACACTACCAAATTAAATTTTAAACTGTTTGTAGATCCTATTGCTTATAATGTGAAGTTCTTTTGTACCTGGTTTCCGAATCTGAATGACTCTCATGTAAAAATTGCTGATAAAGCACTCAAATATGAAATTATTATGACGCATACACATTTTAAAGATAAAATGTGACATGCTATAAATTTCACCTTTGAAGAGAGCTGCAAAGGGAACGGTATTAAGACCCTTTTAATCTTTTGAGAGAGAATGAATGGAACATTATTTCTCCGCATATATCTAGATTGTTGAATGCATCTGGTACACTGTCCCCTTTGCTGTGATATATTTGGCTTCATTTCATTTTTGTGTGGAGCTGAAAGATGTGGAAGAGGTGGTAAGAATGTGTAATTCAGGCAGACCCTAGAGACTTTCTCAGATTTACAATCTGAAGTTTTGCTAAATAATACATTTAAGTGATAATAATTGACTAAATATGGTAACTGCCTCTTTGTTAGAGCTGTGGCAGCGTAAGCAATATTTTCAAGTCTTTCCAAGGGCATTCTTTATTAAAAATAGTATTGCATTTAAAGCAGTCATGCTGCCCAACTGAATTATTTAAAACATTTAGTAGACCAATAAAGCACTTAACATCTGATAAAACCTATGAAATCCTATGTAGTTCGATTTCTTTTTCTGACATATCCTAAATTCTGAATATTTTAACATCCTTTTTAAAAATTTATTTGTACTTTTATTTTTTTCACATTCCTTTGATTGTGGGCAGAACTCTAGGAAGGAAATCTAAAGGAAAGATAACTTATTGCCACAGATTTTGGTAGAAGTCAGTGTTCCTTTTTCACCTTTGTCAGCACCCACTCTACCCATGAGCCAACTCTTGAAGGACTTCTCAGTTTAGTGATCTAAATGGAGATCATTTCATTTTTTTTCTCTTAGAACACTTTTCTCTGGTGCATTTATGGATTATAGAATATAATTTACCATTGTTAGAAGTTTCCCTTTATTTTTGTTTGCATAGAGCTGCCTACATTTACAAGAAATTTTAATGTACAAAATAATATATTGGTGGGACTCCATTTATAATACTGATATCTCGTATGGTTCCCAGAGCTTTAAACCTAGAGATACATTTAGAAATGAGAATAGCACTTGTGTATATGATTAGCAGGGTAAAGAAATGTATGTGTAACATAAGAAAATACCGGGCCCTATTTTCAATTAAAAGGAATATTTAAGTTTGTTCTCTGCCATGTTTGACTATAACATAATATGTTGGACGAACAGTGAGGTGTTTTCAGCTTAGTAGTGTGACATGAATTATGCAGGAAGGAGGAGCAGGAGAGGAAAAAGGGCAGAAAAGGCTGTTTGATGAAGGACTTCCGGCGCCAGGCTGAGGGAGTTATCTCTAAGTTGGTAAACGCCTGGAGCCAGAGAAGGATTCTTTTTTTTTTTTAATTTAATGTTTTTTGTGTGGTAAAGTATACGTAACATAAAATTTAGTGTTTTAACCAACTTTAAGTGTACAATTCAGTGGTATTAATCATGTTCAGTGTTCTGCAACCACCATCATTATCCCTTTACAGAGCTTTTTCCTCGTTTTATCTAAAACTCTGTACCCACTAAACAATAACTTCCCAGTCTCCCCCACCCGTAGACCCTGGCAACCTGTGTTCTTCCTTCTGTCTATGAATTTGCCTATTCAGTGTACCTTGTATATCCAATGGAATATGTATATTACATTGGAATAATGCAATACTTGTCCCTTTGGGTCCAACTTATTTTACTTAATACGTTTTTAAGGTTCATCCATGTTGTAGCACGTATCAGAATTTCATCCCTTTTTAAGGCAAAGTAATATTCCACTGTGTGTATATACTGTATTTTGTCTATCCATTCATCTGTTGGTGGATATTTGGGTTGCTTCCACTTTTGGCAATTGTGTATAATGGTATTATGAACATGAGTTTATAAGTTATCCATTTGAGCCTGCTTTCTTTTGTTTCTATACCTAGAAGTGGAATTTCTGGACCATATGGTAGAGACAAGGTTTTTGAGTGTGTGTAGGGGGGACACAGCTAGAACTATAGTTTAAAAAGATGAACTAGGTGGGCCTGAGGAAGTAAGATAGATTCAGCCAAGGTAGAGCAAAGCAGCTATTACAGACTTCCTTAAGGGGAGAAGGGAATAGAACAGTATCTCTCCAATATCAAGTTGAAGATTAATATTCCTGAGGACGATTCGAAGGAAAGAGTCTTCTCTGGAAGGGGATATCTTGGCCAGCTGTACCTCTTCTTAGGCCCTAAAGAAAGAAATTACTGTGGACTTCCCTTGCTTCTGTCTCTCAACTTTCTTTTTTACTATACTCCCTGGTATAATCTCCTCAGTCTTGGACCGTTACTGACCGCAGATGTCACTATAAGGAATGATAGAATTAAGGAGTGGCATAGCTTAATATTCATTTATCAGTCTGCCCTTCCATGCCAAATATATACAGAACTTAAAAGGTGGTATGCTTAATGTGCAAATACATTTTTCAGATAACTCCGCCAGCTACTCTAGCTGATTAAATTGCCACCTCTAAGCCTTTCCTTTTGAAATTATGGAACGCCTCAACCACAGACTTTTATTCTCATCAGAACAACACCTGGAAACTGCTGGAAGCCTGAGATTTCACCATTTCCACTCTGATGAATCAGGAAGTTTCCATGCTTTTCCCAGTAATGGCCACTAGATGTCATGTGACCTTGACATGTCATCTATCCCCATGTCTATCATAGCACCTTTCCATAAATGCTTGTTATAATTGCTGTTCGATGGATGTAGGAATGAATTAATGGGCAAGATCATGACAACTCTTGACCTCAGCTTCTTCATCTACACAATGGAAGGAGCGAATGTGAGAACGAATCGATAGTGCCTGGGCTGTAGAAAGCACTCTGCAGCTCAGTAATAACCATTAATATTGATTTCCTACTGTCTGCAGGTTTCTGTAGTCTGTAAAGGAGCCCAGTTACAGCACCTACCCTAGTCCTTATCACTTCCTGAGGGAGGCAGGTTATAACAAAAATATGAGTCTAACAAAATTGTTCAGAGAGACATAGGAGAGCCAAGAGGTGACTGAAACTGAACCAGCTGCTCCTTGGGAGGTGGTTGGAGTTGGAGGGTGGAATGATAAGGCAATCAAGCTTTTAGTGACCTATGGAAAGGCGCCAAAGGTAAGTCCCAGAAAAACTTCCCCAGGGAATCCGGGTATCTCTCAGGCATGTTCACCGTTAGAAACACATCTTCTATTGTCAAGTCATTTCTTCAACCATATTTATCTTGGGTAGGGCAAAAAGAAATAACAAATGGAAAATTAAAGATAATTTCTGTCCCTTCTCTCAGCAGGGAGAAAGGAGGGAGGGCATAAACTCCTCATTTTATAAATCTTTTTACGTAGCAGTCATGACTTCTCCAAGTATGTCAGAGAAACTGACAGAACTTCTTTTTTCTTTTCCAACTTGGGTCATGTTGAAACATATAAATTATTGTCATTTTAGTAAAGGAAGATTTAGGATCTGTGCTGATATCGTCTTTGAGAAATATGGGAAGGTGAGCTAAGAACACAACAGAAGTATTACTTATAGCCTTGTCATGTGGGCAGTTCTGACTGGTTTTCCTGGTAGTAACTCCCAAGCTTCCCTGCCTTAGGCCAGGAGGTGACCTAAGTACACCATAACCTGGGTGTGTCCTGCTTTGAGGAACCCACTATATCAAAATCCAAGTTTGACTGGAAACATAAATTTATGCGATGTATTTTATAATACTCTGTGTATAAAATTTGCCCTTTTTACTTTTTCAAACATCTTAATTTACAAAAGCCGCCTTTTGGGGTTAGAATTCCTTGAACTAACTAAACTTACATCCTCTCTTCTAATATGGATTGAAAGTATGATCAAATTGGATAAAAATGTGTTTTGGTTTTTTTCTCACAACTTTTAGTATATCCAAATTGTGAACCTGGTCTGGAAAGGCTCTGTTTTGAATATTCTTTATGTTTTCTTGCCAGAGTCTTATAATACTACCATATCATACACTATTCTAAAACTATAAACTCCCACAAAACTATCTGAAGGAATGGCTTTGTTCAACAATGATGGTTCTTACTTCAATAATAATATTATTCAACAACAGTAATAATATTCTACTTCTAAATAATAATAACCACTCAAGCTATAAATTTTCATTAAAGAACATTTTTCCTGGTCCAGTCGAATATTCTTTGTTCATCTGCCTGTTGTACTGGTGTTTCTGTGCAGTATCTCTGGACTTATTGATGTTAAAGTGTGTGTTCTGGATTTCTTCTCTAGATTGGTCGCTTGGTTATTGGACAGAATGGAATCCTCTCCACTCCGGCTGTGTCCTGCATCATTAGAAAGATCAAAGCCATTGGTGGGATCATTCTGACAGCCAGCCACAACCCTGGAGGGCCCAATGGAGATTTTGGAATCAAATTCAATATTTCCAATGGAGGTACGTTTGCTATCATTTTGAGGATGGTTAATTTTATGTTCAGTAGGATAAACTGATAACCCAGGCCTTGAGAGGCCAGGGTTCTGGAAATAAATACTTGTGTTCCGAACTCACCTTCCCATAGCTCTCAAAGATGGTTATCAGCACAGATCCTAAATCTTCCTTTAATTTGTTTCTTTATGGTGAAGCTGAAATGCTTCTCATTCTGTTGTACCTGAATATGAGGAATCATGAACAGGTGATTATTAACATGATGTTTTCTTTTAGAAAACACTGATACTTTGCTGCCTGAATGATGAAATAAATGGCAGATATGCTAGTGTAGAGGAATTGATGAGGTTTGCGCTTTTTATATTTACATGTCAGCTGCACAAAGCGACCTACTGTTTGCTGTTTGATTTTCAGGTCCTGCTCCAGAAGCAGTAACTGATAAGATTTTCCAAATCAGCAAGACAATTGAAGAATATGCAATTTGCCCTGACCTGAAAGTAGACCTTGGAGTTCTGGGAAAGCAACAGTTTGACCTGGAAAACAAGTTCAAACCCTTCACAGGCATGTTTACTCCCCTCCTCCCTCTACCTTTCCTAGTTCTACCTTGAGTGATTTGTGCCTTTCCGGGTTTTAATAACATGCATCTTAAGCTTTGGAAAGTTTGTGGTTGCTAAACTTCGCCAGGCATTAATTAGCAGGTCTGGAACTGGCTCTGGAAGTCTAGAGACCTGGGCTCTCTGGGCCCTGCCAGTGATCAGCTGTGTGACCCTAAACAAGTCATTTCCAGATCTCAAGGCCTCAGTTTCCATACCTATAAAATGAATGGCCTTGTCTAGAAGACCTGTAAGTTTATGGTCATAACTAATTTTATTGAGCTTTTATTATGTGCCAAGCTCTTAACATTTATTATTCCATTTATGCTTTCAGTAGTCCCATAAGGGCAACACTATTGATAGTCACTTTTCCCAGATGAGGAAACAAAGGCTGAGGGGGCTGAAGTCACAGGCTCAATGTCACATAGTGAGTGAGCAGTATACCAGGATTCAAACTCAGGTGAATGATTCCAAAACCTGGGCTTTGATTTTTTTTTTTTTTCCTGCCCTAATATTCAGTGAAATCAAATTAGACCATTTGGGGAGCTAAACGGAAACTCCCTGTGTTGGCAGCTGTGGTAAACAATTTGTTGTTGAATGCCAAGGTATTATAATAGTCGATGGAATAAATATTTATAAAATTATTCATATTAATAAAATGAGGATGAGATGGTTGGCATTGTGCCTTACATTTTGACTTCGCTTTATCTTATATTCTTTCCTATGGATTGCAGTTTATGGAAGGCATCTTGGTCCGAACCCACCCATAGGCAGCTGACAGTTGCATCCTAACAAAGAGAAAGTGGCACTTTGGCACATCTTGAAGACATTCTTAGGGTTTAGAAAATACCAGCAGAGAATTTCTTTAATTCTTAATGTTTTAAAAATGTTTAAACCCCTGAGAGTTTAACAAAATACTAAGGTCTTATTTTATTTCTTTAGCAGTACATGTGAAAAGTGATTCATTAAACAATTTTTCCCCCCTGCTTTTTACGATTAAATCTTGATGGCAGTGGGCCTGGAAAAAGGAAAGAAAGAAAAGTAGGTGTTACATTTTCTGTTACTTATGACACCAAATTACACTTTTCACAGAGATGGATAGTGAATTAACGTGTCAGCAAAGCAGAGTTTATCATCAGGCAAACCTCCGTCAAAAATCCCCTGTGCGCCCCATCCCAGCTGTGCGGACAAGTGACTTAACCTTACAGACCTTGACCTTCCTCTTCTATAAAATAGGACTAATAACATTTACCTCTCAGGAAAATTGTTAGTATTGAATAAGAGATCATGTAACAGTCCTGGCATATTGGAGCTGCTGGATAATTGTCCTTTCAAAATAGCTTACTGCACATTTACAGCAATTTGATCATTTCGGAGGATAACATTTCTAATTGTGTTTAGTTTTTCTATCTTTCAATGTTGCGTGTTCCCACAGTGGAGATTGTGGATTCAGTGGAAGCTTATGCCACGATGCTGAGAAACATCTTTGATTTCAATGCACTGAAAGAACTGCTTTCTGGTCCAAACCGACTGAAGATCCGCATAGACGCCATGCATGGAGGTCTGTGGAGCCATTCCTCTTCCATTCCTTTCTCTCAGGGGTGAAGCTGCTCTCTGCAGTGTGCATCATGGTGATTTAATAAGCCTTTTCTTAAGACTCTCTGTGACTTTTTTTTGCCCCCATTTTTAACTTAAATTTACTGGGATAACTTTGGTTAATAATGTTACATAAGTTTCAGGTATACAACTTTATAACACGTCATCTGTCTATTCCATTGTATGCTCACCAGTCAAAGTCTAGTCTCTTTCTGTCACCATGTATTTGACCCCCTGTCCTCTCTTCAACTGCCTCCAAGCCCCGCCTCCCCTGGTAACCAACATACTGTTGTCTGTGTCTATGAGTATGTTTTGTTTGTTAATTTGTTGCTTTTTGTTTTATATACAACATACCAGTGAAATCACATGATTCTTGTCCTTTTCCATCTCTGGCATTTTTTTAAACAGTTATTTTGCAACCATTTCAGCAATATGCACACAGATAAAAATCTAATTGCGTGCAGCAAAAATAGTAGAGACATTCCTCATGGTAACATGGTGTGAAGGGCAGTGTTTCCACATTAAGCATTAGGTTTTAAGTAACATGCAACTGTTTTTGTAAACTCCCTCCCCCTCAGAAGATACCTTGCATTCTACCTAAGTGCCCCCATCTGTTTCCAAGGTGGGGGAGGAGATCATCCTTTGCTAGATGTGGTAAACATGCTCCTGAACCCCACGCTCCCATTCTCTTGCCCCCACATATGCCTTTTCTTAGAGGAAAATAAGAGCAAGCTGAGGATTAAATTTCAGGAACAACAGGATGTGTGTGTGTCGCTCTCTTCTTCCTCTATGGGTTGTGTGGCCAGGTCAGTAGAGATGGCAGCCATCACTGTGAATCAGAACCATGATGTTTTGTTGCATATAAGAATATGAGAATTCCTGAGCAGTTAGGTTGTTTATTTGCTTTGTAATGATTTAGATTTTAGAATCTTCTAGTGGCAGGATTTTCCCTGGTGCTGGAATCCAGGTTGGGAAAGACTTTCTACCTGTGCTTGAACCCTTTCAATGATGATGTTCAGGGCCTTCTGTTAACACTGCAAAACCACGGTTAGAAAATCTCCTGGACGGCTGAAATCTCCCCCCACCCCCCAGACACTTCTCCCCGTGGGTCCTGACTTGGCTCTGGAGTCCCACAGAATGGATCTACTTCTTTATGCACACAAAATTTATTATGTTTTTTTTTTTCAAACCATTCAACAGACATGTACCAAGTACCTGCTACATGTGTGCTTGGTGAGTAGGCAGGGACTCGACAGGTGACTTCCTTCAAAGAGCTTGCGATGCTTGGGAAGATTAGGTGGGTATAAAACTGACCCTGCGGGGCCAAGAAAAGGAGGGTTGGATAGAATTTCAAGTATTCTCTTTGGGGTGTGGGAGAAGGCATAGTTTGACGAGGGGGTATTCTGAAAGGTTTCTTGGAAGAAGTGGCAACCAACTTAGCTTTTGTAAGGACAGATCTAGGGTGGTGGAAAATCAAGCGATGGTCATTTCCAGCTGAGGCAATGGCTGTAGCCAGTGCCTGAGGTCTTAAAAATAGATGCCACAGTAGAGGAATGAGGAGAAGCATGGGCTGGCTCGGGAATGGGGCTTATGGTGGCGTATTTACTAAGCGAAGCTGATTACAAAGTAGACTTCTTTCTCCAGGCCTTTCAGTTGTTCCTCTAATGCCTCAGTTTTTATATCCCTCACAGCCTTGGCTGCCCTAACTTCATTTTGCGATGTGTTAAAAGCCTTCTTAATGTGTGGCTCCTCATGGGAGGTACATGTGCTATTCTGTTCTGACCTCTGAGACATGTACTAGTGTCAGTACCTTCCTTGATGAAAACCTTCTCAGCATTTTAGAGATGAATGCTCTTGGTAGTTAGTTATACTAAATGCTACGTAAAGTGTGTGACTCATTTTTTCTGTTGTTCCTGTTGTTACTCTTTTTGTTTATTTGTATCCTTTTAATCTGTTTGTCAGATAGCTTCATGGAGTAGAAAGATTAGGGCTCTGACTCCCAGGTCCCACTCTTACTAGCTGTGTAAGTTTGGGCAAATAGCTTCATCTCAAAACCTCAGTTTTCTTATCTATAAATTGGAGATGATAATCATAATGCAAACATTTGTAACATGTGCTGGTACTGTTCTCAGCGCTTCATATCTATGAACTCGTTAATCCTCATATCAACCCTGTTAGGTAGCTACTATTATTATACTCATTTTGCCGATAGGGCACAGAGAGATTATATAACTTTCTCAGAATTGGGCATCCAGTGATTGACAGAGCTGGGATTTGAACCCAGACACTCTGATTCCAGAGTCCAGGCTCTTAAACACCAAGCTGTACCACCTTGTTGGCCTTTTTGAAGGGCTGAGTGAGAAAATGGTTGAGAAGCACCTGGCACAGGTGTTTAGTTGGCCTTCGTAATCGTTAGCTCCCTTCCCTTCCCCCAACTCTTTCCTTCATCAACTGTACCTACCCTTTCTGGCCTAATTTCTCATTACTTTCCATAGAACCTTCTACTGCAGTCAGGCTTATCTCTCCACCAGCCCCTGAATACATTCTTTTGTGCATTCTTATTGTCATTCATTACGTCTAGAACATCTCCACCTCATTCCCCAGTCCTCACAGACTTTAATAAGATTTATTTTCTGATTCTTCATTTCATGCTCTAATAGTTGTGGGACCGTACGTAAAGAAGATCCTCTGTGAAGAACTTGGTGCCCCTGCAAACTCAGCAGTGAACTGCATTCCTCAGGAGGACTTTGGAGGCCACCACCCTGACCCCAACCTTACCTATGCAGCTGACCTGGTGGAGACCATGAAGACAGGAGAGCACGATTTTGGGGCTGCCTTTGATGGAGATGGGGTGGGTACAAGTACATTTAAGTGAACTCTGATGCAGGCCAGGCCTGATCTTACAGAGGGGAAAAAAGGGGGCTGCATCCACCAGACCCCGTGGGCCTAATGAGCGACAGTCAAGGATCTCTCTTTGTACCTGGGGTCAGGGCTAAATTATTAGGAGGGTCTCTTGAACAGAAATAAAAGTTCTCAAAAATAACCCATATGTTTTGTTTCAGACATTCATGTTTGCTAGAGTGGCAGGGTGATTAGGGCCTGGTTATGATCTAATGACTATTGACTTATGAGCTGGTTGGGCTCTAGATGCACATCCTCAGATGAGTTTCTACTCTCAGCTAGTAGCTAGCTACTTATTCAGTCTCTGGAAAGGGTCTTGGACGTGTAATATACCCATTCACTCATTCATCCATATTACTGAAATGATCGAACTATAATGAAAGAACTAACCTTTTATTCCTTTTCTGTAATTAATATTTTTAGTAAACAGGCTATTTTTACATTTACATTGGTGAATATGTAACAGACAAGGAGGAGATGTGTTTTAGGTTGTATCCTTGGTACCTTAGAGATAGTAAGCTCTACAACACGTTTACCTCATTGAAAAAATATTTTGTGATTGCCATTGTTCTTTAACATCAGCTGATTTTAACTGTTTCCTAAGAAATTAATTTTCTCATATCAGAATTTGGAGAAATTAAATAGATCCCTAGCAGACATTGTTTTGTAATGCATCTTTCTGATGCAGTGCATGATGAGAGTTTCTTTCTTCCATATTCTGAGTTGAGTACTTGCTGTATACCAGACGCCAAGGAAGCAGTGAAGGTAGGAGCATATTTTGTTGGGTCCTGCACCAAATGGACGAGCCATGATTTAGAAGCCCTTCTCTGAAGAAATCTGCTTTGTTCCTCGAAGAATGCCTGATAGACCTACCAAACTATGTAAACAGCCGACATTTCCTCTTGTTTCGATCTCTCCTCTCCTCTCCTCTGGGAGAGAGGTGATTGGTTCCAGAGTTTGGAAAAGGTCTGGGAGGTTAAAGTCAGCTGACCTCTGGAGGGAGAACAGAGTATTTTGTTGAGAAGGAGTTTGTGTTTGTACTTTAATTGAAAACAGTTTTAGTTCTTTGGCATGGAGGTACTTTGGCCTAGTGGTATTGTACAGATCCATTAGAAACAAAATCCAGGATTTAGAACCCAGTATGAATAAATATATCAGTTTTAAGTTTCACAATTTAAAATTTTATAACTTCCCCCCACCCCCCGCCTCGTACCATGTAAGATAGTTTGATTTCTTCCACAGATTGACTAAAAGATCTTCCTTTGAATCCTCCTTCTCCCAAAGGATCGAAACATGATTCTGGGCAAGCGTGGGTTCTTTGTGAACCCTTCAGACTCCGTGGCTGTCATTGCTGCCAACATCTTCAGCATTCCATATTTCCAGCAAACTGGGGTCCGTGGCTTTGCACGCAGCATGCCCACCAGTGGTGCCCTGGATCGGTAGGTCTCCTTATACCCTTGGCCCTCACCAGGCCCTTCTCTGTGCCTAGAACACTCTTTCTCCCATTTTAGCTACAGCATCTGTTGCTTAGGATGTGCTAAATAAGTGTTTATTTTACGACCGAATGGGGGAAGTTTCTTCCGGATTGGATGTACCCTCTCTGTGATCCCTTAGCCCCCTGCAATTCTTTTATCCTAGCACGTATCACATTGTAATCTAATAGCTCATGTACTTGACTGTCTGCCCTGCTAGTCTATAAACTTCTATAGAGAAAAGATTGACTTATTCACCGTCCTAAACTCCACCTGACAATGGTGTGCCTAGTACATACAGAGTAGGGGATACACACACACAGTTTAAAAAAATGAGTGATTGACTGTTAATGAATAGATGGCTCTTCCACTGTAATCAAGACATCATTCTAGAAAATCACTTTCCTTCAGCGTGTGCACAGAGTTTGGGTGAAAGAGCAGTAGGAAGTAAGATCAGCATTTCAGAAGAACTTTCAAAGAAACGTTCCTCATCCATCCCTCACCATTACCCATGCATACACAGACATAGTAAATGTTCATTTATTGAAAGTGTAAATAAATTGAAAGCTCAAATAGTTAAAAAAAAAATCCATTCCGTTTTTATGAAGAAGAAGAGACACAGGGACAGCAAACAGTTGATAGCTCTGATTGCTTATTTGTGTATTCACTTATGAAGGCTTCAAGGTAGCTTATGAAATCACACCTAAAGCAATTGAAAAACATAAGTAAAAAATAACAAATGAGGACCAACCAGGGAAAATATTAATTATAACACATTAAGTGCCCAATAAATGTTCGCTGAATGAATGCATAAAGAACAAAGGAATGAATAAAAGGTCAAAGCCGTGTAGGAAAGCACAATGTACAGATCTAGGCTCTTATAATAATAACTAATATTTGTTGACCATTACTTTGTGCTAGGCACTAAGTACTTTATATGTTTTAAGTCATGTAATTCTCAGACCAATCCCATGGGGATAAATGCTACATATACCCCACTTTAAATGTGAGAAAACAAAAGGGGCAAAGAAGTTAAGTAACTTACCCAGAGTCATGCAGCTAGTATATGGTTGAGTCAGGATTTGAACCCAGAACCTTTGCTCTCAAGCACCGGGCCATGTAATCGTTTCCTCTTACAGGTGTGTGTCTGTGTTACAGAATTAGTGCTCACCTCATTTCAGCTAACAAGAAAATAATGACTAATATTTATACAGTTGTTTGTAGTTTACACGGTACTTTTTTACATTCACCATCTCAGTTGATTCTCACAGCAATCCTCATTTTAAAGAAGAGGAAACCAAGAGACAAGTGAGCAGTCTTGTTCAGAACCCCACAGCTAAATCAGAGCTACGATCAGAACCTGGGGCTTCTGCCTCTGCATCCTCCATCTGAAGTCATGGGCTGGTTTGTGGTCATGCTGTTGTGTATTAGACCTATCAGGTTCTTAGATGCCTCTGTGTCATCCAAGAACAGTTTAATTCCAACTTTTTGGAAAAATTTGTAATCCACATACAGAATCACAGCGTAAATACCTCATTATCCAGATGAAAGTTTATTATACTTTAACAGTTTTCAAAATCATAACTATAATTTTCCTCAGATATTAGAATTTAAACATGATATTGTTTTGCTAGCATGGCATTGATTTGCAAGGTAATCATTCTGGAAAGCAAGTCTCGCTAAAAACAATAAATGAAACATTTAGAACTTTTCCTGTTCAAGGGGAAAGGAACCTAAAAAAAAGTCACTATAAGGTTTTAAACAGTCTGAAGATATATAGGGAGAAGTAAAAGTTGTGTAGCATGGGGCAGGGGACCATGAATCAGTGTGGTACCAGTGGGAGAGCCCACTGGACACTGTCCTTGTGGGGCCTTCTGGTGAAATGAAAGGAGCTTTGACTGAGGAGACAAATAGCAGGCAACTGGTCATCCTGGCAGTGTGACCTCAGGCTGATCATATAACGTCTGGGCCCTGTTTCCTTCTCTGCAAAATGCTGACCTCCTAGACCCCCATATTCTATGATTCTATGATCATAAGTGCATCGAAACATCATTCTTTTGTTCTTTATAGCATGGTTATAGTTGCAGCATTTATTCAAAACACTGGTATTAAACAGCCCAAAAAAACAGCCTTGCACATTTTGCTACTGTGGTTTCTCCTAAAATATTAAACTCAGTGACCTGAATTAATTCTGTCTTCTTCCTCTTCTACCCTCTCCTCTGACTCCACATATAATAGCCTGTTGTGCACAAGTTTCCTCTTATGCTTTTCCACCAATCTTAGAGTTATGTGCACCTCTGAGCAATGCTAAGTGAAAGCCTTGATTACAATAACGGTTGATATTTTCTATCTCTCTCCTGGCTGTGCTAACAGTCCTGCTGTGATGTAACTTTGATTTCATGCCTTTGTAGGGTGGCTAATGCTACAAAGATCACTTTGTATGAGACCCCAACTGGTTGGAAGTTTTTTGGGAATTTGATGGATGCAAGCAAACTGTCCCTTTGTGGGGAGGAGAGCTTCGGGACTGGTAAGTGTGCAGTCCTGCACTACCACTTTCTTTCCTATAAACACTACCTGCGGTGAAAGCTTAGACTGCTAAGGCTGCACTGAAATAGCAACAGTAGCTGATGTGTCCTAAATCAAGATGCAGTTTATTTATAACAACCCGGATGAACTGTACACATTTGAAGAGCAGTGAGCACGTTCAGCCAAAGAAGACTAATTTTACTTTCAGAGGATCACATCTACCGAGACAGGAAGTTTGGGGGCCTCCTTGACAGCCTGGTCACTGAGTCTGTGGGGATTAAACAGAGTGTTAAACATTTTTTTCTACCCTCAGTAGTTAAGGAAACTTTTATAAATGTTTTCATTTCTGGGGAGAAATATGGTGGAGCGAGTCAGTTTTTTGTTTTTATTTCAGAGAAGATTTCAGCGCAGCATTGAATCTTTCTCTATAATAGGTCCAGGTTTTCTATAGCGACGAGTTGTGATTTATTGAGATTAAATGAAAGGAGACAATTAGGGTGAAACCAAGGTGCTAGGTGATCAAGAAATTAAAAATACATGTCTGACCAAGAGGACGTATGTGTAAATTGTGGTGAATGAAAGAGTGGAATGGGTTATGTCCCAACACCCTTCACCCCTGCTTTCTGGGCTCGCTCTCCTCTATGCTGGTCCGTATTAATCCAAAGTCTCACCTCTATGACTTTTCCTACAAGCCCATTCTCCCTACATTAGTTTCCCTTTTTCTCATTCAGATGTGTAGCCCTTTCCCATGTGTTAGTCTCTAGCTGGGCTGCAAGGTACTTAAGTGGAGGTCTTTCTTCTCCTCCTCGTCTCTTTTCTCAATATTGTGAAGTAAAAAAAAACCAATCTTCTTGGTCCTTCAGTACTGTAGTTCCATTCTTTAGCAAAGAAAAGAATAAATATTTAGCATTCTCTCAGTCTTGCCATTGAGTTGCAATGCATGCTGGGTTACACAGACTAGAATGCTGATTTCATTTTTTTTCCTCTAAGTTCTGGGGTTGGTGGGTAGAGTGAGCTGGAAAAGGAGACACCTACTTACAAAGTTCTAAGCAACTTATTATACTTGGGGGAGTGGCAATCTTCTTGGTAATGAATTGGCTTGATAGAATTGGAGGATATTAAGAAAGATGGATGAGTTGTGGGACTGAACAGTGTTCACAGTGAAGGCCAGATGGTTTCCCAGGGTTCTGGGTCTTCGATCAGAGAATACAAGGATACTGCTCGGTCCTTTCCTGCCTCATAAAGCATAGATGGTGCCATGTTACTTCACAGGATACTAGATGAACACCCAATGAATCTGTAAGGTGGTCTTTTCCCGTGAAACTCCCCCTCAGTGCCATCCGGTGCAAGCTTAGTATCAGTCAGTCATTCTTTATGGACGAAGCTGTCTTTGAAAGCAGTCACCATTCCTAAACCTTTGGTTTTCTAACCCAGCATACCTATTTCAAACGCCAAGCCTAGTGAAAGGAGAAAAGTCTAGAGCAAGGTTTCCCTGGGTATTTGGAAGGATAGTAGTTCTGTGAGAGAGTTCTGCATTCAGTGAAGATTGGGAAACTTGGAATACGCATCTCTGTCCTGAATATTCACAGTGATGTTACCATTTGAAGATTCCAGAGCATTCTTTTGTAAGAAATCCTGTTTGTACAGTTTTACCTAAATGTAGTTAGCTGCCTCTCTCTTTCTTTTTGTGGTATATCTAGTAACATCTTGCTCCACAGACCCCCATGTGGGAAGCACCAGTCAAGGTAGGTCAGAGCCCTGGAGCCAACTGGGCATCTCTACTGTTGACTGCGTGGACCAGGCCTGAAGACAGCATAGGCTGCTCCTCTCTCCTATGACAGGTCTTCAAATACTGGAAGGCAGCCCTCAGGTTCTGACTTCTCCAGGCCACCCATACTTCACATTATTTACATAACTGGCACAGCTTCTAGATGCTTCCAAGTTCACCACTGCTTCTCTTAGAAAGTTATGTCCAGAACTGAACCCAAATCCTTCAGAGCTGACCTGACAAGTAAAGAGTACAGTTGGATGATTATTTTAGAGAACTGGGCCCTGTACTTTTCTTGCTATAACTTTCATTTATGTTAGCTTTTAGGACATTTCATAATATCATTTGGCCCATGTAATGTTATAGATAATTAAGCCCCTTTAAGTTTTCAGGAGCATTTGTCAAGAAAAGTCTATCCCCCATTCTAGATTTGTGATGTTGATTTTTCAAACTCAAGTATTAGACTTTAAATTATTCCTTGTTATAGTTTGTTCTTATTTGTCTGTTTATTATTAACCTGCTCAACAAATACAAAGTGCTAACCATGGTTCTAGCTTCCCTTTGATATCTTTATTTAGAGAGAGAATGTATCACAAGAATAATCCACAAACCCTTTCTCTCTCCCTTTGAAAAAAAGAAAATTGTTCTGCAATATTTCTGAGGTAAACATTTTGGAAACCAGGCTGCAGAGCCACGTTCCACTGCTGTGAGTGGGTGGCGCTAAACTTATTTAACTGACCTTCTGGAGGAGTTCATTTCTACCTACTACGTCTCTTGATGGCGAATGTTTCTAACAGTTCCTTTACAGAGTTGTTCAGGGTTAGCATTAGCGATTCTACAAGCTTTGAGATATTTGAATTCTGTAGAGTACTAAGTCATTCATTTCTGTATTTTCCCAGGCGAGAGCAGAGGCAGTTTCTTAGGAAAGCCTCCCCAGCCTTCCAGAGTGGGTCATATCCCTGTATTATTGGCTCTTATGGCACCCCACACTTCTCCTTTATTGCACGTATTGCAGCTGTAATTTTATGATTACTTATGATAAGTTGATCAATGTGTATCGGCTCCACTAGACTTTTTGTTCCATGAGGACAGGAGTCACATGTGTCTTATTCTTCATAATATCCCCAGAGCCTCCTATAAAGCCCAACGTATAACAGGTTCTCAGCAAACACTTGTTGAATGAATGAGAGAATACGCTGGTTGCTTGGCACCCTCCATTTAGACAAACAGAATCCTGGTGTTGGAAAGGACTTTAAAAGTCTCCCAATGTAGTTTCCTGTGTGTTTCCGGAAACATAAGTGATTAGTCAGTGTTCTTCTGGTTAAACACCCACCTCAGTGGAGAATCCCCTTGTCACCTCTTTCAGCAGTTTGTGACTCTTGTGGGGACGTACCACTGCTCACTCCGTAGTCCAGAATTGTGGACCCAAGGTCTTTGTGAGAAGAGATAAGCTTTTATAAAAGAAACGTTTACTTGCGAATAGGGGCAAAGAAGTCAGACTTCAGAAGAACTGGCTCATCAGATAAGACAAACTGCTAACATCTAAAAGCCCAAGCCATAATATTACTGATGCTACCAACTATACATTAGTCTGTTCATGGTTGAGAAGCAGCAACTGCCTCACATGATTATCATAGACACAGAGGCTAGGACACTTCCTCTGACATCATTATTACAAACACCAGGGCTAAAGGTGTTTTTATTAAGGACTCAGAAATGGGCACCAGAACTAGACAGTATGAACATGTTATTTTTGGTTGATCTCATGGTACAAAGTTATTTTTCTCCCTAACTGGATGATGACGTACATGTCTATACACAGTGGCAGAGGGTGAAATGGTAAGTTCTGCTCCACCTTGAACTTGTCAGGAGATTGGGAAAGTAATAGGAAGTCACCGAATAGAATAGAAAGTCACTGCTTTTAAAACTCTTCCTCAGGAAAATGAGAGGCTTAGAAAAGAGGACTATGAAACCCATGTTGAAGATCAACTTGATATCATGTGGAAATATTCCAGTACAGTATGACCTGATCAGGTCTAGAGGTCAGCAGCATTTTTTCCCAGTTCCATCTTTAAAAGGTTCCAGTGATGCGGTTTCATGTAGGAGTGATGACTTGGAAAAGTACAGCATTCATGCTTTGAAATTTCTTTTAATTTTAGTATTTATGAAAGTCTTCATGTTTATAGTTTTTTAAAAATCAGTTTATTTCTCAGATGTTTATTGAGCTTTGACTATATCTTAGATGCTAGGTTAGGCTCTGGGGACACAGTGGTATCCTTCTGGAGGGCTCTGTGGAGTCCATATTTGGGGAAAGAAGTCAGATCCGGGCCAGGTAATTACAAGTGTGCACACTGATAGACGGTGAAGTACGGGGTGCTCTGGGAGCTTTATACTTGGGGGACCTAACTTGGTTCTGTGGTATAGAGGATCAGATTTTCTATCTAGCTCTTTGCCCATTCTCTTTTGCATAGCTCCTGGATACATTTTCCTGTAGTTAAAGGCCCCCTCGGGAAGGTTAGAGCATCCCATCTCTGGAGATTTCTAAGACAGAATACCCCCAATAAACTAGGTTGATACCCTAATTATAACTAACTCAATTGAACTGTTACCTACATGTCTGTTTCCCTCACCTGTATGTCTGTGCTCATCTGTGAGGACAGGGAATATGCCTTATTCTCCTTAGTATTTTCTCATGGACTTGAAGCATGGAAGGCACAAATTTAATATTCGTCGAGTATAAAATGGAGTTTGAGTTAAACACAGTTCTGCCTGTCAGGTGCTTACTATCTTTCTTCAAAAAAAACAAAGTTCCAGAAAAGGAAAAACACGGAACAGTGAAGGATTAATTGCTAAATGAAAAGTCTGGGGATTGTTGCGGGAGAGCCCTCTGAGGATTGGTGTGCCCTGGAAAAGCCTTCCTAAAGAGCTTGCCTGCCCTTTCAGGGTGAAGTTTTTGTACAGTGAAAGCCAAAGAGGACAGGACTGTAGACACAGCAGGTCTGCCGAACCTCCCAGCAGTCAACTGGGATCTGACTGTTCTTTGGGCAGAACCTTACAGGCACCAGCCAGGGGCACAACTCATAGTCTAGGGTGAGGTAAGAAGAGACAGGCTATGCTGAAATACACATAAGCACAGAGGATGGCAAGGAAGGCATCCTGGATCAAGAGTGAAGTTTAAAGTAATTGTGGGAGATGTTTGTCAGGCTAATAGGTGTGCGTGGAATGGAAGTTTCTAGTTAAAGAGAGCAGTGTGTTTAGGAGACCAGAGGAGAGATAATGATAGGCAGACAGAAAGACAGACTTTGGAGCTTTTAGAGAACTGTGTAGCTCTTTTTTAGCTGCCATGTCCCTCTCCACAGGCCAGTTGTCTGGCAGGGGCAAGAGCCCAGGCACTCCCGAGATGCCCAGACTGGTCAATGGAACTTAATCCCTAAACTGCTAGAGCTTGGGTTCCTCAGCAGGGATTCACATTGCTTGGTTGAGACCCAGAGTGTGCCCTGACTGAGCTGAGTTTATACTTATCACAAGGTGCTGATGAGGCTGAAGTAAAGTGACAGGTGTTTGAAGATGCTGAAAGGGCAGAATTCCCACGTACTCAGTTGGTCCTGAGCTGAGCCAAGTATGAAGAGACCTATGCAAAACTCGCCACCACTTTTGTGATGACAGTGTTTTTCCCTTTTCTCACAATTAAGTGAGCTTTGCTTCTTTCATTTTTTTAATGAAAAAAAAAATGGTATCAGTAATTCACATAATAGGAAAATTAGATGAAGAAGAAGAGAAAAACATTGTAATCCCACTGCCCACAGAAAAGAGCATATTGGGTTATGTCCTTTCATTTTCTTCCCCACTATGTACAGTTAAAGAACATTATTTTTGAAAGCCATAAGATAGTGGAAAACATTAATTTTTCCTAAAAGTGTTTTATGATTTCCTATTCATAATTATATCTTAAATTTATATAATATTTAACAGTTTATAAAATATTTCCACTCTCTATCACAGTAAAGTCTTACAATTATGTGAGAAAGGTGGTTTTATCCCTATTTTACAGTCAAAGGAACCGATGCTCAGAAAAGTTAAGTGACTTGTCTCAATTTAAACAGCTTATGGAGTCTCAGATTCATGTTTTCTGACTCCTTAAGTATAAAATATTTTCCACCGAACCACTACTGCCAGAATTTCAAAAACAACAATAGTTTTAGAAACACATATATACATTGCCTTTTCTTCACTAGGAAGTTGTCATCATTCATCAGAACCCTAATGAAAATGAAATTTACCCAGATTCCCTAAGTAGTAGTTAGAGCTAGAGTTTTGATATATCTAAGATAATTAGTGAGATTAATCAGAATTTTCAGAGAGACTGGGGATCCTACAAATGGAATGGAGTATTCGTGTTATTTAAGGCAGATATTTTGTATATAATATTAGGTATGTGATTTAGTTATCTCCAAGTAACCTGATCAGAGTTGGGTAAGATCTTTAGATGTAGTTTTCATTTCTACATAAAAGAAAACCAAATACTTTATTTAGAGCAGGAAAAGCACAAAGGAACACCACTCCCTTTGCTCTCAGTCTAGCATTAAGAAAGAAAGGGGGGGAGGGGGGGGAGAGAGAGAGAGAGAGAGAGAGAGAGAGAGAGAGAGAGAGAGAGAGAGAGAGAGAGAGAGAGAAGGAAAGAAAAGAAAAGAAAAGAAAAGAAAAGAAAAGAAAAGAAAAGAAAAGAAAAGAAAAGAAAAGAAAAAAGAAAAAGGAAGGAAGGAAGAAAAAAACCCCAGGAGAGCACAGACAAATAATTCCAATTTGTATACTTCTGTGATGAATTCTCAGTATATTGGGGAAGCTGCCAGGATCTTTCTTCTTAGGGTGAATTATTGCCAAAATACATCATTTGCAAAAGCTGTAAGAGTCAGAGAGCTAACATTTTGTTTCTTGAAATACCAGTAAAGGCAAATTAAAGTCCATAGATAATAAAATTAGCAAACATTTCCAAAATATATAAAGTTATAAAAGCACTAAAAGTTGTACCTAATATATCTCTAGTTTTTTCAGCATCCGGTTTTGAGAACTGTTTTTTCTCAAGTGATAACTTATTGAAGAGACAATCTTTTGAAGGAAAAAGTTGTGAGTTTTTATGAACCAAAAAGAGACAAAAGCAGATCAATAAATTGATTAATTTCTTCATACACTTGTTCACAATTAGTTACCATATTTCATATGCTATGTTAATCAGCAAACTTAGTTACAAGGATAAATAAGAGATACCTCCAAGAAATACGTGGTTGGTGGAGTAAAGGGCTCATAAATAGATGATCAAGGCTCAAGGAGGATTGCACTGCACTAGATGTTTTGAGCAGGTCGCTGTAGGAGAAGAGAAAGCTCATAACTTTTAAGGGAAGCTGAGTGCTAGTCGCACAGAGGAGAAGCTATTTGAGCTGGGTCTAACAGGATGAAGAAGGAAGGAAGGAAAAAACCTACTTCATGTCTACAGTATAGCCAGCATTGCGCTAGATACAATGACATTTCTAAGAATAAGATCCAGTGGGGAGTCAAGAAGGACAGACCGGCACATAAAAAATTCAAGGCATTATAGTATACAAAGCACTATTGGAGATGGATTGTACTGAGTCCTATTTAAAATCAGAAAGTAGAGCTCAACATTGTCTGCTTTTTTTCTTTTTTTTTTTTTTTTAGGATAAGGAAGCTAATGCCCCAAAACGAGAGTTCTTTTTCACATCAGGTTCTTGGCAAAGGGTCTCCATGCATATAAAGTACATCCAAAGGACTCAATTTGTTATTTTGGGTAAAGATTTTAGCAAGGACCTTAGCAGGAGACAGATATGCCATACCTTATCGAACCAAATTCATGTTGATTAAAGAAAGATGTCTCAGAATTGGAGTTTCTAGATCCACAAGTAGGTCCATTTTTAAGGCTTTGACACTTTTTGCCAGGTTGCTCTCCGGAAGGACTGTACCCCACTAGCACTGGCATGTTGGAATCCCATTTCCCTGATACTTCCACTCATGCTAAGTGTCTCATTTTAAAGCTGTGGCCATTGGTCAAGCAATTTTTTTTATTGTGGTTTTAACTTTAATTCGTTTTCTTAAAAACACTGCCAGCTTTTTAGTGTATTAATTGAGAACCTGTATTTATTCTTTAGTGAATTGCCTATTTTTATTTTTGACCTGTTTTTCTATTGAGGTTTTGCTTTTATCTTATTAATATATAAGAATTTTTTCTGTACTGAGGGTATTAAACATCTACTTTATGTAGCAAATGTTGTTTTAAAGTTCGCAAGTGACCTTTTAATTTTACCTATAGTAGTTTTGCTGATAGAAATGCTCATTTTTAAGTAGACAAATACATTGATTTTTTTTCCTTTATGAATTATGAATTTACATGTATTTGTTATCTCCAAGATTTTGTATTTTTTCTAGTATTTAAAAGTTTCCAATTTTTACATTCGAATATGTCATTCATCTGGAATTCTTTTTGGTATTTTATAGGGAAAAAATTGATTTTTTTTCCCAGCCATTTAGCTAGTTATTCAAATACTATTTAAAAAGTAATGTGTTCTTTTCCTACAGCCTTGAAGTGACACCTTTATTATATATTCAAGTCTCAGGTTTAGGTCTCTATAGGTGCTTCATTTTGTTCCATTAAACTATCAGATTATTTTAATTACTGAAAATTTGTAATGGTCATAGTCTCTGTTGTTTATTTAAGACTTATTTTGTTTTTTAACTCACATTAATACCTTATAGTTGATATATCAAGCTGCACCAAATTATTTCACTGATATTTTTATTGGCATTTGCTTTAAATTTACAGAGTACTTTGGAAAGCATCACTTCTTTTCCATATTATGTTTTATTCAATATGTGGTTCCTTCCGTGTACTCAAGTTCCTCAGTAAAGATTTATGTCTTCTTTGATTGAGTCTACATGTTTACTGTTGAGTTTATTTCCAAATATTTTGGGGAAACCACATCTCTCATAGGTGCTTGCTCACCCTGCACCAGGTTCTGACCACATTCGTGAGAAGGACGGACTCTGGGCTGTCCTTGCTTGGCTCTCCATTCTAGCCACCCGCAAACAGAGCGTCGAAGACATTCTCAAAGATCACTGGCAAAAGTATGGCCGGAATTTCTTCACCAGGTAAGCCACAGCCTGGCTGGGGTACGAGGTAAGGTAGGGAAGTGGGCAAAGAGAATTCTCTTACCTACAAATTCTTTCCTGTCTTAAGTGATAAGAAAACTCGAGTTCATCCAGCAGCCTCTACTAATTGGGGATTTTAAAATGATTCAGTCAGGGTCAAGATGAAGTCAACTTTTATATTAGCCATAAAGAATGAGGCTTACAAAATTTAGTTAACGTATTCAAAAGAATAAATGTTCTGTAAGCCTTTTAAATGTATCTATCAGGTGGACATGATAATTGCAGTGGATTTAGTTTCAGAAAAATAGATTAAAATTTTATTTCTGCTCCTTAATAGATTGGGAAGTTATTTAACCTAATCTTGTACTCAGTTTTCTCATTTGTAGACATGGGAAAACAGTCCAGTCATTAAAGGAAATTCGAGCCTGAAAGTGTTTTATAAACTCTGGGGTACTAAAAGTATGGAAGCTTTTTTTCTAAAATTGTGGAAATGGTTATGCTTAGTCCAAATCAACATTTCTGATTCATTAAAATAGGTCCCCAAAGGCTGCATAGTTGTCAGTACTATATTCATTGATTCAACAAATATTGACTATGTACCTACTTTCTGCCAGGCCCTGGGGATTCAGCACTGAATAAAATACTTAGACTACTTAGCAATTCTTCTTCCCCATGCATATTTCTATTTTTAGAAAGCATTCACTTTTTTTTTCTTTTTACTAGTGGTGCTTTTCATTAATTTCAATTTGCCTTTCCCTCAATAAGTGTAAAAGTCTAACAATTTCTCCTGGACCTCACTATTCTAATTATGGAAAGAAGTATGAGAAATAAGGTATTCGGTACATTGTTTATCTGTAAAAGATATATAGTTGAAATTTCTCTGGACCTCATTTGCCTTTTCTATAAAATAGCTGAGTTAGACTAAAGAATTTAAAAAGTACATCCCAGATTTGATAGTCCATGATCTCTAGATAGTCAAGAAAGAATTCAGCCTTAAGCAACTTGGCCTCTTTCATCAGAATTCTTTCATTGACTTTGGATAAATTCATTGTTCTCTTCCTCCTTCAAGTTATTCTTTTGTAAAAGGTATAAATAATAACTGCCATGTGGTTAATAACCACACAGTAGCCCTGGGAACTAAGGCAAGAATCTCTGCTCTCCAAGAACCAGAAAAACCTAGTAATTCAGAACGGTTGGTAGTCATGAACTCTCTAGAGCCTAGAGTATCATGAAAGCAGGATCACAAAAAAAAGGAAGGAAGGAAAGAAGGAAGGAAGGAAGGAAGGAAGGGAGGGAGGGAGGGAGGGAGGGAGGGAGGGAGGGAGGGAGGGAAGGAAGGAAGGAAAAGAAAAAAAGAGGAAAGAAAAGAAGAAAGAAAAGAAAGCAGGATCATGTCGGTTTTTGTGTTCCGTGGTATCACCACTTAACTCACAGTTGATGCTGTAAGTGTGCTTTGAATAGATACATGAATGAGTTAACAAGGGAATAGTGGCCAGAATGGAATAATGTTAGGAAGAGTTGTTCAGAGAAAGGATCACTTTTGAAGTAGTTAAAAGTCTCCATCTGAAAACGGTTTTAACATATTTTTTATTAATTTCAAATAACTGCTAAACAAGTATTGCAATAAATGTCACAGATAAAATCTTTAGAACCTACATTTCTTGTTAGTTAAGACTCCATTGTACCCTGTGTTATTTAACAAAAGTGCTGGGCACTTTTGTACATCGTTTCATGTCAGCCTCAAAATAGTTATTAATAAGGCAGCTGAGATTCTGAGAGATGAAGCAACTTCCTCAGTCACCCAGTTAGTAACCAGTAGAGGCTAGATTCATATGTAGCTTGTTCTGTCTGATTCCAGAGCCCAGATTCTTTCCATTATACCCCTCTGTGCCTAGGATTTATAGAACATTTCCCCCCGAACATCCACAGGTCACAGATGTAAAGCACAAACACCTGGTTGTAATTTCTTGCTGTTTTTCATTTTAACTGGGGGAAAGAACTAACTTAAAGATTAAGGGGACTGCTGTCCTTGATTCATAGAATCCTGGAGCCAGAATAGGCTGGCCTTAATTCCCCAGTATTTCTCATGTCTCAGAGGTGTCATCTTGCACAGATCATATTTGTTTCACTATTGCAAATAAATATAGCGTCTGCTATCTTGAGCCTTTACGAAATAACTCTCTCAAGAGGGTGTGTTACAGGTCAAGAAAAACCACCTGTAAGAGTTTTTAACCTCATAAGAAAGAAGTCAAGAATAATTCTTGGAGGAAAAATAGTAGTCATAGAATTTCATTTGTGATGCACTTTTTGCCTTGGTCCTTTTGCGTCAACACTGGGTCTCCTCTGTCACGGTGCACCCAAAGCACTTTGGACCAGAATCCCCTCTCATTGAAAGGACAGAAGTGTTTCGAATATAAAGAGTTAGTGTTTGGCTTCTTTGACTGGTCAGTAAAAACTTGGCCTTACTTTAGGAAGCTCCTGTGGAGACTGGAACTCTCCGTAGCCAAAATCCCGGCAGCCTCAGGCAGGTCCCAGACTGGGAGTCATGCCAGCCCAGATCCCCAAGAAGCTCTAGGAGTTTGAAAGAGAAGTTGCCTGAGTCATGTGTTGCTTTATGCAGGATTCTCTAGAGATAACATTGCTTTTAATTCTGTCTCCTCAGGATGTGATGGTTAAGTGTTAGATAATATCTCTCAAAAGCCTTTGAAGCTTCTTAGAACTTTACTCTGTAGAAAAGCCAAAATGAGAGTTTTGTGCTTATTCAGAAGCTCCTAAACCATTCGCTGAAACCCTCCATAGCCTTCCTTTCATCTCTGGCCTGCTCCATCCCCAGGGATTAACAAACTCATCTTTTCACCAGCTTCTTAAGTTGGGGAAGGGCCAAACAAATGATGAAGAAAGTGCTGTTATACATTGGTGTCAGCCCGTGGGCCTCAACTTCATGACTTCTTCCAGGTACGATTATGAAGAGGTGGAAGCCGAGGGCGCAAACAAAATGATGAAAGACTTGGAGGCCCTGATATCTGATCGCTCTTTTGTGGGGAAGCAGTTCTCAGTGGGTGACAAAGTTTACATCGTGGAGAAGGTCGATAATTTTGAATACAGTGATCCAGTGGACGGAAGCATTGCAAGAAATCAGGTAGGAACAGATTTATGTGTATGTAGGAGAGAGGCCTCAGGACCTCACCTCTGAAATCGCAAGGGAAAACAGAAAAAGGTCCCTTGGTCATTTCTCCTTTGCTGCCCTGTTTTTCTAGGGTCGCTATTCTCATCTGATTTTCTACTGAGTCACACATGACTTACACATGTATTCACTGGGAAAATGTTTTCTGCCCTGATTCTTTGCATTCCTTTATGCCCTCATTCTGAGATTCTTAGCCTAGACTCCAGAGGGATTTTTACACCTTCCAGAATCATATGCAAGATGTCGTGTTGAGTGTTTGTGCAGAAAGGAGCCCTAGAATCTAAAAGAAGTGGAGAACTTCTGCGTTAGGTATTAACTCCCCTCTTTTCTTTCTTAGGTATTAACTCTCCTCTTTTCTCTCAAGAGATTATAGCAGAAAGCTAACATGAGAGTGTCATTATTATAGACTGATGTATTCTAATTTCTGAAGAATCAAAAAATAGATAAGCCATTCACAGAATCACTGTTACCTGCAGCACATGACTTTTAGCCAACCCCGACATAGCAATGAGTAGCAAGACATCACAGTTGAGAACCTGGACCATGTCTGGATGGAGCTATTAGGGTTTCCCTCACTGGGTGCCAGGGACCAAGGCTGCAGGCTGGGTCAGCCCTTCTCCAGGCTTCTCACAGACCCAGAGCCTAGGGTTCTTTCTCCTCTGGTTATGTTGTTGTTATCACAGAATGGACTCATCTCTAATAATTTAGAAACAAGGATAATGAAGAGGAAGTTGCGGATTCTGCTACGGTCTTTCTCAGGTGTCTGATAGGTGGAGGAAAGGGACTGCAGGGTTTATTTAAAATTCATCTCTGGAGAGCAGGTAGTGAGTGGAGCATGGCCACAACAACCCTCTGTGCCTGAAGTCTTTCTTCCTCAACATTCTAGCACTGTGGCTTTTCCTCTTTATGCCTTTTCACTATCTGTGAGAACTTTGGGTCCAGTACGGATGACTGTAAGTTATGTCTGCGATAATTAGAAAAAGAGAGACCTGGGGTGGAGGAGGGTTGGAGGTATAGAAAATGGGAGCATGAGTTTCAGGGGATGGCAGAGCAGAACAGAGCAGACGTTTTTTGTAGTAAAGCCTTCAGGGAGAGATCAGATGTTTAGGAAAAGTAACCTTCGACCCCGCACTGCATCCAGCAACTGCTAGGATGGGGGGAGGGGTGTCAGCGTAAGCAAAGGCTCCGCTCTCTTCTTCGAGGAAAAAGTCAGCAGCTCCACATTCGTTAATGAAGTCAGGGCATTTAGATGGAACACCAGGTAGGAGGGGAAATCTTCTGGAGGATATCTAGCATCTGCAATCAAGTGCAAAGAATTTAGAAGCTTTAAAGTGAGGCTGTGGGAGGAGACCAACATCCGTGTGTTTGTAGAAAGCAGAACACGGTGAATGAAACTAACTGTATCTTCCAGATGACTAACTAACTCAAGAATGTCCCCTGTGTGCTTCATCTGCTGTCTCCACTGCTGAAAGGCAAACCCTGGGTGGGGTTTGGTGATGCATAGCGGGTGGTGTAGTGTAGTTCCCTCTGGTCAGCCTTTGGCTTTATGCAAAGCTCAGAGGAATTGATAGACTCATAAAGACTGAAGGGTCTTGCACAGCCTTCTTACCTCATCTACAGAATATCTACACCCAGGAGTCCCCAACGTTTTCCTCTGAAGCAAGATTATTGGGGATGAGAGATGCAGCCAGGGTAGGGAAGGAGAGGGCAGCAGGTAGAGGGGCTAGACTTTGGGTCCTCAGTTATTGGTGGCCACTGGATCCTGCTCACTAGATCAGGAATAGCCAGTGTCTGCCATGTGTGGCACTCTGTTGGTGGTTCTCTTTCAATGTTTTGCAAAGAGTTCTTCCTCTCCTCTGCCTGAAATCTGCTCTGGTTTCAGCCCATTCTGTCCATATTTTCCTTCTCATCTAGGGATTGAATTTCTGCATCTAGTTGCTTATTTGTTTCTGCATCTAGTGGCTCCAAAGGGGAATGGTTAGTTCATAAATCATAGGGAAGCAGTGAGGGGAGGGCGGGCCTCTTGTCATCAGCCTTTCTGGGATCAGGTCTCCTGCCTGACCTTGTAAATACTTCTCCCCCAAGAGCACAACCCCCATTGCCTGAATGCGGTGACAGGTTGACCAAGGGCAGGCTCATGGGGCTCAGCTGCTGCCATTTATCAAGGATCTAATCCCTTAATTGATCATGTATAGATGAAATTAGATCTCCAGTGGACCTCTTGTAATTTGCCAGCCTTCAATCTACAAGCATATGGGGGAAAAAAATCTCTGCTTATCTTTTCCAGGGCTTTCGGCTCATTTTTGCAGATGGTTCTCGCATCATCTTTCGACTGAGTGGCACTGGAAGTGCGGGGGCCACCATTCGACTGTACATTGACAGCTATGAGAAGGACGTCGCCAAGATCTACCAGGACCCCCAGGTAATGCCCAAGCCCTGTGTCTCGACTAATTCTTTGGAAGGAATGATGGTGGTTCCATCAGGCCTGTGTTTCCACAGCCCATTTCTCAAATGACCAAACAGGTGTGCTCACTTGCCTGCACATCTCCTTCAGTACGTCATAACAACAGTAATAGCTAACAATTATCTGAGCATTTTTCATTTGCCAAGCTCTGTTCTAAACCCATTACATGGAAATACTCATTTCATTCTCAGCTGAGAGAGACTCTATTATTATCCCTACCACAGATAAGGAAACTAAGGCACAGAAATATTAAATAACAGTTAATAGGTTCACATGCCTGGTAAGTGGCAGATTCAGGATAACTAAACCTTAAATGAGCCCCTCAACTAGTGTTCTGGTTTGTCACTGAGCATTTTTGCCTCTTTCCTTGGTCTGATTGCCTGCCTTGGCAGAGCACACCTGGTCCTAGATTTGATGGAGAGGAAGAGATAGTTTCATGACCCAGCAAGAAACGTCTTTATGGAAAACTCTGCAGACTTGCGGCCTGGTGGTTTGGGTTCCTAACCCCACCTAAAGAGCCTCCAGAAGTATGTCAGAGTAAGGAGGGAGCTGGGGGCAGGACGGAGAACTTAGAGGACAGACACCCAAATGGAGGAACCAAGGGAGGCAGTGACACACAGGGGAGAGTTTCCCCATGTGCATTCCCTGTCCTGACAGATGCTCCCCAATCAGAGCTCCATAGCCAAAAATGTTTAGGAAGTGTCGAGGCCATTAGCTTCATGTTGGCAGTTCACAACGCACACCACACTTTAAAGACTGAGAAGACTTGCAGTAAAGACACCTATTTAAATAGTGTTTGCCACGCTTAATTTTCCACAAAGCCTTCTAACACCTAATTGAAATCCTGTGAAACTCACTTGGAAATCCCTGGCGCAGTGGTTTTGAGCATACGTTTTGGAATTAGATCTTGCTTTTAATTCAGTTTTTGCCCCTTAGCTGTCTGTCCCTGGGTAAGTCATTTCTGAGTCTTAATTTTTTTTTTCTTTTTGTCCGTGAAGTGGCAGAGTGTTGTCTACTTCACAGAGTTGTTATAGGGATTAAAGGAGACAGTGGATGCGGAATTCTGAAAACTGAGCCTGGCACATAGGATTAGGTTTTGAGAAAGAATGGCACTTGTATAGTTGTTTTTAATACAAAAAGAGGGACGTGAGAGGATACTGCACTACGATTTTTCCAGTGGCCAGGCTCCAGCTTCAATCGTTGCCAGACCCCTGTTGTGTTGCAGATATCCCTAAAATTTATGCCAAAGGCAATGATGTAATTTTTAATAATAATAATAAAGAGGAAAAAAGGAAGGAGTTGTGTTTCTTTGTCTTAATACCTGGTGCATGGTAAATACAGAGAATGAATGAAAGATAAGTTTCTTCTGGACAATAGCCCTTAGGAGATGGGAGGGCACTGAAGGATGCAGGGTGCCCACAGGGCCCAGGAGAGATGCCTTTCCTTCCTCCCGAGCTGCTGGGCCACAGCTTCAGCACTGTGTTGGGACTGTTGGAGATCCGTGGGGAAATGGCACGTGGTGTGGTCAACATGCGGAATTGGTCTCCCAATTGGTGGACGTTGATGAGAGAAAGCAACAAAGGGCAGCAGAAAATGTACCACTCTTGGCTGCGCCCTTGAGTCATGTGGCCAGATCACCTCTTTGGGTATCAGTTTCCTCATCTGTAAAATGAGCCGTTCAGCTAGATAAGTGGTTTTCTTTTTTTAATATTAAATATATTTATTTATTTAAGCAAGAACACTTTTTTTTTTAACTGAGAGGTAGATGGGAGGGTGGAGTTGCGTTTTGAAAAGATCTCTTTAGGTACAGTGTGGAAACAAATTAGAGGATACAGAAGTGGATGAGGAAGTACCATTGTTCCAGGTAAAACAGAGAATATTGGTTTAACAAGATATATGACACTGGTATGGGGAGAAATGGGTGCCATTGAGAGATTTTTAAGAGATAAAAGTAACTTGAGCTTGCTGATAGATTGGACAAGGGGTGTTGGGAGAGGAAAGTGTGAAGAATGACTCTTTGTCGTTCAGTTGCTTTATGTGATAGACCATGGTGTCAATTCACTGAATAGAAGATGCTTTTGGGGGAAAGAACATGTCTTTTTTTTTTTTTTTTTTTTTAAGATTGGTAGATTTTTGAGGAGCCTTTGGGATATCTGAGTGAGAAGTCAGACATATGGGTTGGTAACTCAAAGGCCAAGTTAGGGCTGGAGCTATAGATCTGTGTCTAGAGAAAGTGATGGAAAAGGTTCTTCTCTTTGTGTCTCCTTCAGGTCATGTTGGCCCCACTTATTTCTATTGCTCTGAAGGTCTCCCAACTCCAGGAAAGGACGGGACGCACTGCACCAACTGTTATTACCTAAGAAGACAGGCCAGATACAGTACGTCTCTCTACCCCAGGACCCTCCGGGTCATCTGATTGAAGAGCATGGACAAAAACAATGTGTATTCACCCAGACTTTTTAGCATTCGGTTTTTCCACTAATCAGTTGTTGATGGATGGTACATTTGCAAACCACTGGCAATTGAGATGCCCATAGAAGCCATGTGAGAAAGGGGCTTATGGTAATGTCAGTCCCTTTTCGTGCACTTTTGCACTGCCACTGAGGGTTTTTATCTCAGCACCAAGTTCTGTTTACACTACGATGTAAGATAGAGGTTGCACATCAGCTAATGAGACCATTTTTCCTCCCTAGGATGTGCCAGTGAAATGACAGTGCAAGTTCCTTTCTCCTTGGTGAATCTCCCCCCCTTCTCCTGCAGCCCCTCAATTTATTGTTTACATGTAATCTAGCAAAATGCAACTTCTGGTGCCTTCTGTCCAATCAGTTATTTCTTCAGAGTGAGACGTACTTGTCTACAGATTTCTGCCTTGTTTTGCAACATAGCCCCATTCATACAAATGTTTCGGGATATTAAAGTAAAATCAGCTACTATTTCTTGATGTCTTTTTTTTTTCCTTTACTATAAAATGCTTATTTGATTTCAGAAAGAAAAGAGATTTGTTTTTGAGGGGGAGGAGGGTATTGTATTTTGTTTGGATGCCCTGGCTAGGTTCTTTGGGTTAGGTTTAAAATCCTTACACTCAAGACTATAATTTCAGATCTTAACAAGGTCAGCTGAGCCCTGGATCTTTCTGAGGTGGATAAAGTAAGCTTGACATGGTTAACTTGGAATGAAGGAAAGGAAGATGATTTTCAAGAAATCTTAAATAGCAAAGCACTGCCATGTGCCTTGTGATACTGAGATGTCATGATACCTATGGAGAAAATAAAGGCAGAACTCTCAGAATCCGAGAGCAAGATTATAAGCATTTGGCTGGATATCTTGAGCCCACTGGCATCTTATTCATCTTAGAACATTTAATCCATGAATGTGTCATAGTGGGCTTGGGAGCCAACAGACCTGAGTTTGAATCCCATTTGAGACCTTGTGTGACTTGAATATTATTCTCATCTTTAAAATGGAGATGAAAATAGTTTCAACTCTCTAGGGTTATTGAGAACGTTTAAGTGAGTGGACCTGTGAAAAGAGGTGGGCACAGTATCTAGTTCATGGTAGACTGTCAAATAAATGAGAATTAGGATTATGGTTATTATAATATTGCTTCTAGACTTTTAAGCATTGGAAAAACAGAAACTATAACACTAATGTTTGCAATGTATTTTATGGTTTGCAAGGCATTTCTACAAAGTCACTTTGTCATGTATGCTGTTCCAGAGATGCAGCCCAACTCTGTCTCCTCTCTTACCCAAAGTAGAATCCCTGTTCCAGGTGACAGGTCTTTTTTTTTTTTTTTTTTTTTTCCTTTAATGGTGACATTGGTTAACAAAATCCAGTAAGTTTCAGCTGTACAATTCAAGTATAAGGCATATATATACAATGCATTGTGTGTTCACGGCCCATAGTTAGATTTTTTTCTGTCACCACATATTTAACCCCTTTTACCTCATCTAACCTCTCCCCCGCCCTGCACCCCCCACCACTATCCTCTGGTAACCACTAATCTATTGTCCATAAGTCTCTGCTTGTTTATCCTGTTTGTTTGTTGCTTTTAGGTTTATATCTCACATGAAGTGATATCATGTGGCTTTCAACTTTTTCTGTCTGGCTTATTTCACTTAGCATGATTATCTCGAAATCTGTTCACATAGTCGCAAATGGCAGTATTTCGTCTCTTCTTATGGCGGAGTAATATTCTATTGTATATATGTACAATAGCTTCTTTAGCCAGTCATCAGTTATAGTACACTTCGGTTGCTTCCATGTCCTGTGAATAATGCTGCTATGAACATCAGTGTGCAAATATTTTTTTCAGATATGGGTTTTCAAGTCTTTGGGGTAAATACCCATTAGAGGGATTGCTCAATCATTTGGTAGATCAATTCTTAGTTTTTTGAGAAACCTCCATACTGTTTTCCATAGTGGCTGTACCAATTTGCAGTCCCACCAGCAGTGTAGGAGGGTTCCTTTTTTTCTGTATTCTCTCCAACATTTGTTATTACTTGTCCTGTTGATAACACTATTCTAACAGATGTGAGAGGGTATCTCACTGTGGTTTTGATTTGCATTTCCCTAATAGCGAGGTTGAGCATTTTTTCGTGTTTGTTGGCTGTTTGTGTATCTTCTTGGGAGAAGTGTCTGCTCAGGTCCTATGCCCATTTTTTGATTGGATCATTTGTTTTTCTATTGTTGTTGTGTTGTATGAGTTCTTTGTTTATTTTGGATATTAGGCCCTTATCGAAGGCGTTGCTTGCAAATATATTTCCCTATTCAGATGGTTGTCTCTTTACCTTGTCGACGGTTTCTTTTGCTGTGCAGAGCTTTTTAGTTTGATGTAGTTCCATTCATTTATTTTTGCTTTTACTTCCCTTGCCGTTGAGGTCAAATTCATAAAATCCTCTTTAAGTCTGAGGTCCTTGAGTTTAGTTCCTATGTTTTCTTCTATGCATTTTATTGTTTCAGGTCTTATATTTAGATCCTTAATCCATTTTGAGTTAATTTTGGTGTGTGGTAATAGACAACAGTCTAGTTTCATTCTTTTGCAGGTGGCTTTCCAGTTTTCCCAGCACCATTTATTGAAGAAGCTTTCCTTTTTCCACTGTATATTTTTGGCTCTTTTGTTGAAAATTATTTGCCTGTATAAGCATGGGTTTACTTCTGGACTCCCATTTCTGTTCCACTGGTCCGCGTGTCTGTTTTTCTGCCAATACCATGCCGTTTTAATTGTTGTTGCTTTGTAGAATAATTTGAAGTCAGGCAGAGTGATGCCTCCCTCCTTGTTCTTTTTTCTCAAGATGGTTTTGGTGACTCAAGGTCTTTCATGCTTCCATACAAATCTGATGAGTTTTTGTTCTATTTCTTTTAAAAATGCCAATGAGATTTTGATGAGGATTGCATTAAATCTGTATAATGCTTTAGGTAATAAGGTCATTTTAACTATGTTGGTTCTTCTAATCCAAAAACTCAGAATATCTTTACATTTCTTTGTATCTTCTTCAATTTATTTTAATAGGATCTTATAGTTTTCATCATATAGGTCCTTCACGTTTTGTTAGATTTATTCCTAGGTATTTTATTCTTTTTATTGCAATTAAAAAAGAAATTATTTTTTCCACTTCTTTTTCTGACAATTCATTATTAGAGTATAGGAACACTATGGACTTTTGAATATTGATTTTGTATCCAGAAACTTTACTGTATTTGCTTATTGTTTCTAGTACTGTTCTTGTGGGTTTTCTATATAGAGAATCGTGTCATCTGCAAATAGTGACAGTTTGACTCCTTCGTTTCCTATTTGGATGCCTTTTATATCTTTCTCTTGTCTGATTGCACTTGCTAGAACCTCCAATGTTACATCGAATCACAGTGGCAGTAGTGGAAAGCCTGTGACAAGGTCTTTATCTGGGGTGAGATTTCCAGTGTTGCCATTTAACAAGGGACTCCAGCCCAGCAAATACAAACCGAATTTTGGCAATGATGAGATGAAGATAAGTACTTACTGAGTATTAAATACCAAGCATTGTTTAAAGTACTTTCCATATACTCTTTAAAATACTCCCAATGACTCCGTGAGGTAGGTACTCTAAATAATCTCATTTTACAGATGAAGCCCAGTGACTTGCCCTAGGTTACATCACTGGAGGGTGGTGGCATGCCCCTTGGCAGTGCAGCTCAGCTCTTCCTGGTTTACTAATACTTTGTATTGCTTCTTCTACTGACTGGCTACTTCTCATAGGTGGAAGAAAGATGTGCAGATGCCCCAGTATTTTACTTATTAAAGGGTGATGCTGTGTGCCTTGGGTGTCAAAGATCCGTTAATTTTGGCATTATTATCTTTATACCCCCTCCCCCCACACCAAGATCTTGATGTCTGGATGTATCATTCAGCCCAGAAACATGTATTATTGACCTATGTTAAGTGTGAGATGCCATGGGAAGGAAAGAATGTGTAACACGCAGTTGCCGCCCTCCAGCTGCCTGTACGACTAGCTGGGGGAATGAAGTCTAGCACCAAGAGACCTGTATAGGCTAAGCACCTTATGAGTTGTATGGGCACTACCTGCAGTTAGAATGAAAATGTCCCTGGCATCCGTGCTAATTCAGATTTGGGGCTAGATGCTTTCCAGTAATCTTCTAAGCGAGAAATTATTCTCATTTTGAGGCAACTGAAGCTCAACAGAATTAAGTAATTTCCCCCAGGTTCCCAGCTACTACGTGGTGGAATTAGAATTTTGACCTGAATCTCACTCACTTTCCATGACCCTTCTCTGCATTTTCGTCTGCTGAATCAGCTGCAGACACTCCCAGGTCTGTGGCCCCTGGAATGGCTTCATAAATTTCCTCCTCGTCCTTGATCATAATTCAGCTGCTTTCTCTGATCTCACTTGGCTACATGTTTGGGAGTTAAAAGCTCATGGTAGGAAGAGGGAGGTGGCTGGGGCTGTGGAGCAATGGGGGTGGGTTTGGGTAAAGCCACCTTCCCTCCCTTTGTGGCTTCCAGAGAGATACCCCAGCACATGTGCCCCCCGGAGTGCTAGGAGGCTGGCCAGCAGATGCAGCCAGGCTTCCTGTCTCCCAAGATTGATGTGGTCTATGGTCAGGACTGTTTTCTTTGGGGTGTGGCAATGTTTACAGTGAGAAAATTGGGTTGGAATTGTTTGGTGCCCAACTCTGAAATTTCCCTTTTCTCCTCTCCCTCTTGACATTGAGCTCTCATTTTGGAGAAGCAGATTCCTGTTCAGAAATGTTCCCAAGGCCCAGAAAGTGGCCAGGCTTCAAGGGATGGGCCCTGACTTGAGAATGAAAGCAAAGGCTGAACTAGCCACAGCGTTGGGTAGGCCAGGCTCTGGGGCCTGGGTCCCTCTGCCTTCATCTCCTTCATCCTGACTGCTTTCTACTGCATTTCTTGTTGACTCGTTAGACACAAATTGGCCTTATTATAGATGAATCCTCCAGAAAACATATTACCATGTATAAGAGACATACCCCTTGTGTGTTCAAGTTCTGAACCCCCAGCAAAAGGGGTTGAACGTGAGTGACGGCAGCCATCATGCATGGAGTCACTACCTCTCGCCTGGGTTACAGCAGAGGGCTCCTCACGGCCTCTGGCCTTCAATGTTTCCTCTCCGATCCATTCTCCACATCATCTGCTAGGCCCTCTTTCAAATGCTGAAGTCCACATGTCTTTGTGAAGCCTACGAGGCCATGCAGTCTGCCAGCCGCCTCCCCCACCAACTCCTCTCTCTTTGCACCTATGGCTGATGCTTCAGCCACATGGAACCATTTCCGGTTCTCTGTAAATCCGGTGCTTTCTTGTCTCCAAGCTTTCATACCTGTTCTGTTTTCCGGCATCGCCTTTCGCCTGCACCCCACCCTCCATCATATTCCCCAATTCCTACTTGTTCCTCAGGTCTCAACCTAAACATCGTTTTCTCTAAGAAGCTTTTCCTGAGCCTCCAATGTCTGGTTTAGGAACTTTTTCTAGTGTTCCTGTGGCACCCTATTCATGACACTTTCATATTCTATGTTACTAGCCTGTTTAACAATTTCTCCGATCGCCCTAGAAACTCCTAGAAAGCAGGGACTGCCTTTTTTTTTTTAATCATTGTTTACTCAGAATCTAGCCCAGCACATAGTAAAAGTTCAAGAAGCAATTTTCAAAAAGAGTAAATGAAATCTCCTATTTCCATGGCAGAATGTTTCTTTATGAACATCCTCCCCACCCCCAGCCTATGAGGTGTGATTATCTTCATGTTAGAGGTGACAGGTGGGTTGACTACCTAACCAAGAACTCTTATAAAGCTTTAGAGGTCAAAGGTGAAAAAATACCCAGGATACTGGCAGCAGATGGGAGATCAGTATCATGGTCACTTTGAATAAAAATGATTTAAATATTAAAAACCATTTAATTCTCCATTGCTACAAAAGTTAATTGGAGAAGGAGTTATTTTTCTTCAGGGAGTAGAATCAACAAAGCCAAGCCCAAGCCCCAAAGTCCCCACTCTGAGCAGATTCACAGAAGGGAAGCCATGATGGGACCAGGTGGGGATGCTGGTCCTTGGTCCTCACACAGGCAGGGCACAAGCATATATTTCTGGAAGGCTGGGAGCGCTTCTCGGTTCCTACAATCAGAGCAAGAAACATTCCCACAACTTGGTGTATCATTATACAAAAGAAGTGAGGTCATTGCTGGCTAGAGCATGTCTCATGTCTGTCTACTTGTCCTATGGGACTCTGAGGACTTTGGTTTGGTTTTCACCAAATGTGCAAGTGCTACCTAGATCCATTAAGTTGGATTTGTGGGTGTGGACTAATAACTATTTTCCAAGAAGCATGTCTTCTGTGATTCAGAGTGCTGCTCTCCAAGTGACAAAAAAAGCTACGTAAGAGTAGCAATCTATTTGCTTTTCACGACAGTATTATTTCATGAAATTCTGCCTCCGTTGGTTTCTGACTTCATTTTTGTACTGTGATAGGGAAGTTGTTATTATCCTAGATAAGGAAATGAAAACTTTGAGGGTTTATGTGGCCTGTGCAAAGTCTCACAGTCACAAGATGGAGAAAGCAGACTCACCACCTCCTTGCTATTCGGGATTCTTTTTCTGGTTTGCCATTACTGTATAACAAAGCACCCTAAAATCTAGTGGTGTTAAACTTTTGCATGTTTTTGTTATGCTCACAAAGTCTTGAGTCAGGAAATCAGACAAGGCTCAGTGGAGATAAATAGCTTCTATCTGTTCCACCATATCTGGGCCCTCACCTGGGAAGACTGGAATAGCTGGGAATGACTCAAATGCCTGGGGCTAGAATCATCGGGACGCTTCCGGACTCAAAGGCTGGGTTGAGCTGGGACTGTTGAGACTGCTGTGCCTGCACATGACCATGTAGTTGGAGTTTCTCACAGCATGGTGCTAGCTTCTCCAAGCGAGTGTGCCAAGAGAGGCAGACAAAAGCTGTACTTTTCCTTCCTACCTAGCTTCAGCTGTCATGTGGCATTGCTTCTGCGATATCCAATTGGTTATGACCAATTCACTCAGACCAGCCCAGATTCAAGAGGACGGGTATTATTCTCTATCTCCTCCAGGGAGATGGGGGTGCGGTGTGGGGGGAACGGGACGAGTGACATTGCAGAAGAGCATGTGAGATGACAGCTCCTGTGACATCTTTGGAAAATACAATCTGTCATAATTCTCAAATTAGTATTTTTTCCCAGTAAATGTACCATTCTGAGTCATCTGGGCATAAGAATGAATTTAACTTAGAAATTCTTTTCACCAAAAGCATCCAATTTTCAGTCATGTAAGTATAGACATGTGCTATCATCTCACATTTCCATGCTCGTGAGACATTGCTAATCAATTGCAGCACTATTTCTATTAAGATAGGGCTCCAGAACCCTCAAGGCAATGCGCTGGGCAAGGAATATTAATCAATGGCAGTGGAGATGTAAATGAAACCTTAATTTGCTTTGTCTGTGGAATATTGCTACTTTCTTACTTTCACAAATGTTTAACATTAGTGTGAAAGCCTGTTTGAAAATAGACCAGTCAATATGTAAATTGATGAAAAATATGTGCTCAATATGGAGAAAATTAATAGCTACTGTTAAATAAATCACAATTGATTTCAGAAAAAGTACAAAGCATATTAATGAAATAATTTTAATGATATTTTTTTAAACTCAGGAGTGAATTAAAGGTTGTTTTCCTTATTTTAATGTCATGGCCCCAGCTTTTTTTCCTGCACTTCAGCTCTTTCCATCTGCCATTTTTCAGCTTCATCTTTAACAGTTCCCTATGTCTGACTTCTACAGCATTTTTCAAAGCACTCTCATTCTTTTATTTAATCTTTGCAACTATGCTGTGAAGTAGGTAAACATGACATTTAGCAGTCAAAATTATTTTCCCCAAATCATACAAGCCACTAATAATAATGTATATTGATCACTTTTTTTAAGTACCAGATACCATTTAATCACTTTATATACACCATGTCATTTAATGCTATCACGACCCTAAAGGTGGATATTAGTAGCTCCATTTTACAGATGAGGAAATGGAGACTGTAAGAAATTAAGTAATTTGTTTAAGGTTGAAATTAGCAAGGGGTGGGACTGAGATCTGAAACTGAGTCGAGCAGATTATAAAGTTCAAGTAAAATCTATAACTAGCACCAAGGCCTTGGTTACTTTCTTTGGGAGATAAAAACTCTTTCACATCGATTTTTTTTAAATAATGATTTTAGCAAGAGGAACTAATAAAACGTTTTTTAAATATATTTTTTTTATTTTTAGTATAGTTGGTATATAATATTATATTACTTTCAGGTGTTATAACTATCAGTTGTACTTCTTAATTCTTTCCCCCTTTTATCCTTAATCGGGCTCTCTCTTATGTGTGTCTTGATGTGAACCCCTTTGGGTTCATCTTGTTTGGGACTCTCCACTTCCTGGGCTTGTATATCTATTTCCTTTGCCAGGTTAAGGGATTTTTTTCATCATCATTTCTTCAATTTTTTTCAATTTCTTGCTCGCTCTCTCTTTTTGGTATCTGTATGATGTGAATATTGGTATGCTTGATATTGTCGCAGAGGCCCCTTAAACTATTCTCATTTTTTTGGATTCTTTTTTCTTGTTGCTGTTCCTATTGGGTGTTTTTTGCTATCTTATCTTCTAAATCATGAATCCAGTCCTCTGCTTCATCTAATCTACTATTGATTCTTTCTAAGGTATTCTTCATTTCAGTCATGTTGTCTACGCCACCCAATTCCCTTTCTAAGGGAAACTAGCTCCTGCTAAAGGGTTGAGAGGATATGGCCATGCTTTGTGCCATGAGCCACCATCATATTTCCCGCCTGGACCAGGGGCAAGCACCTACTCAAGGACAGCCAATCCAATGCCTAGTCATAGCCTATCATTATGATCTATGGCTTAGTTCAAAAAAATGAGCTACAATAATCCGGCTCTCTCTTGGTAAGAGGTAAGACAATTTGCTTGATCTACCTAGCCAGGTGTAAGACTCTTTCCTCTGGATGACCACAACACCTTATATCTCCTTAGAGTAGTCACTAGAGGAGAAGAATGGTGTGTCAACCAAAATTAATATTAGACTATAATAAGGAATAAAAGCACTTATTTGAGCAAAGAGAGCTGTAGCCTGGGAGACGCTGATTCATGTAGCAACCTAAATCGTGGTCTGCTGAGACAAAGGAGAGACCGCCTTTTACAGAGGAACTTCTCAACCACTGTTCTCATTTTGGTCCATTTAATGAAAATGAGGCTTTCAAACTGTGCAGTTCTGATTGGTCCAGGCAGGTCACAGTCTATTGGCTGGATGGGAGCATGGCAACCAAAAAAGGATGGCTGCTGAAAGAGGAACTTCTCTGCAGTGGTCAAGTCAGAGGTCAACTCAGACAATGGCCATTAAGAGGCAGGATGGTGCAGCAGGTTAGAAATTCAGTTTGTGGTTCTTCCTGGGGTGCAAGTTTCAGGAGAGGGCCGTGTCAGCAAATGACAGCTAGGCTCTATTTTAAATTGAGGCCCATTTAACCACAGGGAGTCTGTCTTGATGGGTAAATTGCTTCTCAGGTTTCACAGGTATCCTGCATTATATTCCTAGGGTCTAATTCAGTGTCTGGCCTATGGTAGGGGTTCAGTAAATGTGTAATGAGGCCATAAACTCAGGCAAGAAAAATACACATTTTTACAATTATCTTAAGGCAATTTAAATCTGGCACTGACTCCCATTCTACTAAGCTGTCAAGATTTTTTTTTTTAATGAGATACTTTACATTACTCATCTAATGCTCGCAATAGAAACTGTATGATTTTTTATTCCCATTTTCTTGTAGAAAAAGCAAAGGTGCAGAGAGTTGAGGTAACTTGTTTGAGGTCACAGTGGTAATAAATGACAGGTATCAGATAAAATGTAGGAGGTCAAGTCCTTGCTTTTTATCACTACCTCTCAGATTTCATCTCAGTCATTGCTGTGATGTACCAATGGATGATGAATAAGACACTCTACTGACGTATAACTCCTTTTTGCTATTGATTGGTCCCTCTCTTTATCATTCTTTAGCACTTATTTTGTTCATGTTTAACTTATCCAAACCTTTGACAACAAACTTCTTATAGAGTGATAATTCAAGCTAACAATGAGTACTTGCCTTGTGCCAGGTACTCTTCCAAAGAATGTGGAGAAAAATTGATTAAATACGGTTGAAATTTATATATTTTGAAATATTAATTCAACTTGCTGTTAGCTCAAAAAGGGATTCTTTTTTAATGCCGAGATGCTTTCCTCCTTTTGAAAAATTTAACTTTAGAGTAAAATTTTCCTGATTGTCAAGTCAAGCTCTTACATGCTTTCCCTTGGAAGGTAGAATTTAAGTCATGGAGTAATATTGGTTATAAATTATCTGGATATTTTCTATAGATCATGTAAAGTGTGATGGACAAAACCTGAACAGTATGCTTATAACAGTTTGTTTGTTTTTTTTAATGGATCTTATTCTTCAACAGACTGTACTTGGTCATTTGGAATATTTTGTGATACCATGAATTAAAATCACACTGGTAAACTCAGCATGGTGAGCGAGCTGTTTTCCCCACTGCTCCATGAGATGATTGTTATTATCCCCATTTTACTGATGAGAAAACTGAGACCCAGAGAGGGTATAACTTGTTCAAGGTCATGTAGCCGTAAGTGGCAGTTAGACTCTAGAGTTCTTTTTTTTTCTTAATTGAGATAAAATCCATATATCAAGAAATTGTAAAGTGTACAATTCCTTGGTTTCTAGGGTAGTCACAAGGTTGTGCAACCATCACCACTACTCAACTCTAGAATATCTCCTTTGCTCCTAAAAAAAAAATTAGCAATCACTCCCCATTCCCCTTCCTGCCAGCCCCTGACAACCACAAATCTACATTCTGTCTCTATGGATTTGCCTGATCTGGACATTTCATGCAAATCGAATTGCAAGATGTGTGGCCTTTTGTGTCTGTAGAGCTCTTATTTTAACACAAAACAAATACCCTTAGATTAGACTATGAGCTCCTCTAGCATAGAGATACTTCTCTTCATCTCTGTCTTCGCAGAGCTCTGAATTCACTGTGCTTATTAAATGAATGACTGAATATGCAAATGAGTATCGATACTAAATAAGCTAAGAGTCTGATGTTCGCTGAGCTCCCACTCTGGGCCTGGCACAGTGCTAACTGCTTTGCACTTCACCCTCATAACACTTTCATGAGATGAGTACTGTGATAGACCCATTTTACAGATGGGAAAACAGGGAGCTTAAATAACTAGCCACAAGTCTTAGATTGTGTGTGGTAGAGCCAGACTTTGAACTTTGTCCCTGGTCCCTGAGCCTGCATTTCTAAACTGCATGCAAAGGAAAGTCCTTGAGAAATAGGATGTAACTTCTGTCTGCAGCAAGAAAATACAGGTCCCATACTGTTTATATTTATCGAGCCCGTATTATGTGCCAGCCACTGCACTATGTTGGAGGTCACACTCTAGTTAAGAATAAAGGTAATGAAATCAACAGTGGCAATTCTCTGTGACAGGCCCTGGGGTGGACGTATGTGTGCATCCAGAGCTGCAGGAATGGTGGTTCTAAGGTGCATGCCCAGGACACACAGCCCAGGGCCTAAACCAAGCTTCCTATCCTCTGCTGTTAGAAAAACATCTCCATGTTTGAGCTTATAGGGCTTATTGTCACCCTCCTCAGCTCCCTGAGGGGCTGCCTGGGAAAGATGCCTGGACTTGGTTGCTTACCTGGCTTGTCAGGGCACAGGTAGAGAGCCCTGCCCTGGCTAGGACTGTCAAGACCCTGCTTTGTCTCTCAGGAAAGCAGGCAGGCAAGCTGGCCTTCTCTCCCTGCTGCAGGGCAGGGCGGAGCTGCCAACCAGCTAGCTCAGCGCTTCTGGCCTGCTCGTGGCTTCTCTCTTCTCATAAAGACTACTGTGTTGGATCTGTTTTTCTAAGTTGGATGGTTATTTGATTTCACCTCAGAACTCAGTGCCAGCATTTCATGTTGCTTGCATTACCATGCAGACCATGGTGTGAGAAGGAATTAGGGTTCCTGGGGCACAATCAGAGACTGCACTCCTCCATTCAGGCAAGTGGAGTCAGGAGAGGCTTCCCACACCCTTTGTCCAAGCCGTTCCAGGCCTGGGCCTGCTCAGCAAGAGAGCGGAGAGGCTCTGGTGTCAGGAGGAGCCCAGGCTCCACTAGTCCACATAACTACCATGATATGCCACAGATTGGGATGAAAACCAACCCAGAGCTTGTCCTTGATTCCCTTCTCCCTTTCCCTATTTTCTCTGTCTTGATCCAGCATGCAGGGTCTGGGCAAACTGAGAGGGGTATCATGTGTGCGAGGTTGTGCCAGGATATAGGATCCCAAGGCCAGGCTGGGCCTAAGAGATGGAGAGAAATCATCAGTGGGGGCAGCCAGGGGCCTTGTAAGTAAAGGAAATCCCACACTCAGTTGAGAGGGAAGCAGAAGTTCCAAGCTAGAGAACTGATGCAAATATCAGAACTATAGCTGGCTCAGTTCTGGCCATAGACAGGAAGAGGAATCATGAGGATAGAAACCAGGAGAGTCAGGAACAAGTTTGGAAGGAGTCAGGAATGCTTCGGTGGCCAGTGGCCAGTTAAAGATCTATGTAGCCATTGCCGGGGAAAAGAGATGGCAGAAACTTTCCATATGGGGTTGTGAACATATGCTCAGTGGATATCTCTCTGGGTGAATCCCAGATTGAGGGTCTCCAGAAAAGTCTTGTGTTTCTTTCTCCCAGGTACTCCCAGGGTATGACTAGTCTGGAACCCTTTTTAAAGTTGAAAATTTCAGGACCATGCAAGTAGAATGAATATCAGCCCCAAACCCATGAGAAGACTCATGTTTATAAAGTCTCAAAGGAGAGGCTTTTTTTCCACCCAGATCCTAGGCCAAGACATAAATTCTTTCTTATTCTCTCCACAGTAATGGATGCGTTGTTTTTTTCTAGTCTGTTATTTCACTATTCACTGAAGTGCCCAGCTCTATGTGGGGTGTAGGTGTCTCTTGTTACCTAAGATCAGAAGAACTTTCCGAGGGATCTGCAGCTTCAGTTACTCACTGGACCCTCTGTTTTTTAGTATCCTACTTGCCTTTGTCCGGGAGCATTTCTCATACTTCTTTTGCATGTTGTACTGTACATTTAAAAAGATCTTTGCTGTGGTTTATTGAGTGTTTCTAGATATTTTTAAGTAGTTAAGAGGTGTTTCAGTTCACCTAGAATCTAAACTTTTTTCTGCTTCTACGCTTGCTTCTTCCATTTAAGTCTTACAAGAGCCAGCATGATCTTTAAAAAACAAACAAAACAAAACAAACAAAAACTTTGTTGTTTTTCACTAGCATACAACCCTTCAGCAGTTTCTTATAGCTCTCTGCTAATTACGATACTGTTTTGTCAATGTTTTTGTACATCCCACTATCTTTTCCATTTCTCTTTCATAATCAGCACCACTTTTGGGAGAAACACCTCTCATATCCACATGGTTCTATGGCTGCCAGTGATGTTAGTGCCTTCTCTTCTTTCTTTGCCCTCCACTCCAATTCTAGTTACTGCAATAGGTACATGGCCGAGGTTAGGCTAATCATTACACCACATTCCTTTGGACATACTAATTAGTTTAATGGGTAGACATGTGACCCAGACTGGGCCAATCAGAGTATTTCCCCGACTTTTTTGTCTAAATGGAGATAGAGAGGTAGCTTCCTCTTCCTTTTGGATCATAGGTTGTAAAGATGTGGGTCTAGTGAATATTAGTTACTATTTTCCTACCAGATTGATAGAATCTGTCATTGCAGGAGAAATTAGACCAACTTATAAATTCAGAAATAAGCAAAGGCAATGAATTTGTTGAATGGCAAGTTTAAATGACACTATTTGAACTCCTGGATCCAGCCATACCTGAAGCTTTAACTCAAGACTTCTCAATTATATAAACCAACAAACCAATAAATTGCTTTTCACTTAAATTGTTTGCATTAGGTCTTTGTCATACGTAACAAAAAGAGACTTGACCAATACAGGGTCCAGTCCTTCTCAGCATTCTAAGGCCTTCCATGATCTGGTTGCTGCCTAGTTCTCCACCCTCTCCTCATGCCACTCTTTTTCTCCTTCGGTAGTCCATCAGTTCAAAACTTATTTCATTTCTCCTAATGTGCCAAGCTCCTTCCTGTCTTAGGGTCTTCAGGCACGTTGTTCTAAATCACTTTGGCAAATTCCTACATGTCCTTCAGGTGTCTGCATATATGCCATGTCCTTCAGGAAGACTTTCCTGACCGATTAACTAGACCAGAGTTTTCCTCTTCCCTTCTGCATTATATAGTCCCACAGCAACCTGTGCTTTTCCTTCCTAACACTCATCACATTATTAATAAACAAATTCCTTGTTTACAATGAGACAGTTCTGTGTTTATAGTCTATCTTCTCTGTTGAAGTATAAGCCTTATGAAATTAGGGCCCATTTGTCTTGATTGTCATTGTGTATCCAATGCCTAGCCCAGTGCTTGACACAAAGTAGGTGCTTAGTAAATATTTGGCAAATGAAAAGAATAGTAAGTGGTTCAGTGTTTGACTTGGAAGCCTATGCTTTTGATCTCCTTGGGCTTTGTTAACTAATGAACACTGGCAGTCCCAGTTTGTGATGTGACCACAGAAGGCTCCCTGGGGGAGGTAGAGAACCTAATGTGTAATTTAGTCAGGTATTCTGAGCTGGATTTCTGCCTGGCCAGGCCAGAGTGGACCTTGCTCCCAGGAGATGGCAGTGTTGTACAGTTTTTGACTCTCCGAGGCTCCCAAATTTACTTCTGAGGCCTTGAGGCCTCTGGAAGTCTTCGGACTGGACTTTGACCCCTCCCTCCCTGGGGGCCACAGTCCTCTGAAAGAGCTGTGTATTCCCAACAGCTCAGAAACGGGCCTTTATTTCAGAGACTGGTCATCCCTCAATCCAAGATAAACAACCCCCCAACTGATTGATTGATTGATCTGGTTCAGTCTTCTTTTCAAGAACTACATCTTTCTCAGGGCAGCTCCAAGGCTGCCTGTCAGCCTTTATGCTCTACGAACTTCTAGGAGAGAATACTTAAGCCACAGAGTCCGTATCTCCTGGGGCTGTAGAAGATTCTCCCTACTCATACTTTCTCTCAAATCCAGAGGCTGCTACTAAGATTGCAAAATAGCACAACTTCCAACGTGGACCCACAAGTGGACAGTCCTCTGTTCAGATCCTGGCTCTAACACTTATTGGGTGACCAAGGATAAATACCTGCTCTCTCTCAGTGAAAGAATAGTAATGTCTACTATTCAGGCTTGTGCTGAGTGATAGAGCCAAGAGTTTGGAGACCATGTGGTATCCTGCGTGGAGCACAGTGCTTAGTAAATATTAGTTCCCTTCCCTCTGCCTTGCCCCCTCCAATCCCCACCAATGTGGGGCCACTTGCAAAGGGAAAAAACGTGAGAAAGCCTGCTCAGTAGGTTTTTACAAATGTAGCAAATGCCTAAAAATAATAATTTTCTTCACTTCCCCCAAGCACCTTCCTATCCCCAGTGTGACTGTAAAGCCAGATTAAAAAGTGCCGATGGTCATTGGAACACGCCCCAGTCAGATAAACCCACATCACCAGTCCCATCCTGGTGAGCCTGCTTCTACTGCTCCCCACCAAGGCAAACCAGGTGCTCCTGGGAGTCTTGAGATCTACCCTGGCCCAGAGGCCTTGGCTCCTTTTCAGTTCATTTCTTTCTTTTGTGGTGGAGCATCTGGGCTGTAGCGCTGGAAGTATTTTGGCCCTGGTGCGGGGCCCTTATCTCCGGGCTGTGTGAGCCCCATTCCTGCCATGTCAGAACCCATTAGAGGCCACTCTGCTGAGGCTTTTGAAGGAGTAATCGGTTTGTAGAGGGAAGGGGCCGTGCCAAGCCAGGCCAGATGGAGTAAGTAATGAAGGCCCCAGATTAATCTCACTTGTCTCTTTTTTCCAATATGAAGGCTCAACCCAAGGGCTTGGCAGTCTCAAGACAAATTATACTTGTCAGCTTCAAAGCACAAGTTCCCTTCCAAGTCGGCATGTTTGTGCTTTCTCTTTCTCTCCCCGTCTCTTTCTCCCTCTCTTGAAAGAAAAAAAAAAGAAACTGGAGTAAAAAATGGGGTGCATATGACATGCTGTGATCGTTTTGCATCATTGTAATAATAAGAGCTCCCATTAGGCATTTACTGTGTACTAGGCAACATACTGAGTCCTTCAACTCATTTATTTCTCACCATAACCCTACAAAACAGGAATATACTAGTATCCCCATTTTACAGATCAGGAAACCAAAGTTCAGAGAGGATGACTGACTCAAGGTCATACAGTCTGTAAATCGTGGAGCAAGGACTCAAACCTAGGTTCCTGTTACTCCAACCACTATACTTTACACAAACTCTAGTTTTCAGAGCCTTTGATCTCTCTATTTGTCTTTGCCTGAGGGAAGAATCCAGCTCTCAAGCCAAGAACACAGTTTCCTGCTCCTTCTCATTGTTAAAAATTTCCCTGGAGTCTTGGGCTGAAAGCAAGGAGTAAGTAAGGTTTGGGTTCCCAGAGAAACATTTCCTGAAGTATTCTTAATAAAATCCTAGTCTTTGAGATATAGGGGACCAAACATTCTGAGGTTAAATCAATTTGAGAAGCACTACATATAATTGATCTTTCTAGAGTCACACGGTATGTGAGCAGGCAAGAAGTCCTGAAAGTAAAGAAACCCAGTGAGCTTTGTTTTACCCCATTTCTCTAAATTATTTGACCCAGGAATGTTTGTCAAAGCACATTCTAGGAACATTCATGGAAGTGAGTCCTCAGAAATCAATCTGCTCCAGCGCCCTGCTGCTTAAAGTACTGTGCTCCGACCAGCACAGCAGAGACACCTGGTGCTCACTAGAAATGCAGATCTCAGGTCACGCCCTAGACCCACTGAATTTCCAGGTGCTGTGAGGCACTAACATCTGGGAAGCCCTGATCTAGATTAGGGTAGAGCCAAACCAAGGTCAGTAGACCTGGTAGTTTACTAAGCCTCATCAAGCCGCCCGGTTTTCAAAGGATGTCAACATGAGTGTTGTACATTAGGAAAACTAAATTAGAAAGAAGGATCAGTTTCTCCCTTGTCCAAATAGCCCCAGCCCCACAACTAAACATAAACATAACATGGAGAAAGAACGCTATGGGACACGGCCCACCTATAAGTTTTTAGTAATTCCTCATTAAGAAGAGTTAGCTCTATAAACACTTGTTTTCTCCTTCATTTCATACATGCTGCCCCAGAACTGAGTTCCTACCACTTTGGTTAAAAATTTCCAGACATTCGTGCTGAGCTGGATCTGGCAACCCCACCGTCCTCCATGCTCACAGCCCTGCCCAAGTGTAAGTGTTTTACCTATAACCCCTGAGGGAGGGATAGTCCCATGTGCCATAGCAACCCATTGTGTGTTCCTCCCAAATCTCAGTTGGGCCAGGAGCAATTGGACCACAGAGAGGCATTTGACTATATACTGTCAAGCAAAATGATGCTCCCTGGGGCAAAGTATGATTTATACAAGACAGTGAAAAAAAGCAATGACTGCCTGAGTTAAAAGGTTCTAACGCAGAGAAAAGCTGCACTGGACATGCACAGGCAAAGTGTTAGTCAACATTAGGACTGAGCAGAAACTGAAGAAGCGGTGGCTATGAGGTGGAGGAAAGATACAACAGAAGGTGAGAACGATGGGGAAAGAACAGCAGATACGTGCAGAGCCTGTGCGTGCTTGAGGGAGAGCCGTGGCAATGAGTCATACCTCGTACTGGTTTGCTGCGGCTGCTGTAACAGATGACCAGAAACTTGATGGCTTAAAACAACAGAAATTTATTCTCTCATAGTTCCAAGGAGGCAGAAGTCTGAAATCATGATGTCTCCAGGGCCATACTCCCTCTAGAAGCTCTAGGGAAGAATCCTTTCTTGCCTCTTTCATCTTCTGGTGGCTGCCAGCATTCCTCGGCTTGTGGCAGCATCACTCCAGCCTCTGCCTGCTCCTCTGTGTCAAACATCCTTCTGTCACTCTTAAAATATATTCGTAATTGCATTTAGGGCCCACTTGGATAGTACGGAATAACCTCTCCATCTGAAGATCCTAAATTTAGTCATGTCTGCAAAGTCCTTTGGCCAAATAAGGTAATAGCTATGAACTAGTTTTTGTCCCTTCCCCTCTCATTCTCCATTCCTGTGCTAAAGCCCTAACACTCAATGTGACTGTTTTTAGAGACAGAGCTTTTAGGAGCTAATTAAGGTTAAATGAGGTCATACGTGTGGGATCCTAATCGGATAGGATTGGTGGCCTTAGAAGAAGAGAGACTGCTTTCCACGTGCACACACCGAAAAAGCCCATGATGGGACATGGGAAGAAGGTATCTGTCTGCAAACAAGAAGAGAGCTCTCATCAGGAACCAAGTTGACCAGCACCTCGATGTTGGATTTCCCAGCCTCCAGAACTATGAGAAATTAATTTCTACTATTTAAACCACCCAGTATTTGATGTTTTGTCATGGCAACCTGAGCTGACTAATACAGTAATGCTTACAGGTTCCATTAGGACCCAATATCTTTGGGGGTCATTATCCAGCCTATTACTTACTTTAAGCCCAGGATCCTTGCCTTGGTCTATAGTGGCTTTCCAGTGTCTGTTCATACTGGAGTCTGGAGTCAGCTCTTCTTGCTTTCTTTTTGCATTCTGAGATGGGGCTCATTCGGAGCAAGTCTCTGTTCTTTGCGATCCTGCTGACCCAAAACACATACACATACTTACATGATGTGTTCTGGGAGACCAGCTGTCCTAAATCTCACCTCTCCTCTGAAGTAAAATTTCAATATTTCATTCCTCTGTGATACACGTTGCCTGCGGCTTATCTTTTTCTTTCCCTCCCCCCTCTTTAATTCCTCCCACCCACTTCCACCCCTGACCTAAGGATGTTGCCATTTCCCCTTAAGTATTAGCTCTCTGAAGGCAGGATGTCTCTTCCCACACACTCACACCAGGGTGCACCTGGGCCCTGGTGGACCAGGAATATGGTCCGTGTCTCCACCTGAGAGGTGAACCCAGGACCTTCTGTGTGTAAAGCAGACATGCTAATTACTACACTATGGAGCCACCTCCTACATTTTTCTTTCAAAATGAGCATATTTCTAGGAAAGATAACAGCTTAAGCCTATATCAGTCAGAGTCCAGTTGGGAAACAGAACTCAACAGAGGGGATTTAATTCAGGGAATTTGTTACAGAGATGTTCAAAGGGTTGAAAGTACAACCAGAGGAAGGTGAGGTTACCCAGAAAGAACTGAATTATCAGAGCCGAGGACCAGAACTGCCTGGTGAGAGCTAGAATTTTGGGCTATCTGAGGGGCACCTTGGGCTGGGTCATCAGGTAAGAGCCCGCAGCAGTTGCTGCCTGACGAGAGCCAAGCCCACTGAGAGAAGGGTGCTCAATGGGAAGTGGAATCACAGAGGAGATGCCACTAGAGCTCCAGATGCTGCCTGGAGCTGAGACAGGGGGAGCAAAACACCCTGACTTCTCTTCAATCTATGCCTTCCCACTACTGCCTCCCACTGGCTGAACCAGGCAAATCCTGTGGGCAAAGGAACCTAAGAAATGTTTGCAAGGATGGCAATGAGATTCAGGGATAAGGGTGGGGATGGATCAGAGAGCCAGCAGGCAAAGAACTGTCACGGAGCCCTAGACACCCATGTGAGGCACCTGATGGGTTTTTCCTTGAGAATGGGCCTGCAGCAGGGAACAAAGGGAAGGTGGTGGGGAGAGAGTGAGAACACTAATGGGCTAGAGAGGAACCATGGGTGAAGTATGGAGCATCTACTCCCCAGCGTTGCCAGGTGTCCAGCCTGACTCTCTTGTCTCTGACCTTTACATGCTTCCAGCATATCCAACTACTGCACTGCCAGAATCAAATGTAAGCCCCGCTACGGGCAATCTCCAGTATCCACTCAGACTGTCTCAACAAACTCACACAGACCCACCCTAGCTCTTGACATCCACTTCAGGCCAACTCTCATTAGGGAGGTTGAAGACACGCCTTTTTGGTTTTAGCCCCAGGCCCTTTCCTGGTCCTGGTTCCATTACTTATTTCTCCACAAGCTGACACAGAGATGCTGCCAAAAGGAGCATGACAATGGCTGATTCCTTGTAGGAAGACCTGTAAACTTATCTTAACTGGCTGGATGAAGTCACAAGCGATTATGTGACTACTGTATGCTCTTTGCTGTATTGGGCCACAGGAATGCACGCAGGTCACTGAACAGGAGCTTGTCCCATTTTCTAGGTAATCCCTCCTCAAAGGTCACTGAGAAATTAGCTCCCTTTCTTCCTTTTTTCTATACACCATTAAATATTTATGTGCCAACTAGGAATGCAATGGTGAGCCAGAAAGGACATCCTCTATGTCATTAAGGAATCCCAGTTTGGTGAGGTTGAAAGAAGTACAGTTATAGTTTAATGAAAGAGGCCTGGGGGAAGGGGAAAGGGTTGGCCAGAAAAACACGATGGAATTGATTCCTGGAAGGGTTTAGTGCAAAAACAGTTACATTTGGATTTCAGTATAAGTAGGTTCCAGATATTACATGGGACAAACTTGTACTAAAAATATACTTATTGTTTATCTGAAATTCAAATTCAACTGGGAGGCAAAAAGAATCCTTTTTCTTTTGCCTCCTCGAAAGCAAAATGGATCACCAGAAGCTCTTCTGGTGTCATCTGCGAAAATTCAGCTAGTATTCTTGTTTTTGTCATGTCTGCCCAAACTGACACGGCCAGATCCAAAAATATGGCCTCAATATGTTCACCAGTGTTTCCATAAGTATGAGAAGGATATAAGCTTCATCGAGTTAGACTAAAGGCTCTTCCTTGAGTGGATCATCCAAGACATCTATCTGATGAAAGAAACAGTGCCAACTCCCCGTACATTAAACAACAAAAACCGAAAGAATTTGAAATATTTAATTGGTTATAGAAATCTCCTTTTTAAAGTTTACGGTTATCTTTCAATGGATTCATCTTCAAAATATGTGACTTATTTCCCCTCAGTTATTTAAAAATATTCGTGCTGGAAAAAAAAGGGAGGATTCTTTCTTTCTGCCTCTCTTCCAACTGGGATATCGGTATTCTCCCACCTTTAAACTTAGACTCAGACTGGAACTATACCATCAGCTCTCCTGGGTTTCCAAAAGCAGATATTGAACTTCTCAGCCTCCACAATCGACATGAGAGTTAATTCCTTACAGTAAATCTCTTCATGTATACATCTCTGTACACACACACACACGCACACACACTATTGGTTATTTTTCTCTGGAGAACTCAGATGAAATTACTGTTTTCTCTCTTTTAATAAATAATCCCTAGGCATCCATATGCTCAAGTTAAAATTCTAGGCGTTATCGTTCAATTCTTCCTATCCAATGGTATCAACCTAACCTCAGAAAAATATCTTTAACTTCCCACTTTTCTCCACAGTTAACGCCACAATCCAAGGCACCATCATCTCCCACCCGGACTAGAGCAGTGGCTTTCATTTAACAGTGCTGCTACTTCTAGTCCTGCCTCACCTTTATTCCCCATATAGCAGCCAAAGTGAACTCTTAAAAACTAAATCACAACATATCACTCCCCTGTTTAAAACCCTCTGATGGCTTCACAGAACACTTAGAATAAACTTCAACCATCTAGCCCTAGCTCATAAACCCCCCACGATCTCTCCCCCAACTATCTCTTCAACTCTTTACCTTGACTTCTCTTGATTCCTCATGCATTCCAACCCCCTTTCTGACTGACGCTTTGCACTAGCTGTTTCCTCTTTCCAGAATGCCCTCCATCCCCAGCTCCTTTGCCAATATTCTCTTGAGGCAAATGCCTCTTTCTCGGAGAAGCTTTCCCTGACCAATCATTCCTGAGTAGCTACTTAGTCATTATCACATTACCGTATTGCAATTGCCAGCATCATCAGCATTTATTACTAACAAAACGTTTTACTGTTTTTTTTGTTGTTGTTTATGTCTTTCTTTCTTTTTTATTTTCCCTTCACCAGAGTTCACTACTCTGTATCTAGTTCCTAAAACAATACCCTGGCCATAGTAGGCATGTGATAGCATTTGTCAAATGACTGTTATGTGGCATTGAGATGTTTCTAAATGCCTCTTTGGAGCACGTGGATAGATCAACCTGATTTAAAATGTATCAGGTTAGACATAGCTGGTACATAGCTGATATTTATAGGAAACACCTTCGGGCATATCCTATGCCAGATCCCCTTAGCCCACTTCTGATTTCAGCTACAGCTTTGGTGGGCAGCTCTGTCATGTTGATCAATAAACTGTTCTAAGGGCTTTTGCAAAAAAAAGAAAAAAAGAAAAAGAAAAAAGAAAAAAAAACAGAAAAGGGAAGGAGAGGGAAGAAAAGGAAAAAGAAAGGAGAGGAGAGGAGAGGAAAAAGAAAAAGGCACAGGCAGACCCCAGAAGAGCTGGAGAGTTCATGGTTCATGTCCCTGGGGCAAACTGCAACTCTGGGAAAGAGGAGTTGATGAATAAAAGGCCTCCAGTCATCCGCTGCTATTCCGAGGAGTATTCTCGCCTTCCTCAGGAAGTCCGCAGCAGAAGTGAACCACAGCTGCCCATGGAAGCAACTAGCTCACACCCTGCATGGCTTTTCCTCCTCCTCTATCTTATTTTCCACCCCTCTCACTGCCTCTTGTTTTCTTTCTCACCTCCAAATAAACAACCGGCATCTAAATTCTTGTCCCGGGTTCTGCTTTCAGGGATACCCGAACTAAGATAGTGCTTCACAGTTCTTGAGTGCATGAATGATTGATTCAATGATGACAGACAGTTTCAAAGCAACTTAAGAAGAGTTTCTTACCAGAGTCTTGGAAAATGTTTTTAAAAGCTATGCTCAACTGCATTCATAGCCTATATGTTTTTGTTATGCTCCTTCTCATTTGTATGGAAAATATCCATTTATCAAAGGATAACTCATATTTGCATACTTAAGTTTCCAAGGTGCTTTCTCTCTCAAGGAGCTTATTTGACTGTTGGATGACTCATTTTCCCAGTCTGTGTAACTTTGACCAAAACACCTTAATTTTGGTCTCCCCACATGTAAAATGAATATGCTAGTTAGATAGTTTTTGATTTTGGTGTGCATTTCTGTACGGAGGTTCTGTAAATCTATATGCAAGTCTAGATAGTGTTCGCTGATGGCCGAAACAAAAACAAAGAGTTGGGAAGTTGCTCAAAAGGTCCTCGAAGACCCTGCTGCAGGCTGGGCTCCCACATGCTTGCTCGCTCTGAAGCCCTAGCATGACTGTTCCAGGCTTGGGGATTCTCTCAATTATTGTGGCTCTTGCCAGATTGTTCTGTCAGCAATGTAGCTCCCACCTAGGGCCTGGAGAAGTGGTAGGGGTGGGGAGGAGAGGAAAGAAGCTGAATAAACCCTGTCCTAAATCCGAGGGACACACAGGGCTCGCCTTGGCATTGGCGCTGGAGTCCTCAAAACTCTTGCTGGTCAGGGTGTCTTAGGGCCAGAAGCAAGGACATTGAAGGGAAGGAAGTTCAGACCAAGTATCGTGGGGGCAGATAGAAGGGACTTAAGGGGTAGGCCAGGCAGGGGCCCATCAGGATGCTGATCTATAAAGGGGACTAAGGCATCACTGGACGAAGTTGGCAAAATCTTAATTGGGCCTGTTCTTGCTGAGGGAGATGGCATCTATCGTCAGGAGTGAAAAGTGCCCTCGGTAGCCCCAGCCAGTCTCTGCTGAGTTTTTATGAAACTCACAGTTGCTCACAATCTGGTAAAGTTCTAAAAACCATAGAATGATTGCATGATTAGTGCTGTTTACTGGGAATTTATGATTTCTTTTATTATCTAAATTTTAAAATCCTTTTAAGTGACTGCTTTAAAAATTCACTTTGGGAAGTCAGCAGAACTGAAGAGAGAACCAGAAATTCTGAAAGGAGGAACATTCCGTCAAATTTTTCTAAACATTGATTTTGCTTTAGCCTGTAGACAAGACCTAGTAATTAAGTTGTTTCTGTAAATATTATTTATTCATAGGAAATTAGTATTTATTCATAGTATTTATCCATAGAAAATCCCAACTCCCACTTAATAACTGTTGAATAAATAATCAGAGATTAGTGATTCGAAGGTGCAGCAAGTGATTGCTGCCTGGGTGTTCCCCCGAGGGCAGAGATGCTTTGTGCATAACTTCCCTTGATTGGGGTTCTCCCAGAGGCTAACTTCGAAACCAGGAAAGTATAAACAGTTTATTTAGGAGGTGATCCCAGCACTGGTAGGGGAGTGGGGAAGCGAGACAGGGAAGGGAAGGCAGCAGAGGAAGAATGTGTTTTCAATCACCTTATCATTGTGGGAAACTGGAGCTTGACTCCACTGGGGAACTCTGGGGGCCAATACAGAAGACCAGCCCTAGAGTTAGCCTGCTTGAGGAGCCCAGAAACTGGAGAATTATACATCAACTCCCACAAATCACAGGTAGAGGACACCCAGAGGGTGTGGATTCTAGGAATTTTCTGTCCTGCTTCATATGGAGGCAGAGCAGGCTTCCCCTATTAAAAAAAGAAGAAGAAGGAGAAGGAGAAGAAAACCGTAAGGCCAAGAGGTGCACATGTTGAATGGCTGTGGGGCCAGCTCCCCCTGAAATGGGAAGGTCTGAGGGGGTATAGGTGGGCACCAACAGCATCTGCTGCCCTGTAGTCTTGCCAGCCCCTAGTACAGTGCCTGGCCACAGCTGCCACTCAGTATTTTTCCACTAAATGAATTAATTTGCAGCTGATTGCATTTTAGAAAGGCCACAGTGGAGGCCGAAGAGGTAACCCCTGAGCGTGACATGCAATGACAGGGCACCCAAGTGCAGTAATTTCTCTATGCCTCAGGCTTTTAGATACTACTATAAGACAACTCTGACACGGGGTGATCTTAGAACCCCATTCTAATGGAGATGATAAAAGAACTTGAAAACTGTAAAAAAAAAAGCTAAAGCTAAGAGGCAAAAAAGATTCTAACCAAGATTCACAACACTTTCCACAGATCTCCAGGAAATGTGCCGGACCAATGCAGAGTTTGAGTCCTAGACCCAGAATTACAAGTAGTCCCTGATTGAGAGACCAAACCATTTGGTTTGAGAGGCAGTGCTCTATCACCCCATTCTCCCAGCCCTCCAAATCCACTGGGCAGATTTTGATTCAGTAGGTCTGGGGGTGCTGAGACTGCATTTCTGCAAGTTTCCAGGTGGTTCCTGCTGGTCTGTTCTCACACATTTGAGTAGCAAGGAATAGTTAATAGCTGATTTGAGTTTACTTGACCCCTAGAGGACCCCAAAAGCTGAAATGAGGACCAGGTAAGAAGACTACCAAACAAGCTAATATTATATTAATTTTGTATAAGGGAACTTTCCTTTCATTCCACTTTATTGAGTACCTACTGTGCATTGACCATGTGCTAGGCGCCCGTTTGCCTTTCAGAAGTGTACTCCCTTCCCCTCCCTCCTCCCTCTTTCCTTCCTTCCTTCCTTCCTTCCTTCCTTCCTTCCTTCCTTCCTTCCTTCCTTCCTTCCACTGTTTTTGCTTTTGTGCACGCTCTCTCTCTCTCACACTTCTCTTTTCTCTTCGATTGCTATTGTATTAACATTTTTCAGATGCAAGTAACAGTAGCTGACTATGGTTTTAATGACTTGCAAAAGGAATTTATTGTAAGACTATGAGGGCTCACAGAATTTCCTGAAAGTATGGAGGGTCATGCTTGGAACAGAAGCTAGAATCAAAACAATTCCAGAAGACCAAGAAGCCAGAACCCAAGCCCTCTAGAGGAGCTGTGGCTGAGACATTGCCTCCTAATGAAGACTTGGCCACTCCAGCCAAAGATACCCCTCTGCCCCACCCCCCAATAACTGCTACTATAAAATAAGCTTAACAAGTGTTCACTTTTCCACCATGTCATTGGAGTCCAAGTCCAAGGGGAGAGTATTCGATTGGCTAATCCTGGGTTTCATGCCAGGACCATGGCTGCTGGGGACCAGGAGGAGGCAGAACACTGTCATTCCCAGGCTACTCACAGCGGGCATTCTCCTAATTAAAAAGGGGATTGATGTTGGACAACGTGACTTGCAAATGTCCACCACAGCTATGAAGGGCTAGTGTCCTTTACACTGCCTTCTAGAAAAGAGAAAACACCTCAGCCGCCCTAGGATGACTGAGAACCTCAAGGAAAAAAATGAGAAATACAGCCTGTGTAGCTCATAGCCTAATGACCACAATTTAAACAACAACAGGCTTTTATCAAGAGGGAGACAAGATAAAAAGTTTTTACCTTGATTTTAGAATCTGCTGATCAAAGTTCTGAAGCATTTGTTGACTAAATGGTTCTGTAAACCAAATGTGGCTCTTTGTAGTTTGCCATGAGCTGTGAGGCTTATAGAAAATGTCTTTTTTTTCATCCCTTCCTCTATCCCTCCCTCTATCCTTCTGTCCTTTCTTTTTATGGTTTTATTTATTATGCACATGTGTATATAACAAACTTTCTTTGCGTATTTACTATATTTCAAGACCTTTGCTTGATGCAGAGGAAACAAAAATGAACAAAATAGAATTCCTGGGGAAGAACTCTGAGAGAATGAGATTGTAAGATATGATTATAATAAGATGAAATTAAGAGTTATACAGTTAGTCCTGGAGGGCTCTGGGAATTGGGGAAACTTTTTTATTTAGGTGAGTAAAACATGTCTATCTCTAGTTGGCAGTTTTGCTATTGAACACAAAATGTTCTGAGCTGCAAAAGCATCAGGATGTTTTCAAAAGCAAAAAAAACGCCCAGCCTAACCTCAAGTTAAACAGAGCAAGTCGCCCTCTGCTTGTCGCCAGTAGGGGACGACAACATGATGGATTAAAGCTGGTCCTTGGAGAAGAAAACCTAGAAACATCTAACCTCCTCATGTCAGAGCTGGGAAAAGTCTGGCAGTAAAAAAATATATGTATCTTTTCTTATAGAAAGCTGTTTCGAAACTTTACAGTCTCAAGGAGTAAATCTTTATGTTAGCGAGGGAGGAAATTCACATAAAGAAATAAGGTCCAGTACAAAATCAATGGGATTTAGGCCTTTATTACAAGAGTCTAGGGGACTAAAAACCTAACAAAAATATTCATCAATGTTAAGATATAATGTATCTTTACGGACCAATTTATCAGCAGTATTTATATATAGAAAGTACTTGGCAGTGTTCTGGGGAGTAGAGTGGCATTCAAAGAAGGCAATCTACCTTCGAGAGAAATATAAATTAAAACAAAATGTTTTTAACTGAGCTTATGACAATAAGATTACCATTTTAATTCTGGGATTTACTTTATAAAGTATGAAAAGCAAATGGAATCTTTAATGTAACTTTTTTTATTGGCCTCCGCAAACCTTTCCATACTCAAGAAAATGCAAGATTATTTCCATCATTGAGTTGTCTCAATAATCAATCTAGTAATCAATAGTGTATAAGCATCTGTGTGTGTGTGGCACTTTGTTGGGGTCCAGAGAGATACTGAAATTTCAAAAGCAAATTCTCTGTCCAGAAGGCACTTGCAATCCAGCTAGAGAAGTAAAACACAGGAACAAACATGCCATTTAATAACAATAGAAAGACCCAGATGGGTAGTTTGGATGAATAGTCAGAGTAATGGAAGATGGTCTAGTATAGGGGATGAATTGCGGACTTTCAGGTCAGCTGGCACCTTGACTCTACCAGTGGTGGAGGTGATCCTGGAAAAGTCTTCACCTTCATTGGAAAGCTCGTGAGGCTCTAAAGTCAGAAGACTGAGTTTGTCACTGTCCTCTCATCTCTGTGGGAACTTGGGCAAGATCACCCCTCGGAACCTCAGTTTTCTTGTCAGTCAAGTGGAAATTATAGGAAGAGTGCCAATTAAATGGGCTCATTGTGTGGATAATATAGTGACACATGAAAAGTGTTTAGTCTAGTTTGTTGCATTATTAGATTTTATCATACCGATGGTGCCTCAGTTTCCTTTTCTGTACACAAGGAGTAACAATGGCCTGTATTTCATAGGGCTGTTGTAAGGATTGAGTGTACAATGAAAAAAAAATGTAATTTTCCAAGCACAGTTCTTGGCACATAATAAATATTCAGTGACTGCTTCGTGTGAAAGAAAAAATCACTTCATGCCAGGGTAGTAAGGACAGGCTTCTGGAGGAAAAGAACCTTGAAAGATGGATAATCTTTGGAAAGAATGTGGAAGGAGGAATTCTAGGCAAGGCATGATGGTAAAAAAGTGAAAAGTGTGTCTGGTAGTGGTTGAGTCCCAGAATAGAGCACTTGATCATATCAGAAACTTAGAATGGTCATTAGATCCAAGGATTAGATTCCGTTTTGGCAGCAGCCAAAATTGTGACTGAGTCATGAGACAAATCACTCAACAAGCCACTTTCCTCTCTGGGCCAGAGCTTCTGGGCTGGAAGAGTTGGCGGGGAATGATTCCTCATCGGGGTCTGTTCCAGTGCTAACATTCTCTACCTAAGTCCAAGTTTGTCCCACAGGGGATTAGAATAAATATGTGAGCATACATGTTTACAGAACTCCAGAGGACTTTGAAATTCACGTGTGAATGTCTCAGTGCTCACACCAGAAAGTAAAGTTTCCTTGAGAATGTTTACTCATTTGCTCATTCCTCTGCCCATCTACACATCCATCAAATATTTACTGAGCACCCACTATGTGCAAAACACTATTCTAGATGCCAAGGCATTCTTTCTAAAACCAACATCTGACCATGTCACAGTCCTGCTTAGATACATCCAATGACTTTCCATTGCCAAGTGCATACTCCAGATCACACACACCATGAACTTGCCCACCTGTATGCTTTTGTTTATGCAATCTCCTCTCTCTGGATTGTCCTTCTTAGTGATCTAGATGCTTTTGAAATGTCTTTTCCTCTCTGAAGCTGTTAGCAAACCTGCCTCAGTTCCCATTCCTACCCCACGCTTGCATAATGCTCTCTCCTCTGTGCTCACTTTCATTACTGTACTTGACACTTTTCATTTTAGTTCATTGTGTGGCTTTCTCTCCTGCTGGATTTTTAATTCATTGAGACAGGAATAGTGTTTTATTCATCTTAGTAACCTCAGCATCTTGCACCCTGCTTGGCAAATGAGAGATAATTAAATATTTGATGAATTCACTTGTCGAAACTTTGGAAGCAGATGAGAATGGTAATATGAATAATAATGACAATAATAGTAATTAATTTATATAATACATTTCTTATATGCTGAACTCTGAGCTAAGAGCTTTATATCTGTCACCTGTTTAGTTTTAAACCTCATGATGCTGTATGAGGTAGGGCATAGAGGACTGGTGAGGGGCATGATGTCTCTGGGGTCAGAGAGTCAGGTTTTAAATTCAGCTCCATGAGTAAGTTGTAGGCTCCCACACTTTGTGCCCTGTATATGGGGGCTTAACCAAGACAGCAAGTGGAGTTAAATGTCCCCTCTGCTTGCCAAGTTAATGGTGCTGCATCTGCCTAGGGGAAGGGGGTGCTTTTTCCAAACGTGAATAAAAGGCACCCTATAGGCAAGCACTGGTCTCACTTAGCCCATCCCTTGCCAGCTGTGGCCTTGTACAAGTTCTTTAACTCTGCTTTTGCCTTAACTTCCTCATCCATAGAATGGAGTTATAGCATCACCACCTTCAGAGGGTTCTTTTATGGTGAGGTGGGATAATGCATGTGATATGCTCGACCCCCATCTAACATATGTATTCAATAAATGTTAGTTTATTATCATTATTAGTAATAGTAACAGCCCTAATGGCCAAACAAGAGAATTTCAAGAAAAAAAAGTTGGCAGAGAGCAGAACACAGGGGCATTCCTCCATTTAGGGGCATCAGAAAGAATTAGGAGAGAGAAGGGCTGAAAACATTGAGCCAGAATGAGTTCGAGATTTGGCGATGGACAGAAGGCAGTGGATTTGGAGGGCTGGGAGAATGGGGTGAAAGACTGAAGAAGCACAAATTAGTAGTTGATAGATGGTCACGGGAACGGAGAGCATGGCCTAGGGAATGCAGTTAGCGTTAATATGCTGGCTAGGTGGAGGGCCAGGGGAGGGAGGGAGCAATTGGAGGGATTGTTTTATGAACTACATAGATGACTAACCAATGCACTGTATACGTGAAACTAATTAAAATAAATGAATTAATTTAAAAAAAAAAGAGTGAGTTCGAGGAGTGACTGATCAGGTGTCTAGTGCTTCTGAGAGATTAAGCTGAAAGAGAATGAGAAGAATCCTTTGGACCTGACAGTTAGAGGCCGTTAGTGACCTTAAAATGAGAAGTATTAGGCTAGCAGTGGAAGAGGAAGCCAGATTCCTTTGGATAAAGGAATCAATGAGTGATAAGGTAGCAATAGTAACTCTGGGCTATTCATCAGAAATTAGGTGGTGAAGGGTCAGAGGCAAAGAGGTTAGTTACTTTAGGGAAATGCAGAATGGATAAACAGCCCACTCTCACATACTTTAATTAAGGAGATAGGCATCCCCTTCAAAGGGCCAGATCGATGGAGCTCTCAAGGAACCCTAAATGCATTTGAAGAACAGGTAATCTCTCCAGACTCCTGGAATGATAAGGAGAATGATTTGCCTCAACTACCCAGATTCTAGATGGGACTCTTTAATTTAAAGATAGGAGAGTTGAATGATTTTGTTGTTGTTTTGTTTTGTTTTGTTTTGTTTTGTTTTGTTTTGTTTTTTAGGCAGAGAGCAGTCAACAGAATGCCAAGTGTAAAACAGGTAGGGGCCTGGGATCAAGCACCCAAGTAGATGGATTATTGGGGGTTTGTAGAGAAAGCAAGGGTGACAGTGAAGACACAGACAAGTCAAGGATGTATCAGAAAGAAGTTGAAGGACTCTGAACGGCCTGTCTTCCTATTATTTACTTATTCATTCATTCATGCATTCATTCATTATGGTGACATTGATTAACAAAATCCAATGTTTCAAGTATACAATTCAACAGTAAGTCATATATATTGCATCATGTGTTCACTACCCTGGCCTGTCTGTCTTAGAACAGAAAGAGGAAAGTTCTGCCCAGAAGGCAGTGAGTGAAAGGAGATGAAGGGCCTTTAAATGAAAATACTGTCTTGTCTTCATCCTCATTAATCAGGATAGGTTAAATGCTGCAACAAACAACCCCTAAGTCCTAGTGGCTTAACACAATTTAAATGGATTTCTCCTCACTGTAAGTCTGGTCAGCACGAGTTCAGAGAGGCCTCTGTTCTGCGCAGTTATCAGGGACTCAGGCTCCCTCCATTTTGTGTCTCCTGTAGAATCTCAGAGTCCTATTCTGGACCTTCTGCATCTGCTGGCAAACAAAGGGAAAGAGAAAGACTGTGGAGGATTGTGTAGGAGGCTTTGTAGGCCACTCTTGGAAGCGCTGCACATCACTTTTGCCCACATTCCATTGGCCTAACCTCAGTCATTTGGCCACTCCTAATGGCAAGGGAGGCTGGGAAATACCCTCAATTGGTGTGCATAATACTGTCTTGTCTGAACCCCAGTGCCTAGCAGTGTCTGGAGTATAGTAGATGCTCGGAAACCATCATTAAATAAATGCATTGATGCACATTATTTCTTTTGTTCCTCACCACTATTCTCTCTCCTTGTGTTCTACTTGAAGTTCAAAGATAACATAGACATAATATCCTGGATACGAGCTAAAAGTTGGGCTTTGTGCTTAGAGCTGTTCTTCCTGTGATGCTGATGTGCTACAGGGATCCATTCATACTCTCTGCATCTGTATGTTTGCTACCTGGGGTTGGCCTGCAGTCTGTGCTTAGTAAAGCTGGTAGAATGATGCTGACTTGCTTTCAGGAAGGTAAAGATTAGGATCTTTTTTCCAAAGCCTAGCGCTATAATAAGTTGAACTAATCGGCCAAATATGAGCTAACCAGCCCATGATTTTGCTAACAAGATCCTACCCGAATTATTCAGTCCCTTGCTGAACTAGCCAGTGCCAAGATATAGACAAGTCACTGGCTGAGCTAAGCACCCCTCAGTTAAGCTAACTAGTTCTGAATCAAACTAAGTGGCCACAAGTTACCACAGATTCAGCTGCGTCCTACAGAGAATGATTAAAACTCAGGACTTGGATTAATCTTCTCCATGACCTTTATAATGGCCCTTTTTATGGATAACATGAGCTAGAAAGGGGAGGAAAGCTGGTGATATGAGTGATAACCTTCCTAAAGGGCAAATAAAGGGCTCGTTATCAGGCTGGCAAAGCTCGCCTGCAAGCAGAGCATGACGCGGAATCATGGCAGGCAGGGAATGCCAGGGGTATTTTTATAAACAGCTCCAGAGATATCAACAATGTGGGGCTGGTGCAGAGATTCCCATATTTGCAGATGATATTTCATGAACAAGGGTGCCCGTGAATGAGAGCGAGTGCCAATGAGCCCAAGAAGGAAGAAGGAAGCAGAGGCAGATGGCTATAAAACAAGTCACTGTTTCAGACTTGGGGAGAGACATGGAGGTTAAAGCTGACATCTCTGACTCAGCCAGCCTGGGGCAGGGCAGTAGAGGTGAGTGCTGGGTGGATGCTAAGGGAGATAGGGTGGCCAGTGCCAGAGGCCCTGCCCAGATTGAAGGGACAGCAAGGATGAGGGCCTTGATGGTAAGGAGATTGACATCCCCTTCAGAGGGCCACATCAGTGGAGCCCTCAGGGAACACAGACCCTCTCCCCCACCTGAACCTGAAATCTGTCTGAAAAATTTTGCTATCTCTCCAGATCTCCAAGCTGACAAGGAGGATGACTTATCTTAACTACCAACTCTAGACAGAACTGTGTTGAGCTGCTCATGCTGAAGCAATTCATTTCAAAGCAGTAGTCTTGATGTCATAGAAAGAAGCCAGGCTTTGTTCAATGAGTTCTAATCCCTCCAATTACCCCTCAAGAGCCAGATGGCCTCAGGCAATTTGTTCGGCCTCTCTGGACCTCAGTTTCCTCTTCTTGAGAACAGTAATTATTTTGCATATTAGTAAAAATTTAGTGATTGTGCATGAAAAAAGCCTCACCAGCTGCCTAAAAAGCAGTAGGTGCTTAATATAAATGTTCCCTTCTCTACTCAGTGCTCTCCCAGCCAGGCTTAAGGCTTTCCTTGTCACAGTAGACTGGACTTTCCCATCATTTCTACAGAGCCACCCTGACTGGCCTTCCTTGGCCCACGTGGGCCTGTGATGGCTCCAGCCTGCCTGGTAGAACTTCCAGCTACTTCTAGGCTATGATCAAGACCCAGGCCCAGCAAACTTATTCTCCTCTGATTCTTAGAAAGTATAGCAAGGCAAGGTATTGGCATGTAAGGAATCAAGGGATCAAGGCTAGGAAGGAATCATTGCCAGATTTCACATAAAGAACCACAGCTCGCCTCATGAATAAAGGCAGTTGTGGCTGGGCTGCCCCACCCTTCACATCTATATCTAACAATGTCCAAATTAATATCCAGTTCTGCAGATGAAATATTCTGAAACACAGTTACTTGACCTATAGGATGGCTGAAATTTAGGCACATTTATTCCATGTAATTTACATGAGCTGAGATGTTGTGAATAAAAACTTGTTCATGGGCAAACAGGGAGCATTCTGCATTCTCCAGTCAGGTTGAGATGGTGTTAATTGTGGTCTAGGGAAACCTTTTCACGTGCAGGACTCCAAGCTAGTGCTTATTACAAGGGGTAGGGGTGGATCTCTGGATCACTTTTCCTGGCACCTCCACGGAGGCTTATGTCCTATTTCCTGTCCCTCTCCACTTTCTTACTTATTCAAGCCACCCTGCTCTTCCTACTGGAATTCTTCAAGCATTACCACCTGGAGCCTCGTTCCCACTCTTCCTCCTGTCTGGGGCTCTTTCCTCATCTTCTTCAGGACTCACCTTATCAGAGAGCCTCTGATGGACCACGCTTTATAAAATGGCATCCCACTCACATTGTTCTATTTTTCTTTATCATGATGATTTTTCTTCTTAAAACTTAGCATCAGACCTATTATTTATGTTTTGTTTATCATTTGTCTACTCCCCACCAGAATGCAAACTCCATGGGGACAGGATTTTGTTTTGTTCACTGCTGTCTTCTTGGTTCCTAAAACAGCCAGGCCCCTAGTAGGCCTTTCATAAATACTTGGTGCTTAGATACTGAACTTGACCTTCAATTTGTTCTGTTGCCCGAATTAGGTAGAAAGCTATCATTATTCACATTATACAGATGGGGAAACGGAAGTTCAGAGAGGTTAAGTGACTTGCTTAGAGTCACCAACTAGTTAGAGACAAGGTCAGAACCAGAACCTAGATACCCAGAGTCTCAACCTGATGCACATGCTGAGAGCCACTTGTGTGTCCTTAGTTCTTTAGCCCATTTCCCAAAGGAGAGCATGTTGCATCGCCTTAAAGACTACCCTTAAATGGAGCACTGACTCCATTTAAGCGTGAATGATTTTGCTCACAGACTTGTCAGAAATTGGAATCTAGAGATAATAGGCAGACTAGAATTTTTTAGTAAAAATCACTTTTCAGTTCCCCCAGCCTCTACTCTGAACTCTGTTTATTCCAGGTCTCATGCAGAAAATATACGCACTAAAAAACAAATTTAAAATGAATGATAAGTGAGTTAGAAACTGCCCAAGGCTATCACAAACTTATGTTCCATGCTATGTGGGTTCTGAATAAATATTTGCTTTGCAAGCCAAGAAGCAAAATGTATTTACCAAGGCAATCTCCAGCTGAAGGTCATATATGCTACTTCTGGGATTTGGCACAGTTTCTTCAGGGAAGTGTGCACACAGACCTAAACACTATAGAGTTCTGAAAAGTGAGGCAAATTGGCATGAAAGAGAATGGGTTCTGGTTTGAGCTCTATCCCTTTTTGTTGGGTTAATTGAGGCAACTTATTGCCGTCTCTGGTCCCTTTCACCCTTAACAACATCCTATGACTTCTAGAGGGACTACCAGTAGTTTTCTTATCAACAAATGACTCAGGTGAATGGGGGGGGGGGGCAGGGAGGGAGGTAATTTAGCTGCGTCTTTTCTTGTCTTTTCTACTGAGTCAACTATTTTCTTCATTTTTTCCCCAAGTACAAGCATCTCTTTTTCCAAGAGCTTATAACCAATGCTAGAACCTTCTGAAGGCTTTTGCTCTGTTTTTAAACAAGAGCTATACCTGTGCCCAGGACCATCGAGTAAGCAGTTGCTATGTGTCTCCTCTAACAATATCAGTCACCAACTCCCACAGTGAGGAAGATGTTCTTCGAACGCATTTATTCAGTGACTGTTCATTGACCTTCTGCCACAGGGACACACACTAGGACACAAAGTTCAGTCACCACCCTTATGTGAAGCTTGAGGTCTAACGATGAATAGATAGTTAGGAACTAGGCACATTCTCTGCTCCTGAGACACAACTTCAAGGAACTATATCCATAGGACGTCTAACTAACTTGCTCCTCAGTCTTGAGGAAGAAGGTTCTGGCAAACTTTCCCAAATTAAATGAGATTTAAACCAGGATGTGAAATTAGGAGAGTAGAAGTTATTCAGGCAAAGCTGAGGGGAGAGAAAGTGTTTGAGGTTGAGGGTATAAATATGTGTAAGTGTAGAGGCCAGCGTGTGTGTGGGGTATGGGGAGGTGCCGAGTGGCTGATAGGGATGCAGTGTGTGTTGGGGAGTGGGAGGAGCTGTATTTAGATAAGGCTGAAAGCCCAGTGGCTGGAGTATTCAGTGGGAGAGGGAGGGGCAGGAGATGAGGGCTGAGGGGAAGTGTTGGATGGGGTAGGTCTTGCCTCAAGCCTTATGAGTCACTTGAAAAAGTTTGGATTTTGTGCCCAGGGCAGTGGAAGTTTCTGGAGCTGGGAAATGTCACATTCAGATTTGTATTTATTTTCGAGAGATCACTGTCCCTACAGTGTGGTACCCTTTTTGGAGGAAGGCGAGGCTGGATGGACCAGAGACTGGATGACTGGGTAAGAGGAATTAATAGTGCAAAAGAATCTTCAGACTGCAAGAGCAGGTCCAGGCTTTGGAACTTCTAGAACAAGTTTTGGCTCCTGACTTTTCTCAGATCCCTGTTGTTCTCTTTCTCCATGTGCCACAGAATTCTCAGATTTGATTTAAATAAGTTATGGGGCCTTTGCCACATTAGAATGATGGGATTCAACCCTTTTGAGCATTAGAGCCCTTTGTTAATATAAAAGGCTTCACTCTCTTGCCAGTCATTGTGCTTTCAGTATATGTTAATTTGGAAAATACCTAAAGAACAAAGCCTCTAGTAGATGTAAGCACACTTGAAAATTAAGCCTACATATATCTGGGAGCCAGTATTCAGCCAGTCTATTGACATGGCTGTTGTAACATATGGATCCTCAGAGCCATCTGAAAGAAGTCTGCTTCGCTCAAGGGGTTGGGAACCATTGCCCTGGAACATGTGTGTTAAGAAGCCACATAGACATCTGTCCCCAGAGTGCAGTGCATGGCTGCCTTCTCCATAAACCGGAGGGTGCATAAACTCAGCTGGTTCTAATTGCACGGGGCATGCCATATTGTTGCCCGATGTAATGTCAATTTTTATTTATTTGTGTTTTTGAAAAGCAGGGCTGATTAGACCACTTAAAACTACACAGGCTAGTTAGAGCCAGGCTGGAGTTAGTGATTTCAGCTGCCCTCCCTAAAGTCATCAGCGCTTCCAGCTCTCAGCCTCCCTCTGAGAATGTAAACTTGGGGCCTTGTGCTATCGTGATTTCTATTTCATCCTGTCTCTTATAAACTGCCATATAAATAGCAGCCGCTGAAGGTTTTTTTTTTTTTTTTTTCCAATTTCATTTTGAGACTTGGAAAATCACAAAATAAAAATAGCCCTGAGAGTGGAAAGTTTGGGGGAGTTTGTTTAGCTTTCTTTGAAATGCACTTTGTGAAAGAATAAGTTAAGTCATAAGACCTCTCTTTGTGGAGTGCTTTAGAGTTTATGTAATTTTTTCACATTCATTTTCTCCTGTTTGATCTCCACGAGACCCTGACCCTGCGAGGTGTGTATTATTGTCTTCATTTTGCAAATGAGACAGAAGCTTCCAGAGAGTAAAAGACTGGCCTGGGCCAAGATCACATGACCAAGATCACGTGGCAGGGTCAGTCCAGGTAGATCCTTAGCCCAAATCCTGACCTCCCCCTGCACTCCTCTATCTGTTACTCTTTGAGTCCTCTTGCCCACGTCGACTTTTGCCTCCTTCTTTTTTCAGGGCCATTCTCATGAAGGAAAGTGTCCAGGCCATGTCTGTTAACACAGGCTTCATGCTGATCACCCAGCATCTCCCTATCTATCAGTGGACACACTACTCAGTATAACATTCATTTAACAAACCTGTGCGAGTCCCCTTACAGCTGCCAACTCCTGGAGAGGAGGACCTTTTTGCACCGTCATCTCTTTGTTCTTAGGGCCTAGAACAAGGTTAGTACACTAGTACATACTAAAAACTCTGTAATGTTTTCCAGATTGAAACATCATAAATAAGAAAGTTGATTTTTAAGAAATCAGATAATGGTAAAGGGGGTTAATTAACTATGTGGTGACAGAATATTGGGTTCACTTTGGGTGCTGAACACGGAATACAATATTCAGATGATATAATTCTGAATTGTGTACTTAAAACCTTTATAATTTTATTAAGCAATGTCACCCCAATCAATTTTATTTAACAAAATTATTTTTCCATTCCATTTGGTTTCTGTCTTCATTTATGAATTTGCCATTGGAAGACTGATGAAAGTCTTAAGATTATTACATGACTCATCATTTCCCAAACTGTGTTTTGAGGAGTGTTCTGAGACATGTCGATAGACATTCCAAAAAAAATTAAAAGTTCTGTTGTCAGAAAAGTTTGGGAAATATGATTCAATAAATTCAACAGATTTTTTTAATTGCAAATTTTCTCAAAGCATAGATTTTTTTTCCCCAGGCCTGGTTCCCTTCAAGATCTTTCCATCCGTGTGAATTTCAGGCATACCTCTCCATTCTCACGATTGTTTAATGAGTCACTTTTAAACACACATATCTGCACTCATACACAGAACTATTTAACCAAATGGTCCAGAGTTTCAGGGCTGCTTCTTTCTTAGTATCCTCAGTTCTCATCAAAGGGAGGGGAGTGTGTGATCCTCTCCTTTTTAATCTTCTGGATTTTCTACCCATCTCCAGGTGCTAGATCTCCTGATGGTTGAAAAATTCCCTTTGCTCTACTTCCTTCATTTACAGAAATCTTCCTGTGACCACTCCATATCGTCAAGCTCTGGTTCCATTTCTTTCCTCTTTGATTTGAAATTTTGTGAACAGTTGCTCTCATCCAAGGTCACACCCCCTTCCTGAGAGCAGTCTGCATCCAGTGAGTAGTGAACACGTAGAAATCAAGTCAGCCGCTTTGCCTCAATTCAGCATTACTCTGTAGGTCCATCCAAGCTCCAGAACTCCACCTGGAATTAGCTGAGAACTTTTCAGTCGATGCTTCAATACTCTGACTTCTTCTGTTCAATTCTGTTTCTTTATGTCTTTCAAGGTGTTTATTCAGAAAGTACTCCCCAATATATTTCTCATATGTTAATGTCTATACCAGAATCTGATTCCCAGGAAATCTGACCCGCAGCATTTGGTTCCTAGAGTGTCCAAGAATGCATATATTAACATGAAATTTTTGAGTTGGCCACTGGTGATAAGAATGCCATCACTAGTGATAGATGGAATACAGATGGCTACTGCCACAAGGCAACGTTCCAATTGTGAAATTTTTCACTACGGCAAACTGGAAAGGTATACAAGTATATTTCGACACAGCAGTGGGCTAGATGTTTGGGTAATATGGAGGAAATAAGCTATAAAGAAAATAGAATTGGGTGGATATGACTGGGAGCAATTGGTGCCTTGGAGAAAGATAATAAAAGTCTGAGTGTAAATATTCAGCAGGATATACAGAGACTCTCATCTCCCAAAGTCTGGAAGAGAAAGAATGGAGGATTAGGCTCAGGATTTAATGATAAGAGTAGCAGAGATTCTAAACTCAGGCAAGGTTTCTCCACCAGTGTTGAGCCCTGCTTGGAAAGGAATAGAACCCTGAGACATGGCAGGATGAAAACGGGGTCAATGCACTTGAAAATCTTAAGTCTCTAGATTGCCCTGAATCTTCTGGATCTGCAGAAGTAGCCTACCACTCCCAGTTATAGACTTCAGCTCTTCCCCTTTGCTTAAAGACAGTGCAGAGGACTTTGCCTTGCAAGATATAATATGACACCCCTATTGGCTACCAGATCAAAAAAATCACAGTATTAAAATATAATTAAATCCCAATATAACCCAGTTAGGAAAGTGCCAAGCCCGGTAAAGGAAGAAAGGAACTATCTCCCAGAGACCAGCAGAACAAATCTAATATGTATCAACAGAAGCTGGGAGTGTGTGTGTAGAATTGGATTCTGAGAGTGCTTAATAAAGAGTTGGGGCAAACCATAAAACTGGATAAGGGGAAGTTTGTAGGTAGGCTAGTACTCCCCCTGACTAGGACCCCAGGGAGCGCTAACACACTTCCAGGATGACTCTTCAAAAGCTGGAGAGGGCTATAACCCACAGTAAGTGATGTTGAAATACCATAGTTACTATGGAAGATGTTGGAAGGAAAGATCAAATAGTTCAAAGAGGTGTGAAAACTAGAATGAATAAACTATTTAAGGCCGGGAAATCCACCAGAAGACTATGCTGCACAGGTGAGCTCAGAAGGCTCTCCACTTGCCAAAGCAATAAGGAACTCACTCACAGGAGGTAAATCAGCATCGCTGAGAAACTCAGTGATGCTGTTCCCCATAGGCCAGACCTGATGCTAGGAGAACTGGGCTTCTAATAACGAGAGAGATGATACGATTCTAAAAATGGAGACCAGGTTCTAATATGTAACTGTCAGAATCAAGGTATTTGCAATTAATGTAATGAATGTCAAGGCAGAAGAGCCCGATCCTCAGAAAGTTATGGAGATCATGTGGTATCCCCCATAGGTTGAACACACGGATTTGGAAAATAAAGGGTTTATATAGGAGTAGCCTCCTTATCATCATTCTCAATGACTCACTTGGGGAATTTGTGCTTCATCCTCGCAAATCTGGGCTCTCTAGGTTTAGAGGTCTTAGTTTATAGGGAGGGAAATTCTTCTAGCAGAAAGTACAGCAAGAATCCCATTAAAGTTTCAGCTGCATCTTGCTCTCTCATTCTTTCAGGCTCCTGACAGGGGTGATTGGTTCTGATTATTAGGAAGAGGCAGAGCTGATTGCACAATGGGGATGGAGATTGTTACACAACATTTTTCAGAAGTAGCAGGATGAGGTTGGTGGGAGAAGACAAGGGATATGGGCTTGTGAGACTCTTAGATTCAGTTCATCTACCTGCTCTGCTTACTTCCTGTTGCCATGACCACATCCTCTTAGTTATAACTAATATTTTTCTTCTTATCAAGTGGCAGGTGCTTAGTATTTTTTACTTTGCTATTACGAACACAAAGGAAGAGTCAGGAGCAGGCAAAATAGCTCAGATATTAAAGTCAAGAACTTGGTCACAGGATAGGAATTAGAAGAGGAGGTTTGTGCTGTACAGACTTCTAAGATTCATCAACAGGTACAATGACTCATGCACAGTGTGACTTTGGGCCAGGTACTATTGATTCTGAGAAGGAATATACCTGCCAAAAAAACTGCTTGTGGGTAACTTGGCCCAAATTCATAATGAGAGTCTAGAAGCTACTGTTTACAGAGGCCTCTCACAGACACTGCACATCAGGGAAAAGCTGTGGACTGAGATGCCAAGCTTCCTGAACTGTGCGCAAACCTCATAAGCGAGTTCTTGGAATCAGATTTCCATCAAGGGACCGAGACCTGTACCATCCTATTGGAGTTGCATAGTTATATCCTCATTTGCATTTTTACCAACCAATCAGAGCAACTCCATGAGGACCAATCAGAATGTGCAGTTCTGACCAATCAGGACAGTGCTGTGTAGACCAGTCAAACTGTGGAAATTTGGATCCATGATTTGTATAAAAATAGACCAATCAGGGACCAAGGTGAGTATTTTCTCTATATAAGTGGACCTCTCCTTTTTCTTGCAGAAGTGCGTTTCCCAGATTTACAAATTTTTCACTTGAGTAAAGTTTCTTCTTTTTACTGCACCCTATATTGGGAACACCTACAGGCATTGGATTAGTGAGTGACCTTTTGTTGATATTAACATATCCGATAGAGAGGAGTTTGGTTTCATCCAATTGAAGAAACCATTATCAGACTTTAATCCCATGATTGACACTAAGTGGTAGGAAATATGAACTAAATAGAGAAGAAAGATAAAGACTTGGAATATGTAGGGGTACAGAAGTGAGAGAGTGAAGATGGATAAAGCCCTCTCTTATTTTGAGGTTTCTCATCTGTAGAATGGGGCTAATTCTTCCCAGTTGCAGAGTTGTTATAAAAATATAAATGAATGAGATTTATTTCCATTGTTGTTGTACAATGGTCTATTGGTCTATTCTCTTCCTCTCTTTTTTGCTTCCAAAGGTGAACTGACTATGAATCAGTGGGAAAAGTAGGCAGGACAAGTGTCACCAGCAGTGATGGTTAATTTTATGTGTCAACTTGCCTGGACCACATGGTGCCCAGACATTTGGTCAGACATTATTCTTGGTGTTTCTATGAGGGTGTTTCTAGATTAAGATTAACATCTGAATTCATAGACTGAGTGAAGCAGATTGCCCTCCCTAATGTGGTTGGGCCTCATCCAATAGAAGAAAAAGGCTGAGTAAGAAGGAACTCCTCCTGCTTGGCTACCTTGAGCTTCAACATCGGTCTTTTCCTGCCCTTGTATTTAAACTGAAGCTCTTCTTGGATCTCAAGCTTACTGGGCTTCAGACTGGAATTTATACCATTGTCTCTCCTGATTCTTAGGCCTTTGGACTCGGACTAGAACTACACCATCAACAATCCTGAGTCTCCAACTTCTTAATTGCAGATCTAGAGACTTCTCAGCCTCCATAATCATGTGAGCCAATTCCAGTGCATAAACAAACAAGCAATCAAGAGCACAGACCTAGGGGAGGAACTGCAGAACCAGGGAAGGCCTTCCACACTGGGAAAGAGGAGTCAACTTGTAGGAGCTAAGAGCAGGCGTTATAAGCAAGGAAGAGCAACTTTACCGCCTTTCTTTCCTTGGTTGCCTGCTTCAACTACCAGAGACAGTCTGATCTAGTCTGGCTCCTGTCAGGATTCTAGGAGTGGTCCCTATTTGGCTGAGCCCAGAGTAAACTTAATATAGAAAACAGGCAGAATGAAGTGTCGCATTCTTTGTGTGCCCTGGCCACTTTGTACATATTAGAACTATGACCATGCAATAACCTATTGTATTTAAATAACACGCCTGGCTTTCTCACTGGACTGTGAATTCTATGAGGAGAGAGACTGAGTCAGATTCATCACTATTCTCTCAGGACCTAGTTCAGGACCTGGCACCATGCCTAACTTAGAGTGAACACTTTTGTACTTTGAAATTAGTATTTGTAGATTAGTATTTGGGTGATGGAAACACCTTATCCTTTCCTTCTTTCCTGTACATTTGCCTCATCAGTTTCCAGATGTAAAGACATTTAAACTAAATAGGCTTTTTTTTTTTTTTTTAATCAGCTTGGGCTAGGCTGTGTTTCAGTAATAGCCCACTCTAAAATCTCAGTGACTTAATGCAAGTTTATTTCTGAGTCATGCAAAGTCCCCTGTGGTTATGGGCACCTCTCCAGGGCAGCTGTTCTCCATACAGTGGCTCAGCAATTCCAGACCCCTTTGATTTGATGTCTCCATCATCTCCACACAGGCAGGGCAAGAGTTTGTGGAGAAAACACACCCTCTCAGCTGTGCTTCAGCTCAGAAGTACCAGCCATTGCTGTCCCTCAGATCCCCTTGGCCAGATCGCCTCATGTGGTCACACCTCATGGTGAGATTTTTGGGATGAGTAGTTCTCTGTGTGCGCTGGAAGGAAGGGAAAACTGAATGTTTGTGTGTACTAATCATGCCCACCACCAGGGGCCAAGCTGAAACGTAGAGCAGGCCAAAATAAAAGTGGGAAAACTACTAAAATCCGTTGTTCTTGTTATGATACATGCATTTATTTAGTCAGCCAAAAATACTTATCGAGCACCTAGATACTAGGATATAGCAGTGAATAAAACAATGTCTCTGACATCATAAGTTTACACACTATTGGCAGGAGACATATAATAAATAGGTATATAAAGTCAGGATTATTTGTCCTATGAAAGAAAATAAAAGAGGGTACAATGGTGTAGAAGGGTAGAAAAAAATGTTATTTTGATGGTAGAAGAAGTCCTTGCTGGTAAGAGATTTGGTAAAGTGAGAGAGACATGTCAGTATATGGGACGAAGAGGGAGGCAGTATTGCACGCAGAAGGAAGACACGATGTAATGGTCAATTCATTCATTTAATTCATTCATTCAGCAAACATTTATTGTGCTCTTATTGCTATGTGAGGCTATCTCTATAAAGCTGGTGATACAAATATGGATGAAACCCAGTAGAAGAGACAGATGTGCAAACGAATATGTATAATGAAAAGCGAGAGGTCAGAGGGGACACAAAAGAGAGAACCGCAGTTTCCATTTGGGTGAAGAAGAGTCAAGCAAAATGTCAAGAGGTGACTTGATTATCTAAAGTATAAATTAGAAAAATCAAGTAAGATAAAAGGGTACATGCATTATCTACTGCTATGTAACTAAATATTCCAAAATGGTAGCTTGAAATCACATTTTGTTATTTCTCATGAGTCCGTGAATTGTCTGGGCTCTGTCGAGCAGTTCTTTTGGTACATGTGGTACTGACCAGGTCACTCATGTGCATGCACTCTGCTGGGAAGCATGGAATGGGCTGTATTTCCATGACGACTTCATTCTCGCATCTGGTGCTTCACTGAGGTGTTTAGAACATCTGCGGCTGACTGAGCTCTCCCCATCATTCTCCCCAGATCTCTCATCTAGTCTAACCTGAACTTCTTTACATGGTGGCTGGATCCCAAGAGAGTTAACAGAGGCTGCAAGGCCTCTTAAATACTGGAGGCCACAATGCCATTTTCACTGCATTCTGTTGGTCAAAACTGGTCAAAAAGCCAGCCCAGATTCAAGGGGAAAGGAAACAGACTTGACCTGCATGTGTGTCCAGAGCTGGGCGAAATCGTTAGGGGTCATATTTTCAGACAGTCTACCACAAGCATTAACAATGTGGTAAAGCACATATATCTATGTCTTCCCACGTGGCCCTGTCTCCATGGCATGAGCCTGCAGAAAAAGTCACTAATCAGCATGCTTATCCAACCAAGCCCAGGATCTTCTCTAGTCAGTATGGCAAGCAGATTGGCCAGAGTCAGGACAAGAGATGAGAACTACTTGCCATCCCAGACATAAAGGAATATAGCAAAATTGTATCTGTGATATGATTATACTAACTCTATAGCTAGTGTGTCTGCAAATGAACTAGGAATGTGGACAAGTGGTGAGACTGTGGATGGTGCTTTGTGTCATATTTTTGTGATAGACAGTTTTAAACGCTCAAGGGATGTAAAAGTTAAAAAAAAATAAAAGACTTAAACCACGGGTCAAAGATTTTCAAAAAGAAGAAAAAATAAACCTTTTGAGAGGGCTTTGGGTGAAGAGCATGCATAACTGGCCTGGAGAGAGAGGAATTCCGTGGGGCTCAGGAAAGGAGGCAGGTGACACATGGGGTTTGGGGGAGAACAATTTTGGTCTGAACTCAAGAGCCTGTACTTGGTTTCCAGCCAGAGTGAGCTTGGCACTCCGCAGCACTGGGGCTTGTGGACATTGTCTCGCTGGGTTTAGAGGTATAACAGGCTGGAGTGCAAAGGCAGTGCTGCGTGTTCAACTCTGCTAACTGAATTTTACAGCAAAACTGGGTCCCTGCATTTGTCCTGCTTCCACGGAGTTTGAATTAATCCCCAAATGCACTAGAATTTGTTAAAATCAGTTTTATACTCTAAACTGTTCAGAATGTTATATTTCAGACACCTCATCATAAAAGGTTACAGAACAACAGGTCTGCTTTCAGGCTAGAGGCAAAAGAGGAGAAATCTATGTTATTGCCTTTAATAGTGATGGTAGCTAAATTAACTAGGCACTAAAGTGAGAATCCAAGGGGCTTCCTAAGAAATCATATTTATGGTGTCTCCTGACACTTTAAATTATAGATATTTTAGCCCTATTCCTTCAGTAAAGCCAAATTCTGATATGGGGGCACTGTGTATAATTTAAGGCAAGAATGTCTTTCCCTTTCCCCCAGGCAGTGGTGACGCGGTGGGAAGTGTGTTGAATCTGGAGTCAGGAGGGTTACTACCCAAGGGGCATCTGTAGTGCACAGTGGGTTTTGGCATCATCTACACTTGCACTTGAGGCCAGACCCTGCTATTTCCCAGCTAGATGGCTAGTGTGGCTCAGCTGATGAATTCATAAGGTGGTAGTAACTATGCCTGCTCTTCAGAGTACCCAGGGTAATGGAGTAATATCTGCAGAGCGCTTGGGTTCTCATTTTATTAGTGTTTATCAGCCACCAGGCCTTCGAATGAATGAATTTCATTCTTAGCCAAAGAATTTAAATTCTGCTGCAACTTACATGGAGCTAGTCCAGTTGCTGAGTGGTCCCAGATGTAGTGGTCCAGGACCCCTTCCCTAATAAGTATAACGAAATCCTTTTGTGCTGAGGCTTCAAATTAACTATCTATGAGGCTAGATCACTCATTATAGGTTCTGGAATCCAGGGAAAGACTTTCCCCCAGATAAAATTGAAAATTGCCTTTCCTGACATCTCAGCCATCATTTGGGCTTCCTTCTACATCAAGTATTATATTTTGGCTACTGTACCCTGTTAAAACGTTTACCATAAGCTCTCCCCCAGGGGATTTCAAGGCCCTACCCATAAAACTTTCTAAGCAGAAATATCCTTTGGGAATACAAGGGATGGTCATGGATTAGGAGAAGGACCAAAACACTTCGATTCATCACATAGAAAACCTTCACAAGGGGATTTTATTGAGGGATTTCTTCTTTCTGTTTTATTATAAGTGTAATGTCATTTAAGTCAAAAATATTTCCATATTGCCATCTGCTCTAGTGTTTTTCAGGTCTGTCTAGCTGAGAGAGGCTCGAGGCTTAGTTGGTTCTCTCCTAGACATTTTAGAAATACTCACATTGTTTCTGGTTTCAAGATATTTGCACTAAGTTTTAGTCTTGCATCCATTCACTGTTTTCTGGTGATGAGGAGGAGCTGGGAAGTTATCTGTTCATCAAACACATGCTGAATGTGTACTGTAAGCCGGGCACACTGCTAGGCATGGAATGCAGAGAGCAGGGAGCTAGTCTTGGCCCTCAGGATGCTCACAATCTAGTGAAGGCCACACCTCTGACCAAGGCCACACCTTTCCTTTCCTCAGAAAGTCTGATTAACCTATATGTACCTTATTGATTAATTGGCTGCTTGGCATTTTGGCCTCATCTACAATTTTTAGTTAAGTTAATGCTAGATGCTATAATAATGCCTCCCCAATGTATAATGAACTGACAGAAGTTCATTTCTTGTTCACATTAAGCCCAAGTGTGCATTTCTGTTTACCACGCTTTTCTCCCAGCAGGAATGCAGAAACCCAGTGTCCTCAGGACCCCTTGCCTTTTTTACTCCTTTTGTCAATAGAATTAAATTATTATCAAAAGAGTTAAACTTAATAATAATAATAATAATAACTGATTATTATTACTATTATCAAAAGAATTAAGTTTATCTAGATTTGTTTGATAATACTAAACCACAAATTTTGGTTTCATTACCAAAACAATAGGTCTTAACCTGCCCCCATCCAGCAATATTTTCTGGCCTCTGGAATCATGGAAAATTTCTCGCATAGAGAAGGGTACCTGCTTGACTTTTAAGCTTCTGGTTCCTGTAGCTGAGAGCTGGTGGGCTCCTCCCCAGCAGAGCCTGTGCTCCATTGCCTTTGCCCTGTAATGTTAAGAGTACACATTCCCTTCAGCACAGCTCCTAATTGTATTAACGAAAGCATTTCCCACCGTGTGTTTACACTGTTTTTGGAGTGGAAGGAACTGGCCCCAGGCCAGCACCACAGACTACCGAGGAGAATCCAGGGTGCCAGGATCTCTCTTAGTGTGAGCCATCTTCTGATACTCCACCCCCGGAAACAGAGTGGGACAGGGAGTGAGTGGAGAGAAAGAGCACATACCCAGAGGCTGAGTATGGGGCTTGTGGTCTGACCGAACCTGTGTTTGAATCTTAGCTTTCCTTTTTCATAACTGTGTTACCTTGGTTCATTGACATCACATCTTTGAGCCTTAAAATGTTCATCTATAAACTGGAGATAATAATACTTACTCCATAGAATTGTGGTGAGCACTGGAGGTGATGGTTCAGTGTTTGGCACAGAGCAAGCATTCCAAAGATGTGAACTAAAGCCAGCGGGCCAGGGGTCAGCAAAACTGGGACCTGATAAAACTCCGGCTATAAATATTCTGCAAGGCATTTAGGTTCTCTGGGTCTTATTTTCTTCATCTGTAAAGTGGGCGTGGTGGCTTTATACCTTGTCTACTTAGCTAATCTGGAATCAAATTTCCACCTTCCCTGTGTTAATCTCATTTAGAGTTAGCTATAAGACAAATTTGTGTTATATTTGGAAGGTGGAAGTAAAGCAGGAAACTTTTTTTATGCTGGAGGCCCCACAACTCCTTCAGCTCCTGCTATGTCTACCTACAGCTTGTTCAAGTCCTGGGCCATACGTGTGTGCATGTATGGGGCACAGCTCTATATGTCATCTGTGACACTGAAGTTGGAGGGGGTGGGAGTCAGATGCAGGTTCCATGTTATCTTCACGGGGGCCATATGTTCCATGTGGCTTCTGTTTGTCTTTTCTATTACTTCACATCTAGCTTTCCTTCCTGGCTTCCCATGTGGCTGGCCTGTATCAACTTTCGGTATAATACCCAACGTAGACGCTTCTCCAACAGCTCACATATTACAAAATGTCTAATTTCTGTAATAAATCCCTTATTCTTTATCAACCATAGTGACTCCACTTCTCTGCTCAAATCCTAACTAACACAGCGGGGATAGAAGCAGCGACCTCACAAAGGCTGCCTTAAAAATCAAATGAGATAATGGATAAAGAATGGCTTTGAAAGGTACAATGTGTCTTACGTGTATGTGTGTCTTAAAAAAAAATCACAACAGAAAAAGTTCTTAATAAAACCCATAAGTATAATTCTTTCAATTTTTTTTTTTTTTTTAAAGTAGGACTGGTCTCCCCGAGACCTGCTCCACTATCTTCTTTTACAGTTGCACAGGCTAAAATTATAGATCGTTCTTGACATCATCCTGACACATCCTCTTTTATATCCAGATCCCAGTCACTTTTCATCACCTCCACCACTAACACCCTGGTCCAAGCCACCATGCCTCTTGTTAGGATTATGATCTCCTCACTGGCCTCCCTGCTTCCACTCTTGCCCTGAAATGATGCAGTTAGAATCTGAATCAGATCATATTATGCTCAGCTCTCCAGGGCTTCCCATCTCAATGACCTCAGAAGTCCTGTCTCTTACTGCTCATTTCTTACCACCTTTTCCCTTGCTTGCTCACTCTGCTCTAGCCATACTGACTTCCTTACTACACTTTGAACATGCCAAGTGTGTGCCAGTTCTTAAAAAAGGATATAGTTTTTCAGAGAGATGGAATCAGATACTGGAATAATGGCTATCTGGTATTACCATTACCTTAGCACAACTGGGGACATTGCTTGCCACCAGTGCACAAGTATTTGCTAATAAACTCTGTGACCACAGACTAGAGCTAGATGTCATTGTGGAAAGTGCTTTTTACTGTGGAACTAAACACAAATTGAGGTTACTATTAGTATTATGGTAAGAAATGACAGTGGAGATTTTAATTATTACAATCTACACTAATATCTCACACTTCTGGGACTATCTAGGGTTTTCAAAGTGCTCTCATGTCCATGGTTTTATTTAGTCCTCACAATAGCACTAGCAGTTGGGTATCGTTCCCTCCCTTTTTATAATTAGGAAAACTGAGGCTCAGAGATATCAATTGATTCACCCAGAGTCAAAGAGCGAGCTGCTGACGAGGCTAAATCTCGAAGACAGGTCTGCTGAAGCCAGGCCCGGGTCTCTTCTCTTCGTAGTACAATGAGGAACTACTTGTAAGGCCAGCTGGATTTATTAGCAGGGTCAGATGGGAATGAAAAAATTTTTTTCCATTGCCACTATCTACAATTCAAAACGTATGCCCAAACTTTTCAAAATTGTACACTTACTTTTTAATGCCAATATCTCTGGGATTTGTGTGAAGAGTGTCTCCATAGTAAAAAGGACCATTTTTTGTTTGTTTTGTGGAAATTAGGAAGAGAGAGAATGGAGTAGTGTTGGGAAGCATATTGTTCAGCTAAGTTGAATAAATATGTTTTTATCCTCGTTTTATGAATGGGCACTATGACTCAAAGTGCTCAAAGTAGCAAGTTGGCAAGGAGCAAAACCATGTCACATCATGTCTCCCTTGTAAAGGAGGAGTTTGGGTTAAAAATCACTACATTCTTTTTTTAACAAACCATGTGCCCAACTCGCTGAACTTTTGCAGCAAAGTTGTGGCAAGGGGCTACAAAGAAGTGTATTCTTCATGAAACATTAGAAAAGGTGCATATTTCTCTGCACTGCAAGTATGCCCCATTAAAGAAAACAAGCATTTAAAAAAATACATGATTTTCTGTCGCCAAAGCAAGAACCTTGATTATATCACTAGGACATTGTCATGGCCCCAGAAGTGCCATATTCTTGGCATAGTGGAAGAGACTCTGGATTTAGAGCCAAGAAGACCTGAGTGTGCTTTGTGGTTTTGATACTTACCATTTATCGCTAATAACCATCTCCTCTTATTGGACACTGATACCAGATATTGTGCTTTACCTGCATTATTTTACTGAACTACCCACCCCCTAACCAGTTTATATATATATTTCCAGTTTATGTATGAAAAAACTAAGGATAGAGTTTATAAAGCTGCTATGTCAAAGAGCTGGTATGTGAACAGGTCTATCTCACTCTAAAATCCATGTTATTTGCAATATGTCACTTTAAGACAGAGAAGAAAGGGCACAAAACCAGACATGATGGCTTTAAGTGAATTTAGAAAAAGTCCATTTGACTCCAGAAGGTCACTTACTGCTACAAGATACAACCTCTCTCACAGGGTTGTTTGGGGAATAGAGAAACCTGTATAAAGGTTTCAGCATGATCCCTGGCACATAATAAGTACGAGTAAATGGCACAGGAGGTGGTGTAGAACAGTGGTGAGAAACCCTACTCTGAAGTGAGATTGCCTGGGTCCAAATCCCACCTTCTTCACTTCGTAGCTGTGTGATCTTGGACAAGTCATATAACCTCTCCGAGTTTAAGTTTCCTCATGTGTGAAATAAGGATAATAACTACCTTACATTATTCTAAGGATTAAATGAGATGATCCACATAAAGGACCTAGTACAACATAAATGACCTGGTTTATTGCCATCATCAAGAAATTCTGACTCATGGTATTATTAATATGATTATTTTTTCATTCCTCACATGTGCTGCTTTTGCTCCAAGAACAAGGACCATTATAGGAGTTGTGGTCAGAGATGAATGGGAAAGGAGGTAAATTTCCTCATTTCCTCAGAGCCCCTCACATTCAGTAAGCCCTTCTGCATTCTGAGGAGGTCTTCAAGAAGTCTGCTGAATCTACCATCTCCCCATATTTTATCAGCTCAAGTTTCTTCATGTGGTTTGGTTGGGGTGAGCTGAGGAAGTGCAGCTCAGAGCCCTGAACTGGGAAAGGAGAGAGGGTGAGGAGGGCAGCAGGGAGCTTGCTGGGTTCCTGTGAAGTAGGGTGGAGACAGGGGCACTCAGCACTGGTTGCTGGATCCCAAGAAGATTGGTAGCTTCTACATTTACACTCTGGTGTGGGAGACACAGAGGGCCGGGGACTTGGAGGAAGTGGAGCCCCAGGCTGACCGTTGTGGGGGGCCAGGCTGACCGTTGGGGGGGGGGCAAGAGTGGCAAGCCGGGGGCTGCTCTCTTGTTTTGTTCAGGGGCCCAAGGGGTGGAAGAGACTGTCGAGAGGTTTTGTGCTCTTTCCTTGGGATGAAGCATCCAAGGTGTCCAGGTTGCTCAAGCCTCAGGTTAGCAAAGGTGAGAAGGTATGGGAGATGTGGAGTAGAAAGGCCTGCTCCTCTTAGGGAGGACATTTCCCCTTCCCCAGCAAGGTGCCTGTGCGACAGCAGCTGATGGGTCTCTACCTAGGTATGAGTGCTCTCCAAGCAGCTACGGCCGACCCCCATCTTGGGCACAAATGGATAGGAAATGACCAGACTTCAGACCCCGAGTGACTTCACACCTGGAGGATATCCCAGGACACTCTGAGACCTCACCTCAGGCTTTGAGAAAGGAATTTCATTATGAGGGTTTCAGGTTGCCTTTTTCTTTTCTAATGCTAGAAATATAAGCTGTTTATACTATTCAGTGAAAACAGTGGAAAAGATAGTGTTTACCGTGATGACTACAACAGTGCAAAAGAACACAGTGTACGATACGCGGTAGTTGCTCGACAAATATTTGCTGAATGGATAAATGAAGCTCATACAGGAGGAAAGGTTTACAGTGGGGGAAAAAACCCTCTCAATTGTTGTTATTGGTTGATGATAGGATTAGTGGTAATTTTTATATTTTTCTCTATCCTCTAGAGTTTTGTATTGTGGTAATAAGATTTTTAGAATAATAGGTAATTATGACCAAAGGAAATTAGAGCCAAAATTAAGGGGTTGTTTTCATATGAAGCAGAAGTCTGCTTCTAGAGGCTGCAGTGGGAACCAAGCCTGTTGAGGAGGGGTTCTTTTTTATATCTATTTCACCTCTGCTCTTTCTCGTAAAAAAGAACTAAACCTCTCCCTCCTCCAAGCGAATGTATGCCAATCCCCTTCTCCCTCAAAAGAATTAATGCCCAGTCTAAATCCTGCCAAGATTCTAAAGATTTTGTAGTAGTTGATTAAAACATAAGACTTTAAAACAGAGAAGTCGTTTGAGGGCCTTAAAATGTGCTGTTAATTCAGAAAAAAAGTCCTCATGGCATATATTTTTTTCAAAAAGCATATCTCCTGATTTAAGCATTGGGTTGAGAACTGAATAAAATTTGCAGTGAACAGATTTTTACTGACAACTGGCAAGGTCCTAAAGGCCGATTGCTGTCCAACCAGGGATAGATTAGATTTGGGGAAAATCCTCTCCCAGGCCTCCCTGTTCTTTTATGAGGAGCTGGTCCTAAAATATTTATCCATTATCTTTTAACCCCATAACCCTCCAGGCTAAAATAAAGCCTGCCAATGGAGCCATGGCCATTTTAGGATTAGGCCAGAAGAGCCTGGCTCCTGTGCTATCTGGTGACAAGATTCAGAGACAAGATGGCATCATCTTCTTCATGTCCTAAGGCTTGGTCCTCCACGTGGAGGCATGGTTGCTATGGTGATAGGCTGACATACACACACCACGAACAAAAGTGGCATTTAAAAAAGAACTTCACCTTTCTTAAACTACTCAGAAACCCTCTTAGTCACAGTGTCAGGTTGAGATATTTGAACTTTTGGGTAAAGAACAGATCTGAAAATTCCTAGCATAGGCTTTTCCTAGAATGCGTCTTCCACACCAGGAAATTTCCATTTCATTCTAATTGGGCAATTACCGTGGGGATCTGGGTTTTATTCCTGGTTCTGCCAAGAATTGATTCAGTGACTCTTCCGAAGTCACTTCGTTTCTTACGGCTTCTCTTTCCTCCTCTGTAGAACAGGATCAGTAATCCTCACCTCACAGTGTTGTTGTGGAGATGAAATGAGATAAGGTAGGTGAAAGAGCCTGACCAGTTGGGAGTTCTCAATTGCTTTAACTCCCTTCCTTCTTTCACAAGAAAAAATCAGGACAGTACATGGTGCACTCAAGGTTGTCAATTACTGCATCAGCCCGTGCTAAGTCCCGCCACATATCCTACCTGAGTCAGAGCTTTTAATTAATGCCAGGGGAAATCGGGCTCAGCCCTAACAGTCCAGAAGCTCTGAGTCATGTTTCCCCAAGGATTTATTGCTGGAGCACTTTGGGAAGGACTTGTGCAGCTCTGAGCCACTGAGGCCACACCCTAGTGCTTGGGAGTTGATGGTGGTGGTTGCATTTTGTTGTTGGTTTGTTTATTTTAAAATATCCACATCCTGTCCCACAGCTGGGGCATAAAATCAAGCTTTAGTTGTGGGATTTTTGTTTACTTTATTCACTAGCTGGGTTGGTCAGGAGTTTAACCAAGGTCAATGCCTTTATGTTGCTTAGAATCTGCAAAAAGACTCTGGCAGTTTCTGGCTACTAAATCTACTGGTGTAATAAAAAGAAAGAAACTTAAAAGAAAAGTCGACCCACGTAGTCTGGTTGTTTTTATAAATTCATTTTTGTTTTGCTTAAAAAAATAAAACAACACACTTCTAAATGTTTATATGTTTTTATTTTGCACGGGCAGCTTCAGCAAGAGAGATTTTGTTAGAAAAAAGTAAAGAAATAAATGTGGAAGCTTTCACAGCTACAAATCGTTGATTCAGCACCACAGAGAGAGAGAGAGAGAGAGAGAGAGAGAGAGAGAGAGAGAGAGAGAGAGAGAGAGAGAGGAGGGAGGGAGAGAATGAGGGAGAGAGGGAGAGAGAGAGAAAGAAGAAAAAAGAGAAAAAGAAAGAAGCCATTAGTCTTATTGCCAGAGGATGGCTCCCTGTCAGTCCCCATAAAGTCTTCCTCATGGTGTCTTCTCGGAACATTTCAGAGGCCTGGAGAGTATTTGATTTGTAAAGGCTGAGAGTAGGCAAAATAGAGCTACTTAAAAATATTTTTCAAAATTTAATAACATTGTGTGCTGTTTCCATGATGAACATAATCCATGTTCATTAAAGGAAAATGAGAAAATATTGAAAAGAAGAAAAGGAAAGAATTCCTGGCCATTCAAACACAACTATTATTGATGTTTCTGTCTACTTTCCAGCAGTCTTTTTCCTTTTATTTTTTCTTTCTTTAAAATTTATTTATTTATTTTCTTGATTGAAGAAATGATTTTAATTTTTTTTCTTCTTCCCCGTCTACCTCCCCCGCCCCACTCCTCCTTCCCTCTGGTAACCACCAGTCTACTGTCCATGTTCATGAGTCTTTTTTCTTTACATATGTTTCCTCATTTGTTTCTCATAGATATAACGACAGGGTGTGTATGCTTTTACACTCTGGCTCTTGCATAACGGATAATAGCAGTTATGGAAACCTTGCTATGTGCCAGGTACTGCCACTACTGAGTATCCCTAAACCAGCCTGACATTCTTACGTGTCCATCATCATCATCAGCTACATAAATGTGATTAAGTTCCTGTCTGTTTCTTTGACATCACATTGTATGGAAACAGCTGGATGAAGTTCCAGCCAGTTTGAATGGTATTTGAGGATGGTCTTACTTCAGATTTGAGCTATGTGACATGAAATCTTTATTATGCTAATCTTTGGATGGAGGGCAGTTGGGGAGGGTGGGGTCTCAGCTTTTTCATTTCCACCCGGAGGGAGTGCTGTGACGTTTTATCTGAAGACTTCACTAAGTTAAGATATTTGCACTTAAAAAATTTTGGCTGTAATTTAATGTATGGTTCAATAAATGCATTCAGTTATCTCTAAATAATTATAATTTTTCTCAATGGTACATATAAGAAGTTGTACCTGACCTAAAGCCCTCTAAAAGCATTAATTCAATGTCAGAAAAAAATCCTTAAAAAAAGAGAATTTTAAGAGTCTGACATGTCAGTTAGAATGAGATCGAAGAGGGGACATGCAATGAGACTTCTTGTCAGTTGGCCAAGAGAGACACACTTTTTGAAGGGCATCTGAGGCAGATGTCCAACCTGACATGTTGAAACACCTAAGTTGATAGGTGTTCATTTTTAGAACCGTGTAACTGAGGTACAAAAAGAGACATCTGTGATGCCAGGTGGGATAGACAGACAGGTCATTGGATCAAGTGGCCACAGGTACATAAAACTGTATCAAGCAATGGTGATTTTAAATATGAGGCTTAACTGAAAGTTTCTGTGGACAAATACTCCAAGATATGACTCCATGAAGCATGGCAATGTGTGCATGTGTGTGTGTGTGTGTGTACTTAATTGCTTGGAGTGAGATATAAGGATGTAATACACACACATATATCCCAATCTGTAGGCCAACAAAAGTGTGTATAAAAACATTTTTTTAACCAAGTCAAAAATCATTAGAGGTTTGTTTGAGTTATTACAACTCTAAATATTAATTTTCAAATAAGTTCTATTAAACTCAATGATTCTCCTGAGTGATTTCATATAGTACAGCTTGAAATGATAATAAGGACTATGCTTACTAATTAAAATACTCACTAATACTCAACAATATGCTAGATGGCATGCTTAGTGCTGCATGCTTCATTTCAAATAATCGCTACAACGATCTCATGAGATAGACATTATTATCCCTATTTTATGGATCTGGGTCAGGACTAGGGTGAGGCAAGAAATTTCCTCAGGGTACAAGATTTAAAGAGGCATTCATTCTTAGGCTTCTTTAATTTTTCCAATCCTATAAGTGAATGCTACCTTAAATTTAGCACACTGAGTACCTCACTTGCCTTACCTTAGTCCTGGTGCTTTTATGAATAAAGGAACTGAGGATCTAAGAAGTTGAGTAATTATCTGAAGTCCTCAGATAACAAGCAGCAGAGAGAGAACTTGAGCTTGGTCTAGATCAGCCCCGGGTGATTTCAGATATTTATATACTAAATATCGACTGAAGATCTTTTACTTTGGGCACTGTGGAAACATAGTCTCTACCCTTAAGAAATTGATAGGCACGGGAATGGGGGACAGACAAATGTGCAGTAAGATGAAGTGTACATTATCTTAATAGTAGATAACAGTTGGCATTCTTTTAGGGAATGAACATTCTTTGTAAAAATGTCTGGATCAACTATGAAGAGGAAGGTGAAACTGTATTGGCGGAAAAACAAAAAAATAATTAAAATGATTAAGCTGTTTATGGGGAAATGAGAGAGGAGGAGGAGGAGGAAGAGGAAGGAAAGAAAAGAAAGGAAAAAAAGGGGAGGAGATACAAGGCGAGGAAAGAGAATTAAAGCAGACGTGGCAGGGATGAGAGAATCTAAAGAACTCGTGAGGTTGGGGATCATGGGGGAAGAAGTGGCACTAAAATTTTCCTGGTGAAGAGGAAGCTAAATGATATTTTAAGAATAAAAGTGCCACTCCCACCATTCCTTCCCCATCACTACATGCATCTCAAGATTCAAGTAGTCTTCTGTATCACAAAAGCTTGCTGTAAGGAGGGGTTTATATTGGAAATTTAGGAAGGGCACTAGCCACTGCTAGCCCATGTCGCACTTTTGCATAATTGGTAAAAGGAACCTATTCTGGGTAGATGCAGAAGGTAAGCAAGGCACAGGCTAGTTTTCAGATCTCTTTGACCCCTTAGCTTGGGGCCCTTGAACGGGACACAATCTATACAGTGTTATAAGATGGCCCTGTTCACAACTGAGTAAACATTGTGAAGACTAGAAGCAGCAGGAGTAGAAGCAGGAGTTACAGATGGGAGACAAAGAAAATACAGACCTCTGGAAATTCACAGAAGCCATAGGAAAGGCTTTGGACTTCCACTGGGCATAGATTTGGAATTCAGTGCACCTTATTCAGCTCCATGGGATTAAAATCTGGATTGCCTATATAGATACATAACTAACTACACTTCGATATGGTGAGTGTGCTGAAGGAAGTAGGTACAAAGTGCTGTGTACCTACTCCAACAATTAACCCTGCTTGGGAAAGCTGGGAGGCTTCCTGGAGGAGGTAACATTTAAGATGCCATTCAGGCCTGAGCTTGCTGAGAAGAGAAGTAGGAAGGAGACTTATTATGGAAAGAACATGGTGTATTAAGGACATGGGGAGAGACTTGATTTGGCTGTTGCAAGGCTTGTATATGGGGAGGTAGTATGGCATGGGAATGGAGGAAAGCCACAGCTGAACTTTTAGGATCACAAGTACAAGTTTTCACTATCCCATAGGGGCTGGGAAACCACTGGGTAAGTAATTAGCAAGCTTTCTCTGACATAAAGGAAGAGGATGGAGCAGGGAGGAAACATTTGCCATGTTCCAGGTAACTCAGGATGAAATCGTAACTATGATAACAGCAGTAGGGATTGGGGAGAATGTGTTGCCCTGAGAAAATATCAGCTAATTAGGGTGTCTAGGACTTAGTATGGGGATCTATAAGAAATGATTCACAGCTAAATTGAACTTTCTAGTTTGGGCAACTGGCCACGTTATTACTTTTCAGTCCTCAAACTAAAGTGCACTTTACTGTTTTGAAGGCCTCCTTAACTTCCATGCCTGGTCCTGAGGAGAGCAGAGTTGTTTCTCAGTCTCTTTGGGCCCAGAGTCAAAGAAAAGGGGACATCGGAAGGGAAAGACTCCTAGGGCAGAAAAGCCATACACAGTTTGGCTTTTTCTTACACATTCAGGGGCAGAATGGAGGCAGGTCAATTGGAGTAGATGTCCTGTCTTTCCCAGTGGTGACAGATGAAGCAGAGAGTGGGCAGGGAGCGAGGAGCCCCTCCACGCATCTCTACCAGCCTCCCTAAAGCAGAGCAAATTAGCTGAGCTAGCACCTAGCATGAATATGGAAGAGCATGGCTGGTACCGAATCCATGAGATGGAGAATGAAATAAAGAAAATTAGTAGAAGAATGACTGAATCCTTCTCTCCCCTTCCAATTGCCTTATCTTTGTGGGTCAACCTGAGCCAAGGCTTGGTTCCCAGGGCCTCTCAGAGGCATGAAAGCCCACCTGATATCTGATGTTGAAGGGTCCAGTAAAGTGAGAGCTGTGGTTTGACAGGTCATATTGCCCCCATTTTGTAGATGATGATGTTAGGCCCAGAGAGGTTGATAACTTGTTCAAGTTCCTCCAGGCAGCAAGAGTTAGAGCCAATAATGATAGGTAACTCTTTAGTGGTGGGTCCTCTGTGCGGGCATTTTTCTCAGCATCTTTTCCCCCTCAGTTTTATTGAAATATAATTGACATATAACCTTGTATTAGTCCAAGGAATGTAACATAATAATTTGATATGATATGTGTGTATACTGAGAAATGATTACCACATAAGCTCAGTTAACATCCATTACCTCACGTAGTTATATTTTTTTTCTTGTGATGATAACTTCTAAGATCCACTCTCTTAGCAACTTTCAAATATGCAGCACAATCTTATTACCTATAGAGTCCATGCTGTATATTATATCCTCAGGCCTTATTTATCTTACAACTGGAAGTTGTACCTTTTGAACACCTTCAACCATTTCTCTCACCTCACTCCCTGTTTCTGGCAACTATCAATATGTTATGTTCTCTGTATATGTCAGTTTATGTTTTTTTAGATTCCACATATAAGTGGAATTATGCAATATATGTCTGTTTCTGACTTGTTTCACTTAGCATAATGCCCTCAAGGTCCATCCGTGTTGTCAAGAATGGCAGGATTTCCTTCTCTATGGTTGACTAATATTTCATTATATATGTACCACATTTTCTTTATCCGTTCATCTGTCAATGGAAACTTGCGTTGTTTCTATGTCTTGGCTATTGTAACATAATGCTGAATGAACATGGAGGTACAGATATCTTTTCAAAATGGTGATTTTGTTTCCTTGTTCTCAGTATCTTATTTGAATTATGCCATCCTTGTGAGGTTTGTACTTGTATTATCCCCATTTTATAGAGAGGGAAACTGAGATACAGAGAGCTTAAATGACCTGCCCAAGGTTATAAAGTATGTATGATAGAGCTGAAATTCAACTCTAGGCAGTCTGACCTCTGAGTGGGTGCCTGACCACAACACTCCTTTGACTTTAGCACCAGCCACGCCTTCTGATTCCAAGCCCACTTCTCTTTCCAATACGTCATAAGTCAGTTCTTGCCATTCGAATGTCAAGTAGCATGTAAACAATTTCATATGTAAGAGATTTCAAAGGTATACCTCTGGGGAGCCTATGATCTCAGCCACATTGTAAGAAATAAATTGCTGGAGTTTAGTATCTTAAATTCAGATCACAAACATTAGCGGTGGGGTAGAAGTATTAGCAAAAATTCATCTCATTAAATGAACATCTGTTTTTTGGAATTTAACAGCACTCCCATACACGTATGGCTAGGCTGGGATAGCTCGCTGAGAAAGTTAAAGTATACTTTCTATTGCAACTTTCTTAGTTATAAAAACTAGAGAGATGAAGTCAGTGGGTAAACAGTCTGAATTTTAGTAACCCTAAAAAAAGAAGACATTCTTTGATCAGCCCAATTCTAGAGTCATTGTATCTCTCCCTCCCCAGTCCGGTGCTAAGAAGATATGGAAAGACTGGGTAAGGAAATGGCATTTAATGTACAAAAGGCAGGGAACTGGGCAGAGTCTAGAATATTGGAATATGCCATTGTCTTTCATTTACTTTTGGGATTGGGATTGAATTCTTTGGTAGACTTGACTGCAAAAAGAATGTCTGCAATTCTTCAAGTACTTTGCAATGTGAATTTGCTAGCCGTCAGGAGGTGTAGTTTTTTCCCCGGCCCCTTGAATCTGAGTCTATAACACTTCTGCTCTCTCTCTTGTTCCTCTACCTTCACTGTGAGAACAATCCTGAACTAGCCTGCTGGAAATGAGACGCCATATGAAATGGAGCTGTCATCCCAGCTAAGCCATGCTAGATCAGCCACCCTAGCAGACCTTCCAACTGATTGATGGTAGACATAAGAAAGCCCAGCCCACATCATCTGAGCCCATCCCAGATCAGCACAATTGCTCTGCCAGCCCCTAAATGCCAGGCGGTGGACCGGTACTGGTACGTGGCCTTTTAGGAACCCGGCTGCACAGCAGGACGTGAATGGCAGGTGAGCGAAGCTTCATCTATGTTTGCAGCCACTTCCCAGCGATAACATCACCGCCTCAGCTCCACCTCAGGTCATCAGGTATTAGAGTCTCATAGGAGCACTGGCCCCTAGTGCAAAAAAGGTTTGGGACCCCTGATTATGATAATAGATAACTGGGAAAAGGTCTAAATGCAAATCTCATCAGTAACAGGGTGTCCATTCTCCTCTATCACGTTCTCTCTCTCCTAAGTCCCTGCTTTTTTCTTTTGCATTTGCTTCCAGTAGTGGCTGCAACTCCACCCTCACCAAGCCTCATAGGAAACCGGAAGTCAGGCCATGGGTTACATATTTGGGAAAAGTGGCTAATTCTTACATCACAGATGTACAGAGGAAACCACACTCACGCTCACCCAGCCTAGAAAAATAAGTCATCAACATGGGAGTAACTCAGATCTTCCTCTCTTGTTCCCATCATGCTTGTACTTATATCTGTTTCATTTAATTCCCAAACATGGCTCCACTTCCAATTTTGAGAGGGGTAGAGCAGCGAGTTTAGAATCCAGAAACCTGGAGTTCCACAAATCTGGATTCAAACTCTGGCTCTGACACTTACTAGTTGTGTGCCTTGGAAAAGTCCCTTAACTCACTGAAACTCAGTTTATTTGTACATAAAAAGGGGGATGAAAATCTCTGTCTATAGGGTTTTTGTGAGGATTAAGTGAAGTGTGCACTTAGGACATATTAAGTGCTCAATAAATAGTGGTTATGAATAATTAATTGGTTGATTAGCTGAACCCATTCTCTCTGGTTCCAAACTCTGGGGCACCCTTTAAGAATTCTGGTTTGGATCGAGACTGCCTGCTTTACCCCCAGCATTACTTCTGTGGAACCTGGTTTCTTAGGTTCTGAGTCCAATATCTAGTTTCCGTGAACACTCAGACTGATATACTAACGTGCCCCATGCAGATTCACTCTGGAATGGCACAGAATAGATTCAAAGCCCTTTTGCAAGTGGGTCAGTTGGCAAGCCCGCCTCCTCAAACCTCCAAGCTCTGCTGACCGCTTGCGATTCATTTTCACATGATGCAATTTTCCTTCTCCCCTTTGGAGCAGTATTAAGTTTCCTTCTGTTCCCATACACTTCAGAGACTGCTGCCCCTCTCACATTTCAGACGCTGACCCGCTCCTTTGCACTTTTCCCCTTGGTTGTCTGGAGCCCTGCATAATGAAATTCAGACAGTGGTGACTGCTGCGCTCTGTCTCACTTCCCTCCAGAATGGGTGACAAGGACTAGGCTGCTCAGCCTTGCAGGGAGCGTGCTTCTCCCATGGTTTAGACGTAAAACTGGGCTAGAGCAAGCCTGGTGACTTCATTTCTTTTTGTCAGATCAGAGGTTCCTCATTCTGAAGAGAAAGGCAAACACGTTTGATCTGGCTATGGGAGGCAGGAGGGAGAATACATGTGATATATAAAATGAAACAAGCTTTCCAAAAACAACAAGGCTGAATCATAATAACTTACATTTGTGGAACATTGTCATTTCAAAAGCTCTTTTCACACACATTGATTCATTTGCTTCTCACAGCAGCCCTGGACAGCAGACCCGACAAGGATTAACATCCCTGTTTGACCATGAGATCACACAGCTAGTAGGTGACAGAGTCCTGGCTCACACTCAGGTCATTGGACCCCACACCCAGTCCTCTGTCCCCTGTATTATGCTTTCTTCTCTCTTGCATTTCATTCCATGACCTAGGCCCAACATTTATAAAACTTTCCCATAGAAACATCCTTTATGGCAAAAGGGGAATGAACATCCTGGAAATGCAAAATTACTACCAGATTCTGGGTTTCATCTAAAAAAAATTCTTTCAAACTATGAGTTCTGATTCATTAATTATGTCATATTTATATTAAATGCACAGTTGACTCTTGAATCATGCAGGCATTATGAGCACCTACCTGTGTGGTTGAAAATCTGTATGTAACTTTTGACCCGAAAATTGGCCTTTTGCATCTGCAGATTCAACCACCCAGGATGGAAAACAATATTTTTGAATCCTGGTTGGGAATCCGTGATCGGGAATGAAAGAATACTGCTTTCAATATGCAGTTGGTTGAATCTGCGGATGTGAAACCCATGGATAGGAAGAGCTGATTGTATTTATTGAAACAAATCAGTGTATAAATAGGTATAGTTCAAAGCCCTGTTGTTCAAGGGTCAACTTTATATTCTTCATATAAAAGTAAAATTTTTATTTTAGCTCCCTTCGGATAAAATAGATGTTCCAGAAAGATGGCTTTGCTTAACCCCTGGTAACTACAGGGGTTTTGTGGCCCAGGGTCTAGATACTTCCAACCAGTGTACAGGATGAGTGTGTAACATGCATGTATATAACCACAGCAAGTACCTGAAGAAATTCTTTATTGTAGCCCTTACCTTGGTAAAGATGTTGTTTTTTAATTGGGATTGTTGACTGAGGCTTCCTTTAAACCATCTGCCCCAAACTTTCCATCCTGCGTTTTTTGACAATGGAAAGACACATGTTTGTAAGGTATGTTTTGTGTCTGAGAGGCTGAAAGAATGAATTTTCGGACTTCCCAGATGCGCTGAGTGCATTTGCAAAGCAGAAAACATGCAGTCTAAGCAAGAACCAAAAAGAGGGAGCGAGAAGAGGAGCCAAAGGACTAGCTATGGGGGGCTCGGTCAAAGAGGCTGAACAGAAAATTCAGGTCTTCCAAATTATTATAATTATTCAGTACCTAACGTCACCCCCTGGGCTACTCTTTCTTTTGGTGAGGACTTGAAGAGGAACAGTCTCACCGGGAGCACTCTCCTCTCTGCTCCTTGAAGGAGGCCAAAGAGCTCTAATTTGTTACTCTGAGTCCAAAGGGACCTGCTGGCTCAGGCTAGCCTTGCTGATGGGCTTTTTCTTCCAGAGAAGCCTGCTGCTGCCAGCAATCTGCACAGGTGGTAGGGACAATTGCAGCAAGCTCATCAGAACAGATGGGGTCTAAACCCAAACAGAGGTAGTGTGATCATTGTGAGAGCTGGTTCCTTTGGTGTAGGTTTCAAACCAATGGGAAAGTGTTCCAAAGTGGTCTGGCAATAGGTTGCAACCACGGAGTTGAGATTTGCTGAAAGAAAGGAAGAGGGATGATCTCAATAGCTAACGTGAACAAGAGCTTCTTATGTGCTGAGCACTGATCTAAGCATCTTAAATGCATTAGCTTATTCCTACATGGTAGATGCTATTATGATCACATCCCCTTTCACACATAAAGACACTAAAGCACAAAGAGGGTAAGCAATTTGCCCAAGGAAAACAGTGAGTATGTGGCACAGCTGGGATTTGAACCCAGGGCCGCTACACTTTTAGCTACCATGTTATGCTGCCTCTCGCTGCCTGTACAATGCGCCTGAGAGTAACACAACCTTCTTTAGCTTTATTTATACCGGGTGCTGTGCTAAATGTTTGATGTGCCCTATTTCCCACAATCCTTACAACATTCTTGGAGAGAAAGTACTGTCATTACTTCCATTTTCTAAAAGAGGAATCTGAGGCTCAGAGATGTTAACTTGCCTGAGGTTACATAGCTAACAAATGACTCCAAAGCCCATGCTCTTAATCATTCTGTTCTGCCGCCTTACATGTAAACCGCGTGAACTGGAAAAGGCACAAAACAAATGAAAAAGTTTTGCGGGGAGCTTCATTCCCTTCTGAGTACTAAATAGGTGCAAATTTTATTTCCAAGAAAATTTTACAGGGTTTGAGACCAGGAAAGTAGGTGAAAAACAAAGAGCCTTAAGCTCGTGCTCAGAAGATATAGGTATAAGTCCCATCTTTGGTGCTCAGATTCCGGCTTCAGTTTCCTCACTCGTAAAATGGAAGTGAGCAAAGCCTGCCTGTGGTACTCAGATGATAAGAGACATACATGGGGCTCGTATTATTTAACACATGTAAGGTGAGTTTTTTGTTTTGTTTTATTTTTTACATTGGAGTTCATTTCTGGTGTTGTAAAATCTACGGATTTTGACAAATATATAATGACATGTGCCTACCATTATGGTATTATACAGAATTGTTTCATTGCCCTGAAAATCTTCTGTGCTCTGCCTATTAATTCTCCTTCCCTCTTCACCCTTGGCAAACACTATTTTTTTTTTTTTTAATAATCTCCATGTAGCCTTTTCATACTGGCTTATTTCACTTGGTATGTGCATTTAAATTTCCTCCATGTCTTTTCATGGCTTGATAGCTCACTTCTTTTCAGTGCTAAGTAATATTCCATTGTCTGGATATACCACAATTTATTTATCAAGGGGATATTATTATTATTATTATTATTATTATTATTATTACTTTTAGCCCAAGTCTCTTCATTTTAAAGACGAGAAAACTGCATCCCAGAGAGGCTAAAAAAAACTTGCTCAAGTCCCACAGCTAGTTTGTGACAGAGTCAGAAAATATGTTCAACCTCTAGTTCAGCACTTGCGCTACTTTCTTTGGCTGATTTTCTGATATTCTCTAGAGCTTGTGTTTGAGGATTCTCCACTCATTACTTGCATCCATTTGCTAAACTGCTATTTCTTATGCATCTGTGGAATGAGGGGTTGAAAAGAGTTTGCATAAGGTAATGCACATTCTCAACGGTCACCTAGTGGGTTAACAGTTTCCATTTCTTTCCTCATGTGGGAGTTTTGAAAGAGCAGCTGTGCAGATGGATCTCCATCTCCCTTGTCTCCTACTAGTTTTTGGATGTACCACCAAATGATGATGCGAATCAGGAGACAAGGAAGGCATAGTTGAGCTCTTTCGGGTAGCCTTGTCTGCTGTCTGCTGTAAAGGAAAGTGTGATGTAGTGGGAAGAGGGAGTTACTAAAGAAAAAATATAAGAGAGATCAATGGAAATTCCTACACTTAGGTCCAAAAAGCCAAATGCAGGGTATGGGAGAATAGTGCACACAAAAATAACCTTGTGATTTTAACTGTAGAAGGCCAGTAAGAAACAGTGTTGCTATGGGGGTTCCCTAAAAAGCAGTTGTACTCATTGAGTGTATGAATAGAGTTATTCTCTGGTCCTGACCCTGTCACAAACTGAGAGACTTGAGCAAAGTATTTAACCATCTCAGAGTGAGGAATACAGTGAGAAATCCCTCTACATTTTATTTTTAAGTACAGATGCATAAGAATGCCCATTTGTAAATATCATATCTAAACCTGATAAGGTAGAACACAATCAGAGGCTGCAGATTGGGCATTGGAAAGGAACTCACCTTTGTGGGGGCCTTCCATGTACCAGACAGAGGGCTAGGACCTTACCTACATTTACCTATGGTCTCAGTTAATCACACTACCCCTGAAATGGATTAGTTTTTATTAACATTCCTTAAGGGAAGAAGTGGCAGAGGAAATTCCACTATTCTCTGGTCCATTAGAGTAGTAGACCCCCAAGGTGCCGGTCATCGATGTTGTCTGTGCCTGCCAGTGTCCCCTAAGCTTGTACCACTGATGGGCATGCTAGCTCAGTCTCCATTTACCAAATATTGTGACTCTTTGCCTAAAGACACTCTCTGGCCACAGGAGCCCATTCTACTTGCATGCTGGAAGTGGTGGGAAAATTGACACTCCCTCCAGCAGCTGTCACCTAAGGACTGATGGGATAAATACCTCCCCCACCACCGCCTCCTTGCCCCTCAGATGGGATAACCCTAAGGAGTATGATTGATGCTGTTTCCAAGAGTCCCAGAAGGATGACATTCTAGTTGTCCATGGTAGAAACTTGCTCGATTGGTTCCTTCTCTTCCTCATCTCACTCTCCGCTGCCCAACCAATGGTCCATGGAATTACTACCCAGATAAACCACTTATGCTTGAATCTCTGCCTCAGAGTCTGCTTCTGGAGGATCTCAAAGTAGGGCAATCACTATGATTCATGAGCACTGGCTGAATGTCAAGGGATTTCAGTTTTTATCATGTCTCTTGGCTATGTGCTCTTGGGTATGTCACTAATCCTATCTGGCTCCTCATCTTCTCAAAATAAGAGCACTGTAAAATAAGAGCATTGGGCCAAGTAAAATATCTATATTTGCCATCTATATTCATATCCATAAGCATATATAGCACTTACCTTTGTAGACTCTTTCGCTTGCTTTTGAAAGACTCTTCACATTCATGTTTCTTTGATTCTCACAAATACCTCCATGAATTAGACTGGGTATAGACAACTTTGCCCATTTAAGAGATTAGACAAGTGTGCACCATAAACACTTAGTTTCCTTTATCTCTTCTAAACATTTTAGTGAATGTTGCCCTGAAGTTTGAGTGATTTCTATCCTTAATCTCCTAATCTCCATCTCCAATCCTGATATATAAAACAAGTTTCCTGTTTCTTGATTCTCTGAATAGGTAGATTATAAGCAGGGAATAGCTGAAATTGTGGCTAAAATAAGAGAGGATCCAGAGCCTTTGCGATATAAAATAGCACCTTCGATAGCGCATACAGGTCAGGTACTGTGTGGGGCAAGAGAGTGAGGGGAGACACAGACTCTGAGCTAGATCCAGATGGTTTGGGGATTGTATACTCACACTCTGATGAAGGCAGCATGGAATACATTTTTATATTTTTCTATGGTTTATGGAAGTATTTTCATATCTTTGATCTCACTTGATTCCCTCTAACCCTGTGAGATATGATTTTTATTATTCCCGTTTTGATGGTGAAACAGAGGCTGAGAGAGGTGGAGTGGATGTGATAAGTGTGAAGTATCCTTTAAAATGTTTGGGCAGATGCAAATGGCAATTATACTCAGGCCTGTGCAATGGAAAGCCTTTGTTATGAGTTCTGTTGTAGCTGTGTAGATTCAGTCAGAGGATGCTTTCCAAAAGAAACCAGGACACAGTCATTAGCAGGGGAAGAGTAAATACAGTGACATTACAGATACTTGAGTTTTTATTTTAGAGAGATGACTCTGTCCCTATGAAGAGAGAGAAATCAGACTTTAGCGCTCCAATGAATCTTAGAGGTCATTCTGGTCCAGAGAGGGAAAGTACTTTCTTTATGGTTACATAACTTGAGGGGTGAGCAACCATCCCAATTTGCAACAAAATTCCTGCCTTCCAGGAAACCCCTAAGTCTCAAGCAAACTAGGACAGTTGGTCACTCTACAATTGGTAAATGTTTTTGAGACTCCCAAGTCTGTCTGATTCCCAAAGATAACCTGTTTAACTACACTGGCACTGAATATAATCATGAGAAAATTACTTTACCCCTCTGAGCTGCATTTTTCTCATCTGTAAAATGGAAGCAATAATATAACTTAAAGAGAATCAAAAAATGCATATGAAGTACTCACTAGATGGTAGATATTATGACTTATTATTACTTACCAAAACTAGAAACAGGTTATCCTGGCTTTCTACTTACCTCTCTATTACTCTTGGTTGCCTCCAGCAGGATTAACAAATCACCATTAAGGTGTTCTTTTGCACATGAAATACAGTTTCCATATTAGAACTGAACGTTTTTGTAAATGTAGATGCACAGGAAGCATAGCTCCTTTTAGTGAGCTAAAAACTTTTGCTTTCTGTACTATAAGTCACATCTTCCAAGAGGAATTTTACTTGTAGTTCAATTATGCCCAAATGATTTCTTTTTTAGATTATAAGAACAAACTACACAACGGAATGGAAGAATTTAGATGTATCTGACACCAAGGTTTTTAACTATTTGTGGCAGAAGAGAATGAGTGTATTTCTTAAATCACATCTAATTATATAGAATAAAACGGTTTTGGATATAGCTACCATTTTAACATGCTTTTTCTGTTGTTGTTGTTTCTGTTATATATAATGCAGTAGACCATGCTTATATGCTCCACTGCATTATATATTAAGAAAAACAAAATCTAGCATTTCATGCTAGATTTAGAAGACTGTCTTGTTCCCCTGTTGTAGTGTTCTGAGTAGGCGTTTGAACTCTGAAACCCTGAAGACTGAGCTCCTCAAACAGGCTCTTTCTGCGTCTCAGTGGGAAACTCTTTACTTCTCTTCTTCAGTTTCTTCAGCTGTAAAACAGGAATCCAAACAATTCCCTGTAGCCCAGGGATTCTCTGAGCTAGTCTGTAAAATTACACAGAGATGAAAAACCCTGTCGGGATAATACACGCCTAACATTGTTGTAAGTCTAGAGCTCAGAGTTCAATGAGACTGAAGGAAAAAAAAAAAAAAAAAGAAAAGAAAAGGATCCTACGTTCAAGAGGAAAAACCCAAAGTGTTCTCTGCTCAAATTGGGGTATCTTGTGCATAACTTTTGGGGAGCTATTTCTGTGTACCTTCCTGGGGTGACCTTGCAAATGTTTTTCTACTCTTTTCTCTAAAGGAAGCCTTCACTATCACAGTTTTATAGGATTCCCCACCCCCTTCTTCTTCTTCTTTTTTTTTTTTATAACTGTACTGAAGGAAAAAAAATTGAGTGCAGCTTCCTTGCTGATTGTGGAGAACAACTCTGTATTTCTTTGGAAGCTTGTTGATCAAAAGATTCATGTCATCTGTGTGTAGTCCGTTTCTCTGAAGGGAAAAGGCAGAGTAATCAAGAACGCTTTTCTTCTGAGGGGAAAACAGATGCACTGCATGCGTAATGGGACCGTGTTTTAAAAACAAAGTCAAGAGCCTGGGAGAATTATACTGGTGCTCTCCCTGCAAATGTATGGAGATAATGGTGTCTCAAAAAGAGAGTCCACATTCCAGAACCTTTGGTGTCTATGGCAAGAAGCAGATGAAAATGTGTCAATAAAATCTGGCATTTATTAGAGAGATAAGGAAGTTTGGAGTAAATGGTATACTCTGAGTAAAACAAGAAAAGGGAAACGGGACCATTTCTGTACAATGATATTAACTTTTGTCTTGGGTCTGGTGGTACTTGAGTTTATTATTTAGAATATTTAACTTATTCTGTTAAAATTATTGTTAGTTTTTGGAGTGCTCTATCCTTTGCTTGATAGGGTTTACAAATCACACCAGACAATGGATCTTTAATTGTCTTATTAAAAAATAAAAATAGAAGATGGGTTGTGTGCAGTGCATTTTCTCTAGGGAGATAAAATCCAAAAGAAATATTAACCACAAGCATTTTACTGTTTGAAAAAGCAAAACAAAACAAACCATAGACATACAGAGTCAGCTGATTCCCCTCCTATGGGTGGCTCTTCCATAGCTGTATCTAACTGTCTGAGGCAATTATCCTCATGGTGACTTGTGTTTCACGGTGACAAACCCCTGTATACTTAAAACTTCAAGTTATTCTTTGTATTTTGTAGTTATGAGGAGAGACTAATAAGATGTATCTGTTTTTAGACTTTGGTTTTCAAAAACGTTTTTAAGATTGGCTAGTACTACATAGTTCATTACAGGCTTCCTGATTCAGTGTTTAGGTTGAAAGAGGAAAAATATTTTGTATTGACAGAAGATCAAGAGCAGATGTACGCCAAGGTCTCAAGCATACGTTTTAACTTACATTTGTGTGCTGTGAGGAACTATCTCAGAGCCAAAAAGTGATTTGTATTCACTAATTGTAGGCGGTTTGGTAGTTTTTGTATATAAAAATAACTTTTTTTTATCTGTTATCTGTTGGTTTTCCTCTCTCTCATTCTAAATATGTTTTGTGTTTTTACTTCATGGGCTGATTTAAGATTTAATGTGCAGCTATCTCAATGTCCTGGGCATTTTACACTCATCGGTTCTCTCAGGAAATTCAAAGTGGTTATAAAATCATTTAAAGTTGTGGCTATTGGAGCACGGGTCTATAAAATCAGGGCAGTTGCCAGGTAAATTTGGCCAAAGTAGAATGTCAAGTTGGATTGTTTGAGTCAGGGACCCCAAAATATCAACCCCCAAAGTATCGACTTTAGTGTCCAAAATAATCCAGATTGAATATCTACATTGCTCAAATGTGCTGGGAGATAGCCAGATCTCTGCTTCAATTGGTGTGTGTGGAAACTACTTACACATGCAGCTTAGAAGGAGTCAATTCTGTGGAATGGCTGTCCAAATGTCAACATAGCTCATCATCGTTTCTAGATGACAAATCATAAACGCGGTTGGACCTCTGGACACAATGGTTAAACATGTGAAGCAGATGGTGAGAAACGTAAGTTATACATATAAATTGTGCAGGGGCCAGTTTTATACAATAATAAGTGAGGCAGAGCTAGTGTCAGAGTGTGGGAAATGGTAGGAACCATGAGAATATGAAGGGACCTACCCCATCTGAAGGAGCACCTGCTCCTCACCCTCCAGCTCTCTCCTGCTCTTCCTCAATGAAGGCTTGGTGTTGCTAGATCTATTTTTTTTTTCCAAAACAAGCAGGAAATTCATATTTTTTTGTGAAATCTCTAAAACTTTAAACATTGACTTAAATTTTTAAAAACACCGTACATTCAGAGTCTAAATACTTCAGACAACCAAATACGGCTACCATGCTGCCGTTTTTAGACCTTGGAATTAAGAGACTCTCTGGGAGGAGAACCTCCCTACTCTCTATCTAGAGACTGTTTTTCAGTAACTTTGGGGGGCATTATTATTATTATTATTTTTAAACTATAACATTGGACTGGAAACTTTGAGACTGGTTAAAACAACTCTACTTTTTCTAACTGTATAATCAAGGTCATAACCTTAACTTCACTCATCCTCAGATTTATGGTATATTAATTTATAATACATGTCCTACTCAGCTATCTCACAGATTAAATTCACCCAGCTTATATTTATTCAAATTGTACTTGAGCATATCCTATTTTATTTAATCCTCAAGAAGGTCTTATGAGGTAGATATTCTTAACATGTGTGTAGAGATGAAGAAACTGAGATCCTGCAAATTTTCAGGAAACCGTTCAAGGTCATAGAGCTAATTAGTGTTGGAGTGGAGATTCAGACCAGATCTTCTAATTTTAAGCTTTACTTTTTATTGTGAAAGCAATTCTTAAAATAGATAAGGATCTGTAATTGATTTAAATCATCATCCTCATCAAAAACACCATTTTGGCCTTTTGATACAGATTTAACAAATGGGATCTTACCTGGGCAAGTTACTATATCTCTTAGGGCTCAGTTTTCTTAATTCTTAAATGGAAAGAGTAAGACTTGAGCAGAGAAGGCAAATTGGCATTTCAAGAACTGTATTTAGCTAGAAGATGTCTTTGCTTGGGCCTAAATAAATTTTTTCTGTTTTTAAAAAACCAAGTTATTGAGATGTAGCTGACATAAAATAAAACACACCTATTTTAAGTGTATGATTTGATAAATTTTGACTTATGAACATACCCATAAAAACCATTGCCACGATCAAGATAATTAACTTTCCATCACTCTCAAAAGTTTATTTATGTCCCTTTGTGATCCATTCCTTGTCTCTCCACTCCTTGTCACCAGTAACAACTGATATGTTTCCTTTTACTATACATTTGTTTGCATTCCATAGAATTTTATGTAAATGAAATCATACTAGATGTATTTTTAGGGGCCTGGCTTCTTTCACTCAGCTTAACTATTTTTATATCTATTTGTGTTGTGGTGTGTATCATTAGTGCATTCCTTCTGATAGCTGACTAGTCTTCCATTATATGGATGTACCATAATTTGTTTACTGACTCACCTGTTGATGGACATTTGAGTTGTTCCAGGATGGGGCTATTACAAATATAGCTGCCATGACCATTCATCTATAAGTCTTTGTATGAATATATGATTTCATTTCTTTGGGTTAAAAGCATAGGAGTGGTATGCCTGGGTCACATGGTAGGTGCATGTTTAACTTTTTCAGAAACTCCCAAGTTGTTTTTCAAAATTGTACCATTTTACATTCTCACCAGCAGTGTATGAAACTTAGTTTCTCCTTATCATTGTCAACGCTTCAATGAGTTATCATTTAATCCTTCATTCTAATATGTAAGTAGTGGTATCTAAATATGGTTTTAATTTGAAGTTCCTTAATGGCTAATAATGTTGAGCATCTTGTTATGTGCTTATTTGCCATCTGTATATCTTGGTGGTTTATCTATGTCTTTTGCTCATTTATATCATGTTGTTTGTTTTCTTATTATTGAGTTTTGAATGTCATTTATGTATTCTGCATACCAGTACTTTACCCAATATAGGACTTATAAATATTCTGTCTCAGTCTGTGACCTGTCTTTTCATTTTCTCAGCAGTGTCCTTTGAAGAGCAGGAGTTTTTAATTTTGAAAAAATCAAGTTTGTTCATTTATTTTTTTTTACGTATTGTGCTTTTAATTGTTAATTGAAAAATACCTGCCTACTCCAAGATCACAAAGCTTTTCTCCTGAATTTTCTACATTATTTTTGAACAGAGTTCTATATAATTTTAAAATTATTTGTCAATGTTTAAAATTTGGAAGATTTTATATAAAAAATTTGAATTTCTATTGTCTCTTAAGTATAGAAGAGCTGGGTATGCTGGCCTGCATTCCCATAGGGTGTTACTCCACTGGACTTAAATGACACTCTCATCTACCAAGGCCTCACTGGGTTGGCCTTACTCATTTACATTTCCAATCTTGCTACTGTGTGTGTACAGATCTACCACCCACGGCTATATGCCCTAAGCTTTGGTGATGCTATACATTTTTCATTTATTACTATATATGAGTCTTTCCCAGGAGGTTAAGAGAGTAAGCTACCCTGCAATGGACCTGTAATCAACCTGGAGATTCTAGAAGGATCACTTTAGTTAGTATCTTCACTTCTACTATAATGGCAGAGTGTAACAATCTGAGGAAATTTTTAAAGTAGTTTAAATCTCAAAGTAATGATTTGATATAGCTCTAGGCACCTGTCTACTCCCTAAGTCTTTTCTCATTTACTTTCTGCTGTAAATTAAAAAAAAATTTTTTTGAAGTGAAGCTATAAATCATGAAATGCACATATCTTAATATGTACAGTTTGATGAGCTTTCAAAAATATAGCTATCACCTCAATTATGATTTATGGCATTCCATTAGTAGAGAAATTCTTTTCTTGTCCCTGTTTAGTCTATCAATGGTGGGGATAGAAGGGAATGCTAACTTTTCCTCTGGAGTCTACCATTAATATAACAACTAACCATAGCTGAGTGTAACTGCTCTTGAAATTCATAAAAATTGAATCATAGAGTAAGCAGTCTTTTGCATCTTGCTTCTTCCTCCGAGCATGATATTTTTGAGATTCATCCACATTGTTGCATCCTCCAGTGGTTTGTTCTTTTTACTAAGAAGTGGCATTCCATAAAATGAATATATCACATTTTATTTAATTATTCTCCTGTCGATGGATATTTGATTTGTTTCCAATGTTTTGCTATTATGAATAAAACTGCAATGAACATTGGTGCACAAATCTTTGTACATATATTTTTATTTTCTTTTGGGTAAATATGTCAAAATGAAATCATAAGATCGTGAGATAGGTGTGTATTTGGCTATCTAAGAAACTTTTAAAAAGTTTATAAAAGTAGTTGTAACATTTTTCACTTTCACCAGTAATTGATCATAAACCCGATGGCTTTCCATCCTCTCAACATTTGGTGATTGAGTCTCTTTAATTTTAGCCATTCTAGTGTATATATAAGGGTAGCTCATTGTAATTTTAATTAGCATTTCCCTGATGACTATAAATGTTGAGCATTTTTCCATGAGTTTATTGACCATTCACTTAAAGATGTTTTTTGATGAGCAGATGCTTTTAAATTTGTTGAATTCCAATTTAGCAATTTTCTCTTTTACAAATACTGCTGTTTTTAAGAAATTTTTGCCTAGCCCCAATTTACAATGAACTCAGATATATTTTATTCTAGGAGCTTTATAGTTTTAACATTTAAGCTCTAATTCAGCTCAAATTAATTTTTCTTTTTGGTATAAAGTGTAGATCAAGGTTCACTTTTTTCTTAGTTGGTATAGCACCATTTGTTAGACTTCCTTTTTTTCATTGAATTACACTGGTGCCTTTGAAAAAAGAAAAAACTTCAATTTTCAGTATGTATGTGAGCCTATTTCTGAACTCTTAATCTGTTTCATTAATATACTTTTTCTGCCTTTATGACATATTTACAGTATTGAGTTTTTCAATCTGTGAGCATGATATAGCTGTCTAACTATTTAGGTCTTCTTTAATTTCTCTCAAAAAAAAATTTGTAGTTTTTTAGTGCAGAGGTCTTTCTATTTATTTCATTAAATTTATTCACATGTTCTTTATATGTTTTGGTGTTATTATAAATAAAATTTATTTTAAAATTTTATTTCCAATTGTTTTTTGCTAATATATAGACATATAATGATTTTTTTTTTTTTTGGTATATTGGTTATGTATACTGAGACCTTGCTAAATTCTCTTACCAAATTTAGTAGTAGGGTTTTGAAAATTGTTGTTAATTCTTTTTGGTTTTCTGTCCATTATCATATTATCTCCAAACAAAGATAATTTTATTTCTTTTCCCCCAATATTTATGCTTTTTATTTCTCTTTCTTGCCTTATGATATTGGCAGATACCTTAATGTGATATCGAATAGAAGTGGTAAGAGGGTATATCCTTGCCTCCTCCTCCACATAAGGGAAACATGTTTAATATTTCACCATTGATCATGATGTTAGCTGTAGATTTTCCTTAGATGTATTTTATCAGATTGAGGAAGTTCTCTGTTATTTCTAGATTTGTGAGATCATTCTTTTAAAATTATAAATGGGTGTTCAGTTATTTTCAAGTGCTTTTCTTTTCATTGTTGAGCTCATTTGATAATTTTATCTTTAAATCTAATCAATTACATTGATTATACTTGTGCATTATGTTATTTTAGAATGTCAAAACAACCTGACATTACCGAGATAAATCTATCTTGGTCTCAATATATTATCCATTTTATATTACTGAATTTAATTTGCTTATATTTTGTTAAAGTTTTGTTCTCTAGTTCACGAGAAATATTGATTTGATTATTTCTTTTTCTGAAATATCTTTTATCAGTTATTAAGGCCATGGTAGCTTATAAAATGAGTTAGAAAGTGTTCTGTCCTCCTATATTTGTAAAAGAGTTTGTGTAATACTGGTATTATTTCTTCCTTAAATGTTTAATAGAATTTGCCTGTAGAGTCATCTGGGTGAAGCATTTTCTTTGTGGAGAGATTTTAAATTCTTTTATAGGTACACAGCTATTTCTTCTATCAGTTGTATTAAGTTGTGTTTTTCAAGGGACTTGTCCATTTGATCTATATTACTTAATGTGTTGGCATGAAGTTGTTATAATAGCCCCTTATTATTTTTTTACTGTTTATAGGACAAGTCAAGAAATTATCATCCTGGCAGGAATAATTAGCCCTGATCATCAGGAAGAGGATGCTGTTTCTTAAACAGTGTATAATTCTTTACTATACAGGGCATGGTCACACAGAGCCCTAGAGGTCTATACTCTTGTATAAACATACAACATCTTTCCCTAACACAGACACTCTTCAATAACATAGGGTCTACTGGGTTATATGGGTTCAGCAGCAGGGCCCCTTGCACCTCACTTGGTTCTGTTGAAAAGCTTTTCCTTTATATACTTGCTGTACTGTTTGTAGGGATATTTTTGAGTACTGATTTTCTCCTTTAGTCAATTGAGTTCTGGTCAGAAAACTGGTCCTGGCCTGCAACCTGGGTAAGGTACCATGATTTCTATTAGGGAAGCTGCCCTCCTTCTCATCATCCATCTTTAATTTTTTTTGGCTAAATGGTTTGAACAATTCCCTTGTTGGTTGCCCATTTATTTTGCCCCTAAGAATACTGTGTTCGTAACTCTGTGAGCCAGGCTTCCCTGGCTGCCCCTCCAACCTCACTGCTCATCCCAATAATTGTTGCATCTTCAGTTAAGCACTTCTACCTGGCCTTTATTTTGGGATATCATCAACCCTAATATTATCGACAATCCCAATTTTATAACAACATCTTTTTCCTCAGCTCTGGCCTGCAGGAGTGCAACTACTGAATGTCTCAGTTATGGTCGTGCCCTCCATAACATTATCCATCCCTGCCCTTTCCCACACCTACTTCTTGATTTCAATTCTTTCTTTCAATGTTTATCTTCATTATCATAAATAACATATAGCTACATCTTGGTGTTTTCATTTTAGTTATTATTTATTGTCTTTCCATTATGAAATATGAGTTCTTGCTTACAATCACCACTACTATCACCACCATATACTTCTCATTTTCCTGTTCTCCCATCTTAAGTGATTATAATTTTGGTTAGATGGAGTGTGTGCAATATTATGTCTATGCAATCTCTAGCTACAGCTAAACCATGTAACATATTATATTTCTTTTTATTTTTTTTACACAGCTTTTTGTATTGCATAGAATTAATTGTTCATGTTTATGTTTGTTTATTTTGCTATATGTTTATCACTAATTCACCCTCAAACTCTTCATCAAAAGCAAAATCCACTTGGGAGTCTATCAGATGATGATTTTTCACCCAGAGCCTTCAGACATGTTCCAATTTTGGCTAATTCTCTCTAATCAGTTATTCAGTTTTCTTCCTGGAACATCTTTTCATTATCATTTTAGAGATTCCTTTCTCCCTTCTTTTTTCCTAGATTCCATGTTTTTTTTGTTGTTGTTGTTGAATAGCTAGTATACATTCTCTGATAGTTTCCTTAGAGAGGGTGTGTTGTAGGTTGAGTAATGGTTATCCACGTTCTAATCCCCAGAACCTTTGGCTATGTTCCTTTACATAGCAAAAGCGCTTTAAGGATGTGATTAGGTTAAGGATTTTGTGATGAGGAGATTATCCTGGATTATCCGGGTGGGTCTTACGTAGTCACAAGGGTCCTTATAAAGAAGAAGGATATATGAAGATGGAAGCAGAGAAAGATTTGAAAATGCTACATTGACTGCTGGTTTCGAAGATGGAAGAAGGGGCCACGAGCCAAGGAACGCAAGGAATGCAGCTCTAGAAACTGGAGAAAACATATTCTCCCCTAGATCCTCCAGGAGGAATCAGCCATGCTGACACCTTGACTTTAACTCAGTAAAACTGAGTTCAGACTTCTGGCCTACCAAACTAAGAGAATAAATTTGTATTGTAAGACCACCAAGTTTGTGTTAATTTGTTACAGAGGCCATAGGAAACTAACACAGGATGTATGGGAGATACTTTTGAGGTTTTGCATGTCAGAAGGTTTTCTTCTCTCACTCTAAATGATAGTTTAGTGGAGTATAGAATTCTAAGTAGAAAATAAATTTCCTTCAGAATTTTAAAAGCATGCTCCATGACTTTTCATTTCAAACATAATAGTTATTTTAATTTCCAGAATTATTGTTTTTACTGCATCTTCTTCCCTTTCCTTACTCCCTGCATCCTGTTATTTCATAAAAGCTGTATCTTAACTTACCTCTCTGAATGTATGAATAATAGAATATATGTGTGTGTGCATGTGCACGTGTGTGTGTGTAAGCTTTCTCTTGCCTAGTCTAATCCTTTTAAATTGCTTTATTATTGCTTATTTTTATCTCTGTCTTTTGTGTTTAGAACCTTTCCTCAAATGCTGTCCTTTGACCGTCAGGATATGTCACTTTGAAGTTGATTGAGATATAACAGACATACACTAAACCAAATGTATTCAGTGGATAATTTGATGAGTATGTCAGTTATTAATTTATTGCTCTTAGTTCTGAGTGTATCCTTCAATGTATACTCTATGATAAACAATGACATTTCTTTAAGTATTTCTCCTTTAAAGTGAGCTTTTTCAGGAGCAGTCTCTGAAGGGACATTACAGGAGGAAGAGGCTTCTTGCAGTCTCCAGCGTGGGCCAAGTGGTATGGGTATGAGAACACCGGTGGAGGCTTCTTTAGCACAGGTCCAGAACCTGTTTTCTCTGCCACCTTCTAGCCTGGCAAAAACATTTTTCTCAGCTTTCTCAACATGGAAACCAAAGCCCCTGTATGGCTTGTATGCAGTCATCAGTGGCTCAAAGGGTCACATCTGAGTAGCAGCTCCTCTGTCTCCACAGCCCACCTGCAACCGTGGTGTTTGGAGGGGTACATAGAGAGCTGCTGTTCCCTCTGCAAGCACCACACTGCTCACATATTCTGAAGGCCTCCTATTCACACTAGTGCCCAGATTCCCACTGCATGCCTGTGCCATTAGTTTCTCTCTCCTCCTGCACTCCAGAGGGAGGGGCTATTGCTTTCTTTAGTCTGGCCAAACCAGCAAACATCTTTGCTATCTGGTGGGGTGAACCATACCTTCTCCATTGATGTCTGAACCCTTTTTAAGTTTGCTCTTTTTAGAGTACTCTCCCTCAGTCCTAGGATACCATATTTCCTTATATCTTATAGTTATTCTTTTATCATCACTAATAACTCTTTCTATTAAACTTTTCCTATTTGCCTACTGCGTGGTTTCTATCTCTTGATTGGACCCAAACTGCTACAATGAGTTTTGACATACGTATACACTTGTGAGAACATCACTACAATCAATATAATAAACATATCCATTATTCTCATAAGTGTCCTTATGTCTGTTTGTCATCCATCCTTCTATTTCTCTGTCTCCAGGTAAACAATGTCACTATAGTATAGTATGCTTTTTTGTCACTATAGTATAGTATGCATTTTCTAGAATTTTATGTAAGTAGAATCACGTAGGATTTATTCTTTTAAAAAATTCTAGCTTCTTTCGCACAGCATAATTATTTTTATATTCATCCATGTTATATGTATTAATAATATTCCTTTTTATTGATGAGTAGTATCTCATTGTATGGATACACCAGAGTTTATCCATTTACTTGTTGGTAGACATTTGGGTTGTTTCCAATTTTTGGCCATTACGAATAAAGTTGTTATAAATTTTCACGTGAATAAGGCTTTGTATGGACATAATATTTTTATTTGTTTTGGGCAAATACCTAGAAGCAGAATGGCTGGATCATATGGTAAATGTAGGTTTAGCTTTTAACTGCAAAACTATTTTCTAAAGTGATTGTACCATTTTACATTCCTATCAGCAACATATGAAAGTTCTACTTGCTCCAAATCTTTTGCCGGCACTCAATATGGTTCACCTTTTTTAGCACTAGCCACTGTAGTAGGTATGTAGTAGTGTCTCATTATGGTTTTCGTTTGCATTCACCTGATTATTAATGATGTTGAACATCTTTTCATGCATTTCTGTACCATCTGTACATCTTCTTTGGTGGTGTTTATTCAAATATTTTGCCCATTTGAAAAATTTGGTTGTTTTCTTATCATCGAGTTGTAGTAATTATTTGTATATTCTAGATGCAAGTCCCTAGTAAGATGCATGTTTTACAAATATTATCCCCCAGTCTGTGGCTTACCTTTTTATTTTTATAACATCATCTTTTGAAAAGCAAAAGCTTTTAATTTGGAAGAAGTCCAATTTATCAACTTTTTCCAGTCCGTGGCTTTTGTGTCTGCTTTAATAAATCTTTGCCAAACCTAAGATTACTAAGATTTTCTCCTATGTTTTCTTTTGGAAGTTTTATAGGCTATAACATCTTAGTATTAGTTTTACTAACAATTCCTTACCATTGTTGAATATCTTGTTAGTGAACTTCTGATGATTATACTAGATTGAGGAGATGTTACACACACATACACGGACACACGCATGGCAGCTCAGTTACCTCATTTAACACTCACAACAGTATCAAATAGGTACTATTAGTATCATCATCACCATTTTCCATATGAGAAAATGAAGCACAGAGGGACTAAGGTGTTTGTCTACAGTTGCTCAGCAGAGACCAGAGAAACTGGACTCTGAGCCTAGGCAGCCATGGACCAGTGAAGCTAATGGAACAAAATACATGAAATCAAGACAGCGCTAGAGATCCAGGCTATATGATCATCAAACTTATGTTCCTCTCCTACCCCATAATAGAGATTTGGGAAATAATAATAATAATAATAATAATAATAATAATAATAAATTTATTGAACAGGTACCATGCCAAACAATGTGTTGAGAATTTTATATTTAAGGAATAAAGTATAATTATTTTATACTCAAAATGACTTTATGTGATTGGCTCTATTATTATATCTTTTTTTCCCCAGATGAGAAGATTGTATCATAAAGAAGTTAAATAACTGTCTTTATCACCTACCCAGGTCTGTCTCTTGCTAGAGTCCATGTTCTTAATCACTAATAATAATAGCTAATGCATATTGGCTACTTACTGTGTGACAGGCACTGTGCTCAATTCTTTACTTTGATCTTCAGAACAAAGCTAGATGGTAGGTATTATGATTATGCCTCTTTACAGTTGAGGAAACTGAAGTAAAGAGACCCAAGTTCTTACAGCTATTGAGAGCAAGGCCAGGATTTGAATTTATAAAATCTGACTCCTGAGCATCCCCTCAATTGTAATCATCATGTTACCTGATTTCTCCAAGAAGAATAATGAATGGCTGTATTTGTTGGGTAAATCAGATGAATGACCCAAATGAATCTCTCTCTCTCCAATAACTTTGAAATGTAAGATAACCTTTTCTATGTTCCCCTTGGCACCTGACTTCACTGATTTGTTCCTTCTCCACCTTGCCACTATGATTTACCCATGGCTGTGCTGGTGGGAGAGGCCAGCGGAAACAGCTGCCTCCCTAGACAGCAAGGAGCCTCAGTGGGTACCTCAGAGCTTGAGCCAGGCCCCTTTGAAAAGAGTGGCTCCTCTTAGATTCTCTAATCTGTTTCTATCAATTACTGGCTTGGTTAAGGGAGAGGGCAGGATGACAAGAAGCCTGAAAAAGAAACACTTTAATTGCTCGGAACTTTTAACACATCCCACCACTTGGGTGTGAGATAGTAGTGTATAGTGCAGAAAGAGATTTGACTTAGGCTTGAGTTCTACCTTTTGGACTTAAAGTTTTTGCTTTGGGCAGATTTCTTAACCTCACTTCACTTTAGTTTGTTCTGTAAAAAATGGAGACAAGACTGACATCATAGGAATTTTGATGGTCTAAGTAAGCTCACGTATGTAGATAATAATATAATGATGTCTAAAACTTATTAAGTGCCTACTCTGTGACAGATACTCATAAAAGTACTTTATATGAGTTAACTCATTTAACACACTAGTATCAAATAGGTACGATTATCATCATCATCACCATTTTACAGATGAGAAACGGAAGCACAGAACGACTAAGGTGTTTGTTCACAGTCACTCAACAGAGACCAGAGAGGCTGGACTGTGAGCCCAGGTGGCCTGATCCCATGCCTGGGCTCCTAAACACTGGCATTTACTAAACTTGCGTAAATATTTCCTTTGTTTTTTGCTGTTGTCGTTAAACAGGAAGAGCCTTTCCTAACCTGTCTTTTGGGAACCAGTGTGTTATAGCTAAACTTAAAGGGATCTGGGATGACTGAGGGAGTGCTCACCCAGGTCTTGACTGGTTGACGTAGGTTCCAGTTCTGGCTCTGGTCAGCTATGTGACCTTAGGCAAGGAATTTTCACCTCCCTGAGTTCCATGTTTCTCTTCTATAAAATGTTGGGGGGTGGAGTGGGGGTATTCTAGTTAATTTCCAAGGTCCTTTCCAGCTGTCACATTCCTCATGTCTATGATTCTGTGATTAAGTTCCTGGAAGGTTTAAGTACTGATAAAAGTGCCATTAAGTTCTATATATTCAGCCCTGGCAGCCATCTGTTACCTAAGATACCTGGGGTGGGGGTTGAGGCCAGGGTGGGTAAAAGGGAAAGACTCCCCGTCTGGCAATTGTGCATTGTAGTGTAGACGATGGAAGACCGTTCAGCAATGTGCAGTGTCAGTGAATTTTCTCTGATTTCTGGACCATGGTATATTGTGGCCAACTATCAAAGACAGGTTTCCAACAAGAGAACCTTGTGCATTAAGTTCCTCAGGCGAGTGACTGGAAATAATTGAGACAGGATTGAATAGATCTCAGGCAGAAAAACTTGGAGGATAGACTTATTTGGGAGATGAACTGGTTGACCCAAGGCCTCTCTGTCTATCATCGCTTGACCTCAGGTCAGAGAGATAGAAAGGGGGAAAGCTACCAAGGCAGCTAGGGACGTTCCTGCCCTGAAGTCTTGAAGAAGAATAAATGGCTATTTGTCCCATATGAGTTAGTCATTCACCTGCCTGAAGGCAGTGGACTGTGAGTCTGTGACCTGCTGGGATATATTTTGGGCTACAAAGTCCTTGCCTTCAAAGAGGTGACTGCTCATTATAAAATCCTAAAGCTGGGTTCTTAGAGGCTATTACTGCAGCAGTAACAGCCAAAACTACTGACTGAGCACTTGTTATATGCCAGGCTCTGGCCTAGAACTTTCAGTACCATCATGGTGAAGAGACTGAGTCTTGACTTGGTCACCCATTGTCTGTATGACTGTGCAAGTCACTTACTCTCTTTTCATTTCAGTTTCTAAAGCTGTAATATGGGGATAATCTATGTAAAAGTGCAAAATGGTATATAATTTGAATGACTTTTTAAAAAGCGTCAATGGAAGATTTATGAGTAGATGTACACAAAGCATTAGGCAAACAGAAGGTAGTCAATAAGCCATCCATAGACTGTAAGCTGCTCAGTGTTCCTCTAGGGCAAGACTGACCCCTGCCTCTATTACTCTCCCATAGTCAGATCCTAGAGCAGGTCCTGGAACACAGCAGGTACTCAACATTTTATATGATCAAGGGCCCTCTCTGCAGGGAAAGTCAAACTGCTATGAGTATTTATGCACCACAAAATTTGTAAAGCTAAACCAGGACAAAAAGACAAAAACATACTGTTAGCAGGAGTCTTTAATGTCCCATCTTGGCTCTGGCGGAGCAGGTAGACAGCAAAATATGCCAAAATATAGAAGGCCTAAAAAATACAATAAATCTAAAGAAGAGCAAGTCGAAATAGTCATCTATCTTCACATTCTGAACACAGAAAAACACCTTATTTCAAAAGAATATTGAGACCTTGATAAAAACTGACCATAGAGAAATCCTCAATAAATCTCCAAAGGGAAGCAGAACAGATGACATGAAGTTCAAGGCAATGAGACTAGAAATTAAAGATAAAATAAAAAAACCCCATAAATCACTTGAGTCAAAGGGAAAATAAAAAGGGAAATTGTATGATATCAGTAAATATTCAATGACCCGGTATCACACAGCTGACAGTGGCAGAACAGACTGCTATGATCTGGGTCTCCTAACTAAGCCATTCAGCCACGAACTAGTTTGCTAGCACGGACCAGTCTCTCTGAGCCTCGATTTTCCCTTCCGTCAAATGGCCTCGAGGGCTCCTAGGGATCAGGTCCCGCCGCAGGTTTAAGGTGCAGTGGGGGAGGGGAGGCGGGCCTGCGAGAGGCGCGGAAGCGACAACTTTCTGGGATGTCAGAGGGTGTGGGTGTTGAGAGGTAGCAGCAGAGGGCGCTGGGTCGCCGGCCTGGGCCGGTGTCTGCCATTGGTCGGGGCTCCGGCGCCTGGCTGAAGAGTTAGTGAAAAGTGACAAGTTAAGGGAGGCTGAGAGCAAGAGAGGGAGCGCGAGGAGCGGGAGGAGCCGCCGCAGCCGCTACGGAGGGAGCCCCAGACGACAGTCCGCGGGCGCAGGGCACGCTCTTTTGAGTTGGAGCTGGGGAGACTCGCCTTCCTCCAGTGCGACACGGACAGCCCAGGATTGACTGGCCGGCCGGGACGACTCTGAAGCCGGAGGGATAGGGAGGGACCGCGCTTACGGGGTCCCGAGGCGGCCGGAAGAAGGCGAGGGAGCAGGTTAGAGGGACAAAGAACTTTGCCGACGCCCCCGGGATCCTGCGGGGAGAGAGGCCGGGACGAGGTGGCCGGGACCCCGGGCAGAGCCCGTGGATGTTCTGCGTGCGGCCTGGGAGCCGCCGCCGCCGCCGCCGCCGTGGAAGGAGGAATGCACTGGCCGCGCCGCCGCGGGGCGCACCCGCCGCTGCTGGCGCTGCTGGCCGCGCTGCTGCTGGCGGCGCGCGGGGCTGCTGCCCAAGGTAAGAGGCGCGTCCGCCGGCTCCGAGCCCACCCGGCCCTCGGCCACCCTCCTGTGGGTTAGTCCGGAGCTGGGCAGACAGGAAGCACTGTGCCGGGCCCGGGGGGCGGCTGTGACCTGTCGGGGGTCTAGTAAACGTACTCCAGACGCCAGAGGAGGCAGGCGGGGATTGCCCTGGAGCCCCACTGCGGGCCGGGGGTGCGCCCGGGCACTCCTTCCTTGGCGCCCAGCGGCAGTTGTCAGAGCTGACAGCGTGGCGGGGTGGAGGGTCGTGGGGCAATGCGGCACTTTCGTGCTGTTGTACCCGCATCTCTCGCTGGAGCCTTATCACGCCCCAATGGGTGTTCGGGCAAGTCTCTGTAGTCCCCAAATAGCAGCCGTCCCGGAAGGCGCGGTCCAGGAGGGAGTTTGTATTTTCAGTAGTGCCTGCGAGAGCCCAGGATGTCCGCAGACCGTCCCAAACAAAAGCCCTGTCCTCCTGGGGCTCGGGCGGCCTCGCCTCTCCACCTCCCCCGGCTCCCCAGCTTTCTGGAGGGTCACGATGGAGGCCACAACGTGTGCGCTGCCGCCGCCGCCACTTAGTGCAAAATGTGCTGTCAGAGGCGGCCTGCTGCTCCAAAGTGCTTTGAGTGCACGTGTGTGTGAGTGTGTGTGTTACAAACAAGGGAGGAAAAGCCATCTAATGCATACTTGATTTTGTTAATCTCCAAAGACAATTGCAACAGTTAGAGAAAGACTCCACCAAAAGCCCGAGCGTCTTAGTTCGCTGCGGGAAGCTTGGATTCTTGCTGCGTCGGAGCGGGTACACAATGAGAGGGAAGAGTCCGGCTGCGCCTGTGGAGACAACCGATTCATTCTTTAGAGGTTGGAGGGGGAAAGTTGATTAAAGTCTCCAGGGTCTTGGGCCTCACTTTTAACATGTATCCCTTGAAGGGGTGCCGGAGCCCCCGGATTCTTTCCTCTCCCACTCCCAGCCCAAACCTGTGCGGATAAATAGGTCTCTGCTCTTTTATCATGCATCTTTCATTTTTAGCTTAGTGCTGTGCTTAAGAAAAGTCTCTGCGTTATTTAGCTGTTGAGGGGAAAAGATCTATTCTCTACATAGACTGACTACAGAGTTAGTGTTTACTAACATCTAACTAATAATTCTCGTGGTAGAAAATACACATTGGAAGGAAGTTGTGTGTGCATTTTGATTTCTTAGAGATGATTTTGGGAAATTGGGAAGCACATTTTCTGCGGATGATTCTGAAACTGATCCTGTATTGAGATTATGCTAATCTGGAGGATCCTAGGGTAAATACAACTCCTAATTGTAATTAAGATGTACATCAGCTGGGAGTGTACCTTCCTGGTGAAAAATCCTAATGAAATGTAAACAGCTTGACCACATGGAAGTTTGCTTCGGTGATGCCAAACATCTGGTCCCATGCCACAACACCTGGGTGAAAAGTAAAAAAAAAAAAAAGGCCATACTGCCTAAAGAATGTAAACATCCTTTTGATGCCAGGTTGCCCAGAAAATTGAGGTGGAGATGACCAGGTGATTTTAGCTAAGGTAGGGACCCTAGCTTGGGGCCTTAATTAATCCAGTTACATCCTCTGTGGACTTCTTTACTTCTGCAAAGCCTTTCAACAATGGTTGCTTTTAGATCATGGGGTGAGGGCGTCCTGAGGTAGGGAACACACCTTTCTTTGGTCAGCTGCTGTTAAATAAATGTCCATGTAATGATTTTACTGAGGTTAAGACAATTTTGTTAGCAGTCTGTTGTAACTGTCTACAGGCTCTAAATTTTTTTTGGTTATTGCATATTCCAAACTTTCCAAAAATAGCTAAAAGTTTTTATTATTGTCTTATTTGTCATCTTATACATTTCTTTCCATTGCCATGCATATTTGACTTTTTTCCCTCTGAGAACAAAGCTTCTAGTGGAACTCAGATTTACTTTTTTGTCTTATCCAAGATTCTTAAGGTAACTCAGCCAGTGGCTCAGATAATCAGCTTAAAGGAGAGAGAATGTTTTATTTAGTAAAAACAAACAAACAAACAAAAAAAACCCCAAAACTCAACATTTCTTCCATCGCTTTGCTATTTTATTAGTCAGGAGGAGCAAACCTTTACATTTATTTTTTCTGGTCTGTTCATTGTTTTCTCACCTACCTCCTACTTACCCAGAGCTAAACCTCTCCAGGAAGCTGAAACCCTTTTAATATACCTGGAACTAAGAGCCTTTGGAACCGGCCTTTCTCAGAATCCTGTAGGTTCTGTGGTTTGGTTACTTGGAATCAGAGGGAGGTGGTCTGCTACTGTGTTTGCTGTCGTTTGTAACCCTTCCAATGCCATTTTAATAGGTGTCTGTCCTGTCTACCTTTAGAATAGGAGTCTCTTAAGGGCAATAAGACTGTCAGCTTTCCCAGTGAAAACAGTGAGGGCCACGTTAGCCAGCCCCAACTTTATTGGAGACTCTGGAAAACCCTCCCTAGACAGAGCTACACAGAGGCCCAATAGACAAAGAGCATGTTCAAAATGGATCTGACAGTGTGTAAGAAATATTTAATTTCCAATATCGCTTCAGCATACTTGCTAGGCAGTTTGTGACTGATGCCTTGGATTATCTTTCTGATATTTAGTTAGATGTCCTTTTAAAAATTCAACTATAGCCTATTTTTTCTCTCTCCAGCTCCTGCATGGTGAGCATAGGCCTCAAATTAGACTCAAAAGTTTCTAAATAGTGTGTCACTTGCATCCATTAATATCCAATTTGACTATGGTTTGATGGTGACCACATAGCCCATTTCAAATATTTTTGAAAATTTTACACAGTATCCTATGGAGAAGAGAACACTTTTATATGTATGTTAATGTAAATGTATGTAGACATATAAATGGCATATGTGTACATACATATACAGTAAGTGGTCCATAGATTTTTATTGAATGATTAGAGGATAACATTTTTGGTCATTTGTAAAATTGTGGTATTATTTCCTTCGTAAAAATGCACCATGGCATATTTTCAAGGATTTTTCCTTTTTTTGCTCTATCTTCTAATATGAAGGGAGTGCAGTAGAATTTAACGGTAGAGCTTAATGGTTATGAGCACAGGCATTGGAGTTTAGCAGACCTAGGTTCAAATCTCTTCCACATACTGGATATGTTGATTAGTATAGTGTTATGAGTTTTATGTGAAATCATGTGTGTCAGTACTGAAGAAGAGCACCCAGCCTAGAGGGTCTTCACTTGGGGTACCTGAAATTGAGGTTATGTGGATCCCCAGAAATAACATACACAATTTTATGTGCATTTTTGTGGTTGTAAGTTTCTAGCTATAATCTGATTTTTCTGAGAAAATTGCAACCCTAAAAGATAGGAACCATTGATTTGGAGTATTTGATGTGTAGGGCAATGAGTTCCCTTCCTGGGTATATTGTGAGGGATTTTAGGTGGTTCCTGGGCATTAGCTCAGATCTACACAATCTGTGGGACCTCTACTTCTCCTCACTTTCCAGTTTCCCTCCTACTAGGCAAGCTGATATCGAGCCTGGAAAAAGCTGAAGAATGGTACAAAGTACTTCGATTTCAATAAGGTTGTATTTCCCTGAACCCAGGCATTTTGAGATGTCTCTGTTAGTACAATTTATTTAACAAACCTTGTATAATCCTTACAAGGCCAGTCACCATTCTTAACATTTTGCAAGTACTAACTTACTGAATCCTCCCAACAGTCCTATGAGGGAGATGGCATAATATCTCATTTTAATTTAGGTACAGAGTTTTAGTTCCTTTCTTAAGGTCACACAGCTAGGAAATGGCATTGCTGGGCTTGCCAACCCTAAGTGTTGCCCTAGATGGTCTCTCTTGGGCCAAGCATGCCATTCTCCCTGGGTTTCTAAGAGCAGCAAAAGGATGTTTTCTTAGCCATATCTAGGGTTTAGAAGAAAAGATTAGAGAGCCAATTTCAGTTTTCCTTCCTGTACTGGAGTTCCCTGAGCCTGTTTTGCTGCAATTCAGATAGGCAGAAGGGCCTCCTCCGATGGTCTACACCTCTGATCAGGAGGAATTACATTGTTGTAATGAACTGCAATGTTGATGAGGTTTGAGGAGTGTGTCTGGCAGTGTCTTCCAACCAGTGATGAGATATAGTTTGATGAAGTGCCTTTGTATTTGCCTCTTGGTTGTGGACTGAGCAGGGGTAATTTATTGGAGTGCTCTCTACTGGGAGAGCTGGCTTACTAGCTCCGAAGTCCCGATGTGGACCAGACCCTGGCAAATTTAGCCCCAGCTGGGAAAATCTGAAGTCTCCGAGGCCTCTTTCTCAAATAGAAGGGCCTCAGCCTGGCCTTACCTACTTCCCAAGGGGTGACAGGAGAGACTGTTCTGCGGACACATGAAGAGAAAGGAATAGTTTTCCATGAGTCTGAGAAAGTTCTCTGGAGTTGAGGGGGAGGGGATGGCAGGAGTGGTGGGGGGAACTCTTCGAAATCCTTAACTAAATGCAGCTGCTTGTTACACGGAGCCTGACTCGCATGCCAGGAATATCTAAAAAGCTAACGAATACAAAATAAAAATAAACAGCAGTAAAAAGGCTCTCTCTTTGTTGCAGTAAGCTGGGTTGGGGTTTTCAGTTTGTTTAGGAATGGGATAATTATGGCATCCACTTTATTTTGGTAAGGCAGTGAAATGTGGATTGATGTTATTGTCATTGGGATGCTACCACCACCTGAACTTTTTCCTTCACACCTCCTCACTTGGAAAGCCCAGGCATGGACATCCACAGGGCTCCAGTCTCAGACTGTTGCCCCTGCGTGAATTACACTGGAATAGGGCAGATAATTTAATGGGATAATCTTGGCAGGGCCAGCAGATTTCACACCCCATCTCTCACTAATAGAAAGACAGTAGAAGGCTACAACATCCTCAGATGAAAAGGTTGTATAAAAAGGCTCTGCTTAACAGTAACTGTCTGTCCATAAATAAGGTTCTGTAGAGTTTTGATCCCAAAGCTGTTATTAAATACTGATAAGCCAAGCCTTGTAATGTTTGGCCTCCTTACATTTCCTTTTTTACCCCTTCTCTCCATAGAACCATAGATTTTTTTTTTTTAAGAGGGGAAAGGGACCTAAAAGAACAACCAGTCCAAACTGTTTATTTTCTCAAGTCTTTCTATACAGAAAGAACCTTCTTTTATAGCCATTTAAAGAGGCAGTGTGGAGTAACAGAAATAGAATGAGATTTGAACCCCAGAGACTAGGGTTAGAATTAGGGCTTTGCTGCTTGCTGGCTGTGTGACCTTGGGCAAAGTTCTTTGACTTTCTGAGCCTCAGTTTCCTTCTTTTCAAAATGGGGATACAGTGATATCTGACTTAGAGAGTTTTTGTGATAATTAAAAGAGATAATGGACATAAAGAACCTAACACAGCACCATGGGCCTCATAAACATACAGTGTGTTATTTACTATCATTATCAGGGGCTTGCTGGAAAAATCGGAAAACTTGGCTCTGAAACATTGATCATTATGCTGTGAGATATGAACCAAGACTCAGCAGCAATTTTCACAATATTTTCAGATTCTTGAGTGTTTTGTTTTACAGGTAGTATATAGACCCTCTAGATTTGAAGAGTACCCAGGCCAGTGCTGGGGACCTGGACAAGAAGGGATTCTGCAGTGTGCTTTTGCAAAACCTTCAAACAAAGGCTTTTTTTCAGAACGGCGAGCTCTTTGGGGAAGAGCAACCCCTCCCTGGTGCTTGGTGTAATTCCAGAATACTGCAATGGGGAATGTTACATTTCAGGGACCTCCACTTGTAATCTGACCGTTTTTAGTTCCAATATCCAAATAATCTTGCTGAGCACAACTTGAAAGAGAAGGATAATGGCCGGAGGAAGGAATCCTGAGGTGCTCTGTTAGCCATTTAAAATTTCTGAGTACCAAAAAAAAAAGTTCATGTTACCCAAAGAGCAGAGTAATGAAGTGTGTGGGAAGGGGCAGGGAAGTTAAAAAGAATTTCCAAATATTGAGGCAGGGTTTGTGTTTTTTTATTTTTATTTTTCAGCAGTAAAGCTTGTCATTCAATGCATTTTAACTATCATTTACTATATATTTATTATATGCAAGATATGACATTAGTGACCAGAAATAAAACATTATCCCTACCCTCAAGGAGAGACCGAGGAGAGAAATTCTTACGTTGTAAAGAAACTACTATGTGCCAAGTATATAGTACTTTATAGATATTAGGCTTATATTTTTTCCAGCAGCCCTTTGAGGTTGGGATTCTGGTCCCACTTTATGGGTAAGGATATCGAGGCTTAGGGAAGTAAGTATCTTGGTCAACCTCACACAACTATTAAGTTTGGATTTGGCATTCGAACCCAGGTATTGACTTCCAAGTGTATGTTACTTCCACTGTCCTTGAAGTGTAATCGGGGATACAGGATGAACAGATGTTTACTTCCACGGGCCAACTAGTGGCTCTACAAGTGAATTATAGGAAAGGATTGTGAAAAAAGTGCTATGGGAACACAGGGGTAGAAGACATGAAATCTCGCTCAGGTTACTGGAGGGCCAGAGAGAGAACATTAGTGTCCTTCACAGGCTTGTTGTGAGGATGCAATGAAATAAGGTGTGGAAAATGCTCAGCGCTGTCCACACACGTAGAAGGGGTTCAGCGAGTGTTCTGCTGTGTAGTTATGTATGCAGGGAGAGGTGTGGTCAGGATTTATCTGCCTTCAAAGCCCTGTGCTCTTAAGTGTTCTGCTCCGCTCCTTTTCCACAGACATGTGCTTGTCGGAGAAGTGGCTATGCAGTCTCCAAATGGAAGGGAAGACACCAAAACGGTTTCTCTGGTATTTTCCCCACCTGCCCTAATCCAGATTTTTGGACACAGCTCAGCTTTGAGTGGAGGAGATTTGCGCAAGTGTGAATTTGGAGAGAATCGCAATGCCTAATTATAAACTGTAACATTATTGGAACTCTAGCCAGAATCTACCATGTTCCCCATTAAGTGATCATACATTTTTTCTGCACTTACTGTGAGCCAGATATCTTTCTAGTCGCTGGAGATATAAAGGTGAATAAGGCTAGGTCCTTGCTTTGGAGGCTTTTTTACATGGCAGGTTTATGGTAGAGATTGCTAGCTGATCACCAAATCTGTTTCCATCTCTTCCTGGGCACATGGCTAGATTGCATTTCCCAGTTCCCTTACAGTTAATGAGACCATTTGACTAAATATTATCCAATGTCATGAGACTGAAAGCAAAGAGTGGCACTTGTAGGCTTAACCCATAAAAATCTTTCCAGGTAGGAGTGCTATAGTTCCGAACATGGTAACCCTAAAAATCGTGTTGAAGATAACGTGGGCAAGATGGAAACAGCCTGAAACTCTCCCTTAATCACTGCATAGTGGAAGCCACCTGCCAGTCTACAATCATTTAGGTTTTATGTGAGTAAGAAATATACTTCTGTTGTAATGAAGGCTAAGATTTTGGAGTCTATCAGTTACAACTGCTTTTGTTAGCTTAACTAACATTATTTATACAATGAACATTATATATATATATGTTATATAAAATACAGTAGGAAATAGAGTGCATTACATTAATAAGGTGAATATTGTTTTAGGAAATGTTAGCCTCAGTTCTGTATATGTCGGTTTGTGTTATTACTGGACTTTCATGATCAAAGTTTGAAAGTCACTGATCTGATAGAGACAGACAAGTCAACAGCTCTGTACAATGGAGTGTGGTGGTTATGACAATAACTGCTAGTTAAGTCCCAGTGAGGGAGACTCAATTTAAAAAGTGCCTAGAAAACAGATGGCAAGCAGGGTTCATTATTCTAGTCAGCTGGTATCGGCTTCCTGAGATGCAGTGTGGAGAAGGATTCTGAGGTTCTTTCAGGGTCTTTGGGAAGGAATGCTGTGGTCCGATAGCAGAATCTGCTGTGGGTTTGGGGAGGAGGAATAGATGCTCAGACTAGTTTGCATCTGACGCTTCACGTGGAGTCTGGGTTCCTTCCTGGGAATTAACCCCCTTCCCAATATTTGGCCCACATATAGTGTCTCTAGCAACAGGCTAAGCACTGTGAGCCATCTAGAAGAGCTATGACTAGCCCTTGGGGAATTTACCTTTTAGGGGCAATAAAATAGGCACTTGTATAGTAATTATATAGCCAGTGAGTACAGGGTTAGCAATTATGGATGCAGAATGCTGAGAAGGGAGAGGTCTTTTGGGAGGAAGTGGGATATGATGCAAGTCTTAAAGGACAGGAAGGACCGAGATGGGGAAAGGAGGAAAGGAGCTGGACATTCCGCAGCTGCTCTCGTGTCCACAGACTTCATCCTAGAATGAAGCTGGTCTTCAGGGGATAGGAGAGTGAAGAGAGAAGGGTTTGAGGGATGCCTCTTTTTTTTTTTTTAATTTTAACTTTTAATTTTAATTTTTTTTTTTTTTTTTTTTTTTTGCATATGAAGAGAGCGAAGGAGAAAGCAGGGTTTTACTGGGAGTATGATGACTCCCAGTAAGAGAGTTCTCAAGAGAGTTAAAAATGCAGTAGTTTCAGGGGCACTTGTCAGAGGTATATTGTGTCTTATTCCCTCTGCAGCAGCATTTTCGTTTCGTAGTGCAGGCTACTGAATCCCGGTTCACCTTTTGCCAGCTTCATGAAAATTGTAATTGTATGGTAATGATGAACACTCAAGTATCTTGTGTACCAAGAACCATTCTAAATTCTTTACATATTGTAACATGCGTAGGCTTCACGGCAACCCTGTGAGGTAGGCACTAATATTATTTCCCTTTTCTAGATAAAGAAACTGGGGTACAGAGAAGGTAAGTAACCTGCTCAAGACTGCGCAGTGAGAGAGAGAGCCAGGATTTGAACCTGGTTATTTGGAGTCCAGGGTTTGTCTTTGATCATTATGACATATTATATCTTGCTTTTTTTCTTTTTTTTCTTTTTTTAATTCCGATGATTTAAATTCTCTGTTAGATCCCAGACAAATGACTGAATCAAATAATTATAGTTAAATCCTCCATTCGTATAGGGCTTTGTAGCTTACAAAATCATTTCATGTGTAATATTCCCATTAATTTTCCAAATAATTCACTGAAATAGGATTTCTTCCTTGTCTTTTCTCTCCCTTTTAACGTTAGGCATGTGAGGTTGGCGCCTCACCTAAGGCCACTGTAGCTGGTGAAGCTTGTCTGAAATCCAGCCTCTGACTCCAGGCCTGTAGTCAAAGCTTTTAGAGCTTTCTGCTGGAAATGAATATGGGTGTTTGGAAGTCATGACTCTAAGATACGGATACATGTTTATTTTCACTGTTGTTTCGCCAGTGAATGAATTTGCCTGATTCTCCTTAAATCGGCCATTGTTTTCTGAAATAGTTGTTAGGTATTTGTAGGTGAAGCTAAGATGTCCTGTAACCTAAGAAAGTTCGCTTGCCAACAGACTGAGAGGAGAAGTTACTTAAGAACAAGGAGTTTTCCTAAGTGCTTCAGTTAGAGGGGCCATTCATAGAAGGATTTGGCCTCAGAAGAGCTTGGTGTGAACTGGGCCTGCCAGGTCAGCAAATTACTTGACCTCTCTGAGACTTGCTTTCCTCACCTGTAAGACAGGAGGCGTAATGGTGCCTACCCTGACAGGGAGGACCATGGGAAGTGCTTGTATAGTGCCTGGGTTGTGTTTAGTGTGTACTCTCAGCTACTCCCATGAATTAAATGGAGAGCAGCAAGAGTGTACTTCCTCCTTTGAGATTTTCCCAGGACGTGATGGGACAAAATTTCCAAACCTCTGCATCTTGTTAGCCTTTATTTTATAATATAATCATCTCTGGGGCAGACTTCCTAGCACCTGGCACTTTTAGGTTATAATTATATCTATATTTCTTAAGGACAGGGACCTTCTTATGCTTTGTGACGGTTAAACATCCAAAGATAAAAACAAATCCTGCCACCCAAAATCCTAGATACCCTCGAAAGGTTCCTATCTCTTCTTCATGGGAAATTGACACCATTCCCTGATGGTTTCAGGAATACATCAAAGCAACTTATTCTGTTTTTTTTTTTTTTTTTCCCCACAAGAGAGATTAGAGCCTCACCTCTTGGATTTCACTTTGACTTGGGTATTTCATAGTTTTTACATAATTTTCACATTCCCTGCAGAGTATTGGTTGTTTTTCTTTCCCCACTCGAACTTTCAGTGTGATGAAAGTTAGCCCTTCTTCACATGGACTCCTGAAAGGTGCTTAAGAAGTGGTGCTTAGCCCAGTGGTGACTCTTTACCTCTTCCTCCCTTCAGAGAATTGTTCTAGGTTGTATGGGAACTTCCAGTCCCCAAATATTGCCTGTTTGAGATGAGTTGAATAGGCTGCTGACAATAAACAGCAGCAGTTTTTGATGATATTCTTAATTTACTGGTAATTTACCCTCTTTTTCTCTAAGCTGCTCACAGCACTCTGCTTGGCTTGTTCATATCCAGTGTCCCTAAACTAAGGAATCAAGTGCTTTGCCTGTGGCCAGAAAATCTTGAAGAGTCAAAACCTGATAAAGGGCATCCCTCTTCCCCACTGAGCAAGGAAGGAGGTGAGCTGAGCATGCACAGTTTGTTCTACTCAGTTCATCAATAAATCACTGTCTAGTATTGTGTTCCAAGCCCCTGCAAGGAGTAGTTATCAAGGGACAGAGAGAGCCCAGCCACTTAACACTAATTGGTTTCCCTCCCCAAGATGAAAGCACTGGGTGTAGGGAGTAAAGCACGCCTCCCTTAAACAGGTTGCAACTTGCTTGTTTTTTAAAGGAGCAATTGCCAGATTTCGTGATGGTGTTGAGGTGAAGCTATAGATAGATAGATTGATTGATGGTCGATCAATCGATAGAGATGAGATGGTCAAAATGTTTATAAATAACTCTCCCACATCTTTGCCTCAGGACTCAGGTTATAGAAAGGTTCCTAATCAGTCCAGGATGTTGGTTACAGTGGATTCCCTCAGAATTGAATTGCTCAGGAGCGAAGGAAAGAGGGTACCTCAGAGGCACAGCTGCTTCACCTGCCGAGTGACATGTCCTGTGTAAACTACCAAGAAGTCACTGGTGATTCCATTTGGTTAAATATTTATTTAGCAACTAAAGTGGATGCAAGATAAATATATGGCAATACCCTCTCCCTTAGGAAGTTTACTGTTTTTGTTAGGAGGCAAGATTGATACCCCCACATGGTATAAGAATAACTCATTGAATCCAGCCTCATTGTCCTGGCCTTGGTTTAGAACAATTTCTCTATCTTGTGGCCTCTAGAATCTGTGTGTCCCAGCACCTGACACACCTCCCTGGCACATTGGGATGGTGCTGTTCCTTCTCTCCATCTCTCCATCTCTCCTAGCTGAAATCTTGTTCTTCAATCCCCCAGTGTTCCCACATTCAGAAATTCATCCCTCCGTCATTCCTTCTCCTGTGCCCTAATGTTCAGTCAGTGTTCTCATGTACATGATTTAGCCTAACACCTGGATTATAATCTTTGTAACAATACTCCCCATTATTTATTGAGCATCTACTGTGGGCCACACATCTGGCAAGGCATTTTGTATACTGCAGTAGAATCCCATTATTTTGTCTCTCCAGCATTATTGTCCCTCCCTAATTGAACCCCTCTCTCCTCCCCTCCCCTCATTTCCTCCTTCTCCCTTTTCATCAATTGGGAAAAGAAACTGCTTTTGTCTGCACTCCAAGCTAATGTTATGGGGAGATTGTCAGTCATAATCCTTGCCCAGCAGCATCACCATTGACAGGCTAATCATAGTCCATCCCTGGGATTTAGGGGCTGTGCCTGTGAGGTGGAGAAGCTGGGAGGAGCCCTTGGCCATGTCTCTGCTCTGGAAAGAAGCTAGAGTAGGAGACAATGATTTTGGAGCAGGCCCTGTTGAGAGGTCCGGGACGGTCCAAACTCAACTCCAGCTCTCCAAGATTTTCTGCCCAGAGCCAGCAGACTCTCTTTGGGTGTGGTTATTGTGTCCTGACTGCACACACCTGACCTCACTAATCCTCACAACAAAATCAAGTAGTAGTATTATTTATTATTATTTTTAACCTAAAAGAGTATTAAAACTACTCTTTCTCATGAGAAAGTATGTGTCCATTAAAAACAAAATCAGAAACGTAATACAAAAGCAAAAATCACCCACAATCTTACCACTCAGAGATAACTTCTAATAGTCTTCTATACATGCATATTTACAAAAGGGTGTCACTTATCCCCAACAGAAAGCTGAGGCTCAGAGTTGAAAAGAAACTTCCCCAGTATCATAAAACCAGCCCACTTCTTTATGAGCAGTGACTAGGTCTTAGTTAACTGCTCTCTGGTCCAGCATATTTTACTCAGTAGGAAATCACTAAATACATGTTGAGTTAATGCTAAAATTTAATGTGATGAAGTGCCACGAGGGAGGTGCATTCGGTAAGTTTTGTAGCTCAAGAAGGAGAAAGGTGTTTATCTTTTGGGATTATTGGGAGAGTTTTCTGAAGGAGGTGGAACTCGAGGTGGAGACAGATATTAATATGTTTCTCTCCAGTATACATTGTCCTGAGTGGTCAGAGTCAGCCAGTGGGGGGACATGAACGCTTCCTGCTGTCAGGACTGGGTACTGCCCAAGACTCAATGATTACATTTGATCTTTTCTAAAACTGCAAAAGATCCAAGTGAAAATGTGTCCATATGGACATGGCATATGGCCAGAGGAAGAAATATATGGTGTCTAGAAGGGAATTTACAGCTGTTAGGGCAAGAGGAAATTAAGACCTGGAGAGTTTGGCCTGAAGAAAAAAGTGGGGGACTGAGAGCTGGGGGCACAATCAAAATATTATCAAGGATCTACTGAGGGGACTTCAGGGAGGCCTTCCCAGCCCGTCTGCCGCCCCCTCTCATTCTCATTTGGCACCTTTGATTGTACACAGTGCTTTTCCATCCACCAAACCCTCCCCAGCCCATCAGCTGCCGGTCCTTCGGCTCTGAGGTAAATGTCACTTCTCTGACCGGCCAGACTAGATTGGGTTCCCACCTACTTGCTTTCGAGCACCCTGTATTTTAAAATATTCTTCATTATAATTTGTAATTAAATATTTACTTGTGAAATTATTACTTACGTGATACCTTCTCTATCTCTGGACTGGATGCCCCTTAGAGTAGGGTCACAGCCCCGTATGGTGCCTGGTGGCCAACCGAAATCAACTGCTTTTACTAAGCTTTGTTCTCACTTCCTAGAGGCTGAGATAATTCGTTTGCTTTGCTGTTACTATCTAGCAATTTAAAAATGCATCTTTGAACAACTGAACTCTCAAGCTTATCTCTTCCAAAAGATGAGGACTTTGCCAACCCCTTAAAAAGTCAATTTCGACTCAATTAACCTCCTGTGGGCTTTCTTTGCAGGGGAGCTCAAGAGGTAAGCTGTTTTCCCACAATGGAAAATCTGTGATAACTCTGGGTTCTCCTGCTATAAATTAGGGTCACTCTGCCCTTAATTAGCAACAAATTAAAATTCCCCCTTACAGCCCTCCTCTTTCTCATCTTTTATGTATACAATGTTTGAAAGAAGGTGTGGGAAGTACTGACACCCTGCCCCAGGGGAGAGGGCACTGTGCCTGAGCCTGCAGGTGTTTTTGGGCCTCTGAGAATGGAGGTGGTGAGTGATTCTTCCCTGCCCTGAGCATCCTTCTCCCTCTCCCCTGGTCCTTCTCTCTCCTCCCCCTTCTCCAGGAATTTCGAAAGGTCTCATTACTAGGGAAATACCCCCTGTGGAGCTCCTACTCTCTCTTCTTTATCTTGATAAGTAGAGAGGGGAGATTCTCTTAAGTTTTGAATTTGCAAGCAATCTGGATGCAAATACTGCCTGAAAGACCTGTGTGAATCATCTGCTTCTGGCTGGGCCACCCATCCTTCATGACAGGGAGAAAAGAGAACTTACCAAAACTTCGGTGGGGTTTCTTGGAGGCCGAGGCGTTAGTTTATGTGGGAGATGAAGGGCCTGGGCTGTTTTATTTCTTGCCTTACTGGTGTCAATCAGGAGGGTAACTGCTTGGCACACACAATGAAGACTCCTGGGTGCTGGGCACTGGGTTGGGTGCTGGGCTCTGGGCTGGGTGCTGGGCTATGGTCACTTCTGCTAGGAGCTTGCAGGCTGGCTTTGTGGGAGCATGACAAAGGTAATGGCTGTGCAGTAAGGGCATGGGCACAGGTCTCTGGTTGGATTGGCAGAGAAGGAATCAGGAAAGTTGTCTATGGGAGGTGTCACTGGAAAACATGTGTCCGATAGGTCCTAAAGCAATAACCTATAATGTGTTTTTTACACTATTGATAATAACGGATGGTTTTATTTTGACAAATGAGTTCACAGAGATATGCTGTCTGTAATGTTTGGTGCTTGACTTAGTGAAAGAAACCATTTCCCAGGCCCCTCTCTATAAGCCATCCCTTCTCGGCGGGGGGTGGGGGGGGGAACCTCAGCTGCTCTACCAGAGCCAAAGCAACTCGGGGAGGCAGAGACCCCTGCATTTAAGTGCAAGGTGGGGGTCATGTCCTTTGCTTCTCCAGAAAGCTGCTCTGCTCTGAGGTCTGGGGTCTCAGTTTCTTCATCTCTGCAGTGGGATTATAACTCCTTCCCTGAAGATTAAGGAAGATTAAAAGACATGAAGGATGTAAGAGCACCTTGTAAACTTGAAAGTCTTATCTGAGATTGAAGGGTCAGATAGTTTGTCTCTATCTCTTGATGAAAGGATCCACGAGGCTTCCTTTAGTCACTCAGCAAATATTTATGTGGCTGACATTGTTCTAAATACTGGGGTGAAGCAGTAAGCAAAACAGAGACCCTATTTGTGGAGAATCCTGAAAATAAAGAAATAGATGCTTTTATTGGATGCTAAGAAAAATGAAGCAGAGTGAAAGAACTTGTGATGGGGTGGATGATGGGGGTGGGGTGGGTACTGTATGTAGGGTGGCAGGGAAGTCTCTGTGACAAAGTGCCTTGAGCAGAGACCTCCGTGAGCACTGTGGCCGGGCCAGTGGGGAGTCCTCCAGGAGGGGGAGCAGCAAGTATAAAAGCCTCAGTGAACAATATCACAGTGGTTGCATCTGTTACCACGAGTAACACGTGGAGAGCATTCACCGTGTGCCAGGCAATATTCAGGCATCACTCACTCCTCACAACGAACCCATTGGGTAGGCCCTACTATTATCATACCCATTTCATAGATAAGGAAACTAAGACATTCTCAGCAACAAGACAAGCATTCGGATAACCAGGGACGAGGAAGAGGTTCTCGTTTACATGAGGGTGTATCTGAAGCAGCCCTGTATGGAGGAAAGAATGCATGGTTTGGAGAGAAAAAAAATTCTGAGTTTGGGCCTCGCTTGCCATTCTTCTGCTGTGTAATTTTGGGCAAGATGCTTAAGCTCTCTGGGCCTCAGTAAGATGGACTCATAAAATCTCAGAGATTTGTTATGTATATTAAGTGGGAAATTCGAAATTCGGGTGAAATTGTGTTGCAAACTGCACAGCACCATAAAAATGTTACTCTACTGCTACTGCTACACAAATTCTCCTTCCCAGCTCCTTGAAAAGAGAGAGTGAATGAGATAAAATGGAAGTTTGAAATTTATATAATTTCCGCTGTCCTTTACCTAAAATTTTATTTTATGCAAATGTCTCTGCTGAAGATGAATTACTACAGTACTATCCGTTTGGATTGGCAAACATTTTTCTGAAAGATTAAAGCACTATGAGATAAGGTTTGTGGTGAGGCTGCTTCCATTTCTAAAGAAATTACTGGAGGTCCTAGAATTCCCACTACACTCTCATCCATAATACCAGGGTACCTGTAATCCCTAAACCTAGAATTTTATGGCAGCTTTCTCTAATTTTGCATTTTATAGATAGTAGGTGCTCAATAACTTCTAAGTATGTGGCCCTAAATAATTGTACCCTTTTAAATTGCACTTAAATTCTATGCATTTGTCCCAGAGTCCTATGGGATGAATGGGCAAATCCCAGGGGATTTGGGGAGGTGGGTATTACTTTTGTAGGCTACAGAATGGGAAAACCGAAGTGAAGGGTCTTATCCCAAACTGAAGAATTGATGGTGAGCCTGGGGACTCATTCTCATTTCCGATGAGGAATACCTTGCTTCCACCACTGTGGCAGTGGGTCACTAAGTTTGTTTGTCAACCAATGGAATGCCTGCTCTGTGCCAGGCACAGTGTTTGGTGCTGGGAATATGAGGGTTCTTGCTCTTGGGATGACCCATAGGAGATGCTCAGGTATATCCAAGTCTTTAATTTGAATGCTTGCTGCTGCCCTTCCTGGGACTTCCAGAAAAGGCAGAGTTGGTGGTTGATTCATTGTCACTTGCTGGTGACTGGCAGGCGTGCACCTATCTAGCTGGCACTACATCTGGTGCCTGTGATCAGACCCGAGTCATGTAGTCTGCGTTTTGTTTTCCCCAGCGCGGCAGTGACTTCCTGTGATAAGCTCCATCTTGGCTGTGATGCCGTCCTCCCCTGCGGTTGGGATAACAGCCTCCTGGGGACTGTGGTTAATCTCAGGAGAAGCGGAGCCCCCAGGGAAAGAATCCTGTCTCTCCTTGTGTGCACCCAGGATTAGGCAGGGCTGCCACTAATGCAATTAAGGTAAAGGCGGCTGATGGCTGGAAACAGGAAGAATGGGGGTGAGTCTCTGCTCCCAGTGAAGGCCTTCCTCACTGTCACCCCTTTGTAGGACTGAAGAGGCCCCTGAGAAAGCAAAGTTAGACTAAAGTCAAAATACTGGCTCTGGGAGTTACCCATACCCATTCAACTGACTGTGACCTCGGACAAACCTCAAAGCCCTATTCTCTCCATCTGTACAACTTGGTCTACTAATCCTGTCTACCTCATTACCTTTTGGTGATCATGAATAAAGATAACGGCACTACTCAGTACACACAGAAAGCATCAATAACCGAGCTAAGATGAACCATTTTGAGGCACACACCAGCACGGACCAGAATTAACCACTCAGAATTCCTCAGTGCTGGTGTCCGGAGTGGAACTTGGCTCACCCAGCGCTAGGTCACGAATAAACCAACTTCTTTCTCTTCCTGGTGGTAGCTCACTGTGCCCTGCTGCCTGGCCTGGATACAGAGAATGAGGGAAGACTGGGAGAGTTCAGAAACAGATGGCAGAGACTGGAGAATTTCTTTTTAGCTGGACCACTAACTGGTCCACCATATCACTTGAAGTTCGTTCTTAATTTCCTCATCTGTAATATGAGGTGGCTTGACTGCCCTTTTTAGCCTGAGAGAGCCAGAGGGAGAAGTGGAGAGAACATACTGACATCACATGATAAATAGCCAACATTTTGTAAATCCTGGCTATGCCAGGGACTGTGTTGGGCACCAGGGTATACCGGGACCGGAACATCATCACTGTTTTTCAGGGGCTCCTGGACTAGTGGAATTGCGGTGGGGTGCAGTGGCTGGGGAGAGACATAAAACAGAGGAGTTAGAATGCGTTTGGATACATGAATGGTGAGTCCTGGCCCCCATGAGGCTTTCCAGGTGGTAGTGCAGCCGTCTGTGTGTGCAGAACCATCAGTACACGTGCAATAATCCCAAGTGGTGTGCAGTGCAGGGGGGCCAGAGTTCTGTGTGCTGCAGGCGGGGAGTTTGTGGTTGAAAGGGCAGGCTCAGGAAGGTTCCAGTGGGAGGGTTGGCAGCCAGGCCGGTGCACCAGGGGGCTGATGGATTACATTCCTCCAGTTAGAAACCATCAGAAGCCCCACTGAGAGGGCTCTTGTGGCTTCGGAGCTTTGCTGGCGTTTCCTCTTGCGAGGGGAAAAATTAGTTTTGCCTTTAAGTGTTACTTTTCTGTCCTCTTGGTTTCCTCAGTGTGGCAAGATCCAAACCCAAAGTATTTGCACTAAACTTGTTAATTTTAACAAAGTAGTAGAACAGAATAAGAATGGGAAACAGCCAAAATGCTGGCAACCTTTCTTTCCTGCGAGGTTGTGTTTTCTAACCTTTTAAAGGAAGTTCTGTTGAAAACCTGGCAAACTTGTGACTCTAGAAGTCACACTTGGCGAGGAACATACTGTGGACCTACTATGTACTTGGGCCTGAAGTAAGTAATTTCATGGAACAAGCTTTCTTGAACTCTTAAGATTGTTAAGATACAGTTCAAAGCCATGAAGCTCTTGGGAGTGATCTGAAGGGTGGCCGGGTCTCTGAGGGAGGCTTTGAAGCCACCCTGTTTGAACACTCAAACTAAGTGCAACTCTTCAAACACTTCACGTGCCTTAAATGGTCTCCTGCAAAGGATATTAAGGAACATAACTCTCCTGCTGATACTGGAATAAAAACCCCTGTCTCCTCTCTAAATATTGATTTAGAATAATAGCTTGTTTTGAAATCTCTCTCAATAAATTAAATTTTAATTTAGAAAAATATATATAGGGGAAGTTTTGGAGACAAAGGGTAGCAGCTGATCAGGAGGGTGTCTTTAATGAGATGAAAAAGGAGAGACAAGGTAAAAGCGTGACTTTAATTGGAATACTTCTCTTCTCGCCATCAGATTAATTCATTAACACATTATTTTGTGTATCTTTTATTTGCAAGGCTCTGTGCTAGAAACTGAGGGAGAGGCTATGATTTAGCTCCTGTGTTTGTGTGTGTGTATTTGTTTATATTTGTGTGTTATCTTTGATGGGAAAGAAAAATGAGAGATTTTTCGGAAACTTTTGGGGGGGGGCAGGGAGAAAGGAGGGCATAGCAGAAAGAGCTCTGGACTAGATGAAGATCAACAAACTTGAATTTATCTCCTACTCCTGTCTCTAACTAGCTGTGTGACCCCAGGCAAGACACTGGCCTTCTCTGATCCTCAAGTTCTCTTCTGCAAAGTAATGGGGCCGGACCCAGTTCTGTGGACCAGTAGCATCAACGTCATCTGGGAACTTGCTAGAAATGCAGAGTCTAGGGCTCCTCTCCAGACCTACTGTATCCGAATCTGCATTTTAACAAGATTTCCCCGTGATTTGTATGCAAATTAAAATTGAATAAGCATTACTTTAAAGAATGCTTCCTTCCATAGCAGTATAGTATTTCCCCCTAATAATAAAATCCAATTATGAGGAATATATTCAAGAGTGGGCCAGATATTCTTACCCTTGAAAAGTTTGTACTGTATGAGAAAAAAAAAGATTTAGAAACATGCTGAAGTGACCTGCTCCAAGTCACACCTTGAGGGAATGATGGATGGATCTAGGACTAGAAGCAGTTTTCTCTCTGCTGCTCCAGCCTCTCTGGTTTGTCTGTCTGGTGCTCTGGGGTGCAACTGTGGGAACGTTCAGTGGAGAGGAGGACTATTCCTAGATCCCTGCTAGGGGAGACACAAACTGTCAGAGTCGGAGGACCTCATAAGCATCTGAGCCTCTCACTGTATTTACAGGTGTGCACACCTGGCCCAGCAAGGGAAAGGGACTTGTTCAAAGTCAAACAATTAGTTGGGCTCGGTGTTCCTCTACCTGAAATCCAGTTCTTTATAGATAAACTTTTTCACAAGAGAAGTGAGTGAGTGAAACAAAAGCCCTTCTATGAAAACAAACATGGTTTCTAATATTGCATCTCAGGTTTTTGTGAAGATTTATATATATTTAGAAAGGAGTTAGCATAGTCTCTGGTAATTATAAGCACTCAAATTATTGTAATAATTTTCTGGTTGTTGTTGTTAGAATTATTTTTAACCAAGCTTTGCATATTAAATTTAGGAAAAATTTTGTTTTTTTTTTTAAAAAGTGGGGCCAATTGCAACCTTGACTTTTCCCCTGTGTTCTCTATCTTAGAGGGGCAGGCAGACCACCGATTTCCTTTTCACTGAATGCACTACCACATAATCATTGGAAACCGTATAATGGAAAGGGACAAAGTTAGTGTTGGCCTTTGGGGCAGTTTCATCTATCTTACAGCTTACTGACTCTAACTGAACTGAGAAGCTGTCTCCTAGACAGTAGGTCTCCTCATCCTCAGAAAATAAGAAGAATCACTCTGCCAGAAGCAGTCGGCATCTTTCTCGGCTACGAATAGTTGTTACTAATGTAGGGAAGTAGGAACCTGGTTAGAGTCAGGGCCGGCTTCGTGGGTGTGCAACCCGAGCAACTGAACCCTTGGGTCTTGCAGTAGGTTCAATGCTCTGCTGCTCCTGTCATGAAATTCTTAATATTATTTTGAACCAGGGGACCTGCGTTTTTATTTTGCACTGGGCTCTTCAAATCGTGTAGCTGGTTTTGGTTAGAATAATTTAGAATCAGGACCAAAAGCTGCCCCTGCAGAGAAGGGACTGTAGCCTTTTGGCGGGTGGGGAGTGGGGAGGGGGGGAGGAGGGGGGAGGAGGAGGAGGAGGAGGAGGAGGAGGAGGAGGAGGAGGAGGAGGAGGAGGCTGGCCTGACCCCTTGTGGTGGTTTCCAGTATTGTGTGTAGGATCTAGTAAGTGCAGCCTGATGTGGTCAGCTGCCACCGATAGGAGGGAGAGCAAGGCAGGTCTCTCACTGTCCCATCACTTGCCTTGTGATTACAGATAAATTGCTAATCTCTCTGCATGCCTTCTTTGAATCCCTAGCCCCAATTGCACATAGTACCTAGGGCGTAGTAGGTCCTTAACACATTGTGGTTGTTTACTTTATTGTGGCCCTACAGTGTACCTGATACGTAACTTTGAAAAAGTAGTTGAAGCTCTTTGTGTGAGTTGCATTATAAACTTTTCTGTTTTCAGTGTCTTCACCATGCCTCATATCTGGACTATCTGGGAGATTTACAGTAATTTATCCTGCTGGTGATCTCTTCCTTACGTCAATCCAGCTAGCTGTATTAGCTTTCCTAGATCCATCACTTACTAGCCTCAGGACCTCAGACATATTTAGTGTTCCTAAGTCTCAGTTAACTTATTTCTAGAAAGAAGAGCAGTTAGGAAAATTAGAGATAATACATGTAAAGCCCTGGGTATAATAGCGACTGGCTATAATAGATGGTCAATAAAGAATAGCTTTTCTTATTATTAAATTAGAAAATTATAAGATTATATATATTTATATGAACGATGTACAAACAGCTTTCACCACGACATTTCCTCTGCTCAAAACAATCTTCAGTGATTCCCCAGCATCAGTGTCCATGAGGGTCAAGGCTTTTCACCATCTAGCCGTAGTCTACATTGCCTAACCGCTCTCCCCCTAATATTTAAAAAACTTTTAGAATGCTAGTAGATACTCTTTCTATATCTTGTCTCCCCAGGGCATGAGGAATTCCTTGGCAGTGGAATTCTGTCATCGCCCCCCCCACTCCCCCCCAGTGCCCAGGAGAGTGCCTGGAATACAGTGTCTGTGTGGTTGTTGTGCTAACCACAAGTATTTCAGGAATATAGTGCAACTGCTTGTTTTGCATCTGTTTATACTGCTTAGCTCCTTCAAGTTAGAAGTGATTATGATTTTGCATTTGAATCAGGAGGGAAAAACACCCATCCTTTCTCTCCTGTGCTCTCTCTCTCTCCCCCCTCCTCTCTCTCTCTCTCTCTCTCTCTCTCTTTCTCTCCTTCTCCTCCCTCCTTCTCCCCCGCCCCTCACTCTCTCTCTTTCCTCCTCCCCCTGCCCCCAACTGGGGTTGTTGTTTACATGTTTGTCTCTTCTGCACTGTGAGCTCTGGGTGGGGGGAGGAATGGTGTTTAATTCTCCATACCTTCAGTCCCCAGCATAGTGAACCTGGCACAAATAAAAAAGACATTCATTAAATATCTGTCAAATCAATGAATATTGGGAAGCTCAAATTTTTATGGCAGACAAGGGAGACAGTGGGAGCTGCCTTTTTGCTGGAAAAACATTGTTTATTAGATCTGTATGGATCATTTAGGAAATATGCAGTTAGATATCTTTTATGGTCAAAGAAGAAAATCAGTATAAAATGCTTAATTAAAAGCAGAAGCTCACATTTCCCCTTATAATGAAGGCAGGATCATGAATATTTTCCTTTCCTCAGCCCAAGAGATGGGCAGGGAGCCAGGCTCAAAGACAGGGATGGGATGCTGTACAGACAGATAAGAAGGTTTAACATCGGGACTGGGTCCTGGGGTTACCCTGAGTCCATTTTTGCTTCAATGTTTCTCCTCAGGGATGTTGAAAATATGAAAAGCATTAACTCCTTTAAGATATTCTGACCACATTGTCAACTCCTTTATGATGTTCTGTTCTGTTAACCTGCGCAATTACCACTTGTTTGTGAACTTATTATAATGGCATATTTTCAAGAGTTAAGTTCTGAATTTGAGTTGAAAAGCCCCAGGAGGTGTGGGTCTTTTTCTCGTTATTGATCCTCCTGGGCCTGACCCTTATGAAATGGGATGCCTGGAGCTCTTACCCACACAGCATCAGCAGGGTCAGCCCTGTCCTGGGTGTAAGAAGCTGATGAGGACCAGGAGTTAGGGAGGCAGAGAAGACAATGACGTTCTGAATGACCTTTGCCACCTGGAGGAAATGAGGCATTCTGAGAAGGATAATTAGTGAGTGAATGTTCTCTAGGACAGGACCTTGCTACTCCTTGTGTGGTCTGAGGATCGGCAGCATCAGCATCACCTGGCAGCGTATTAGAAATGCAGCATCTCAGATGCCCTCCAGTCTTATTGAATTGGACTCAGGATTTTACCCAGATCCCTGGTGATTCATATGAACATTAATATTTGAGAAGCACTGCTTCGATGAGAATGTCTTTCTCATCCTCGAAACTTGATAGTCTGGAATTTTGTAATTCTAGGATGTAGCATCATCCTTTATCCTAGAACTTCCTTGAATCTTGGAACTGCTCTTTCATCTATAAAATGTATATGTTGTGTGTTTTGCTGGGTGTATGCGTGAGTGTATTAAGTGAAATGTAATGCGCTTAGTATATAGTAGGAGCTTAATAAATAAATATTACTTGTTGTTGTTGTTTTTTAATCTGAGCCTTAGTGCAGACAGTTCAATTATTTATTACGATGGGAGAATTGCTGTGCTATCATTACTAAAATGTTGTAATTTTCCCTTAACTTTATGTCTTTTGTATTCGTCAATGAGTGGCCTTAAAAAATCAATAGATTTGAACCCTCCCCCTTTTTACCTATTTTTAAATTTTCTACTCTTAATGTGAACACAAGTGTTACATAGCTCTATTTATGGCCATGATCTATTTTTAAAATATGACCGAATCCCTTAAAAAATTTCTCTTTGAGGTTTCTTTTCCCCCCTTCATTGATAATAATGATTGAGCAGAAGCCTTCTTACCCCATGGCAGTTAGACAGTTAATGAAAAAGATCAGCTAAAGAAGAGTGAAGAAATAGTGAAGAAGTAAAATCAAACATTTGATTTAACTTTAAATGCCCAAATATCCATTCATTTATTTGCATGGTGCAGGGCTAAGGATTTTCCTTTGAGCCTGGGTCTGATGTGGGGAAGTCTTCATCTGCTTTCTGGTCCACACCTTAGTAATATCCAGTTTAGTTTTCTCTAAAGTGCATTAGAAATTTAGAGACAAGTGCAAAGCAATTCAAATAGAGAGTTCTTTTAGATCATTACCACCTTTCGAATTTTTAAATCCTTAACGCACAGTTAATACAGTGGCACGTTTTTTTTTGTTGGGGGAGTGGAGTTATTTTTATTTCACCTTTCCAAAGAATGTGACTTAACTTTCATAAAAGTCACGGCTCTCTTTTCATACTCTTGTTTCATCAATTTACATTCCATCCAGTAAAGTCATAAAAAATATAACTGAGTCATGAGCTTTGGGACCAAACTTTATTGATTCTTGTTAGAATAAAACCCAAGAGGTAGGAACAGAAGTGCCTGGCTAGTCCAGGAGCACCCATGGACAGCAGGCAGACACTTTCTAGAGGGAATGGAGAGTACTGCCTAATCCAGAGTCAGTACGCAGAGGCTGGGTGAACACTTCTGCATTTCCACTCACGTTCATGCTTCTTTACAGTTACTGAAACAGTTTCAAATAGATTATCGAATTTAATGTTCACAACACTCTTGGTGGAATATATATATATATACAAGGCAAGAATTCAGGGGTGAGAAACTGGTTCATAAAAGTTGAGTTGTATATACATCAGTAAATAATTTCATTAAGGCTGAGTTGGTAATAGAATTCTGATTTTTTGGAGTCATATGCTTAATCTCTATCTATTCCTATCTATTAACTCTTTGTATAATATTGAAAGCAGTGATGAGACTTTGGCTTTATTCAGATAATTACCGTTTTCTTACAGCATTATATTAATGCTATGGGCATATCAGCAATAGTAACATCATATTTCCTAGTGTTTAGATAATAATCATCTCTAGCAGCCTAGATGCAAGCAAACAGACAAAACCTCTCCAGACCAGTGTTGTCTAATAAAATTATAACCTGAACCACACATATAATTTCAAATTTCTAGTAGCCACATTAAAAAAGTAAAAAGAAACAAATGAAATTAACTTTATAGTACATTTTCTTTAACCCTAGGTATGTCCAAAATATCATCATTTCAGCGTGTAATCTATATGAAAATTATTAATGAGATATTTTGCATTCTTTTTTCTGTACTAAGTCTTTGGAATCAGGTGTGTATTTTATATTTACACCACAGCTAATTTTGCCTTAGTCACACTTCCAGGGCTCAGTAGCCACATATATGAGCAGTAAATCTCTAAACTTTGAGGAAAGTCATTGTTAACAAATGCAGGAATAGGAGCACTTTGAGATGAAAACCTTTGATACTTTGAGGCCATTTAATTTAGACATAAATAATTCTACGTTTCATAATAATGGCCACAAATAATTAAGATTAAGTAATTTACATTGCACTGTAATTAAGAGGGCAGAGTGGTATGTGAATCATATATTCTTAGAAAACTCCATCAAAAATTTTTTGAAAAAAGTTTTGACATGTGGTTCAGCGATTGTACTCCTGTACATATGTCCCAGAGATATGAAAACTTACGTCCACACAAATGCTTATGCATGGTTGTTCATAACAGCTTTATTTGTAATGACCCCAAATTGGAAACAATCCAAATGTCCCTTAATGGGTGAACAGTTAAACAAAGTGTGGTATATCTATATCATGGAACACCACTCAGCAGGCAGAAGAAATGAACGACTGTTACATGCAGCAACTTGGAGGGATCGCAAGGGAATTATGCTGAATGAACAAAAACTAATCTCAAAAAATACATCTATATAACATTCTCAAAATTATAGGGATGGAGAATAGATTAATGGCTGCCATGTGTTAGGGCCTGGGTGGGAGTACTGGGAGGGGGTGGCTATGACTATAAAATGGTAGAATGGGGGACCTTGTGGTGATGGAACAGTTCTGTATTCTGTATCTTGATATTGATGGTGGTTACACTAATCTATACGTGATAAAATTTCATGGACTTCTCTAGGCACACAGACAAATGAGTGCATGTAAAACTGGTAAAATCTGAGTAAGATTTGTGGATATACCAAGTACATTTCTTGAATTTTTTTTTTTTTTGTATTATAGTTGTGTAAGATGTCAGCACTGAGGAAACTGGGAGAAGAGGTTATGAGACCTCTCTGTACTATTTTTTCAAATTCCTTTGAATCTATGATTATTATTATTATTTTTTAAAGTTTGGTGTTTGGACAAATATTCTGTTATTTGGACAGTCTCCTGCCTACAACTCCTAGTGATTCAGGAGAAAATGAATAATGACGTGAAGTACGTAGACTTGTTTAGGATTGCCTTGTCTGTGTGCTTGGGGCTGGACTCACCTCAGTGCAGGGGGAATGGCCTTGAACTCGCTGCACACTCTTCCCATATAAGGAGGCACCTGATATGGGCACTCCTAAGGGCACTCTTGTTCTGGCTGTCTCTTGAGGTCACTGCCATGGACAAAGCTACCACTAGGTGCTTATCCCAAGACACCCTGACCTGCATGTCCCCTAAAGTACCATTCTGCTGTTCGATTCCAGCCTGAAACTGCTGGAGAGACAGTCTTTTGGCAGCCTAAGACCTTGTCTGTCTCAGCTGAACTCGCTCTTCACGTTTTCATATTAATGTGACTGGCTTTCAGCAGTTGTCTCTCAGTGATGTGTTTAGTCCCTGGTGAGCATTCCACAGCCAGATGAACTTTAATCTCTGAATGCTCTGAAAGGGAGGGTTTCTTTTCCTCTTTTGAAGATTCTGCTCCCCTATAAGAAAAGTGCATGATTTGATTAATGGCTGAAAGAAAAGGACCCAAACCGAGCCAGAAAGGAGTCAGCAGCATTGCCACCCACCTGCAGACACAGAATAAGATGAAAGCAGCACCTGATCAGGGAGGGGAAAGACCTAGGAAGGAGAAGGTCTAGCTTCGCCACAGTTGAAGCCCAGAGTTGGGAAGCCTGTGTGTGCTCCAGGACCAGTTCCATCACTGACTAACTTGACTTTGAAGTTCAGTTTCTGTGGGCTTTTATCGTTTTTTATCATTTTAAAACAGAGACAAGCAAATAGGTCCCTCCTACCTCCAGAAATGTGTAGCTAACAGAAAGGAGGAAAGTCTATTGTAAAGTCTAAAATGCCCTGCACTGTAGTCAAAGGAATTATGCTGAATGAACAGCAACCCAAATTAAGAAAGGAAAGATGAGAAGATGAAGAATCTTGTTCTTGTTTCTTTCAAGAAAAGCAAAGCAAAAACGATGACCTCTTGGTAAAGAGTAGTAGTCTGACTTGTCCTCCAATGATAATAATAAAATTATAGTAGTGGTTGTCCATTTATCTGTAGGGGTATTTCCCAAAGTGTAAGCCGCTCCATTTAAACAAGTGGTCCTTGGCTACACAAGTAAGGCAAGTACAAACGTGTGTAGTACAAACGTGCATTTTAAGTTTGGAATTGCAAAGTGTGATCACAAAATCACAATTGAAAAGAAACTGCGATTCAAATAAGTTGAAGGCACATTGTACTACCCTTTGCAGAATTATAATAGGCATATTAAAGGTTCTGCAAAGCCCTACAACAAAGAAATTTGTTTGGCTTTGTTTAGTCCAGTAATTCCTCAATTTATTATCCGGCCCTGCCCCCAACTTTCTCTTATCTTGTTAAGTACCCAGTTTAAGTTCCCTGGAAATAAGTATATATATAGCTCAGCAAAACTTTAAATTGAGTTCTTGGAGATTTTTGTTGTTAGCTTGTTTGTGCCTTTCATATGGTATGCATTCTGTGAATATTTTTTCTTTTTTTGCTTTTGCTTCAAGGAAACTCAGAAAATTTGTAACTCAGAGTTCGCTTCCATTTTAGAATATTGGGACCTTCCTATCTTTGTATTATGTTTTCCCAGTTTCCTTTCCTTGTCTTATTGATAGATTTATTGGTTCCGACTTAAAAAAATATTTGTTATATTATTCATTGTCTCTTAAACTACTTTGAATTCTCTCTGGGTTGGGCTATGAATATAGAAAAAGAAACAGCAAAGTAATAATTACATAAATAATCTAAAAATGACAATAGCAAATCTTTACTGAGGGACTATTATTTTTCAGGCACTGTACTGTGTCCTTTGTGCAAACGATTTCTTCTTCATTTGATCAAGGTATTCCTTTTATCCTATAAGGTTTCAGATCTCAGGATTCGAATTTAGATTCTTAGACTCTTACAGCTGGGAGGGACTTTTGAGGGCATCTGACCTTAAAATATAAACTGGAGGGAGGTGAAAGTCTAAACCATTCAGGACAGTTGGTCTTCTGAGGCTCTTCATGGCAACCTGCAGCTAATTGCTGCTCTTCTGCCACTGATGGGAAAATTGCTTTTGGGAAATGCTGTTTAACTGAGACCATGAAATCATTCATGCTGAGCAAAGTGGGGTTCGGGTGGCTTGTGTTTGGAATATAGAGATTCAATTCCTGTCTCTCTGGGAGGAGCAGCAGTTGTGTACTGGAATTGGCTGGGACAATTCCTGCCAGATGAAAGAACAGGGCAGTATCTTCCTCCACCCAACTGGGCTTAGCAGGGCTCTCTTGCCTGCTGAGCTGGTGCCGTGTTGGTCATTTAGTTACCCCACCTTCACCTATTCCAACATCTCACCTAAGATACATTCTGCTGGCATGAGTCAACTGACGTCACCCTTCCTCATCCGGAGCCATTTCTGGCTGTCCCAGGTTTCAGAGTGCTTTCCCTCTTTTGGCCCTGGGCTTCGCAGTTCCTAACTGCATCCTCTTCCCATGCATGTTCCCTCTGTCTCCTAGACTAGACTGGGCCCTTCTGAGGGCAGCTGATGCTATATCCACTTTTGTTTCTCAAGTCTCAGTTTAGCACTGGTCACGTGATTAGTCGGGGGAGGGGGCGGGGAATTTCCTGTTCCTACTGATTGGCATCAACAAATATTTGCTAAACATGAATAGAGTGCAGGGCTCTGATCTGATCTCTGGTGATACTAAGGTGCGTGGACACTTTCGAGTTTGTAGGAATAATAACTCTGAGTTCTTTGAGGGGAAGGACTAGGGTTTATTCATTTCTATCCCCAGTACCCAGCACAGTGCCTGCCACACATAGAAAGTACGGCAGAGGTTGCTCTTTGCTCCTTCCCGTTTGCCGCTGTTGTTCTCCTTTTCTCCCCCACTTCCTCTTCTTCCTTATTCTATAGTAATAGGAGCTTTCACTGGGCACATTTCCCAGCTTGCCTTGCAGCTGAATATGGTTATGTGAGCAGGTTCTGGCCAAAGGGATGCGAACAAAGGTAATATGTTCAACCCCGAGTTGTGCTTTTAGAAGGAAAGGGGCAGGCCATCTCTTTCCCTTTTTTCTTCTTCGTAGGCTAGAACGTGTGCGGGCTATTTTCAATGATATGAATATAGGTAACACTTTCAGAAAGGCAGAGCAATGAGGTGGAAGGGTCCTGGGTCCTCTCACCACTGAGCTGTCATCCTACTGCAATATCTGGACTTTTATCTAGAAAAAAATGTTTGCATGAGAGACAAACTTTTATCTTGCTTAAATTAAGCTTTTGTAACTTTGGGTTTCTTGTTGCAGCGGCCTGGTGTGTATTTTAATTAATTCAGTAATTAGTGTTTAGTAAATGTCTGTGGAATGAATGAGTGAATAGCTGCCCTGCCTTATTACCTGATAGTTTTAACAGCAGTCAGTGCACACGTTTGTACTGGGAGAGAAAGTCTCTCAAGCGACTTTCACCTGCAATTCATTGGCCCGATCTGTGTCAGGTGTCTCTCTCCAGCTGCAGAGGAGACTGTGAATTTAAGTTTCGTTTTCTAGTCTCTATTGTTGAAAAAAGTGGAAAAGCGGGGAGGAAAGGGGAGGAATGAGTGAACCAATCTATAATGCTTGTCAGTCACATAAGGGAAAAAGCTTCGACTTATATTGTTTAGAATTACAGGGCTTTACATTTTTTTTTTCTCTAATTAAAAGAAGACTATAAGCCACCAATTTTGAGTATTACCAAGAATAGATATAGGTCTTATCCCACATGAACTAGATTTTGGAAAGATAAGAGGTCTTCAAAAGAATACAGATAATTATCAGAAGGGACCCTGGGGCTGGATGTAGTCATCTTGTTATACAACTTGATCCATGGCCACCTGGAACTGACTACAAAGGGATATTGATGCTGAGGCCACCTGTTGCATTCAGTGTCTTAAATGCTTTCTTTGGGGCCATAGGCAGTCCCAGGTAAGATATGGCCATCCCGGAGTCTGCAGGTGAGCTGCGGGTAGTGTCAGGGTAGTCAGAAACACTCAGGGGGATATTAATTAAGCACTTCTGTGTACCAGCCGACCTAGGTCCTGGGGACCCAGAATTAATTTCTCTGCCAGAAAGAGGGAGATGTGGTGGCAAACCAGTGAGTACTCTACAGTGTGATGAATGCCATGTAGAGTGTCTATGACAAGCATTGGGCATGAAGGGGAAAATAAGACAAAGTCTTTAGGGAAGATCAGCAGGAGGTGGCCGAAGTCTCTCTATTTCAGTGTAAAAGAGACTAAAACAGTGATTCTTAAATACCTGGTCTGCTTCCAAATTGTGTTCGAATTAGCACCTTGTGTGTCACATATGTATTATACTTGTTACTCTCTGGGGAATGGAGCATTTCGAAGACATTTAGAACTGAGGCACTGTCTTCCGTTCAGGCAGGCACTGCACAGTACCTGAGTGCACTTCCAGTATGATGCCTCAGCATGGGGACCATGGAAGGGCCACGTTTCATCAAACGTTTTTCTGCTTTTGACCAAGGAGAGGAAGTTGCTCATGAGTATACCTCACTTCATGGGCTTGGGTACGGAATCCTGAAAATATCTGTTTAAGAAAATCTTGGTAAACTAAAATCATCTGCTATACCTTTTCAAAGCACAGAATACATTGGACATTTCACTTTTTAGATCTTGGATTTTTTTAAAGTAAGCAAGGCACACAAGATCAAAGAAGGTTCTCTGAAATGCTGATAAAGAAAGTACACAGAGTTCAATTTGGTTAACTCATCAGGAGAAATTTCATAAAACAAAGAAAACTCATCAGTAGTTTAACTCACCATCCCTTGGATTCCAACAGTATAAATAGGCTGGATGCAGGCAACCTGCCCAGGTTCAATTGATTTTAAGGGCCAGGTGTTTGTGTAGGGGGAGGAAAAACATTCAAAATGTATTCAGGAAAAATGTATTCAATTAAGAAAAGAGAAACCCATTTTGAGAATTTAGTGCTTGTGTTCATTTTATAGGCGTGTTGGGAAATTATCAGCAGGTGAATGGATTTGGTCACAAAGCCTGTGGGTTGATTTGGGGGAAGAATGTTCCTTCTTGGGAAATGGCCAGAGGAGTCAAGAGATATTTTGGGAACATTCTAAAGCATTCTGTTTTCTCCTTTTTGTTTATGCCTTCCCAGCTATCTAGCTCTGAACCTCTAATGTGCAATAAGAGATCACAGAGAAGACGACATGTTTCATTTCTTTACTTAACCATGTGTCCAGACCCAGTGCTGAGTTTTGGAGATGAAAAGACACAGTTCCAGCCTTTAAAGAACTCAGAGGTGGGATGGAGACCCACATATAATCTATATAATGTAATCTAGTGTGATAAGTGGTGTAAAGTGCTATGGTTTTAGAGAAGAACTGATTAGTTGTCCTGAGGACATCAGAGAAGCCTTCACAGAAAAGATGGAATTTAAGCTGGATGTTGAAGGGTCTTAAAGGCGATTGCCAGCAAAAAAGAGGAGAAAAGAGTAGACCAGGTGGAGAGTTCAGCATGTGAAAAGGCATTGAGGTGTGAAACAGATGGGACCCCTGGGAGAATGGCTGGTAGTTCATTTAACTAGAGCAAGGGTTTTGGGAGAGCCATGGAGGGTATTTTGGAAAATAATGCCAGACAATAAATGGCTTGATAGCCTAGCCTAGGGAATCTAAACTTAATCCTTCAGGAAGTAAATAACTTCTCTGTAGCAAAACAACTGTAAATGATTGAGAAATCCATTATGGTTGCCAAAAAAGTCAGAACTTCTAAGTGTGGACCTTGGGGACTCACATGTACTTTCTGGTCTCTTGGTTCTAGTGGGGTGTCAGAAACCTGAACTGTGTCTAAACACTGACTCTAAGGAAGACAGGAAGTGCTGACAGGCTACAGAACCAATCTACCCTACAGAACTGTGGGTTTGAGTTTAATATATAATTTGCTTTAACTTGGATGAATGTAGTTGAGGGCGACTGGCAAGAAGATAAGTTCATGCTTATTTGAGTATAAGCGTGTGCTCTGAGCACCTTTTCCTTTAAAGTGGTCTAGGCATGCAAAGAAATGAACGTCCCTTCATGTAGTGCCTGAAAAGCCCAGACTAAGAATGGCCAGGAGCTGAGCTGCCTGTGGAGGGAGACCCCGTGAATGGACAGAAGTTAATGATCAGTGCTCTCATAACTGTCAGGTAGGCCATTAACTGTGGGAAATTGGTGCAGGTGTTGAGGTTACTTGTTAAATCGAGATTTCGTGTCTCCTCGGAGAGTCAGTTGTCACAGAACCCCATTTGGCCAAGGAGAGCCTTGTGGCCTGTCTTTTTTGCCAAAATCCTGCAAACTTCCATGGGCAGCTGCTTTTGGTAGACATTGTAGGAGAAAGCCTCCCTCCATCTTTCTTTTTTTGAGAAATGGACACTGAGGTATAGCAGGAAGAATGTGGTCTTCAGGACTGGAAGCTTGGTTTCTAACTGTAGTTCTGTTAGTTACCTCATTTTTAGGGAGAAAAAACAGCATTTCTTTTTTCTTGGTCTCATCCTCTTTATCTGTGAGGTGAGGACATTAGAGACTCAAGGTTTTTTTCCAATAAGCTAAAGTTCTGCCTGCCTTCATGGCCTGTTTTGGATTCTCCCTCTGTATGCACTGAGTGGCATGTGATCTAGAAGGGTCTGCATGGCCCAGCAAGTTGCTGTGGAAAGGAGAGCTGCCTTTCATTTAGCTGTGCTTCCTCAGGTCTCTTGGAATTAATTAACTCCAATAAGTAAAGAAGGCTTTCAGGAAATAGAATCAGACTCTTTTAGATTAGGAGCTGGCAAATTAAGGCCTTCAGGCCAAATCTAGTCGGAGGCTTGTTATTATAAATAAAGTTTTATTGGAACACACCCACACACATTCCTGTACACATAGTGTGTGGAGGTTTATATGCTACAATGCCGGAGTTGAGTAGTTGCATCGGAGACTGTATGGTCTGCAAAGGTTAAAATATTTACTCTCTGGCTCTTTATTGAAGCATTTTGCTAATTCCTATTCTAGATTATAGGCTCTAGGAGGGCTGGGACATAGCAAGTGTTCCACCAGTTTTGGTTAAATGAATAATGAATAGATGGATGGATGGATGAATGGGCAGAAAAATCCAAATTTATTGAATAAGTACATAACTTGACAATCAACTTTTTGTGACATGCTTCATGTCCCAATTTTTCTTTAAATAAAATGAGGATAGTAGTACATATGAAATAGGCAGTACTTAAGATTATCCCCATAATATAATTTGAAGTGTTTAAATGCTATTAAAATATAACTACCATCTATTAAGCTTTATATGTGTCAAGCACTCTATAAGGACTTCATTTTTATTGCCTCATTTAATCCTCATGATCATTTACTGTGAGCGAGGAATTATGGACCCCAATTTATAGATGAAGGAACTGAGCCCAGAGAGGCCTAGTCACTTGCCAAGGTCACTCACTGGAGCTGGGATTCCAGCTTCAGTGTGTCTGGTTCCAGAGCCTTTCCATCATGCCCCACTGCCTCTGAGTGCCATTAAGTGCTCCCTGCCCCTTCCCTCCTCCCCCCACCCCCTCCATTTAAATAAAAGAAGCAGATATTGGTCTGGGGGTTCTCAAGATATAGAATAGTAAAAAAATGACAAAGAAAAAGGCTTTCAAATTTTTTAACCATTTAAATCATTTAGAAAGCCATGAGGTTTCTCATCATTAAAAGCACACTTTAAGAAACTCTCCTTAAATTTCAGCTCAGTTATATTTTATGGAAAAAGCTAATTCAGAGACTGTGTTTTTCCCTTGGAAAGTCAAATTGTAGCAAGTTTTAGGGAGTTGGAAAATTTTCATTTGCTCAGCAACATTGTATATAACAATATACATTTAAGTGTCGCTTTGTTCCAGAAACCACCTTTCAACTGGGAAAGGACGGTGCTCAAAACTGTGTGCCTAGCACATAGCAGACGTGCAATAAATGTTGGTTGAATGGATGAATGAATGAGTGCCTGCTAGCACTTCATACATACTGCCTTACAGTGTAGTTGGGTTGGGTGTGTGTACATGCGTGTGCTCTTACCTATTACATAGTAAGCACCAGTGCCGTCACCACATCTCTGTGCTCCCTACAGAGCCTACCTACCACAGTGCCTGGCACTCAGTAGATTCTTAATTAATGTTTGTGCCATTAAAGTGACGGGGCTGAGTGACTGGCATGTCAGAAATCAGTGTGAAGATAAGATGAACTTCTCTATTAGGTGAATGATTTAAGTACAGAATTATATTGAGGGTGAACAGTCCAATAAAAACAAAGAAAAAACATATTTGTTGCTTTAGATTGAAAGCATGTTTGTTTCTTTTATTCTGGAAAATATATTCACAAAAGGTCATTGAACTTTTCTTTTTCCTACTTAGTTGCCAGTTCGTCGGTTTGTTTAATGCATATACTTAACTTTTTATTGAAACTTTCATAATATGTGTGGCTCTGAGTGAGGATTTTTCCCCATCAGCCTCTTCTGTTGCCAATTAGTTGTTTATCTTTTTTGTGTTTTACAAATGACCTATTAATTTGCAAGCTGTTTTGGATTGCTGTGAACATTTTAGTTTTCAGGAGTCAGGCAGCTGCTCAGGGGCCTGCTTGAGTCAGGCTAGGGTCAGAAATACTCATCTGCTTTTGTTTCATGGAAGAAATTGGCCTGGAGCTCTGGACAGACAGAGAGGCACCTTCCTTACCTTTTGGCAAATAGGACAAGCAGAAAAAGTTATGCATTGCTATCTCAGCCTGCGGTGACCCTTTAAAAACAGGTTCCCCAGCTTTTTTGCATACCTTTTTTCTTGATTTGTTGCATGTGGTGTATGATTTTAGGCAGCTCCTTTAGCATGTGAATGCAGCTAGTTATTCAGGCTGCTTAAGGGATTAGAGTAGTGGCCAGTACTTTCTTGAGCCTCTTAGTGCTTCTGGGTTTCATTGGAATATCTCCATGCCCCTCGGCTAGGAGTTCCGATCTGCTCTGCCCAGTTCTCCTTTCCACCAGCCTTTTTCCTCTCACTTAATTCGCTTCCGCCTAAAGCTTTGATCTCTTTGGGGAAAATAAGCACCAGGGCACCGGAATATTATTATTGGCCTCTGTTTGTTTATTTTTGCACATGCACTATAATTCATGGTTGGCCTTTTGGCCAGCCTGAGACCACCTGACCCTCAGCAGCCCTAATTTCTCCAGGTCACTCTATGGGAGCAAAACAATTTTCCCCATTTCTTTCATGAACGTTGGTGAGACTCTCAGAGTGATAAAGACTTTCTGGATTTGGAGAAAAGCAGAATCAGGAGAACACCAGTAATTATGTTAATCTGAGAGCATTAAATCTTCAAATATCGTACATTTTTGGATAAGCAGTTCTGTCCTTTTTGAAGTTTTAGTCGGCTTTTTGTTTCTTGGGTGGTGGCTTGTAATTTTGTATTAAGGAAAAATGCCTAACCCTGCAATGTTGACTTGCTGTGGAAATAGTGCTGGTTTTTTCTTTTTCTTTTTCTTTTTGAGTGTTCATGAAAGGAGATCAGGAGATGTGTGGGTCTAATAATATGCTACTTTGTGTATGAAGAGGAAACTGATAATAATAATAATAATAATAATAATAACAATAATACCATCTTCCATGGTGAAATGCTTTAGACTTTCAAAGCCTAGTTTCTTTTACGAACTTATTTTACCAGTCAGAGAGGTGATTTCAGTTACTTTCCCCTGAAATGATGATGGATCTGTGGGAGCTTGTCTGACTGTGTAGGTGAGTTTGAGAGACTTCATCCCAGTGGATCTTAATCATGGGTGAGCACAGAGTCAGTTAGGGAAACCCTGTGAATTACACTGCACAGGCCCTGCCCTGACCCTACAGATACAGACAGTCCAGAGGGAGGGGGAATCTGCCCATTTAGAAAAAGCCTTCCTGGGTGATTCTGTTGTGTCCTACTGATTAAGAACCACTGCGTAAGTCTACTCCCTCTACTGGATGCCTCTAGGCATTAGAGTCATCTGGCTGTGTGGGATGCCATGCCATCTGTGACTGACACTCAAGAGTGATTACCTGTCTGGGGATTGTGTAGAACCTACAATGGCAGTCACTCTCGGAAATGGCCAAAAGCAGAACATTATTAACCATTTTAACAACAGAACATTTGCACTGTTCCCAGTGACTGTCCACAGAGGGTCCTTGTGTATATTATCTTATATAACCATTTAAACCAGTTCTATCACCAGAGAAATGTGTTATCAGCCCTTTGAAGGATAATGAGCCTTTGGCTGGATGCAGGAGGTGTGAACTGAAGAGAATGATTTAATGGATTTTCACTAATATGAATTCATTTAACCTCGGTTTCTTTGTTTATTGATATGCACCTCACAGGACTAGGGGAGAAGTAAGAGAAATAAAGACTCAGGCGCTGCCTCTGTTTCGTTAAACCCTTTTTAGCCTCCATGAGCAATCTGTGCCTTCATTTGTAAGTTGAGGTTAAGAATACCTACCTCATGGGTTTTTTGTGCGGGCTGCATATGGTATAGTAAAAAATACACCTTGCATTCTGCTTGGAACCCTGCAGATCCTCAATCTGTGGCAGATGTCTTTTTTTGCTGCTTTGTATTGTAGGTCTATGTAGAATGCAGGGATGAACTTTGTACAGCCGTCATCCTGGAAGGGTCTGCTTAATGCCCCACACTCCTGTTACTTGTGAAGGACATGATGGTTATAGTGACAGAAAAGGAGCTCCCTTTTATTGAGTGCCAGGCACTGTGCTAGGCACCGTGGCTACACGAGGGAGAACAGAGATAGACATAGGCTGACCTCATTGAGCTTAACAATGAGAAGGCCCTAAAGAGAAAGTTTTTTAAAGCATTCTTATCTGGTGTATAAGAGGGAAAGCTTTAATGTAACAGGATGGCTTCTAAATGTGTATTTCATAATGTAGTGGGCAGAGTGTGGAACGTGTCTTCTGGGAGGAAACTGGAGTTTTGCATTTCCTGCCTGCTTGTGCTTTTGAATTTGTGGCTGTAATGCTGCCCTGCCTGAGGTTTCAGCAGTTAATATTTCCCATGGTAGCATGATGGAAACGCCCTGTGGTCTCTATGTGTACTAGAAGGATATACCCAGAGCAGAGGGGGAAAGGACCATTTTTAAAGTCTCCCTTGAAGACTTCGTTGAGTTTTAACTTGAATTTCTTCTCATCAACTTCCTCAAATGTTCCTAGTGCTTGAGACGCATAAAACATGCCAATGTTTTGAAAGATTCAGGCTTGACCACCGTAAATTGGTTCATATTTCCAGCAGGGCAGTTATTTAATTTCCTGTTGGAAGTCTACAAATGTTGGCACTGTTCGCTCTTTGGCAAAGGACCAAAACCCAGTACAGTATCATTAGCATGTTCTGGTATATAGATTAAAGCATGATTGTCTTTAATAGGAGGCCATTCCTGTTTAGGATGGGGCTTGGGGGGCTGCAAGGGTGCAGGGAAGCACAACCAAGCTTTCTAATCAAAACCAAAGTGCGCTGACTGGGACTTACTCAAGAGAAGGGTTAGAAGGAGGGCAGAACTCTGTTTTCTTGTTTCAATTTCATTTGTTTGGGCTATTTTTCGCTAGAGCCTGGGAGAGCTGTTGAGTCTGAGGTTGGCCTGGTTTGTGGAATCTCCTCTTGAGGCCTTTAGCTTCTTCCTGACTTCTTCTTCCCTCTATCTCTGCGGTACCACTCATGGGAGCCACCTACCTTCACCTGGCCCGTGGAGAACTATGGAATGTTTCCACAGTGCCCATTGTAATAATTGAAGTGTGATAAAGCAGGCATTCATTGAGACTCTGTTGTAGGCGAGGCACTGTAGGTTCTTTTCAATCTTCACAATAACCTGTGAGACAGAAATTATTGTTGCTTTATTGAGAATGAAATGACTAAGTTACAAAGAGATTAAGTTCTCTGCAGCCAGTGAGTGTCTGAGTTGGGGTCCGAACCCAGTTCTGTCTCTTTGAAAAATTCTTACTCTTTCCATGTACTGTGTCTATACCCTAGTAGGGTTCTGGGGAAAGAAAAGGTTTGAGTTTTTGGAGGGAAATGTGAGAAGTTTGAAAATGTGCTGAAAATGAAGGTTGGAGGATTATTTCTAGATGCTCCTTATCACATTAGCCCTGTCTTTTATTAGCAGGGATCCGTCAGTGTTGGTGTCTTGGTAGAATGAGCACACAGATGTATTTTTCCCCCTCCAAACATTGTATCATGAAAAATGTGGAGCATATTGAGAAGATTATAGTAAATAAATAAGTTCTAACCAATTGTTATTCTGTGCTCCAGGCACGATGCTAACTACTTTATTGACCTTATCTCATTTATCTTTTCAACATTCCCAATTTATAGAGGAGCAAACTGAGCCTCAGACAGGCTAACTTCCTGAGCTCCTCTAGCTAGTAGTAAGTTGCACAGACCTGGGCTTTGAAACTGGTGCATGGAGACTGGTGTGACTTCTGCATTTCGAATTTTTCTTCCTTGTATTTCTGTTCTTCTTCAATGTCATGTTATTTAGAAAAACAGGGTCTAGACGGGAGGTCCCAGAAGGTTACTAATAAGAAAATTGCTACAGCCCCAGAAATGGAAGGCCCTCGGAAGCTTCCAAAGAGACTCTGGGCCAAGACCTAGCTAACTTAAGGATCCTTGTTAGACTTTCTTCAGGGCAGAGCAGAAGTTCTGCTCTCCCCAGAGTGTCACAGAAAATTTCTGTAGCCTTTGGAGTTTCTTAGGACTTACTCAAATCTTCCTTTCACACATTAAAAAAATTGAATCCTTACCTTGCGATCATCAGTCAAAAAAATTATTTTTTATTTTTTATGGTGCGATCATCTATGGCCTCCTCAAACCTACAGACAAGAAATCTCTCCTTCCTGGGGAAGAAGAAGATATTTGTAGGCACTGACTCATGGTAACAGGTACAAGTGTGTATATGTCTTTTATAAGGGACCAAGGTTAAAATATTTGTGCTTGAACCTACTTCAATGCTGATTGGATGTGACCTTAAGCAAATCATGCAAGGTTCTTAAACTCTGGGCTTCTCTGCGACAGTAATGATTGTCAGGGGAACAGAGAAAAGGTAGAAATAGAGTTCCTTCCATCAGACAATTTAATCGTCTAGAGGAGCCAAGGCATATACCAACGAAGAAGATGCTGCTGAAGACTAAGGATGTGGCATAGATAGGAATTGCTATAGAAAGGCAAGGATGAGAAGGAATAGTTGAAATGTTGCTGGGAGGAGTAGAAATTGCCCAGGGCTTAAAGTTAGGTTCAAATCCCTGTGCCGTGTCACTCAGCAGCTGCATAATTTAGACTCTTTGGTCTTCAAGTTTTCATCACAAAATGAGCTTAATAATACTATGTAGCAGTATCATTGTGAGGATTAGGCTTATATAACATGTAAAGTTCCTAACATTATAGTTCATAGTAATTGGCAGTAGATTTTCCTCATAAGTAAGAATTGAGAAAATTGAGATATATCTTGAAGTCTGAGTAGGATTTGGATATGTGAAATGACCCAATTCTGAAAGTATCTTACAAACGTCATCATGGAATATATGCAGGCATCAAAAAGCATGTTCGAAACCCCAAACTCTTCTTTCTCTTAATCAGGCAAAGGTAGTTAATTTATTAAGCCAAAAGTTCCAACTTGTTTGGTAAAATGTCATTGCTAAGTTGTCAAAATGTCAGATGTCGTTTGGTTGAAGCTCAAGCGAGGTGAAATTGCTCAGCTGGGTGACACCTACGAATCTGTTTTAACGTTTTAGCAATCTCTGCAAGGTACCTTATGGGTTTGGTGGTTCTCCCCACCCCTCACAATCCCAGGCTGCTGTATTTTTCTATATACCTGTTGATTATTTAATGAAGTCCATCCCCCTTTACTAACTACCCCAGGCACAAAGACCCAATGTTCAGTAAGATGGACTTTGGAAATTGAGGCTGTCATCGCACTGTCGAAGATTTTATTTATTTATTTTTTGGTTTTGTTTTTGTCTTTTGTTTTGTTTTTAGTTTTTATTCGGGCAGTCAGGGGGAGGAAAATTGTCCCGGAACTGAAATTCCAGTTTACCACCTTGAGAAAGTGATTTTTGCCTTCTCTTTCTTTCCTACCTTATAGTCATTTCTGCTGTGTGCAGATCAAGGTGTGATGCAACTTTTAAGTTTTGCTGGAATTAGTTCTTTTATGGCCCTGAGGAGTGTGTGGATAATGAACTTAAAACATAGCAGGAGTTGACAGTAAAATTCAAAAGTCAGACTAGGTTTGGGATGTGTCACTTGCTTGGAATGGCCTAGAGTGATAGCGTTAAGACTTTATAAGCATCTTTTCCATGTAATTTTTATAACAACCCTTATTATAAGAGAGGTATTTTTTTCAGTGTGTCTTTATTTCTTCATAGGTTTTGTTTTTATTGCTCTTGTACAGATGCAGACAGAGATGAGAAGATGCATACAGAATGGGAAGTTCAGTAACTCATGTGAGGTGATGCAGCTAGGATGTAGCTGGGACTTGAACTCAGATCTCTGACATGAAGCCCTTTCTTGGAATTGTGGTGGAATACTCTCTGTTAGAAGCTTCCCTCCTATAGCAAGCTGTGCTAGCTGGTGCTTTGTAAGGAGTCCCTTGGAGCAGAGGAAGGGGAAAGAGAACTCTGTGTTCATTTTTCAACAAAATAGGCCTTTTTATGCTCAAGATTATGATGAGGAGAGAAGCCCTGGAAATACCACATGTCAGGTACTCATATTGTACCTGGATCAGAGCAAGGTGCTTTGTATAATTCTCACATTGAACCATGACTCCATTATCCTTATTTTATTGATGAACTTCAAAAATACAAGTACCTTATTCCCAAGTTCACCCACGAAGAATGTACTGTCATTAAGATTTGAATGCAGGCATTGAGTACATGGTCTTGCTTCCCTATTTAGTTTTTAATGACTGCTACCTGACAGTCGTATGATGGTGTTCGTAGCTTTAATTTCAAAGACCTTTAAAATTATTGCATGGTCGATATACTTGGTGTCCATCGGAAACTGCTGAAATTTCTTACTGCTACATTTGGACAAAAAAAAAAAAGTGAGTTGACGTGTTAGTGATTCAGGACTTGTGGGAAACTGAAAGCACCCGTGTGTACTTATTTTGAGTCAATACGTTGCGAACGACTCTGGTCCAAAAGGAGAAATATCTGTCTTCTGAAATTGAGTGCAGGTCTCTTAGTGGCTTACCTCAGCAGGGAGCCAGTTATTACATAAGCTGAATACCAGGTCCATGGGTTTCCCTAGCCTGAAAAAGAAGCAGTGTCTGCAGTTATGAGGAAAACAGAAAGACCCATTTCTCTGTGGAGTGATACTGAACAGGCAGCTTCAGCCGTGTGGATATTCTGGCCAGAGGAAAATGTAGCTTAAGAAAAGCCCCAGCTGGTTCGAGTAACTTAAGCCTAGCTATTCATGAAATATTATCTGACAGCTTCCCCCTACACAAGTGGCTGGGGACTGAGTCAGAATTGCTCCAGGAACCTGTGTTCTCATTTTGGCATTATGGGTTTACCCCACTTTGCACACTACACAGTTTCGTGAAACATTGTGTGGTGTGTGTGTGTGTGTGTGTGTGTGTGTGTGTGTGTATCTAAATCATTTAACAAATGTGTTGGGAAGCTTGCTGTGATGAATTCTTTTGTTAAGAGATTAACCAATACTGATTTCTAAATGAGGACTTTAATGTGTCCAGTGCGGTGCATGCTGCTACGGAGAGTACAGAGATACGATGTATAAAACTCTAGAACGGAAGCACCATGAGGGCAGAGATTTATCCATTTTGTTGACCAATGAAATCATACATAGTATTTGGAATAATGTCTGGCACATACAAGATACTAAACAGATATTTGTTGAGTGAGTGAATATAGGTCTTTGTCCATAAGAGCTTACAACCTAATTTGCATTATAATTAATCAATATTAATTAATTAGTGGTTTTATTCCTTTATTACCCTTGTATGAGTATCCTGGAGTCCTCAGTTTTATTATATCTTTAATCCCTTTTATTATTTCTTTTTAATTTAATTAAAAAATTAAACCAGTGATATGTTTGTTGTAGAAAATGAGAAAAAGATAAAGAAACAAAAATAATTGACATACATTATTTTCATTTAAGCTTATATTCTTCAAAACTTTTTCTATGTAAATACTCATTTTTTTTTTTTAAAGAATGGGCTCATCCCCTTGCAAGCTGATTTTATGACTTGCTTTTTCTCCCTACTTATTAGTGTTATTGTGAACAAGTTTCTATATCAAAAGATATAACTCAAATAATCAGTTTTTAGTCATTGGACAATTTAGTATTATGTGTGACTGTATCACATTTTTTTTAATGCCTATTGTTTGACATCAGGTTTTTCCCCCTTTTCTTTCTTTCTCTCAAAAATAATGCTGTGGTTGTCCATAACTTATCCACATATACATGGTTATTTTCTTGGTAATAATTCTTAGAAGTTGAATTATTGGGTCAAAGGTCAAAGGCTTTTGATATACTGGCTACATAAAGACTGGGAAAATGCATACTTCTCTCTATATTCTATTGAAAGAAAGTCTCCTCCCCCCGCCCTCTTTACCTATGCTGACACTCTGTAGTCATTTTTTAAAATAGTTGACTATTTATCATCTAAGTTAATGTTTACATACTTTTGTTTTGCTGGTGATATTAAACATCCTTTTCATTGTTTTTGGTCATTTTTATATCTCCTTTTGAGAGTTATCAGTTCATATCCATTGTCTTACTCAGAGATTCATGAGGACAGATCTTTACTTGGTTCCTCCCAACGCACAATGGGACTTGCTGTGGCATTTATCCCACTTAGCCCTCAATAACTGTTGATTTCATCCATTCTTCCATCCATCCATCTACCATCCATCCACCCATCTACCCATCCATCATCCATCTGTTCATCCATTTATTTGCTGATTTGTTCGTCAAGTATTGAGGACCTACCAAGTGCCAGGCAGAGAAATACAGACTTATGATTAAAATAGTGCTTTGTAAGTTTTTGATATTGCTGCTGTCAACTACAAATCTTACACTTTTAGAAAAGACATATTAATGTGAATTAATACAAAGAGTGGCCAATCCAAATTTTTTTCCTAATGAATTTTCTTTACAATGATAGAACTGAGCTAGCTTATCTTTCCTGAGCACCCATCAGGGATGGGCGACTTTCTCATGCCACAAAATATTCTTCTGATTTTTTTGTCAGTCATTTAAAAGCGTAAAACCTTTCCTAGCTTCTTGATGTTGCATGCTGTCAAGTCAGCTCTGACTCCTGGAGGCTCTATGAATGACTGATGTTCACAATGTCCTGTGCTCCACAGCCCTGCTCAGCTCCTGCAGACTTATGCCTATGGCTTCTAATGTGGAGTCAATCCATCTCACATCTGGTTTTCCTCATTTTCTGCTGTCTACCATCCCCTACCTCCGCCCCCAACATTATTATCCTTTCCTAAGAACCCTGCCTTCTCATGTTGTCTCCAAAGTAGGACAGCTTCAGTTTTGTCATTTTAGCCTCCAGTGATGTTTCAGGCTAATTTGCTCTAGGACCCACTTGTTCATCTTTCTGGTCCTGGTATCCATAGAACTCTCCTTTAACACCATATTTCAAATGAATCATTTTTTTTTTTCCTATCAATCTTCTTCAACTGTCCAACTTTCACAGCAGAACATAGTAATTGGGAATATGAGAGTGTAGATGACCTTAGTTTGTAGGTCGTACAGAAGTGGGCAGAGAACTGGATTTGGCCTCGGGTTCGGTAGTTTGCTGATGCCTGGAGTAGAGTCTCAGAAGCATGCTTTGAGGCAGAGAGAAGCCAATCTGATTTTGCACATTTGGTACAAACAATCCCCAGAATGGATAATTCATAAAGGTTTAATAGGGTTGAGTTTACCTGAGGCTTGGGTATAGCCTGACTCTTATGACTTGTAATGCTTAGCTCTTAATGTTTTAGCAACATTTTAAATTTCTAAAATATATTTTTATTCTATACTTACTCATACAAAAATTTTACAGTTCAGTATATAGAAAAAAAATGCTCTCATATCATTTTTCAAGAATAGGAAATGTATTTTTGATGTATTTCTTTTTGTGTTCATATATGTGTAGTGCTCACATGTGTGTGAGGTCATTCTGTATAAACAATTTTGAATCCTGCTTATTTCTCTTAATATTATATAGAAATATTTTAGTGTGGTTAAATAAGCTAATGTAAACTAAAACCACAATAAGATACCACTACACACCCAGAGGATAGATATAGTTAGAAGAAAAAAGGAAAAAACTAATACATCCAAGAGAAATGAAAATGTGTGTCTAACAAAGACATGTATGAAGATGTTCAAAGCTGCATTATTTATAATAGCTAAAAAGTGGAAACAGCTCATGTTTATTGACTGGTTGTTGAATGGTCGAATAAAATGTCGTAAATCCATATAATACAATACTATTCAACAATAAAAAGCAAAATATTGCCATTGATAATTTAAAAATCACTATTATAAACTATAAGCCTATATTTCTCTGCCTGGCATTTAGTAGATCCTCAATATATATTGAACGAATCAGCAAATAAATGGATGAACAGATGGATAGTAGATGGGTAGATGGTTAGATGGATAGTAGATGGGTGGGTAGATGGATGAATGGATGGAATCAACAAGGTACAGCATGGATAAACTTTAAAAACATCATGCTAAGTGAAAGAAGCCAGACATAAAAGAACATATATCGAATTATTCTGTTTATATGACACTTCTAGAAAAGGCAAAACACAACTAGACAGAAAGCAGGTTAGTGTTTGCCTGGGTCTGGGGCGGGAGTGGGAAGTGACTGCCAACAGGAACAGCAGAACTGTTTCGGGGTGATAGAAATACTCTAAAAGTGGAGTATGCTGATGATTGCATAATTAGACATATTTACTAAAAAAAAAAAAAAAAAAAATTGGACCCTACGCTTACAATGGGTGAATTTTGTGGTATGTAAATTATACTTCAATTAAACTGTTAAAAATAGTCTTTGAAAACTAAATTTTTAATAGTATCATAATCTATTGTGTGAATGTTCTATTTTTTTTATCTTGTGTGACTTGGGAGAAATGTTCAGTGTTTATTCCCCTTTGAAAATCTATATTCAGTAATTGGACTTAAACAAGAACAATTTAGTGGAATGAGTGCTGATTTAGTGGTCAGGGAACCTAGTATGGTCTCAGCTCTCAGTCCAGCTGGGAGGACCTCGGTTTCCCTATCTGTAAAACATAGAAGAGGAGTGGACATAAGGAAGTACTGGGCCCCAAGAAATAGAGGAACGGAATAGAATAGTGATGATAATAAAAAAATTGATTTCCTTAGAAGCATGAGGCCAGTAACTGATTACTTACCCCACTTTCTCTCGACCTTCCTTCTTCCCCATTTCTTGTGCTGGTGGGAAGTCAGTAGGAACTAACTGCCTGCAGGGTTCTGAGGTGATCATTTCCAGGAGAAGATAAGAAATTGGAGGATACTCGGGAGACTGCAATGATGACAAGGAGTCGAGTGGGTTGTATAAACTGGAAGCCTTCTGCTTGGCCTTGGCTCTCGTTGTGGGGATGGAGCACCATTTAGGTAGTTAATCACTAGGAAGCTTATCTAGATTTTGTGCTCCCAAGTAAGAGTGTAGAGCTCGTTATAGGAAGACTGAGGTTGGGAATGCTTTTAGAGTCAAGAGTTAGAAATGCTGCCATGTAAATAATAGGTCATCCCGTTTGCCTTCCAAGGGAGAATTTAAACTGGGGGAGATTGAACTGGTCTCAGATTCCTTGTGTTCTCTGTTTCCAGCTGAGTTCCAAGTTTTCCTAGAGTACAGCCAGCAGCATCTGTACCCAGAAAACACAAAAGAAAAGCTGTGGAAACCTAACTTGTAAACGTTTTTTTCATTAGCTTTAGGCTCGCAGCCACCAATAAACTGTATGCTTTTTAAAATCCTTTATTATTTTGTGAGTTAAAAAAATGTGCTTCTTCACCTATTAATATGCTTGGGATTTTCTTAAAATGTCACTTATTAAACATTTATATGTTTAGTACCTCCAAAGGGTAACAACATTCTAAGTTTTGCTTAAAAGAGAGAGAGAAAGAAGAAAAGAAAAGCAACCCATTTAATAAACTCTCTGTAACTTGAGCCTGTTGGTGGTCTTGGAAGAAACCCAAATCCAGGTTTGGTTGATACTGTGTAATGTGAATGCAATTAGTAGTGGTTTTTCTAAAGTAAAAAATGTAGAAAAATAATGCACAGCAAATTTAGGTCAGAGCAGGGAAGCTTATAAATCCTTATTTGTGCTTTCATTACCTTAAGTAATAGGGAAGCTCTTGTCTTTATTATGTAATTTCCCTAGCAATAATACATTTAAAAACATTTTTGTGTTAATTTCATATGTTTGATCAGAAAGCCACAGTTCATAAACTCCTGTGATGTGGCTGCTGGTAATGTTTATGTATAGAAGATCTCTTGTTCATCCCCAGGAAGCTGATGCTAAAATTACTGATGAGGGCAACTTTCACCACTTCTTTCCTCATTCAGTAGAAGGTCTGACAAAGCAGTTTTCGAGGGATCAGCATCCTCCTGCTAGGCTAAGGAATGAATTAACCTGCGTATTGATGTTGTTATATTTTAGAGGATGTGAAATGATTCTAGCATTTTTAAACCTATGTGGTTGGATTGTAAAGTCTGTAAGGACAGATGATATGTCCTTCTGGTTCATAGTATGTGCTCAGGAAATAATAGCTATTAGTATTCTCACCTTCCAGGTTGAGATGCAGTTCACTCCTCACTGCTGCATCACCCTTTGTGTTTCTCCTTGAACTTACCAGACCTATTCCTGCTTCAGTATTTTGGCATTTTTATTCCCTCTGCCTGGAGGCTGGATACCAGCCTGGACCACCCTCCCATCTCTTTGAGGTTTTTATTCATGGTATAAATAATGGTATAAATAATGGTATCTTATTTATACTATTTCAGTGAGGCCCTACTTATCTCCTTTCCTTGTTTTGTTATATTCGTGGTATCATCACCAGCTGATAAACTTATATAAATATTCTGTTTATTTATTTATTTAGTTTATCGTTTGTCATTCCGACACTAGAATATGAGCCCCATGAAGGCAGGGGTTTCTGTCTGATTTGGTTTTTGCTATGTAACCAGTGTCTAGAACATAATAGTTGCTACAACTTGGTTGAATGAATAAATGAATGTCCCACCACTTGCTAATTATGTGTAAATGGCTAGTGCATTTATTCTCTTGGATCCTAGGTTTGATTCCCCATTCATTTCATAAAATGGCATGTGTGCGATATTGAACATGAAAGCTCTTTCATGCTGTGCACATGAATTCATTAATTTTTTTCATTTAAGCTAGACACCATTCCTGCCTTCACAAAGCTTACTCTTGTGGGGTAATTGGACAAATATATGAGTAATTCTTGTAAAGTGGGCTAGCAGTAGAGAGAGGGAAGGTGCACTGAGCTATGGGGGAGCACCTATGAGGGACTCCTAATCCAGATGTGGGGACGGTACCACAGAAGCTTCTAGGAGGAAGGGGCATTTGCAAATGGAGTTGAACAGGTGGCGTCAGGGTGGTTGATGGGTGGTGTGAAGAGTATTCCAGCCAGGAAGAATAATGTGTACAGTCTGGAAGTGAGGAACCGTGGAGTATATGGGGAACTGAACGTAATTCCTTTTGTCTGGAGCATCAGATGTGGGATAGGCACATGGTCGAGGTGGGACTTGAGATATAGGCTGGGGACAGATCAGGGAGAGCCTTAGCAAGATCTGCCAGGGAGCTTGGATCTGATTACTACTTAAGGGTAGTGTGGAACAGTGGAAGTGTTCTAAGGACAGGAGTGACTTGGTCAGATTTTTATTTACAACAGTCATTTTATGGAATAAGACAGTTTTTTTCTCCCTCAATGAAGAACTTGAACCACAGGCTCCCCAGAAGGGAGACTGTTAAAACAGTAAAAGGGGCTTCCAGAAAATGAACCTTTAGACTCCATGAAATCTGCTGAAATCCTCTTGAATCGGACATGTGAGTTTCAAAGCAATAAGTAGAGAAATCCCCTCCGCCCCATCCATGCTTAAGAGGTTTAATTATCTTTGGATACATAGCTCACTGCTTGAGTAAAGGGGTATAATGTTGCTATAGTCATAAGTATTCCCATTGAACTTGACATCACTGTAGGGCCGACAAATACGGCAGGCATGGAGGAAGCAGAGAATGGCCTTTTGGACCTAAGAGGAGTGAAGGAACCTCCTATCTAACACAGTTGCCAAATGAAAAATAAAAAGGTGGTGACAGTAGGGCATAAGGTGGTGGAGGGGACACCCGACTTACTTGTCACGAATGATGTGGCTTTGGGAACCATGTAACCTCCCTGATCCTCAGTTTTGTTTTCTAGAAAATGGAGTTAATAAAACGTATCTTTCAGGGTTCTAAGGGTTCAATGAGATAAATTACAGTTGTTTATGCTATAACACTTGTTTGAAAAACACAACACAAATTTGTTCCAACCTGATTGATATGTTAGGGAACAATTTGAGGATCACACGAATTTTGCATTTGCTTATGACCAATGTTATCCATGAGAAACACTAGATGAACTCAGAAAACTGCACCCAGCTGCAGTGAGCTGAATGATAATATGTGGAACACACACACTTCAGACATCCACCTGCTACCACAGTTCATCGTGTGTGGTAGAGCCACGCCCATCCACATCAGGTGTTTTAAAACTGTCTGATTTCCCATAACCCTCTTTCTACCACTTTTCAATAACCCACAAGCTACAACCTTCCAAGACTCATTTCTACAAGCATACTTCAGCTTCAGGTCTGTTTCAAGGTAAAGCACCACATTTATTATGTATATATGTCTTAACCATTTGCCATATGTAAAACTATGCTACCGTTTTTCTATTAGATTCCTATTTTTTATTTTGTGTCAGTAATGAAGTTTTCAATTGGTGTGCCTCAATCCTAATTTCTCATAAGTCCCGTGGCTTTTATTGCATGATTTTGCATAGCATAGTGATTTTTTTGGAACTCATATTTTCCGTTATAACAAAATAGACTGTATTTAAAGCACCAAAATGCAACTCCTGGCAGACAAGAGGCTTTTAGTTAAAAGATAGCTCTTTTTATTATTAATATTAATCCGCTTAAAAACAATGTTGGATTGAGTCAAGGGTAACTAGTTAAAGCATTTAATTGCCTTGATTGTGAGCCTAAGTGAAATGGAACCCTTGAGTGCAGGGGTTTTTGGTGCTGCTGCTGTCTTTTCCACGTGTGCTGGTCACACTGCTTTGGGGTTTTCTCCATGACAAATCAGATATGTCCAGAAACGAGCAAGCCAAGAAGAGAGAAGGTGTGAGCATGGTCTTTAAACAATTTAGAGGGCTGCCTTGGGGAAGGATTGCTTTGTTTTGTGGGCTGCCGGGGCCTGTGAGCAAAAAAGGTCCCAGGGCCCAATGTTCTTTGCAGAGAAAAGAACCTCGGAATGGTCCCAACGTGGTGACGTGTTCTCCGAGCTCCGACTGGCTGCTCTGGGGTGGGTGAGGACAGAGAAGAGCGAGGCGTGGGTTTATGGATTTGGAGGTTCTACCTGTATAGTCTCCCTGTCCACCCTCCGACCCCGACCTTTTTTAAAGGTTGTGTTCAGACAGATAACTGCAGGGCTGACCAGAGTACATTTCATACAAAACAACCCAAAGTTTTCCAGCAATACTTGGACTTTTGCTTGTTTCTTTTTTTTTTTTTTTAGTGGTCTAAAAGAATAGCTTGCACATGTACATATTTACACACTGATTTCTTTAGTTATGCCCTTGGAACACTGGAAATATAAAGACTGCTTTACAAATATTTATGGCTTCTGGTATGCTTAGGAATGGTGAAATCACATCAGTGCTTTGCACTCAGAGTTCTTTTTTTTTCTCTTTTTGTTTGTATTTTATTTTTATTTTTTCCTCCCCTCAGGGAGAAAGCTCAGCTAGTTTGCTGATCTGGCTTTAATTTCTCTTGAATATCCTGTATAGTTTTGATCCACTCCACTTTGGCCAGGGTATTAAGCTCTTGAAGTAGGAAGATGTCACCTTAGTCTTGAATTCTCTCAGTCGAGCTAAATGGAGAAGCACCAGGATGCATGGGGCATTTGAGCTGAGGATTGGCAGAGTCTGCCTCAGGTGTTTAAAATATATTATTACTGCAAACCTGCAAACTAGAGGACTTAGTGTAGTATTTTTCAGAGAATTATTTCTAGACCCTTAGATGAATTGAAAATTAATTATGATGAGCATTCTGTTTATGTACTGATGAATAAGATTCTAGGTTTCTATTTAATGTTACTATTGAGAATAGAAGATGTTTCAGACATATTTTATTTCATTAAATTAGTTTTCCCTCTAATGATAGAGGGGGTACTACTGTTCACATGCCAAATCTTAACAAAACTACACAAAACTTAAAGTGATATATTTTTTTACGGCAATTATCTTGCTCTAATGCTTGAAAATGAATGTTATCTTTTCTCGCTTCTATGAAGAGCATAGTGCTCTTAAATTGATTTTTCCAAAACCAAGGGTCATTAAAATTCTTCCTCCGAGACCTGTTCTACTCCCCTTCCAGCTGTCTAGAAAATGTGGATGGTCTTTCCATGGGAAAGTTCTCGAGCTCTGTGTATTGTCTCAAAGAGCACGAGAGAGATAGATGGCTGGCTCTGAGGCCTAGCGATGGGCTGCCCTGAACTTATAGATACTGAGGAGAAGGCATAGGGCTGGCGTTGCCGTTTTTCACAGCCACCAGCCTAGATGGACTGTCCTGTTTGGAACATATATTTAATCAACATTTCTTTCCTTTTAGTCCTGCTGGGCTTGGTTGTAGACAGCAAGCACGTGGGCCAATCATTGGGCCTCAGCTGGTTAGTCTCTCTCTATACACCTGATCCACCAATTGATCTCACTTCCTTTCTTCCTTAAAGCCAAATAACTTCAAACAATGTGGTCCTATCTATTTCGATGCTTTTCCTTCTTCCTTAAGCCTTGCATAATGGGAAGAACATGGGCTCCAGAAGCCTGGGTTTGATTCCCAACTGTTATTTATGAACTTTATAATTTTGGGCAAGTGACTTAATCTCTCTGAGTCTTTGCCTATTCATTTAAAAAAATGATGTCAATCATCCCTCACTGCCAGGGCTGTTGAGAAAACATAATGTAAAATGTCTACCACTACAGTTCCAGGCACAAAGAAAGCCTTCTGGAACAGGAATGCACACAAATTTATATGTTACTTTCTCTTTTTTGAGTAGGCCAATTGTTTTAATCCTAATTGACATGTCTCTGTAGCAAAAGATTAGTTGATCCTACTTCTTTTTTTTTTTTTTTTTTTGTGCCAGGCTCTCTCCTAGGCCCAGGGGCTTTAGAAATGAGTAAGAGGAAGTCCCTGCCTATGAAGACACTCCCAGTTTTACTCAAATCCATTCATTCAACAGACATATTTTGATACCTACTATGTATAAAAGCCATGGGTGCTTAGTAAGATGACTCAGTCACTAGTTCATTCCACATTTGTAGGTCATGTGTGCCAGATATTGTTATGAGCACCATGGGTAGAGAGCATATAAGAGAGCCCCTTTTTGAAGCTCACAGTGCAGTAAAATATACGTAAGAGTGGAAAAGTAGATGGAAAGAGAGTGTGATTTGGTTGTGAAAAGGCACCTAGTTTGCTTAGTTATATAGGCTGCATCTGGCAATTTAGATTGCATTTTTCTCAGTGTGTATAAAGATCTTGACACTTAGGGCTTCACTGAGGCTGTGCTCTCATTTTATAGCTGTGGAAACAACGTAGGAGTGGTTAATACGTATCACAGTTCAGGTAAAAGTAAAGCCGATACTAGCTCCATAGCAACTTTTATTTGCATAGTGACTAAAGTTGAAAACATTCTATGTTTCTTCTTGATCCTTTTGTCATCATTAGCAGATCTACTACTTGCTTTTAGTAAACTATTACATTTCATCCTCCCAAAACTCCCTTGGGATCAGGACTATTATGGGCTTAAAGAACTTGCTCAAAGTCATACAACTTGACCAAGTCAGGATTTGAACTCAGGTCTGTCTGATTCAAACCCCTGGGTCTCTATACCATACCCCATCCGTGATTCATCTCCGTTGTAATAACTGAAGGCTATTGTAAGCTTTTGAGAAAAGACACATGTCTTAAATGGTTTTTAGGACCTTTTTATCTGAACCAGTGGGGAAGACAAATTCATGAACAATGGAGTCTATAGGTGTTGGAATGCCATGTGAGTCAAGATATAAGTAGGGAAAAACTATGATCAAAAAAGTTCCCCAGCACCCAGTTTCTTAAGATTTCATAATCAGAGGGGTAATTTCGAGCAAACGAGTGTAAAAAGACCTTTGAAGATAATCCAAGATATGGTACCTAAGTCTAGAGATCATAAAAGGAAAGGGGAACAGGCACTGTAGATTTTCCTCAGTTCCACGATATATTATTGTAGAATTTCTGCACTTGGCACAGATCAAATCTGAGGTTAATTTCTTAATATCACTGATGCCTTATTTAAAGGGCTTAAAATTCTGAAGGTGGCTCCTCCACAGCCAAATGAAAACACCCCCTGGTTTCTTTGTGACCACTAATGCAGTGGACTTCCCACCTTTTAGAATGCCACCTTCCCATTACTCCTCTTTGTCTCCTGATTAATTCATTTTTATTTTATAAAATACTTCTAGGTCTGTTGAGTTGATACTGCTAAAGGCTGACAACTACATAGAGGTACCTCTCACAGAGATGAAGTATGTGAGCGTGTTTGAATTTTCTGTAAACCAGCATCAGGACACTGGAGCTCTGTCCTGGGTGAATGGCAGGGGAGACTAGGCTTCAGTTGGCCAAAGCAGCAGGGAACTAATAGAATGTTTCTGCTCCCCTTAAAGAAAGGTAGTCAAGCATCTGTACCTCCCACTGAACTCCAATTTCCATTCTGCTTTGAAATGCTGCTTGCTCTGTCAGTAAGAACCATATGACAAATGTTCAGTACTGTCAGATTTGCTTTCCTTTTAAACTACATATGAATTTGACTGCTAGAGTAGGGCTGCATTAATTTCCCAAAGCTCTTCCAATAATTGGGTTCTTTTAAAAAAATGTGCATACTATTATTCTTTTTTGGGTTGTGTTATGACTGGTGTTTTGAGTGGTTAGAGGATTACTGGCTGCATATGGGGTAATGTGTACGTGATGCCCATTCCCAGATGTAAACAGCCGCTAAAGTTCATTATATAGTTTGTCATCAGACTCCACTCAGTAATTTCCGGCCAGCAGGGTAAGTTTTTATTTTTCTTCGACAAAGTTAAATTTTGATAAGCTTTTCTGAAAAGCAGAATTAGTTTTCTTGTATTGATATTTATGTTGATAATTAATTGTGGCTGCTAGAAGAAAGTGTGTATCTAATCGTGCATGTGCTAAGTTACTCTCTCCTTGTCATGTTTGTATGGTGACTGGTTCACATTTTAATCAGTTACGTATAACATCCATTCAGAGTTTCAAAGGTTACATCTATATGTCTGGGATGCTTGTGATTAAGTTACCCATACCTTTGAAAACAGTTGATTATAGTTTAGAGAAGAGCAACAGCTAAGGTGGACAGAAAAGCCAGGTCATAACTCTAAAAGGAGAGCTATTCTGGAATGTTTTTGGTAAAAGAACGTCTGCCTGTATATCATCTCTTATTTGTCTGTCTGTCTGTCTGACTGTTATCTATCATCTATCTATCTATCTATCTATCTATCTATCTATCTATCTATCTATCTATCTATCATCTTTCTATCTATCATCTATCATCTATCTAATATTCCAAACATTTAAGAAATATAAGTATAGATTTTGAAAGATATTAATACTTTCAGCAAAGAGCTCTGAATGGGTCAAACAGAGATAGAGTATTCATTGGCCTTGATGAGCTGTTCTCTGGTCTCCTCCATCTCTCCATTACCTCCTTTTTTGTTGTCTTCATTTTTAAATTAGTTTCCTGCAATAAAAAAATGTGCAAATAATATATATCTATCAAAGAAAATAGAGGAATATTGAGAAAGTGAAAAGCTATTTAATCTTTAGGCTCTTACAAACAATCACTTTCAACATTTTGGTATGTTGCCTCTCAGCCTCTTTTGCCCTATGCATATGTTTTTTAAAAATTCCATTTTTATATATATGTATGTGTATATATATGTATATACTATTTTATATCAAACTTTTTTTCACTTAACATGCATATATTTCTTCCAAGTTTATATAAATGTTGTCTTTCATGTTTGTGTGACATTGCACGGCCCACACAGTTTATTTAGCAATGGTTGGATATTTAGCATTTTCACTTCCATTGTCTTTTTGACAAGGAAACAACAACAAAACAGCAAAATATTCGGTTGAAGTCCAAGATGACCCAACACAGTGGCTGCGTATCTTAGCAGTGTTACCTTAAAGTGGGCAGGGTAACCCTCTGCAACTGTGAGGAGTGTATATTAAACTCTAATTAAGGAAGTGTTTATGAACAGCCAACAGATCAGTAAGAAGTTGGGGTTGGTAAATGGAGTCATTTTATTTCATAAAGGTACCTCAGAGCTTAAAGCCCCACACCCCTCAGTTGTAAGTCAGTTTGAATCAGTTTCATGGGTCAGTCCACAATGCACTGTGATTTTGCCTTACGTGATATTCAGTATGAGACGTTAAATCTTCCTCATTTGATTTTCAGAATCTGAAATAGGATCCTAGCCAACCTAAAAAAGTCTACTTGTCCATGTAGCTATTTATGAATAATCTTTCAGTACCAAGTAGAAGAGTAGTTTAGTTGTAGGTTAAAGGTAACTGCTGCCAAAGATCTCTGTTCTTTTCCTTTAAAAGTATGTCATAAAAATGCATTCTTTTTCCCCATGAGGAGGTAATTTGGTATCAATTCTGGAGCCATACAGCCTGAGTTTACTTCCTGCTCCATTATTTTCTTCTAGGGGACCTTGAGCAAATTATTTGACTTGTTTAGGTGTTTGTTTTCTCATCTGGAAAATGGAAATACTCCTACTCATTCATAGATTTGTTGGGATGGTTTAAGTTAAAACACAGGAGGGACTCAGTGGTGTTAGCTCTTCTTATTTTCACCAGGCTTCTAAAGTTCTGTATTTCTAGTTCTTTAGACCACTTCATTGGCATTCATAGCATTATTTAGTGTCCCTCAGTGAGTGACTTTTCTCTGAGTATTTCTTTCCCATCTGGCTTAAGATAATGGTAATAATACTAGCTATTATTTTTTAAGGGAGTACTTTATGTCAGGTGCTCTACGTGTGTTATAAAATGTGATTCCGTCACCATTTATGAGATATATATATTTTTATTAGCCCCCTTTCACAGTTGAGGAAACTAAAGATCATAAAGGTTAAATAACTTGCTCAAGGTCATAAAATTGCTAAATATGGATCTAGAAACTAAATTCTGGTCTGTCTTAATCATCACCACTCTGCTTTTGTAAATTCCTTAAAGGAGGGGACTTTTATACTTTTTAGTTCCCTTATGGCTTTTAGTGCATTTCCTTGAACATAGTGGGTCCCCAGTAAGTATTTTTTTCAAATGAATAAATGAAGATGTGATCCCTTGGATAAGAGAACTTAAAACTTTTCTCCAATAAAAAAATAACAGCACTACTTTTAATGACCATGAAATTATGAGTTTTAGAATTATGTTCTGCTTCTGAACAGAACATTGCACATGAGAGAATGATGTTGTAATTATTTGCATATGAAACTGGTTGTGTTTCATGTGAAACAAATTTAGATACTGTGTGTTTGGGAGCCTGATTTGAGAAAATCTAGATTAGCATTACATAGGTAATTGTTGAAGTAACTTTAAACTACAAGTAATTTTAGGTCTGGTTTTGGCAATTTGCTTAAGACATTTATTTAGCATATACATTGTGTCAAGCTTTCTGCTGGGCACTAAAGTTTCAAAGATGGATATGATGGCTCCTTTGAATGCTATGCCCTTGGCTCACTGGGGTCTAAAAATCTTTTTATATGTTGAATGGAAGATTGTATACACTCTCAAGGTTTCAGCTATCCCTTGATGCTAATATCTATATCTTTAATCCAGCTCCTCCCCTTTTGACTCAAGTATTTAGCTCTTTGTCCACATCGATGTCTCAGAGGCCTCCAAACTGAATTTATCTTCTATTCCCGAGCACTTCCTATGCCCCGCATTTGTACCTGTTATATATTTTATCTCAGTTCGTGACACTACTGTTCTCTCCTTTATCCAAGCTAAGAAGATACTAGAAGTGATCTTTGATTGCTTTTCCTTTCTTACCTTCTACATTTAGCCAGTCACCAATCCTACTGATTTTTTTTCTCCTAAATAAATCCTAAGAACTGTGAGGGATTTAAGATTTTACCCTACTTGTAAATAAACTAGTTAGCCTGTCGTGGTTTCGTGGATGCTGGCAGAAGACGTGAGATTCCTAGGTTAGAGACAAAGGAATTTATTGCTCACAGCCATAGCAGTAGTCAGAGTATCAGCATTTTTTTTTTTTTTTTTTTGCACCAATTCCTTTAGGGTGTCATGAAGAGGGCCAGACAACTAGACAAGCAGTGCATTTGTGTTATAGGAGAGGAACCCTAATTTTAGAAAAGTTAAATCTTTTATATTGGGCATTAGGCATACTTTCTTTTTGCTTTAGAGGAAAACTGTATCTTCCAAGGCTGTTTTTCACATACACACCTTTGAAAAAATAATCTGGAATAAAGGGCAGCCAGTGTTTTGCTCACAATATGCAGAGAAACCCAGGAGGTACATAGAGAATAGTCTCCCAACAAATATGTCTTGCATCTGTTCTGTGCTCTTTCCTTACACTGTTTGATCAGGCAACCCCATCACTCTCTGGAATATCGAAATAGCTTCTTAACTGGTCTCCCTCACTCTTCAAATCAGTCCCACACACCTTGCTGGAGTAGCTTCCTGCATGCGATAAAGCTGACTGTCACCCTACTGCTTAATCCCATTCACTGCCTCCTCACTATCTATGGGAAAAGCCCAAGCTGCTTAGCATGGCTCTAATGGGATTCTCAGAGCAGCCCCTGCTCACCATTCTAGCCTCAGGGGGAGGCAGCACATCAGAGTGATTACCTCCCTTACTGCCCAACTTACTTGACCTATGTGACCTCAGTTTTCTCGTCTGTAACATTAGGATGCTGGACCCTACCTCACTGAGTTATTGTGAACATTAAGTCAACCTCCCACGTAGTAAGCCCTCAGTCGATGTTGCCTGTTCTGGTTGAGTCTTCCCATTCTGACTCGCACTTTAAGGTCTGGCCACATGGTTTTCTTTTCACACCACATTGCTTTTCACTACAGGTAGTTCCGTTACCCCCACCGTTCCCCAACCCGTATTGGCTCGGTTTAGGCTGGTCAGACACATCCTGTCTTCCTTGCTCTTGGATACACTGTGCACGTCTCAGCCATTGAGCTGGAGATATCTGTTAATGAGTCAGTTATTGCTGCTAAGACTACGAACTCTGTGAGGATGGGGCTGTATTATTTATCTTTATGTTGAACATAGTATGTGTTGAAAAAATGTTGACTACATGGAAAAATAAAAGGAGTTCACAGTCTACTGGGGTATTTGGAGGCTGGGGATGAGGGGCGGAAGGCAGTTAAGTAGTTTGATAACAGTGAAGGGAATCTGAGGAAGTGTTGGGCTGAGGTGAAAATTAGGCCCTAAAGGAGTCCAGTGCAGAGAGTGAGCTTGTTCAGTGTGGTTCTGTGGTTTGGAAGTCTGTTTAAAGTTATCTATTAAATGAAAGCGAGCAGCCCTTCTATGTGATTCTAATTATTCCCTTTCCTAAAAGAAGCTATTGCAAATGAGAGGTCATGCAATCTGCCTTCTTGTAAGATTTTCAATTCCTCAGAATACAATGAATTCTCTGTTACCTGGTGGAGCGGGTAGAATGGAACTTTTTAATTAAATCGTCTCTGCAACAGAAGGTGACTTGATCCCCTTTCTGAAGTCCCCCAGGTCTCCAAGTCCTGGCTCAAATCACCCTGCTTGAATTTACTGTCCCGCTGGTGCACCCTGCATTGTGAGTTATAATTTTATGTGAGCATGTTTAGTTCCCTAATGATACTGAGGCTCTTTGGAATATATATATATATATTCCCCTGAAACATTTAATATTGTGCTTTTGAATGAAGAAAGCCCTTCACATACATTTGTTGACTGACTAGCATTCTCTGTTTATGTGATAACTTTTGAATAATTAGAACACAGCCATAATCTCAGAATGCCAGTGAGCTCTATAGGACTTCCCGGTTCCCTACTATAGCAGCTTCTCAGTGAGTGTTCTTAAATATTTAACCTACTATTTTAATTACTTTTGAAATAAGAAAATCTGAAGTATCTACATATATTAAACACTAATTGGAAAATAAAGATAAAGAAACAGTCAAAAAAAAAAAAAAACCAACCTGAAATAACCTAGTATTCAAACTTAATAATAACTACTTTTAATATCCAGACTCTCTCTCTGTTTTGTTATTGCTTCTCTCTCTGCTTCTTTCTCAGCATAAGGTGGTCATATTTTACTACTCATCTGACAATCTGCTTTTTTCTCCTTAACATCAATAGATGTTTATTAAAAGTGATGGTGCTACAGAATTTCTTGTAGCCTGCTGTTTCAGCGCTTGACCCACCATTTTATCTTGTTTTCATTACCTGTCGTCTCTTGACTTCTATTTGTCTCCCTTCTATTTGACCCCTTATTGTGTTCTGATCTTTGATACCTGTACACATCTTGATAATAAGTTCCAATTTTTTGGAGTGTCTGCCATGTCCCAAATAGCTGTGTGTGTTTTACGCACTTGAAAAACCTGTTTTCTGATTATTTGAAATGTCCTGAATATTTGCAATATCCATTTTATAGATGAGGAATTAGGTCTAGGGGGTTAATTACTGTAAAAGGTCACAGAGGTGGAACTTGATCTTACAGTCTTTATGCCCAGCAGCCTCTCCAGTGTGTAAAACTGCTACCCCACGTTACGCTATTTACTTACTTTCGAACTCCTTATGGAATACTGGCTATTAGGGGCTGTGTCTAATCAGCTTTTGGCTCTACGGTGTCTCTCTAAGGGCACCATAACCCACACCCCTGGGCCAACATAGTGAATTTCATATGCTTTACCTGAGTGTGTGTGTGTGCATGAGAGAGCGAGAGCGAGAGCGAGAGAGAAAGAGAGAGAGAAGTTGTGATTCTTGCTTTCGTGCCTCACAGTGCTGAGGTGGACTGCCCCTCACATCTGTTTTCAACCCCCACCCCCAATACCAGAGTTATATTCTATTAACTCAATGCACCTTTTCTTTGTAATTCATGTCAGTTTTCCTTCCAGCCACCTGCACAGTCTCTGGCTCTCTTCCTGGCTTGCTCTCAAGGCTGTGAGTAAGTTCTTTGTGTGTTTGCTGTTTTTGATAACCTCAGCCCAAGATTTAATGTCAAGGTGGGGGCTCTATTAAAGATGCTATTAATCATCCCGTCTTTGTTTGAAGATTTCCATGTTGGCAAGCGGGTGGATAGAAGTAGCTGTATGTTTCCCAACCAGATGTACTGGTAGCTGGGATGGGGGCATTCAGCTGAAGCACATTCCTATCATTATTTGGCAAAGAAAAGGCCACTGAGATTAATAGAATAATCCTTGCTTGTGATCTGGATTCATCAGCTGAATGATAGAGCCTCAGTGTTAGGACCTTAAAATCATCTACTCCAACTGCATGATTTTATGCTTGAGGAAACTGAGGCAACAGATAAAGGAAGTGATAGAAAATTATAGAATGCCGAGACTGCAAGAGCCGGCTCCGCTTTCTTATTTTATGGGGAAGAATAGTGAGGCCCTGAGAAGTTAAGTAACACTCCTAATGTGAACTTGTGACTGCAGAGCAAGAAGTCTACTGGATCCCTGACCTCAGACCCAGTAAGGTAACCTGAGACGAGGCCTGGACCTAGCAGTCTCTGTGGGATTTGGCTGGTATGGGAGCAGCCTCTCTCACACTTCTTGTGCTGTGGTGCATGTTTAGTTCTGGTCATAGAAAAGGAAGTTTCTTGTGATGAGAGTATAGCCGGGCTGACTTCCCTGGTGTCCCCTTCAGGTTGACTCCCAAGGATCTCTGGCTGAACTCTCAGTCCGGTGTTCTCGCCTTTTCCCCCTCAGCCCGGTGGAGGTCTTTTTTCTACCTCGATAGACAGGACTGCCTTCTCCAGTGTGGCAGGAGTGAGGGAATCCTTGAGAGGAAACACAGGAGGGAAGGAGCAAGGGAATGAGGCAAGAGGTGCTGGTAGGTTAGAGGTGCCGGGTGCCTGCTCTGGGGTTATGAGTGTTCAGAGGATTTCAACACTCGAGGAAGACAGTACTTGCAGGATCCCCTCTGTGGTGGGAGACAAGTGATTTCATCATCCTTTACAAAATATTCTACCCAAGAACTCCTACTCATCCTCCATAACCTATCTCAGTAGGACCAATTCAGTCTTTTGCTGTTTTTCAGGGTTCAAACCTATGGATTGAGTTAGGAGAAAGATGAGGTTTATAAAGAGGTCTTTCTGGTCCTTCCAGTACTAAAGCTCCTTGGACAAGGGCCAGGGAGATTCATATCCCAGAGATTCCCGTGCTTGAGGTGGTGGTGGAGGCTCCCTGCCAGAAGGATCTGACACAGGGGACGTGGAAGTTGCCATGCCGGCGTCTCCGTGCGTCTGGCAGCACAACAAAGAACTTCTGTCTGCCCTTCAAGGCTGGGTCGGTGAAACCCACTTCCACTGAGAGCCACCGTAATTTAGCAACTTGATAATTAAAATTCTCACTTATGAAATAAGGAAAATGTGGGGCTACGTCCCTGATATTAAATATTAAAATACTGCTGCCATGATTCTACTATTGTTTCTTCCTACAGATCGGCGGCTTTCCCCCACACTTTTGTTTCAGGCCTTGATTCAGACATACTCACTGCGCAAATAAGTCCCATGTGTCTACTCATTGGTTAGATGATGTATGTGATGATTCTTTTGTGATGGAGAGAAATAAAAGAGAGCATCTTCAAATTATGTGAGGTGGTAAGTGGCATCTCATCAATAGAAGTGAACAAAACTCAGGGAGAAGGGACTTTCAGAGCTCCCATTGTGTTTACCTAGCTGTTATGACTCTGAAGGCCAAATAGAAAACTTAAGCGGCAATATGGCTGAAGTAGACTATCAACTTGAACTTATGGATTGATTTATTTCCTTGCATGCTCTGAGAAAATGCCACTTGTCGCTTTCTGTTATTAATAAAGAGGTCACTTTATCATTAGGCCTTTGAATCTGCATTTAATGGCTAAAGCAGATGGTTATAATTTCTGGCTTAGTGTGACCACCTTATTAATAAAAAAAGAACTGATGGAAAGGAAAAAGCTTCTTCATTTTTAACTCCAGAAGCATAACGCAAATGTTTTCCAGCTTTTCTTTGTGTGGAGAGCAGACCTAGTGACTGCAGTGAGATCCTGTTACACATTTGAAGAAAGACTTTTGCAGAAGGAAGGTAACTCTGTTTGAATCCTTTTGTTAAACTTTAAAGGGACACTATAAATATACACTCCCACCCTCCCCGCCTCTTTGTGGAGAGGGTATTTTGAAGGAAGCTCCAGGATTATATTTAAAAGTAAATTAATATTTTAATAACAAAGAAGATGGTAAAAAAACACCCACCCCATTTTAGATAGTGGAGGTCTGTGGTACTTTCTAAAATGATTCTCTTTGCTTATATTATTTGAAACTGCTTTTTTGGACTTAATTCCTAGGCTTGGGTGAATGTATCATGTATCTTATTTTGGTTCCTTTTAAATTGACTTGAATTTTTGTGGGAAAAAAAAGGCAAAAAATGTGTGGTACTGGATTTCTGTTCTACTTCACTGAGTCTGTATGGTCCCATATAATGGTCAGGAACTTGAAATCAAGGCGATCACACTGGCTATTTTTTATTACATTCTAGGATTTTTAGGAGAGTTTGGGAACAGCTTACATTCATGAAGATGGAATGATTTAGAATCCTGGTAAACGAGGGCGAGAGATGCCGAGAATTCCTGGTGTCACATGAGGCTCAGAAGAGCATTTTAGTTGACTTACTTACCCTAAGACTTTTTTATATTTCAGGCTATTGACCATATCCTGGCATCTGTTATGGTAATGAACTCCTGCTCCTTTAGGTGGATAGAATGTAATGAGTGTGCTGTGCCTGCCTCTTACATGACTTGTTTTTAATTTTTTTTTTCCTATTAATAATACCTTTACGGAGAGCTCCCCATGGACCCTTGTTTAGAAAGAGTTTTGATTCCAAATTGCTGACAATAATTATTTGTTTTTCCAATTTTTTGATCAAATATATAGCCACTCATTCAGATCAATTGTTCATTTATTTGTTCGTTCGTTCATTCATTCGTTTATTCAACATTTAGCCTGTATTTACTTTTGTCGAGGTACTGTGCTGGGGCATGGGGGTGCAAAGGGGTTATGGTGGCCATTAGGCGTGTTAAAATGCAAAGAATATTGGTGGATCCTTGTTATTCCTTCCTGTTCAGACTCCTGGATATCCAGACCAACCCATGCCTAAGGCACCATACATTTTTTTTTTTAATTTTCAAATAAAAAAAAGAGACAAATTTCTTTTCAGATATATTTTGCCATATTTACTTCAGACTTTTTTTTTTTAAAAGAAATAAAACAGGTAAAATTGAAGCCCCCATGCACCTATCCTAAATCCTGTTTCTTTTTTTCTCCATAATCTCTCAGCTAAATTTAATGTCTTTCATTCCCTTGCATGCTTTTCTACTTTTGCTATATATGTATCAATCCACAATTGATAGATGGTGTAGCTTTGCTGATTTTAAAGCATCATATGTAAGTGGTAACTTGCTATACTTGAGCTTCCACAGCTTGCTCTTTTTGCTCAACATTATGCTTTTGATGTTTAACATTGTACATTTAGGAAATGTATGTTAATTTAGGAAGTTATTTTAGCTGCTGTACAGTAACTATTTTATTTTGTGACCATTTCACTATTAATGTACTCATTCTCCTGTTTGTTTTTTTCTGTACTGTAAACAATACTGCTGTGAAAATTTTGACCTGCCTTTTGTGAACGTGTGGGAATATTTCTCTAGGCTACATACCTAGGGATATGATGGAGCTTGTGTGTCTTTGGCTTACCTGGATATTGCTGAATTGTGCTCCACATGCCTTGTGCCAGTGGGAACTCCTGCCTACAAATACAGTATCGGAGTTCTTATTTCTCATCTTTTCTAATTCTTGGTATTGGAAATATCTGTAGTTTTTGCTTGTTCAAGGGTATGAAATAAACCATCATAATTTGGATATATAAAGATATATCAAAAGTTGAGTAAATATGTTGAGCAAAGACTGGAGATTTCTCCTTCTCCTCCTGTTCTAGCTGTATTGTAGGGTAGGTGTGAGGTTCTGGTAAGGGTCATCCTTGCCAAAGCCTACTTTGGACTTAATCAGTTTGCTATGCTTCCATTGTACATGGAACATGTTCTTATGGACCTTCTAAGGAAAGTGAAGGTACAAAATCCAAACTAATAGGACCTATGTTGGGAGTGGGTAGTAGTAGTCACTGTGGCCTGATTTATAGTGACTTAATTGGAAGAGACCTACGTCTCTGTTCTAGCAGAGAACAGCTTGTCTCTTTGGGATTTAGAGTCCTCATCTGGAAAACGAGGTGTTGTCATACTCATTCTTTCTTCAAGTGCTGAATTTTTTTTTTTTTTTTTAGTTTCAGAATTTCGTGTTTCTAAATAGTAACATCCCTTGGTTCTTTAGAATATTTTCAAATCACTAATACTCAGTTTGTCTTAAAAGCAGAGGAACTTAATCGAGGAGCCATCGCTAAGTGAAGAGTAGTTAAAAATGTTAACAAGTTACCTTTGAAATTGCAATCTAAATTAAAATTATGTAGAAAAATCACTATCATTCATGCAACAAGACAATAGAGAATAAACCATAGTATATAGACTATGTATGATTATCCCCCTCATTGCCCCATTTTCCTGTTTTCCAAACTTTCTTTAATGGCCATATAATAATATTCTTGGAATAAAATAAAATAATAAATATATGCAAACAATCATAAGCTCATTTGGTAGGAAAAAAGAATGAGATTTACGCAAAACATGTGTTGGGCAAAGTGGGGAACACCTGTACATGAAAAATGATTTGTGATAATTTCTTAGATTATTTTCATAATCCTTCCCTGGGTTGAAGTCGGTGGATGATAAGTGTCTCGCTTTATGTGTTGTTGGAAAGATCCAGGGAAGATGGAAAACTACTAGCCAGGCATCTTCCATAGAAGCAGTGGTAGAGCTGAGTGAAGAACAACTTGAGCTTCTCTCAGAAGGTTTTAAGACCAAAAGAGGAGGTGGAAAGCAGAACTAGAGAAATTTTAACCATTAGTTCACATAGATTATCCTATTCCAAAGGTGAGTGACAAACCCCTACTGCTTGTCAGAGGTGACAATAAAAATGGAAATAATGACAATGCCTACTACTTATTGAACGCCAAATATCTACTTTCTTTCAATGCTGGGATAACCATGGAACATAGGAATAACTATTCTGATTGATAGTTGAGGGTTTAGGTTAAGAAACTCACCCCATGTGAGGAGCTAATCAATGATGCTGCCTGGATTCCCTCCCCCGCTCCTGAAGCATGCATGTGTACACTCCCTTGCCCTGGGAAGCTCTCCTTATATAGAGCTGAAAGCTGCCCCCCTGTAACTTTTCCACACATTTGTTCTCATTCTGCCCTCCTGAGCACTCAGCATCAGCAGTCTACTCCCTCTTTCACATGACAGCCCTTCAGACCACTGAAGAGGGTTATCATGTTCATTTTCCTACCACCCCCTGCTTCCCCTCCCCTCCCACCCCCCCACCCCAGTCTGTCATTTATGAAAAGCTTGGAGAGGTGTTTTTATTCACAGATGCCTTGGGAAATTTCATGGTTTTTAGACTCATGCTGAGTTTGTCCAGATGTGCCAATATTTGTCTTATATGATATAAATTAATTGTCCAGAAGAGGAAGAAACCTTTGTAGGCACTTACTCACTAATGCAAACCAGTTCCTTTGAGTATTGATAGAAGGGAAAAAATTCAAAAATGAACAGATCATTTTCACTGTGAGAGTGTAGTTGTTGGATTCACATCCCACTTTTAGGACAAATCTGGAGCATGACAGTTTGGTATTACCACATACTTTAACCAGGGGAAACTCAGACTGACACTGGTAATAGAACCCAGCTTTTATGTGAGGACATTGCAGAGATGGAGAAACTGTGATACTCTTATATTTTATTACCACACTCTATGGCCCAGTGTTTACAGCATGAGGTGGCAAAGAAGTTAGAAGAGTAGCTATTATTATTATGAGATAAATAATTGTGACAGTGTTGAGTAAAGTTTAATTATATGGAAAAACACAAGCTTTTAAGGAGAGGAGTTCTGAAAATAAAATGTAATGTTATCAGTGTCTGGCATATATGTACCTGAGTTCTCTTCCAGAGCCCAAATGGAGAAAGACATCCAGTATGGGTTAACCCCAAGATTAATAATAGTAACAACCCCTCCACTCCACCATCACAGTCACCAGCTGCAGCAACATCTGCTTCTAGTGTTTGTTTTTTGAACTCCTGTGATGTGCCTGGCAACATGCTTTTGTACTCAGTTATCTCACTGGATTTTCAAAACTTAGGAAATAGGTACTATCGTTAGCTTCCTTTTATAGGTAAGAAACCGAGGTTAAATATCCTGCCCAAGATCATTTATCTTGTGTGTGGCAGAGCGATAGTCATAGCTCGTGCCTTACTCTTATGCCTTGTTTCTTTTTTCAGCAAAACAGACTTAAATAATGCACTGGGGACACATTAAGGAACTGAATAATAAACAATGAACCGGGGACATATTAAGAAATATTTCATTGTAAATAGAACACGAATGAAAAATTTTGCCAGTATGAGGTTTTCTTTGTGAGACACTCACTCTCAGTAAAAATATTAAACCAAGGCTTATTATAAAGCATCCATTTCCACATCCAACCATACCTTTCCTATATTAGCATGATTCTCTTTTAAAATCATAGCACAAATTAGTTTACTCTAGGAAATAGTTTACATGTTTAATGTAAAGATCGCCAACTTCCCAGAGGTGGGATAACAGAAATTTTAACTAGCACTGCCTCTATCTCTACCTGCAGTCTTGGTCCAGCCTCTCCGGGTCTCATTGTTCCCATCTGTAAATGTGAATGTGGAACTCAGTCATCATGAAACTTCTTTCTAGCTTTGTGTAATGCATGTGTATAATGACTGCTAGCTAGCTACAGGACAAATAAAACGTCTTTGTTCATTCATGAAAATATCAGATAACCAACCTCATGCCAATCTCTTGCTTTGAATTTTTTACTCATTGAGGCTTTATCTAAGAATATATGACATATTGCTGTCCTGCCGCCCATCTATTTAAGTCATTCTTTTACAAATTTGTCAGAGCTTATCTAAATCTTAGCATCATTTAGGCGTAGCTGATTGCCTGAAAGGAGGAGGTTCCTGACTTCTTCACATGGATGAGTGAATAGAAATCTAGTGAAAAACTTCTTGGCTTCCTACTTCTTTCTGTGGTGGATTTTCCTGCTTATTTTTCAGTAGCTCTTTATGACAACCAAATCTGGAAGCAGGACAGGATGGATATTTTAGAAATAGGTGACAGTTGTATATCTTGTGAGTTTCTTTTCTGTTTGCTTCCTTTCCCTAGCAGAGATAGCTACCCCTTCTCAAAACACTTGAACATACATCCTTTCTCTTTTGTCTTCTCTGGATTATAAAGTCATCAGGGGTAGAGACAGAACGTGTCTGTGCTTAGCTAGTAACTGACAGGTAGATGCCGCTCAATAAATGGCAAGTGACTAAGGAAGAGGGAAAAGTTGCATTTCTAAATATATACTAATGAACAATGCCTTAAGTTATATGAAAATATCTGTTCATGAACCAGACAATTCAAATGTTTTTTCTTCGACTATTCTTAACCTTTTCTCTCAGCCTGAAATAATCTTTTCCCCTCCTCTAAAAGCTGAGTGTGTTATTTTTTGGTAATTAGGTAATGCCTCATGACATCTTTTTGTTTTATAATATTTTCTGGTTTTCAAATATTTTACAACTGTATTTCTTTTTTATTGCAATTTGTTTTCACATATAGGTTGGAAATTATTTGAGGACAAGGATAAATATTAAAAATTAATACTTAATACAATATTTTATTAATAATATAATTAAATATTGATATTTTATGTTTAAAAAATTTATTCTCTTTCATTTAGGATAGTTTTGATTTTTCTGTTTTCCAGTTCACTAATCTTTATCTTCTGCAATATCTAATCTGGTGTAAATCTAATCCAGTGTATTTTTCACCTCATACATTATAGATTTCACTTCTAGAATTTTGATTTGGATCTTTTTTTTTTATCTTTAATATCTTATTCAAACATATAGAATATGGTTATAAGGACTGTTTTAAGGTCATTACTGCTAATTTTAACACCCGTATGTATCAGTTCTGGTTGATTTTCCTCTTCATTAGGTGTCATATTTTCCTGCATTTTTGCATGCCTGGTAATTTTTTATTGGACACCAGATATTGTGAATTTTACTTTGTTGGCTCCTGGATATTTTTGTATCTCTGTAAATGTTCTTTGTTCTGGGATGTAGTTAGGTTGCTTAGAAGCAATTTGATTCTTTCGGGTCTTGCTTTTAAGATTTGTCAGACAGGACTGGTACAGTGCTCAGTCTAGGGTTAATTACTTCCCATGACAGAGATAAGTTCCTTCTGTCTACTTTATCCACAACCTAGGGAATCATGTTTTTTCCTCAGTCTTGGGTATTTGCCTCACATGCATGCACTGATCAGTATTCTATCAAATATTGAGGAGGACTCCCTTCTCTGGTATTTGTCTTTTTTGGGGGGGAGGGCAATGAACACTTATTTATTGGCAAAATATAAAAATCCAGTTTCTTAAATCTATGCAATCTCTCCAAATATTTGGCTCTGATATTCTGTCTTGCAAACTCTAGTTGCTTTGGTCTCCCTGGATCGTTAGCTTCATTTACTCCACTCAGGAAGTTCACTGTAGTTTCTCCTTTTCCCATACACCTTGACCTGTAATTCTCTCAGGTAGTAAGCTGGGGGACTCAGGGACTCACTTTGTGTGTTTTCCTTTTTGAGATCACTGCCTATCTTTGCCCCTTATCCAGATCTTAACAGGCGTCCCCGTTACTTACTCCATCTTGGCCACATGTGGGAGTGATTCATTTATTTGTTTCTATCTAGAGTCATCTTCTTTCCTCAACTTCCAAACCTTGCCATCTCTGACTATATGAGATTGGATGAGGAGCACTTCTTCTGTGTTCCTGTCGCACCTGTGCTCATCAGCACAGCACTCATCTCCCTGAATTGCTATTGCAGTTTTATATTCTGCCTTTCCCCATGAGATTTTATTTCCTCGAGGGCAGGGAATATCTTTTATCTCTGGATTTCCAACACCTAAAATAGTTCCAGGCATTTAACAGCTGCTTGATAGCGTTTGTTGAATGAATGAATAAATGAATGAAGAAATAAAATTCAATTTTCCAAGTATCAGTTTATGAACAACTTTCAGAAGATTTTTTTTTTTTCACACAAAAGAGTAACTGTGTTTTTATGTATGCAGTAGATGTCTATTTTAAATTTCTAGATAATCGATTGTTTTTGACGGCTTAGACCTGGTTTTTATGTTTATTTATTTTTTTCGTTGGCTCTCATTAGAAGGTGATTAATATGGTTAGTAAAAGCCACCTAATTAATACTTGCTGTAAAATGTGAAAGTAAGGAACTAAGACTAGAATAATCATACTATAAATAAACAAAATGAAGACCGACGTTAGGTGACTCATTTTACGTTTGAGCCTCAGGTGTGGTGATTCCCAAGTCTGAAATTTGCTGAGGTGGTATTCTTATCTCAAGTGTCTTTTCCATGTTGGATGTACTTGGATATCTGTTATCCAAGTAGACTGTAGCTGGTCTGCAAATAGCTGTGAGTCTGTGCATTCTTATCAACTAGAGACAATTGACAGTGGATATGTGCCATGGGGGCCACGGTCAAGTGCAAGTCCATACTATATTTGGATCTTTTAGAGTTGGTAGAATGAACCATATTTGGTAAGCCTCTTAAGACTATCTCACTCTGTTTCCTCAGCAGCTCTTGGTTGCCAGAGGTGCCTCTGGAGTCTCCCCCCACTCCCACCCCATTGCACAGTTGGTGTGATGGCAGTGACTTGAGGCTTATGTTCTTCTAGACTCAGTGTTTTTTTTTTTTTTTTCTGTGCAGTAGGGACAGTGAGCTCTAACTTGGCAGTTTGCTGTGGAGATTAAATGAAATAATAAATGTAAGTTGCCTACCATAATTCCAAGCACATAGGAAACCCCTCTCCTTCCTCCTCAGCCTTATTCATTCATTCATTCATTCATTCATTCATTCATGTAATTGTCCATTCTATATTTTCATTATTATTATTAAAATTATTGGGGTGACACTGGTTAATAAAATCAAATAAGTTTCTAGTGTGCAATTCAACAATATGTCATATATATATATATATTGTGTTGTGTGGTTACCACTCAAAGTTAGATATCCTTCTGTCACCCAATAATTTGACTCCTTCCACCCCTCTCTCCCTCCCCACTCCCTGGCTTCCCTCCGGTAACCACTAATCCACTGTCCGTGCCCATGAGTTTCTGTTTGTTTGTCATGTTTGTTTGTCACTTTCGGTTTTATGTCCCACATATGAGGCTGGCTAGGCAGGTGTCCCCTTCCTCCCTCATCACTCCTTGTACGTCCCTCCCGAAGCTGCGTGCTCCATCTAAGAGGATGACCTCCCCCCATAGGGAGAGGACTGTTCTCCCATCAAAGGTATAAGAGTGGCCACGCTCCTCTGCTGGAACCTCCACACAAACGCTACTCAACCTGATTTAAAAGGTAGTTATCTGCCTCCGAATTTGAACTGTACACATTGGCTACCATTATTCAGACACGGGGAGTTACTCTGTTATCTCTCACTTATCAGCTTTTCCTGTAAGATTTAATATGTGTTCCTTTGCTTTTAGGCCAAATACTTATTTCCCTAAAATGGTGCTCTCTTGACTTAAAGTATAGTCTTCTGCTTTTCATTGTTTTTTCTGTTCTTGCCTGGTGAACTAGTTGTTTAAAGCCATCTCTTTTCTTCCTCCTTCTAATCCATGGCCAAGGCAAGGGGTGGCTTTAATTAACAGGAACACTGCATTAGCTAAGCGATTTCTCATTCCACATCTCGGTTATTGATTAAACCTTTTCCTGATGCACAGATGAAGACTGGGTATATTTTGCACATTTTCCTGGAATGGCACAGTGATTTTGTGGCTAAACCAAGATTAGACCTTGCTAGTTCTCAAAATCTGATTTTTTGCTTTAAAGACTAAACTGTTGCCTTTAAAACTACTACTTGAGTTTACTTTTCAAGTGTACTTTGTATTTAAATTTGATAATACTGTCGTTTTTTTCCTTTTGTCTTATTCAGATGAGAGTATTGTACTTCTTCCTTCTCTACCCTGTGACCTACGTGACATGTTTCTTGATGCTAATTAAGATATTTATTCTCTTTTGCTGTGTTGTTTATGACATTTGTAATTATGTTTATTAGATGGTAAGCTCTGTTATCTCCCACTATAATGAGTGCAGCACTCTGTACATAAAGAAATGTATAAGTGTGTGAATATATGAGTGAATAAATCAACTAACATATATTTATGTAGTTACTGGTTTAAAAGTCTCCAGGTTACTAGTCCGTGGATGTGAGATGGGATAATTGAATACGAAATTAGACCATGTTTGTTAGGATAGCAAAAGGCCTTCTGATGCCTTTGTATAAGTTTGAAAATGTGCATATCTGCCCTTTGATTGCATGACTGCCATTCCATGCCACTATGCTCAGTGTGGCTGGAGGATCCCTGGATGGAATTTTGTCCTCAGTAGCTCCCCTGGGTTGGGTGCTCTTCTGAAGGGCACCCAACCAATCCACGGTCCGTGTCTGGCACCTTTGTATGAGAAACCTCTGACTTTTTTTTTTCTGTTTGTCTAGGGGTTTCGGTATCAAGTGATCGTAAGGAGAGCAGTTGCCTTTATCCTAGTCAACAGCAGGCCCTAGTAAGATGAGGATCCCCATATTCTGTCTTTGGGATGCTTCAACAATGCTTCTAATTGCCTCCCCAGCTTTACGTTCATTTTCTCTGTGACATTTGTCTGTTTTTTTGAAGACTTGGAGCAGAATGCTATGTGCCTTCCAGCTACCAATGGCTTCCTTCATTAGCTTTTCTCATTTTAGTGGAATCAAGACTAATCGCATACCCATCGTGGTATTTGAGGTCCTGCTTGCACTGGCCTTACTCTAGCTATCTAATCACATTTCTTTATACTCCTCCATAGACACCTTCTGACCAAGCCTCCCTCTTCTCCTCAGGCCACTGCTAACGCCAGGCTCATCTCTCACGCCTCTTGGCCATTGCCCATGTGACTCCCTTTGTTCAGATGCCCTCCACTGCCTCTACAAATTCTATAGAATCCTTTCTGTCCTTAAAGCCCACCTGAAGTAGCTGCTCTTCATCGAGGATATGCCATTTCCTCCCCCTCGACCTCTTGAACCATTCTATAAAGCCTATCTGATTTTTTAAATTAAACATTAAAATCGATGTTAGTACATGTTGATTCCTTAGAATGATGCCCAACACATACTTTATGCTCATTCTTTAGAGTATTTAGCTATTATTCTGCATTTGAATCATTTCAATCGTTCAACAAACGTTCACTCTACGGGTGCTCCAGGTCTAGGGATTCAGAGATATGTAAGACCTGAGGAATCCAGGGCACAGAAGGGTTAAGAAAATGATCTAAGAGGTAAAGCTTTGAGTTGAACCCAGGCCTATAAGAGAGCACAAGCCACGTTTTTCCTCATCATGTAGTATCATGCTATGTCATGTGTACAAACATGTTAAGATCCCTGGCATACAAGGTCAGAGTAAATAGCTATTATTATTATTAGTGATAAAAAATTCAGGCCTTTCATCATCACTGTGTCTAAAACTGAGTAATATACATCATAGCTGTTCTAGAACACTTTATTGGATTTGATTGGTTTTGGATTTTGTATGTGGCAAGGTGGGTAACTCTGCTGTCTCTAAAGGGAAATGCTTAATAGAATATTATTGTAAAATGTGGGAAGTTACAACAACATAAAATAGCAGTTAGAGAGGCAAACTAGTTAATGAGAGTCTGTTTTGGAAAGTTGGAAAGTTGGAAAGAAGTTAAAAAGAATTGAAGGGTACAATCTGGTGGATGACAACATTTGAAAAGATTCTGCTTAGCTGAAAGTGTTTTTGAGCAAAAGAAATTGAAATAACAAATTACTCAGTTACGTGGACATCCCTTATAATAATGATGAACAGATAGGAGGGTGAATAATCTTCAAAGTTTAAAGAAGAATTTGTCTTTCTATTATCTTTTCTCTTATTTTAACACATAAAGTTGGTCATGACCAAAAGATTCTCTTTTGCCTGATGAAATTTTGAGTGAATTACGATAGGTTGTCTTGCAAATGGCTGTGCCAGAAAATAAAAGACTTTTTTTTTTTTTTTTTTCCTCTTTAGAAAAATGCTTTACTCCAGGGAAGAGCACTGCTCTTCAGGAGGAGTCTAGGACTGTTGAGACCAGGAACTTCCATTCTTCCCCACCTTCCTCCAGTATTTCAAAGCAGAACGAGGATGTTATTAAAACTTTGTGATGAAACAAAGCTGCACACTGAGATGTGGCTGCCAGGACTTTTATCTTTATGGTTCTCTTGAGTTTGGGGCAAAACTAATTAAATGCTGCATATACAAATTGAGAATAATATTTTCCATTTTGCTAATAATGAGTCTTTTGGCGTTCTTTTGGATTTCCTGTCTTTCTCTTTGCTTTTGGATATTACCCTGGTCTAGCCTGCATGAGTATGGAATCTTGGGGAGGGCCAGAAAGCCAGGTTTGGATGTTACATAGCCAAGGACATTGTGCAACAATGCCACTTTCACCATGAGACAACTCTAGAGAAAATATCACTGTACTGTTGTCCACCATTTCCTGACCGTTCTCAGGAAGATGATACCAGAAACCCCGCCTGAGTGCCCTTCGCCGTTAGGCTTGCTGGAAGATTGTCTCCTAGAAAGTAGTTTCTGCTTCACTTGACTCCTTTTTCCATGTCTATGTTGTGCAGAGGAGCTTCTGATTGCCTTGCTGTAGGAAACCTGCAAAATATAGTTTGGAATTTCACTTTGAGCTGATGGCCCTCATCAGTAAAGAGGAATACTAGTGGGATGTTGAGAGGGTGCTCAGAAGAGTTGAGGGAAATGCTGAAAGACAGATGTCTGTTCCAGTCAGCCAGGAGGTCAGTCTTGGGCCTCCCGTGACAATACGAGGCTTTGGAGGCAGAGTGGCTCTTCCTGACAAGTCTAGGGTTGATTTTATGTGTTTGCTGAGGTTTACTGAAATAAAATTTTAAAATAACCTGTTCCATAAAGAAATCGAATTTTAATGACAGTTTAATTCGGCTTGAGCAATAAATGGTATCACATAATTTTCATTTATTATTATTTTTTGCATTTCAGGCTTTTCATCCTATGAAGTCTTAATGAAATGCTTAGAAATACATTTTGCTTTATAGTGGGAAGTGGACATTTCAAGAAGCTTTTTTCTCCCTGTGCGTCTGATTCATTTGCCAAGTGTCTTGACTTTATATCTCCCGTAACTCATCTGATCTTCCTGTGGCTGTGGGAGAGGCGTATCTTTGAAAGTAGAATTTTGAGTAAAGAAAGCTGGCAGTTAGGGAGTGATGGCTAGGCTTCTTGGCTCCTTGCTAGTTTCACCTTGAAACTATATGCCGCCTCTTCTTGGAACTTCATCTGTTATTGAGCATATCTTTTTCTTTTTCAGCGCCAATTCTGTCCCTTGGTGTAGGTGGTATTTGTCATTTAATTCTGATACAAACATGTGGCCCCTCTGTGCCTCAGTGTCATCATCTGTAAAATAAGTCTGTATTTCCTAATTTACTTCAAGATTACCCTGAGGATTAAGTGCTATTGTACAAAGAAGACTTAAGAATTATCAAGCATAATACAAATATAAGTATAGCATTTATTATTTAATTCTATTTTGTGACCCCATAAAATTTTATTCCTTTTAGCTCTGTCAAGGATAGCATCTTCTCTCCCCATCTAACTTTAAAAAAGTAAAGTTTATCCAATGTCGCAAAGCAAGTTGGGGTAGAAGGTGGGACAAGAGCTCAGGTCTCCTGACTTACAGACCAACAGAATGCTCAGGTTTCATGTCTGCTTTACTTTCTCGTTTCCATCATCTTTTTGGTGAATGATATAACTATCTCCTTTTTAGGGTTAAAATATTACCTTAGAAGAAATAGAGAACACTGCAGTGCTTTGGTTCTTTTTAACCCTCATTTATTGTTGCCTTCTGTGTTTATATGTGCTGGGCATGAAGGTAGGTAGACATAAATGACTAATTTATGGCCTCCATGGATTGACAGTTTAGTGGAAGGAAGCAGACGAGTAAACAAATATCCAAGAATCTGAGTTTTTGGCTCTACTATGTACTCAAAGGGTCTGTCTGGGCAAGTCACACACGTCTCTGGTTTTAACTTTCCCAGCTGTCCAGTGAGAGGACTAGACTAGAGTTCCAGGATCATGATCACTAGGTCTCTTCTAACTTGTCACCATCTGTGGATGCTCGCCAAGCTTTCACAAGCTGAAATGAAGGAAAACTATTAGTCCAATGGCATATTTTTCTTAATTGTTATTTGTGATAAATGTCACAGGTTAACTGTATTTTCTAACTCCCAACACTACCATTGTATTGAAACATAGTGGTATTTCTTCGTTGAACCAAAGAGTCACCTTTGTAAAGATAGTGAGACTGGACATCTGATGATTTAATATGGAGCATAAAATTAATGCCAGCATTAATTACTATTCTCCACAGTCCTGTAGTACTTTTCTGATACGAACTTTTATTAGTTCATCTTCCTTTTTCCCTAAAAAGCACCATAGAAGAATAATAGCTAACATTTATTTAGTGTTGGCTTATGTGCTAGATAGGTGTTGTTCTAAGTGCTTTCCATATAAAGACTCATTTAATCTTTACAATATTTTTGAAGTAGGCATTATTATCAATCCCTGTCTTAGAGATGAGGAAACTTGGTTACAGAGGAATGAGTTAAACTTGTTCAAGATTACACGACAATTAAGAGACAGAGGCAGGATTAGAACTCAGGCAGTCAGCCTCTGGCAGCCATGTTTTTCATGGCTGGCCCATCGACTAGATGGAAGCTACTCACTGTCAGCTCATGTCTGAGAAAGTGGAGAGACTCACCTGTTTTGCAGCCACAAAATAAGAAAGCTGTTCAATCATTTTATATGCGGCTCCAGGCTTGGCCAGACCCTCAAATGTAAGGGTTCTTACTATGCACAAGGGTTCTCAGTCTGGCTTTCATGTCTCAAGTGACTCATGAACCCTTGGAAATTGTGTGCAAATTGCATTTCTGTGTCCACGTGTGTTGTTCCGGTGTCAGTGAGGGTAGGCCGCTTACAGGTTTCTTGCACATTATCAGATGGGTCCCCTCCCCTGTCATTAACGGAATTCTAGCTGTGCAGGTCCCTGGCAGCCCTAGATCTGGATTACTATTCTGGAGCTGGAAGTCTGGGCATAACGACCCATTGAACAATTGAGTGGCTGTGGGAACCTAGAAGAACCAGACTTCCAGATGTCTCTCCACTCCTTAGAACTTTGTTGCGGAGGTACAGTTGGACAGTGCCTTTTTTTTTTTCCTTGAAACTTTCCAAAAATTTCAATCATTTTTTCCTCTCAAAATTTTGGAACCTCAATGTTTTGAGGTTTTTTATTTTGTTTCATTTTACTTTTTTCTTACTGGTTTTGTTCAGAAATCAGTGTTCATAAGTTTTTTATTACTCATCCAATCCATGAGTTTGGTTTCTCATTTAACTTTTATGAATGTTTTCTTTGTTAAGATGGGTCCTTTCAAAACCTTACAAAAATGTTTTACCATATACTAATGTAAGAACAGAGTGGTGAAACTAGGAAATCCAACAGGACACACACACACACACACACACACACACACACTTATGTGTGTAAAGGCAACTTAGCTCAGTTCACAGAAATTGAGTCTATCTGCTAGGTAAAAATTTTAAGGATGTTAGCATTTTGATAGCTGTGTTATTTTGTATCACCTGTTCCGTCTTAGTCTCTGATTATAGTTGATTACTTACTCTAAGTCATTCTTTTTAGGGGTATTATGCCTGTCCGGATAGTAGAGAGGTGACAAAATTCTATGTGTAGCTTTGTTATACTTTTGGTTTAGATGAGTAATATAACTAGCCTGTCTCTTTTGCTGTAATCTGGAAACTTTACCATCTCATCCTTTTGCACTATGACAAACTTTTAATGTTATTTCAGTTTAATTTCCTTTGATGATATTAAGGTATTATCTCTGGAGACAGGCTTGCATTCAGATCCCAGCTCTGTCATTTACCAGCTGTGTGACTTTGGGTAAGTTGATTTAATCTTTTCGAATCCTCTTTTGCTCATTTATAAAAGGGGAAAATAATTATATGTTGCTCAAAGGGTTGTGAGGAGTGATATTAGGCATGCTTATTCATTTACCATTGGCTTTTCACACAGTAAGCACTTGCTAAATGATTATTGTTGATTGTTGTTATTGTTGTTTTCATTATAATATATTATAATAATATTATTGATTGTTATCATCACCATTAAATTGATATGTGTTATATGCCTAGTACAGTGTCCAGCACATAATAGGCACCAATATTTTATTGGATTTGACTGTACATAGTTAGCTTTTGTGACTGACTCATAGATTGCCACTGGCACCATTTTATTTGTTAGATTAACAAGGATTAAATTGTTGAATAAAACAAATGATGGCTCTACTTTTAAGTCAACAAACTTCATAGTGAGGTGATTTGAAAATAAATAATGAGATGTGGCAAATCTGGTTAGAGTAAAAAAAAAAAAAACACCAAACTTGAAGCTGTTTTAAGAAGCAGCAGTTGTTCCAATTGCTGAAATTTTGCTTTACTCCCTTGAATGAGGAGAGTAGAGAGGGGCAGAAAGGTTACTGGTAGTATTCATTAATTTTCTTTCAAGAACTGCTACATGTCACCAGATTGCCCCCCGGCACCAGTGCTGTTTGGCTGTCTTCTCTTTGCCCACAAGAAGCCAAAATGTTAAATTGGTGCAGCTTACTAGATCTGACAGAGAAATTCTTCACGTCTGGCCTGGATGTCTAAGTAAATTTGGTGTACTCCTTGTGGTCTGGGGCACATGCTGGAAGCTATTAGAATTCTGAACAAAACCCTCCATTCAAAGACTGCTCGTTTCCTGCTGGGGTAATCCAAGTATCAAACATGAAGAAATATGGGCAAGGAGAATGTGGCTGCTCAATGCATAACCCACCAAGGTGTCCATGACATCTCCCCAAATGACTTAGAATGTTACTTCCACTTGATCATCTTGAATAAGTGGTTTCTTTTGAAAATAAAAGCTCCACTTTTTCTTCATCAAGTACGGAAGAGAACTGGTTGAATTTCTTCTTGCCGGGCAAATTTAGGACAGGGAACTTTCTCCTTCCCCTTGAAATCCTAGAGACATCACTTTTTGTTTTTGTTTGTTTTCTAACCTTTTCTTATAAATTTCCTATCAAAGGCAAAAAGTGTCTTTTTGTTAGCTATGGAGTCTACTATTTTAGACTAGGCCTGTTTAGTGGCTCGCAACTATTTTATTAAGAAACCTTTATGGAGAAGCTATGGTTTATCTCATGGAATATCTGAGTTTGTCATAAACTGTTTCCTTTCTGTACCAAAATTTATTTTCTGTGAAATTCCAGGTGTTCTTTTACATAGACTTGAAAAGAATAGGCCTGATAGTTCAGGTTTTTTTTCCTAAGAAGAATATTTTCTTGCGATGGATTAATTGAGGATGAAATCAGATAACGTAGGTGAAATCACTGGGTACGCACAGAAAAAACCATTATTTTAATTAATTTCAGTTACACTGTGTTGTGCAGCCAGTTCGACAGTTGAACGGTGTGACGTTGTAGCTGAATACTGTTCTGCTACTGTACTTATCGCTCTGTTTGGGAACTCTTTTCTTAGATAGTCTCACTCTGCTAGACTGTAAACTTCTGGAGAACAGGGACAAAGCCTTATTCATCATAGTATTTCTAGTTCATAGCACCACATTATACATACAATTAATGCTTTTTAAAAGATGAATGGATGAATAAGACATTTTTGCGAAACTTGAATGTTAGACCAGGTGGTTTCACAAAATAAAGCGGTGGAGTCAGTTTCCTGGGCTTCCTCTTGTGTTTTAAACCTCTTCTTCAGTTTGCATCTGTGCTTTGATTCCTTCTATGAGATGGTTTATGCACGCAGTCGGTTTTCTTTCGCCATTAAGGAATTTAGCTATATGACTTAATAGTCCCAGGCATGTCCCTTTCCCCATGGAATCTGTACGAGATGTGAAATATGTGCAATGATAATGCCGAATGGGGAAAATTAACCTATTTTGATGACTTTTAAGGAGTTCTAACTGCAGGTGATAGCAAGCGGCTCACTTGTCAGTAGACAGCAGTCCTGTGTTATGTCAGGGGTAATGTGGTGGTTCACTTTCAGGGAGTTTTTTGTCTTTTTCTTCAAGTTATGCTGACCTCTCAGACAAAAATATTCCTCATCTAATAAACGTCAGAGCAAATTTATGGACCTGTTCCTGACCACTTGTCCTTTATGCTTTAAAAGAAAAAAGTAAATCTAGATTAAGATTCATAGGTTACTGTTGGACCATGGAAAAACTGGGCAGAGGCCAAATACTCACCTTTCTTGGTTCGCCTATCTTTTCCTGATCTAGCTGTTTAGGGGACTTTGAAGCTTGTAGAGTGAAGGTTGCTGCATAGCATGGTAATGTATTTAGTTTTCTTTAGAAATGCATCCTGTTGCTCTCATGGCCTGGAGGGCCTCACGATTTGGCACCGCGCAGGAAGCTCTAGGCAGGGCATGGAGGTGGGGCTGCTAATGAAAAAAAAGTAACTGTGCCTCATCCGGATGAATCAACTTGGGCTGAGTGAAAAGGAGGACATTCTGTAATTAAAGGCCCAGAAAACATTAGTGCTATCTTTTGTTGCCAACGCTATGACAATTGCCCTTTCTGTCTGTTCCCGTGGATTTTCTGCCATTTTATTGTTTATTCAACAAGGATTTATTAAATATCTATTCTGAGTCCCATTCACCACATACTTCAGGGATTACTTAAAACATCTCTTTAAGTGAAAGTGTGATGACTCAGATGTAGATCCGTCTCTCAAAGACCCTGCCACTTAGTAGGAGAGGTATATGTGAGGCGGAGAGTGGCTGACTATGGGATATGGCAAAATGCAAAGCGAAAGGCTTTGGGACCCGATGGACTTGGGGTTCAAATTCAGGGTCTATGACCTGTTAGCTCTTTTGGCTTTGGAGAATTTACTCAATCTCATTCGAGTTTGGTTTTTATTCTTTAAATTATGAATAATACATTACATTTCTGGAAGGAAATGCTTTAAGATTTGAAAGGGCTGTTAAAAGGTCCTGGCACAGATAGGCACTTGATAAATGGTAGGTCATAGTGTCTTATTATAATTGGCCAGCTACAGATAAACTTCTGTGTGAGTTCAGAGGAGGTGGTTCCACCCACAGGATGGTGGGGACAGACGGGGACAGTATCAGAGAGGTTAACCAGGAGTTTCATGGGGGACACACATCTGAACTGAGCTGAGCTTGGGAAGATGAGTAGAATTTGGCAATGTGATGGTGGGAACAGAGAAGAAACTATATTCAAGACTTGATGTGTATTTTTATATCTTTTCATTGTTAGGAAATAGGCACTCATGTTGCATCATTTTTATTTCTAGTGTGTGAGTCAAATTATATTACTTAAACCTTAGCACAGACCCCAATGCCAAGAACCATGTGTTTCCTATGTTTTCTTTTGTCATCCCCATAACCCTCTATAAATAGCATCCATCGAATGATGGCAGAGGCTTATGACCTGGCTGTGTTGAAGTCTTTACATTAATGAGAAAGTCCCTCTGAAGCCACGGTACAATCACGGGTGTTTTGGAAAGCGTGCCCAGATCGTAAGTTCTAGTTCCTTCTCAGAACAGTAAAAACCTAGAGACATTGAAGCAGCATCGTAACCTGTGGGCTTGTGCATGGCAAGCCCTTGACTGTGGTAATGACAGTTGTGATTATTATTGATTATTTGGAAATTCTAATAATTCAGAATTTTACTTTTTTATTTTTTATATTATTTTATATTAGTTTTAGGTATGTAGTACAATGATTAGGTGGTTAGACATTTATATAGTTTATAAAGCGAACCTGCCTTCCCGTTACTTTAGTACCCCTCTAGCACTACGCACAGCTGTTAAAATAATATTGACTGTATTCCGTGTGCTGTACTCTACATACCCATGACTGTTTTGTAGCTGCTAATTTGTCCTTATTCATCCCTTCACCTTTTTCACACAGGCCCCCAACTCCCTTCTGGCAATCACCAATTTTTTCTCTATCTATGAGTCTATTTTCGTTTAATTTGTTCGCTTCTTTTTTTCCTGAGATTCTGCATATAAGAGAAATCATATGGTATTTATCTTTGTCTGACTTATTTCATTCATCATAATACCCTCTAGGTCCATCTATGTCGTTGCAAATGGTGAGATTACATTTTTTCTTTTATGACTGAGTAATATTCCATTGTATATGTGTACCACACTTCTTTATCCAGTGGCCTATTCATGGACACTTAGGTTGCTTCTATATCTTGGCTGTGTTTCGGTTTTCTTTAGGTAAATACCCAGAAGTGGAATTTCTGGGTAAAAGGGTAGTTCTATTTTTAATTTTTTTTGAGGACCCTCCAAACTGTTTGCCATAGTGACTGTACTAACTTGCAATTTCACCAACAGTGTATGAGGATTCCCTTTTTTCAGTATCCTTGCCAATGCTTGTTGTTTTTGATTTATCGATGATAGCCAATCTGACAAGTGTGAGGTGATATCTCATTGTGGCTTTTCTCTGTGATGATTAGTGATGTTGAATACCTCTTTATATGTCTTTTGGCCATCTGTATGTCTTCTTCAGAGAAGTGTCTATTCAGTAATCCAGAATTTTAATTTGTCGAAGACGCCTCACTCCTTGGCACCCACCCAGTGTTCTTCCATGCTGGTCTGCAGTTCATTTTGCTTAAGCTAAATTTGACCCTTGTGCCCAGCCTGTGTGCCTCTGTGCCAGCCTGCCAAGTCCCTTGAGATAGAGTACACTTTATTATCTCTTGTCAGGCCTGCTAAGAAGGGGCTTGTGTGCTATAGAACAGATCTAGATAGGAGACCCTTGCCGCAAATCTGATTCACATTGCTCTCTCTCCTCTTTGCACTCTCTGAGCTGAATCTTACTCTTCCCCACACAGTTTTTTTTTTCCAGTACAGAACTTAGCTTTGTGGTGTTGGGTTGTTAGGAACCCAACTTGTATTCACTGTAGCTGTAATTCTGGTGATCTTTCTCTGGGTAAGAAAGCATCACTTGTGGAAGACCTTATTGTATTATTCTGGAACATTTGTTAGTCTCCCTGGAAGAGAGGGCATGCTTTCCATAAGAATTGGGCCTAGAGGCCTAGAGGCATAGTGCATGATCAAAAGGAATCTTGCAACTGGACATAGTTCTTTTTGAGGGAGAGAGGTAAGTGAGTAACCCCAGATAGGCATCCTCACTCCATTTTCTAAATGGTTAATGCTTGGCTGACATGTTATGGTGCTAATTTGTTTATATTTGTATCACATAATAATATACTCTGTATAGAATATGCTTTTGAAATTATTGCACAAGTATTATAGCAGAAACAACTCAGAACACAAAGAAAAATGTGTGTGGGTTCACTATTTGTACAAATCAAACTTTTAATATATTTTTGGGTTCATTAATAATGAACCTGTGCGTATCCTCAGCAGTATAGGTGGAACTATCCTGTAGATTCCATTTGGTTTTCTGCTCTTCCCAGTTTCCCACTCTACATGCATCATTGTATTACTCACTGTGCTTCCCAAAATAATTATATCTGCATATAGACATTTAGCTATTTTCATAGAACCCGTGTTTTAAACTCTGAGCATCTGGTGGAAGCTGCCACTCTCACTTCATCCAGGTATTTTATTTTCTCTTCTTAGTAAGAGGAAGAATGAGGGATGGGAGCAAGAAATGCAAATGAGAGCAGAGCCCAGAGTCCATTGTCCAGGGCTATCTTTGGTGCTTTCACCAGAAACCTAGAGGCATTGTCTATCAGAGTGAAACCTCCTTGCCTTTCACATTCAAAGAAGAGAATTTAGGAGGAAATATTTGAGGGGCTCTGGGACATCAAGGAGTTAGATCCCTATGTTATTACTTTGAGTGGAAGAAGTTAGGTGCAGGTAAATGGTGACTAAAAGAATTAGCACCTTTGTTTATTTGGGAATGCTTTTGCACTTGGGTTTGGATACTTCTGAAGCTCTAGGAGCTAGCTCTCTTTCTCTTTCTCCCCGGTCTCTCCATTCTATGAGAATGAGCACGATCACTGTGCATACTGAGGTTGGAGGTGCTGATAATGTGAAGCTTTCTAAAAGTTTCTAAAGTAGGCAAAATGCATGTGGTATTTTCCAGAGGGAGTGGGGAGGAATCAGAAATGGCAGCTATGATGACAAGTGAGAGGCAGGGGAACCAGTGGAGAGGAGGAGAACAGTGACTTTGAGTCAGATAGTGGGGGTTCAAATCTTTGCTCTGCTGCCAGGTTGGTGGTCTTAGGCAAATTACTTAACATTTCTGAATCTTTTTGTGAGGAAGATAATTACAGAGCCCACCTCACAAGGTTGTGGTAAGGATTAAATTGGATGATGTAAATAATGCACTTAGCACAATGCCTGGCATATATAGTAAACACTCAATAAACATGAAGCATTATTACTGTTATTGTTATTTCCTGTTTGACATTATAATCTGATTGTTTTTCAGACTGGTAACCCTGGACTAAGAGAGTAATAGAGCCTATGAACTGTTTTTAGTATTTCAAACTCTAAGCGAAGCAGACAGTTCTAGTCATTGTAATCAGTATGTGGTAGAGTCTTGAAACATGGCACCCACGGGAGAAGAATATCAGAAGGGGTCCTCATTGTTGAAAAAGTTGGGTTTCAGATGCAGGACGTTAACAGGGTTTTTGATGGAAACTTATGAAATAAGTAGAGGATGATATGAGCAAAGGATTGGGATAGATTTGTGTAAGTGATTATTCCCTGGGGAATTTTGAGACCTGATACACTTGGGAGTTTCCAGAGTTCAGTCGTGTTAACTGGCGTGTTGAGCATGCTGTCGTAGCCAGGCGCCTTCTTGGAACCTGGGAGCAGTGAGAAACATGCAAGGCAAATGGAAACCGGTTTCTCTACCCAACTTAGTAGAGCATTTGCTCTGGGCAATCAGACAGGCTCCAAGAGACATTTTTCTTATCATGCATTTTTTTTTTTTGGCTGTAATTTAATCTGACATCGCTTGGTTTTGACATTGCAACAGGGTCTCTGTGGACTTAACATTATGTTCATTTTCCCATGCACATCCTCACTGGAGACTGATGGATTTACACCAACATGGAAACCAGTTGGAATGGAAACCATCCAGAAAATGATTAGGGAGCTTGAAGCTTTCTGAAACTGGGCACAGTGTGTATTAAGTCATTGTTTTAATGAAACTTGTCTTAGCTGGGGTCTCTTAATCTCTTATTTTCTAGTTTTAATATTGAGTCACTAATTTACACTAATGAGACACTGTCAGGCTTAAACACCAATCTTGTATTGTGTTTGGCAAAGTGTAAGATCTAAACTGACTGTGGCTTTGCAAAATCTTCTGTGTTAAACGTGGTGGAGAAATAGAAACAAACAAACTGCCTGGTTTCAACAGAAACTGACAACATATACATCTGGGAAGAAATTTCTGGTAAATATGTTTTATATTATACCAGAGCGGTCTATGGTAGGTCCTATCAGTAAACAGCTAGATATTATCCTTTCCTGGTAAATTCGCATACTTATGCGTCTGTTGTGAAATGTTGTACACATCAGCTTTTGATGATCTTGTCTGTGGATTATCCACTAGGAGAATTGTCTCTAAAAATAGGAAACAGCAAAACATAGTGGAAAGAATATAGGTGTAGGAACCACACACATCTAGGCCTGAGTCTTAGCTCCCTCCTTAGCCAGGTGCTTGGCCAGGTAACTTCTGTAACCTCCTTTACCTCAGTTTTTCTCATCCACCACACGAGGCTGGTGACATTTGAAGGGCAATGGTGTTGAAAGGTTCAGCAGAGATAATACAAGTGGATAATGTAGTGCCTCACATACAGTGAATGCTTCCTTCAGGGTATATTTTGACACATACCTCACCCAATCAAATTCATCTCAGATTTATCCAAGGCCACCCAGCCTTTCTTGGCCTTCTCTTCCATTATTAGTGTGTGTGTGTTCTTGAAGGCCGTCTGATTTTATCATTTTATCATTGGTTCAGAGAATAATTAGGAAAGCAAACCTTACTACAAGAGCACCCAACTATCTTGCTGCGGGATCAAATACAAATGGTTTTTGGATTGTCTATTACTTATCTTTCACTCCTCTTCATTAATGGTGTGATTGAAGACATAATTATCATCTTACTTTGTTAGTCATAATCTCTTGGCCTCTTCAAATCCCACAATAGTAAAAATATGTTGTGTTTTTACATCTCTTTTGGCTTCTCAAATCTGAAGAAAGCCAATGAGAGGGTAAGAGAAGATGATCGGAGAGGTCGCTTACATTCCCAAGATTATCAGGGTATATTTATAATTTTATTTTTATGGAGACAGCATTCCTGTAGAGAAGTATTCTCTCTCAATCTCAGTCGGAATTGGAGATTGGGAAGTGATGGAGAAGACACACTCTGAGCTGCCTTCGCCAAATCTTGCTACCGTTTCTTTTTGCACTTAGTTCTGAAGTCATCAGTGCTACATGGAGACTTTCACCCTCCACTGATAGGTTTGTTCCTAGAGGTAGAGTGGAGTTTGATGCCTCTGTTTGACTATTTTCAGCTACTTGGTAAGTGATGTTTTCTGTTTCAATAGTATTGTAAACTATAGAGTAAGATATTTTTTTGTTGGGAGATCTTGTTTCTCTTCTTAGTCTATCCCCCACTCTCCTTTCTCCAAACCATTCTTTAAAAAGCAAAACAAAGCAAACAGAACACCTGTATTGAGAAAACATTCAGAGGAAGTGAGCAGACCTACGTCTATATGGTAGATTCCTGTCATCATCCTTTTGTTTGGCTAATTTCAGTTGTTTTAGATTGAGTCATGCAAATCTCTCGCTCCCAGTGATGGAGACAAAAAGTATGAAAAACTCTCAGAATTAGTTCAGGGAAAACATTCTTTGTCTGTGGGAAAATTAATTATCCTATCTGGAAGAATGCCTTGAAATAGCATAAGATTTTTATTATGTCTTTTATCAAGTAATACGTTGTTTAAAAAAATTTTTTTAAACTTAAAAAAAATCATACTAATAGTAATCCTGAAAATATGTTTGAATCTTCATTTTAACAAAGGATACAGTAGTTCATGGGAAGTATTGTTTTAAATTTAAAGCCATTACAGTGGTTTTGATTGTTTCTTTTTTTTTTTTTTTTAACTTGGAAGTGCTTATATTCTGGAATGTGTTTATAGATCTTGACCTCAGATGCTTCTCCTGACTCAGAAATTGGAAAACATTTTGCTAGAGGGGCCAATGTCGGTGCCTGCTGCTGCTATAAACTGGGCCCGGGGCTGACGTGTTAGGGGCTAGTTCTGTGGTCCAAGGAGTTCCAGGATGCTAATGCCACAGTTTCTTGCTCAGTGTAAAAACATAAAACAACAGACCAATCATACCCTAGGAACAAGATAATCGTTAATGAGATATGCTAATAAAATCATTAACAAAAGAGGAATTCAAGAAGGAAGTGGAAGAGAGAAATTACATTTTTCCTTCATTCATAATTACCATCTTGTTTTAGAATGCAGCTAGACCTTTGGCTTATTTTCAAAGTGCGGTGTTTTACCTTTGTTCAAACTTGCCAAATTCTCAATATAAAGCCTGCTGAAACATTTTTTATTTTTTTATTTTTAGGCGAGGCAACCCTTGGTTGACCTCACAGATTGCAAGGATCTTGTCAGCTTACAGTCTCTTTACTTTTTATTTTTTAAGCCTACAGCACCTGGTCTTCCTAGGTGGTCTCCCATCCAAGTACAAACCAGGCCCGACCCTGCTTAGCTTCCGAGATAAGACGGGATTGGGCTTGTTCAGAGTGGCATGGCCTTAGACCACTGAAAACATTTTTATTCTTTTTTTGGGAGTTGATTCTTTTGGTCTCTTAAAGATGATTAAGAATTATAATTTGTGAGGATGTTTTTGGCATTCTTTTGATAGTGGGCAGTGCAAGACAGGATAAATAGGTCATAGCAGAGTGTTAGAGTTCACGTGTTCAGTGTTCCACCTAGTGCAGGAATCATCTTTGCTATCTATGCTTTTCACCTCTGGCAGATCTCAATGACAAGTGAGCAGACCTTCCACTTCTGAAACACAGGAGTTACTAAGCTAAGGAGCATTTTCTCCATTTGATACATACTGGCTACTCAGCAAAAATTGTTGAGCAAATGAATGATAAACCATTCAGGTCCTGGGGCTGTTTCTCACATCTTAAAGTGTTGTAAAAATACCTGAATGAAATGCCTGAGATATAGTCAGACGAGCACAAATTACAGTGGAATATTTCTCCTCTGGTTCTGAACTCTGTTGTTATCCTATTAATGGAAGTAGAATTTATTGGCTATCTCAGGGTCACCATGCTTAGATCGATGATTAGTAGAGTGACCAACAACCTGGAACCAAGTGCCTGGGTTATATTCAGACTCCACCACTTATGAAAGGTATAATGCTGGCATCTTGCTATATTCCATGCCATCCTTTTCCCCTCAGTTTACTTAGCTACAAAGTTAGGGATAATCACAGTACTTACATTATAGGTTACATTATCAGGAGCAAATGAATTAATTTATGCCAAGTGCTTACGACCGTGCCTAGAACAAAATAAGCTCCCTGTGTTGGCTTTTATTGAACTTACCATGGAAAGCCTCCAGGTCTTACTATCTGAAGTGCAGTTAACTTTCTCAAAGAGGCTTTAGAATTAGGTGGGCTATGTTTAAATTCTAGCTCTGCCACTCTCTGTGTGTTCTTGGGCAAGTTACACCTTTCTGAGATTTTGCTTCCTTACTGCAAACAGGGCATAAAAGAATAAAAATAGTGTCTTCCCTACGGGACTATTGGAAGATTAAATGAAATAATATTCATAGTGCTTGGCACATTGTAAATGCTCTAGAAATGTTTTCTGATAGTATCATTTGAATTTTTAAGCTCTAATTAAGATCCTGGAGGCCAGTGGACATGGTTTACGTTGTTTTGTTTTCCCCCCCTTTACCTTGTGTATAAACACTGCTAAATTAAAAGAGTAAATATTTAAATTGAGTTTTCCTTTTGGGTCGTACCTTAGGTAAGTGGAAAACATGAAACATTTCTAAGCTATTCAAAATTGCATGCTCATAAGTTTATCGTGGTATATGGCCTGGTTGTTCTGAAAATGTATTTGGCTTGCCACCGTGCTCGAATATGCTTGGGCTTTGGGATAAATAGCCTTGTTTGATCACTTCTCTCCTCATTAATTGCTGTCTAAAATTTTTAGGAAATCTTTAGGCTGGTAGCTACATGCCCCACCAGTCGGAGGCCTACCTTCCCTTTCAAAATGGCCCAAGAGATGGGTAAGTAATCAGGTGAGGGACAAAGGTTATAGCCAATTTTCTAGGGATTCTGGGATTCATTTTTCATCTTTCTTCTAGAAGCCTTAAACAAGTGAGTTTTAAGGTTGTTGAGAAAGTGGGAGACTGCTTTTAAAAAATGGTTTATAGTTATTAATGTTTTCAAATCTTGGTTGGATTTTAAAGGTGGGTTAAACTGCTTAAGTGAATATAAATTAAAACCAGTTAAACAGAGGAGTCCCTCGTCCATTCTGTCTTTGGTGTGCTTAGAATTCCATAAATTTTATGGGTTTCAAAATACTTGCCTTGTTTTGAATGTTTCTAATAAGATGGAGTGAAGTGGCTTACACCTCATGAGATATGGAACTGTTACCCAGGAATGCTGTTTGGCGCACATCTAAAGAAATCGCTGGTCTCTTGATTTATAAAAATGTGTGGCTCATTTCCCTGGGACATGTGCATTATTTTCACAGAGGAATTTCATTTTTCACTCCCTCCCATCCTGTGCATCGCTTGCACACGTTTGCTGTTCATCAGCTGTGATTTCCAAAATTTCTTCCCCTTCTCCCTCAAGCCACCTCCATTCAACTACCCCAAGGGAAAGAGATTATGTGAGGAGGAGGAGGGACATTTTCTTAAATGGCTTATTCTCCTGCGTGTGAGGGGTATGGTGAACTTGAGAAATGGTCTGAGTGTTAGCCCAGATGACTCAATGCAATTATGAAACAAATTGGAAACGGTTTGCATGAGAAGGAAGGGTTGGGGGGACGGGACAACATGTGTTTATGTCAGCCCTTTCTTTCGTGTTTTTTTTTTTTTTTCCTGTCTGTCTCTTTTTTTTTCTTCCTCATTTTTGCACTCTCAAGGCTCGATTTTAGGTTGGCTGTACAGAAACGAGGTCATGTTGTACCAGCCTCACCATTTAAACTAAAATTCACCGAGTGGAGGACCATGTAGCTTATCCAATGAGAATCTCGTGCATTACACTCTTACTTGTCAATGAAGTTGTCAGAAAAAAAGTAAATAGCTAGCTTTGGTTAAGAAAGCAATGACTTTTCTGCAGTGAAAATAGCCCTTTTTTTGATTCTGAAACAATTTTCTTATAAAATGAGAACATAAAAGGATTTGTGCTGACTTCTCTAGTTTAGATGTCCAGCTTTCGATTTTTTAGTGAGGCAGAGTCATTTTCCTTTGGGTGCTTGATGTAGGGGAAAGAGCAATTACCTCCAGTTCTGTTCTAATTCAGCTGCCAAGACCTAAAGAGTAAATAGGTTTGCCTGAAGTTCAAAGAAAAGTTCCGATGGGAGGAGTTAAACATCTCTGTGTGGAAAGCCACAGTGGCTAAAAAATTGGCCTCTGGAACCAGATAGACATGGGTTCAAGTTCTGGCTCTGCCACTCAGTGTGTGTGGGTCAGACAAATTGCTTCATCTAAGTCTCAGTTTCTTCATCTATAGGATGGGGATAATAATGCGCACCACCTAATGTTATTGTCATGCTTTAGTGACAGTGTATATAAGGCGGGAGAGTAGACTCTGTCATGGGGAAAGAGAAAATGACATGGCAACTTGTAATTTTTATTCTTCCTTCATTTGTGAAGTTATGCTGAGATAACTGGCCTTGGAGGGAGTTAGGGCGAGGAGAAGTTTGTGGAAATGTGGGACGGGAGTTTGTGGAAGGCAACAGAGTTCCTGATGGAGCATAGCTGGGGACTAAGTAAATAGCATTTCTTCTTACTGCAACCCAGAGGAGACCACTGTATTTTTCTAAGAAAACTTAGGGGATATTTATTTTTATGGAAGATTTAGACTTCCAATTTAAAGAGGAAAATTTATCAGCTCCTATGTTCAGGAGAAACAATTTATTAGAAATTTTGCAGGGGGCAGGGGTGGGGAAACATTAAAAGAATGAGAGTGGGACCCTCTGATGAATTTAGTAAGAATGTGTAAGACAAAGACTCTCTTTGTTGAGAAGCAGAAGGGCTGTCTGCAGGTGTGGCTTTCCAAGCTGCTTTTGGGTGGGTACAGAGCCTTTCTTACCTTTTTGAGACTGGATTCTCATCCCAGAAACATCCCTCCTGAGGTGCAGAGTGCTTCTCTGGTGCCTGCCTCCAGGGGCCTTCCGGGCTTCTCACTAAATTCCATGCCATCCTTTTCCCCTTTGCATCTGCTTCCTTACCCCACTTTGACAACAGCCAGGGAGCGGGTGGGGTGACGTTGTGGCCTCAGGGACTCCACAATGCCCTCTCTATCCTTCCATGTCAACACGGAATATGTAGCATATTCCACCTGGGGAACCGGGCAGAGGAAGGGATCTTTATAGGGCTTTATGTTTATAGGACTCATGTGGCACCCTTGCAAATGCTTGATTTCCCAACATACCTTCGCATTCTCAAGCTTCCTATGTTCCTGTGTTTTCCTTTGAAAATTCCATCACCATTTCTTGGCAGTAAGGAACTGATTGGAAATAAACCTAATTGCTATTCATTTAATAGTCTCAAGCCATGCCACTTGTGGCAGCTTCATGATTGTCTCTGTACATTTTCTCTGTCTCCTTATAATCTATTCTCCGCATTGTAGCTGGAATGATTTTTTTTTTTTTTTTCCAAAAACAAATCTGATCATGAGCCTTCATTGTTTAAAACTCTTTATTGGCTTCCATTTGCTTATAGACTAAGGACCAAAATCCTTACTGTGGCTTCGCGTATGGGACTCTGCAGGGCTGCCTTGCTCGTGAGCACTGGCCTTTTTCATCCTTCATCCTTCCACCTTTCTAGAACACCTCATCTAAACGCAGAGCCCTCTCCACCCCCAGTCACCATCCTCATTCACCTCATGCGTGCTCTCTCTCTTTATAAACACAGGTAAACATTCTTCACAAGTTGTTACTATTGTATGGTTATGGCTTTATTTCTTGTCAGTGTCCCCCACAAGACTGCAAACTCCATGAGGGTGGACACGGCTGTGACTCAAGCTACCACTGGATGCGAAACCTGGAATGTTCTTAGCATTCACTCGTTCAATAATATTGTTTATGAATTAATCCATTTCTTCTCTAAAGGGGTTGACAATCTAAAATATTACAACTATATTGAAAGGACAATTTAATTTAAAAGGAAATAAATCATCAGAGGTAGAAATAGAAACCACAGGAAATTGGAATGTGTCAAGTCTCAGAGCTGAGCAGGACCATAAGCTTATTTACTATATATATATATATATTCATTTATTTACTATAAATATATATATTTTATATATATTTACTATAAATATATATATATTCATTTATTATTTCCTCATGGTAATAAGGAAGGCAAGAAAGGAAACTCAGATTACTTAGTTCTTATTACCGAGTGAGAGGAATCTCATCCAGAGTGATAATTATTTTTTGGCATTAAATTTGCCCTGAAAATTATAAAATGAATACGTAAAGGAAAACAAAGAAAAAGAAAAAAGCTAACTCTTGCTCCAATCACAAATGATGTGTGCTGTTGTGATTTTAGCAAAGGGATAAGGTTTTGTGAGAGGGAGTGAGGCTCTGAGGTGGAAATATAAGCCCGTGTATAATTTAGAGAGAACTCTTAACAACGAGGGAGATGATCTGTGGTCTGGGACGAAGGCTAAGGCCACAGACGTGTGGACCACCTCTCTTTTGGCAGCATGTCTTATGTGTACTCTATGGGACCTCAAGGTGTTCTGTGGGGGAAAAGGGTTCTCGCGTCAGATACATTTACAGAGCATTGCAGACAATATTCTGGCTTGCTCTTGATGGTGTGTGGTGCACATCAACCAATAAAGACCTTGAGAAGTCTCACAGCCAGGAGGTGTTGTGCAGTTACTTAAATCCACTACTTCTCAGACTTAATTCACCACAGAGTGGCCCTCAGAACAGATGTGGGGAAATGTTAACTTAGCAGTTGTGGGGAGAAGGAATATGAGGTCAGCATGTGCGATCAAAGCGGTGTCATTTACTTCCTTGAGAAGAACGTTGAAAGAGAATTAAAAAAAAAATTGTAATAGTGGGGTGAGGTGGGCTGGGGATGTCCAACAATTAACAGTTCGGGGAGTGAGGGTCTTCCCTTTATGAAGATGGTGTGGACCATGCTTATTCCACAGCGTATTTTAGTCATTAGGAAGACAGGTTGCTGGGTGTGAATTCAGGATCCTTCATGTCTCCTGGGTGACCCAGGAAATTACCTAACCTCTCGATGCCTATTTTCTCATCTGTGGAATGTGAGTAACAGTAGTCAAGACTACAAGGATTCTTCTGAGAGTTTGATGAGATAGATGATGCTTGTGTAACGCTGAGAACAGTACCTGGACAAGGAATCGCTTAATACATTTTGGCTATTATTATTAGTATTGCTGATTCAATGATGTCAAAGATCTAGTAAGCATGAAAATATATTAGAAACTTTTACTCAAAATCTATTAATTTATAATAGCCAAATTATTTTTCTCCTGGGTCCTTTTCTAGCTTGAGGGGAGTGATAATATTTGTAAAAGCAGATGGGGTGATAGTTTCTCAGGTGAGAAGACCCTGTGCTCTGTGAACAGAGGGGACAGCATTGTGTGGTCCTACTGGTATTGCTGTGGAAGTCATTCTCTGTGCAAGTACATCCAAATCAGTGACCATAATAAGACTCGGCGAAATCCAAGTCTTCCTTGATAATCTTTTAAATTATTTCTTTAAAAGAATCCTTCCCTGTAAAAGAATTTGAGTTTAGTAAATTTACTTGTGACTTAATTTGAGCTTTGATTTGGGCCTCTTGTTGATTATGTTATTATATATATTTTTTGGTTTCTAGGAAGTCGAATGAAGGGATAGGATGTTTGGTTTTCTAGCTACTCCACAAAGTCCCATAACACCTTTCCTTCCTCCCATCCTCCCATCCTCCCTTCCTCCCTTCCTCCCTTCTTCCCTCCTACCCTTCCTTCCTTCCTTCCTTCCTTCCTTCCTTCCTTCCTTCCTTCCTTCCTTCCTTCCTTCCTTCCTTCTTCCTTCCTTCCTTCCTTCTATCCATCATCCATTCATCCAGCCAATAAACATTTATCGATCACTCACCTTTAGATAAGAACTACTAACCACCTCCAATTTACAAAGCACCTTCATAAAGCCCCAGAATGTGGTTTGAATACAGTATAGGGAATTCTAAACAGGTCTCTGGAAATTATTTATGAAAAGCAAGGGGACTTTGATCTGTCTTGACTTTCTTACCTCCCTCATTTACAAGTTTTGTTCTGTGCACATTGTGATTCTCCAAGAGTGATATTGGAAATTAACTTAAGTTTAGATCTGAAATATCCATTGTGTAAGTAGAGAGGCACAAAGAAGGGCTCATTACTAAATGATTAATAGCAGTCGGTGATGATGCTGGCCCTGATTTGACCTTTACATAAGTATCGCTACCCCCAGACTTGTCCCAGGGGCTATCTTTAACAGCACTGGAGTGTGATAATAAGTGAGGCTCTTCAGGAATTTTTCTTTTCGGTTGAAATGACTGTCTCTGAAGAGTGTTCCATGGGGAAGCAATCTTCATAACACAGCTTTCTTGTAGATAAAACTTTGGCAGACCTATTTTCAACTCTGGCATTAGACTTCCTAAAATTACTATCAGCTAATGGATATTTAGGATACATAAAGCTGGGAATGCGATCAAATTGGTTCCAGGCCTAGTATGTGTATCAAATGAGGGCTATGAATAACAAGACCAATCAGGCAGCCTTCTCAGGGAGCTCTGTTCAGAACCAGGTGGAGAAAGTTCTTATGTAGTGATCAGTTATTATCCTCCAATATTAATTGCAATTAATGCAATTGATCAGCTCTTGCCACTACCAGAATGATTTTGGTTATGTGGATTTTATTCGTATATGGGGAAATTCACTTTCTAAATGCTGAATCTCTAGTAAACAAAGCATTCATCCAACAAACATCGTTGTATTAATTTTATACCGGATACTGCTAAAACTAGCAATACAAATGTGAATAAGGCATAGCTTCTGTCCTTAAAGAAATTATAATACTATAGGGTTTTCACTTTAGTGTCAGATCTAATCAGTTAATTGGTACCTGGAGGGTTGTCTTAGGAAGAATTCTGAGGCTTCATCTGGATTTAGTGATTGATTAGCACAGTCTTCCGTGAGGGTAGGAGAGGGGATCATGGCAGATATACCACCTGTTTGCTGTCCCTAGTCTTCTGGGAGATAGGCAGTTGCAACTCAGTATGTTGGGTATTGTAGTAGGGGTTCATAGGGTTTGCTCTGGAAATACCTAATTCTGCCTATGGAGTAGAGAACGATTTCACAGGCAGATGGAATTCGAAGCTGAGACTTGAATAATCAACAGTTCACCAGGTGAACAAGCAGGCAAAAGGCACTCTAGGCAAAGGAGGCAAAATTAAAACATGGAAGGGATAGTAGGATGTGCTTGGGAAAAGACAAATTGTTCTGTGTAACAGGGAGAATGAACAGGTTTGCAAAGGCCAGATCACACTTAGTAAGTAGTTTGTACGTTAAAGTCCAGAAGGACAATGAGACAGCACCAAAGAATAATGATTACTTAATCAATATTAATCTGTAAGGAAGTCTCCATAGCTCTGGCCTTTAGCCTGTTCTGTTCAACTTTTATATCAATGACTAGATTAGACAAAGATGATATACATGGTGATAAAATTATTAGAGGACATAATGAAAGGTTTTTGAATCCATCGATGACTTATGTGATGACTTTAATCTGAAGCCAGATGCCTCAAACAGCTTGAATTACTCTAACTTAATAGGGAAAAATGTAAATTGTACAAGAAGAGGATGGAGGAATGCTTGGCCTGGCAATACTATATGTAAAAAGGGTCAGATTGGGGTTGCAAATGTCACTAGTCCACCGTGTGAGGTGGCCACACTGAGAAAATAGTAATGATGGGCATGGAGTGTTCGAAAAGATGTAATAATCCTATCCTCTTCTATTATATTCAGACCACAGAAGTTCATTTCTGTAAAGAATTTAAAGTTAAAAATCAGCTGGCATGTGTCCAGAGTAAAACAACCAGGATGGGGAAATCTTTTGTGTGATGATTTTAGGGTCTCTAGATCTAGAAAGAGAAAACACAAGAACTATCCTCAAAAATTTTGAAGATTATTGGTGGCATAAGAATTAGGTTTATGTTGTATAGGATGTTGAAAAAGGGCTAGACATTTCTGGAAAGCAAATTTCAGCTCAGTTTCTGGAGCCTCCAAAGATCTCCAAAGCGGGAAGGGCAAATAGTAAGTTTCCTCTTCCAGAAGTGATGATACAGAGAATGGATTAACATTTGCTGGAGATATTGTAGAAGGGATTTTTATATTAGATAAGTGTTTGGGCTCATATGCCCTTCCAACTCTGAGATTTTTTTATTCTAGAGAAAAAATACCTCAATACTGTACTGTCTTTGCTGAAGTCAGAAAATGAACATCTATAAATTTGGCCCAACCTTTGAGTCTCTTGATTGAGCTGATGTCTTGTTGGAGCAGGTCTCTTGATCTGCTATGACAGTGGAGCCTTTCTGCCCCTCATCTGGACTTTCCTGTTCCATCCTTAGAATCCCTATCCTCTTTAAAAACAAAATCTCCTCCTTCCCTTGCTTTCTTGGCCACTCAAAAACACACAACAAAATATTTGCCCAGGAAAGAAGGCACCTTCCTATAAAAATACCTATGGCCTGGAGAACAAGACATGAAAAGTCCCATTTCCCAGCTCTGGGCTTTTGCTAAAACCTGTGTTATGACTGGGTGAAATGAGCTGGCCTTAGAGAAGAAGCCAGACAACATGAGGGAGCCCTTTGGCTGATTGGCATTCTCTGCCATTTGCAACTCTGTGTAACCCATGTTGTCTCTGGCCGCCAACACCCTATCAGATGTTTTGCCAGCTTCAGTTCTGAGTCTGATTTCTCATGCCAGGTTCATCTTGTTGCTGAATAAAAGAGATTCTCACCATCATGATACTCCTCCCACCTCCTCTAGGAGAAACCTTTATCCAAAAGGATCATAGCATTGTGGGTGAGAGGGCATTGTGGATCTGCTGTCCCTGTGACAGCTCCCAGAAGAGGGGAGGGGAGGGGAGGAGGCCAAAAATACACATGCCGTGCACCAATCCAGCTTCTGCTCCTAGTTTCTTCCAAAACCTGCCTGTTAGCCTGTTAATCACCTGTTTACATTGCCAAGAATGCTTGATTGGATAATGATAGCAGGGGAAAAGCAGCGAAAGGAACATCACAGGTTTTGCTCAAGTAGAGTAATCCCATCCTGAGTTACAGGCGTTTCGGTGGCTTTGATGCAGACAGAGTGACTGGTCTCATTCTTTACGCGCTAATGGCTAGCGGCTCCCAGAAGGTGGCTGGACTCTTTGTACTCCTTGGCTTTCCCCTCTCTGGCGTTCCCTACATGGAGGGTGGGGCCACTGGGCTTGCTTTGGGCTTCTGTCTCATCCCTCCCAGTTAGAACCCCTGCCCGCTCTTCCTAATGACTATATGTAAAGTCAGACTGGTGGAGTCTTACCTGTGCATGTGATGTGAGGGACACACAAAGACCAGCTTGTTTCCAGTCTCTTCTCTCACTGGCTTGCCTTCATGCGACAATCCTAGGATGCCACAGTTGAAAGGAAACTTAGGTATCATCAAGCCCAACACCTTACCTTTGGCAGTGAGGAAACTGAGGACCAGAAAGGTGAAGGAAGCTGCTCAAGGTCACACAGCTACTTAGTGACAGGATCCAAAATCTTGGTGTCTTGACGCACATTCCAAGGATCTTTTTTCCCTTTATTTTAATATTAAAATTTTTTGCTCTTTTAATTACATATATATTTCAAGTTTTATTGAGACATAATTGACATATGTCACTGTATAAGTTTAAGGTGTACAGCATAATGGTTTGATTTACATATGCTGTGAAATAATTACTGTAATAAGTTTAGTCAACATTCATCATCGTATAGATATAATAAAAGGAAAAAGCAAAAAAAAAAATTTTTTTCCTTGAAGTCTTAGGATTTACTTACCTAACAACTTTCCTATATGTCATGTAGCAGTGTTAATACAGTCACCATGTTGTGTGTTAAATCTGCAGTACTTATTTGTCTTGAGACTGGAAGTTTGTACATTTGACCACCTTCCAGTTCCTCTTTCCCTCACCCATAACCTCTAGTAACAACAAATCCAGTCAATTTTTATTTTTTTATGAGTTTGGTATTTTCTTCTGTTTGAATAATGTATTTTATATATATCACATTTTTAAAATTTGTTCATTCATCATGGACACTTAAGTTTTCCTATCCTTGCTATTGTAAATAGTGCTATTATTAATATGTGGGTGCAGACACCTTTTTGCGTTAATGTTTTCATTTCCTTTGCATATATTCCCAGGAGTAGAATTGCTGGATCATATGATAGTTCTATTTTAAATTTTGTTGAGGATCCTGCACACTGTTTTCCATAGTGGCTGCACCAATTTGCTATCCCACCAACAGTGCACAAGGGTTCTTCTTTTTTCTATATCCTGGCCAGCACTTATTATCTCTTATATTTTTGATAATGGCTGTTCCTATGGGTTTGAGGCAATATATCTCTTTGTGGTTTTGATTTCCATTTTCCTAATGACTAGCGATGTTGAGCATCTTTTCACATACCTGTTGGCAATTCGTATATCTTCTTTGGAGAAATGTCTATTCAGGTCCTTTGCCCATTTTTCAATTAGATTATTATTATTTTTGCTATTGAGTTGTATGAATTCTTCACATATTTTGGATATTAACCCTTATCTGATAAATGATTTGAATTTTCTTTTTTGCCATTCTATAGGTTATCTTTTTACTTTGTTAGTGGTTTTTTTTTTCCCCACTGTGCAGAAGTATTTTAGTTTCATAGATTCCCACTCATTTATTTTTTATTTTGTTGCTTGTGTTTTAAGTGGCATGTCCAAAAAATTGTTTCAAAGATTCATGTCAAGGAGCTTTATTCTTTGTTTTTCTTCTAGGAGTTTCATGGTTTCTGGTCCTACATTTAAGTCTTTAATGAATTTCAAGTTCATTTTTTTGAGTGGTATAAGCTAGAGATCTAGTTTCATTTTTTTTTTTTTTTACATGTAACTATCCAATTACCCAGCACCATTTATTGGAGAAACTATTTTTTCTCTTATTGAGTGTTCTTGGTTCCCTTGTCAAATATTAGTTGACTGTATATGCCTGGGTTTATTTCTAATTTAGGGATATTTATCCTCTCTCAGGTTAAAGCATTGTCCCTTTTGAAACGGACATACTAATTTATTTACTTATTTATTGAGAGATTCAGCAGATATTTATTGAACTGTGACAGAGATAAATATGCACCTGACTTATAGTGCATGGGAGAAGATAGGCAGTTTTATACAGACAGTTTTGACTCTGTGGAAAGTGCTGGCTATGAGAAGGGTCTGACTGATGTGTTTTTTTTTGGGGGGGGGGAGATGCAGGGGAAAAAAAGGCACCAAGGTAATTTGGAGAGATATTATAGTATAATAATGACCAAGAGGTGGCCTCTGGAGCCAGAGCCCCCGTACTTGAATCCAAGCTCTGCTTTGAACAAGTTGCTTTATTTCTTTATATCTCAGTTTTCCACTCTGGAAAGTGGAAGAAATAATAGTACAGATCTCCTAGAGTTATTGAAGGAGTTCTATGAGCTAATACTTATAAAATGCTTTAAAAGTATCCTAGAAGAGAGTAAAACCCCTGTTAGCTATTATTAATGACAAAAAGCTGTATTCAAATTGTATGCTGAAAAATAGGACAGACCCATACTTCAGTGGTGACCAAAGATCCAGGAACAGTAGCATAGTTGCTGATGAGGGATAGTGGTTTTTGGTTGGAATTTCTCAGAAGGGAAATAAGCACCTGGTTTGGAAATGCCAGGTACATGTGGAAGTAGCAGACAAGAAGAAATTTGGAGAAAAAGGAATTCTGAAGGCTGAGATTTTCCTCTTCATGATTTTGTCTAAGCTGAGGCCACAGAGGGGCAAGCATCTTTCAGTTGACAGAGGGTATCAGCAGTATCTGGGGCTTCAGGGACCAGTCATGGCTCTGAGCATGGCCTTTGCTTTGAAGGTTCTTCCTTTAAGAGGTAGAGACAAATGTACCCACGATGATGTTTCCTGGAGAGATGCTGTCCCGGGCGGTGGGAGAAAAAGGAAGAAGAGCAGCATCTCAGGATGTTGTCATCTGGTCTTAGTTCCTGCTCTTTGTTTCTTTCCTTAGCTTCTCCACCCTATTTGTGTGCTGCCTAAAAGCATTACCCTCCCAAGAATGGATGCACAGAGATGCCTGTGCATATAGAATCAATGCAACAAAACAGACTTGATTCCTCTGGGTATGAATCCTCCTTCTTGTGTATTAGAAAGGACATCTCTTTATGGGATGCATTCTCTTGGAAAGCAAGGTGTTCGAGGGATGGATTTTGAGGTTCCTTGTAGCTCTGACATTCTAGTTCTTGGGCCTTGGCATTATAGATTTTACGCATGTTGTTTTCAACAGTGGACTGGAATCTGGGAGTCTGTGACACGCAGTAATTTGTGATTCTGGTGAGGCAAGTGTTTGACAAGAATGAGTCATACAGCTATTGAGTAAACCTAGCTGACCACCCAATCTCCGCACTTCAGTTCATGGCACGCATGACCCTGGGGGTTGGGTGTGTGTGTGTGTGTGTGTGTGTGTGTGTGTGTGTGTGTGTGTTGAGAGGGATGGTCTCTTGGGTCTTTCCCTGCAGGATGTTGAAGGCCAGCTGCTACTCCATCTCCCCTTAGAGATGGAAAATGTTTTCTTCGTAGGGCTCATATTTCTCTCTTCTCCAGAAGAGACTTTTATTTTAAAAATTAGGAAAAAAATACCATATACTCAATCACTCACCTCCACACTGGCACAGATCCAGCCGAAATGTATAATCCTGGGCTATCCTCTATGCCCTGCTGCATCACCACCTGGCAGGTGAGATGGGAGTCAGAGTTGAAGTTTGAGCAAATTCGAATTATTAGTTACCCGGATATATGATATTTAAAGAAGAATGGAAGGAACCTAGCCCTTCTATCTCCCCTCTTTCTCTCAAATGAATTTCCTGTTTGTTCCAGGGGCTAGATAAATAGTACAGGAGATTGACGCCTTCTGTCTCTACCTGGGCAGCTTGGCAACTACACAGGTGGGAGGCTCAGAGCCTGTCAGGGGAGTGGGCATAAACCGCCTCTGAAGGAGAGAGATGAGGTTGTCTAAGGGCCTCTTGAGGAACTCACCTTCCTTTGCCCTATATTTTCCTGTTTGGTGTGGCGGGGGTAGGGGGTCTGGTAGGAGACAGTGTGGGTAGCAGGCTGTACCTGTTCACTCTTGAGTTGCTGCCTTTCCATGAAGGATATTATGGAGGGAGGAAGAGGAGAATGTGAGACATGCCGGGGGACCAAAGCTTTGTTTGAATATATAAGGTATTTTTTTCTTGGTTTTTGTTTATTTTTATCATTTTTATTAAGGCATAATTAACATCAGTGAATTTTAAGTATTCGGTTTCATCCATTTTAACAGTTGTGTCCATTTGTGAAACCACTACTGAAGTAAATGAAAGAGCATTTTCATCATTCCAGAAAGTTTTTTCATGCCCCTTTACAGCTGATGCTCTCCCCTGCCCTTACTTTTATCCTCCGACCCAGAGATGATCACTTTCTGACTTCTGTCACCATAGATTATGCACAGGGCCATTAAAACAAAAGCAAAAACAACATATTCATTGTAACCTAAGGAAATCCAAGAGGGGTTACATTTTTTTTATTTGTTTGTTTGTTTATTTTTCCCCCTCTATAATTCCTTCCCCCACTCCCGCTACTTCCACCCCTGACCTATGAATGTTGCTGTTTCCGTGCACCTGGGGGACCTGGCTCACCCGGGGCACAAACCCAGGACCTTCTGTATGTAAAGCAGATGTGCTAACCACTACACTATGGAGCCACCTCCCAAGAGGGGCTACATTTTATTCATGGCTGTGCTTCTAAAAATCAGAAGGCTGGAGATAGCAATGGCTTTCCCCCACCCCACCCCCTTACCTTGACACGATGGGCCTTGATGACCTAGTCTCTACAGTAAGTATAATACTAATAATTCCTACCACACAGCAGAAAATAGAGTAATAGTACACATTTATCAACCACTTACTATGTGGCAGGTCTTCTTCTAAACACTCCATTATTTCACCCTCAAAACAACACCCCAAGACAAGTACTGTTTTCCCTCTTTTACACATGGCAAGAGTGAAACTCGAAGAGGTGAACTAAGTTGCTTACAGCCACAGAGCAGTTGGTCATGATTCAAGTCAGGAGACTGTGTGTCTAAGTCTTTAACTCCAAACAGATCTATGAGTGAAGGGCTCTCTTTAATTGATGTTAACAGCTAAGCAGAGGTCATTGTTATTTTAAAAGTGATATCTATAGAGAGCATCAGTTTTCTTTTTTTTAATCATCTTGTAAACATTTACAGAGAAAAATCCTAAAACTCCTCAGACTATTTGATATCAGTGGATATCTGCACATTAAAACATTAGATGGTAAGATTAAGATTGGGCTAATAACAGGAAATATGAAAAAAAAAAGGCTGTCATTAAGATCAACAACTCTTCTGCTAATTTTCTTTTCCATAGAAAAGCATTGTGATTTATCTATGATAATATAATACTTATTACTATTATTTTAGAATATGTAATATAATGGATATTATATAATTAACAAAACAATAATTGTTAATTGAGGATATAATTATTAATGATGTCATTTAAATTTCATAGCTATCATTTTCATGCCTAATATGTATCAAGCATACATCTGGCATTTGACACATATTATGTATGTGTAATAAAATAACCCCAAAGTTGAGCAGTTTAAAACAACAAACATTTATTATCTCACACAGTTTCTAGTGATCAGAAATCTGTGAGTGGCTTAGCTTAGTGTGGTTTATGAGATTGCATTTAAGCTGTTGGCTGGATCTGCAGCCGTGGAAGGCTTGACTGGGGCTGGTAGTTCTGCTTCTAGGCTCATGCAGTGGCATGCGAATGTTTCCATAGGGTTGCTCACAGCATGGCTTCCCTGCCAATGGGTGAGGAGAGAGAGAATGCATGAAGTAGAAGCCACAGTCTCTAATCCCCTAATCCCAGAAGTGACATACCACTGCTTCTGCCATGTGTCCTTGGTCATAGAAATCGACCCTGGTAAAGAGGTTAAATGTGGGAGGGGACTGCACATAGGTGTGACACCCAGGAGGAGGTGATTATTGGGCCATCTTGGAGCTGTCTATCATAGGCATTATTAGCCCCATTTTATTGGCAAGAAATGGTTGCTCAAGTAGTTTCAGTAAATTCCCAAAGTTATGTATATAGGAGAGGAGTCAGTTGCGATTTGAACACTGATCTGGTTGATGGTGTTACTGTATGCTTTCCAGAATGCCTAGTGCTGGGCAGCCTGAGAGGAGAATGAAGCGCATGCAGACCTGGCCTTGGCCTGGCCTTATACTATGCTTCTGAGGGTGCCTGTTTGCTCAGAGAGACCTACCTTCATATAGTGAGTACGTCCCTGAAGAGCTTGACGTACACCAGCTTTGCAAAATTCAGTTTTATTTGAATGTATTATTGGAATTCAGTTTAAAAGGCTTGCGCTTATACCTTCTGGTCTTATTTTGTTGGTAATTTGTAATCTGTTTTAAAATAAATTTTCAGATACTAGAGTAGACCAGTAGTATTTTAATTGCATGTGAATAAAACCACACTAAGAGCAAGATTTTGCTTTTCTCTTCTAGGGTAAGTGTGGTATTAAATCCCATTTAAAAATATTTTGAGATCCATGGAGGACACTAATAAACCATGTGAAAGTCTAGTTATGTTAAAAATTCTAGGGGGTTGGTGTGTCGATGGTGTTTTCCCAGACCATCCCAAGCCACCCTGGCTTACCACATCCAGAAAAGGACATTTTTATAGTTGCCTCCAATGCAAGAGGACCTGACCACTGAGATAAATCTCCCTGTCATGACCTACTTAAGGGAATTTCATTTTAGGGAAAGAATTCAGAGAGATTACATGGTCTCTACCTGGGCCATTAAAAATGCAAACATTTATCCACTTTTTAATGTCTATCCCAAGCAAATAATAAAAGTGACACATACTTCTCAAGCTCCTTTTCCTTGGAAATTTTGGAATATTTTATAGAAATAGGAAAATGCCACCTTCCTAGTTTTGTTCATCATTTCTTTCTTTTTGTTATTAATTTGTCAGTTTGTCTTACTTACATTAAGGGAACTCTTTTCATTCCACTCATTCATTCATTCGACACTTATCTGAGTCCTACTCTGTGCTAGAAGTAATAGGTGTAAAATTCCATCATAGATACTGAGGATAAAAAAGATGAAAAAGATAAATTTACTGCCCTCGGAGAACTCACAGTCTGATGGGAAAGTCTGACAAAGAGAAAAATAATTAAACCCAAGGTAATTTTTTGATTTATTATAGATCATAGGGGAAAGAGTACTTTATTCTGGATAGGAGGTTCTGGAAGACTTCTCAAAAGTGATAAGAATTTGCTGAAAGAAGAAGCAAGGGAGGGAGAATGGAGTGTTAGGATGGCAGTGGAGGAATTTCCAGGCAGAGGGCAATCATTCACAAAGATGCAAAAGTGAGAGACAGTGTGGGCCATTTGGGAACAGGTTGTGCGGGCCCTAATTGATGACTGTCTCTTTACCTTCCATGGTTTCAGCTACCAGAATGCTGTATTTCTCTAGGACTATTTTATTTTTTAATTAAATTTATTGGGGTGGTATTGGTTAATAGAATTACATAGATTTCAAGTGTACAATTTAACAATACATCATATATATGTTGCATTGTGTATTCACTACCTGAAACAAAATTTCCTTCCATCATCATGTATTTGACCCCCTTTGCCAATCTACCTCCCCCCATCCCTCTGGTAACCACTATACTATTGTCCGTGTCTACAAATTTTTGTTTTGTCTTTTTTGTTTGTTGCTTTTAGTTTTATATCCTATAGATGAGTAAAATGATATGGCTCTCAACTTTTTCTGTCTGACTCAATTTGCTTAGCAGGATAATCTCTTCTCTAGGACTATTTTAAATACAAATGTGTCATTGGCCCCAAAGATACAGTATATACTAAAGAGCTCAAAAGATGGCAGTTTTTATTATTATCCTCTTTACCATGACTAACAGTCTTTTAAAACTACATTTCCTACTTGCCGCTCACCCTGACCCTTGAGATCAGACACATCTAGGACACGTCGTATGGGTTCATCATCATGCGTCAGACACGGGAGCGTGTTGCATCTCACTGCTTCTCATTAATCGAACCCACCAAATGCTGGTTCTTTCAACGTTCTTCAGATTTGCAGAATCGCAAGTTCCAGTTGGGTAAGAAATGCTCCTGTGCTTGATTTATAACGTTAACATGTCCATCTCTTTGCATCATGAGGGCCCTGTTAAAAATAGCAAAATAAAGATCTTTTTCCTTCTTTGTGGTGAATTAAAAATACCCCAGAGACTGTCAAAGAGTGATATATGTAAAAATACTTTGGAAAAATTATTACCAGTGACAGGAGAGTGGTGGCGAGGAATCCTTTGTCTGAACCATTTAGAGCTGATTTTACCTGGAAACACACCTCCTGTGAGGACCTGCAGGTGTGAATGATTGCCTAGGAATTTCATTTCATGATTTACAAGTCAAAAGAAGAATGTATGGTCACCTTTAGTTTTAGTCTTGACTTAATCTTTTTCCTCAGTAATTTTGTTCTTTTTATTATTTTTAATAAATGAATTTACTTCTTATGGGTCAAGAATTGTGCTAGGTGCTAAAAATGCAAAGATGATTAAGACATAGTTCATTTTCTTGTAACTCTCACAATCAAATTGGGGGAAAAGTGCAAAGAACCATTATAATATAGGGCAAAGATAGAAGAATCATGCCAGGGGAGCTGTACCCTCATACACCTGACAGGACAGGGAAGGCTTTGCAGGAGATGATAGCAAGTTGAATCTGAAAAGAAGGTAAGAATCCCTTTGACCCAGAGGCCTGATGGGTCTTTAAATGAAATGAAAGAAGTTTGTTGCGGTATAGGAAGAATGATTTGTACCAAGAACTGCAACATTTTATATTCCTGCAAGCATTTTTAAATATATTATCAGAGTCGAGCATTTACTGAGTGAGTGGTAGCTGTATTTACTTCATAGAGGAGAAAGCCTGAGAAGACATAAATAGGTAAATATTGTTTCTCTAAGATCACCAACCAGTGAGCAGCAACTCTAGGACTGAAACCCAGCGTTCTTTTTCTTACTGTTAATCCCATGCTTGTGCACATCTATATTGGACTAGTACCAGCAGACCTGGGTTTGGCCCAGCTCTGCCACTGTGAATGAGCCCCGTGAACTTGGACAAGTTGCCAAACTTCTCTAAACTTTCCTTTTCTCGTCTGCAGAATGGAGAGAGTAGGCCTTGAGGCCCTCCTGGCTATGCAGGCTGTGATTCCTAGAAACGGAACCAGGAAGGGCAGTGGGGTGGGTAGGAGGATGACAGGAGAGACCAGCAGCAGCAGTGACAAAGACTAGCTTTGTGGGAAGCCTGGTTTTCCAAAGGCACAGTCCCTCCCCAACTCTTGCTCTTCCGCCCTAGGAGTTATGAAACTAGATGTGCCTGGGTTCATCAGGTACCTTTGCCAAGGACCAACTGGCGGAAGAAAGCAAAAAGCAGCATGACATATTTCAAGACAGATCCATTTTTTATGGCATCTGTCACAAAGGGTACAATTACCCTCTCTCAACAGTGGTGGACATATACAGCAGGAAGAATGTTTTTTTGTTTTTTGGGTTTTTTTTGAAGGCCAATTGTACGTTTAGGCAGTAAACATCTTCTGGGCACAGTGTCACTGGAAGGATTTTGTATTGAGAAGGCAGTGAGGCGTGAAACCTCAGACTTCTGTGGTACTTGCTGCTCCCAAAGTGGTGTCAGAGCCTTGCTGTTCAGAGATCCCAGCTCTGGTCCCTATTCTCAAAATCCTTCCATGGTGTGGGGAGAGGAGCAGGAGGCATGGTAAAACCTAACTCCTAGAAAGGCAAACATAAAGTCAGGACTGAGGGAGGGAAGAAAGGATGCATTAAATTTGGGCTTGAAGAAAATTATTCACTTGTTTGTCCATGATTGCTTACATGTCAGGTGAGTAGAAAAGAGACTGATTTTTGACAATTTTATTTCAAATGTACCTCTGAGGTCTAGAAAAGAGTTTTTGGTTTTTTGTGGGTTTCTTTGTTTTGTTTTTACTGAGTGTGGATTTCTTTTTCTCTGGTCTTCTTTGCTATATTTATAGGTTTCAATGTTTCTAGGGAATAAGGGAAACAGCAATCTTTTTATTCAATCAATGACATCAAAAGTATTAGCAGCCTCTGGGTGCTACTATCCAAGAGAGGCAAGAGATGTGGTCTAAAAGTTTATAATATAAGAGAAGGCAATTTGATGGCGACGGTAATGCCATTGTGTGTTGTTCTTTGCAGTGACTTCATTCATTCATTCATTCATTCATTCATTCATGTATAACCTCCCACCCCCTTCACACACACACACACACACACACACACACACACACACACACCTTACATTGTGCAATTGATTTTTGTTGACTTGATATTTATTCTTATCATGTTTAGGATTAAGCTTCTATAGCATAGGGGATATTTCTAGGTTTGGTGGGTAAAAGGAAGAAAAAATAGAGCAAATAGGATCTGATTCTTTATTGTTTATATACAGAAACCACTGCCCTGTGTATAATCCCTCCTTCAAGGCAATGGATTACCAGTTGGCAAAGAGGAAAAGATGGAAATGGTAGTTACAAATATTTTACAAATTGTAAAATAAAAACTGGTTTTCATAGGAGTTGGCCATTAGGTTAGATTCTGAGTGGCCAGAAAGTCAAGACACTTTCTCTGGCAAGGGCAATGTATCTTAAATGCTTCTCTTTTTGCCAAGTAGACTAAGGTCCTTCACATCTCTAACAGCAGTGTGGGAAATCCTATAGTACTTGCTTTCCCTTGGTCTAGAAAACTTAGGTCATATTATTTAAGCCAGCTTCGAATATCTTTTATAAAACATGTTTGGAGACATGTAACACTGACAAAATCTTATGACGTGATTGTATTATTTTAAATAAGCATGTGACTTGACCAGAGTTTGGGAAACGTTATAAAGCATTTTAGATGAAATCTCAATCTCTCAAGGTAGAGATAGCAACCAACAACTTGGTAGTTTGGCTGATGAAGATTCTTAAAATTAACAGTGTTGCATTCTTGTATATGTTCATGTTCTTCTTTGAACACAAGCCAGTTACTCCGATTTAGAAATACAAATAATAATTATCCACATTTTTCTTCCTCGTCTCTTGTTAGGTAGTAGGATATAACCCTGTCTTTAAGTTGGCTACATTTCTGGACTTGAAACTTATTTTCCTCACTCAGGAAAATAAGCCCTGTATCTTGGTCCCATTAAAAAGACCTTAGACCTTAGAAAGAGGACCACTTCTGTTTACCAAGTTGGAGTTTGAAGTTGAGGCAGGATGGGAGTCTGGCATGTGGAGTCTTCCAGATAGAAAAGATGAAGACCAAGAATTACTATCTACTCATCTCAATTAGGCGCCAGTGCACCATTAGTCTCTTCCTAAAGTCATTGAATCACAGACTATTTGAGCTGATAGGGAATTTTGAGGTATTCTGCTAGTCTCTTCTCCCTCTCGTTTTTCCATAGAGATCCAAGGCTCAGACAGTTGAAATCATTGGCCCTGAACACTTAGTCAGCTACTACATAGTCTTGTTCTTTTCAGAATTATTTTTGTCTTTTCATCTTGATTCTAGATGTACTATGATTTTCATTCTATTTTTATCTTACTTTAAAAATTTTATTTGATATTTGGGTATGTTTTCTGCTCAGAAAGTAATACCCAGAGATGTCTTGGAGATAGCATCTGTGAGATAAAAGATGTGGGTCTTCTGGGTCCTGGATGGCCTCTTTTCAGTAAAGGTGCTCTCAGGGTCACTAGATGGACTTAGATAAAAGATCATGATATCTAACCCCGTATGAGGTTGTGAAGCATGCTTCCACACACAGTATCCTAGATAGGTCGAGTCCTTTAATTCTTCATTCACAGTGTCTTCCTCTTTAACCAAGGCAGCCAATCCCATTATGAAACAGGTTTCAGATTATGTTATATTCACCTAACAACTTTTACATATTGTTAAAAGAACCATACAAATAAACAACATGCATGTACTTTCTGAAGTTGTTTTGGTAGAAGGTGGAATTTTAAAATGACTTCTTTTGTGCCTGGATCACTAACACTTTGTTCAGATTGTGGTGGCATTTCTGGAAATTTGAGCACAAACCCTCCAGTGTTGCATAGGTTTATGTTCAATAGCTTGAATTCCATGTTATCTGAATGAAACCTTCTCCAATGTGTACTGAGTCCCTCCTTTGCTCTGAAAGATTTCCTTAATAATTGGTAGACACTGAAGAATACTTCCTCCTCCTTCCCCTTCATTTTAAATCGACTTGTTGAACTGAAATGTTCCTTCCTCATCTAACCAAGGGGCTGGATTCTGTTTCTTAATAATGTAATCAGGATAAGATGGTGATATTGATGAAGCACCAGAAGTGACTGGCAGGTCACTGGGGAAAAACCGACTAGTTTTTATAACTCTTTATGAGACAGCCTGACATTTTCATTCACTGGAAGTGCTGAGTGGCGTGTGAACACATTTAACCCTCTGCTGCAGGGAAGCTGCTCTCTGCAAAGCCCCTTCACTATGTCTGGCACTTTCCCACCACACCTCGGAGCCTTATTCTATATGCAGAATAAAAGGATCAGAGTTTGAGTTCTGACTCTGTTGATTATCAATTGCTGAGTTTGGATCTCCTTGAGCTTAATAATAACTATCCCAAAGAGCTTTTAAACATGTCAAATGAAGTAATAGGTATAGGACTGTTTTGTAAATCCTGCAAGGTCGTAAAAAGATGAGAGGTTATTGTTAACAGCATTTTCTGTAAAATTTTCCTGGCTACTTCGGCTCTCAGGATTTTGCCTTTTTCTGCATTCGATGTTGGTATTGCCATTTGGCCCTTTCGTATTCTCCTCTGTGGTGCTGGTTGACTTTTCCTCTGCTCTTAGGAAGTAGATCTGCTCTTTATCAAGTCTGTAATGTTGAAATTTGAAATTAATTTTATATTGTTTTTAAAAATGCAAAATATCCTTTGATAAAATAAAATGATATGCATGACAAATTTTAAAGTGTAAGGATTATGTCTTACTCTACAGTCACTGAGTCCTTATGAAATGCTTGATGTTATGCCAGGTCCTGGGCATATTCAGATAAATAAGACAGTCCCCTCCATGAGATAACTCCCTGTCTGGGGTTGAGAGCAGAGGACAGGGTTGATGTTGAATGAACAAGTAAAGGGGGAGAGAGGCTTTTCTACCTGGTGAAAATGTTCTTATTTTAGATTGCTGAGTTACTATTTTAAATTATTATTATTATTTTTCTCATTTGATTTTCTGTTTCCCCACTCTTTTTTCTAAAATGTGAGCTCATTGAGTCTTGAAGTTTACCTTTAGTAAATATTTTTGAGCACCTACTATAGACAGAATGTTAACTCCAGAAGGGCAGAGATATTTGTCTCTCTTCTTTACTGATGTCTTAGAACATATCTGGCATATAAAGGTATTTAGCAGTTGTCCAATGAACTGTCACATATATTATTTAATACTAGCTGTCATAACTAATAATCCTAAAAAATGCAAGGGCTTAATACAATAAAAATACATTTCTTGCCCATGAAGAGAACAATTTGCAGTAGATTGGGGGACACTGCTTCTCGGTCATTCAGGGACCCAGGCTGATGGAGGGTCTGCTGTCCTCAACCTGTGGCTTCTATGGTTGCTGTAATGTACCATCAATCCCTAGCACACGGGGGAGAGAGAATGTGGAGGGTTAAGTGGAGGGTATTATTGGCCAGAGCTCACTCTGTTACCTGACCATAGTTAGACAACTGGGATGGGGTTGGGAAAGAAATGTAGATTTTTATTGGCTATTTCCTAGAAATAACTCTGCATCTCGAAGGGACACACAGCTGGCCATCTCTGCCTTATAGACCAAATGGCATTTGTTTTCTGTTCACATGTGGATCTCCCATAACCTCTAAGCTGTATCTTATTCAATTTTGTATCTGTGGTTCCCAGCATATTATAGCAGTTGAATAAATGTTTTCTGAATTAAAATAAATAAATTGCTTTTATTTTTTTTTAAATTGGGTAACTGGAACCATAATAGATGCTTAAAATTTCTGTTGAAACAATAAAAAATAAGGAAAGAATAAGGGACTAAGAAACCATTTGTAAATAATAAAGTTGTGCCAAGCGTGGGACCAAGTATGGTAGGCAATAATAAACAATTGTTGAAAAAAGAAAGAGAAAAAGGGCAAGAAAAAGGGAGAGAAGACAGAAATAGAGGGAGAGTAGAAAAAAGGAAGAAGAGAGGGAGAGTAGAAAGGAGAGAGAAAGGGGGTTGGAGTGAGTGGGAGAAGAGAGACGGATAATGTTGAGAAAGAAGAAAAGAAAGGAAGGTGAGGTAAAGCACACAGGAGGTTTCTGAGGAGTAAATTTTGTGGCCTCATCACCACCGAGGAAAAAGGATTTCCCCTGCCAGGAGCCAGGGAAGGCTTCTCAGAGCCATCTTAGTCTGGCTTCAGCCTCTCCAGGTCCCTCTGCTTAACTTCTGTGACTTTATGATCTGCCCACACAGATACAGGGCAAAAATATCTTCCTGTCCTCTGATGGGGAAATGAAGTGAGTAAATCTCATGGAAAAGTTTGTGCTTCTCTATGGAAACGGTACATAAAGTACTTCTGCCACCCATGGAGGAGTACCAGGAGGGGCACAGAGCTCAGTCACATGGGACTTGCTCCTTCTAGCACACTTTCCGTATGTCGGGGCATTATGCGGAGATCTGGGGTGTGCACTCGTGGCTGAGAAGGGCCCTAGAATACCGTGTTTATTTTGCCTCTTTAATCAGTTTCTCTCACTTCTGGCTCGTTGAGTTTCTCCACAAGATCTCCATTCAGAAGTTTTTCGCGGATGTGATTGACGGCCCCTGCACACACATGGCATGGGTGTACCACGCTCAGATGCCTCCCAGGGTCCCCAACCGCAAAACCAGCACTGGTGGTTGCAGCTTTGCCGTACATACACGCTGGAATCATTTGCCTTTTGTTTCCTTTTGTGCCTTTAACATTTTTCTCTCTTTGTGCCTCTGAAATTTGCACATTTATAGAGTGCAAAACATTTTACCAATTGCTTTCACATCAGCATTTGTAGCAGTTCTTCAAAGGTGATATTTATATGCCTGTTGTATGGATAAGGGAATTGAGGCTCAGACAGGTTCAGTGTCTTGTTCATGATGCCTGGCATCAGTCCAAATCTTTCGGAGTCTTAAACCCAAGCGTCTCTTCAACAGTGCTACAAACCTGCTGTCAAAGATGTAGTGGAGAGTTCTAAAGGGCGCTCTTGGAGGTGGATTACCTTGGCACCAGAAACCCTAGCCGTGTTTGGATGACCAGAGTCTAAACAGTGAACTTAACACCAAGAGAAAGTAAGGAAAAGAAATGTCCTCTCTTCTCTGTACAGATACTGCCTTCTGTTTGCTTGGGTTTTAAAAAATTCTTCTAATTTCTATGTAGGATTGGACAAAGCAGTTTCAGTGCTGCTGTAAAATTGCTGAAACCATAAACTTACCCTTGGTTTTAAGTATCAAACCAGTTGAAGGGATGGAGGAACTTCTCAATGTTAGAGAAGGGGAAAATCTCTTAAATAGAATGGACGCCACATGGCAGGTTTTTGGTTTGATTGTTTGTTTGTTTGTTTTTCTTTTTGTTTTGTTTTTGTTTTCTTTAAAAGAGAATGTGCTATTTTTTCCCTTCAGATTTTAGTAATGGTCTGTTCCCACAGAATCCAGGGCTGGGAGAGGTATCAAGAGATTTTGGATGATATTGCAGAAATTAAACTTTGTAAAACAAATCTGTTTACTCTTTATACTAATTTCCATGCTTACCATCGACTCTGATTTGGTTTGAAGAAAGATCTTTCTAAGAGGTCATTTTTACCATTATGGAAAGGAAAAGTAACTGTGTGTAACTTGATTTTCTTTGGCTGAGCATCTGATAACTGTGTGTCAGAGGGTGAAGCGGGTGATGAGAGCCTTTTAAAGAGCAGGCAGTGCTGTTCCTATCCCGCAGATTAGGGGAGCGAGGCCTGTGTTATCAGTACTAAAGAAATTGTTGTTTCTCTTATGGTAAAAGTTATATAGAAAACTATAGAGAGAAAGCAATCTATAATTCCACATCTAAGAGGAAACCGCTGTTAATACTATCTTCCACCAGTCTATTTTCTGTTTGTATACATTGTACATTAATTGACATCTTATTGTATATATCTGTTTTGAAATATAATTTAAAAATTAAATGAGTATTTGCTTATTTATTTATTCAATAAATGATGATAATAACTAATGCTTTGCATAGCTCTTTCTGTGCCAGGCACTCCACTTTATACATCACAGTTAGTTACTCACTTTATCCCCACAACGACTCTATGAGGTAGCAGTATTAGTACTCCCATTTCACAGATACGGACACTAAGACACAGAGGGATTATGCATCCTGGGGGTTCGTATACTTAGGAAGTAGTGGGGTCAGAATAGGCACCCATATGGTTTGACTTCTCTGTCTCCCAGGACCTAGCAGGGCCGCTGGCTTGTAGTAAGCCAATAACCCTGAGTGTGAATGAGTGTTGGTGTTTAGAAGACTGACTGAGGAATGAGAAAAGAGGCATCCTGGTTTGGGGGATGGCCATGATTCATGCTTGAGATGTTAATTATTCACTTAAGGTTCTATGCCCAGCCTAGCTGATGCCAGCAAAGATTCCGAATGACAGCTGATCACCTACAGGTTTGCAGAGCTTGTAACACAGCAGCTTTGCATTTGACCTTGGATATTGTTGGCTGGGTCCCTCTGACCCCCAGTTTACACTCCTTTAGTAAGTCACATTCTGTGTTGGCACCTGTAACAAAGGATGTAATACCGGTGTGCTTAAGTGCCGGTGGCATTCCTTGGTGTGTTTTGGGATTTCTAGCTAGCCAAATGGACTCAGTGAAAATCTCACTTTTTAGATTTTAATAATGTCATCAGATATTTCCGTGAGAAGATTTTGTCTTAAATCAATAAACAAAATCTGATTCCAAATGAATTTTTCAGTTTCAAAAAAGCCCCAAAATATACTTTCGTGATTTTAGAGTAAAATCTCTCTTATTTTTTTTTTTCCTGGAGGGAATAAAATTAAGCTTTTTAATGATGTATTTTGCTTCTCTGAGGTTTAGAATAATCTGTACTCTAAAAATTACATGCACGTCTTTCCATCCATTTTTTAAAATAAAGACAGCTCCCATAAGGTGGAAATTATTCTAGATAGTGGAAATACAAGACCTATCACCCTGCCTTCAAGAAGCTACCAATCCAGTGAGCAAGACAGATTAATAGCAAAGGACTGCAATACAGTTTTCTAAACGCTGAGGTAAAGTACAGAGGAGGAAGGTGAGTGTGAAGGTGTGAATAAGAAAAGACCTCTTTATGGTTTGATATTTCTGAAACATCTGAACCACGATATACTCAAATTGTACTTTCAAGGGTTAGACTTCAGGCTTTTCTAAATGTGTTCAGCCTGAGTCTGTAGGTGGAGGAAAGGAGCTTATCCTCCATTTAAAATTTATCTGTTACCTAGTTAAAAGGAAAAGAAGGAAGAGTGACACATGTAAAGTTTTAAATGTAATTCAAAGAGTTTCATATGAATTAATGGACTCAATGTTAACCAGGAAAACTTCTCAATCTGAGCTTAATCAGGCTTGAGTATGCAATAATAGACTTAAAAAAAAAATAGGTATCCATGCAGTGCTGGATATGTAGGAAGAGTTTAGGCATTACTTCTAAGTGCCATGTGTAGGAGAAAGTACCCTGAAATGGGTGGGAGTTAAGAGGTGTAGGTTCTACTTTGGGCTCTGTTATTAGCCTTAACTGTGTCAGAATCTGCATCCAGCTGTTACAGAGACCTGAAAACCTTGTCATCTTGTTATTCACCCTCTGCCTTATGTCCATGTTCTTACTTGGTTACTCTAAAGTTCATCTCATTGGCCAGATCATGTCATGACCACCCCCACCTACAAGGGAGGCTGGAAAAAATTTTCAGCCAAGCACATTATCGCCCCAAATAAAATTGGGGTTCTCTTACAAAAGGAGAAAAGGGAAACTGGATATTGGGTAGAAATCTAACAATCTCCATCACATCAACTATGAAATAAATATGTGAACTAAATCAGTGGTTAACTAAACTATTTTTTTTTTTTTAATGCATGATCCTCTTATTCATTAAGTCTTCACAGGTTCAGGTGCCAGATACAGGTAAAAGTGTTATACTCTTTGGTTAAAGACAGAGTTGGGACACTAACGTTATTTTTCCCTTTTTTTTCTCCCTCTTAGTGATGAATTTTAATTGCATTCACTTGTTTAGTTTATATTTAATTTTAGGTTTATTTGTACACATTCTTATTGATTTTACTAATTTATTTACTCATGTGTTTATGTGTGAAACATTAATATAGTTTTAAAAGTCATAACTGTACAGAAAGCAGTACTCAAAGACATGGCCCTCCTCATCATTCTTTTTCCCATTTCCCACCCTCCCACCATTCCCACATCATTCCTACTCACCTCACCTCCAAAGGTGGTCCGTCTCATTAGTTTCTGGATTAAACTTCCTGTATGCTTTTTTTTTTTTTTTTTACCAGTGTGCAGACGGGTGTATTTTCTAATTTCCACTGATTAGAAAAGGTAGTGTACTACTGTTCTTGTTGCATTTGAGAGTCTGTGTAGATACTTATGAGAAATGAAATAATAGTGAGGCTAGGGAGAATGACAGGTATACAGTAGAAGAGGGAAAATGAAGCAATGTAGAGTGAGACCATATCTGCTTAGGAAAGAGTTTATGGAGGAGGCCGCATGTGAGCAGGGTCTTAGTAATGGGTGACATGACAAAGGAGGGAGGGAGTTTTCTAGACATCGATAGAGGGTAGAGGAGGGGAGGGAAACAGTCAGTAGACTAGTTGGATGGCAGTGAAAAGGGTTCAAGTCAGGGACATCGGGGGAGCCCCACAGTGGTGAGCATGAATATCCAGCTGAAGATTGTGACTCATTGGTGGAGAGGAGTGTAACAGGTTTGTGATTATGCAGGAAGCACAACCTGAGTATTGCATGCTTTTTTTGGTTTAAGAGGTTTGTAAAGAATCTAGAGAAAATCTAGCAATTCATATTAAATGGACATTATCTCACATGTTATAGAGGAGGAAACTTAGGCTTAGAGAAATATAGGTATTTACTCAAAGGCTCAGGTCAGGTAGTGACAGAGTTGGAAGTGGCCATGTTCTTGACTCACAGTCCCATGCCCTCTACTTGTTAGACCTGGTAATGTTCTTTGTCATCTCGTGTTTGGACCTTTCAGTTCATTTAATCCCCAATCTCAAAATTCAACCAGATGAACAGCAACCTAACACCAGACTGTTATGGGCTGAATTTTGTCCGCTCTAAAAATTTATATATTTGAAGTCCTAACCCCCAGTATTTCCATATTTGGAGATAGGGCCTTTAAAGAGGAAATTAAGTTAAAACGAGGTCATTGGGGAGATTTTAGTTCAATATGACCAGGGTCTTTATAAGAGGAAGGGATTAGGACTCACACGCACAGAGAAAGGACTTTGTGAAGACACAGTGGGGAGAAAAGGCCTAAGAGAAAAGGCTCAAAGCAACCAATCTTGTTGACACCTTGATCTGCAACATCTAGCCTCCAGAATTGTGAGAAAATAAATTTCTGGTGTTGAAGTCACCCAGTCTGTGGTACTTTGTTCTAGCAGCCTAAGGCAACTAAGACAGCCTTAACCTGCCTTCTGGGTTGTTGGTGGGATCTCACACCCAGCCTGGCATCTTATCTCTTGTTTGTTGCAGCTCCTCAGCCTTCCAGTTACTAAGAGCTCTTGCTGGGCCCTGTCTATATCACCCACTCAGCCACATTGCTCCAGAGGAAAAAGAATAGTGGAGGAGGGTCTGTCATAATGTAGAGAAGAGCGGAGGGCAGATCAGGAACCCGATGGGAGCGTTCACTGGCCAGAAAATTCTTAACCCTCTAGGCTCCAAGGGTGCACTTCGACTAGGTGTCTTTAAAGACATTTTCAACTGCTAGATTCTACATGGAAAGAAACTATTTTTCAGTCTTACATGGATACCCAGGAATTTAAAAGTATTTTTAAATATTCCACGTTTTTTAATTAAAAAAAAAAACATATCAAATGCTCTGCCTCACTAAAGACTTTAATGCACTATGATATTAAGATTTTAAAATGAGGTGGTGAGATTATGAGTTGTTTTAATATTCTTCTTTATGCCTTTCTATAGTTTTGGTTTTCTATAATGAATGTACATGACTTTTATGGGAAAGCTTGGGGAAGTATGGATCATAAAGTGGAAAAGTATTCCAAGTCTGTGTTAGAGGCAAACAATGGTGAGTAAAAATTCTTCTTAACTTCAAGGAGTTCCAAAGAAGACTATGCACTTTTAAATGAATGGATGATGAGAATAGTTGTAGGGCAGGGGGTATATTTGGCTCTTGATGTCATGACTGTTTAATATTTTTAAAAGTTCCTCTGTATGTAGAAAAAACTAATCTTTCTAATGCAAATGGTAAACAGTGTACATAATTTTACAGTAATTGACAAATAGTGTATAGAAATGAATGCAGATCTAAAATTATGTGAAAATATTAGTTAAAGATGGAATAAGCTGTCACAAGATGTCTATTTATGATTTGTTATTTTGGTCATGGCAAGCGTACCGTGTAATAGACTCATCATGGAGAAGCTATTGACATTATGACTTGGCTTCAATTATACTTGGGAAGAAGACAGTGGAGATGAAAGTGCAACTTAAAATCAGAAAAAAGGAGCTGGATTCAGAAATTTTAGATACAGCCAAATAGTCTCATAAGAAAAATTAGAACATTTTTACCGTAATTTACAGCCTAATTCCCCGGGTAAAAAAGCTATTGTTATTTAAGTCATTAATAATCAAAATAAAACAATGCACTTAAGAATACTGGGACTATGTAGATAAGAGAATATTATAATTATTACCAATTACTTGCCAAATATAATCATACCTTCCCATTTAGAATCCCCTTCAGTAATCGAGATTCTTGTCATTTCTTGTAGACCTTTTTCAAGCACAGGTCAAATACAACAGCCTTATATAATACATGGGAGAACAGATCTTGGCAGATGTGATTGCTTCGAGGCCTTTTCCAGGCCACTAACCCCCTCCCCACCTCCAAAAAAGAAAGAAAGAAAGAAAGAAAAAAACGGTGATGAAAATCCATCCACTTCTATGCACATTTCAGAGTAAATTGCCTGTCTGTACACGTGCTCAGCCCCACAGATGCAGGTCCTGATAACCAGAGACCTGCTCTTTGGTATTGATTACAGGAGTGATCACTCCTCTTGTGTCCTCTTTTGTAGAAAGCCAGGATCATTTTGGAAACATATGGTTTCACCTCAGGAGCACATGTGCTCTCAAGATTTGTGTGTGTGTGTGTGTGTGTGTGTGTGTGTTTGTAAAAGACATTTTATGTATGCCTTGAGTGACCTTTTCAAGAATCTCACATAGCTTGTGGATATTCAAGCCTGTTCCATGGATTTCTCTTAAATACAAATCCAGCTGTGTCAGTTCCCTTAACCCCTCCTGTGCTTGCCCAAGGTTAAGCGCTGCAGTCAGTTCTTTTAGTAAGTGTCCAGAGGGTAATTATGTAGATGCACCTGGGTGGGGTTTACCCCTTGCACCCCCACCCTCTCTCCCAGGGTCACGGGGGAGATTCAGATGTTCACGAGAGGCACAGTTAGTGAAATCACTTCCCTCTCCTGAGGTAACTTGATCTTGTCAAACAATGCTTTTTATAGAACATATGTGTTTTAGTTTTATTTTAAGGTTCTGAAATCACATTCTCCATTTTGCTCACTACTGAGGCATATGCACAAAGAAGAGAACCCTCTTTTGGTTACACATGGAAGTTTTATCATCATCATCATCGTCGTCATCATCATTTATTATTTATCAAAAGCAAAGCCACAAAATTTTCTGCATCAAAATAAAAGCAAATACTACAATGTCGCTTTATGTAGAGCCAAAGGCAAGCAAGAAAATTTCCAAAAATTGAATTCATAGAAGACCAGGAAGAAATCAAAATGACTCCCCTAGAAATGAATATTCAGCTATTGTTCCTTGGCTAGATTTTTGGAGAAGAGAAAATAAGAGTTATTTATAAAACCAAACAAAACATTAAACTGCTGAGATTATAAACAGCTCTCTCCATAACACTCGCTCCCAGATGGTTTGGGTCTCATTTATGCTAGAAACGAGGTAATGTCTCACAGGAGAGCGGCGTTCTAGGTAGGGACTGGTTATTACCTTTTCCAGTACCATGGTGTAGTAGCAGCACATTGGATAGAGGCGTGGAGATGCTCCCGGAGGTGGAGTCTGACAGGTGAAGGGCATGGACTTTGCTGACCAGCCTTTGGCCGTGTTGAGTAATCTTAGGCAAGTTGCTTAAGCTTCTGAGTCTCAGTTTCCCTCTTTGAAAATGGGGCCATCGATGCTCACTTCAAAGAGTTGTTTTAAAAATGAAATGAAATCAACTATGTAAAGTATTTAGCACATGCTAGGCACATTACAAACATTCAAGTGATAGCTATTATTTTTATGATTACAAAAGAGCTCTTCCACAAACAGATAAGTGACCTTGGGCAAATCTTGCTTTTAGGTGGCTGAGGTTTTTGTTTGTTTGTTTTAATCTATAAAATGTGAACTTTTAAGGTATGGTCCTTTCATGTTCTAAAATTCCATGAGTCCTTGAAACTCCTCTTAAATCTTGGTAAATTCTTTTTTCTGTGCCTAGCAGTGGGCAGAGTTGCCAACATCCAGGTAAAGTTCTTGTCAGGAGTTTACTGAAACTTGTCTTAAGTCTCAGGCAGCTCTCTTCATCCCGGTACCAAGGCAAGAGAAAGAAATCTGTTCTTATTGCTCCTCAGTCCTATTATGAACCTAAAAATCCTCCCAGATCCTAAATCTATATTCTCCCACATCTCAAGCTCTTCTGATCTTTCTTACTACTTTAAGATATATTTAATGCGTGGTAATACATTGTTGCTTTCAGACTATTTTGATTTATATTATGACACTGACTCCTCAGAACAATGGAGCAGGTCTATTATGACTTCCCATTTACAGACAAAGAAACTGGACTTGCCAAGATCACAGAGCCAGGAGCTAGCAGGTAATGAGGTTCATAGGTTTTTCACTGCAAAAACGCACGTTTCTCCCCCTGAAATAGACTCCTTTATACAGTTCTGGGGCCTTTTGTTCATAAATGAGGAGGAGAGAAAAGGATGAGGTCACAATTGGAAATAGGATGCAGAAATGCTCATTTCTTCATGACTCATAAGCTGAGGCCTGTGATTCCCAACAACTTTTTCTGTGAGGACTAATTTTTCTTCTGTCAAGTTTCTTATTATATGCGTAAACTAAAGATGAGCAAAAAAAAAAAAAAAAAAAAGGATAAAGTATTCATACTTCAGCAATAACCATTGTTAACATTTTGATGTAATAACTTTCCAAAGTTTTTTTCATATTTATACATTGACGTGTATATGAATGTATAATAAAAAAAAAGTCCTTAATTTGCATAGTGTTGAAGAACCTACCTTTGTAACGAAAAACAATACAGGTTCCCATAGGCAGTTGTACGGGACCCAGATTATGCACCTTCCCAGAGAGGTTCACCTGCCTGCTTCTGTGTGGAGAGCTGGCTGTAATTACTACCACCTCATTCCCCAGGGCAAGCCCACAGCTCAGCTTCCTAGCGCTGTAGCGGAGCCAGCAGTGTTGGCCCCCAGGCCTGACCGAACTTGTATCACGGAATCCCTGGCTTCTCTCACCATGCCAGGACTCTTTGTCAGAGGATGGGCACTGGCTTCTCCAGGAGCTCTCCATAGGGGTCGGCTGATACAACCCAGAAGGGCAGAGGATTTAAGGCCCATGGGTGAACCTCAGCCAAAGGGAGGCAGGAGAGGGGAGATTGTTCTGAGCTGTTGTGGGTTCTGTACAGCCTTGTCCTGGTGATCAGGCAGTCCTCAGTTTTTTTGTGAGGTTACGACAGTTTGGTAACTAATGGGCCACCTTGTATCTGTTTTATCTCCTTTCTTACCCAACCTCCTTTTCTTCCTCCTGCTTTACACCCTGAGATTATACCACCCCCCACCTAAAGCTTTAGCATGTATATTTTTTACTCAGGTTGGTTTGTTTGTTTTACCTAGGAAACTGAGCTGAGTGATGACCATTATAGTTAGCATCTCTCTGTTCATATGAAAAAATACCAAAAGTCACTCACTTTTAATGAATGTGGATCTTACCAATGACAACAGCTTCTGTATGCATGTAAGAAAAAGTAGTATCATATCAAAGCTGTCTTCAGAAACCATTTGGTGATAGGTGGATTAAAGGACCCCTTGAAGACACGCATGTGTCTTCCCACCTCACTGTCCCCAAGAAAGTCTGAAAGCCATGGTTGGGTTGTTTAGGTGAGATACAGGCATCTCAGCTATTCTAAACTGACCTTGCTGCAGTGAAAGACTCTCAGACACAAACCTCAGTCCATTTCAGCCTCTTTCTTCTGCTGCCTTGCAAGCGTGAGAAGTCTTGAAGTCTGCATTTTCCCAGAGAGAGGCGCTGTACACATCTGGGTCAACTTTATTCCAGTTTTCTTTTCTTTTTTAGTTAACCAGAGTGAGTAACTGCTACATGAAACTGTGAAGAAAATGGAATAAATATGTTGGAAACGCTAGAAAGTGATCTGTAGTTGTTTATTCTCCTCAGTCTCACTTCCTGGGCTTATTTTTTAAGCATTCAAAGAGTTTCAGCAATCTTTAAGAGTGTTTGGCATGCTGCAAAAAATATGGTCTTTTCTCTAATATGCAAGAACTTTTATACTGTGTTTCCTGGTTTGAAAGTGTATGGGAAGGGGTGGGGGGACAGGGCCCCTCACGTGTTGATTCAAGTTCTCTTAATAAGACATATACTCTTTTACATAATTCAGGGCACTTGATCTATTTTAAGCAGTTTTCACTCCTTTCTTTTTCCTGAGGGCAGGGATTCTGTCTTGTATGTCTCTGTGTTCTCCAGCAGTGCTGACATCTAATTGGTACTGCCTAACCTCCTTGAATGATGAGGTGGATGGTGAATTTTTCAGTTGGATGAGTAGGTAATGGTGAATTGAACAAGCTGACCATATATCAAAGAGCAAATGCTAGAAATAATATTCACATACGAACAATTAGTGAAAAAGAAAGTGTGTTTGTTAACACAATGTATTATTTTCAGACAGATCTCATTGCCTGTGTTCACAAGAAGGGCTCATTGGCTCATTTAGGCAGAAATGGAGGAGAGAGATCATTGAAGGCAGGAAGAATGAAGGAAGGTATGTGTCCCAGGGTCTCATAGGGATGGAGGGAGAAGAGGCAGTGGACTGTGGGCTCAGAATTCTGAGTTCCAGTCTTGCCTCTTGAATTCTAGTCTAGCCTTTGGGACCTGTCCCTTCCACAAAGCTCTTCCTGGTCCCTGAACAGATAACTAACCTCTTGTTGACCTCATAGGCTGTGCTGGGACTTTTCTCCTGGCTCTGTTCCTGGATGGCTATTTGTATTCTTGTTTGATACCTTCGATTGGATTACTATATACAATCTGGACTCTTTCCAACTCAACCATATAACCCCTAGAGTGTACACCATAGTGCCTTCCACTCAGGCCACTGCACAAATGCTTGTAGAAGCAGACTTACCAACCCAGAGTTTCAGAATGATAAAGACATTCATCCTACGCAGGGCATTTGTGGTGCAGTGGGTTAAATGGTGGCCCCTAAAAAGATGTGTTTACATCCTGGAACATGTGAATGTGACCTTATTTAGAAAATGGATCTTGCAAATGTGAGTTGAGCATGTGTGCCTTTCAACTTTTCCCTATGGCAGCTTTCCTTCATAATGCATATTCATAGGTTTAAGAATACTGATTTTGAATAAATTAATTAATCTATTAGTTTACTAGTTATAGTGAGTCAAATGGTGGCTCCTCTTGTCCTAACTCCTAGAATTTGTGAATGTGATCTTATTTGGAAAAAAGGGTCTTTGCAGACATAATTAAGTTAAGTGTCTCAAGACGAGATCAACCTGAATCACCTGGGTGGGCCCTAAAACAAGTGTCCGTATGAGAGAGAGAAGAGAAGACAGAACAGAGGCCACGGGAAAGCAGAGGCAGAGATTGGGGTATTGTAGCCACAAGCCAAGGAGTGACTGGAGCTACCCAATGCTAGAAAAGGCAAGGAAAGATTCACCTTATGAACCTTGAGAAGAATTGTGGACCAGCTGACACTTTGACTTTGGACTTTTCGCACCTAGAATTGTGAGAAAATAAATTTCTGTTGTTTTAAGCCACCAAGTTTATGACTATTTGTTAAAGCAACCCTAGGAAACCAATACATGTAGGTTGTTTTGGAATTTCTGTTGTATCTCTTAACTGGCTGTAAACTCCTAAAGGGCAGGAGCTATATCTGTTTTGTTCCCAGTGGGGACTCCAGTGTCTAGGAAGATGACAGATATATATAGGCTTCCATTAAATGTTAATTCCCCTTTCCTTTTTTCCCTATTGTCCAAGGTCATATCTCTGTTGGTAAGAGTACAGGTGGTTCCAGAACACACTTCTATTCTCCTTTAACTTCCTGTTTGTAGCACAGGTTGTTAGTTATTTCCCAGTATTTGTTCTCTTCTTCTTTTGTGATGAGAGAACACTCAATTTTGACTGACCTCCCTTTGCAGCTGGATATGGCTATGCATTTATATTCTGGCCATTGGGTTGCAATTGAAATTGTTATGAGGTAGCTTCTGGGAGCTTTCTTGAAAGACAGTTTGCAGATACTCTTTGCACCTTCTTCTCTATCTTTCTTCTGCCTGCGTGGAATGCAGGTGCTGCCATTTTGGACCATGAGAGCAAGAGCCCCACCTAGGAATGGTGGGCAGCGAGCTGGGCAGGGCCTTCCTCCCTATGTGGACCAGAGCTGTTATACCAGCCCTGGGTTGCATGCTTCTGGACTTTTGTGTCAGAAGAAAGTAAAGCTGGATTTTCATGTAAGCCATTATTATTGAGGGAAGAGGGGAGTGTGTGTGTGTGTGATTTATCATTGCCTACAACTTTGGGACTACAGGAGGATTATAGGTTCATTACATGAACTAGTGGTTTCAGATGTCCAAGGAGGCAGAAATCAAAGAGGCAGATAGATACTTTGAGCCTCTCTTTCACTATGATGTTTCAAAACCTGTGGCCTCAATTAGTTTTTCAAATGGAGGAAGCCTATTCCATGGAGTTAAACAGATCTGGGTTTGAATTTTAACTTGGTTTCTTACCCCTGTGCTTTGGCCCAACCTCCCTGAGCCTCAGTTTTCTCATCTGTATAATGAGGGTAACAGTAACTACTTCTTAGGATTGTTGCTCCATGCATAAGAATGACATCATGTCTGTTAGTAGATACTGTTAGTTGTAGTATTATATCTTTATTTTATTTCAACATTGAAATCAGTGAGCTGCTGTTCAAGGGAAAGGAGGAAAAAGAAAACTGAATGAATATAAAGTTTAAGCTATAAAGCATTAAAAGAAACACTTTGAAAAATGAAAAAACCTCACGTAAACAACCAAGCATTATACCGTAAGGAACTAGAAAAAGAACAAATGAAGCCCAATGTTAGTAGAAGTAAGGAAATAATAAAGATCAGAGTGGAAACAAGTGAATTAGATAATAAGAGGACAATAGAAAAGATCAATGAAACTAAAAGCTGGTTTTCTGAAAAGATAAATAAAATTAGATAAAGTCTAACCTTTAGCTAGAATCACCAAGAAAAAGAGAAGACTCAAATAAAATTAGATGTGAGAGAATAGACTTGCAGCTGTTACCACAGAAATACAAAGGATCATAAGAGACTATTATGAACAATTATATGCGAACAAATAGGAAAACCTAGAAGAAATGGATCAGTTCTCAGAAACATACAACCTATGAAGACTGCATCACGAAGAAATAGAAAATTTGCACAGACCATTTAATCATAGGGAGATTTAATCAGTAATCAAAAACCTCCCAACAAGCAAAAGTCCAGTACCAGACAGCCTCACTGGTGAATTCTACCAAATATTCAGAAAAAGAATTACTACCAATTCTCCTTAAACTCTTCCAAAATATAGAGAAGTTGAGAACACCTCCAAATTCATTTTATGAGGCCAGCATTACCCTAATACCAAAATCAAGTAAAAATGCCACACACACACACACACACACACACACACACACACACAATCACAAGTCAAATATCTCCGATGAATGTAGACACAAAAATTCTCAACAAAATATTTGCAACTGAATTCAACAATACAGTAAAAGGATCATCCATCATAATCAAGTGGGATTTATTCCTGGGATGCAAGAATAGTTAAACATCCACAAATCAATTAACATGATATACCCCATTAACAAATGAAGGATAAAAATCTCAATAGATGCAGAAAAAGCATTTGACAAAATTCAACATCAATTTATGTTATAAAAACTTCCAACAAACTGGGTACCTCAACATAATAAAAGGAACACTTTGACCTATACAAGGGACGTACTAAGGGGCCTGGGTAAGGAATTCCAGCTCAAGCTATAGATATCAGGTTTTGGCCATGAGGTTGAGATTGGATTTTTAAGAACTCATTCAGAGAACATTTTTTTAACTCCTGCTTTATGCCTCATATGTAGGGGAGCTGTGGGATTATACAGTTATAAATTAAGATATGGTCCTGATTTCTACTCCAAAGAATTTACCATTTAGTGGGGTAATGCAAGAGAACCTGCTCTAAATTCAGCATTCACAAAGTGCTGTGGGAACATGGGTCTGTGTGGAAATTGAAGTCAGACCTGTTGTCATTTGGACTGGGTGTCGAAGGATGAGCAAGAGTTCGGCAAAAGCAATAGTCTAGGAAAGGTAGATCACATGTACAAAGGCAAAGAGACCAAACGAGCAATGACATGATGTTGTTTGCAGCAGGCATATTCCCTTTCAAAGGATGGGAGAAGAGGGTTAGTGGGACATGAGGCTGAAGATGTATTCTTGATGCCGCTGCCCATGGAGCTGGATCGCCTCTTTTTAGTTTGGAGGAGGCCATAGACCTTTTTAAGGAAGAGAATGATGCAGGTAGTTCTCATCTGATGCTTGTACTTCACTCTGTTCTTTTGCTTTGGAATGCTGCCACTGAGGGTAGAGGAGGAGAAATCTCTGGCAGTCATGGGGATACACAGGTATCTTTTACCTTAGCTGAGATTTATAAAAAAAAAAAAAAAAAAAAACAGATTAACCTCAGGAGTGAGGAGAAGCTCTTCAGGTAAGAAATGGTCAAGCTCTGCTGAGGTTACCGATAGTAACACCAAATCTTCCTTATTTTTACTTTGCTGGACCATTTATTTTTATTTTTTCCTTCTCTTTAAAAACTGTTATTAAAAAAAGTGTTCATCTTCAGGAATGCAGTGTGGTTTTACTTCTGGTAAGAAGTGAAGAAAATTTAGCTTCTGGATTTTTCTATGCTTGATAAAAGGCATAGTGTGTAAATGTAGGTTATAAGACCATATCTCCAACACGATCTCATTTATAAAGAAAAACTATATATGTGTGTATAATGTAAATTGCCCTTTGGGTTATAGGATTTTTCTCCTGTATCCTCCCCCCCCACCCTTTTTTTTTTTTCAGAGAGCAAATAAATCTTAAATATATTTTACAGAAGTTCTCAGTGTAATCCCTGTACTCAGTGTCAGGAAAAAAACAGATTTCTTGGGTGGAGGAAGGATGGAATAGGGGTAGGCTGTGTGTTTTGGAAAGAGTTTAGCTTCTCTCTTGTTGATACCCTTTACTGGGCTGTTGGTGAAGATTTCGATGGTTCTTTCATTATTCATTCAGTGTGTATTTATTGAGCAACTACTCAGCAACCAGACACATGGACCTTTCTGGGCAGGCTTATATTAGACTGAAAGCCAATCCCTGGCCTGTTTCACTGCCTCCCTCTGAGATTTTCTTAGCTGGACTCAGTGTGGCCACAACACCCTGTGATTCTGTCATCGCCTTTCTTGCTGCGAGGAGCCGTTTCAGAGCCCTTCATAAACAAGCTGTCCAGGCTGTTTGGATTAGAGCAGAGGAAAAGACAATAATACACTCAGGAGGGTGGCATCGCCAAGGTGGTTCCTACGGACGAGCTTTAATGGCGTTTCACACATGATGAGCACTTTATTGTCTGTACTTCAAAATGCTGTCCTCACATGGCTATCCTGTAAAAGCCGGCCTCTCCCAGGAGCCTTCTGGAACTGAGGAGCCTCAAGTTCAAGGGAAGGCTCTGCTTGTTTCTTCTGAGAACAAACATAAATATCAAAGGCCCCTCTGCTTGAGTTAGGGGTTGTAGGTTAGGTGTACAGAAGTAATGGCTAAACTTTAGAAGCTACGTCAGGTGTTTTAAAAATAGGTATTTTGAAAAAAGCTTTAAGATTAAAAAGAATTATCGGACATCACTAGCTCTTACTTTCTCCTTTTCACCACCAGATGCATAGCCAGGACCCTGAAATGAACCAGGGTATTCAGGAAGGTGAAGCACGGTGGGAAAATGTTTTATTATTAGAAATAGGCTTTTTAGTTGTGACAAATTATATGTGAAATTTCAGGTAGAAATCCACAAAGCTGTGATGTCTTCAAGCATATTCGAGTGTGTCTAGAAGAAAAAACCTGACTAGTTTATTATGTGGTTTTGATTTCTGAGGGAGAAGTGTAGGCGAGAGGAGAGAGAAAGAAGCATGGTCCAAGTCACTGCCCAGTTCAGGCCGTGGCCATCTCCAGCATCCTAGGTCATGCCAGAGTTAGAAGACCTTTCAGAGGGAGAGAAAGGGAGAGAGGGGGAGAGATGGAGGAGGAATGGGGTGGGGGGGGAGAGAGAGACACAGAGAGAAAGAGAGAGAGAGAGAGAGAGAGAGAGAGAGAGAGAGAGAGGAGAGAGAGAAAGGAGAAGGGGATATGAGGAAGGAGGAGGAGAGGAGGAGGTAGTGATAGGCGAGTTCGTGCTTTATATTGTTCTTATTTGAGGGAGGGGGAGACAGAGAAAAAAGAGAGCATGAGTGAGCAAGCTCTAGTACTTAGACAAGCTGAGCACCTATAAGTTGAGGTGGAAAGACAACCCAGATTTGTTCAGTAACTTTCAAGGCTTTTTGTAGCCCGGTCCTTCCTTTCTAGATTGTTCTATTAAACTGTCTAAGCACCAGATGTTTTGTGCATGCCCACAGTCAGACCCCTCTTCTCTTCTTGGTTAACTTCAAATCCTCCTTCAAGAATGAGTTCAGAAGTGACCAAAGTCTGAGCCTCTGAGCTACTTAAACAAATTGGTCGGCATCAGCCCCCACCCTCCTTTTTCTTTATCCCTGCTCTGCTCTTGCTCAAGGCAGAACCGGCCACTCTCCTATGTTACTTCCATGTGACTTGCCTCATGATCACTCTTGGAATTGACAGTCACTGCATGGGGGAGCAGATGGGGTCTGGAAGAGCCCCCGGAGGAAAGTGGCACCTGATCACATGAGATAATGTGTGCAAGAGTTGTCTGTTAACTGTAAATGCTGTGCCAGTGTGGTCATTGCTACCCATTACTGAGAACATCACGCTTGGCATTTTCTCATTAAGTCCTCACAACAACCAGTTGAAGGTAGGTGTTATTGTCCTCTTCCTTTTAAAGATGAGAAAACTGAGTCTCCGAGAGATTAAAAAGTGGCCTAGCCAAGGTCACTTAAATAGTAAGTGCAGAGTCCGAATTTAAACCTAGTTCTGATTCTGATCTTGACCCACGACTCCATATTGCTGGGAGCGGGGGAAACTCACACATGAGGAGACGTGGTCTTTGCCGTCAAAGCTTCCAGTTTGGGGTGCAGAGGTGAGGCAGTTGCTACCAGTTGGTGTACAATGTAGGGAGTGATAGGGTCTTAGGAAGGTGCACGTAAAAAGTGTTTGGAGAGCCGAGTTATTTTTCAGGTTGAAAAAGAGCCTTTGTGGAGAGAGGTCATCTTACCTGCACCTTGACGAATGGGTAGAGTTTTTACAGCAGAGTTAGAGAATAGAGAATGGAAGAAACTACATGAGTCAAAGCTTAGGGGAGTGGAAAGTGTGTGGGGGGTGGCATAAGAATGAGGCTCTCTTGGTCACTTGTTGTTATTGAGGACTTGGAGCTCATCACAGTGCCCACTCCTACCCTACCCTTAGTCTTATAAGATAGAAGGTGGTAGCTAGTCAGCATGTAGGAATAACTACTCCTGTAGTGGTTTTCACTCAGTGGTACTGCCACCCTGAGGTTAGAAACATTTTTGATTGTCACATCGGAAGCAGGTGGGATGTGTTGGTTGTGTGTGTGATGAGCTGTGCTACTGTTGGCACTCAGTGCCCCCTGCACCAAATACGCTAAATATCTTGCAATCAGTCCTGCCCGTGGAAGAATTCTGCCACCCCAAAAGCCAGTATGTCACTGTAAGAAACAGTGTGAGACCTCTTTCTAAAAGTACACGTGTAGACTAACCCCTGGGCCGCCGCACTGTCCCTCTGGGAAGTCTTATTTTGTTCCTGGCATTTCTCCCCTAGAACGGCCCAGTTGTTTTATCCCCAATCCATACCTAAGCTCCAGAACCTTCTTTTTATGCTGTTTCCAAAGCTTGTAACTGAAAATTACAATTCCTACCCTATTTTTCTCCCCCTGTAGTATATTGTCTGCAGTGAAGGCCATGAAAGGAAAAGGCTGCCTTAGCAGATTTTCATAACCTTCCTCTTAGCATGAACAATAACTGCAAAATGATCTGCCTGATCTGGCTGCCATTGTGGTATGGGAGAGGATAAAAAGAACATTCACCGGGCACTTCTCAACAGGGGCTCATCGAGGTAGAAAAGCAAGTGGCACATACTTGTGGAGAAAGTATGAAAGGAATAGGGGCTGGGGGAGTGGTAGGGATTGAGGAAAAGCCTAATAACATGGTAATAAGAGATAACAGACGACAAAACCTCAGCAAAGTCGGTAATAAAAGAGCCCAGCGCCTCACAAATACAGGATTGAATGAGTTTCATGTTTAATGTAAATACACCTGCCATTTGTTCTCGAAAGCACTGGTTACAGGTTTTAAGATAAAATAGAGTTTTGAACATTGTGCCAGTGTAATTTGCCTTTGTCTGTGCACTGACTGTACGCTTTGTTCCCAGGCAGTCCTTAGAGACAAAAACGTTGCTCTGGCCAGCTTGAAGGTCTTATCTCCTGCAGTTTCCCTCAGCCAGCTCTGCTTCTCCTTCGTCTTCAGCTTAGACCCCTTGGCTGCTGACAGAGTAGAGAGAAGGATAAACGTTGGCCAGTAGTAATACATCTTTCTTCCCTCAATTCTTTCCATAAATCAGTATTATTAGGTAGCACATTTTTAAGGAGGCTTACCCTGAGCCCACCCCCACACCAGAAGAGATCGGTCATGGTGCTCTATACTTTTCTTCCGTGGCTTTTGTCCCAGTTTGTAATTATATAGTTGTGTGATAAACTGATTACTGTTTCCCTCTTCCACTGGACTGTGGGTTCCATGAGGGTAAATCTGCTTTGTTCTCCACAGTATTTCTGGCACCCAGCACTAGCCCAACATGTGGTAGGTACTCAATCAGTATTTATTTAATGAATTAATTATTGAATGTACTACAGATAAATTATAAAATACAAATAAGCAAAAAAGGAAAACTATAAAAGGTTGTTATAATCCTACAATCAAAGAAAAAACACTTTCAATTTTTTTGGTGTATACCTTGCCTGATTCTTTTTCTGTTCAGTAAAATAATATTATGATTTTCACATAATAATAATATTACACACAGGATTATAGTCATCAAATTTGTTTAGTTTACCATCATTTTATTTAACTAATTCCTTGTCGTTAGATCCAAATTTGATGATATGACTATGCTTCGTGAAAATCGATGGACAATAATAAATAATTATATCATGTTTATTTATCGAAACCACATCTTTATCCAAAAGGAGTATATAATGTGAAATTGGGACTGACTGTCCAGGAAAATGAAGATGTGGCAGATGGAACTCTAGACCACATAGAGAGAGCCCAGGCCATGGGCAATGGCTGTGGTTGGCGGAGAGGAAAGTGGCGGGGCTGTTAAGGGGTTGCCACCTGTTCCTAGTGGAGGCAGCGTTGTCATGAGGGAAAGCCACAGTGTATAATCGCAGAATCTTTGCTGGCTCACTGATGTGGGCAACCAAAATGGCTGTCTTGGGATTATCTGGGAGCTTCTAGGGCTGATGGGATGGTGACTAAGGGTGAGGAGAGAATCCCTTTGTGCTGCTTTCCTAGCCTCCTGCAGGGAAAAGAGGATGAGAAAGCTGGCCCCAGGGGGAGAGAGGACTATATTGTTCCAAAGCCAGGACTCACCACCCCTATTTGTCTCTCTGACTCTTGTTTAGTGCCCCCTTGTGGCTGCCGTATTGTTAACCCTGACTTGGGTGCCTTGGCACCTGTGATAAGCCGAGTCACACTGAGGTGGGATTTGGGTAGCTGGAGCAGGAAGTGGTTTTAGGAATTTGCGTTGGAGATTCACCATTCTTACTTTCTACCGAAAAGTCCCTCTGTGAGTCAGGATAGCAGAAGGCTGACTGCACTTCAATAGCCACCACCGCGTATTTAATGCATTATGAGTACATGCATTATATTACATAAATCTTACAATAATACAGTAAGGTAATTGCCACGATTATACCCAATTTGTAGACCAAGTACCTGGGACTTGGAAAATGTCAGAAGCAGAATTTGAACACAAGTCTGTCTGACCCCAGAACCTGTGCTTTTTTAAACCACTATTTTAAAAGAATCTCAGTAGGTTCTTAAGAAGGAGGCATGCTGCTCTCTAGAACATTTGTAACCCAACAGTATGAACTGAAACAAGGCGAGCTCTGTGTTCCCATTTGGGGAAAGTTAATATTTCACATGCTCTCGAGAATTTAGGAGCTTGGTAAAAACTTACTATTAAACAGGGATTTTCTTTAATTCCTTTTGTTTAAAGATTTTCATGTGAAACACTCTATGTACTGTGCCTCCCTCTGAGACGTCAGTGGTGCCAGAGACCGTTAGGGAATTTGTGTAAATAGAGAGCGGGCCAAATGCTGCCCACACAAGTAGTGAGGCTCAAGGCTGAGTGTGTGGAACAGTTTCACGGTTAGCCCAGGGCTCAGTGGAGTGTCTTGAAGCCTCATCGTGGTCTGCAGAGCTGTTAACGAACAGTGCCATCAAAGGCCAAGTTGGCTTTGTTCTGTAGGTGCCTCATACTCCAGCCAGCCAGCAGTCGAAGACCAGCATGAGGAAGTATTTTTAACCATTCATGTTAAAACAGATAAGTTTGCCAAGGAAATAAAACCAGTTGGTCTTGGAAGGCCAATATTAACTATATTAATGCATATTTTGATGATTAAAAAACCTGACACGTCCTACAAAAGACAGAAGAAATATGTAGAGAGGACAAAAATGCTTTGAAACATCTTTGAAATGGTGGTTCAGTGCACAGAGTCAAGGGGAGAACTGGTTCTCTTCAAGTATTTTTTTAAAAATGCCTCATTTTTATTTAACATTGTTTGGGGAAGGACTGCATTCTATTGACACATTGAGAAAAAAATTACTTTTTGTTTTTCTAAAACTAATAGGAGCTTAGGCATTATGATTAAGGACCAAAAAGAGCCAACGCTGATGAATGCCTCCTTTCTTCAGCTGTAAAATTTAATAGCTGCCACAGAGAGTTTTTTCTTTTAATCAGCAAAAAATTTATTTTGTCCTTGACATTTTGTGCCAAAAATCAGCTCGGAGACTGTGTTTTATAGCCTGAGCTGAATTGCCCTACAGGTAGTTTTCTTGTGAGTAGCATTCACTGAATTGGCTTTTTTTTTTTTGCATTAGATAACAAACCAATATCAATTTATTAGATAACCTTTTCAGTGTTTCTGAAAGATAAAGTGGACTTAAGCAGAGAGAGAGAGCATTATGGGTAAGTGCCTAGGTTCTTAGGGGAGACGAGATGTAGGTTCTACTGGCCCCACTACTTCCTAGCTCTGTGACCTTGAGTAAATTACTCTCCCAGAATCTATTTCTTCTTTCAGTTGGGGATTATACTAGTGCCAGTGTCATCATGTTGTTGTGATGATTAATGCACCTAAAGCATTTAGCACAGCCTCGGCATTTATTGAGTGTTCACCAAATATTAGCAATACACAGTTGCATATAACTTAAACCTTTCTTATGATTTGATGGTAATAGGAATGGGCAGAAAATAAGATGGTTCAACTATCTAGAAAATTATAAGTTTAGCAGAAGAAAAATAATTGTAGCATAAAATATAGAAGGCTGATTTTGTTTCTTAAATGTTATAGACATGTGGTTATTTTATTACAAGTGATAGGAAATCCATCTGAAAGCTCTCCTCTTTATCTGTTTGTAAAAACAGCTGGATCAATTCATAAACACTGAGCACTTGTTCAGTGCAAAGGACAATGGTAGGCATTGTGGGAATATAAGGTGCAATCCCTGTCCGGGTGGAATTTTTAGTGTAACTTGGGGACTTAAAAAGGAAAATTAAATGGAGAAGGATGGATTTGAGCTGATGATTTTTAAAGGATGAGCAGTAGAGAGAAGTGGGAAAGCCTCTTACAGGTAAGGGTTAATGGCAAGAGCAAAGCCAGTATGGTGGGAAAGAACAAGACATGGGGGAGGAGTACTGATTAGCAAGTGAAGGCTCATGAACATCTAAGGCTACCTTTGAACCAGAAGTGTCTGACTGGATTGCGTAGTCTTGTCTATCAAACCATTCTCCACCACCATGATTCATTACCTCAGGGTCTCTTATCTCCGTATCAAAAGTAGGACCAGAGGCAGATAAAGATATGGGGAAGTACTTTGCTTTGCACTACTATGCCAAACAGAGCTTACACACCAACACTGATAATCTGTCAAGTCCCCTCTCCTGGACACTTCATCATTTCTCTGGAATCCACTGCAATGATTTTTCTCTAAGTTACAAAGTATGCTTCAGAGCATCTGTTTCTTAAGATAAGTTTGTATTCCTTCAAGTGGCATTCCCGCAAAGCTCCTAAGTGGCCCATGTTACACATTCCTTTTGGAAGCCAAAGTAGCCCGTTATGAATGCAGCTATCTCATGGTCTGTTAATAATAATGTTTGACACTTGCTGAGTACTTACTGTGTGCCAGACACTGTTCTGAGTCCTTCACGTGGACTAATTCATTCGATTCTTCAGAGGAGAGGAGAAGTAGGAGAAAAGGAAGATGGGCAGACGTTACATATAGACTAACAGATTAAATAATCATCAACTAGTTCTACAAATGTTTATTTAGTGTCTATCATGTTCCAGGCACCATGATTAAATGCTGATAAAATTAATGACTAGGCAATTGAAGGCTGGAGAAACTCAGTAATGACCCCTAACTGCCAGTGTGGGTATTTTATCAGCATCCCACATTCTGCATTGCCTGTTTATTAAATACCTTTCGAATTTTTGAGAACCGTGCTTATTTAAACTTTATGGTGCATATGAATCACCTCGGAATTGTGTTAAAATGCACATTTAGACTTGGACGCTCTGTGGTAGAACCTGAGAGTCTACGTTTCTAACGGGTTCCTAGGGGACAGTAATGCTACCCATCCAAACGACTTCTTTAAGTAGCAAGATTTTAGAGAACTGAGTAAATGGCAAGAAAAACACAAGGAAAGTAAAGGCAGGAACATATTGTCACTTTTACACCAGAAGAGGCAGGAGGCCTAGAGTTAGCCGCAGAACCCAGCAGAGCACTTAGCATGATTACGTTGTCATTGTCATTACTGTGTGCACCTGCAGGGGTCTAAGAGATGGGACCCTTAAGGCTCAATGGCTCAGTGTATAACTCCTAATACACATTAAAGTTAAAGGAGCAAGTCCTTCTTAGGGATGTTATTTACAAGGTGCGGCAGAGAAGGTAGTGGACGGGAAGCCAGGAAACCTGCATCCTCCTCAGAGTTTCTTCACAGACTTGCTGTGTGATCCTACTTAAATCACGTAAGCCTGTCTGGGTCTTGGTCTTCTCAGCTGTAAAACAGACTAATAGCATCTATCCTGCCCATCTCATGGCTGTGGAAATTAGTAGGTGAGGTAGATTATGCAAAAGCTCATGGAAAATGGAGCACTACAAATATGCATTTTCACAATTACAAATTACAGGGTCCTCAGCAGTATCAGAAAAGAGAGGGTATATCTCTTGAGTTCCTACTTTGGTCTATATCTCTGTTTTTTGTTTGTTTGTTTTTTAATGACTCAGCTATTCTGTAGTTGCAAGACATGTAGACCTTTTGATTCGAGAACAAGCCATCTCAGCCTTCACTTGACCTTCAAATCATTACTGCTAGTACTTTCATACATTGAGCTGGGGAGAGTAGGAAGCAGAGGGGAAGTAACATTTATTGAGCATTTTATGTGACTTACTTAATCTTCACAACACTCTTAGGAGAAGCTACTGTTGCAGCTTCGCAGATGAGACACTTAAAGCTCATATGGAGTTTCATTATGTTCCTTATACTAAAAGAGAAACTTTTTCATCTCTGTAGCTTTACAGATGTGATTACTTCATTTTCACAAGACTATTATGTGTGTGTGTGTGTGTGTGTGTGTGTGTGTGTGTGTGTGTGTGTGTAAAGTTAGAAAGCTCTGGTATCTGGTTGACAGCTCACCTTGTGCATCTTATTCCAGAAGTAGATATCACAAATTTAGGATGAAGCCAAGAATTTTGTGCTCAACACCTATCTCTTTGCAACAGAGTTGGAGAACTGTTGCAGAATTCTCTGAATTTTAAATTCACAAATGTTCATCAACAGTCCTACAGCTCACCTCTCCTAGAAATAGAGGAGGGCTACAACTGATGACAATGGCTTTGTTCTTTTTAAAAAGTATTTGAGGAGGAAGATGATAACGATGGTCAGTTATTGAGTAGTTTTCAAGATCTGTAGTACAGATCATCCACATCCTTTACATAGCCCTATGAAGTTGGTTGCTTTCTTTCCCATGTTTTAGAGAAGAAGATACTAGAGACTTAGAGAGTTAAGGTGCAAAACCTAACACCTCCCAAGTGGATCAGCCTGGACTTTAGTCCTGGCCTTTCAGGCTCCAACACTCATGCTCTTTTTCCATATACCACCATATCCAGTGGATTAATCACTGTCATTGACCTGCCAGATTTAGAAATTGGCAGTGGCTCTCAGTGGAAAAGAACTACATGAAACGAATGATGATGATGAAGAAAACAACTGCCAGCTTGCCTTGCCGCTGGTAGGCCTCCTTAGTTGGCCCTATCACATCATGTCACGGGGCATGTGAGATCACAGGGCTGAGATAACCCTAGGCGACTGATGTAAAACAGATTGCGTGTGACACACCCGCCCTTGAATTCCCCAGCATGGCGCTTCAGCCCTGCTTAGTTCCGAGTGCTTCATTTACCAGCAGCAGTACTTGTACTTCCTTCCTGAAAGGGCTTCCTGCAGCTTCCACTGGAACAGGATCCCAGACCCTGTGGATTCTTGAATGGCACAAATCGTTGGAGGAGGCACGAAGTCCTATTAGTTTGACCTAGTTACTTAATCTTGCTGACCCTCAGTTGTTTCATCTTTTAAGTGGGGATAATGATAGTACCTCCCCCTTACAGCTGTGAGGGTTTATTGAGCCACCGCTGTCAGATCCATGGTTAGGTACACAATCAGAAAGGACTGGTGTAGCTTACTTTCTTCTGGAGTACAACATCTTTGATTTTTCTCTTTTCTTCTCCTCTCACAATCCATCAACATGTTCCGTCACTTTATCTTTAAATTATGCCTTGAGTCTGATTTTCAGGCACAGTTATCACCTTAGTTCAAACCAGCCTTAGCTCTAGCCTAAATTTCTACAATAGCCTCCTACCTGGTCCCCTGCTTGTATGCCTGTTTGAGCATCCAGAGCAATTTTAGTAAAATGTAAATAGGATTGTTCATTCCCTTCTTTAAATCCCCCAGTGGTTACCCTTTGCGTAGAGGATCAATCTGTATCCTTTACTGTACAAGTTGTTACCTGATCTCGTCCCTACCTAGAGCCCCTCCTTCAACTCATGCCCCTCGTCCCCTGGCAAACTGTGCTCCAGTCACAGGTGACCTTCTTTCTGTTCCCTGGATGCACCAAGGCCAGTGGCCTGTGGACCTTTGCACTTGTTTGTCCCTTGCGCCTGAAATGCTGTTCTCCAAGATCTTTGCATGGCTGGGAATGCATCGACATTTTGAGAGACCTCCCAGCTTCTCAACAGAAAGTCAAAATGTTTTCTTCTCCAATTACTTCCTAACACATTACTCTGTTTTGTTTCTTTCACATATTCATCAGTACCTGAAAATGTCTTGTATAATCATTTGTAGTTTATCTGCCCCCTCTCTGCCCTGCCACTAAAGTCTATGACTTGCTTATGATTCCATGTCTTGTTCCTAGAAAAGCACCTGACATATATGAAGCACTCAGCAAACATTTACTGATTGAGTGAATTAATGTTATTTTTATTATATGTACATTAAAAATAAATATAAACAAGTTAAAAATAAGATGAAATCTTTCCATATTTATTTTTAACCTAAGGCTTGAGATCCAGTGGTCATGGATGGACTCAATGGGAAGCAATGAATGGAGGAATCAGGCCATCTTCAGAGCAGTAGGGGTATGGTAAGATGCCATCCCCCTCAGCCCTCTGTCTCTAAACGCTTTCATATGTTTCTTCGGTTATTCAATAAGAGCTTGTGGTGTGCTGGACTGTATGCTTATGCCTAGGCTTACAGCAGCTAACACAAGACACCCAGGTTCTACCTTTACTGAGCGTCTACTTTAACAGAGAAAACTGGCCTTGCATGCAAGCATTTTCAGATGAAACAAGTGTTTAAGAAGGAGGACCATGCAGGCGGCCCAGGCACATATTATAGAAGGGCCTGTTATGGAAGATCGGGGAAGCCTGCCAAGGGAGTGATGTTTCTACCAAACCTGAAGGGTGCCTAACTTTGCTCACATGTTCTCATAATGTTCTTATAACCAGCTGTTGAAGAGGGTGCAGAGTTGTGTGGGTTGAGCCAACAGAGAGGGGGTGCTTTTTCTGGAACTCCTCCACCTAGAGGTCAAGGTTTTTGCTCTTCTATTTATAAAATAGCCCATATATATTAGTAACGGTCATGGAGGAATGTTGCTATCTTCCGGGTAGATGAGGAAACTGAGGTTCGGTAAAGTCAAGTCATTTGTCTAGTTTGTGCCACTGTAAGTGATGGAGTAGGCCCACGTCTTCGTGACTTCTAAGCCCCCACACTCCTTTCAACAACTTTAGTTGTGTCTACTCCTTTGTGATCGTGAGCAATTTTGGGTTCAGAACATTCCATCTTGTTGATTTTGTTTCCTCAACCTTTTAACCTCTTCTGGATTTTTAGGAGTGAAAAACTTGGCTGGTGCCCCTTTTAGTCCTAGCAAAATATCTTAATATCCGTAGTCCTTTGAGATCTTCTGGCAAGTGAGAAACCAAAATGCAAGTAGGTCATTTTTTTTTTGCCAGCCAGCCTAATGATTTGGCATACTGGTGCTGAGTGGTTTTGAACCTCGAAGCTGCCTCTGAGTACCTGCATCCCCACCCTCGTGCAAGTCACCAAAACTCTCTGTAAAATGGCCAATACAATCTTATAGAGCCAGTTGGGGAAATGCTCATGAAATTGATCTTGAAGTACTTGGCAATTGCAAGCTTCATAAGAATCTCTGGTAAGAATAATTAAGTTACTTTGGAGGATGGATTTACTTAGGAAAGCTCCATCTGCAATGAGGGTGGGCCCCTCTTTCCTGTTGCTCCTGGCACGTGCTCTTCTCCAAGTAACATTTGCAGCAGTCTGGGTGGTTTGTCTGCTTAGAGCCATCCAGAAAAATTGGTGAGAAAATCCAACACACCATTGGCACTTAAAGACTAGGGTTGGCACCAGTTGCAGTGAGAAGCATTGCTTTTATTAGTAACTTAGCCATTTTACAGCAGACAAAGCAGAAGTGCCTAATATGCAGGCTCAAGAGGCTAATGTGCCTCTTCAGGGAAGAGGAGCAGATACACCTAGCATCTCACAGAAGTCCCAAGTTATAGACATGGCACACCTTTCACTAATGTGGCAATAAGACTTGATTTATGTGCTTGCTTCTGGAAAAACTTGCTGTCCATCTTTCCTACGTCACATGGTGTGGTGTTTGATCCTCGTTGTGCCACTTACTAGCTATGACTTTGTGATCACGTGACTAACCTCACTGCTCTCATCTGTAAAATAGGGATGTTAATGGCATCCACCGCATAGAGCTGTTTTAAGGAACAGTGTGGTAAATACAGATAAAGCACTTGTTAGAACCGTGTCTGGCACTTAGTGAGTGCTCCGTGATGATCGGCTCTCATTGTTATTATGCTGCAGCTGTATCTCCATGTTGCTCCTCTTATTCGCTCCTCAGAGGCCTTTAAGGGACTCCTTGGGATGACATTCAAAAAGTCCAGAATCCTAGCTGTGCGGCCTACTGCTCTGACAGTGAAAGGACACTGTAAGACTGAGATTGGCCCCTGTTTGGGACCAAAGCTCATAAAAGTCAGACGGAAGGGTTTGGAAATTTAGCACAGCTGGGCATCCCAGATGAAAAGGATAAATTTTTAAAGACCCATTACAGTTTACACCAGCAAACACACAGATAGGCGGGATTGACACTTCCTGCCTCAGGGGTGTAGGATTTCCGCCCTTTTCAGTTACTCCCCTGACCCTCCATGCCCTGCCACGTTTTCTTTTACTTTCTTGTTTAATATAATTTGTGCTTCCTAGGTTTGTCAGTAAGTACTAAATATTGGGCATATATTCTGTGGAGAATTTGGATTGCTGGTGTGCTGAGAGTCATGCTTTCTAACTCGGGAAAATTTTGCCATGTCAAAAGCAAGATGAGAAATATACACTTACGCATGAGCCCTAGCCAGATCCCATTTATTCTGTAAAAGTCACTTCAAATATCGCCTCTGCTAGGAAGCCTTCCCAGAATTCTCCTTGCAGAGTTAGGGGGTTTTCTTTTCTTTTCTTTTTTTTTTGATCGTGTCCATAAAACCTCATCAAGATTATGATTGTCTTCTCGTCTAACTCACGTATTAGACTGGAGACCCTTGAGGGAAGAGACCCTGGGAAGCATTTCAGGGGGATATTGTGTAGTTCTTATTTATTTCCATATCTCCTAGAACTTGGGCACTCAGTATGTTTGTTGAATGAAGGGGTCAATAAATGTAAATGGTAAATAATAAACAAATAGCTAACATTTACTGAGTGCCTTTTGAAATGCAATTCTTAGTCCTCCTCCACTGTAATGGTAACTAACATTAACTGAGGGCTTCCTTTAGTAATGTACACTTTTCTTTTAATTTAATCATTCTAATTGCCTTATGAGGAAGTATAATTAGTGTTGCCATTTTAAAGGTAAAGAGACAAGAGGCACATAGAGGTTTGGGAACTCATGCTGGAATTCAAACTCAGCAATCTGACCCTAAACCTGGCCTCTTAACAGTCACACTAAACTGCCTCTCATTATAAGACTTTAGAAAGAGTTTTAGAATGTTTCAGGGGTCCTTTCTTTTAATTTGAAGGCAGGGATTCTGGCTTATCGGACTCTGCTGCAAACTGGCCTAAGTCAATATGTCCATTCAACAGAGATCAGGTTCTTTTTGGTTGGTTTGGGAAGTGTGTCTCCTTCACAGAAAGCTATATTACAGTGAAAGTGAGCTATAGGCTACATTTTCACAAGTAAAAGCATGTATTAGACAGCAAGCATAAAAATCATCATAAATCTCTTCCTTTTAGGCTCTGTGAAATCCCTTCTCTCTGTTCTGGAGGCCCACTGACCATCCTTAAATAAAAAGTTGAGGCCAATACAAGCATAATAACATTCTAATGCCCAAGTTGGCCAGTTTTCTAGCTGTATTAGGTGATAGAATCCCCGTATTGGGGACACAGGACCCTATGGAATTCTGGACCTGGTTCTACCCACAAGTCCTCTTCATACTAAAGACGCTCATGCTGTACTATACGCCGGTCCTATTTTTTGAACATTGCTCACTTTACCAATGAAAAATTCTTTCTAAAACTCCTTATTAACAAATTAATGTTCATTAATGGCTCCTGCTCAGACTTAGACAACATTATTCGAAGTGCTTCCAGTTCCATTCTCTATATTCTGACCACTCCTCAGTGTGAACCCCAAATGAGGGGATGTGAGATGTTAGTAACCACTCTTAGAATATTGATCTCTGTTTAAGCTATGGAAGGGTTATCATCCATCCCTTAGTGGTAGATTAAATTTAACTTAGAAACATATGAGTACATCTCATTATCAGTACTGCAGGGCTTTAAAGTATATCACAAACAATATGACAGCCTTGCTCTGAGGTTGTGAAGAATAGTGGCAAGATTTAAACCTGTGTCAGCTGACTCTGTGGCTCTCGCTGTAGGGGAGGGGCTGAGCATGGGCGTTTCCCAGCTGCTTTAAGGAAGCCTGGCCGCATGTTGGATATTCATTCCTCCAAATTTTATTTCTGAATCTTGAAGGCTAGACCTGGATGGTGAAAGGGCAGGTGTGGGTCCACAAAGATCTGGTGGAGAGGGTGGGGAGAGTTCTGAGCTTTCTTTGCCCACTTGCCCTGAAGCCCTTTATCTCTTCCTCTTTGTGGTAATTGCCAACAGTCTTGAAAGTTGCCTTTTCAGTGCCCCGTGGCAAGACCTGCTGGTGAGGCTGGGGATTGTGCCAGACTTAATTGACTTGTGTTGAAAGTTACAAGAATTGATTCTCCCTTTAATTTTCTCTAAATTAAACACTGCAGAAGGATGAGATGATGGGAAATGACCAAGAGTCTCAAGAACAGGTCATTGTAGTGGTTACTCGTGCTACCTCTCATAGCAGTGGCCTTCGAGAGTGACTCTTACTTTTTTATGTGGAAAACAGAGTTAACGGTAGCCTCAGATAGTTGTGAGGGTCAATGAGATTCTTTATTTAAGTGACTAGCACTAGGCAGGAGCTTAATCGATGTTCCTTTACTTTCCCAGAAATGAGCCTTGGTAGCCTAATGTGGGTTTCAAACCCTCATTCAAATGTCTGGCACATAATAGGTGCTCAGCAAGTATTTGTTCACTGAATGAACCTATCTCAGGCGAGACATGCCATCTGCCTGAACTGAACACATGTGACCCAGAACAAGTTCCACACATTAATATCCGGACATGGGAGATGTGTGGCTTCTGTACAATGAGCTGCCATGAGTAATGGAATTGAGAGAAGCAGGGTGAGGGCTGATGGGAGCCCTCATAGTTCTTGGGATCTGGGCTATGTCTCAGCTTTGACTTCTTTTCAGCTGCTGCTTGGCAGGTGCAGGTTTCAGACTGGGCTCAGGAAGAACAAGAGGCAATGATGGCAAACATAAGGGATTTAATGATGAGGACAAGTTCAAGAGCCCATAGGTGACCTATTCTGGTATGAAACCAGGTGACACTGCTATGGAACAGGGGGCCCTACAGATTTGCACCGAGGGTCCTGGCTCTGAGCTATACCCTCCTGATTTGAACCCAGTCATGGTGCGACCTTGGACCTTGGTCATCTATACAATGGGCATGGTACTGATGATCCTAACTTCATGGCCTTATTGCGTGGAATTGAAATGATAACCAGCCTGCACATTTTCCAACACAGTTATCTAGTAAACATATAAACAAGTATTAGGTGTTATTATTGACCGGAAGGCCACATTCTACCCTGAACTTTACTTATTTCCTGTATGGATCTTGTGGGATGAGCTTGACAGATAAAACTGTTTATCAAATTCTTATCCCATGACTTAGATTTAGAAGAACGGCTGGGCAGGATCCAATTTAACACGTATTTAAATTGCACAGAAAGAAAACATTTGGGTTGGCTTTGGCAGGGTTTTCTTTTTAAAACAGTTTTTTAAAAATTTTTTTACTTTGGGAATGTCAGGGTCTCGAGTGACAGACAGCCTGTGTCTAATGTCTGGGGCTGAGAAAATCTAGTGAGAGTCAGGCCCATGGGGTCAAACTGGCCTTTCAGACAGAGCCTGCCATAGATTTTCTGAGGATTCAGACGATGTAAAGGGGAGTAAACCCATCCCACATTGTAAATTATTTTTTCAAAGAAAAAACAAGGGAGCCAAGAAACAATTTGTCATGATTCTTTTACATCTTGGCTTGGCAAGAATTTAGCAATTTGCCATCCATCCAGCACTGTGGGATTTGGGAGAATTTAAGAGCAACCTGTTTGTTTTTTGTTGAAGTGTAAAATGTGGTTCAATAATGTACTACCCCCTCCCGACCATCAGCAAAGGAACAAAAACTATTGTCTATGTTCCTTGACAGCAAGAGTTGATCTTCAGGCTTTGATTAGGGAAACAGAACGGATGGATCGTCATATAACTTAGCTTTACTAGTCCAGGAGATCATTTGCTAGCATCAGATGGGCTCAGAGGCACTTCTGCAACTTCCGAAGTCTAGTCCCTGCTGACTGTAAGTAAAACCTTATCTGTCTTCAAAATTCAGCACAGATGGTTGAGTACCTCTATTCTCATAGTTCTAGGAGTTGAAAGTACAAAGATGAATAGATGACATGGTTCTTGACGGGGTCTTAGAACTTAATAATGTTGATGATGATGATGATGGAGGAGGAGGAAGAGGAGCAAGAGATGCAGCAGCAGCTGCCGTTCACACAGCACCTGTGCTAGTCACTTTCTGCATCTTTTCTCGTGTAATCATCTCATAACAGCAAATGCCTGCTTGAAGTAGGTTGGTATTTTTAGCCTCATTTATGAGATATGGTAAGGAAAGTTCCCTGATATTAAGCAACCTGTCCAAGTTGCCAAAGAGAACAAGTAGATCAGCTTGGATTGTGCTTTTTCAAGGACTGTACTTGAAACCAGGATGCTACATTGTGCAGTGATTAAAGCCGATATGTAAGGAAATCACTAGCATATAGTGTGGTGTGTGTTCCAGAAGTGTCCAAGGTGCTTTGGAAACACAGATGGCAGAGGCTCACTTTTTACAGGATGTTGGGCATGGTTTTCCAGAGGAGGTGCCACTTGATCTTGATCTGGGAGGTGACTGAGCAAAAGCTTCCACTGGTGAGGAAGGGGGAGTGAAGGCTTTGCCAGCAGAAGGCACAGCTGATGGGAAGTCATGGTACACTGGGGACACAGGGAAGTGATCAGGTTAATTGTAGAGGATGGCACAAATCAGGCTTAGGTGTATAGAATTAGGGGAAATCAAGTTTCTCTAACTGAAACTGCCAAAGTAGTTACAACACTATTATCATTTACCATTTTTTTTTGTTTGTTTGTTTCATTTTATGGTTAGGTTATTGAGAAGGCCTCTTCTCAGGATTATATGTTGTCCACATACATGATTACTAAGAAAGGAAGCCAAGACCATATTTAGACACAAACTGTCCAGTGACAGAAATGATCCTGATACTCTGTCTTGTCACTGCCCTGAGTGGTAGTAATTTACAGCTTGAAGCAGCAGCTGCAGCAGGAAGGAGCCTTTAAAACAGTCAGATCTGTTGGTTAACTTTGGTTAACCCAGAGGTCAAAAGCAGTTTCTGTCTAGCACATTAGATAACTTTTGAAACATTTGAGATATCACAGGTAGCTTTACAGGAACATCCGCACTTGTGATAAAAGGAGTTATTTATGAAGTAGCTGAAGTTTCAAATGTAAAAGAAAAAAAAATGTTCTATAAATTATGAAGACTTTGGTAACAGACGCCAGTTAGATGTTGCTGTCCTTTTTGAGAGGGTTCAACGGAGATCAGCCAGGAATAAACTAGGAAAATACTAACTGGAATTCCACTAGCATTACCTGCTGATCAAAAGTGACAGTCCAAAGAAATGCAAACGACTATCATGGAGAGAGGATTAATGCCTTCAGCCTTCCAATTGGATGTCTTCTGTGTCATGAGTTGCTGTGGAAAACTCTACCAGTGTTTTTCAGCTGATCTACTATTATTTAGAAATAAGTGAAAAAAAAATCATCAGTTGATTCCAAAGACATTATCACAAAGCGTTTAAAATCTATAAGTTTCCTGCCTTGGCTTATCAATGCTAAGAACGAAAGAGGGTACCCTGAAGTGAAAAAGTAGACACCTCAAATTTAGCTGCCTTCTGAATTTTTTTTTTTTTTTTTTTTTTTTTTTACTTTAAAGAGCAATCATTGTTGTATTTAACAACAGAGTACATGCTTTGGGGGAATAATGATTATGTTTTAAAATACCCTTACCTCAAATCCTGGAAGGTTATCATTCTCTAGGATATATGACTAAGTCAAGAAGTATTTTTCTACATGTGTATGGCTGCTGGGAAAATAGAAATTAATTAGGAAGAAAGAAATTGGACTCGGCACTATTTAGATTCTTTTCTTTTTTTCCTTCTTTCCTTCCTTGTCTGCTAGAGTGCATCCAAGACACATGCAGTGGGATATAGTGAACTGCACTAAGAACTGCCCTTGGAATAGCACGTTCTGCCAATGTCATTTCTAGCTGGAGATCTGGAGCAAGTGCTGTCATCCTGCTGAGCCTTGGAGACTGATAAGCACCTACTTTAGCTCCTTACTAAGGCTGTTATCAAGATCAAATGAAGTTCTCTGTATGAGTTCTCTGAACATTTGTAAAGTACCAAGCAGTTGTACAGTGATGAAAGTAAACTCTCTGAGGGCAGGGATTATGTCTTACTTAGGCCCTTTTGTATCCCCATTGCCAAGCACAGGGCCATTTTTTGAATAAAGGAAGCAATAGCCACTTTATCTCATCAATGGCCCAGTTTTTATTACATGCCCAGTGTTTCCTGGCTGAACGTTTTGGTCGATAGGTTTTAGAGCTAGGAGCAAATGATGTGACCTCTCAATTAGGAGATGCCTAATTTTCTGCTTCCTTTACTTGACTGTATGATCCTGGAAGACAAGGGTCATGTCTCTTCCATCTTTCCATCTGTTAGCCACTGAGGCTTATTAGCACAATGTTTTGCATTTGACACTGAGTAAGAAGTATTTACTGGGTGATTTTCAGTGGGCCATGGGCCATCCCTTTGCTGCCATCCCAGGCCTGTTCCTGCTTCCTGTTCTGGATTGAGATTTGAAGCTAGTGCTGAATTTTGGCAGGCTTGCGGGCTTCTTCCACTCTAGGATTATCCAACTGGGTACCAACACTGTTTTAGGTGGACTCTTCCACATTCTGCAAACTGTTTATTACATAATCTCTAATTGTTCACTGGAGAGCCAAGTCACTTTTCTAACTTCTGCAGTTGTTATCAAAGATTTTTTAAAAATCACTTACATACTTACAGTGACCACTTCTTGCCTTCTGTTGCAGGCTGCTTCAGATACCCATCTTGGGCATGGCTGGCTCAGAGAAGTGAGTAACTCTAATCCTGAATAGGGAAAGGGAGAAGCCATATTGGCGGCACAGTTGTAAATTGAAGTCTTAGGTGCTCTTGGAAAGTTGGGGTTACCTGAGCCTCGACACAAGAAAGGTGACAGAAGAAGTTAGCATTCTTGTGGCATGTTTTTTAATGTTTATGTAACACAGATTATAAAGGAAGAACCTGTTAAGTCTGTGAACGTTGACTAATTGCTCTTACCCGTAGTCAGGTAGCAGTTCCTGTTACCTTGGAGCCCATTTAGATAGACATAGTGTTGCTCAGACACCCAGAATGCTCACGGTTGGTCTACTGCAATGTTCTTCTGCTTAAATATTAAGGACCAGTAGCTTCTACTCCTCTCTCCTCCCAAATCCTAACTCCTTTCCCAGGCTCAGGTGGAATTTTATTTCCTTGGGGAAGCCTTCTACGATATCCTCGAGGGCATATATCTGGCTTGGTGCTCTCAGAGCCCCTGGCACCTCCCCTGAGTGATTTTCCCCAGCACCCGCCATCGTTAATGGTACTTAAGGGCCCAGCTATTTTGACCTGCCCTCCACTGTATACTCAGTGCCTTGCATGATGCCTAGCCCTGAGTTGCTCCAGAAATATTGATTGGAGCATAAAATTTCAATAGCCCATAATCTTTTAAAAATTTTTTAAACTTAATTAATTTATTTTTTGTGGTAACATTGGTTAACGACATCCAGTAAGTTTCACCTGTACACTTTAACAGTAAGACACACACACACACACACACACACACACATACACACACACACACACACACACACTGTGTGTTCACCTCCCATAGTTAGATTTATTTCTGTCACCACACATTTGACTCCCTTTACCCTGTCTACCTCCCCGCTCCTCACCCACCCTCTGCCTCTGGTAACCACTAGTCTATAGTCCATGTCCATGAGTCTCTGTTTGTCCTGTTCATCTGTTGCCGTTAGGTTTATATCCCACATATAAGTGATATCATGTAATTTTCAACTTTTTTTGTCTGGCTTATTTTGCTTAGCATGATTATCTCAGAGGTCCATCCATATTGTCGCAAATGGCAGTATTTCACTTCTTCTTATGGCTGAGTAATATTCCATTGTCTATTTGTACCACAGCTTCTTTAGCCAGTCATCTATCATAGGACACTTTGGTTGCTTCCATGTCCTGGCCACTGTGAATAATGCTGCTATGAACATCGATGTGCAAATATTTTTTTGGATATGTCAATAACCCATAATTTTTATAACATCTTTCACTATGCTAGGTTTGAAGTTTTTTGTTTGTTGCTCATTTTTGTTTTATTTTTAAGATTTAGAATTTTATTAAGGTATAAATTTTAGCTTTAATTTCATGTCTTAGAATACCCCAGGTCATTGTCTAAGGAAGAAGGGTTGATTAGCAGAATGCCTGGTCATTCCTTAAAAAAAGGAAATGGTTGCCTTTTCCATTTCATTGTATCTGGTAGGGGTTCTTTAACTTTGCTGCATATTAGAATCATCTGAGGATCTTTTAAAAATTCCAATGCCCAGCTCAGCTTCGAACCAATTAAATCAGATATCTGTGGGCAGAAGCATCTGTGTTTTAAAAGATCCTAGGTGAGTCCAATGTGTAGCAAAGTTAGGAAATGCTGGCGGATAGACTTTTTTTGTTATTTTTATGAAGGTGGTCTATCAGGTAGATAACAAAGGAGGGAAATCCAGAGAAACAAAATTCAAGTAAACAATTTTGGGGAATACATTCTGCAGTCTTTTAGTGAAAGACAATCTCCAGACATAAAGCTATTTTCCAGAATATCAGAAAAATTTTATTCAGAAAAACAATATAGGTTTTAAATCTACTAAGTGGGCTTCTGTGGTGGATTTCAAAGCACATGGAATCAGGTGATCCTGATTTTTGGATTCTGATCGTGTAGCTCTCACCAGCTGTGTGATCTTGAACAAGGAATATTATACCCTCTCTGAGCTGCACATATGAAACTACGGATGCAGGTACCTAGTATGGAGGAGAGCTGTAAAGATGAGAAGTGGTGTCCTTGGAGGATCTAGCACTAACTGATGGCTCCGTTTCCCATTCCCTTTCCTATGTACTTTGAGTTAGTGTATTTGGCTCCCTTTCCTAAACATTTTACCACTAACAGTTCTGTTAGGATCCCTGAGGTTAGAGCAATTCCCTTTCCCCAGTGCTTTCTGAGTTACCAAGGACGATCCAATGCTTTTCTGCACTCATTTTATTGTGAAGGGTAAAAGCGTGAGTGGGAAGGAAAGAGTTAGGAATTGAACTTGAGTGTCCTACAGACAGGAGTGGGTTACAGGCTCTATTCTGATATATCCATCTTTCAGGAAGAATCAGTTGATGATTTTTTATGTCTCTACAGTGATTCATGAGCCCTACAGGGAAGGCAGATTTTCATTCATCTACTCATTCAATGACTATGTGTCAGGTTATACCATTCTCTACTGTAAAGAACCAGAGATCCTTGAGAAAAAAGGCTGATTCCATTGCTGGAGCAGGGAAGGTACAAATTAAGCCTGGAACATTTTGTTTTACTAGAAAGTAAGCAAACATGATTGGTGATGTCAAGAAGATACAGCTTTGGCTGGCCTGGCCAAATGTAGGGCAATTCAAGTGATAACATAAGGACAGTAATGGATTATAATCCATTGAATAATAGAAATCTGTGAGTCTGCTTTGTAATAGCTAGCTAGCTCACTGGATGATATATATGTATATGTGTGTGTGTGTGTGTGTGTGTGTGTGTGTGTGTGCGTGCATCAAAAATTTGGGGGGAAATGAAGGGCTCTTTCTTATAGTGTAATGCCAACTGATAAATGTGAAGGAAGTGGTAGATTTGGAAAGTCACCAGTTTTACAATCCTGTAATTGTTTGGACAAGAATCATCAATGGATGTTAAATCTGGTTGGACAGGAAAGGTTTGATAAGGAACAGGATATTTATATGGTCTTAAAGTGTCTCTCCACATATTGCTTATTGGTTATTAGTGGGTAAATGGTGATTGTACTGTGGAGAAAATGGACAACATCTTGGTCAGGTGATCAGGCTAATATCACCAGTGAGAAATAGACAGATGCGATGTGACATCCAGATGTCCAGATTCAGGTATGTGATTACACTAAGAAGGGCACAGGATCACTTATGTAGTATTCCGGCCAGGATTGCATAAACTGAACCCAATCACGAGGAAATAGCAGACAAGCCCAAGCAAGGAACATTCTGTGAGATAACTGGCCTCTTTTCTTCACAAGCCAATGTTATGAAAGACAAAGGCTGAAGAATTAGCTGACTTAAGGGTGACTAAAGAGATATGACCACTAAATACAATAGTGATCCTGGACTGGGCTTGGTGCTAGAGGGGAAAAAATGCTTTGAGGGACATTTGAGGGCATCTGGAATGGATGAAAATATATATTAATATTAAATTTCCTGAATTTCATCATTTACTTTGGAATATTCTTATTTTTAATTGAGATATAATTGATATATAACATTGTATGAGTTTAAGGTGTAAAAGGTGTTGATTTGATGCATTTACATATTGCAATATGGTTGCCACCATAGTGTTAGCTAATGACAGACACCTCTATCATGTCACATAATTATCATTTCTTTTAAGTCGTAAGAACATTTAAGATGTAGCCTTTTAGCAACTTTGAAGTATATGGTATAATATTGTTGACCATAATCGCTATGTGGTACATTAGACCTTCAGAACTTATTCATATTCTAGCTGCAGGAATATTTTTACTTTTAATTCTGAGGTATTGAGGGGTGAAGGGGCCTGACATATGTGAATACTCGTAAGTGGTTTGGAAAAAATAAGTACTTGCGGAATGATATAGCAGCTGGAGTGAAATGTTGGAAATTGGCAAATTGGGTTAAAAAAAAGAGTATGTGGGAGTTCTCTAGATTATTCTTGAAACCATTCTATAAATTTGAAATAACCGTAAAATGAAAGTTTCAAGAAAACTACTGTGATACAGCAACTAAGTGGAGCCCAGCAATCTGCCACTGCTTTGCTGTCTTCACTTGGACTAGTTACTTAGGATCTCTACTCCTCGGTTCCCTTGCCTTTCAAATAGGGGAAATTACTTTTTTCCTTTTGAGTTGCATGTTTGAAAGATTTTCTAACTGCAAAGAGCTGTAGACATATTTAATGACATCTTAAACACTTTCTCACCTCCAGGGCTGTGTACTCACCTTGATGTTTCAGCCCTTCTGCTTTATATACCTGTTACTTGTGTTGATAACACACCTTCTCCCTCACCGTGCTGTAACTTAATGATACTACTGCTACACTACCATTCATAATAATAATATCTAATACTCGTACTGTACTTTATAGCTTGTATAGTACTTTCTGTGTGCCCGACACTATTCCAATTACTTTATATATATTTTACAGAGGAGAAAACAGAGGCAAGAAGAAACAGAGCTAGGATTCAAACGCAGAGCTGCACCTGTGATACGGGCTAGCAATGGTCCCAGGATTCAAACCCAGGCAGTCTGCTCTCAGTTTATGCTCTCAATTAGAACCTTCTACTGCTTTGAAATCTGTATCATCTGTGCCCAGCATCCTTCCTGGCACAACCTAACACAGACCCAATGAATGTCTGCAGAATGAATAGTGGAGAACAGAGTGTTCTAGTAAGTGCAAGGCTCTGGAAATGGCCCTGGACCTGGCTTTGAATCCTCACTCTGCCTTTACTAGCTACCCTCAGATTCTCTGAACCTCAGTTTCCATGTTTGATAAGAACAATCTTAGCATGGGGGAAGTATGCAATCAATAATCACCATTTTCTTCCTCCTCTTCCTTTGACTTTTTCTACTTATTTTTCATACTGAACATTTCACTGTAGATAGCATTAACACTGCTTTTAAACAGGCATTCTTTCTGATGTGCATCTAGTATGATTTTTGTATACCATTTTTATAGTAATAGTGATGCCTTATTGCAGTTACTTGCTTTCTGTCTCCCCTTAGAATGATTTTCTTGAGGGCAAAGAGTCATGCTACTTTCATCTTTGCATCCTTATTGCCTAGCTCGCTGCACAATGCTGGAAATAGGGCCATTACTAGCCAAAATTGCACTTTAATGACATTTAGAAAAGTCACTCCACTTTCTCTGGCCAGCGGCAGTGCTGCAGGCATCAGGCTTGGTCAGCTGACAACATCTTCCTATGAAGAAAGGGCACCCTTTCCTTGGAGGGCTACAGTTCTGTGCTGGAGGCATAGCTTGGCAAATGTATTTCACCTCTCACTGTTCCCTGCAGTGCTCCACAAAGTAAATGACTGTATGTAACTTCCATGCCTACCGGCTAGGGAAAATGTTTGTTGAGTGAATAAGTGAACAGGCAACATATCCATTCCTGGATTCCTTTTCCTTCTCAGCCATGACTCAGCCAGAGAAGCGATCCCATGGCTGCTTTATATGCTACTCCAGAGCCCAACTATTATCTTCTTGGTCAGAATTTTGAACACTTGGTGAAGCTGCACATGATTTTTCCCTTCCTGAAAATTCTTCTGAGAATAACTCTGAGGATGGTTGCTCCTCTGTAATAGCTTCTGACCAGAAGCCCAATGGAGGCCCAAACCTGGGTTGGGGAACCAGCACCCAATCCCAAATTGCCACTCCCAGGTCGAATAGATTGTCTCTGCATGGATCAGGCTCAGGGCATGCCCCTGTGCTCTGCAGCCTCCATCTGTAAGAGGTATGTAGAAGAACCAGACTCCCCCACCCCTCCCAGTGTGATCTCTAAGTCTGTCCCGGATAGCCACTCTCCCCCAGGGCAGGAAGGGAAAGACTTTCGTTTGGGTAACTGCTGGCACTGGCAGTGCTGATGCCCAGGTTAGAGCTCTGCCTCTTCAGGCTGGAGTTGGAGCCCACTGATCACATTTGCTGAGAACCTTGACCTTGTTGTTTGATTACAGGTAGAGTCATTTCTACTTTTTACTTGTGATTTATGATTATTCTTTTTCAGTTAAAATAATTTTATTTTAAGATTGCAAAATGTTAAAGCACTTGTTATAGAAAAGCTATGGTAATACAAAGAAAAAGAAAATAAAGAATAATCCCACTCAGCCATAACCACTGTAAATGCCTGAGCTGAGACTCTTCCAATCTCTCTCTCTCTCCCTCTCTCTCTCTCTCTCTTTCTCTCTACTTCCCCCCGCTTCCTGCCCAGACAGACGATGTAGCCTCACCTCCCTTTATTCATTACATTTTGGAAAAGATTGGAAATTTAGAGATTATTTGATTTGTGGAAGCAATGAGTGATCTACAAATGTAAAGTATTATTAATATGTTGGGAATGGGGGTGAGATTATACTTTAAGTTCCACAGATATATGCTTCCAGTCTGTCGTTCCTGAAATAAACTTGCTGGAATTTGAGTCTTTCTTTTATGCCAAGCATATAATACACAAAGAACGTACTTCCCAGGAGATTGGCTTAAACCAAGCACGTTATGTTCCATCTTAATGATGAAATACAGATTTCCCATTAAAAGGAAATCTCTTCCTTTCAGAATGTTGAAGATGATACGAAAAAGGGAGGGAGGAAAAAAAAAAAAAAGACTCCCAGCTGGTTAAATTTAGGGCGCTGAAAGAGATCCAGTTGGCAGATAATCCCTGGCCATGGGCCCACAACATTTTCATTTGATTGTGCATTGGATACATTTTCATTCATTTTAAGCCCTTCCCTTTCAGTATTTTGTTCCTTGGAGACAGACAAACTAGAATCAATAGCTCTCTTGGCCTCCATCAAATGGTTTGATTTACTTAAGTGGTCTATTTCGTTATTCCAGCAAGGAGGGGTTTATGTGTTGACGCATTTCCGAGAATGATTGTGCAAAGAAATTCTGAGATTCTAACTTGTCTGTCTTCTCATTGGTAGACTTGTTCTACACTGAAAGATGTTGGTTAAAATGGTGAGTGTGGGACACTGGGAAGAGGACACTCTGGACTGAGTCAGGAGACTTGGCTCCTCACCCAGCTCTGACACTGACATGTGGATTCGGCCTTGGCTAAATCTTCTAATTGCCTTGGACTCGAATTTCTCTCATCTGTAAAGTAGAGATAATCGTCTCTCTTCTCTGCCTTTCCCTCAGGGATGTTGTAAGGGTAAAATGACCTAATCCAGTGGTCCTCAACCACAGTTGCACATTGGAATTACCTGGGGAGGTTGTAAAAAAATACCATTTGCTTGACCTCCACCCAGACCAATTAGATCAGAATCTACGGAACCTGGGCATTGGTAGTGTTTATGTCCCAGGAGATTCTTTGTGCAACCAGGGTTGAAAAGTGTTGAAAATCAAGGAGATAATATATTGGAAAGCCTGAGAATGCAAGTCATAAGAGAAGATTAAAACCATCTACATTAGTATGTTGCCATGTAGTTTTCAAACGGTGTCACACGGAGTGCTAGTAAGGGTCTATGAGACAATGGGTTTCGAACTTTTTTTGACTGTGACCTAAAAAAAGAAAAATCCCAGCCAGTATATCCACACTCAATAACATATAAATGTACTCGGTCCCATGTCCAGTAGTTCCCTTTGTCTGCAGGGGATATGTTCCCAGACCATCAGTGGATGTCTTATACTGCAGGTAGTACTGAACCTACATATACTATGTTTTTTTCTATACATACATGCGATAAAGATTAATTTATAAATTAGGAACAGTAAGAGATTAATAATAAAATAGAACAATTATACCAATGTACTATAATAAAAGTTATGTGAATATGGTCTGTCTTGAAATATCTTATTGTTTTGTACTCACCCATCTTCTTGTGAGAATGTGAGATGATACAGTGCCTTTGTGATGAGTTGGAGTGAGGTGAATGACATGTGTGTTGTGTTGCGGCATTTGGCTACTCCTGACTTTCTGACAATACAGCAGAAGGAAGATCACCTGCTTTGGGTGATCCTGGATCATCAAGTCATGATGGTGTAGATAGCTGGATATCAGGAGCAGAAGATGTTGATGGTTGGGGAAATTTAATATTTTCACACCACAGTTGCTGTGAGTTACTGAAACCACGGAAGCGAAACCGCCAATAAGTGGGGACGACGGTAAATACAACTTTCATGGAACAATGCTTTTCCTTTTTATGTGTGATTCAATCTAATATATTTTTTCTTTTTCTATTCCTTTGCAGTTTAGACCACTCTGTTTTATCTATTTTCTTTTTATGCTGGTGGAGAGCCACAAAACTGATTTGATGATCTGCTAATGAGTGCTGACTTGTAGATTGAAAACCAGAGCTAAAGAGATGGCGTATTTCGAGGAAGCAGGCATCCCTCCAGCCCCTCCCACCCCCCCCCCCCGCCCCCTGACTCTTTGACATTTATTCCCTCTCACTACAGATTGAGTCTGCTGGTGCTCAGGTCTACTTCCTCATCTCCCTCCCACCTACACCTTTACTTGCTGCATGAAACATACCCACCAGTGCTATCCTAGTCCTAACCGTATTTGGTCCTTCATTCAGTGATTTGGAGACTTGCCTTCTCTTCCACATTCTAATCTCTGAAATGGTAGACCTCATACATGATACATTATACTTTATACCTCATAAAGAATTTATGAAACAAACTCAACCCATACTGTCAGTCGAATTACATATAGTTTACTAAAGAGGTTCCTTAGTATAAATATAAGAAATTACAGTTAATTGATAGCTCTAGCTGCAACATGATACTGCTGATAATTTTGGTCTTCCTACTCTAGAGAACTGGGAGCCCCCTCGGCCAAACATAGTGAACAAAATTGTCTTCCTCTTGTTTGGCCCAGATCCTCTTCTTCCCATGCTTTCTAGCGTTGTTCTGAGTAGGTCTGCTTCAGCTACCTGTTCTCAGCTTCTCTCTCTGCACTCATTAAGAGTTTGACCATCACAGCCTAGTGTCATCCTCTATCACGTGTCTTTAGCCCTGGGTTGCTGTTGCTGCTTGTTGCTGGTGTTTGGCTGTGGGCAGGCACCTGAGGCTCATAGTTCTCTCCCAGGATATGCTCTCTAATATGCAACCTAACCAGATACCTGCCAGTTCCTTCTCTCTATTTTATTGCCATGGGAGCTAGAAGGTTTGGGGAGACTTAGGCAAGAAGAGAACATCTCCCAGCTATAAATGTTTCTAAAATTTTCTCTCAGTTCTTTGCCCCAATGTCTGTTTAACCCCATTTTTTTTTGTCTGCTTAGTTTGTGGTATGTTGCCTCTAACTTTGTTTGACAGTGGCACAAAATCAAAATGTATTCAAACTTCAACATATAATAATTAAGCATATTGACTTTTGTTATTCTCACATAATTTCTAGAGCAGTCTATGAAGAGAGGTATTATAATGTCCACTGTATCGAGGGGATAACAGACTCAGAGCAGTGAGGTGACTTATGTGGCTAGTAGGTGTCAGAGGTTGGATTTGAACCCACATCGTTAAAGTCTAAGTCATGGCCTCTTTCTTTCTTCTATGTCAAGGCTCTGTATAACTGTGACAAGTAGACCTTGCTTTCTTAAGGTATAGTTTCCCCAAGGCAGAAGGACTGGTGGAAAGGGTACCCTGATGCCAGGCGTGAACTTGGCAAGCTTTGGGAACCACCACATGCCTGGTTCACAAAGGAGGCAGGTAGGCCTCACCAGACCTGTTGTCCTTCCAAAGACTTACTTTTCAGGATAAACCTTGTCAGAGGCTACCTTGACTGACCAACCTACCAAATCTTTCCTGGCAGTGGGGGCTGAGTCGGGCTGAGAAAGGAATCTTGTGAAAAAATAGATGTACCTTGCCCACCCATGGCCTTCAGGGGTTGTAGGCAGCCCTCTCTCAGACAGCTGTCTGGGTTCCACGGTGATAGGCGTCCTGAGTAAATACTCTGATAGACTAAACACTCGTTGCCTACGTTGGCCCGGGGAGCAACAGTCCCGGGAGCACTCCCAATACAGTCCCCTGTGTGGCAGCCCGGCTTGTTAATCATCACGCTGGCAGGCTGGCCGGGATGGAGATATTTAGTTTGGGGCTTGTGCGTTACCCTGTATGCTAATGCGAGCATTCTTAGAACTGTAATTTCCGTTCTGACTTCCATGGACAGTCCTTATAGAGAACACAGACATAAAACAATTCCTGAAATGTCAGGAAGAAATTGCATCTAATGGATGTACCTCTGCCAAGGAAAACATATTTCAGTTTTAGAGCATTCCCATCCAAACAGGGAAATTTGAAAACTACTCTTGAGTCTACATTGGGGCCTGAGCACTTTTCCATGGCCTTTAAGAAGCTGTAATGCATGCACCAGCTAGCTCTACGGCAGACTCCCCACGGACCAATGTGCCACTTGTGAAGGAGATGGGGGCGGCAGGTGGGAGGTGACAGCTGAAATCTGTGTGAACTGGACTCAGCCAGAAATCCTTTCTGGGGGTCAAAACAAGATTATTTACAATGGAAACAAAAGTACTATATACCATAATGTCCTACCTTAACCTGTTTCAGTGGAGAATATGATCTCCAGTTGGGTCATGAACCCTTGGCCCCTGTGATATCAGACACCAACAACTAAGAAGCATATCCTCCATGCTTTAGCATTGTGCGTTAGGAGGCACACTATCTGTTTTCCAAAATGCTTGTGAACAGATGCCACTTAGAAATAATAATAATAATATACTGATAATACTTGCTACAATTAGGAATGCTTATAATATGCCAGGAATAAGTACTTTACCTCAATTATCTCATTTTAACCCTCTCAATGACACTGCAAGATAGGTATTGCTGTTATCTCTGTTTAACAGAGAAAACTGAAAGCTTGCCCAAGATCACACAGGTAGCACATGGCTAAGCTGGAACTTGAAAATCATGTGTAGACCTGTGTCAGATGATCCACTGGGATAACAAAAAGGCAAAAACAAAAAGGTAGTGTTAGAACTTATAGTTACACATTTTTTATTTCACCCTTTATACATTTCCATTTCATGTATATGTTTTATAAAATATAGTACAATAGTGCAGAGCTATATGTATGTAATTTCTGAATAAATGTGTATATAATGGAGTTTCACAGTCAAATATTTTTTACTCACACATCACACAAATTCGGAGATGACTGCTTTTAACCACTGAGTCCGATTGAAAGGAGAGAGTTTCTCTTTCTGATGAGTAGTGGATATTGGTAATATCCCGGGAAATCTGAGACTTCCTGAGAAAGTCAGCTCTGTGAAAGAAGATACTTTTGTCCGATTTACTCACCACCATATTCCTAACAGTCCTGATGCCTAGTAGGTGCTCACTGGAAGGTGGCTATGAAGTTGGGAGCTGTAGGGGGACATACATAATGAATAGGTTATTGCTATCACATGATAACCCATGATATATTCAGTGTCGTTGCTCTGTGTGAGTAATGAATCGTCTTTCACTAATAATAATGCAGAACTCAGTGTACTGTGCACACGGTGCGATTTCATCAGTTCCTGGACAAGCACAAACCTTTTCACATAATGAAGGTAGGAATAAGGGCTTCAGTCGAAAGGGATTCTGCCAAGTCAGGAGCATGGAGAAGGGAGAGAGGAAAGACAAAATAAATGAAATCAGATCCCAGTTCAGTTTCATAAAGTGCTTTCCACTGATTACCTGTTGCTGTTTACCTGCTCACTAAACTTCTTTCTTATTGCCGACTTTATTGCCTCAGAGGAAAAAAAGAAGGGTTTTACCTGAGCTGAGGTAATGGGGGAAGATTCCAGCAAGGAGGTATGATTTGGAGCTGGCTTTGGATAGGTGAGGAGGAGAATAACCACACTGAATAATGTCTAGTGTACAAACCTGAACTTGTTTAATTCTGTGATTCGGCCTGGTTTTATACCAATTTTATAAATGAAGAAACTGAGGCTTGGTGTGGGGAAGCAGCTTGCCCAAGCTCACGGAGCAGGTGTTTTGATTATGGTGCTATTCTCTTTCTGCCGCACTCCACCTTGGGCTAGACAGCATTCTAAGAACGTGCCTGGAGTCTTAGCTACTGCTAGAATTCTCGGTGCTCAGGGCTTAGTGATTCACTCCTTCAGTGCCCTGTCTGGTTCTCTCACAACTGGAAAGATTTCACATCATTTTTAGAAGTGCTTAAGTTTCTCAAAAAGGATAGCCTGAGAATTTGAGGACCTTAGTAATTTTCTCCTTTTGGAATGCCCCAGTCCAGCTAGTACCCTAACTTGTACAGATCAAGGAAAATTGGTCATGTGTGTGTGTGTGTGTTGGGGTGGTGGTGATGAATGTTTTCATTTTTCATTAGACATTCTTTGTAAGTGTACTTATTTTTCCTGAGCAGGTCCAGTTGTTTTGACCTTTGTCTTGTAAATATCTCAAAGGTGCCTTCTTTATTATCAGAATCTCTTGGACTGCTTGGAGCTGTCTCCGAACTCGGCAGCCCGTCAGAATCATTTGAGGCTCTTCTTAAACACACAGAAAGCCCTGCCAGCCTCCAGAGATTCTGGTGAAGATTTAGGGCACGTCTCCCAAGGTTATGGTAGCGGCAGACATCACAAGTGAATTCGAGGGCAGCCAGGTTTGTGAACCAGTGGGCTATCTTACACTTCTAAAGGAAATAATGAGAGATGCCTGTGGAGGTTAAATAATTCTGAAACCAGACTGAAGGAAGCAGAAAATGACACTGAAATTTTATCAAAGCTATGAACTTGGTTGGGGGAGATCACCATTCATCATGCGGAAGGATGATGAGAATACAACCAAAAGCCTTCGTTGAACGAACAGTAAACTACATTGGATTTACTGGCGAGTCTGAGCATCTCCAAGATACTATGCAAAATAAAGTCCCAAACTTTGCATCCCTTCTGAGCAGGAAGTTCTCTCTTGAGTATTCTGCTGAACTTTTTGAGTTAGAAATAGAAGGAACCCAGTGAGAGCCAATAAGTAAGTGACTTATTGTCTTTGTCATTAGCAATAAAATAGTATGTTTCACCTTCTCGGAGGTTACAAGAAGCCATGGAAAAGAGGACAGTTAACTACCGGGTTTCTTTGCCCTGATCTTATCTATCATTTGGGTGTTCAGAGAATCTGGTAGGTGGCTGTTAGGCTTGTTTTATTATGTAAGAAATCTTTTTAGAGCACAGCTCTTTGGCAAATGCTCCAGGCACCATGCACTACTGAAATGGACAAAGTCTCTTGGGGGCTGACATTCTTGTGCTAAAGGTGGACAGAAACAAGTAGATGAAATAAATAGATGAAATATTAAAAAAGATCATGTAAAAAATAAAGATCATGTCAGTGATTGATAAGGGAGAGTAGAGAATGTAACAGGGTAATGGAGGGGGACTGGGTGTCTCTGAGGGGGGACACCTTTGAATGGAGGCCTGACTGGCAAGGCAAGTGCCTCCAAAGAACAGAGAGTGGCCCAGGCAAGAAGAATATGTGGAGGAGGATGTCTCAGGAAGCTCCTGAAAGTGATGCTCTTGGCTCTACCTTACACAGCCTCTCTGAGGCCCTGGGAGGAACTTTAGCCATTTTGCACTTGTCGTTTTCTTAAACACAAACCTCCTCCACCTGACCACCCCTGGGTACATAAGCTTTAGAGCCCACAGAACCTAGATCTGCCCCTGGGAATGTAAAGTATGACAGTGCTGAAGTAAGGATGAATTTGGTTGAACCTAATGAAAAAAAGAAAAGAAAGATGGTGTGGAGAGAGCTATGCTCAAGGTGGAATGTGGTGCTGGATTCATTTATTTATTCTTCACTAGTTTATTCATTCATCCAACATTAATTCATTGAGTAACAGGTACTGGCAACCAAAGAAATAAAGTCTCTGTCTTAAAGGAGCTTCTATTCTAGAGGAGAGGAACAGAAAATAAATACATATAAATTGTGTCAGTTGGCAATGGTGAAAGCACCAGGCCAAGGGGGATGCAGTGTGTGTGTGTCTGTGTGCGCGCGTGTGCGTTTGCGTATGTGTGCGTGTGTGTGCATGGGGGAAGGGAGGTGGCAGGGTTCCCTGTTTTATAAGGGGTGGGCAAGGAAGACCTCTCTCAAAGTTCCCATTTGAACTGAGATATACAAGAGGCAAGAGAATTGCCTATATGGGGAAAGAATATTCCAGGCAGTGGAAAAGCAAATACAAAGACCCCAAAGCAGGAACATGCTTAGTCTTTTTGAGGAAGGTCCTACACAGAAGAAAGCAGGGTTAGGTAATGGAGGCCCCAGGTAAGGAATTTGGGTTCTATTCTAAGAGCAGCCTTAGAGAGGATAGCCTTCCAAATCCAGTGCTTTAGAAGTCTAGGGAAGGAGGGGACATTGCCCATCCCAGGCTTCAGAGCTGACTTCTAGTTGGCCCTGGAAGGATCCAGTAGGGTAGGCAGAGCACAGCATAAAGAAAAGGCCAAGCAGGAAACCACAGCAGGAGCCCAGGTATGAAACTGTGAAAAGGAGACATGTAGGTTGGCCAGGTGACAGGTGAGCACCTGTATGTAGAACAGGTGACCAGAGATGGAGTTCTACGTGGGAGAGCACTGGGGGTGAGGTTACAAAGGCAGGATTTGCTTGTCTCATGGAGAACCTTGAAGCTAGGCTAGGAAATCTGAGGTTTATAATATGGATTCCTGGATGCCACAAGTAGAACATTGGTGACTCCAAACTTTCTGTCTAGGGATGTTTTGGAGATAGCCCTCTGGTCGGAGATAGAGGTGATCCAAAAGGGTAGAGGATTTGTCTTAATCTAGCAAGCAAAAGTTTTTCCCAGATTGTATGTTTATTTGAGGGTGGCTTTAGGGGAGGTGTGGTGGTAAAGATTTGAGGTTGTGCCCTTAAACTACATCACATAGCAACCACATTGTTTTTACTTGAATGACTTCTTATTTAGGTTTACTAAGAGGTTGGGGGGCAATGAAAATTATGGGGCTTAACCCTCGGCTCTGTTTTGGGAGAATGAAAATTACATAGTGAAAGCCGTGATGTAGGAAGGTTAACAAGAGTAAATGTGAGGAGGCATTCATTCATTCATTCAGTGATTGTTTATTGAGTGGTCCGACATGCTAAGCGGCAGAAAGGAACTTGCGTATTCCTGAGTTCAAACCCTATTTCAACCACTTACTAGTTGTGTGACCTTGGACAGGTTTTTATTTCTTCTCCTAGAATCTCAGTTTTCTTACCTGTAAAATAACAGTATCTACCTTAGTGGTGGTTGTGATTAGAGATCATGTGTATACACTGCCTAGACCAGGGCTTGGCACCTACTAGGGCCGAATAAATGCTGACTCTACTGGGTCGCAGTAGGTGAGAGACACTGAAGGCAGGAAGTGGTTACTATGGCAGCACAGATTTGCCACAACAAAGGCCTTCATTTGGGTGAGGATGGGGCTGTAGAGCAGGGGATAATTTTGAAAGGCTTCAAAGAACCCCTTAAATATAATTGGGGACCCGAAGGAGAGGGTAGATTTAAAGATAACATGAAGGTTTTCAGCACAGAGAATATGGAACTATTTAAGGGAAAAAACAAAAAGGTAACTGGGAAGAAAGTAGACCAGGGAAGAAGTCACAGTTTAGGTTGAATTTGAGGTAGTAGCTAATTGGAGATAGTCTCCAGACTTGGGGAGATGCATTAGATCTCAGGAGTGAAACCTGAGCTAAGCAATGGGTTTAGTATAATCATTGTGACAATACTAGTCAGTGTATGAATTTGGTTGCTAAAACGAAGACGCCTAGTAACAGCGGCTTATACAAGAGAAGTCAGAGCATATGCTGTTCAGGGCTTTTCAGTTTCTCGTGGCTCCACCTTTACTGATTGTCTTCCTCATTCCCATTGGCCGAGATGGCTTTACCAGCATGCCTACATTTTATTCAGAGGGAAGGGGAAATGGGGGTAAATGGAGGGCGCACACCCACTTCTTAGATTGCATTGGCCAAACTTGGTATATAGTCATACCTAGCTGCAAGGGAAGCTAAGAAATGTAGTCTTTCTTCTAGAAAGCCAGATTTCTTCTAGCTATAATTCTATTATGATGGAAGAGGTGTTCAGGGCAGCTAGCAGTCTCTGCCACAAGCAGAATTAAATAGAGACCTGAGAGTGAGTGAGAGCATAAAGAAAAAGGGTGAGACTTGGGGTAATGATTTGTACTTTAGTAAGATTGTTATGGCAATGGAAGGGACCTAAGAAATTAACGAAAAACATGGAGGATAGAACAGCAAGCAAAGCAGTCTGCTGTAGGTTGTGGGATGGAATAGTTGACAGCTGTGTGGGATCCTGAAGAGTCCAAGGGAATTGGATTTGTGATTAGTAAGTCCCTGGAGAAGGCTCTCAGTAGTAGGTGGTGAGGGGCAGGCAAGAGGTACAGCTTGGACAAGTGGAGGCAGTGGGTGTGGGTCATGCTGTGGAGGCTTGGCAGTCAGAAGGACCTCGGAAGAGGGTGGAAACCTAGGGGCCAGCCAGGTTAAGTGAAATTAAGTTCACATGTCTGAAGGGATTTACGGATATTAATTTTACTTTTTTTTTAAATTGGGAAGAGGCTTTTAAAGAAAAAAGAAAAACCCTCTTAACTGAAAAAGAGCTAATGCTTTTAGGGAGTTTGCTAATGTAGGCATAAATTTTTTTTCTTTGGCAGCTTTTTTTCTCTCCCATCTCCTTCAGATAATCTTATCTCAATTTTGAATCAGAAATCTTATTTATAGCTTTTCTAAAGAGAATTATTTCATTGGGGGCATATTCTGTGCCCTTTGGACTTATTTTCTTTTTAAAAACAGATAAGTTATCCCTCCTTTTTCTTGGGAGAGACGGTTAAAATATTAATTTAAAAATAGTCATTATGACCTGAAAGGGGGGTGTAAATCAAAGTAGGAGAAATAAATTCAGCTGGCTTCCTGTTCTTTGTGTTTCTTTCTTTTCTTTTTTGGAGGGAAACTAAAAACGACAAAATTCCGTCTTTCTCTCAGGACTAGAAGAGAACTTAGCATAGCTTACGTCCTTAACCAACCTGTAATAAAATGGGGAATTGTGTAGTCTTCTCATGCTCCTTCCTGCACCTGCTACCGCCCCTTCCCTCTGCCATATCTGATTTAGATGAACAGCCTGGCATTCAAGGCTCTGAGACAAAGCTGGACGTAGGTACTTTTAATAGCTAGAGTAATTGTAGTTACTACTGTCTGCATGCCTACTATGTGCATGACATTGTGTCATGGGCTTATACACTTCCTCACAGCAGTCTCATTTCTTATTGTCATTCCAATTTCAACAATAAGGAAACTGTGGCTCAGAGGAACTCTCAACAAAAAAGGCAACTGAGCCTAATTTTGAAGACCATCTGGGTCTTAGGCCTGTGAACTTCGCCTTTACTTGTAGCTACAAAGATGAGATGGTGTCTGAAGCTTCTTCAAGCTTTAGCATCCACTGGACCTTAGGAAAAGGGACTGTCACTGATATTCCAAAGGCACAGAGGGCAATCAAAATGAGGCCCTGAGTAAATTTCTATCTCTGGATAAACACCTTCTGCCTCACTCTGGCAGGTTGGCTGGTCCACCTAGGCTCAATCACTGCCAGCATCAGAAAGGCAAAGCTTATTCCTAAAGGGGCCCAGAAGTCACTGATCAACAGAGCTCAGCCCTCAAGAAGCTAGAGAAGAAAGTGGATATAACCAGGGCCCAAGAAGGACTAGTCTCAGATTTTTACCCAAAGCCCAAAATCTAACTCATAGAGCTGCCTAAGAGTGGGTGAGTTAATACAGGTAAAGTGCTTAATATAGTATCTCACGCATAGTATACATTCAACAAACGTTGGCTATAATTTATTTTCAGATGTGCCCAAGGCAGTGGCCCAAATTCTACCTTAATTCCCTTAACTACCACAAATTCATTATATCTGAGGAGTCCTGTATTACTGTCATTTACTTCCCTTGTGAATTGCTCATAAACATCCAGATACTTGTGGAAAAAACATGTAGAACCACACCTTCACTGGGAATTTGTAAAACTCATTTTCAAACATTTAAAAAGTAATATAAGGCTGTGGTAAAAGAATTCAAACCTGACTGAAGAGCATAAAGAAGTAAGTCTTCCTCTTCCCTTAATTCCCCATTTCATTTCTTAAAGGTCAAAATAGTTACTATTTTCTTGTGTGTCCTTCCAGAACATTTAAAAATGCATATGCAAATGTAGTGAAGTTGGAAAACACTATGTCTGAGGTGTGCTAAGAAAGCATAATGTCTTTTTCATTAATCAGCTAGTCTTCCTCGGCACTGCCTTCTTTGCGGGTGGATTGGGGCATTGGAGGCAGGAAACAGACTTGGAGGTAAGCAAGCCCCAGCCTCTGACCTCTCAGTGTCCTCTGCGTTGGGCTCGGTGGGGCCAGTCTTTGCACTGGTATCTTTGAAGAAGTTTGTGGCATTTCTATTGGTGGAAGGCTCACCCAGATTATATGTTATGACACACGTGGCAAACTGTCTTCTGTCACCACTGGCTCCTGTTACATTTTTCTGAGAGTCAAGGACAGCCTTGGCATGCACTTTTGCAGCTTGAGTATGCCAGAGTTACTGTGTTGTCACGATTTCACGTCTCTGCAGGGCCTTTGGCCATGGTAGTCCCCCTGCCCTCCAAGAGTTCCTAGCAGGAAGTACAGTTCATGCTCTGAGCGACATTTGCTTTCACTTTAGCATACATAATTCATACACACATACACACGTTTCAGCTCATTGTGGTGGGTGAGGGTCCATGATGCCCACAGTCATAGTATTTCTCCTCATACTTCCCCAAAGGCGGAAGAGTGGGAACTCCCCTTACATATTAGCTTCATCCTGCTCTACTCCTCCCATCTCCTGAGGTTATAGTAGTGGAATGGTTGCTGGGAGAGAAATGAAAAGCACATCGGTTACATATCTTCAGAACATCATGTTCACTGCATGGATCAGCTTGTCTGTCTGTCAATTGGTCCAGCCATTTGTTCATTCATCTAACTTCTTTCTACAAAGTGTTCTGTAACTTGCTTTTTCACTGATCACTATCCCTTGATGATTATTTCCATTACAGCCCATACAATAGTACCTTAACCTTTCTAACAGCTATTTAGAATTGAGTTGTATGGCCTTATCAAAATTTACTTCCTCATTTTCTTATTGATTGACAGATTATTTATGGTTATGCAAGTATGTATGAAAAACACTTCATGCTCTCTGCCCATATTTCTTTCATCTTCCTCTGTAAATTCCTTTACTTGTCACTTAGTACACAAGCAGTAGTATGCCAGTTAAGAGCTTCTCTTTCCTCGTGAGTCTCCCAGCCGCTGCCCATTCCCCCTAAACTCGCAGTCCTTTGCTTGACAATTTTGACAACAGCAGTATGGGTTGTAGTTTCAGGGGGAAGGAGCAGTAGCAAAGGCATATGAGTGGTCAAAGTTGTTTCTTAAGTGCATGTTCTGAGTCCCAAGAAAGAGAAGCACACTTTCAGAAAGGATCAGCATTTCTTCTTCTTTTCCCAGAGGAAAGGAAGGAAAGTAGAATTATATGGCTGATTAGGATAAACCCGAATATGGTAGCTTTCACAATCTGAAGTTTTATTCTCTTATGTAATATGGGTCTAGAAGAAAGTGGCAGTGCAAGGCTCATATGATGGCTTCATGAAGTCATCCGGCTCCTTCTGTCTTCTGCTTTATCTATATGTATGCTGCACACATCACACATAGTTTCCATCCTCAGGATCATAACATGGCTGCTGGAGCTTCATCTATCACAACACATTCCAGGCAGGGAAAGATAGAAGGGTAAAGGACAAATGAAGCATGTGTCAACATTCTACCCTTTTAGGAGCTTTCATGACATCCTACATAACACTTACCTTTATATCTCATTGTCCTGAACTTGGTCACATGGCCACACCTAGCTGCACTGGGGTTCTCTTAGGAATAGGGGAAGAGTTGATATAGGGTAGGCAGCTAGCAGTCTCTGTCTCATGTGGTTTGATCCATGGCTTGGATTTCGCATTGCACCAAGTGCTGACATACACAGAATATAGTTGCTGCTCAGAGAAGAGATGTGAAATAGCTTATCTCTTTGCCTTACCCCATCATCTGGATTTCTGCCTCCTTTCTTCTCATAATTTCATCATGAATTGTTGCTCCCTGAATGATCAGAGAACTCCAGTGTAGCACTTGGCCATAATGTGGAAGCCTATCACATGTTTAAAGTTCCTTATTCCCAAGCTTCACTTAAAAACTTACATATTCTGTGTGTTTTCTTTGCTGGGCACAGTTAAGCAGTTAATTTGCTAACTGAATCAATACAAACTGAGGAGCTAGGAGTTGATAGTTTACCATTCCAACTCCAGCTTATATTGCCCTCTTTACTCTTCCAAATTCTTACCCTCAAACCATGCTGAATCCCCTTCCTTGGATTTATTGTATCCTTTAATAAGTTGGACACTTGGATAAGCAACCCCTTCTGCCTGAAGTGTCCTCCTCATCACCCTTGTCTAGCCCAATTCCTAGCTAATTTTAAATGACCCAATTCAAATATCACTCTGCAAGAAACCTTTTCTAATTCCTTGGCTTTAATACCCTCCCCTCCAAGCTCACAGAGTCCCTCGAGTGCTCTGCTGTCACAGTTTATCACACTGCAACATCAGCGTTAATGTATGAGCCTATCTACTCTCACTAGACACTGAGGTCCTTGAGAGCGGGGCAGAGAATTTATTGCTCAGCCTCTTATGTCTAGAAGAATCCTTGTTACTGTTTGGCGAATGAATGAATAGCAACATTCAGTACTTGGACCCAGAGAGAGAGAGACAGAGGGAGAAAGTAAGAATTTCCCTGATGGAGAGGTCTTTTGGTGATGGGAGACCTTCACACAGACATATCATGTTGAGGGTATCTTCCTATTTCATCAAGGCATAAAGCATGCCTGGAATTGCTGCTGTATTAAACTTCCTAATTGAGGCTCTGTGGTCAAGATTGTCAAGGGAGAAGGTCTTAGTTTGTGCAGCTGAAGGGATTCATGAGACCCTATCAACCACTCGAATAAAATACTGGGCTTTCTATAATGGTTTATTTTTGAATAGGAACAGGTCTTTGGCACTAATCCTGTTTGAATCCTGGAGCTCTGTTTAGCAGAAAGATGAGCTGGAGACCTCAAGTTACATTTGTTGTTAAAGTTTGACCAGACACTTGGTGTAAGTGTGTGTCATGCATGACTTTGCTTAAGTAATTAACATTCCTGTCAAGGCTTCTTAAAAGGGTCCTGTGTTATAGAGCCCCTCAAAAACACTGGTTTAAACCTTTGAACTCCTAGCCTTTCCATTTATTGCCAATTACTGATATGCTTAAGTTTCATTTTTCTAAAAAATACAAAAAAGGATTAGGTCTTCTAGGAGAAATGTTTATTATTAGGAGAATCGAGCTTGGAAAATGAGGCAGTTTCTAAATAAAGAGGTAAATGTAGAAGTGGTATTAGAGAATGTGTTGGGAAAAAAGTCTAAAAATACTTTTAAGTCAGGAAAAGGGAAGAATTAATGTGAATATGACATCAGCTTTTAAATATTTTAGGGACTGTCAGACACCTAAGCAATTTTATGCACCTGAGGGCCAAAATAGCATTTGATTACTCTTTTCTTTCTTCTCTCTTTCTTCTTTTCCTTTTCCTTTCTTTCTCTCTCTATCCTTCCCTTCTTTTTTGTTTTTCGTTCATTCTTTCCTTGTAACTCCTATTAGGTGTCTTTAAGATTATAAGGTTTGTGAGAGTAGGAGAGGGCTCTAACTTATTAATAGAAATCCTCTTGAATGAAGAAAGGAAGAAATGGTTGCTTATAATATGCCAAGCACTGGGAATACCAAGATGAAAGACATAATCTAGAAAGGAAAAACAACAAAAAGTTCAATGCAATGCAGAGACATAAGTACATGGAGATGTATGCACTGGGGCTGCTAAGGAAGCAGAAGAGTGCAGGGTCCACTGCAAGCTACAGACGGAGGAAGGAGACGGGGTGGGGCGGGGCAAAAAAAAAGACTCTCTAAAGTCGGTGATGACTTACCTGAGCTGAATAATGATCAGTTGTCAAGGAGATAGGTGCATGGGAAGTGCTTCAGGTGGGACCCGACATGAGCAAAGGCCTGGAGGTGAGAGCATTATGACGTAGGCTGTGATCCCAAACTATCTCTGTGCTACCTATGGGAACGTCCAGGTGGGGGTGGTGGGAGATGGTGCCAGGAGAGGTCAATGGGGCCACACAATATATAAGTGAAAGAATGCAGTTCTGTCTGGATTTGGTGAAACATGTAATGGATTTTAAGCAGGAAGCTTTAAAGGTGCATTTGAGGAGAAAAATAAAATTCAGAAGCTATTCATGAGGCCAAATAAGATGGTAAAATAAAACTAGATGAAGACCAAAACTCAGATATGATATGGATAGGATTCAGAGAGGGGATGGATTTAAGAAATATGAGGAACTTGGTGCTCGATCACCTTGGCTGACTGGGTAGAAAATGGTGCCATGTATACCAGACAGTGAGTTTCTCAATGGTAGATGCCATTTGTTATCTTTATACCTTTAATGCCTAGATTAGTATTTGGTACCTAATAAAATTTTAATTTTATGTTTGTTTAATGATTGCTTTAATTGATTACCTAATTATTCCAACCTACATATCATATGTGTCAAAGAGTACCAGTTGCTTCCCAATATCCATTTCTCTTTTAGAAAATGAACTCAGATTTATAGCTCTGTATATTGGCCTCTAGCATTTCCCAGTCACTTTTACAGCTAGGTGGTCATGTGATTCAGTTTTAGCCAATGAGATCCAAATAAAAGTGCTATTTGGAGCTTCAAGAAAGTCTTATAGAAAAGGAGGAAGCTGTGTCTTTTTCAAGAAGAGGAGGAAACACTCTTCCATGTTCCCCTTTTTTTCCTTCCTATTGTCTAGAATGCAGATTCAGTGTCTGGCGTAACAGCGTCCATCTTTTTAAGGATGGTGGAGCAGTAAGGTAGATGGAATCTGGGTTCCTTCTGTAAAAACTAACATAACAGTCTGAATTCAATTTATTCATTCCACTTGTTCTCCATCAAATATTTGTGAAAGTCTTATTTTATGTCTAGTGCTAGGCCAGGAGCAGGAGAATCAAAAATAGATAAATCGCCTTCCTTATCTCATAAGGAACTTACAGTTGATTTTCGAGGGTCTGAGAGAAGAATTTCTTTCCCTTATTTCTGAAGTGATGAAGATCAACTCGTGAATTTTATCAGTTTGTATGAAATTAGTAGAGCTGTTCAGAGAAAGCCCACACTATCAGCCATTCGGCACCCATTTTGATTGTTCGCCCCTGTGGTGTGATTAACATATGGTGGTCTGATTTCAGTTATGATTCTTGGTTTCGGGATGTGTACTGGAGCATTTCACCTACTGTGTCTGAGCACCTCGCTGTTCAGGCTACAGGCATGGTTTGAAGATTTGACAACTTTTTAAAAACTGGGGATGAGTGTCTCAGCTAGGCAGGAGGAGGCTCACAGTTGAAAACCTAGGGAAGAGGTTCATTAAGGGTTTATTTAGGTGTTAACTTTGTGTTCAAATTTCCACATGTCTTTATGTCCCAAATGGTACAAGGAAATAGAAAGTTATGTAGTACTAATTGTACTATTTCTTTAGCACTTTTCAATACGCCACGCTCTTTATATACCATCAATTGTTTCATTCTAAAAACTCCATGAAGTATCATTATCTCTATTTAACAGATGAAAAAACTGAGATTAGGAGAAGTTAAGAAATCTCAGGTCTTTGTAACTCCAAAGCTCCCCAACTGAACTCTCCTGCTTTCTTCGGTGACTTTAAATGTACACACTTATAACCTGTCTCTGGTGAGGCTGGACAGAAAGGGTTAGACTTTCTCAGCACTAGCTTATAAGCAAGAGTGGCCAGTGCTGGCTGGTTATGATTATAAATAGTGTTGTCATTGGAAACCAGTAACAGTGTTCCTGCATTTAACATTTTCCCAGACATTACATTTGTTTAGGAAAACACCCAACTTGTTAAACCTATCTGAGCAAACTAACCACAATTTGTAATATTTTTTTTTTTTAAGAAGAAAAAGCAACTCTGAGTTTCTGAAAGCCCATAAAGGCAATGTGAGGACTCTTTGCCCGAGGGACTTCCATTGTTACACGTCAGAGCCTCTGAGAACTAGAAGTGTTTAGAGAGATTATTTTATGCTATTATACTGTTATTGCCTCATTTATTATAATCTCCATGACTTAGTCTGTTCAGTCAGCTACAACAAAATACCATAAACTGGGTGGCTTATAAAACAACAGAATTTTATCTTTCACAGTTCTGGAGGCTACAAGTCCAAGGTTAAGGCAATGGCAATTTCAGTGTCTGGGGAGAGCCTGCTTCCTAATGACCATCTTTTCGCTGTAACCTTACATTTTGGAAGAGGCTACTTAGCTCTCTGGGGTTTCCTTTATAAGGGCACTAATCCCAATCACCTAATCACCCCAAAAGGCTTTACCTACTAATATCATCATACTGAGTATGAAATTTTAACACATAAATTTTGGGGAAACACAAATATTCAGTCCATGGCACCCAGAGTTCTGCTTCAGTTTTGAAGAGATCATTTGCATATTAAAGAGGATAGTCTCTTTTTAGAGACTTTTGGGTTTGAAATTCATTACAAATTAACAAATTCAGCTTGAGCTCTAGAACTAAATATGGTAGGCAGTAGTCGTGGCTTTATGAATGAATATCACAAGGGATTTAGAGTTTGACAGATCTAGATTCTAATTCCATCTTCCCCACAAATCAGCTGTGTGACTTGGAACAAGTCACTCAACCTCTCAGCCTCAGTTTATTCCTCTTTGGAGGTATGACTATTACTGACATTAACCCCTCATAGGCTTGCTAGAAGGACTAAGTCATATATTGTAGGTAGAGCTTGAGTGCAGTGCCTGTCACCCATGACCAGTAATCATTATGATCTTTATGCTCTCACTTAAGGTCTCAGGTGTGGAACAAACAAGGTAGCTGGACAGACTAAATGCTCAGTGGTTGGAGACACCACTCCATTGGTTCAGTTACCCAGAACTGTTGAAGCAACACCTGCAATCCCCTTCATTGAACGTTAGTTGTGCTGCCAAGATATGCTTCCTGGGCCTTAAGCGTGTACTTCCCTCAGGGACTGCACGGCATGCCCTAGCTCAGCGTGTTGGCAGGCTCACGACCGTGGCTTTTCATGAGAACAACCTGTTCTACCCTGAAGTCTTTTGAGTTTTGCAGAGGGATAAACAAATGTCTAGGTTTGTAAAATTTCCTGCTAGGTAATCCGGTATGGAGGTATGACCTATCTGAAGACTTCCAAAACTTGTCCGAGGTAAATTTTTAGTTTGGAAGAAGCTAAGGAAAGGCGGAATGAGTCTCTGTTGGTGTCATGCCCAAATCCCACACCCTCAACTCACACTCTCACTTCTGAGTGACACTTCTGGCCTCTCTCAACCAAATGCTCCTAAACTTAGAGGCTCTTCTCTCTCTCTCTCTCTCTCTCTCTCTCTCTCTCTCTCTCTCTCTCTCTCTCTTTCTGTCTCTCTCTGTCTCTCTGTCTCTCTGTCTCTCTCTTTGTCTCTCTCTGTCTCTCTCTCTCTCTGTCTCTCTCTCTCTCTCTCTGTCTCTCTCTCTCTCTCTCTGTCTCTCTCTCTATCTTTTTTGCAATCAGTTACTTTTTCTATTTGCCTCTGAACACCTCTTAAATAAAATAGCATTATTTTAATTGGTCAAATTTTGGTTTCCATTTCAAGTGAGGGAATTGGCATTGCATACTGTCAGACTAATCTCCTTAACTGGAGAATGACCAATCATTGAACTAGTTGGTCTGAAAGGTGCTTAATTCAGATCTATTTCCTGTGCCAGATGATATCAACTTTCCGGAAGGCCTTTTTCAATAACCTTTATTTTCCCCATTTTCATGGTTACATTCTACTTTGATTAGGTACTGCCTCATCAAACTGGATTCCCTCAGCTCTATGAAATTTTAGTTATTTGGCCCAAGCAAGATTGAGATTTTCTCAAATTATTCCCTAAGGGGTCTTGCTATGATTTAGTAGAAGCTCAACCTAAATGAATTACTACAAGTGAAGAGTTTAGAATAGTGCTTGGTACATATAACCACTCAAAAACATTAGCAATTGTGGTTGTTGTTACTAGTCTATTATTTTATGAAACCTGTTGGATATAATTATTTATGTCCTGTATCCAGTTTTGGGAATTAGTATAAGTAGTTTCCATGTCTTCTTCCAAAGATAAATATAGTTCCCTTTAACAATTCCTATCAGTTTGCCTCTTCTCATTTTCTCCCATGGTCATCAACACCATTGTATTCAGCTCTGTTTTTCCAGCACTTATTACAGTACCTGACATGTGCAAGATGTTTAGTAAGCATTGAACTAATCTAATAGGACCTGCCCTTGTCCTAAAACTACCATTTCCTATTTGTGTAACTTTATCATTAATGTGGGTGATAAAATCAGTTTTTCTCTCTGGACTTCAGCTTCCTCATTCAAACACGAGAAGGGGAGTTTGGACTAGAAGAGGTCCTGAGTCTCTCCTGACTCTGACACTTCATGATCCCCTGTGGCATTTGGGTTCCCCTGGCTGGTGCTATAACATGTGATGAGTAACCATTGATGTGAAGGTGAGGTATAATTTTATACTTTTTTTTTTTTAATCCTGAAAAATGAAATCTCTTTAGGCAGAAATCTCTAAGAAGTTTTTCTTACACCTAATGTATAAATTCATTATGCTTTGTACTATTTAGGCCTTTAGAAATTGGTAGGGATATATATGTATATAACTATATGCATGTATTCTATATATACTTCTACATCTGTTTATAATTTACAAGTAGATGGTAAGAATTTTTATGTCAGATCAAAGATATTAGATGATTAAGTTATATTCAACCTAGTAATTCGCTTTTATGAATCTGTTTAGGGAAGTGGCCTAGGACATAGATAACTTATGGGCAATGTTATTTATAACAATCTTATAATACTAAAAAACCAGATACAAAATAAGTGCTCAGCAATAGAGGAATGATTATATAAATTTTTAATATGCATAAAATAGAATATTAAATGAAGAAGCCATACACAAAGATATTTTGTTTAATCTCAGCTATTTAAAACAGTGTGTGGAAAAGGAGAGGAAATAACCCTAAATGATGAGAGTGATTATTTCTAGATAGTGGGATTATGCAATATTTTATTCTTATTTACACTTCTCTTTCTAAATTTTCTTAAGTATTATTATTTTTTTCTTATGAGAAATCTAAAATATAGAAACCTTATCTAAATATAGAACCTTATCAAAATACCTAAATATTTACATATTTATTTAGGAATTTAAGTATTTAGGCATTTAGATAAATCTTAATCTATAAATATTCCTGTAATGAATGCTGAAAACACCAGTGCCCATTTCTTTGCTGCACTGGAAATACCACGTCAGAAAAGAGTGAGATGAACTGACTGTCCCGTTGCCGAGTTTATTGTACACACCCACTGGTTTCATGCTTGGCAGCGGGATCTTCTCTGAAAGGTGCTAACTGTAGCTTCCAGTGAACTGCCTGGCTGGGATCCATGTTCACTGCATTGTGGTTACAGATGGAAAGAGAGGTCACCCTGTAAATCGTTCTGCTGGTGACTACGGAAGCACAGCCAGTGCAGTATATCCAAGTCTGCAAGAATTTACTCAACAGACTTTAGTGTTTACAGAAGGTAGTGCAGTCTCGGGAAATGATAAAATGAATGAATAATTTCCCATCATGTGTTTTGTGACGAGAAGTGTTAAATAGGAGCTTTCTTGGAATCCTTGAATGATAGAGTTATCAGAGAACCTTTCACATCACTTTACTTCGAATCTTGGATTCTTTTAGCCTCCAGGCGGAGAATTCTTGATCAGAGCCATCCAGACTACTGTGGCTTGGGCACTTTCTGGTTGTGTGACCTTAGACAATTTCCTCATTCACTCAAGAAATATTTACTGAGTTGCTGCTTCGTGCCAGGCTCTGTGCCATGTGCTGGGAATAAAATAATGAACAAGATGAAGGACCTACACTTAAGAAGTTTAATAGTCTCAGGGGCAGAGGGAGATACAGACAAGTTATTTCACTTGTTTGGCAACTCCCGTTTTTGTCACCTGTGCATTAAATTCTGCTGTTCCTCGTGGTTTGGTCCCAGTTTGGACTTCTCTGACATTCCACAACCTCATGTGAGAGTTTCATCCTCTGCTATCACTCCAGGTACTATCTATTGTTGACTTCCCATCTCTGTGTCCAGTCTGGGTTGCTCTTCTGAGCTAGACTCATAGAGCCAGCTGTTAGCTCTCCTTGGGAGTCTAAGAAACGTCTAAAACTCAGCTTATCCAAAATTGAGTTTGATGTCATGTTCTCTCACCTGCCCACCCAAACTGGTTTCTCTCCTATGTTTCCTGTCTCCGTGAATAGCACTGTTGTCCATCCAGTGTCCAAACCAGAAAACTCTACTCCTTTATTTTTTTGCCTGTCACCCACATCTAATGATCCATCTAGTTCTGTTGCTTCTCCCTCCTATGAAGATATCTTTCATTTTGGTCCCCTTCTCTTTACCCTAACTCCTGCTTCTTTTCTTCAGGTGTCCTTGCCCTCAGTTATTTCTTCACAGTCCAGACAATTAATCTTTCTTCACATAACTCTAATGACCTCATCCCTCTGCGCAGCACCCTCTTCCTGGCTGCCCACTGCCCTCGGTATAAGATTTAGTCTCTGGCATGGACCTGCTGACTGCTCCAGTCTCGTTGCCTGTACCCTTTTCATTTAAATCTTGAAGCTTCAGTCACCCCTTCCTTTCACTTATCTGGACCACTCCATTTTATTCTTTTGATCTAGGGCCAGGTGTTGCTTCCTCTAGAAAATCTTCCCCAAATTCCCAAGTTTGGGTGGGCATCCCCGTTCCCTGTTACCACAGTCCTGTCCACCATCCATCCCTCTCCTTCATTGCTTTTAGGGCACTGCTTGGACTGTTTCTCTCACTAGAAGACTACGGGCCCCATGAGGGCAGGGTCCATCACATTCTGTATTTCTACAGTCTAGCTCCAAAATAGTTAATGGTGGGTACTTAATGTTGATTAATTTTTTTTTATTTCTCCATATCATACTAATATGGATATAAAGATAAAGTCAAAATAATAACAACAGAACAATTGTTTGGTTTTCTTGGTCCTACTTTGGCCCAAACCCTGGACGTAACTTTTTTTATTTTAGGAGATTCTCCAGTCTCTCTGGCAAACTGGCCTTGGGTAGTCCACTCCACTGATTTCATAGGTCCTGCCTGGATGTGACAAAGCCCTAAAATCAGCCACACCTCAAACTGGCATAAAGTTAAGCATACATGGAACTGCTGTGTAAGATTCTGATCAGAAAGAGAGGAGCGCCATAATAATAACATTCGTTGAGACCTCCTTGTATGCAAAACACCATTCCAACTGCTTTACATGAATTAATTTGATCCTTGCAACAGTTCTGTGAGGTAAGTGGTAAGATTATTCCCATTGTACAGAGGAGAACACTGAGGTCTAGAGAAGTTAAGTAACCTGTCACAGGGCACAGAGCAGAGAGTGGTGGAAACAACTCTGAAAGTCTGATTCCAGGGTTTACACCCTTAGCCACCTGCTTCCCCACGCTGAGCTCTAAAAGACCTTTAGCTCTGACCTTCTGTGTTTCTCTGATTCTCTAAAGCAGAAGTTGTTTCTGGGCAATAAGGCGTTCACTATTGTGGATCTTCTCCCTCCAACACGATCCCTGGTTGCCCTTGGATCCAACCAGTCTAGGTGGGGGTCAGTTCTTCTCTGAAAACCTTGTGTTGCCCTATCCTTACTTCTTGCATAGATGTTCATGTTCTTCATGAGAGGCAAAATCACATAGTAGTTAAAAAGTAGACCATGGATTCAGACTATCTAGGCTCAAACCCCAGCTCCGTAACTTAGTAGGCATATGGGCTTTGGCAAATTAGTTAACCCTCTACCCCTATACCTCACTTTCCTCTTCTATAAAATGAGGTTAATAATATTATGTAATCCACAGGATGTTTTTGGGATTAAGGGAGTTAATATATGTAACAAACTTAAAACAGGGCTTGATATCTAATAAGCATTTAATTTGCATTAGTATTTTCATAATTTAGAATAATCTTATTACTATTTATTCAAACTGATATTAGGATGCTTTGATTATGAAGTAAATACTAGGATGGCTCTACTACTGTTTGTGAAAACTATCTGTAGAAATCTATCAGTTCTTTCATTATCAGCTCTAAAAACATATATATTTTATCCAGGGAGATAAAAAGAAATCATCTGCAAAATCCCACATGAAAGATTTTCATAAATCTTGTAAAAGTTGGGTCAAATTTCAAGTTCACTGCTTAGGTTGATTTAAAGCCCTTCACTGTGAACATTGTAATGAGAGTGCTTATAAAGTGAGAGTCAGGAATGGTTTGACTGGTGGTATGTGTGTGCGTGGTCACAGCTTTCTGTCTACCTGATGGCTGTAAGAGAAGTTAGCTCAAGGAAAGCATGCAGATGATAAAGCCCTTGTCTTTGGTCTTGATCATGCCAACAGTTGGAGGGCAATATACTATGTGACCTTGGATTCTTTGTCCTCAGCCTGGCATTCGTGGGCCACACCCCATGTCCTGATCAAACCCACCTTGTAATCTGTACCATTCCACTCTTACCCTTTCTTCCACCTAGAATTTTCTCACTTCAATAAGACCTCAACCTGTATGAGTCTCAAGGCCCAGATTAAAACCCATTTCCTTCCCGAAGCTTGTCTGAGCCTCTCAACCTGCTGTGTTCTCTTCCTTTTTTTTTTTTTTTTTTTTTTTTTTTTGCACTAAGCCTACTTCTCTTATGCATATTTTCACTTTCTAACTTTGGTGTAATTATAGGGAACTTCTCTCTAGCCTGGGCTTTCAAATACATTCTTTTATTTAACTCTTAAAACAACCTGGGGAGGTTTTATCATCCTTACTTTTCTGATGAAGAACTCCAGGCTCAGAGAGGTTAAGTGATTTGCTCAAAGACACAAAGCCAAGTCAGACTCCAATTCTGGTATTCTTTTTTCTGCCTTAGCCTCCCTCTTCGAATTCATGTGCATGTCTTACTCCATTTCATACCCCCTGAAATACCTAGCACAGCTTTAGGCTCAATGAATTTCTTTATTCATTATTCAAATTATGTTTATTGAACATATGAAATGTTACTTAGGGCTTGGGCCCTAGCATTAAACAAATATATATGTTTATGGAAGGAAAGAAGACAATGATGTAATAACATTTGCATTTTACTTTGTTAAGTGGGTTTCACAGGGTTCACAATCTCAAATGCCAACAGGGCAGGTAGGTGGTTGAGTTGAGAAGGTTGGATATAACCCATAACTAACTGGACATCAAGACTCTGTCTAAATGAGGTGACTACTACTCAACTCCAGCCAATTGTTGCCATGTTGCAACGTGGGCCAGATTTTCAATTTTTTTTTTTTTCAGAAAAACTGGAAATCTAGGCTGATCTATAAATTTCTTTATATTAAATGTTGGCAACTAATTTATTTTATTTTTTTTTTAAAAAAAGACTGAACAGCTGAACAACACATGACTGACTGGTGGCTACCACTTACCGCCTTGAAATGCTGAGTATCGAGCTGACCACACAGCCCACGGTGCCCACACTTCCAAGGCAGGGAGCCAGTGCGAGGAAGGGCCAGGTCCCTCTCTTCTCCTTTTCCTTCCTCATTAGTCAGGACGCAGGCCTTGCTCACCTGCAGGCCTGCCTGGTTTTGCAGCAATCACTCTCCCTCCTTACCTCCTGCCCTTTGGCCTGTTGAAGGTGATGACTGTCCTGTCTTCTCTTCAGAAATCCCTGACACTGGATCTTGCTCTCTAATTTAGCTCCTTGTCTTTATTGTGATGAATGAGGCTGAGCAGATGACAAGCAGAGATCACTGGGCAGAAGATCAAACACTACCTCTGGGCTGCCTGGAGCATATTTATGACTTTGCCGCTTTGGGAAGTTCCACCCATGATAATACAGTGCCTGCAGAGAGTGAACTTCTACCCCCTGGATACCCCTACTCTGTCCCAGGGGGAAAAGAGAGATTTATACAGGGGCTACTAAAGGATGACCTCTGAAAACAGAATCAATGACAACCTGTTTGGAATTTTCTGTGGCTGGAGCACTTCATAAAAATAGGGTCCAAAGTAAAGGACCTGTGGAGTCATTTCAGCCTTCTTATTCAGTGACTGCAAAGTGGTATCTATACTTGTTTAAAGTATTAATAGAGATGGTTATACTAAGAGACTCTTGCTTTGATAAAGCATATAGTCCCCAATATTGCAGCACAGGGTTTCTTGAAATATGATTTGAGGAGTGTTAGCAATAGATATGCTAGATGTTTGTTAAAAATATTAATTCCTCTCAGATCTAGAAATGGGGTCTGGAAATATGGCATTTTACCAAGTATCTCAGGAGACTCTTATGTGTGTAAAGTTGGGAAGCTTTGACTAATGGTAATAATAATAGTGATGAGCACTGAGCCACAAGTGTTCTACGTGCTGTATATTTATTCCTTATAACATGGCTATGAGGTACCTGTTTCTCAAAAGCTAAATAGATATTATCATTTATAACTGAAATTTTGAATGCCACCTAGATGAACATTTTTTTAAATTTTCAATTTTATGTTTAACTTATATATAAAACTCATGCATTTAATTAATCCACTAAATTCACAATTTCATGGATATTGTATCTTAAGTAAAGGCTAAATTTCTTTGAGTGAAAATAGTGAATCAGTTTAAAAGGAAATATTAAAACTGATAATAAAAACTGTCAAGGTAGAATGTGAGTAATTGAAGTTTGTAAAGTATTGAGATAAATAAGAAAAATCTCTGTACTGAGCCAGAGGTCTTGACGTTAAATCTAGAATCAAATCTTTACTGTGTGCCCTGGAGTAAACCTCTTTGCCTCTCTGAGCATTAGCTTCATTCTCAGGAAAACAGAAATATTTAACCAACTCTCCGGGTCTGTGCTGAAGAGTATATGAGAAAACAGAAATAAACGAGCATAAAATAGGTGGTCAAGAAAAATTATTGAATAGGAATATTATTTGAATTCTTTCAAAAATACCAAGTATGAGTCTTTAATGTGGACATTACTTGAATCTTTCTAAGAATGTATTAGAAATATACACTCTTATTTTCTCACGTCCTTTTCCTAGCTTTGTCTTCTCCACACTTACTAAATAGCTTAAGAAGAGAGCACTGAACTGGGAGTCTGAAGACTTGGGTTCTAGTTCCGGCTCTGCTTCTGGCTATCTCTGCGAACTCCAACAAGACATTTTGTCTCGCGGTACCTCAGTTTTTTGATCTATAAAGTAGATTTGCACTAGCAGGCTTCCATGGTTTCTTCCAAACTCAACATTCTATTTGCACCAGAGAGAGCTGTTTCTTATCTATAGTGAATGGAGAACAGTCAGAGCATAGATTAAATATCATTTTAGCCCAGTGGGTGATTTGGCAAAACTGCTCTACAGTGGCCCAAATTCCTGGTTTCATTTTTTCACGTTCTTTTGGTGGTGCTAATGAACAGTAAAATCAAATGCCTGGCAGAAGGAAGTGGAAAAAAGAAGACTCTGGAGTAAGGAATCTGGATTTCCCACAAGCTAGAAATATCTTTCAAATAAAAAAAAGTTAATTATGTGTTTACAATATGATAATTTGACAATGTTGTATATCTTGTTAATGGAATCATGCTAGGATTGGACTAGGGAGTGATTCATAAATTAGGTTGTCTCTCTGTTTCTTCCTGCCTCAGAAATAGCAATGAAATCTAGATTTTTTTTAAAGTAAAAGATCTTCAGTCTTTAAAAAATGAATTTATATTTGAGATAGCATAATTAGCTGCCTGGGTAAGTGCTCTGAAATGAACTTTTTTGGGGTCAGCTGTCTACCAGTTAAGCAGTTATGCAAAATTCTTTTTATTTCATGCCCGGAAGTATGAAACAGAAAAATCATGGGATGCTGAAATTGCTGAACACACACGAAGTGGTGCCACAGTGTCCCCACCCTGTGCCAAAGCAAATTTCTGTGCATTATGTAATTTCTCCCTGGCTTTGCGATCCCACGATCCTGTCTGAGGTTGATGCTGTGTAATCTGCTGGGGCAGTATTCCATCAGGCATTTCCTTGGTGAGTGAAATCTTGTCAATATTAGGGAACTGTGAATGGGATCAGGAAAGAGGCTTGCATCATTTCAGCCCACATCCAGCATCTTGCCATCTTCCAAAATTCAAGGTGAAAATTGTTTAAACAAATAATGTTTAATTAGCTGAAGCATAAATCACGACTTGCAAGGGTACTTCTTTCATTTGGAAACTATTTTTGATTATCCACTGGGCTCAAAGAGCTCCAGAATTTGAAAAAAAAAAAAAAAAAGTTTTGTGTATCGTTTCTAAAACAAAGTATAATAGAGTTTTTCCTTCAGGGAATTAACAGTCCTTTGGAGAGCCAAACACACATTCATAAATTATATAACAGCACACAGGAAAACTGGATAATCCTGCAATGCACTAGTGGTGGAGTAGACAAAAGGTAATGTCATGGAATGTGAGTCCTGGTTGAATGACCTAATCCTTTCACCTTCCCGATGACAAAACTGAAGTGCAGAGAAGTGAAAAAACAAAATAAAACAACAACAACAAAAAAAACAGACTCAAGGAAATAGCCAGAATGGAGTGAGTTGGAGTTTGGATGCAGATATCCAAATGCCCTTTGATTCTGCTTCCTTTTGCTCTAACATTGTTTAAGTATGAAATTAGTGATTTCAGAAAGCTACAGACACTCAGAAAAAAAAATGATCCACTTTAAAAACTGGAGTTCCAGTATTGCTTCAGGAAATGCATAGAAACAGGGAGATACAATTTGACTTAATAAACGCAACACACACACCTCTCTAGTCCAATGGTAACATGGTGCCATTAACTGGAGATACGCTATTGTCAAACTATGGTGCCAGAAAACCATCATTGACTTTTTACCTTTTGGGAGAAATTTCTAGCATGAAGAGAATCTAGATCCCTGGTTTCTCAATGTTTTCTATTTTCCTCTTCCTTTTGTCAGCCATTTGGTTTTAATTTTCATTAGGTTGGGGGAAGAAAGTAAAACAAAATTAGTAAGTCAGCTGCCATTGCTCAGGTTTGGAAAATTGTCTGTCTTTACTGACTTTCCTCATCAGTAAAATGGAGATGGTAATAGTAATGACCTTGTAGAACTGTCTCAGGAATCAAAAGAGTTCATAGAGCTTAGAACAGTGCCACGCACATGGCAAATGCTATGGCATTCTTCACTGTCTTCATCATCTCCACCATCATAAACCACGTGGTTCTACATTGCTTGTCCCTGCCCTCAGGCTACACGGTTGCAGTATTCACACTCTACCAAAATTTTCGCCTCTTTTGTAGAAGGAAAATATTTATATCTTCTTTTTCATATCTTAGATCTTAATAAGAATGCTTAAGTTCATCCTCCTGAGAAACTGCCAGCGTTGTTGCTGATGACTGTCCTGAACAGATTTTCATACCAGTTAGCATGAGGAGTGCCTTAAGGATCATCGGTTGTTTTTTCACATACAGATGAGAACACTGAGGTTTGGAGAAGTTATTTGTCTGTCTATGGTGCATGTACACCAGAGGTTATCTTTAGCCCAGCTAAGGTTACAATCAAGAATCGTGACTTTTATCCCATACCACTTCCTTTATTTCTGCATTGAGGGAGGGGAAATGGAAATATAAGACATGCTTCATAGAGATAGTCGATGCTGGCTTTTTGAAAGTATCACCATACTGACCTGTTGAAAGGGTGGAAAACCTGTGTTTATTTTGTGATAAGGGAGACTATTACCTTCAAAGAAGAGAAAGGGCAAAGTTATGATACTCATGTGAAAAATGGTTCCTTGAATGCAGGGACTTGATCAGATTGTGTAAGGATCAAAACATAATAATTTAGACTTAGTGAAAATAACTATGTGAGAGAGTGATGGAGAGGAAACAGTCACTTCATGCTATCTAGAGAAATGTTGATCCATCTGATGTTTATTGAATGTGTTTTTCAGGAAGTTATTTACAACTTTTCTCTTCCTGGGCAAGAATTTTTCTGGAATAGTGAATTCATGTTGATGAAGATAATGGAATAGTAAAGTTATATTAATCTGGGCAGTCAGCTGTATGATATAGATAATTTTGGTTGCAACAAATAATTTTACATTTTTTACATATAAATGCCGGATCATTTATATATTTATATGAATGATCTGGCTTTATATGTATTCATATATATATATGAATGATCTGGCGCATATATATATATATATATATATATATATATATATATATATATATTTGATGTTAACCTTATCGTAAAACACCTTCGCAGTAATATCTGGGCACTGTGACCACCCACACTGACCATTCCTGCAAGATTAGATAGTTCGAATTTAATGGTTGCAGACCCCGGTGGTACTATATTAATAAATATCACAACACAAAAAAGATGATGTGCTCAAAAGAGTTCAACTGTAGAGAATTTAATGACGGTACTGCTAATGACGGTGGAAAAAGTTAAGTAAGGGATTCACAGGAGTGGTAAGTTCCCTACGAACTGGCAGGTAGAAGATACCCTTATCACTCTCAGGCCCAAAGGATAAGGGAAGAGAATGATGTGATTGGAGCTCAGTGAGACTGGAGCCATAGAAGGGAGGCAACCTAACAGAAGCTGACCATGGCCTTAAAAGAATGGACCTACTGCCCAGTTGTCAATAAAACAGGAAGAGTGGGTGGTGGGAGCAGGCAGGGTAGCAGCCTATAAACTTGACCACTTTCTTCCTGCCCTGTCTTCTGTTGCTCCCTCCTGTTGGTTGAACACAACCAGAAGCTAGCGGGCCTGGGGCTCTAGGTGACATGTCCGTGGAGATCATCCTTGGGGCACAGAGCTAGGCAAAGAATGCCCGAATGGCCCCGACAGGGCAAAGGACAAAAGACCAGAAGAAATAGTATGCAGCAGTTAGAAGTAATGAAAGAGATATGCTCATAATGACATGGATGAATCTGAAAGTATAATGTTGGGTTGAAAAGGTAAGAAACAAAGAAATCTAAAACACAATTCTAGTTACAAAAACTAAAAATACATACACGAAACAACAATGCACATTCACAAGAGTCTTTGGGAACAAAATCATATACATCAGATGCTGCGGGATGGCTGTATATGGTAGAGAAAAGGAATGTGGATGAAAGGGAGTAAGCAGAACAATGAGAGAGGAGTCTTTCATGGACCAGTGCTGATAATATGGCATGAATGAGGAGGAAGATTACCTCAATCCTCTGCATCAAAGATCTACCATTTTTGCAAAAATAAAAAATATAGTTGGCATTAATTTCTCTGTTATAAGGATAAGGCAGCTAAGGCCTAAGGGATTTGAGGAACCAGCCTGAGGTTAGGAAGGTAGTAGGAGATCACTCAAGAAAATGAGAGGCCAGGGACATCCTTGATGTAGACCCTCTGTTCAGGTACACTGCCACACTCCACCTCTGTGAGACATTCGATCCACACAATACAGAGTGGTTTACAACCTGTGTGAATTCATATCACAGATGTTCATTTTTGTGTTCCTTCCTGGTGACTGGTGAGCAACTTCTCCAAATACTAACATCCCATTTTTGGAGTTTGAGGACTTACTTTAGAAAAGTACCGTGATTGGCCTTATACCTATCATTAGCCAAAGCTTCTGTAAATGGCATCATTTGGGAGGTAAGGTAATTGTCAGGTTGGGCCTGAGCAGACCCAGACCTCTGCTCGTATCTTCAAGGTCACTTTCACTCCTGCCCTTTTCCATCTGTTAAAAGGCGTCTCACTTGGTTTATGTTAAGCTTAGAAATGGGATTCGGGTTTTCCAGAAGGGATGGATGGTCTCAGTGTCCTGGCTCTGGAAGGGAAGGAGGTAGACATGGCCTTAGCCACTCTGGGAATCTGTATAAGGGGGCCAAGGAGCACTCATCCCTCAAAGGATGCTTGTTTCTGGGACCAGAGTACTGTTTGCCCACAAACAATCCCCCCGCCTGCCTGGAGAGCTTCCCAGGCAAGGTTTTCAAAAGAGGGCAATTATGGGAATGACAGACAAGGCTTTTGATTCTTGGAATTATTAGAAGAAAATCCACACACTTGTCTGGATCGCTTATGCTGCCAAATCAGAGAAATCTGAATCAGTTCAATGTAATTAATAACAACAATAGTGACAGTAATTATAAAATCTATCATGATTGTTTATTCATGTGTTCTATGGGAGGCACAGTGCTGACGGCTGATGTGCATGGTCTCATTTCATCCTCATGACAGCTTTTTTACTGATGGGGAGACCAAAGTCAAATAGATTAAGCTGCTGGCTGAGCCCAGAATGCAGTCAGAAGATGACTCAGGTCCCACAGCCTCCCCTGCCTCTGCACTGTCCTCACAGGGATTCTGCCCCAGCTTCAGCAGTCTAGTCTGTCCTGGGGCCTGGGCTGGGGCTGGAAGCCCAGAGGAGGTGGAAGCCTAGAGAAGACTGAAGCCCAGATAGGGCTAAGTAAAACTTACCCAAGACTGGGATCAATGTTTGTCTTAAAGGCAGGGTTTTCTTGCTGGGGTTGGGCTTCTGGTTTGTTTCTAGAGAGCAGAGGTCCCTGGCACAGAAGTGGGGGTTCTTGGGCTGTCAAAGTCAGTCCAAATTCATTTTCCTTACTCTGGTGCTCTTCACGAGTGGTCCACCCAGTTGGAGTCACACATTTTCTTCCTTGGCAACGAATGCCTGAAAGGGAATTAAAGCCTATTTTGCCCAAATTGTTTTCAGTATTTGTTCTTGCTACCTCTCTTTTGGTTTTCTCTTTTAAATAATGTTTTGTCCTAGTAGCAAATAATACCAAAAGTAAAAATAATTAAATACATTATGATCATCATCATAATCATCATGATCATCATGATCATCATGATAATAATAATAAAAATAATCAATGACAGGCACTGTTCAAAATTGCTTTAGGTAGACGATCTCATTTGATCCTCTGCATAACCTTGTAAGTTATGATCTCCATTTGGTAGATGATGAAACTGAAACTTAGAAAGGTTAGGAAACTAGTTCAAGGTTACACAGCTAGAATATTGAGGATCAGGGAACAGAACTGTATTCTGTTTTTCTTCAAAGCCCAGGATACTTTTTGCTTGACCACATTGCCTATAAAATGAAGATGGTAATAACAGTTGCCCTGCTTGCTTTGCAAGCCTGTGGTGAGGATCAAATGAGACAGTAATTGGGAAAGCACTTTGAAAATTGCAAAGCACTATATAAATATATGGTATTATTCTAATGTATCACTGGCCTACAGAAACACTGCTCAAACATTTCATTTAGAGGAAGACACACCAGACCATTATTCAATAAGATAACACCACATGTGATCCTTTTATCATTTGAAGAATGTTTATGAAGTCCACAAAACCAAAGCCATTAGGAAGGTTTTGTTTTCTGGGTAGGCTCAGTAAACTTGGAGCAAGCTCAAGAAATCTTTAAATAGCCAGGAAGTTAAACCGAAGAGACTGCTTTAAGTGTCAGAGAATTAAATGTCCTTTCACAGACTCTGGAAGCTTAAAATATATGCTTTTGATAAATTAGACTGTTCCTAAGGAGTTGCTTTCAAAGATTTGAATCTGATTCCCATTGCAACTAAAGAGAGTTATAATAAGAATACAAAATAATAACAGAATTACCATCAGTGGCATAGTATGAAGCTTGTTGGCTATCCAATCAGACTTCCTGGTTAACCAGAGATGTAACCTGGGCAGATTATTTCATCTCTGCCTTAGTGTTCTTTTTAAAGTATCTATCTATCTATCTATCTATCTATCTATCTATCTATCTATCTATCTATCTATCTGTTTGTTTATTTGTAATTGTATTTATAGGGGTGCCATAGGTTAATAATATTATATAAGTTTCAAGTGTACCATTCTATAATATGTCATTTGTATACTGTGTTGTGTGCTCATCACCCAAAGTCTAGTCTCCCTCCATCACCCACTTTACTCTCTTCATCCTCCCCCCAACACCTCTTTCCTTCTGATGATCACTCTTGTCTGTGTTTCTGAGTTTGTTTGTTTTGTTTGTTTGTTGCTTTCATATCCCACATATGAGTGAAATCATATCATTCTTTTTCCTTTTCCATATTTTGCTTAGCATCTTAGGATCCATCCATCCATGTTGTTACAGATGGCAATACTTCATCTTTTCTTATGGCTGAGTAGTATTCTATTGTATATATGCACCGCATCTTCTTTATCCAATCATCCATCAAAGGACAGTTAGGTTGTGTCTTAGTGTTCTTACTGGTAAAATGGGAATAATAATAGTACCTACCTTGTAAGGCTGTTGTGGTGATTAAATAAGTAATCGGAACAATGCCCGATGCATAATAAGCATGCAATATAAGTTACCTCATGCTATTATTATGATTTATTAAGCACATAAAATATGAACAAAAATGAAGAGAACTTTAAAGATACTTAAGATATTCAGCTGTAATAATTGAGAGACTCCAATGTGTCTGGTATTAAGCTCCATACTTTTCATATATTATTGTTTTAATCATCATAACAAACATCAGCAAGAGATTTTATCACACACACACACACACACACACACCCCACCTTCATTTTACACATATGGAAAACTGAGGTCCGGAGGATACTGTATGAGAATCTGAATTGCTTTCTAAAGTTTTTTATTCTTTGCCACTTACCCAAACTACCAAAGCCTGGCAGCTTGTATGTAGCAAGTCTTCTGCTTCTGGATCTAATCGATTGATATTGGCAATTAGGAGAAGGACTGTCCAGTGTCCCAAGCTCTGCCCACACTACTCAGCAATGGGCAACAAGGGGAAGGAAAACCCCTTTAGAAGCAATGGCTGAAAAAGTTGAGGTTGGTCTTTCCACACCTTTTCAGGGTTCTGAATTCTATCTGTGGTTATACTCCCCACTTAGGGCTATTCTTGAAGCTGCTTTAAACCAGATCGTAAGGTCTTAGAAATATTCAGTAGGGTAGGAGTGTGGGGCTGGTACTTAGCAATCCATCAAGATTTCCAACTGGGTTGATTTAGGATGATAGTATAACAGACCACCACTTTAAAACTTCATTTAGCTCCCCCCATTGTCCAAAAGAAAAATGTTCTGATTCTTCAAAATTATGGTAGAGTGGAATCAGTTTGGCCTTTGAGGTCCAGCAGATCCAGATCTGCATCCTGGCTCTGTCATCAACTCGCTGCATGATTTTGAGCAAAGAGTAATTTCTCAGAGCTAATGTTTACCTCATCTACTATATAATGCCAGGTTATTGTAAAGATCAAATAAGATACAAAGGGTTGCAAAGCTCCCCACCCTGTGTGGCTCACAGTAGGTGATTACTAAACTTTAGTTCTTTTCCTTTTCTCTTAGCAAGCCACAGATATTGTTTTCTAAACAGGTCTTGGTCTACTTATTAATAAATTCTCTTTCTATGTACCCTATAGTTTAAAGACCAAGTTGAAACATGCCATTCCCAAATTTGTTACAGAAATGAGATCATTTTTGTGGAATCACCTGGCTTAATTCCTGGGACAAAATAAGCTCTAAATAAGGTGGAATGAATGAATGTAGCCAAATGATAGGAGAAGGGGGCGGGTAGTAGGGACATTTTCTCCAAAGAGGTCCCCAGATTGCCCTGGGAACTTCAAATTCAGGGAAGCCTATAATGGGGGTGGGAATGGGAGGAAGGCATCTGATAAATTAGGGATAGCTCTAGGGCTCTAGGACCTATATACTGCTGTCCCCTCCCCTTCTAAGTATTTGCCCTATTCTCTGCCCCCAAACCAGTCACATTTAAAACTTGTTGTTTGTCTATCCTTGAAAGGGTGCCACGTGGAATAGGATTAAATTAAGTGTATAGTGATAGCTCTGTGGTTCAAACAGAGAATTGTTCCTGGCTAATTCTGCATTGGATACTAGTCCTCTAAATGTCATTAGGATGTTGGAGCTAGCTGCTTCTGTTGACTTCTTGTTGACTCTCTTTGCATCAAAGAGTTCCTATGCAGAGGGCCATTTAGGTTCATGCAAACTTCATAAGTTGGGAGATTCATGGAAATGCAGCCTCTCCTGGAATTGCATTTAGGATCCAGACTTAAAGTGTATTTTTATGCTGATATTTCTTTTGGTCCTTTTCCATGTGTTGGATAGCTGGAAATGGACAGCTAAACAGTAGGAGGTCTCTTTGTTTTCTGTAGGAACACATCTTATATCTGACATTGTCAGCTGATTAACTGTTCCACCTAAGTGAGTTTTCCAACTAACTGAAGCATTCCCCATTAAATGCCAAATAGTTTGCTGTTTAATGGAAGTCTTCCTTAATGGATTGTCTACATACCTGTCTTCCTAAAGAGAGCTACCTTTTTCATAATAATGCATAGTCATCATTATGAGTTATTGTATGGTGCTGCCATAGAGTACATACCCACCGTCTGTTGAACTCTAGATTAATTGCCCCAAGCTGTTAAGGTGTTTTTTCAGCTCTTGGGTCTCCACTCTTTTTCCTCAGAGTACTTTCTAGTTATCTACCTCCATCTCCTTTCCTGGTCTCAATTTGTTGTGTCTAGTCAACTCTGGACTGGGAAATCTGATAACTAAGCTTCTGAAAAGTGTATATAAACAGCTTCTGAGTGAAGACCTTTTAGTTTTTCCAAGGAGTGAGAGCTTCAGTGCATAAATCTAGGTTGGCTCACCAAAACAGAAGGAGACCTTACTCAGACCGTATTTTGCCAGATATTTGTTTACTTAGTCTATCGAACTTGAGTTACAGACATCCAATCCAAATGTTGACTGGGACCTCCAAGTTACTGCTACATAAATGGTTCCTTAAAGTGGAACTTATAAGAACTTCCAAAAATTTATTCAATCTTTTCTTATTTACTGTCAGACACTGAGCTACGCATTGGCTGTCTAGACAGACATAGTCTCTGGCCTTGGGATGCTGAGCATCTAGGTGGGAAAATATATAGAAATAGATAAACTTGAAAAAACAGAATAAAGTGGTGTATAAAGGTTCTGAATAGCTCAGAGGAGGGGGTGAAGTCTGCTTGAAAGGATGAAAGACAAGCAGAGAATATTTGCTTCCTCTCTACCTCCCTCCTTTATTTCATTTATACTGCTCTGTATTTCCCTCATTCCTACATTTAGTAAACATTTATTCAGCACCAACTATATTCCTTGCACTGAGACTACAGTAGTGAATAAAATAGATATGATCCCTGTCCTAATTTGAATACTTACGAATGAATGGGCAGAGGGATGGAAATGGGAGTCCTAGTATAAAGAATCAGGGACTGAAAGGGCAGAGTGTGTTTGGAATGCTGAGCTGTAATTTAGCACAGCTGGAATAATGGCAGACAAGATTATAAAGGACTTTGCATACTATGCTGAGGGCTTTAAATGTTATCTCGTGTAATAGAACCAGTGAAGGTTCTAACGAGGGGGTTCTTAGAAAAGTGTGTCCGTATGATGGGTGGATTATGACATGGAAGATGGACAGCAGCAAAGAACCAAACCCACTCCATCTAATAAATTATATGTAATTTTCAATTTCACCCTTAGACCTTAAATTCTGGGTTTTCTGCCTCAGTTATCCAGAATCCATCAATGGCTGCTTTCCCCGCGCCCCGACCCCATTTTTGTTCTTTTTCCCCCCTTGAATGCTGTTACACAGATCCAAGCAATCAGAACCTGTTGCAGGCACAAGAGGTTACCAGAGTCTGGGAATAGGCTAATATAAGAGTCAGCCATGGTCTTCCTGTGGATTGACTCTGGTGAAATTTATTAATCACTGAATTGCATCTCATGTTGTACTGGTTCTTAACCCACATAGTGAGGATTGAATGAGATAATGAGTATGCAATTCTTATGCCTGACCCCATAAACACTAAATACACAGCAGTTGTTCTCAATAATGTTTATTCCACTTTGTCATGCCACCTGCCAATTTAGCACACTTTGCTTTTTTTAAAAAAATTTTTAAGGTATGTGGGTGCTCAGCTTATCCCCATTGTTCTTTTAGTTTCTCCACTGTGGGAACTTTGTAGCACACCAACTTTTAATCTACATTATTTAACATGTCATGTCCTGGTCAGTAATGCAGATACACACGCATACTTTCAGATAGGAGCAGAAATTCAGTTTTTTTTTATTACTGCATTTAAACTGGAAGAAAACCTGAGGGTAGTGTGCCTGGAAGTTTTAACCAGAATGTTCTCTTTCCATTATCAATGTTCCTCAGTCCCCGCTTGGCTGGAGCAACTACCTCTGGCTCCGGTTAGCTATTTACATTCCTCTGTTTTTATATAAATTGTGCTATATTAGCATATATTTCACACTGTGACCTAGTGTTTCCCAGATCCTTTAAGCCAGGCTATTTGTACATTAGTCAACGTCAACGGAAGTAAAATCTCAAATTGAGTACAGACTATAGTCCTGCTACATCGCTCACTCTGTCACGCTGAAATGGATCCCTTGTTCTAAGAAGATTTGCTGTGAAATACAGTCTATTTACATTAAAGAGACCTCTGTATATTTAAGGCGTAATTGTTTCAGGCTTTCATTAATTCTTGAACTGCAAGACCTAGGTTTTCTTTTCCTGTATCTTCTCTGTAACAATGGAAGTCAGAGGTTTCCAAAAAAAATAACAAATTGGTCCTCATTAAAATGGAGCTGGAAATGGTTTTCTGGTAATATACTTTACAAACAATGAGAGAATCTGATTGTAAATCAATTCCAGGACCCAGCTGTCTCAGGATCCAGGCTGGGAAGCTCCAGGATAAAAGGTAGTCTGTATTTTTATGGAAAAATAAAACAATCTTTTACTTCCATAATTTATGAAGTGCTTATCTTGTCATAGAATTTTAGAGTTGGAAGCGATCACAGAGTTCATTTAATCCAACCCCTTCCTGGAATAATAATTCTTTTCTCAGCATCTTTGACATTGGGACATCTAGTCTCTACTTGAACACTTCTAACCATAGTGGTTCACTCCTTTTAAAACGATATTGCAGTTAAATATATATCACATAAAATTAATCATTTTAATCTTCTTTATGTGTACAGATCAATGGCACTAAGTTCAGTCACACTGTTCTGTCGCCATCATCATCATTGATCTCCAGAACTTTCTCATCTTTCCAAACTGAAACTTTGTACACATCAAACAATAATGCCTCATTTTTTTCTCACCCTCAGCCTCTGGCAACCACCATTCTCCTTTCTGTCTCCATGAATGTGACTACTCTAGGTACCTCATATAATTGGAATCATATTGTATTTGTTCTTTTGTGACCAGCTTATTTTAGTTAGCATCATATATTCACAGTTTGTCCTTTTTGTGGCACGTGTCAGAATTTTCTTTCTTTTTAAGGCTTAATAATATTTCATTGTGTATATATGCCATATTTCTTCCGTTCATCTGAAAATTGGCACCTGGGTTGCTCCTACCTTTTGGCTGTTATGAATAATAATTCCATGAACATGGTGTATATACAAATATGTGTTTTAAGTCCCTGCTTTTAATTCTTTGGGGTATATTTCCAGAAGTAGAATTTCTGGATCATATGCTAATTCTATGTTTAAATTTTCAAAGAACTGCCATAGCATTTTCCATCATGGCTGCACCTTTTTACATTCCCAGTAGCAATGCACAGTGTTCTAAATTTTCTACATCATCACCTACATTTGTTATTTTGCTTTCCTTTAAATGCCATTTTAAGTAGTATGATATAATTGTAAGAGCATTGACTTCAGCTTTGAAACCTGGCTCAGCCACATACTGGTTGTATGAGTTGGACAAATTATTTAATCTCTCTGTGCCTCCATTTAATTTTTTGTGGAATGTGAATAAAGGAGAAGATGATAATTATAATAAAATTATGAGAATGAAATAATACAGCTCATGTAAAAACTATGTAGTTAAGTGTCTGAAAATAGTAGACTATCACTGAATATTTGCTTTTAGTGTTTTGGTGGTCATCGCTTAATCCATTCTATTTTGGTACTACTCATTGTTAGATTATCTTCTGTATTTTCAGTTAAAACCTGCTTTGGTATAACTTCTGTAACTGGTCTAACAATTGCCTTCAATTCATCAGTTCTGACTCTGCTCTTTATAACTTCACAGAATAAATCATATCTTCCTTCCACATATCACCACTCCGATATTTGAAAACAGCCATTAGTCATTCACTAGTCTTCTCTTGCTTTGGCCAAACATTATGGGTTCTTTTAACTGTTTCTTAAGTGATATGGTTTCTAGATCTCTCATCAAGTGTCTCAAGCAATTCTGGATTGCAGTTTGTCTGGTAGAATAGAGACTGGAAATTTCATTATCACTCCCATTCTTTTGGTTTTACTCCCTAACAGTGATGTCTATATGGAAGAATCGATGTGTGGATGTTGGTGAATGAGTTCAACAGACTAAGCAGCCTCTCATTCCGCCCCAATATTTCTTCCTCATTGCTCAGAATACTTGATATCTACGACACTTGCTTTTATTCAGTTTAGGATCAGTCTTGCATCATTTTAAGTATTCTTCGTTTGTTTTTTCTTCATTTGAAATAAAATTGAGTTGTGCTTGTAAATCTGGAGCGGTATCTTCTGACATAGTCAACAGGCTTCATTGAGATATGCCTTTTTTATTTTTTTCATTGTCGAAGTGAACCTGAAGATTTGCCCAGGAAGAGAATGCTGGGGAAGGAGGGTATTTTGGCTGAAACTCCATCTTCAGACATGAAGGTCCATCTTCACCACACCCCACCCTGTGTAATACATTGACTCTCCAACACCAGGCTAAACTGCCAGTTTCCAAATCTTCCCTTAGAAGGATGAATGAAGTGCCTTGGCAATCCCGGTGCCGTTTTTGCAAGTTCTGAAGTAGTTGAAAATATTCCACATGTTACTGATTTACAGGCCTCACTCATCTAAATGTCTTTTCTTTATGCACTCTTTGACATCTAGGAAGACTTTTTGATTTTATTATGAACATTTTACCCTTAAAAACAAAATGCCAAACCTCTTTTCGTGAAAAGGGAAATTTTACTTTTTACTGAGGATAAAATATTTGGATGGAACTCTCTCCCAGCAACTCAGCTGTGTGTTTGAAAACCTAGTTCCTCATGTATCCTCATTCCAAGCACATGCCATATGTTTACATAAAATAAAGAGGTGAAAGCCAGATTCTCTTCCTTTCTCTAAAAACAAAACAAGACAAAACAAAAAACTAAAGGGCAAGAGAGAATAACTCACTTTCTTGGCATTTTAATAGAGTACCCAGAATCCTCCTGACATAAGGCACTATTATAGTTAGTTGAAAAGCCAGTCAAAACCACGTGTAAACTAAATACTCTGTCTTTAGTAGAGACATTTGGTAGATTCATTTCCAATTGACATACATGAGTTTTATGGCATGGGTTTTGAGACTTCCAATTAAACCACTCGGAACATTGAAAAATATTTATTTATAGTTCACAGCCATTTTTCAGATATTTGCGTTTGCCAGATTGCTGACATGCTGCAAAATAAGACCTTATTTTGCAAAGTCAGGCCAATGGGGTCACTTCCTAGCTTGCCCATTTGCCATATATGCATTTGGAATGATGCCATCTATGCCCGATGATGAGCATCCCAGCACAGGCATTCTGTACCTCACAGTACGGAAAACTAGACAATCAGTGAGTGGCAGGGAGAGGCAACTCTTCTTCACCCCTGTGGTCACCATTGTCTCCCATGGCCGATTTGGACTGTGGTTCATTCATCTATCCATGCAGCAGATTTCATTGTGATTTAGTTGCTATACCCTTTGAGATCTGCTAATTGGAGAAGTTTACAGACACCAGGAGTTAATGCTTTTGAGCTTCTTTGAGGTAAAAAAAGGAAAGTCTACAAGTGTCTTTGCACAAAGAAGGAACACCTTGAGAGGGATTATTAGTAACTGTTAACCTCTCAGCGTGTTAGAGAAGCCAGTCTACCATCACCAACATGGTTGTCATGAAATGTAATGACCCTTCTCTCCTCTGTGTCACCTTTATTGCCTGACTAACTCTACCTCTCACATTTCCCATTTCAGTGTAGAGAACATGATATGACCATAGAAAAGGAGAATGTAAATAGTGATGTTTGTCCAGTGTGACTAAAATTTCCTGACCTTATATCTTATCATTGTAACTTTTGAGGAGAATTTCTTTGGATGCTATTTGTTTGATTTTGTGAACTTTTAAAAAAGCACAACCCTTGTAAATGTCAAACAGAGTTTATAATGTAAATAAGTACTAGATAACACATTAAATGCCAGAGAATGGAACAAACATTCCTGGAATAGGTTAATTATGTTATGCAGACTTCTGCTCAGGGTATTTGTGTTTAAAGAGATGGAATACACACACACACACACACGCACGCACGCACGCACACACGCACACAACTTAGTAAAAAGATTTAATTAGTTATGGTTAAAATAGAGGCCACTGTAGAGTAGGGGACAGAACCATGGGTTCAAATCTTAATTGCCCCATTTTTAGTAGTGACTTTTAGCACATTACTCTCCAATCCTTGGTTTTGCCACAACTGAAATGGGGACTATAATACTTCAATAAATGTTTGTGAAAACATGCATAAATGTGTTTTGCAAACTGTCACTGATATTTGAAGTGTTACTAGTATGATCGTTCTGCTAGTTAGTGTTGTATTTGCTGAAGTCCTCCTCCTCCCTCCACAATGCTTCTTCGTTCTGCTCACTGCCATCGCTGCTACCCCTTATTAGCCATTAGGGCAGGTCTTGCATCTTTTGACCTATGTCCTCTTCTGGCTGCTAATCAGTGAGATTCAGCAAATATCACGTACCTAATAAGTGCCTGGTACTAGAGGATATAAAGATGAGTGCTCCGAAAAAGCAAAAATGAATGCGCAGCAATATGTAGTTCCCAAAATTCGCTCTCCTCCCTGGGACAGAATAGCCCTTTGTCAGCCTCATTAATGTCCACACATTCTTGAAGATTCAACTCAAGGGTCAGCATCCCTTGGTGAACTTCGATAATCACTTCTATTACTCTTCCACCCATTTTTGAGATGCTGTTCCTCTGGGATCCCATAACATGCTGGGCATACCTCGAGAGAAACACTTATTGTATAAAAGAGGAATCATGAGTACTCTCGAAAAAAAAGCAACTTCCACTTTGCACATGATATAAAAGAATACGTAATGAAAAAAAAAAAGCCTATATATAGTCATGTACCATATAACAATGTTTGGTCAATGACAGACCACATATACAATGGTGGTTCCATAAGATTATAATGGAGCTAAAAATTCCTATCGCCTAGTGACCTTGTAATGTCATAGCACAATGCATTGCTCACATGTTTATTGTGACACTGGTGTAAACAAACCTACTGTGCTCCTAGTCACATAAAACTACAGATCATATAATTATGTATAGTACATAATACTTGGTAATGATAATCAATGACTATGTCACTGGCTTCTGTATTTACTGGTTTATGTATTTACTGTGCTATGCTTTTTATTATTATTTTAGAGTGTACTTTTTCTACTCATTAAAAAAAAGAAGTTGCTGTTAACACAGTATGCAGTATTTCACTGGCAGCAGCCTCATACATCTTTTATAGGCTTGCAGCCTAGGAGCAGTAGGCTATGCCATATAGCCTAGCTATGTGGCAAATCAGATCATCTAGGTTTGCGTAAGTACGCTCTATGATGTTTCCACAATGACGAAATTGTCCAGTGAGGCATTTCTTAGAACATGCCCCTGCCGTTAGGCAGCACATAACTACATAGAATGTGTATGTACAGTATGTGTATGCATATATGCATTATATATTACATATATATGCCCACAAATATAAGAACTTTAAAGCATTTTTTCTTTTTATGCAAATGGCATTTTTCTATATATACAAGCAGTACTTTTTTTTTAATCTTAAGAATATATTTTGTGATACTTTTCCCAAATCAGTACATACAGGGCTTCTTTATTCTTTTTGCCAGTTGCATGGTATTCCATTATAAATTTTAGGCCCTAATTTATATAACAGATCTCCTTCTTGCTAGACAAGTAGGTCATTTCTAATCTTTTTCTGTTATGAACAATACTGCATTAAAAATATTATATAAATATCATTCCATACATATTTGAGGACATCTGTAAGATAAATTCCTACAAGCGGAATTGCTGTTCACAGGGTATTTACATTTAACATTTTCATAGATATTGCCAAGTTTTACCAATTTATACTCCTACCAGTATGCGTCCCTGTTTCCTTATATCCCTCTCAATGTAGTGAGTTATCAAGCTTTTTTTAAATTTCTAATCCGATTGGGGGAAAATGCACCTCATTGACATTTTAATTTATATTTCTTATATTATCAGTAAGCTTAGGATGTTTTCATGCATTTAAGAATTACATATATCTCCTTATCTGTAAATTATCTGTTCTTTAGCTCACTTATTTATTGTATTCTTGGATTTTTTTTTTTTTTTGCTTATTTTTAGGAGCTTTTGCTTACTATATAGTAGCAGCTAGCCCTTTGCTTTTTGAGTTGCAATAATTTTTTTTTTGCCAGTTTCTCATTTATCTTTTGATATTATTTTTGTTTTTTTCCCTCGTAGAATATTTTTAGTGTAATCAAATTATCATCTTTCTTTTTATGGCTTTTCGATTTTGTGTCAAGCTTTGAACAAAAAGACTTTTCCACTCCAAGATTGCTAAATAAATTTCTTCCACGTGCTAAGGATATACTTGATTGCTGGGGACCTTGAGGCGACAGGTCAGGAGAAAATGAGGGCAACAAGAAGGCTTAGGGGCAAGGCCTGCAGAAGGCGGAGGCAGTCTAGTGAGTGATGTCGCAGTATGGGACCTCAACTGTCGATTTAAGGGAGGAATAGCAAAACAGAACCAGTTGGGTTGCTTCTCTCTCCCAAGCAGTTCCACCAGTTGCAACAAATTTCCCCAAATACCTTGGTCATCCCTGACTGAAAATAGATGACCACATTCCATGCAGGGAAGGTATACACCTTCTTTGAGCAAAGCAGCTATTAACAACATTCTCTTATCAGCCGGAGATCAAATAGCCCATCTTGGTAGGTGACACACATGAGCGAACAGGCCGTCCCATCCATCATGTGCACAGTAGCATTGGTCGTTCCTGTTCACTGCAGTTGACTAGGAAGGTCTCCTGAGATGCTGCTGTTTGACAGCTCTGGGAGGAGGAAGAACCCTCCCTTTTCACATAAGAGAGGCCTTTTATCAAATCCAAAGCATGGTCTTGTATTATTGTGAAAAGTTCCCATGCCTGCAGCCACAAATACCAAAGGCTGCATTTAGAACTACATTTCAGATGCAGATATTGACACCTGGGAATAAGGTCAAACTGTTTCCATCAGGTTGGAAAACCAAAATAGTCTTGACAGATTGATAGTGGAAGAGAATTGTCACAAAATTAACTACATGAAAAATTATTTTTCTCTCTGATAAGACAATGAATAAAAAATGTATTGTACAGGAAATGACCAAATTACAAACTTTGAATAGCAATTGCTATTAGTTGAACTCTGTGTTTGTGGATGTGGTAATACCATTTCTTCCAGATCATTGCTTGAAAGGGATTCTGTACTTTTGGATCTCTTAAATCTAATCAAATGAGCTACCAAGACCTGGCATCAGACTAGGGTGCCTTACTCTATGAAGCAGTTCTTTATTGTGCTTCCCAACAATGAAAGGAAGCTGCTCTTCCATTTGTCTCTTGCCTGTAGTTTTTCAAACTTACTTCTGAATGCACAACAATATTTGAAATTCGGTCAGTTTATTTAGTGGAAAGACTGTAGGATCAAAAAGACTGGGTTCAGATTCTGGCCTTTTCACTTGATGGCATTAGGCTCATTCCTAACCTCATTGAGCTTTAGTGTTTTAATCTGTTAAATGGGTATTTAGTGCCCACAAATAACACTATATAACAAACGAACCCAAAACATAATGTCTAAAAACAATAAGCATTTATTTATCTTGTGAGTCAGTCTGTTGGCTCGGTGGTTCTTTGGTCTGGTCTGGGCCAAGCTGATCTTGGCACATTGTGTTAGCCAAGGCAAGTCACAAAGGCCAGTCCAAATTCAAGTTGGGGGAGTAGACTCCATCTCTTCTGGGAAGAGCACCAAAAAGTTGTGGGTACAGGGAAGAATGAATTGTGGCCATTTTGCAATCTGCCACATTACCTTATACAAATAAATGTGATACTATATGGAGACTACAGTTATTATGTCACTCATACATTCAGAAAACATTTGTTGAGAGCCTACTGTGTGTACAATGCAACAGTTGATGCTGTGAATAATGTAGAGATAAGTAGTACCTCATTCTTAGCCTCAAGAACCACACAATCTTGGTAAAGCAGCATATAAAACGATTCTAGGTCACCTTACAAAGTGTAAAGAGGAACAAGTAAAACGCTATGGGATCTCAGAAGAGAGAGTTTAAGCTAAGAGGCTCTGGGAAGGGATTCTGGTCCCAATTTATGTTCTGCTTCACGTTTCCCTGTATTTAATTTTAATTATTGATCTCCCCAGGCTATCTATCAATAATGACGTAGTACAGGAAACCCAGTTCAGACAGGCAAAACACTTTAAACTGGAGCAATTTGAGGCAAATTAAGTATTTCAAAATTGCTAGCCATCTAGATGCTACACGCCCAGGCTAATATGGCTGGAGCAAAACCATCTTACTATCTTGCAGGATAATAGCAATCCTCCTAAACTTACTTTTCTGATTAAAATAATTTCCACTAATCCAGGAGTCTCTCAATCCCATTAACTTGAACACTTGGTTTCCAGGGATAGCCAGAAAGTACAAATTATACTTTTAACAGATTTTTTTTTTTCCTGAAAATAGTTCTTTTTAAAAAATTCACTTTTTACTCTTTGGAACTTTGAAATGATTGAATTAACAGTGTGCTAGAGGGGATTAGGGGGAAAAAAAACTTAAAATTGGGGAAGAGGCTTCATTAGAAGTGTAATAGAGAGCCTGCATGCAGCCAGATATGGTTGAGGAAGATCATGGTTCTATTCTCCTTTTTGATGACATGCATTTGATGACATGCCAGGGGACCTTAGGCAAGTTCCTTGGCTGAGTCTGGGTTTCCTCAACTCTAACCAGGGTATGATTATCTCGAGCCTTGATCCTTCACATGTGGAGTCATGAGCTAATGTCTGTTCTGTGTACAGACTTTATTGAAAGGAAAAGTGCTACCTAAATACAAGGTACTTGTATTATTGTGAGGTGCTTGGAATCTTAATAGCTCTTTCAACTGCATCCAAAATGGGCTTCTCTTTGTAGATGCTATAAGTGGCTGAGAATCAAAGCTGAAAAGGATTTTGTTTCTTTCTCCTATGCCTAGAGTAGGATGACTGCACAATTTTAGAGTGTTCCCAATTTGCCCATTTGGTGGAGAGCTCTACAAACATAAAATTCCCAGCCATCGAGGTCCTATGTAATATAGATAGTAGATGAGACAATACTACCCTGCTCTTTACAGGTTGATAATTTTCCTCCTAAAAGTCTAATTGGCTAAATTGTTGGTCAACCAATTAAGAGAATCTTTAAGTTGACCATATATATTTGGCTTTAAAAACATAAAGGAGGTATCAATTTTTTTCTTGGTTAATATTCATTGTGCTATCTCAATATTGAGATTGCTAACCACTTTGGAATTCTATGAGAAAAGCAAGAGTTAAGTTTCAGTGTACCAACTCCCTTTTCCCTAGATTTTTGTGGCATTGAACTTATCAGTTCATTTAGATCTTTTTCTGTTTGTTCGTTGTTCATTTTTTACAGTTATATTATTATTTGAGTTTTCCTAAACCAGTGATTTATAGAGGACCAGTGCTAGGCTGGTTATATAAGACTCGCCTAGGGAGATTTACTAGTTTAGGGTTAGGGGTCCAGGAATCTCTATTTGTTTAATGTGCTCCTGAGCTGGGTTTGGGAATCACTGTATTAAATATGCTTCAAGCTGTATCTATGGTAAGTAAAAAAATCTTTACTGGATAGTGATAGTTGCCTCTTTGTGGAAAGTTATTATTACCTGGGCACTGAACTCATTGCTGAATATTTTCCTAGTTAATCCTCATTATAGTCCTACAAGGGCATTACTATTATGCCCATTTTATGAATGAAGAACTGACATTTTGAAGTATAAAGTAATTTGCCCAGAGTCATAAGCTAGTATGGGACAGAGCTGGGATTTTAACATGACCGACTCTAAAGTCATACCTTTTATCCCACTGTTAGGCTGCCTCCCATCTAGCCTGTTACAAGATAATGTGGAAACCAGGGAGGGACACAGAGGATGTGTAAGACATGATTCTTGGCCTCAGGAAGCTTATTGTCTAATCAAAATGAAAGGAAGAACACGTACTCACTGGTGACCAAAGGACACATGGAGCGTAGAATTAAATGAAAATTGTAAAGTGGAAAATTAGAGTAATGCCATATTTTTTCTTTTCAGTAGAAACTGAACATTACTAAGGTAGCAGATTTATTATTTTTTTTCCTGTTAACTGTATGTTGTTTTGCTGTGATTTAAACATAGTTTGAAACAGAAGTATTCTATTTGAGGTTCAAACACGAGAAAGATCGATGTCAACATCATACTATTTCAAAGAGGTATAATTTGTGTATCAAATATTGTGTGTGTGTGTGTGTGTGTGTGTGTGTGTGTGTGTATTTTCTATTTTCTCATGGATCTGGCTGGGGCAGAAGTCATTTAACCTGTGCATAGTACCATGTTGAATGGACAATTATTTATTTTCTCTCTTTCTGGAGCCAAGTGTAAATTAGGAAAGTAAAAGGAAATCAAAATTTAGAACCTCTTAGATTTAGACTAACCCTCCAGTCCTAGCAGATATTTATGTTGCTAAGGAGATAAGAGCACAAAAGACCCAGTCCTGGTTGAGGAATTGATTTAGGAAGTCCACAGGGCTAGAGCCACATCACTAAACCTGGGAGAGAGGCATTTCCTATTCCTAATAGAAGACTCTGTTTAGTAGCCAAATCATGTGGGCAAGGGCAGTCATGTGATTACATCAGGTGAAGGTATCCCTACTGTAGAGTTCTCAGTTCTTTGTTCACTTTTTGCGGGGGGGGAAAAAACCCTTGTTTTATTCAAAGGAGGAAATTAGAGAATCTAGGCTCCTTGTGTCTGTCTAAACATCTGGCTCTCCAAGAAACCACATAAGTTTCATCACCAAAATATTTGGTCAGGACAGGATCTTCCAAGGCTGTGCTAAGCGCCTTTGTCCTCATCCCCACCTCCACTCCATATACAGCATTTATCATACTATATTTTAATTTGTTTACTTCTTTGTGTCCCTACCATACAGTTAACTCCATGAAGGAAGGAACAATCTTGATTTTGTTCACCATTATATCCCAGCATCTAGTTAGCACTTATCTAATTTAGAGGAGTATAGGTGCTCAATAAACATTTGTTAGATGGATGGATGGGTGGATGAATCAACAAACAAACAAATGAACATAATAACATTAAACTCCAGGAGAAAGTAAGGAATTTTAAAAGAAATCCTTCTGACCATCTAGTTTTCCAGTTTCATGCTAATACACTATGGCTTTAAGGAACACCCAGCACAACTTAACTTCATTCCCAGTGTGTATAGGATTTAACCAAAACTGTTTATTTTGCAAGAGTCAGGAATAAATGCTCAAGCTGTCATGGCATTGCAGCTAGGAAAGCATCTTTCTTGGTTTTATTGTTTCTTTTGAGTGACAGGTGACTTTGAATTGGCAAGAGACAGTTACAGGGTAATAGACTTTTACTACAAAATGGATTACGAATTTGAAATGAAAATGTGCGTGGGCCACACAAAGGAGAAAATTGGCAAATACCGGAAGACAAAGACAGATGACATAGAAGGATGAGTAAGAAGGAAAAATTGCCAGGAGGCGCTTTTGGGGAGAAAAGCATGTAAGGAAGAGCAGCCAAGTGGAAACCAGAAGAAAAGAGTGAAGTTTGTTGATGTCTTTGGAAATCTAAGGTGTCTGCTGCACCGGAAAGGAAATGAAATAAAACCTCTGTAGGGAGATAAGACCAATTTCTGAGCTAAGCATTTTTCAGCATGCTTTCTTTTCTTCTTTACTCTGTCTTTGCCAGTTTGTTCTGAAGCCAGAAATATAAACTAATTCTTTTGTGCACTAAGCCTTCATTGAGTGACACCATGGGCAAATGAGGGAGTGCTAACTTTGGGTCCATTCATTTGGACTTCTCTGTGGGAAATATCATATATTTAGCTATGAGTCAAGCCTTAGTTAATATTTTCAACATCTCTCCCAGTTTGTTTGCTTATTATTGCTTCTTGCATACAATTCCAAGATTCAACATCTTTCTTACTGAAATAAAGAATTTAGTACAAAAGTCTTCAAGTGAATTCATAACAGTTATAGTTTTAATAGACAGAAAAAGGAAACAACAAAATGTCTGAGGTGAATGGTTGAACAAGTGTAGTACATCCATACTGCGGAACACTACACAACAATAAAAAAAAATCATCGATATGCACAGCAGATTGTGTGGATCTCAAGGGCATTGTATGAGTTCGTTTATATAATATTTTTGAAACAACAAAATTATAGAGATGGAGAACAGATTACTGGTTGCCAGGGGTTAGGTATGATTGGGAGGAGGGGGATGGGTGTGACTATTAAGGGAGATCTTTGGGGATGACATAGTTTTTTGTCTTGATTGCAGTAGTAATTTCATCATATCTACACATGTGGTGAAATGACCTAGAACTATATACACATTGCAACAGTGTTGAAATCCTAGTTGTGGTATTGTACCATGATCACATAAATTGTTACCATGGAGAGGAACTGGGTAAAGGGTACATTGGACCTCTCTGGTCTTTACACAACACACCCTTTTGATTTCTTGTGTAGACATTTTCCCCCACCCCCACCCTACCCACGTTCTGGATGGACTGCAAGGGTCCTAGCAACTTGTCTGGTCCAGCCCTTCCCACAGATGGGGGACTCTCCCAGGTTCTAGTAAAGGCTTTAGGCAAGAGCTCAGATCTCCCTCTGGCCACAGCTTCAGTTTTCAAATAAGCCCTGAAGTTGCAGCCCCCAGCCTAGAGGGCCTATATTAACAGGCACCTTCTGCATCAGTTTTCACTTACTGTTCTCTTCCTTTTTGGCACCTTGAGAATGTCTTTTTCTTTCAATCTCAGCTATGCGTTATGTTTTTTTCTTGTGATATTTTATTCAGTACTCTGGGTTTTTTTTTTAGCGTGGTTGGGTGGGGTGAGAGGAATGACTATTGGGTTGCTCAAGTATGATGGTTTTTAAGTAAGATAGTTTTCAGGACTATCTGTATTCACTTTAAAGAAGGTGTGGGTCGTGTTTCTTTGCGTAGCATACTTCCTTTAAATACTGGAATGCATGTGATCTGAAGTATCAATTTAATAGATTTAAAGACAAAGAAAAGTATTTCCAAAGTGGAAAAAGGCATTTAAGTGGTTCAAGAAGTATTTTTTCTCCTCCTTTTGTGTCACCCACCATCCTTTTTAGGTTTTAGAATTAGAGAACCAAGCACCGAGGTGTTCTGCAGAGCTTAGAATTCACAGGGTCTGGGTTCTGTGGGGCTGAAGGGGATTAAGTAGGAGAGCAAGCTCCTACTTCGCTCCCCTCCCCATTTTGGCACAATTTGAGCCACTCTGGCTCTGCCTTCAGACTGCCTGGGTTTGATCACAATCCCCATCCCTACCCCAACAAGCTAAGTAGGTAAGTGGTTTAGTATATCTCTGCTTCAAGTTCTTCAATCTTAAAATGGAGGTAAGAATGACACTTACCTTATAGAATTGTTGAGAAGACCTCTAAGCACAAGCAGAGCCTCTTAGACGTAGAGAAAACCCAGACTTTATTTTTTTTTGCAATTTTCTCTATGTAAAAAGATGAATAATACCATAAATTTGGGGTTATTTTTAATTTTTCTTCAACAAATTCATGGCTTTGCTACAATTACAAGAAAGGCAGTGGGGTAGCCATTTGTTTTCTTACACATTTCTTTGTGACCGCTGGGTAGGACACTAGTCTCATGAGTATACTGGTCTGTGCCTGTGTAACCTCACGTATCACTGGTTCAGGATACAGGATGTGGCATGGCTGGGTGCTTCTTGGAAGAGCTTCTGCATCCTGTGAACGTCGGGTCTCTACCTGCCAACTGCTGAGATGAACCAGTAATCCTTTTGGAGAGTACAGGCTTTTATCAATGAGGAGGATTCAAGGCTTTTTTTTTTTTTTTTTTCCTTTCCCCTAAATAACACTCCCACTGTTCAGGCTTAAATACCAAAACCTTATGGTTTGCAGAATCGGTGCCAAAAAGTCAATCATCAGTGAAACTGCAAAGATAATAGCTCCTATTGATCAAATCAGGAGAAGAATGGTTTGCCCTCTTGCAGAGGTCAGGAAAGATAAGAGCTGGAGTTTTCTTAAACATACTTGATTTGCCTAAATTGGATAAAATCACATAAAAACACTTATGTTCTCTGAGAACCGGTGACCAATACAGGAAAACCTCACAAAATGAAAAGATTGGCTTGGATTAGTAAGGCATGCGAAATAAGAGTCTTTCTAAAAGCATGGCTCATGTGTTATTTCAAACCTAGACAGTGACATAGCAGCTAAACAGAGTATGTGCACGTAGAAGATGACTGCTATCTGCCTTACTAAATGGAGGGGAAGACGTGAAAGATCTGGGTGTCCTCTCTATGCTGGGTACTATGCAGGACACTTTTGGTGTATTATCTAATTTAATTTTTACTGCAGTCCTATGAGATGATTTTACTGTCCCTATTTTACAGAAAGTAACTTGCACATGATCACAGAATTAGTAAGTAGCAGGAATTAGTATATTAATCTAGGTATGTATTTTCATTCAATATTCTACTGTCTCCTAATTGACATACTGATTTGTTGTTACCACAGTAATTTTACACAGAGAAAGGCTGCTAGTCTGGTATTAAATATCTCATCCTTTTACCATGGCGAGGTGTATGGGAGAGGAACTGATCCATCAGTGGAGATCGTATGGGGTCAACACTCAGGGTCATGTCCCTCTAACATTGCTGCTGACCCTGGAATCAAGGGAGGTCAAGTTGAGATGTGCTCAGCTCTTCTTACTTGAAGTTAAGCCTTTCTTTTAAGGGGAAAAAAAAAAGACAAGCTTATAAAACATAATTTTTATGATGGGGAATTGCTAATATTAAACTTTCACATAAAATAATCAGTCTTTCTTTAATTAAAAAAAAAAAGTGACCTGAGAAGATAATGTTTCTCAGAAGATTACTCATATTTTAAAATATTTTATCTATTTTTATTATCATTTTATCTGAGAAGCCGAACATGTGATGATCTAAAGAAATAGATCTTGAAACCGAGAACAGAATTCCTTAGAATCATCACAATCCCTTAACGAGCTTGTGAATTGAAATTATCTTTGCTATAGCCCAAGAACTGAGTGGTAATTATTGTCCAGGGACACATGGGGGACAATTGCACTGTTAACAGTGCCAAGAATCTATTCATTTGTCATCAGTCCCCAATTATATCTAATCAGCAATTCAAACTTAGGTTATAAAAACCAAGGGACATACAAGTAACTTTCTGTAAAATTACTACTGTAAAATAAAACCTATATTGCTGGCAATTTAACTGTGAGCAGCAGTAAGATGAAGCTATAAAAATATTGAATGTAAATGCTGTCAAGATCTGTCTTAATCCCACCACTTCCCTACCCTTCGCTTCCATGCCTGAAATGCTGCCATGGCTGCCATGCTTCTATTCCCAGTCTCCCAGAAGTCTGGATGTTGGAGTGCTTGATGAGCCTTCTTACAAGGCGAACCACAGTAGCCCATAATACTGCAAACAAGGAGCTATTATTCAAAGAGCCAAAGTGGGTGGCAGCAGGCTGGGGTCGGAGTGGAGTTGTGGTTAGAGTCATAGGTGGAGATCCCCAATATGTAGACAATTAACCCTTCCTGGTGAAATCATCTGCATGAAATATCCATTCCAGAACAAGTGGTTGATAACCAAAGCACTGCCTTCTACTGAGGCTTCGTGTTAAGTATTTTTCTTACTTGGGTAAACTTTCCTTTCTAGTTTCATATTTTGAATTCTGTCTACTTTAAGATCCCTGTCACACTGTCCATCTGACTTCAGGTTTCCTTAAAAGAATCTATGCTTTATTTTAGCTCAGGATGTAGGAGGCAACTGGGGCCCTTTAAGGTGGGGAGAGTATGTGTAGTTTCTCTACTTTCTTTACCACTTGCTTTCTTTCCCACCTGGATAGTGAAAGAGGAAAGACAAAGAGGTCTGCACAAACCAAACAACACTTTTGTCTCTGCCATGTGTGGCAGGTTGATCGAAGACCCAGTAGACAAACTACAAGTGAGCCTCTGCAAGGTCTCAGTGGGTAAACATCCTGTCCTTAGCAAAGCTCACCGAAGATAGTGTATGGTTTCTATGGCCGTAGGGTAGACAGTCCTCATCAGTAAATAAGGAAATGTAGAAAGTGTGCTTATCTAAGTGATAAGGTGAAGTGAGAGGGAGGTGAGGTGAAACGCAACTCAGGTTTCAGACTTGAGGACTAGGCAGCAGGGGCTGCTGGGAGTTGTGTGGGTGGTGAAGTCAGACAGACCTGGATTTGAATTCCAGTTCTTCCACTTACTAAAACTCACCTTGCATTCCAACTCAGATCTCAGATCCTTTTTCAGTGGCTGCCTAGAGTACTGTGTTCAAAAGACTCTAAGGTAGATCCCAGGTTTAATAGATAAAAGGACCATGATTGATCAATGATGTCTGCACCAGAATGAAGGAAGTGTATTGACAGCATGGGTGCCCTATATCTAATGACCTAGTTTCTGTGCTCTCTGAGACCCTGCACAGCACTAAAGTTTTATAATATTGTGTGTGTGTGTGTAGATATCACTTAAGGAGAGAATAGTGCAATCTTTTTAAAATGTGCTGGTTGGGTGGTGTCATGGCTTAAATTTTCAAGAACGACAAAATTATCATTTGTATATTACAGTAATTATTGAGTTTTAAAATCTTCATAGTATATTAAGCCCTTGAGATTATAGACTTGCATGTTTCCTTTAATTTATGGTAGTTTTAATTTTTATCCTTTAAGTTTAGTAACCACAAATGACTTTCCATATTCAAATGCTCAGCTTTCATTTGTCTTGACTTAGTTTCAATAGAAAACTGAATGTCTCTGTTAAGAGAAGTGCTATCAGTTCACAAACACAAGTGAAATCAGCAGTAGGAGCAACATGGTTCTCGTTTTTCATGGGAAGACTATGAATAAATATATCCATCTAAAACTAGTCTTCTAACAAGAAATGAAAGAGTTTATTTTTGATAATGTTTGGTCATCTCTGCAGATTTGGTTTCTCGTTAACAAAGTATTTTACTTTTCAAACCCATGTCCTAAAGAAACAATCTTTAGGTCTGGCCTGCAGACTGTTCATTTGGATAGCCTCTGTAATGCAGGCGCCTCTGCCTGGCAAGCAGAATAGCTACTCCGGTTTAATAGGCGATGGACGGCAGTAGTCTCTCTCAGAAGGCAGGGCCTTTGGAAAGCTCCTGTAATGCTTCTAACAGCCCATAAGTTACTGTGGTTAATATTGCCCTTGTCTTTCTCCCCTCCCTTCTTTTTCTTTTCAGAAACAGAGTTGTCAGTCACTGCTGAGTTAGTGCCTACCTCATCATGGAACATTTCAAGTGAACTCGACAAAGGTATACAGTGGGCACACACTGGGGAGGTGGAGGAGGGAAGGAGTGAAACTCCATTATGAATTTTGGCATGGCCTACTTCGAAATCAACTGCTTTTTAAATCAGTAGAAGTGATGGTGGTGGCGGAGGCGGGGGTGGGGCGGGGAGGGCAAAATAAGTTCCCTGCTTATTTTGTGATCATTTAACATTTAATGACTTGGAATTCTGTTCTTTCTGGAGAGGTTTCCTGCTCTCCCTTCTCTCTCTCTCTTTCTCTTCTCTCTCTTCTCTCTCTTTTCTCTCCCTCTCTCTCGTTTCCCGTCTTACTCTAAAATGTTCCACATGGTAAAAATGTTTCAAGATGTGAAATAGAGTTGTTTCTGACCTTCCTGACACTGCATCTAGTGGATCTTATTTAGGGGATTTGATTCTGCCTGAGTCTGAGTTGATCAGAGCTGTTTGCTGGGTGACCTTTTACAATGAGTATTTGATGTGCTTGCAGGGTTCAGGGCAGAGTATTTGGAATGTTTGTAATTGCCTGTGCATACAGATGGGAGCTTCCTCTGTGCACGTGGGAAGCATGTTCCTTCTATGAGGTTGTTGTAGTATTAATTAAGCCTTGCCATATGCTAAGCACTAGTTACTCCGTAGAGATCCCATGTCCTAAAATGATAAATCAGGACACGTTCAAAGCTCCTGCAACTGGCCCATCCTACATATAGCGCAGGTTGGGGTTTTGATTTCTCGTGGGTGATTCCAATGTCCCAAGGTGGTTGGTAGACTTCCATACTAGATCCTTAGCAGAATTTTCTTTATTTCATGTTTGGGTCTTTATTTCTTTCTAGTCCTCTTTATGCATTTCCAGCCAAATTTGTATTTCTATTTATATTTTCTATTTATATAGCTTATGATTTTCTGCCTCTCTGCTTTTGCCTAAGCCGTTCTTTCAACTTGAACTTCCTTGCCAGTACCCATTCTCTCTTATCTATAGCACAGTAAATTAATTCTTCAAGTCCAAGCATAAAGTCTGTATTGGCCACATTCTTCTCTGATCCCTCAGCAATAATCAGGCCTGTACTTCTTTGGAACTCACATAGTCCTTTTCTCTGATCTTCTCTCAGCATTTTCTATGTTATATCATGGTGATTTATATACCTGTCTATCTCACCATTAAACCTGGGAATTTCTTGTAGGTAAGAGATCTATCTTGTTCTTTTTCTTTTTGTCTGTCTCCATCACAGAATAGCATAGACTCCTGTTCTAGGAAATCCTCAATAAGAATGTGTGGAAGGATGAGTCATACCATATCTAGCGCCATATAGATGGATGGGTCACATCCATATATGTGTGTGCAGATACCCATATTCAACAAACATCAAGTTTCTATTTTAGAACAGGTATGATTCTAGGCTCTGGGATTATAGTGGTAAAAGAAGCCCAAAAATCATTGTCAAAAACTGCATTTCATGATTGCCTCTCTTTTGTCTGTTTATGTACTCGCTGGCAGTTGTATTTCATCTCTGAGGAGAGAGAACTTTATAAAATAGTAATAGGCAATGTTATTTTGCTGGTTATAGGTATTTTAGGTATTTTATGATGGTGGGATGAGGTGAGATGTCTTTTCACCTTAAATCGAAAGACATTTAGGATCATTTATTGCAAAATTTGATCTGGACATTCTTTTTCTAATTAAGGATTAAAACAGGGATTTCACGTTATTCTTTTTCATCTCTAGCACCAAGCACAATCCCTAGGAAGCAGTAGATTTTCAACAAATATTTGTGGATGGTTTTTAATAAAAAAGAGGAAATAAAGCACATTAAATTTTCACTCAGAGCCTATTCTGTGTCAAGCACTGTGCCAGGGTCTCTCAAGAATGTGAACTTAATTGGCCAAGTCCTTATGGCACCAAAAGAAAAATTACATTATTACATACTACATTGATCAGGTTCCAGTTATAACTGTAGAAGGGCATCAGTATGTGGTAAAAAGCATTAGAGCCATCAGTCAAGAACCTAGTCTGCCAGACTTCAAATTTCTACTAGACGAGCACTGTAATTAGCAGCAGTTGCCCTTCAAAAAAAATAGTGCCAATAGTAATGAACCTATTGGCCCAAGAGCTGGACAAGGACAGGCCTCAATTTTTTTCTACTTATTCGGCATGGCCTTACAGAGAGCATGGGTGGTTTTCTAGGAATTCTGGTGTCTTCTTTCTCAGAAAATTATTAGTATATGGCCTTTAATTTTTACTTAAAATAAAAGAGAAAACTGATTAAATCATTTATTCATTTATTAATCAAATCTTTATTGCTTTCTAGTCTGGCCTGGTGGTCTGGGCTCTGTCTAAAGAATTAGGATAGAAAGATGAATCAGGCAAAAGACAAGAGAGAAAGACTGGTATCTAAATGCATAATCATAACTCTCCAGCCAATTTAATAGATTGGGTTGTCAGGGGACATTCCCTCTCACCAATCACAGAGAGATGGTTGTGGAAATAGACAGTGAAAAAAAGATCCATTGCCTGGCTGGTACGCAAAAAGGAGAAATCCTAAGGTGCTAGAAATGAAGAGCAAGCTCAATAATGGAGCAATGATCAATGAGAAAGAATTAAATGAAATGGGAAGTGTATATGGTCCTTCCGGGCCGGAGTTTTAGTACTCCATGGTGATGAGAGCTGAGGCCATAGCAAACAAATCCCCTGCATAGCTGCCAGTGAGGAATGGCTGGCCCAAGCATGAAGTAAAGAAAATTCTGCTGAGGATCTTGTATAGAAGTCTATCAAACACCTTGGGCCATTGGGCCCACTCATGAGAAATCAAAACCCCAACCTGCGCCATAAGTAGGATTCTTCTAGTATAGTATACAAGCCACAAACCAAGAAGATAATATTAAAAGTTGATTCGAAATTAATTAAGCTATGAGACAGTGACAGGGAATAACCTAAAACAAGGTCGAATCCTGTTAAAAATGTCTCGACGCCCCATTGCATGTGAGTCTCCCACCAAAAACAAAATTAAAAAAAAAAATCTATACCCCAAAACAACAACGGCAAACTCATGCTAATGTTAAGTTTACTTTTAAATATTACCGTGCATGCAAGAGAGAGAAAAAAAGCCACTATTAGTGAGAGTCAGCAGATAAAACACATGGAGAGAGTTCATATCTGGAAAACTAAAGACAATTGACCAATTTGAGAGATTAGATATGTTTACAATGTTTCATGGTGAGAGAAAGAATAGGAACTATAGGGCAAGTACAGGACAATATGACAAAAATGTAGACATTTTAAAGAAAACTAAGTAGAATTTCAAGAATCGAAAAATAGAGTTATAGAAATTAAAAATTCATCAAGTAGCTGCAAAATGCTGGAGAGAAATAGTGAAATGGAAGAAAAATTTGAAATAATAACATGTTTAAGACAATGGACTCTAGAACCAAGGTGACTAAGCTTAAATCTTGACTATACTACCCGTATACTGTGTGATTTGGGGCGAGCCTCTATCTGTGCTTTGGTCTTCTCATTTTTAAGATGAAATGATAAAAGTAACTACTGTATACAGTTGCTGTGAAAATTGATCTGGCTAGCAAATCTGCTTAACTAATTGGAGAATAAGAAGTAACAGCTGTTTTTGGTTAATATAGTTAATTTTTGTCTTGCTAGTAAAAAAGAAAAAAACATAGGTACTTCGACAGCCCTGTAAGGAAAGCGTGTTTTAGGCTCAGATCCTGTTAAATCAGCCCATGTCGGCAGCTGCTAACTCTGGCCTTCTGCATATGAGTGTTCAACCTATACAAACGCCATACTTCTTAGCTTATAAATAAGGTTTTCCATGGTCTTACTCCTGCCACCTCCTCTTGCCTCACTCCTACACCCCATACTTTGTACTCCATTTGTTTCAACGATCTGCCTCTAATTCCCCAAATACATCTTTAGGGATGTGCTTTTGCTCATGCAGTTTCTTCTAACCAGGTTATCTTTATCCTCATTCTACACTCGGCTAACTTCTTTAATTAAGCATCACCTTAAACATTCCCTCACCCCCTTTCCCCACAGTGCTCCTAATGGGCATAGCGTTGAATGAGATAGGCAGTACTCCTGCTTTTGTGGACTTTGCACTTTAGACGATGAATTCTTTCATGAACCCCATTGACCATGCTATCAACAGTGCTCCAAAATATTTCATATGTGAGGGTACCATGTCACCCATGTCTATCTCAATCAGAATTCTGACCATGCTGTGTTGAAATTTTCTCTTTTCTGCCTGCCTCAAAGTCAGGGGCTCTCTTATCTTTTGACACGCTCTTATTACACAGTTGTACAGTAGAAGACATGGTATTAAATCATATGGGTTCAAATGCCATCTATGCCAATTCATAGCTACTGAGTGTGACTATCTATTAGGTGTAATGTACTTGCTAAGCATGTTGCATGCATCATTTAAATTCACGCCATCTTTGGTGGTAGAACAGGACTTGGCTGTGGGGCACGGCTGGCGATTGGCAGTGCCAGGATTCTTGATAAGGCCTGCAGACCAAATCCAGGGATCCACATCCAGCATGGCAGCTGATTATACTGTATCCCTTGCACTTATATCCCCTCCTCCCATGGGGCAATTTCCATTACATGGAGAAACAGTAAGAATATTCATCATGTGGTATTCGTTAATGCCTTTCTCTTCACCCAGCTACCCTGTTCCACCCATCAATCCCATCCTGGCTCCCCAGCCTCACTCGGGTCCTGGTTTTCTGTTAACAGAGTCCAGTCAGTGGCATTCAACAGTTACCTTTCCAACAGGAAATGAAATTTAAAAGAGACAAGACCACCTGGGAAGAGCCGTTGAAAGCTACTATTGATGGGGCATGGGGGTAATTTCTCAAACAAATGCTTCAGAACCCAGTACCTCCTAAAGTAAATGGATCTACAGGGGCCCAACCTCAGCTTCCCCTTGGGGGATTTGGGGTGGGGTGTGATGAGGGCCTCTTTCCCCTTCTTTCATTTTCAGTCACACGAGGTCTCAGAGGTTCTCTATAGAAAGCCAAATGTTTCTTTTGGAGAAAGGGCTGGAAATTGTACCCCTAGGTAGCAGAAAGGGAGGGAGTCTACTATTTAAAAAATACTGAGGACTGCTTCCAACTGCAAATAGTTTTCTGTGCTGACAGACTAGATTTGGGGGTATTTTTGTCCTGGATTGCTTTTTTAAATGAAAGCTGCTTTCTCTACCAGCCTGGAGTTTTACACGTAGTCAGGACATGGACAGCATGATTCTCATAAGCATGGATCCTGGAATTACTATGACTCTGCGCTTCCTTTTGCTCACCTGTGGAGGCATTGGTATCTATTACCAAAGATTGTTTTCCTGGCCGAGAAATATATCTGTGGGTCTCATTTGTGTTGTGCCATAGGACAGCTGCTTGCATGGTCACCACAGACAGATAGATACATGCTGTCCTCAGCCCCTTAGCCCACCTCTTCTCTGAGAACTTCATTATCAAGGGCTGTGACTTGATTTTCTAGTTCAGGAGTGGTTGCTTCTTATTGTCCCCCTTCCCTGTTTCTTGATTTGTCCACAGTACATAAAGAGTCTATTTAAATGGTATTGACTGGCCTATAGCTCGGAGATGGTTCACAGCTAGTCTGAATAGGGTAGCTGAGTCTTTTCCTCATGCTCCTCATTACAGGTATTTGGAACAGTGGTAGTGGGCAAAGGGACAAGATAGAGATGGTCTGGAACCAGGAGCCTTGGTATTCGGTGAGCTAAAGAACAGTCCTCCTTGGATGGGATCTCTGAGAGTTCATCCATCTTTTGTTTCATTTTCAAAACTGTTAGCTGGTTGTAGAAGTTTCTGGTGGAATTGCTGAGGTAGCCATGCGGTGTTTCAGATAGCCCAAGTTCAGCAGGTTCTGGCCTTCAGAGGTATCTTTCTAATATCGATAACATTGTTTTCTTTAAAGGACTGACATTGTCCTGCCACTATTAACAACGAAAGCACTTGGAGCCTCTGTAACCTCATATGGAAAATGGGAGAAGTGATAGAGATTCTAAAGTGTTGTTATAGGGGTTGAATAAAACCTGCAGCCCCGTCACCATCTCTAGCACGATCTCTAGGTGCTCACTGAAGGTAGTTCTCCTCCCCCACCCGACCCCCGCCGCCTCCTGTATTCCCAAGGGGAAGGTAGTATGATCTGGGAAAAGAGCTCCTGACAAAGAACCTAGATTCTGGTCCCAGCTCAAGTCCATCACCAGGTCAGTGACCTGTCAGTGTTCTCATCTGTAAAAAGGGAGCTTTCAATCCTCGTTGTGGCTGCCTTACCCATTATGAGACTCCAGTGCTGCTTGGTCCACTACAGTAGCCACTAGCCACCTTAAGCTGTCGGACACTTGAAATGTGGCCAGTCCAAAATGAGATCTGTGTCAATGTAAAACACAAACTGGATTTCAAAGGCTACACATGAAAAAAGGACTTAAAATATCTTAATTTTTATATTGATTACATGTTGAAATAAACTTTCATATCCTAAATTAAGTGGAATATATTATTAAAATTAATTTCACCTGATCCTTTTTAATGTGGCTACTAAACAATCTAAAATTATACATGTCACTAGCTTTATATTTCTATTTGAAGGTGCTGCTCTAATAAAAGAACAGCTGGAACCTCAGGTAAATTCCTTAAGCTATGTTTCCTCCTTGCAGCATGAGGAGAAGTTCTCATAACTATCCTGGCTTGAAAGTTCTAGGAACTACATTTTATGAAAAGAAATTTTCTAAAACTGATTGTGTGTGTGTGTGTGTGTGTGTGTGTATAATGCTTAAAAATATATAAAGTACTTTACATGTAACAGATCATTATTACTGATTATAATGTGATCATTACCTCTCAGAGAATGGCAGAGTTTTGAGTATCTGTGGAGAAAAATTTCGTAGGGTAGAAGTCCAAAGAACAGAGGGATTATACTTTGATAATGGTTTTGTAGGACAGCAATGGAATCACAGGACGAGTCAGGAAATCCCAGGCCCTAATGATCTAGCATTGCCTATGTCTCTTGAACTTCACCTTGCCCTTTTCTCCACTACTGACTATGTACCAGCCACACCAACTTCCTTTAGGTTCCTCCAGCAGGCCAAGCTCTCTTCTGACTAAGCACATTTTGATATGCTATTCTTTCTACCCAGAATCCTCTTTCTCTTGCTTTCCCCCTCCTTCTTGGCGTAATTGTCTCCTCAGATAAGCTGTTCCTGACTATCCAAAGTTAGTTTCCTTTTGCTTTATAGCAAGTAAAACAAATCTGATCTAGGCCTGGAAGTAGTAAGAACACCTTCTTGATAGGAAAGCAGGGGAGCTTCTGGCCAGCTTGGCTATGTCTGCTTTATCCTTCGATAACTAACAACAAACTCTTCATCTCTTTTTCTACAACCCAGTGTAGACGTATATGACATGGAAATCAGTTTTCCTTCAACCAAACTGCTTTCTCAAGGACTCTTGTTAATCTTCTTTATTTGACAAGTCTATTCACTTTAGGGAAAGGGACACCCAAGATGCAGGCTATGGAATTCTTTCAAAAAGAAGAAGAAAAATGATCCTTTATAGTCAATCTTGAGTCTTCAAAGCCCGCTCAAAGGGAAGGGGTTTGCCATGGACACCACTGCCAGAGCGGAGTCAGCCTCACCACTCAGTGGTCTTTCCAGGCAGTCATTCCAGCTCCGGCTCCAGCTCTTGGCACCAATCCCTGACATTGACCATTCCCTCCCCTCCCCTACGTGCTGCTGTCAGTGGGGCATTCACTTTAGAGGCATGAGGCCCTAGGGTGTTTTGCAAATGGCCAACTTGGCTGTGTGAGTTGCACAGAGCTCCCTACTCCTGGCAGCCACCACCTGGTCGAGACAGAGAAGCAATCAAATAAGCTTGGAAATGTTTATGCTCCTGTTTTTGCCCTTTAGAATCAGGATAGAGATTTATCTACCCCTCCTCATGGGTCTCAGATTCCTTTTTCCCTTGGTACCATTTTCAGTAATTCCTGGCAAAGATAGGCACAATCTTTAATTGGTAAACAATCAGGAAGCAGTAGAGAAAACATTTCTTGATTCTCCCAGACTTTTTCCCTGCCTGCATGTCTTCTAGTTTGGATTTAAACCTGCCTACAGAGGGAACCTCCCTGTGCATCCATTTCAGAGTTGGCTTTGGAGTTGGCTTCAAGGTGCTTCTAGAGACTTGTGTACTGGGGTCCTGTTCACAGGGATCATAGAAGGTCCTTGTAGTTCCAGGTCTATGGCTTTAGTCAACTCTTGCACAAAGACTCCCAGGGACTTCTGGACTTAGTGGCCTCTTGGCCAATGGAGGGAGAAGAGATCATACAAATTCCTATGCCATCAGGCTCACCATTCACTGTTCCTCATCTTATTTCAGGCCTCTGTGAAAACTCTGATATTTGCTATAATGAGACTCCCCAACCTTTGGTTATCCTTAAAGACCCATTCAGAGCTCACCACTTTGAAGAAGCCTTTCCTGATGCCACCTTCCCCCATAGGTAGTCAGTCACTCTGGGGGAAGGTGAATAAGTGATTGTGCCTCACTGCACTGCTGGACATTGCTTATTTTCATGCGTGTTCTTTCTCTCCTTCCCCTTCTTCTTCTATGATGCACAAACTATCCATTAAGCATTTCTTCATGTCAAGCAAAGCCCTCATGGAGTTCCCATCCTAGTGAGAGTGCTACCCAGAAATAGCAGTGTGGCAAGTTCTTTCAGAACAACAAGAACAGCTGGCCAGGCTGTGAACTTCGTGGTCAGGAATTCTGCCTTATTTATATGCATCCCTATAGTTTTAACCCTAGCACAGGTATTTGAATAAAAAATAAATAAATGAGTGGCGAAATTAAAACATCAGACTTGAAAGATCATTTAGAGTAGTTGTCCTCAAATTTTGGTGGGTGTTGGAATCACCTAGAGAGACCCAATCTCTGAAGAAGGCTAAACTCTAAGCCTTTGTATTTTTACCAACTTCCCAGTGATTCTTATTCCCACCATAGTTTGAGAAACACCAATAGGGTAGTAGTTCTTAACCTCAGCTGTTATTGGAATCACCTGGGGAGTTTTAAAAACTATTAATGCCTGTGTCTCTTCTTCACCCCATTCTGATTTCATTGTTCTATGCGGTCTGTGATTTGAGGGGTTTAAAAGGTCTTTAGGAGATTAATGTGCAACAAAGTGTGATAATCACTGTTTTAGAGTTTTTCCAGGCTAATCTGGCCTGTAGTCAATTCTTTTGATAATATTCTAATAAGTGATTTATCCAGGTACAGATGCTTGGAGCTTTCTCCATTTTAGTCCTTAGTTTTTTTTAGATAATATAGAAAAGAATCAGGCTTGGAGTGAGAAGTTTTTGGTTATATTTAAGCTCTGTGGCTAATTTAGATTCTTGAAAATTGATATTTGATTTGTTTGTTTTTTTATCTACAAAATGGGAAAGAATACCACTCTACCCAATGTAATGACATAGGTAAGAAGGCTGAGCTCAGGTCTTCACCCTGATTAAATAAAAGTTGATTGATACTGATATGGATATTGACATACTTTTTAACATGTCTGAGTGAGTTGGCTTAACTCTGTTACGTTTTCCATGTGGCCGTGAGGAGTAATACTTTCCTGCCTTATGAAATAATACCAGCTTTTAAAAACTCTCGATATATTGAGAGTTTTTTATGTGTCATGAGTCATGTTAAGTGATTTACCTGCATTGCCATACTAATCCTAATAATAAGAGACAGTATGTCCATTTTACAGATTAAAAAAATGAGCCTTAGAGAAATGTAATGAGTTGAATGGTGAGCCTTCAAAAGATATGTTCATGTTCTAATGCCCAGAACCTATGCACTTTACCTTATTTGGAAAAAAAGTGATATTTACAGATTTAATTAAGTTAGAGCTCTTGAAATAAGTCATCCTGATTATCCAGGTGAGCCCTAAATGCCTACAGGTGTCCTGAAAAGATAATGACAGGGAGAGTTCATACAAACACACAGAGGAGAAGGTGATGTGAAGATAGAGGCAGAGATTGGAGTGATTGCAGCCACAAGCCCAAGAATGCTGCGGAAGCCCCCAGAAATTAGAAGAGGCAAGGAATGGTTTCTCTCCTAGAGTCCTCAGAGAGAATATGGTTCTGCCATATTCTGATTTTGGACTTTTACCCTCCAGAACTGTGAGAGAATAAATTTCTGTTGTTTTAAACCAAGAGGTCTGTGGTAATGTGTTTCAGCAACATTGGGAAACTAATAAAAGCAATTGCAGCAATTTGCTTAGAGTCACAAGGCAACAAAGCCAGAATTCAAACCCATGTCCTTAACCAATATATCATATTGCCTCCACCTTGAGTTTAAATTTGTAATAAAATGCCATTTATTCATTTACTCAACAAACATTTATTGAGCGCTCGCCATGGACAAGACCTATACTGAGGTCTGAAGATACAATATGAACAAGACAGAAACACTCCTGCTCTCAGATACCCTACAATTAAGTGTAAAGGAGAGATTTAACAATTAATATACACATATATACTAAAAATCATTTACTTTCAACAGTGACAGGTGCTTTAAAGAAGAGTGAATACATACCTGTATGAAAACAAACTGTCGTCATGGTATAAAAGATGCTCATATCTTCCCTGGCTAGGCCTAGCCAGTAGCCATCTGAGGTAGGCGTCAGCCCTTCATTTTCTCTGGCCTGACTCCTGGGAGCTTACATGCCTACAACTCCGTTTAGCCCTCCTGAGCTTGCAGAAGTTGGTCCACAAATAGGACAAGTCCCTTATTTGGGATAAGGACCACGATGGTAAGAAGGCAGTGAGACCCTCAGCTGGCAGTGAGCTCTACAACGTATTACAAACATTATGAGGCAGTAGAGGGTGGGAAAACTGCTTTTAGACAAGGTTGGAAATTTTTGCATTCCTATGCCAGGCCAGATTTCCTGTAGGGCCATGAGAAACTCACTAATCATCTCTTTACTTCCGAGCGATATTACTTCAGGGCAGTTTCTGTCAAGGCCCCATGCTTAAATATCTCTTTGCCTGGGTTTATTCCATCAAGTGCTTCATTTGCTTTAAAAAAATACTAAAAAATACTCCTGAGTTTTAGCTGGTCCAGCAGTTTAGAAAGTTCAACTCACTACATGCCTCAGAGGGTTCCTAGCTCTGCCTCAAGTTGTAACTGAAACTAACTTATTTTCTGATCATTTTCTGCAAATGATTCCATTGTTTGGTGGGCCTTATGTCAAACCTGACCAGCTCCAGCCATTCGAATATGGTCGTGTAGAATTCACATGGACTCTCAAGAATTTTCTGTCCATGGTCTTTTTAACTCAGAAAGCTATGTTTTCCTGTATATTCTTCCTAGGTCTCTAATTTCAATTCATTCCCCAACACTTATATTCACTCATTCATTCAACAGGTATTTATTGAGTGCCAACTGTGTGCTAGGCACTGTACAAAAAATATGGTGGCAAAACAAAAATTCCTCCTTCATGAACCTCGGTTTCTAATAGAGTTAGCAAATGCTGTGTGGAAAGTGCTATTACAACTAATACTCCTGAATGTTCTGTCCCATGTGCTGTACTGGACACTTTACTCAAAATGCCATCTCATTTAATGTGTCCAAAAAACCCTGTGAGGTTGGTACTATTGTGTCCGTTTTATAGCCAGGAAAACAAACTGAGAGTGGTAAAATGACTCGACTATTAAATGGCAGAGCCAGTACTGATTTCCAGGTTTTTCTGACAATATTGTCCATATTCTCAATAACTACCTAGTTCTAAAATAATAATCTATGTTTTTAGGGAAGAAAGAATGGGTTTATACGCTTTTTAGCTTATGAAATATTCTCTCTGGAAGAAGACATTCTTAATTACCCTTAGGTGATTTTTTAATTTGTGTTTTTCCTCTGATTTCTACATTTTCTTTGATAAATATCCTATACTCTTATAGTCAAATAAAATACATAAGAATGTAAGGAAACTCATATATATCCCCGAAGGATTGAAAACAGGGACTCAAACAAATACATGCACATGCATGTTCATTGTAGCAGTATTCACAATGGCCAGAAGGTGGAAACAGCCCAAATGTGCATGAAGTTATGGTATAGACATATAATGGAATATTATTCAACCATAAAAAGGAATGGAGTACTGATACATGCTACAACATGGATGAACCTTGAAAATATGCTGAATGAAGGAAGCCAGATATAAAAAATCTCATGTTTCATTCATATTAAAAATATCCAGAGTAATTAAATGCATAGATACAGAAAGTGGTTGCCAGGGGCTGGGGTGAGGGAGAACAGAGAGCAACTGTTTAGTGAGTATGGGGTTCCTTTTGGGGTGATGGGTGTGTTTTGGAACTAGATAAAAGTCTTGGTTGAATAACATTGAATATACTAAATGAAACCAAACTATTTATTCACTTTGAAATGGTTCATTTCATATTATGTGAATTTTGCCTAAATAAAAATAAGAAAAAATAAAATAGGAATGTGGATAAGTTTTTATTATGCTATTCTTCTGTACTGCTTGTACTGTGAGGCCTCCCAAAGTAAATTTGATGTCTCCATGCTGTTTTTACTTAGTTTTTACTTAGTGCTACAGCCCCTAACCCAAGTAAGAGCTCTGGTATGGCCACCAAATAATAAAGTCACCTTGGGCCAATCACTTAGTCTCTCTGAATATCAGTGCTCTCATCTGTCACACAGGAGTAATAAAGTCACCTGAGGTCATTATCAGAGCCTAATATGATGATCTTATACTCTGTAAACTGTAAAATGGCTTGCATTTTTTTCTAGTCTATTTTTACATCAAGAATCACTAGGTAATCAGAAATCATCTCACACTGCTATCAGGCATGTGTGTTAAGAGAACTATGAAAGTAGACTGAAATCTTGGTATGTGTGTGTGTTTAAAGACCATGCTTTTTGTTGTTGATATTGTTATATTTTATTTGTGAGTGTTTTTGGTTTTATGTTTTTATAATAAAGTTTATTCAGGTGAATAGGAATTTTTTGGGCTGGGGGCAGAGATAGGGAAAGGGGAAGTAATGGAAAACTTTTAATAGTGCAAACATAGTGAAAACAATTGCTCAGAGAAAGCCTTTTTGCTTGTGATGGGCACCTCTCTGCTAACAGTTCCTGGTGGGAATCAGGCTGATCATGATAGTCTAATCAAACTTTGGGCCCAGATAGCAGGTAAATCTGGGCAGCCCTTAAGATGCTGGCCTTGAAATTAGTGCCGCTTTGATGCCGAGTGACAGACGGGTCCTACATCGAGTCAGAGTCGCCCACTGTGGCCTATCCCTCCAGTGCTACATAAACCTGTCAGGCAGTGCCTTCTCATTTCTCAGCAGCCCTCGTCCTGCCAAAAGAGAGATTTGGGAAAGGCCTGGGAAAACCTTGAAAGACCGCTACCCAATCCAGCTAAATGGTTTGGGTCCTTTTCCTCAGGGTCAGTTGTAATAGCCTTATTTACTCTTGTTTTGGAAAACTAAGGTCACCAGAAGACTTCTGTTATGAAGATGGGTCTTAACAGCTCAGCTCTTTCAGCGAGAGGTGGGCCTGGAGGGTCTCTTGTACATTTTATTGCCCTTTTCCTTAAATCTTTCTATTCCTTAAACAAACAAACAAACACTAAATTCAGAAACTACAGAAGCTAAATATATGTGTTGTATAAAATGTAGGAAATGAAAAATGGAAAGACAAAAAATGTATAGTTATTGCTAGCAAGTATTCTTTTAATCTTTTTTAATGCACATGTATTTACCACAGTGGAACTATGGGAGGGGGGGCATTCTCTTTTGTAATCAGCATTTGTCTTAACAGCATCACAAACCTCTTTTCATGTCATTAAATATTTTTAATGACATCATTTTTATTGGCCATATTAAACATGTTTCATTGTAGGGGTGTTTTGTAAAATATTTCCTACCCCCCACTGTTAAAAATTTAGATTTATTTTATTTTATATTTTTGTTACAAATGATACCATATTGAAAAATGCATGACAGGGCCTGGGGTAATACCTGGCCTCATGATGTTATCATACTTCTGCATATTTATAGTTCTGCAACAGTGCAGGAGAGAGAATGTCCCTTTCTACTTAACTTCACCAACACTAGGTATTGTCATTTTAATAGTCACTGCCAATTTTAAAAGCAAAAATGGCATGTTGTTAACTCCCATTTCTTTGATAATTAAGGTTGATTTTTTTTTAATGTTTAGTGGCTATTTTTTTCTCTAATGAATATTCTTTTTTTCATTCTATTATTTTGTAAATATACTATTAGTGTATTTATTTTTTAATAATTTGAAATATATTTAAAAATAGTTTAACTTTTAATTTTATTATGATACATTTTTTTAACAGAGAACTTTTATTTTTATGAAATCATATCAATCTTTTTTTAAATGATTTTTTTCTTTAGCGTCATGCTTAGGAAAGCTTTCCTTTCCCCAATATATGGAAGCACTTATATTTTCTTGAAGATACTATAAATAAACTCTTCATTTTCAAAATCTGGATCAAATTGAACAATATTTCTAGCCCTAAATAGGGCAACAAATTAATCTAGTGTCAAAGTCAACTATTTCTCTACAACCTAGACTCAAAGTATCTCCAAGCCGAATGACCCTTAAAGGTCATCAATCCATTTTTCTAACTGATATGTGACTCCTTTCTTCCAAAAGTCTCATAAATTCATAAATGGTTCTACATTAATGTTTTCTTTCTAATTAGAAAACTTCCGTATTAATGCTTTATTTAGTTATATTACACAAGGATAGCTTTTTTTTTTTTTTTAATCATTGAGAAATCCTAAGATTGAGTTGGTCTTTCTTATGCTGAGCAGCTGGTCTTCATTCTCATTTTTTTCTGCTGTGTCTGCTTCTTCTCAGAAAGTGGATGAAGGCTGTTCCTTGGACTTTGCAGTTATGTTGGCCTGGGTTTCTGCTCTAGTGCTCAGTAGCTGGATAGCCTTGGGTAAATTACTTAACTTTTTGAGCCCTACTTTTATCATTTATAAAATGAGAATTCAAAAATTCCCATTATTACACGTTGTAAATTTGAGACAAAATTAAATGCTGGCGCAAAAAGGCAGATCTCACTTTCAATTTTGTGTATATGCACTGTTTGAAACAGTGTCTTATAGCCTTGTTATGAATAATAAAGAAAGCCAAAATACATCTCTAGGTAAATTTTTAAGTACATTGAAAAGAAGCAAGAGTCAAAATCGATGTCATAGTATATTAATTCAAGCAGTCCATTATGATTTGTATCAAATTTGTTAGTATGTAAATGTGTCCTCATTGATTCCAGTGTCACTTTGAACTTCTTTGGAATAAATGACACGATTTCTGAGGCCCTTTTCTGTCCTTACGGAGAGGACCTGGTACATGGACACCTAGACCTCACAAGATGATTTTGAGGATGAGGGGAGATCATGCATAACTGTGGTAGTGCATTACCCTAATGGATTATTGCCCACAGAATCTTCTCTTTACTGTTACCATTCTTTCCATTATTTCTCCTAATTTATTTTCCAGATCCTTTCCCCATAAAAGTGGCCTCCTAGAGTGAACATACAATACTTCACGTGGGCCTGGACCATAGAGGATGCAGCAGGACCATCTTCTCCGTTTATCACTTTTATTTTTGCAACCAAAATTCTCAGTTTCTGGGTAGCATCATCTTATTATTGACTTATGATGAACTCGCATTTAACTAAATCTATGAGTTTCTCATAAATTTTGCCATTAACCCGAATCTCTTTTTTTCTCATACTTTTGTAATCAGTATTTTGTTTTAGTACTCACTATTCCTGTCATAGCTATTATCATATTTCAATATGCTTGATTTGTCATATTACTTGATGCTGTCGTTTAGCATACTCATAACCTCCTAACACCATGTGTTATATCGATTTGGCCCTCATCTAAGACATTGATGTGACCATTGGCTGGAAAAGGATGTAGCAGAAGCCCCCGCATGATTATATCTTGTCTTATTGATAGTGTGGAAAATGGCTTCTCTTACAAATGCATATAGTACAGGTCATGTTTTTAAAAGTATTTTAACATCTTTCAGTTTTTCTGAACTTTGTCAAGTCAACATTCCTATTTCATCCCATTAATTCATTCAACAAGCATTTGCTGAGCTATGTACCAGACACTGTGGTAGGTGCTGGGTACAGAAACAAATAGTATGTATCTATCTTCAGATGCTCACAGTCTAGTGGAAGAAACAGATTAAAAGAATTGAGTACATTATTGAAGGAGTGGTAAAGTTGTGGATAAGGCTTTGCAGAGGTGATGCTATTTGAGCTGGATCTTACAGGACTCATAGTTTTCAAAGCAGGAAGCAAGTCAAGGACACATCTGGCCATGGTTCAAATCCCTTTTCCTTAGACAACACAGATGCCAAAATTGCATGTCTATTTTCTCTCACAGTTCCTGCTGATCTTCTGCAAGCAACATTTTCTCGTTCGGAATTAGATTGCTATTATTATCATTCTAGATGCAGTTGTCATCCACAAATGTTAAAGATAGAGAATATGCGCTATCTTTTAGCTAGTAGATATTTTTAAGAAGTATTTAAATCACTGAACATCCTATAATACTTATATCTTACCTTACTGTCAGTTTTGTGATCAGTAATAATTATAATAATAGAATAATAATTGCTAATATTTATAGAGTACTTTCATATGCCAGACACTGTGAATGGTTCCTTACATATATTATCTTTGTATACCAGTAGCAAAGAAGAGGTTTGAGCTCAGAGAGGTTGAGCAACTAGTCTAAGGTCATACAATTAATACGCAAAACAGATTTGAACATCAGTCTGTCTCCAAAGCTTGGCTGTTTATATTTCCTCATTCTAGCCAGTTGGTCAATATACCCACCCACTATCCTCCTAGGTCTTTACCCATTGATTATTCTCTGTAATTGCTCTTTGTATTAGTCTGCTAGGGCTGCTGTAACAAACACCACTATGTGACTTAAACAACATACTTATTTCTTCACACTTCTGGAAGCTAACAAGTGCAAGGTCGAAGTCTGACCGAGATCAGATTCCAGTAAGGTCTTCCCTCCTGGCTTGCAGATGGCTGGTCTCTCACTACATGCCCACATGGCAGAGAGAGAGAGAGAGAGAGAGAGAGAGAGAGAGCGAGAGCGCGAGCGCGAGCGAGCATGTAAGAGAGAGCGCTCCTTTTTATAAGGCCACCAGTTCTGTCAGATGAGGGCCTTATCTGTATAACCTCATTTCACCTTAATTATCTCCTAAAGTCCTATCACCAGATATAGTCACATTGGGGATTGGGGTTTCAACATATATATTTTGAGAGGACACAATTCAGTCCATAGCAGCCTCATTAAAACATTTCATGTATTTTTACTTTGCCATGCTTTGGTTTATGCTGTTCCTCCAGCATAAGCGTCAGCTTTTCAAAATCCTTCAAGTCTGAATACCCAACTTAAACGTCATTTCCCATGAAGCCTCCTTTGGTTTTCCAATCAAACGTAGTTACTCTTTCTCTACACAATAATAATACTTTGCATTTTGATTTAGCCCCTATTTTACCCAGACTGTGTTATACTTTTAGACTTCTTGAAAGCCTGCACCCTCCCTCAATATGCTCTCAATTGGTCTGCCCCCAGTTCTATTGGTACTCCCTAAAGATACGACTTGAGTTATTCATTAGTCCTAAGAAAAGTGGAGACAATTAAGTGGAGTTAGGTTGGAGAGAAAAAAAGGCTATACGAAGTCTCATGACTGACTCCAAGTGTTGAAGTGATGTCTTAAAGAAGAAAGAAAAAAATGGTTCCATGTTCCCTGAGAGGTTCATGTTGAGACCACCAGATAAAAGTTACAAAGAAGCAGATTTCAGCCTAACACTTGGAAAATATTTTTAATTCAAAAACTAAAAGAGGAAAAAAACTAATACTCACTGATAACCAAGACCTAAACACTGCTGCCGAACACATTATTTCTACTTCCACATAGTATTATAAAATAATTCCCCTGTTTTATAGGTGAGAAAAGCAAATTCCCAAAGGCCAAAGACCTAGTGTAATGTCATGTGGTCTGTCTTCTTTGCCCATCCCTTTGTGAAGAAGCAATCTCCCTTTCCCTCAAGGTATTGAAGCAGACTGCCTGATCGTTTTTCAGGAAGGCTATATTAGGAATGTGCTGCAGGTGTTGGTGTAGCTAATATTTCAGTTTTTCTCCATCTCTAAAATCTTATGAGTCAGAAATTCTTCGTCTCTGACTTCAGATAATGGGAATAGACCTATGCAACCTATCTTCTGTCATTCTTTTGTGGAAAAGATGTATCCTAAAACTCATAAATATTATTTCAAATTCTCATTACAGCATTTCGTGTGTTATTGGTCTCATTAGTTCATTTTTATGAAGCTGTTTGGATGACACACCATTGGAAATATTTTATACTAATAAAATTGACTTGATCCTATCCAGCTACATTTTTCAAACAAGAGCTACTCTATCTGGGGAAAAAGGTGATAATATGCATAAGTTGTCACCTGACTCTAGAAGTCAGATGGATGAGATATTTAGCCTTGCTATCCTGATTCCAATCCATGCTGAAGGTGGGTCCCAGTTGACCAAGTGCCTCCCCCTCCCAACATGCTCCCATCAGCTTCTGGGGCAGGCAGCCAATGTTCTGAAGCAGCTGCCATTTTTCTTGGGTGATTCATGTGTGAAAGTGTCTCATCTATAAGAATTTTGGTCATCTTGTTCCTCTCCCAGAGCCAGGCTCTTATCAGACCAGAAGTGTCTCCTCATATAAAATACATCCAAGTTGGAAAGTTTATGAATGATAAGGACAGTTGTTCATTCCAAATACATAACTCTTGGTCTGTGGCATCTTATATTTGGCTACACTGCTTTTTGTACTCAACATGGCCTTAAAATTTTGGACCTGGTGTACATTTTGGTGTAACTTAAAGATAATTTTTAAATGATCATGTATCTCTGTCTTCTCAATTCAGATGTTTGTTTAACTCTGTATCTTTCTTTCCTGTTGTGAAGTCATAGCCTTGAATTTGAGCAAAGCCTTTGCTCTTGGGTATGGGTGTGTTTTAGATAACATTTTGGCATGTGCTATCCTCTCTACTCTGTTTTTCCTGGTCAGAGGAGAGATGAAATACCAAACTGCCAGGAATATCTAAAACCAGTTTAATTTTTTGTCGTAGTCGTATTTTGAGTTTTTCTTTGTTCCTGCTTTGTTTTCCCAGGGAAAATATCACAGGTATCCTTTTCTTCTTCCATTTTTATTATACAAAACATATTGTTCCTGGGTAGAGATGAAGAAAGGGAGTGAATGTTATTTTTTGAGCACCTTGCAAGGTAGAAATGCAATCAAAACATGTGAATATGCAGTTTACACTACTATGGATTAATTTAATCCAGTTGGCTTATGTTTAATAGACATGACTCAGAGAGAAGAAGATTTAGTCAATATCAAACAGTACCTATGTGGTAGAGGATAGGACCAGACCCTATTCCCTTATCTTTATTGCAGAGACTAAAATATCACAGCTTTTGAGAAGTCTTCCAAAGTTACAGTAGAGAACAGACTGAGTAATTAGTTCCATCAGGGCTTGGAGGATGCTATCAGGGCCAAGTGTGTCTTTATTTCTTAATCATAGTGCTTTCGCAAAGTTCAAGGATCTGGAAACCACAAAATAAAATCCTCAATTAACTTTCATTGTGTTCCACACTCAATTTTTAAAGACAAAGATAGAAAAGGTAAGAAAATAAATAAGGGATTCATTTGAAAAAGCAATATCCTGTATTATTCCAGTTACATGAGGTACCCTGAGTAGTCAAACTGATAGAGATGGAAAATAGTATGTCAGTTGCAAGGGGCTGGGAAAAAGGGTGAATAGGGGAGTTTTTGGATACTAAATCTTAGTTTGAGGAATACATATGAACAAAGATTTGTGGATGGAGAGTGGTGATGGTTATACATTGTGAATCTGTTTAGTCCCACTGAACTGTACTCTTGAAATGGTTAAAATGGTAAATTTCATGTTATGTGTATTTTATCACAATAAAAGAAAGCAACACCTTTGGTACAATCTGGAATTTCTATACCTCTGTGTGTATGCATCTCTAGAAGCAGGCTAGCATGTCCTAAAGAACAGTAATAAATTTATACTATCTTTTATTTGCCTTGCATTTTTGTTTTTCAGAGTAATTTCACATGCTTGCTTATGTTGGATAGTTACCAAAACTATCATGAGAAAGGCATGACAGGTATTCTTATTTTATAGATAAGTAAACTGAGGTCCAGTGTTACACACCGGACAAATAAATGAGTTGATACTAGAGCTAAGAGCTTCTAATTTGTATTCTTGGAGCTATGCATAATCTACTGTAACAAGTTTTAAATTGACACTTAACATATTAGACATACTAATCCTGGAAAGTAGACTGATATATTTTAGAAGAATCTTCAATAACTTTGAACACTGAATGGCTTGGAGGAGATTTTTAACATGAAAATAAATTAATTTAGTTTAAATTTCGATTAACTGAGATTTTACCGAATAGTAATAATACTGACAAATACTTATTAGAACTTCATACCAGGTACTGTCCTAAGTGCCTTAACTATACTAACTCATTTAACAAATATATTATTTATAATTAACAACAGAATTTATTGACACTAGCATGTGCTAAACACCCTCCAAAGTACTTTATATACTTTATCTCATTTAATCCACATAACAACCTGAGTCAGCAGGTATTACTAGACTTGGAAATGTTAAAGAATTTGCCTGAGGACACTAAATAGAAAGTGACATGGCCAGGACTCAAAACCAGGTCCGCCTACCTCTTTGTTGCTACTCAAACAGGTGGTGTAGTGTGCATCTTTCTAATCACTGTCATCTCTATATATTAATTATGTCGTTCAGGAGGTTGAGGTAGTGTCTGAGTGTGGGTGCCGGTTGGCTCAGAGTTTGCTTTTTGACGGACTCCTAAGTTTCACCCAAAATTCTGGCTAGAAATTCGATTCAGTTGCTGAAAGCGGAAGAAATACAGCTTTCATGTTCATGCACAATTTGCTTCTTTATTTTCTTTTATTATCCTGAGACTTCCTGTGAATTATACTTTCCCATCAGTCCTGGGGGTTCTGATTATGTTCATGGGGTCCTGCTAAGAGCTTGGGCAGTAAATTACTGCCACTTTGTTTGAAAATTTTTTTAGCCACAGTACATTAGCTGATTTTGTTTGCTTTTCCACTGGTGGTGTGCACATTTTTATTTCAGAATTGGTGTTTCTTTACTGTCTCACTTGTGAATAATGTGGCTTGCAAAATGGAATGATTGGAGAAAAAGTATGCAAGAGGGTGTCCTGTTGGCATCTGTAAGATTTTAAAGCATTTATAGCTAAAATGACTTGTCAAGTTCTCTCTCTCTCTCTCTCTCTCTCATATATACATCTGTTCTCTGTATTTTCCTGTTCTCCCTGTTCTATTTCATTTTCTATAAGAGCAATTGCAGGATAATGACCAATACAGTAACTAATATCAGATAATTACCAAGAAATGCTTTCTTCCAGGCTTCTCCAAGTGTTTTTGTTTATTTGAAAAATTAATAGATCAGAGGGTCAGAGGACGTGTTTTATTGTAAGTTTCTGTTCCAAATTTCCTGACATTTCAATGAAAAAAAAGAAAGAAAGAAAGAAAGAAAGAAAGAAAGAAAGAAAGAAAGAAAGAAAGAAAGAAAAGAAAAGAAAAGAAAGAAAACCTTTTAAAAGGCAAAAATGGGGCTAATAAGAACCAGACCCTAAAGTGACTGTCAAAATGTCAAAAACGACTGCTTTTCCTTTATTCAATAGCATTTATCTTGAGGTACCTACCTTTCTATAGAATCTCCCTAACATCTTAACTTGATTCTCTTGCTGGGCCATCCGCAAATAGAGTAGCTTCTAAAGTGATAACCAAATCCTCAGTAGCTTTCAATAATTGGTGTGGACGCTCAGTGGAGACATTTATGTTTTTCAAATCATGTCTTTTGGTAAAATGATTAGAAAGGAGTCTCTCTAGTAAGCCCTGGCAACTAGAGTTTGAGGTCTTTCTCATCAGCCAGCATTGTCATAATGGCCACAGGACCATCCTGAAGATGCTAGGAAACAATGATAATTGTGTAAGACATAGATGAGTGTGAAAATCAACTTTTTTTATTTTATCTGAAATTAGTCAGTTTCTAGAGTGGCTTTGGAAAGGATTTTAGTGCACACAAAGACAAAGCTTGTTAGAGAATTTTTATCTTTACTAATAATCTATACAGTGGTTATTTCATTTTCTTGGGCTTTGTAATAGACACCTCTCAGGGTCTATTACCTACTTTACAATAACCCCTGTTGCCTGATCACTGCTCCCATGATCCATGGTGATGAGCCTTCAGCAGCCATGTTTATATGATGTTCCCTGTCCCTCTGGGGAGAGTTGATTGGACCAGAGGTGGACACTTGACCCAGATTGGGTCAATCAGAGTCACTTTCCTGGGAATTTGGAATTGGGAGCCAGAAACAGCCAGTCACTGTTTGTAAGATTAACTTGGGGGCCATAGGATGATCATCCTTTGCTATATAGAGAGAGAGAACCCAAGAAAGCTGGTTTGTAAAGAGAGGAGATTTAAGCAGATTCATAGAACCAACGATTAGGGATGGAGGAAGAGCGCTGACCTGGTTCCCAGCAGCTTTCCAGTCTTGGTTCCTATTTCCCATAAGGCCTAGCTGGACCCCTTGCCAGAGTTCCGTGAGAAACCCTTGCATCCTATGTTACATTCCCCGTCCACCTCACCTGCCCCTCCTCACCTTCTTAAACCAGCTTGAGTTAGCTTCTGTTACATGCAATTAGAGTCAACAAAGATAGTTTGACTTTCTCTATATGTATTATTTAATTACAGAGATGGCCAAGTAAACTTAACTCTTCGGTGCCCTAGAAGGTTTAAGTTGAGAATGAACCTCAGACATATTTTATTCCTATCCTCCCATGAGACAGATGAGAAAACTGAAGATTATAGATGCAAAGTGATAAACCCAGCATCATACAGCTAAGACTTGATTCTCGGCCTTCTTGTCCTCAGGCCAGCCAGTGCTCTTTCTAGGCTGGCTCCTTAGTGCCATCCAGCTATCCATCCATCCATCCATTCATCCATCTGTCTAACAAATATATAGCGAACAAATTCCTGCTATATGACAGGTCCTGGAACACATGCATTCTGTTTTTAAATTGACTGTGTGGCAGGTCTTCATGCTTATTTTCACTTCATTCATGCAATTCCCCATCTGAAGGCCACTTTGCCAGCCCATCATCAGAGCAAGTTCTCCCAGGAAATCTCCCAGAGTATACTCTCATCGTACATTTGCTGTGTCTCTCTTGTGATACTCTTTTTAATATCTATACTAATCCATGTTCATATCCATCTCCTTTGGGAACCCCTTGCAAGCAAGGACTGTGCATGAATCATTATTTTTACTTCCTAGCACAGAATCTGTCACAAGATATGTCTTCAATAAAAGTCTGCTATTCTAGAGAATTTATTTCACTCCCTAGAATCTCAAATGGGAATAGTGTATTGATTATCTATTACTAGGTAACAATCCACTCCATGTTTAATAGCTTCAACCAATTATTTATTATTATCTCTTATGGTTCTGGGAGTTGACTGGGCTCCCCTAGAGGGTTCTTGCTCAGGGTCTCTCATGTGGTTGCTGTCCGATGGTGGCCAGGGCTGGAGGTCTCTTGAAGGCTTCATCATTCACGTGTCTGGTATCTGGGCTGCGAGGACTCTACAGCTGATGGCTGGATCAACTGGGGCTACAAGGGCATCCCTTTCACCATCGACTCTCCACATGGTGTCCTCAGAGTAACTGGACTTCTTATATGGCAGCAGAAGGCTACTGGAAGAACTATCCCTAAGGAAACTCGCAGAAGCTATGTAGCCTTTTCTAACCTAGCCTCAGAAGTGACTCACACAGTGTCACTTCTGCAACATTCTGTTCATTAAAATAGTCACAGAGTCCCTTCTGGATTCAGGAAAAGGGGTCACAGACTTCACATATTGATGAGATGAGTGTCAGTGAATTTACAGACCTGTTTCTGTATCTCTGTTTTAAACTTCTTTACACATGAGAGATATGAAAGGAAACGAATACCTATCCTTGGCCTCAAAGAGCTTGAATTTGAGTTGGGATCCATGATTTTCAGGGAACTGCTAGTTTCTGGCCTCAGGGACAGCTATGTCCTTTCCAATTACGTTGTCACTCCTAGCCACAGTCATTTGCAGGGTTTGGTAAGCTTGGACTTGTGTCCTAAGAGTTAGTATGGGCAAGCAAGTGGGGTCAGGGTGTCATCATATTCTTGTGTGTTGGATCCAGTGTTAAGCACTCTGGAAGGATAGACAGAAAACTCACATTTGGGCCCTGCCAAGAAAGAGTAAGAGACATTTTGAGAAGTGTAACTTAAGGAAATAATACAAAAGAGAAAAAAAGATTTAAGCATAAAGATATACATCGAAGCATTATTTTTTAAGAGTTAAGAAATAGAAACGGAAACTAAATATTCAACTTCTGAGAAAACCCTTTCATTGTAATCACTGATAGAAATCTGTCATTAGAATTTGTGTCTGCATTTCCCTGGATTTCTGAGGTCATACCTAATTGGGTAGGAAGAAATAAGGATACAAAATCAGAACCTCCTCCCCATCACAGCTCTTCACCAGTTCTGTCCTCACTGCCCTCCTGGATCAGCTCACACTTCCTGAAGCCCACCTGTACCACACCTTTCCTGGCTCAGCATTGGGTGGAAATTGCCTAATGCTGGCCAGGTAAGTGTGGAATTCCTCATTACTGTTTGAACTATTTCCTCGGTGTCCAGCCCAACATATCTTTCCAAGCTTCTCACTGCTGGTTCATCCATAATCTTCTCCCAAATGGGGATGCTTTATTCCATGATGCTCTCACTACCCTGGACATGCATGCCTCTGAGCCTTTGCTCAAGTCATTCCTTTCCCCGTGATGTGCTATGTCTTCCACCTTCACCTTCTGAAACCAGACACCACCACCCCCACCCCCATCCTATCCTTAAGCTGAGCTAGAGAGGTACAAGAGGAGGGGCTAGGTGCTTCCCATGAACACATTCTCTGAAAGTGGTCTCTTTTAAACAAATTTTGGAGATATTATGTTAACAAGATGGTTATTAAAACCATGACGAAAAGATGTCTCAGAGCTCCTCAATGTGGTTGGATATGTGTGGAGCTGTTTTTTAATTGTCACAACGATTAGGTAGATGCAGTTAGCATGTATTTGGCAGGGACCTAGAATAGTAAACATCTTGCCATGTGCAGGGTAGCCCTGCAGGATGTAGAACTTTCTTGCCTCAACTGTTAGTAATGTCCCCATTGAGGCATACAGTGAACTGAGGAAGCTGTGGGAAATATCCTGTGGTCAGCATCGAGTGGAGTCTTGTGTGTTACCTCTCTCCCCAGCAGTTGTGTGGCTCCTGCCTTCTGTCCTCTCTTCTTGCCTCCCTCTCTCACGGGCTCATTTTCTCTGATGTTAGAACCTGACTCTCAGCTTCTGCTCTCCATCAAGGCCCAGCTCAAGCGTAACTCCCTCCTCTCTCAGGCCTTCCTGATTTCTACAGCTGGACATGCTCACCCCTTCCTGAGCAGAAAACAGCATTTTTTCTTGCTCTTGTTCTGATTATTTTTTATCAGTTCCCCCCACCTCCCCGCCGCCCCATCATTCTATAAGATCCAGGAGAGATTGGACAGGTACCTTCCCAGAGCCTGCACAGGTGTTTAACAAGTATTTTCTTACTTTTCTTCTGTTTCCCACTCCTCTCTACTCTTTCCCTCCCCCCAAGTGCCTGCACATTCCAGCAACAGGACAGGAAGTCTGGGGTTTCTCTCTCCCTCCACTCTGCTCTAAGTCTTGCCCACTCGGCCTGATAAAAGGCAGAGGATTGCCTGGCCTCTCTGCCACTGCTACATGGTAACCCCAGCCTACCCATTTTGATCTCTCCCTCCCATACTTTGTCAACACTCAACATCTTGACCACACACTTAGCTTTTACTCTCACTCCGACTTGTACTTTCAAATTAGATTCCTGGAATATCTCTTCTTTTCTTCAAGATCTTAAGGGGCTCCTGAAGGATAGAGACCATATCGCCTCCTTTTTAAAAATCCCATATATTATAAGTTTCACCTCCTTCGAAAGTCCTTCTCTCACATCCCAGGCCCTGAAAGTAGGTTACATTTCTCTCTTCTAGGGTCCTCTGTCACCCCAAACACACTCAGTTCACCTTCTGTCATGATTGTTTCTTTACATGTTTGATTCCATAGCCAGGATGAGAGGTCTTTGAGCACAGGCACTTAAATCCATTTGTTCATTGCTATAACAATGAAACAGGCACGGTCGGACCCCCAATGTTCACAGACTTGTATGTTTGATTGTTGCCCCTTGCTACTAAGAAAATAGTATCCACTTCAGTTTTCATCTCCAGACTGCTTAGTACTTTTCTGTTTTCTTGAAAAAGCAGTAGAACAGATCTCTAATTTTTGAGGAATTTGTTTCAAAATTCGATGGCAAAACCACCCATTTACAACAGAGAACATTCAAGTGACAGGGACTTCTCCAGTGCACGGTCCGGCTAACAAGAGATCTGAAGTGTGACCAAGTCAGCAGAGTCGTTCGAATTTTGAAATACAAATCTCACACAATAAATGAAGATGAGAGAAAAGAATGGTTTGTGTGCCCTTTCTTGTTCCCTGAAGTTTATATTCCAGGAAAACCTGAAACTGGAATGTCAGTCCCAGTGGAATCGAGTTGGAATGCTGACTGGCACACAGAGGGATGCGGGTCCTGTTCAATCAAGATGTGACTTTAGAAAACTGAGATGGTGTAACTGTGGTTCCTATAGGAATAGAAATTCCTTGGCCCGAATGGCAAACTTTTATTTTGAAAGCCACTGGACTCCACTTAGAGCCATCAAACACTGGAGAATTTATTATGACTGGACAAGCCTTTGCCTCACAAAGTCAGGCCAGGTTAGTGAAAATACACAGTGACTTTGTCTTTGAAGGCCCTAAATGTGGCTTGTTTCTTCCTCTCACAGAACTTCCTAGCAAAGCCAAAAGCACAACTGTTGCCTTTGCATGAGGCAGAAGCATCCACAGGCTTCCGCAGAGAGTGTCACGCATTATGCTGATGCTGAGGTGTCTCCTAGCCACAGTATTGAAATCACGAAGATGACTTATGATGTGTTCCGTTTGCATTGGCCCACAGCCCAAATCAGAAATGTATCTCAGGCTTGGCCTTCTAGATACTATCTCCCATCATTTAAAAGCTCATTACGTGAACAAATTCATCTTGTCCTGCTATAGTTAAGGTCTGTCAGCATTTTACAAAGGTTTATAACTCAACCACAAAGGTAGAGAATGTAGTTTTTAGGTCGTACTGTAGCATGCAAGTCCTAAGCCCAAGAGTCAAAAAAAAAAAAAAAAAAAAAAAAAAAAGCTTTGCTTTTTTTTTTGTTTTGTTTTTAAGTTAGAGTCACGTGAAGCTATAGTGAAGCAAAATATTGGCTGGTGCTTTTGCTAGTATTATTTGGTTTGGTTTTCCAGGGCTGGGAAAAGTTGCTAGTGACTCCTTGGAATATAGATGTAGCCTATACCTGAAAAATGTTTAGGTCCATGAACTTTTACTTATCTTAGCATGCAGCTGACGATGGGGACTTAGTTTAAAAGATACCATTTTAAAATTAGGATGGATGAAGATAAGAGGAGTCTGAAACAAGATTGGAAATATTTCTCTAAAACGCAGGGACCAAGTTTCAAGCCAGTAAACTTGTGTTCTTGTGAATTTTATTTGCAAGAATTTGATTATATCATAATCAAGTCATTGTTCTGATGGGCAATTGCGATTCTGCTCTTAATTTCTAAGTACAGTGATGCCCCCTTACCCATGGGGGATATGTTCCAATCCCTGGATGCCTGAAATAACAGATAGTACTAAATCTGATAATCCGATATCTACTATGTTTTTTTCCTGCACCTACATATCTTTTCACTTAATGGAAGTATTTTACGGCTTCTCTGGCATATCTGAATTACCAGCATCACTCTTCTTGTGCTTTGGAGCCATTCTTAAGTAATATAAAGGTTACTCGAACACAAACACTACAATACCCCAATAGTCAATCTGATGAGTGAGAGGGCTACTAAGTGACTAACAAGTGGGTATAATGTATAATGTGAATACACTGGACAAAGAGATGATTCATGTCCTGGTGGGACAGAGTGGGATGGCATGAGGTTTCATCATGCTACTCAGAATGATGCACCATTTAAAATTTATGAGTTATTTATTTCTGGAGTTTTCAATTTAATGTTTTCAGGCCTCGGTTGAATGAGTAACTGAAACTGTGGAAAGCAAAATCACGGATGGGCTTGAAGGAGGCGGGGGGAGGAGGGATGGGCAGGGGGAACTACCGTATTCTTATTTCTAAATTTAAATGAAACGTGCATACGTGATAAACATAAAGTAACAAAATGATACCCTCAAATAATAAAAATGGTTGAAAATTGTTAAAATAAATTGGATAGTGAAATAAACCAAAGACGTTCGTAAAAGTTTATAACTAGGAAAAAAAAAGTCTCTAGAATAATCATTTTGGCAGTTGCCAATGATCCCAGTAGAGAACCTGCTCTTGGGGTAAAAGTAAGGGCCGGTAAAGATCATAGAATCTTTGCATGAGAGATAGGTGTCATATGGATAGCTTCAGGTGAGTCAATAGTGGAAGCCGTTCTTAATGACAGAAGGGTATAAACTCGCAGGTTGAGAAGGGACAAGTTGAGCGTGGGGCCAGGAGAACTGGGTTCCAATCCCAGCCATGATGAGCCTATGATAACACCTCTATGAGTTCCGGTATCTTCCTTAAAATAGGGCTAGGAAAACCTACATAAATCATAGCATTTTAGAAAGGATAAAATGCAGTAATATAGGTAAAAGGACTGATAAAATCAGTGTTCAACATATGTTTGTTCCCTTCTCAGCCCACCTTTATTAATTATAGCTGGGTCTCAAAGCAATCTAAATGCTGGAGGCCAGCCATGCATTCATTCTGTGTAGATCTTAACTACTTAAGAGGAAAAAGTAGTTTGCCTGAGCTTTTAAGAGTCCATACAATTGGCCTTACTTGTAAAAATGACCTATTAATTATAACAAACCTCTAGGTAGCAAAGTTTTTTTAAGCTCCTTTGAGTTGCTATGTGAAACCACATCTCCAACCCAAACTTCTGCCTTGCGCTCCCAGTATTTAAGCCTTAAGTGAATGCAGGTTGATAGCGTGAACAGAATGTTCTCTTAAAGTCAAATGTGATGACTTACTATGCTTCCTAAGGAAAGACCTATAAAGGCAGCTGTCTCTCCCTATTAGTCCAGATTTATAGGAGGTTTTGCTCTAAGTGCACATTTGCAGAACCATTTCTGATATATGTGCTTTTCCTCCCCCAAAAGGAACTGCATCATTGACTGTTGTCTTTGTTCCTGTGGACACTTTTTAAACCCACTCTTTTTACTCAGAGGTCATCATCCTGAGCTCAGCTTGATGCATTAGTACTTGAACTTTCAAGAAAATACATGTTAAGCCAGGACCTGGCCCAGCTCATCACTTTTTTTTTCTTTTGGTGTTTAACCACCATGCCCCTGGTCTACAGCGGCTCTGTTCTGCTAGAAAATGTTTATCTTCATCATACCTGACTAGGGACATAGGCTTAAATACTGGGAGTGCAAAGCAGAAGTTTGGATTGGAGATGCAGTTTCACTCTTTATCAGGAATGTACCCTTAGACAACATGGTTAATATCTCAGCCCTGGTTTCTTCTTCTGAACAATGGGAATTGTAGTGAAGAATCCTCCTGGAGATTTTTGAGCAGTAAAAGCTGACTTCTCAACAGGAAGCCAGGCAAGAAACAGTGGTCAAGAAATGGTATCTATAATGATTATAGCCAAGTGTTCTGTTGACTGCTCAGGAGAGTCATTTGAGGATCATCTAAAGAAATGCTGATACCTGGACTCCACCTAGGATTAATTAAACTAGAATTTCTTGGGTCGACACCCAGGGATCAGTGTTTTGTCTTATTCCCCAGTTGATAGTGATGTTCAGTGAGGGTTGTGTCTCTTTGGCTCTAGCAAAACACAGGTCCCTGTAGTAAGTGCTTTTGATGTTCCAGAGATGGATTATCTTATTTAGCATCCACAACAACACTGCTGGGTACTTACAATATTAGTCCCATTTTGCAGTTGAGGAAACTGGGGCTTAGAGATGTTAAGTAATAGCAAGGTGTTCATTCAGATATGAAGCCAAGCAGTCTGACTCCAGAGCCACGTTCTTAATGACCGTGCTGTAGTTTGTTATCACAAATAGCACTTCCAGTGGGAACTAAGTCCCAACAAGTGGGGTCATCCAGTGGTCCCAGGCTCTCCACATGCCTTCAGCTTACTGATCTGCTCCCCGTGTGTTCGGGACTTCCCAGCAGCCCCATGTCAGATAACGAACTGTGGTTATTCGGAAGTCCCCTGCTATTTCCACTGATTTTTATTAAATGCAGCTTGTGGCTCAGACTCAAGAATGTGCAAGCCGATTTAGATTATGTTTTGCATTGAGTTTATTAAGATAAAAAATATTTCCCGAGATAGAGAGTCAGAAGTATTTATGGTGAAGTGTGCTGAAAGTGAATGCAGGTTGATAGCGTGAACAGAATGTTCTCTCAAAGTCAAATGTGATGACCTAACTGCGTTTGGCAGCCTTCCTTTATGTTTAGCTAAGCATTTTATTTCATGTTGGGAACCTCCTCCCTTTTCTGAAAAGGATCTGTCCTGTAGGAGACTAGGATTTTGGCCCGTGCCTCTTTGATGCTGAGACCCAGACCCTGAGCCTAATTGTGACTGGTTCCCTGGCTGCCTGGTTGGGTTGCCATGGCAAAGGACTGTTTGAACTGTTTATAATCTCCATTTCTCTCACCTGGCAAAATGGGAATATAACTCTTGGCCCCGCCTCCCTCCCTGAGGAGAATGGGAGGGTGCTTTGAAAATTAAGTAATAAATGTTGGGAGGGATTTGTGGATGTGACGTCTTGTCAAACGAGTAAGTAATAAATGGGGTGTCGCCGAAGCTCATTTGCCCAGAATACACTTGAGCCTTCCATTTACTTAATCAACCAGCATTTATTAAATGCCTACGAAGTTCACAATAACACATGGAGTGTTGAGGGAAATACAAAAAGGAAAAAAAGAGGAAATAGAGTCTCAATTCCCAGAGAGCTCATAAACTAACTTCTTTTTTCTCACAGTTCACTTTTTAGGTTGATTAAGCATTGGTATGAATGCTGCCTGCTCAGTATTTAAAAAACTCATTCTCGATGATGATTTCCAGTTACATCATATATAACGAGTAGTGATTTAATTGCTCTCGGTATTGATGAATACTAATTGTCACATGCTAGATGGATTCATAAAAAGTATAAGAATATTCTGTAGTCCTGGTTAGGTGACAATGAAAGACTTTAGTCAGGGTTTATTGGGAAATGGTGCATTGGCTAATAATATGGTTTTTTTGTGTCCAAGGATCTGGGAACTGGGTCTTGGCTCTGTGACTTTGTAGCTGTATAACTTTGGGCAATTACTTAACCTCTCTGTGTCTCATTTCTTTATCTCTAAAATGAGACTAAGAATGGTGTCTAACTCATAAGATTTTTTTCAAGATTAAAGTAACGTGTGCAAGATGCTTAGAATGGTGCCTGGTACCTTATAATTTTTCCAAAAAAAAAAAAAAATGTTAGCTATGATCATCACTTTCTGTGGCTAATGGAGAAAATGGCGGCACTCAAAGTATACTGGCATTTCGTTTTCTTACATTATAAAAAAGATCCAACTTTTTTATTCAGAGTCCCAAACTTTTGTCCAGATCTACTATAATCTCTTAGGATTGCCCCCCAAATCCCAAACTGCTTATGGAAATGGAAAACAGGACACACAAGCCTCTCTCTGGCTTACGGGGCTCAGGCCCCGGGACTAAATCATTTGATTCTGAGAGCTTCACACTAGTCCAGGACCCAGAGGGGTGGCGAAGGTGTTTTGTTTTTGTTTTGTAGGAGGCAGCAAAAGTTATGCTTAGAAACAGCTGTCTTTGCCAACAATTTATTCAGCACAGATTGCTGTGGGAATTATAATAACTTTACAAGCCAATAACATACAGGATATCTCTTAATAAGCAAAATAAAGAAATAACATACTCCAAACAAATGACAAATTCATCACACTATTGTTCCAGGCAAGGGGAGATGAAGGAATAAAGTCCAAATTTAATATGAGGTGTACCCTTTTATAGGAGGAGGCCCTGGAAGAGATGATGATCAACCAAAAAAGCTGATTTCCAGCCACCAGTGCAAAAGTAAAAGTTCCCTGTTGCTAGGGAACAAAGACGCCAGTGTTGGTAGGTTGGCTGATCTCTTTCTTTCACCCGGCTTCTGCAGGGTTTATCACCACTGTCTGCTCCCCGAGGCTGTAGCAAAGACAGGAAGGGTCTTCAGAGAGCTTTTAGGTTTCACCCAAACTGGAACTCTCAAGTAGTCCTCACAAACTCTTGGTATTTATAGTCTACATGTCCCCTTTTCACAGTTGCTTCTCCACATGCTCTTATCGATAAACCCCCAGTGGGGCCCCTGCAAAGCTCGGCTGCTGACTGCTTATCAAGGACAACAGATGTGGAATGATGACATCCTGGCACGACTTACTTTGTTATTGTAGCAAAGCGATGAGGAATGATGACATACTGACACCACGTACTTCAGACTGGTATCAAAGCAACTTTTTTTCCTTTTGTCATAAACAAGTAGATTAAAACGACTTCACTTAAGTCATAAACAAGTGGGTTTGAAATTCTATGAAATCTATTACATGACAGAAGGGCAGCTGTGGAGTGAGATGGAAAGAGCACTGAGACTGGAGTCCTAACCCTGGCTTTGCCTTCCGTTTGCTGGGATAGGTCTGAGATACGTCTTTAAGTCCTCTGAACCACAATTTACTCATCTGTATTGTGCAAAAGCCATGGTAGGTACAGCTACTGAGACCTTAGCACAAATCAAGGCAGTGGTAACGAACTAAGAAACTGTGCTAGAAGTCATATTCTTCATCCCCATATACATATAGTTTTTTTTTTTTTTAAGCCAGGTGCACTTAAGAATGTCTTTGATGAAATAGTAAAAAATGATTAACTTAATTAAATCTTGACCCTAGTGCATGTTTTTAGTATTCCCTATGGTGAAATGTGAAGTGAAATGGGAAATACACGTAAGTACTCACACTGACTGCTGAAATACTATGGTTGTCACAAAGAAAAGCATTTGAGTTGTGAGCCGAACTAGCCACTTTTTTTACTTGAAAGAAGGACTGACAGTCAAACTATGGTTAGTTATTCTTTAATAGTCTTGAAAATGAACAAAACGAGTCTGTCATGTCAAGTAAACAGGAGATAGTATTACTTGCCAATAATAAAATTTGAGCTTGCAAGCAAAATTAAAATTTGGGAAAACTTTTAGTTACCACCATGAAATTGACAGATTTCTAATCTTTACTGATGATTAGATTGACGATGATATTAATGAATGTGATTTTTCTATATTATGTAATTAAATGTGTCAACATTTGGAAGATCTGCATAACTCATTGAGCCAATGTTTTCTAAATAGGCAATGCATGGTGTTACAAAATCAGACGTGGGTAAGAGATCCTTTAAGTGCAAGATAAACCAATTAATTTCAGTGTAACAGATTATGAAAAGTTCTTTGATATACCTCCAAATTCCACATTGCAACTAACCTTTAAGAAATTGCCACTCGTTAAATTTTGTTGCAGTTCAAAGAAGATTATCTAAGTTATCTGAAAAGGCTATTAAAATACCCTTCATTCTTCCAACTGCACGCGGCCAGAATTTTTTCATATACTTCAACCAAAGTGACATATGCCAACAGACTAAATGCAGAAAAAAGAGAATCCAGCTGTCTGCTCTTAAGCCAAATAATAGATTTACAACAATATAAAACAATGCCACTCTTCTCACTATTTGTGTGCATGTAAAATAAAGTTGTTTTTCATTAAAACACATTTATGTTAACAAGTAATAAAATTCTTTTTAATTTTTCAGTAAATTAGTAAACAAATACTTAAAAAAATTTTTTTTTGAAGGTACTCGATATTTTAAAGAGTGTATAGGGCTCCTGAAACTAAAAAGTGTGAGAACTTCTGTCCTAGAGCGTGAACTCTGGAGTCAAAATAATGAAAAAAAAATTTTTTTTAGAGCAGGTTTAGGTTCACAGCAAAAGTGAGAGGAAGATACAGAGATTTTCTGTATACTCCTTGCCCCGCCACATGCACAGCCTCCCCCGGTAGCGATATCCCCACTGGAGTGGTGCACCTGTTCAAATCGATGAACCTACATTGACGCATAATTATCCAAAGTCTATAGTTTACACTACAGTTCACACTTGGTGTTTTAAACTACATGAGTTTAGATAAATGTATAACAATATGTTTCCACCATTCTGTTACCATACAGAATATTTTCACTGTTCTAAAAATCTTCTGTGCTTAGCCTATTTATCCCTCCCCTCCCTGACCCCTAATCCCTGGCAACTACTGGTCATTTTACTGTATCCATAGCTGCCTCTTCCAGAGTTTCATATAGTTGAAATTATACATATGTAAAGTAACCTTTCAGATTGGCTTCTTTCACTTAGTATTATGCATTTAAGACTCATGTGTTTTCATGGCTCGATAGCTCATTTCCTTTAAGTGGTGAATATTGTTCTATTGTCTGGATGCCATAGTTTGTCCTTTCATCCACTAACGGGCATCTTGGTTGCTTCCGGGTTTGAGCAGTTCAATGAATAAAGCTACAAACATCTGTGGGCAAGGTTTTGTATGAACAAAGTTTTCGGCTCCTTCGAGTGAATACCAAGGAGTGAGATTGTCGGTACCAAAGGTAAGAGTATTTTCAGTTTTGGAAGAGTCTGCTAAACTGTCTTCCAAAGGATCTGTGTTGTTTTTCATTCCCACCAGCAATGAATGGGTTGTCTTGCATTACATCTTTGTCAGTATTTGGTGTTGTCAATGTTCTGAATTTTGGCCATTCTAATAGGTGTTTCGTGGTATCTTGTTTTAAATTGTATTTCCCTGATGAAAAATGATGTGGAGCTTCTATTCATATGCTTATTTGTCATTTTTTATATTGTTGGCAGGTGTCTGTTACAATCTTGGCCTGTGTTTCAGATTGTTTACTAATTGTTGAGTTTTAAGTTATTTGAATATTTTGGATAACATTCTTTATCAGATGTGCCTTTTGCAAATATTTTCTCCCAGTCTGTAATTTGTCTTCTCATTCTCTTGATGTTGCCTTTTGCAGAGCAGAAGTTTTTAATCTCAGCGAAGTCCAGCTTATCAACTATTTCTTTCACAGCTCATTTCTTTGCCTCCTTGTATTGCCTTTGCTCCTTTGTCAAAAATCAGTTGGTTATATTTGTGTGGGTCTATTTCTGGGCTCTCTACTCTGTTTCATTGATTTATTTGTCTATTCTTGTGCCAACACCACACTGTCTTGATTACTGTAGCTTTACCAAAAGTCTTGAAATTGAGTAGTGTCAGTCCTCCAACTTTTGTTCTCCTTCAATATTATGTTGACAATTCTGGGTCTTTGGCCTCCCCGTATAAACATTAGAGTCAGTTAGTCAATCTCTACAAAATAACTTGCCAAGATTCTTGTTGGGATTACCGTCATTGTCATTGTCATTGTCATCATCGTCATCATCATCATTACCAATATCACCACTGAGAGACATAATTCATTCAGAGACACAGAGCTGAAGTTAGAGTCAGCAGAATTGGAAATTTTTTCTCCATCAAGTCCGATTATACCCTATCTTCTACTTGCCAGTCTGTCATCTCAACATTTGTGGTCTAGGGAAGATGGGAAAGAAGGATGAGAAAGCTAGCACAGCTCTGGTACACATACATTTTCAGAGTATTGAATCAAGCCACTGAAAGAAGTATACGTAGATTAAGATGTAAAGGCCAAATCGCTTTGTCTGGCATTCAAGCTTAGTCAGTACCTGCTATCTGCCAATCAGTGCTTTTGTGGCTGCCTGCACGAAAATTGTTCTATTGTCTGGAGGAGCAGTCCCCGGAGGCCCATGTAATAGATAATGAACTCAAATCAAAGCCTAGGGATGTAAGGTGACTGCTCTGTACACGAAGGTAGGCAGTGGCAGAACTGGCATCAATTTCAATTAGCCTGGGATGCTCGGGTCTTCTCAGAAAAGAATGATTAGTTGCATGGCATTGGCCACACCGTGGTTTGGGTGTAGAGAAGAGAGTAGATGCGCTAGTGTGGCCCATGAAGCTACTACAGAAGGATCCAGCTGGTACTGGGAAGAGAATGGATCATGGCCAGGGGTTTGTTAACAGCAAAACTGATAGCAAGCATACAGACATGAGCTTTTATTTTATTTTATTCCAGTCACAAAATGCTTTCCTGTTATTTATGTCCAATGTTCGTATGCTTCCAGTCTTTGCCAAGCTGAGGACCAGACCGTTTGCTTGTTCTGCTTACTAATTGAGCAGCTACAGATGGCAACCAAATTTAAGCATTATTCTTTATCAGTGAAAAGTTAAAATCAAATTACTTGTGTTTGTGGTAGGCTCCTTTGTTCAGTAAACACAAAGATTTGTTTACATTTCCTTTGTTCTCTCTGGGAAAATACTGCTTTGGCAGATACTATACTGATTCCAAGATGGTCTGTAACCTTCACTTTTCTTTTTAGGTAAATATTATTTAGAGCTCATGGACAAATTAACTACTCTCGCCTACAGTACATTAGTTATGTGATCTTGGGCAAGTAGCCTCACCCCTCAGGTCTCCTGTTCTGTAAAGTCAGGACTGGACTTAACCAGGTAATCAATCAATTCGATGGAAAAATCATTCCCTACTTTTAGGAATAAGATGTTTGTGAGAAAAAGAAAGAAAAAAAATAGCTCATAAAATAATAGAAATTCTCACATGCTGTTTGCTCTGTTCTAGGCCCTATTCAAAGCATTGTCCATGTATTAATTCATTTAATCCTCACAATAGCCCTATGAGAAAGATACAATTATTATATTAATTTCATAGATAACAAAACTGAGACACTTAGTTATTTAACAGAGGTTAAATAACTTGCCCAAGGTCACACAGCTGATAAGTAGTAGAAACCAGGACATGAATTCAGGCATTCTGTCTCCAGAGTCTTTGAGGGTTGATTTTATACAATAGATCAGCTCATAATGGATCAGCTCATACTAATTTGTTTTTTAAAAATTCGAGTATACCTTCAGAGTACAGTTGAAATACTGCCCTCCCTCTCCTAGTTATAAACTGTCTGGCTCTTGGTTAATTTATGTTTCCAGAAGAAAAAACTTGAAGCACTGTGTGTCTGTGATTGCAGTAGGTTTGGAGGCAAAAGAAATAGTTTAAAGTCCCAGCTCACCCTTTTGTATTATATGTTATATGGTCTCAGCCACAAAGCTCACTGGGACTTCATCAGCAGCCACCTGTGGAGAAGAGGCGGGAACCAAAGAGAGAAAGTAGAAGTGACTAGTTGTTTTACTAAAACTCAGTTTGACTATAGCTCCGCAGGTAACTCAGTTTGACTAAAATTCAGCAGGAAACATTAACCCCTGAGGCAGGTACCCAGCAGCTGTCATCAAGGCCTCTGTAGACTGTTACTTGATGTAGTTAACGTAGTTAACTCTGATATTTAAAGAAGGTAGAAATCTGAGAGGGAGGAGATAGGCTGTTCGAGTACCTAGGTACACACTTCTTGCCACTATGGAGACCCCTCCAACTCAAAGCTGGACCCATGCTAGTGAAAGAACAGGAAACAGGATGTATCTTCAAGGAGAAGAGCCTGCCAGGAGATAGAGAGAGGACCCAAGACCTCAGTGTATTATCAGATCAGTTACCTCACCTCAGAGGGGAACTAGAACACCAGCCTGAACACATGACTAAAGCTTAGACCAAGTAACCCAGCCATACTGGCAGGAGTTAGGGGAGGATCACAGTCCTGTGGAGGTATGTATGTGTCCCCAGCTTGCCCTGGTTTAGGGAAGAAATTTGAATTCCGTTCCTGCCACTCAGTAGGGCTTTTGTTACCAAAACAGTCTAGTGGAGTGGCAAGAGCTGGGTTTTGGAGCCAGCGAGATCTGAATTGGTCCTCAGTTCCACCATGTGACCTCGGGCAAGTCACTTAACCTCTCTGATCCTAGGTCTCATTGTAAAGCAGTGATAACCATTCCTCCTTTGAGAGGGTATCGAGCAGGTATATACTAACGCCAAGTCCCTGGCACAGAGAGAGATTCTAAGTAGTTTATCAGTTTTCTACCACATTGACGAGCTAGCTCAGCTGGATTTTATTGAAGTGTTTGGCTGAGCCTGAGGATCCAAGGCTATTAGTGCTGGAAACTTTGAGCACAACATATAGCTTATTATAATATCTTGGGGAAAGTCGGCTAATCTCTGAGACATGGTTTCCTCATTTGCAACTGGGGAGCATGATAACTGATATGCCTTTCCTAGGTAATCAATTGTTAGAGGATAACGGGAGACTGAGTACCTTGAAAAGCATTATACGGAATGTGTTATGATTATAAAAATAATAGCAATAACATTGATTAACATTTTTGAGTGCTTACTTTTTGCCGAAAGCTTCCCATGTGTTAACCAATTTAATTTTAATTCTCTAGCAGGGTTACCAGGTAGAATTTTATTTATCATTCTTATTTGTCACTTGGTTAAACTGAGGTACCTAGAGGTTAAGTAACTTGTGCAACTTCGCACAGATAGCTGGGGGAGGACCCAGGATTCAAACCCAGTCAAATCAAATTCCAGAACCTGCCCAGGGTGTATTAACCACTATGCTTATATTGGCATTGCTATGTGATTGCTATTACTATGTTTCTTTCCTACAGAGAAAGCATAGTTATTCTCTGGGTATGAAATTGGGCTGTAAAGCCATTATAACAGCTCTACAAAGCTACCTGTTAATTAGGCTCAATCCTCTGGATATACCTCGAACCTCTTTGCAATACCTGGGCTTATATCTATGAGCCAATATTTTCATGGATTGAGTCTGTATATTTATATAGATTATAGAAACATGTCCGAAGATAGAGATCAGTATATAAATGTAAAGAAGGAAGGCATTAGCAGAATCGTTTATAGGCTCATGATTCTATTGTAAAGGATAATTATTCATTGGCTGAGGTGAAATGAAAAGTGTCATTATGGTAACACATGAGTGATGGCCATGCTTAATCTGTCTTCTACTATGCATACCATAAAGGCATTCACACCTGTCACACATTCCTGTGGAGCTACCCAGACTCCGATAACCTCTCTCTTCAGTTTTTTTTTTTAGTGGAAGATTAAAGCGAATGATGAATCACTTATTTTTTATTTTTTATTTTTATTTTTGCATTTATGAAAAAATTATGCAGGCATTCGAGTGGTTAAATTAGCCTGTTAGGTATCTCAGAAAAAAAGTTATTTTTCAACAAATTCTCATTAAATTTAACAAATTTACTAGGCTCTGCTTGTGCTGTCCAATACAAGCTACTTGCCATGCATGGCTATTTAATTTAAATTTAAAAATTAAATTCCTTAGTCACGCTAGTCACATTCCTTGTCTCATTGGCTCAACCTGTGGCTAGTAGCTACAAGTTAGATAATGCAAGTTATAGACTGTTTCCGGTTCAAATGGACAATGATGCCAGACAGTAGGATACACTGAAGATGGAGTGATGACCAAAATACTCTAGATGCCTGTCCATATGGGCTTAAAGTCCTACAGAGAAGACAGCTGTGCTACAAGCCATCTCATGTTGGGGGTCAAAGAAGGACAGAGGGCAATGGGAGGGTATGGCAGGGGCATCAACCCAAGGATGTGTGGTCAGAAAAATGAAGTCAAAGAAAACTTCATGCACATAAATAACAGACCAATTTTTTAAAAAGTTGAACTTAATTTAAAAAAGGATTTTCTCAGAAACTCGATTCCACAATTAGTATCAACACGATGTTTAAAATATTATATTATTGAAGAATAAGCCCAAATAAAATTTATTTCATTATTAAAATGTTTAGTGTAATAAATCTCAAAAGAAGTTGAATGTACATACAAGATGATTTTATTTATGTGAAATGCTAGAACAGGCAACATTAATCTTTGATGGTAGAAATCAAAGCTGTAATTGCCTGGAATGAGGGCAGGAGAGTGGGTGGGAAGAGGGATTAACTACAAAGGATATTTGGGGGTACTTTCTGGGATGTTGATGATATTTTATATCTTGATAGGGACATTGGTTACATGGTAAATGCATTTATCAGTACACATGGAACAATATAACTAAGATCTGTACCTTTCTAGAATGTAAATTATATCTCAATTAAAAATTGAATGGCTAGAAATTTATATATTGTGATATGTTACAGTTGATATGAGTAACATGGAAATATTCATTGCCTCATCACTTCATGTGCCAATGACCTGGCCTTCCTAACCCTTATCTTTCCTCACAGGCAGGAATATGTCTGACATCCCTTCTGATCTCATGCCATGTGGATATAAATATGTTGCTCCTACTTTTCCAGTTTTTCATGCTTTCTTTATTATTGAAAATAGACCAGCTGGAAGGTTAAGAATATTAAGAATAGTGTTATTTATTTTGGGGTGGGGGGATCTGAGGTGAATTTTACTTCTTTTTCTTCTTCACTGTATTATTTGAATCTGTAACAAAGACCATGGTTTTTTTTTGTTGTTTATTTGTTTTTTTAATATTCTGACACAAAAGCTCATTTTGTCTTGGCTTAGAAAACAACATTTACCCACAGGTATGATATAGTCATTAGAAAACTTTGGGTTTTATACTATGGTTAGTAGCAAATTTCCTTCCAAGCGGCAGGCTCTGTGGTTGATTATTTGGTAAATGGGTTAATTTCATGTCTTGCCTGTCTCCACCGCTGGCATCCAGTCTTTCTGTCGTCCTCGGGCACAGCGGAGAGGCTTGGGGATGCTTGGAAGTGCTCTCCAGCTGCCTGCTGCTCTCACCTGCCCCCTGCACTCTGTGCTCACAGATTCTTACCTGACTCTGGATGAACCCATGAACAACATCACCACGTCCCTGGGGCAGACGGCTGAACTGCACTGCAAAGTCTCTGGGAACCCACCTCCCACCATTCGCTGGTTCAAAAATGACGCGCCCGTGGTCCAGGAGCCCCGGAGAATCTCCTTCAGGGCCACCAACTATGGCTCTCGGCTGCGGATTCGCAACTTGGACACCACAGACACGGGCTACTTCCAGTGCGTGGCGACCAACGGCAAGAAGGTGGTTTCTACCACTGGAGTCTTGTTCGTCAAGTTTGGTAAGCAGCCTCCTACTGGGGACGGCCTTTGGCCCTGAGCCTCCACAGAGGTAAAGAGGGAGGGAATGAGCATATACAGAGAGCGCACTATGCACCCTGTAACCCCGGCGCTGGTACAGTTGTACCTGTTTTATAAATAAGTAAACCGAGTCCCGTCAAGTACCGTGCTCAGGATTACCCAGCTAGTAAACAGCAGAGCAAGCTACTCTAATCACCGTGCCATTGAGGGAGCGGTCAGAAAGATTTACACCACGCATGTCCCTTTTCTGTCCATCTGCCATCAAAGACCCCTGCTGTTACAATCAGTATCCAGGTGCAATCACCCAGCCTCCCACTGGAAACGCCCAGTGTCATGTCAGGACGCTGACTGTACTGACTGATTTTTCAGCACTTATCTTAGCATTTTTCAGGCACTAAACTATGGGATATAGACGAGTTCTCACTGGCATGCCTTTTTGTAAAGGTATATACCAGTTTTGGGGAAACTGGGGCAAAATAAATCTCAGAAAAATAAATATCACCTCAGGGGAGTTGAGAACTTTACTTTGTAATGGTTTGACTGTACCCACACTCACTGTATCCAACAACCCAGATTGACTTTTTTGTTGTTGTTTTTCTTTCATTTCTTCAGGTCCTCCTCCCACTGCAAGTCCAGGATCCTCGTAAGTACTTTTATTTCCTTTCTTGTCATTTCTAAGTGTTTTCCAGAGATTTCTGGGGCAAAGGCAGTGTTGGTGCTTTGCTTAGACCAAAATATGGTATTTCCAGATTTCATTCCATTTGCCCTGCTCTCATTCCATTTTACTTTTTCTCTGATATAAAGATGCACAGGAGACCAACATTGGCAATAATCTCAAGTGTGGTGAACAATCAAAGCAAAAATCTACTTATATTTGCTATTTTAGAATTAATCTATATTATTTACAACAATAAACAGATTTGGTAAAATCAAACAAAAATGATACAATGCTTGCTTAGGAACCTGTACTTTAGCCATTAGCTTTAAAAGGTTTATTCTACATTTCCACAAGCATTTCTGATGCTTTAGTCATTGAACAGGTCAACAATTAAGTGATCACTTTATTTTCATTCCCTTTAAAGAACTCAGAGGCAGAAGTTCTGACTCACAGAGAGGAAGAAAGCCCTGTGGTTAAGTTAAGGGTTACGTAAATTTTGATTCTTTTTGAGCCCCTTGTTGTGGAGTCTAAAGATCCAATTTCTTTCACTGACACTATTATTGATGTATTTGCCCTTTATTCTGGCTAAGGGATTCTCTTTTTTCACTCTAGAAGCATCCACTTGGGGTATTTTTCTTTATGTATACTTTTATTTGGGGGCGGGGAGTCCCATTTATTAAAATTCTTGCTCTGCAAGAAAATATATTTCATATGTTATAGAGTTCTGAAATAAAATTCACTGGGCTCTACCATGAGAGCATCAAAATGTCTGACATAGCCTAAACCTGTGGCAAACATAACAGCCACTTAATTTGCTCTAATCCCCTCTGTGCCACTAATTACAGTGTGGGATATTTTAATATATTTGTGTGTGCCTGGAGGCCCAGTGGCCCACAATCCCATTAATAAAATAGGTAATGGGTAAAAATAAACATTGGCCTTCAGCCACACTGTTCTGCTGTTTCATCAGCCAGTTAAAGGCAACTGTAAGACTCTTTAAAATCACCCAAGTGCTAATTGCATTCTACTTGCCCAGGTACAAAATGTTGATTGATCTTAAAATAGGTCAGAAGTTTGGTCACTCTACCTTGCATTTCTTGAAGTTAATCTTTTTTTTTTCTTTTTCTTTAATGATCTCGCTATTGGTTGGTATGTGGAATTCTTTTGAAGTCTTACTTAAACAAAGATTACAACCTGTGTTACTTGCTGTAAAAAACACTTCCCACCCTGGTACTTTATTTGTTCCTGATAATCCGTGTTTCAAATGCAGCTGATAATCTGTATCCCAGGTTGATTAATATGGTTCACTAATCTGTCTTTACTATTAAGTACTGGGCTGTTGACTTTCTGCCTGTTTTATTTGCCTCAGAAATGACCTTTCTTTTTTATTACTGAATTATTTTTACACTCTCGTACGTCCTTTCTTCTCGAAGTTTTTCTTTGCCGCCACCTTTCTGATGAACCCTGTTTAGCTCACATGGTTTTTAATTTAATAGAAAGATAGTACAGTAGTCCCTCTTATCTATGGGGGATATGTTCCGACACTCCCACTGGATGCCTCAAATCACAGATAGTAGTGAACCCTTTATATATATATAATTTTTTACACACACACACACACACACACACACACTGTACAGCTTTTTTTAGACATATCCAAATTGCCGGCATCACTACTTTTGCACTTTGGGGGCATTATGAAACAATAAGGGTTACTTGAACACAAGCACTGCCATACTGTGACAGTCAATCTGATAACGGAGATGACTACTGAGTGACTAATGGAGTGGGTATCACATACAATGTGGATACACTGCACAAAGGGATGATTCATGTCCAGAGCAGGACAGAGAGGAATGGTGTGAGATTTTATCACGCTACTCAGAATGGCGTGCAATTTAAAACTTATGAATTGTTTATTTCTGGAATTTTTTATTTAATATTTTTGGATTGAGATTGACCAGGGATAAATGAAACTGTGGGAAGTGAAAATACCGATAAGGTAGGGCTGACTACTGTATACTACTTTTGTAAGCCAATGTCTGCAGAGAGGATATTGAAATTCCTTAAAGATGCTCAACCACAGTTTAAAAATGTCCTTTGATATCAGGCCCCTCTGTTTCATCTTTGCTGTTCAATTATTCATCATGTTAGTCAGCAAGAGCGTGAAATGTATAGTTGCCACATTTGTTTAGAGAGAGCTACAATAAGATGCAATTGAAATTGGAGATCCCAAGGAGCTTTCAGCCATTAAATCTTCATTCTTATTATGGCATTGCCAGTTGGCTTTTTGACACCCTTTTTCCCTTTCCTTAGACACCAACAACATAGCCTCCATTTCCCCTTCTCAGCTGCCACCACTTAACCCTGTCTCTTAGAGTTCTTCTCTTCCTAAGACTAACTCTCAAATAGAATGCTAGTTCCCTTCACTATCCTTATAGCCCCCAACAAGCAGCCAAACCACACTACAAGGGGACAGGTAGAATGTAACAAAATGATAGCCTTGGGAATATCACATTGAGAATTGCTCCAAAAGCCTTTTGTCAAACTGCATAATACTTTTTCCAAGGTAGGGGCGAAGTGCAGTTATAAAATTGCTTGAAGGTGGCTCAACAGAGTTATTGAAGGGAGATAAATGCAAGTCCATGACACAAACTAAATCTTTGAACGGTGAAATGTATTAGGTATATGGAACCTGGTGAGGGCTGTGTGCCATTTGAGGCCACAAAACTGCAGAACCCCAACTGGAATGGGCTTATCCCTTGGGACCATGGCCTGGGAAGGTAAAGCATTTGAGGAACTTGTCACTCCCTCTATGGACTGCATTAATTTTCACATGAAGCTTGCAGGATGGTGTTTTTAGTTTGAAGTAGGAGTTGGCTTGAGAGCAGTTTGGCTTCTGTTTATAGCTTCAGGCTTTATTTTACTCTGTCATTGCTGGGTCCTGGCCCACCTCTAACAATTACACGGCCCGGGGCATGAGCACAAGTGGAGGCCCCCATACCACACGTCTAAATATTTAAAAGTTATAAATCAAGCTAGCAAACTATTAAATGAAATATGTTCTATCCTCCCACATTGACAAATATACCTTCATAATGATGAAATAAAAAAATACATGCAAAGTTATGGTTTTTATATGACCAAAAGCTATCAAAAATGACTACTTTAATCATGATTATGTATGTCTTGGTGTTCTGTTCATGGGCCAGATATACAGTATATAATTCATAGATTGTTATATATTAGTTCCATTAAAATGTTTTATTGCCTTCATTTCAACAGAATGACTACTTATGTTGTTTTACACAAGATTTTCACATAGTATTTATTCTTGGGACAACAATGCCAAATTTGACAAACTTTACTGAATCCTTGTACTTCTTACTTTTTAAAACTAATTTTAATTTGGATACAGTACATTTCCCTGAGCCGGTAGCCTCTGTTATCAATGAAATTCCTAAAGCAATACTTAAATGTGCTAAGAATTTTAGCATATGAATTAAGAACTTTATAGATAATGTTCCAATATAGTAATGGGGCCATATAATAAATAATTATTGCAGAATAAATTACAAAATATATTCTGCAATATATGCAAAATATATATTTAATCATAGAAAGCAGAATCATGCTTTACACATGATCCTCTATATGTACAAATTTAAGAGTAATATGAATTGTTTAATGTATTACTTTTCTAGGGCTGCCGTTAACAAACTACTGCAAACTGAATGGGTAAAATAGAAATTTATTGTCTCACTGTTCTGGAGGTGAAGTCCAAGATCAAAATGTCAGCAGGATTGGTTCCTTCTAAGTGCTATAAGGAAGACTTTCTTCTGGTGATTTGGCTTATAGCTACATCACCATAATTTCCACCTTGACATTCACATGGCATTCTCCCTTTGTATGTATCTCCAAATTTCATCTTTTTATGAAATCATATTGTATTAGGACTCACCCCAATGACCTCATTTTAACCGGATTACCTCTTTAAAGGCCTTATTTCCAAGTAGGGTTATATTCTGAGGTACTGGGAATTAGGACTTCAACATGTGTATTTTGGAGGAACACAGTTCAACTTATAACACTTAATATTGCAAATGTTTTCCCAGCCTTGTGAAACTCTTGCAAATATGACTCTGATTTGTGAGAACTTTCAGACTGAAATATAAAGAAAAGCAAGAAAACAGATGCTTGGTAATATTGAGAATGTTTGCTTTCAAAGACTCTTATTGCTTTTAAACTTGAGAGGAAGAATTTGACAAGGTGAATAATTTATCTTACTGAAGTGCTTTTGCAACTGCTGTCCTTCCTGCGCTCCAAGCAGTATCCATCTCCACTAGCAGTGGCACAACACACAAACCTTCATAGTACATAAACTTGGTTGCCTTCTGTTTCAAGGCCATAGGACGAGAGATGTAGGGAAGTGATTCCTGGGGCCAGAACAGTGTTAGTCGCAGCAGTGGATGTTCAAGGTTTTGATTATACTGCGTCAGCACTGTGTGTAAGATCCCAAGAGGCAGAGGACCCCATGTGTACTCTTTATTTTTGTCTTTTTATTCTTGAGTTATAAGAGCTCTTTACATATTTTGGATACTGTATCCTTGCCAAATATATGACTTGCAAAGCTTTTCTCATTCTATAGATGTCTTCATTTTCTTGACGGTGCTCTTTGAAACATAAAAGTGTCTACTTTTGATTAAGTCTAATTTATTTATTTATTTTTATTTGGTTGTTTGTGCTTTCGAGAAACCATTGCATAATTCAAGGTCACAAAGACTTACTCCAACCTTTTCTTCTAAGAGAGTTTTATAGCAGAGATGGGTACTTATAGAATGTGATAAGGTGACATCTGAGGATAATTCAAAGGAAGTGAGAAAGTAGTGTTTCCAAATTCCTGATAGATATTAATCTTTGTAATCCAGGATGAATAAATTGGAATTCCTGAGAATTCTCAGAAATTTCTACAATTATTAGCTACTCGGTATTTTTCATAAAATTTATTTGCAGGTTTGTAATTAATTATGATTTTCCATAATAATAAATGGTGAATTATTTTTCTCTGGTCTGGGAAGTTTCTGTAAAATAAAATACAATATAATTTTAAAAAGGTTTTAGTTTTATAGTTTTAGCTCTTACATTTAGGTTTTTGGTCCATTTTGAATTAATTTTTGTATATGGTGTGAGGTGGGAATCCAGATTCATTCTTTTGCATAAGAAAAGCCAGTCATCCCAACACCATTTGTGGAAAAAACTATTCTGTACCCACTGAATTGTCTCGCCCACCTGTTGAGAACCAACTGACCAAAAATGTATGTGTTTATTTTCAGACCCTTAATTTTACTCTCTTAATCTATGTTCCTCATGCCAGTTCCTCACAGTCTTGATTACTATAGGTTTGTAGTAAGTTTTGAAATCAGAAAATGTGAGTCCTCTAAATCAGTCAGTGTTTCAATGGAAAAACAGATCCAGTAAACTCTTCCATGTATATGTATATAAAGAGATTTATTGCAAGGAATTGGCTTATGTGATTGTGTGGACTGGCTAGTCAAGTGTGAAATCCATAGGGCAGAGTGTCAGGAGGGGTAGGCTCGATGCTCCTGACCAGATGCTCACGCTGTACTCCACAGGTAGAATTTCATCCTCCTCAGGGAAACCTCACTTCTGCATTTAAGTCTTTTTGACTAATTGAATCAGGCTCACTCTTTTATCCAGGACAACCTCCTACTATTAGCTGATTGTAGATGTTAATCACATCTACAAAGTGCCTTCACACAACACCTAGTGTTTGACTGAATAACTGTGGACTATACTGTGACAAGTTCACACATAAAACTGACCATCTTATTCTCCATCATCGTTCTTCCTTTTCAAGATTTTGTTGTTGTTCTGGGTCCTCTTGCATTTCCACATGAATATTAGGGTCAGTTTGTTTTTGCCAAGAGGCCAGCTGAGGTTTTGATAGAGATTTCATTGAATTTGTAGATCAATTTAAGTATTACTATCTAAACAATATTATATCTTCCAATCCGTGAACATGGGGTATCTTTCCATTTATTTAATTTCTCTTAATAATGTTTTGTAAATTTTAGTGTGCATGTATTGCTCTTTTTATGTTAAATTTATTTCTAAATATTTTATTGTTTTTCATGCTATTTAAATGAAAGATTATTCATTGTTACTTTATAGAGATTAAACCAATTTTTGAATATTGATCTTATATCCTGCACCTCTGCTGAACTCATTTATTAGCTCTAATAGTTTTGGGGTTTCCTTTTTTTTTTTTTTTTTTGTAGATTTTCTATCTATAAGATCATGTCATCTGTAAATATAGATTGTTTTACTTCGCTCTTTCTGCCTTGATGCCTTTTATTTCTTTTTCTATTTCCTGATCTTAAGGGGAAAGCTTTCATGATGCTAGGTGCATGTTTTTCTTAGATACCTTTCATTAGGTTGAGAAATTTTTCTTCTATTCCTATTTCTGAGTGTTTTTTAAATTATGAAAGTGTAGGATTTTGTCAAATGCTTTTTCTGTGTCTATTGAGATGATCATGATTTTTTTTAATCCATTATTACGTTAACATTACGTATTATGGTGATTGTTTTTTAATGTTAAACCGAGCTTACATTCCTAGAATAATTTCTATTTTGTCATGCTGTATAATTCCTTTTCATATGTTGCTGGATTCAGTTTGCTAGTATTTTGTCAAGGATTTTCACACCTGTTTATAGACATTGGTCTATAGTGTTCTTGTGATAGCTTTGCCTAGTTTTGATAGTAGAAAAATACTGGCTTCTTATGATGAGTTGGGAAGTATTCTCTTGTCTTCCATTTTTGGGACGGTTTTGTGAAGGATTTGTATTATTCTTTAGATGTTCGGTAAAATTCACCGATAAAGCCATTTCAGCCTAAACTTTTCTTTGTGGGAAGTTTCAAAATTACTAATTCTACTTCTTTGTTTATTATAGGTCTATTCAGATTTTCTATTCTTCTAGGTCAGTTTTTGTAGTTTGTATCTTTTTAGGAAGTTGTTCATTTCATCTAGATTATCTAAATAGTTGGCATATAGTTGTTCATAATTGTTATCATTCTTTTTAACTTCTGTAACATCAGTAATGATATTCTTTCTTTTGTTCCTGGTTTTAGTAACTGGTTTTTCTTTTTCTTGGTCAGACTAGGTAGTCTAGCTAAAGGTTTGTCAATTGTGTTAATTTTTTCAAAGAACTGTCTTTTATAGAAAACTGACATTTAAATAATGTAATGTAGCAACTCTGGAAATCAAATCGCCTCCCCTCTGATGTTGCTGTGTGTTGTTGTTGCTGTTTGTTTAGTGACTTTCTAAATGAATTCAGTATAGTATGTATTCCCTGTCATGTATGGCTACTGAAGTCTTTGCTCAATTAGCTTAGTGATCACCTAATGATTGGACAGAGATTTCCTTAAACCAGTAAGTCTTTCAACCTTTGTCTTTGCATTTCATGTGTGCTTTGGGGCATCCCTTTTGGAGCTCCAGTGATCTATAACTCTGCCTTTGCTTTCTTTTCCTGCTGGAGCAGGGCCTCAAAGTTAGAGGTGAGAGATTAGGGCTTTCTCAGGTCTTCCCTGGGCATTCACACAGCTCCTCATATGAACACATTCTTCTATAACCCCAGGAATATGTTGGAGTTTTACAAAGTCCCTTACGAACATCTCATTCCTTAGATCCTTCCTTTGAACTTTTGAGCTTTTTGGCCAGGCTCTTGTTTTCTGAAACTGGTATTGCTTCCCACCCACCCCCATCCCCCCACCTCCGCCGCCCCAGGCAACTGTGAGTATTTTTCAACAAATGTCATGGAGCTAGGGCTTTTCCCACTAAGAAATTCTGAGTTCAGTCAAATAAAGACAAACCCTGTGAATGGGACTTTTCCAGATTGCTTCTAGCCAGGTCAAATTGAGCCGATTCCAGGAGATGGGGCTTTTGAGATGCTCCAGCCGCCTCAACCTCCTCCAGTGACTGCTAGCTAGGCTGCTGGTTTTCACAGCTGCTGTGGAGAGGAGGCTGCTGATTTTTAAGGTTATTGCAGAATTCAGAAGAAGCTGGGAACAGGGCAGGTAAAATTCCACAGAACTCTGTTGTTACTAAATTTCAACCTTTTTGTGGTTTTTGTTACATAAATGTTCCTCAGAGTATTGCAAGCCTTTTGTTAATTTCCAGATTTCTAAAAATGTTGATTTTCCTAATTTTTTTTTTTTTGCCAGTGTTCTCGTTACTTATATGAAGGAATATATTTTTCGAGTCCTTCCTCTGTCATTCCATATTTCCTACCTCCACAGGGTCCTCTTGTCTATGTCTAAGTACAGCAGTAGGTGAGTGCTGTCTTCGAAGGCCTGTGAGGCTATTGTTCTTTGTAACAGCTTTCCTTTGCTGAACCTCTTCTCTAAAACTAGGCAATACGTTGAAATTCTTTATATACATCATCTCTCTTCTTCAAAACGGCTCTCCAGGGAAGATATTTTGACCCCTCTATTATCAGAGAGACTAATAAAGGTGAGAAGGCTTTAATTGGACCTAGTTCGTATCCATTTTCTTCAGTGTTAATCTTTTGAAATTATTGAATTGGTTAATTTGATCCTAGTAAAACCTGGAGAACACAAGTAATATATCACTCATGTTGGTTTGAGGCTGCCTCCTGGTATATATCTTGAGCTTTCCTGATAGGGAAACAGATCCAATCCAACAAACACTAAGCATTGATTTAGTTCAATGTATTTTTATTAACCACGTACAAAAACACCAGGCTCTCGGCCAAGCTCTCTGGAAACTACAAAGGCTAAGCTTTGCCCTCAAACTGCTTACTCAGTATGGTAGGGGCTGAAAAGAAACAGGCCATCCAAAGCACCAGCAAGTACTTTTGACCAGCCTTCCCCTCTTCTCCCTCTCCCCTACCACCCTCTTCTAAGACACTGTCATATCTTATTTTAAATTCTATAGCGACCTTTGTACCGATATACCTTCTTTTACCCTTGCCTCTTACAGACTGTTTTTCATCATAGAAATCAGAGTGAGCTTTTAAAAATGCTGCCCCATTAGGCCTCTCATCCCCCAGGCCTCTCAAACTTCCCATTTGGAATAGATTCCCAACTCCTTATGTACCCCTCTATCGCCACTCCTAGAACAGCCAGCATTCAGTAAATATTCACTTAAAAAAGAAAAGAAAAGCAACATCTCAGTTTCCTCTTCAATGAGATGACTATAACACTATCTGTCTCATAGGATTGTCATTCACAGTAAGAAGTCAATGAATATAAAGTACTCAATACCTGGTAGAACTAAATATTCCTCAAATGAATAAGATAATATTTGTTAATCGACTAACTTTACTTTCTTGTCTATTTATAACATATGAAAAATTCTGGTGTAGAGCATGGTATATAAGTAAGTTCAATGAATTTAAGTTATATTTCTTTGTTTTTCTTTATCCTCTGAAGTCTGCAGTCTGTAAAAATAGTATAGGGAAATAAAAGTGTCTGTGTTATAGGATGTGAAGGTTGAATGGAATAATAAGATGAAGTGTGTTAAGTAGCTAGCACTGTGCCTAGCCCATATTAGGAGCTTAATAATGTTCCCAGACATCATCACTATTATCATTGTTATTTGAGCAAAGAGGCTCTGCCTTCTTTCCAGCCAGAGTCCTTCTGGACAGCATTTCCTGCTGTAAACCCCAGTGAGAGATCTTGAAGCCTTTATTTCCTTTTCTCTCATTGGCCTTTGTCTAAAGTCCCTTTTCATCAGAAAGGCAAAGTGACCAGCTTTTGCGGAATTGTTTCCTACTCTTATCTGCTTCCAAGCCTTAGCCACAGTGAAGAAGTGTAGCTGGGTGCTGGCCCAGCCCAGGAAGTGATATGCAATTTTCAACTCAAGATAAACTCAAGGATAACTTTCAACACAGATACTCAGACAGTTCAAGGCGGAGGTGCCTTGCTGAGAGGAGACCAAGAAGTCACTTAGAAGCTAAGCTGGGACACAGGGGGCCATTACTCCAGTGAAGTAGTTAACTGCTGTGTCTTCGTCAAACCGCCTAAGACTCAGCACTCAGCAGAGAAGGGGCAGATGGAGGGAATGTGGAGAGATTAGATAAGAAGGATTTCCCAATCCCAGGGGGAGATAGATCCAAAAGTATGGAAGGTTGAGAAGCCAAGCTTTTATATCCCAATCCACCCCATCACTCAACAATTCCCAGTGAATGAATAGGGTGTGGAAAGCTTCCAATTAAAACGATACTTGTGAATATTGGCAAAGTGTATCTTTGTGTGCAGGGCACATTTAGAGAGAGAAGAGGAAAGATAAGTCCTTGCTTACTAGGAGCACGCATGCTGAAAGCTTGTCCACCAGACCATGAGCTTCTTAGTCTATGGATTAGTCATAACTGTATTTCCACACTTAGCACAGCACCTAGCACATAGTGGATGCTCAACAAACGTGTGTTAAATTGAACAACAAGAATCTCTGTCCTGAAATCTTTTCTCCATGTTATGACACGGTTTTATTCATTTGCTCAACACATTTTTATCAAGCTCCTTCTATGTTGCAGGCCTCTGACTATTAGAAGCTATTTTTAAGTCATACATGTGGGTGCCGGGCAACAAAACTAATCCAAAAGTTCTCCTTCTACATCATTTACACTTTCCCTTTCTGTGTTTATGAGTTTTCATATCAGCTTCTGCTCTAAGTTACAGAGCAAGCACTTTTCAAGAAATGGAGAAAATCTGCACCCTAACTTTGGCTGTGGGTGAACAGAAAGCCTCAGGGTGTGGTTTACAGCACTGCTTCTCAAATTACAATGCATGTATAGTATAAATCACCTGGGGATGTTATTAAAATGCAGATTAGGAAAGAGTAGGTATGGGGTGGGGCCTGAGACTCTGCATCCTGATGTGCAACCAGCAAGTGCCCGTGCTTCTGGTCCGCATACTCTGAGAAGCAAAGGTTTAGAGAAAAGATACCTTTCTGGGTCCCAGTCTTTCTCTGTCATTCTCTAGCCAGAGACTCTGCACATATTGCTTAACTTCTTTGGATACAAGTTTCTTTAATGCAAACTGAACTTGAATTTAATGTCACCGAAGAGTTCTTCTAACTCTAAATTTTATGACTCATTAAAACTCAATTTGCTATTTCCTTTATTATAGTAAGACCTCTTCAAGTTCTGAATTTAGTACAATTTGCTCTTGGGTCCTCTTCCTCTGTTATGTGCTTCCATCCTGCCCGTTCCAAGCAGATAGTTAGATCGATCAGTGAGAATGATTTTGCAGAGAACTCCCACGTGGGAAACTCCCATCATCATGACCACCGAATTCTGAAGGGTTGTGATATTGTGCTCTCCTGGGTGAAGGGGACACAGCTGTCCATTTTACTGGTCGGTAGCAGGCTCTGCTTGTCTCCAATTAAACAGAGCAGCATTTTCCTCCCATATTTCTTTACCAGGCTCCTGCCTCATGGGCTGAGTGCCTCTATTTGAAGTAGAGCAAGGCGATCAAGGCAGGAGGCAGTGTGATGTGGCGGCAGACACAGCGCCCTGTGTCTTCACCTGGGTGTTTTTAAGGCTCTGATCAGATGATCTCGTTGCCTGACCAGCAGCCTTTGAAAGCTGATGGGAAATAGAGACACTGGATTGCATGTGTGACTTGTGAATACAAGTTCATTATTAATTCATACACTCATAGAGCTTTCTAAGGAAAATAATCAGATATTATAGCAAAAAGTTTATGAAATGTTATGAATAATCTTGACCATCCTAAAGGGTAGCTGAGCATAATGATCAGTTCTTTGCATAAATGCTGTATAATTAGCATTTGATTTTTTTTTTTCAGCCTAATGTTCAGGGTTTTTTTTCTCTCTTTGGTCTTTGGTCTTTATTAATCAGCATCAGTGTTGACAATTTCTCATTGCTTCTCTCTCAAATTCATGCGTGCGTGCACGCACGCGCACACACACACACACATTCATATTCATATGTACTCCCAAAGCAACAGCCAGCTTCTTGTTATCTCAGGCAATGCTTCTCTACTCAAGCTATACATAATTTTCACCCAGGGAATTTTAAAATTACCCGTACTCAGGCTCCTCCCCAGACAAATTAAATCAGAATATCTTGGGGAGTGTCCAGACATGATATTTTATCAAATCACCTGAAGTAATTTTATGTGCATGCACTCAGATTTGAGAAGCACCCTCTCCTATCCTCTTCTTGCCTGAGGAGAATTTGCATTAGACTGCCAAGTTCTAAAATATTGTAGATACCAGAGGACTTAAAGCAGCAGGAACTCTGAGCCTGGATAATCACATGCCTACTGCACCATCAGGATTCAAGCAGGAAAGCAGAACCAACTCTGAGTATTTAACCCAGGGAAGTTAATATAGAGGATTGGTTACACAGGTCATAGAATTGCTGAGAAGCCAAACGAGGGATGATGATGCTACTCAAAGGTCATCAACAGATAGAAAGTGCAATCATGGCTAGACAGGAGGGACAAAAAGAAGGGGAGGTTTTTACTACAGCCTAGAAGTAGGGTCATCAGGGAGGCCGAAATGATGGCAAGCCTGTTCTGTGGGCCCTGGAGCCATGAGAAGATACTCTCGCTCATAACTCAAGACTGAAAGAAGGGGAAGAAACAACTTGGTTTTTCCCCTCCTCCCCACTTCCAAATGCCAGCCAATGCCACCTATTTGGGAAAATATATAAGAAGCTACCTCATACGAGAAGCCTGAGAATTGCAACCTGGAGAGGTCACCTCCTTTGCAGGTGCCAAGCAGAGCAAGGGAATGGCAGGGAATGAAGCCGATGGCAGGCAGGCCCAGCACTAGCACCACTACCCCAGACTGACTTCCGTGAAATTCCCAAGAGAAATTATAAAAAGGGATAAGAATAAGACCTCTTCTATTTGTGTGACTGTTTATAATTTTCAGAACATTTTTTCTTATCTCTTTTGATAGTACAGTCATCCAATAGCTTTCACTGGTATTTTACTTTCCTGTCTAGAAAAAAATGGGAAAATAAACGATCATGCCTGTGTTAAATCTTATTTCAACAAGTTCTTTTTAATTATGTAGAAGAGTGCTCCGAGTCTAGATATCAATATTTATGAACTCTTGGAGGCTAAAAACAAGGACCGAAGACTTATAGAAAGTTGCTTCCTGGGACTCTACGGACAGAATTTGCTAACTCCGGCAAACACTAAGTGCTATTCTATGCCAGGCATCATAGCACTGTCTTCTAAATCTCCACTCAATTCTGCATCAGTAATATACCTTTATTTGAAATTTAAAATCCATCCATACTTATTTTTTCCACTAGAAAAATGAATTAACTATATTATAATGAAAACAGTAGTATTTCAATTTTATTACCAACTATGATTTATACAGGTTTCACCATAACTCACGCTGTCTTTGTAAAATGTTCAAATTAACACATTACAAATGTTACAGAATAAATATATAGAAAAAAATCATTTGAACTGAATCAGTCCGCTTACATCTCCTAGATTGGTGATGTGTTAATATTTAATATTGGAAACAGTGCACTCACTTGACACATGCAATATAATAAAAGATTAAGTTCTTAGATGATGGGTGCAGCAGTTAAAATGTAGTCCTATCAAAACAATAAAGTTCTGTTTAAAGAAAAAAGTATTTTTTAAACTTCAATTTAAACTAAAATTAAATAGAATTCAAAATTCATTTTCTCAATTGAAGTAGCCACATTATACTGTTCAATACCCACATGAGTTTTACGGTTATCATACTGGACAGCACAGCTCTAGATCAGCAGCAGTTCTGTTCATCTTGTCCACGCTTTATTCCCAGGGCATAGCAGAGCCTGGTACACAGTAGGAGATGAGTAACAATTTGTTCTATTAAAATGAAATAATGGGTTTAAGACAGTGACTGGTACTTAGTAGGCATGTGTTGGAATATGAATTGAATGAATGTTATGCCATTTGTTTATTCATTTACAAGTGACCTGGGCTTTGGGCAGCGATGGCTCCTCAGGGAGCCCACTCTGCACTGATGACTCAGAAAGCCAGTGAACATTCACCTTGTGGCTTCATGGCAGGCAATCCTGAAAGCTAGTGGGAGCTAGTGTTCAGCCTGCTTCACTGAATTAAGAGGGAAAAAATCAAGAAGTCAGGATTTCTAACCCTGGAAAAGCACTCTGGTAGTTAGAGCACATGGAGATTTGATGTTTGGGGGCAAAATGAGATGTATTCTGTTAAACTTGGTAACTGGTGAGGTCCTTGCTTTGGGGTTGGGAAGAAGTGTGAGGCATCCTTAAGCACAGAGGCCCGCCCCTATGCTCACAGACAACCCCTCTTAGTTCTGTTTCGGAAAGACTTTCACTGGTTAAAACGCTACAGAACTCACAGCTTCTCCGGAACAGCATTTGTTTGAATCATTCTAGGGCAAAAAATGGAAATTTAAAAAATTCGAAGTAACAGTCTGATAGTATTTCAAAGCAGCATTCAGCAGGTTACATTTCCTCTTGGATTAATATTTATATATTATATTTTACATGTTACATGTTATAATATACATAATAATATATTATATATTAACAATAATATAATAATGTATAATATATATGAATATATATCTGATAATTGGGCCTAACTGAAGAGAAGGAGTAAATTGTAAAGAGACGCACCACAAAGTTGCAAAGTAAAATGTTCCTGTTTTGGATTAGGGTAGGTTTTGAAACAGTTCACCACACTGGCAGGCAGATCTGCAGGGGGTCAGGATAACGGGAGGAGGCAGCGCTGTTCCCATATTGCTGCTGCCGCCGCCACCACCTCACCCACCCCGAAGCCAGCACAGCAGAGATCCTGGGAGACCACAGCTCTAAGTGGGTCCCTTGCACAGCCTCCAATTGGCTCTGAGCGGTGGGTCCCCTGAGAAATCCTCCTTGCTTTTGCTTTTTTGTTTCCCACAGCAAAATATACATAACATAAAAATTACCGTTTTGTTAAGTATGCTGTTCGGTGGTGCTGAGTACATTCACGATGCTGTACAACCATCGCCACTGTCTAACTGTAGAATACTTCATCGTCCCCAGAGGAAACCTCATCCCTATGAAGCAGGCTCTCCCTGTCTCCCCCTGACCCACGGCCCCTGACAGCTACTTGTTTGCTTCCTGTCTCCATGGATGTGCCTCTTCTGGACATTTGATACAAATGGGATCATGGAGCATGCGGCCTTCTGTGTTGGCTTCTTTCATTTAGCACAATGTTTTCAAGGTTCATCCCTGTTATATAGCCTGTATCTTCCTTGTGTTTGGATGACCTTAAGAGACTTCCTGGCAATATAACAAGAGGCTTGGCATAGGAGCCATGCAGACCTGGGTTTAAATTCCAGGCCTCTTTGAACTTTAGTTAAGATGCATTTCTTGAGATGCAAAATGAGAATGTTCTGAGATGTCCACCCCAGAGTCCTTGGGAGGGTTTATTTGCTAATATGGAACTATTCATTTGCTAATTCAGAAAATGTTAATTAAGCAACTACTATGTACCAGGCCAAGGCTTCGGGAATACATTGGTGAACAGTATCAGGTAAGTTCTTTGTCCTTGTGGAACTTGGTTCTAGTGGGAGAAATAGACAATAAACACAGAAACAAGTATATATAATAGGAAGAAGAATGGGTGATGTGTAATTGTCTGGGGATAAGAAAGGGCAGCTTTTAACAGCTTGGTGAGCAAAAGTTTTCTCAAAAGGAGCTGACATTTTGAGCAACATCCGAGGAATGGAATGACTTGTGAAGAGTTGTGGGGAGAAAGACTATTCTAGGCAAAAGAACAGTAAGAGCAAAGGCCCTGAAGTGGATAAGGTTTTGGCACAATCATGGAATGGAAAGAAGGCCAATGTGGCTGAAACCTGGTGAGTGAGAGGTGGAAGGAATGACATGAGGTTGGAAACGGGAGCAAGAGCCAAATTTTGTGGGGGGATGTGGACATCGAAATCCAGGAGTGATGGATACCATGGGAGGGTTTTAGCTAAAGAAGTGACATGTTCTAATTTATCACCAGAAGGGCAGTCTGGCAGCTGTGTGGAAACTGGGGAGGGTATAAGCAGAAGCTGGAAGACTAATAAGGAGGCTGTTGTACTTGTCTGTGTGTGAAAAATAGGTGGTTTGGTGACTTGCCCTCAGATGGGAGTAGGTAAGTTGTAAAGAAGTAAGAAGAGCTGAGGTGGTCTGGAAAGGAGGCAAATGTGAAAGATTAAATAACTAAAAATAAACAGAATAAATGAAATCAAATGAAAAAGGTGTGCAGAATGCCTAACAGGGCCTAGGACAGAGCTGGCATTTAATTCATGTCCCATTCCCACCCTACCTACACACCCCATGCACACACTCATAACCTTTGGTATGTCTTTGATGAAGCCTATTATGTGTCTCATCCTCGGCTGGATTTTTCCATCACCAGGAATGAGTGAGAGCTGCAAGGAGAGTGACATGGATATGTCTGTGATTTTCATGAGATAAATAGAACATGAGTCTACCATTTTCTAAACTAGAATGCTTGACCGCTTACAGCAGCCTTGGCCTTCAGCAGGTGTTGGAGAAGTGGAGTCCTGTGCTAAGAGAGGCAGGGCTACCAGAGCCCAGCCTGGCAGGAATTTCCTTCCTCTGCTCTCCTAACACATTTGTTCAAACTATGTTGTGGTCCATGGCTTAGTTCTCTGAGCAGGACCATTCATCTTTGTGTCCACTACCCGAGCACAAATATGGCACTTGATTAATATCTGAATAATCAATGAGTGAGTAACAAAACACATCAGTGTTCACCTGGCTTAGAGCAGAGAGTCTTCTGGAGTTGCAGAATAATCTTTTAGGTTTTCTTTTCTTTGATCGTAATAGCATCTTCTCAAAGGATTGTGAGGATTAAGTGTGCTGATGTGTGTAATTCTCTTAGCACGCTGCCTGGCATATAAGTCTTTGATGGCATATCACTATTAGTACTATTACTAGGGGTCTGCTTTCTATGGCTTCTTCTTATAGACTTGTTGTATAAATGGCCCACAGAGACTCCTTTCGTGGGCCTGGATTCAGAGAGAAATGGATGAAAGCCAATCTTTAGGAAAGAAGGGTCCTGGTACCAAAAAGCCCCCCTGTCCCCCCACCAGTTCTCATTGTCACTAGGGACTTGAAAGTAGAATTAATAAAGTGCCTTAGGTTTACTGCCAGGTCTTTTACAACTTGATTTTCTGCGTATTGTGTACCAGATGAGACATAAGGGATTGCAAATGCAAATGGAAAGTGGGATATTGTTATCCAGGGCCAATAGAAATATGTTTGTGAGAGAGGGCAGAACAAAGGCCTGAAGGCCTGATGTTGACAGAAACCATGATATTGTTTAATATATGACTTCATCCTAGTAAAAATGATAGCTCCCCCAGGCCTGCCAGGGAATGGGAGAGCTGGGTTATCTGTACCTACACATGGTGGGAACCTCAGGGCCACTGGCAGCCTGCGTGTGACCTTGACCCAGCCCCCACATGCACACACCAATATGCTCACGGTGTGTCTGAGGAAGGGGCTTAACAACAAGGTGTCCACCTTGGAGTGAGAAGTTTGATCCCAGCTTTGCTGGGCACTAGCTGCAGCAGAGGCCCCACTGGGAGCCTGGGTTCTCCTTAATGTAAGTTCAGAAAACAGTTGAACTCCCATAGAGTAGCTGTAATGAATAAACAAAATAAATAAAGTAGACAAGATTTAAAGACGTGTTAAATTAAAGAGAGTCCTTGGTATTTGCACTAACTTCACCTGTTTGTGTGTGCCCTTCTCCCCACCACCTCCCCCAACACAGGAAGCATCTCAATTCCTGGCTTCATCTCTAGCCTCCTCCCTTCTTGATGTAAATCTGTTTTATTTCATTAGGCCCTTTGCTTGGTATGTAAAGGTTGCTGGGCTAAGAAAATGGAAGGCCAGGGAGACATCTAAGAAAATATTGGCCACTTGGGGTCCTTATTCTTGCCCAGCCAGCCAGAAGATCCCAGCTACTCCTCTGCCTGCCCCTTCCCACTCCATCTGACCCTTTATTTTACCCATTCCATCCATTGTAAATGGAAGGAAGGAAGTGTGAGGCTTTTATGGCACAGGGGGAGCCTCTGTGAACACCAATTGGAAATTCTTAAACAGCAAGCTGGAGCATTTATTCAGTGTTATAAACACGGGGACCCAAGAACTGGACTTGATGAAACTTTCCAGTTTGTCACTCTCCTTCCATTTTCTTCCCCTGAAAGTTTCCACTGGAAATTCCCCAGCTTTGGTTTGAGTGTTTGGCTCTGTAATCTTGGAGACATTCAGCATACACCCCACAATTAAGACTTTGCAACTCCACGTAGTGTTTCTTAAGAGAAAGTTAGATGCAATTAGATCATTTGAAGATGGATTAGCCTGCCGTCTGCACAATATTAAGAAAAATCACACTGGCAAATGACGGGACCTCTTTGAAGAGCTCTGAAGGAAAGCCGCTAATGAGCTCTACATTGGGTTTCCCCTCTGTTCCCGAAGGGTTAACACAATTTGTGGGAAAGGAAAAAAATCCCCTGTGGTATTAAAATGCTGTGTCAGAGATTTGTAAGCTCTCCTTTGTAGCTCTGCCCCCAGGCCTGGCTCACTTCAGTTGAGATCAGGTTAATAAGAGCTCTCGCTGCCTGGCAGTTTCTAATAGGGTTACAGTCTGGTGCCTGACCACTGAAAAAGTTATTAACATCATTGTTATTATTATTATTATTATTAAAGTACTGAGGAATTTGATTGAATAAGTTGGGGGACATCTGTTGTTCTTGCTTGCCTAGTGTCCGCTTATCCTTTTGACAAAAGCAGCTTGCTTCTTCTTTGGGAAAAAGTGCCTCATGTCCACTTTCAGGGCAGGTGGAGCTGACCTGTATCCAAACTGGGGTGACCACATGACCAAGCCAATTCAGTTGGTATCATTGGAATCCAACCATGCCCCAAGCCACTGGACTTGTCGGTTACATGAGGCTATAAAGACCTCTTTCCTTTACCCCCACCCTCGCTTTTTTTTTCAGCTTTTGCAGGTGGACTTAGGTTTTCTGCCATTTGCAGCTAAGAGTCCTGAGTAATACAAGTTAAAGGAATTTATATTATACTAGGCACTCTGAAGGGATAGAAAAGAAACAAAAAAAAATTGTCTTACTCTTAGGAACCACCAAGCTTAGAGAGTCAAGTCTTAGGTATATTAACTACTTAAAGGATTAAACAGTGTGGACTATAATTAAATGAGATGGAAAATACATTCTAGGGGAAGTCAAGAATGGAAGATATTGATGTAGGTGGGTAGGTGGGTGGGCTTGCTGCCAGAGGCTGAATTTGAACCTGGTCCTAAAGTTTGGAGAGGATTAGGTGAGACCCAGAGGATGTAGTACTCTGCACCAGGCACTCAGAGAACTGCATTAAAAGGGAGATCTGTTGTGAAAAAGAAGTGGAAAGTGGATTTTTGACATATAGTCAGGGCAGATTCCAGAGGACTTAGAATCCTAGGATGAAAAGTTCGAACTTACCGGATGGTTCTCTATTGTGGGCTTATATTCAGATGGGGAAATTCACCCATTTGTGCTACCAGTTTAGGCCAGTATATGGCACCACATATGTTTCATCTGTGGTGAAGAGAAACTGGTGTGCGGGAGAAGGGTCGCCACTGAACTTGGCTCTACCACTTCATAACTGAGTGACAGTGGGTGAGTTTTTTAATCTCAGCTTTCGCATCTGCAAAGTGGAAATACTAATAGCTAAATGCTCAGGGTGTATGTAAGTACGAGGTGAGCACTTAGCACATTACCTGCCATACGATAATAATAATAGATATTACCTGTTACTAGCGTCCCCAGGGCACTGTGCTAAACACCTGCCATGCCTTTCCCCATTTAATCCTCCCAATAGCCAGGGTTTAAAAAATCTGATTTGAGGTAACATTTTCATTTTTGTACTTAATCACACAATAGGCCTTATCAGAGCTCAAATTCACTATCTCTAAGATCTGAATATAGATACCTGAACATTCTTGGAAGGTGGAAGTTAAGAGTTCTGATTTCTTAATAGACATCTTAAATTTTTAAAAATTTAATATAATCATACTAAAGAATTTTTGGAAACTAGATTAAAAGAAAAAAATGTATACATAATTCCACTACCTATAACAAAGCCACGATTTCCTAATAGAGAGGTTAAGAGTATCTTCTTCTGTTTCCATCAGTTAGTTATCCTCAGTATGATCTTGTGCAAGTTACTTTAATTTCTTTCAGTCTCAGTTTTTTCATCCATCCATATGGAATATTGATAAAAGCTTCCTCATAGACTGTTTTAGTAAGGATTAAATGAGATAATTTGTGCTTTATAGATCACATGACACATATACACACTAATAAATGCTATTAATGCCTTTTAGTCATTTTCCCTGTACATCTTCCATGTGACTGCAATAACCATGTATGTATAATTGCTTCCATCTTTTTTTCACTTAATATTGTACCTTAGATATTTTCCATATAGTAACATAATCTCCCTCCCTCTCATTACTAATATATATATTCTTGAGACTGAAATCACTATCATTTATCAATTTGCCACCCCCTGACCTCGCTTCTGTAACAATTCTAAATAAATATACTCACTTTATATGTATAGTTCTTAGAGTTCTCATCTCAGTGCACTGTTTCTTTGAGCTCAGGTTATGATTTGGCCCACGCCTTTTTAGAAAGTAGAGAGAATGAGTGACAGCCAAGTTAGCAAAGACCTCTGACAAATTGTGGATTACGCTGGTTTGATGGATTGGCACAGAAAGATATGATTGTCGTTTTCTATCAGTGAATTCCCTTCAGGGCGATCACTCATGCCTCACCTTTTAGGTGGCTTTATTGTGAGTCTGATTGTCTGCTCAGTCTCCCCACCCTCTCGCTGACAGAGAAGGAGGAATCCTAGTACCTTTTACCTGGAATTTATTCCCCCTGATTTCCTGCATCTTGTTTCTTGGAGTAGGACATACTCTGCAAAAACAACTTAAGGCTGTCTTCCTGTTGCCTGTCAAAGCCTCAACTTCTTACTTGAGTCCTTAGAGTAAAGGTTCCATGAGTACTTTGAAATTGGACCCTCCCGTATACACCTGGAGTTACCAGTAAGCCTGGCCTGCAGATCCCCTGGCTGATGGACACACAAAGCTAAGGGCAAAGGTGAGCTTTTCATTTCTTCCTCAGGCCCTGAAATTCCTTTGAAATCTTTCTGATCTGCACCTTCAGGGATCATGCAAACAGCTTGAGGAAATCCTAAAATTGTGTTTGCTCCAGATAAGCATTCGGGTCAAAGGAAAGATCTTTGCATTCCTTCCCAATGAACAGAATCTTGTCTAAGTTTAGAAAAGGCCACCGAGAACAAAAAATGGCATTCAATATTTATACAGTACATTGAGAAATAGTTTCTGAAGGATAAACAGCAAAGAAAAATACCCTGGAGCAGTGGCAGCATCCTGGAAATCTCAAACTCCATGGACACTTGGAGTGAGTAATGATGTACATGAACTATCTGTGATATTTCAAAAATCCTACTGGTAACTGTATGTGATTATTTTTTGAAAATAGCATAGGACAACTAAAGCCATAAATTTATTTGTTCACCTCGAATTAGATCAATTAAGTGAAAAAATATTTTCATTCTCATGCTAATTAGAAGCTTTAATTGACAGTAATATTTAGATGCCTTTATATGTTATATTTTAATAACTTTGGTTAACTGTTTTTATTTTTATAAAAATATTAACTATTTTAATAATAAAGGAAAAAGTTACTTTTTTACTTAATTATCTGTTACTTAATTGAGATCATTTTAAAAACTGTGTGACCTTCGACAAGTTGATTAACTACTAATAAGGGCATTTATAAGGTATGTGATCATGAACACATAAACTACCTGGGCCTCCTTTTCCTCATTTATAAAATAATGATAATATATACTCCTCATAGGGTTATTATAAGCAATAAAAAGCACAATATGCAAAGCAACATGCAAAACACATAGCATAGGGACAAAGGATCTGACACACAGTAAGAATTTAATACATAAATATTTCCTTCATAAAAACTGCAAATTTACATATTAGACAAAACCATTTCAAGCATAGATCCTTGCGCACAGAGAGATGTAAAATTCAAAAAGGATTCTGAGTGGAAACATTGGAGGCTAGCTCTTTGGCTTCAGCTAGCATTGGTTCACTTAAAACAATTATTAACACTGTCATCAGAATGAAACATCCACTGAAATTCATTTCCATTTCATAGCTGCCAAGCGACATTCCTATGAGCACTTTCACACCTGGCATAACATACCTTTTCTCCCTGCACCTACCTCAGTGGCTGACATTCACCCAGTTCCTGAAGGCAGAGGTGGAGCTGAGTGCTGTGTCTGGGAAAAGAGAAGCTGACAGGGTTTCTTTGGATCCTTGCCCAAGGGTCTGCTTCGTGAGCATTGGCATCAGTACCACTTTTGTTCCATTTTTTGGGGCTGGCCCACAACTAAACCCAGAGTGAGGCTGGCTGCTCAGGGCTACTTTGGCCCACCAAGGACAGACAGTACCAACTCGAGCCAAGAGATTACTATGCCCCCATCATCTGGCATGAAGTTCTCCCCACTGGGGAACCAGTATCAGGGAATGTTGACTCCCACTTTGGCATTCTAATCAGTTCCGAATTTCATGAAGGTAAATTAGAGGTTTGAAAGGTGATATCACTGTTAAAAAGGCCAGAACCATCTCCATAGAACCAGTATATTCTTGTTAATTATAACACATAGTAATTGCTTTGTACTCATGCAACTAAATTATCGTTTACTTCATTCATCAGATATTAATTGAGTTCCGACTGGGTGCCAGCCATTATGCCCAATGTTAGAGACATATAGATGGAAAAATGGCATTCCTGCCTGGGGGAGAAATTATCACCTGCTTAGATAGGTAGAATATAATGCCTGGAGACAATAATAGATACTTAGGGAAAAGGAAACAGCCTGCCCAAGGAGCTAATAATAATAGCTACAATTTATCAAGTATATGCTCTGCCCCTCACTGTGCTAAGTACTTGGCATATATTATCTCATTTAATTATTAAAACACACTTATAATACTGATTATCTGACAGTCTGATTATTTTCTTACCTCTCTAGGGAAGGCTTTGTATGAAAGGAAATGGCACGTATGAAGGTCTTTAAAAAAGAATAGGGCATGGCAGAGGGAATGCAGTTAGCATTAATATGATGGCTAGGTGGAGGGCCAGGGGAGGGAGGGAGCAATTGGGGGCATTGTTTTATGAATATATAGATGTCTAACCAATGTACTATATACTTGAAACTAATTTAACTAAATACATTTTTTAAAAAAAAGAATAGGAGTTTGCCAGCTGGACAAGGTGTGGGGTAGGGAACCATTCCAGGCACAGGAAATAAAATGGTCTGTTTGGAGACCTGCAGATGCCTCAATATATTGGAATGAAGGAAATATATAAGAAGTTTCTTGATAAGAAGATAGTGATTACAGTGAAGTAAGAAATAGATGAGATAAGCCTTTAAATATGGACAGTCATTAGCGTAGAGATAAGATGTGGAGGAAGGAGACAAACTACAGTGCTCTATTTAGAAAGAGGAATGACTGCTTGCCGGTTGGTTTTTGAGATGGAACAATGAGAGGGAGAATCTGAAAACACAGGACAGAAAGAATAGTTGGTGGCGACAGGTCTTCACCCTCCTTAGATTGGAGGAAAGACAAGAAGAGACCTAAAGTCATAGGTAAATTTGTAAGAATAGGTGTTGGGGATGTAAGGGGAGGCAGAAGGAAAGGATGTGATCTTGAGAGTTGTACCTACTTGAGTTTCTGCCTGTGAGTTTAAAGATAATTCTTATGAGGAGATTGAAAGGTCAAGGAGTATTTTAGGGTCCTTGATGAACAGAGCGAAGGTTTGGTATCACTGTTGAGTGCGATTGTGAGGTGCCGATGACCCCTTTGGATCCTAAGGAAGGAGAGAGAATGAAGAAGAGAGTGCCTAGTGAGAGGAAAGGTGATAGTATATGAAAAACAGTTGAATGTGGTGGGCATGGTTTATTGGGGTGGAGAAGAGATGATGAAGGGAGGACTTAATATGTGACTTCAGGGTCTATGTTCAGATACCTAAATGAGGGAATGAACTAATTCCATGTTGTTTCAGGGTATAGAACAAGGTCTAACAGGTGGCCTTTGCTAGGAGACAGATTCTTCCTCCCAAAATAAAACGTTACAAGTAACTAGTGCTGCCCAATGCTGAAAAATCTGCCACGAGGGTTTCAATCATCTGTCAAGATGCTGTGTAGGTAATTTGGTAAACTTAATTAAATGACTTTTCAGATGCCTTTTTAATGCTAAGATTTTGTGGTTGCATAACCATCTAAAGTATCGCAACAGAGGGAATGACATTCTCAGCATTCTTGAAAGTTGTCCTGCTTTCTAAACATAAGAATCTTGATTACAGTGTTCAATAGGGTTTCTATAGTTCAATAACTATAGAAATAGTCTTGGAATTTTTATTAACTCCAGGAGGATTAGTGTTAAAATTGGCAGAAGCCGTGCTCTAGTTTAAGAACTATATATGGTGTTATATAGTTAGCAAGCACGTATATATAATATAATACCAATGTTCACTATAAGGAGAGCTTCTATTTCATACCCATTCCATTTCATCACAGATCTGGAGAAGACCCTTAGCTGGCGTGACTAAAGGAGGACTTTCTCTTCTTATCTGATTTAGAGTCCTCTTTTCACAAGATGTTTTTGTACATCTTCCATGTTGAATAACTTTTTTTTTTTTTTTTCGTTTGCCCGCTGCATTAGGATTGACTGCTTTCTTTTTGGGTAACTATTAGTCTTTATCAGTGGTTCTCAACTGGGGATAATTTTGACCCTCAGAGGACATTTGGCAATGTCTGGATACAGTTTCGATTGTCATGACTGGAGAGGGGTGCCGCTGGCATCTGGCAGATATAGGACAAGGAGGCAACTAAACCACTGCAATGCACAGGAACAACCCCCATGACAAAAAACTATCCAGCCCAAAATGTCAGTAGTGCTGAGGTTGAGAAACTCTAGTCTATTTTTTAAGTCTTTCTTCTAAATCAGTTGCTATCAACACATTCCTATAAAACTCTAGATGCCTACCTTTATTATCTAATTTAAGAGTGCATGGGTGGATGCTCTGTCTCTGTGAACTGCACACTTCATGCATTCCTTTCTTGACACCATAGCAATAAGAGGACATCTTTAGCTCCATTTGGCCTGAAAAGTCACTCCTTGGTTGGGTTCCAAACAAAAAACAGATCTCTTCCTGGAGAAAGTCAGCCATAACAGGACATTCAGAGTAACGGTGTTAGATACCTCCTAACTGCAGGAGCTCTGGGACAGCGGTACAAGGGGAGAATAAGCTACAGATACAGCTGCATTGAGCCTGATTCTTTGTAAGAGCTTGTACTGTCTTTAACAGAGGGTGTATTAAAGCTCTATCACGAAGAACCCATACGGCCTTTCCAAGCCAGGTCAAGATTAAGATAGTGGTACTGATGCATATATGACTTCAGCACAAATAAACACTGAGAAAAGAGTCTCTATCTAGATTACTCCTAATCTTTTGACCCTTTGAGAGGCTCCCCACAGTTCATGCTACATGTACCTATACCTCTGAGTCCCAAGTCAGGCTGAAGTTTTCAGGGAATTAGATCTCAAATTAGCTCTTTGTAGCTTCCAGATCTTCTATTCCCTATAGAGTCCTAGTATAGCATCCCTTCATGACCCAGCATGGGTAGCCAGACCCATTGGAAATAACCCAGGGCTGAGAAGATTTTCCTTTTCATTTTTTACCTTTTATGGACTGGGTAGCCTCAGGGAAATCAAACTTCTAGAACCTAGGTTCTCTCATCTCTTTAATGAAGGCATCTACTTTTCTCACTTCTGGAAATTCATTCTGAGAAAACAGCCTTAAATTCTGACAAAACTTTTTGTACATTTATTTGTTGCTTCATTATTTAACATTATAAATCATTATAAAATAGATTAATTTTGACCCATCTACACAATGAAATGTTATATACCCATGAAAAGATAATATTCACGAAAAGTCTTATTGACCAAGAAAATGCTTGTGCTGTAATGTCAAGAACGAGGGGCAAAATATAACACACACATGCACAAGCATGTAAATATGATTTCAACTATATAAAATCTGTAGAAAAAGAGCCTGGACAGAAACCAAACTATTACCAAAAATTTATACTAAATGTTATGTTAGTACCTATATAACATTTTAAATAAAATTATTTAATGCTAGGGTATACATGTAAGAGCAGAGCATGTACCATTTAAGTTTGAGAAATTTTGATTTAGAGTTCTGGACAGAACTGGGGCTAGAGATAATTTTGGAGTCATGAATATTTCAATAGAGGTCAATTCATGGATAAGATCATCTAGAACAAGCCTATAGTGAGAGACAAAACAAGAGTCAAGGACCGAATCCCGGGAGACCACAGCTTTTAGGGAATGGGTGAGGAGGACAAGCCGCAGAAGAGAATAAGCTTATGGCAGTAATAAATATGGGATAGTAGAACAGTGGCATTGAGAAGAGCAGCTGAGAAGAATTTTTGAAGACCTCAAGAGTTACAGACTGAATGTAAGCAATAAGAATATTGGAAAAGCCAAAGATTACATGAAGTTATCTATCTTGGGAGATGGAACAATGCTGATACCAAAGGCAAAGATGAGATCATTCAAAAGGGAAGCATATTTGGGGGCAGGGTGGGAGAGGGGCAATGGAGGAAAAGTTAACTTTAGTTTTATATGGATTGAGTTTGAGATTTCTTTTAAAGAGAGAGCCTACTATAAGAAATGTGATTAGCTGATAGCCTCTAGCTGCAGTACATTGAGGATTTGCCATAGTATGCAAGTCGAGGTCACAGTCTCCGCAGGCAACTCGCAATCAACCAGTGACTGAGTTCAGGAGAGGTCATAGATCTGAGCCTTTCTGTCCCATGTTGGCTTCCTCATAGGCAATCACTGCTCTGGGGCCTCTCCACTGGGCTGGTTCAGACTCTGAGAGCTGCACTGCAGTTCAATGCTCTTCTTCCGCACACCTCCTTTCTTCCCCCTCTCTTCTCAGGTGTCAGGCTTGTGTCACAGTCTGGAGCCTCTCCCTCCCTGCTTCACTCTTTCATATCTTTTCACTCACAATTACTCTCCAATAAGTTTCTTATACTTTTAACTCGATCTTAGCATCTGCTTCCTGAGGACTAGAACCAACACAGATGATGATTGCACATCCCAGTGGAATTATGTTGGAAAGAAAATGGTATGGATCTAAAAGACAGTCAGGATTGAGTGATAACTGAATCCCGAGGGGGCTTCAACAGTGTCATCAAAGGGAGGAATGGAGGACCAAGGTTTGAGCCTTAATTGATAGCCATAATCGGGATGGGGTATAGGAGGAAGGGAGTTCAGGATAGGAGGAGAAAAATGTTAGAAAAACAGAAGAAAAACCAACAAAGTACAAGACCATAGAAACCATGGAGGAGAGAGAGCTCTTTAGGATCAAGTGATAAACACATCAGATGTCTCAAGTAAATCTGCATGGAGCCTAAGATCTTGCCTTTAGAGACTGAGATTGTGTTTGGCCATCGAGAGATCATTTCAGAGAAAGAATGGGTAATAGGTGCCAAATTTACAATAAGAAACAGTGGGAAATTATTGGAAATAATGACAGTAGACTTCATGTTTAAAATGTTCGTGAAGGGAAGGAAGTGAATCAGACTAAAATAAGTAAGACTGTGTGTGTGAGTGAGTGTGTGTCTGTCTGTGTCTGTCTGTCTATCTGTCTGTCTGTCTGTCTTTAGGAAGATCTGACCATTTCTGGAAGAGAGCTTTGAAGAGGCTGAAGAGAAAAACAAGCATTGTGAGATTAAAATTTGGAAGGCAGTGGGGAGAGAAAAGCTGCTTAGGCCATCATAACAATAGATGGCAAAGATGATAAGAATGACTGAGAACCACCATGTTCTTTGTCAGAGCCAGTGTGATCAGAGATGAAATGTTACTCCTGAGCAAAATCTCTATGTAATCAATCTGTATTTGTAGTGTTTAGGCTTTATGGCTCTGTCCTGGACCTTTGGCTAGTATAGCTATGAAGGAAGCCTTTATTACTGACATTCCTACAGGAAAAAATTCACTAAGTATGAAAGTGCCTAGCTCCCAAGTATTTTTCCTATCGAAATAATTGTTTCAGTAACATAGTATTTGCAAACTTATGGTATCTTAGGAACATGACCGTACATTTAGAGCAGAGTAGAGCCCGGCACAGCAGGCTGAAATCACCTGAATGGCAGAATCCACAGCAACTCTCATTAGTATTAGCCAGATGTGCCTCTAAGAGCCAGTTCATGCAGAGGCCCATATACTGTTCTTATGAAGAGAAAAGCATTGGAAAGCAAAGAAATGAGCCAGGCATGTCAGTTTCTCCAAAGCTGCCAACTGATATGTCTGCAAGTACAACTTAATGCTTGCCAGTGACCCCCAAAGTCCTGCAGCAGGACAAAGCTTTCTATTCCTCCAACTTTGAAGCATAACTTGGAGACACCTTCAACAGGACAGATGATAAGCCAGCTTTTGCCTGGTAGTGGGCCGTGCAGGTGCTGCCTGTCGGCTTCCAAGCCTATTTTATTCCAAGGCTGGCAAAGTTTGCAGGAATGTCATGTGAAGAGATTTATAACACTTTCTGATTCCACCCAGCTCCAAATCACTATATGAATAATCTTTCTCATAGCATACTAGTAATTCTACGAGCAGCCTTAGCCAAAATCAACGGAATGAGCAAGCTTAAGGAAATAATTTTTTTTCCTTCTTAAGAAATCATTTTGCTGAAGTTTTACAAACCTCATAAAAATTAAGAGTTCGTTTGAATTTGGGAGAAAGACTTGCTTTATCGAAATTCATTTACTAAAAGTGTTTAAATGAGCACATGCTGGATGTAAAAGAGCAAAAGAAATAGGACCAATTATGCATTCTCAACTGTCCAGGCTCTCCAGGGCCCTTAAAAATGCAGCTTTTCCCTACAGGTGTTAATGGGATCCCGCAAATAGGAAGGTGATTTCAGGTAGGGTTGTGACAGAGAGGCTCGTAGGGTGGGTGCTACGGAATCCACTGAGGGCTCCTGATCACCATCTTATTCGGAGCCAACAATGGCGCTCATTGTTATAAGCACTGTCAGTCACTAAAGAGCTGCCCTTACAGAATAGAGCCCAGGTTTCCATAGTCCCACCATGGCCAGAGGTTTCATTCCTCGAGAATGTGTTTATTCAGCCTAGTAAAAACATTAAAAAGAGGAATAAATCTCTGCCGACCCCAAAATGCTTTTCACCACAGCTGTAAACCATAAAACATTCAGAAAGGTAAGCAGGACTAAAGATAATATAGTTTCCCCAAGCAGCATGGACCTGGAGGTGGCCCTTGCAAAGACAGCTGCAGTGCACAGAGCTTCCCTGCAAAATCATTAAGAGAGGGACAGGTTCTATAAGGTGTTAAATTATTAGTAGTAGGTTTCTTTTTTTTTTTTAAAGGGGGGACGGGCAGTAATAAAAACCATGTGTTCGGCTGCCTATTCGGCCATATAAAATAGAGAGGCCTGTGACTTTAAGTGTTGTAAAAGGGGTTAATTGTCGATTTCTGAATGTGGCAAGTTTATTGATCTTGTTAACAGCAGTGGACCATGTGCCGTTGGTTACCATAGCGAGAAAGAAAAATAGCCTTCCATCCTGTCATTCCATGGACACCAATTCTGGTTTTGAAGCCCAGTTTTAATGTAGCATTAAAATTGCTTCTTTCCACTTGTCCGAATGTGTACCCATCCTTAAGTTTCCAGTTCTCCTTACAACTACATTTTTACTGCCATTTTTTAAGTGCCCATGGTGGATTGGTGCCTTTGAAAGAAAATGTATTATTTATTTATATGGCAACCCCATGCAGTGGGCAGGGATTATATAGCCATTTTACAGATAAGGCACCTGAGGTTCAGATTGGTTAAGACCAGTATTATAAAGCTATTAAGCAGGAATCCAAACCCAGGTCTTCATATTCCAAGCCCAGAGCTTTTCCATTAATTCTCAAACAATTTGTTCATCTATTGACTCAGTAGATACATACTGACCACCCACTAAAAGCCAGGCACTGGTCTAGGGATAGAACAATAGACAAAACTGACAACATCTCTTCTCTTACAGGCTGTGTATTGTAGCAGGCGTTACCCTAGCTCAGTACCCACCCTCTCTTTTAAACTACTTTCACATGCACTGTCAGCATCTGTAGTTGGTGTTTTATTTTGCTGTTGAGTATTCTGTTGTTATTTCATGCATGTGTGTTCCCTTTGGTTCCCTCAACTAGACAATCAGTCCTGTGAGGGCAGAGCCACCGTCTAATGCTTCTCTTTTTTGCACTCCATCTAGCACAGCCCCTTAGATAAAATGCATCTGGATTTTTATCGGTTACAGAAAATTCTTATTACTATGATCTTAAGATCACTTAGGCTTTATTTAGGGTTTAATATTTGCAACTTCAATTACTGAGCATTTTCTAAATGTTATACTTACATTGTCTCATTAATGCTTGAACAACCCAACTGTTAGTCCTTTTTATAACTGATGAAGTTGTGGCTTATGAGACTAAAAAACTTGTTCCAGTTCTCACAGACAGTAAGAAGCAGAGCTGGGGTTCTGACATTGGTCTGACCCAAAAGTCTAATTTCTGCGTACCATGTACTTGGATCTGAGTAGTGAGGGAATCTTTGCCCACCTGAAAGACATAGAGAACATCAAAAGACCTAATATAGGATATGGAGGATAAATAGGGTAAATTCAACAATTTGGGTCACTTTTTAGGTCTACTAGCTTTGATTCATTCAAAGAGACAGGGATATCCCTTGTCTCCTCTTTTTATAAGGGCACCAATCCCATCACAAGGACACCACCCTTATGACCTAATTATCTCTCTAAAGTACCACTTTCTAATACCATCCCATTGGGGTCTTAGGGTTTCAACGTCTTGAATTTTGATTTTGGCACAAACATGCAGTCCATAACAGCGTCTTTGTTCAATAGACCAATTTTCAAAGGAATCTCTGTGTTCCTAGAAAGGTGACAAATCAGAGATTGGCTAAAGTCAAGAGGGAGATGGTAGGGTCACACCTGCTTGTGATAACTGCTTATTAAAAACATTAGGATTAGCACAATGGATTGGGATCTGAACCACTATAGTGCATTAGCAGATAGCTTCCAATCTGAGAAAAGATGTGTGGGTGAGGGGGCGGTGGCAAAGCCAGAGCACGGGCCAACTGCTGAAAAGTAGAACGCAGCCGGAGCCACCATAGGTCCTGGCAACTAGGAAGAGGTTGACCCTTACTTTTCAGTTTTGATGGCATAGTTTCCACTTTAAGTAATGTGGGCTTAATCTTCATTTACATTCTTTGATTGACACAGAAATGTATTTATTATTGTCTCACGATAAGCAGTAATGTTGATGTAAAGCAGTGCTCCCTGAAACTGCTTGAAGTTTCCAGGGTCTGGACATAAAGACACAAAAACGTAGTGAAGAGGGCCCTGCAGCATGACAGAGTTTATTAAAATTAAAACCAAAAAAGAAAAAGAAATGAATCCTAATCCTTTTGGAAGTTTTATCAATCGGTCTGTCAACAAGTAACTAGTAATAATTTCTGAATGTGAAGATTTGGATAACAAACAAGTTACATGTGTAACTAGGTTTTGTTTGGTTTCTGCCTGTGGATAATGACTCAACTGGTAAGTACCATCAGAGAGCAGGAGGCCAGTAGCCTGGGTCTCCTGTGAATGCTTGTGTTTATTTAATGGAAGGCTACTGCTTTCATTGAGGCTTGCCGTAAGAAGGATACCTTGCCAAGCTGCATCTTTGCCAGCTGTGGTTTTGAGATAACGTGATTGAAAATTTGTATGCCAAACTTAAAATCCATAGTCTTTTTCATATAGGGCAATTTAATTCAGTCTCCCTAATCAAAAGAATATGACAGTAGTTATTGCTTCCCAATATAATTGAGCATGAGGCAGTATAAGAAATGATCCAGAAAGGAGTGCTCTATTAGTGTTTCACCTTCTCATAAAGGGATCATGGTACCTAGGTCTCATGCATCCAGAACAGCTCTTCTAACTTTGCAGGAGATACTGCTCTTCTCACCAACTGTGTGAGTCTTATGGGCGTGCCAACCAGAGTGCTGCATGCTCAAACCACAGAGACGGGGCCAGGGGTGGGCAGATGACACAATCCAGGCCAATTCTAATCCTTCCACAAATTTTTCTAATATGGAGCTGACAAAAGAGCTCTTTTAGGTTTCTGTAGTTGCAATATAAATCTGGAACTGCCTGTGGCCATAAAACCAAGAAGCTGAGATGAGGGAAAGATAGGATTATCTGATTCTTGGATCCAGTCTTCCCTAGCCAACTCCACCCCCACTCTTCTCAGGTATTGGGTGAGCCAAAAAAATATTCCTCTATTGCTTAAGCTAGATCAAGTTAGGATTCTGTTATTTGCAACCAAGAGTCCCGAGTGATACAAATGTTTAAAACATCAGGCCTAGAGAAATGTGATCCTCAGCAACCTGATGATTAGAAATATCATTCAGGCAAGCCTTGAATTACATGAAATAAGGAGAATGCATATGTAAAAGACAGTACACTTTAAGACATTAAGGGCTAGTTTGAAGTCTTTGAAAAGAAATACAGACTACAGAATATTAATCTTGTGGGAGAACCAATCTCTACAATATTCTCTGCAGAACTAAAAAAACAGGGCTTAAAAATGGCAAATCTAGTTTGTTCTGGACACAGGTTTTCTACAACATTTTTTACTCATGCTTTAAAATATATTTTCATTGGGATTAAAAATTATTGTTGGTATTTTTAGGAGGATTACTCTGGAAATGATAAAAAAATTACTGAACTCAAAATTATGGCACATTTCACTTTTGTTACATTATCTCATTTCGTAACTTAGTGGTTACCATTTTAGCTGGCATTGATAATAACAGGTAAATAATCAAACCAGGAGGTTAAGAAATGCTAGTATGGGCAGGCTCTGTTAAGGGACATTAACCAGAGAATAAACAGGCTGGAATGTACACATTGAACTCATCTTCCATCTCTTTAAAAATGTTAACAGTAGTTGGGATACATTTCTATGTCTATATCTGCACTTTTCCTAAGTTAGGAAAGAATATGTGAAAATCTGGACAAAACTTATTCTTTTGAGAGGCAGAAAAATATTTGATGTTCACAGCAGAACAAGAGAAATGTAACAACTCTTCTGCACATTAAAGAGAAAGTGCCTGTTGTACTCTCAATGTCCACATTAATTGCATTTATCCAAAGTTCAGGGTGTCTCATGGCTCATGTAGGGAACACCCACAGTGGATCACATGACAGGCCTTTGGGGAGAAACATAATCGTGTTCATAGGTGTCTATTAAAAAGAGCAGAGGATCTCAAAAGTCACATTTGGATGAACTTCAGCTGATTAATTCTGTCAAATATCTCCTGAACTTTAAGCCGCCCTAATAAAAACTCTTTGATGCTCTGTTTGGCCAGTGCCTAAGTACCTTCGATTGTTGTTGCATGTATATAGAGCAATGATTAAAGATGAACAAATAAACAAGTTGGGGATATGATGTCATCAGACTGCAAGGAAATGACCCAAAAGCTCGTCGTTCTAGAATTAAGTGTTTTCCAAGAGGTAATCAGTCCCTACCCCATGTGGCCATTGTTTCAGACTAGAATCTGGATTTTGTTTGCACTTGATTACACAGAGGAAGAAAGAAAAAAATATGTTGTCCTGGTGAGAAGCAAATGGCTGGGATGGTTTTCCTCAGTGAAAATCAGTGTGAAGTTTTACTCCCAGGCCTAGAAGAAGGGGAAGCAGTGTGGGAAGAGATGCTGCTTAGTGCACCAATTTCATTAAAGTTCCCCTTTTTCTGATTTCACAGCTTCCAGAGCTCAGTGCTATCCAGGGGCCCTAACATTAACTTTGCACAATTATATGGCCCTACTGTAATAATGACCATTTCTATATGTTCAGGTAATCTACAAAGCAGCCCAGATAATTTGATGCATTTGTTAATATCTCCCTCCAAAAATCAGAAAAGTTAAATACTTTTTCAAAGATCATATATATCAGCAGTCCCTAACCTTTTTGACACTAGGGACCCGTGCTCCTATGAGAATCTAATGCCTGATGATCTGAGGTGGAGATGAGGCGGTGATGCTAGCGCTGGGGAGCGGCTGCAAATACAGATGAAGCTTTGCTCCCTCGCCCACCGCTCATCTGCTTTGTGGCCTAGTTCCTAACAGGTCGCGGACTGGTACTGGTCTGCAGCCTGAGGAATGGGGACCCCTGGTGTAGTTAGAGGCAGCTGAGGATTCAAATACCAGTCTGTCTATGTCCGAAGCCCATGTTTTAAGCACTAAACCCATTGTAACATATAGTTCACTCCCATACATGTACGGTTGCTACTTCTGACTCATGAATGCTTTTAAAAATTGATTAAGATGACCTGGTAGTACTTCCTTCATACCCTAGCCAGTCACACTTTAGCATAGTGGTACGTTTGTGATAGGTCTGACTAGAATATAAATAAGGATTGGACCCAGCCACAAAACAAAACCAGAAACATGTTTATTTCACACTTTGCATTAATGCACATAAACAGCTGACCAGAGACCATACTACTAGGATTATAGACCATCAGAAGCTCAATAAACTCTTTTTAACTTATTAAAATTAAGCATATTTCTAATCACATTTTAAAGGTGTGGTCACCGCTGTGGATGAAAGGAAAATGACAAACTGTGACCCCTTCGTGTCTTGTGATCCCAAAGATCTTCCTCTCGGCCTGCTGGTAACCAGTCTAGTCTTTGATACCCCAGGGCACGTGTCCCATTCTAGGCCAGTGGAACTATGGAAATACTCTTTTTCATGTACTACCCCCCCCACACACATAGTGCCTACCTGCTGTTCTCCTTTCTGACCCCCAACCGCTGACCACCATAATATTTCTTCCTCTTCTCTTCTCCCTCCCCTTGCCCATCTCTTCTTTCTTTTCTGTTTTTTCTTCCCCATTCTGTTAGCATTCCCATAAGATTTAGCATCAAGCCTGCCTTTTCTTCTCAAAACTGAGTTTCTTGAAGTCTGGGGTCATTCACCCCCATATCCCAACAGCAAGTGATGTCTTTGAACAGCGTCTACTAGTTGGATGGATAGGGACTTGGACCATTTAGTTTTTTTAAGACTCACTGAAGTCACCGAATTTAGTAAACAAACAATCATTTCGACATGGTTTCTACCCTCTCAAATTATTTATTCATACAGTTTTGAATGTGACTCTGTGAAGGGTGTGGTAGTTGCCAATGCTTTTAATGTTGAGATTTAATTCTTTTCTCCTTCCTTCCCTCTTTCCTTCTTTCCCTTCCTTCCAAATATTCTTTAGACAAGAAAAAAAAAAAAAAAAAAAAAAACTTCGTTCTGCCTTTGCATGATGCCCAAGAGGTGAATTGCAGGTGACTTCAATGTCTTCTCAGAATGACTTGTGTACTATAATGGCAAGAACTCTGGGTTGATCATCAGGCAGCCTGGCTTTAGCCCTGGTCTTCCCTTTTACTGTGCACTGAATTCTGGGCAAATCACTTGACCTCTCTGCACCAGTTTTATCGCCTATAATAGGGAAGTTTGGACTAGTGAGTGATTTTCAAACTCTTCCTGGGAGCCCTCAAATATTAACAGAGGTGCCTTGGGGTCTGTCCCAAGAGGAATGTTGTGATAGAGAAGGTGGAGGTTATATAGAAGAGACACGGTTATCCCCCATCCCTATTTCGCCCAGAATAAATATTCTTGTTAAGCTGTTTTTAACTCTCACATTTTTGAGCTTCTGCTAGAAAATCTATTCCAAAAGAGTTTAGAAACTACTGGACTAGATTATCTTTAAGGTGCCTTGTGGCATATCCGCTTTCAATATATAAATCATCTGTTTGTGATCTTCATTTACAGAAAGAATGGAGACTTTCTTTTCCTCACGTGGTGGTTGTTCTACGAGTGAATTTCTTATCATGAGAATAATCTCCTTTTCATCCTGCTTCCTACATGGCTCAATATAGCACAAAACACACAAGCTGGATCTGTTATCCTCTTGTGAATATCTTCTATTTAGGCATGTCTATCAATGGTGGGCTAATGAAAGACATAGGTGTTTTTACAGTTGCCTCGCAGGGCCAACTGTTTCAGTAAGGGTGACCGTGGAGGACAGCCTTGTGCTCTTGAGCCGTCCTCTGTGCACTGGGAAGTCATAAGCTGTAATCAAAGGAAAGCACTGGTTGTTCATCCACTTCGGAAGAGACATCTTTATGGTCCTGCTGACATTTCCTATATTTTATTAATAATGCATTTTGAGAGGGTATGTGTGGTTTGTTTTCTAGACAAGTTGTTTGAGACTCTCTCTGTTTTAGCCACAGCCCTTTGTAGAGTTTGTTTTTCCTGCTGTCCCAAGACAGACGATTTAATGGGTTGCTGAAAATGTCCAGGCTGCTTCTGGCTCTGGAGGTAGCTCAGCTCCGACAATGGAAGGCATTTAGCAGAGACTCATGTTTTAGAGCAGGAATGACTTGAGAGGGCATGTCATCTGGTGTTTTTCAAGATGCTTTTTAATTTTTTAAGCAGCATACTTCCCTCTCCCACCAAAAAAAAAAAAAAAATCTAGTGTAAAACTTCAATTTATAAAACAGACAGAAGAAAAGGGAGGAAGTAGGATAATTCTACCAAATTGCATTTCCTTGCTATTCACCCTCCCCCACACTCAGCAACACCTAAGCACTTATGGAGAACACTTCGATTCCCGGAAGCAGTTATAACCCCACTGATACAGCCTTGTCCTGAACCCCACTTTTTTGTTCATCAAGAAACTGAGACACAATGAGTTCTAATGACTTGCCTAAAACTCTCACAGCTACAGGTGTCAGTACCAGACTGCAAGGCTTCTGATTCCAGTTCAGTTTCCATGCCCCCGACCCCCATCTCCACTCCTGCCTCTAATTTACTATGCCACCTCACCTTTTAACACTGGCAAAGAGCAGGGGGAAAGCTGTGTTCCAGGCAGTGCTTGATACTTATACATCTGTCTTAATTCTCAATGCAACTTTATGAGGTGGGCATTATTATTATTTCCATTTGAAAGAAGGGGGAAATGGACAAAAAGAGGTTAAATAAATTGTCTATTGACACTCAGCCAGAAGTGGTGGAACTTAGGTTGAAACCTAGGCCATCTATATCTGATTTCTAAAACTGCTATTTCTTTTATGCCATAGGATAGAGAATGCAAACTAACGTTTGTCATGAATAAAGCCCGCTCTTAACATGACAAGCTTGGGTCATAAAGCCTGACTCATATTTCATAAAATACTTTGTAGCTCTTAAATAATTATGATAGACTACCCCTCTCCAAACTTTTTTGTGTCAAATGTGAGCACCTTTGAGGACGTTTTCCCAAACCTTAACTAACAGCACCCCTTTCTCTAAGAACCATTTCCTGCCACTCATCCACCCCACCACATATAGAAATTGGGGCTTCTAGAAGCCATGATTTTAATGTTTGATTTGAGTCAGGTCTTGAGTGAGCCAAGCTAGGAATGAAGAGAAAGTTGAGATGTAAAACGAAGAGGCTTATTCACCATATGAACTGAGTAGTGGAAAGAGAACCAGAGAGAAAAATGGAGACATCCTGTGATTGCTTACATCTTACATCTTACATTCCTGTCCTTCAGTTCAATGAGACATTCTTCTTGCCATATAATACAGTCTGCCTTTCCTTTCTTAAGCTTTTGTATCTGTTACTTGAAAACAAGACAGTACTGCTGAATATATCATCAAATTGAGGGACTGAGAATTCTTTAGGTGTGTTTGGGTAACCTTCCTGTTACAGTCATGCTTATTGTACATACGAACCATACAGAGCTGGCATTATCAGAGGTCTTAGCAATCAGCTATTTTAGTCTTCTTTTTACGGAAACAAGTGACTCTGTAAAATCTGTTTTCACATAGGTAAGGTACAATACCCAGAGAAAGTCAATTTTCTCTGGTCTCATTGACGTTGTCTCTTAGATATCTTCCTGCTGGACAGAAAATGTAAAATATGTATGTTCAAAATAAATAAACTAAGAATACAAAGTTCAATTATGTAGAAAAAAAATGCTGTATATTTTACAAACAGATTAATTTGAGAAGCAAAATCTTATTATAGTTTCCAAATGGAAATAGCTCAAATTTCCATCAAAAAAAGAATAGATAAATTATGATATTATATAGTCATGCCACATTGAATAGCAATAAAAAGTGAAATACCACATAGCAACAGAAAGTAATGAATTACAGCTACAGGCAACAACATGGATGAATCCCACAAACATTTTGAAAGAAAGAAGCCAAGTACAAAGGAGTACAAATTCTATAATTAGGTTACTATTGTGAAAAATAGTAAACAGAAACCTCATTTAAAATGAAGTCCAAGAGGCTGGAAAAGAGAATTCTCATGCTGTGTCACTCAACACACACTACTGACCCCAACAGAAATAGACATACCTTGAATCTCCAATAGGAAGTGATACTACTGTAAAAACTCAGCAGGAGAAAGAAAAGATTCCTCCCTGCCCAGTAAACAGCTCAGCCAATGCGAGAATGCCGTAACTCAGCCAATGAAAAGTCACTATAATTTGAACTCTCGATTTCCTCCAAAGGACTCTTCACCTACCACAGCCTCTCCCAAGTCCATAAAAGAGCACTTCTCTCCTTTGTTTCTCTGGACTTGCCCTTGGTTCACCATTAGACTGGATGTCCTGAATTGCAATTCTTTGTTGTTCCTGAGTAAACTCATTTTACTGGAGAAATATCTGGCTGTCTATTTGTTTAAGGTCACCATTATAAAGTTGAAAAGCATAAAAAACTAATTAAGGTGATGAAAGTCAGAGCAATGGCTATTTTTCGGAGGAAATGTCCAGGAAGGCCATGAAGGATACTTCTGGGTGCTGTGTCTTTATTTAGGTGGTAGTTATGTGGCTGTGTTCACTTTTTAAAAATTTACCAACTTCTGTATTTATAATTTTTGCACATTTCTATATGTATACTATAATTTTAAAAGCTTATCTGAAAAGAAATCTGAATTACTAGAAATTAGGCGTACAACTTAATTCTTTTAGGTCTTTGTCTCATGTTATATAAAATAAGAAATTAAACAACATTCTTCAAACTTGAAGGGATCTAAGAAAGAGTATCTAGTTCAATCACCAAATATTCTACAGAAAGAGAGGCCAAAGAAGTGAAGCGATGTGCTATAAACTATGAGGCTTACAATTGGTAGAGCCAAGATTAGTGCTTAGATCTTTTAGCTATGCTAACAAAGAAATTCTAAACAGACTTCTTAAAGAATAATATACTAAAATCAATTTACTCTTAAGGGTACTTTTGTATTAGAAACAAAGGCTTTGTAAAATAAATAAATAACATGAACAATACTATCAGTGTTTACATAGAAACAATATGATAACATTCTTTAAAGATAAAATTCCCCTGTGATCACTCCTTGAGATAGCCATCTGGTTTGATTTCTGAGAATTTTGGCAAAATTATACATTACTAGAAAGCTCATTTCCAGGCTGTTTGAAATAAAGCTTTGATGATGGTAATAATGATGATGTCAAGGATGATGACAGTGTCAATGATGACAAGGTCAAAAATGGTGTTAGTGATACAGTCTTATGCTTGAATAGTGTATTAGTTTCCTAATTTGCCAAATTAGTTTCCTAATTGCTGCTGTAACAAATTGCCACAAACTTGATGGCTTAAAACAATACAAATTATTTTTTTTACCATTCTGGAGGTTAGATGTCCGAAATGGGTCTCACTGAGCTAAAATCAAGGTTACGTCTAGAGGCTCTAGGAGAAAATGCATTTCTTTGCCTTTTCCAGCTTTTAGAGGCCGCCCACCTTCTTCGGTTCGAGGCTCCTTGCATCTTCAAAGCCAGAAATAGCCAGTAGGATTTTTCTTACTGCATCATACTAACAATGACTTTTCTGCCTGCCTATAATTACAATTGGACCTACCTAGATAATCCAGGATAATTTTATTTTAAATTCACTTCATTATTGATCTTAATTCCATCTACAACCTTAATTCCCCTTTACCAGGTAACAATGTATTCAGAGGTTCTGGAGATTAGCTCACAAGCATCTCTGGGGGCCATTATTCTGTCTACCAAAGGTAGGATTGTATTTATGCATTTTTCGAATATTTTCTTGAGCCTCAAAACAATGCTTTGCCTAGAACAACATCATTCTGTTCTAGGTATGGTTATTCTCATTTTAGGGGATGGGGACTAGAGAAGAAAAGTAAATTGACTACATTTTTGCAGCTGGTTAAGACAGAGTCAGGACTAGAAGCCAAATTTCCAAACCCACTGTCTGTGTCCTCATTCAGTGAGAAGTGAGACTTGGAACCCAACACTTGGCTCCTTCAAACTTTAGACCCTTTTGAGGTTGAGCTGTTGCGGACAGTTTGAAGTATTTGAGATGTGAAGGACTGGCAGTCGCTGCATAGTAATTGCTACTTGATGGACAAGTTGTTGTGAAGAGCAGCATTCTTAGTCAGTCTACACACAATTGCTACTCATCTATAAGGCTTAAAACATCTGTCTCACCCTCTCTTATATTTAATCCTTAGCCCGAGTCATGTGCTTGTCACAAAGTGATATTTCTCTGGCTGTAGGAGAACTTCAGCCTTTTCAAATTTGTTCCAGGTAATTTGGGGAGGCCCCAGGGCAGCGATGAAATTAAGTGAAAGCTGCTAATTAACCAGACCTGGAGGCATGCACTGTGGGTGACAAGTCCACAGAGCTGTGATCAGGAAAAAGACCCTAATCACAAGCATTTGGGCTTTTAGATGCACTGGGCCCCTACCCTGAGGCAGGTCCCCTTGCCAGCTCATTCCCCTCAATCATGGCAACTTCCCGAACCCCATCTAAAATGGTGAAAGAAGGGGATCAACTTGTGCAATTCAAACTGTACCAGTTCTTTGCTTCCCTCAGAGATAAGTGAATAAGGAGTGTTCCAGACCCTTCTCTTCACCTGAGGTCAGGTCATGGATGCTTCTCAGTCTCTTTTTAAAAAGACAGCTGGCCTACTTCTATTGTTCCTCCAGTTGCCAGAATTCTCAGGTGAACTGAGCCTCAGCACAAACTGGGACTCGAGGTTAAATAAAAACAGCACAGTCTGAAAGTGAAAACCCTTTGCTAGGTGCAGGCCTGCCTTTGTCACTGTCTTAGGTAACTTGTTCAAGTAACTTCACAGTGATCACCCCTCTGTGTTTATGTGAATAACAGGTCTAAGGCTTTGAGATTTTTCAGGACCACTCCTGTAAGGTCTAGCTGGAGGGGTTTGCTGTTCATGAATGTGCTCCATGCCTTATTCCATCATTCCAGCTGTATGTGGGGCAGGATAAGCTTTGTAATGCGGGTACAGAGCTAAGGCAGGCCCTGTTTTCCTTCAGGACTTCATCAGCCTGGAATAATTTTTCCTTAATAATAAGTAAATCATTTCTCCAGCAACTATGAGAAATAAATATTAGGGCTATGGGCGAAATAAGTTATGAGAAAGAATTAATGTTATAAAAGTAACGAAATCTTGAGTGTTGTACCATACATAAGTACTTTTACATATATTATCCACTTAATCAAGAAATGTTTACTGGTGGGCCCCAGTGCTGTAGATACAGCGGAAGTGAGGCATAGTTTATACTCCCACGGGGCTGTACACTTCTGGAATTATACGGTGAGGATGCTGAGAAAGGAACCTGTAATCTTGCATATCAGAGTACCTCCACCACTAAGCTATGTTGTGTGTCATCACAAACAACTCCATGAGGCAGGCAGAGTCTTCTACTTCCATCTCAAGGAGGAAACTGAAGCTCAAAGTGGTTAAGAGTCTTGCCAAAGCCTCACAGATCGACATGTTAGATCTGCATTGCATCCCAGTGATCATTACTGTGTGCTGGTTTGCTGTAAAGCACAGTACTTGGCCCTCAAGAAGCCCTCAGTAAACATTAACAGCTGTTAAGTGCTCAGTCAATGCCAGTTGCTATTCTAATTGTTATCGTAGAGTGAAAAGGATGGCAAAACTCATCCGAGTATCTGAACTCATCAGAGGCCACTCACTGAAGGAACGTTCTGCCCCAGAGTATTTGCATTCAATCTAAGAACTGTAAAAACAAAAATATAGTGTTTATAAATAGAGAAATAATGATTTAAAAAAAAAAAAACAGATTAGTTGCCTGACCCAATACTTTAAAGTTTGCATATTGACTAATATTCTTTCCCTGAAATAAATTTAATTATGCAGTATTCTCCTTTTATTTGTGGGATACGTTCCAGGATCCTTGTGGATGCCTGAAACTGTGGACAGTACCAAACTCTACATCAACTATGTTTTTTCCTATCTATACATACCTATGATAAAGTTACTTATAAATAAGGCACAGTAAGAGTGTAACAATAATAATAATAAAACATAACAGTTATAAAAGTTATGTGAGTGCATTTTTTTCTTAAACTATCTCAATATACAGTACTCACTCTTCTTCTTAAAATAATGAGGTGATAAAATGCCTGCCGATGAAATAAAGTGAAGTGAACGACATGGGTATTGTGATGCAGCATTAGGCTACTATTGCTTGTGACAGTACATCAGAAGGAAGATCATCTACTTCGGTTGGTCCTAGATCATTGAGTCATGATGACGTAGATGGTTACATGCCAGAAGAAGATGTCGATGGTTGAGGGAATTTAATATTTTTGGACTGCAATTGACCACGGGTAACTGAAACCATACAAAGTGAATCCAGATTGGGGGTTGGGGGTGGGGGCGACTGTACTTGTTTGCAAAATAATTAAAATGTTAAGCAACATATGCTCATTTGCTTAAGTAAGTTTCTGGGTTTATTGCCGCAAATATATTAGGGATTTAGTTAACTGACTATTCTAAGAATTGGAAAAAATTTTTGAAAAAAGTTTTAAAAGTGTTATCACAATAGATATTTAATACTTGTACATTGAACTAAATTGAATTCAGTTGAATCTTTTGATTTGATGATTTTAAAAATAATAATAATATCCTTAAGTATTGATACCTTGATTTAGAGATAGTTGATCTCTAGTGATTGCATATCAGCATAACTTTTTTTAAAATAAATATTCCAAATAGTCATTCTGTTTTTTAAGTGAAGTTAAAAAATTAAGCTGGAAAAATATCAATACTTCTGCTAGTATATGCTCTCAAGTGAACAGGCCTCTACCTATACGAATCATAACGAATCTGTTGTTAGGGTGTAGTGAAAACTAGTGATCAGCCCTCCACAAGAAAACCTCAAATTCCGTGGAAGCCAGAGTTAGTCCTGATTCTAAATCCAAACATTCTGGAGCCTGCAGTTGAACCTAGGTAGGTGCCCTCTCTGTGCCTGTACCATGGAATTGATTGCTGCATAAGACTGCCACATCTCAGGAGACAAGTCTTTACAGGAGCACTCAGTGATTAGGCCAAGTTATTTGGGAAAACCCGTCGCTGTATTTATTTTTACAAGCCAGATGCCAGTGCAAAGTGCATTCTTTTATAAAAATAAAAGGGGTTTGGAAAAAAAAGAAAGGTTCAGGGTCACAAATGAAACCATGAGAGTATTTTACAGTTTTATGAGTAGAAAATATCCTTTATTTTTACCTTCTATGATGATTCTGGGGTGCGGGGAGGGGGAGAGTTCAGCTGCTCTAAATGCAAAAAATAAACTGGGAAAGAGTTTTAAGGTATGCCTAGAGTACAATAAAGACCTTAAAAGCAAAACTTTAAGAGACTCCATGTCTGAGGGCAAGGAGGGGGTGACAGTGCCATAGGGTAGGAGCAGGAAGTCTCTGCTCACCATGATCCAGTCTCATACCTAAGGAGACTTTAAGAGCCCTAAGGCCATTTTGATAGACACTAAGGAATAACCAGATGTAAACATGTGGAATTGATTAAGAGAGGAGGAATTAACTAATGTACTAAATAACCCATCACACACTGGGGGGGTGGGGAAAAGTTGGGGGTGGTCATGGCACAAGTCCCCGACCAAGACTGACCTCAAAACTTTTATATGACCCAGATATTTACTGAGCATCTACTATGAGCCAGCTAATGTTTTAGGAACTGAGGATATAACAGTGAAAGAAATAGGCAAGAGAGAAAAAAAAAATGGCATAGATGATAGAGGTTCTGTTCACCCCTCTGGCGACCAAATCAAAGTTGTGACGAAAACAAAAAGCAGCAGCAAGGAAAAATCGCCTGGGATCTAGATTAACAAGCCATACAACTAGGGAGAAATCCAAGAAAGCACTGTACAATGGCAGAAGTTAGGACGGGGTGAGGATGTGGGGCCGAGTGAGATGGAGCCAGCAGCAGACACCTCTTAAAGGAGCCACGACCACAAGTGGATTTTTGCGGTGACGGACCTGCTCGCTCTGAGCACCAGTGCTGATTCGGCTGTGTGCAGGGGACACCAAGGACTTACAAGGAGACTGTCTGAGTGAGGGCCGAAGCGAGACTCGCTCTGTACAGAAGTGCCGGCAATATCCATTGTTGCCTGTTGAGCCCTTCCCTCTTCCAGTGCACCGGACACAGGACCGCCATAAACATGACATCATTAAACTGGATAACAGAGGTTGCTCCACCCAGAGGATTCCCTGAAACCCCTCCTCCCCCAACTCGTGGCCCCACCCAAGCCACATCCAAGTGTATCCTCAGCGAGTCAGGTGCTCCTTGCTGAGAGTCACACTGGAGGCAGCCTCTGTTTCTTTGTTGTGGCCTTGTGAAGCAACGATAAGCACAGCATCTGTTGTTTGCTTGCTGAATCTTAACAGGTGGCCCTGGAGAGGGTAGAGGCTTGGGCTAAGTTTGGTTTGCAGCTGAACCCCTCTCAGGACTGTTCCACTGGATACCTACTACACAAATCCACACTAGTAAGACCAGGAGACTTAGGAGCTTGGCTTAGCACATAGAAACAGACACAGAAAGGCTGCCAAAATAGGAAGACAAAGAAGCAGAAACCATATGAGAGAAGAGAACAGAGATCCAGATATAATGGAGTCAAGTAACCTAACAGATGCAGAGTTCAAAACACTGGTTATAAAGATGCTCAATGAACTTTTGGGACATGTAGATAACTTCAGTGAGAACGTCAGCAAAGATAAAAAACATAAAAATGAAAATGGAAATTATAAAAGGGAACCAGTCTGAAATGAAGAGCACATTATCTGAGATGAGAAGTTTATTAAATGGAATAAACAAAGGAATAAACAAAGTGAATAAAGAAAAGGATTAAATGCCCTACCTAGAGGACAAGAAAGCCAATCAGGAGACTCAATCAGAATGGCAAAATAAAGGTCCCAAGACTATAAAAATAAGGAGAATATGGGACACTATTAAGGCTCCAAATATTCGTCTGTTCAGTGTAACTGAAGAAAATCAAGATGTTGAACAGCTATTTGAAGAAATAATAATGGAAAACTTCCCTAACCTGGTGAAGGAAATGGACATAAAACCCCAGGAAGCTCAGAGAATTCCAAAAATCAGGGATCCTAAGAGGCCTTCATCAAGACACATCATAATTAAAATGCCAAAGGTTAAATACAAAGAAAGAATATTAAAAGCAACAAGAGAAAAACAAATAATTACCTACAAGGGAACACTCATAAGACTGGCAGCTGTTTTCTCAAAAGAAACTATGTAGGATAGAAGGGCTTGGCAAAAAAAATATTCGACAGGATGAAGACCTAGGATATACAACCAAGAATAATTTATCCAATGAAGCTATCATTTAGAATTGAAGGATGGATAAAGAGCTTCCCAGACAAAAATAAGCTAAAGGAATTTGTCACCACCAAGCCAGTAATATAGGAAATGTTGGAGGGACTTCTTTAAAAAGAAAAAACATGTATCAAAAACAGGAGTAAAGAATGGTAACAACTACATTCCTATCAATAAGTACCTTAAATGAAAAAGAATTAAGCACTCCAACCAAAAGATAGAGTGGCTGAAAGGATAGGAAAATAAGACCCCCACATGTGAAAAGGAAGGCGATGGAAAAAGATATTGCTTTGATGGACCTAGAAGGTGTTTAAGTCAGACAGAGAAAGATAAACACTATGTGATTTTACTTATATGTAGAATCTAAGAAATGAAAAGAACAAACTAATCAAAAACATACAAATATAGTGGACAATTTGGTGTCGGGCAGAGGGGAGGGAGTTTTGGGGGGCTCAGAGAATGAGGTAAAGAAGTATAAATGGCAAAGTAGCTAATGGATGGTCATGGGAATGGGGAGCACGGCATAGGGAATGCAGTTAGCATTAATACACTGGCTAGATGGAGGGTCAGGGGAGGGAGGAAGCAATTGGAGTGATCGTTTTATGAACTGTATAGATGTCTAACCAATGTACTATATACTTGAAACTAAATTTTAAATTTAAAAAAAGAAAAAAGAAAAAGAAATAGGCAAAGATTCTGCTCTATCTTTTATGGTTACATTTGTAAGGAAGAACCCGACAATGTGAAGAATCGATGATTGTTTAATAAGAAATAAAAAGCAGAATAAGAAGAAATAGAGTAATATGTTAAGAGGGCTGCTAACTGACTTAGGTTGGTTAAGGAAGGCCTTTCTGGTAAGGCTTGAATGAAGTGAGGGAGTGAGCCAGGAGTCTATTGGAGAGAAATGTCTTCCAGACAAAGAGACAGCCAGTGTAAAGACTTCTTGATAGAAGCATGCCTAGCATAATCAAGGACTAGCAAAGAATCTTAGAAGTTGATCAAATACAGTTTTAAGACCAACTATCATCTCCTTATTAACTTGTTGGAATCCTGTGTGTTCTATATAGTCATTGGTCAGACGTTAAAAGCCAGTGCCCACTAATAACCAGAGCGCTCTCTGTATTTGAGCAACGAGGTAAAGAAGGCTCTATTCTGAGGAAGCATATAGCAGGGCTGGGGAGGTTTGGAGAGAACGGGCGACTGAGGCATAACTAGCTAACTAGACTACAAGTAGCGGGAACCCTAACCTTCACATTTCTCCTGTTTGTTTTAACAGCTCTACTTAGTGGCACCACAAGAAGGAGTGTGGAAAGTGTGGAATCAGATCTGTTTGTTCAGTTTTTACATTTCAGACGATTCAGTGAAATGTTAAATGAAACCAAACCTATATTCCTGTCAATATGAGGCAGTGAAGGAAAATAAACTCTAATTTCTGGTGTAGACAAGGGAAGAGCGAGACAAGTGAATGCAGCTCCTTCGCACGCACTCCCCCTTTGTGTCACCAAGAGCAGCCCCTCAGAACCCCTCAGAGCTTACACTGGACATGTCCAGAGAGGGGTTGGGGAACCCCAAGAGCCTAAGGGGCTGAGAGACCCATTGTTGGATCCCCTAGCTGTGCATTTATTCAGCTGTCTTTTATCACATCCACCATGAGCCAGCCTTGAGCCGATGTCGTAAGTGCTGCACATATGGGGCCTGAACAAAGGCCTGCGGTGTCCAGAGAGGGGCTTCCACACGTCAGGTTAGAGGAGGCTTCCTGATGAAGGCAACATGTGTCTCAAAGCCAGAAAAGCAGGATTCGATTGACTTTTGCTTTTTGGTTTTTTTTTAACAGTGTATTCATTGTTCATCTGCTAAAATCATCTCAGAGCCATGGTCTAGATTATGATCTCTCAACCTTGACACCACTGACATTTGGGGCTGGATAATTCTTTGTTGTGGGGAGGTTGCCCTGTGCACTGTAGAATGTTTAGTGGTATCTCTGGCTTCTACCCACTAGATGCTAGTAGCGCCTCTACTCCCAGTTGCAATGAACACCAAAAATGTCTCCAGATATCGCCAGATGTCCCCCTGGATGCAAACTTGCTCCCTCTTGAGAACTACTGGCCCAAGCCAGGCCTAATGACACTTACAATCTCCAGGTATACAAGAATGGAGCTCTTCTTATGAATAGCTGGTCTCATTTTTCACTGAAGCTTGAACAGGAAGGTTTTTAGATTAGCTATACAAAAGAATTTTCTGCCTAAAAAGTAAAGACTTAGAAAACCTCAACACAATAATTATAAATATCTTCCATTACAAATATATGATTGAATCAAAATCTTATTAATCTGTTTATTAAAAAGGAAGCTTAATCTTCATTAGGACAATGTCAGAAATAGTTGTTTTTTAAACAATACATATCTAATAGCCATTTTGATACTTTGCAGTTATCAGTTTAAATTTGTTTGAAAGTGTGAAAGTGGTTGGCAGTAGATGTGTTTTGAAGCTTTGATAAATGTAGAAAAATTATTTGTACTTAGTGTAGTAATTGAATGTAAATGACTTTCACATGACTGCATGCTATTATAAATAGTGTAGTTTCATAAATGAATCCAGTGTCCTCTGGATTATTATAGACACTGCTAATTGTTTTCATGTTACTCAAAATATGGACTTCAGTCTTGCCATTATTTGAATTAACATAGGTTCTAAATTAGTTGGGTCTCACCTCACCCCCCAAAAATGAGATTTTATCTAAATGAGGAAAAGAATGAACATTGATTGAGCACCTATTATGTGCCATGCATTGGACAAGACCAGAGGTTCTTGACTAGGGGTAATTTTGCCTTCCAGGGGACATTTGATAATGTCTAGGGACATTTTTGGTTATCACAACTGGAGGGGTCCTGTGGGCACCTAGTGAGTAGGAGCCAGGGATGCTGCTTTACATCTTACAATGCACAGGACAGCCACGCAACAAAGAATTATCCAACCCAAAATATCAACAGCCCTGAGGTTGAGATACCCTGGGCTAGGCTATTTATCTATCTTATCTCATATAGTCCTTATAAAATTCCTTACAAAACCCTTAGAATTATTAATCCCATAATATACATGGAGAAACTGAGACTCAGGAGGATGATATAACTTTCTCAAGATCCTAAAAGTAGTAAGTGCAGGAGCCAGGGTTCAGATCCACCTGTGGACCCTGTGGTTAGTCATCTCTACAACAGCCAGCTGCCCTCCCATAGGTGGTTTTTTATTTGTCATTGTTCTTATTTTTACTTCAAGCCATGTGTGGTGGGACTTTTTAAGGAAAATGCTGATGAGTCAAAAAAGAAAAATCACAAAATTTGTGCCCAGTCCCGCACTAAACAATATAGCATGGAACTCTATGTGTCTTATCCCTTCATAGATCATAAATTCTTGGCGAAGGATTACAGTCATTTCTTTTCTTCTATTTTGTTTTCTTCTATTTTCAGTTTGCTTTCTTCTATTTGCTAAATGTGCCTTCCCCTCCTCCATCCCCCGCTGCCTCATACCTTTGTGCATGTGCCAAAAGTCTGGAAGGCTTTGCTCTCTGTCAGTCCATCCCCTGGAGTCCCTGTTGTGCCATAATGCAGTTGACAAATCATGTTGCCTAATGAATTTCAGTTTTCTCATCTAAAATGGGAACAATGACACTTTTCTCACATGGTTGTTGGGCCACTCATATGAGAATAACAGTAGAGGTGCCATTTATCGTATCCGTGTTATATATTAGGCATTGTATTGAGTGCTTTGTGTATATTATCTCATTTAATCTCAGAATATCTTTTACAAGTACATGTTGTCCCCATTTTACCAATGAGGAAAATGAGGCACAAGAGGTTATGGCTCAAGTGCATGTGATCAGTAAGTGGCAGAGCCAGCATTTGCACTTAGAATATCTGCATATATGGCCTGGGCTCTCTTAACCACAAAGCCCTCTGCAAATATGAGGATTATTGGAAGCAATGATAACTAGTTTAGATGATCAGAAAGACTTTGTGTGCACCAGAGGGCCTTTACAGGGTAATCATAACCAATTCCTTTTCCAGTTTTATCACTGAGATGATCTTTCTAAGGTGCCTATTACATTTCTCTTTTGGGTTTTCCCAAGTTTAAATAGAGGCTTTCTTTTTAAAGTCTGGCTTTGTTAGTAATTTTTTCAGGACATATTTTAAAGTGCCAGCAAATTAAATGCTTTTCTTGATTTGTACAGATTTCTTTTAACTAGTTCACTTTTTAAATTTTTGTGTTAAGCCTTTACTTAGAGCCGATTACAATAACCCATATTTATAAATATAATTGTACTGGGCCTTACCTCTGAAGTATTTTCAAACTCGGTCTTGCTCACTATGTTGCTAAGTAAAATAATCATTCATCAAATGGAGGTAGGGTAGAGGAAGAACATATTTCTATAGCCACCTCTGTGTTCTGCATAAATATTCAGCATTAGTGGTCAAAGTTTGGCCCTGTGCTAAATCATAATCATTTTAATGACAAATAAATGACATGTTTAATTATAATAACAGTTGCAGGAATTTCGTTTTAATGTGAACATCACATTTTTACCATCAGTTTTTTAAATCACTTTATAACCGTGAGTTCTAGGTCACAAAACATGCAGTCATTGTGGTCTAGCAAAATCTCAAATAACCAGAACTTTCCAGTAACCAGATGTTGGCACCCTACTTCTTGGATAAAAGGGAAAGTGACATGGGCAGAAGCTGGCCATGGAAATTACTACGGGGGTCCTGAATCTCAGGCAAGGCACACTGAGTGAGCCTCCGGTCCACCCAAAACACACACACACACACACACACACACACACACACACACACACACACACGCAGCAATATTTTATAACAAAAAAGTAAGTCAGTGGGGTATTGATCACTAAAGACAGTCCTGAAGGGAAAAATCATGGAAGCAAGGTCTCTAAGGGACCTCCTATACCCTGCGGTTTATGTGTAGAGGGGAACAGTAGGAATTTGTCAACTAGTTTCAACAAGCTTCTGTTTATATGGGTCACCCTTACAAGATCATAAGGATCCTTTGGGCGAATTATTAAAAACAGTGTTTAGGACCCCCATCCTAATCCTCCTGAATTCAAATCTCCAAAAGAACTGGGGAAAATGCATCTTTTAAGTGGCCTCAGGATCTATGACCTACCCTAGACCTGCTGGATCAGAATCTCTAGGGCTTATATTAGGGTATAGGAATGTGGAAGAAGCACCACAGGTAATTCTGACATAGAGCCCTGCTTTAGAGGTACTCCAGGGTCAATCTCTTCCCTTCCTTCCTTCCTTCCTTCCTTCCTTCCTTCCTTCCTTCCTTCCTTCCTTTCTTCCTTCCTCCTTCCCCCTTCCCCCTTCCCCCTTCCCCCTTCCCCCTTCCCCCTTCCTCCTTCCTCCTTCCTCCTTCCTCCTTCCTTCTTTTCTGTCTTACATTCATTTATCATATGGGAGAGCGAGGCATGGGAGGAAATATGTTGTCTTATGGGAGCCCTTGACCTCCAATGATCTTACACTGGCCCTGCCGACAGGTAAAACTCAGACTAGATATAACCCTATAGATCACTTGTATGCATACTTGAAACCTGTTTCCATCTACTGCCACCAAACAGTATCTCTGAATGGCATTTAGAATATGGGCCGCAATTAGCAAATCATTAGTCACATTGTTCTGGACAGGCCTAAAGACTCAGAGGGATTCATTAAATTTTAAATATTGAAAGTAATCATTTAAAGTACTTACTTATCACTTGTAGGTTGGAGGCATACTGTATTTGGGATCCTACCTCCCTCATGTTCTTGGATCATAAGATAGGATCATAATCATCACAGACCTACATTCTATAGGTTGCCCTTGGGTAAAAGAAATCAAACCAGTTGTCATGTGCTATAGGCCTCAAGGTGACTCTCTGAGCTGCAAACCGATTCTATTATTTAAAACTTTCCTGTGTTTTTTCTTTCTTGCCCTCAGGTATAAAGCATAGACTCCTTCTCTTGATTTAGAAAGATATTCCTAGCCTCTCATATCCTAGCCTCTCCTCTCCTATCCTTTGCACATCTGACCTCTTCTATCCTTTGCACATCTGACCTTTTCTACCCTAATCCCTATCCGCAATCCCACGCCAGGCTTCAGAGTCCTAAACTACTCTCAGTTCTTTCTCTCTCAGAAGTCTTTGCCCATGCTATTTCTTCCATCTGGAACATTCTCCCACTCTTTCCCTTTAGTTCTCAGTTTAGACATCACTTCCTCTGGGAAGTCTTCACTGTATCCCCCAGTACAAGGACACATGTCCTCCTCTGTATTCCCCAGGCTCCCTGTCTTTGGCCCCTCCACATGTGACTGACTAACTGTTCTGAAGCCAACTATTCTCCATATGTGCAATAGGCACATACAGATGCTTAAATAAGAATCTGTGAAATGAATGAACGATGCAGGGAGTACAGATAGAATTAGTGGGTAAGTCCTTCAAATACCCAAAGTAATGAAGGCAGTTCACTTTCCTCCTATACCTATTCTAAAATCCAACCACTCTTCTCTTATCCTTATTTTTTATTTTAACCAGATTTTTTGGATATGAATATATGAAAATGTGGTAAGAGAGACCACTACTAGGCATTTGACATTGAGGAACCTGAAGGTCAGAGACAGTAGGTAACTTTTCCATGGTTACACAGCCTACCAAGTATGGAGCTGGGGTTTGAATCCAGTCTGTCTGACTTAGAGCTTGAGGACAGACAATTAGTGAGCAACATGGCTGGAATTAAAACTCAGGTCTTCTAATTCCTCCTTTCGAATTCTACTTGCTTCTTGCCTGAAAAACAGGATAACTAATGAGGATTATTATTATTATTTTATTTTTTAATTTCACAGTACTCAGTATAGGTCAAGTGTAAAATAGAAAATCGTATGGTACTCATCGGCTACTTACTATTCCTTCACTCTTTGTGGGAGTTAAGCTTTGGCGTCCCTCATTTTACCAGATGGAAGGTGAAAGCAAGGAAGTTTTAATATTCTCACAAGCTCGTGTATATTGGAAGCAGAATACAGGGTAGTGCTGGAGGGGCCAAGAGTAGATAATGATTAAGAGACTATGTTAGGAGAAATGAGATAAAGATCTTTATCTTTAACCATTAAAAATATATATATTCATACCATATTTTTGTGAGCCCAGGTAATTTCTGAGTTTTTGCTACAAAATGCCTGCTAAGAAACTCTAGGGAAAAGAGAAAGAAAAGAAAAGGACAGTGATGCCTTTTAGAAACGTGTTCCAAATCCTTGTCTCTTTCTTCTGTCAAAAATCCTCTGTTGTCAGTCCCTGGCATTCCCTGGAGATTTCCTTAGAGATTTCCTTAGCGGCAGCATTCCTGTGTTTTTACTAGACTCCTCCCATAAGAGAATGTTTTGCTTTTAGGAACCAGATTTAAGAAAGAGAATCCGTGTAAAAATACATTTGGTTGTAATTTTTGTCAGTGCTACCATCTGAGAGGATTTGAGGATGCATCCATTTCTGCCCAGATAATAGCTTTGCTATCTGCTGAGATCTGCGAGAGCTCGACAACACAGGAAATCTGTGTCTCAGCCCCCTGCTCCAAATTTAGCTCATGCATTATCCTAAAATTGGGTTTACACACAGAAAATTACCTTAGTGCTAATCCGGTTGACTTGTAAGTAAATTTAGCTTCCCCAGGTCCCTATTCCCATAATCTAAACTGGTTTCAAAGGTAGCTTTGGTAGTCTTCACACATTTCTCGAGAACACTGAAGGGCACCCTCAGGAATACCCAACAAGCTGACCACAGTCTGCTAGTCCATTTCGAAGCCTTAGGGAGTTGTTCTTCAAGCTTGTAATGCTCACTGCCATGGTACACGTGCATGGCCCCACAATTACACACTGCACAGTGGGCCTGTGCGTGGGCTGAGAGAAGACAGTTTGGGGCTAGTCATTTCACGTTTCTGTGCCTCCATCTGTAAAACCCTAGTGACAAATGAGGTACCGTATTCATGGGGGAAGTAGATTAAATTCTTTGAACCCATTAACAGAAAACCTGTAGAGTAAAAACCTGTGATTAAAAGTAACAAAATCTTCTTAAGTTATATATTTCCTTGTTACCGTGTGTTAGGTCTGTGTTCACTTTCCACGACTTACAAACCAGTCAAATGTGATGGTTTTTAAGATCTGTTTACAGTGGTTTACCCAAAGCTCATCTATAAAAAGTCCTTATAGTTCCAAAACCTGGTTGGCTTTGCAGTAACAGCCCCAGAAAATGTTGTGATTCACTTGACATGACTTCCCAAGAATGCCAGCTTAGAGCCTTGGGTCCCCTTACAAAACAGTAAATGTCCAGAGTGAGAAACCTGACAGATGAAGAGGTTGATCTGATCTGTGGACCCTCAATTCAAAGGCCATGAACTTTTGAAAAATAGACCTTTTTAGATGGATTGGCCTGTATGTAATAGCTAACATTTATTGATTGCTTATCATGTGTCAAGAATTGTTCTAAACGTATTGTGGGTAAGTGCTATTGTGTTTATTGAATCCTCATGACAGTCATAGGAAGCAGGTAAAAGTATTTTCCCCAACTAAGACACAGAAAAAAAGGTTAAGTCACATAGCTAGTAAGTGGCAGAGCTAGGATTCAAATCCAGGCATTCTATCGTAGTTACCCATGGCCAGGAATCAGATGGTTATAGTAACTTGTCCTGGACTTGGGAGAGCTGTGCACTGACTCAGGAGCTCCAAAAAATTCCTAAGTCATAAGTCCAGCGGTTTCTTCTCAGTTTCCACCCAATGCTGTTTGTCTTTGTATAATGGGACACTGCTGATTACAATTTCTTCAATATTTTTTCAACCTTTTCTCTGTCTCTCTCAAACTACCCTTTAGTCTGTTATGCTAATTCTCTTTTCCTTTCAACCCTATATTTGTGAACTCTACCACAAGTTTTTGCCCCTGTTCTTCCTCCTTAATGCCACTATTTAATCTCACTTATATACCTGGGCGAGCTCATGAGTTCCTATAGCTTCAACTGTCAGCTCTATAAGGATGACCAAAATTTGACAGCTAACCCTGACTCTTCCTGAACTCAAGACCTGTATTTCCAACTTTCTCTTGGACATTGCTCCATACTCAGCCTACCAGCATTTCTCATTCAACCTGTCCACATTGGCCCAGTAACTGGCACAGTAGCCAGCACACAATAAGCATGTGATAAAAGTTTAATGGGCAAATAAATATATAATTGAATAAGACAATTGCCAAGTTACATATATTTTATTTTCCAGATTGCCCTTAACTCTGCTGGCTTCTTCCATTTTCCTGAATACCCCTCATTTACCCCACTTTAAGGTCCCACAGCACTTTGTTTCTCTTTGTTCTGGTGCCTCTCCCCCCTCCATTCTGTTGTAGTTATTCATATGAACATCTTTTCCCTTCAAGGGTACACATACTTTAAGGGCAAGGATTGTGTTTTATTCATTTCTATCTATCAGATTCCCTTATGCTATGCTTTTCACAAAGAGGCACTTAGTAACTATTGGAAGAATAAATCAGTTAGTAAAACTAGACCTAGCCCTTTACAGTTTACAAAAGGCTTTCACAGATATCGTTTCTTTTAATTCTGCAGTATGCTAAGGAGGTAGATAGTTGAGTCATTAACTCCATTTACTGGTCTAGGATCTCACTGCTCGGAAGTCACCATGTCAGTCTTACGATTCTAAATTGGAAGACAGACTAACCCGTCATCATGACTTTCTTCTCCATGTAATCAGGAAAAACAAGCAACAAAGAGAAAGAGAAGTTTGGGGCAGGAGACAGCTTGCATTGAGACCAATTACAAATGTGTCCCATTTGGTCCCTTGGATGTCACAACCACTTACCCAAGTGCCATGTGTCTTTCAAGAACCCCCATTTGGAGCTCGTAAGAGCAGTTCAGAGGAGACCCAGGTACAAGTTATTCTGAGGAGTTCCATTTTTTTTCTCTAATAAAAGCATGAAGTTAAAAATACTCAAGGAGTTTTCCTTTGGAATCAGACAGATCTGGGTTAGAGGCTCAGCTTCCACATTTAACAACTTCCTCTCCTGCCTCTCATCTATAAAATGAAGATAACAGCACTGACTCAGGGACATATGCAGATTAAAAGGGGGAAATTTTAAAGTGGTTGGCATGGCTCCTGGCACGGGGAACTCAATGCATTCTCTTCCTCTTTCCCAGAATCGTGCCTCTGTGCCTTTAACTCCTTGTACATGTGGGGTCATGACCAATGAACTTGGGCCCAAGATGAGACTCACTTACTGAGAGGAGAGAAAAGACCAAGCTAATGGCTGAAGCACAAGATGGTGCTGAGAAATGTCAGCTGCTTCTTGCAACTTTGCCACAACATTTTAGCAACTCGAGGTCATCTCCAGTTAGCCACATGACTGACATACACCTGAGCCATGCAAGTCAAACCAGCAGAATTCCTCAACCTAAGAAGCCACTTGTCAGGCAGTTAACACCCATTGCTAATTATGAAATGTTGAGAAGCAAAAGGGGAGAGAGCAGTTTCCAAAGAAGTGACTGATGGGGGAGAGGCTCAGTCATTGAGAGGGCAAGGGTGCCCAGGGCAGGTGTGAACTGTGAAGCTTTCTTAGAAGGATAGTACTGAAAGATTGCCTGGCAGTCACAGCCCTGTAGCACCTTTAAAGAAAGGGTGGGAGAGACATGCCTAGGTAGTCTGTCAATACAGGGGATCAGGATATTGTCAGTGCTGACAGACCAACTGAGAAGTTGTTTAAGATGGCATTAATTTGCCTTTTCTGATCGACACAACTCAAACAGGCATCACCTGTCTTTCAGTACCACTGAGGAGTGGTGAACAATGAGGGGATCACAGAGTCATCCAAGTGAATTCCTGGCAGGGATCATGAACCATCTTCATCTTGAACTTAGGACATTATTGGATAGACGATAAATTCCCCATTAACTGGAGTATTCAATTAACCAGAATAATTTCCCTTTTATATTGTTACAGTCTATTTTGTACTAAGTAAGGGTAAATTAGGCAAGAATAAAATGGTTAGGTGTTTTTTTTTTTTAAAGAAAAGTAACTTTAAGTAATATGTACTGTTTCATATCTGGTATCTTAATCCAATCCACTATGCACTTACTAGGTAACTTTGGACAAGTTTCTTAAGTTCTTGTTTATGTCTCATTTTACTCACCACTTTAAAAGTATACGTACTTGATAAATATTAGCTTTTTATTAATATTGCTTTTATTATCTGCCATTGCTCTCTCTATTCCTGCCTGATGCATATCAAAGTCGCATGGCTTTGTAAACAGATTGACATCATCGGCCTACACGTTTAGTGGACCAGGGTGTGAACTTGGTCAAATTGCTTCATTTCTCTAAACCTCAGTTTCCTTGTCTGTTAAACAGGAGTAATAATATCTGCCTCTTGTGATCGCCATATGGTGCAAATAAGATCATATTTCTAAAGTGCTTAGCAATGCCAACAAATGGTCAATATTATTATGTTTATAATAAGGATTCTCAAAGCACTATAAAGTACAAAATCATCAAAGAAAGGAGCTCTTCATTTAACATTTATTTCTTAGGTACTTACTCCATGCCAGACAGAGTTCGGCACTAGGGACTCAGATTTACAATGTGCTGAAACAAATAGGGAGTTTCTTGTGAACTCTCAGTCACTAAGGAAACAAAGCCACCCCATTCCCTGTACTTTCAAGTTAATCCGCGCTCTTCTGTAGAATCCTTACGTTCCAGCTGTGGGATGGCTATGTTTCATGTCTCCTCAGATCAAAACGTATTTCTGCAAGCAGTGATGTTGAACATTAAACTGGCTGCATCAAAATTTTAAAGATGGCACAAAGATTCTGTGTCACAGTTTTTTAAATGGTGAATTTGCACATGGTAAATATAAAGGTTTCAAACGGGGCAGCTTTACTACTTAGGGCTTTTAGATTACCAGGCTGCATTTTTGGGAATCCCACATGAAAGAATTCCTTTTTTTTTTTTTTTTTTTTTAAATAATACGAGTATTACCTCAGAAAGTATAGCTCTTTTACAAAAGCAGTGTATCATTTTGAGCACTGTTCTCAATGGTTTTACTGATATTATGGTGACCATTTTGACTAACATATGAACTAACCTCTTAGATAACAAACATTCATAGATACCTATCTGCTTGCCACAGCTTACGTCCAGCAACAAAGAAACACATAAGTGTGTGTGTGTGTGTGTGTGTGTGTGTGTGTGTGTTTAAAGTAAAAAGGCATTTTAAATGTATAATCTACTCTTCCCTTTGGCATCAATCTATGAAGTAAGAAGAATACATGGCTAGAACTCAGGATCTGGCTTCTGGCCTCCATTCTGCCGTCACTTTGAGAGGAAACTTAAATTTCATCTCCTCCAGGAAGTTTCCCCTGACTACCTCAGCCTCTGGTAGTGTTTTTCTATGCCGAATCTATTACAGTTAGATTCTATGCTATATGATTTAACACACCATCTCTCGAGTTGTTTTCAGCATTGTATATCTCGTCTGTCTAGAGAGATTGCATGCTCCCTGAGGGTAGATGCCAAGTCTAATCTGTCTTCTGAAACCTCTGAGATATAGTAAATATGCTCCTCAACCAACACCTGATTAACCGAGAAGACCAGTGATTGATCAATGATGTGAAATGATATTCTGCTAAACATTTCTTTGGGCAGGGAATAGAGGGAATGGGAGAATGGAGGCTCAGTTCAGAGTAAACTGAATGAAGAAGGAACATTAGATTTGACTGCAACAGACCTGTTGGTATGTTGAGTCCCCACATTGCCAATTAATAGCCAGATGATGAAATAGAAGCTAGTCAATCTCTTCAACTTTATTTTCCTCATCATTAAAGTATCTCCTGATAGGGTGATTTTGAGGATCAAATGAGATAATGTATGGAAAATGCTTTGTAAGCAGGAGCCCACTTTCACATGTTATTTTTTAATTCAATGTCAATATGGTTTGGGTTAAAAAACAGGGTAATTTTTCTTCCTCAAACCAATGAGGGAAGACATGATAAAAATCACATTCTCCAAAATTACTTGGGCTTATAGAAGAAATCAGATCTCCTCACTGTTTGCCTTTTTCTCACACCAAGCCACCCGCTATATCCACTGATTAGTCTGATATATTCATATGGGGTATTATAGCTCACAGAAGCATTTTCACATTCATTCTCATGCAAAAACCTTGTGACATGGGCAGTGCAGATGGTAAGTCTAGCAAGGTGAGACTCAGAGAGGTTTACAACATGCCCCAGTGCCACCCCAGGAGGATTGAAGGGCCTGCATACCTCCCAATCTTGTCCTCTTTCCATGATACCACCTTGGCTCTACTTTGCACATTTCCTTCCCAAGGCATACTCAATCACAGACACGGCCTGCTTCCTAGTCAGGGAGATCTGTTTCACTAGCATAAAAATAATTAAAACACTCAAGGTAAAATTAAGTCCAATTTATAAGTGTTTACTATTTCATAATAAATAGAAACATTATACAGCTGGCTTTGCTGTATTTTTTTCTATATAGCAGCATAGCAGAGTAGTTAAGAATTAGATAGAGCTGATTCTAACCCTCTCATTCTGATGCTCGCTGGGTTGCGGGAAAATTGAGAAGCCTCTTTGAGTCTCGGTAAATTCGGGTTACCAATACCCAACTCCCAGTGTTGCAGTGAGAGTGAAATGGAATAATGCACAGAAAGCCCTTATTCTGCTATGCGACTCGTGGATGAAAGCTGTTGGTATTTCAGCTGTTCCCAGCTGTGTTAAGTAAGGTAAGATTTATGTCTGAGTGACACGCGAAGGTGCAGCATTTGGACCTGCAGATGCTGTCATGGTTTGACAGTGTTAATGAAACACTTCATCGAGCCTCGGCCAGCATCACCTTGACAGGCCATCTCTGGCTGGCGTAACCCGAGGGCCTATGCGAAAAGGACGTTTCACTCAGGTTGCCTTGTTTCTCCTCCTCCTTGAAGAACCACTTCAATTATTTATTTATTTATTTGTTCACACACAGTCCTAACCCCTTCGCCTCCAGGTAAAATACTATGCGTTCATGATGGGAATTTTGACAGTTATTGTGTGTACTGCATGGGAATGTGGCTCTCCTTTTACTGCCTTTCCCAGCATACTCCCCATTGGCAGAATTTTCCAAGAGGCAGTGGAAGCAAAGGTGATTCATACCCTTGAACCCATATTTTTCCATCCTTTTTCCTGACTCTGAACAGCTTCACAGGAAGGATGGCTGGGGGTTTCAGGTCTATGGTCTGAGAGCTGGCCTGTATCCATGGCATGTGTGTTAAAACACAGGACCAAGGTGTGAGGTGTGGGTAATGGTATCCCGGATTTGGAGATAAAGAATTAGACACCTGAAATAGCTAAGTAGTTATTCAAAGTCACACAGCCAGGGAAGGGCAGAGCTTGATCTGACTCCAGAGTCCTCAGTCTTGGACATTTTGACTTAGCTTCTCAAATTCCACTTTCTTTACTAAAGGCTCTCTAGAAAAAAAAAAAAAAAATTAACCTAAAGGCGAACCTTTCATGGTGGAAGTTCACATATTGTGGTGGTCCAGTTGGGGAAGGATGTGTGTTCTTTTGAGAGGCAAAGCCTTTTGGTGCTTCTTAACTGGACACTTAGCTGTACACTCTGCCCATGCGTAGGGGCCTCCCTTCCCTGAGTCTTTAAAGACATCTATTGGTTGATCATGATTATTCTTGATTAAGCCTAACAGAGAGTAGGACTCTTCTCCGTGAACAGGACCATGGACAGACTAGGACCAGGGGTTCCTGGGGAGTCAGTGCCAGGGTGTGGGCAGCCAGCTCAGGGGAGAACTGGGTGGGAGGGCCATGAAGATTTGCTAGTAGGAGTCTAAATGCCACATGAGCCACAAATGAGAACCACATATGTAATTTAAAATTTTCTGAGCTACATTTTAAAAAGTAAAAACACGTGAAATAATTTTAAGAATATATTTTATTTAACCTAATAGATCCAAAATATCATTTCAGCATGTAATCAATATCAAAATATTAATATTTTACATTCTTTTTTTAGGGGGGTGGATAATAAGGCTTTGAAATCCAGAGTATATTTTATACTTACTACATATCTCTGTTTGGGCTGAAACAGGCAGACGCGCTTAGTGACTGCTGCAGTAGACCACGAAGTTCTAACAGCGGCAGTGACATTGCAGCCTCGCCATCCACCAGTGCTCGCTTTCCCCACTCCTGCTTTATTCTTCTGCATACGGTTATCTTCAGATGAACTATATAAGCAAGATAGAAATTGATTTCTCTCCAGTCCAGAGGAGGCTGCCCAGTGCTGGAAGGTAGTTCTGTTCCCCTGAGACGCAGGTTCAGTCTTTATTATTCTCCTGCCAGCCTCAACCTGTGGCATTTACCTTGTCCTAGTTGGCTCCTTCAGCATCTTCATGGCCACACTCCAGTCAGGAGCACACTCTTTCTTTTCTTTTATAAGATCACAGCTCTCTCTCCCTTCTTTTATCATTTCCTCTTTTTCCTTCCTTCCTTCCTTCCTTCCTTCCTTCCTTCCTTCCTTCCTTCCTTCCTTCCTCTTCCTCCCTCCCTCCCTCCCTCCCTTTCTTCCTTCCTTCCTTCCTTCCTCCCTTCCTCCCTTCCTTCCCATTCTCTCTTTCTGCAATGGCCTGACCCAGAGACAGTACATTTCCCTATTGCTCACATCTGTTTGGCCAGAACATAGTCACGTGTTACATCTAGCTGAGATCTCCTGCTGGTTGAATCAGTGGCCAGCAACTATGGTTCTAATAGTAAAGCTGGGAGGAAAGAGCCAACTCCCCTCCCCCCATGCACACACCCAAATGGAACGAGTCCTTCACTGTCACAGCCCCCACTGTGGTGTTCCAAAGACAGAGCAGTGGGAGCATCACTCTGGCAGGAGTATCTTATATGATATTTTTAGAATTGCAGGCACATAATGGTAATAAAAGCAGACTAACATAGTTGGTTTCATTGTTGTTTTTAAAGTCTCCACAGACCCTGTACCCCATATTCACTGCACCAGATCAGACTGCTACCCTGTCCTTGGTATGCCACTGAGCCCTGGCACCTAGGGTAGTGGCTGGCCCATAGTAAACGCTCGATATCTGTAGAATGAACAGATAGAACTACTTCTACATCCTTTGCTGCCATTTCTTCCTCACCAGATAATAGTCCTTATGACATTTCACCACAGTTGCCACTACTTCCTCTTTAAACCATGAGCTCCTTAAGCACTGGACCCTGCACCAACCGACACAACTCAAGAGCAAGCACTCAATGGTGCTCGAATGAAGAAACCAATAAAGTCTATTGAAGGCTGCCTCCCTTGGCAGCCCATAGCCTGCATTTAGCTGACATCAGGCAGGAATGTTTTATTTGATTCTCTTTGTCAGAACAGCAGAGGCTAGAACTGCAAACAGCCATGGACAGATATCTTTAGAATGAATGCTCCTTTAAAGCATTTGCTCTGCCTTGTCCACTGCTGCATCCTCAAGGGTAGGAACAGTGCCTGGCACCTCGTTGGCTGTCAGTAAATACATTTTCTTACAGACCGCCATGTGCCAGGAAACTGAAGATAAGGAGATGAAAAGGGAACTTATAGAGCACATCTGTCTATCAGAGGACAGAATGTTTTTCAAGCGTTTGGAGACTGTTCTTACGTTCCCTCAAGTTTTCTCTATAGGATCACCTCTCTAGCTCCCTCAAGTTTTCTCTATAGGATCACCTCTCTAGCCATTCCTCTTGGGACATGATTTTAGTTTTCTTCATCAACCTAGTCCCTATTTTCCATGAATGACTATGTATGTACAGCCTCGTATAACCCAAAGTGAAGCCTGATGCTCCAGGTGAAGTATGGCCAGTATAGAGGAAGGCAGGGTGGCTCCTCCTTTATTTCAAGAGTAGATCCCTACTCATGGGTGCCCCGAGTGTTAATCAGCTGTTTTGATAGCTACTTTCCCACCCTGACTAACAGAACATACCATCAACCAACATCCCATCCCTATATGCTATAGGAAGCCTCACCTTCTTCCACATCTCTCTTCACATCATCTCTCTTTACAGATTTAATAAGTCTGCCAATCAGAGAGGGAAGAGAGAGATTATTCAAGTAAAACACATTATAAAAGTAGTTATTAGGTTACTGCTTTATCTCTGCAAGTATCCTAAGCACAGAGCTTAGTGGCTATAGTCAAAGACCAACGATATATTTGATACTCCTCATAATGAGGCATCGTACCTTGTTGTACTGTTGCAGATGTTCTTGATTTTATTTATTTTGATATTCAATGGGTTTGGTTTTGCTGTGTTGGACTTAGGACATTATTATCCTTAAAATTTATAAAAGAACAGTGTTTCTGGCATGGCATGAAGCCAACTAAAAAAATCCAAATTTGCCACTTAACTATGAGATCTTAGACAAGCTGGTCAACCTCTCAAATCTTAGCCTCTTCATTTAATAAGAATAATAATACCAACAATAGAATGGACAGAGAAAATGCACAAAATGTACAGTTCACATAATAACTAATACAAAGCTTTTATAAACATGTGAACATATAAAAAAGGTGTTTAACTTCTTAAGGATAAAAATGAGATATGCTCTTAAAAAGAGGTAATACCTTTGCAGGTACTTGTTAGCAGCCAGTGCTAGAAGGAGACACTGCATCCTATACTGATGATAGAAATATAAATTATAACAATTTTCTTAGAAGACTATTTTGAAATATATGTAAAAAGCCTTAAAGATATGCATACCTTTGACCTAGAAAACAATTCTGTTCATTGTTTTAGCCTAGAGAAGTAACATAGATGCATATAAAAATTTGTACACAAGGATATTCATCTCAACATTTTTTATAAATAATGAAAAGATGACACAACTTAAATCTTTCATTGCAACCACTAGAAACCATGTTTTAGAAGAATATTTACTGATGTAGAAAATACATATTACAATAAAAAGAAATTATGTCTAATATAATTCCAACTCCTAAAAATAATTCATTTGTATGTTTATGTATGCATAAAAATATATGATACGTGTTAGTGATTATCTGTGGGTTGAGTACATACAGTGATTTTAATTCTCTTCTTTTTACATCTACTTTTCAAAATTTCACCAATATTGTTTTTTAAAGGGTAGTTTAAAAATACCTTTACATATCTTATAAGAACGGTAAGGATCTAAGTTTAAATTATAATATCTCTGTGGAAACATCATACAAATTTATTTCATTATTGTTAGATGTTCATTATTTTCTCACATTTTGCTTTTCTTTAATACTTCTTTCTCATCCTCCCTCCTTCCTTTCCCTCTCTCCTCCCTCTCTCCACCATGCCTTTTGCTTTCCTTAACTTCCTGCTCTCTCTCTTCTCTCCAGGCTCTGCCTTATTCCTGGCCCTGGCCCTGGGGTCTTTGCTCAGCTGCCACTAAGAATAAGAGTCAAACAGCTTGCTGACCCTGATCTGAAGCGCAGTTGATCCAAACTGAGCAAGAAGTGAACAAGTTTCTTGCATTTCCTTCCAGACCTCTAGTAGCCCTGACACACATCCTGGACTAATCAAGGCTCTGTGAAATGTATGTCCATCCGTTCAGACTTGAGCTCTTGTCATATAGGACCAAATTACCAACTTCTCAAAACTGCTGGGAGTGGGAAGAGGGTGTTTTTTCCTTCTACATCCCAAATGTTCGATGCCTCTGCCTTCCAACACTACTCAAAAATAGCTTTGTCAAACAAAGCATGAACACTAGGAGTTTCCTGACATTTTCATAACTATGAGCATATGATTTGCAGTTCATATTGAATAACGATGTAAGAAATCTGCCAAGAAAGCTCCAAATACTATTTCCCGCATTGGTTCATAACCAGTTACAGCTGCCTCACCACAGAATGTGAGCACAATAGACTACTACCAGGTTCTGTGGTTCTCGCTTGCAAAGTTTGTATTGAGTTACTGGGAGTCATTCTAATGGGGGAAGTCACCCTCCTGGAAAACATTTAAGATGAATAAAGCTAAGGGTTTAATGTTCTAATGAAAAAATTTGTCAATATTTAAATCAAACGTGTGAACACTAAGTGTTTTTACATATGTTGGCTGCAGAGGTTCCTAGGCAGTCTTCGACTTTCCAGACACGAATAAAGTAGATAGATGCACTGTTAAACTTTCGAACAATGACAAAGGAAAACATGGAGTAATTGCTTCACTCAAGGCCTGCCAGGAGATTAATTGCCTAAGAGATGTATTTTATGGACTGTCCAAAAACTGCAGAATCTACGGGAGTGCCTTGCTTTCACTAGAAGAAAACATGTGTCACCTCTCACCAAAGATGTTTATGTCTTTTCACAAACCTGTCTTCTTTCAGCCTAAAGACATTCCAACTGGAAATGACTACAAAGCCGGGAGTTGATAGGTTAGGGGTGTTTAGTAATGCTTAAAATAATACCCTCATGGAGTCAGATATGATTCTGTACTTCGAGCCCAGTATAACAGCAACCTGGACCCCAGGGACTATGAAGCCTTTTTGTTGCTGGCTAGAGAAATTGGTGGGAGGGGGTGGGAAGTGCTGAGCCTGCGTTTGACCTGCCAGCTCTGAAACTAACAGATTTGGGGTTGTAGGGCTCTTGGGAAGCTAGCTAAGTGGAGTTAAGAAATAGGGATGGAACCTGTCTTGGTTGACCTTTGGGAATGTATTCAAATGAGGGCTTGCTAAAGGCTGATGGTGTTGGAGTCTAGAGGAAATCTACGTAGCCAGAGCTGAGAAACATAGAGTACAATTCCGTTAACATTTATTGGGTGCCTTCTACGAACCAGGTTAAAGGTACTGGGCTCTGCTAACAGTGAGATTGGATGTGGGTTAAGACTACAAAGAAAAATAAGAACAGCTGCTGTACTTTGAGAACATTCTGCCTGGTAGGGGAATAGACATGTCAACAAATAGTCACAGTATAATGAAGTAAGTGCAGGCTGCTAAAGAGAACATATCTTCTCATAGACTAATCTGGGAGTTTCAGGAAAACATCTTAAAGGGGATGAGACTGAACTGGAACTGGAAGGATGAAGGGACAATGATCCAGGTGAAGAAAAGTGAGAATGAATTTCTTGGAAGGGAAACAGTGAAGGCACAAATGCCTGTCACAGTGTGGTATGATCAGAGACTATGTATATGAGCTGTTCTTTATTACTAGGGCTTTGGGTCCAAAGTGAGCAATGGCAAGAGATGGAGCTGAAGAGGTAGATGAGGCTGGTCATACAGGGGGCCTTGCGATCTCTGTTAATGTGCTAGGACTGCCCCCAGGGGATTTATGCAGTAGCAAGTCATCAAAGTTATAAGAAAGAGATGATTTGATCCACCATATTAGGTAGCTCATTTTTCAGCAGCAAGAAGGATTAATTTACAGCATCCAGAATGGAGGCAGAGAGACCAGTTAGGAGGATACTGCAACCATCTTGATGCGATATGCTGAGAGCTTAAACTAGAGTAACCATAAATGATTAGGATTGGAAAGAAAATTAGAATTGCAAAGAATGTATTATATAGTTCAGCTTCTATATTATACAAATGAAATAACTGAGGACAAAGAGGTGACTGACCTATCCTATGTTATATAGGAATAAAGCTGTTGGCAACCAAGTCAGGACCAAGGACCTGGGACTTCTGATTTCCAGCCCAGTGACTTTTCCATTCAGCAATGCCAAGATCAGTCCCAGCATCCCGCTTGTTAGGCAATGCCCTAGAGAAAATTGAAACTTACTTGGCCAGCATTTTTCCTATTAATATCTTGGAAGTTGGAACAGTACTTGCTGATCAAGCCAGACTGTCTGGGAGGGATCTTTTCTGTTCATCTTTCTCCCTGGCTTTAGAGATGTCCCTTACCTTTGCTACCCTCTTGTTCTCTTCCAGAAAACCTCCTCCAACTACCACTTTTGAAATTGTCTCCCTTCTGCTGAGTCTAAGCAATATGCGACACAGTCTAGCACTTTTCCTTGAGTTTGTTTTCTCAATATGTGAATCTAACTACTGTATCATCGTTAAGCACTGGGACAATTTGCATAATACATGGCCCAATAAAATCGAGATCAACTATCTCTGTCTAAACTTTTTCTTGTCTATGTACTTATAACTATTTTATGTAGCAGTATTATTTGTGCGATACTGTTTTGTGTCGTCTCTTTTTTAATAAATCATGTGTACCTGTTTTTATATATTTTGTATTAGCTTTGTAGTTTCCCTTATAATGGAAACAGCTGGAAATGTGGAGTGAGGCCTAAGTCTTTGGGGAAGAGGCTTAATCAATGAACTTTAGTTTTATTAACTAGAAAATAAAATTAAAACTGCTACCTGGCACATGGTAGGCATATAAAAAGTATCCATCTTCCCCTTTTAGTTTGTGTGTTTCTGGTTTTGGCCAATATAGTATTTCTGTAAGCATCTAGGTATGATTACAATGATACCCATAGATAAAAGTAAAAGGTCATTTTTCTTTAATCTATCACAAAGCTGAGAATATGGTTGAACACAGGATAAAATCTTGAACACCTGTGATGGTAGGTAGAAGAAATGAAAATAAGGAAACCATTTTAATGTGAAACTAAATTAGCTAAGAAGTTTGTGGCATTCTAATTGTTTACACATTGAAGTAGCCAGTATTTTGTGCATACCTGAGAATGACAATGCGGTTTGTGGAGAGTGTCAGCCTCCGAGATGACAGAGATTCCCATTTTAGATGGCCCTTTGGGAGCTTCCTGGAGGGTGGATTAGAAGGGTAGAAGATTAGAAGCTGGCCTTCTAGTTAAGGGGTCAGCTGAGGGGTGGTGACCCCCTGAGCCAGGAGGGAGGAGACGGGTCAAATTCAAGAAGTGCTTTGGAAGTTAATTTAGTTTTCAAGTTAAATTGTTGCTACTCTTGAAGGTTGTCCCCTTTCCTCTTCTTCATTTCTTCCATTCAGCAGAACTATATGCATGTGTGTGAAAAATTAACGATAAATTTCAGGTTGCTAGATAAACTCAGATTCCCTCTTTGCTGAAGTTAAAGTAAAAAGTGGGAGAAATTTAATTCACTTGTTAAACATTTATTTATTAAGTGTCAGCAATTTGACACAGACTAGGTGCTGTTCTAGGCAGTGGGGACACAGCAGTGACCAAAGTTCCTGTCTCCATGAAGTTTGTTCATAAACAATTAAATGTATCAATACAGAGTATATCTGATGATATTAATCATAATCAGTCAAGTAAAGGCACGGGGAAAGTTCAGAGAGGTGGCGGGAGCAGAGGACTGTGTAAGGACTTTGTAAGGACTCCAGTTTTTACTTAGTATGAGAAGAGAAGTCATTGGATAGGTTTGAGCAGAGGAGGGACACGAACAAGTTTATGTCCTAAAATGAATCCCTCCACCTGCCGTGTTGACAATAGACTGAACAGAGTGGACAAGAGTGGAGCAGAAAGACCGGTAGTGAGGCTTTTGGGAAAAATATACAGAGATAATGGTGGCCTTAACCAGAGGGACACAGTCTGAATTTAATTTGTTTTAAGATGGGTGATATTATAGCATGGTGCTATATTGGTGGAAACGGTGAAGTAGAGATGGGGGAAACGGTGATGCAGCAGAGAAACGGGACAATTACCAGAGCAAGGCCCAGAGTAGCTGAAGGGGGTGGGATCCATGTGCTCGAGTTAAAGGTTGAGGCTTAGAACATAGCACAGAGGGTCCATGCACTGTAACAGGGCAGGAGGCGGAGTTTATGAAGAGACCAAGTAGAGGCAGAAGCATCAGTTTAATCAAACTGCACTTCCTCAAGGCTAACACCAGTGTTGGCCTTTCTGACCTACCAACTTCGGTTCCCAACTCGTCCAGAGTTCACACACATAAATAATTTTACATGTGACTAATCTTTGGTATAATGAGAAGGGACTGCAAGACACAAATTATTAAAAAGAAGTGAGAGAAAGAGCTTCCAGCTAGAAATCTAAGCCCAGGTAAACACTACAAGGGTGGAGATTTTTTTTTTTTACCTGTTTTCTTCTCTCCAATACTATGTGCCTGGTACATGGTAAGCAAATCAGTACATATTTCTAGAAGTTGAGAGAATGGACTTTCTGTTCTTTCAAGGGACAGAAAGGGAGTTTCTGCTTCATAAGCAACTATCGTGAGCAAATACTTTGTATACATTATTTAATACACCAGTTTTACAAATGAGTAGATGGAGGCGCAGAGAGATTGTACACCTAGCAAAGGCCACACACACAGCTAGAAAGCAGGCAGCTGTCAGAATTGAACCCAGTTCTGTGGCCCCAAAGCCCTGCCAATCTAATTACTTGGTGAACTTGGGCAAGTCGCACAGCCATGCACTCTTGGTTCTTTCAACTTTAAAGAGGGTTAAACAATAGTCCTGCCAAGTTCCATTCCAACTAAATGGTTCCCTAACATGGTAGGCCCAGGGAACAGCTACAAGGCATGGTGCCCGCCCTGAGTTCACAGTTTCCCTCCACACCAGCTCTGCAGTTGGGCCCCTTAACATTTCCCACCACCTCTGTCTTAGGCTCAGCTCTCTCCATTGAAATAACGGGATGTTCTATACTCTGTCTTGGGTTTATGTTGAGCCCTTGTGGGGGCTCGTAGCCGCTGACTTTTTAAGCCGAACCTGCCATCGGGCCCTAATTGCCAGCCTTAGATCTCCAGTCCCTCCATTTGCCACACTGTCACTAATTACATCAATTTCTGGTGTCTCCTTGTCTTCAGTGTAAAATTCACTCCTCTCCCCTTTTTTTATTATTACAATTTTGAGGTAGCAAGTTCAAGATAAGACTATGTTAAAAAAAGACTTTAGGGGAATATGAAAGCAAGATTTAAATGCACAGAGAAGGTGATGGTGTCCTGAACCTCTTTATTCCCCCAGACGCTGCAGGTTACGACCCTACCCTTGGACCTGTCCTGTCTCCCCCCAGCCCCCTTTACTCTCATTAAGCCTCACTCTGCCTCTGACTCCGCTTACCTTGGCTAGCATGTTATTTAATCCATGATTTGTTGAATTAGTCCTCTTTAAGCTGTCACCACTTCTAGAACCTTCATAGCCTCAATGGGGTGCCCTTCCTTCTATTCTCAGCACAAAGTTTCAACAAACTCATTGGTTATAAAGGAGGAGGAGAGAGGGAAGAGAGAGGGAGACTTTACTAGCCTGTAAAGTACAAGGATTATATCGTTGGTATCTGAATGCCAAGGATATAAGCCCTCCCTTCCTCTGCTCTGCACTTTTCCTCTCTAATTATAGCTCCCAAAATCCACCCCTATTCCTAATTGCTCCTTAAAGAACCCATTGGATTTCACAATTCTGTCCCAGAGACCCTCGTCTAACAGATACGGATCCCTTGTTCAGTTGCAATATTCCCATTGGTTCATCACAAATCAGTCCCTATTTTAATGTGAATCTCTGCCTCTACTACATTTTTTTTTAAATGCGTAAGAATCTGTATTTGCCATGGGCACCTCTGCATTGCCTTATTTGGGGTTAGGGTTGGAGGAGGCATTAAAGTTGCCATTGCTTTTTTGTGGAGGATAGCACAGTAGTCCCGTTATTCCTGGGGGATATATTCCAAGACTCCCAATGGATGCAGTTTATCCAAACCCTATATAGTATAATAGTATAGGATAATACCAAACCTTATATATGCTATGCTTTTTTCTATACATACATACCTTTTCACCTAAAGGAAGCACGTTACTGCTTCCCTTTGCCATATCCGAATTGCCAGCATCACTACTCTTGTGCTTTAGGGTCCTCGTAAAATAAGGGTTACTTGAACACAAGCACCGTGATACTGTGACAGTCCATCCGATAACTCAGTGACTAACGAGCAGATAAGGTAGGCAGTGTGGATACCCTGGACAAAGGGATGATTCACATTCCAGGTGGATAAGGGGGAACTACTCTAGTCTTTCATAGCTGCCATCAGCAGAAGGAAAAAGAAAGAAAACTAAGATGAAATAGAAAAGCAAGAATTGGGGATTGGGTTTCACCCCACTTCTGAGCAACAAGATGAAATTAAAACCCTCCTAAGAAGTGCCTAAATTCCCTTTACCACTCTTTCCACAAACCTTCTGTTTTTCCAATTCATGGCCGAAGGCATAAAAGGAAAGTGAAAAAAAAAAAAATCAAAGCAATCCTAGTAACATTTGTGGTAGAAAATCTGACCAGATTGGTATGTGTGAATTTCATATTATTCTAAACTCCCATTATTCTCAATGGGAAAATTTAGGGGTAGTTTGAATGCCTGATGTTTGGAGACCTGCCAAAGAACGTCTAAAGGGTTTCTAATGAGAACTGGGGGGCCCAGAACCTGGGGGCTCCAAGTCCCGCCTATGCATTCCCAGCTCCAGCCTAAGCCGAGGGGTGAAGTAGGCCCTTTGTAAGAGGAAAAGCGAAAAGGGCTTCTCAGAAGGTGCGAGGCTACCTACCACAAAAACCTCAGTAAATAGGAGAGGGCAAAACCCCCTCGCTCTTTTTATCAGTGCTCTTCCATATGCTTGCAAATACCATACTAGTTAAGTCCTATCGTTTCAAATGTGTGTCTAAATAGGAATAAAATGTATTACATGCATAATTTTCCCTCAAATTACGTTTGTGAGAGATACCAGCCTGGATAATTCTGCTCCCTTTCCAAAGTGAAATGCAACCCTGTGCCTCCAAACTGGCTGTGAAGCAGAGCCAATACCTTCCCATTGCTGAGTTGGACACAAGTAACTATTATGTGCTGCTCTGGAAAGTATGACAGAACGTTATTCATCTGTTTGTTTTAATGGTTCATAGCCAAGAAAAAAAAAACTTTTAAAATTTAATTTCATTTTTTAAAGCAGAAAAAGTGGTGTGTGAAAGAGCGAGGGGCTCTTTTGCTAAGGAAATAAATGTTAACAATTGTCAGTGTTCGGGTGTGGAGAGCGGCACGTGACACTCGACACAATCACCTCGAAATTGCTCGTGCTCGCAAAGGCATTCCAAGAAGAGAAGAAGGGATGTTAGGGTGAGCTGAATGCTCAGCCTGGTAGATTGAAGTCTTCTCTGTGAGTCATCACCCCTCTGGGTAGACGTGCACTGCCTGGCTCACTTTGAAAGCTGATGACCCTAGAGGTCAAATATGTTAACTCGTTACCTTCTTTGATGCCCACTTTCAAATTGGTCTTTAGAAAGCACAGTTTGTGAGATGACTTTGGGATCACATATTTAACCTGTAATTTCTTGACCGCAGCCAGCCTGACACAATGTGTACTGTTGCTCCCTTTCCAGCCCATTCACCTTCTCTCCTACACTCTGACCAGCTCTCTCTCTTTCTCCACATGTATCTGTCCTGATGCCCCTTCTCCGAGGGCCTCTTATTCCAAAGTGCATGCAGTTAAAGCTGATAAAATTTAAAATTCTTTCCTCTACTTTTGGTTGGCATTTAACGAGGGAAGCTTCAAGGCTCCAAGTCTTCTGAGGAAAAGGAAAGAGGTATTTTTGGAGAGGTGAGAACGTTTTTGACCATATCGGATCTTAATCTGTTCTTAGAGTTTCTGTGTCTCTGGTCTTTTGTTCACATTGGAATAATTCTGCAGGCTTTACTTGGATCTTTCATTTTGTCATATATCTCTGCTCTCCCCGCATTCCTACCCCCTGCCCCGCCCCCACCGCCTCTTTTAATTAAGACACAGAGCTGATTTTCAACTTAAAGAAGTCTTCCTGCACATCCCAAGGGAGAACCCTGCCTCTGGGGTGGGAAGCTTTGTACCCAGCCCCAAAGTTACTAGAGCCAGCTCTGTCTGGGAAGCACCTGTGTGTGGATTTGCCGTGGCTATACTTTAACCAGATCAGCTAATATGTGGCCTGATTTACACATTTTAAAAGGGATACTTTTTATCCACTTATGACCACTGGTGGTCTTTTGAGAAGGCACTGGTAAGTTATTTTTGCTTGGGTAAAAAGAAATTACTTCCCACATGAGAGAAAGTAACCCACACTTTGCTAAATTGCTTGCTAGAACACACTTAGGGTTACTGCAGCTCTCTTTGAGTTATGTGACGGCTTTCCTTCAAACCACGATTCAGGGCTCTGAGGGCAGGCATTTGATGTGATTTCATCTCCATGGCTCAACATGGGGCTCTTAAGAGGGGCTGAGTGGGGTAAATTCATAAGTGTTAGGTTATTTCATTCACTGCAATCTTTTCCCATGAAGCTGCCACACTGTGGGCTTATAGAACCACCCTCTCTGGCATTCCAGTTGAAGAGCTATGAGCATCAGAACAAAGAAACTTGCTGGTGCTGTGTAAGTTACCAATACTTATAGCTGATTACCCCTCTTGGAAGCAACCCATAAAGCTTCCCACAAATCTCTCCCCAGCTTCGAAGCTTGAAATTCCAACCATTGGCCCTCTCCCAAGGTCCCTCTACCTTGTCCCTGGTATATAAATGAGATCGTTTTTAAAATCAAGGTGAAATCACACAATATAAAATTAACCATTTTAAAGTGAGCATTTTAGTAGCAGTTAGTACATTCATGATGCTGTGCAACCACCACTTCTATCTAGTTCTAAAATATTTTCATCACAACAAAATAAAACTCCATACCTATTGAATAGTTAGTTACTTCCTCTTCCCACCCCCTACCCCACCCCAGGTCCTAGCAACCACCAATCTGCTTTCTATTTCTGCATATTTACTTATTCTAGAGATTTCATATAAATTGAGTCATATGCTATGTATCTTTTTGTGTCTGGCTTACGTCACTTAGCATATGTTTTCAAGATCCTTCCACGTATTTGTAGCATGGTTACGTACTTTGTTCCTTTTTCATGGCTGAATAATATTCCATTGTATGTATACACCACATTTTGTCTAGTCATCCATCTGTTGATGAGTATTTGGGATTGTTTTCACTTTTTGGCTATCATGAAGAGTGCTACTATGAACATTTGTAAACAAGTATTTGAGTACTTGTTTTCACTTCTTTTGTTTAAGTGAGATTTTACAGTTAGCAGAGTACCTTTACATCCATTCTTTTTCTACTAAGAAGAGACATACATTTTAACTGATCTTATTATCCCGAATGGCAATTTTCAGGGCCTAACTCATCAGCAGGAATCAGTTTGTCTGGTTAAGTCTATTAGGCCTGCCTATGCTCCAGTGTAAAATCTGACAAGGAAGGAAGTGGTTTCAGTTTAGAGGCTGCCTGCTGCAAAGCAAGGTGTGTGTCAGTGGGCTAGCCTAGGACATCTCCACATCTGCTTCAGCTCTGTTGGTCAGTTAGGCCTTCTTTCCTACCTCCGAAGATCTGGAGGGGAACATCTCTCAACAGCACCCCCTCCCTCACTCAGCACATGTTTACTGTGTTGTGGGCTGTGCCAGTGCCTAGAATCATGAGGGTGAATCAGACGTGGGCCTTGCCTTAGGTGGTGGTGAGGCGAGCACAGAACGCAAGAACACATTAGGAAGTCAGAAGTGTGTGGGAGTGGTGTGGCGAAGGCCCTGGGGATTCGGTGGCTAACTTTCTTAGAGGAGTTAGGAGCATTTGGATCTTAAAGATGAGAAGGTATTCACAAGGTGAAAAAGAAGATGGAGGGCATTCCAGGCCCCAGGAGGAGCGTAGGCCAAACCATGGAAGCATCGGAGTACGTTCCCTGTTTCGAGACTCGCCAGACCATTTGCATGACTGGTATCATCTGGTCCGTGGGCTTGACTGGCAGGGACCACGACTGGAAGAAACGGGCGAGAACTAGATTATAAAGGATCTCGTAGACTACAGTCAGAATACTGAAATGAGTGGGAAACTACAATGAATTTTAGTCAGGAAATGACCTGATCAAACCTGTGTTTTGAAACAATCACTTTGCGACAAAGTGAAGGATGAGTCAGACACAGAAGGAGATCTCCTCTACAGAGGACTCCCACACCTTCCCTCCTTTTCGGCCGTCTCACCTGGCACAAAGCTGGGCCTGGGCTAAGTGCAAAGTCAGGGAAGAAGCCTTTCATCTTCCACCCACGGGCCTCTCATTAGCTGTCCCATCCTTCCTCGCTGTACAACTTTCAGTAAAGATGAAAGTGACCACAGCTAATAATAGCAATCCACGCTGAGGTCTTTCTGACCAAATAGATCCTCTCTCCTGAAAGCTTTTGAATTTAGAAGTAGGCCAAGCCTCATACAAATAAATGAGTTGTTAATGATGGGAATTCAGCCACCCAGGGATAGACCTGGAGGGATTTTTGTAAGGATGTAACAAAGGTTAAATGAGGTCTTCTGAGGGCCTTCCTGACACTGTCACATAAGACCACCACCCATTCTGTATATGCACAATAAATTATAAGGTCCCCATCCTACAAGAATTTCTTTTTTACTTTTTATTTCAAAATAATTTTGTATTTAAGAAAAGTCACAAAAATAGTACAGAGTTTCCATATACAGTTGACCCTTGAACAACGCAGGTTTGAGCTATACAGGTTCACTTATATGGAAATTTTTTTCAATACATACCATCAGCCTTTCATCCCTGTGGGTTTGACGTTTGCAGATTCAGCCAACCATGCATTAAAAATACTGCCGAATCCGAGTTTGCGAAGGGCCGACTGTAGAGTCAAAAGTTATACACAACCTTCGACTGCGCTGGGGCTGGTGGCCCTAACCCCCACGTTGTTCAAGAGTCCACTGAGTATATCCCGTTTCCCCTAATGGTAACGTGCGGCATAGACATGGGACAGCTGTCACACATAGGAAGGTAACGTTGGTGATCTGCAGACTTCTTTTGGATTGCATCAGTTTTTCCAGTGTCGTTAAGGCTTTGTTTTTAAATCCTGTGTCTAAAACAACTCAAGTTCTCTCTCTAGTCTCCCTTAAATCGAGGCAGCCTCCAGAAACCCTACCCTCCCTGGAAGCAGTAAAGAAAGTGCTAGTGGGCCTCTCGTGATCCGAACTTGGCACAACTCCATTTTGGCATCTATTTGAGGATATTCTGCATCTTGTCACCACCCGTACCCCATCAACCCACCTAGCCTTCCTCCTCCTTTTCTTCTCTCTGCTCTAAAATAGTACATCTTGGGCTTCACAGGCCCCATACTTTACAACGTGCTTTTTCCATTTTCTGAGAATTCTCTTCTTTGCTCACTGACCTGAGAAGTTTTGCCCAGGAATTTGTAGCCATTCACTTCCACTGTCACTGTCACCGCGGTTTGCAGTGGCAATGTTTCCTTTTCCTTGGTCTGTGGTGGTTCCTGGGCGGATGCTCCTGCTGCCGCCACAATGGTCATGATCGCGCTCAGCCTGTTTGACGGCCCCTTCCAAGCTCCCTTACCCTGGACCAGGGGGAGACCCCGAAGGTGCAGGGCAAACTGTGTTTGTTCCTCCCTATCACATGACAGCGAATTTGGAAGGCTGTAGAAGCTGGCAATGTGGGAACTAAATTACCTTTATGAGAAACATGAGTTCCCATCACAAAGCACCCCTGCATCTTGACGTCATGGCGAGGTAGCTGGCGCATGCCGGTGCCAGCCGCTGTGATGAGTGGCCAAAATCCCATTTGCCCTTTCACAGCACACTTTTCTTCTCTGTAGAATGCGGCCTCAGGCACGCTCATTGCAAAATGCCCTTGCACTTTTGCTGCCTTGCCGCTTCATGTTTTTAATTTCCTGAGCATGGGGGACATCGATGATAAAAGAAGTGTATGCTGGAGAAAAGCGTAAAGCTGATTAGTGCTGGAGGAGTATTTGTTTCCCTCCAGCCAAAGCCAGCAGGAAAAATGAAAAGGGTGAAAGGCAGTTGTGACTTTGCGTTTAAAAGAAAACCTTTTTTTGCCACCCAGCAGACACCAGTGCATCTTCACAGCAGAAAGCCCTGTAAGCAGTGCCAAAACTTCCATAATTGAACCATTTGGAAGGAAGCTGTATGCCATAGTTACAAGCACTAGTTTTGGGCAAATCTAGCAGTGTAACTTTGGGCATGTGCTTTACTATTTCTGATCCTCAGCCTTCGAATTTGTAAAATGGGAATAATTATAACTTCACCCTCTTTACACGATAGTTGTCAGTACTAAATGACTTAATATCAATTTTACGTATAAGTGAAACTTAGTGCCTGGTATACAGAATAAAGGCTCATTATAGGGCCTCTTATTTATAATTAGGCTGGTTTAATGAAAAGTAACACATCAAAAAAAAAAGGCAGAACATCATTATAGATCTCACAACATGGTGTAATGTCTTGAACTTAAATTTAAGTTTAAATCATAGCTCCACCACTTATAGGTTTTGTGAATTTGACTTACTTAACTTCTCTGAACGTCAGGGTCTCCCTCTTTAAAATACAGATGATAGCCCTGCATAAGTGGCAGCTTTGAAGAAAGCACTTAGCCCAGTACCCAGTACAAAGAGTGGCAGACACTTACTACATGTTTGTTTTTCTAGTGCTGTGGTTCTAAACCACGTTCAGATCACCGGAGAGCTTTTTTAAAAGCCTGAATGCCTAAGTTATGTCCCCAGAGAGTAGTATTTAATAGGTCTAGGGTGGGGCTTGAGCCTAGGTATTTTGAAAGCTTCCTGAGGAGATTCTTATAAGCAGCCACAGCTGAGAACTACTCCCTAGCAGGTGACATAACACACTACTTTTTATTTGTTTGTTTGTTTGGTTGATTGGTTTTGTTTTTTTGTTGTTGTTGGGGTTTTTGTTTTGTTTTGTTTTTTGTTTTTTATATCTGTCCCCGAAAGACTGGCCAGAATATCAGGAATTCTGGGCACAGTCAAAAATTCAGTACACCTGCAGCGCTAAGCCTTTCATTGACAAGAAACGTGCGGCCAAGGAATTACATTCCATTTTATTCTGGGAGGAAAAAAAAAAAAGTATTCAAAGAGTCTTTTTAAAGCCTTGAACTGGAAAGGTGGTAAGAAGTTTAGCCTAAGCCCCAGACATAAAATATGGGAACTCCCACTAGGCTGGGATTTATATCTGGGGGTAATTCTAGGGTTTTCTCCTCCCAAGAGATATAAATGAGGCCTTGAGCATTTAATGTGGGGGAGGAAAAGGTGTTCTCATAATGACACCTTAAAAATCTAGGGTTCTGCTAATGCCTAGGGACAGAAATGCGTCATCTATAATAGCAGGGGCCTGGTGTAGAGGTCTCAGTACTTCAGTTTCCAAAACCCAAGGCTAGGTCATCAAGAACCTTCTTTCTCCTTATAGATTTATGGTATTAGTTATCCCATAAAAGTGGGGTTAATTTTACAACCCAGGTAAAATTTAAGCCAAAAAGACTTCAACATTACTCTAGGATTTATGAAAGTAAACTTGTGGAGTACTTGCAGGATTTTGCAACATTAAAATTTCAATGTCTTTATGTCAGGTGTATGATATATTCATTTGTATTTGTACTTAAAGGTTACATTTTTAAGAGTTTTACAATATCAACTATTTTCAGGACTGAACTGAAGATATTTACCCTTTCTCCACCTTCAAAATGACTGTTTTAGTAGAAAGCAGCTGAAAATTAGTATCTTTTAAGGATCAGCCCTGTCAGATTTTTTTTCACCTGTTTTTCTGTTATGCTGGGCTTTCTAGATTTCCACACGGAACCCCCAAGTGGTGAAGTCCAGAGCCATAGCACTGATCACAGTCCATTTTACAAAGCAGGAGCTTAGTAAATAATTGTCCTTTAAATAAACATCTACTTTGGTAATTGTAAATGCTTTAATAGTAACCATGTTACCTCTGTGTAGCACTTTTTAAAAGCTTTTACATTAGTTGATAGAGTCCTCATGATTATCACTTATTGGGTAGAGAGGTCAGCTATTATCTTCATCTTCTACATAAGAAAACCACAGCTCAGAGACTCAGAGAGATTGCCTAAGGATAGGTGAATGTTAAACCCAGGAGGAGAATTTTGTCCTCCTGACTTTCGCTCTAATGTACTTAAAAAAAAAGAAAAGAAAAGAAAAAATGATAGTTTGTTCAAAAGATTTATTGATTCCAGCCAGTTAACAGAGGAGGAGCATCCAGGGCGGAAGTCAGCCCGTAAATGTAGCAGGTGGCCGCACTTGTTTGGTTGTGGTCTGCCTTTGTGAAACAGCTAGATATTCTGTACTCTGGTGTCTTGTGTTCATTAGAGGCCCTTCTCTGTCTTTTGGAGCTGAACTGCCATCTTGGGTCCTAATCTCGAACCTTAGAGCACCAGCCATTTATCACACCATCAGTAATCACATCACTTTTTAGTGTCTTCTTGCCTTCAGGATAAAGTCTTCTCCCACCACCACGCACACACACACACATTTTTTTTTTTAATAAAAATTATAATTTCGAGGCAGCAAAATTTTTAAAAGATTATTTTTCAAAGTTTTAGGGGACCATGAAAGCAAGATTTCCATTGACATTTTCTCTAGATTTCCTTGGATTAAGTGACTCATTTGACATTCTCCAGTTCGCTGTTTCCCCCAGTCCTCTCTGCAGGGTGGAGATAATGGGTCTTAAGCAGTGAGGAGTCACATAACTGGATTGCCCTCTGGTTTCTCTCCAGCTGCACCTAGCTTCTCACCTGATGGAGCCACCTAATTGACATATCACTTGGAATGGATCTTGTGGATAAAAAGCACCCATTTCTTTGTAGCAAATAAAGCAGAAATAATCTGTACCTAAAAAACAAAAAAATGTAGAACATGTGCCCAGATTTCCATCTCATTTCCTCTTTGCTCTTATAACTATATCATCTTCCAGCTGAGAAAATAAGAGTGTTTTTTTCCCATATTTAAGGATGATTTTTATGCTTCAGGATGATTTTCTAGGGGTGAAGAAAACTTGACCAACATGACCAACAGATGTTTTAAGTGATGGATGGAACTGAAGAAAAGCCCGATTCTTTAGCCTAGTCTTTAGGATACAGCACCCGACTGCACCCCCTAGCGACTGTGAAGGGCATCGCGCAGTGAGCTCCAACTGCATATATGTGTATATACTGCATCATCTAATGTCTACGCTCTGTTTTTAGAGATGAGTACGAAGAAGATGGATTCTGCCAGCCATACAGAGGAATTGCATGTGCAAGATTTATTGGAAACCGCACTGTCTATATGGAATCTTTGCACATGCAAGGGGAAATAGAAAATCAGATCACAGGTAGGTAACACCAATGAAATTGTATTTATACCTTGAATAACTTTTTTTTTTCACTAAAAGTTTTTTTTTGCGCTCCTCTGATGACAAAGGATTAGGCTAGGCTTAGGGGTTAGGAGCAGGGCCATAAAGAAGCATAAGATATGATCTCTGTGCTCTGGAATTTACATTAAAATAATTTATTGAAGGTTGCTCTTAGAGGAAAGGAGGCTTTGAAAAGCCTCACATTCATTCAAACACTCAATAAATATTACTAAGTGCTTTCGGTGTACCAGGAACTGGACTAGGCACTGGGAGATATGATTGTATGGTAAATAAGCCAGGTGTGTTTCCACCCTCACAGTGCTTACTGTTTGGAAGCACACCATATGGAGTGAAAGGGAATGAATTTAGAATCTAGAATTCTGGATGCTAATCCCAGTATTGCCATTACTGTGACTTTAGGGAAATCTCTTACTCTCCATGGAAATCTTTCTTCATCTGTGAAATTAGTGATGAGGCAAAACGATCGTTGGCCTCTTCCCGTTCTATATTTCACCCTTCATTTTTCTGAATCGAACGTATCTTCAATGGAAATCTAATAGTGAAGCACTTTTTATCACACACGAGTTAGGTAGCGTAGGCTACCTCGTATGATTTTGCACACCTGATTCTTTGGGTTACGGCCTCCTTGTCCCTCTTCCGTTAGTGTAGTTAATATTGCCTCTGTGCCTCCTCTGCTTGCAAGCCATGAAAACTGCCTTTATGAGATTCTAATAAGGTTGTCAGCTTTAACAAATAAAAATGCCACGCCAGTTATGTTTGAATTTTAGATAAACAATGGATACATTTTTAGTATAAGTATGTCCCAAACATTTATTCGAAATTCAAATGTAACTGGATACCTTATAGTTTATCTGGCAACCCTAGAATTCAGTAGAGGCAAGAACAAACCCAAGGAAGGCACATAGAGCATCAAAAAGTCCAGCAACTGTGTCCTGCAAGGAATTTAAAGAAACTAAGAGGTGGCTGCAAGAGCTATTTAACCTGGAAAGGCAACTGTAGAAAGATATAGTTTCCGCTTGCTGAAGCCCTCAGGCTTTCGAGAGGAGGGACTTTGTCAAATTCCAGAGAGCAGAAGTAAGAATGGTGGGGAGGAACTGTTGAAGACATAGTTCAACATAATATGAGAACGTTTTAATGTATCTTCTGCTAAGTATTCACAAAAATAAATGGGAGTTCTGATATAAATACTTGGTCACCCATTTATAATAATCCTCTCTTGGACATTTTCAATGGACATCAGCTTACTGAAAAGTATTACACTTAAAAATCCATTTAACTTGTTTCACTCAGCATTTCCCAAACTTATTTGGCAATGGAACCCTAGTTCCTCAAACGCTATTAATATTCTACAGAATTGCTGTCCCGAGGACCATATTTTGGGAAACAGTGTATCAGCAGCCTCGTAGGCTGCCTTGTGAGTTAGCTCTTTGTCAATGGAGGCATGCAGAGGGACGCTGGTGCTCTTTTTGTACGCGGAGACCACACTTGGATATGTGGTTTGGCTAAGCGACCACTAACATTCTATGATACACACTGGAACAACTGAGTTGTGCTCTTTGAGAACTTCCAAGTGAGTGGCCTCATTTTCAGAAGATGGGATCAAAAGTGTTCAAGCCACAAAGAAATTAAACAAGCTACCCAAAGTCATCCAGCAACTAAGAGGCAAAAACTAAATCCCGTGATCAGACTCAAGCACCGCTTTAAGCGAGCTCTGCCCTGCAGCTGTCAAACGTTTTAGAAGCCTCACAAAACTAATAAAAAGTACTGGATGAAACACAAAGTTCTGTTGCTTTGTAGTAAAAATGAAAAATATATTGTACTTTAACCTAATTAATTCTTTTTATTAGGAAATGGTACATATGTAACTTAATCCTGTTTTTTAACTTTGTAGTCAAAACGATTTTTTTCAAGCCTGTGAAAGTAAGCTGCTTAGACATCTGAAATGAATCTCTCATGGCTTTGTCTTTTGAGCACAGCAGAGTCCTTCCACTATGTGTTTATATCTGATACTTGTTGACTAGATAACCGAAGATAAACCCTGGTCCCTGGGAGTTAATATTTGTGTTTGTTTTCCAGCTGCCTTCACCATGATTGGCACCTCCAGTCACTTATCTGATAAGTGTTCTCAGTTCGCCATTCCTTCCCTGTGCCACTATGCCTTCCCATACTGTGATGAAACCTCAGCCATCCCAAAGCCCCGTGACTTGTGTCGCGATGAATGTGAAATCCTGGAAAATGTCCTGTGTCAAACAGAGTACATTTTTGCAAGATCAAATCCCATGATTCTGATGAGGCTGAAATTGCCAAACTGTGAAGATCTCCCTCAGCCAGAGAGCCCTGAAGCTGCAAACTGTATCCGGATCGGGATTCCCATGGCAGATCCTATCAATAAAAGTAGGTGGTAGCCTTGGACCCTCTGTGCTGCCTTGGGGACCAGCAACCCCATGGCAGCGTGAGAACTGGACTTTGATCCACAGTAGTGGTTCCTGTTTGTAGTCAGATTACCTTCCTGTGGGCTGAAAACATACCACGCGGGGGGCTAAGCATTCAGTGGTGGAGTAGATGCAGTGCCTACCTTCGAGGAACTTCTTCAAGATAACAATCTTAAAATATAGTTGCTGGTTCCTCAATGACTTTAAAATAGAATTACCATAAGACCCAGCAATGCCACTCCTGGGTATACTCAAAAGAATTAAAAACAGATGTTCAAACAAAAACTTGTACACCAGTGTTGATAACGGCTCTATTCACAATAGCTAAAAGGTAGAAGCAACTCAAATGCCCATCAGTACACGAGTAGATAAACAAATGGTGGTATATCCACATACTGAAATATCATTCATCCATGAAAAGGAATAAAATCCTATTACATGCTATAACATGACTGAACCTTGAAAATAATATGATAGTGAAAGAAGCCAGACACCATTGTATGATTCCATTTATATGAAATAACCAGAATAGATAAATTCAAAGAGACAGAGCAGATTAGTGGTTGCCAGGGACAGGGGTGGTGGGGATTGGGGGCGGGGTGACTGCTTAATGAGTATAGGGTCTCCTTTAGAGATGATACAAGTGTCCTGGAATGAGAGAGCGGTGAGGGTTGCACAATATTTTGAATGTTCTAAATGCACTAATGGTAAGTTTTATGATATGTGTATCATACCACAATTTAAAAGACAAATATATATACACACACACATACATGTATGGGCTTGCCTCCATTCTCTATCCTGTTAACACCAAAAGACTATTCCTTTGAGCATTTCCCATTCATCTGTAAATAAATTCAGTGGTAATCTTTTAGCTTCCTTTTGGTAGTTAATATGATTTTATTAATTAAATAACTTAATGCAACTAAAGTGCTTAGAACTGTGCTTAGCACATAGTAATGGCAGTGTCAGCATTATTACTATTATTGCTATCATCTTGTCATTACCCATCCAAATTTCAATTTATGTCAGCTCAATTAGACTTTTGCAGTGCTATCAAGTGACAGCCCCATGGTTGCCCAGAAGGAGTCCTTAATAGGCCCTGCTTCTCAAGGGTGTCCAGTCCATTAGCACAAAGATGGCCTTAACTCCTGTTAGAAACCCGTAGTGCACTGCCCCTCATAAACATTTCTCTGCAAATTAGATTCTTTATCGCATGATTCATATCTAAGGCCATCAAGCAGAAATGGAAAGAACAGTTTAGCTTGAACCTTCTCTGAACCATTCACAAGGAAATTACTCCAATGCCCCAGTTCTGATTTTTTCTATGTTCAATATTAAAAATACTTGCGGAGTACCAGTTTTATTCCTGAAGCATAAGCTTTAAATCCTCCCAGGAATGTAACTGCAAGGCAGGCCCTGTGTCCCAGCCCAGCAAGCATGGAGACTGCCCACATGGCCCCTGACCAGCAGGGGAGCCTTGGCCATGGGCTTAATTTCACATCCTCCATCCAGAACTTGCTGGCTGGAGCTCTGGCATCTCCTCTGTTTCTTTCTCACAGTTTAGGCTTTTCTTTTGTGTTTTTCAGATCACAAATGCTATAACAGCACAGGTGTGGACTACCGGGGGACTGTCAGTGTGACCAAATCAGGGCGCCAGTGCCAGCCGTGGAATTCCCAGTACCCCCATACACACACCTTCACCGCCCTCCGTTTCCCAGAGCTGAATGGAGGACATTCCTACTGTCGCAACCCAGGGAATCAGAAGGAAGCTCCCTGGTGCTTCACTTTGGATGAAAACTTTAAATCTGACCTGTGTGACATCCCAGCATGTGGTAAATAGCAAATCTTTGCCTTTATTGTGTTCATTCACCTTTAGGAGAGCCCCATTCCATCCCCTTTCCCTTAGGAGACTGATCGTATTCGTTTGATCTCAAACTATGTTTTTAGGATAGATAAACCTTGCTATTTCTCCATAAAACGCTTTTTAGGGTACCAAAGCACACTCATAAGGAGTAAACTGCTTTTATTCCTGCAGCTATTGTGTTAGTGGATATAACAGGCACCATTTCTCCAGAGGCACAGGTGAAAGAAACGTCTTATCACAATCATTTGTGAAAAAAACAAAAAAACAAAAAAAGACATTACTCAGTGGTTCATGTCCAAGCGCATCTTTGTAGCACAGCAGCTGTATTGAAAGCAGAAAGAGAACGGTTTTCCCTGTGTCCCTGAGAACACCCACAAGATAGGAGAAAGTTATAACCATTACTCAGTTATCCAGGGCAATCTGTGGATAAACGGTCTTTTTGTCTCATCCTTTTACTGCAGAAGTATAGAAAAAAATGCAATTCCTGAATTAATTTGTTTCTTTTTCTAGAACAGGTTTGGAGTGTAGGAAAAAGAGAATGAAACCTGGGGTTTGGTACTCTTTTGGAAGTGATTTATCTTCCTGATCCTAGTTCTCACAGATAATGTCAACTGGGTTTCCCAGGCATAGTGGGAGAGTCAGGATGTCACTGCTAGGAAAGCCACAACAGTAAAATGGAGATAATAATGATATACACCTAAAATAAGAATAAATGAGTAGTTAACTGAAAAAAATCCTATGATGTCTGGAAGATAGTAGATGTTTAGTAAATATTGGCTATTATAATATGTAATCAGCATATAGAAGGGAATCTATTGTTATTAGTGAATAGCCTGTGTATTATAGAGGAATGCTTGCTCTCAGCTTACTAAATATTGTTTGAGAGCCTGCCATGGAGTAGGGGGGTTGAAAGAGTGATAAAATATGATTCATATTACACTCAGAATGCAACACGTATGATGCAATAGAAGTTAGCATAAATGTTATGGAACAAAGAGGAAGCTAAAACATACTAAAGAGGTCCATAAGAAAAAGTAATAAAAATATTAAAAAGAACGCTTAGTGATGAAAATTTGGGAAACTATTATTCTACAATTTCATTCTTATGTGTTACATGTATATGGTAATGTTGTCTTTTTCTACAAATGGTTTTATGAATGGTTAAAGATGCCAAGTTGGAGAAAGGGGTGACCAGACTCCTTTTGTCTTGCTGAGCTTTAAAATGCCTTCATATGCTGCATAAAGAACAAATTTAACTCTTCCAGAGCCACCACTGAAACTTCAGAGAAAATTATCCTATATTTTTTAAATGATTTGTACTTAATAATTTATGACTTTTCCTACATGCTATATTCAGCATTAATAAGAAAGGAATAAAAATAAAATTAGGCTTATAACTATTTACTTAGTTGCCCCATCCCTTCTCCTAAACCAAGTAAGGTATGAAGATCTATAAGAGAGCCAAGGGTGAAAGCAACTTATTGAGCACTTTCCATGTGCCAGGCATGGTGCTTAAAATTTTCATAGGCCTTATTTATCCTTACCCTCACACTGTGACAGTTGTTACTAACCCTATGTTGCTAATGAAGAAGCTGAGGCTTAGAGAGCCTCAGGGTCAACCAGCTAGTAAATGTCAGGTCTACCCAACTCCAAGCTCACATTCTTGCTACTCTATTATGCTGTCTCAGAACACTGATGTGTGTCCTTAAGGAGATCAAGTGAATTATTTTAAGGAAGAAACACTCTGGGTGAATGCCATTGTCCTTTAGGTGACTTCTGACCCTTAATTTTCAACTAATGCCTATGTCAAATAGGGAGGTAATTTGCTCATAAACTAGAAGATTTGTTGATTATCTTATTCAAACTTTATTAGAGTTAGTTTAAGTCAAGATTCTAAACTATACCTTAAAAGTATTGGTTTTCATTTCCATCGCCTTCCTGAAGCAATCAGACCAAACACATGCTCTGAGGGATGAAAGAAACTCTCAAACAGTCTTTCAGATTATAGACAGAGAGAAAGATCACCTGCATCTACAAAACACCTCCCACGTGTCTGCATCATGCTCTACAAAACACCTACCACGTGTCTGCATCATGCTCTGTACTTTATGTATTCATCTCTGATTAAAACTCATAGCCACACTGTGGGGTAGGTGATATTAACATATTCCACCGAAGTTCAGCATTGCTGAAGGACTTCTCTAAATTGCACAACTGATGAGATTAGACCTTGAACCCTTACCTATCTAGATAAGTTCTGACCAAACTCAAAGCTCATGTTCTTTCTTTCAGATACTCTGCTATTTCCCATTTAAGCATTTTTTTTAGAAATAGATAAAGACAATAAGTTCAACCTCTGGATTCCAGCATACTGATTTCCATAATATATTATGACATTAAAAAATGTTCCCTTGCTAATGGAGAAATTCATCGTAGTATTACTCAGTGTATTATTATAGTATTAATCAGTGTAGCGATGTTGGAAACCCTTGGACTATTCCTTTCTGAATGTTAATCTGCAGAGGGCACAGTTGATTCTGAGGACTGGTTAATTCTAGTCATATGAGAGATAAATTTAGATGAAAGTTAAATCTAGAGATGACAAAGCAGTTTTCACCACTTACAGAAATATATTTTTTTTAAAAAAAAAAGAACATTTTCATTTCATTTTAAAAGAAAACAGTTCCTCTTGTATTCTTCAGGCCAAGCCACAAATACATCCATTAAAGGAATAGAGAATCTGTGACATGTGATCAGTAAGAAGCTGCTGAGAAGCCAGTGGCTCCTCAGTGTGAGAATTAAAAAGGACAGCATGTCGGCATCAGCCGTTGTTCCAAGGCAAGCCTTCTCATAATTGCCCCTCGATAGCCACCCTCTACCAAAATGATCATAATGGAGTCCTATTTTGTAACACTTCTTCAGAGCATTTGATTTTCTTTCTCATTTTATCCTTACAAAAATCATGGAAGATAAAGCAGGAATTGCCTGTCATATTTTACCATGTGAGAAAATCAAGGCCCAAGGGAATGGTAGGACTTACCCAAGATCACAAATTATTAGTTCATAGAAACCAGTCTCTCTCCTATCTCTAGGGCCACTCACTGCTCTTTCTTCCCTACCAGTGATTCTCAAATAGAAGTTTTGCCTTCCAGGGAACATTTAGCAATGTCTGGAGATACTTTGATCATCACAGCTGGGTGGGGTTGGCATCCATTGGGTGGAGGCCAGGAATGCTGATAAACATTCCAGAATGCACTGAACATCCCACACAAAGAATTTTCCAGCCCAAAATGTCAATAGTGCCAGGGTTGAGGAACCCTAGGGCTGGATAAGAATTATATAATTTATACTATAGAATATACTATATTGTATATATTGCATGTATTATACAACTTAGACTATAGAATAACAATAATTTTTAAACAGCAGTTACCATTTATTGAGTGCTTACAATGAGCCAAAGACTATGCTAAGAGTTACGCATTAGCTCATATATAATAATAGCTCTATATCCCTACGAGTTGGGTTTAATTCTACCCAAGAAAAGAAACCTGAGACTTGTAGGGGTTAAGTAACTTGTTCAAGGCCACATGATTAATAAGAAGTGGATCCGGAGCTCAAACCTGTAACTGGTCTTTTAAACTCTCTAATTTATGTATGTATGTGAGTGCGTATGTATTTGTGTATATATGTAGGTAGATAGATTGATAGAAAGATACATGATAGATGATAGATAGATAGATGATAGATAGATAGATAGATAGATAGATAGATAGATAGATAGATAGATAGAGAATAGATAGAGAATAACTTTTTATCTTACAATGAGTTGTAAGCTTGTGGGGCAAATTTGAAATGAGTCCTTTTCCACCTCCCTCCCAAATAAGATGGAATCTCATGGGAATGTTTCTGCATTCTTTAGTTAAGTCAAAGTTAAGGAAATTTCAGACTCTCCATGGGGTTTCTCATTTTCCTACTGATAACTTTTGTTTTTGTTTCAACTTAGTAAGGCTAAAAGAAGCATAGGCCTAATTAAATGCAGAATGTGAGCATTTGTTGTACTTTCTAGAATAAAGGCAATTGAAAACACTCTGCTACAGATCATTTTATCTGTGAACTTTCACTCTAAGACAGAACATAAAATTAAACACAACCAAATATGTCTGCTGAGAATTCTGGGAATTGGCCCTACTAGGACTGCGTGCACGTGCCTGGGCAGTGCTTGGGAAAGTGAAAGGACAGAGGAGAGTTTGGGTAAGATCTGACCTCTCAGCCTCCCTGTGTTTTCTTTCCTATCCCGGGCATCTAACAATTAGAATAGTTAATTATATGTTCAGTCACTCACTCACTGAAACCAGTATGTGTGGAGCTTCTGTCTACTATGCTTCAGACTTTGTGAATAAACTAGATCAGACCATGCCCTTATGTGGCTTACAATCTAGTGGAAGAATCGGATGAAAAAAATATACGAATCACATTAAGCACTGCTGCATGGTTCCCAACATTTATGTGCTCTGTTACGTGCTTTGCATTTTAATGATAACTGCTGCTCGTTGAATACTGTGCTAAGTTCTTTATACCAGCATCTGGCCTATGACTTAGTTTATGCTCAATAAAATATATTGTATTAATTAATCCTCATAATTACCAGAGGACAAAAGTATCATCCGCATTTTACTGATGGAGATGCTGAGATGATATTGGTTTTACTACAGCCAAGGGTCAAACCAGGTCCACAGGACTCCAGGTCTAGCTCTCTGTTCACCATGCTACGAATACTTAAAAAAAAAAAAAAATCTAGATTATTCAGAGAAATAAACTTTCCTTTACCATTTTCCTCTTCCCCCTTTGATTATGAACTCTTTAAGTCTTTGGGACGATGTCCACTGATAATCTTATTTGCAGTTCCTCAGGTACAGGTACGGAGCCCCCAGCCACAAAAGAAAAAAAAAAAATCTACTCTGAAAGACCCCAGGGTGTTTGACTTAGTCTAAGTCCTGATATGGACAAGCTCCCCCAGCAGCTCCACCCACACCTTGCAGTGTTTGCCCTGTTCCCGTTAGGTCCCCGCTTTCCTCCCTTCCCGGCAACCCCAAGTCCCCAGTCCTCAGAGTTGGCTATCTTCCCTGCAAACCTCCATTCACTACACTTCCACCTCTATGGCCACCTTCCAAGCCAAATACTCTGGGTTGGATGGAAACTAAGTCGAAAAAGAAACATTTGCCTGTGTTCTTTCTCACTGGCACATAGGCACACCTCCCAGGTTCCCTGTTTCACCATAGCCCTTATCATTGCTTTTCCATGTATCTCTGGGGGCAGAACTGTGGAAAACGTCTGCTTCTCTGAGAGCTCCCTTTGCAGTGATTTGGTGATTTTAGTTTGCTCTGTTCTACCACATGGTTTATGTTTTCTGCCCCACTAATCGAGATCCCTTATTTGTTTCTTTCTTGAATTGTGTGGGGAGGCAGAACCTTGACTGTATTGGTGTTCTTATTTTCAAACTTTGGCCCTTTATTTTATTCTAGATCAATTCCTAAGGCCATATTTTATTCTAGCTCCAGTTCTTCAGGTAGCCAACCCAGCATGTGTGATTCACCTCTAAGTGAAGGTTTCTCCCTCTACCAAACAACCAGAACTTCCAAGCAGCAGTGTTGTTTTAATTCCTAAACCAGCTTCACTGAAGAGTACCCATTGATAAGAAAAGTAGTCAGCCTTTTGGCTCCATTTGGAGTTTTTATACCTGGCCTGTTGCTTTTGTATTTCCTTTTAAGTTCTTGTCTTGCAGCAGTTTGCCAAAGGGCGTGTTGCCCAGCTCTGTGCCTGAATAGCCCTGACTTGTCCTGTAACCTCCCAAGCACCCACCCTGGGTTCTGCTTTGTCACAAACCATTTTCTACAACGCCGTGGTTTACAGTTCGGGGCAAGGCAGATGTTTTCCAGATTGTGAACACTGCAGTTTTTAACTCACTCTGTCAGCAGCCTTCTCCCATATTTCATAGAAGACCTGTTGTAAGGCAATTTGTCTTTCAGCCATTTCTTCAAACCAAAATTGAACGTTACAGTGAATTGGATGGTGGGGAGGGGCAAAGGAGGAAGGATAGAGCATCGCTTTGTGTAGTTTGAAGCTTTCTGGAAGAGTTATTTTTATACTAGAGATTTTCAACATGTACTTCGGTCTTTAGTCTTTATACATTTTCAGCAAAGTAAAGAACAATAGTTACCCAAAACATATAACTAAGTCATGTTACATAAAAATTTTGAACCATAAAATAGTTTTCTCTCAAAGATTTTTTTTAATCGTACCCAGTATATGTTGAGTCTTTACCTAGTATGTCAGCTACTCTAGCAATAAGTTTTTGGAAGCTCTCAGCGCTTTGAGCCAACCAGTATGCAAATAGAAAGTACTTCTAGTCATTTTAACCCTTTGGTGACAGAATTCTGGTGTAACACCACAGCGATTGTTATTATTGGCTTTGTATCAGTCAAGTTTCTAGCAGGAAGTAAAAGGCACGAACGAACAGACTAAGGAGAATTTTATAAAGAGACTGTTTATAATGGTGGTGGCAGAATTAGGGGAAACCAATAAGGTGCAGGACCTGGGGCTAGCAGGAGTAGGAGACATTACCATCCGGAGCCTGGAGAATCAAGGCAATGATTGATTGGTTATCCTACCTCGAAGAGTGTGGGTGAGGCCGAAGAGAGGGCTGTCCAGTGCATGCTGTGCCCTTTGGTAGAGGGATACAGGCAACTCAGTAAGGAGGGAACCAGGGGAGAAAACACATCACCATACTCTCTCCTTGCTCTGGGCATTTCTTCTTATCTTGCCAATGACTAGCATTGGCTGAACCTAACTGGAAGCCAGAGGATAAGGATGCCCATTAATATGGTTACACGCACAGAGCTCAGCCTCTGTATAGCCAGTGCTGGGTAGACAAGAACTGAGGCTGGACCTGGTAGGCTGAGGGCACTCAGCTTTATATCAGTTGCTTCGTAAGAGAATTAAAAGTTCTCCGGGGCCTAAATAAGGTATGTCAACTCAGTTTACAAAATTAGAGAAACTCGAGAGGAACCATAAAAATTATCTAGCCTCTGCTTGAACGTTGCCAGAGACTTCGAGAGACAGGGACGTATCTCTACCCAAAAACGGTTATGGGATGGCTCCCCCTGCTCAAAATCGGCTTTTGTAAGCCAGAAACCAAAACTTGTATGTGAAATCTCCCAATTTTTAAAAATGTCCACTAATAAAAAAAAAGAAAGAAAGGAAAAACACCTAATAAGGAACAAGTCTATGTACTGAATCTACTTTGTAAATCTGGTGTCTTTTTTCACCCAAATTTGAAGATATCTATCCCATCTTTCATTTGATTTTCTATTTGATCTAGAGTATGTAGCTCTTCTAACTTTTCCTTATTCATCCTCCTCCTCTGGATGTTTCTTATTTTTTCAAAGGCCTTCTTAAAAACATAACTCTTAGAGGAGAAGACACTTTGCGTTGTCTTTTAATCAGAACAGATCGAAGAGAACCATGATGTTCTTGATCATGACCCGGTATTGTCAGTGAAGGGTATTTTGTTGCTCTAAGTGCCATACATGAAAAAATTTTGGAGCAATGTTATCATGCTGTCTCTGGGTGCAACTGAGCATTCAAGTCTTTACTAAAACTTTTTAGTATTTTTATGGGGGTGAGGTTGTTACATCAAAAGTTAATTCAGTAGATTTGCTTAGTCACGGATTTTTCTAGGCAAGGTCTTTAATCTAATTGCAAGATATAGCATGTATTTGTAAAATTTCAACCATTGGTTTTGGGTCATTATTTAGCCTGTTGTGTATGATCATCTACAATTTTATTTCTATAGTTAGTTAGATATCTTCCCTACATTTGGGCCATTTTCAGGTTTGAAACATGTCGAGAGAGTGAATGGCTGGGCCCGGCATGCCCCACCCAAGGCCTAATTACCACCATTTCTCCTTTGGCTTCCAGGCTTATGCTTGAATATCACTGTTGCAGGCCCTTATCGACTACAGACTCACTTATTTTGTAGTTTCCAAATAATAAATGGTGGCAATTCCTGTTCATTTTCTATGGTTTTTAAAAATTTTTTAGATAAGATCATAATTTAACTTGTTTAATTTCCTTTGAATTCTAAGGTTCTGTAAGATTCCTTCCTACCTTTGCCATATTTCAGATCTGAGAATTTTCTTTTTTTAACTCAAAGTAATATCCCAGATACTTTTTCACTTTATAAAAGGACCTCTTGAACAAGAAATCATATGTACCTTGCTTTAAGCCCAGGATAAGAGACTCTTTTCCTGGGGGTGGCTCCAAAGTGTAGTGGTTAGCACGTCTGCTTTACATGCAGAAGGTCCTGGGTTCACAGACCAGGCTCCTGGTGCACCATGCCCCCGGTGTACACTGCAAGCATGTGGGAGGAGATGCCCTGCCTTCAGAGATCCAGTTCTTAAGGAAAAATGGCAACATCCATAAGTCAGGGGTAGAAATGGGGGGAAGGGGAATCAAAGACGGGAGAAGGAAAAAAAAAGAAAGTCTTTTCTTTATTATATTTAATTAATAATCAAAGTATGGAATATCATTGTAAAAATAAAAAAGGAATGTCAGATGTGAACTGTGATACCAAATTGTTGATTTTTAAAAGGAAATGAATCATGCGATTCAGACTAAATTATTGGTTTCAAAAATCCCAAACATTTAACTTGGTGTAACTAATATGTACATTTAACTTTTAAACAGTTATTCCAAAGTATTAAAAATCTTCACCATTCTAATTTTCAGCCAATTCTATTTGCAACGCATTGGACGTGTCCATTACTCTTTAAAGTGCATAAGAAAAACAATGTCCATTGTTCTAATGTGATTCTAATAGTTTGATCTCCATTAGATATTAGCCTTCATTGAGAGGGAACCTTGGACTCTTCAGAAGAATGATGAAAAACAATTTCATATAGTATGTTAATATTTATTAGTAATATAATTTTAAAAGCACAGAAGTATTGAAGGCAGACAGGCTTGCATTTCAACCTAGACTCTACTGCTCTTGAGCTTTGTCAAGTTATTTATTCTTTCTCAGCCTCAATTTTTCTATGTGTAAAATCAAAATAACGCCAAGTACCAGGTTAAAATGAGGAATTAAAATGCCAATACATTGAAAAGAGGTTAGACAAATGTTAATTTTCCATGATTAACATTAGTTGTTCTCAGAAATGTTTTTATATAAAGTTTTTTGAGTCAGACACGGACTCCCCTTCCAGTCAGATGCAGAGAGCTGTGTGGGAAAGTAAGCCAGTTGTATCTGTGGACTTATGATAGGCCTGAATTTGCTTTCTGTCACTTCTAACATGACCACGAATTGTTCTGCTTGATTATTTCACTTGGCAAGAAGACATCGTGCTCATTTGCATATCCTCGGTGTAATCAGAAAGAGCCAAGTTTAACTATGTTTAAAGGATTTAGCTTCTTGAAATTTGTTCTCCTGCAGACCTACAAAGGGATTTGTCCCAGACCTCTGTTTACAATCAAAGGCATTCCGTGAATAATCTGATATGCAATGAGTACAGAATAGGCTCCTTTGTTTGCTAGACAGGTGAGAGCCCTATTTTCTCTTGTTGCTAAAAATCTGGGCCAGAAAAATGACTAGCGTTAAACATTAATACTAAAATAGCTTCATTCCTTTTGTAATTGTTACCCTCATAAAGATTTCACTGGAAGTCCAAGAATAACAAGAGGGATTTCCCGGTCTTTGGTACTGAGAAATTTGAAAGTTTTTTTATAATATTAATAATAATCATAGCATCCAATAACTGTGTGGCAGTTTTCAATTTTGCAAGGCTCTTTCATGAATATTATCGCTCATGAGAACCAAATAAGATTGATTAAGCAGGTATTATTATTCCCCTTGGGAAAATGAGGAAAATGGAAGTCAGAGAGGTTGTTCTTGCTTAAGGTTATTTAGAATTCCCAGCCCAAAACTTTTATTCCTAAATCCATTCCTTCTCTAAGAGTAAGGGGTAAACTTTGAGTGACTGAGTTGTAATAAGTATTAGAATAGATACTTTCCATGTTACTTCATTAATTGTTTACAGCAATCCTATGAAATAGGTATTACTATTTCCACTTTACAGATGAGTTTGCTTAGAGGCGAAGTGCCGACCGAAGATTACACAGATAATGACAAAGGCAGTCTTAAGAGGTTTCTAACTCCAAAACGTCACTTCCTTTATTCTGCTACATTGTCTCTAAAGCGGATGGATGGATGGATGGATGGATGGATGGATGGATGGATGGATGGATGGACGGACGGATGGACGGGCGGATGGATGGGCAGATGGACAGACAAACAAACAAATATAGATTATAGATGCACTTCCATGTGATTTACTGGTATCTACCCACCCACAGACGTGTTGTTAACAAAGAACCTGAGACCCAGTTCTTAATGACTAGAATGACTCAAATGGCCTCCCAGAGAAATCTGGGTTATATGTTCACCTGCCACCTTATATAAAGTAGGAAATTTGAAAGCAGCATATCTGGCAAAGCTTTAATGTTATTTCCCACATTTTATACCTCCCTTATCCTTCCTACTTCCATGAAACAAGAGAAATAGTACCATGAGAAAGGAGGTGCAAAACAACAGCCATTCTCAAATTACTGGCAGTGCAGTGTAGTAGCTAGAGCAGGAGGTGTGAAGCAAGACCGGCAGGGCAGGAGTCCCAGCTTTTGAACTAGAAGCCACATGTCCTGGGCAAGTTACTTAACCACTCTGTCCTTCCACTTCCTTACCTATAAAAGTGGAAATAGGGATGGCAACTACTTCATGGAGTTGGTTATGGGTATAAAATGAATGAGTTCATGAAAAATGCTTAGAACAGTGCCTGGCCTATATTATTAATAGCTAAGAAGATTTTGTGCCAGTAGAAGATAATAAATATTAAAACTTATTTTTATTGTACTCAATAAATCTGGAAGGGATGGTAGACATGATTGCCTAAGGGTTCCTTCTAGGCCAGACTCTGTGGTAAGGCAGTGACGTTTATTGTACTCAGGTCCCTCTGAGGGTTAACCCACAGAGTGCAGTCCCAATACCCAAGTGTAGGTACCGTTCCCAACTTCTTGTGTTGAGTCTGGTTATGTGGGGAGAAGACAACATAATTCATTACTGTGCTATCTCACTGAAAAATAGGTTCCCAGGGAAGGTGTATGCAACTAAAAACTGTAGTGTATTCCCATTTACATGTACTAGGGAAGCTCACTATTCAAAGGGACACTTTGGATCTCTTCACCACTCTATTCATACTTCCCCTATAGCATTTCCAATGATATATTGTAGTTATCATTTCTCTGTTTTCCTTACCAGACCATGAGTTCCTTAAGGGTAAAGGACTTGCCATATTTAATTTTACATTCCAAGTACCTAGTACCATATTTAATTTTACATTCCTAGTACCAAGTGCTTGGCTGTAGTAGCTTTTGTTCAGTGACTTATAGAACAAGTGGGAGGATGAGCAAAGAGATGCATGGTTAATTCTTATGGTAAGTAAATAGCCATCTCTGAATTTTTTGTCAATCTGTAATTTCAAATTTTGGATTTTCTTAAAGCAAGGTAGCTGATGAGGTTATTGGTGGTCAGGGCATGTATTATGTAACCCCTCTAAGTACTGTCCCATAATTCTTGTTCATTTTACCAATCAAATAATTTATTAATGATAATATATACCCAAAGTATTTAGTTTCAAAGTTCAGACTCAAACCAATACAAAGTATGTCTCATATCCTTCTATATGTATTATATTCTTTTCCCAGCAATGTTATGTACAGTGGATGTATAAGATTTCAAAAAATATACTTCAAAGTGTTAGCACTCATAACTATTAGGTTCATATGAAACCATTTAAGAAGAATTCTTGGGTTTCAAAAAAGTATCAAGTTATATGGTGATGCTGTCCTGGAGGGAATTATAGACACCATTCAAAATAGATACCTGACGTTTGTGGATGAGAAAAAGAGAGGCCCAGAGATGTGAATGATTTGTTCAGGGTTACACAGGACAGCAGAGACTGAGCTGGCCCTGACATTAAGTCCCCGTATTCTCAGGCCAGTGGGTTTGTGGACACTGGAGCCAGGATTCTTTAGCGATGCTGATCCTGGAATATCCAGGGCTTGTGCTATACATCCAAACAAGCCAAGACAAAGGCATGATTTCTGGAACACCGTGTTGTGGTGGTTGATCTGGGCTGGCGGCCAACGGAAGAAGAGCCCTGTGGTACATTACTGCTCTTGGATGTATACAGTTCATTCACGTGGCGTTTAACTTTTAAGGTGTTAGAGAAATGTAGGTCTGCCGCTGAAGAGGCAACGTCAGAGGGGGACCCCCACACAGGCGAAGCCTTCATAATCTCCCTCTGCAATTTTTAAACATTTGAACTTTAGACTTTTAAACTTCAACAAATTATGTTGAAGGTTTGATAGAAACACATTGTAATAAGCAATAGTTCTCTTTTTTTCCTCACAGTGGATTGGTGTGTATAAAAAAAGAAGAGATCATTTAATACTACACAATGTAATATTATACACGTTATTTAAACTAGTATAACTTTTGTTCTTTTTTTTTTTTTTATTTCTGCACCCAGATTCGAAGGATTCCAAGGAGAAGAATAAGATGGAAATCCTATACATACTGGTGCCGAGTGTTGCTATTCCTCTGGCCATCGCTTTACTCTTTTTCTTCATTTGCGTTTGCCGCAATAACCAGAAGTCATCGTCGCCGCCTGTCCAGAGGCAACCGAAACACGTCAGAGGCCAAAATGTAGAGATGTCAATGCTGAATGCATATAAACCCAAGGTAAAATTAGCGATGCAGAGCCACACTTATTCTCTAGGCTTTAGGTTAAAGCGAACTTATTACCCTCCTCAGCTTAGAAATGAAATGATACAGAACCAGTTTCATAAGCAGTGAAGTATGTTTTCAGAGAACCATGTGTCTCTCACTTTGTCCAAGAGAGCTCGAGCATACTTTCATTCACGTGTCACTTCAGTGTTGGGTCAGCCACATCACTGCCTTACCACAGAGTCTGGCCTAGAAGGAACCCTGAGGCAATCATGTCTACCATCCCCTCCAGACTCAGACAGAATGTGAGCTACTTTTCAAAATTTCCAAGAAGGAAATTTCATATTCTTCCAATCAAATTGAAAGAGATAAACAGAAAGAGAGAGACAGAGACAGACCTAACATTACTCACTATCAAAAAAAAAAAAAAAACCCTTTTTACTGTATAATAATATGCATGTACTTATCACTAATGTACTTTATACTTAAAAATGGCAAATTTTATTTTATGTGTTTTTTACTACCAAAAAAATCCTTTTTTATGCTTAATCTACATCCCTTTTTCTTTGGTTTAGATATACTTTAAGAGAAATGAGCAAAACCACTGTTCTCTTAGGTGTGAATTTTTACCATTGTCCTTCCCAAAATCTTTAAATGCTGTTTTATAATAGCCCACCTTAGCCTTCTCCTGTCTGTGCTAAATCACCCCACTTCCTTTTAGTTTTTCCTCCACATCTTTCAACATTTGAGTTGCTCGAGGTCCTGGCAAGGAACCCAGGGTCACTGGCCCTTATGTTACAATGGAACACATGCATCCCATCCTGAAATGCAACAGAGGCTTTCTCTCTGGAAAACCAGCGCCTCTCGGCAAAGAGATTTCGTTTAAATAATTTAGAAGTCTGAATCCAAAAGCCTGTCTTTTCTTCTTATTCCAACTCCAAAGGAACATTCATTTATTCATTCGATAAATATTTATCTTCTCTGTGGGTTAGTGACCATGTTATACTTTGGACCTTCCTAAAGAGAAGATGTAGCACTTTTAACAAAATTTTAGGGGAAAAAAAAAACATTTTCACATTCACATTAACTAATTCTTTCATCCAATAAATAGAGTCGTATAATTGGGACTAACACATAACCCCCATTTGCTTTTATTTTGCTTTGCAGTTGAATTTTTTTTTTAATTTGAAATGTATTAATTATAAAGTCATATTTGTTGATAAAGTTTTTGGTTTTCTTAAATGCTAAAAATTCATTTTAAGTATTCTGTCCCAAGCAAAACCACTATTCTCTTAGGTGTGAATTTTTACCATAAAAATTCTCTGGAAACTAGAGTTTACTAAGTGGCTTTGAGGACAGGTGGAGGTAGAGATTTAACCCTTATGACACCCTTGCTGCCAGCTAGCTGACTTACACACATCATACATGTTACATAACATTATACTTAATCCTTACAAAGGTAGTAGGGAAAAATAGAGGAGTTAATATTATCGCATGTTCATGAAGTAATGCTTAATTGACCTTTTACATATTCCATGACTTTAAACTCTGAGTGAAATAGTCTTTGTTCTATGAGAATCTTTCTCTGTCATTTTTGTTATTAAAGGTTAAGAAGCCTTAGACACAGCAGAACTCTGGGTAGAAGAGAGACCCAGATCAGCTTGGTTACAGCAGTCACTGTTCAGCAGCCACTGTCCTGGAGAGGTGGGCTCCTCATTGTTGTGTCAGGAACCAGAAGAGTCATTTCCATTTGGGAAAATTATTGATTTTGTGGTTCTGCCTCAATCTTCAACTCAATATCATTTCCAGTGGAGGTCTGTTTTACAACACATGACTACCAACAGACACGATGTTTTAGATTGACGCAGTCTTTCAAATAAAGATCTCACAAGGTTTTGTGGCATGTTTAAATAGAGAAAGCTAATAATATATATCAGTTGACACAAATTGTCAAGAACTATACCAGGAGCCTTTACATTTATTACTTCACTTCATCTTCACACCTCTTGTCTAAGGTAGGTATTATTTTGACTCCTGTACAACCAAAGCAACTAAGCCTCAAACTGATTAAGTAACTTACCCAAGGTCAAAGAGCTAGTGATTAGAAGAGATAAACTGTGAATACAGGACTTTTTAACTCTAGATAAAGCCCCTGCACTTGCCTGACCCCATGATAACTTTTTCATAGAACAAATCACACTAGGAAGGGGGAGTCAGAGGCCAGGTAAACAACTAAATATGCTTCTATTTGGTCTGTTTGGGCTGAACACTAACCACAGGCATCACCTGGATTGTGACAAACTCTTCAGAGTCCTAGAAAACAGTTGCGAACCTCAGTGACAGTGTCCCTTGGTCCTGCCAGGGACATGTGAAATTTGGCTAGAGCAAAAATAGTCTGCCATCCTCCATGGACATAGAGACACATGTAAAGTATACTGGGATAAATTTTCCCAAAGGCTTGATGAAATAAACATTGTTTTCATCATTTCTGAAGTGTGCTTTGCAACATCTCTCCCACTGTCATGATTTTTTTCCAACACAGGGCTTAGAATTTAGCCTTAATCAGCCCACAAGCAATTCTGAACCAGACTGGAAGCAGGAATGGCTCGAGCAGATTTGACTGGGTTGAGGGGAGAAAGGAAACAACAAAAACAAATGCAAATTTTTTTTTTCTTACTCTCCTAAGAGATTTGGCTCTGCATTTGAGTTATTCAGTTGTTTGTTTTGGTTCTTACTGAGTGCCTTTCCTGGAAAAAGCACAAAGGACTTTGTAGACCTTAAAGAAAATTTCTAAATATAAACAGTCAATCTCTAAAACTGCTCTGAAAGGGCACTGACACATAAATATTACATGTACCTATAAAATCTAAAAGAAAGGGACACACATAGGAATGAAGGAGAAAAAAAATCCTGAAAATAAACACCCTATAGGAGTGAAATCAAAAGGATATTTGTTGGCTGGGATGAGAATGAAGGAGTGAAGGATGGAAGCTGGTCTGCCCTGGCCTTCTTCTTATTTCTTCTTGGCCAATTCAAAAGTCACAGATTCCAGGATTCTATTTATCCAAATGAATGTGCCCCTCAGGGTTTAAACTATCTGTTTCCATCTCTCTCCACTTGCTGAGCTACTAAACACCCCCTGAGTGTTTGGCTTAGGAAGAGACTCCTCTGAGAGATTAGAAATCTAGACCCTTCAGAAGTGACACCAGGCCACTGCAAACAGACTGGCTAACAGGACTCACGTGAGTCCCCAGTGAGGTGGACCGTGCAGTTGGAAGTTAAGACTTTTGATGAGGCTCTCATTTCCTTCTGATCTGTAGGAGAAGAAAGGCAGGGGACCAGAGACTCATCTTCACTCAGCCTCGAACAGTCAGGAAGCAGAGGTGCCTCCCCTAACTTCAGCTGGAGAAGCCCATTAGCCTTTCTGGGTCTCAATCATTTCGGTTGTTCAGAGAAAGAAGCAGGCTGTGGTCATGTAAAGCACTGTTTATTGTCCTTTTATTTTGTTCAGCAAGAGATTTCAGCTTATTCCGTTGGATCAACTAATCTATTTTATCCATCTTTAAAATCCTCTGATGAGTACTTCAGTGATGCGTGAACCATATAAGGTTTTCCTATTGCATTACAAATTTTGCAATCCGAATGGGTGCTTTTTAAAAGTGCTCTGGAAAATGAACCTTCTTCTTGGAGAAACATGAAAACCAAACTGTAACATCCCTTCTCCCTGATTCTTTTCTCTCCCTACAACCTTCCAACTGTCACATGTCTGAAAAACAGAGCAGTCTTGAATGGTGTAAGGGAGAAAAACTGTGCCACACATTCCTCCAAAAATTAGAACGGGGACAGGGCTTCTTCAAGCACGGGGTGGGCCCTTTTCTGTCCTCCATGTGTGGCTCCCCTACATGGGATTTAGGCAAGCAGAGAGGTTAAGGAGTGGAGGAGCTTGAGAATGAAGGGCAAGGAAGAGCAGGAGGCAGGGCAGAGGTGGGGACGGCGACAGCCGAAGCCTGCATAGGCCTGTGGGTCAAACCCCCGCAGCTCCTGGCTGATAAAAGGAATATTTGAGGAAAAGCAGGATTTGCCCACCTTTCTAAAACTGGTGGCTGTATTATATTTCTCATCTTACCCTGATCTCTTGCCATCTTCTCTGTTTCTTAACTTCCAGGCAATTCATCTCTCCTTTTCCTTTCCAGCCAAAGTCACTTCTAAATGTATGTCCACTTGATTATATTCTCTGGGCCTGTCCCTTTTGCCAGCAATATGCTTCCATCTAAAAAGCCTACACTTTTGAAACCCCTGTACTTACCTAGTGTCACCACACCTGGTACTAAAATGTCCTTAATAACTTTTCCACTCATTACTTAAAGCCATTGTCTCCCCAGGCTTCTGAGCTCATCATTCTATTGACGTGGACCTCCCCGGAATCACCAGTGATGTAATTGAATCCAGTGATCTTTTCCAGTTTCTCTGGAGCATTTGATATTCTTACCCACCATCTTGAAATACTTTTTCTCTTGGCTGTCCTCCTATCTCCTCCCTTTGCTTTCCCTAGCTCTTCTTCCTTTAATTCCCTAAATGGGAGCATTCTCTAATGTTTGCCAGTCCTCTTTCCCTCTTTCTCATGCTGATTTCATCCTCTGGCATCACTTTAGCTCCCACTTGATATAATGATTCCCTAATCTGGGAGGACCAATCTCAAATTATAAAATCCTTTTTCCCAGCGCCCAAGAGTCCACACTCTCTGGGCCAAACTTGCCTTTCCAGCCATATTTCTTCTTAGTCTCTTTCTGAGAGGTAGTATGATATCCTTCAAAGAGCAATGCAGAGGGATATGTCACAAATACCAGCTTCATTGTTAACTGGCTGTGAGGTCTTAAGCAAGCTCTCTGAATTTCTGTTTTCTCACCTATAAAACAAGGATGAAAATAGTACTTAAAAGAGATAGTTTTAAAGCTTTTGATTAAAGTATAATCGACATACAATATGATATTAGTTTGAGATGTACAACATAATGTTTCAATATTTGTTTGTATTGTGACATGACCACCACGGTAAGTCTAGTTAGCATCCATCACCACCCACAGTTATTATATTATAGAATTTTATTTTCTTGTGATGACAACTTTTAACATTTATTCTCTTAGCAACTTTCAAATATATAATACATTATTACTAATTACAGTCACCACGCTGTACATTACATCCCCTAGACTTCTTTACTTTATAAGTGGAAGTTTATAGTTTTTGACTCCCATCGCCCATTTTACCCACTCCCCACCCCATCCCCTGCCTCTGGCAACCACCAATCTGATATTTTTAGCAGTTCAGGATAGTATATCTGGTACCTCGCAGGTACTCAATAGCTAGAAGTTATTGTTATTTTTGTTATAACAAATATTATCATTATATTTGTGATGATATGAGTAACTGCAAACCTTTTAATCAACTACCAAGTGCTGTGCACAGGATAATGTAGGTTGAAGGGCAATCTGTAGTATCTGGCAGCCCATAGCCTCAACTGGGGTGAGGACAGAGGCAAGGGAATCACAGCAAAGATGATAAAGGTAGCTTTCTGGACAGCTCTGGTACTCCTCGTGGCCATCCAATTGGCATAAATTCACTGCCTCACATCCTGTTCATACCCTGGACAAAATCTATCAGGGTGGAGATAGTTGATAGTAAGGTGTGGGAGGCTGTCCAGTACAAAGCCTCAGCTTAAACCTATATCTGTAGAAACCTTACTTTTAGGGAGAATGAGTATTATAAATAGATATATTATAAATGGGTATTATGAATAAGCTAAAGTACTTCTCATGTATTATCTCAATGGAATCTTTATAATAACCCTATGAAGCAGGTACTAATTTGAGCCTGATTTGGGGGGTGATAAAAGCGAGACTTGAAATTAAGAGTTTCCCCAAAGTCACACACCTAGGAAATGGCAGAACCAGAACTCAAACGCGGGTCCGCCCAGGTCCGGAGCACAAGTGCTTCTTCATTTCACTCCCCTGCCGTAATTTCCAGGCTGACTGAAATACACAGGCCCGCGTGACCAGCGCATGGTGGCTCAAGCTGACATTAAAATTACTGGCATCTGTTCTGCCTATTTCCAGGCAAAGTAGAGCCTCTCCCACTGACATTATAAAGTAACTCCACCACAGAATCAACCCCGGTCACCACCAAACATTCATACCAACTATCAGAAATTTACGTTACAGAGGAAAGAAGTGTTTCTGATGTTAAATCACTTCCAGAGAAGTGCCGCTGAACTCTGGGCAAATGGGGCGAACTGTTGGTTGAAACTCCCCCTAGGATTTGCTTGCATGAGCCAAAAGGCACTTAGTTTGGCTACAGTCTTTGAAAATGTCCACAACCTCCTAAAACAAAATGGTTGTGGCCTTTAAGCTTTTAAAATGTAATAATTTCCATTTACGAGTGGAGTCCGTTGTTTCACCATTCTAACACTGTTTACCTAAGAACCAGTAAAATGCACGAGAAAGGGAAATAGGCTTTGGAGTCAAGCAGATTCCTGTCAACAGCCAAGTCCAGATACTAAAAACTCTCTATTTTGTGTGCTGTGCTCTCTAGGGCACCTTTGCCCAGCTCAGGCAAAGGCTGCTGTTGAAGATTTTATTTATTTATCCCAGTCAACTAATGGGGGCAACCGAGGATCAACCAGAGTGAGGTCTGGATCTCAGGGACTAGAGAGCAATTACACCTTGACATTCCACCAATGGGCCTCACGCTTTTAAAATTGTGGAGCCCTTTGAGGACTGAATGAAAACTGCCACTTCTTTCCAGAAAAATACTTCAGCTTTGAAGTCAGAAATTCAGAGAGCTTGCTTTGGATTTGAATCTTGGCATCACTACTTAATAGTTGTGCTTTTTAGGCAAGCTAAAGTAGTTCGCGTGCATTGAATGGATTGATTTCTTGATCCATAAAATAGAGAAATCATAGCATGAGGCTCTCACAGGATTTTGATGAGGATTAAAAGAATTCATGCATTAAACACTTAGAAGACAAGAGAGTATAGTATAGTCACTCAGAAGAGACCTGGAATCTGAATTTACAACCCGCTAACTGTGGAATCACTTAACTGCTCTGATCCTCAGGTTCTCCATCTGTAAAACGGGGATACTAGTAATAGACACCAATTTAATAGGGTTATTGTGAGGATGAAAGGAGTCAATATGTATCAAGTACTCATAGCCTAACACATAAACACTCCCAAAAAAATCTTAGCCATTTTTATGATCTCAGTGTTTGACACATGGCAAGTATTCAATACACGCTATCTATTATTAAGCTCAGATGACAATCACCTAGAATAGGAACTGTGTCCTCTCTTTTCAAGGTTCTTGCATGGCTCCTCATATACTATGCTGTATATATACTCTTTGGTATATAGTTTATATGGTATTAAAATATATCCAGCTATTAAAACATATCCCACACAGCTGGCTGCATATGAAAAGAGAATGAACTAAAGACATAGAGTAATTTATATTTCAAAACCTTGAACCTTGCTAAGAGAGTAGCCATGCAGACTATAAACTCAATAAATGGCAGTCAGTGGACCTTATATTTTTCTCTAGCCGACATTTCCAAACCATCTTCTGAAGCAGTGTTAATTTCTCTGTGTTGTATAAGTCAGAATTGCTCAACCAGGTTTTTCAGGCACAGTGTGGTCATTCATCATGTAAAGGGCAGGGACCCAGATCCCTAAGCAATTGTCTGATCCAGAAAGCCATATTTGTATATTCTAGTTGTCCTCAAAGTGAAGCCTCCATTCTAGGATCCTCCTCATCACCTGGGAACTTTTTAAAAATGCAGGCTCTCAGACCTACAGTTTCAGAAGCTCTGGAAGCTTCTAGCACTTTGTATTTTAACAGGCCCCATAGGGTATTTCAGTACCTGCTCTGATGTAAACTATGCTGGTCAGTACTTGAGATTCAGAGAGCGAATAAGGTCCCAAGGAATATCAATCTCAGGGAAAACCATGCTTCCTCCTATTACCCAGACTACCCTTCTGATTTCAGTAGGGTCAAGATCTGCTTCATTATTCCTCTGACGTGGCTGAGGACAAATGCCACTGTGTGGAACCTGCTCTTCTCCTACTGATGCTTGTGTCCAGCTAGAGTTGGCAAATATATAGCAAAAGAGATTTGTACAAGAGCCGCTCTCTTGAATCATTCAGGCATGGGAAAGCAACCAGCACAGGGGCTTCAGGGACTCCAGGAGAGGTCTGGGTCAGTGGTGTGAATATGAACTTAAGCTCTTTTTCAGCACCTGCTGTTGGAGCCACCTTCCTGTTCCAGAGAATTGCGTTGGGCTCTGGTTCCCTCCACCTAATGTAGTTCTGCTTTTTATCTATGTATCTACGTCAAGTTGGACTCAAAAGTAGAGAATTCATACCCTGTTCCAGTTAGAGGGCAGAAGTCACAGAGGGGATCCATGCTTCATACATACATTGGTGGCCAAAAATCTTCACCCTCATTTCCTATGGTAATTACTTATGTAAAGTAAGCAGGGAATAGAAAGTTAGTAGTAAGTGGTTTCACCCAGAGATGTCATTTCAAAGTACGATCACCTAAAGTGTAACTTCGCAAAGGTGGAAAGAGATAAAATCACTGAGTCTGTCCTCCTTATCTACCTGCTGCCTACATAATGAGAATTTTTAAAAACTCTACCCATGGTTCATTGCCTTCCTGTCTAAAGGTAACATATCTAAAAGGGTCACATGTCCCCACTTAGTACTCATCACTTAAGTGAAAGAAGCCACCAACATCAGCCTGGCCTCACTAGCAGTGGTTTAGACAGTACTACATACTGTCTACATACATCTGACTCACATCCGAATGACTCATATCTCCCAATAGTTAGTTGCTCTTCAGCATTTCTAAAGGAAAAAGCACAATCAATTTTAGGATAATATATCAACTTCTACATCAACTTTGATTTTTCTCCCCCACTGCAAATTACATAATTTTTAAAGCCTCACTGAGGCAGATGTGTGTTTACTTTGAGAAGTAAGAACGTTAACATTTAAAACTGAAAGCCTGTTTCAGTTTTAAGGTACTTAATTGCCTCACAGCATATAATAAACCGAGCCCATCTTGTCATTCAACTAATGGAGGGGGTGATAAAGAGATAGGAGCCCAGGACCCTATTCGTTCCAGTTTTCCTTTGTACTGGGTTTACTTTGGCACCGTGCCTCATGTGTATTTTACACTTCTTTACATTTTGTACATCCCTGTATGACAAATACTTGTCAAACAAAAACTTAACAGATTTATAACCCCTTAACTTGAAATGAGCCAAAATTGAACTGCCAAAACTTTATGACTTCATTTTCTTTCATAGTTTTCCACTACATTGGTTCAAACAGACAAACCCCACTTGAGGTCAAGCAGAGGTCATTTCACTTTCATTACTAAAATATAATTTACAATATGCCAGACCTAAACAAGTTTAGCCTAAAGGGTTTGTATAATGTAAACCATCTGTTCCTCAACAATACAGCTAATTTCCTGCCGTCACCATACAGTCTACTGACTGCTTCTTTAAAGGTTTTTATGATTTTTTAACTAGTTCAGGATTTATGTAAAATTTGAAAATGAGTCTATAGTTAAGACTCATTTGTACGAAGTAACTTGAGTATTTTAAAAATGCAAATCACTGTGTAAATTGTTCCCCTGAAACCAAGCTCCGAGCAGTTTTTTCTGGGTACTTCTATGCCGGCTGCTGCACAGGTGTTTGAAGGATTTTGTGAAATCTGCCATTTTAGTTGCTTTTCAGGCTTCTTTCCAAAGCAAATCCCCAAATTTGGTTATGACTGGGTCCGGTCAACTATTCCTTCTTCCTTCTGCAGGCTGGAGAAGAATTGGGACTCTATGTGATATGGCCTACCAGGTATTTGGGAGATACAACGTGATGCAGTTGGGGTCAAAATATACTCTTCCGTGTATCTGAACAGGGAGAAAGATCATTTATAATTCCACCAAGTGACCACACACCGAAGGCTGACCTCGCAGCCCTGCAAGGTGTCAGGCCCCAGGCTGAGCCTTCAGAGACATTGTGTCAAACTGAGATTACCAACCAGCCGGCTTCTCTGGTTTCAAACAGAATGGCGTAGCCCAAAGCAGAAAGCCTCGGGCACACGCAAGATCAGCTCTTGGCTCTCCTGCAAATTCCTCATACCTTTTTAAGCTTCTTTCTCCATCCATAAAATGGCAAGAGTGGTTCTTTTTGCAAAGGCGAATACAAGAGAACAAATCTGCTTACCTTAGTATAGAGGAATGCAGCCAGCCTTCTTAGCCGTGAAGCCCCAGGGACCTTGTGTCAGGCTGGTGCCAAGGTCCTGTCCACCCCCTATTCTCTTCCAGCCCCTAGAAGTTTGGCCTGCTTGCTTCCTTTTCTCATCTACTACCATCCGCTCTTTCACATGGGTTCTTATCTCTTCACCTCCAACCATATCTCCCAGAGACCACTCAAATTCTCAGCCTCCAAAACAAAGTCTCTCTCATTTTTTAAAGTTTTTTTTTTTTTAATTAACTACAGGAGAACAGAGAAAGACTAGCAGGAGGAAATGTAAATATCTTTTTAAAAACAATAGAAGATTATCTAGAACTACTTAAAGTAATAAATGGATCTAAATCATTTGCATTTAACTCCACTTTCTACATTACTTCTCTAATAAGGAAAATAAGATAGATTTAAAGAGCACATAGTAGGTAGAAATTGTTTTCATTCATTGTCGCATCTAATCCCTACTGTAACTATGGAAGCTAGATATTATATTATTTCATAAATATGGAAATAGAGGATAGAAAAGTTAAGAAACTCGCTGAAGGTCAGTCAGCTATTATATAGGACCTACCCCACAGAGTTGTTGTATTAAATGAGTTAATACTTGTTAAGTGCTTAAAACAGTGTCTGACACGAAGTATGTGCTATATAAATATTAACTATTAATAGAAAGCAACAGGTCCAAGATGCGAATTCAGATTAGTATGAGTCCAAAGTCACATGGTTTGAATTACACAACACTACCTATGGGTCAGTTCCAGCAGGGGTGGGAGAAAGGAAGCAGAGTGTCCTAATGCCTCATTATGTTGGTCTAATATTCCTTGGGTTTAGTTCCTAGTTCTCATTTTCCCTCAGAAGAAGTTTATTACTCAGTCCGTTGCCCTTTTCTGGTGACAAAAGCCAGGGGATCCTGTTTAGATGAAAAAGTAAGTAATACCTTCCATGCCATTCAAGGGGCCTTCACATAAACTGGATTCATTTACATCATTAGGAAAAGTTTTGATGGAAATCTCAATCTTATTGTCATGCAGGAAAAAATCACATTGGCTTACTCTTGCCACTAAAGCAAAATCATCTGAGCACTACGGAAAAAAAAGGTTACTTTTCTCATCGTTCACATGCTGTTCACCCAAAGGAACTTTGTAACACTCACAGGCATTCAGATCTTACAAACAAAACGGAAAATAGTAGATCTGAGATTGCAGAAGAAATTTCCAGATTCAATGAGACGGAAAGATTGGTTTTATGATTTTATCATTTATTTATTTATTTATTTATTTATTTATTTATTTATTTATTTAGGTGGCGATAGTTAATGAAATCCAGTAAGTTTCAGGTGTACAATTCAATAGTAAGGCATATATATATTGCATTGTATGTTCCCCTCTCATAGTTAGATTTCTTTCTGTCTCCACATATTTAACCCCTTATACTTTATCTATCCCCCTCTTCTCTCCTCCTTTCTCACTCTTCCCCCGCTACTCTCTGGTAACCACTTGTCTATTGTCCATGTCCATGAGACTCTGCGTGTTTGTTCTGTTTGTTGCTTTTAGGTTTATATCCCACATATACATGATATCACGTGGTTTTCAACTTTTTCTGTCTGGCTTATTTCGCTTAGCTCGATTATCTCAAGGTCCATCCGTGTTGTCGCAAATGGCAGTATTTCATCTCTTCTTATGACTGAGTAATATTCCATTGTCTATATGTACCACATCTTCTTTATCCTGTCATCTATCATAGGATACTTCAGTTGCTTCCATATCCTGGTCACTGTGAATAATATGTTATGAACATCGGTGTGCAAATATCTTTTCGGATACGGGTTTTCAAGTCTTTGGAGTAAATACTCAGTAGAAGGATTGCTGGATCATATGGTAGATTAATTCTTAGATTTTTGATTTTATATTTTTAAATTAGTTACCTTTCTGAATTGGCAATATATTGGCCTGGTTCAAAATTTTTAAAAAGCATAAATTGAAAAATCTACCTCTGTCTCCTCCTCCTAGTTATCCCCGTTGTACCCTCCCAGTAGCCACTGCTGTTTCCTGAGCATCCTTTCAGAGTTTCTTTATGAATGTAAAGAAATATGAATATATTTTTATTCTTCTCCTCTTTCACACAAAAGCAGCATACAGGAGTAACATTTCTTTTGTTTTGTATTTTTAACTTAACAATAGGATTTTGGAGATCTTTCCATATCGGTACATACAAAGAGTCCTCATTTGTTCTTACAACTGTATAATATTTTATTTACTAGCTCTATCATAATTAGTTTAATGTTTCCTCTAGGTAAACATTTAAGTTGTTTCTACTCTTTTGCTGCTACAAACAATACTATAATGAATCGGATAGATCAATAACCTTTAATTTAATGACTGTTTAAAGCAGTGCGTTACCATTGCTTTCACCAGAAGTAACTTTCCTATAAGACATTTTCCAAATACAAACCCCATGACCTCAGGTTTAATGAATAAATGAGACCTATTTATAAGAAATGTTATTTGCTTAGAAGAATTAATATTTCACAATCCTCAATTCCATTTTATTCTTTTAAGTGGGTATTTTGCTGCCTTTATTTACACTTATTATTAGGTTAATGGGCATTTTGCCCTGGAAAATATCAGCCTAGAACAGAACTAATCATCATGCATTCTAACTTAGTGGAATTCGGATTAGAGAAGTTTTTCGCTTAATTTTCTAAACTGTTTTAAACTCTGTACAGAGAGTTCTGCATTCCATATGGAACTGCAGAATTGTCAGCTTCAATTGGGATCCTCAGAGAAGTATTCTTTTTCTAAAAAATAAGGACTTAAAGTACAGGATTGTTTGAAAAATCAGTTTGTGTACAAATGCATTACTTTTATAACTTTTTCCCTAACAACTTAGACTAAACATCAGGCTAGATTTGAGGTGAATTTCAAAAAATAGGAAAAACACGTGACACTGTAGACATTTACCACCAAGATCAAATATCACAATTTAATACTTATTTTCATTGTTAGATAGATGCTTTTCCTGTCTGTTTTAAGGTCACTTAGTAAACAACCCAGTTACAAAGTTGTAGGAATATCAGTTGCCATGAAGGGCAATGCAAGAAGTGGAAATTTGATTGAGAGGACAAACCATATTCATAAAAAGAACAACAGCAGCAAAGTAACAATAGCTAAAAGTTAAATAACACTTCCATATGCCAGCCATCATGCTGAATACTTTGCAAATGTTAACTTATTCTAAGTTCACCAGAATCCTGCAAGTATAATTATATCAAGGGTTATCGTCCCATGTTCTAGATGAAGGAATCGAGCCACAAGGTGGTTAAATATTATACACAGGGTCACACAGCTGGTAAATGGAGAAGGCAGGATTCAAAATCAGACTGTCTGGCTGTAGAGGTCGTGTGTGTAACCAGCCACTACACTGCCTCTCACATGTAGTGGCATTCAGACTATAAAGCCAAAAGGACTCCAGAGGAGGCAAAGACCATAGTGGTCAGTGGGAGTTTCAGAGGAAGCAAGTATCTGATAAGTGCACATTCCAAATCTCCCCATTTCTACTGTGAGCATCACAGGAGGGCAGTGTTGTTTTGGTTTCTCTGGCTTTTCACACAATCAATATCCTAAGAATAGGAGAGCGTTGCAGGAACAAAGGTATTGGGCAAGAATGTGCATGGTGTTTCAGGGTGGACAGTGAGAAGACCTATTTAAATAAAGTAATGTTATCACAGAGAGGAGTAGCAAGGCAGGTTAGGATCAACTTACAAACACTCTAAGCATCAGGCTCAGAATTAAGGCTGTATCATCTGCAGCAGTACTTTCATACTCTAATGTTCACACAGATCACCTGGAGTCTGTTAAATGCACATTCGGATTCAGTAAGTCTGAAGAGAGCCTAAGAAGCCTCATTTGTAGGAAGATTTGAGTGATGCTCATGTTGCTAGTCCCAAGACCACTCTTTGAGTAGCAAGACTCTAAACAACAGCAAGAAACCATGGTTGGAGCAGGAGGTGTAGATGGGGAGATAGGAGAGTGGTGGACAGAAAGTCGCCTATGGCACCTTTGAGTTGCAGCCAACAATTTTAAAGACTTATAGACCTACAATATTTTATTTAATTTGATTTATGGAACTTTATATGGCTCACACACCTCCTTCCAGATGCCAAGAAGGTGCCTTAAGAAATGTTTTAAACCACTCTTTTCCTTTCTTTCATACAGAGCAAGGCTAAAGAGCTGCCACTTTCTGCTGTACGTTTTATGGAAGAATTGGGTGAATGTGCTTTTGGAAAGATCTACAAGGGCCATCTCTATCTCCCAGGCATGGACCATGCTCAGCTGGTTGCTATAAAGACCTTGAAAGACTATAATAACCCCCAGCAATGGACAGAATTTCAACAGGAAGCCTCCCTGATGGCTGAACTCCACCACCCCAATATTGTCTGCCTTCTAGGGGCTGTCACTCAGGAACAACCTGTGTGTATGCTTTTTGAGTATATGAATCAGGGGGATCTCCATGAGTTCCTCATCATGCGATCCCCACATTCTGATGTTGGCTGTAGCAGTGATGAAGACGGGACTGTAAAATCCAGCCTGGATCATGGAGATTTTCTGCACATTGCAATTCAGATCGCAGCTGGCATGGAATACCTGTCTAGTCATTTCTTTGTACATAAGGACCTCGCAGCTCGCAATATTTTAATCGGAGAGCAACTTCACGTAAAGATTTCAGACCTTGGGCTCTCCAGAGAAATATACTCCGCTGATTACTACAGGGTGCAGAGTAAGTCTCTGTTGCCCATTCGCTGGATGCCCCCTGAGGCCATCTTGTATGGCAAATTCTCTTCTGATTCAGATATCTGGTCTTTCGGGGTTGTCTTATGGGAGATTTTCAGTTTTGGACTCCAGCCATATTATGGATTTAGTAACCAGGAAGTGATCGAAATGGTGAGAAAACGACAGCTGTTACCATGCTCCGAAGACTGCCCCCCCAGAATGTACAGCCTCATGACAGAGTGCTGGAATGAGATTCCTTCTAGGAGACCAAGGTTTAAAGATATTCATGTCCGGCTTCGGTCCTGGGAAGGACTCTCAAGTCACACCAGCTCTACTACTCCTTCAGGAGGAAATGCCACCACGCAGACAACCTCCCTTAGTGCCAGCCCCGTGAGTAATCTCAGTAACCCCAGATATCCCAATTACATGTTTCCGAGCCAGGGTATTACACCACAGGGCCAGATTGCTGGTTTCATTGGCCCACCAATACCTCAGAACCAGAGATTCATCCCCATCAATGGATACCCAATACCTCCTGGGTATGCAGCATTTCCAGCTGCCCACTATCAGCCAGCAGGTCCTCCTAGAGTGATTCAGCACTGCCCGCCTCCCAAGAGTCGGTCTCCGAGCAGTGCCAGTGGGTCGACTAGCACTGGTCATGTGACTAGCTTGCCCTCATCGGGATCCAATCAGGAAGCAAATATTCCTTTACTACCACACATGTCTATTCCAAATCATCCTGGTGGAATGGGTATCGCTGTTTTTGGCAACAAATCTCAAAAACCCTACAAAATAGACTCAAAGCAACCCTCTTTGCTAGGAGACTCCAATATTCATGGACATACCGAATCTATGATTTCTGCAGAACTGTAAAAAACACAACTTTTATCAGTGTGGTACACAAGAAACTAGAAAGCCGTAGGAAAGATTTATATTCAATAGTTTTTATTAATGTAAAGTTCTCATTTAGCAGACACTGCAACGAGTATCTTCTGTGAAGTTTAACTTTGTCTTACCAAGCAGGGCAGACACCAACCGGAAAAAACACATCGTGGGATTAATGCCTCATCAGGGTGTATGCCATTGCATTGGGATTGGTACATCTGGCTTCAAGAACTGAATATTGCAAACCAGCAAAGAGGAAAAGATCCTTGTGATTAAGCATCAAACCAAAAAGGAAAGTCAAATGGTGCTTTGTATATTTCACTTTCAGTCACCGTGACTGGTCTCTCCTCGAAATGTATATACCATAGCATTTGTCTACCTGCTGTCTTTTCTTCAGGACAGATGTTCAGGAATTACATTGATTTGATTTAGACTCTATGCATCTTTGTATGGAAGTGGTGTTCAGAATCAATGAGGAAACCTTAGGCCAAATTTGAAATCCCAGATGGAAACGAGCCATAAGACAAATGTAAGTCCCCCTGAAGCCTTCTACACAGTGGGGCTTCTTTAAGAAGGCCTAGAGTGGTTCTTTGTGAATCTCCTCTGTGGATCACAAAGGCCTTTTTCTACATTTTCTTTTCCCACAATGTGTTTACATAAGCCCTTGAAACAACAAAGGGCATCAGACCATAAGAAGACTAGATGTGGATGCTGGAATTGATTGTTGGTTGATAGTGCTAGTTTACTTTGATGCATTAGAAATGAGGCACTACAGGAAACACAGTTGGGAAAATTGCCCCTAGGCCTAAATCAGCATCCAAGGGAGAGGAACAAGGGTTCCCATGGTCATGACCTAACAAGAGCTTCCCTGGACCAATAACACTGAAGAATAGAGGTGTGGCCACAGACCAGCACATCAGTACTTACAACCTGCTGCCTATGGGTTGTCCAGGGCATAGGGATGCTCACCATCACTGGACTCCGGGGAAGCAGGAAAATCTATGACACTAATATCTAGTTAATTTAAAGTTTTTCTCACTTTTTTTTCTGATCTGGGTATGTGCACAGATTTTATTCTAGCACCAAGAATTATGTCAATTTATTCATAGTTTAGTTGGAATCCAAAGACTATGAATTCTATTTTGTAAAATATTACAGTATTTTTTTTAAAAGTAAAAGAAAAAAAAACAGGTACTGAGTTCTCATTTCAAAGATTACCATGAACTGAATTTTTTAAGCTGGTAAATAGAAGCAACATGATCATTTTTGCCTTAGTTAGAGGGAGGTGTCAAATATACATCTCATGCAATTTACCTGCTAGCCATCTTTTGCCAAGTTTAGAACTCATATGGGTTTCGAGTTCTGTATAGAAAGGAATGTTATGTTAGATTTTTCTCATTAAAAAATAACTCCTTTATTCTAAGAACAATGTCTCAAAGTCTCTCTTTTTTTTTTATTTTATAGCTAAAGAGACTTAGAAAGAGTCTTACAGGATATAAAGTAATTCCTGGAAATGATATTTGATGAGGATAATGTAAAAGAATTAGAAGCACATTGATGTTTCCATTTTTAAAAACAAAATTAGGATGAGAAATCAAGGAAATGTTTACCAAAATATAATGTAGTTTTCCCAAACACTGAATCTTCAAACAACAAACATGGACTTATAGGTACTGTGAACTTAAAGAATTGGCTATATCCAGATTTATTCAGAGATAAATTATGACATATTTTAGTGGCATAAATAAGCTGATCATAAGTCAAATTTCTTTAGGTAGAGGAGAATATTTGTATCCTTTTGTTGCTATGCAACTGTTTAATGATGAAGATTCAAACCACAATTTTGTATATCATACGACAATCAATTGTTTTCCAAAAATATTTATTATTTTAAGTAACACAATTTCAGTGAATCTGAGTTTTTCTAGGAGTCCCTTAAAGGGAAATTAGCATTCCATGAGCCAGTAAAATACCTACTCTGGAAAACCATTACTAGGGTTAAAAAATTAATTCAAGTTAGTTTTTTATAAAGAACTATGACATTTATTTTAAACATTTTATAATTACTGAAGTCATTAAGGTAAGCAAACTAAATTTCAAAACCACTTGTAATAATGTGTCTTATGATAGCACTGTGATACTACATAACACAGTCCCTTTTGTATTAAAAATAGTATTCTTTTCACAAACTGAAAAATATCTTATGCTTTGTTGACAATGTTTTTTGTAAGATGACCTTATTTTCAGATCTTTTCTTTTTTTGCACAAAACTATGTTTATGGTTTGTATCACAGAAGTGAAAATATATCTCTGCATTTTTATATCTGATCTGTTTCCTTGTTTCCTTTGTTTATTTGTTTTTAACTCGATATAGATTTTCTTCAAATATATAATGGCAATATTCAGATATCTTGCCCTACCATATCTTTTCTTATTTTCACTGCATGCATTTAATCACTGTATTACTTAATGTTTGATTTGTTATTATGGGCATTTAAAATAGACAAGCATGGAATTGTAATGACAAAAAGGTTATTTTATATTGAGGATATATGCATTTGTATTTCACACACCAGAGATGATATTAAACACTGATTATTTTATGCTGCTGTTTATTAAAAATGTTTACCATAACATAGTATTTCCTGAATATTGCTATCATGGAGGCATTTGGGGATTTTAATAGTATTTCTCCTAATGATTGACATTTCATAGAAAGAGGAATCATAATTCCTATTTAGTACTATTCCACTGAAATGATTTTTTAAGGTAGGCTTTTAAAATAGACTTGGGTGTTCTTTTGCTAGTGACTATAGGTGGATGGGAGAATCCTAATGATTTCATGAACATACACTATTCACCTGTATTATGGCAAGATTTTAATTTTTAAAATCAAGATAATATATTGAATAACTACAACCTAATGTAATGTAAAAAATGGGTTTAAAAGTTGCATCCTAGAGTTTCCATGTGAACTTAGATATCAAAAACCATGTCTTAGAACTCTGAAGAAAGAAAAGCTGTGTACATCTTATGTTCAACTTAGATTCCAACCATATTGATAAAATAAAAGAAATGTGGCCATTTAATTGTCACAGCTTATCTTTATGACCTTATTTGCCCAAAAGAAAGAGTTTCCCATCTGGTGATTAATATACACTGTCAAGAAAAATGAGTATCATTATGAAAGTTCAAAGAACTTGTCCATTTCTGCTATTTAATACAGAAGGGACTACAATAAAACCTTCAGGGCCTTATCCATCTGTTTTAGGTACAGCTCTTGTCACCACCTCAGCGATCAAACTCAATAAAGCAATCACTTCACGTGGCAGTGAGATCCATGTCAGGTTCGGTTTCTCCCTCTACCTTGAATCTCCCAATCTGCCTTTCACTCCCATTTCCTTCTTATGTCTCTCCAGGCTCTTCTCCTCCCACCATCCCCAAGTCCTTCAACTCTGTGATTTGGGCCTTACCCTTAATACCCTCATCACCAAACATCTGCAAACTTGAATCACCACCTCAGATAATGCCTACTACAAACCACTAACACTGATTAAAGAAGAGCTCTATTATCTATGTACCTTCAGAGATGATTACCTATCCCAGTGGTTCTCAAAGTGTGGTCCTCAGACCAGCATACCGTGAAACCTGTTAGAAATGCAGATTCTCAGGCTCCACCTCGAAGCACTGAATCAGAAATTCTAGGGGAGGGACCCAGCAATGTGTGCCTTTGCAAGGTCTCCGATATTACAAAGATTGAGAGTCACAGAACCACCATAATTTAAAGGTATGGGGGAGGTGTTATTATATCATTAGTAATGTGTATAGAAGCATTTAATAACATTTAAACCACTTTAGTCTCCTTAAAATCAAGTTTTATTTAATTACAAATTAAGCACTAAAACCTTTTTGTTTTAACCATTTGACAATTGGTTATATATTTTTGTAGTTGTTCCCTTGGATAGAAAACTAACAGTGCCTAACTTTTGTCAAGAATATATCCCTTGTCTAGTTCACTCAAGACCCACATTCTTGGATAGTCACCAAAATCTTTTTCTTTCATACGAACAAGCTCAAAAGAGTTGGTCTCTTAGTGTACTTTTTTTTTTTTTTTTGTCTCCTTGCACTAATGAGTAACACAACTAAAAGAACTCTTCCTCTTTGTAGCAACTGGACAAAGTTAAGGTCAAGGATAGGCTGGTCTTTCTTGGGAGGAGGAAAGATCCAGCTCCCAGTGAGCATCAAGCAGAAGCAGCTGCAAGGGCTCCCTCATCCCGAGCTTCCTGTGACAACCTGACCCACTCAGCTGGATGCAGTCACCTGTGGCTTGTTCTGCTGTGATCCTTTGCCAGCTGTAGTCCATCATTCCTAACTGGCTGACCATGAGTGCTCCTCGGCTCAGGTTAGGCTCTCCACTGCCTTTAGAGAGCTGAAAGCTGTGAGAACAGCAAGGAGGATCCAAGGAGGTGGTAGAGGTAAAATTCAGACTTCTCTTAATTTATAAAACATTGTAGTTCAAATACTAAAGAGGAAATGCTATATTAGAAGAGCAGGGAACACACATGAGCAAAATTTTTGCCACCAAAATATGACCACACTTGAAGTTTGTCACAATAAATGACAAAAGTATTAGGACACTTACCTCGGAGGAAGGAGGGACTTATAAACCGTCAAAACACTCAAGGTCAGTGTAATCCTCTGGGAAATCAGGCTGCAAAGACTGAAAAACATAGAGACATACAGTGAAAAGGTCTGTGACATTTATGACTAGTTGAATCCTAAGCACCTATGAATTGCTTATTCACACACAAGTACTATAACATTTGTTGACCAGGCCTGACACAATGCTTATCTCTAGCAAAGTAACCAGGTTAGTAAATGTTCTTATTCAGGAACAGATAAATTAGGACAAAGTCCCCATTTTAAAATTAGGTGGGACATTACATTGTCATGCTGAAATAAAGATAATTCATGGAATATTCAGTTTGACGGAAAGTGGTTCCAAATGTCAGTCTTCATGGACCTGTGTTTTTTATTGCAAATTTAAATACACAAAACAATAGAACCACCTCAAAGCTCCCACGTTGAAATTCTGGAACTACCCCTAAGACAACTGAATATGAAAAGCTAATGTTAAACTGATATATGTGAAGGAAGCCTAGACTAATTATACCTTTTAAACAGTTCCCCCTCCACCCCTAACACTCTTAACAGTTACAGTTGTACTTAGATATTATTAAATAGTATCTCTCAATAAGTGGTGGTCCCATGTGAGGAATGAAATGAAAGGAGACCTGATTCTTCTAAAACACTTCAGTGCATGTAAAGTACCCAGGTAGGCATTGCATTCCTCTCTAAAATACTTTCCTACAGGAATTCTGAGCATTATTTTTTAGAACTCTGATTATGGGATTTGGGCACCAACCTACAATAGAAAACCAATCGGGCTCCTTTAAACACCAAGTGGCAAAAATAAACAGCTTTACCAAGTTGTCTACACGATTCCCACCCTGAAAAGGTCCTTGATGCCCAAGCCAAGGTAACTAACAAGGCTAGTTTGCCAGGGACTATCCCAATTATAGAATGCAAGTCCTTTGTCCAAGGTCAGCCTCCAGTCCCTGGCAAACCCAGACACTTGGTCACCCTAGCTAAAGCAAAGAAGGTGAAATAAAAGGCAGCATGTATAGATTCTGAATTCCTCTCTGTTAGGTAGTTACAAATATAGACAGAGATAATGATCACTGGCCCCAGCATCTCAGGTGACTTATGGAGGCAGAATGCATTGTTGTATAATGACAACAATCCTGAACTTTGGGGAAGCCTACAATTTCAACTTTACTAAGGGGAATCAAGCATTTCTTGGAGTCTAGGCTTTTATAAGCTAAAATAAAAATTTTAAATGAGAAATTTCAGGAATTCGAGTCACTGAACTAGGCTGCCCACCTCTTTCTTTTGGTTTGATCTTTGAAGATTAGCATTCAGTATTTTTCATGACATTTATATTGAGGAAGGAATATAGGATTATTAAAAGCAGAGAAACTCAATATGGGAACGCACATCAAAAGGTCTTCAAGACAAAGGAGGGATCATATGATTTGAAACCAGAGTTACTAGAAGCATGTGTGCTGCACTTCATTTTCTAGTTAACAGCATAACATACGTCAAAATATGATTTAAAACACTTCTCACAGCTGAGCTGACATTTGGCGATCCTAGGCTCTTGAGGATGGGGGTTCAAATCCAAACAAGGTTGACACTTTGTACTAGTACATATTCCTGGTAGATGAGGAAAACAGTCTTATAGTTTAAGTAAAATAAAAACATCTGTTCAAATCTCCCTCGCATGGAATCCTTTTCACGTTTTGAATCACTGACTTTAAGAAGAGCCCAGTCCCATTTAATACTCACCCAATTAGGTCAGGCTCACCCAAGACAATCTCCCTTTCATAAAGTTAACTTTGCCATATAACAATCACAGGAGTGAAATCCATCATAGTCACAGTCCTAAAGATTATGCAGGGCATTAAAGTCTTGAAGGTCATCTCAGAATTCTGTCCACCACAAAAAATACAGTGCAACATTTCTCTTTTCAATCCTTTGGGCCTAATTTTAGGGAAGAAGACTGTAAGAAAAAAAAACCCAAGAAGCATACAGTAGGACTTAAATAAATCTACTCTCCACTCGAAGGTACGAAAGTAATAAAAGTTAATATCAAAATGATTATTTAATAGTTGATATTTTTTAAACTACATGCAGAGTACTACAAATATATTTATAAGTTACAGAAGTCAGACCGCTTTTTTAATGAATTTATAATCTGAAAGAGAAAACAATACATATTTAGTTAACAGATGCATATAGGGCCTTTATTATGTGCCAAGCACTACTTTATACAGCAGTGGTCCAGCTTTCTTGGGTTGACATTTTAGTTGAAGGGGACTCAGAAAGTTAACAGGTAGACAGACATACAGCCAAAAGTAAATGCACCAAATATAACATAAACAAACAAACAAAAAACAGTTGCACAAAGAAAATTATTGAGAGTAGCAATACTTCACTAAAGAAGGCTAGATAGCTCACATGGGAGAACATGAGACCTTTGTGAGGCAAGGCGGCCTTGTGGTTAAAAGCATGGACTCTGGAGCTAAATATCTGGCTTTACTGCATTCCAGCTGTGTGACCTAAGGAAAATTATCTAGCATCTCTATGCCTCAGTTTTTCTTACTGTAAAAATTAGGATCATAAGAGTACCTACCTCATAGAGTTGTTTTTGAGGCTGAAATTAATTCCTGCAAAATTTAGAACAGTGTGCCCAGCTTATGGTTAAGTGCAGATATTGACTATCACTCTAGGCAGTGACTGAATGCTTGGCAGCATTTTTGCTTTTAATCCTCACAATAATCCTGAGAGGTAGGTATTATTATTAGCTGCATATCATAGATAAGAAAATTTGGGTCCAGGCTATATAGGCTCCTAAAACATAGCTATGCTGGGTTACGACCCAAAATTCTGAGGCAGGAGATGGGAATCTGATAAATTTTAAGTAGTTTTTTCTGTTCCTGGAGCAATCTCACAGAGTAACTATAGGATTCCATGACATAAGGTATGTGAAAGTATTTTGAATGGGTTCCTGGCCAGGTGTTAGATATTGTTATATTCAGAGAAAGAGAAAAGATCATTGTGGAGAGGGGCTTCAGGTGAAGGCTTCTGTGGCTTACACCCCGGACCCGGGGCTTCCCCCTGACCCTCTACACCAGTTGATGAGCTGAGATAAAGGGTATCGCCTTAACAGTGGATCTCATTGGCCTTTCAATGTAAAACAAATGGATCGCATTGGCCTCTCAAAGTTAGACAATTGGCTGCGGAGGTTTCCAGAGGTCTGCCCCCTATCACCGATTGGGTGAGAGACGCTCCAGCTCCCACCTTCTCTCTACTGTCCCAGAGGCGCCTGTTGCTTGGCAACTGATTTGCGTCCTCCTGGTAAGTGAGCACCCAGTTTCACTAGTGAAGTAGAGACAACAACCCTCTACCGCCACCGTAAGCTTTCTCCTCTTAACACCCCACCCACTTCACACCCAAACAACGCGGAATTGTCTCAGGTACTGGTTCCGTTTGCCTTGAGACAGCTGTGGGCTGGCGTTGCAGTGACCCGCCTCGGTCAAGAACGTGCCCAAGGTTTCTTTCTGAAATTCTTCATTTAGAGGCTTCAGAGGAGAAAAGAAAGCCATTGTTACATGCCAACTTAAAAGACACTTATCTGGGAAGCACACAGCGTTCTGAGTCTCTAGAAAACAAGCAACGCAGGTCAGTTAACTAGAAGTGAGAGAGTGACCAGTAACCTCGCACACCTGCCCAGAGTAAACCCTAGGAGTGTGGGAACAAGTGCCAGACCCTTTGCTGCCTTACCATGAACAGCAGAGCTCACTCCTTGCTGCAAAGAGAATTCCAAGAGTTTAAGGACAACAATTATAATGTGAGTACTGGGGACCTGGAGGGAAGTGTTGGACCCGGAGGGTAGTGTTTCACTGGGGTACGAATTTTTTTTTAAGCAGTATAATCTGCGTTTATTCTTTAAGGCATGATTTAGTTAAGCCATATTACCACGACAGAATTGTTAACAATCTATTTCATTTATAATTATTTATAATTATTAATTATTTATAAATTAATTATATATTTAATTATGTATAATTATAATTGATTATTTAGAATTATTAATTATTTCATCATAATAACAGTTAACAATATTGTGCTGAGTAATTTATGTGTATTTAAGCCCTGATTATCAGGGTCTATCGGGTAGTAAGTGACCACCAGTGGGTACAAGGTCGCTCTCATTAATTACAATACTGTATGTAGTGTTTTTGTTTTACCTACCAGAAACTTAAGCCTCAGAAAAGTTCAATAAATATTTGGCCCCAGGATTCTATCACAGGGTTTTCTGACTCCAAAACCCTCTGCTCTTAAATCTTGTGTTATACTACTTACTGTCCAGCACACTTTTGCCAACTGCTGTCACATATAACATATAAATGCCTTTCCCTTATAATTTTAACACAAGAAGACTTCGCCTCAAATGCCACCGATGAGGTTATCAGTGTTGATGGGTGCCTCATGCTGATTTATCACATGTAGTATGGAGATTTTTAAAAATGGAAGAAATGATAGAAAAGGGAGCACATGAGAAAGAATAGAAAAAATGTCATCCATAGCAGGAGAGTGGAGTATGCCAACTACTAACAGTTGCTTCCGGGGTAGTTCAGTGGCATTATTCTGTTTCCACCCCTGCCATAGAAAATTTGCCTTCACTGGAGATATTAGGAACAATTATTGAGTCCAATAACAAACTTTCCAGAGGTATAAACCAAACATTTGATATTGTTTCTGCTCTACCTGAATTTTGTTGTTCTCCGTCGAAAGATAATTCCATGAAGGGAGAAATGATTCGTAATTATAGATAATGTAGATAATAGCAGTATATTATGTTTATACAGACTAAAACCTAACATACTTAATGACTATGTGGTTACTCAGAAATATCTGTTGAGTATACTCAGGTCTACTCCTCAGCATAAACAATAAGGTTTTCTATGAAATACATTCTCAATTGCAGAGAAAAATGATTTTAAAACAAGCATAATTTTGGAGTTGTATTTTTCTTCATGAAAATTTTCTTACTCCAAGTCTTCCATATAGCATCCATATCATTTTTAAAAGCTCTGAAAAAATGCATGCTTTCCAGTTATTTTCTTTTCTAATTTGAATCTTAAATAGGCTATGGACTTATGCCCTCCACACAGCCCAGTCTTGACCTTCTAGTCCCCCTCGTGATTTCCATACTTATGACTTATTTTAAACTTTTGCCCGTGTTTCCTGGAATCTACCTTAACATCTTTGTAATAAGACAATATATAACACCTCCCCAAATCAACAAATAAATAAATTTATCAGGAAAAAAAATGTAGAGTTTTTGGAAGTGATCATAACCTGATATCTGATTTTCGAAGTTGCAATACATTTTTTTTTCTGCTTTGACTTTTTTTCATTTGAAGGGTATTCTTGCCTTTCCTGTAAGTGAAGATATGATGGAATGGACAGCTGTTATTGAAGGTCTACAGGATACAATTTGGCATGGTATATATTTTCAAAATCAATCTACTTTTTGAAAAGCCTTTATGTCATTATTAATCTGTCTTCTTTATTTGTAAAATTAGGTTGCATTATATAAATTTTATAGAAGTGTGAAAGTATTCACATGTTATTTTTTATTACTTTTGGCCATTCGTAAACATAGATGGAAATTTTAGGTTTCAATTTTTCTTTATGCCAAATCTTAATGTTATTATATTTTTAAGAAACAGGGACAATAAAGGATAACAATTGAAAATGTATTCTAACACTTATCCATGAAATCAGAGAATAGCTATCAAAATTCTGGTTGGCATCAAAATCCCACAATTATCTCTCATTTTTTTCTATGATTTTCCGCAAAATTTCCATAAATTAAATTCTCAAGAAGACTGGACCTCTATAAACTTCAGTGATCATGCATTCTTTCAATCATGGATTAATAAGATAGTTGTTTTTGTTTTTGTTTTTGTTTTTTTGAATGAGGCAGAGAGAACATCATGTAAAGTAGACAATTACAATAAAATATAATATGTGCTATTATGGATTTTAAACAGAGTGCCTAGGAGGCAGTGATTAGTTAACTGTTCCTTGGAGAGTCAGGAATGGCTCTGTAAGGAAGCAGCATTTGAATTGAGTCCTGAAGAATGTATAAGAGTTTGCCAGGTTTAGAAGGAGGGGAAGGAAATTAAGGCAGAGTAGACGGTGTGGCAAAGGCTTATAGACAAGAGAAGGTTCAGCATGTTCTGGAATAGTGAGTTCAGTCAATACAGGATACATAGTGAAGGGGACAGGTGCTTAGGGGGTCAGAGTTAGTGGATGAAAAGAACTGGTAGAAAACAGGCTGATACAATCGTGAGATTAGTATGTGAGGAATCTGTTATACTATCTAGAGTAGTCTCTGTACCCTATGATCCAATTTACTTAAAAACAAAACTCTTTAGATACCTTGGGAGGCTAAACTGTAGGAAGAAACTTCAGTGTTACAGTTAACTGGTACAATATGACACTTTAGTAAAAATATTTGTTTCTATGTCATAGGAATATTCTTCCAACTAACAATAAATTTTACACCGGAGTATAATGTTGTCCCTCCAGTTGTGACATTTAGAACCATTCCTTTTCATCCAAATGGTAAGGACCAAATGAAATTTTTATTATCAGGGACTCTGACCCTATTATCGTTGTTTCTTATGAGTATTTAATAATGTTTATTTTAAACAACTGATATGATTATTAAAGTAAGCATGCTTACTAGGGAAAATATTAAAAAAAGAAAAATTATCACCTCGAATCCTAATTCAGAGAAATACTACTCTCAACATTTAACCAAATTTATTTCCTTTTCTCTGTGTATTTTTCCTACATAGTTGCAGTATTTGATATAAAATTTTGCATCAATTTTTTATTTAAAATTACATAAGCTTGTGGCTGCATTATTAACCATTCTTCAAAAGATCATTTTTAATAACTAAATGTTAAATGTAATGACTCCTATATTCAATAATTTAGTTGGACTAATTTTTTGTTATAAAAATGATAGGCTTACAAATTGACATTTTAGAAAAAGTTGGATTACTACCTTAAGTTATACACAAAGAGAATTTCTGATTGATCAGAAATTTAAAAATTTTAAATCCTAAAAAGGAAAAAGTCTAATAGAACTTTTATGGGTTTGTTGAGGAAGGCCTCTCTAAATATTGTAAAACCTAGAAACCATGGGAAAAGCATGACACATTAAACTACTTTTAAACTTCTCTATAGCTAGTGACATTAGAAGCAGAGACGAAATACATTGACTTTTTCAAAATGAGGGAAAATATTTGCAACACAGAAAACAGAATATCTGTAATATACAGAGTACATGCGAATTAATAAGAAAACAACATAAAGCAATAGAAAAATGGATAAAGACTATAAATAAATACTTGGTAGAGGAAATAAAGCAAAAATAAATATAAAAAGATGTTTAGTCTCACTAGTAAGAAGATAAATGCATATTAAAACAAAAATTGTGACTCATTTTGTTAAATGTTACAATAATAATATATAATTATTTTATTGGAGGTGGGCAAACATGGGTACTCTAACATAATAATTTAAGTGTGACCTTTTGGGGAAGTAATTTGACAGTTTCCAATCAGATATAAAATGCAAATTGCCCTAAATTCCTGTAATACCACGTCTATAAATTATTTCCATAGAAATCATAGCACAAGTGTGCAAGAACATGTTTAATATTTAAATATGTTTGTTTCCAATAACATTTGCAAATAAGGAAAAGGGAAATAACCCCAATATCCATTTATAGAGGAATTTTTAGGTGAAATATCCTGTAGCTCTACATATATTGGTCTTAAACAGAACGAGGAAGATCTACTCTGTGGAAATGCGAGGGGGGAACACGAGGGACTAAGAATACCCCTTCCTGTTGATTTAATCCAGTAATTCCACTCCTAAGTGTTTACTTTAGGCAAATAATGGCAAGCGTACACAACATTTAACCAAATTTATTTCTTTTTCTCTGTATATTTTTCCTACATAATTGTGGTATTAGATATAAAGTTTTGCATCAATTTATTTAAAATTATAGTTTATTTAAAAGCTTATGTAATTTTCTAGGTTTTACTATATTTAGAAAGGCCTTCCTCACCAAGCCCATAAAAGGTTTGTATCATAAATTTAATTTTATTCTTTAAAAATGGGTTTTAATTACAAAAGTAATGATATACTTGGAAAAAATTACCTAAAAGTACATAAAATAAGATCAGGGGCAAAACAAGGATGCCCACTCTCAACACTTTTATTTAGCATAGCATTGGAAGTTCTAGCCAGATCAATTAGGTAAGAAAAAGAAATAAAAGACTTACAAATTGGAAAGGAAGAAGTAAACCTGTCAGATGAAATTTGCAGATGAAATGATATTATATATAGAAAATATTAAAGACTCCCCCAAAAAACTGTTGGAACTAATAAACAAATTCTAAACAAATTCTGTCAAGTTTCAGGATACAAAAATCAATATGCAGAAATCTGTTGTGTCTTTATACATTAATAAAGAGGAGGGGAAAATATGGGAAAGCTCCTGATTGCTGTTCTTTGTCTCCCTCACTCCCAGGAGGAGGAAAGATTTATCTAACTGGGGAGATGTGAGAAAGAACTGAGCATGTGTCGCTCAGCACCTTCTCAACACTTTCTTTCCAACCAGCCTAATCTTAGAATGGGTATGGTCTGTTTCTCCAGGCAGGAAACTTAGGCAGGCCTTCAGTTGCGAGATCAAGTTCAAATCTGGGGGACTATTTTGGAACTCGATTAAAGCAGTGATCAAGTGCATTCTCCATTTTAGTCTTACATACAGTAAATTTGATATTTTTTACTTGCACCTTTCAACACTCTAGTCTATTTCATTATATATGAAACTTGGAGTAAAGAAGTATTGTTTATTAGCTACCAAACTCCAAAAGGTAGCTATGTACAGATCTAAATCTTTAGATACATAAAGCCAAATTGCCTTTCAATGACATTGTACACATCCACCAGGAAGCGTATACTACTTTCCAATTCTGGGCATTAAAATTTTGGAGAACTTTTTTTTTTTTTTTTTTTGCCAATTTAATAGGAATCTTTCTATTGTTTTAATAAGCACTTCGATACTTGTGAAGTAAACATTTTTTCACATCTGTAGATTGTGTGTCTTATTTTATGAATTGTCAGGCTTATTAACAATGTTATCACATTGTCTTAGATGTTGCAAATGTTTTCTTTCATTTGTCATTAATTTTTATATTTTGTTGATGCTATTTTTTTTCTTACACTTAGAATTTTAAAATTTTTATGTAGCTATATTTATAGTCTTGTTCTTTGAGATTTTTACAATTATCTTCAAGCTTAAATGATCTTCACCCGCAAAACAATCAAATAATTTTAACTTTCTTCTAGTTATTCTATAGTTTTATTTTTCATAGTATAGTCCTTTTTTTTTTTTTTTTCAAATACAGATTTAGTTAGTTAACTGTGTTAGGAACAGGCCACACTTCTGTATATCTTTTCAATCTATATATAATAGAAAAAAGCTGAGAGGGAGGTTTTGCCATCTTCAACATATGGCTTCCATTTCTGGATATGAGGCATTTACTTTTTGTCATCATTTTCAACCAATGGGAAGAGGGAAGGAGAAAGAGAAAAAGGACAAAACAACTTCCTTAAGAAAATATGATCCAGAAGTTGCACATTTTACTTCTGCTTATATTCCATTTTTAAAACTTAGTCCAATGGTTACGTCTTGCTAGGGGAGAGGCTGGGAGAAATAGTCTGAGCAACCATATATCATCTAGACAGCATGGGGTTATGAGGATTAAAGACAGGCATAGTTTCTTATTACAGAGAGAAGAAATAAAAGAAAGAAAGAGTAGATACTGGAGGATGATGAGTAGTTGCAACACTATTTATACCATTTTTCGATAATCTTTGCTTTCACCACTGAATCATAATTTCACTTTTAACATACAACAATTTTAATACATACTATGATTTGTTCTAAATTCTCTTATTAGATTGCTCTTTCATGTCTAACCTATGTCCCATTACATTGCTATAATTATTGTGGATTCACAATACAACATAATATATGAAATCAAAGATTCCTTTATTTTCTTTCCAAAATTTACTCAGTTTTTGTCTCTGTATTGAAAAATTCTTCTTTTGGAGTATAAATGTTTTCCTTTTTCATTATAGAAATTATTTACACATTAATAAAAGTATTATTAATAATGATTTTATCATTTTCAAGGATTCACTATATGTCAGGTACTCTATTAAGTACTTTATTTTATTCACTCTTTACAGTAAAGGTGGGTACTTTAATTATATCTCCATTTCACATATTAAAAAAATGAGACTTAGAGAGATAAAGTTAATTGTTAAACATCACATAGAGTCAATGTTCAAATCTGTGTCTGACACCAAAGTCCATGCTTTTAGCACTGTATTAAATGCGCCATATTCATGGCAAATAATTTTTCTACTTTTTCATTTGCTTTCAAATTTTACTTATATTTTGATGTTGATGAGTTTTTAATAATAATTGTATTATATATCACTATTAATATTAATGTATTATTTTAATACAGTAGACAAACATACTGGTCGACCCTGTATAGATTTTTTGGACAGCCCTGACAAGTGGAGCCCATGCTATTCATTGAGCAGCATCTTACTTACCCTCCAGGTAAGAACAGATTAATGTAAATTGCTCTCTTTAATACTTTTAACAATCTCAGTTATTCAAAATATAAGAAATAAGATATCTATTACATATTTAAATGTTTGAAAGATTTGAGTAAGCTTATTTAAATCAATGACACTTCTACATCAAGACTATAAAATGGTACTTTAATTATAAAGACTAATATTTTAAAGCGAAATTATTTGTTAAAGCCCTTTATAACAGAAGAAAACCGTGGATGGCTTCAGTTCTAGAAATATAGTCTTCAGTTTTCTTTCAATTTCTAATTTTATTTTATAACATACTTTTATACCTTTCCTCATTCATAAACCTTTACTTCTTCAGAGAAGTTAATCAAGTGACGACAACTTAAAAATGTTCAGCTTTATCCTGTTTCTGACAGAGCTAGCTGCTTGCTTTCATATTAAACCCAGTGAACAATTAAACCAGAGATTTTCTTCTCCCCTCAGATAGATGCCTATTTCTAGAATGCCCCCTTTCCTTCCTGATCCAAGGCCCTTAGAAGCATGCCTCAACATGGTGTTATTCTTGATCCTCAAGAAGGCCCCTTTCTCATTCAATGCCGAAGTAAATGATGTCAGTGGTACTTGCTTAGACTACTGGTATCTGGCTGAGTTATGTTCTATGTGAATGGGCCTACATATAACATGTAAAGGTAGACTGCTAAGTTTTGATTATCTAGATATTAGGATAATGAAGTCTACTGGATTAATTGAATTTTTTATTAACAGAATTATAATACGAATCCCATTTCTTCCATTTATTATTGTTTAAATAAAATAATAGTATTCTATCTAGTCACCTTAGAATACTGAATAAAATTTTATCTTTTTTAAAGAGTCAATGTTTCATTTACTCATTCTTTCACTTATTCATTCATTTTACAAATATGTATGGAGCATATACTTGTGCCAGGCCATGCTCTAGGAGAGACCTTTAGCAAAAAATTTAAGGAAGTGAGTGAACATGATATGCAGATAATAGGTTGATCTTTTGGATTTTTTTAAACTAAGTCATAGTCCTAACTTTTCCACATAAACTAGGATATACCTTAAGAATAGAAACTGAGTGTTCTCAAAAAATGTAAATGAGTAAGGGCAAACCAGAATGAAATGGTGAAAATTTTGAGTTGCAAGATAATTTAATAAAAGGTAAATTTGGGGTTCTACGATTAGATTGCTTGGCTCATATCCTCAGTCTACCTTTCAACACCTCTGTACCATTGGACAAGTTTCTTCACATTTCAATGCCTCAATTTCTTCACCAGTAAAATGGAGCTGTCGGTAGCTACTTCATTTGACTTGTAAGGATTAAATACATTAATACATATAAAATACTTAGAACCATGTGTGGTCCAAGAAAATAACTCAATAAAGCTAGTTAATATGACACTAGTTGTTATTTTTAAGTCGTAATGTAAAGTGGCAACAGTGTTGTCATGGAAATATATCATGGAAAGCCAGTAGATGACAAAGTTATTTGTCTTTTTATTTTTCAAACAGATTTGTAAAACAAAGATGCCTGCATTACAAAAGATTTTTAAGACAGTATAAAAGAAAAGAAAATACCAGTAATCATAAAGAAAAACCCAAATCCGACTGTTATTAGCATTTCCTTCTTATCTTTTCTCCTATTTTTCTGTTTAAAATCTTTCAGTTCCACATTCACTGCAGAGTAAAGCCTAGTTCTGTTGTCTGACAAATGATTTATTTCTCACACCTGGGCTCTAACATACCATGCAATTCCACTCCTATAATATCTTCATGCTTTTCTTCACTCAGAGTGCTAAGTTCACTTCCGGTTTAAAAGCATTTCTAGAGTTCTAAACTCTAAAGTTACAAACCCAAGCAAGTCTTGGACCTTTTCTCTCTGTCTGTCCAGCAAACAGCTGCTTGCATTTTAAGAGGCAGGTCAATTGAGTCTTCCTCTGGAATGCCTTTCTTGATTTTCTTTCTTAGGTGGAACTGATGGCTTTTGTTTTTGAGGGACTTTCTTTGCCACTCACCCAGAGAGCAGTATTCTAAGCAAATTTCTGACAGACCTCTGTAATACTGGAATGCATATACTGTTTTCTTATCAATCTTATCCTACTAGACTACAACTTCCTCAAGGTCAGGGAACAAGTCTGATTAGTCTTTGATTCCCCGATAGCTACCCAGTACAATGTTGACATTTGGTAGGAGCTCAGTAGCATGAATGGGAGAAAGAACCTGAATTTTTGCATTATTGCAATTATGGTACATATGTATAAATTACATAGCTCATTTCTTTTTCACTTAACTTTTTATCTCAAGTAAAATATTAACCTTCTCGCTAAGGTTAATATTTTAATGGCTATTGAATAGTCCTTTCAAGGTCAGTAAGTCTCATTAGAACTTTCAAGGTCAGTAAGTCTCATTAGAACTTTCTGCACTTATGGACATGTCCACTATCTTCCTTGTCCAATGTAGTCTCTAGTCACATGTGGTTACTTGAAATGTGGCTAGTGTAACTGAGGAACCAAATTTTTTGTTTTATTTAATTTTAAGTAATTTAAATTTAAATTGTCACACGTAGCTAGAGCCTACTGTAGTGGACAGTATAGACCATAATTTCTTACTCCTTCCCTTTGAATAACAGATGAGACATATTTGTAATTATCACATTGTTATTCAAGGGAGTGATACTCGAAATAGTGTTTAAAATATTTTTATGTCTTTTTATATTAATCATCTCCACATTTTTTTACAATGTTAATTTTTTTAACACTTCCATATGTAATGCAAAAGTAAACAGCAATACCCATTTGTAGAATGAATTTCAAATTCATGGGCTTTAACTAATTGGATATTATAAAATATGCCTACTGGTGCGGTTGTTTACTGATGCTTCAGATTTTTGTGCTTATCCTCTGCAGAGCTTCCTGTGTTATTTTATACTATCACATGGCTAAGTTAAAAGTTGGATTTTTATGTTTTACTATTGTAGCAGGCCATCTGATTTATATGTTTTAATATACTCCTTATAGTCCAGTTCTTAAAAATCATTAAGTATGCTTAGTATCTTGTATACACATTATATGCAAAGGTCTTAGGTGCAGTGTCAATGTAAAGACTATTGAATAAACTTTACCAGATGTGCCTTTCTGAGTATGATTATCTTTCTGGCCAGAGACTAAAAGCTTGTTCTTGAAGATAAGTTTCATCTGCTTCCCACTCACTTTAAAAGGTGTAGTGCAATCCAAACTGATTTTTTTTTAAGGCAATTATAATATCCCTGTAAATGTAGCTCAAATGTATTTTTCAAATAGGAAAACTAAAATAGCAGAAAATTCTCGTTGCTTTTGAAATATTAGATGTTAGATTATTACTTTTATTAGTGAAAGATTGCCATCATCTCCAGGACTCTTACGTCACAATTATCCACTTTAACCCACATCTACATTTTGGTATTCTATTAGTTATTATTTTGATTATATTTTATTTTATAGTCTGCATGTTCTAATATTGAAAATACTGAATTATTAAATAAATATTTGCAGATTGGGCTAATATTAACTTTGAGATGCCAGATAAACAAAGTCGTGGTCTAGCTGAACTATTAAGTTATAATTACTGCTAGTCCCCTACTTTGTTCAGATGCACATACATTATGGTGGACAGACGTAAAGATATCCTCCACCACTTTCATCCTCTGATTATTCAATCAAACACTAGTCTAGGTAATGGTGTGAAAAGACTTTGTAATGAAATTACAGTTACTAATCAGCTGACATTAAAATTAGAGAGTTATCCTAAATTACGCAGCAGGGGTGGGGGAACAAAATAATCACAGGAGCCTTTAACAGTAGAGGAGCAAGGCAGAAGAGTCACTCAGAGATACAGTGGAAGAAGGAAAAGGAATCTGGCAGGAGGGGACACTAGAAAGATTCCAAGAATGAGAAGGATTTTTTACAATTTTACTCCCCCTGTGATATAGAGGTTCAAGTGTGAGGACCTGCAAAAGACCTCTTGGAGCTGAGGGTGGCCCCCAGCTAACAGTCAGCAAAGAAATAGGGACCTTGGCCCTATTTATCCAAAGGACTGAATGTAGCTAACAACCTGAAAGAGCTTGGAAGCGGATTCTTCTGGAAACTCTGAGAAGAGTCCAGTCAGCCAATACCTTGATTTCAGTCTCATTATATCTGGAAAAGAGAGCACAGCCCAATCACCCTAGATTTTTCACCTGCAGAAATGTGAGATAATAAACATGTGTTTTTTAAGCACTAAATTTGTGGTGATTTGTTACGGATGCAGTAGAGAACTACTACAGATAACAAATTAATCATCAGATGATCTGAAGAGATATTGAAGTGTATACAAGCCTTAATATATGTGTTTGTTTTACCTGTAATCTAAATATGATCTCATGTTAAGGTGCAATTTTAGTTTTTAATGGAAATGTTTTAATATTTCCTAATATTTAGTTTCCTTTACACATATATTCAATTTAAATTTATGTGACAGCATGGAATAAGTTATAGGAAGGAACTTATAACTCTCCTTGATCATATTTGACTAATAAATATACAGTATAAAACCAAGATAAATTCAGAGTTTCTTAAGAGTAGGAACCATGTCTCATTTGTCTTTGTATATCTCTCCAAGTAAATATAATGTAGGTATTTAGTAAATGCTTCTTGAGTATTGTTTTATGTATTGGTTTGTCTTTGTACTCTAAGAAAAAATTTACTGAAAATGAAAACCACGTTCTATATTTTTCCTGTAGGTTATGCTTTCTAATCCAGTGCTAAAAAATCCAGTGAATTTGGAAGCAGCCCAGATACTGATTAAAGATGAATCTATGTATAGACTTATAGTTCTAAGACTTTTCCACAAGCCATTACAATGTAAGAACTGCCTACTTGTTATTTGACAATTATTAATTATACATTTATAGAAAATAAATGATCTAGGAAATAACTGTTGTAAGGGAATATTTTCTGTATCCATTTCCAATAATGAAGTACTAAACTCTCTCCTACTGCACCTTTTTTTCAAACCAATCAGTGTGATCCTTTTAAAAATATTATCAAAGATCATAAGCTTAGTATCTTTAAATGTTATGGTCATATGGATGGACGGTGCTCATTGAAATGAGTCTATCCATTGTAAAGATATGACATCTAATTGTAACTCTTTGATTGATAATGGATGTTTTCCAGATCTTACTTGCAGTACCTCAGAGCTTACTAATATGGGACTCCTTTCCTCTTTATTAGCAAAATGTTCAGCATTTTCTTTTCCGGAGAGTTCTCCCCTTGCCCCCGTACTCCTTCCGAGTCCATGTGGAAATGGCCCCTGAGACTCTTCAGTCTTTTTGCTCTATTGACCAATGTTTTTCTGATACTGTTGGTTTGTTCACTCTCATCCTGCCAGCAACATTTTCAGGACTCTTAACTCTGTCACCGCCATTGCTCCTATGTGCTCTCTGTAGTTAGCAAAGCAATGCTCTTGGCTCCTTTGCCACAAGCGAGGGTTGGGCCCCTAGTGACATAGTTCTTTCCTTTAAATCCTGTTCCTCCTCTTCCAGAAGTACACAACAGCCTGGCATAGCAGCTGGTATCATTACCTCTTCAATCAGCAGGCTTTGCTATTCAAACTCAATTTGCCAAACTGATCTCTCATGTGCTTTATCTCTCAGGTGTCCATTGTCTCTTTCTAGAAACTATAAGTCCATTAGCTAGGTCTGTATAATTACAACAATGTTCAGGTACTCCTCTACAGAGCTTCAGGGTTTGATACAAATCTTTTTCAGTAACTTTGGACATGTCATATTGCTGACAGTTTCGAGGCTGGTTTGTGCACCAAGGAATCATATTGCTTCACTCTGACCATGTTTCTGACCTACCAGAATACTGTAGCATTCGCTGCTGTTTCCTCTGCACTCCATAGTTATTTTTGGAATGAATGAATGAATGATACGTATCACTTACCTTTTGTTGAGCCCTACAGTGCTGTCATTGTAAAGAAAGATTCTATAACAAAGCTCTGTGCTTATTTTGGTAAGTGGAAATTTTAAAACTGGTCTTAAAGAATTTTCTGCAATAAATGATTCTATGTAGTAGAGTTTGTTTTTGCCTTGCAAAGAGAAAGGATGAGAAGAAACCTGAAGAAAAATCACCCTTTCCTTTGTCCTCCTGTCAGGTAGATGCCATCCTTCATTCCTTTCAGTTCTCCAATTTTGCCATCAAACCACACGTAAAGGCCACCCCAATTGCAAAATCACTTAGCCAGTGAGGAACAAAGGAATAATACTTTGGCAGGTTTTTGCTACATTCTTTAGTTATGTTGGTGAAATATGTGGAAATTCAAGACAGTAAGTAGTTATTAACTTGCTTGCCTTCTCAGCTGGACTGGGAGTGCTAGCCTAGGGTACCATGATTTTCTGGAGCTTCGTATGGAAAGAGTGCTGTGATACAGCAGAGACAGCTGCTATAGGTGAGAAAGTGAAGACATGCAAAACCTTGTCCTCTCTGAATTAGATGGTAGAATAGTACTATGTGGATTTCTGTGAAAAACTGCATCCAATGAGAATTAATGACCTGTAACAACAACTTGAAAAAAGGTCTCTACTAGAATGCTGCAAGAATCATTGCTCATGTACATTTAATATATAAAGATATCTAGAAAATGCATAGAAATAATTATCATCACAATTTTAGATAACACATAACTAAAACAGATAGTCAATTGCATAAATGAGAAACTCAAGAAGTAGCTATAATTGTGTCATCTCTGTAGGCTAGAACTATACCCTCAGTACCTAGTGTAGTATCTGGTTGCTAGTATTAAGTACAATTTTGCAGAACGAATCAATAAAAAATACATATAAACTTAGATACTGATTTTACTTCATAGTTTACTAAGTGCTTTCATGTAATGTTTTACTCATCTGAGCCTCAGCCTCTTCCTCAGTGAGGAAGCCAAGGATCAATGATGAAGCCCAAGGTCACAAAGGACAAGCTGCAGAGCCCGGGCTCCAACATGGGCATTTCCACTTCCCCTGTGCCTCCAAGTTTAATGGGATGAGCATAAAACCATTCATTTGGGATGAAAGAATTAAAATGTCCAAACAGCATGGAAGAGACCTAACTCAGTAACAGTACTGTCTTCTATGAAAAAATTCTTGGGGAGCTATTTGATCACAAGTTTAATATGAACAGTAATAGAAAGTGCCTGTGTTAGATGATAATTTTACCATATTCTGGTTTGGTGGGCCCTCATCTGGAATACCAGCATGTTCAATTTGTAGCCTCACATTTTCCATGACGGAAGAAACTGGATATGTTTAGCTAGTGGGAAAAAGAAAAAAAAGATAAAAGGCAGTTGTAAAAGCTGTTTGCAAATATTTGAGGGGATGTCCCATCGAAAAGGGAAATATCTTCTCCATTGCTCCAGAAAATTAAAGTTAGACTGATGCGGAAGCTATGAGTCAGGCCTGCTAGGTTATAGCAACTGAAGTCCAGAATACACAGGCTTGGCCCTGACTTCTGCCAGAACAGACCTTCAGTAAATTGGGAACTTTTCCCTCATAATCAGTGGTCTGGAATTAATTTTGTTATCCTAAACCTAAGCCTGGTATTTGGTACGCAGACATGCAAATGCCTCTCATTCCCTAAACTTTCTCTAACATGTTTGCCTCGCATGAATAGCTAGGTCTTGGCCTTGGCATATTGACAGGAATGCACCAAGCTCTGAGTCATATCCAATTGGTGGAGGTCCCGATGGCCTTCCCATATCCTGAGAGCCCCTTCTGGGACGCAGACCTTGGAGTAAGGATGCTCACATAAAACACACCAGACGACTTGGGACAGTCCTGGTGTAATTATTTCTAGTATCCCCTTTCACTCCGTCTTCCAGTTTGGACAATGAATTATATAGTCAGTTGGGTGCCTAACTGATCTCTCCTAGAAGTAAATGCCACCATAGTTGCAGCATCCTCAATGGTAACGTTCATCCAGGTCCCAGCCGGCCAAACATGAGGAAGGATATTCTAACAATTCAAGGTGCTTAAGTATGTACAAAGCCACGTTGGCAGGTAGTAAAACTGCCTGTCACTAGTGTTCATAATAGAAATACTCAGAACATTTTATAAGTCGTGTTCATTTGGGAAAGTTTAATGGCTATTTTTCAGGGATGTTGTCAAAGTGCTTCTTGCTCGGTGTCAGGAGTTGGACAAGGGGATTTTTCAAGTGCCTTCCAACTTCTACTTTAGTTCATTTATAAAATTTGGCAAAGGGAAGGGAAAGGTCTAGAAGGTAGCCAAGCCTGAGGTAACCATTTTTCTCTTAGCCAGGTATATTCCCATAGCTTTTTTTAAATAAAGGAGGATCACACTAATAAGTTTCAGATACTTGTCTAAATAAACTATAGTATAGTAACTGACAGATATTAGAGTTGTAGTTCAAGAATAGAGGATAACTACAGAAACATTAAGGAGATTATAATACTAATTTATATTACATACTCCTTAAAAACCTGATAGCTGTACAAATACATCCCATTCTTCTTGAGGTTAGGAAGATGTGACAAGGATTTGATTCCTCTTTGATTCAAGCTCCCAGTCTGTTCACTGTTGTTGTTGTTTTTAATATTCATAACAATAGAACAATTTTAAAGAAAATTATCTCTGCAATTGAAACAGCTAATGTCTCATAGGAGTTCAGGTTTTGGTCCTTTTTCTTTTTAGAGGGAGTAATTTTTGTTGTTGTTGTTAGATATTGGAGTACTCCTTCCTCTAGGGGAAGAAATACTTTCTGCATGTCAGAAGAAAAAGAAATTTAGTCCAATAGCATAGCTAACTCATTGAAGAACACACAAGCTTTAGCATTATAATTCAGACCTTATTTTGTTGTTGATGATTACAGTATTGTTACAGATATACTGCTGTTTACAGAGATCAGAAAATCTTCTTTTTAAAAAATGAATTTATCAGGATTGTGTGTGTGATCTATTTGTTGGAGTTTTTCCTTTTTGTATTTCATTGCACCAGATAGTCCAATAATGTTTTAGCAAAGTATCTAAATTGATTGTTTTAACTAAAAACATTAAGTATTTATTTCTTGACAAAGAAATATATATTCATAGTTTTAAAGGACAAATAACACAAAGCAGTTTTTAATGAAAAATAGCAGACCTTGGAAGCCCACACTTTTCATGGCTGGGTGCAGTACCCACCCCCAAAAGGTACCAACACCTTTCAATGCCTTTAGTTGTTTCTCTGGAATTTACCACCATATTTCTAAGTTTATTCTATTCTAATATTTTGGGGGTTTTCAGTTTTCAATACTACTTATAGGCTTTATAATGCTATTTCCACCCATACTTTCTCTCCCTTATTCTCCTAATATATTTTGGTTACATTAATATGACTTAGTAAATATTTGTCCCAGATGAGCCATGAATTATTGCTTTTATTTTTTTGTGCAATTGGCCCAATTTTTCATTCCCTTGTTTGTTTTTATATATCACCTATTTTTCCCCTAGACTTCTGACAAAGCTGTAAAACAACTCCCAGGCACTCTATTGCCTTTTCCCCTTGGAGACTTCTTTCCTGTGGCACTCCATCCTCCTGTTCTAAACTGGTAGTTCTCTCATAGGGATTCTGGGTTGGCCTATTTGTCTACTTCTTGGATTGATGCCCCTGCTTGATTCCTTATTTTCCTCTTGATGGGCCTGCTCCTTCATTTCGTTGGAGCACATCTTCTAGGAGCTTCCTAGTCCATGAGACCTAAATCTTTTCTGATGTTGCGTGCCTAAAATGTATGTATTCCCCTCTCACATGATCACAATCTGGTCGCATTTTAGTTTGGAGATAATTTTCATTCAGAATTCTAGAGACCTTATTGCCTTCTTGTTTCTAGTGTTAAATCATGAGAAGCCCGATTTCATTCAGATGTCCAGTTCTTCACATGTGATATATTTCTTTCTGGAAGCTTTAAAAAATCTTCTCTTTATTCCCAGTGATCTGAAATTTCTTGATAATTATTCTTGGTGTAGTTTTTTTGTTTTTATTTTCCTTCTCATTCATCATGTAGGGCATTTGATAAGCTGTTTAAATCTTATTTTAAAAAACTCTAATCCTTTAGTTCTAGAAATTTTTCTTATGAGATTTCTTTTATAATTACTCCCCTTCATTTTCTCTGTTTTCTCTTTTAAATATCCAAATATTTAGATGTGGGATCTACTGGTCTGATCCTCTAATTTCTAAAAATCTGTTTCTTCCTATTATCTACCTCTGTTTTGTTACTGTTGTTGTTGTTCTATATTCTAGAAGATTTCCAGAAACTTATGTTTCCATTTTCTTTTTTCCTCCCTGTTTATTTGTTTTGGTGGTTATCTTTCACGATACTGACTTTACTCAAATGTCTAGTAGTCTTTGACTGCTCATATGTGGGACATACAATGAATAGAAATCAATCATTAAAAAGACCAGAAATATTTGAATACAGACTGTAATTATTGACAGTTTTATTTCATTATAGCATTATTCAGTTAGAACCTGGGCATACCATTAGTTAGGCTTGCTTATTTCTCCTGAGATAAATGCTCAAATTTTGTATCTAGAGAAAGGTGTTAGCTGCTTATTATACATTGGGAGCTGGACAAGGGAAGAGAGTAGGAACCTTTTCTATTCAATGTAACCTACTGATTTATTCCCTGTTTGCAGGCCCTTACATATTCTTGTTCTGCCTAGTGTCCTCTAATCCTCAGTTTCTCAGAGATTAAACTTCTTTCCTTCTGACTGGGCAATGGTGGTCGTCAGTTTGCATAAGATGAAGGTATAAGTCTTGAGCAACTGTGCTATCTCTCTCACCTTTCAGAGGTAGCTGGTACTTACAATTCCTGAATTGTTTCTCAAGTTCAGAAAAATAAATCTATTTGCTTTTTTATTGACCTCCCCTCATCATGTAGTTAGGTTTCAAATTCCTATGGCCTGCTACGACAGTTGCCACTTGACATCTGATTCCCATCTTGAAATTTTTTCTTGTCATCTTTCTTTTATTCTCCTTAAGGTTTTATACTTATTTTTATTTCTTTATCACTATTTTATTGAGGCTTCGGAAAGAGTGTACATAAAGCCATGTATTCAATCTTTCATTTAAACCAGAATACCAGAATCCTTTTTTTTTTTTTTTTATAGTGGAAAATGAAAGCTCTGAGTCATCTAAAGACACAGATAAAAGTATCAGGTAAGTTTTTCTTTATACAATTCTATGCCAATTTATTTAACAAAGAGACTATTGATTTAAAATGTTTATATTTTTCTCATAACTGAATTTTATTTTTTTAACTTAGAAAAGGAAGTATAGATATCTTTTTCTGTTACAATACCTTTTAAAAATGTTTTCAGGAAGAATGTAGAAAATTATTAAATTCTTTCTAGACTATTGAATTAATACTGAATGTAACTATATGAACTTTTAATTTTTTATTGTTGAAAAATAAAAGTCTGTTGTCAATATAATGAGAACAAACTGTTTTAAACTGCAAGAATTCAAGCAATTTCAGAAAAGATAAGGTTGTAGAGGAAAATGGTGAGTGGTAAGGCTGAAGCCATTGGATCTTTTGAGAGACAACCTGACAATATGACATGAATTCAGCCTTGAACACATGGACAATGTCTAAGTCAATATTTTCATCTATAGTTCTGCAGCATTAATTTCTTGAGCATTTCCATTAGCCTTAATTTGACAGTCAATCTGCTGTAGAAAACAGTCAATTAACTAGTGTGGACATAATGCTTGCTTCAGCTCAAGTTTCTTTGACTGGCCCTGAAGGAGGAGTAAAATGAGGTAACTTAAGTGGCTTCTGTTTGTAAAAGTGTTGGAAAATTTCAGGAAGGTGAGCATCATCTAGCGAGTAGTATGCTAAGTTGGGATTCAGTAGAGGATATTGCTGCCCCTTCAACTTATTGATGTGGAGAGAAGCAACTGACCATCCTGGCACAAAATAGACCCTCAATAAATAGTTGTTGAATGCAAAAACACCATTTTATCACCTGTAAAACATGAATGTCCCTAGAATATCACAAAGTCTTTCCTATTTGTGGTATAATTATTTACAGTACATAAAATACAGTGCCAGAATTTACTAATAAGGCAGTAAGAGCAGACTAGAACCTCTCCGATTCTAACTTCAGCAGGTACTCCAAACCAAACCAAGGATAAATGAAGTGAGAGTTAGGTCTGATTTGTGGTATTCACCTAGTGCTAGCCTAAAATCTCTAGAGAAATCTCTAGAACTTGAAGCAATGTAGTCTAGATTTCAATGATACTCTGGTATATACCAGGCCGCAATTTATTATGTGGCTGTGACCTCTAACATTTTCCCCTGGAATATTTGTTATGGGATAAATAAAGCTCAGTTATGTCTAGCTTTTAGTTTTTACATAGAGCATTGACAGTGAGGTCTTACAGAAATTATTCAAAGAAAGATATTGCTCTTTATATTGTCAGACTAGCACCATTTGCTAGAACTTTACTTCATGAGCTGGAAGGGCAGATATGGTTATAGAAGTGGATTCCAGAGCCATAGCCAAGCGATTGAAACCTGCTTCCAAAAGATATAACAAAACTTAGGCAAAGTCCAGTCAACTGAGCAGAAAGAATATAGTCGGGAATTTAGCTGATGTTCAATAATTGAAAGTGATTTCAGCTTGTGCTTATCATCTGGGAGGTTTGCCCTTGATAAGATATGGGCAGCCTCTGGGAGAGCATCTACTTATTCATTTGTTTAAATGCGTTCACTGAGCATATGCTCTGCGCCAGGGACTGTGTTCTAGTGTTGGGGATACACATCTGAATAATACGCGATCTCCGATGTTACTAGATTTATTCTCTAAAATTGGAAACTCTCTTCAAAGCACGTGCTTGACTGTCGGTCCCACAGGACAACACAGGGAACATCTGCTACCAGGGGATGCAGTTGGACAACTACAGGGCAAATAGCAGGATCATGGCTAAGGGGGAAATGTTAAAGTCATATAGAATCCTATTTAAAGTGAGTCATATTGAGTAGAAATTGCTTCCCTTGTAGCTTTTATTTTTCGTAGGCCTCCTTTAGAGGCCTTCACTTTTTTTTACCAAGTTTTCTATCTCTGGTACCACCTCCGTTAAATGCAATCCACCATTACACTGGGCCATGTCTGTCAATTATTGTATTACATTAATATCTAGAATATAATAAGTGCTATTATGGAGATAAGATCAAGATGCTGGGGGAGCATAGAGGAAGAAATATGTTAGTAAAGCTTGGAGGTGGGGTAGTGCATATAAAGGCCAGCTTCCAGGAGGAGGCAATCCCTGAGTTGATTTCTAAAGGTAGGATAGGAATGCACCTATAGGTAAGAGGAGAAGGGCATTTCAGGCAGAGGGAATAACTCATTCAAAAGCATGGAGATTTTAAGAGGGCAGATTTTCCACAGCCTGACGCAAAGGAAGTATCTTGACATCCAGAATGAAAAGTGAAAATGAACCACATGGGTCGCAATCACACAAGAGAATATATAGATGTCAAATTATAATGTACACCTGAAAATTATATAATTGTATTAACCAATGTTACCCCAATAAACTTAAAAAAAGAAAAGAAAAGAAAATGAATCACAAATGCCAGAGGCAATCAAAATGTTTCAGGAGCTGAGATGCAAAACCAAAGAGATAAAGGCGAGGGGATTGGTTGCTAGATAATCAGAAGAAAGGAGAATGAGACATAGAAGGTCGAAATGCTAAATATTCATGTGTGTGGGGTGGGGGTAGGGGGTGGCTAAATCATTTAAAGGGGCAGGCAGAAGATAAAACTTGGGGGATCTAGACAGAAGAGAGCATAACATTTGCATTCCATATTAAAAGTCCTAAAAGAAGTGCACGGCTTTGACACAGAAATTCCACTGCTAGAAATTTATCTTTAAGGATATGATCAAACAAGTGCATAAAGTTAGATTATAAGAATGTTGATCATAGACTTGCTTAAAATGAAAAATTGAAAACAGAAAGTTTCACAAAATGAATTGATTAAACACATTTTAGGTTAGCTGCGTAATGTCCAAAATGTATGTAAGTGTATATTGTGGACATGATTCTGCAGACTTATTAACATTAAAAGTAGGTGAAAAGAGTGGGTTATAAAATAATATATATGGTATTCTCTCTCTCTCTCTCACTCTCTCTTTCACGCACTCGCGCACACACACACACACACTCAGAAGCAGTCTATCATTGCAAGCAAAAGAATCCCATTTCCTTCATTTATTGGGAGCTATGACACTAAGGCAAGTTACTTAACTTCTCTATCTCAATTTCTTTGTAAGTCAAATGATAATAATCAATCTTATAGGATTGCTGTGAAAATTAAATGATTTAGTGCATGTAAAACACTTATAACAGTACCTGATTATTTAAGTGTTAGCAATTATTTGCCGTTACTGGGCTTCAGGTGTCAAATGGTAATCTTAACATATACTATTTCTTGCCTTCCTGCACCAAATCCTAGAATTATCTTTTTAATGTTAAAAAATAAAAACAATGAATACATAGTTATACTCCAGAACAATGACCCTCTCTGTGTATCTTCGTATGTTAATAACAGTAAAAGGTTCCTAAGAGACTAAAATCTTTTGGAAGAGCACATTGGAGAAGGAAACTTCAGGTCAAGGCTCTGTCCCAGGACTTAAGAAGATCTATGGTACTGCGCCTGCAAGTGTTAGAAGTTCAGAATTAGGAGACCTGGAACAACTGACAACGTGATTAATTGGGATATAGCAGCAAGAGCACTGACCTCGTCCATCCCCCCAGATGAGGAATAGCCAGTAGAAATGATAGGATCTGTCTGAGACGGAAGCAATGAGTGTGTGAGCTTGGCCAAGAAGGAATACCTCAAAATAGTGACACCAATATGTTGACAGTGGCTATTTCTCACTCAGGTGGTCAGAACTAGGCTTGATGTTTGTTACTGAGTCAGAAGAAGAAAGGAAAGCCCTGTTCTGGGAAGGAAACTTCAGCCCTAGTGCTTTGTCTGGGGCAGTGTATCCCTCATCTGACAGGCAACCAGTTGACAACATGGAGATCCAGCACCGATGACAGGACTACAAAACTTTAGGTCTGGGAAGATAGCTATAACTTTACCCAGAAGTGACTGAAGAACTATGGTGAGATAAACTTGTAGATAGCATTATCTTGAAAACTCAAAGTTTGTGAAATTGAAAGAAAAAACGGAATGAAAAATTGGGAGAGAGTGATGACTTACAGGACTGCTGAGATTCTAAGCAGAGGGAATAACTAGTGTGCAGACGGTAAATTGCTTATGAACATGGTGTGTTAGAGGATCTGAAAAGAAACTGCTGCGTAACTGGAACACAGCAAGGGGAAAGAGCAGAGGTCAGAGAAGTAGGCAGGGCCAGATCACTTAGGTAAGAAATTTGGATTTTATTAACCTTGCAGCAGAAATTGAGACATGTTTGGATAGCTTTTAAGAAAGAGAAAGACGCAATCAGATTGACATCTTAAAAGAACTGTATTAACTGCCATGGGGGGAATGGATTGAAAGAATCTAAAGTAGAAGCAAGGAGAAAAAGTGTTAGGTTATTTCAGTAGACCAGGAGAGAGATGAAGGTGATTTGGCTTAGAGTTGAGGGCATAGATGTGGAGAGGGAGAAAAGTGGACAATGTGGGTGGATTTAAGGCTTGTTTTGATTATAGGTAGGGTTTGAGAACAAGTGAAATCAAGGATTATCACTAGATTTTGGTTTGAACTGGGTGGGTACTGCTGTCATTTACTGAAATTGAGGAGACTGGGAGAGCACACACATCACTTCGTAAAACTAACCACCCCATTTGTTGGCAAAGATGCAAGTCACCTGAGCCCTCCCACATCACTATACACATCGTTGCACCATTTGATGTGCTCGCAGCCAGTTTGGAACACAGTTTGGTAGTTTTCATGATGTCAGCATTTACCTACCCTGCATTCCAGCAATTCCCCTCCTAAGTATTTACCTAAGAGAATTGAAAATATATGTTACAAAAAGGCTTGTACACAAATATCTGTAGGAACCTACTCATAATATCCCAAACTGCAAACAACTAAAATGTCCATTAACAGTTGAATGTATAAATAAATTGTGTTATGTTCATAAATCGAATACTCCCAGCAAAAGAAATGAAAGAACTGTTGAAACATGCAGCCGCATAGAATAGAAATGCAGACATGTTGAGTGTGTGTGTGTGGGGGGCGGGGAATCTAAGTAATCAAAGGAGTACACACCATATGATTTAATTTACATGACATTCTAAGACAGGCAAACAAATCTATAGTGATAGAAATCAGGTCAGTGATTCCCCAAAGTGTCAAGGGATATTGACAGGGAGGGGGCAGTAGGCAACTTTCTGGAGTAATGAAAATAGTCTATATCTTGTTTGGGCTTATGGCTATACAGATGTAGTCTTTTGTCAAAACTCATCAATCTGTACACTTAAAACCTGTGCATTTTATTGAATGAAAATTATACTTTAAGTTAATTTATAAAATGTAGCCAAATATTTTATAACTCTTATAAATCTAAAGTTATTTCAAAATTTAAAAAAAAAAATTGAAAAAAGGTATTAAAACTTTTTTCAGCAAATAAATAAAATGGATATACTCCCAAACTTCCAAACTCTGATTCTAAAATCTGAGATTATTATTACAAGAAAGAAAAATGATACGCCAATATGTCTCATAAACACAGATGTATAAACCCAATCAAAATATTAGCAATTGTATCCACCGATACATACAAAGGGATAATCCATCATGACTAAGTGGACTTGATTTCAAGAAAGCTAGGTTGGTGTAAAATTTGAAAATCAACCAGTGTGATTCACCAAGTTAACCAAATAAAGGGAAAAAACATAAAATTATCTCAATGAATCCTGAAAACATATTTGCTAAAATTAAACACCCATTCATGATAACAAGTCTCAGCAAACTAGGAATGGAAAAGAATTTCCTTATTCCAATGAAAGAAATCTATAAACATCCAACAGACTACCTCATACTAAATGTGAAATTTGAATGCTTTTTTTCCTGTGTTTAGGAACAAGGCAAGTATGTCTGTTATTACCATGTCTATTTAACATTGTATGGGAGGTCCTAACCAGTGCAATGAGGCAAGGAAAAAAAAATAAAAGTTATAAAGTTTGGAAAGAATGAAGCAAAGCATCTTTATTCATGGACAACAGGATTATTTACATAGTAAAATTCGAATGAATATACAAGGATTCAAAATTAATAAGTGAATTTAGCAATGATCCTGGATACAAAATGAACATAAAAAAATCAACTTTATTTTTATATACTAGCACTCCATGCAAAGAAAGTGAAATTTAACAAATACCAATAAAACAGCACCAAAGTTTAACAAAGATGAATAAGAAAGACATCCATACTGAAAAACCACAAAATATATCTGGGGAAAAATTTTGAAGACCTAAAGAAATAGATATACAATGTTTGTGATGGGGAAAGACTTAATGCCAATTCTTCCCAAATTAATCTATACGTTCAATTCAATCTTGATCAAAATCTCAGCAGTCTTTTTTTCCTGAAAATTAACAAGATAGTTCTATAATGCATCTAGAAATGCAAAGAATTTAGAATAACAAGGCGATGCTGAAGAACAAAGAGGACACTTCTAGATATCAACATGTAATAGAAAGCTAGAATAAGTTTCACTCTGATTGGCTCTTTTTAGGTCAAGTTTCTATTTCTACACTAGTCACCATTGTCACACAGCCCTAAACCCATCAGACCCTGACTTAGAGCCAGGAGTGGGGTCAATCCCATCAGATGGAATGACATTTACGTAAGGGGAGAAGAACAGAAGCAGTTGTTGGGAGCTAACCACAATGTCCACTGTGACACCCTTCATATGCACAATATTTTTACTGGGCCAGAACCTTGATAAGTAAGAATTTGACAGGCACAGAGGGCAGAAGTCTCTAGGTTGAGCTGCTTTCACAGATACAGTAATGTAATATTATTGTTTACTCAGGATCATCAGAAAGTTCCATGTGATAGAGCCTCTAGATGTGTGAATGAATGGTGGAAAAAAAGATTGGGAATGGCCAGATGATGAGGAACCTGGAGCTCTGTTCAAAAGTGTTTAGACTTCATCCAATAGAATTACGTAACAAATGTGGTTTTCAAACAGACACATAATAACCTGGAATAGGGAGAGACTGAGATAGAAAAACAATTAAGAATCTGCTTAGAGTCTGCATAAGAGAAATGATGAGGTGCTTACCTGAGTTATTTGAGACCATCTGACACTGTATGCTAAGAAGCGCTAAACTCCCTACTTGCCTATTTCCATGGACGATTTCATTGAAGGCTCACAAGAACCACTGGAGAAAGTTCCCTTTCCTAATTTTATAGATAAGGAAACAGGAGTGGAGGAGTTAGGGAATTTACTCAGAGTCACACACTTAATAAGTCACGGTGCCAGAGTGTTTTCGCCCAGGCCAGGTGATTCCAGAGCCTGCACTATTAATCATAATACTACAAGACTAAATATCCAGAGACATATAGGGGTTTAATCATTAGGCTTTGGTTATGGCTTGGATGTCACTTCCATGAAATATCACTACCATGATTCTCTTCTTCCTTTAATTATACTTTCGTTTTCTTCACTGATTCCTCGTAACTATGAAATTGGTTTCTGCTCTTTCTTTTCTAAACACTTAATTACTCTTTTGGAGTTTGTTTTCCCTAATGGCATCATCTATCAACTTTTATGTTGGTTGGACCCAAATCTCTTATTTCCAGTCTCAATTTCTCAATTGCACTCCTAAACGTCATTACCTAAAATGCATGTTTAAAATTAAACTCATATTTTACTTAAGTTTCTCTAGACGCTTTCTACTAATAACAAAACTAACTGGTCTTCTGGGCTTTAGGAGAATATTTGACCCTCAGATTCCTTCACCCTTCACACCCTATCAGGCAACCAGTCCAGTCATTTTTTTTTTTTTTACCATTGATTTATCTCCTCCCCTTCACAATCTTTGTTCCCACCCTTGTATTAGCTCTCCATGTCTCTTGCCTGAATTACTGCATTCGTTTCCTAACTTGTTCCCTTTCATTTAATCTCTCTGCATACTAATGCCAGAAAAAAACTCTTGCTCACACACTTTCATAATTTGCTCGCCTTATTCAAGAACTTCTGATTGCTCTCTATCATCTAATAAATCAAGATTACTAAATCAACTCTAACCTGTTTTCTGCCTAAATCTAAAGATCCAGTATTGCCCGGTTTCACATATTTTATTAAATTCTAACTCCTCTGAAACTGGAACTCTCTACTCTAGTCGATTATCTCGTTACTATCATGTCTTCCACCAACAGCCTCTGTATGTACACATATACATACCACGCTCCTTCCCCCATGATCTATTGCTAATACTGCTCCTTAGTCTAAAATACCTCTTTCCTTTATTCCAGGTCCATATCCCAAGTGACTCTTTCCCCAATGGCTCCAAAACAAAGTTAAATCTCCCCTAGTCTGACTTTTTTTCTGCTTACTGCCTTTGCCAAAAAGTATCTGTCGTTATGGTCTCCAAATGTCTGTGTTAAATAATGTAACATTTTATGAGGTTAATATATAAAGCTGTTTTATTTACTAATTCAGGTATACATCTTATTTTCCCAACAGGATAGTGAGCTCTGATGTTCAATTTAAAATTATGTCTTCTATTTTTTCATATTCATAATGCCAGTAATAATACTCAATAAATTCCTGTTACTGGTTGAATCTATAAACATACATTTTTTATACTGTATGTATCCCTGTATATTTAGTAATTTATCTGAATAAAAGTAAAATAGTTACTGTTCTCTCATTTTAAGGAGCTGCCTTCTTTACAGAATTGAAAATGCAAATATTCCCAAATGTTTAAGATATTCTGCTTTGTATTTTCAAGCTATACTAAAGTTATACCTTTTAGGGTAATATTTTTAATTATTCTGGGGGAAGAAAAGAAAGCCCCTGGAGGCTAACAGTTTGAAATTGAACAGGACACCATTGGGAAGGGAGAGGGTCATGGGTCATCGTCAAACAGACAAAAAACAATGGAGACGATTGTGCCTGAAGATGGTGTATTTTTTTTCACGAGACAGTGTGTTGACAGTTTCCTTCCTCTTGGGTCATTGTTGTCTGCTAAATGATCTGTGACAGCAAATTGATCACAAGCTTTTTCATGCAGGAGATATAATGCAGCCTTTCATTTTGTTACCTCCATTGCCAATTGCTGAAACATTTCTTTGGGAAATTAATGTTAGTTTAGCATATCATTTAGTAGTATAAAGCACTTCATGTAGCTCTGGAAGCAATAATAGTAGTGATTAATTTATCTTCACCAAGTTTCAGATTTCTACTTAAGTATGATTGCAAAAGCAATAGAACATTTGAAAAATGTTAGTCTTAAAATGTCTGGAATTATTTAAATAAATGAATGCATTAACATATTTAGATATTGCCCCATTTGTTTCAAAATTTAGTCAAATATTTAAGGTACATATAAAAATTAGTGGTAGGAGACTTGTTCTAACTGAAAATCTACTTCTTCCTCCAGAAAGCAATGAACTTAGAATGGAAAACAGGCACACAGTCTTTTACATTTGATATTTAAACATCTAAACCAATCAACTGATGATTTCACAGGTCTGAAAAATATTCCAAAGTAATATTTTGTTTCTAGAATGTTGACAATCTCTGCATTCAAAAGGTTTGTAGAAAAAAATTGAAGAGGCAGTTGCTTAAGGGAACTGTTTCACAGTTCCTGTTGGATACTTCACAGCAATCTTTGCTCTCCCAGTAGGACACAGAAGCGTTAGCTCAGAGAAGGAAAACTACAGGCAGAAAGAGTAGAAACAAATTCTTGTTTCCTCTTTAAAAGTGGCCAGATTCTGTATAAAAAATTAAACTAATCTCAATTCTGGTTTTTTGTTTCTCATAATAAAAGGGACATAAAGATGATTTTACTATAAACTGATGTAGAATATAAGAAAATTGTTTATTATAGAAAGAAAATGTACAGCTATAAATCTTTTCTTGAGATTCTTTTTTAATGTTAGCCATGAAAGGCAGATATCCGAAACCTATGTTTTTCTTTTTATAATACACACATGGGTGTACATTTATATTTATTATTGAAAATGATTTGGACATACCTTCTTTTTCTGTGATTTGTATGTATTAGTGGAGGATTTAATATGTTAGAGTTGTTAAAAACTGAAAATTTGTTTCATGTCTTGTGGAAAGATATTGTTATATGAAACAGTTCACTCTGGTAAAAATGATTTTGAAAAGCAAAATTGCAAACTACTCATTGTCTGATTTTAATTTATATTTTCAGATCCTTTAAAGTTTCATTTGATGATTACTACAAGACATGGTCTGAAATAGCTACATCGAAAGCTACAGAATATCACAGAAATTCAAGTAAGGTGATCTAACCTTATCCTGTGCCCTTTCAGTATTATTATAGTTTGTATATAATTAATCTCTTAATTATTCTCAACTTGTCTTGCTTTCGAAGGGTAATTGACATATATTTGCAGTTTGAGGGTGATAAACTTCTCTATTGTCTCTATATACTAATCATTCAACAACTACTAATTTAGCTCCTCTTTTGTGTAAAGCCTTGGACTGAAGTCTGATTTAAAGACAGAAGGAAAGATAGGCAATTAGAGAAAGAAAAGATGAAGTTCTCAATCTCACGAGATTTACTTTACTCCCTTCACTTTGCTAAGAAGATTTCCTCTTGCTAAGAAGCCTTCATAGGCTAAAATCAATTATCCTCAGACCAGAGAAAGTATTGAGTAGAAAGACAGTAAACAAACATAAATGTAGGGCTTGCAATTATATCAGTCTAAGGAAAAATCATCTCTTGCTATTATACATAGGAATTAAAAAGACAGAAGGGGAGAGTTGGATATACTTTCTGGTCCCATTTAATCACATCTTTAGAGTACTCTTTCATTTGGATCAAAGCAGGTTATCCAGTCTATACACAGTTAGTGAAATATGACTTTGTTTCCGCTATCCTGCTAAAATGGTACATTCTGAAGTTACCAGTGACCTCCTAATTCCCAGATGCAGTGATTATTTTTAGTCTTTGTCTTAACTTGCCCACTTATCAGCTATGCTCTCCTTGTATTAGATGAGACCATGCATTCACAGTTTTCCTCCTCCCTTCCTTAGTGCTCTGCTGCCTCTTTCTTTAGCAAAAACTTCTTTATTCAGTCTGCTCTACCCACTTTCTCTGAGAGTCTTAATCCACCATCGTGGTTTTCATTAGCCTACCTTCCAGCAATTCCTAAAGCCTCATCTCTGGCCAGGCCTTCTCCTGAATTCTGCATGCATATTTACAACTGTACATTGGACGTCTCACATGTGTTACAGGTACCTCATGCTTAAGATGTCCCAATCTGAATTCATTATCTTGCCTTAAAACCTATCGCCTTTATTAACTTTCTTGGTTAGTGGTAGATCGCTGTTGACTTACTTGCCTAAACCAGAATCACAAAAGTTTCCTAGAGTTCTTTATCTCCCTCATTAAGCCTTATTGATTTTATCTCCTACAACATTATGAATGTTTTTTCTCCACTCTACCCCATGACCACTGCCTTAATTTGTGGTCTCACCAAATGTCTGTTTATCATTATAATGGTCTCATAATTAGTTTTAGTAGAACAAAATATCACATGCAATAGACTTTTCCAGTTTTAAGGCACAAATTACAGCAAAAAGTAGTACTAAGTTTAACAAATATAAAAAATAAATTTTACCAATAATTTCTATGAAGTTACATGTTCGTTTAGGATGTTGGTTATTAACTATTTTGTGTTTATGTATGACCTTCCTCACTCACTCATGGATTCATGGTTAAGAAAAATATCTTAAGGTGCTTTAAAAAAAACACAGTCTTTAGCAACTCTATCAGTATAAAGAATTTCATTATTTTTGATACCAGAGTACATAAATATTTACTTCATTTCAAAGATTTGTGGTTGGATGGTGTTTAGTCAATTCAGCAAACACATCTTGGGTGCCTGTCATGTGTGAGGCACTGAGAAGCTCAGATGGGCTCTGGGAGGCAATAATCTTTAACTAACATTATGCAGCTGGCACGTTCTAAGGAATGACTCAAGCATACAACTCCCTCAATTAAAAACCAAACCGATTGGTATAAGATGGCACTTTATGGAATGGCATGTAAATATATAGAGGCTCTTGGAGACATCAAACCTCTAGAAAAAAAAATAGAAGCATATTGCCAAAACTTAACAAAATTTGGAAATGATCGTCTTGCAATAAAGAACAATTAAAAATGAAAGAAAATAATGAGGCATCACTGACTGCAGTTTCTTCTTTAAGAGTTTGATACCAAATGTTTAATTTGGTTCTTGTTTCTACATCTGTCACTAGCTTAGTATGTAATTTATCCCTCTTTGTGAAAGCAATAGCTGGTAATGGTTACCTCTAGCCCAAAAGAATTTCTGAGACTTTGATTCTAGCCCTTGGCGCAATATTTCACAATCACCCTGCCTCTTCTTCGCCCAGGGATTTGTTATAAGAATGTTTCAAGAGTTTTCCTTCAATAATAACCAACACTTAATTAAAAAAATAAATGTAAACCTTACATCTGCTGCTGGCCATTTTGTCTTTGGATAATTCAACTGGATGAGATCCAATACTATCTTTTTTAACAGCCTAATTTCCTGGCAATAATAAAGATGAAGCTTTTAGATTATAGAATGTTTCTTCAACTACTCAGAAGTAAAAGGAAAACTTCTAATAACTTTATTTTCTGCAGTTACAATCTTATCACTGGAAAGATTAAGCTCTTGTGCATATTGTTAAAAGCTTTTTATTTTATGAATAGTGATGAGTGATTAAATTTTGATTTTGGATAATAACTGTTTTCCATATCTTTGTGCCACAAATCTCTCCATAGCCATGTGTGCAATAATAATAATAAGTTTATTATTGTATAATGGTTTACAGAGTAGACTCTGCATTATGTTTTTTAATCACTTCAATTTTAGTTTTTTATTCATTTATCAACCAATATTTATTAAACACCTAATATATGTCATGAACAGTGGTTTATAAACCCTATGAGCTAGGCATTACTATTATTATTACTCTGTTTTACAAATGAGAAAACCAAGACCAAGGGATGCTAAATAATTTATCTAAGGTCACATGTATAAGAGGAAATAACATTTATTGATAAAGAGTGTAAATTCTGGATCCAAATTGCCGGAGTTTAATCCGGGCTCTGCCATTTACTAGCTGTGTGACCTTGGGTAAGTTTTTTAACCTCTCTGTGTCCTAGTTCTCATTTATAATATGAGAATAATTACAGCACATCCCTCATAGGTTGGATCACTTACAACAGTGCTTAACACATAGTGACTGCTCAAAAAGTGTGGCTATTATTAATTACTACAAGTAAACTGTGGTCTAAGGACTTGAACCAGATCCTCTGATTCCACATTTGTTGCTTTCTATCATGCTATACTGCCTTTATAATATGATATAAAATTGTTATTTCCTTACAGCCTGAGATTTAAATTCAAACTCTGAAGTATCCGCAGTACATTTTTCAATAATTATATTTATTAGTTCATAATCATACGCAATCATATGGGAAGATGTACTGATGATTCGCTATCCTCTGTCCATCACTATTGAATGGCAAATAAAAAGTTTGGCAGAGAAGAAACCACTGCATCTGGTTGTGGGCAACAGCACCTTAATGACAGAATATGATCCCCATAAGGAAATGTTTATGTTAAAGGAAAAGAATTCCTTCAGACCAGTGTACCCTGTAATATTGAGCGGAGGCTTCCTGATGTTTGCTGTCATCAAGACAGACCAAACAGCCTGAAGCATCCTGGGGATGCTTGCTTTCACCCTAGGAGACTTTCATTCTTTGAGTTTTTGAGCCAGCAATAAGGGCAAGTGTCTCTAAACTGCATTTCAATGCAAGAGGCAGTATTGTCTAATTCTAATGTGCGGTTCTCAGTCTTGACTGCTCATTAGAACTACCAGAGGAGCTTGTAAAAATTCCCATGTAAAGGGCACACCCTCAGACCAATTACATCAGGTTCTGGGAGCAGGACCAGGCAGCAGCAGTTTTTAAAACTCCCCAGGTGATTACAAGTACAACCAAGGGCTGGAAAGGATCTAGTGGGAAGAGCATGATGTCAGAAGTTAGATACTCAGCCCTGTACTAGTTTGCGATTTAGGATAGTCATTTAACTCTTTGTATTTCATTAAATTTCCATTTATTGACAAAAACATCCCACTCTATTTTAAATTGTTCTATGGTTATAGCATGAGATAATATGTGTGAAAATAAAACATGCTAAGGGAAGTCGATGCTATTATATTTCTTTGGACATGATAGCCCTAGCAGTGGGGAAAACATTTTAAGATCAATCTATACAGATGTTGGACAAGAAGTGTGCATATGGAGAAAAAAAGAAAAAAAAAAAAACAGAGTAAAAGTGATGGCTGGTAATCTGCAGAAGAAAGAGAAAAAAGAACTATATTGTGGAGGCAATAGAGAATGATTTTCTACCAGACTGCAAAGCCGCCACAAAGGCAAGATATGGTACTGATGGGGGAATTTCAACTTCAAGAACTTCTAACAAAATCTCACAGGTCCTTTTTTCTTGTTCGCTTTCTTGTGCTCTCACACACTCTCTTATTCTCCCTTTTTTCTTCTGTTCTCATTCCTTTATTATTTCCCCCCAATCAACATTATTTATAGAGCAAGTGTCTAGACAATGGGCTGTGTGTTGAAGACAAAAGGTAAGTATTATAATAAGTTTTTTGAGGAATTTACAGTCAGGTGGTAAAACTGACAGGCAAGTGAAAAAATTATAAGAGTAAAATAGAAAGCATTAAAATAAAAGTTTTTACAAATACTGTGGCGTTTTTCCTCTCTGAGATAGTAGAGGGAACAATAAAGAACATGTCAATGATATAAAATTAATTGGAATGGATAGCCCCATAGAAAACATTACTCAACCTTTCTATGTGCTCATCTGTAAAGTGGATATTATAATGGTAACCATTGCATACATTCTTTATAGTGCCCATTATATAGTAATAACTCTATTAACATTAGTTATTATAACCTAAAGAAAATAATGAGATCTCACTAAGAACTCTGGGGAGCTCAGATTTCCCTCCTTAATGGAAAAGAGGAGTATATTTCCAGATATAAATGAAGAGTATTATTAAGGCCTATAAGAATATGTATATATGTATTCTTGAGCATGTTTGAAGTAAGAAAAAAAATTAAAGAATATATAGGAACATTGCTGGCGAAAATCATGTAATATTAATAGAAGAAAACTATTCACTTTAAATGTTTGTTCTATCGACACATTTCATCAAGCAAGAAGAGATTAATTAATTATTGTTAAGGAAGTTCTAGATAAGTGCAAGACTGGTGGAGAGCATCTAGTTGGTTAAACAATTCAAGACTGTGAACCTAGGACAATTATAAGAAACAGGGAGATGATAAATGATTGATAGATGATAGATAGATAGATGACAGATAGATAGAATATATGTCTGTATACGATCTGGCTGAAAAGTATTTCATGTAAAAACTACCAGCGCCTTAAGCATAATAGATTTTCAATAAATTTTATGTGAATTTGATTGAAGGCGTGAGGTTTACAATTAACCACAAACATATGAGCCAATGGTGTAATGGAATTTCCAGAAAATACTAAGGCAGATCTGAGCTAAATTGATAGAAAGGAAGCACACAGATCGAGGAAGGTACTAACTAATTTGAATCTTTGTTATTCAGACGAAACCAACATCCTGAGCCAATTCTCCGTGTAGACTTTAATGGGAACATCAATAAATTTCTTTGCCAGGATGGTGAGGTTGGTTGGGTCTCTAGGAAATCATGTCTTAAGAAACAGTTGAAGGAACTGAGGCCATCCTAGGAGCTATCTTCAAATATTAGAAGGGCTCCCTCCCATGGGAGAGAGAACTTTACTCGTTATTGCCCCAGAGGTCAGAAGTAGGACCAGTGGAAACTCAGCACTCAGATTAAGGAAGGACATTGTGACCTTACTGTCTGTCAATGGGACAGGCTGTCTCCCAACAACAAAAAGGAATGTTTTTTGTTGTTGGCAAGGAATTTATTTAGAGCCTGGATGATCATCTATTGAAAATTCTTACTTTACATTACAGATCAAGATCTGTAATGTCACTTCTAATTCCAAGATTTTATTTTTCCACTTGAAGTGCTTAGTTAGAATATTGTGGTGTCTAGTTTCTACATGAGTTATTTTAATACCCTCTTCATCACTACATAAGATATATAAACAGATGTCATTATAATGAAAAGTTTTGAAGTCACAATCTACTTTTTTCAAACAATATCCAATATTACCAAGTTCAAATAAAAAGAAAACATTTGGAATTGTCTGAGCATTGTAATATCTACTGAAGTAAATGGTATGTCATTGCCGCATATCAACTTAACGAGAAGTTAACTATTTTAAGCTTTGCACTATTATTAAAGAATACGTGCATAGCTCCTTTTTTATACTTTAATTTCAGTGTTTAAAGATCCAAATTTCATTGGACAGTATTATAAGTGGAGGAAAATGGAGCTAAAACATTCTAAAGAATGGCGTTTAAAGTAAGTAATTTTAAGTATCTAGAATATATTATCCTATTAACTTGAAATAGCTACTGTTTCACTTTCTGCTGTCTATCTGGACCAACAGGAGGAACCCTTTGGAAATAACAGCTTATTTCATTATTAAAACATAGCACAGAATTATAATTTTTTCCTTTCATATGAATCCAAGTGGGAGATGTCTTTGCTACCTATTGGTTGTCAAAAATGGAGACAGGGCATGAATCTCCATGAAGGAATCACTGTCCCCATTAATACTCACCCCTATTTCTATTACCCTTGTTAACACATGACTTAGAAATAGAAAAACAAAACAAAACAAAATTAAAAACCTGGTTTTATAGTACCAATTAACTTTTCATCCTTCTCTTAGTTCCAAATATCTTTTCCTCTTCCAGATTTCTCACTCAGAAACTATATTACATCTAATGAGGAATTATGTAGTAAAATACAAAAAGAAATTAGTACAGTATCTTCAGAAATCATTGATTCTTAGAGCAATGATTAAGGAAGGGATCTTAATCTCCGCCTGGACTCTGGACTCCTAGAGGAGTCTTCCGTTTTATCATGCTAGAGCAAAAAGGTTCCATCTCAGTTATGCAGTGTTGGCTAGGTTGTAGTAGTCATTTATTCTGATGTGCTTATTTCAAAGTACTCAGTGAATGTGCTATCACAAAGCTAGGGGAACAAAAAATCTTATTTTTTGCATTTATCTCGTTTACCTCATTTTTAGCTCTTTGGCTTGTTAGCAATGTGACCTCTTTTCTAGATGGAAATACAAGCTTAGTAAAAATAATGTACTGTGTTTTGAATTTGTGTAGAAATAGAGGGTCTTAAAATATATTTTCCTACCCCTGACCATCACAGTTCAGACTAGGTTTTTCAGTTAGATATTCTTTTTTTGTTTGTTTCAGTTGCATCCTGCAAAAACTTTTCTTCAGGCTAAAGTGGAAAAAAGTGTTTGTGTTAGATATTTTCCTGCTTTCAGAATAAATTATAGGCAGTAGAAAAGTTTTTATTAAGCAGAATTTGAAGGAGTACAAGCATGTTTTTTCTTGAAGGCATATTTTAAGTTTCATTTAGAGTTAAAGAAACCTACTTAGAACATAAGATTAATTTTGCTTTAACATGAGTTCCTTTTTTATTTCCTTTAACAGAACTGCTTTGTTTTGTTTGATCGTTGATTCATTATGTAATGCCAGCATCCCACAGAACCCAAAAATTTTAAAAAAAAAATAGGACTATGTCATTTTCAACTTATCCATCCACTTCTAGATACGGATGAAATAATTGTGAACTGTGAATGCTAGAACATTTTTCCAAATACATTATTTTGAAGTTATAGGTCAAATTATCATGTGCATAAATGACTGTCAGAATGAAACTCTCACACCTTATGCCATCTGGTGGTTGATGAGAATATATTTAGATCAGATAATATTTGCTTCTTTTAAATTTTGGAATTGATTAGTAAAACAAAAAACACTATATAAATAAAGTTTTAAAAAGATACTTCCTTTATCTGTATAATTGTACCATGGCATAAATATTTGAGTATGCAAAAATCTAAAGTATAGTGGAATCAACTCATTTTCAGGTAATTATTTAAAATCTCATAGTCATCAAAATACACGAAGTATAATAAAGTGGTCAGTTCATAGAGATTTAAGTAGAAAATGTTTGGGGATCTACGCAAGTGAGTAATTTGTCAATTTATATATGCAATATAATAATACCATTAGGCATCTCTTTTCATATTTGAAAATGCTTTTCTTTCACTGAAATTTCTTATTAAAAAACCAAACACAACAGAAAATGCAAATTGAGAATCTTCATCTGCATAGCATTAAGGGAAAAGAGAGACCTATTTTTCCTGCCTCATATCCCTCCTCCTACTGTCCTCCTATCTCCTCATCAATCAAGACCCGATTCTTAAGCCGCACTAAATTCCCTTTTCTATTATTTGGGGACATAAGATCTTTTCACCACTTTGTGCCTTCTGCCTGGGATATCTTTCCCAGTAGGGTCTTTGCTGGTGGTCTAGAGTTAGGGTTTGGTCTGAGTTAAAATGTGGAATGTGGAGTGTTTAAGTTCAGGGACCCTGGAGCCAGAAAGTCTGTATTTGAATCCTGGCTCTGCCAATTAGTCACTCTGTAATCTTGAACAAGTTATCTGACTTCTTTATGCCTGAGTTTTCTTCTCTGTTAAATGGCAATGATAACTGTACTTACTTCTCAAAGAGGTTGTGAGGGTTAAAGAAATTAATACTTGTAAAACACTTCAAACTATCTCTGGAACATAATACTCATAAGGTGTGCTATTATTCATGCTTTTTCTACTGCAGCCCTGGTTCAAGTTTCAGATGGAAAAATCTTTCTTTCGAAGTAGCATGGAGAAAAAGCATGGACTCTAGAATTAGGCAGATCTTGGAGAAATTCTTACCCACACTGAGCTTGTTTTCTTATCTGTTAAATGTAGATAACATTACCTACTTTGCAAAGTTGTTTTGCATTTGATCTTTGAATGAGATCATATATGTATGTATGTATGTATATAGTGTTGACATATGGGCATTCAATTAATATTGCTTCCTGAGGAGATGCCTACCAACTTTTTAGAGAACAAAAGTCTTCATCAGAAACATGTAAAAATTGTAAAAATTTTCTCAGGTGAGAAAACAGAAAACAACACATACGTGGCCGCATTTATTTTAGTCCAATTATACGCATGGTTCTTTTCCTTCTCCACTCCACCTCTACCATCTCTTCTGCCTGGAAAAGTGTTTCACAAGGATGATGTGAAGCTCCAGCTCCAATGTCTATTTGTGGAAGGGTCCGTGGCATGCTCAGCCTTCCATGTCTCCCTCCATAGGACTCTGTCCATTGCTCCTTCAGCCCTATTGTATGGGATTTCATCTGTTCCTAAAGAGTGACCAAGGAAGGCCCATTCTTGTAGCTCTGTAATCGCTGACATTAGCATGGTACCTGGTAACTAGTAGGCACTCAGTTAGTGTCTGCTGTATGATGCCCACTTACCCTGTTTCTGCCCTTAATAGGATTAAATGTGAAGACAGTTAGTTTTAGAAAAAATAAAATGTAGCTTCTGGCTTCTATTAAGACCCACTCTAATGTAGAGATGATGATTCTATCTTAGAAAGTCTAAGTGTGTCATCATAGAACAGTGATTGAAAACTGGAAATATAAATGACTGTCATGAATATTAAGTTCCACACAAGTGTTTAGTTAGTATTAGTAGGAACCCATTGTCATTATAAGCAGCTTATAAATATTTATGAATTGATTATTTGGTTTGGTGTTCATTCTTCTAAGGCATCTTTTTTTTCCCTCTTTCTTATTGCCTTTGCCTATTTTTTTGGCTATTCATGTAAATGTTTTATTCTAACCAACATGTGGGGGAAAAATATGAATCTAGACTCTAATCAGTAGTTCATATTTATTTTCTCTGGAGAAAGATACAAAATAAAAAGCAGTGCAAGCTGTTTTTTTGCATATTCTTATGTACATGTAAAACTATTTTTATATCATACTCTATACCTAATGATTGCTTATATGGTAGCAGTCTAAGCTTTGTCAGCCAGAAAGTTATCTAAAGAAAAGTTATCAGTTCTGGAGAAGTTTTACATTCTATGTAGCTTTAGAAAGGAGTATTGCTCTTGTTTATGCATAGGAAGCACAGCGGGAACAGGAACTAACTCGGCAAAGCGCCTGCTCTGTGCTAGACATTCTCCCTTCATTTCCTAATGCAATACTGGCTGGCCGCCCTGGAATTGACAGTTATACTTCTAAGTGTACTCATATATTTCTAAGTGTAACACACAATCACATCCATCTCTCTTCTTCAACGCCACAACAAATCAACCCACACTTCAAGTTGAATCATTTTTCTTATTATACAGACACAGCTTGAAGACAAGATTCCTAGCCTCTCCCTTCGACTAAGCTGTCACCTCTAAGTTTCTCTATAGAAGTAGAGGCAGATATTATATGCATTTTACAAATGAGGGAAACATGAGGTACAAGGAGATTAAAGAGAATAACTTTCCTGAAGTTATTGATAAGCATATGTTGTCTTTGAAAACTAAAACTAAATTATTTCAGATCTGCCTGTTTATATGTACTGATTTAAAAGCCTAAAATTTTCAAGTAAGTGTAAAAATATTACCTCTCCAATTATAAACACAAATCAAATCTACCTTCTATTGCAAAGTTCTGTGGTTTTTCCTGTAGTGTCTGATTCTGAGAGTGTTTTGACTCACAAACATATGTGATCTCCCTTTAGCATAACTGTTTGATTCTCTTTTCTCCAGTTATATAGAAAATGTTTATGCTGCGTCCATTAATTTAATGTACGTTTGTGCTATCCTTTCAGAGTTCCAGAAGTTAAACATTTTATAGGTTGACATAGTTATATATTAAATGCATTTTTAAGGAGGAATGCTAGGTTTTTTATTCCCCAAAGATTAAACCTTGGATGCCATCTTGTGGTTAAAGAGAGAATTAGCATTAGAATAAACACTGGAAATGTTCTTTTAAATATAAACATGGGGGGAAAAAATACTGACAACGGGAAAAATCTCTCTTAAAAAATAATTTCTGCCAAGCAACTACTTAGTCTCTGCTTGGATGTTTTGAGAGACAGGGAGCTCAGGACTTCAAGGGGCATTCAAATATCTCTAATCTTCCTTATTTTTAACTTAAATCGAACATCTTATGATATTCAACTATTCCAGATTTCTTTCATTCATTTTACAGATTTTTATTGAACACGTACTCTGTGCTTTTGCATTTGTCTCCAAAAGCTTCCAGAAAATAAGAAATTATCTTCGTTCTATAAATAAGATATACAGAAACGTTTTATTCAGTTTCTCTGCTAAGGTTACACGCTCAATAAGTGACAGAGCTGAAATTCAAATCCATGGCTGCCAGATGCTACAACCCATGAAGCTTTCTATTAGATCAAGCAGCAGCTCAGACTCTGAAAAACAAAGGATGGCTTTGACATGGGTAGAAGGCATGGTGCAGGGGATGCTGTTATGGCAGAAAGTATCGCTACTTGTCCTTGGAAGTAACACAAATAAGCCTCTTCTGTTTTGTGGGATCACCCTTTAAGTCTCAGAAAATAGCTGTCATATCTTTCCCTCAACTCCTCTTAAGTTTTCTCTTTCTCAGAATAAACATACTAAAAAGAGGTTTCCATACCCAGTTCCAGCATGTGCATGGAGGTTTCCCCACACCAGAAGCAATTCTTGGATGCCAGCAGGGTGTCTGAAAAGTCAATCCAATTCTGGCACTATCTACTCAGATATAGAATCAGATTCCACAGATAAAGGGCTCAGTCCCACAAGATCTCTCTCTGCTTCAGACTCCAGTCAGAAGCCCAGGTTGCTACCTGCACTTCTGACTGACCAGCTGTAAGTTGGAAGTTCCCATGACACCCTCCTCAGGTTTAGTTAATTTGCTGGAATGGCTCATGGAATTTAAGAAAACCTATTTCTTCACTAAATTACAGATTTATTATAAAAGGTAGTAAAGGATATGAATCAACAGCCAAATGAAGAGATATAGAGGGGGAGGAGGTCCTGAATGAAGGCACTTCTGTCCTGGTGGAGCTTGGGCCCTGGCATAGTGGCACGGCACTTGGAAGCATCATGGTTGCCTAGTATGGAAGCTCTCTGAAAATAAAGTCCTTTGAGTTGTCCTTATTTGGGCTTTTATGGGGACTTTATTACCTAGCCATGACTAAGTCATTGACCTTTGGCGATGGATTAGACCTCAAGTGCCTCTTCCCTCCCCTCTTCAGAAATCAGGAGTGAGACTGAAAGTTTCAATTCTCTAACCACAAGCTTGGCTCCTACTGGTAACCAACTCCCACCCTTGGGTGAGATCCAAAAGTCACCTCATTAACCTTATAACAAGAGACACCATTGTTGCTCTCTTAGGAAATTCTAAGGGGTTCGGGAGTTCTGTGCCAGAAATGGGAACAAAGACCAAATACATATTTCTTATGTATAAATCACAATATCACACACATCCAGTTCTTTCAACTTTTTTTGTTTTTTTTAAATGATTTCCATTCTCTTTATTGTTCCCCTCTTATGGTTGTAATTCATTTTATCATTTTCTCTCTCAGAATGTAGCCCCAAAACTTTACCATGGATTTCTGGTTGTAGCACAGAATCTGATGGAGGTTCCTATATTATAAATACCATGCCTGAAGGCTGCTTACCCCTTCACCTATCTTCAAAAAGAGGGTTTTTGATACAATTAAAAAAGATATTGGGCTTTTTTTTCCTTAAGAAAATTGTTCCTTTGATACTGCTCCCACATAGAACATTCTTTTGAGGAATCTCTGTCTCTTTCTCTTCCTTTCCCCATCCCCCTTGCCCTCCCCTCAACAGCTTACCCCATTTCCCCTCTCCCTATCCTAGCCACAGAAATATGATACATGGGTTGGCTTCCGCCTAGGTCTGAGCAGGGTGAGAGTGAGAAGGGCTGTGGTTTCCCAGAGGCATATTGGATTTTGTTCTCCTTGAAAGGAGAAACCAGAAGGAAGCCAAGAAGTTCCCATAGAACATGTATAAAAGTTGTGTTACTGGATATAAGGATACGATAAGTTTTATAACTCTCATTACATACATAAAGTTACTTTTCAAAAACATGTAGCAATTTACAATGCTACCAAAATTACTGAGAATTTAAAATGAACAAGCATTCAGGTTTTTGTTTTTCTTTTTAACTTAATAATTATTAAGTTAACAATTATTTTATAGTCATTTAATTTGCATATCTTTAGTGACACAAAATATTTTTTTATAATTTATGTTTTCAATTATAAAGGCAAATGGTTGAATAAAAAGGAAATATTAATCTCATAGTTTTTTTTTTAAAAAACAGATTTATTAGTGGAAGAAAAAAGATATGAACAAAGTATATTATTTTTCTAACATCATGTTTTTCTTGAGGAAAATAAAATTCTATTGTTTTTGTTCTTGATATGTTGTTTTTCTTTGTTTTTGTTTTTGTTTTTGTTTTGTTGTTTTGTCAGACAAGGTTCTGAGAGAGCTAGAAATAGTTGGGTTCTTGCTAGTTAGAGTGGCTAGACCTTTTAATTCAATGGATACTGGATAGGAATTTTTAAAAGATCATGCTTTAGTTGTGGGGCCCCCAAATAAAAGCTGTTCTAGACCCGTAAAAAAGCTCAGACATAAGCTTCGGTATTACCAAACTGATTCGCATGATACACAGCTGCATCTTGTTCAGTAGAATAAGAACTGGAACAATGGACAACCATATTTCAAGAAATATAGCACAATTCAGCATCCAACAAAATAAAATTTACAATGAATTCTAAGAAACAGAAATACGAAGAAACCACACATACCAAGGTGAATTATGATGTGCCATAATAAAATTGCTGAAACTCAATGTTAAAGAGAAAAATCTTCAAAGCAGCAAAGGAAAAAAAGAAAACACACACATTGCATGTAGAGGAACAAGATAAGAATAACCGATAACTTCACGTCAGAAAACCTGCAAGTCAAAAGATAATGGATGACAGTTTTAAAGTGCTTGAAAGAAAGAAGTTGTTAACCTAGATTTTTATACCGAGTGAAAATCTCTCTCTAAAATGAAGGTAAGATACTTTTTCAGACCAATAAATTCAACCACATAGATGAAATGAAGTCTTCACACAGAGACAACTCCAAGCCCAGTGTTTTCACTGGAGAATTTCTTCCAGACAGTCAAGGAACACATAGTACCAATATATACAAACTCTTTCAGAAAATAGAATAGAAAGGAACACTTTCCAATACATGTTATAAAGTCAGCATTACCTCAATAACAAAACCAAAGACATTACAAGGAAGAAAAAAAAAAAACAACTACAGATCACTACATCTCATACATGAAAATGGAAAAATTTTAGCAAATTGAATCCAAATATATATATGACATTGTTTAAACATTTTAAACATTGATTTTTTTAATGTTAAATCAAGATTACATTCCTAATATAAACCTCAGTTGATCACAATTAATTATAATAAATAATTATTATTATACATGATCAAAGGGAGTCTATACTATAAATGTAACCTTGGCTTAACACTTCGAAAGTTCAAAAAAATAAGATAAGAAGAATCATATGATCATCTCAATTGTTGAAGAATATTTCAACACCAAGTCCTGATTTTTTATAAAAAATCAAAAAAATTAAGAATAGGAAAGAACTTTCTCAACCTGATAAAGCACATCTATGAAAAAAACTACAGCCAACATTATGTATGTAATAATACAAGACTGAATGTTTTTTCCCTAATATCAAGAGCAAGACAAGGATGTTTGTTTGCTCTCAGTACTTTCATGCAACATTTTATTTTTAAACAATTTACTTTTTAAATTATTTTATTAAGGTGTTAGTTTTATCATAGCACATACCACTGTTAATTTGTGTTTATCTTGATTTTCTTATTTGCTCATCTTTGTCTCTTCATGGGGTCAGGGACCTTGTCTTTTTCCTCTAGACACAATCCCTGGCACAAGGTAGGTTCTCACTGGCCATTTTTTAAATGAATGAACTTTTCAGTAGTAGTGTGTAGAGGGGACGCTCGTGAGACAAAAAGATTTTTATGCCACTTAATTTTCCTCAATAAACTATTTTCACCAAAAGTTCTCATTATAATAAACTCCAAAATTTGATCACTCCCAAATAAATTTTTTTCTAAATTTTTACTTCCACATATAAACTCCTTCTCTAAGGAAATGCTGAGATGAATTGACTTAGGTTCATAGATGTCTCCTACCAGGTGTTTTTTCCCTCCAGGATAGGTCATGAATTTTGAGGGGGTAAAATTGTTCCCTTATATAGCGGTTTGAATAGTATTTCCCCCAAATTTATGTCCACGCAGACCTCAGAATATGACTTTATTTTGAAAGAGAATGTTTGCAGATATAATTAGTTAAGATAAGGTTATACTGGATTAAGGTGGGTCCTAAATGCAATGACCGGTGTCTTTATAAGGAGAGGAGAGGACAGATACACAGAGGGAAGAAGGCCATATAATGATAGAGGTTGAGATTGAAGTGATGCAGCTACAATCCAAGGAACGCCAAGGATTGCTGGAAGCCAGCAGAAGGTAGGCAGAGGCAAGGAAGGATTCTTCCCAAGGGCCTGCAGAGAGCATGGTCCCTGCCAACACCTAATTCCAGACTTTAGCCTCTGGACTGTGAGAAAATAAATTTCTGTTATTTTAAATCACCAAATTTGTGGTAATTTGTTATGGAGGCCCTAGGAAGCTAATACACCTTGCCAGATGATGTTTTAAATATTTTTACAATATTAGTCTTACAGCATATTTGTTTGCTTTTCTAATTTCTGTTGGAAAACATAAACTGGAATTTCAGTTTCCCATTGCATTAGTCAGTACACAGAGTGACACTATGTCCAAAGCACATTGTTCTACTTATCTGTTTCATTTGATTTGTTTGTCTTATTTTTCTCAAAAGAAATATATACTTCCCCAAAATTCATTTGGGAAATTAGATAATTTCTTCTTTTTTGTATTCCAGGTATCCTGCTGCCATAGCTCAGTATGCCAGAGAAAATAAAAGGCCTTACAAAGGCAATTATCAAACCGAAAGAATTCATCTCTGCCCAACCCCAAGTAAGTTGAGTTTAGCCTATTTTGCTTTCTTTTTTAAAACTAAAATATTAGTCATAATAAATGTAAAGTGTGCTAGTGCAAGAACGTTTAAATATGTGAGGCTTAATCTTATGTTCTCCTTTTAGGTTGCTTTAACTATTTCTGACTAATAAAACAACAACAAAAAGCAAATTACTTACATAAGTATTGGAGCTTTGAAAAAAAAAATGAATCACTTATACTTTCACGCTTACTGTCCTTTAATAGGTTAATATACAATTTAAAAATCCAAAGCTAAGTTTCAAAATGTATCGAAGCATTCAAAATAAGCAAAACATTAAATAAACTAATCCCTAAAACACATTGTAAATTCAGAGATATATACAGTATGGCTGAAAATAAAGGAATAATGTTAGTCATGTTGTTTTTGGTACTCTTTTGAAAAATAATGTTTTTCAAAAAAAAACACTTGGGATAGGTTGAGGGCAAGTCTTAAGTAGGAAGAGAGAGCTGGTAACATACTAGAAATCAGGTAGTTCACAGTGGGAAGCAAGACATTCAGGAGCAGAAACTTGGGTTTAGACACCAAGTCTGTATAATTTTGGGAAAATCAACCTCTGAGCTTCAGTTTTTTCATCCTCAGATAGTACTGAGTACATAGAAAATGTTCAGTAAGTATTCGTTTCTATTATCCTGCCCTATCTCACAGGATTCTTGTAACTAAAATGACAACATTGTGAACTGGAAAATACTGTAAGTATTAGGAATAATACTTTTTTCTTGTCACCTGTCCTTTAAGCACAATAGCATATAAAAGCTACATACAGGCGATAATCTTTATTCAGTGATTCTTCAGGGCCCTGTGCCCATATCATTAACTTACTTTTCCCTAGCCAGATTCCATTTCCCTTCCTCCTGCCTGTTTTGTACTACTTAGATTTCTTCCTCTAAATCATCAACCTCAGTCTTTATTCAACTCTGCATCCTTCCAAAATTCAGGGTACCCATAAGGATTGGTGAGAAACGGTGCCTCTTCCAGCCTTACTCTCTGCTTCCTCCGTGAATTCTCTGTTCCTGTCTGCAACCTCTACCCTCCAACATCACTACCACCTTCACCCATAAAAGAGATCATTTGGTGAAGTTGGTGATTACAACAACTTTTATCCACGCTTTGTCAGGATGTTTTCTACAGCTCAAATCTGCTTATGTTTTACTGGGGCTAAAATTTTTTGTTTCCCATATTGTTCAGGGAAAACTTTAGATTCTTTGACAGGGCAAAGTCCTTAATGCTCTGATATGCATCTATCTTTTTAGTGACATCTCTGTCACTTGCCCACGCACACCTTAAACACCACACCTATGTGTCACGATTGTTTATTTCCTTTCTCATTTCAAAAAAAATTGCCAAGTACACTATGTTTTCTCATACTTTCACTCCAAAACCCTTCCTTCCTTTTTTTTCCTTTCTCATACCTACTCATTTTTTGAGATTCGGCTCAGGTATTACCTTCTCCAGGAAACTTTCCCTATAGGCTATCATAGCACTTTTATCATGCCATATCATGTTCTATTAGTTTTCTATTGGTACTTAACAAGTTACCACACACTTAATGGCTTAAAACAACACATATTAATCATTTCACAGTTGGCATGTACCCATAATCTAGGCACAGTACTGCTGGATGATCTGCTTGGTATCTCATAAGGCTACAATCAGGTTTTCAGCTGGGCTGCATTCTTATCTGGAGAATGGGGAAGGATCTGCTTCCAAAATCACTGTAGTTATTGACAGAATTCACATCTGTCTGTGCTTAGAACTGAGGCCTCGGCTTCTTGCTGAGTGTAGGTTGAAGAGCTCCCTCAACTACACACGCTGCCTGCAGTTCATTGCCATGTGGGCTTTCCCGAAACAGCCTCCTACTTCAGCCCATCAGCAAGGAGAGTCTTTAGAGCAAGTCTGAAAGCAAGATGGAATTTTATGTAATGTAACACAATCATGGAAGTGAGAGTCCATCGCCTTCGTTATATTTTATTGACTAGAAGTTAAGTCACGGGTCCCACCCACACTTAAAAGGGCAAGGATTATATAAAGATGTGAATGCTAGAATGTGGTGATTATGATGGGCCACCTCAGAGTTTATCCTCCACATGTGCTATCTTATATTAACCTCTTTCCTGCCAGTCTCCTTCAATAGAAAGTGACCTCCTGAGGGAAGGGGCTGCTTACCTCTCAATCTGCCACAGCACAGTTCTGGGCATATAGTAGTAATTTAATGCTTGTGAATGAATGAGTGAATGAATGATAGAAGAGTTGTCATGCTTTTAGCGGCTCTGATTCTGTAAAAAGGGAAATAAACCCATGATAAGTGAGAAATATTAATAAAGGTGAGCTAGAAGAGAGAATATTTTAAGGAATGTCCAGAAACTAATTAAGTCTCTAGTCCCAAGACTTGCCCTCTTTGAAAATGGGGTAGACAATCCTTTGTGTCTAACCTTACTGCTAAGAGACTGTACCTAGGAGGTTATGGCAAATTTGATTATTGTTCAGAAATATTAACTCCCTATCTTGTTCTACCTTGATGGGCAAACTGTGCTTCCTTGACCCTTGACTTAGAGCTTTGCTATGTGACATGGGTTTTTTTCACTTTTTTTTTTTAAATTACTTTCAAGTATGCAATACATTAGTTAGACATTTATATAGTCTATGAAATGATCCCCCCAATTACTCTATCACCTGTCTGGCTCTACATAGCCATTGCTATACTGCTGACTGCATTCCCTATGCCTTTACTCCCCACCCCTGTGACCATCTTTCAACTACTAATTAGTACCTCTTTAACTCTTTACCCTTTTCTCCTACCTCCTGGTAGTCACCAGATTGTCCTCTGTATCTGTGAGTCTGTTTTCTTTTAGTTTGTTCTTTTTTGCTCCTTAGATTCCACATATAAATGAAATCATATGGTATTTATCTTTCTCTGACTTATTGCACTTAGGCTAATAACTCTAGGTCTAACCATGTCATTGCAATAGTAAGATTTTATTTTTCTTAGGGCTGAGTAATAGTCCATTGTATATATAAATCATAGCTTCTTTATCCAATCATCTGTTGATGGGTATTTAGGTTGCTTCTATATCCTGGCTATTGTGAATAGTGCTGCCATGAACATAGGAGTGCATACGAATTATTTTTTGCAAATTATTGTTTTGGTTTTCTTTAGATAAATACCCAGAGGTGCAATTGCTGGGTCAAAAGGTATATCCATTTTTAATTTTTTGAGGAACCTCCAGACTGTTTTCCATAGTGGTTATACCAATTTGCAATCCTACTGACAGTGTGTGAGGGTTCCTTTTTCTCCACATTCTCACCAACTCTTGTTTTTGATTTATTGATGATAGCCATTCTGACAGATGTGAGATGATAGCACATTGTGATTTTAATTTTCATTTCTTCGATGATTAGTGATCTTGAGCAACTTTTCATACGGCCATGTGACATGTTTTGATCAATGGATTAATGGGAGTTTAGGAAGGGTTTGTGCAGTTCAACTTGCTCTTTTTCACTCTCGCCATCATCCCAAGAACATGCCCAGACTAGCCCAGAAAAAGATGAGAGACACAGAGCCCACTTCCCTAGCCAAGCTTCTCAGGCGTGCCCAGCCCTAAGAAGTCAACCCTCAGCTGATCTGCAGCTACGTCACCTAAAATAATGCTTATTATTATACGTCGCTGAGATTTTGTGGTTATATATTATATAGCAACAGTGAACTTACACAGGATATCAAAGGGAGGTGTGACTCAGTTAGAAAAGGAATGAACTTTGTGTTCCTTTTTGGCAGACAGGTTTAGTGTGTCATAGTTTGCCAACAAAAAAAATTCACCTGAGATTTAGGAGGTGGGAGGGAAAAAGAGGCCATTGTTCTTGAAGTCATCTATATCATACAGGGCAGCTTCCTCAGACACAGCAACTGCAGGCAACTCTTCATAAACTCTCACTTTAAAGATATGATGGCCTCGCATGTATCTCTATGAACTTCTGATTTCTGTCCCACTTTGGGTACAGCTCCTTGTACTTCTCCACGAACTCCTGGTTTTCTCACTCATGGCAGTGCGTGCATCAGGCTAAAGTAGGTAGTGACTGTTTCTCCAGTTCCCCAGCTGTAGCCTTCCAGACCCTCAGTACCCCACATCTTCCCACCACTGTGTAAGCCCTGTTTCCCATACTAATGTCCTCCACTCTCATATTATTTTTAGTGGCTCTGTTTTCATAACTGAATGCAGACTTACACAGAAGTGAACGGAAATAAACCATTTGACAATAATCAGAGCTCACCCATCAGAACAAATTTTTAATATCTTCACTAATTATTTTAAGATTTAAAAAAAAATGATAAGCCAAGTTTTCAGGATCCATCCCAAGATAGACATGCAAACTATAAGACAGTTAGAATTTGTGTTTTCATAACTTATTTTAACACAGTAACAAAGTTACTATTATTGATTTCAACCAGTAAATCTAAGGTTTTTCAGACAGCATTATACTTAAGATTATCTGGAGGAAAGAACTTCAAAATTTTATATATATATATATATATATATATATATATATATATATATGTCATAAGGAAACATTTCTATATTTGTTTCACACTACACTATGCTCATCTACCCAGGATTTCTTTGTATACTTCCTGGGAGTTTTTTGTTGCTGTTGTTGTTATTGTTGTTGTTGTTTTAACAGGGCAGGAACTAGATGACAAATGGTCAGAGTGACTGACTCCCAACATTCATTCCATCCTAATAATTTGATCACCAATCATAGTAACCCCAGTTTCCTTGCCAGCAACTAAGAGCACAGCATGACACCATGCCACCTTAAAGGAACTGTATTTTGGGGGCCTCGCTGGATCTCTTTTGCTCTTAAAAATGAGACCCTAGGAAAAAAAACCTTTTTTTTCTTCCAGATGTTGCCTTGTCATATGTGAGTTGTACTAGAATGGCCACAGCCCTCTTGCTGTGACTCTCAAGATGAAGACAACAGCAAAATTGCCAGGCAGAGCACTGGGAAGGACTTGTCCTTAACGGCATTGTTGAGTCAGTGTATCTGATCCCGCCCTAATTCTGACTTTCTTGTGAGATAAAATGTTTCCCTACTGTTTAAATGGGTCTGAATTGGACTCTATATTTCTCGTAATCCAAAGCATGTGAATTCAGGAGGGCCCAAATATAGTTAGAAAGAATTAGAGTCAATCCATCAATGATATGTTTATAGAAAAAAATAGAAAGTTTTCTCAAGGAAAAGACAGAATTCAATTTTAAATTAATAAAAGCTAAAGATTAACATTAAAATACAAAAATGATAACTTGATCATTGGGGACCCCAGGGTACTCATAAGATAATAATAGCAGCTGTCCGAACTCAAATCTCTCTACAAACTTTTCTATAAACCAAAGAGACTAAGAGAACAATTCATTCATAACCCTTGTCTACAGTACAACTAGAAGACAGTGAATATTACAAGGTTTATTCGATGTGTAATTGCAGAAATAAACATATGAGGCCAATAGAACTTGTTCTGGAACCCAGACTAGGCAATGAATCAGGTGACAACTATGCTGAAGTAAAGAGAATGCAGTGTGGTGGTAGAGGTAGCAGAACATAAGTAGCACTAACTAGGGTTCATCCCTAGAAAGCAAGTTCCCCATGATGAGTGAAAATATTGAGAAATATAGATACTATGTGTGTGTGTGTGTGTGTGTGTGTATGTGTGTGTGTATTTAATATATAATCAGTTTACTTTCCTGTTTACAAGACCTGTACAAGAAAGTTGAAACTCCTTTGCGTGATGTATGAGGCTTTCCTAATCTGGCCTCTGCCTACCTAGCCAGCTCCTCTGAATTCTCCATGCACTATTACATGGTGATTTTGGATCCCGTGGATGTGAGATTAATTCTTATTAGCTGGACGTCCTTGAGCGAGCATCTTCAGGTCACTCAGTCTTGATTTCCTCATCTGTAAAATAAGGATAAATAATACCTGCCTATCACAAGGGTTGTTTCTAAGTTAATATTATACACGTAGACTGCTTAGTATAACACCTGGCACAGTGTAAATACTGAAATGTTGATTCTGATTACCTCCGAACTTGTCAAGTCCTCTAAGACGCTTGTGCTTTAGTCTGCACTGTACCCTCTACCTAAAGTGCTCCTACCTCTCCTCTTTGCCCTTCTCTGTTTAGAACATTGCTCCTCCTCTTTCAACGTCCATGTCTGTTTTCACTTAGACACAGCAATTCTGTCCTTGTGTTGCTGAAGCGTTCGTGGACACCTCCTCCCGTACACATCTTCGGGCAATTAGCAGGGTCCCAGTAAAAATACACAGTCAATGAATAAACTTTTAAAAAGCATAAAAAGACTAACCAAAATGGAAGAAATAATTTATAACGTTAACTGCAAAATATAAAATTCAGAAAGTTTGCAAAGGTTGCTTATATTCATTCACTCACATGATCTTAGACACCGTGCTACAACTGCGGGAACACTTCTCTTTTTATTGTATTGCCTGGCATTTCTGCCGAATTCCTGTTTTTCATATTTACCATTGCAGTTCAATTTTTTTTCCAGATTCACAAATTGAAACAGATACCGTCACAAAGACTGATGACAGAGACGACGAGTGGAAGAGTGATTACGAAAACATTAATGAGCCGTGGGAAGAGGAAGTGGAAGATCTGGTTGCCTGGACCAACACTCTTAATACAGATACTTTAGAAGATTAAGTCTAATTTTTCAGAATTTAAAAAATAAACAGCCTCTCCCACAGCTCAGCTTCAAACAACAACTTTGGAAGGTTCCCAGAACTTGGATTCCATTTTGTTCAAGTTAGTCTCATGTTCTCACTGCAAGTACAAATTAGAAATAGAAGTACAAATCAATCAGTTTGTTGCTTTGAATTTTTGAGTTCCACATCCTTCTTTGAACCTGTTAGGCAAGTTGGGGGTGTTCGCTGTGGTGTTCCAATTGATAGTATTACACCCACAGTGGCCAGGCTGCTGGATGCAAGTTTTTGCAGGGAGGACATGGGTCAGGAGAGGCTGGAATAGGAGGGGAGCACTCAGGAGATTCAGCACCTGGACATTCACCCAAACAGAGGGATCTATGTAGTTCTCTGCATCCATCTTCTTTCGTATCTTGTTCCCTCCTCATTCAAGGGGTAAAATGCTGCCTGTCCACCAATGTTCTCTTTGTTTTCTCCCAGAATAAGTATCCTGTTTTCTCCTTGACTTGATTTCTCCTTGACTTGATTTCTCCTTGACTTCACTAGCCATCTCCTCATATTCTCATATCTTTATTTTCTCCCCTTCTTTTTGCTGTGTCGTTTCAACTTGCAGATGTGGCCAGTGACTCCTATTCTACACCTATGACCCTGCATTTCTATATCCTTCAACACTGCATCATTCATATATTTTCTCAGTCAGATTTATTACTAGTAGTCTATCATTTGCTCTCTTTCTTTAATTCGCTTTACATTTGCACCTACTGCGCAATAAAATATATCTCCTGCTTAAACTATTCGATTAAAATTCACTAGAGTCACCGAAGACTTTTCATATTGCCAAAATTTAACAGAGACCTTATCTTACTAGGCTTCTAGGCTATATTAATAAGCACTTCCTTTTGTTTTAAATGATTATTGCTTTGCCTTCAGAGAGACATATTTTGAGACTTACCTACTACCTACACACAAAGCTCTCTCCACAAACACCATAAATACCTATAGATATAAATACGTACAACTATATATCCATAGATAGGAACATGTATATGTATGTGTACGTGTATATATATATGTATATGTATATCTAGATAAAGAGATAGATGATACATAGATAAATAGATAGATAGATAGATAGATAGATAGATAGATAGATAGATAGATAGATAGATATGCATGCCTGACCTTGGCCTTAGTTATTAAATAAGCTTCTCCCTCATTTCCAGGGAAACTGATTTTAGTTCTTATGAAGAAAGAAAAAACTCTGTTATATATACTCATGTCCATGTACTTCTGTGGCTATCTAGATGTTTTCAAGTCTGCCTGTGGTGGTTCAGACAGCAAGGCCTCAATTGACTACAGTGCCTAACACTTCTGTTATCCTCCCCAACCAGAACTACAAAATTCTGGCCACCATTTCAGCTTTCCCCCTCCTTTTGTCAATGCCAAAGTGCAGCCCAAAGCCAACTAGGCTATGTCTGGACTCCTGACATGGAAACTACAAGATAATAAGTGTATGTTATCTTAAAGCTGCTAAATTTGTGGGAATCTGTTATGCAGCAATAGAAAATTAATATAGCTGATAGGAAGATTTGTGTAGACATCTTTGTATGGACATGCCTAATTTTCTTTTGGGTAAATACATAGAATTCAAATGGCAGAATCATATGGTATATAAGTTTTAAAGAAATTGCCAACAAATTTCCAAAGGAATTTTCGTATTTTATATTCTCACGAGCAGTGTTTGAGAATTCCAATTTCTCTACATCCTGGGCAACACTTGGTATGATCAGTCTTTAAATGTTAGTCCTTCTGAAAGGTGTGTAGTGGTATCTTGTTGTTTTAATTTGCATTTCCATAAAGACTGTATTGACGAGCATCTTTTCTTATGCTTATTTGCCATCTTTATATCGTATGTCATGAAGTGCCTGCTTAAATCTTTGGCCCTTTTTTTATTAGGTTGCGTTTTGTCCCCTATTATTAAGTTTTGAATTTTTATACATTCTGGATACACGTTCTTTAGCAGAGAAGTGATTTAAAGATGTACCATTTGCAAACCAGTGACTAGTTTGCCACACTGTTTTTTTATTATCTTAGCAATGTCTTCAAAGAGCAGTTTTTAATTTCCAACATGGATTTTTTCCTTTTATAGATTGTGTGTTGCCATCATATCTAAGAAGTTCTTGCCTGATCCAACGTCACAAAGATTTTTCTATTATTCTTGTAGAATTTTACAATTTTAGGTGTTACATTTAGGCCTATGGTCCATTTCAAGTTCATTTTTATATATAGGGCGAGCAATAGATCAAAGTTTGTGTGTGTTCCTCCCTCCTCCCCCTCTCTTTCTCCTCTACCCACCCTCCTCCCTCTCTTTCAGTTTCTCTTGTTCTAGTACCATTGTTGAAGACTGACCTTTCTCCACTGAATTATCTTAGTACCTTTGTCAAAAATCTGACGCCCACATACATGTGGGTCTATTTCTGAATTCTCTGCTCTACTAATTTGTGTATCTTTACACCAATACCATATCGTCTCATTTACTATAGTTTTAATTTGTGTCTTAAAATAATTTAATGTTAGCCTTCTAGTTTTATTATTTATTTTTTTCAAAATTGTTCCTACTACTCTATGTTCTTTACATTTCTACATGAATTTTAGAATAAACACATCAATTCCTACAAAATATTCATGTAGGGATTTTTTACTGGGATTGTACTGAATTTATTAATTAATTTAGAGAGAATTGACATCTTAACTATATTGAGTCTTCCCACTCATGAATTCTCTCCTTATTTGGATCTTCTCTGATATCTCTTAGCAATGCTTTGTGATTTTCAGTTTTCCATATGTTAAATAAATATCCTTTGTCACGTTTTCTTCTAAGTGTTTTATAATTTTGGTGCTGTTGTGAATCATGTTATTTAAAAATTTCCAATTGTTCTTTGCTAGTGTATAGAAACGCAATTGATCTTTCTGCATATTGATCTTGTGCCATGCATGCTAATCTCTGTCAGATTTTCTATGTAGACAATCATGCTGTCTTCAAATAAAGACAGTTTTACCTCTTCCTTTTCAACCTAGATGCATTTACTTCTTTTTCTTGCCTTCTTGTATTGGGTAAAGCTCTCAGTACAATATTAAAAAGAAGTAATATAAGTGGATACCTTTTGTCTTGATCCTGAACATAGAAGGAAAACAATTAGTCTTTTGTCTTTAAGTATTATATTTGCTGTAGATTTTTCAAAGATGCCCTTTATCCAGTTAAGGAAGTTTCCCGCTATTCGTAATTTGCTGAGAGTTTTTATCTGAAATGGAAGTTAGATTTTGTCAGATGCTTTTTCTGTGTCTATTGAGACAAGCATATATTTTTCTTTTTTAGTTTATTAATATGGCAAATTACATTGGTTTATTATTATTTTTTTAATATTAAACCAAGTTTTCATTCCTAGGATAAACTCTATTTGGTCATGTTACATTATCCTTTTATGTGTTATTAATTTGATTTGTTAACACTTTGTTTAGAATTTTTACATCTGTGTTCATGAGAGAAAATGGCTACAGTTTTCTTCAAATGTCTTTGTCTAGGTTTCGTATCAGTAATGCTAGCCTTGTCTTAGAATGAATTGGGGAGAAGTTTTTTAGAATTGGCATTATTTCTTCATTATATGTTTGGTGAAATCCACTAACGTAGCCATTTAGGCCTAGAGCTTTTTGTTTTGTTTTGTTTTGTTTTTGTAGAATGTCATTTAATTACAATTTTAATTTTTTAAATGGCTTTATGTCTATTTAGGTGATGCATTTCTTCTTGAGTGATCTTTGGTAGTTTGCATCTTTCATGGAATTTATCTGTTTCCTCAAAGTGGTCTGATTTCTGGCATAAAGTAATTCATAATATTCCCTTAGTGTCCTCTTAATACCTGTGAAAGCTGTAGTTAGGCCACTTATATCCTCTCTCCTTGTTCCTCATCAGTCTGGCTAAAGGTTTAGCAATTTTATTCATCTTCTCAAATAACTAGCTTTTGGTTTAATTTATGTTCTCTATTGTTCTCTGTTTTCTATTTTACTGATTTCCATTGTAATATTTATTATTTTCTGTTTTCTATTTATTTGGGGTTTAATTTACTCTTTTTCCCCTTTAATTTGTCAAGATGGATTTGTCTAGATGCATTTACTTCTTTTTCTTGCTGAGGTTATTGATTTGAGAAATTTCTTCTTTTCTAGTAGAGGAATTTATTACTACATGTTTCCTTTTAAGCACTGCTTTGGCAGCTTTCCACTAATTTTTGTGTTATATTTTTATTTTCATTCATTTCAGAATACCTCTAATAATTTTTTTGTTCTTCTTTGATCCATGTATCATTAAATGTGTTTTATTTACTTTCCAAATATTTGGAGATTTTACAGAGATCTTTGTACTATTAATTTCTCTATAATTCCATGTGGAAAGAGAACATATCATGTATAATATGAATCCTTTTAAATTTATTGGTACTTGTGGAATGGCTCATAGTATGATCTATCTTGTCAACTGTTCCATGAACATTTGAAAAATATGTATATTCTGCTACTGCTGAGTTCTATAATTGTCAATTAGGTGAAGTTGGTTGATTGTATTGTTCAAGTTTGTACATCTTCACTGATTTTCTGTCTGCCAGTTTCATCAATTGTTGAGAGAGATGTGTTGACTAATATGACCATTAATGTGGATTAATCGATTTCTCCCATCAGTTCTGTTAGTTTTTGCTTCATGTATTTTGAAGCATTGTTATTGGTTTTGTAAACATTTAGGATTATTGTGTCCTCTTGATGAATGGGCCCATTTATCATTTTGAAATGACCTTCTTTACTTTAAAACTTTATCTTACAATCAAATAGGCACTCCAGTTTTCTTTTGATTACTGTTAATATGGTATATCTTTTCCCATTCTATTTCCATTACTTTTAACCTATTTATTACAATAGTACCTACAATAGTTGTCAAAAAAAAGTTAAATAAGATAAGTTAAATAAGATAAATTACTTATAAAAGAGCCTAGAATGTAGCAAATATTCATTGTATGGTAATTACTATCACTATTGCTATTTCTCCTCATTATAGTCAAGGGAATGAGAATGTTACCTAACATATCAGAACGTTTTTATTACCTGGCTGTAGTTATATTTATATTTTCTATGTTTAGATGGAAACAAATACACACACACACACACACACACACACACACAAATATGTGAAGGCCAAAATAATTTTTTTTAAATTTCAGTTGAGAACATTTCCTACTATTTCACCTAAGTGAGGTAGCATGGGGGGGGGGGGTAGTTAGGAGCTCAGATTTTAGATAGAGCCAGAATGCCTGGATGGATCTGCCATATGCTTTCTAGCCCTGTGACCCTGGGCAAGTTACTTAACCTTCCTTCATCTTGGTTTCCTCATCAGTCAAAGATGGGTAATAATAGCACGTAGGTTACTATGGCTATTGAGAAGACCTAATGCATCAATATATTAATATTTATAAAGTATTCAGAATGGTGTCTGATCCATCATAAGCACCATATGTATTTTTGATAAAATAACGAGCACATTTTGCTTTCTTCCAGTAATTGTTCTAGTAAAGTATGAAAGAAATTTATGTTTATAAAGCCTATACTGAAACACATAAATCTGCAGTTTTATTAAATACCCCAGGTGATTCTGATGTAAACTATCTGTGGATGTTTTGAGACACAATTTAATTCCAAGATTTAGTTTAAATATGATTAACATGGCACACTTTAATTCCAAGATTTAGTTTAAATATAATTAACATGGCACAAAAATTTGTTAATGGGAGTGTCACTTTGTGTAACGAAGCCCTATAACTGAGTGAATAGCCTAATTTGGAGAAAGATGTCAAGTCTAAATTTGAGGTCCTGTTTGACCATGAGTCCAGCCCCCTTGTGCATTCAGAGAAAAATGGAGGAGAAAAGAAAAAGGAAATTCCATTTTTACGTTTTTTTTCAATAATATTTGGATTTATGTCATCATAACAACCTGAGAGTCAGGTTTCTGAAATTTGCTTTATTATTTAGACTCCTCTTTCCCTCCAGATGGCGCCAGTTAGCTGTTTTATGTTCTCTAGCCAAGGGGTACTGACATTTTCCCTAGAAGCCAGGCAGCAAGTCTTGCTATGCTTTCAAAGGCTTGTGAGGCACGTGAACATTTTATAAGAGCAGGAGTATTTGGCTTTCCCTCCTCAGGCAGATGTTTACTCAGTACTAGGAAAGGTTTTCTAAGAGGAATATAACCCAGAGCTTACAAATTATGCATGTTGATAAAATCATAGAACCAACCTGGTGAAGTCTGTCAGTCCTCACCACTGCCTTTAGGCAAGACCACACAGATACTACCCTCTCAAGAGATGAGAATGAGTACAAAGAAAGAACCAGTAAAGCTCAGTTTGTTGTTTAATGACTTCCAGACATCAATTCATTCACTGAGAGCTGCTTCACCTCCTACCGAAGGGTGGGAGGACGGTCTCTAGGGGTTGGCAAAGAGCCAAAAGGCTCCAGGGCCTGTCCTCCTCCAAGATGGTTTTAACCTTCTTGCTTCTCACTTACAGGTTACGGATGTTGCTAAATGGCAAATGCCCAGCATCATAACTTGGGGTGGACGATCACGAGAGGCCCTGCCCTGTGCATCTCTGTTTATTTAACAAAAGGTATAAGGAGACCCGAAAAACTAATTTTTTATGTGTTTTTCTTTTTGAGACCCAGAATTCAATTTGAGCCACGATCTCCAGAGATTGAGATCCAAATCTTATCTAAATATTCAACTCCAGGAGGAATATACAATATTCACCTTCCAGGAGGGAGTTCTTTTTGGTTACTCTGATTCCCAGGTGCAAAAGCGTAAGCCCACTTGCTTTGGGGTTCTCATCATCAAAGATGTAGCACATCTGGCTCCCGTTTACTGAATAACACCCCATTCCAGCTCTGAAGGCTAATTTCAAGTGTTCCATACTCTTCTACTACCTGTGATACCAGCCTCAGCCTTCCTGCTCTTTGTCAGGCCTGTACGCCCAAGCCCTTTTCTTGTCTCATCTCACTTTTAAGTTCTAGAGACCAGACAAGAATCCAAGTGAAAACTAGTCACCGAACCACCAAGGATAATTATATTTACGAGTCGAATTCTGTTTCAACAAATACAACATTCAGTTTGAACTCCCGAGGCTTTTTTTTTTCATGTCTGAAGAACTAGCTCATGTTAACAATACTTTACTGATAGAGAAAAATGTTCTCTATAGAGGAGAAAATCATATATAATAGTTCTGTTCACAAATTGCTATACATTTGGAAGTCAAACTACATAATTAAAGTATTGTTCTGGTTCAGTACATATAATAATTGATTTATAATATGTGTAAAATAAACCTAAGTCTATATCAACAGTGAAACTAATAAGATAATATTACTTGATCATTAAAAAAAAGTTCAAATTATAACTCATTGTGTGACCACTAGAAGTAAAAATTCCCTCATATTCAGCTACAAATAACAGAAGACTTAATAGATAATTAAAACGCTGCTAGCAAATTTAAAGTCAGTTCGGTTAGAAATATAGTTTATCCATACATTTTTCATTCATTGTTGATTCAGTAGGTAGTTTAATTCATAAGATCCTTTGCCAAATTTTAAAATGCATTAATTAATAAGGGGAAAAAGTATACATATCGATTTGTATTTTATATTTTTATATCTGACTCACTTTGAAGCAGATGAGACACAGATAATGGAGACTACAGAAATTCTAGGCATTTATATTTTGGTTAGGCAACCAAATATCCTGAGTAGCCTAGGACAGGGCCTTTAAAACATTTGTGTGTGTGTGTGAAACCAGCAGATATAAAAAGAGTCCCAATACATGGTCCTCCTTGAAGTACTTTCTTCTCAGTCATAAAATAGCTTAAGAGGGAGGGATTTGTAAGCTTCGAGGATGTACACAGTCCTGACATTCCATAATCTAGGGTGTGCACACTCGAACACAGAGAGCAGTAGCCGGAGATGGTCAGGCACTGGGGGACCTTAGAAAGGAGATGGCTTAATGTTCACATCCAGTATAAACTGCCTGTCTGGAACACCTAGACAGGACCTGGAGAGAACAAGATACTTGTCATCAGGAGCAATTTAGGTAATTATCTAAGAGCGGTAAACTACAATGCCCTAGAGCTGAGGAGTTAAGTAGGGAGTAGGCTTCAGTGTTCAAGACTTTGACATGTTGGAAAAGCTGAGTTGCAGAACTGATTTTAAGTAAGAACATCCTAGGGCTTAGACATCCAGTCTCTCCAGCTGTAGGCAGTCAGTTTATTGCCTTAGTGATAAAAGAAGTCCAATGCCATTGTCCTATATTAAAATATTTGATTTGTACAAAGAGAGAACCAGAAAAATGCAAGAATTCTTTTTTATCTTTAACTTAGGATTGAATATTAATTTGGCCAAAAATTAAAAGAGAACCTTATCAAAGAAAATCTAAAGAATGTTCAGGCTTTCAAGATAGCTAAATGGAACTGAACTTTTACTTAACTTACAAAGGAGTAAAAACCCAAGGAACATGCTAACTTGTTTTGGTCAGAACATCTAAAAGATATCTCGCTCTGGCCAAAAACAAAAAATAAAATAAAAATAAAGACACAATCTATTAAAGTAAAAGATTTGGAAATGAAAAAAAAAAAGTCTGAATTTCATCAAGAAGCTTGGGAAATGTATATTCAAACAGGTGCAGTCTCCCAAATTCAATTTGCCTTCCAATTAAAAAAACACTTGAATTTAAAGAAACAAATGTGAATTTCTGCACTCAAAACACAAGCTTATGATTTTGTCAAAATCTGTTAGTTGTCTTTTTGTGATTGGCTTATTTAACTTAGCATGATGATTTCAAGATTCATCCATGTTGCAGCATGTGTCAGAACTTCCTTTTTTAAAAATTATTATTTTAATTTTTAAATTATAATTAGAATACAATATTATATTAGTTTCAGGTGTACAACATAGTGATTAGACATTATATCACTTATAAAGTGATCACCCTGATAAATGTAGTACCCATTATCGGCTATATTCCTTATGCTATACTATACATCCCCATGACTATTTCTTAAGTATCAATTTGTACTTCTTAATCCTTTTTCTTATTGCTGTTCTGATTGTTTTCTGCTACCTTATCTTCTAAATTGGTGATCCAGTCCTCTGCTTTATCTAATCTACTGTTGATTCCACCTAAGGTATTCTTCATTTCAGTTATTATATTCTTCATTTCTGACTGGTTCTTTTTTATATTTTCTATCTTCACTTTCATGTTTTTTTTTATCTCTTTGTTAAAGTTCTCACTGATTATCTACTCTCCACCTAAATTTATTGAGCATCCTTGTAAACAGTGTTTTGAACTCTGCATCTGGTAGATTCCTTGTTCTTGTTCTGGAGCTTTGTTCTGTTCTTTCATTTGGAACATGTTTCTTTGTCTCCCAATTTTTCCTACTTTCCTGTATTAATTTCTAGGTATTAGGTAAGGTTGCTATGTCTCCCCGTCTTATTAGAGTGGCCTTATTTAGTAGGCATCCTGCGGGGCCCAGTGGCACAGTCTTCCCTGGTCACCTGAGCCATGTGTTCCAGGTATGTCCCTTGTATGGGTTGCATGCGCCCTCCTGTTGAAGTTGAGCCTTGGTTGCTGTTTACACATCAATAGGAGGGATTGACCTTCAGGCTGATTAGTTGTGAGGACTGGCTATGATAAGTAGAAGAGCCGTTGTAGAGGGGCTTACCCTATAGACCAGGATTCACTTAAGCATGGCTCAGTCTGCCCTTCGACTGTGACCCTGGGTGGTGCTCTGGCTCAGATGGAAACTAGTTACTGGGCATGAAGGTTGAGGCCTCTGGATAGTGGCCCTGCCACAGGCTAAGTTCAGCTATAGCCTGTGCCCTGCCCAGGGCCACCTGGCATGAGCCACCAAGCAATCTACAGATGGCTACCACCCACACTGGGCTTGGAGATGCCTCGAGGGGCCAAGCTGCAAACCGAAGCCAGCTGTAGCTAGTGCCAGGCTTGGAATTGCTCAGCAAGAGGTATGGGGCACACTGAAGCCTGATGCTGCTTGTTTAGGTTTTGTGAACCTTTGAGAGAGTTTAGGAAAGTCTGTAGCATGAGCCAAGATAGGTTGTTTATATGGAAAATCCACTGGAAGTGGCATGGGTGGCCCTACAAGCTGGGTGGCACAGGGTCTCAGGGAATCACCCGGGCAGGGAAACCAGTGTTAGCTACACTGATGGAGACTCAGACATGGTGGCCGCCTGTGTCTGCAAGCTGAGCCGGGGAGCCAGACAACTCAGTTTCTCCCCATATATCCCTGGCACCTTTCCAGCTGCTGTGCAAGAGCTGGAGCTCAGAGTGAGTGGCTCTGTCACCAAGTAAGTTCTCCTGCAGGCCCCTTAAGAGGAAAGTTTCTGACTCCCACAGCCCTCCGTCTCACTCAGCCACAATCTCTGCTGGTTTTCATAGTCAGAGGTCATGGGAACTTCACTTCTCAGCACTGGAACCTTGGGCTGGGGAGTGCATTGTGGGGCTGGAACCCCTTGCTCTTCTAGGGGTATCTCCACAGCCGAGATATTTCTCCCGATTTTCAACCACCACACGCAGGTGTGGGACCAGCCCATTTTGTGTTTCCACCCCTCCTACAAGTCTCGAGGTGGCCTCTTCTGTGCATCCCCAGTCATAGGACTTCTATTTGGCTAGACCTCAGGCGACTCCCAGTGATGGCTCTTCCAAAGTTTAGTTGTAACTTAATGTTTACCTAATCTGTCATCTTGACCCAGTCTTCCTGGGTATTAAGCCTGCTGGTCATCAAAGTATCAGCTCTCCTGGGTCTCCAGCTTGCTGACACACCCTGCCAATCTTAAGACATGCCAGCCTCCATAATCAGGTAAGCCAATTCCTTATAATCCCTCTCTTTCTCTCTCTCTCCGTGTGTGTGTGTGTGTGTGTGTGTGTGTGTGTGTGTGTAAATAATCTTCTATTGGTTCTGTTTCCCTACAGAACCCTAGTATATACACATATTCAATCATTCAACAAATATTTTTTGAGTTAAATTCTAGGGATAATGATAAACCCTATATTCACTGAGTTTATAATTTAAAGGAGAATATAAATGAATAAATGGAAGTGGAATGATGGGTGAAGTTCAAGCTGTGTTGGGTGTTACAAGGACCCTTACTGAGACTTGGGGGTTCAGAAAAAAATACTTCCCAGAAGAAGTGACACCTAAGCTGAGCCCTGAAGAATAAGCAGAGTTAGCCAGGCCACGACAAGAATTATGGGAAAGTGTGTAGGCAGAGGAAATAGTTTGTCCCAAGACCTGCTTGAAAGAGGTGACAGGACACAACTTGAGAAGACCTCAAAATGGTTCAATATGACTGTTTTGTAGAGTTGATAGGCAAAAGGTAAGAAAAATGAGGCAACAGAAAAAGGCAGGAGCCAGATCATACATGAAACAGTGGTCCAGGTGAGAAGTGATGGTGATCTGACAAGGGTGAAACCCAGCGAAGACAAAGAAGTGGATGGAGTCAAGGGTTACACAGGATGCTGAATTGACAATACTTGGTGATGAATTAGACTTAGAGAGGAGTCAGGGTTTCCGGTTGGCCTGAGGGATAATGGGGCCATTTACTGAGATGGGGGATTAAGAAATTTGTGACAGGATGGAATATTGCTAGCAATCTCCACAGGCTGTCTGGCATTTTTTCCCCTCCCATTGTCAAACGTAATATCCCTTTTAATCAGATCTCAAGTGAATAAAGGTGGGTTCTGGAATAAGCCAGACTCAGTTCAAACCTATACTTTATCACCGGTGGCCTATGAGATGTGACCTTCGGCAAATTATTTAACCTCTCTGAGCCTCACTTCTCTCATCATAAAGTGAAGAAATAATAGTGCATATTTCTCAGAGTCACTGGAATTAAATACTAAAATGTACATACAGTGCTTCACACAGTATCGAGTTCAATAAAGGTTAACTACAATTATTGTGTCTAAAAATGGTAGGAAGAAAAAGCAAGAGAATTAAACCCCAAGGCTATTCACAAGTCAGAACTAGACTTACTTCAGAGCTTGGGGAAGAGGCAAAAACATGCAGTGTGAGGAAATGTGAACTCAGGCTCCTAGACTTTCGTCTTAATCTCTGTCGAGACACTTCATCCCAGTGAGGCTGACCATAAGATGCACTTACTCCCAGCCCCAGAAAAACATTCTGATCTGCTTTTCTCTGCCTCTTTTTGCTCCTCAGTGTCTGTCTTTTATCTGTTTCCTAGATTCCCAGCAACACATTAGATGAGAATGTTCTGGAACATATATATTAAAAACTAACTTTCTTCAACAAGGAAGAGCAAGGGTTCCATAGCACTGCACTTAAGTGCTTCCTGGACTCACATCTGACCACCACCAAACCTCTGTGTACTCTGATTTCCTAATCTCTGAGGTGAAGATAAGTGTGCTAACACCTCAGAGGAGCTTTGTGAGGATTCAATGAGTCAATAATTTTAAAGTGGGTAGAACAATTGCTAGTTCAAGTAACCCTTCAGTAAGTACTAGCCATTATTACAGGTCAAAGGAAAAGCTAGGAAGCCAGGCAAGTGGCTCCTCAGGCCTTTATGCCCTAAACTGAAGTAGTATCCAAATCAGTGGGGAATTACAGGGGCCAGTCATCCTGAGTACTCCATGCTGGGATGGGAAGGGATAACAATCACTATACTTGCCAGATTGGGGGCATTATTTCACTTAAGCTCACAATTCATAATATGTATTTTTCTCATTATAGAGATGAGGTAATTGAGGCTCAGAAGTTAAGGAACTCCATTGCCATTAAAACCCAAGACTGATAAAGATCTTAACATTTTATTCTGCTGGTCAAAAGCTACAAGTGGATCAGAGATAAGTTGAAATGTAGTCCGGGAGTCCGTGAATGGCCAGAATCCATAAATGGCACTGCCTAGAAAACCTGGGAACGCGAGGGAGTAAGAAACCATAATTCTGGTGTCTGAGGAGGAGTTGCATGGTTTCTTTTATATGTATGACAGCTGCCTCTCCAGGCCCCTGCAGTGCCCCCCGCCCTTCCCTGAGTCAGGGCTGGAAGATCACATCTGCTGGTCTCCTTCTTCTCTAGCCCGGTTGATCTGGCAGGCTGCCAGCCTAACAGCCAGGGCATTTGAGGAGGCCTGATTTTAATAAATTTCTATTTCCTGCAGAAAACCGGTTTTTTCAGTGGCTTTGTAACTCAACCATTCTTGATCACATTAGGACTAAACCTGGCAGCCAGCTTGGCAGCTTGTGTGCAGATTGTATACAATGGCAGATTGTTTAGCCTTTATTGCAATCCAAGCAACTTTAGGAAAAGGAAGGGAAGAAGAGAAAAGAAAGAAAAAAGCAAAAGCAAAAAAAAAAAAAAAATGCAAACCTCATGTATAATTCCATAATACAGTGAAGCCCCCATTCTCTTTAAGGAAAATACAGAATCAATTTCTCTCTCTCTCTCTCTCTCTCTCTCTCTCTCTCTCTTCCCCTCCCTCTCTCTCCCCCTCTCTCTCCTCTCGCCCTCCCTGCACGCGCACACACGCACACACAACTATAGAACATACGAATGATGAATTTTAAGTTGAAATCTTTTTTCTCTGTCTTTTTCTTCTTTACCAACTCATTTCACATGCAAGGAGAGTTGGAGGAGTGAAAATCAAGGCCTAAGGGAAAACGGCATGTTAAAAGGACCTGAGAGACAGGAAGAGAAATGAGTAGGTCTGAGAAGGGTGAATGAGAGGGTGAAAAAACCAAGTGAGTAACAAGTATCAGCATATTAAAATTATCAGGTTAAGAGGATATAAAGTTAGAAATTACATTAATTAAGTGATCAGAAAGTATCTGATTTTATTCCTATGTTCTCAGAAAAAGTGTTATATGATGAGCTGTTTCAGGCCTCCCTTTCCCAGAGATATTTCATCAAATAACTCTGCTCTTTTCTACACCCTGTTGGGTCACAAATATGTGTATCTTGGAGTGTCTTCTTATGATTCATAGCTGAAGAGACCCATGTTCTACTCCCATGGCCTTCTGAGCTAACTGGATAAACTAGTGAGCGTTTATGGATGTTACTATGCCTCTATGTATGTCTGAACTGTTCTTAAGGTAAGAAAATGCATAGTTGTCATATTAGAAATTCTAGGCCCTGGGCAAATCTGTTGGGGAGTTTTCTGAGTGAGCAGTCCTTGTGCATCCAATCAGTCACATCGCAGGGAGATCTACGATTCATTCAATACCAGTCAAGACCAAGAGATTTATTGGCAGCAGGGGATGCTTCGCATGTGATGCAGGACTTACCTCAGTTGTTTGAATAAATCAGAATGTAATGATTGAAATGATGTGAGATTCCAATGAGAGTAGGTTTTGAAGTCACTTACCATGGATTCCAATGTAAAGAGATAGCCAAGGAGACAACTGAAAGACACAAGTAAATTAAACCAAGAGTAGGTTTGGATACATGGTAGGGTAGGTAGGTAGGTGAGAAATGGGGTGTGAATAAGGGCATGGAATAGAACTTTTATTTTAACAAAATGATTTCCGACTGAACACTATTATGTCCTGGGTACTGTGTTAGATTCAAAATAATAGGCCATGAAACTGACCAACAATGTTTTGGTCCCTTTTGTGGTCGAGGTAGGGGGTTGTAGTCACAGTACATATACACGAAGCGGTTAGAAAGGGGTTCTTAACTGAGGTAGAGATGGGAAAGACAACATAATAATTATATAGGAAGTTTTTTCAAAATATGTCCTAGATTTCATGAATCAGAATCTCTGAGATGGGTAGAGATGAAGATGAACTTCTTTGGTAAAAAAGTTCCCCAGGACGGTCAGGCTTGTACTCCTAATTACTAGCCATTGAGTTAGCCCAATACTTCCCAGTTAGCCTCACCTAATCATAAGGATCACCTGAGTTGCCTATTGAACTAGAGATTCCCTGGCTCCACCCACCTCCAGCGTTGCTGGTTCAGCAGTTCCGACATTGGCACGAAAATGTGTGTTAATAACAATTGCTCCAAGCAATTCATAAAAATGGGTAGGTGTGAAGAATACCAAGTTAGATAATATTTACTGAAGAAATATTCATTGAGCACCTTCTAGTCTGCCGAATGCTGGGAAAACAAAGGAATTCGATCCTCTGGCCTGCAGGAGCCCATGGAGAATACACATGCATGGTAGGTGCAATCAAGGGCTGGGTAACGGTTACTGGTGGGACATGAACAGAGGTTTTAATGCGGACTGCGGTCAAGGGAGATTTGTTGAAAGAGGAGGATGTTGAAGTGAGCTGTGAAGGATTTAACTCTGTGAAAAGGAAGGAGAGGTCACATGAACAGAACGGTGAGTGTGGCATGTTCTGAAACTGAGAAGAGAGAACCGCAAGGAAGCCTGAATGGATGTCTCCTTGTTAGGGACAGGCAGCCATCATGTCTGATGGTAGAGCCGCAGACTGGTAGGGCATGGGTTCTCTAGGGCCACACTGCTCGTATTGGGCTCTCTGCCGCATAAGGAGAATGCTTTATTTAACCCATGTGTACCTGGTTATCTTCTCAGTAGGTCTCCTAGGTTACAATGAGATTTAGTAAGTATACTACCTAGCATTTCATACAAGTACTCAATGCATGGTAGTGATACTATTATATTTTATAGTGTTTACTGCTTACCGTGTTTCCATAAGAACTAATTCATTTGACCCTCAATAATATTTAGAGATTGGTATTATTAATCCTATTTTATAAATGAGAAAATTGAATCTAAAAAAGGCTGAGAAATCCAAACAAGCTAATCAGCTTTAACTTGAATCGAGGCCTCTTAACTATTCAGATTACAGAGGAGTCCTTGAGTATCAATTTAAAAAAGTTAGATTTAATTCTGTACCTTTTAGGGAGCATTTAAACAAAGGATGGGCATGTTGAAATTAATGTTATAGAAAGTGGAATATTCTGAATTAGATGGAAAATGTACACCAGTCAGGGCCTGGAGAAAGAGAGCTGAGTTACTGCAGTTCTTTTTTGTTTGGGGCGGCGGGGGGAGGGGGGGGGAATGGGGGGCGGGGAGGACAGCCTTAGCACAATGACATTGGGGGGTTGAAGGAGGAATGGAGTGACAGAAACTGAAAAGAAAAGAAAATGTACCCTAACTAGCAATGGCAATCGTTATACAAAAATGCTGAAGGGGACAATCCAACATTCAAAATTATAGCTGCCATTTTTATTTCTAATATCTAGGATCGAAAGCTGAGAGCATTATATTCTGTTTCTCTTGTTGATTTTGCATGCTTGAGCATTCTTTCTACAACTTTGCACAAAGCTTTATATTTACCAAGCACTGTAGTCATTATTATTTATTGTTTCTCACATCAAGGGTCCAAGGTCTCAGCACTTAACTCTAGAAAGTGATATTAGAATGCCCTAGGGATTTGACTGTTGGGGGGGAAAGCTTTTCAGCATCCTAAACATAAATATCTTCCAAGTAAAGGCATTGATTGGGAAGCCTGGATGGATAAAATTAACTGCTACAATCTTAAAGACGTCTGGTTCACATCCTGGGTAAAAAGGGGAAGAAGCTTTATGGAGCCTATTAATGTCAATATATAATGGCATGAGGCAGCATTATACTAATCTCCCCGCCCCCCAGCCCCCAGTCCCATCTATTCTGTTATCTACTGCTCCTTAGTGTGGTTCAGTGTCCAGGAAGGTGGCCCACTGTACAGCCAGGTGGGAGTCATATGCTGCCTGCTTTCTTGTCAAGTAATGGTTTTGATTTTTGGAGAGGTTAAATTGATTGCTGAAGGTCACATAGCTAGTAAGTTGCAGAGCCAATATTCAAACAAGTCTTTATATCTGTCTTCATTGCTCTCTTAGGCTTGCTGAAATATGTGGCATTTAAATATATTTTGAAATAAAATTGTCACTGGTGGAAAAACTCCAATAGCATAGAAGTGCTTAAATTAGGAAGCAATGTCACCTCCCTCCCTCCCCTCACCCAGAGATAATCACTGCTTCAGTTTGATGACATCTTACCAGGTACCAGCTAATGCATATAAGCATCTACACATGTAAATCTATGTTGTGTCTTTGAGAAAGACAGAAAGCTCAGTATATTTATAAAATTCTGCAACCTACTTTTTTCCCCCCTCAACAACACATTTCGGACAGGTTTAACATATTGATCTGCCTAGCTTACTTTCAAAGTTGCTTTTTAAGGCACCAAAACCTATTTAACCAACTCCCTATTGATGGGTATTAAGGTTGTTTTGGTTTCTTTTATTATTTTAAAAAAAAATACTTCTTTATTTTGGGCCATGTATCTTTGTAAATTAGTACTGTCGTAGGAAAAATTCCTAGGTATTGAGTGGTTGGAGCAAAAAAGAACATTTATCTTTTATTTTGATGGGTATTTCCAGGTACTGAAATGTTTTTCTCTATCCCAAACCAACAGTGAATGATACTATTGCTCCATATCCTCACCCCACTAAGTACTGCTAATCTTTTCAATTTTTCCAATGTGGTGAGACTTTTATTTACTTGTTCATTCACTCATTCATTAAATCAACATATACATACTGTGTGCCTACCTGCAATAACAAGTATATATTGTATATATAATAGATCAGGTAGTGATAAGTATTTTGGAGAAAAATACAACTGGGTAAAGGCGATAGGGAGTGAGGGAAAAAGGGTTTGAATTTAGTAGAAAGAGCACAGGGAAGGCCTCTTTCATCAGAGACACTTGAGTAGAAACCTAAATAAAATAAGGAAATGAACCAAGCATTTTTCTAAGGGAAGAGCCTTCTAGGCTCGGAGCACAGCAAGTGCTACCAAAAGCCCTGGGCTGAGAGCCTACTTGGTGTGTCCGAGAGCAGTGAGAAGGTTTTATGGCTGGTGTGGCAGGAGCAGAGCAAGTAGGGAGTGGCAGGTGACAGTGGGCAACCACTACCATGTGAAAGCCCTACAAAGCCTTTGGTTTTAGCTCTGAATGAAATGAAAACCCTCAGATGTTTTAAAGTATCACCCCAGCTACTGGGTGTTGCAGAGATTGTAGAGGCAAAGAGGAAGCTGTGAGCTGAGTTAGGAGACGGGAGTAAAAATCTAAGGGAAGTGTGGTGGTGGCTTAGATCAGGGTGCTAACAGGGGAGGCAAGAAGAATGGTCAGATGATTTTGAAAGTAGAGTTTATAGGATTTGCTGATGGTTTCAATGTAGGTTGTGAGAAAACTAGGGAAATCAAGAGTGCTCCCAAGATTTTCGTTCTGAACAACTGAAAAAATAGAATTGCCATTTACTGAGATAAGGGTGACTACGGGAGGAGCAGGTTTGGGTTTGGGGCAGAAATCAAGATTTTAGTTTTGGTCATGGTATGTTTGTGAAGAGACAAACAAGAGAGTCGTCAAAGTGACCTCAGAGGTTCTTTTCAGGCTGCCTGTCAATGAGCTAGCGGGGAGGGTGACTCCCCAGGGCCCTTTCAGGAGGCTCAGGCTTCCAAGGGCTATCAGTAGACCAGATCTTTTCTCAATGAAGCAGGAAAGAAGAAAAAGAAGGTACTGATTGGCCATTTAGGAGCATGGAAGAGTAACTGGAATAGAAAAGTGTAGCAATAGAATTGTTCTCTTATTCTTTATTTGCTTTAGTAAAGTTCAGCTGTGTGTGTGTGTGTGTGTGTGTGTCTGAAATGATCACACATTAGGACTAGCCTAGACAATCTTTTGGGTTCTATCTATCTATAATTATCTGCTTCTAAAAATACAGCATCTTTGAATTAATTTTTTTATAATATTACTCTTTTAATAACAATATAATTGACTTATTTCAACATTTTAGGCAATCTCTATCTGTCTCCTCTTTATTAGGAAAATTTTACTCTATTCTCCTTTTAGTACAGTCTCTAGTCTAGACTAAAAAGCACAGTGGACAGGCTGATGCTGACCAGTGACTGCTTTCTCAACCTATCCACCAAAAGCATCATGTTAAAATAAGAGAAGATGCTTACAGTGGTTCGCAATGTATTGTCCTGTTATGTTAGGGGCACTTATATTTCAAATGAATCTAGTCATTCATACAGCTTTCATTTATTAAGCACTTTCTATGTCAGGCACCAAAGATTTAAGGCCTATTTCCTGGCCTCATTGGGCTCACAGTTCAATAAAGAAGAGAGGCTCATACACATAATGACAATAAAATGAGGAAAATGCTATTAAGAATGTGTTAGGGAAATAGTGGATGAAAACCTAACTGATCCTGATTGAGTGTGGAATGCTTTCAATGGGAAATGAAATAGCTAGATCTTAAAGATGGTAGGAGGTTGTCGGGTTAAATGAGGGGAAAGTCCATTCCAGGTAGAGGAGATAATTTGGGCAAAGCTGAGAAACCACACAGAGTGCATGGGGAACTACGAGTGCCACTGTATTGCTGGAGTTCAAGGCCAAGAATGGCAAGCAATGAGGCTGAAGATTCTAGCAGGAAACACCAGTGATGAAAGGTGTCCTATGCCAGATCCAGGAGCCTGGATTTCATCCAGGGTTTAGGAAGCCAGTGAAAAGTTCAAATGTGACATAGGCAGGTCACTCTTCCCTGACAGGACAAATGCACATGTTTTTGGACTTAACATTATTTAAAGAGAACTCGCTAATATTTGTTCGTATTGTATACAAAAAGTAGAACAATACTGCCAATCAAGTAAAGGACTTAGAGCCTGAATGTCCTTCCTACTTACCATATAAACTTCAGCTACTCAGCAATTCCGAACCACAATTTCCTCACCTGTAAAATTTGGATAACAGTCTTCACATGCTTTATGAAATTTTTGTGGGATCCAAATGAACAATAATGCACACAGAAAACATGTAAACCATAAAAGTACAACTCAAATGAAAGTATATTTCCTTAATACTTAGTACTCTATAACAGTTTTCATACCATGCCATACATCATTGCTATTAGTATCTACATTTGTCTTTCTCTGTTATACTATGAGATTCTAAAAATATTTATTCATTTTTATGTCCTTATAATGTGTCGAACCTTATTTTGTGTTGACTGTGTATTGGTGTTCACTTATCTTCCTTGTCGAATTTATAATGTGTAAGACATCTACTTCACAAAAGTATAATTCTAAGTAGTATATACAACAATTCTCATATGTTTTGGGGAAAAACAAGTCTTAGGCATTTTTATGTTTGGCTTTCTGTTTAGAAATGATTCTCTCCTTTCAAAAAACATATGAGGCATCTTGCATGATTAAGCAAAATGTTAAAGGACATGAACAGCGAGACAAAATTAATCCCATTAAAATGAACAAAGGAATTCAAAGAGCAGAGGAGTATTATTGAACACCTGGAATGGGTTAGTTACTGCATTAAGACAATTAGCACTGAAAGTATCAATGTTTCTCTTTGTTTTGTTTCTTTTTTAGTAGACAGTAGTTTTCAGGGAAGGGAAATCATTATTTCATCTCAAATCCCAGCATCTCAGATTTGTTTTGTTCTAAGTGTTCATCAATTTAATCTCATATTCCACAACTGTGTAGAAATTGTTTTGGAGAAACTTCCCATCACTGGCCCTAAAAATGTCATCACCTTTGTTATTGAGTTGCCCTCATTCTTGAGGCAATTGTGCCTTAAAATTGTGGTACATTAATTGTTATAGCACTGCAGAATTCCACTGCAAAAGCATATTACAGCCTCATTAAAACCACATTAGTTTATCATGATTTACAATGAGAGGACTCGAAAATGAATTATTGAGTAACCTATTAACACAAAAGTCTGTCATGCCAAATTATATACTGTAGTTTAAGGCATCAATTACAGGCTTTAGAAGCAAAGTATTCAATGATGCTCTTCTATCCAAATGCCCCTACTAACAAAGAATGGTCATAAACTTCCTAAATATCAGTGTCTGCAAAAAGATATGCTTTCTAGTTAGGCTTTTCACACATTATTTATACATAGAAGGGACATATGTACACGATGTTGTTATAAGAGGCAAATAATGTCTGCAGGCCCTGTATATTTCTATGGAAGGTAACCACTGAGATTCCAGTCTGCTTAACACTTCCAAGTATCAGGTTCTATTGACACAACTGGAAAACCCATGGAAAGGAAAAGAGGCAAACAGCTATGGAACACCCACTAGCTGTCAGCACAGCATGTACATCTAACTTAGTATTTACAACTATTTGCTTAGCAACCTATTTTTAGAGATAGGTATCCATAATGCAGACTTCATGGTTAGACATTTTGCACTATGCTGACAGAATCAATGTCTTGGAGGTCATGTGACAAGATAGAAAACCCTGAGCCCCTGAAGACTTCACAGAGCAGAGCCACCATAACTATTCATATGTTTACACAAAAGAGAAATGATCGTGCCAGGAATTGGAAGGTTTTTCCTGTACAGAATAAGATATTTTAGAGTTTTCAGGCCATGTGATCGCAACTACTAACTCCACCGTAGTAGCACAAATCCACCTACAGACAATTCGTAAATGAATGGGTGTGGCTATATTCCAATGAAACTTTATTTACAAAAACAGATAGTGGGCCAGATTTGGTCCCAAAGCCATAGTTCACTGACTCCTAATCTATATAATTGAAAGCATGTTATTTTACATCTGTTAGAACAACTGAATCTATATTCTAAGTTAATTAAGTGCTAACCTGAAACTTGTTAAACTTGTTTTCCTTAAAATCTGGTTGCTATCCTGTATTTTTTTTTCTTCTGATCAAAAGAGAGGGGAAAAAATTCAGTCATGTGACCTCTTGAGCAGAATAATATGACCATCTTTCTATAAAATTATTTATTGCATGCAAGATTAAAGTAGCTTCACTCAAAAGAATCATCATCCACAGTCTTTATCAATTTCTTTTTTATTTTGGTAGAATTCAAGCATTATGTTTTTCTAGTATCAGAATCACCTTATAACCTTAACCCATTTCTTAAATTTATTTAATAAATATTTTCAGGCACACATGTATTGGGCACTGGGCTAATTATCTTTATTTCACTTGTTGCTCCGTAAAATGGGAAGTTGAATTTACCTGGGTGAAATTGATTTATTATTGGTTTTTAAAAGATTTGCACTCAAATCACTAGAGCCATTTTTGGAACTATAACATCAACACACTTCCCATCTTTGTTTTCATTTATAGGGCCCCATTTTTTGAGCCTCTTTGATTATAGCCAAGTTCATTGTAGTAACCTTAGAATCCAAGATTTTTATATATATATAACTAAGGTTTTATTGTAAAACAGAACAAATATACGACCCTATGAGAAAATGTGTGAGTCCTCTATGTGAGATATTTCTACGTTAACTGTGGTTATAACAGAGTAACTTGTAACAGAACAGCCAGATAAGTAGAAAAGCTAGGTTAACTGCCATATAAATAAATAAATATATATATATATACACACACATACATACATACACCTTAAGATGAAAACCTGACAGCAGATTACATTGTAAAATCAGAAAATTCAAGCCAATCGCCCTCATGAACATAAATGCAAACAAAATAAAACAAAACAAAAACTCAAAGTATTAGCAAATCAAATGAAGAAATAGAGTAAAAGGATAATATATTGTTACCAAATCAGATTTATTCCACCATCAAAAAGGTAGTTAAATATTGAAAATCAATCAGTGTAATTCACTACATTAACAGAATAAAGGAGGAAAATTATATCCATAAACAAAGAAAAAGGGTGTGACAAAATGCATTCAAGATTAAATATATAACAAGGAATAGAAGAGTATGTCTTTAATCTGGCATAGTATTTACAAAATTTAAAAAAAAACTAATAATATTTAAAGCTTTTACCCCGAGATTAGGAATGAAACATGGATATCTACTATTCCTATTCCTTGTCAACATGACCATGTCAGAAGCAGAGGGCTAGAAGAAAGAGTTGGTAGCAAAATCTCTAGAATCACAAGTGACATGATCATTTCCCATCCCTTTATGCCCCAACATTATTCCATACATACTTCTTTCACAGCACCTAAAACAGTTTATTGTATTTCTATTTATTTGCAAGTCAGCTTCCATTAAGTGATCTATTAATTCCTTGAGACAGGGATCTCATTGACTCTTTGCTATAATTCCCAGAACCTGGTAGAGTGCCTCACATCTAGAAGACACAAGTTGAATGTTTTTTAATTATAATCCCCGAAGCTTCATGTCCAAGCTACTATTGCTGTGAAGGGGGAGGGGAAAAAAAAAAACTATTTCAAAACTTAGAGATTAAAATGTTAACCATTTTATTATATGTCATGGATTCTGTGGATAAAGAATTTCAGCAGCACTTGGTCAGGTGACTCTTCTGCTCCTTGACTGTGGTACTTAGTAGATATGCTAGTCTGAAGAGTGTGAGACTGTTTCATTAACGTGTCTGGGTTTTAGTGGGCATGACTGGAAGACTAGGCTCATCTGTGGCCTCTCCATCATAGAGATCTCAAGGTGATCAAGTTCTAGTCAAGGTGACAGGCTTCCCGTAGAAAAGGAGACCTGAGAAAGTCAGGTGGAAGATAGAGGACTTTTTTGGACTTAGCCTCAGGAATCACACAGTATTATTTCTGTTGCATTCTATTCATTATCAGTGACTCATAAGGCCAACTCAGGTTCACAGTGAGAGAAGTTAGCTTCTACCTCTTGGTATGGGGAGGGGGTAGGACATGACAAGACCACTCCGTAAAACAGCATCTGGCATGGGAGATATTGTTATGGCCATCTCCGGAAATCTGCTACTCCCATGTTGTTTCAAGAGGTTTCCCCAAACATGGCCAGGGTTTATTACATGCCATCATTAAAGATATATTTAAATGAAATATTCATAATATGTATTCAGAAAAAAATATTATGTCTTGGAATTAACTAAGCCATATCTTTAAAAAAAAAAAACAGTAGATAAGATTCCCTCTAAGAATTAGGCTATAAAATCAGCACATCTTCATCACTGCCCCTTCTGTATTAGGAATTTGACCCAGCACCAGTAAAGTGGAAGCTCTGTGAAAGGCTGATTCCTTTCTTTGCTCTCTTCAAAATCAGAATCTCATGTTGTTGTACCTGATTTCTAGCTGCAAGGGAACCAGAGTTTTGACTTCAATATTGAAGAGGCTGAACTCCTAACACAGGAATTTTCCCAATCGTAAAACAAAGTTATTCAAAATATGATGGACACTCATGATTATGAGTACAAATGTTCCTTGTATAGAATTAATTTTTCTGCCATATATTTTGTGAATACTTTGCCTAGTTTGTCTTTTCCTTTTGTTCTTACTTATTTTTTGGTTTTGTTTTTTTTTACATAGCAAAATATACATCATTTTCGAGCCACATTTATTATTTCTTTTTCTAGTCAAATCTATTTATCATTTATTTGTGGTTTCTTAACTTTAGATTATGTTTGAATTCCTAAGTGATCTATCTATAGAAAGTACCTCATCATGCCCATGGGAACATTCTGATCCATAGTCTCCACTGTTTTAATTCCAGTCTTTAGCACTGTACTGATATGATGCTGCTGTTATTGTTCAGTGTGTGGAAACAGAAATTATAAATTTAAAATTTTTATTTCAGCCTTCATTAAAATTAAATGAAAATATAGGCCTTAAGGCACAATGGTATTTAATCAGAAAGCTTGAGAGGAAGTAATGTTGTTGACATAAGTACTTTGATAATTCAGAGCACTGAGCTAGTCATTCCCTTCCTCCTGAGATAAGGAAAGGAAGCTGGAAAACATTTACATTTCCGTCCCCTTAGAAGCACCAAAGAGTCTAGACAGATGAGGAAAAGAGCAATTAAACTGTAATATATCTTATTTACTTGTATGTGCATAAAATACCTCTGAAAGAATGGATTGAAAACTAACAATAGTGGTTTTCCCTGAAGAGCAGAAATGGGTAACTGTGGGACATTAGCTAAAAGACTCTTCATTTTTATATCATTATACTTTTTGATTGTTTGTCATATGCTTGTGTTGTCTACATAACAAATGTTAAATAAAAATAAATTTAAATTGATACAAATTTTAAAAATATTATGTTATCGAGAAGTATCTAGAAGCTTCTTGTGATAGTCAAGGTTTTAAAAAAATTCTTCCAGAACTATTCAATTCAGACTTCATATTTAATCTCACAGGAATGTAACCTCCAACTATAAACAGAGGATGACTACAAGATCTTATAAATGTCTTATTGTTCATTTAACCCCCAGCATGTTTGCTGTAGGAAAGGGAGTTTGTTCTCTTAAGTTGAAAATCAAGTATCCAGTCTTGTGTTAAACCAACTCATCGCTATATAAATCAGATAAGCCCTTCTGCTGATTAGAAAAGACCTGAGACCCTTCATCTACGCTTTTCTTCTTTCACTAAAAAAAAAAAAAAAAATTGAAGCAATTATGTTTCTTGCAGCAAATAAATAAATTGAAATTTAGGTTTATATTTCAGCCTTCTATGAGTTTGATTAATTAAATAAATTCTTAAGAGATTGGTAATGCCAGCCTGTTACTTGGCAGCCATTCTTCCTCCTGGCATCAAAAATGTAATTAAAAAGTCTATATGTGGAGGTGGCTCCATAGTATAGTGGTTAGCATGTCTGTTTTACATGCAGAAGGTCCTGGGTTCATGCCCCAGGTGGAGCCACGGACCACATCCTGGGTGCGCCAGGCCCCGGGTGCACATCACGAGTGCATGGGAGGAGACGCCCTGACTTCAGAAATCCAGTTCCTAAGGGAAAACGGCAACACCCGTAGGTCAGGGGTGGAAGTGGAGTCGGGGGTGGGGGAAAGAATTAAAGAGGGGGGAAAAAATTAAATAAAATAAAAAATAAAAAGTCTATATGTAAGTAAACTAATCCTTCAGCTATGTAAAAACTTAGATGTCTGTAAATAATGGCTAAATTATAATAGAGAAATATAATATTAAGTAGTGATAATAATAGCTCTATTAATTGTAAACGTACTCCATGCCAAGCATCATGCAAAGACCTTTACACATACTATTTTCTCATTTCCAAAACAACATGAGGCAGAAATTGTTACCTTATAGATGAGAAAAATGAGGTTCAGAGAGGGTGTGTAACTGGCCTACGGTCATAGAGCTAGCAAGTAGCAGAGCTGGAATTTGAACCCATGCCTGTTCAAAGACTGATCTCAACCAGTAACTGCTTCTGACAGTTCTGGGAAATGTTTTGCTTTTTACAGAGCAATTTTTAAAAATTTACCGTATTTTTGAGTTTAAAACAAACAAACAAACAAAAAGAAATATATACTTCTAGGTTTCTGGTAAAACTATAAATACATATGAGAAGGCAGTCATAGGTAACCCAGCAGGAACTACAAGAGACTACTACACCCTGGCTATTCTGGTAATTTACTGTCAGCATCAGAAGCTGGGATGAGGCTTCTGAGGACCTGGAGCCCAGTGAGACCACAGCTGAAATAGGAGGTGAAGAAAGAGGCCCAGAGCAGGGGACCACATCCAAGGCTCTGCTTTTTCTAGGGGACTTCTGCGCGTATGAGAGACAGATGGGGGGGGAGAAGAAATGAGACAGCACAGAAATCCAAGTGCAGCCTTTGGGAACACGATCCAATGATTCTTGGCTCTGTCCTCCCTCCACCTGTCTCCAGGCCACCCCCAGGACCACAGACACTATGCCGAAGTAGGGGGCGAAGTGGAAGCTACAGCCCAGTAGCATCTGCCTGGCTGATGCTTCCAGTGGGTCAGAGTGAGACAAGGAGGCCTTGAGGCCTGACTGTACCTACAGCCAGGGTCTCTGGCCTTTAGATGTTTTCTCTTGTTCATGTCACCTTTTGTTCTTCCAGAGATTAAATGTTTTTTATTATGAAAATTTTCAAACATACAGCAAAGTGAAAAAACTTTACAGCGAACACTCGCACACTCACCACCTAGATTCTATCATTAGCCTTTTGCTCTACTTGGCTATCACTCATCTATTCATCCTGCTTTTCAACCAAGGTTGAGTCTTGATTCTGGAAGTATAAGATGGAGCAGAAGAGAGGGTCATCTTCAGAGATATGGCAACTTCCAGTTGGACCATCTTGCGATGCAGATGGTTGCTTGTTTGTCTCAGGGGGGTCTTATCCCCTCCACAGCTGCTCAGCTCTAGCTACTCTCAGTCTTCCTTCCTCCTTTCACCATCAACACTAGTTCTTAGCATCTTTGCTCATAAGGTATTGGCTCCATAAAATCTTATGCAGGGAAAGAGATTTTGATGGTCAGTAAGGTCCAACTCCTACAGAGTAAATAAGCCTTTCCCTTGGGCATTTAGATCCTCACAGGGATGTTCTGAATAATAATAAAAATATAACAGCTTTCATTTGTATTATGGCTTGGAGTTACAAAAGGGCTTACACTTAACACGTGGCCCACAGAGAAAATGATGACATCTATGAAGCTCATTGAGGTAAACCAAGGCAACTAGTCCATGGGTTTTGGCACCCCAGGTTCAACTTACTGCCCCTGAGTTTGAGGAAACTGGTATCTCAGCATATCAGCAGCCTATTCCAGGCATGGTTGTGAAGCTCCTTTGTTCTAGGAATTAATACTGTGCTAATCAAAACCAATTACTAGTCAAGGAAGTTGCCCAACATCCCTAAATGTCAATTTTCTCTTCTGAGAAGGATGGGGATATTGATATTAAGTACCTCGAAGAATTACTGTGAAAAATAAAATTGGGTAATTCACTTAACAAAGGAATAAGCCCTTTGTTAACCAATTTATTTCCCTTAAAGTATTTAATCCTCTCATTAACCCCTGGTAGTAGTTAATGTTATTTTCCTCCATCATCAAGTTGAGAAAATTGATTAAAAATAACTTTCCTAAAGCGACATAGTTAAGTAAGAGTCTATGCCAGGACTTGGATCCAGGTTGATCTGGCTGCAATGCCTTTAAACATCTACACCAGTGACTTTCAGTGGAGGGCAATTTTGCCCCCAGGAATAGCTGGTAATATCAAGAAATTTTTGGTTGTCACGAGTGAGGGGGTCCAGCATCTAGTGGGAGAGAGCAAGGATGCTTCCATACATCCTACAGTGCACATAATAACCCTTCACAGCAAAGAACTATCCAGCCCAAATGTCAATAGTGCCAAAGTTGAGAAACCATGGTCTATATTTATTCCCAATAACTAGAGGAGAAACAAACATCTAAAGATGAAGTATAAGTTTGGAAGCATCGATTGTTGTTTTAGGATAAGCCACTTAGGAGGGGGTCAGGTCCCCATCAAGACAAACATTTCAGGGGGAACATTGATGTTGGACCCACCCATCAGGCATCATCCCTGTTGTCTGAGAAGCCACATGTCCCATTTGGTAAGAGTCAACGGGTCCAAAGCCACATTCAATTCCTTTTTCTATAGTGTCATTTGTGCTACAGATCCTAAACTCCCTTGGCAAATTGTTTGAAGTATGGGATCCTCTCAGCTGCAGCTTTGTTCAATGCTCTGGGTGCTAGATAATTAAAAAGCCAAACCGAGAATTCAGTAGGGAAGGGATAAGACAAGCCAGCTGAGGAGCCAAAAGAAATTTCTGTTGTCACTTTCCTTCAGCGTGACTTCCCCAGCAGTTGTTCCTTCCCAAGGCTCAGCAGGAAGGTTGTGACTGAGAGGAGGAGAGCAGCCTCTGGGCCTCAGGCGGCTGCTATAGTACCCAATCCTAGGTCTGTGGAGACTTTTGTTCCACTTATTGATGTCTGGGGAAGGAAGCTGGCCTAGGATGGCTGCCACAATCCAAATAAAGCAGGAAAGTCATTAAGATGGAAGAAGAGGGAGCCTAGTAAGGTCTGTCTGTGTTTATCAACATGAAAACATGTCCAGGAGAGGTGATTTTGTGAAAAAGCAGTTTACAGAACAGCTCAAAGGATGAGATCATTAAATTCGTGTGTGTGTGTGTGTGTGTGTGTGTGTGTGTGTGTGTGAGAGAGAGAGAGAGAGAGAGAGAGAGAGAGAGAGAGAGAGAGAGAGAGAGAGAAAAGAGAGAGATTTGATAGATGTTCATTAAAAAAGTAAGTACTGGTTATTTCTGAGTGACAGGATTTTGAACAATTTCTATGATCTTTAGGCTTTCCGGATTTCTTCGCTAATAAGGAGTTATTGTTTTTAGAACCCTAACCATATTTGTGACAGAGGTGGGGAGAGAACGAATGTGTAGAAAGGGGTGTGCAGAGTAGCAGAAGCTAACCATCAGGCTTTCAGATACTGCCTGAGTCTTATTCAGGGGCTCCATGACTGGGGCCTTCACCAGAGAGGTTAGTTAACATATCAAAAGAAATGGCTGGCCCATCATGGCCATGGGAGGATACATTGCTTATCAAGACAAGAGAGGCCCTGGCTCCTGCCTCAACCCTCATGGTGCAGAGGCCTAGGAAGCCAGCTGTCTCCCCAGGAGCTCCCCATTGGCACAATAGTGAGTTCTACACCAGGAATTCCGTCTTTATTAGAAATGAAATCCTGACTGGAAAATGTCCAGTCCCCGAATTAGAGGAACAGAATCATGCATTAGAAGATGGAAACTACCCCAGAAGTAACCCTGTAGTCTAACTCCTACCCCTCCTGAAGCTTGAATCCCTCTGTCTCGTGGTTAATTTTTCTGGGCTTGTGTCACCCACGCTAGAAAGCCTCCAATTTAGGGTTTTAGATTATTAATGTTGGGAAGTTCTTCATTCTTCTGAGCTCAAACTGGCCTCCCTGGAACCTCCACATTTAGGTCCAGACAAAATAATTTTACCTCTTTCCTTTTTAAAAATCATTCTATCAGTTGTTCCATCATCTTCAAATAAAATTAATTTTTTTTCTAGGTGTACAAAATCCTTAAGACTTTGGGTTATAAGTACCACAAGTCAGCGGGCTCTAATATAAGTAGGAAATGGGGAGACGGGAACCTCATAGATCCAAAGTGCAGAAGTGCAGGGAGCTACTGGGACTGAGAACAGAAGCCTACTTTTCCTTGATCTATACTTCCTTTTTCTCAGGCTCTCGAGGCCACATGATAGGCAGGACTTGGCCTCCCACAGCTCTTGTTTCCTTCTTCCAGTTACAACAGTCCAGTCCCAGATCTGGAATCTCTTAGTCCTGGTTCCAAACTCCAAAAGAATTATTACTGGCCTATTAGATCCAGTGCAACCAACTGGGTTCAAGAAAAAGGGGTAATGAGTACATACATAGCTCGTGAGAGCATCTGCTTAGAAGAAGAACTTAAAGAGGTCATGTGACCTGTACAGACACCTCCCTACCACCTGCCAAAGTGCCCCCTTCAGCACACAAGATTCATTATGATCTATAACCATCAGACCTCTCTTACATCATTCCTTAGCTCCTTTCCTCTTGTCGTTTCTCCATCTCTTGCTTCTTTGTCCACCATTTTCATTTCTTCTTAGAAAGTCAGTAAAGCGTACTGGTTAAATCACAGGCTCTACAGCCAGACTGCCTGGGTGCAGACTCAGCCCTGTCATTGGTGTCTCTGTGTCCTTGGGCAAGTTGCTTACCTTCTCCATATCTCTGATTCATCCTTTACAAATGGGTACAGTAAAAATGTTGGCCTCAGAGGATTGCTATGATAATTAAATGTATTACTAGAGGTAAAGCACTTGAAACAGTGCCTGGGTTAGGTATAATGGTGATTCCCCCTATGTGCACTGCTACTTCAGGAATACTGGATGCATTTAGTCAGGATCCTCCAGAGAAATAGGACCAATAGGAGATAGACAGATTTATAAAAATGTATATTTATGAAGGGATCTATTATAAGGAATTGGCTCTCATAGTTATGAAGGCTGGGAAATCCCAAACTCTGCGATTGGCATACTTGAGATCTGGGAGAACTGGTAGTGTAGTTCAGTCCAAATCTGGAGGCCTGAGACCCAGGAGAGCCGATGGTATAAATTCCAGTATGAGGGCAGAAGATCTATGTCCTAATTTAAGCAATCAGGTAGAGTCCCACTTATTCAGCCTTGTTTTTGTTCCTATTCAGCTCTTTAATTGATTGGATGAGGCCCAACCACATTAGGGAAGGCAATCAGCTTTACTCAGTCCACCAATTCAGATGTTAATCTCACCCAGACATACCATCACAGACATACCCAGAATAATGTTTGTCCAAATATCTGGGCATTCCGTGGTCCAGCCAAGTTGACACATAATAATATCCATCACACTAAACAACCAGTGGTCCTCTAAACATGCATGAAAAACTTCCACAGAACAATGCTTATGTAATATACATTTTTAGAATGGCCACATATTTTATAGATTCTATCAAACCACTGCTTGAATCTGGGTTTGGCTACGTGACTTGATTTGGCCACTTGGGGATTAATTAACAAATGAAACACGAACATAATGGAAAAGGGCTTGTTCTCTGTAGCTGTTTTTGGAACCCAGTCTCCATGTGGAAAAGTCTTGACTAGCATGCTAGATGCTGAAAATATATGGCCCAGGTGCCCTGTTGTTCTAGCTCATTGCCAAATATATGACCCGGCCATCAGTGATCCTCCAGCCCTAGTCCAGCCAGCTCGGATTAGAAAAAACATTCAGCCAAGCGACAGAACCTTAATAAATATTTTAAAGCATTATTATTTTTTTAAGCTAGTAAGTTTTTTGGGTGGTTTATTACACAACAATAGATAACTGATACATAAATCAGTACCAGAAGAGGGCCATAGCTATAACAGAAACTTAGAACAAAGTTAAGCATTGGCAATGAGACTGGCTGGCAAGAAACCAGAAAAGTGAGTGATACGGAAATTGTTAGCAAAGACTAGGAAAATGATGAGGATGTCCTTAGAGGAGACTGGGAAACCATTGAGGAGACTGGTATGGCAGGCTTGAAAACGGAAGATCCATGTTATTTAGTAGCAAAACAATCGACAAAGTGTTGCCTGCAGAAACCTGAAAGATAGAAAACAGCCAGCAAACTTGTGGCTCTGACTAAAGCCATCTCCAAACAGGAGTTGTAAGTGTAAGTTGGGTGCTTTCAGCTGTAACAGAGATGAGCCAAAGAAGGAACTGTTCTGTTTGCAGGCAGAATTCAAAAGAAGTTTAGATGAACCAGGACTTGCTAGATTGGAAAATAAAATGATTTCGCATTTTTAGTCTCTCTAGGGGACCAAAATGTCTTAGAGTAAGAAATGACTCAAGGCAAAGAACAAATCAAGGACCTGTCTGTAAGACCTTTGTTAAGATTTCCCAAATATTCTATTTCAGGTAATTCCTAGTGTGAAATAATAGAAAAGAAATATATCAATCTGCCCCTGGTTCCTGACACAGAACTCCTAAAAGCCTTGTAGTTTCCTAAATGATGAGAAAACCAGCAGCATCTTTTTTTCTAATATTTGGTCTTGGACTCCAGTTCCTGACACAGAATTCCTAAATCCCGTGAAATTTCCTGGGTGATAGCAGTTTTTTTGTTGTTGTCATCATTCTAATGAGGTTACTCTGGATGAGCCCTGGATCGGGGCTGATCACTGGAAAACTCAAACCATGATTAGAAGCTTTGAATTTTAGCCCCACCCCCAACCTCCAGAGAGGGAAGAGGGGCTAGAAATGGAGTTAATGATTAATCACACCAGGTGAGGGAGCCTCCATAAAAGTTTAATAGAACAGGGTTCAGAGAGTTTCCAAGTTGATGAACACATCCACACAGCGAGGGTGACACTCCCCAACTCCACAGGGACAGGAGCTCCTATGCTCAGGACCCTCCTTGACCTCACCCTACTTATCTCTTCATCTGTATCCTTTGTCATATCCCTTAATAAACTGATAGATGTGTTTCCTTGAGTTTTGTGAACTACTCTAGCAAATAACCAGACCCAAGGGAAGGAGGTCATGGGAACCTCTGATTTGCATCTAAGATGGGTAGAAGTTGTGGGTAACCTGGGGATCTACCACTTATAGTTGGCATCTGAAGTGTTTGGGATGGAGGGAATGCAGTTTCATGGGACTGAGCCCTTATCCTATGGGATCTGATACTATCTCCAGGTAAGTAGTGTCAGAATTGAGTTATAGTGTTTTATTGCACTCACTTTGTTGTGCCTTAAAAATATTGCACTTACTACAAATTGAAAGTAAGACACTCCACCACCAAAAAGATTACAGCTCTCTGAAGACTCAGATAATGGTTAGCATTTTTTAGCAGTAGGTATTTTTTAATCAAGGCATGTATATTGTTTTTTAGACATAATGCTATTGCACACACAACAGACTACAGTTTAGTGTAAACATAAATTTTATATGCACTAGGAAACCAAAAAAAAAATCACGTGACTCGCTTTATTGTGATATTTGCTTTATTGCAGTGGTCTGGAACCAAACCCAAAATATCTCTGAGGTATAGCTTGTCCTCACATAAGGTCATTTTGTTCAACTTCGTTTCGTTATAATGTTAATGAAATGTCATAGGAAATTTTAACTCTTGTTTATAACGATTAGCCTATGATAAAATTGGTTTTGTTGTACTTCATTTCACTTAGGTTGCAGAACCTGTCGACGACATTAAGGGAGGACTTACTGTATGCCTATAAATTATAGGACACTCAGCCAATAGTGCAGAATTGCTTGGTGTAGGAAACAACATCACAGAAGTGTTGTGATTTTGGTAGTGTGTGAGAAGCATCGTGAATTTGATAGTATGTGAGAGTAAAGGAATAACACAGAAGGAAGTCCGGGGTTCTTTTTTAAACCTAGTAAAGCTTCTTAGCTAGACAAAATAGCTTTTAGAATCTTCTGGTCGCCATCCCACAGAAGCCTAATCTATGAGTAAGTCAGGAAAGAGAGGCTGGCCCATCTAGGAAAGAATGTTGGAGTTACCTTTGTCTAAAGGAGTGAACTATAATTCAATACGAAGACTTTAAGGCAGTTAAAACAGACTGAGATGAGTCAAATGAAATACCTTTGCACTTGAGTTTCTAGGAGTGGGCAGCAGTCTGAGAAAGCTACGCGGCTAAAAATGTGGCTATTTCTTATAGAGAAGAGAACATTTCAGAGAGCTCACATAAGCATAGGGTTAGCACCTGAACTTGAGGGCCTCAAAAATTGTGCACCCAGGTTCCCTGCTCACCTCACCCTAGTGCTGGCCCCATGTTCTTGTACTAACTTTGACACTAACTATAGCGTGTCCCTAGGCAGGTGACTGAATTTCTGCATCTCTGTTTTGTCATCAGTAAAGCTTGGGACTCAGACTAGAGAATCTTAAAGTTCTCTGAGAAATTTTTTAAATAATGGGGTCCCCTCTGCCACAGTCAGGCTCAAGAGCTCTGATGGTGGAAAATTAGACAAGAGGAGAATTAAGCGTGTGGGAAATGGCGAAATGACCCCTTCTAAGCAAATGTGGAGAGAAGCCCTTGTAGTTATCCATTTTGGCTATAAGTAGAAAACAAATACTTTGTCTGATAATGGATTTGAGATTGTGGCCGTCAAAAGGTCCCAAATCTTGATATACAAGTTAATGAAGTGATGGAGCAAGAATCATAATATTATGGTACGAGCCTCCATGTGAAGCAAGGCCTGGTTCGGGCAGAGCCTTTTATTTACACCCATAAGGTCTAGCAGGAGAGGGTATATTGTATGATAACTAAATAGTGACTTAACAAAATAGAAGTTTCTTTCCAGCTCAAACAAAGCCTAATTGATAGAGAGCATGGGGATGGTTCTTCACACAGACTTTCAGGGGCCCAGAGAGATGGAGACTCTGCCATTTTCACCATGGGGCTTCCCCCTGGAAGCAGATATCTAGCCAGCAGACAGAGAAGGAGCAGATGAAGGACTGGGCCTGGACATGGTGCAGTTCACTTCAGCCTACCTGTCATCGTCCAGACCTCAGTCACATGGCCACATATGACCGCAAGGAGGGCTGGGAAAGATAGTCTAGCTGAATGCCAAAAAGGAAGAGGAAATGGGTGGGTGTGCTGATGAGAGACCATTGGAGGAAGTTCTGAATGACAGTGGTATTGAATGTGTTTCGAAGTTCTTATGGTTATTATTGTTTTTAGTATTGAAGAGTTAAAGATTATATGTATCATTTAGAAGCCAAATATATAAAGTATATAAATGCAGAGTGCTGTTTTGAAACACAAGCTTTGGAACAAGGCAAATTTGGGTTCATGCCTGGCTTCTACTACTCAGTGTCCAACCCAGGCTTAGGAGACCATGAACCCAGTGATTAAGAGCATGCACTTTGTGGCCAACCATATTTGGGTTAAATGCCAGTTCTGCCATTTATTAGCTGTGAGATCTTGCTTTATTTTTCTGAACCTTAGTCGCCATATCCATAAAATGGAAATTATATTACCTATCTCATAGGGTTTTTGGAAGAATTAAATGAATACTATTATGTAAATTGTTTACTACCTACTTATGCATTGTAGAGTAATCAATAAATGATAGTATATTTATTATGTTTATTATTGTTCTCTAAAGAAGTCAGTTATCTAAGGAATGTCTCCTTAGAAATGAAAGGTGAAAGCCAAGGTCAGAATTCACACAAAACACTAGCAAGTCAACCACAAGCATGGCATAGGCCAGTAAAAGAAATAAAAGGCATTTCTGACATTTCAGCAACAGAGCACTGCTAGTGCAGGTGCCCGAGGCGGCCTGTCACTAGAATTATACCGGAAACCTCAGCCAGATTCTCAGACCCCATCCCAGATGGCCTAGGAGCAGAGTCTAATGCTTCTCATTAAAGACACAGCCAGATAGCACTTATGAGCCTTTCTCTTTGTATTGTAAAATTCCTAGTTCCTCTCCACTATTCCTACTTTCAAATGAATGTATTTTTGACAAAATGAGAGCCTATGTGTTGCAGTTTTCAAAAAGTTCAACATCTTACTTGCCATATCGTGATACAAAGCAAAAATTGAGAAGGTGATAAAAATAATTACCAAGAAGCATAGGGATGTGAGAGTTTTTGAAAACAGTAATATTTTTGGACTGGTTACTAGTAAGACCAGAAGAATCCCAAGCAATCATCTAGTTGGATGCTAGAATTTCAAGGCAGAATATTTAAATATGAATCCTGATTCCACTAGTAAATAGTAATGCGATCTTGGGCTAGCTTCATTTTCCTCAAATATGAAATGGAGATAATGATAATACTGTTCACAGTTCCTGTGAAGATCAAATGAGATCACGTGCAGAAAAACTGGTATATAAACTGTAAAGATCAATATGGATATTAGATGTCTTTATTATGAGTTACCTCAGTTCCACAAATCCTGTGAATCCCTAAGGCCCTCTGTTGAGCACAGGAATGCAATGATGCATGAGGAACTCAGAGCATGGTGTGGGAGAGAGGTAACTAATTTGACATGGTGCTAGGAAAGGATGAGTAAGAGAGTGGCTTTCCCATCCTGCCCTTACGCCTCTGCCTAAGGAGAGGCACTGACCAGTTAGGACCATTATTCCCAGCTGATAAGACCAAGGAGCAACCCCTGACCATAGCTGGGCCAATTAGATTTCCTTCCCAAGATTTTGGAATTGGTCATACATTTAGTTACTGGGCTATAGAAGTTGTGCCTGTGAAGTCCTGTAAACTTGGGGGCTGAGGCAGGCATTTGGATGGGAGCTGCACATTTTGGAGCTTTGTATGCGAAGAGCAAGCAGAGAACTTGTTTGGAAAGAGAAAGGAGCAAATGTGATGCAGGAAAATGAAATAAGACAGCAGGTCAGAGAGAGAGAAGGAGAGATGGAGAGACAGAGACAGAGACAGACATAAAGATTAAGATAATTCTCCCTGTTTCCAGTTATGAGGTCTAAATGCATCCCTACTTGGGGTAAAAGTAAGGTATTCCTAGAGTCTTGTATTACATCCCTCCCCCAACCTTCCCTTTCCCCCTCTAACTTGATTTTGATTGGATTCCTCTTACCTAAAAACAACAAATCCAAAGTAAAACGAGATAGCTGTAAAAAAAAAAAATGTCCTAAACACATAAGAATAGAGTGCTGCATTCTCTTAGGACAAATTGGTGTTGAGAGGAGCTTTACAGAGTCTAATTCCCTCATCTCAGAGAACTGGATACTAAGACTCAGACTGATAAGTATAGAAATAAAACTTCAACCTGAGTCTGAACTAGTCTGAAAAAATGATCTAACTCCAGACCTTGAGAACAAAGGCAAAAAATAAGCCCCCTTCTTCCTCCTGTCTGCTTGTCGAATCTCACTTTAAACCTAATTTAAGACTCCCCTCATCTCTGCTACTCTTATACTTCCTTTTCTTTCCCTTCTTATTTGGCCACTTACCACAACTTCCTTTCATTGCTTTTTATGTTCGCTTATCTCCCTGACTCACCTGATTCACCATGCCTTGAATCTTTTACTCAACTGAGAGGCAGAGTTCTATAGTGGAAGGGCAGAGGACTTTTTAGCCTTACACAGGGTCAACTCTTGACCCTGCCTTTTACTAATTGTATAACCTTAGGACTAATGCTGGTCAATGATAATGACATTCACTATGTGCCCAATACTGTGCTCTGTGCTTTATATGTAATCTATTTAATATTTACAACAACTCCAGGTACTAGGAATGGTTATTCCATGTTTACAGAAGAAGAAACTGAGGTCAACAGAGGTGACAGAGATAACTGAAGTATGCGGTTAACCAGAGGCAGAATGGTGATAAATAGCACCAGCTCCATGATTTCTAGGACTCGCAGCTTGGTTATAAAGGGGTACTAGAGAAATTAATTTACATCAAATTTTCCAAACCAAACAAGCTAAGTTAGAATATATTACGTATTAATAGAAATAGCAAAAAAAAAAAGAATTCTACAAATGTTTGAATTTATTTTTATAGAAAAATAAGGAAAGATCAAGTGCCTATATCAAAAACTAAGGACACCAAAAAATGGTGGCTTTGGGGGTGCCGATGGCCAAGGTATAGCCCTCTTGGGAGTGTGGCCATGAATTCCTGCTCTCCTCGGGGCATCACAGTGCTTCTCCAAGACCACCTGAGGCATGCGTGGTGGAGCTGCTGTCTCCAAAGAAAAGGACAGGAACAGAAGTCTATGAAGGTCTGGGTATGCTTTCTGTGGAATCAGTAAAGGGGAAAATCATAAAATCAGTTGAAATAGTTTCTCTGTGATTAAGCTCTGGGGGGAAAAAAATCCCAAAACAAATTCCCAAAATAATTAGACTAAGTTAATTGGCTTAGCAAAGCCCACAGTCTCTGCTCTTCATCTGTTAGTTATAACTGGAGCCACAGAACCCACCATGGATGGAGCTGGAGCCGAAGAAAAGCCTCAGTGTTTACATCTTCTGTTTTAATATCTGGCACAAAAGAACAAGTATCCAAACCCAGAGGCATCATTCAGATGTTAGCATCCAGAGCCTTTACAGACTCTCAGTTTAGCACTTGTTTGTATTTCCTATTCTCCAGTTTAAACAGAGTCATTGGAAGGAGATTGTTGACAAGACGAGCATGCAGCTCCAAGCCCTCTGGCTCTCTGCAGCTGTCCAGCCACCTCCCCCTCTAGTCCCTCACCCTCTCCTGAATTCATGTCTCCCACTCTTTCCCCCTTCTCTTCCTCATCCTATGTCCCTTCCTAACTGGGTTTGTCACATGAGGTCATGCGTATTGAGGTATTTTGTAAATGGTAATGTACTGTAATAGATACAAGTAGCTCCCACTTCTTAAGCATCTGCTGGTTCCCAGGCTTGTGCTGAGTGTCTTATATGCTTACCTTCATTTAATCTTCACAATAAGCCTATGAGGGAGATACTATTATTCTCATCCTACAGATGAGAAATTAGGAAGTAGGGAGGTTAAATAACTTCCTCGAGATCACAGACCAAATGTGCACGTCTAAGTTTTAAAATTCTGAACTCATAACCAAAATGACTATGCTATTATATTATTATAAATAATAATTACAGCTACTAATTAACGTTATTGAAAATAAGATAATTCTTTTTCAGATTTTAACTGTCTCTTGAGTTGTTAGCCTTCCAAAAAAATGTTGCATGACAATATGCAAATGCAAGTTCCCTTGAAGACCAGCCATGATCATGTGAAAGCATTGCCTGCCTGTACCAGATAATGTCTTTTGAGGCCCAATACACTCCCTAACCTCCTCAACTTTCCTTTGAACCACACAAGTTGAAAACCTAGATATTGCATTTTCCAGAGCACCATGCCATTGAGGCTTTGGCTAGACTCTGCCAATGAGAGATGATCCCATGGGATTTGGAAGATGGATGAGAAGGAGAAGACAGTGTTTTCTCGAGGCAGCCATGGGGCTCGTAGGTACCCTCCTGAGAGCTATCCACTGGGTGCTGCTGACAGCTGAGATCCTGGTGCCAGCTTCTTAGGGATTTCTACACTTACAGATTCCTTGACAGTGAGAAGCTGTCAAGGAATCCTTGACGGCTTCCTTGCCCCCAGCTCTTCCAATAGTTGTAGGCCTCTATTTCTCTATTTAAATTCACTTATAACTTGAAATACCTAAAGTGGCTTTTGTTTTCCTGAAGAACCCTTACCGAAACCCCTCCCAAGGTGATGAAGCATTACTAATAAAATTAATACAATTTCTAAATTAATATATATTGATTACCTACTATGTTCAAGGCACTATTTTTGATGTTGGATTGGTGACACAAATAAGAAATAATTTTTCCCTTGAAGAATTTATGCTATTATGTTTTGTAAATATTCATTAAATAAATGAGTACAAACAATGTGAAAAAGAAATTTAGTAGTATAGCTGGAACAATAAAAGGAGTTTGGACTTGAGGGCACTATATACTTGGGTTCTGCAGTCCACTCATGGTTTAACCTTGGATTGTCCTTGAGAGCCTTTTAACATGGTTTCCTAACTAAAATTTCAAACTGTGGCAGCAATATGGATCTGGGTGTACAAAAATCAGGCAATTCTTGGCGACTATTGACCTAGGCTAATGTTTTTCATCTGTAAAATAGGGTTTTCATGTACCAACGTTTGTACATAAAGTCAGGGCTCGAAACTGTTTAATTCCTGCCTGAGCGGCAAAGCATTTTTTGAATGGGGTTCAGAGTGGACTTTTTTGTCTTGCTTCATGTCTTCCTCAGACATTTAAGGATAGCTGTGGTGGCTGGCCTCCCAGGTGGCCCTCAGTGGTTCTCACTTCCTGGTATTCATTCCCTCATATAGGCCCTTCCCACACTAAATAGGGCTGACCTGTGTCATTAATTGGATACTTATGAAATGCCTGTGTGTGTCTTCTGAAATGGCAGCATCCATTTTGCTCTCTGTTGATCACTCATTCTGGGGCAAGCCAGTGATCATGTCATGAGGACACTCGCTGGAGAGGTCCATGTGGTAAGCCATGTGAGTAAGCCATTATGGAAGTGACTCTTCTAGCCCTAATTATGCTCTCAGATGATTACAGCCCAGGCAAGACCTTTACTGCCACCTCACGATGGACCCTGAGCGGGAACCAAACTGCTAAGCCACTCCCAAATTCCCGACACATAGAAAGTACATGAGATAAATACTTGTTGTTGTTTTAGGCCTCTAATTTTTGAGTTTGTTTGTTGGGTTACACAGCAAGTAGATACCCAATGCAAGGCCCAAAAATTCAATTCAAAGAACTGCATTAAATCTCTTGTCCTCTCTTCTCCTCTAGCACTCCAAACTCCTGAGAGTCTCTCATCCTCTGCTTAACAGAACCTTCTCACCGGCTTTCCCTGTTCCATCAGGTTCTACCCATGTCTCTTTTTCCTCGCCACTGCTGCAACCCCACATGACATATTCCTGACACATGTCTTATCGTCTCATAGAACACAGTCTTTCAGGGATTATACTGGTCCTTTTGTTTTCATTGATTTTTCTTCTGGAAACCTCTCTTGGTCATCTCAGGGGTGAGGAGAAGAAGGAGTGGATAAAGATGTGAAGTGGGCAAAAGAGAAGGAATGGTTGTAAATAGGTATTCCATCACACAACACATTCAGTTATTATAGGAAATGAAGTGATATGTGTACAATGCCCCGTTCAGTAGGTGACAAACACACGCTGAGTCCATCTAGTTCCCTCCTATCTCTCTTATGTCTCACCTTAACTTCCAGGCATCTAGAACCACTTGGAGTTCACCTCAGTCTTTCACTTCTATTTGCATCGGCATTTTGTTGCTGTTGTTGTTCACCCTGACAGGGATGCCATGTCTCTTCTTGACTCCTTGCGGACCTCTTAGTCAATCTACAAAATCAGCTCAAGTTTTAACAGTTCTGGAAAACCTTCTGTAGTCTCCTCAGGCCAGCAACGCTATCTGCTTTCTTCCTCTGTGTTCCTGTCTCTCTATTATTAGCTTCCATCTGTTGCTATAATTATTGCTCTCACTTGTCACTGCCTAATCAGCCCTAAAGGGCGATAAGGGCAGGGAATATATTTTTCACGTTTGCAGCCTCTACTCCAGGCACAAAATTTGTCACAGAGGAGAGAAGGAAAAAAAGAGAGAGAGAAAGAGAAATAGGGAGAGACGGGAAGGAGGTAATAGACACTGATTGATGCTCAGTTCTGGTGTTGAGGTATGATTGAGCCTACCCCCAGGAGTGGGCAGGATTGGCCCAAAGAAATCACAGTATCTCAATACCCTTACTACAGATTGGTTCAGAGATGAGTATATGATCCAAACAGAGGCATTTTCTGAGTCTTCAGGGAAGGCAAGCAGCTTTCTTCTATAAGAGGTTCCAGAAATACTTTTTTTTCTTACTGATTTATATGAATAATAAAGAGTATAGCCCTGGGAACTGCTGGCACCATCCTATACTTCAAAGGGAAAATCTATCTGAGAATGAAGCGAACATTTAGAAAAGAGATGCCAGAAATGAAGAGAAAAAAATAATAATAAACTACATCCTGATCATATTGTCTGAGGCCTGCATGAAGCTACACCTAAAAGTGTGAACCTCTGGCTTTCAGATAAGAAAATGCTCTTTATTATTAAAGCTAGTTTTAATTGGGTGGGTCTTCTGCTACAGGCAACATGAAGAATCCTAACTGATACAAGAAGGAAAGAAAGAACTTGAATTTTCTCATGTAAATTGTCTAAGATGCACACAATTTGATATTTAAAGGAATGTTTCATTTATCTGGAAAATTCATTTATCCAAAAATTTTTATTCCTTAGTGATGTCAGATGAGGAAGATACTGCTATACCTATCTGCCCGTCTAGGTGACAAGTTCATTAAAAGCAGAATCTATTTCTTCATTCATTTGACAAATATCGAATATCTTTCAAAAGTTAGGTGCTGGGTTAACACAAGAAGATAAGGTCCTTGTCAAGTGAAGGAGGAAGACACCTCTGTCCATCCTCTGTGGTATTTAGCACAGAGTCCTGTACATCAAGAGTGGGCAATAAAAATCGATGAATTATTTCATGACTGCTTGCATGCAGCTGCATAGCAGCTGAGAGTTGGTTACCAGCAATAAGATGAGAATAGGAAATTCAAGACTGGAAATAATGCTAATTTGGTCCAGGTCGAAGGAATGGTAAAGGGAGTTATAAAAGAGAATGCCATTTGAGAGACTTGGTCAGTCGGAAAGGAGTTGAGTTCAGGGACTAGCTGAAAGAAAAGCTGACTGGTTATGGACTTGCTGGGAGACTGGGAGGCACCTAGAGAGAAAGCACAGTGGGTTCCTCAGGCCTAGAGTGAAGTAAACGTGAGCAGACCAGGCTAGGGAGGAGGAAGCCAGAAACTATAAACCCCTGACCATTCTGGTAAACCAAGTTAAGCGGAGTCAAAAAAGATTGTCTGCACTCTGTCCTCCAGCTCCCCGTGAAGTCCCCTCCCCCTGGGACCCTATTGCCAGTGTGCTCCTTCTGCAGAACCCTACCCTTGCCTATATAACCAACTACTCAACCTGGCATTAATGCTTGCCCATATCAGTTTCTGATCGATTTCTACACTCATCTATTACCTTTTATCCATGCAGAACTTGGACGATCATATTATTATACTTTGTTTACATTTTTCTCTCTCCCACTGTCTCCTGGACAGAGACTACCTTATATTCTTCCCTGTGGCCCCAGCACTTAGCTTGGACCTTGGTGTCTAAGCTCTTGCTAAGTGACAGGTGAGGCATAGTGGTCAGATGGCTTAGTGAGCAAGTAAACGGGACCCAGTTTGATTCCTGGTTCCTGCACTTACTATGGAATTGGGAACAAGTTATCTGACTTCTCTGCACTCAACATCCCACACCCCTACATAATGATCTTAGTTGCAGGTACCTCTGGTTGTTATGAGAGTTATGTGAAATAACACGTGTAAAGCAGGGAGACCAGTACCTGGCACAAAGGGCTTAATTTAAAGCTAGGTATTATCAATGCCTGAACTTGGGAAATTCAAGGTTAAGCTCTGACAACTTTTAAAATCCCAGCCCAACTTGAAGAGTCAGATTCTATAAAATCAATCATCATCACGGCTAATGATACACATGTGTATGTGGAGAACTTTGTGGTTAACAGGCATACTTTTTCAGTGTCCCTAGCCCAGCACCACCAAGAGGGCTGTAGACTTTTAACAAATGTCTGCACAACAGGATGCAGGAAGCTGCCGGCCTTTTCCCGGTGTGGGTGGACACCAGGTATTCGTTTCCTAGGGCGTCTGTAACAAATTACTGCAAACTGGGTGGCTTAAAATAACAGAATTATTCTCTCACAGTTCCGGAGGCCAGAAGTCCAAAATTAAGCTGTTAATAGGACCACCATCCCTCTGGAGGCTTTAGACAAGAATCCTCCTTGCCTCTTCCAAATTTGGTGGCTCCACGCGTCCCTTGGATTGGATAACTCCAATCTCTGACTTCATCTTCACATGGCCATCTCCTCAGAGTGTCTGTATCTTCTCTTCTGTCTCTTATAAAACATTTGTCATTTGATTTAGGGTCCACTCCGATAATCAATGATGATTTCATCTCAAGATCCTTAAGTTAATTAAATTAACTATAGCTACAAAACCCCTTTTTCCAAATAAGGTCCCAGGTGGACTATACCAGGTATGACCTCACAGTAGACAACCTCTGCTATGGTAAGAGCCACCGGGTCCTCTAGGATATGCAGAAGTCGGGGAGTAAGCTCTCCTTGCCTAGGGAAATGTATAGCAAGGCCATCCCTCCCTGACAGATTTTGACTGCTGGATCAAGGGGAAGAAAGTGCTGTGAAACAAACCTGTATCCCTGAGAGTCACAGTTAGGGCTTGGGGGATGGGAGTTCGAACCCTGACCAAAGTTAGGCAGAATTGCATAGCAAGGGTTCTTCTCAGGCGGGCAAAGGGTGTCATCTGTGTGCAATATGAGGGCTCTGGTTTCTCAGGGGCTGGGCTGGCCCCTGCACAGCCTGGACTTGAGGCTAGAGGATTTGGACCCCACCTCCCAGCACAGGGTTCTGATTAGAGAAGCTTTGTGAGTGTGAACTAAGAGAGTGTAGCGTTGGAGCCAAGCAAAGTAGCACTGTGAAATGCTGGTAAGGGTCCCAGTGGCAAGGGTATCCCTGGAGTGGTTGGGCATCTAAGGGACAGTGTAGGACCAGGCACCATCAGGTGAATGTGAGAAGCGAGAACAACTAAAGCTCGATCAGATTTTCTCGTTCACTCTCTCTGCTGGGCATTTGGAAGCAGACGAGTATAAGGGAATTCTGAGGTTATTGGGCACTTTGACTGAGAGAATGAGATAGGAAGGACCCACGGGGGAGACAACAAACTCCTGCAAATAGTGCATGTGAGAATTTAAATTAGAAAAACTTACCCTCTAAGCTAGTAATCTTAAGAGTTGACATTTAATTGAGCACTTACTATTTCCTAGGCATTGTTCTCAACCTATCACATGAATTAATTCTTGTAGTCTTAAATTATAATCTCATGACATAAATAACATTATCCTCATTTTACAGATGAGGAAAGTAAGGCAAGTAAGACTAAGTAACATCCAAGGTCACACAGTCAGTAGGTAAGTGTTAGAGCTAGCCTTGAACCCAGGCAGTCTGGCTTCAGAGTCTAGGCTTGTCTCCACCATAGGCTGGTTGCCAGTTATGCTGATTAAATTGGAGGGAATGAAAGAAATTTATTTAATCATGACATCTTATCTGTAAAGTAGGCAAGGCAGGGATTATTGTCCATTTTGCAGATTAGAAAAGTGATGCTCAGAGAAAGTGAGTGACTTGGTTAATTCCAAGTAGTGGCACAACTGTTTGGACCTAGATTCTCTGGGTCTAGTCCAATGCCATTTCTACTTCTCCATGACACCTTCAGCCAAAGTGCTTTTGCATTCTGAGTGAATGCCTGAGCATATATTTTTGGGACATGCCCAAAAAAAAAGAAACAGGGAAAGCTGGCTTTGAAGCATTGCTGTGTTTAGTGCTGAAACCTTTCCACCTTCTTAGGGACATCCAAGATTTCTGAATCAATTGAACCAACATTTACTGAGCCCCTGCTCTATGCCAGGAATGCAGAGAGATGGGAAGTTCCCTCTTTGGGGATGTCCTGGTCACTAGACCCCCTGCCATAGAACCAGAGCCCCCTCAAAAGCCTGTGAATGCTCAGTCCCAACTACAGCCTTACCACTAACTGAGAATGGCCTGCAGGTTAGCAAGAAAGCCCAAGGATGCTGGGTTCTAGCTCTCTCCCTGACCTAATAAGCTGTGCAATCTTCCTAGGCCTCAATTGCCTTCTCTGTGAAATGAGAAAATTGGGCTGAGTCATTTCTAAGATGCTGATACATACTAACTTTCTAGGAATCTGAGATTTCCTAAATTCGTTTCCATGGATATTTATCTGTTAGGGTAATAACACTTGTGTGGTTATGATGTATTAACTCATGTATTCTCATAATCACTCTGTGAGATCAGTATGATTCTCCCCCATTTTGCAGGGTAGGGAACTAAGACTTGGAAGGTTACGTTCTGTCTCTGTAAAACCACAGCCCTCAATATTTGAACTTAGGTCTGACTGATGCCATAGCCCTCGCACTGGCTCTGAACAACTCCATTCTATCTACTCATCCCCACATATCCCTGTATGGTCTGGGGTCCATAGGGGCATTGCCAGTCTTGTCAGACTCAGCCTGCCTTCTTGCTGAGGTACAAAAACAAGACGGGTGTATGGTCACATGTCAGGACTGTGGCACCTCAGGTTGCTGAGAGAGAACTCACTATATTATGGCAGTGAGAGCTTCTGTGCCTGACTCCTGCTGGGTTAGCATCCCATGTCAGACCCAGCCTAAAGGCTTCCTGGCTGCCAGTTCCTTGGCATCGCCAATTCCAGGAGGTTACCAACCACTGAGCTTTTGAGGTTTGCTCAGCTTTCAAGTGTGGCCACATTCAAACCCTTGCTAGGCCTAGTGCCAGCCCCAGGAAATGCCTTTGGCCATTGCAGCTGCATCCAGATAGAAACAAATTCTTGATGACTAGTAAGAGCCCGGCTGGGCTTGAGGAATGGTAGGAGATCCAGACCTTCAGAAACATCTTAGCCAAAGGTCAAGTTCACCAGTAAGGATGCTGGCAGCTGGTTCACACTGGGACTGCCAATCAGGAACACTCAGCTCCAGCTCGAATCTTATAGCCACACTGCCCCATGACCCCCTTCTTCAGCGTTAAACACCTGGGCCAGGTATGGAATCCAACCAATTTACTTGTCCCTCATCATCAGCTCTATAATCTCCTGAGTGTGTTCTTCTGGAGAAGGAAGCCACATGGCGGAATAGTTAGCTTCCTATGTCACCACCACCTGATTGCCTGCAAGGCACTATTCACTCAATTTTTTCATCCCTATCCTGCCACTTACTGGCTGTATGGCCTTCAGGAACTTATTTGACCCCTCTATGCCTCTGTTTCATTATCTATAAAATGATGTTGATAGTTGTAACTCACAGGGTTGTTATAGGATTCAATAAAAAAAAAATGTACATTTATCGTGCTTAATACAATGCCTGGCACATAAACATACAGCATACATTGTTAGCTACGAGTAGTCTACAAATAACAATTAAATATTTAATAACTGAACATAAATATATTATATATGAATACTCGTAAAAGCTACTGTGTTCCAGAGTCTGTGGTACATGGTGGTAGTGCAGCTATGACTGTCATTTCTGTAGCATTTGCCAATTTCCATGATATAAATATTCGCATCATGACATATTCCAAGCTAGAATGTCATGTCATTGAATGCAGTGTTAGGAAGAGACACACACAACAGCCCTCGTGAGCTAGTGCAAGCCAGTGCCAGCACACCGCTGCCTCTGGTTGACATCTCCTGGGAACTGAAAGCAGAAGAGGAGAAATCAGGAATCGAGGCTTCTTTTTCCATCCCTGGGGAGCTGTTTGTCCCTCTCACTTCTACTTTTCCCTATATCTTTCTCTAGAGAGATTCTTCTGCTTACTTATACTGCACTTGGCCCAATCTCAAGGCTTCAGATCTTCAGGCCACCAAAGTTTTCACAGCTTACTGACTCGGTTTCCCAATACATGGTTTCAGAATCTGATCATCCATCTTTCCTTCCAGAGTCAGGCCACATGAGTTATTCTTTAGTCTCCTACCGTGCTTTACAATCTTCATGACATTTAACATCTATTTATTATCTATCTTTCCCTTTGAACGTAAGGTCCGTAAAGACAGGGACACTAAATGCCTGGGTACCTAGAACAATGCCTGTCACTTGATAAGTATATGTTGAATTGATGGATCAATGAATGAATGAATTCACAGACCACTGATGAGATAACAGGTTGCCCAGGCCCAGGTCAGCTCTTCATACCTGGTCTATTCAACTGTGATGAGAAAAGACCATGTGGCTCACAGGGCAAGCTGCCTCTTATATCTCTAGTTCAGTCATCACTTAGATTACACTAACACTCTCTATGGAAATAACATATATGCCTGGGGTCTTATACCCCAGGAATTTAGGTTTTCCCGAGATGGCTCATGAATATTCAGATGGGACATCTCAGCTGAGAGTGTAGCTATTTCCTGGTCTGAGAAATTCTAGCTTAAGTTTGATCAATCTAGCACACTGTTCGTGAGATTTACACTTTTTATAGAGTACATCTATTGTTTTATCTGTCTGGAACCCCTCCTTTTTTTTCTAGAAACAAAATTCCCCTTTTTTTCTGGGAAATCCTCTTATTCCAACTCCATCTATTTATTCTGAGTGGACATTATCATGTACTTTCAAACCCCTTTTTAAGTCATAGTTGATTGGACCAAAGATAAGCAAATCACTCAAGCCGAGTCCCTTATTTTTATTCTTGACACCAATGAAAGAGAGTAGTTTAGTTTTTCTCTGGTGGTGGAAAAAAGCCCCAAGCTGAGAAATTTGGAAACTCTTTGCAGCCAGGATCTTCACCAAGCAAAAGAATGTGATCTGTAGGGAAAGCTATTTATTCAATATGCAGAAAAACGGAGAGAGAATATGAAGGGCAAGAATCTGACAGCACTTGGTTGAGACCAGGGTGAATCTTTGTTCTTACTGTTATTTGTTCAATTCCTTCTCCCTTTACAATTCCTTCTTTGGTCTAAAGCAGTTCTAAGCTTGATTTTCTGCCACTTCTGCTGACTCAAATGTCCATCACCTCCCTGCCCTGCTCTTTCCCATGCATACAGTTGAACACTTCTGAGGGCAACCAGAAAGGTCCTTCTCAGTCAGCTGTCTAGACACTGAAACCTTGAAATTTATAGAGCTAAAAGCAACTTTATTGCCAGTATTTGAAGTGGGGATTGTGTGGACGAGGAGTACTCTGAGGGACAGAATATGAAAAGGAAAGAGAAAGGAAACTACTCACAGAATACCTGTTTTATGCCATACGTGCTAACTTATTATGCAATCCTTACAATAACCATAGTAACCATAAGAAGAATTATCCTCATTTTATAGAAGATGAAAATGAGGTTTAGATAGATTAACTAATTTGCTTAAGGTCAATCCATGGTTCAGGTAGAGCTAGGACTTCAACATAGTCCACTCCCCTGAGTTCTATGGCCCTGGAATTGACCCAACAGAGGGAAACCAAGAGTCTCTAAAGCCAGTTCCCCTCCCTGACCATGCCCACCCCTTGTCAAGGCCGGTGTTTTCCCTTGTTGTCTGGTCCCACCTGATGAAGGAAGGGAGGCAGTGCCCTGATTCTCTTTGCTCTTGCCTTCTATTCCATGAGTTTCTCATCCCCTGTCTTTTTAAAATCTCTATATTTTTATTAGTAAAACAGTAAATATTAAGACAAAGTATTCTGTATATATGGACAAAGATTGTTGTTCATTATTTCTTTAAGTCTGGAAACTGACACATCTGTTTAACATCATGGCCGCTCTGGAATTCTCATTGAAAACTTTTTTAGCAGAGTATTCCAAGAATATGTTCTGTTTCCTCTAGGTAATTTTTTTCCAGTTTTATTGAGAAATAATTGACATCATTGTATAAGTTTGAGGTGTACAGCATGATGGTATTACCATGATAGATTTAGCTAACAACCATCACCTCATAGAGATATAATAAAAAGAAAAGAAAAACATTACTTCTTTTTGTGACGAGAACTCAGGATTTGCTCTTTTAACAGATTCCCTCAATAGCATGCAGCAGCGTTAACTGTAGTCATCATGTTGTACGTTACTTCTCCGGCACTTATCTGACAACTTGAAGTTTATCCGCCACCTTTCTCTGATTCCTCCTCCCCCCATCCTCTGCCTCTGGTGACCACACATCTGATCTCTTTTTTCTATAAGTTTGCTTTTGTTTGTTTCCACATGTAAGTGAGATCATACGGTATTTATCTCTCTCTGTATGACTTACTTTGCTTAGCATAATGCATTCAATGTCCATCCACATTGACATGAATAGTAGGATTTCCTCATTTTTATGGCTGAATAATATTCCCTATATATTCCTATATTTATATATATATATTCCTATATATTTCTATTCATGTATATTATATGTCATATTTTATATATTTTATATTTATATATCACAACTTCTTTATCCATTCATCCATTGATGAACACTTATGTTGTTTCTACATCTTGGCTATTGTAAATAATGGTGCTATGAATGTTGGGATGTAAATATCTTTTCAAGTTAGTGTTTTCATATGCTTTAGATATATTCCCAGAATTGAAATTGCTATATCATATGGTAGTTCTATTTTTAATTTTTTGAGTCTCCTCCATACTGTTTTTCATAGCGGGAGTACCAATTTCCAATCCCACCAACAGGGCACAAAGGTTCCCTTTTCTTCACATCCCTGCCAGCATTTGTTATATCTTTTTGTTGATGGCCTTTCTATCAGGCATGAGGTGATATCTCATGTGGTTTTAATTTACATTTCCTTAATGACCAGTGATGTTGAGCATCTTTTTATGTAGCTATTGGTTTTTCAAATATCTTCTTTGAACAAATGTCTATTCAGGTTCTTTGCCCATTTTGAATTGTGTATTTTCTATTTTTCTTTTGAGACATATGAGTTCTCTATATATTTTGAATAGTAAATGCTTATCGGATATATGTTTTGCAAATTTTTTTCCATTCTGTAGATTGTTTTTTCATTCTGCTGTTTTTAGTTTGACGTAGTCCCACTGGTTTATATTTGATTTTGTTGCTTGTACCTTAGGTTCTATATTCAAAAGATCATTAGCAAGACCCATGTCAAGGAGCTTTATTCCTCTGCTATCTTCTAGGAGTCTCATGTTTTCAGGTCTTAACATATAAGTCTTTAGACTGTTTTGAGTTCATTTTTTGTGAGTGGTATAAGATAGGAGTCCAGTTTCATCTTTTTTACATTTAGATATCCAATGAACCCAATATCATTTATTTCATTGGCATATTTTTCTGCTTCTATCCCAGTACCATAATATTTTGATGACCACAGCTTTATACCACATATCTTGAAATCAGGAAGTGTGATGCTTCCTGCTTTGTTCTTTTTCAGGATTTCTTTGACTATTCAGGATCTTTTGTGGTTCCATATAAATTTTAGGAGTATTTTTTCTACTTCTGTAAAAAGTAGTCTTGCCTATGTCTCCACACTTGGTGTTTTCTCATGGCTGCAGACCCAGATGTGCCACCACAAAATTACCTGTGGAGCAAGAGATGGGGCAAGAGATGAGCAATTCCTACCTGTACCTCCAAATCTGTTTCACTTTTAAATACTTTAAGTGTTCGGCCTAGGGGAGGATTTCTAGGGGAGGAGATTATGTAACCTGCTTTAGTAGATGTCAGTTCTCTGCAGCCCTCCAAAATGAGTTTACTCTCATCTGTACCTGAAATTACTTTTGCTGCAATAAAAGCCAATGCGAAAAGAGCACACGTACTAGAGTCAAGCAGACAAGAGTGCAAGTCCTACATTTCCCTCTCTGTGTGATCTTGGGCAATTGCTTTATCTTTCTGTGCCTTGTTTGTCACATTAAAAATGAAGAGAATAATAATACCCACCCGCGAAGGTTCTAGTGAGGATTGCATGGCATAATATGTAAAAACATCTGGCCCATAGCAGCCACTTTAAATATAGTCATGGAGGCTTTTATTTTTATTTATGGCCTCTATAGAACTAAAGAACACTATGATGGAGGAATCAGAGGCTTGTGTTTCCCCCAAAAAGAAAAAAATTACACAAGGAATTCCAATCAATCTTTCTGATAACATCCTCTTCTCTGGCTGTGGAGGGCAACAGAGGAGAGTTAAAATACACAACCTCCTCTGATGACTGTTTTTCTTAACAAAGAAATCAGGATGGCTTTTGAGCCCCAGTGGAGAGACCCCCGAACAAGTCTTAGCTCTTACCCTTCTTATATGTCTTATATGGGATTGTTACCTTCTTCTAAGAATATTCTAAAGCATTAGCTTTCATGCTTACATTTTTAGCAATGGAATCATTTAATCAAATGAAAACCTTTGAAGAACTGCAATATCTAAAGTATGAATTCCTTAATTTACTGAGTACCAATTTTGTGCCAGTTTTCTTCTAGACACTGATTAAAACAGAGGAAAGTGGAACTTCCTGGGGCCAAGGTGACAAATCCCTGCCTATTTATTTGTCTTCCCATATTCATTCTTAATTGTTCTTGATCCCTAATATATGTCTCTCGGGGGCTCCATGGCTTATAGTTTGAAAATTACAGTTTCATGTCACCTTTGGAAGGTAACTTTTCAGAACATTAAGAGTTAGAAGAAGGAAACTCATCCAGTTTCCACTGACTGTGGAGTGGAACCATCAGCCTTGTTCCCACTAGAAGGTAGAGTTTGGATTTGGTAAATGATTTTCTAGAATATTCTAAATGAAGCTGTAGAGTTGAAGCCTTGCCTTCATCTTCTCTGGCACTTGTAATGGTCTGTGCCTCTTCTCTCTGATCTATGTTTTGTGTACTGGCTGCCTCCTAGAACTGGGGTCCTACGCTGACCTTTAGATCATTTGCTTAAGCTCTGCTTACTTTCCCATCTCCTATAGGGAAATATCGAACTCTCTAGCCATGGTCCATGGGCCTGCCCTAATTAAGACACTTCTAATCACAAAAAAGGAGACCACTCTGATTCATTAGTAAAACTGGGGTTCCAAGATTTTTAATGGAAGATGACCCTCCATAGAGTGTGCTGTTATTAATCTCCTTTTATAGTAGACAAAATAAAGACTTCGACAGGTTAAGAAACTTCCGCAAACTCCCTTGCTAGTATAGGACAAAATGGAATGTTCAGGCTATGTCATTCTATCTCCAGAACCAGGGCTCCAAATGTTAATCTTGCCCAGAAATTTCTGTCACTATCTTCCCAGTTCTGCCTTGGTCGTGTGAGTGGACAATGCAGTTGAGTCCCCAGAAGCCATTCCACTCCATTCGGAGCATGTAAAAGTAATCCCCTGGCCAGTGACTGGTTCAAGGATAGGTAAGCCTAAGCCATTTTGAGCCAATGAGACAGGAGGAGAAATTTACTGGGATCTTTGAGGAAAAACACCTTTTTGGTCTTAAGAGAAAATAACAGAAAACCAGCCTCTCTCTTTATTACTAGGTGAGAACAAAGAGGCATGTACCCTTGATTTCTAATGACAACCACATTACAAGGATAGAGGAAACCAGCCTTGGGATGAAGCCAATACCGTGGACATAAGAGCATGCACTGGTTTTTACTAAGGTCACTGAAGCTCTTGACCACCCAACCCAAAAGCTTTCCTGCTTTGGGGGTCCTCCTTTGTCAGCTAATACTGCTTATGGCATTTGGAGTTGTATTTTCTGTTGCCCAAAAGATAAAATCATCTTCAGTGATTCAGCTACTGATATTAGAATTGTTGGCATTACCATTTGGTCCCCAGTTATGTTTCCTGGTTGGTAACCTCAGCATCAATATAATATAGTAATTAAAATCTCTAGTTCTGGAGTATGAATTTGAATCCCATCTCCTCCACTTGATAGCTAGGCAATTTTGCTTGGACAATTTGCTTAAATTTTCTTCCCGTTTTTCTTATCCGTAAAATAAACATAGTGGCACTGTTGCTCTCAAAGCATTGTGCGGATTAAATGAGATAAAGCACATGAAGCACTTAACGGAGGGCCTGACACAGTAAATACTAGAAATCGTAGTGGTTTATTACGGTTGGCCCCACCTGTTTCCATCTTTTCTCCATCTCTCAGTAGGCTTTGCAGTGTAGCCACATGGATAACAGCTAGGATGACTGTATAATTTGTCATCCAAATCAGAATTTTTTGTCCTAGATAAATGCTAAGCTAGACTACCTGAATGATCTGTCCTGGAGGAACCTGGATGTATGGTCACTTCAGTACTATCAAGAATAGATTCTGGGCAGCAACATTTTCCACAGAGGGTCATCAACCCAAGATATGATTATTGAGTTCAGTAATAACTTCTTGGATGATCCAGAAATATAAAACTATGGTCCACGATAAAGGAGACCATTCTTAGAAGAGCTAGACTGTGACATAAAGCTAATGTCTAGCATGTTTCCTTTCTGCAATTATTACAGTGGAAATTTTTTACAAGCTACAGCCAGCACTCAGCTTTCCTATAATCTGATATTTGTAATGCATTTCAAAGTTAGGGTGGGATGACAACATTTGAGGAACCATCTTAACCTAATATGAGACAGATTATTACCTCAAATAGAAAAAAAAAAATGACTCTCTTTATTCTGCGCCAAAGGAAATTTCAGGAAATGAGTTCAAGCTGGACTCTTCCCTGCTGCCACCTCAGTGTCAGGTTACAGAGTCCTAGGACCCAAGAGCACTGCCCTGTGGCCAGCAGTACCAGGCTAATGTTGGAGATGAGAAATCCTATAGACTATGGGATGACCATAAGAAATCCTTTAAACTTCAGTGAGGGCCTTCATGTTTAAACGTGCAGGCTTTAGAGAAAAAACTACCCAATTCTTGCTGTAGTTTGGGGGAAATAATCTTTCTTACGAACCTGTGAGGTTATATGTCCTTAGAGGCACACCACTGGGAAGTGTGTTTGCTCTTTCTCAATAGGCACTTCCAGCCTGACAAGCGATTTCAAAACTTGACCTTGGGGACTTTTCCTAGATATTACTAGCTCCGAAGGGACCTACCTCTGGGAAGGGTTTGATTCAGTCCCCTCCTGTGCTAGACAGGTGGTTATCTCCACAAATCTATTCCATACACCTACCCATGGTGTCCCAGCATGCTGTTTAGATGGACTTGACTCCAGAGCCCTCACCACTGTGGTTCAAAAATGGACTATGACCTAACTTGCCTTTTAAGGAAAATCACAGCAGCTGTCCTAATGGCTCCTCCTTTGCACCAACACAATTGTCACAGAGCTTTAGATAAATTGTTATCTCAGATCATATGAAATTTCAGATGTTTGGTCATTTTTGACCTATAAAATGGCAATTTCATGCGACTCAACCAATTAGCAAGAAGTAACTACTTCTTAAAAGCTACAGCCAAGGAGCTTTGCCATACCTCCAAAATGTATTTCCTATCATTTTTCTCCATCTCCGTTACCATCATCATAGCCTAAATCAATGCCATCTTTTGCCTGGAGGGCTACTGCAAACTCCTAAAGCATCTCCTGTCTTCACTCCTGTCCCCCTTAATCCACTCTTCATACTGGAGCCAGAATGACCTCTTCAAAATGGCAATCTGATCAGGTCTTCCTCTACTTGAAATTTTTTAATGACTTCCCATTCCTCTTAGAAAATTGTTTTAATATTTATAAAAAGCTCCCAAGGCTTTCTACAACCTGAACTCTTACTTCATCCTGAAACTTACCTCCACATCTCTACCCATGCTGTTTCGTTAGCCTAGAACTTTCTCCTCCATCACCTGCTGAACTAGGTTATCTGTGGTCAAATTGGTATAGCCATGTCTAGCTAAGATCAGGAACTACTTTTCATAGAACTCCCTTTCTCACTGGCAATGAGAGAGATTTAAGATTTGGAAAGTGAAAATGAAGCAGAGTCTTCTATTTACCCAAAGTCATGGCAGCCAAATATGGTAGCAGTTCGACAATGGTCAGACAGAGAGGCTTGGTCAGATGCAGTGGCTAGACAGACTTCTCAGATCTCATCACAGCTCTTACCTCATGCTCTAACTTTGGCAGCCAAACGGACACGACTCAGACTTCCCAGAAAACTACAGCTTTTCCACCTACACCGGCACTTCAGACTGAAGTACTTCGTACGTGCTTCTTCAACCCTCTGACTCCTCCTTCAGACCTTCACTCCCCTGGTTTCTCCCACATTAAAGGAAGCCGTAATTCTTCCATTGAACCTCTTATTCCTGTAATGCTTAAAGTGGCTCTCTTCCTGACCAAAGCCAAGCTTTTACACCTGTAAAACTTCTCTACATCTCACTTATGTCAACTTAAGAGTCATTTCCTCAGAGATGGCATTCATAACTCTTGGGCTAGATTCAGTCTCATTTTTACTTGTCTTTAAAACTCCTGAAACATCTCCTTTCATAACAGTGTGTATTAGTCAGCTCAGGCTGCCATAACAAAATACTATAGCGTAGTTGGCTTAAACAATGGCCATATATTTCTCACAATTCTGGAGGCTGGGAAGTCCAAACAAAATCAAGGTGCCAGCTCATTCAGTTCCTGGTCTAAGCCCTCTTCCTGGATTGCAGACAGCTGTTTTCTCATGTGTCTTCACGTGGGGGGGATAGGGAAAGAGGGAGAGAGGGAAAGAGTGAGAGAGGGAGGGAGGGAGGGGGAGAGAGAGAGAGAGAGAGAACGAACAAGAACTCTAATCTCTCTCCTTATAAGGGCACTAATCCCACCATGGTGGCATCACCCTCATGACCTCATGTAAATCTAATTTTGTCCCAAAGACCCAACCTCCAAATACAATCACATTACTATTATTATTATTATGGGTTTGGGCTTCGACATACGAATTTTGAGGAGATACAAACTTTCAGTCCATAACATCCTCCTTACACTCAAATTACTACTGAATGTCTATTAATCTTCCCTATTAGACTCTAAGCAATTAAGAAAAAAGGGGGATCATTTAGGCATGTGAAAACTTTTCTTATTCAATTCTCAATGTTTCCTCATGGTCGACAGAGTACCAGAAACATGGTAGCTGCTCATAAATACTTATTAGAATAAGCAACTGGATGAATGAGTGGAAGAGAGATTGTATTCTCTCAGAACTTTCTATTACAAAGAGTCTTAGGCCTATGCAGAAATTTTATATATTGTTAGTTATACAAGCATGCAGCAATGTTTTTCAATTTTGGATGAAGACAAATGGGTTGTTGGAAAATCTCCCTCCTCATCATCCTTGCAACCCAGAGATCTCAAGCACTTGCTCTGGGGAAGAAGAATGAGGGATAATTTGGGCATGTGAAAACGTTTGTCACCAATCCCTAGACCACTCAGCACTCTATGCCTACATCCTTGAGAATAGGGAAATAAAAGCCTCAGCTTTCTTAGCTACACATGATTTCTAAAACTACTCAGTGACTAAAACATGCCTGTCTCTCAGGGCTCTATCAAAGTAAAGTGGTGGTGGAGACAGTATGTGAATATTTTGTGTTAATGGTTGGTCAAAAACAATCTGTTTGAAAACTATTCTAAACCTTTGGATATTTTGGATATTTCACAGGCCGCTGATGTTTAAAAATTCATCTGCCCCCTTTCATTCTGGATGTATATATTGAACGCTTACTATGTAACAACACTGTGCTAAATTCTGGTGGGGCAGGGGGAATTTTATAGGTCTGATTCCAGCTTCCAAGGGACTCCAAGTCTACTGGGGAAGACAAATAGGTGAACAGTTACAGTACAGTTTAGAACCATAAGCTGAATTCGTTATTTCAAAATCTAAACATCTTGAACAAAGAGCCAATAAAACAGTGGCATAAGGAACAAAGAAGTGTATCTCTCTCTTATATAATAACCCCAGGAGAAAAGGCATTTTTCTGGCCCACAGTGTCATTCAGGAGCCCAGCTTCCTTCCATTCTATTATTCTATTGACCTCTATAGCATTGTCTTCACCTGAGTGGTTGAAGGTGGGTAGCGATATGTGCTCCCACTAGCAGAAAGGAAAAAGATTACGAAGGCGCATGAGTGAAATGTTTTATGGCTCGGGAATGGAAGTGGGCCTATCATTGACATGACATTAACGTGAACTTAGTCACATGGACACACCTAACTGCAGTGTGAGTTGGATGGTGGTTTCTGGCTGTCAGCATGTCAGATACCACATGCTGAGAAAAGATGTTGTGGGCAACTAATTTTCTTCACCAGATAAGTAAGATTGTAATTGGAACACAGGTGAAAGGTGCCTTTCTCAGCATTGGGGTACCAGAAGAAATGTCTTGAGCTCTGTCTTGAAGGATAAATAGGACTCGGTCAGTCAGATGAGGCAGCAGAATGTTCTAAACTGCAGGAACGGCATGTGCAAAGGAGGACAATTAGTCCAGTGGGGATGTGATTCAAGGGGATAGATGAAATCTGTCATATCTCATAGTTTTCCATGTCTTTCTGCAATCACATGAAGTCCAGCCCAATTAGTCAGGTATTCAGTCATGCACCACATCATGATGTTTTGGCCAATGGCAGGCCACATATATGACAGTGGTCCCAAAAAATTATAATAAAGCTAAAAAATTCTGATCGATCAGTGATTGATTCATTGAATGATTCACTCAAAACCCTCTCTTTGCATGGCTCAAGGTAAAGGGAAAGTACCATGGCAGTAGGTAGGAGAGCTGGAAATTAGTATACCTACAAGTCTCTTCAAAACAGTCCTTCCTACTGACCCGAGTTCTGAGCTAGTGCTGGGAGAGCCTCCTGGCAAGTCAGAAACAGCTGTCCTAGCACGTCTTTTGTATGTCAGGTATTCTTAGCCTTTTGGTCTCTAACAAAACTCTGAGAAAGCAGGAACGGTCTCATTTAACAGCCTGTTAACACAGTGTTGTGTTTTTAAATAAGTGGTATTTTAAATATCTCAATATAGCATTTATGATATGTTTTCAAATTTATTGGTTCATCAAAATAGTGGATGATTATTTAAAAGGGAGGTCACTGTTAAACAGATATTTAAAAGTGAAATTATGAGAACAACTCACACTCTAACCCCCCATGACAGCAGACACTTGGCATTCCCCTGTCAGCATTTGTTTACCCTCTTCTACTCCCAGCATCTGGGTGAACCAAGCCTTTTCCTGGTTCTCCTCCCACTTTACCTCCAGTCTCAGGCATGGTCATTCTAATATACTGAGTGCCTACCCTGTGGTGGGCACTGTCCTAGGTGCTGAGGATACATTCCTATACAAAACAAAGTCCCTGCACTCAAGGAGCTTGCATTTCAATTGCAGGAGAGAAAGACAATGAACAAGATAAATAATGAAATGCATGGTATATTAGTATGGGATAGTGCTCTAGTAAAGCACTTCCCAAATGTTATTCCAATGGAGGAGAAGTTTGTAAGGCAAGAGGCAGTCCTGGGAGCTGGCATTCTTGTCAAGAGGAATGGTGTGTAAACACAATTATAATACAATACTACTTAAATGAGTCAGATAGTAGGGTGGTGCAGAATGCTAAGTGACTAACCCTGCTCAAGGGCATCAGGAAAGATCTCACTGGCTTTCTGTTTGGAAAATACAGCATTGTATTATAGAGTAGAGATAACTATCTTCAAATGTTAGCTCCTGGCAGCTTTCCCCAGAGCCCCAAGCAGCCAGGACAGCCCCTCCCCATGTTGCTTCAGCTAGTGCATTTATTTCTTTCCTGTTCAGAACTGAGGCCAGAAGCAGTGTTAGGTGAGGAGCTCCTTCTCCCAAAGCGTTCTGATAAAAAGATATTGGAGGAAGTGGAAGGAAACATGCTCCATATATCTGAGGTCAGTTTATGAGACCCATAGAGGAGGTGGTCAGTGTACTGTGTCCTCTTAATGCTCCATCTGACCCCCAAAGGCTTACTCTTCAAGAAGTTGGATCCTAGCTGGGCTTCGGACCATGGGTACATTTACCTATGTCTCTTCTTAGATGGGGAACTCCTGGCAAACACTCACTTTTTCTCACATAACATCTTCGCATGACATGCCCAAACCTGATGTGCGCACTCCTTCAGAACCTCCCACTCCACCAAAGCAATGACTCAGTAAGTGAAGCTGAACTGCAATGAAATAAAGTACTTCAGAGTCAAAGTTTCTGCTCCCAGAAGACATTGTTGCTTGTTGGGGCAATTCTGGAGTCAGAAAGACTAAGATTCTAATCCTGATCTCTTCTGTGCGACACTGGGCAAGTTTCCCAATCTCTCTGAGTCTCTTTCCCTGCACTTATAGATAAAGTTTGAAGATTAAACCAGGTAATAAGATAATGCTTAGCACAGAGCCAGGCAGGGCCACTATCACTAATATCAAGGCTGAAAACTACAAAGAGAGTACTCAGCTCAGTAAAGAAAGGAGGTAAAGCTCCTTAATCATTACATCTTGCCAATGATCTAAAGAGTTCTTCTAATAGGTAGTAAGTTCCCCATCACTGGAGGAATTCAAGTAGTAAGACTGAATGACAGTTTCTCCGTCAAAAATTTCTGCACTGAGAGAGAAGTAGGGCTAGATATGCTGCATATGCCTTCCAAAGGTAAAGTCTACTGAGGTTAATTCTGGAGAATAGATTAACAGTTGAGAGCATGAGTTTTGGAAGCAGATAGGTTGGATTCTAATCCCAGCTTCACTACTTTACTAGCTCTGTAATCCTAGGAAAGTCATTTGCTTTTTTTGTGACTTAGTTTCCTTATTTGTTAAATATTTGTAAAATAGAGATACTAATAGAATGCAGCATACCAAATTGTCATAAGGATTAAATGAGTTAATACTCATTTAATAAGCTCTCAGTCTTCAATAAGCACTAGTCATTATTTTGTGAACAGTGACTCTTCTTATCTTAGGCAGTACCTCCGGACATCTGCATAGTGACCAGCCCCAGGATACAAAAGATATGACTTGCTTGAGGTCTCAGATAGTCTTCCTCCCACAAACAAGCCATATTTTGATTAAAATGAATTATTAAAGAGAAAGTTAATGCAATAGTATCAGTGCTTCTGGGCAAGTAATGAAAATCTACATGGAAAATTTTGAACTCTGGAAAATGAAAGATGACGGTGGCTGTTCAACGCCACTCAAATCTTCCATTGGCCAAAATGGGTTAATGCAGTGCCTCTCAGAGCATCGCTTCCCCTCCACACACACTACCTCTGTGCCCCACCACCCCCCTTAGTTTGTTCATCCCATGGGATCTTGCCAATGTGTTTGTAGAACAGTCTCCCAATTAAAAGGCTCCAGGGGAAAAGCTCCTGTACATAAAGTCAGCAGCTTACATACACGATATCTTGAGAAAATTATGCTAAATAAGTCACAGCATTGGAATCATGCCCAAGACACCTCTGAGTACCATTCATATTACCCCCACCCAGTTACAAGAAAATATGGCCACTGTAGACAGAATCCTTCTGTCCTGGAAGTACATACAAGCATCCTTTGCCTCCTTTTTCTATTCCTTTCTCCTTGATGCCTCACTACACTTCAGGGTCCTTTTATCTTCTTGCTCTCTGCAGTCCCTTCCTCTTGAAGAATGGAGAAAGATTTGCAATTAGACATTACAGTATATTATTGATTGGCAGAAGGCACTGTGCCTGAAACTCAAACACACTGAAGTGTTCTCTCAGCTAGGTGTTTGCGTATGGCTTAGTGTTTCTGTGGGCCCTGCATCCAATTCCACTTCTCCAGGGAGAGTATCCCTATTTTCCTTTAAAGACCCACCTCTCTTCAACCTCAGGCCATGTGGATCAGGTAGACCTAACTCTTCCCCCTAAATTCAGATGTGAGCATATTATCCAGACATGAACAATAAGAATACCACATGTTTATGTCCACAGTGATAAGTCAAGGGGTTGGCACAAGATTCAAGCTGGCCAGTGAGAACAAATGAACCTTAATGAACTTTAGAACTTTTGCTGATAGAATATCATTCTAAAGCTATTGGGAATGAAGAGAGAGGTTTCCATGTGGCTAGAGAATGAAGCCAGCACTAAGAAAAACAGATCTGAGAGATATAAAATCACTATACTATAATGGCATTGTGTGAGCTTCTAGATCCAACCAAACCTGAAGCTGATAACTCTTGAAATCTTCATTGTAAGAGCCAATAAATTTCCCTCTTGCAGCTGAGAGTCTCCTGACTACCATACATGGATTTTTTTTTCAACTTTTGAATGGTAGTCTACTCTTTTTGCCAAACGAAGTCTAAATTTCAAGACTAATGAGAGTTTTCAAATGGAGACATATATACTAGGAGGGCATCCTGTGTGATTTCATGCTGACTGAGAGAGGAAACCTATTTGAAGAGATAGTGCTTGAGCAAGAAGACCCAGGAACTGAGTTGGAACTGGGGATGTGAAACACATAGCCCAATAGGGCGCACTGGGGCCCAAATAATGGCGATTAAAGAAGGTAGAGAAAACAAAGAAGCAATATTTAGGATCGTGGGCAGATTCCATTCATAGGGCAATCACTTCTCCCCTTACACCCAAGTGTTTAAAAAACATCTGACACATACTAGCTATGCAATGATTATTATCACTACCCTACCACTATTTATGGATAGCATCAGGGGAGAGGCAACCCAAGACCATACAGAGTACATTAGTCAAAATTTATTTCAGTTCACGTAAACAAAACCCAACTCAAATAGCTTAAGCAGAAAAGGAGAATTCCTTAAAGGCTCAGGGTAAGGGCTTAGCTAGATCTCAAGGCAACTGGCACCATGGACTAGAACCCAATAGAATTTTGTGTGTCAGCCTCATTATCTCCCACAGTAGCCTGAATTTATTCAAACAGTGAGGGGCGGTGCCCCTCACAAGCAAAGTGGAACTGATTGACACCCACTCTGCTTTTTCATCTCCAAGTTCCAAAATCCCAAGGATGATGTGTGATCAACCCACCTTGAGTCAGGTGTGGAAGACTGAGGAATGGGCTAGGCTTGGCAACCGACGGCAGACAGTCAATGCCCCAACCAGATCTCTCAAACCCTTCCCTTCCAGCTGCTGGCATCCGTATTCTGTACCCAAGGGCTTCATTTCCCAGAACCATGAAAAACTGCTTTGTTCTAGTGAGTGGCAGACCAGAGTGCTGGGAAAATCTCAGCCCCTGGGAATAGCACTCAACCAAAGACTATTTGGAATTGATGTATAAATATTCCAGCTCCCTCTTCCTTGGGGAGGATAATTCTGAGGTATGTGGTTTATACTTTTTCCCAGAGCTTTCCTGCAGAGCAGTGATCTAGTCACCGTCTGGGGTGGCTGGCTTCATAAGCCACAGTTGTCTGCTTTCCCTTCCCTTGTGATTCTTCTACCACGGTCACCTATACCTCTCAAATAAACTACTGGTTCAGGCTCTGGATCTGGGGAAATGCAAACTAGGACATAAATGAAGGAAGGACCAAAATCAGGTATCACAAACCCAAATACAAAGCCAGGAGAATAAGGACGATGGGCTGAGTAAAGGAGAAGCTGGTCCTGGGAAAATGCCTAAGACAAGGACTACTCCTCTCACCAGCTCTACAGCTTGCTGGGGCAAGGTCTTGGACCAGGAGTGGGGCAGTGACATGGTCAACGCTAGAGACAGAACAGACTCTGCAGTGCATTTTCTTCCACTGCATTCTGGAACTTGGAGTTCCCTTCAGTTCTCTGCATATGAAGTGTGTGTATGACATGGTTTGTGGGGTGTGCATACATATATATATATATATATATATATATATATATATATATATATATATGTGGCTGTGCTTGTATTTAGTGTGTGTTTGTGCATTTGTGTGTATGTGAGTAAAATGTCTACTTTACCTCACCTCCCAGCTGCTTCCCATATGATGGGCTCTGTCTGCACGCACAGCAGTGACTTTCTCTGTGACTCAGTAATTTCCTGTGGAAGGGAGAAAATGAGGCCCTGGAGATAGATAGGAACTTTGAAGACTGTGGTGCTCCATCTCCTTGTCAGAAAAACCTTTAATAAGTAAAAATGGAAAGAGGGAGATGTGGCATGACAGCGACAGGGGAGAAACACAAAATGCGATGGCTTCTTCTGTCCCTGGCACCAAATCAAAGCATTTTGGGTCCTGAGATAAAATAGTGGAAATAGTCTGTGGTCACGCTTCCCCTCTGCTCTGTAGCAGCTCCTCGGCCATCAGAATGTGAAGCCCTCGCCTTCCTGCTCACAGGGAGAGGCAGGTGACCTATTTCCCTCCTCTGGTGCTGATGATGCAGAAAGTTCCCCATAGAGAAGGAAACTGTAAGGAAAGTATGAGACCCATCCTTGCCTGCTAGTCGTGTGTGTGTGTGTGTGTGTGTGTGCGCGCGCGCGCGCGCAAACATCAGGGAATAGTTTGAGGTAGAGCTGCTTTTAGGTGCTTCTCCAAAGTAGGCCACTGTACAAGATTTCAAGAGCCCAGAGTAATGACTCTCCATGGGAAACAAAACAAAGCAACAAGTTGATACATCTTCCTATCTTTGGAAATTTCTGGAGAACAGTTAGGGGAGTAGTTGATTGCCTTACTTGTCCTTAGAAATAAAACAATTCCAAACTGAATGGTCTATATATCAGGCTACTGCCACCCCTCACTTTAAAATGGCTTTTCTAGAATCACAATTGTTTGATGTAGCAAAAGCTCAACTTCTTAAATCCAGCATTTTCTGAAAATGCCCTATGACTCTAGACTATCTCCTCTCTGGGCCTCAGTTTTTTCATCTGTCAAATGTGGAGTTAAGCTAAGAAAAAGATTTACATTTTTTGTTTTAACCTAAAACTCTTGTTCTTAAAAAAAATCCCATACAGAATTTCAGTAAATGAAACAAAGCACTGGTTAAAGAGGGTGATGATAATAGTTCCTATCTTATAAAATTGTCGAGTGGGTTAAAAGTTAATGTACATAAAGCATTTGGCAAACCTTTTAATACTCAATGAATGTTAACTATTATTACTTAAACTGAGTAAATATCTAACTTTCTTTTTCTTTGTTTTCTTATTTTATCTTTCCTTAGTAGCACTTGCTTAGCTTTACAGGTCAAAACAATCCCCAAGATTATCTCTGTGGAACCCAAAAGCTCTAGGGATCCAGTTTGAAAACCATCAGAGTTGGAGGCTCTTCTGGCTCTAGGGCTCATATAAGCTGTGAGCTTCCAGGTTGTATTTGATGAACCAAAGATGGTTACATTTCTTTAGGTTAGAGTCACAATTTTCAACCAATAGATCACATGCAGGAAGCTGGTTCTCCTAAGCCGGAGAGCTTGGCCTGCATGAGGTGGCCCAGCCACCAGATCAGCCCACAATCCCTGTGTCAGAAACTCCCAGATAAGACTCAAGAGGACAAGACTCAGTCCCTCCCAGTGGCCCCACTAAGCCTGTTTTCCAGCCATAAACCACCCCAGAGGCAGCAAGTGGCATGCAAGGCTCTTTGCTCTCCAGGGCAAACCCATGAACTTTGGCCTTCAAAAAACAGGGAGGTGGGATGAAGGAAGTGATCTTCCCTTAGCTTATGACTCTTCTTTCATGATTCCATAGGACCTCCAGAATGAGCTTTTAAGCTCTTTCCTGAGTCACCCCAAACCTTGGCCCCTGCCTCCTCTGGCTTCATCTCATATCACAGCACCCCTTTGCATCCTACAGTCAGTCATACCTACCCACTGGCCATTCTTGTCTACGAGCCTTTCCCTGACTCCATCCACCTAGAATACTTCCCTCACCATGGAGAAACTCACCACACCAACGCCAACTGGTTTCCATAACTTCACCCCTCTTTTTCAGTGTTAACTCAGACTTCCCTTCCCTTGTCCACTGCCCCTCACCCCACATTCACACACAAGGCTTGCCTTAGTTCAGGGCTCCTCATCTGCTATCCCCAGCACTCTATTAGATACTGTAGGTCACCAATGGGACTTATCATTGACTCCGGCACATAACAAAAATAGCTATTACATGCCACACACCAGACCTTATTCTAAGTACTTTATAAGCAGAAAGTCATTTTCTCTTTGTAATAATACCAAGTCAGTTGTTATTATTATTACCCTTTTACATAAGAGAAAATTCAAGGCACCAAATAACTTGTGTAAAGCCACACACCCAGAGCAGAGCCAGGCTTTTTCTCAGCCAATTTGATGAAGCTCATGCTCTTAACTTCCATACCCTGGGCCTGACACAGAGCAATAAACGAATTTCAAATGAATAAACTGATTTTGACAGACCATCTGAGTTTCTGGGGGGGGTTTTTTGGTCTATGTCCTATAAAAATGATCCCCGTGATTCTCTATGGTGCCTCACTAGTAGCCACGGCCCTGGGAGTGACATGACCAGCCCCTCTCTCCTCACCTCTTCAACCAGGACAGCTCAGCCTTGGTCTGCTTGATACATTGGACTTTGCATTAAAGTTTGCCAAAGAAGGATTTCTACTGCTAAGGAAAGGTAAAATAAGAAAATGAAGAAAAAGGAAGTTAGATATTTACTCAGTTCAAGTAATAATAACATTCATTAAGTATTAAGATGTACCAAATGCTTTATTTGCATTAATTTTTAGCCCACTCAACAACCCTATCAGATAGAGATTATGATCATTCATATTTCCATTTCATAGGTTAGAAAACTTGAGTCATAGAACATAAAGTGACTTATCCCTGACTGTATAGCTGATAAGAGCAAAACCAGGATTTGACTCAGGTCATCTGACTCCAGATTATTAACCACTGTGATAGACTGAATAATGCTCCTCAATGACCAAAAAGCCCTAATTTCCAGAACATGTGTATGTTACCTTATATGACAAAAGGGACTTCGCAGATATGATTAAACTAAGGATCTTGAGATGTGGAGATTATTCTGGATTTTCTGAGTGGGCTCTAAATGAGAGGCAAAGAGAGATCTGATCACAGAAGAGGAGGTAACATGATCATGGAGGTAGAAATGGGAGTGATGTGGCCACAATGAATGTCAGCAGCCACCAGAAGCTGGAACAGGCAAGGAACAGATGCCCCCAAAGCTTTTGGAGCCTCCAAAGGGAGTGAGGTCCTGCCTACCAATGGCTTGCTTTCAGCCTGATAAAATTGATTTTGGACTTCTGCCTCCACAAGAGTGAGAGAACAAATGTATGTTGTTGTAAATTACCAAGTTTGTGGTAATTTTTATAGCAATCATAGGAAACTACACAACCATCAACGATGCTGCTTTCAGAAGAGTGAGAGGAACTATAAAGGGTAAGAACTGATGGAAAGAGAGGACTTGGGATTGCAGGGATTTGTGACTCAATCACATCTCAGGATGTCTTTTTCACCCACTTCTGCTGACCTGCTGAGTCTGTTAACAACATAAGAGTCTGCGTCTCCCCTGGGCCTTTTCTAGGCAGTCTCTAAGGTCTGAGCAACTTGAGGCAGCATTTGGCAGTTCCTGCTTTAGTTTAGTTTTTCTGCTTTTTTATTTTTTATTTTTTACATTTTTGCAGAGCTGGGGAAGAAGGTGTTTAGAGGAATTCTTCCTTAAGTCAAAAGTATCCTTGGTTACCTTGAACTCCGCACCACTCTTTTTCTCAAAATTTCAGAAGGAAGGCCAGATTATTGCTTTGCCTGGCATTGTGCTGAAGGCTTCTCTTCTCTGCAGCTCTGCCTTGGAGCTAGCTCTCTCCCCATTCCCACTACACAGACAGGAACATTTGAACATCTGTACTTTGTAGGCCCGCCTTGACTCAGGTATAGAAAACTGAGGAAAGGGCCAGGTTGTGGGACTTTGAAGCTGAGCATTTTCCTTTATTTTAGTTCAGTTTTCTTGTAGGTAAAATGTAGGTTATAACACCCAGCCTGCTTACCACTTAAGAATGGTGTAAAGATGACAATGAGAGGCCACTTGCAAAAGCACTTTTTAAATTCTGAAGCTACTCAGCACTCCAATTGTTTCATGTGTAGGGGGTCTATTTCCCCAAAAGTTATAAAAACTTTTTATTCCTAATAACAGTAGGAATAAGAAGACTGCTATTTATTAACTGCTTTCTGTGTACCAAACACATTTCATTTATCTATCCATCATTCATTCAAAAAATATTTATTGAGCACCTAAGTTCCAGGCATTGTGTGAGTAGACAGTGAATTAAAGAAAAAAATTAGAACCAGTCCCTGTTCTCCTAGAGACTGCACTTTTGTAGGGGAGGCAAACAATAACTAAGAGAACAAACAAATATCTGTAGAATGACAAATAGTGGTAATTCTCTGAAGGGAAAGAGCAGGATATTGTGGGAAGGCCATTGAGAATGGGGGTGGTCTATATTAGTGGGAAAGTTCAGGGGCTTGTTAGACTTTTTAATACTTTTTATCCCAAGTGTGATAGGGGATGTTAGCTTTAAGTAAGGGGAAGATTTTGTAAGTTTTAGAGAATGGTGACCAGAAGAGTTACTACTTAGCAGACATTCGCACTGAATGTATACAACATCCTCTGTGGGAGGCATTATTATTCCCATTGCCATGGGAAACGGATTCAGAGAAATGAATGATTCACCCAGACTTTTCTAGTAAATGTCAGAACTGAGACTCATAGCTAGGCCTGTGTCATATTTGAGCCCAGACTCTTAACCGCTAGCATATTCACCAACTGCTCTAAACTCATAAATTCCCTTGTAAACACACTCTCTATCCGCATGCCTACTCATTTCTAATACCTAATACAGTACCTGGTTCTGGAAAGATTCGGTGTTTATTTTTTGTTTTGTCTTTTTAATTCAGTTTCCAAAAAGAAGCCCTAAAGTAACCCTTCCTAGCTCTCTCTGTGTCCCCAAGGCACTGACCGCTGACCGCGGCTCTCACTTCCTGCATGCTGCTGCCCCTTTCCCCCAACCAACCCCTGGCAAAGCTTTGAAATGAAAATGAAATCGTAAAATCTCAGAATCCGTTCAACTACCATTTCTTTTCATATGCCTCTCCATGGATATTCAAGGGTCAGGCCTCAATGGGTTGTAAATTGGCCTGGTGACTGCAGTCAAAGCAATTTCACAAGCCAGGAGAGAAATTCTTCACTCCAGGGAGCCTGAGCCTCCTCCCTTGCAAGCTCCCTTCAAGATGTGAGTGAATGCATTCTGTCATTATGCTGACGGTCACTTTACATATCTTGGTGGCCACCTAGCCCGTATGGAAGGAGGACGGGGTCCAACACATCTGCCACTGGGAATATTTACTGAATGAATGAACAATCCACTATATAAAGTAGGCGATAATAGTAGATAACTCTAATGTCATCAAGATGATTAAATGAAGTAACAGCAAGTGAAAATTTTCAGCAGAGTTAGGACACAATAAACAAAAGGAAATTTCTTTCCTCCCTCCTTTCCTTTCTTCCTTCTCTCCTTTAGCTCCATTAAGAGTGACATCCTCAGGCCCTTTTTGCCTTCTGCTTTTGAACCTATTCCTCCAGCTTCTATTTTTAGCACAAGACATCTCTCTACCTTGCAAGCTGGCAGAAGAGCTGAGAGCAAAACTTTTCAAAGCAAGCCTCTAGAGCCGCAGATCCCTTACACAGTCCTCCAGAGAAGCGTGGGAAGATCTGAGGGCTCAGGACAAGACTTCCCTGGGTGTTTGTCACAGCCTGTAAAGCTTCCCTATAGACTCTAAAGCTGAACTGTTCCTTTGGCCTTTCCTCCTGGAATTATTTTAGGGAGAGTGAGGACACAGTGATGTTTCTAACTTGTTTTGCCTGTGGGATGACAGAGCTGACCTTTACCTAGCCCCCCACCTTCAGGCACAAAGCATTATAAACTAAACAGCATTTAACCATCTTGTATTCTACTTACATTCATCAACACCTTTTATTTTTATTATTATTATTTTTTAGCATTTCAGCTCTCATTTTTAGCATTTATCACTGAAACTGTATTTTTATGGTTGGTTTATAAGACAGAGCTTTTCTAGGATAAAGATTCATTTTATGGATCTCTGTATTAGCATCCAATATATAGTGAGCCTCAAAAAAAACAAACCTGTTGAATAAATCAATAAGTTTATTTAATATTTACTATATACAAGGCCCTGCCATATAAAGATGAGTGAAAAAAAGTATCCAAAACTCAAGAAACTTGGAACCTACCAGAGAAGACTCACAAACATACTCAAGTATGTTCTGTAACAGTAGATGCTATGCCACAGAATCCAGTCTTCACTATTAATCAGCTCATCCATCGTTACTTCTTAAAATATAGTCAGTGCTGTAATAAAACCATTTTTTATTACCGAGGTCAGAAAAGGAGTCATGTGAGTCAATCATTTTTCAGTTTTCATAAGACCAAACTAAACTAACACCTTTTTGCCAGGTGAACTGGCACTCTAGTATTTATTACCATTTCATTGGTATTATTTATAATATGGGTAGCAGAGTTATCCAGAAACATAAGGCATAAGCCAGGTTTAAAGCTACCTATGCGTAGTATCATTCCAAGTCAGTATTCTTTGAATCTAAATGATTTCTCTTCCTCCACCCCCAAGTTCATCACAATCACTAGGAAAATAAATCAGAAGTTCCAAGTCCTGTCAGAAGCCCGCCAGGAACTGTCTTCATGTTTCTTACTGCTCTCTTCCTTTGAGGTCTCAATATAATCTTTAGCTGCTGTCAACTCTAAGAGGGAAAAAAATCAACACTATTTTATTTTAAAATCTATAAGAACATTTTCAGTTGCCTCCTTGGAGACTGGGCCTACGAGTTGGAAATGGACCATGACTCAGTTACACACTCTGAATTTCAGCTGGGGACTCATAATTCACATTGTGATTCATGATATGTGGCAGGAGAGCTTATGCTCTGAGAGAGCATGTTAAATACAAGACATGAAAAGGTACTAACAGTGGATTCTTCTCTCTGTAAAACTAGTCTGGCATCCCTGAAAGACTTGACATCTTAATAGGGGGAAAAAGCCATTAAGGTATCCAGACATGAAAACCTTGTGCAATCTTATTTCTCTCTAGTAGGAGTGAAGCCTGGTTTCCAGAATAGGCTCCACCTAACATTCGTGGACACCAGTTGTAATGAAGAGCCATCTAGAAACCTGGTCAAGATCTATTAATCTATCTCACTCTCCATTGCCAGTGGCACCAAATATTAACACATTTTCCTGACAGCTCCATTCTGTTTAGTATCAAAACCATTCTAGTTTCAAGCCAGTGACTTTTCTGAGAATAAGCAGTTCACAGTTGATATAAGAATGACTATCTCTTTACTGCTTAGAGTATATTACTCCTCCTGCCTTTCCTGGTTTGTATCATGGTAGCTGCTCTCTTCCATTTCCACTCTGGGACTGCTCTCTTGGCCTACTCCAAGCAGATTGTTTAAGAATAAAATACTTAGGAATAAACTTAACCAAGAAGGAGAAAGATCTGTACACTGAAAACTATATTGAAAGAAAGACAACACCAACAAATGGAAAGACGTCTGTGTTCATGGACTGGAAGACTTAATATTTCTAAGATGTCCATACAACCCAAAGCAATCCGCAGATTTGATGCAATCCCTATCACAATTCCAATGGTTTGTTGTTGTTGTTTTTTTTTCAGAAATAGAAAATCCATTCTAAAATTCATATGGAATGTCAAGTGACTTCAAATAGCCAAAACGGTCATGAAAAAGGAAAATATTGGAGGTCTCACACTTCTTCATTTCAAAACTTTCTAAAAAGCTACAGTAATCAAAACAGCGTGGTACTGGCATAAAGACAGAGGTAGACCAACGGAACAGAATAGAGAGCCCAGAAAAACATTCTTGCATTTATGATCAAATGATTTTTGACAAGAGTGCCAAGACCATTCATTCAATGGAGAAAGTACAGTCTTTTCAACCAGTGGTGCTAGGAAAACTGAGTATCCATGCAAAAGAATGAAGCTGGACCCATAATTTATTCCATAAACAAAAATTAGCTTAAGATGGATTCAAGACCGAAATATAGAAATTAAAATTATAAAATTCTAAGAAAAAAAATATAGGGATAAATCTTTATGACATTGGACTTAGCGATGATTTCTTGGATATGACACCAAAAGCATAGGCAACAAAAGAAAAAATAATTAATTGGACTTAATCAAAATTAAAAACTATTGTGTATCAAAGGACACTAATAACAGAGTGAAAAGATAACTCACAAGAATGGGAGAACATATTTGCAAATTGAATATCTGATAAGGGATTAATATTTAGACTATATAAAGAATACCAACAACTCAACAACAAAAACCTGATTAAAAAATAAGAAAAGATCATGGACATGGGCAATGGACTAGTGGTTCAGAAAGGATGAGGGAGCGGGGAGGAATAAAATAAAAAAAATAAAATATTTTTAAAAAATAGGAAAAGGATTGGAATAGACATTTTTCCAAAGGAGATATACAAATGGCTAATAAACATATGAAAAGATGTTCAACATCAATAATCATTAGGGAATTGCAAAATAAAATCACAATGAGATAGCATTTCACACCCATTAGAATGGCTATTAACAAAAAGCAGAAATCTTGGTGAGTAGGTGAAGAAATTGGAACCCTCTTGTATTTGCTGGTCGAAATATAAAATGGTGCGAACATTGTGGAAAACAGTATGGCAGTTCCTAAAAAAATTAAACATGTAATTACCACATGATCCAGCAATCCTACTTTTGGGTATATAACAAAAAGAATTAAAAGCTGGGATTTGAACAGATATTTGGACACTAGTGTTCATAACAGCATTATTCACAATAACCAAATTGAGTTGAAACAACCTAAATGTCCATAGATAGATAAATGGATAAAGAAAATGTGATGTGTGTATACACACAATGGAATATTATTCAGCTCTATAAGGGAAATGCTGACACATGCTACAATATGACTAACCCCTTGAAGACATTATGTTAAGTAAAATAAGCCGGTCACAAAAGAACAAATATTGTATGATTCCATTTATGTGAAGTACCTCGAAATATGTCAAATTCGTAGAGATAGAAAATAGAATGTGGTTTCCAGGGGCTGTTGGAAGATGAGAATGGGAAATTATTGTTTAATGAGTACAGAGTTTAGGAAGATGAAAAAGTCTGGAGGTGGATGGTGGTGACGGTTGCACAACATTGTGAATACACTTAATGCTACTGAACACTTAAAGGTGATTTAAATAGTAAATTTTATATTATGTATATTTCACCACAATCTTAAAACAAGGTAACTTTATCACCTGGAAGGAAAAACCTGCTCATGCTATGGCTACTTTTGGAAAAGGACAAATTCTGAGAATAATAAAAATTAGAATTTTGTCTTGGGATACAATTTCCCCAGATATATCTGTCTCTGAGAATTGTGTGAATTATATCTTTACAAAATACGATTGCATTTAATGAGTTCTATTCTGACTAGTGGGTGGCCAGGGTGAGAACAAGGCAACATGTTTCTTTCTTTCTTTTTTAAAGACTGTTTACAAGAGAATACTGTAAAATGACAGAGGGGAAATTCTGGAGAAAATCAAACTCTTAATAGGAGTGAAAGAAAATCCTCTTTAGAAACTAAAACCTATCATAGATGATGATTGCTAGAGAAGAATCTCATAGATTAAATAGTCTGAGTTCTTCTATAAAAATGAAAGCTTGTTTATATAAGGGCAATCCTGCCTGAAGGCGTAGGCAAGGCGATGCACATTCATGAGCTCTGCCCACACACAAAGCAATTCATGGGCACACACTCTTTTCTCATGGGAACAGGTAACAGCCCACCTCCTGAAGGGACTGACTGGAATTCATTAGCTTCATGAGCTCTCCAAGGGCCAGCTTCTGGCCCCAGCCTTGCCAGCTTAGACACGTGCTGTGTCCCATACTGACAGCAGGTCCAGCGCTCAGGAGCCGACTCACATTAGCTCCTTTCACAGCATGGATTTAGAAGAGAAGGTCAGTTCATGAAGTCACAGTGAGATTTATAAAGGTCACAAGACCAAAAATACTTAAGTCCTTTTGACCACCACATTTTACTGTCTGTTAAATCTGTTTGTGAAAGTCAAATATTAATCAGAGAAGATTGCTTGGTGAACATGAAATCAGAAGCCAGACATTCAGTGTTCACTGATAACAGGCGAGAGCCTCCAAGAGTTTGATTTAATTGTTCTGATTTTACCCTGGGCATGGGTATATCTTCAAAAACTGCCCAGATGATTTTAAGGTACAATCTAGGTTGCAAGCCACTTGGTTTGCTAATGTATCACAAGGGTTAGGGACTGTCTGCCAAATATCCTTCATGAAGGTGTCCTCTCTGAATAGTGCTTGAGTACTGCCAGTGCCTGCCTCGGAACTTCTTTTATTTCATGGGAGACCAGTTCCCTGCTCGACTTTTTTCCTTTCGAGTGCTCATTTTACAGAACAAAGTAACTTGAAGTAACTTGCCTAAGGTTATATAATTAGAGGCAGAATCAAAACTAAAATTCTAGTTTTTCTTCACACTATGGCTTCACCTGGCCTTCTGAGGAATCTGCAGGGACTTTATCGTTGAGGGTCGCCTTGAAGGAACTTAGATTCTCACAGGTCATGTTAGGTCCCCACACTTTGCGTGTCATAGGCTTTTAGTTTCTTGAAGTGTGAGTTTCGGTGGGGACGGAACAATGAACTTCAAGCTGAGACAAATTTGCAGTAATTGAAGTCTATACAAACTGTCTATACAAATTGAGTACTCCTCCTCTGTGCTTTCTACCATATTGTGTGTTTACCTCTCACATACCAATCAGTTTAATTGTCTAATTATATATTCATTTCAGCCCTTATCATATTTATCTTGGTACCCCTAATTTATAGCACGTGCCAGGGTCGTAAGTAAGTAAATTATGTTAAATCATCATGCAGTGGGTGTGAGATTCTAGGGCTCCAAGAAAAGTCTAGGTTGAAGATATCAGTAGAAGCAGCCAATGAATTATGCGATGGATGAGATTCCATCATGGAAAGTTCCCATCTTCCAGGCCCTGTAAAGCTGACTCTGTTCCAGTCTCAGCCTTTCTTACACATCTGGAGAACATTTCATGCCTCAGTGGGTCATTTTTTTTGGTAAGAAGAAATGAGGGAAACATCTTGTTCACATGAGGGCAATGTAACGTACACTTATTGTTTGAATGTGATACACTTCTAAATCTCTATAATAGGAGATTTTTATGAAGAACAGCCCCTAAAAAAATTGAAGTGAAAATGTGGACATTTTATTAATAAAAGGTATAGTAAACTTGTCATGTCAGCTAAATAACATCAAATCAGTCACAATTTTTCCTCTATTTCCTGCATGCTACCTTTTTGAAAAATGATAAACAGAATGTCTCTTATTGCTTCAATGTGTATCAAGATGTGGAGTCAGGAAAGAGTCAGCCCAACCACCCACTCCTTCTGTTAGAAGGTCAGAATCACTGGTGTTTGACTTCATGGCCAACAGGCACTGTAAATTTTTAACCATTAAATAAAGATTAAATTGTATTTTTGAATAGTTTTTTATGTAAATTATAGTCTTATATTCCAAATTTTTTGAAAATTAAGAATTCATGATGATATGTATGTTAATGATCAGTTAAATTGAATATCCACCCTTTTCCTACCATTTTTGGTAGGTGGGTGTTTATTTTATTTGTATTTAAGTGTTTGAGTCTCTGAACCACTCTCCTCAGATACTCACCATTGAAGCTGAAAAGTTTCCAAGGTCTCCCTTATTATTTTATTATTTTTTATTCTTTCAAAAAAGTACAGAAATATATTTTTTTACCTCCTTTAACTTTAGCTTTCCCATTGTCCTCCATCATTTTAGAATGAGAATCTTTAAATTGTTTTTTAATTTAGTTTTTTATTAAATAACATATGAAGGTTATCAGTTAAGTCAGAATTTTGTCCATAATGGCTAAAAACGAGATAAGCATTATTTTCTTCATTTTAGGACAAAAACCACCAAGGGCTATGCTTTAACAAAACAATTCATTTCATTTTCTCCCGTTTCTGCAGCTAGTTAAAATTCTTTGGTTCAAAGAATAGGAATACAGCAGATTTTTGAGTCATTATTTCTCCAAGGGCAGTGTCAAATTGGAGGATCAAAATTTTTCTGTTCCTTCTCTTCATTCCCATTGACATAAAGTCAAATACTTAAAACCATGAGATTAAATTTTTGAGACAGATTTCGATAAGAGTCATGTAAGATTAAAGAATCAAAAAAAAAAATCTAGAATTGGGAATAATTAGTAGAGCATTTAGCTCAGGGATAGCAAATATTCAATAGTTGGTGTAACTCACCCCCAACCTTCATCTATGGCAGACATCACTAATTAATTATTGAGCCTAAATATGGCCTAAAAAATGTTGTCTACACAATGCCCCTGGTAGCCATTACCTAGAAATTAGAGGTGCCAATGAGTCTTTACCTAAGCTAATCTGTATTACATTACGAGAACATTAAGGCCAATAAAGGTGAAGTGACTGGCCCACGGTCACTCGGTGATATAGAGAAGCCCTATTCTGTATCATGTAAAAATTTGTTCTCCTATGAGCCTCAAATCAATTGATGATGTCCCAGAACCCAGCAAAGAATCTGTACAGGGTTGATCCTTTCCACCTGGGATGACAGACAGTTTCCTATGACATCAGGAAACGCAAGGGAGAAGCTAGGGACAGACAGCAGAATGTTACTGTTCCTCCTCCCATCCCAGGAAGCATGCAGGGGATAAAGAAGAAGAAAATAAAGACACTCCCACAAGTTTTTTAACTGTGAGATTCTTGAAAATGTGCCACAAGGTAGTGGGGAAAGAAGGAAGGTATCTCAATAAAAGCAGCAGTCCAAAAGAGGGGACACCCAACTCCCTTCCCATGTGTTCAGGTTCCCACAATCAGGGTTTGGAAGTTCTTCAGGAATGATTCACTATCTAAAAACCTTTCATTCTCTGAATTAGAGTTTGTGGTAATAAAATGATTTGTCTGGCTGTGACTTTGATTGGACTTGACTTGGGGAATTGGATAAGAAGTCACCAAGATGAGGGGTTTGGCTGGCTGTGATTTCTCGGAGGGCAGAGACAGCAGGCAGTTGTTCCACCAGCTCCAAATATCCTAAAGCAGGTTTGCTTGTGAAGGGAGTGTGTGAAGTGGGTTTGGCAGCAAAGGAGCTACAGCTGATTGCATTTTCCTGCCTTTATTTTGAACTCTGGGTGGGGTTTGTGGTCTCCGTGATTCAGAGTAAAACTTGGTGTGCAACAAGGCTCTCCTGAGAGCTCCTGGGGACTTGAAATCAAGGCTCATGATGCTTTTAAAGGAAGGTGCAGGGGGTAAGGAGGCAGCAATGGAGAAAAGTCAGATTTTGAACATAATTCCTTTTTACCCAAACTTAACTGCCTTCTAAAAAGTGCCACTAAACCCTTCTGCACAGAAATGGACTTTAAGATGTAAACATAAGCAGCAACCTGAGGCCCTGAGAATTACTAGAACCTGGAGGGAAAAAAAAAAAAATATGGAAGACTTCTGATGGCAAGACCAAAGCTTCCTTCTAAAAGAGGGTGGAGTGAGGCAAGTACTGTTTCTATGGGATAGCCTAAGTCTATTTTACCTTTTGAATTAAAACACTTACCTTTTTTTTTTGGAATTCATATTGGCTAATGCAATGGCTGTGAGATTAAATAAAAAGAAGGGAGGTTTCGTAAACCCATTTGGCAAAGGGTGGCTGTTTACAGGCCTGCAGGCATTCCATGCTGGTTGATACACAGCCTTTCAGGTTTGCCAATATACGCATATCTGAATCTCAAAAAAGGACCAATGAATCCATAGACTTTGGTCTCTGTTAGGAATTCCTTTGAGGGATGTCTGTTTCATTCACTCAAGTTGGAAGGACCAGAAACTAATTTAATATGTAGCTGGAACAAGGACATCTGTAATTTTTCTTGTTATTTTTGTGAAAGTATTACCATATGCTGAGCACATAGCACTTTACATAGACTTTCTCACATTCATCCTCACAGCAACCTCCTCGATAGGTAATCCCCCCATTTTTTCAGTGAAAAAAGTGAGGCTCAGAGAAGTCAGGTCCCCCGGTCAAGATTCCACAGCTGGTGAGGAGTCAGAGCTGAGATTTGAAGGCAGGTCAGCCTGGCCCCTGACCAGGGATGCTCACCCTGCAGGTCACAATCATTCAGCAGCTCCATTAGGGAGATCAGTCATGTGGGGAAAACCAGCACTTTGCAATAACATGAAAAAAATAGAAAACAACAGAGGATATCTTACATAAAGGGTCAATATTGGTTTGTGACACATTTTTTTAAATTATGTATGTAATTGTCCTTGGTAGTGATATAAAATTGACTTTTTACTGTGGATCATAGTCAAAAACTTTTAAGGCCACTCATCTAAACCACTCAACAATTCTGTTTCCATGTGTAGGTATAAGCTATCAGACCCTCTTACTGGGTTTTCAAAGATATCTGGAGAGAGAGCAAAGGGTAGAATCCTCAGATAATCTACCATTCCCAGATTAAGTGTTCAGATTTCTGTTTCTGAAGACATGGCCATTATTCCTATGTTGTTAAGTGCATTATGCATTGTGCATAAGAAATATTACTCCATAACTTCGTAGCTTAAGATAGCAAACATTATTTTATAGTTTCTGTGGGTCAGAAATCTGGGCCTTGCTTAGCTGAGTACCTCTGCTTCAAGGTTTCCCACAAGGCTGCAGTCAAGATATCACCTAGAGCTATGGTCCCATCAGAACGCTTGATGTGGGAAGATCCTCTTCCAAGCTCACTATGTGATTGTCAACAGGATTGAGTGTTTTGGAAGCCTCCCTCAGTTCCTTGCCATGTGGGACTCTTCATGGGGCAGCTCACAACCTGGCAGCTGATTTCCATCAAAGCCAACAAGACAGAAGCCAGAGTCCTTTTGTAAACTAATTTTAGAAGTGACATTCAATCACTTTTTCTGCATTGTGTGTAGTAGAAGTAAGTTGCTAGGTATAACTCATACTCAAGGGGAAGGGATTACACAAGAGTATAAATACCAGGAACCAGGAATCACGGGGAGGCATTTTAGAGGCCACCTACCACAGATGAGCTAGATATTTCATCTAACAAGTATTCATTGAGCACCTACAATGTGCCAGGCACTACTTTAGGAAATAAACAGAACAGACAAAAATCTCTGCCCTCATTCTGGTGGGAGATGACTGACAATAAACACATAACAACAACAATTAATATAGAATTAATATAGGAATTAATATAGAATATCAGACGATATTGTGGACCGAACGTTTGTGTCTCCTCCAAATTCATATATTAAAGCCTTGACCACCAGCATGACTATGTTTGGAGATGGGCCTCTAAGGAAGAAATAAGGTTAAATGAGATTATAAGGGTGGAGCCCTGATCCTAGAGGATTAGTGTCCTTATTTAAAAAAAGACAACAGAGAACGAGCACTCTCTGATCTTTCTTCCCCTCCATGTACAAGCCTGAAGAAAGGCTATATGAGGACATAGCAAGAAGGCAGCTATCTACAAGCCAGAAAGAAAGACCTTACCAGAAATAGCATTTGTTACAAGCTCAATCATGACTTCTAGCTTCCAGAACAGTGAGAAAATACATTTCTGTTGTTTAAGTCACCCATTCCGTGATATTTTGTTATGGCAGGCTGAGAAGATTAATACAGATGGTAATAAGTGCTGTGGAGAACAATAAAGCAGGGTAGTGCCAGTAAAATTTGGCAAATTTAAACTAGGTGGTCAGTGTAGGCCTCACAGAAGTGACAGCCGAATAAAACTTACAGGAGGTGAAGAAGTAAGACAAGCAAATAAATAAAAGCGTATCAGACAGAGGGAACAGCTAGTGCACTGGGAGAATGCTGTCCAAGGAACGGCTAGGACACCATTGTGTTTGGAACAAAACGTATGTGGAACATGGGGAAGAGAACATGTAGGGTCTCGTTATGGCAAGTAGTTTTGCTTTTACCCTCAATAGAATGAGGAGTCATTGCATGGTTTTGAACTAAGCAGTGTTATGATGTCACTAATATTTTAATGTGTTCCTCTGGGCTTCTGTATGGAGAAAAGATTAGCAGAGAAGTTAAGGTTGGATGCAAAAAGACCAGTTAAGCAATGATGGAGGCTTGGTTGAGGGTGGGGTGGTTATTGGCAGAGGTAATGAGAAGTCAAAATCTTACACTTTCGGAAGCAAAATTCTAGTGCATCAATCTCTTTATTAGCAGAGCTTAATCAAAACATTTTTTGTTTGTAGTCTGTGAAGTGCAAAGGGTACTAGATTGGAAGACAGGAGACTGGGTTCTAGTATGCACTCCATCAGGTTAGTGGACAGATAAGAGGCAAAACAATTAACTCTGGGACTCAGATCTAGACTTCTCTGCCTAAAATTACAATTTCATGAGACTATCAATGCAAAGTGAATTTAAGACAAATGAACAGTTAGATTACCATTCATTTTGAGCTTGATCATTGCTTCCAAGAGGGGGGAAAACATAGAAAATTGCAGAACTGAGCCTTCAGAAACATTAAAAAACAATTACAGGCAAATTGATATCATTGAGAAAAAACCCTTGTTTAGTCTTTAGGCAGCCTGGGGCCTAAGAAGACTGAGGAATGTGCATCACTGAATTTTCCCAATATAGATTAACAAAACAGAACTCAAACCCAAATCAGACAAGATTCTAGTCGTTGGAAGTCAAGTGAGGTTTTGGTTTTAGAGGCAGTCCAATCACTCCGATCTCTCTCCATGTACTCACATGCCAAGTTTGATCTGCCGTGACAAGGCGCTGCCCCTCAAATAAAGGGATTACAGAGTATTATTTGCCATCTACATCTCCCCCCGGAAATCTACCGGAGGAGGTTAGTAGGAGCCAAGTAAGGCAGGCATCCCTATACATTCCTGTGCAGCAGGTTGAGACTTGGTGACAACTGTTTCCAGAGCCCCATCAGGCAGTCTGTCCATGAGAAACGCACATACAAACCACCAAATATCTTCATCGGGAACAAAATTACAATTGTTAACTGTTGAGAGCAATGCAAGGTGTTAGCATTTTTGTACTGCCTTTTTCCTACCTGTTGCCTACATATGTTAGCTCATTTATTCCTCACAATGACCTTGCGAGATAAATATCACTATGCCCGTTTTTCAGAAAAAAATAACTGAGCTCGGCTTGCCAAAGGGCCCACAATTTATAAGGGCAGAGCTGGGATTTTGCCCACAGTGCTGTCATGCTACTGTGTTTTGTCTCAGGGCTTGGTTCTGATTGCTACATCTAATATTCACTAAGCCCTGAATTGAACCTCAGTCACGTATTATTCACATCTGGTTGTTTACATTGTAAGAACTAATCTCATCAGTGTGTTGGGAAATTTAAGAGCATCAAATAATTTGAGAAATGATGCCTGACTGGGTAGAGCTGCAAAATAGATTTTAAGACTGTAAAGTGGTTACAAAATGGTAGTGGCCTCTGCAGTTCAATTAATCTATATTCAAACCTTGCATCCACAACTTACTATGTGGGGCACCTTAGACAAGTTACTTAACCTCTCTAGGTCTCAGTTTCTTCACACGCAGAGTGGGAACAAAAAAGTGTGTCTTCCTTATTTACTTCTGTGTATGTTAAATATAAAACTTCACATGAACCACTTAGAACAGTGCATGGCACTCAGTAAATGCTCAATTAATGTTATGTAGTATTATTGTTAACCTAGAAAAAAATCTTCAAGGTTGCGAAGCTCTTTCCTTGTCCTTGCTGACTTTATAAGCTACACGTTTTTGTGCATTTGTTTTTTAAATGACAAATGCCAGAGACCAACTGACAAAATTCTCGTCCTCCAAGTTATAGCTAGACTTGATCTTCATGGTCCAATTCTCATCAAATAGGTGCTATATTGCTTGTCAATTTAAATCCCAGCACAGAAAAATAACTCTGACGTTAAATCCACCATGGCTGAATTTATGAGCAAATTTCTCTTTAAGTACACTCCACAGTGTGAATGCTCTAAATAACTTCCCAGAAATGTGCTCTTATTCTTTCAGAGATTTTTCTGGTCATAGAAATAAAGGAATGATCAGGGTCAGAAGTGTTGCCAACTGAGGGAGTGCATGAATTGTCGAAAAGAGGTGATTGCTGCATGGGTCCTGAGCAGTCTCTGCCCTCCAAGATCCAAAGTCTCAGGAAAAGCAGAAAATCTAGATTTGGGATTTCTTTTCTTTTCTTTTCTTTTCTTTCCTTTTCTTTTCTTTTCTTTTCTTTTCTTTTCTTTTCTTTTCTTTTCTTTTCTTTTCTTTCTCTTCTCTTCTTTTCCTTTTTTCCCTTTCTCTCTCTCTTTTTTTTGGTTGGTGTGGGCCATAAAAATCCCATGCTCTTCATATATTGACAACTAATTCAGGGGGGAGCCAAGCAAATATTGATAACTAATTAAATTTAGGGCTCTGTAGGCCAAGAATTTTTTTATCTCTAGTCTAGCATAGCTTCCTGATTTGAAACTTTGAGATTACTAATAAAAGAAAAAAGTTAAAGGAATGGAAATAGCCTCAGGGGAAAAATTCTTTCATAAATGTTCTGTGATTTGGAGCCAAGAGCCTATTATCTAGGCATATATGTTTAGACGGGCCCAGAAAACTGCCTACAGAGAAAGGTTTTCTTTTAAATTAATTCACCAGTGCAAAACCACTTGAAACCACATGGTAGGGGATGGCCTTGAGCTTACACAAGGTAGCTGGTCCCCTAGAGTTGCCAGCTCTGAAAACAGAATGGATTTGGGAATGGCTGACCTAGGGCTGCCTGTGGAGGCTTGTTGCCATTTAAAATTAGAACCTCAGAAGTATCTGTTTCATAGCCAAGTGGAATCCTGTTGACTTGCATTTTAAGTGCAGCATATACTGTTCTCAATAGCTGTATTAGTCAGAATAGACTAAGTTATCTGGAGTCACAAATGAATGGGTGGGTAACTCTGAAGCATGTTCTACATTGTCTCCCAGAGATCTCCAGAGGTAGTGAATGTCAGTTGCCCACAATGGTAACCAGATTCATAATGTACTCTTTATTAGTATTCTTCTTTTCGGTGTCTCACTTTCCCATGCATCTAACAGCACTTCCTCAGATTACCTCTCACATAAATGACTTGCACACAAATCTTTGTCTCTAGGTCTGCTTCTGAGGAACCCAAATAAAGACAGACACCTTCCACTTACCTCCGTGGCATCATCTTACGTTTGTCATATTATTCATGGATATTTAGAATTATACCTATACTGCAGTAAAGAGTTTTATGTGCAAAAATATTTTCAGGAATATGACTAAGCATATGAAATCATTCTCTTTATATTGTAGCTGACTCATACAGGTCAGTCCATCTTTAGGTGGCTGCTGGCAGATATAGACTGATGTGCAATGATTCCTTTTGTCAGGCATTAAATTATGTTCAAATAGAGAGAAACAGGAAAGATTGGAGTCAACCTAATATTTCAAATACACAGAGATTAGAACTCCTAGAGATTTAGTTTCTCTATAACTTTTTGTAGTAGGTAAAACTCTAACTGGAACTACATTCCTTTAAAAAATAATAATAAAGTGAGAGAGGGAGAATTTATTGATTTACATAACTAGAAAGTGCAGGGGTAGATTTAGCATTAACCATGACTAAATTAAGAACTTAATTATTGTTGTCAGACTCTTCTCTCTCTCCAAATTACTTACATTGGTTACATTAATGGTCCCTGATGAATCAAGTCTGCAGTATCCATAACTTAGTAGAGACTCGGCTTGACCGTGGGAATTGCTTTGACCAATGGGACATAAGCACGCAGAGGATTGAGAAAACATTGGGATTGCCCTCTTGGAATTCTATCACCATGTGAAGAAACCTAATCTAGCCTCCCTGAAGTAAAAAGACCACATGGAGCCAGGCTCCCAGCAGTCCTAGCTGACTTACAAAAAAGAGAGTAGGAATCTTGTCTTAAACTTTTCTGTCACTCCTAGACCACCTAGAGAGACATGGGGTAGATGTTCGATAAATACTTGCTGACAGATTGATTGATTGGGCTTAGAAGGCAATCTCCTTTACATCCCTGGGTAATCGAGAACTACTTCTTAATGGGTAGATGAAGAAGGAGGATGCATCGTTGATGATAGATATGTGTCAGGTCACATATTTCTCGATGCTCGTCAATATCTAGTGAACTTTGTTTGTATTCTCTTTCCTAAAGCTTCAGATTCCTAAAAGGCACATTTAGTGTTATTTGGTTAGTTAATCAAATAAATAATTTCATAATTAACAACATCCAAGTTTAACCATTCACAAATAAATGAGTATTCAGACAAGAGAAATCTCACAATAGGATAAAATGAGCACTTAATGAAGAGAGTGCATATGCTAGATGAATAATCAATTGATAGGTGTCATAGAACCATGGAGTCTATGTCTGCCTCATTCATTTAACAAACACTCAAGCACCTATTATGTTCCAGCCACTTTTAGTCCTGGAAAAGGCAGCAATCATTTAGTCCACCCACACAACATTACTACTGTCCAATTAACAGATGAGAAAACCAAGACTGAGAGGTGACCTATCCAAGGTATCACAGCCAGGACTAGAACTTAGTTCTCTTCCTGGACTAGTATATTATCTCAGGATCCCTAAACACCACCAGCTTTATCTCAAGTTATGTGATCTTGATTCAATCATTCATCTTTTCAAATCTTATTGTCAGTAAAATGATGAGAATGGGCCAGATGAGGTGCTAACACCCCTTCCAGGTTCAATCTGTATATAACCCTATCTATCTTCCGAAGTAAAGCCACCAGAAATGTGTTTGGAAGTTTAAGCTTTTAAATAGGAGCTAAGGATGCCAACCCTGGAGGCATAGCCTTTGTATATATGTAGTCCCAATTTAACCCACATTAATAAAATGAGATTTTTCTGTAAAATAGATTAGATGACCCCTGAGGTGGAGGAGAGGCTTTTAGCATGAAATTCTCTAGTTGAGAATATTCCTTGTTATAATCTGACTTGAAAAACAGTCTGCTCTGAGTGTGTGGGAGAAGGAAAGGGCACTTTTTAATTATTACAATACAAAATACATAACATAAAATTGCCATCTTAGCCATTTTAAGTGTACAGTTTGGTAGTGTTAGTTATATTCACATTGTTGTGAAACAGATCTCTAAAATTTTTTCATCTTGCAAATTCAAAATGCTAATACCAATTAAACAATAATTCCTTCTTTCTCCTCCTACTTGGTAACCAGCATTCTAGTTTCTGTTTTTATGAATGTGACTATTTTAGATACCTCATACAAGTGGAATAATACAGTTTTTGTCTTTCCGTGACTGGTTTATTTCATTTAACCTAATGTTATAAAGTTTCCTGCATGTCGTAGCATGTGACAGGATTTCCTTCTTTTCTTAGGCTGAATAATATTCCATTGTATGTATATACCATATTTTCTTTATTTAGTCATCCATTGATGAACATTTAAATCTCTTCTACCCCTGGCTATTGTACTAGTACTGCTATGAACATGGGCGTGCACATATCTCTTCAAGAAATTGCTTTTAATTATTTTGGGCATATATTCAGAAGTAGGATTGCTAGATCGTAGGGTAGTCCTATTTTTTTTTTATTTTTTTGAATTGCCGTACTATTTTCCATAGCAGTTGCATCATTTTACAATCCCACCAACAGTGCACAAGAGTTCCAATTTCTATACAGCCTCACTAACACTTGTTATTGTCTTGTCTGGCTCCTGTTTTGTTTGTTTTGTTTTGTTTTGTTTTGTTTTGTTTTAACAGTAGCCATCCTAATGGGTGTGAGGTGATATCTTATTGTGGTTTGGATTTGCATTTCTCTCATTAGTGATGTTGAGTATCTTTTCATAGGCTTATCGGCTATTTGGATACCATCTTTAGAGAAATCTCTATTCAAGTCCTTTTCCCATTTTTTAATGATGTTTAATTGATTTGTCATTGTTGTTAAATTGTAGGAGTTCTTTATGTATACTAGGTATTAACCTCTTATCAGATATATGATTGGTAAACGTTTGCTCCCATTTCGTATATTACCTTTTTACTCTGTTGATTGTGTCCTTTGATGCACAAAAGTTTTTAAGTTTAATGTAGTCTCATTTGTCTGTTTTTGTTACCTATGCTTTTGATGTCATGTCTAAAAAAAAATCACTGCTGGATCCAATATCATTAAGCTTTTCCTTATGTTTTAGAAGTTTTATAGTTTAGGGGTCTAATGTGTAGTCTTCAATCATTTTAAGTTAATTTTTGTATGTGGTATAAGATGATGGTACACCTTTATGATTTTGCATTTGAATATCTAGCTTTTCCAGCACCATTTGTCGAAGAGACTGTCCTTTCCCCATTGAGTAGTCTTAGTACCCTTGTCAAAGGTCATTTGATCACATATGTGAAGATTTATTCCTGTACTTACTATTCTCTTCCATTGGGCTATATGTCTCTTGTTATGCCAGTAGCACACTATTTTGATAACTGCAGCTTTGTGATATCTTTTCAAATCAGGACTTGTGAGTCCTCCAACTTTGTTCTTTTTCAAAATCACTTTGGCTAATCAGGGTCCCTTGAGAGTCTATGTAAAGGTCACTGTTTTCGAAATCAGGACAAACTCTACAATTCTCTCTCACATAAGCACTAAAAGTTGCACTCATGAGACCACTTTCACTCCTCAGCTAGCATGTTTTTTCTTCCATACTCCATCACAGAATACATCACACTATCTTGAATTTGCTCATTTGCTTGACTATATGATTCTTTTTTTTCCTCAGGACTTTAGAACAGTGCTAGATTCATAGCGTGCATGTAATACATAACTTTAAATGAATAAATGCAAGTAAGAATGAATGAATAAGAGACTTCGAAACTCAGAAGCACCTGGCATGTATGCTGAACCTTAACTCAAATAACAAATCATAGAGAAGAGGTCCTAGCTTTCCTCACCAGCAGCAGTACTTTTACGCCACAAAAAAAAAAAAAAAAAAGCCATTGGACCAGTAGTCCCTCCCACTATGGTATGGAGCTGAGAGACACATAAAAGGAGTAGCAAAAAATCTTCAAGAACATAACCTGTTTCCAGCCAAGGACCTCATGAGGTGGAGACCTATTTCCACGCCTAGGAGTTTATATTATGTTGAGCCTGCTGGACCCTTTTTAAATCAATGCTTCTTCTAGCCCTTCTCCCTGCCTCTCAGAATAATGAAATAGTAGACCATGTCTGTCTTAGATTGAGTTCTCTAGGAGCAGAGTCTAAGGCAGAAGTTCTTATGCAGGTGATTTAGTGAGGGACTACTTTCAGGTGAAACTTGTAATGGAGTGAGGGAAGTGGGAAAGGTCTAGGAAGAAGCTGAGCAAAGAGGTGGGTTTATCAGAAGTCTGGCCTCAGCCTGATTCCACGGGAAGCTCTGGAGTAGGAATGGCACCAAGAGTTGTCCTACTTTCAGGCAAGGGGACTAGCCTTTGGTACCCTGTAGCAGTCATTGGCTGTGGCAACCATACAGAAAAGTGTATAACCTCCCACATAGTCCTGGATGGGGATGAGTGATTCTCAGAAACAGAGAGGGTGGCAGCTTATACAGCCATTAGCAGCCAACACTGGAGCAGCCGGGGGAGCTGCGTGTAAGCTCAGAAAAAGGCATGGGGAAAAGCACCAGCAGCACCAACTATACTTCTTTTCTTGGTGATTTTGAGCCCTCTCCTTCAGAACAGTGTTTTCTTTCTTTCCCTTTAGGCAGCTACGAGCTCTCTTTCAAACTAAGGGCCAAGAAATTTAGGGAAACATTCACCAATTTTCTAACTGCTGCTCCTTTTACCCCTTTCTCAGTGAGGCTTCTGGGATCTGAGGGACTGCTGGCCTGAAATTCCTCTAACTCTGGAAATTCTCCCGAGTGAAGGTGCTAACTTGGGACCCAGGAAAGGCTTTGATCTTTTTGTCTCTCCAGCTTAATGGAACATTCTGAGTCTCAAGGCTAATAATATTCTAAGGAGTTCAAGAGTCTTTCTCTTAGCCTGAGCTGAATCCTTTCCCACCACCATTATACCTCTGACCAAACCTTTATATATAACAGTACTGCTGTTTTGTTTGTTTATTTGTTTTTGTGTGGTTACGGAAGGGGGAGATGTGTGTTGACAGTCACTGGGGAGCGAAGGGCTGCATGCCTCCCTGCCGCTCTGGCCCACATGTCTCTCTAATATATAAAGATATATATGAGATAACCTGAAACCTTGCCCCTCCTCTCAGCAGTTAGATTATTTCCCTGACATCTTTTAGCCCATACCTGTTTTTTTCTCTATTCTGCTCTATGATTCTGAACCTGAGGTTCTGCATACTACTTCTTCCGGGATTCCTTGACAACTGGTTTCCTATTATTGCTGATAGTAGGAGTCACTGGCAGGATATGGAAAGTAAGAAGATGAAGAAATTATTCTCCTTCCTCCCTCTCTGCTTCTACCACTTTCTCTGGAGGTGGCTGCATCCCTCTGGCAATTTCTACCTTCTCTATAGTAGAAGCATCATCCATGCTTCCAACTAAGCCACATAGCTCTTCTTCTCTGCACATCTGGGCCCTGGTGACACCTTTATCTCCTTTTGTCCCTATACTAACCATCCTCTTTGTTATCTCTCTCTCTCTCTCTCTCTCTCTCTCTCTCTCTCTCTCTCTATCTCTTCCTCCCCCTTCCTATCCCCATCTCTCCCTCACTCCCTTCCTCACCCTGTCTCTCTGCCATTTCATCATATAACCAATTCCCTGTGTTAAATTCCTTCTGTTTGAAATATCTAGACAGGTTTCTGTTTACATGGCCTGGACTCTGATTAATACAGACCCCAACATACCTTTCCACTCTTATCTCCTGCTTATCATTTATATCAGACTCTGCCTTCCACCTACCTCACTTATCCCATGCTCTAGTTATACTCTATTTACTCCCTCTTCACTTAAATTCTATACTACCTTTCGAAAAAGACCATCAGATACAACTTTAGTCAAGTAAAACTAACTTCATGAGACTTACTGCAAGAAGAGAAACACCACCTTCTTGAGTCTTGGTAACATCTCAAAGGGGAAGACAGGGAAGGAAGAATATAGTTTTAGAGCTTGCACTAGGCAATTTTAAGAAACGTTTTATAAGACAGGGAATTTATTGAAATTGCGCAGAGCTTCAAACACAAAAGCTTTACATATCAATTCACATGAGAACCTTAAAGTGATTACATTAGTTGGGTCACAGTATTATCTTCCAGAAGCAAGTATTTTCTAAAGCAAGTAGCTAAATTATCTTGTTTGGTCTTAGTATTGTTTAACACAGAGGCAGGGAAGTTCATGTTTTGTTTAATACAGAGAGAGAAATTACATTAATTTTAGTTCTTACTAAATCACTTTTCCATCTCCATGTCTTCTTTATTTACAATGCTTTTTGCCTGTAGAATATAGTTTGCCATTCACTGCATATTTACTTATTTATTGAATATCCATTTATCGAGCACTTAATATATGGCATACACTATTCTAGGCACACAGTACTGAGGAGAGATGAGATCCTTGACTTCATGGAGTTTATACCTATTTAGGAGCGAGACGATAAAGAAATAATAATAATTTTGGGTAGTAATAAATCCTATGAAAAAAATAAGTTTGGAGAGAATGTGACTGTGATGGGGAGTGGGGTGTTATGTTAGATAATGTATTGAAATTCTACTCATCCTTTTAAAGTCAACTAAATTAATATCGCTTCAATATGTCATTGTCAACAACTATATATATTAAGATGGTATTTTGAAATATTGTCTCATTTTTCTTTCCACTTAGTAATTCCTTTTTATCCTCCAGAACTTCTACTACTAAAACTCTACTTTTAGACTAAGCTTATTGCCCCAGACAGCAAGAACAAGGAGTCAAAATCTTGGCTTTGAGTTCCAAAATATCAAAAGAAAACCTGGAGGATTTCATGGTGACCTTAGATCACAGGATGTGAGAATATTTTCTGGGCTAGGGATATTTGGGTGGGCTGGGAGAAAGAAGAAAAAGGGAAGTAAGCTTAGAAGTGAGAGAGGGCTCTGGTCCCTTTTCCTTTGGGGGATCAATCCTGCAGGTTTTGTGTCACCAACCACAGAAGTTTGGGGAGATCTCACACAGAGCAAGAGAACTGTACCTCACCTCCCTAAGGCAGCTTAAAGAATCTTGGAGGAGCTCCTCAACCACTAGCACTCACTAGAGCAGCAATGGCTATAGAATGGACCTGGGCATTCACAGAGATTCGTTGGTACTCCTGAGTGGTACAAGCCAGCAGCCAAATATTTCCATGCTCCAAGAGGCAGGGAGGACTAGAGCAAGAAAGAGACCTCATGAACACTACATAGAGACCCAGTGAATAGATAAGATGTGGATTGTGCAAGTTGGAGGAACATGTTGGAACCTCATACATCAGCAACAGATTCAATAAAAAGGACAGCATTCAAAGACCAGACAGGAAATCTAGACCTCAGGGAAGTCCAGAGATGTCACGTGACCCCAGATGCCCCTCCTCTATACCATGTGTTTTAGTTCCACTAAGGCTGCTGTAACGAAGTATGGCAAACTGAATGACCTGAACAAGAAAATTTATTGTCTCACAGTTTGGTATGCTAGAAGTCTGAGATCAAGATGTTGGCATCGTTGGTTGCTTCTGTGCCATGTCTCTCCTCTACCTTGTGGTGATTTGCTGGCAATCTTTGGCTTGAAAATGCATTACCCCTTGCCTCTGCTTTCATTTTCACATGATGTTATCTCTCTATGCATGACTGTTTTTGTATCCAAATGTCCCCCCTTTTATAGGGAGATCAGTCATATTGGAGCAGTGCCCACCATTATGACCTCATTTAACCTGATTACCTCTGTAAAGTGCATAACTCTAAATCAGGTCACATTTTGAAGTACTGGATAGCAGGACTTCAAAATATGAATTTGTGGGGGACACAACTCAAGCCATAACACCATATATATAAAACCTTTCAGAGAATGAAAGGAAAAGAAATCTGAATTTGACTGAAGAGTTCACTAAGAGATTGAGTTAAAACTGGCAGAACTGAATTACCTTGCATGTCAAATCGGATTTAACATGGCCCACCTGGGGCCCACCCTCTGGTATTCATGTCCTTTGTATAATGTCCACCTCTTGAGTGTAGGTGGGACCTGTGACCTGCTTCTAACCCACACAATATGGCAAAGACGATGGGATATCACCCTTATGATTGTGTTATTTATACTATAAGACTCCATCCTGCTGATAGACTCACCCTATCTCCTTTGCAGCTTTGAAGAAGTAAGCTGCCATGTTTTAAGAAAGCTTATGGAGAGGGTCACATGGCAAAAAACTGTGGGTGACCTGTGAGTTGAGAGTGACAGCCAGCAGCAACAAGCTGGGGTTCTCAGTTTTACAACCACAAAAAAATAAATTTTGCCAAAAACCAGAGAAAGCTAAAAAGTGTATTCATCACTAGTTGAGCCTCCAGATGAGAACCAAGCCCTGGCCAAGACCTTGACTGCAGCCCGCTGAGGACTCAGTTAAGCTGTGCCCATATTCCTGACCCATGGAGACTGTGAGATAATGGTGTAGTGTTTTAAGCTGCTAAATTTGTGGTGAATTTTTACATAATAATAGAAAGCAGACACCATGAGTTAGTAATATTGAGAGTTTTATCCTTAGATAAAAAAATTTGTGGGGCAAGAGGTGGGGAAGACTGGGGGCACAGTGACTTTCAATCATAGAGAAATAGAGAATTACATTTTGTACTTGTGAATACTTAGTGACAATCATACTTACTCCACCCCCCACATCAAATTAATCTTTCTTCTCTATTTCTACTGCTTCACCCCCTCATCCCCTCCCCCATTCCTGTTCTAGTTTTAACATAGTCTTAGTCATTTGATCGTTCACTGTTCCTGGGTTTATTTACTCAAGAAAAATACCCAACTGGTAATTTTGCTCTGATGTGAATTTTAATCATAAGTACGTTGAAGATGGTATGAGACCAAAATGGCTTATTGGTAAGCAAGCCTAGCAAAGTAGTGGCACTCAAATTTCTCTATAGGAGGTGCTTAGGAGCTGCAATCTATTGTAATCTTGCCTGGCCAACTTTACATTAACTTTGATCACGAAAAATGGCAATATTTTTTAAAGATGCAATTAATCACTCTTTATATGAGAATTAGAGAATGTCGATTGTCCTTATCAAAAATCATATTATTGCTATTATTAATCGGGCCACTTGGTAGGGTCCTTTTAGAAAGGGGGGGAAAGTTTACTCCTTGCTGCTGTTACAGCTAGCAGACCACCCAGAATCCAGAGCTCAATGTGGCTTTGTTGGTCCCTTCTCATAATCAAGTATACAATAACTCTACTGATGTAACAAGGACATTCCTTAAGAGAAGAAAGCCAAATGATGGTGCTGATGATGATAATAAAGAGAAACTAAAGAAATCTGAGAAAATAAAGGGATGTGCATTTTAAGGGTTAGCAATTGTTTTAGAATGTGTCCCTGTGAATATCAAGAATCTACTCTAAAATGTACCGATTGTAGAAAATTTGGCAAGGAAATGTACTTAAAGGGAGGGGCACACCCATACCCTATTATCTCAGAATAAGTCAACAATTTGGAATATATGTATTTCCTGTCCTTTTTCTATGTGTTTTAAGTATAACCGAGATGATAGCATTCTACTTTTTCCTTTTAACATATCAAGGCAAGTTTCCATACCAATAAAACACTTCTGACAAATACATTTTAAAAATACATTCTATGTCATTATATTAAAGTAATATAACTTGTAACGTGATTCACTTAATCTCCTAATTAGCTACTTTTCTCCAGTTTCATCACTATTATAAAAAACACCATAATGAACATTTTATAAATAAATTTTAACTAATATTTCACATTCTTAGGAAATACGAATATAAGGATATATGGGTATATTTGTATGTATCTAAGTACGTATGTATATCTATATATCTATATACACATATGTGTGTATATATACATATAACTAGAAGTGAAACTACTGAATCGAAAGGTTGTAAATACTTTAAAATCTTTCATTTCGTATTACAAAATACTTTCCAGGAAGGTCAGTCTAATTTGTACCTCTACTAGCTGTGTAAGACACAATCCACCTCACCACAGCCTCACTAGCATTGTGTATTGTCATATTTAATAATTTGGTCTTAGTGGCGATATGACAGAAGGATCTAATTCATTTTCATCCAACTCTACTTTGCAATGTTTTAAGAACTATTTGTTGAATAAACTTTCCCATCACCACTGATTTACTTTATCTCTTTCATTGTTAAATAATTATATGTGCTAGTCTTTTTCTGGGCTTTCTTTTTGTTCCATCCACCTAATTTTTTCACTTGTACCACACATACTGATTTACTAGAACTTCATAATGTATTTTAATTCTGACAGAGCGAGTCTGTGTCATTAGTCTTTTCTGTCCAGTTCTAAGCTAATTTCATCTTTTAAAAAGACTTTTGCTTTTAACCTCTGCTATTACATCAATTATATTTTACCTTAAGTTATAGCTACACAACTTATCTCCCTGAAGTAACAGAAAGCTCTTTGAAGTCAGAGATTTTTAAATAGTCTTCTTTCTTTTCATGTCCCTCTTTCTGTGCCACAATTATTTGCTCATAAAATAGAGTGAAAGCCTCCCAACTGCAGTCAACTGGTTTCTGTTGTAACCTATACTCAAACTGGCCATATTCTCCTCCTTTCTGAATATCCCAGAATCTCGGAGCAGCTACTCTCTCTCCTCTATTTCTCTCTTCCCTTAGTTACAGTTCAGTCACATCTGGCAATCCCTTAAGCAGACAACATAAAGAATTGACAATTACTATTGAGAGTAATTTGTTCGGCACACTGCCCTGTACACATCCTCCCTACCCATAGGCACTATTGAAAGATGAACTAATAGATCATTACCATTATACGGGATGAAGGAAGATACAGCTAAATATTAATGAATTTTATTCGGTAATTGCCCACATAAGAGACAAAATTATCATTTAAAAGAACTGTAGTTACTAATTGGGCTCATTACTCCTTCAAGAGTGAAAGTTCCAGTGAGCAGAGGTTATTACATATTACTCTAAACTAAAACTACCTCTACCTATCATCTCTGACTATTTGTGTCTGTAAAAATAGTATGAAAGTTAACTAGAGATATTTTAAGAACAAACAAATGGCCTTTGATTTGTTTAAAAAATTAATTTGGTCAAAGAAGTAATTCCTAAATCAAGCTATGCTTTAGAAACACAGGATTAGAAAATGCAGATTCTTTTTTTATATCTCAGAGAGTTTGACTCTGTAATGCCAGGGCTAGAACTAGGAATCTGGGTTTTGTTTTGGTTTGTTATAATTCCCTAGGTGATCCTGATATAGCCTTTTGGGAACTACTAGGCTAAAAACATGTTGTTAGTGAGACTGAGATCACTGCAGTACATATGTTCATTTTCTCCAGGACATAAATATTCTACAGAATTCTATCGAGATCATTAGGTGTTACAGGGGACCCAGAGGAGTTGATTACAAGTAACTTGACACTCTCGTGGAAGTGATGAGAAAAATGCACAAAGATCATCTATGTTGAAATCATTTAGCCGTTCAGTCTTCATAAACTGAACTTTTAACTAGGAAAGGTATGCCCAGGACTGGTCATCGTATGAGCAGAGGAGGGAATTCCGGACCGAGAAATGAACTGAAGGATTCCAGTAGGTACCATCCTTCCTTATCCCCTTCTACCCAGCCAGCCCTGGGCAAATGATCTCCTCTGCTGCCAATATAACTACCTAAAACCTTATACTTAAAAATTAATTCCTTTGAGTCATTCTATTCATTTGACATGATTACTGAGCATCCATAATTACTAGACAGGATGCTAATTTCTGATAAGTGTGAGATGAGAGCCTCTGTCTCTGTCCTTGGGGAGTTCAAGTCCAATGTGGGATGCAGTCCTATTCATCTGTAATATGGCATGATATGTGCTGTGAGAGAAGAGGTTTTAGAGCCCAGGAGAGAAGAGTAAAAGAAGAAGTGAAAATATATCAGTCCTGCTGTCGATGTCCTCAAAATTCTGGCCACGTTGTCAGGAAGTCACAGTGTTGTCACTGCACACAAAAACAACACAATTAGATTGATGTTTTTGTCACTACAGCTAGAAGGTCCAAGGGCAAGTGGGCCAGAATTCCAGCATTTGGATCTTTTTTTGTTCCCATTCACCAAGGTTGTCTGGCTACAACCCCCAGGCCAAAGCCCTCTGACCAGGCAAATGGCCAGGGGCCACTGAGATAGGCCAATTATGTTTTTATGAGGGCACCCAACTGCATAAGTTTAGGAGCTGGACTTGAAGAACTGAGTAGGAGCAAGCGTAGCTGCAACAGGAAAACGTCTGTGAGGAGACTGGTGGGGGCAGGGGATTAATAAAAACAGTGTCAATTTACAGCAGGTCACCAGGGTAGTGGTGTGACAGGAAGGGTGAGATCACCAAGTCATCACAGACATCATTGAACATTACAAAGGAAGGGTTGAATGCCTATCTGGTGCCCCTCTGTCCCAAATTATTCTGGATCCCTGTCTATTAGCCATTTTCCAGGTTTCTGGCCTCCAAAAGATATACAGAAACTGGGAACTAATCGAATCTATTGTCTTCTCCAGGAATGTATCCACGCGTCACTCTGCTATAATACAATACTTGTCTAGCCATCTCAGACCATATTGTTTTTCTTGGGCATCCTTATCTGCATAAGCATTCTGAGCTGCCTTTTTATCTGACCCAGATGGTCTATAATAATTTCCTACGATTAGTCCTGTATTCCTTTTATCTTTCATTTCCGTCCAAATATATTTTGTTCCACTGCCAATTTATTTATTATGTGACATTCTTTCTCCCTTCAGACACAATATCCTCCTTAACCCACGTTGGCATAATTTCCCCTAGCCTGTTGTGTCTATCTCTTATATAAACTTTCCATCTCCAAATTATTCCAAGTCTGTTTCTGGTTTTAGCCTCTCCTTAGTAATCCTTGTTACATAATGTATCTATTATATCTCTTGGTATTTGTTTTCCTTCGGTTCACTTCTTACCATGCATATGAAAGTCATTTGTAAGGGGAGCTGTTTAGAATTTGCTTTTATTTTTTCTTCGGTTTCTTTTAGGGTTCTGCCTCCATTCTCTGAGTTCCTTTAATCTCTGACCCTCCTCCCTTTCTCAAGCCCCCTCGATTTCCCCATAACATGCTAGTTTATACCTTCCTCCCAGATGCATGCAATTTTTACCATTGTGGCTTTGTGTATTGCTGTGTGGTTTTGCAGAAAGGGTTGGCTGTCTTTCATGTAACTTTCCAGTCTCCACCATTCATTTATTTAGCAGGAACTCCGCTTAAAGTCAGTTTTAGCCCAATCATTAGCATGTGCCTAGAGCCTGAAGGAAGTCTGATAGAGGCTTTTAAAAAATGTCATAAATTCATTCTATGTTTTCATGAGACTTTAACTGTCTATAAAAAGTCCTGAACAACCAGTTGAAATGAAAATATTTTAACCCATTGCCTATTTGGTCTACAGGGAGTCAAACCGTTTTGAACTATTTTTTTCCTCATTAAATTCTTAACTCTATTCTCTTACTTCCTTACTTGAATGTCCTTTGTGATGGCAGCATTGTTTTATGTCTGTGGGTGTATGTGTGAGCTTCTATCACCTGCATACTCAATTCGTATTTATGGAAAAACTGTCAATGAAGATGCCACAGGTATACCTGTACTTTCTATAATATTTAATACAGCCAGCGGTGGTGAGGGGTCATGGTAGGGAGAGCAGGATAGAGCAGTGAGCATGTATGACTAGAGGACTAGGGGTAACTCTTAAAATACATCTTCATGAAATGTAAATTTCCTTAGAAAGGGCTGTGTCTTTAGTCATCTTTGTTACTCAGTTTCCTCATTTGAAAATAGGGACAATATTAACAATTCCTACTCAATGGGATGCCTGTGAGGATTATTGAAATACTGTCTATAAAGAAACATTCTATTAAGGGTGAGCAAAATAACAATGAAAAAAAAAAAAAGAGTCCATCTGAATTTGGCCTAGCCCCTTTTAAGTGCTCATTGCTACAAGTGGCTAATGATTGTCATATTGAACAGCACAGAACTATAAAAAAATAAATAAAACTAACAATAAGATGTGACTATGGAAAATCACCTGGGTATCATTCAGTGAGTTTTCGTGCCGGGGAGCTAGTGAATAATTCAATAACCTTAAAAACAAGTAAATTTTTCCTGTGGGAGTAATTTTGTGCCTAGGAGAATACAGATGAGCACAAATTAGCACATATCATTGTTTCAAGTACCTGAAGGTAAAGTTATCCATGCTGAGAACCCATCCTGACAGCAATGTAATTTCAAGTTTAGTGAGGATAGAAAACAGGAGAGGGGCTCTGATTTGAACTTTCCATTGTTTAGATTCAGAACACAAATTTAGTCAACAAATTTCCAGAAAACTTGCTGTTAAAATCCTTGAGCCAATTGCATTTTCACCTCATTCAGAAATGAAATTTGAAGGAAAAGAAATCTTTAAGTTTACAGTATTTAGATTAGGAGTGCAGGTTCTGGAGTCATGCTGTTTCCATGAAAATAACAGCAAAAGTATTTACTGGCTGTGTGATCTGATGCACATTATTTAACCTTCCTGAGTCTCAGTTTTCTCAATTGTAAAATAAGGAAAATAATAGTACCTTCCAAATAGAGCAGTTGTGAAGGGTTTTTTTGTTTGTTTGTTTTTTTAATGCATGAAAACCCCAATCATTGTGCTTGGCACATAGTAAGCCTATAATAAAAACTTATTATTATTATTTTAGGAAGCTGAGATCCAAAGAGAATTTTATTTTCCCGAAGTCTTATAAATATACTCTGCAAAGAATGAAGTCAAGATTCATTTGGTTGATGCCAATTATTTTTGGCTTGTTCCACTACACCACTAAGGTCCTTATATTCATTCTTTGCCCTCACTTTCTTCTGTTACCTTTTTATCAGCTCTACTGATCTTTTATCGTTGTGCATATTATTAATAGAAAAGAGAGTCTTTATTACTTGAGACAGACATTTTGGTCATGGGTAAATGGCCACTGATGCGGGTAGACAAATTTGACATGTTTATAGTTGTCATGTGTTCTCAGATGGCAAACTCATTGAAGCAGGGCTCACGTCTTATTTTTATGTGCAGATCCTGAGCCTTGCCACTTTTAATGGTTACCTATGTCTTCAATATATGCTAGAAATAAAGAAACTCACTAATGTTAGTAATCATGTATTACAAATTGTTTTTAGCATTTTTATTATATATATTTCTCTTTTATTTCTTATTATAGCTCATTCAGTTGAGGACATCAATACTCAAAAGAAGTAAATAACTTGCCCCAGATCACACTATTCATAACCGCATAGCAGGAATATAAACCCAGTGTGACGGACACCAAATCTTCATTATCTTAAAGAAAAATGGGAGTGAGAAATTCACACATTGTACCTATTCAGACACAATTTAGTCTTGTTAAAAATCCATTTTTACTAGAATACATACATTTTATCAGAGAAGAACAAATTTCACACGGCTCAATTATCTCAAGCATAGGCGAGCCCATTTGTTGATGCAAAATTAATCATTTCTTTGCCAACATGATCTATGCATGTCTCTTTTTTTCAAATAATGAGTTGTGACTGATTTTGCAGTGCAAGAAATCAGCTCGGTTTCAGCCTAGAGTTTGACCAGCAGTAGGCTAGTGTGTGTTTAATTCAACCCATAGCATCATTTAATTGTAGAAGAATCAAAGTTATCTTTTATGTGACATTTCTTCTCTCTTCAAACACTGTGTCTGTTTTGATCCATCTTGGCTTCATGTAGGGATCAGATTTAGAAACTGTCAAAAACACTTTAACAAGCTTGTTATACACCACTACCCTAAGAGAATCAGCTGAGTAAATTAATGTCTCAACACAAGAAAATATTCTATGATTGTTACAGTATTTAAAAACAAAGACCCAGAGAAATATGGAAAAAAGAGAAAGGGGAGCAAAGCATAGTGAATTCATTGAAGGTTTACTGACATCCGAAATGATTAATAATATGTATATTTTATGAGCCATGATTACCTTTTTCACCAGCCATATTTTATGACTTCGTGAAATTATAATAAAACATTTCTCAACATCCTGAAGTCTATTCAAACATTGAGGCTAAGGGATTATACATCAGATGAATAATGAGATGATCAATAGAAAAATAACTTAACGACAAAAAAAAATCCTTATCATTTTACATTGAATATCAAGAAAATTAATGGAGAGGCTTTGTTACTTATGGTAAAAGGAAAAACACAGTCCATTTTAATATTACTTTAGAGCTTTACCTCGATCTAACTAGTTAGCATCTGAGTTGTTTTGTTTAGCAACGTGGACATTAAATAGTCTATATTCTTCAAATTTCTTATCAGCTCAGAGAAAGCAATTTATAGTACAGTACCTTTAAAAACGAGTATTGTTATAAAAGTGATTTGCAACAGAGCTCTCCTTCAGTTATAGCTTATTTTATTATTGAAGGCATGATACTTCTGATCTAATATTTTCCTTCCCGAAGCAGGGGTTTATATTTTTCTACTTTTACTATCTGAATATGACCTTGGGACATTAAAGGTTTAGGCAAGTCCACCAGGATTTTATCTTTCAGGGACTGGGCTATCTTTGAGGAACTGAGCCAGAGGACATTGAAATAAGATACATATCTGGCAGCATAGAAGGGGACCTAGTACAGAATAATTATTAGATTCCAGGAAAAAAAGGAGAACTTAGATTTCACAGAGAGGCTATAATCAGTTTCCACTGTATAACTCACAATAAGAAAAGGTGAATGGAGAAAATTCAAAGTTAGGTAAACAGATTAAGAAATTAGCGCTCCAACAACAAAAGTAGTAAAAAGAAAATTAATGTATATTAAAAAGCTTTAGAAAATCAACATGAATACACCAAAAACGGCAAAGAGATTAAGATAACTAGAAGATGATAGACATGGAAAATAATGAGCCAACATAAGAACAATTGGGATCATAATGCTAAAAATCAATCAAAAAAGCATTAAAAATATTTGGGTGCATAATGCAAAAATTGTTTCCTGAAATAAAGGATTAAATTTATAGATTAAATACTTAAAAACTGATATGAACAAGTTATATAACAGTATTTTTGGTGAAGCCATTAAAATTCTGGAATTCTAAACGAAAAAATCAAGTCTACAAGTGAGGGACAGAAATCAAGCTATTATCCTCATTTGCTGTTAAAACATTAAATACTAGGAGACAATGGAACAATGTTTCTAATGTTCTGAGGGAAAGAAAGAATGTTACACCCAGCCAAATGATAATTCAAAGATAAAGGCAGGTGACAGACATTCTGATACATGGAAATCCTAAGGAAATATAGCACACTATTCGACAACCCGCCAAAAAGAGGGAGCCACGGTAAAAAGAGCACCTGTGATCATAGCATTCATGACCAAAAAGATTATAACTAAAAAATAAGTAAATTTATAAACTCTGACCAAATCAAAATTAGTGTATAGATGGGGAAGCAGAGATAGGAAGAATTATAAGAAAGGTCATTTCCTCATCTTTCTTAGCAAGAAGTCAATCCATTTTATCTAAAACTGTAACATATACAGTAAAAAAATAATGACTTTTACTTCTTAGTGGTTATTTCTTTTTGGCTATTCAACTATCTATCCATCCATCATTCTGTCCAGCTAGCCTCTTACATATATGCATATAGATAGATATGCACATGGTGTTAACCAAATGTTAATATTACTAATTTCTGGATGATGAGATTTTGAGTGTTTTACAGCCTTCTTCTTTTGCTCTTCTGTATTATTTGAATTTTCAAAAAGGGATCATTATCACAGTAATGGGTTAAAACTGACCACAAATTTTTGGCAGGTCTTCTCATCAAGAAATGGAGTCTATCAAGGATACACTTCTTGTAGCTGAGCTGAACTCATGCCTGGCATTGACCAATAGATCTCAATAGAAGCAATATATTTATATTTCCATGCACACACTCTTAGAACCCTGAGACAATTATGTTCTGCAGAAGTCCTAGATGAAAGATCACATGAGAGACGATCCCAGCAATCCCAGCTGCTCCAAACACCTAGATGAGGCCCCTAGATATGTGAGTGAGGCCATGTTAGAGCAACTCACCCCAGCTGAATTGCCAAGTGACTACACCTGCATGAGTGAGCTGAGTGAGCAGAACCAGTAGAACATCCTAGTTAACCACAGCCTCATGAGACATAACAAATTGTTTTTGTTTTAAGCTACCAAGTTTCAAAGCTATTTCTTATAGACCAATAGATAAATGATTTAATCTCTTAAAAACATAAGTTCAGTATACTTAAAAACCTAATTAAGATAATGAAGTCCCCACCCTATATAAGAGGGGAAGTTCTCCTTTAATTTTTCCAACAGGTTCATGATTTCCCTGTCAATATATGCTATAGCCTTTTATCCCCACTAGCCGCTCCTGACATTCTTCATTATTGCCTTTGTCATCTCTCACCAGCCCACTTCACACCCCATAGTACATGACTCCAAAGCTTAAAACAAGCAATAAACATATTAGTTCATACAGTTGCTGTGGGTCATGCCTTTGGGGACTGGCTTAACTGGGTGGTTCTGTCTTGGGATCTCTCTTAAGTCAAGATGTTTACCAGGACCGAAGTCATCTGAAGCCTTGACGGGGCCTGGTATTTGCTTCCAAATGGCTCACTCACATGGCTGTTGTTAGAAGCCCACTTTATGGCTGTTTCAGAGGCCTCATGACAGGGCAGCTCACTTACCCCAGAGCAAGCAATGATCCAGGAGAGCAAGAAGAAAATTGCAATGTCTTTTAACCTTAGAAGTCTCTTATTCCTGCGATAGTCTATTAGTTACAAAGTCAGCCTTATTCAGTGCTGGAGGGGACTACAATGCTTATAAATACCAGGAACTGGGATCACTGGGGATTGTCTATCATGGACCTCTTGGGGTAAAAGTGAATCACACCACTAGGAATCATGGAGATCTGTACAGGGTGTTGGCCATACCAGGGAGCCCAACAGAGAGATCTGAGCTCTGCATCCTAGTGCAGAGCTGTATTTCTCCAATGGAAGAAGTGTCTTCTTCTAGATTTCACTCAAAGTCACTTGAAATCCTGAAATGTATCTTTCACATGAAAGAAAATGACAGAAATGGAGCTTAAACATTTATCATATTTTAAACAAAATTATGCCAATTTTGTAACCCCAAAATGAGATGAGACTTTTGAAAAATCACTAAGGAATTATTAATATGGAGTTCATGTCTAATATTTGCTGGAAATCAGCAACTTACAACTTGCTTTGTAAAAATTGACTTCTTTCAAATTAAACTCACCACAATGTCTAAATTACCAACTCTCCCCCTTTTAGTTCTTAGTTTGTATCACACCGGAATTTTCCAATGCTTTGAGCAGATTTTGGTTTCTAGACTCTCCAGTGTAGTTCTGTCTTTCTGAGATATTGTGTTCTAGGAATCAATAGGAGATGAGGTCACAAAAATCTTCTCACATTGTCTTGCAATTAGATATCCAAGTGGAAAAACTTGAAATGTGAATTTAGGGCTACCAATGCCTTTCTAGGCTACGCATCAATATTCTTGGTATTTGTCCCAGCAAACAAAAAGTATTTGTAATACATAATGGTCTAATTCAACCAAATCAGTTTCTCAAACCTTTCTAGGACTACTCATGTTCACCATGTTTTTGTTTTGTCTAAAAGAGTTATTACCGACTCATTTAACTGGCTTTTTTGAAAGAACTGTGTGAACTCTGATTCACCCACATGAAGACGTTTTCTCAAAATGTCAAGTGGTCATAGTCTTTTGAGTCTGCTAGATTTTAAAGTAAACTTAAGTTTCTCTTTCTCATAACTGATAACTTCTCACTTATAGTCCTATAGCTATATTTATCTGCAAGTACAGTAATATGACTGCAATAGGCCACAAACATCCTGTATTTTTTATATCTCATTGTGATTAATGTTTCTTAATCAAATTATTACTGATTGCTCAGTCAAATTCAATATTACTTTCTTCTGTTTTATTTCTCTCCTTTCTGCCTGCTGGGGATGCCTCAGCCTCCAGCTGACAGTTCCATGTACTGCTTATCCCAGTCTCAAGACTTATTGGGTCTCCTGGTCTCTCTTTGACAGATCTGTACCCCTTTCATAAGCACAGAGCTGATTTCCTGCTTCATGTTGCATGTTTAAGATTTTATGAGACTGTAGACCCATCCACAGAGTTGCTTCACTTGGCCATTGCTATTTCTAGTATGTAGCTCCATGATGAATACAAATTTGTGTAAAAGACTTGACTCTTCTAAATCAGATGTGAGGAGATAAAGATTAAGCCCCCTGTTTTTGAGCTACTCCCAAACATCTCTGGGGTTTTCCACCAGCCCAGAGCAGGATGAGAGTACAAGATCCCTTCTCCGAGATAGTTTCTGATGTCTGGCTCTAGTTTATTTTCTACTCCCTGCTGTACATTTATTTTATTTTAAAGTATTAAGGTGATGTATTTATGATATTAAAGTGATATATTAACTCTTATAGCATTTGTCTCTGATTTTCAAAGCCGGACTTTGGGTATGTGTAATATCTTTCTTCAAAAATCTCAGATCTTACAAATCAAAAGCTCTTTGATTTTCAAGACTATTGTCTTTGTTTAGGTTTCAAAATGTACAATTTGCTAACAAAATGCCACAGACTGGATGGCTTAATACAAACATTTATTTTCTCACTGTTAGTAGTTCAAGATTAAGATGTTGGCAGAGTTGGCCTCTCCTGAGGCCTCTCTCCCTGGCTTGCAGATGGCCACCTTCTCACTGTGCCCTCGCATGGTCTTCCCTTACCTGTGTGTTATCTATGTCCTAATCTCCTCTCCTGATAAAGACAACAGTCATATTGGTTTAAGGCCCAACCATGTGATCTCATTTTAACTTAATTTTTATTAAAGATGCTATCCTCAAATACAGTCACAACTTCTGATATACTAGAGGTTAAGATTTCAACATTTGAATCTGAGAGAGGAGCTCAGTTCAGCCCACAAACTAAAATAATCTATTTTGAAATTCAGTTGACTTCTAAGTTTTTGTTGGGTTCTTTTTTATCCTCTTTCCTCTGGGGCAAATGAATTCAGGTTGCGGCAATTGTCTCCATCGATGGAGGGTCTCTGAAATCTACACAATTTTCGTAGCTTACAAAGCTCTTCATACACTTTCATTAACTTTCCAATCTCTTCCCTCAGTGCTCTCCATATTCACTTTCCTCCAGGCAGACAAAACTTCTTTTAGATTCTCAAAATCCCCATCGCATCTCTCACCTCTGGGTATTCAACACGTTCCCACATCTGAAATGCGTTCTCTCATTGTACTTCCCTTTCCCGTGCTAACTCCTACAAACCATTCGTCTCACTTTTTGCTTTTCTTGGTACCTAAAACTAGGTTAAGCTTCCCTGTTTGTTAAGCTTCCCATAGCATATAGCCACACTTAGCGCTTTATAGAACTCGGTCATTATACTTTTCATTCTTTATGTAATACTTGTATTTTCTACCAGGCTGTAAGCTCCTTAGTGACAAAGACAGTGTTCATATTGGTGACTGCTATATTCTGACAATGTCTGACACAAAGTAGAAGCCTGGTAAATATTTGTTGAATGAATAAAAAACTAACTCTGAGGCATCACTGGCTTGGCACGCAGAAATGGTATCTTGTAGAATTACAACCACATTTTTTTAAAAGAATTTTCTCAGAATTGTTAGTTGTAGGCAACAGAAACACATTTAGGCTAATTTAAGCGGACACGGATATTGAGTAGCTTGCAGTGCTTTCTGGAAAACCAGAGAACAAGGCTTAGAGGCTACAATGCCAGATACCATGGCCCAAATCACAGTGCAAAATTGCTGCTACCCTTGGGCACACATGCCACAGCTGGCACTGCCAGCATCTCTAGACAATAGACACTAGAGCTGTCACTAAAATCACTGTCCCCGTTACCTCTAGAAAGCTGCAGCTGTTGCATGACTGCTTTCACCACCATCATGGTCACTATCGTCACTACTGCCACCAGAGCCTTCACTGCCCAGTTACCACCCCTGCACCTTGTCCTTACTGCCATGGCCACTCCCACTGCACTAGTGCCAGTGCTGCCACCTGAATAGATTCTGGTAGACATCACTACTTCACATCACTAGCTTTCATTTCAATAATATCTGGCAGAGCCTAAGCCATGTGACAAAGACCCTACCTATAATGGAGGCTGGAGGGGAGGGGGAAGCCTGCTATTTTAGTATCCATAGCAGAATATAGGCTATGCCTCATAATGTGAGACATTCTCAAACACAGAAAGGAGTTTCAGACACTGGAAGGCTAAAAATAATGACAAATGTCCACTGCATTGTTATTGCAGAAGAAAGAAGTTCCATGATTCCACGAAGAATCGTTTCTTCATGGTTTTGTGTGTGTGCGTGTGTGTGTGTGTGTGTGTGTGTAAAGCATTTTCCAATCTTTAATATTAAACTTTCTAGAGGATAACTAAAAAAAGTCTGAGATACTAACATCAGTGTTTCGCTTTGCACACTTGCAGCTAGCTGCTCAGTTCCGCCCTCCACTCACCCTCAATGACCATGTCCATCCCAAATACCCATTCTCCAAATTCTCTTGCCTCTACCTCCCTTGTTATAACCACCCTTTCCTCACCGCCTTGTATTCTACCTTTGATGTACTTGAATCTTCTCACTCCCAAGAGAGCGGGGCTAAGTTAAATAATCATGAGGATGCAGTGCCTAGTGTGGGGTTATATACACAGAGAATCTCTCTTTGTAAACAAGTGTTAAATGGAAACAAGCTGTCCCATGCCACCTCCCTGCAGTACTGGATTCTCCTCCTACTTACAGTTTCTTTTGTTCAATAGCGCAGGTAGCTATTTAGGGCATTGATTTGATTCTTTCACAACCATGGATCCCAATTTACTTTGAAGAGCTTTTTCAGGCAGTTGCAATATCAGGAAACCTCTTTGTCCCATGTCTTTGATCTCCTGATCACACCTATGTGTTCTTAGATCACAGCACATAGCTAACCCCTCAATCAGCATAGAGTCTTCTTCCTGCATTCTTTCCCTCCTCCTTCCCTTAAACTTTCCATAATTCCTCAGTTCTTTTCATTCCCACTCCTTTCTATTAATATCCCTCTTTGAAAAAGGCACCCCTGCCCCCAGTCCCTTAGTCCTCCACACAAATGCTATGACCCAGACCTTGAGGAAGAGGCAAGTCAAACAAAATACAAAATTTTCCTTGTTCTTTGTCCCGCAACTAGAACTCTCTGTGGAGGGAGGAAATGGAGGGGACATGCGGCCCTCCATATCAGCTTGAGCTATCAGCTTCAAACAGAGAATGCTATTATTGAAAATCCATAGAAGCGTGTAACACATGCCGAGCTACCCAAAGCCTGGCCAAAAACCTGTATTGACCCAGTTTGCTTAAAACTCGTGCGTTAAGGTCAACTGCATCTCTAAAAGTATTTAAGAACTGCTGGTTCCATAACTAACCCTATCATCACAATCACAATTCTGCAACTATAGTTTGCAACACAGAGATAGCCAAATACCGGAAGTACAAGCTACATTTTCAGATACCAAGTTTGATGAATTTGCAGTCAAAAAATTCTATCTCTCTTTGTATAAGCATGCATCACATTTCCTCATTACCCTGTGTCTAATAGCCAGACTTGAATAATGATGAGCATATTCTCAAAGCACTTGGTACCCATTGCTTGGTTTATCAGGACTGCTCATGTCATTCCCACTTCAAAAACAGAAGTCAGTGTAACTGAACGACTGTCTTGGCCATCTCTCTCCACTCAGCACACATACACACACCATTTCAAATCCTTTCTGGAAATAGGTATTTAAAATAAGTAACATTTTTTTCTCTGGATAATGTTGTATCTACACCTGGTATTAATTTATTTATACCATGAAAGCAAGTGTTTTCTATAATCTCCATGGCTTTGGGTCAAAGTGGGTTTTGTCTTTACAATTTAGTCCACAGGATGAATGTAACAAAAGTTCTAGAAAAGCATTTCTCAAAGTGTGCTGCAAAGAGCAAGGGTACCTCAATAAATTAATAGATGTTCTATTTTTTAAAAAGTATTCTAAAGTCAAGCAATTTTGTGTAACACTGCAATAAACAAGGTTAATAAAGTTAAACAGGACTCTGCAGGCCTTTTCAGGACCTTTAATATACTAATATACATTGTAAATCACAAAGAAGATAATATATAGCATTTTTTTCAAATGTATTTGACCACAGGGTACTTTCTTATTGAGCATCTTACAAGATGCATTCCATGAAACAGACTTGAAAACCTTTTTGAAGCATAGGCATTGCCTTGTTGCTCAACTTTCTTCTTCCTGAGGTAGAAAAACCAGCAAGTACCTCTTTTGGAGCCATCTGGTGTTGATTTTTTCATCTGTCAGCTGAAATAGCTCTCTTGCAGCCATCTGAAAGAGATGTTCCTTGTCACAAAATGTTTTGTCTGACCACTCTGAGAAAGCACAGATCTCCCTGCTTCCCCACATGGTCTCCTGAGACAGACCCAACCCAGCCCTCTTCTTGAAATCTACTCCCCAGGTCTTCCCTCACCCCCTTTGGCTTTCAACCTTCATCACTTGTTACCTCCATTGGGCTCTGTGCCTTGGCCTTTGGTGGCTGCTGTTTTTTTGTTTTGTTTTGTTTTTTTGTTTTTTGGGGGGTTTTTTGTTTTTTTGTTTTTTGTTTTTAAATAACCATTCTTTTCCTGGCTATAAGACTTGAATCCTGCACTGTGTTTTGGGAGAACTCTACTTCCTGCCTTTAAAAGTATGCTCCCATTCCTCTCCACTGACCCTCATACTATTCACCTAGAATACTAGTGAATTCTTGCTTACACCTGCCTATACATCCTTTCCAGCTTCCCTGTAGATGCTTATTCTAGCCCCATCCTTGACCTTCACCCGTGGCATTACCCACAGCTGTGATGTGACTACTGATGCTTGCTAGGACCACAAAATATTGGAAGGAATTAGCTTGCCACAAAAAAACAAAAAACAAAAAACAAAAACAAAAAACAAAAAAACAAACAAACAAACAAACAAAACAAAACTCAGCTAGCTACAGGAAAGGTACACTTTGAATGCTAAGGCTCAATTCTAGTATTTAGGTCCTTCTGAGTTCCCTGTGTTTTTCAGGTTGGTCAGTGGGTATCTTAGAGTCATTTTACAGCAATAAATGGTGGCATTAGGAAGGCTTTTTCCCTCTATATTTTTAGTATCCTTTATCTGTTATACAACACTCCATAAACCTTGCTTATTCACATGTTATTAGGAGTCAAAGCAGCTCTCTGCTTGTAGACCAGAGATTGTGATCGGCCTGTCATTTTATTTGATCTTCTTTTGTTTTCAGTTATTTTTCTTTTCTAAGTGCCCAAAGCCCTACAGGCAGAAGTGCCTTCAAATTAAATTTTATTGTTAATATTCTAGACCACACACTCTTGGTTCTTTATGTGGATTTGAGTTTTGCTGCTGAGATGATTGTGCATAATATTCTCATGGTGAGAAAATGTGCCAAATTCAGCCTGCTTTGCAGAACTCCTGGATTTCCTCAGGCAAACTTGGCATGATTTTGTTAAAGCTTTAGTTGGAATAACTCATATTCTTTCCCCAAGGTCACTTTTCAGCTTTCTTGTCAATTAATTTAATGAAAGGTAAATAAGTACCTGACTGCTGAGCAGCCAAATAGCACCAGTTTCTTGGGGCAGGTGTATGCACGTGTGTGGGGGGTAGGGGTGGGGGGTCGAAAGGAGATAACAAGTCCATAATTCAGTAACATCATAAAGCAAGAACATTTAAATAGCTTGCAAAATTGACAAGGTTATTTATTGGTTTAGAGACAGGTACCACCACAAGCAGGCTTCAGTAAGATACCTCAATATTTATTTTCATTAACTGGGATGAGTATGTTTATAAAGGATTTATAGGATGTTGTAAATCATGCGTTTAAGAAATATGACTTCTCAATGCTGAAGTAAACCAGGTTCCAGAGCTGCCCTCAGAAACACCTGTTCTTGTCTGCCCAAGCCTGTCTGTATCTGTTCATAGGCTCACTTCATCCTCCACAAGAACACCACTCTTCAAAACCGAGCCATGTGCTTGTTCTGGGCTGCTCTACTACAGCTTGGCTCCTTTACAGTCTCTCTCTGGACATGTCTGCACACTCTCACCTCCGAATCAAGAGTACTTGGCAATTATTCCTTTGCAGGCATTGGCTCTCCTTGTACCTATCCACTTAGCCAAAGCTTACTCATCTCTCAATGTTAAACTCACACCAATTCAGTTCTAAACTCCAAATGGGAAGAGGCTGTATCTGTTTGATTACCAATTACTTACCCAGTGCCTGACATATAATATATTCTCAAAAAATAAATTTACTGACTGAATAGCACATGAATGAATATGTTTTATACATGGGCTGCAGAATCAGGAAAACCCGGGATGTTAAACAAAAGGTCCAGTTGAGCAATGTCCCAAGTAACCCATCCTATAAGGGGTAGCTCTAATTGTTTACCCATTCAATCCCTTAATATGTATTAAACCTCAGCTCTGTACCAACATTCTAGTAGGTTTTGTGGGGGATATGAAGTTAAAACAGAAACTAATAAATAGTCCAGTAGGGAAAATTTGATATGCCTATCAATAACTAGAACACAAAGGTTGAAAATGACAAAAGCCAACAGAGAAAAACTGTGATAGATGAGAAGAAAGAGATTAATTATGTAAGAGAATGTTAAAAATGAGACTGCTGTCTCACTTTGAGAGCATCCCCTTAGCTACCAAGTACCTCACAATGACACCACTGCCCTCGAGCACGATGCCCGACCATTTCCAAAAGGCACGCAAAGAGCCCCAGCTGAAGAGCATAGAAGGGTTGATGTGCCAAAGGCCAGGCCAGGGGGCATTTCTCTGGAGGGAATATTCAGTGTGCTTGCTATGCATTGCTCTCTTCTTAGTGGAGAAAAAGAAAATGTTTCCTTTACCTCAAGCCAAGTGAGGGGGTGCTAAGGGCACCTCAGAAGATTGGAGAACGTGAGGACTTCTGTATTAACCTAATATGGTCATTTAAAGGTGAGCAAGGAGCTAGCAGCAAAGTAAAGAGAGAAGAATGTATTGGGAGCAAGCAAGCACATATAGCAAGGCAAAGGTGTATGTTTTCCAGGAAGGAAAGATGTTGATCTCACGAGAAGTTGCTGATCTGGAATCTTTTCAAAGGGATCATGCTGAAGAAGTCCCCATGGCCGTGGGAAGACCCCAGCTGAGAGGATCCGTCTGGGCTGTGGTTGGAATCCCAGGCCTGGGAGCAACTCATAAAGCAGCTGCTGGAGGACAAGCATTGTGCACATCAGGGAGACCACCATCTGAGGTCTCAGTGGGACCATCTCCACAAAAGCCACAAAAGTACTTTATGAGAACTAGTGTCCAGGAGTACACCGTAGCTGCTCTGGCCATATTAAATGGTGCCATTTCTGCTAATCATCAATGGCTTGGCCTGACTCTCAAGGCTTAGACAATCCAGCAACTACTGAGCAAAAAGGGCAGCTGGGAACTGATACAAAAAGACAACCAGGAACTTAACCTCTTCCTCTGTGAGCTTCCAAGCCCAGGTCAGGACCTACTGGGGTAGGGAGAAGACTTATGTTGGATAAGAGCTTGAAGTTTTGAGGGTTACACTAAGCCAGGCTGACGTTATGATTATTAGGTTAGAGTGAACTTTTTAATGCTAAAACAAAGGAACTGTTGATTTATTATCTAAGCATGACTGGAAAAGCCATGGGACCTGCCCAGTATTTCATCAAGGGAGGGTTTAAACTAAGGAGGAAAGAAAAAAAAGTGTTGCTGTCTTGATTGTCTCTCTCTAGTGATGGTTCATTCAGTAAAACCAGTTATAGTTCTAGCTGAGGACGTCAGTGAAGAGAAGGGAAAGATATTTTTCCTATTTTTTATTAAAATATAATAGACATAAGTATACAGCTTGATAAATTTTCACAAATTGAACATATTCGTGTAACCAGCACCCAGATCAAGCTTCTAATACCCCATTATGGAACCCCTTGGGCTCCCTTTCAGTCCAATAGCATAACCACTGTCCTGACTTCTAACAACATAGATGAGTTTGGGTTTGTTTGTACTTTATATACATAGAATCATACACGATGTGCTCTTGCATGCCTTCTTTTGCTCAGCATTCTGTTTGTGAGATTCATCCATACTGTTCTGTCACAGAGCTTTCCTTTTCATTGCTGTATGGTATTCCTTTGTGTGAATATACCACATTTTATCCATACTTCTGCAGCTAGGCATTCGAACAGTGCTATTAATAAATGTTCTAGTATGTCTCTATTTGGGGGTATATATCAGAAGTGGAATTGCTGGTCCATGGACTATGGTTATGTCTGGCCTGAGTAGATGTGGCAAAAATGGTTGTATCCATTTTCATTCCCACCAGCAGCAGTTCTGTTGCTCCACAATCTCACCAACACTTGGATTTTTCTACCTTTTAATTGTATTCATTCATCTGGATGCATTAGGATCTCATGGTGGTTTTAATTCGCTTTTTCCTGAAGACTAATAACATTGAACACTTTTTCGTGTTTATTGGTCATTTTTCTACTTTGCAAGGTGACTGTTCAAGTTTTTGCCCTTTTCTTTAAATAGATTATCTCTTTTTCTTATTACTTGGTAGGTGTTCATTATATATGTTTGATATGAGTTCTTTGTCAGATTCACTTATTGTGATATCTAATCTCAATCTATGTTGCCTTTTTACTCTTTTAAGGTATTTCGATGAACAAGTGTTATTAATTTAAACATAGCCCAAGGTATGCTGCTGGATATAGATCCAGATAAAATTCTTTTCATGTGTATCTCTAATTTACTCAACACAATTTGTAAAAAAGATCAGCTGTCCCTGCAATGTTGCACTTGCTATAAACTAGGTACCACATATGTGTGGTTCTGTTTCTGAGCTCTTTCTATTCTGTTCTGGTGATTAGTTATCTATCCTTGCATAGGTATTGTACCATTTTAATTATTCACTATAGTTTCCTAAGAGATGGTAACATCTGCAATGAAATTATTTTTAATATTTTCTTAGAAATTCTGAGAAATATGATTCAAAATTAGCTTCACAATTTTGTCAGTTTACTTCAATAAAGCTGTAATTTAAAATAAATAAATAAAATAAGCTTAATATTACCGCAAAAAAAAAAATCTTGCTAGAATTTTAATTGAAATGTTTTTGAATTTATATGTCAACTTTTGGGAAAATAGATATTTCTGAAGTAATAAAATTTCTAATCCATAACTATGGTGTATCCCTCCATTCATTTAGTTATTATTTACTTTCAGTAAATGTTTTCTGGCTTTCAGTATAGAACTCATACAATTTTTGCTAGATACATTCCTATGTAGTTTGTGTTTTTGTGCCAGTGTAAATGTTTTTTTTTAACTTTTATTTTTCTGTTTTGTTGGTGTATAGAATTATAATTTATTGTATATTGACCTCTGTGAAGAATAATTTTTTTAAGAACTATTATGTCCTGGGTGCTCTTACAGTATTTTCATTTATATTACCTTTTTTCATCTTTACCACAATCTTGCAGGTATATTTCATCCTCATTTGTTAGAGGAAAACACTAAAGTTCAGAGTAACTAGGAAATCTTCCCAGAATCACATTAAAAAAAAAAAAAAAATATATATATATATATATATACACACACACACACATATGAATTGGTTGTGAAGAATAGATCAGACAAAACTTTCAAAAAAGGTAAGAAAAAAAGCAAAAAAGGTAAGAAAAAAGATGTGATATTCCTTTTGACAAGGCCAGAAAGGGAAAATGAGGACGGGACTGTAAAGTTTCCTACACAAAAAGTTTTTATCTTCACTCTTTAGCCTCCAGCCTTGTGGGATTTACTAAATCTGGAAAGAAAAGCTGGCAGTGGGACTGAGACTCACTTGATGCTACAACTATGTCTCTCTAACCATATGAAACCTCCAAAACCTCTGCTGCTTTTCTGACCCCAGCAGTCAATTTCCCTGGAGCAAAGTCTGGATTGGCAGCCTCTTGCTTGCCAAATGATTTGGCAAAAACTCCCAAGAAAAAAAGCATCTGCAGACTCCCGACTCAGCTCTGTGGTTTTCCTTCTCTGGAATCTTAATCCCTCCACTCTTCATTGCTCTCCCAAAGTTCTCTGTTGCTTTGCATAGATGGCATATGTATTTTATCTGGATTTTCTAGTTGTCCTTGGCAGGAGATTTGACCTGTCATACTTCTCCATTCTACCCAGAAGTAGAAGTCGAACTTTTCTTTTCCTTTTTTATTGGAGGTTTTTAAAAATAATTTTCTAGGGGCATGACTTATATACAATAAATGCAAACATCTTAAGTGTAGAGTAGATGAGTTTTTACAAATATATACATCTATATAACCAACACCCCAATCATAATATAGAGTACTTCCATCACCTCAGAGTATTCTTCATGCTCCTTTATAGGTAAACCTACAGAGGAAAACAGTGTTTAGATTTCTATCATGATAAGTTAGTTTTGCTTGTTCTGATTTTCAAATACATGGAATCATACAATATGTTCAACATTATGTCTGGCCTCTTTTACTCAGCGTAATGTTTTTGAGATGTATCCATATTATTGTATTTATGAGTAATTCATTCTTTTTTATTCCTAAGCAGAATTCAATATCATGAATATACTCTATTGTCCACCCATTCACCTGTTAATGAACATTTTACTTGTGTCAGTTTGTGGTTATTATAACTAATGTTGCTATGAACATTTTTGGATGAGTCTTCTTGGAAACATATATTCTTATTTTCTTTGAAATTATACTTAAGAGCAGAATTTCTGAGTCATATTAGTGAGTATATGTTTAACCTAATAAGGAATGATTATTTTAAAATATCACTAGCAATATATGGAAGTTCCAGTTTCTTCATACCTATATTCATTAGGGCAACAATAACAAAATACGACAAACTGGAAACTAGTTTTAAAACAACAGAATTTTACTGTCTCACAGTTCTAGAGGCTAAAAGTTAAAAATCAAGATATTGGGTCCTTAGCAGTTGAACCAAGATTTGCTTAGACACGGTATTCTTTATATTTATCTTTTTATTCATTCTCTACTAAGCTGCTTGGATTTGTGGGTTGATGTAGTTCCACTAAATTAAGGAAAAGGTTTTATCTGTTTTTAAAAAAGAAAAATTTTACTTATACTCCCTCTCTTTTTTTTTCTGGTACCCCAGATACACATATGTCAATCAACTTGTTATCCTACATATCACTACAGTTTGGCTAATTTTTTCAATCATTTTTCCTTTGTTCTTCAGTTGGGATCATTTCTTAAAATTGGCTAGTTCTTTCTTCTGCGGTGTCTAATCTTGTAACATCTGTATAATTATATATATATTTTTTGATATTGTATTTTTCAGCTCTAGAATTTTAAGTTGGTTCTTTTATAGGTTCCATTTCTCTAAGATTCCCTGTTGACTCATTCTGCTCATTTTTTATTAATCTTTTAACAAATTTATTACAGCTGTTTTAAAATCCCTGTCTCAATTCTAACTTATGAGTCTACTATGGGTTTGCTTCTCTTAACTATGTTTTCTCTTTGATAGTTTATATTTTGCTGCTTCTCTAAATATCTAGTAATATTTTATTTTATCCTTGATATTGGGATGATACTTTATAAAGATTCTGTATTTTTGTATCTTTTCCCTAGAGAAAGTTAAGTTTGTAATGGGAAGCAATTAAGCTATTGGTGGAGCACATTAATATTAAATGGAGACTTATTTTAAGTTTTTTTTACAGTGGATTTATTTCTATTTTACATTGAATTTTAGAATGGAACCCCATGTCCTGAGCATTATTTATAAGGTGGAGCTTGTCTGAAATTTTAACGAAGAGTCTAAGATATTTACCAAACCTTTCTAACAGTACTTGAACTTCAAACTCTTTCTCCCCAGCTCCATGAAGCTAAAATATCCACCTCATAGCTGCTACTTTTTGCTAGGCTTCTTGGATTCTCACTCTGTTCATTTACAGTTTGGCAGTCACTAAAGGAATTTAGGAAAATATGAATGCAGAATGTGGCATACAACAATTAATACAAAAGTTATATACCTTATCACTCAGAATAGGCCAAATTTTTCTGTAATACACAACCATAAAGTCTCAGTTTAAAAGCAGCAAGAATTAAAGCTTGCCTTAAACTAACACTCCAGCTGATAACAATTATAGACTCTAAGCTCTGGGCTTTATTTTAATCTTTATTTGAAAAAAATATGACTATCATATGAATCCCTTGATTTTGATCATATTATTACTTGTTAGGTTAATTAGAATAAAATTAATCAATTTAAACAAAAATATGAAGACAATAATAGTACCATTGATGCCTGGAAATGGAGACAATTTCTGAGGATGGTATCTCAGTCACTAATATATGACAAATAGTGGTATAGATTATTCTCCTAAATCTAAAACAAATATAAGTTGAGAAGAGTTAGTTTGAGATGGTTACTTGAACAATAACAAACAATTAAGGTAATGTCCTTTCTTCTAAAAATTGAAATTTTTTGTGGTACATCACTAAGCAAGTATAGTCTTATAAAAATATTGGGTATATTCATAAATATTGAGGAATAATAATGAGTTAACATTTAAACAATAATAATATGATACATTAACTAATACTGCCACGAACTTTTCCATGAGTGTAGCTAAGTTGTAATACTGGATTAGGTAACAATCTCTCTACTTTGGATTTCTTAGTGTCTAGTTTATCCCTGATATTGGGATGATACTTTATAAAGTTTGTAGAATAAGCCATTATTGCAATATATTTTGAAATTTGCCGATGATGAGTAAAAAGAATTGGGGTCCTTCAGCAAGCTTATATAATTTTGACTTTGGCCATGAATATAATACTCCTTTCCAGCTCCCCTTTCTGCTGTTTCTTCAATAGCATCCCTATGCATGATTGATGAAAGATGGCAGAGATCCGCATACCACTATTGTTTGATTGCAAGTCCATGACAACCTGAATCTAAAATGAAGGTTCAAGTCAGTGTTAATGAATCAGTACGTTCATAATTGGAAAATAAGCCTTTTTCTCCCTCCCCCTGACTTGCTGATACCTCTCATTAGCTGGCGATTCTGAAAATGCTGGTGATAAGCATCTGAAGGCAAAATTGGATGGAGAAATATTCTAATCCTATTGACAGCAGAAGAAAAGGAAAAGAAGCTGGGATTCCCCACCCTCATTTATAGTGTTTTAATTAAGCTAAGACTTTGTTGTGTCATTTATAAGTAGGAGGAATACCAAGGCAGCTGCATTTTACATATTGTGTGGCTATAAATAGAAGAATTAATATAGAAAAGATTAAAAAGCTATGTGGATAATGGGTGTCTGCTACCTCCTGGAACACTATTATGTTTTTATTAAAGAAATCTAGTCTGTATACCAGCTTTTTTGAAATTGAATTTTCTAAGCTACTAAAATTGCATCCAGAATTCTGAAACTGGGGACATATAAAAGAACCTCCATTTTCATTCTCAATTAAAATTCTCTAGGGGTTGAGGAACCAGGATAATGGGGTGAAGGGTTAAAGAAGTACAAATTAGCAGTTGATAGTTGATCACATAGCAGAGAGAATGCAGTTAGAATTAATATGATGGCTAGGTGGAGGGCCAGGGAAGGGAGGGAGCAATTGAGGGGATTGTTTTATAAACTATATAGATGTTTAACCAAAGTACTGTATACTCGAAACTAATTGAAATAAATAAATTTAAATTTTAAAAAACTGTAAAATAAAATTCTCTATGCATAATTCATAATAATATATTAATTACATGACTTTTTATTTAAAGTCTGTTTCTAGATAGTTAGAACCTATTTCTTCTTTGTTTACTGCTATAGCCTCTGGAATAGGGCCTGGCACAAAACAGATCCTCAATAAATATTTGTGGACTAAGCAAAGGAATAATTTTTAAAGAGATAGACTACATAAAAGTATTGCAAATAACTGTCTAACATACCAATAATATGTAAGGAACAAATACAAACCTCAAAATGTTAAAAAAAAAAAAAAGAGAGAAATGAAAACAGAAGGTGAAATAATATGCCCACTTTTTCTAATGAAAACTATATTATGAAAACAAATTAAATAAATTTTACAAGGAATTTATAAACAGATTTTATAAAAATTCTATAAGGAATTAGTATACTACCACTTTTTTGAGTGTTCTCTTAACACAATCTATGTGCCAAATACTCTGTCAGGTTTTGGATGGAATGCATATATATGGAAAACCTGGTTCCTGAGTTCAGAGACGCTGGCGTTCTAGAAGGAAAAAATAGAAAGTCCTGAATTTAAAAGATGAAGTGGTACTCCCAGTGAGTGCTGGATTAGAAGATGTCAGCCTCAGCATTATAAACTGGCTTCCTTGTATCACTCTGCTGGTGTCTCTTTAAAATCTATCATGTGAGCGATATCTAAATTGCAACACCCTTCGATCTAGAACTGGCCTTCTAATAATCAAACTAAACCTTTTCAATCGCTAGCTTCTGGGAACTCTCTAAAATTCTTCCTACAGTTTACTATCTTCTTTCTGAATTTCAATTTTTCAAGAACTTGTAACATTGTCACTCATACCGAAGCCAGAAACAAATAGCTGATAAAAAATATCACATCACCTGTCAGAAAGGAGGGTGGGTGAGCACTGCAGTTCTCTCTTTTTCTTCTTCTTTTTGTTCTTCATGTTTTTCTCCTCCTCCTCCTCCTCCTCCTCCTCCTCCTCCTCCTCCTCCTCCTCCTCCTCCTCCTCCTCCTCCTTCTCCTTCTCCTTCTTCATCATTAAAGTAATCCAAGTGCATAGTTTGAAAAGTCAAGTAATACTACAAATATTTTAGAACAGTTGTCTGTCCTGCCACACTTCATAATTTCTCCTCCCAGAGGAAACCATTTCCAGATCTTCTAGCCATTTTTTCCTGTATTTACCTCCATATTTATAAATTACATGTTAAGTGCTATTTCTTGCTTTGTTTTGTTTTTCCATTTAAAATATTGACTACCAGCATCCTGCTGTGGAAGACTCTCATATTGCTAATTCCACAGAAGACACATTTCCTTTTTCTTCTTCTTTTCAACATAGTTATATCACAATTTGTGGTTAAATTATTACTAAGACTATGAAATGTTATTTTCAGCTAAGCCACAAAGATTCTCTTAATAAAATCATACAAATTTCTCTTAATTATCCTGAAACTCTCAGATAGAACTAAGAAGTCTTCTCTCCATATCTCCAAACACAGTAGGTAATCAATTGCTCATGTCTTTTATCTCATAACGAGACACCTTTTACATACCTTTCTGTTCTCATGCTTTTACCTAGACTGAATGCTCCTTTGGCATTGTCCTGGACTTCAACTGACACTTTTTCTGCCAAATGTCAATGTCCATAGTATTTTCCTCTTGAGTTGCTCAGTTGTCTAGAGGAAGAGGAGTAAAAGAACAGTTATTTATTTATTGAGCATTTGATGTGTGTCTGGCACTGAGATTTGTGCCTCAAAGAATTATTTCCCTTGATCCCCTTGGAAATCCCACGGGTGGTAATGTCCCTGTTTTACAGGTGAAGGAACAGGCTCAGAGAGCTAAAATGATTTGCCATGATCACACAGCTAATAAGTGTCAATCATAGGTTGCAAATCTAGGTCAATCTGACTCCACTACACATGCTGTATTGTTCCAGCACTTTTGATTAGTCCTAAAGTACTGGAGAGAAATCACAGGAAAAATAATCACATTCTTTCATGCCATGTCAACAAGTTAATCATATTTGCTAAGAAAAAGGAAAGACCTGAAGTCCTTTTTCCTTATTCTTCCTTTTCTATTCTGTCTTCTCAAACTCCAAATTCCATGACACTTGCTGCCACCTCCTGTCATCATGTCAAGGACCATGTAGATTCTTATCTCTGTCTCAGAGGATGATAATGGATTTTGACTTCCTTCAGCGAGAGTACCCACAAGACAACAAACTTTTCTCTTGCTAATACTGATTGCCTCTCCTGTTCTCAGACAGGAAAATTCTCAGACAGAACTAAGAAGTCTTCTCTCCATCTTTTCAAACACAGTGGGTAATCTCTCTTGTCATTTATCTCATGATGGGACACCCTTCATGTACCTTTCTGTTCTCCTGCTCTTACCTAGACTGGGTTTTTAGGCACACAGTGCTAAGAGTCCCTCTCCAAAAGACTTCTTTTCCCTGCTCCAGGGAAGAAAATATATTGATATGAAGGTAATTGAGAATCCCTTACTGTTACATAGAAAACACAAACATTGTAGAGCAAAGAAGTGTGTGTTTGTTAATAGAGTCTATTTCATCTATTAATCAAGAAAATAATTTATATCAGGACATCGCAATGGATGTGTACAGGAAGCAGTTTGGGATCTATGAGGAATCCCAAAAAGAGATCAGAGTTAAAGAGAAAGATTCATAAATATTTCTACTGAATTTATAGTTGAAGCAGCAAGATGAGTAGGAGATTAGCTAGGGAGAAGAGATGCTCCTGATTATGTAGACTTTTTTATAAAAATATTTCTTATTGATGGAAATAAATGCCTTATCTCTGTATTTTTAAAATGTAAAGGTGAATTTTCAATTAAATATATAATTCATTTAGTCTTCAAAAATAATTAATGCTTATAAATCATTAAAATTTGTTTTAAAACAAATATGAAAAATCTTCATAAATGGAAATAAATATTTGAAATAATAGTAAATAGAAAACACAGGACAGAAAATCAAATGCATTCACTGATTACAATGTTATAAAATATGTTAATATCTTTTTATGAGCATCAGAAAAAAATTAGAGATGTTAATGATTGGTTTTTTTCATTACGACATTATTTGCTCACAATATAAATGTGTTTTTAAAAAATGGTATTTCCAACTTGAGATAATCTGTAAGCCAGTTAAGTAACAAAAATGTATTTACATTTTTGTATATTCTTTGGCTCATAATAAAAAAAAATGTTAATTCAGTTTTGCTCTTATGACATGGAAATATCTATTATTTGCTATCAAATGGAAATGACCATATTTTCTGAATTTACAGGATAAAATATAGTTAATAAAATTCCAATGGTTATTCCAGAACTTTGTGAAGATGTAAGCCAAGTGATGGGAAATTGTGCAAATTCTGAAAATCTCTTTAAGACTGGAGAGCAAAAGCAGATTTTTAATTTCTTTCAAGTATCCTTATCTAGTAGTTATGAATTGCTCAACAGCAAGACAGACTCAGAAATCTTTCAGTGCTCTATTTAGAATGGCTTCAATAAATGTTCCTTTGATGATACACTTTTAAATTAATAGCATACATGTAGATGCTTTCACAGATTGCAAGGGACATAAAAAATTTTAACATAAAAACTATTTTCATCCCTTATAAATTATTGATTAGTCTTAATGTGACTACATATGTAGATTAGTTTATATTTCTAATCAAAGTTGTTTACTTACCATAGTTCTAGTTTTCAGTATTTAGCTTGTTTCCATTTTTCATTCATTTAGGGGTCTGATGAACACACCTTTACATAAATTGCTCCTCTCTTCACTTAGAATTATCTTTTTATAATAAACTCTTTGAAAGTGAGATTACAAATTAAAATTCAACTAACATTGATTGACAACCTACTAACTGGCTACCCTGTGATGCTTTTACATACAGTATCTTAAAAACAAAATATTTTTACACATTGTTTTATTTCTTCCTAGTGATTTTCTTATGAATATAGATTTGTTGTTCATATAATTTGTATACTGTTTTTTAAAAATATAACATGGGTAACTTAAAATTTTTTATGTTAATAGGATCTTCATATAATAGTTTTTATTGTTTATTTTTTAATTTTTTGCTTTTTTTTAATTTTTAACATTTTATTTTTTTTTAATTTTCTCCCTCTTGCCTCTGGTAACCACTAGTCCATTGTCCATATCCTTGAGTCTCTGTTTGTTTGTCCTGTTCATTTGTTGCTTTTAGGTTTATATCCCACATATAAGTGAGATCATGTGATTTTTCAATCTTTTCTGTCTGGGTTATTTCACTTAGTATGATTATTTCAAGGTCCATCCATGTTGTTGCAAATGGCAATATTTCATCTCTTCTTATGGCTAAATAATATTCCATTGTATATATGTAACACAGCTTCTTTAGCCAGCCATCTATTGTAGGACACTTTGGTTGCTTCTATGTCCTGGCCACCGTGAATAATGCTGCTATGAACATTGGTATGCAAATACCTTTTTGGATATTGGTTTTCAAGTTTTGGGGGTAAATACCCAGTAGAGGGATTACTGGCTCATATGGTAGATAAATTCTTAGTTTTTTGAGGAAACTTCATACTGTTTTCCATAGTGGCTATACCAATTTGCAGTTCCACCAGCAGTGTATGAGGGTTCCTGTTTCTCCATACCCTCTCCAATATTTTTTATTACTTGTCTTGTTGATTATAGCCATTCTAACAGGTGGGAGATGGTATCTCATTGTGGTTTTGATTTGCATTTCCCTAATAGCTAGCGATGTTGAGCATCTTTTCATATATTTGGTGTCCATTTGTATGTCCTCTAGGGAGAAGTGTCTGTTCAGGTCCTCTGCCCATTTTTTGACTGGATCATTTGTTTTTTGTTGTTATTGAGTTGTATGAGTTCTTTGTATATTTTAGAGGCATTGCTCGCAAATATATTTTCCCATTCAGATGGTTGTCTCTTCCTTGTTGATGATTTCTTTTGCTGAGGAGAAACTTTTTAGTTTGATGTAGTCTCATTTATTTACATATAATAGTTTTTAGTGACTCCATCAAGTGGATGGAATAGCTCACTTATAAATGCCTCTTTGATGGACCATTTATGTTGGTTATTACTTTTAACTGTGAGAAAGCAGAATAACCTGAATTTCACATATTTCAGAGTTGTGAATAGCCAACCTAGTATGTAACACAAAGCCTAAAATCTCGACTTATGGCTCAGCTAGTTTATAAATCGTCTTGTAGCAGGAATTTCAAAAGACTGACAGCAAGATTAAGAAAGTAAGATCAAGGGAAAAAGAAAATACATTCAAATAATTTTTACTTTTAATATTCAGCTCTTCTTCTCTTTTTATTTACATAACTGTCTTACATATTCATTGTAGAAAAACAAGAAAATGCAAATACACCAAAAGAAAAGAAAGTCGCCCTTATCACACTAACCTAGAAATCATTAATACTTGGATATGTAGCTTCCAGGGAAGTAAAATTTGAAGTACAGGAAAGTTGTGGATTCTCTGTATTTTATTTCATTAGTCTCTATATCACTCTTTTTAATTCTCAGCAACACTGGGTAGAGCCCCTACTGGCACCAGTGCAGGAAAGTAGAAGGATTTCTCTAACAAAGGATGCATAAAGTATTATGAGTCTTACCATCAACTTGAGGATAATTCAACTTCCCTTGCTTATCGCCCATCTGTATCCAAAAAAAGGAAGGAATTCTCTCCATCCGAGTCAATGTTTTACTTTTCCACCAACTCTCAGCTCCATCTTTTAATAACTTATTTTTCTCTTCAAGTCTGCTTTTTATGTTGATCACAGTGGGCCTGGGAAGAGAAATAGGGCCCCAGATTCTCACGAAATCCACATCGGGGTCCTCAAATATTTACAGACTGCAAAGCCTCTCATAAAAAACAGTCATTTCAAACTAAGAATTGCTATAAGGTTGGCAAAATTACTTTGAAATCCTCTCTTTGTTATTGGCAAATTTATATATAAAGAAAAAGAAATCATTATCTTAATCTTTCTGAAAAGAGCTTCTAAATAGAACCATCCAAAGCTACCGAAATATCTTCACAAGTCTAAGACAGCATGCAAACTAATAGCTAAAAATGTTTAATTCATGTTTCTTTTAAAAAGCATGTGTAGGTTCAACTTTTAATTTTTTATAATATTCATTACATTAAAACCAATGAAAATAAATACCATTAATAAAAATATACCCCATTCATATTACAAATAAAAATACAAATAAACTCTTTGAACCAATATAAAGATTTATCAAAGCTCTTTCTTTGTTTTCCTGACATATTGTTCATTGAATTTATTTGGTACTTAACTCTCAATTAAAATAGTATTCTTATGTGAAAATGTAAACCTTTTTACAATCATTACCTTTAAAGACTCAGTTTCTACGTGAAACTTTTGCTGTCCCTACCTTCTCCCACTATGTTATTTTGGGTTCTTTTATTGGTTATCTTTATAACCTCAAACATTTAAAATTCTATTTCTCTTTCCATCAACATTAATCAGTATCCTGACTCAACTCTAAGATAATAAATGAGTTCTCCTACCCTTGTTTTAATGTTCCTCCCCTGACTCCTATTTTCTACCTGTTAATTGTACTTCTACATTGTAACGTTAATATCTTTTCTGTTTTGCAGCTACAATGGATCCATATCTTGTCCAAAGGCTGACTCTAAATGTTAAAAACTAATATATACAATTTATATTTATGTAAATATTTTCTCTCAGATGGTACAAGAAGTATGCTAGGATTATGTCTTTCTTTACAGGATCATCTGATCCCCTGGCCACTTAAAATAGATTATATTTTATTGAAAATATTCAATGAACTCTATTTTTTCAACATTATTTTATTTTATTTTTCAACATGATTTTATTGTAAAACTGTTGTTTTTCCTGAAGTTTGTAATTGCCATTTTTACTTCATTCATAAAACGAAAGTCCTTATCAGATTCTCAAGTTGTCCTGCCCTCTATATTGTATCATCTAAAGCACAGAGTTCCCATTTTTTCCCCAAAGAACTTCCTCCTACAGAGCCCCTTCCTCCTCTAAAATTGCCCAGCTTTTCTACAGCTGCTGATAATGGTCATCCCAGAACATTCCTTTACTATTCTGTAGCTTGGGTCCTATGGGAGATCTTGTCTATTATCTTCATTATTTCCCTTTGGAAGAGAACACCGAGTTTTAACTGGGCATATTGCCACCTGATATAAAACACAGTTCCCAGACTTCCTCATAGTTTGGTCTGACCATGAGGCAGTTCTGGTCAGTGAGATGGAACCAGACCATGATATAGAACTCCTTGCAAAGCTTTTTAAGGAAATCAACTCAGCAGGCTTTTTACTCTCTTCATTTTCTTCTTCCTCGAATCTATGCTATGACAGCTAGCATTCCACTGTTCATCTTGAATCATTTTGTAATCTTGAGTATGGAAGCAAAATGCTAGAACAGTAAAACAGAAAGGTAAGTCCAAACTGATAATATGTAGACATCACATCTGTTCTACATTGCCTGCCTCTGAATTTCTTTTATATGAGAAAGCAATAAATCTCTATCCTATTTAAATTACTGTTACATTTTTTTGTCTGTTACATGCAGCAAACCTAATTCTGTCTGATATGGATTGACAGTTTACAATATCTCATGTCTTTCTCTTCCTGGCTTTTCTGAATATAATATTAATACTCTCTTGTAACATTGATTATTTGTTTTATACCCACTTTCCAAACCTTTTTATGTTTAGAGAATTTTCTATTTTATGAATCTTAATAGAAGAAAAGAGACCACCTCACTATATGAGCTGAAAATGCCAGATAATTGCAGCTAAGTCATAAACATTTTCTAGGACATCATAGTTAATTGCATCCAAAAGGTGGAAGAGGAATAGAGAATGTGACAAAGGCATAACCCAATTCTTAAAAGCCTTTCTCTAAAAAGGACACACATAAACTTTTCACTTACATTCTATTGACAGAGATCAGTCATATGGCCTCAACTAGAGGAAAAGATGCCTGAGAAAAATCTTTCCCAACTAAAAAGCTGCTATAAAGAAGGAGCATAAAATTAAGTGGTCTGTTAGCCATCTTTACCATAACTCATAACATCAAGTATTTTTATATACTGTTAAGTATTAGTATTTTCTTTTTTCTTTTCTTTGCATGTTTGTATTTATGTGTGTAAATTGACTGTTGATATCCTTGGCCCACTTTTTAATTGGAAGCGCATGTGTTTTCTCATCAACATCTGTGAATTCTCTATATCTATCAATGTTGGTCTTATTTGTCATGTTTTTAGAAATTGTGTTCCCTAGTTTATTAGTTTCTTAATTATATTTATGACTGCTTTTGATTTATAATAGGAACATATCAAATCTTGCAAGTTGCATTTTTTTCTTTTTAATATATTTTAAACATTTTTTTATGATGACATTGGTTAACAAAATCCAGTAAGTTTCAGCTGTACATTTTGAAGAGTAAGGCACATATATGTTTACATTGTGTGTTCACCTCTCATAGCTACATTTCTTTCTGTCATATTTCTTCCATTGTTCTTAAATTGAGTGTATTCTATTTTTTCTCAGCAATCAAAAAGCTATACATTAAAATATTCCTACCATTCTTAAAATAATTAAACAATATAACATAATTTATTTTAATATGTAGCATGAGGTAACAATCTTAGTTTTTTTCAGAGTTACCAATTTCTGTAATACTCTTTACTTAACTATATATATAATATATATACACACATATATGTACATACATACATACATACATACATATATACATACACCAGTGTCAGCTCTGGGGCTTTTTATCTATTTGATTGACTTTCTATCTATTTTTTTAATCAATTCTATACCATTTTAATTCTTTTACTACAAACATTAACGGGCAATTTTTCACTAGCCACCTTTTTCAATAACTGGTTAATTATTCTTTTCTCCTTCTTTTTCCAGACTATTTCTAGAATTATTTAGTTAAGTTCTTGAAAAGTAAAATCGAGATTTTGGTTAAAATGTTATAAAACCTATGAAATCATTTAGGAAAAACTGACATCTTTAAAACACATGATCCATCCATCCAGGAGAGAAATCTAAGTCAATAAGATTTTTCAAAACGTAAATTTTTGACAGGATGTTTCCTCTCTCTTCACATTCTATGTTAAGCACTTGTTTTGAAACTACTTCTAAACAGTCCCCAAGAATGAAATGACTAGTGGGTAGAAGTTTGCTGGTACACAACTGAGGAAATAAGAACTATGTGCTGCTTCAGTCCCATGAGCCAGCTCTCATGATCCCTACTGACTCATGGCAGTAAATATTCAAGACAATTATTTTCCCTTAGTCAGGGAGGATAACATTTTCTCTTTGGATAGCTTCTGTTTATATGTTAGAGTAAGAAGATCTTATCCTGCATGTTTAGCTTTAAAAATATAGTTTAAAAGAGAAATCTCAAAACCATTAGCACATAAACAAATACTAGACATAAATTACACACTAAAACAACATCAAGAACAAGTAAAGGGAGATTAATGTGGTTTCAAAACCCAGGATCTAAGTAAGAAAATAAATGAGTGAATGATTGCAAAAGAGCTGAAAATATGTAATCAAATTTCAGCCCAGTGACAAAGGGCTAAATTTTTTCTTTTAATGTGTCACTATCCTTTGTAACTCCAAGAAATGTATATCATTTTAGTTTACTACTTTGATGTAGAAGAGGTTCTCCAATATCTTCCACGTGGCTCTTCCTGTCATGATTACTGTTACTTAATTGGTTACGGATTTAATGTGGGGTTCAATTTACAGAGATATAAATCTGAGATCAGGGACCAGGAAAATGACCGCAGAAGTGGATTCAGGTTCCACTGGACCTTCTATGAGGTGAACTCAGATTAGAACTCAGCTCAGACCATCTGATCCCATAATACCTATGTTGGTATTTGCAGGTAACCATGAACTGGTATAGGTTTGGAGCCTAAATTCAATGACGTTCCTTGCCACCCCTAAATTTGGATATTTCCCTTTCCTGAGTAAATAGTCACATAGGCTGTAAGTCATTTTGAGGAAAGGAGATTCATAGGAGGCACAGAGGGTGTTACAGTAGAGTCTTTACCTGTTTCTTCTTACTTTACCTTACTCTATCTCTTCATGCAAGAGTTCTAGGTCTAGAAGATTACTCAGGTCTCCAAATGGATGAGAGCATATGACCCTATAGTGCAGTGGCTTACATTAAGCCTCTGTTTATCAGATTTCATGTGTTTTGGGTTATGCAGATCAAGACTTTAGTGGGTCAGTCATTAAATTTATTTAATTAACCTTATCTGAGATTTTCCTTTAGCAGTTTTTCTAAAATTGGGACTACTGAGCCCACCTTACTCCCTATTTTAATGACCATACTTACTTTGCCACATGATCGTGGTCAATTTGGGCTCTAATTTCTCTAATAGTCAGAAACTTTTTGATTAAAAATGACAGAAAGACAGTTTAAAAGAGTATAAGCCATAAAGTGAATTAATGCATTTCACATGTGAAATATAAGTGACTGAATTAATTTTTAATACTATACTGTGATTATCCCAACAACATGCATCAAAATATTCTCCCACTAATTATTACATTATTTCATTTATATCCCCATATTGGAATATTCATTTACTTCATTCATGCATTCATTTTTTTATTTGTTTATAACCTTCCCACTCTCCAAAATAATTCAAAGTAATTTTACATGAAATGAATACTTAGCACTATAAATATAATTATGCTAAATTCTTATAATAGTTTAAATTTGTTTCTGGAATCTATTATATTCCATTAAAATTTTTCTTCTTTTACACTAAATCCATATTTTTGTTTCCTTGTCATTTCGTAACAGAAGACTGTCAAGTACAGGGGAGAAATCATGGGTTCTGGAGTCAAAATGCTTGAATTGGAGAACTTGAATTGGGAGCTCTCCAACCTTCAAACTTCTCAACTGTGAGATAAAACACCTCAAGCCTTTTTTGGAAAGAGGCCATTTATAACTTAATTTAAAAAGTAAATAATCTCTCAGTGCAGATAACACTATTTTTAGAGTTTGTCATTTAAATAAATATATATTCTTGACTTTTCATTTTTCTAGTGGAATTTTCACACTGTTAATCTTTTTACCTAATGCATCTTTTGGGTAGTTGAAGTGATGTAGTGGTGTTTTATTAAATATATATTACCTTAAGAAGAATTCTTAATAATATTTCATTTTCCCAAGGTCCTGAATAAGAACCATACTTTAGATATTTATTTCTTTTATTTCTCCCAGAATATTTTCATGTCTTTTAAGTAAATCTACCTGAGCCAAACCAATATTTAATTACTGTGTTGAAAGAAATTAATTTTTCATTCTATTATCCAGATACATATCACCAGCATAGAATAATGTAATTTATTTTTGAGTAAACATAAACTTTGACGGAGTTCTCTAGTAAGCAGAGTCTTAGATAAGAATAAGATGCTGAAATTTTGGGAGGCATAAACCTAGAGAGTAAAGAAGAATAGGGTAAGTGAAGTAAGAAAATAGACAACACAAGGCAATACACCACTTCACAATAGGCTGCAAAGGATGTTGCTTAGTACTCAGGATCTTTCCAGGAGGGCACAGAGGAACCCTACGTCCATATGGTCCATGGGGATGTGGGAGGGAGAGAAAGTATCTGCATAGCTCTCTCAGTCTCCCATTTCCTGCTGGTCCAGGTTCACCTCATAGATAAGTAACTATGTTGGCATCCAATCCTGTGGTGGAAGCCCCGAAAGTTAAAATGCACACTATAGAGCAGCATTATATCCAAGTCTGGAAGGGGTGAATAAAGGCAGTAACACGTCATGCAGAATGTATGGCACAGACAATTCAGGGCTACAACTTGATTCTAGCAAACTTGGGAAGTTCAATTAAGGTGATACAGGCTGGGAGACATGTGGCATTCTTAAAAAAAAAAAAAAAGAAGTTGTCCAGGGCATCTGAGGAGGTGTACAAGATTTGATCTGATACAGATGTGTAGTCTGTATTCTAAATATGTGATAAGATTATTTGTGAAATATTTATAATGTACTATAATTTTGTTTGAATTCCAGGGATTTTAAAAATGTCATCTGTAGATGACATATGTTTGGTTTTTTTTTTTTTGTATTTTCATTTTTTCTTCTCAAATTATTATTTGTGTCATAGTATGCTATATAGGCCTAGGTATAAAATTTGTTCTTATATTCATTCCTGAAGAAATAACTTCCTCAGGTCCACATTAACCATAAATATTGACCTCAGGTTTAAATATGCATCATGTAAAAAATAAGTTCAATGGCACAGACATTCTAGATCAGAGTCCTTTTTCTTGGCACATTTCCCAGCCCCCTTGCACCTAGGTGGAGCCATGTGACTCACTCCAGCCAATTGAATGTGGGTAGGTCTAGAGTGATACTCCATGCTTTCTTTTATGCCTTATCAGCTGGCTGAATACAAGAGATCTAGGCCCTAAGGTAGTAAGACAATTGGATAGAAGCGGCCATCTGAATGACTAAGTGGAACAGAGCCCTACCCATTCCCCTACCCACCACGGTACCACACATACTATGCCTAGTGTGATGTGAAGCAGCAATAAATCTTTAAGCCACTGTATTTGGGAGTTGTTTGTCATAGTGATTGCGTAACCTCTCTAATACACTTTTCAAACCAAGTTTTATAAAGAGTCAAATTTAATGGGTAACTTCTCAGCATATATTGAGTTTTTTACATCATCTATGGTATTTTCAGTAAACATTCCCTTGGCTCATGTTTTCCTTTGGTATTTTAACCTCACTTTCACTGTATGGTTATATTAGATAATGCCTAAAATAAATTCTTTTCTTTTTTTAATTTTTAAGCTGAGAGTTTTTGTTATTTTTGTTTTTTGTTTTTAATCTGTGTTCTTGAGAAGTAGAATGGCATATTAGGAAAAGCACAGGTTTGGAGTCGGGTCTTACACTGAACTCATTTCAGCCAATGACCCCATTCAGTTTGCCATTTAACTGCTCTGAATCTGTTTTCTCATCTGGGGTAATGATTCCTAACTTGCAGGGGTTTTGTGAGCCTTAAAAACTATTATATATAAAATATTTGATTCCTAGTAGACCTGCAATAAATTATAATTATTAACATTATTACTCTTACTTTGATCAACAGTTAATTCTCTCTTCTTACTTGTGCCCCTTTTAGATCTGAGAATATGTATGCAATTGAGATTCTGCTCCCTTTGACTTGAATAAGATTGTTTACCCTTAAATCAGATGTTCAATATCCGAAATCCATTTCTTGCTCATTGTAGCCCATTGACTTTATAAACCTCCTGAAATCGTATGTAAAGTATTTTATGGAAATATATTTCCCTGGGAGAAGGATATTGCATTTATCAGATCTCAACGAGAATTCTAACCCCCAAAATATTAAGAATTCCTGCCTTACATCCAATCACTAATCGCTTCTCTAACCCACAACTCCTCCCACTCTAAGCATCATGATACAAACCATTTGCCCCAGAAGCATAATCAGACTTTTTTCCCATAGCATTTGTATGCCTATCACCTCTTCCATCTTGATGTACTGACTTTTCTTGACATCTTGCAATTAACTTTCCTTTACCTTTGTCTTCCATCTACTTCTTTGACCATTCTTCTGTCTCTATATCTGGTATTTTTTTCTCTGGATAGCCTCTGAAAGTGGATGACATTAAAATCTTTTAACTCTAGCTACCTTTCCCTTGACTATTTCTCCCTATTGGGAATTCATCTACTCACAGTTTCTAATCCCACCTCTTTGCAGATGACTTCTAAACCTGCTGGGCAGAAACAGTCTCTCCCAAGCTATAATTCTCCTTTACCAGTTGACTATTGAGCACTTTTATGTGCTATTCCACTGAAACTTTATCTGGACAAGTCCCAAATCAGACTCTTGCTTATTCCCCAACCCAACTCTCTTCTCTGACTTCCTTAATTCTGTTACTAGCATCATTTTTAACTCTGGAATTTAGAATTACAAATTTAGAGGCACTTTTTTCTCTTCTTCTATTGTATCCAATCAATTTCCAAATCCTGTAAATTCTAACTCTACAATGTCTCTTGAATTCATTACCTTTTTTTTAAGAGGGGACACATTTATCCTCATCTTTACCATTCTAATAGCAGCCACTCTAGTTTCAACATACAATTTCTTCTCACTGTGATATGAGTTTCTGCACTGACATCACTCCCTCTAGCCTTTCCTTCACTGGACTGACTATCCCTGTCCAGATAAATCTTCCTAAGGCATAACTATTTTTTCACTTTCCTACTCAAAATCTGTTAATGGCAGTTTATCTTTCTCAATTACAAAAAAAACTTGTCATCTTGTCAGTCACATTAGACTCTGTATCATACAGCTACTTCATCCTCTTTCGGCTTGGGCTTTACACTAATACAGGCTTGGCTTCACATTCTTGGTTTGACATTCCCTAATTATGTAATCTTAGGAAGGTTGTTTATTCCCTTCAAGCCTTTTTTATTATTATTTATAAAAATAATAATAGTATTTATCTGTCATAGATTATAGATACCAACAAAGCCTTTCCATCTCCCTCCCATCAAAAGTTGGACTATAATTCCTTACCCTTTGAATTTGGTCTGGACTTGTGACTTGTTTTGGTCCATTGAATATGTGGAAGTGCAATTTAAAAACCAGCCTCAAGAGGCCTTGAGGATTCCACTAGCCATGTTTGAAAACCTAAGACTACCCTGTGAATGAATTCAAGCTAACCTTCTGCCATGACCACGTGGAAGAGAACCACAGTTCCCAGCTTGCCCTCCATCTCACTGCTAACCACCGGTCATGTAAGTGAGAGCATCTTATATTATCAAGCTCCAGCTAATTCACTAGCTAACTACAACTACTTGAGCAAACCCAGGCAAGATTAGCCAAAGAACCTTCCAGTTGAGCCCAGCCCAAACTGTCAACTCACAGAAGTGTGAGCTAATTGAAACTACTACGTTTTGGGTTGGTGTGTTAAGCAGTAAAGTTAACTGATATATTGCCTCACAGGGTTGCCAGGAGTACTATGTGAGACTGTATCTATGAAAGTGTATTAAATAGTGTCAGACATAATAAAAGGCCGTTATTATTATATTATTAGCCCATTCTACATAGTCTATGAGCCAGTGTAACTTAACTATTCACCATTACCTGAACTCATCCTGTTCTTTCTTGTCTCTGCACTTTGCTTATGAATTTTAAAAACCGAGGATTATAGTCCTCTCTCTCCCATTTTTTTCTAATCCCACTTGTGATTCAAGCCTCATCTCAAATGCTTCCTTCTTCATAACAACTTTCTTAAATCTATAACTAGATAAGGGATAGTGGAAAGAATGGGAATTTGAAGCCAAACAGACCTGGATTTGAATTCCGATTTTACATTTCCACTTAATCAGGTATGCAATCTTGGTTAAGTTTTCTGAATTCTATCTTCCACACCTATAAAATAAGTTGTGAGGGTTAAATGACAATATAAAGCATTCAACATTATTAGTGTAACCTGTAATATTAATTCAACAAATGTTAGCTCCTTTATCCCCTTCGTTCTCCAAACCCCTACAGCTCTGTCTACTATGCCTCATAGACTATAGCATGTTCTGCATTTGATTATAATTCTGAGTACTTATTTTATACTCTACTTGGAGAAAAAGTGTTTTATTTATCTTGGAGTCCCATACAGTACCTTATATGGTAATTTTCACATGGTAAACACTCAATAAATATTTATTGCACTGAAATTTTTAATTGCCAACTTATTCAAGCAATGTTAGAGGAGGAAGACCTCATTTTTGCTGGGTGGTCAGGGTAGAATTTGTAGAGGACTTGGATTCAAACAAGCTTTTAAAAGTGGGAAGGATTTAGAGAGATGGAAAAGAGGGAGAGAGAATCCCAGGACAGATGTGAATACAATCACAGAGTTGGAATGTGCATATAACTATTTGGGAGAAAGTTAGAATTTAATTATCTGGCTGCAGCAGAGGATTGATGGCAAGATAAAAATATTTTTCATTATAAAAAGTGAGGTAAAGAGCTGAGAATCTGCCCATGGGAAATTGATCCTTCAGTAGCTGGGAAGTTGGGGTGGGATGACATAAATACAATGGTTTGCTGACATTAAAATAGAGCTATATTTCCCAAAGATAAATATCATCTATCTGCTTTAGCTGTCTTTCTAGGTTTATTTTCTTTCCAATATTTTTCTTTTTAACCTTATCAAACCGTAAATAAATACATCTAACAGATATGAGTCTTTAAATCAGTCAGGCTGCCAGTCCACATTTCAAGAGTAAAATTAGTTTCCTCCTACATGGTGCAAAGCTTTCAAACTCATACCCACCCAGATAAGTCCTAGCCTGACGCAAGAACTGGTACTGCGCGCTGAGGCCATCAGATGTATAAATTATGGTTTAGTGTAAGTGAAGCCTGAAAAGAAGCAGCAAAGAAAGGAAGGATTAGCAAAGAGAGTCATCGTGACGCAGGTTGTGGGAGGGGAGCTTAAGATCCAAGGACATGTTGTCAGGTGTAGAGGTAAACTGAAGGAACCAGGGAAGGCAGAACAGGAAAGAGATATAGGCATGGAGAGGCATCAACCTGTACCACATGCTAGCCTATGACTACAGGTAAATTTACATAAGTAAGATAGAAGATAACTTCAACCCACAGAAAGGTCAAGTCCCAAAACGTTTAAAAATGCTGAAAACAGGATCTAATACATCACACCGGGGCCAGAAAACTTAGTTCTATTCCCTTCTAACTTATTTCCTGTTTGCCTAAAATTTTCTTTCCCACAAAGTCAGAATTTTCCATCTCAATTCCGATTTTCCATTTGATCTGATTTGAGCATTCTGATAATGTTAGCACTAGGATAAATCAGAAGATATTTGATTAAACTGTTGGTGAATGCAAGAATATTTCTCAGCACATTTTTAAAATTAGTTCCATTATCATTAGTCTGTTTTACCATTGGAAAAGGTTTGTGTTTGTTTGTTTGTTTTTTTAGAATTTTGAAAAGCTTGCTGTGCAGCAGCAGATTGTGTTGAAACATACCTTTGATGCTGCCTCTTCAGTCCCAAGGCACTCTTAAAAAATCCGGAAATCTATTTTAATACAACATTTGTTGACAAGTATGCATGTCTATCAGAAATAAATCAATTTTGGAGTAAATTCGTGAGGGCAGGAGGCTAAGAGTACCAGGGAAACATATAGACGGATTATGCTTATGAGGATATGTGCTTCCCTCTTGGTTGGATGTGACTGGAATATTTTAGTAGGTACCACAATAATGAAAATTTTGTAGAAAACACTGTTCTGGACTATATGGATGGGAGAAGATAAATACAAGTAAAACAACGGCCCCCAAGACACTTAAAACTTGCGAATAAAAGTTAATGAAAAGAATACTGCATTCTAAAAACCAGAAACTGGAATTGCTAAAATAGCTGAAGGAGAAGAGGCTCTTTATGGAATACTAAGTAGAACTGCCTCCTACAGTGTATCATTAGCCATGTCTCTAGGGTTGAGAGAATGCATCTCCGGACTCGTCTGCTGCTTTCTGCACCTTAGCCGAAATTGTGGCTGGGTAGTGCCTTGGCTAGCTGTCCAGCCATGGCCAAATCAGTTATCCTGCTCTGACCTGTCCCTCTAAACATTTCTCAGCATTCAAGACTGAACGCTAGCATCACTTTTCCAGTAGTGCCACCCTGGAATGATTTCTGCATTCAGAAATCCCACAGGATTCAAGTGGGAATCACTGAGAGTCACCTTAGGGTCTGTTCACCAAAGATGAATCTCATGGACATAATGATTATCAGTCGAAAGTGGGCACAAAGACTACAGAGAGTGTGATTCCATTTATGTGAGGTACAAAAGCAGACAAATAGGAAGTCATAATTGCTTCTACCAGCAAGGATAGCAACTGGGAAAGAGCATGAGGGAGCTTTCTGGGGTGTTAGAAATGTTCTACATCTTGACTTGAATAATGGCTACATGAGTGTTAGTCTTTGTAAAAATTCACTGAGTTATACACTTAAGATTTGGACATTTTATGTATGTCTAAAGATGAATTCTTACACATCAAATTCTTAAAATTTTTTTAAGCAAATGTCATATTGATAGTCTAGCAAAGTCTTTAAGAAATGGCTTTGGAGTCAGACAAACTTTGGTTTGAATAATCCTACTACTTATTAGCAGAGAATTTGTACCCATTACTTCTTACCTCTATGTCTTAGTTTCCTTATGTGAAAAAGGAGGTGATAGTACTGCTTAAGGGGTAATTGTAAGGATGAAATGAGTTAGTTTAGCAAAATTCTTGGTATATTGTTGGGTAAAAGACGAAATATTCTAGAAATGGTGCCTACTATTAGCAGTACTATTGCTACTACTATATTAATCAGTTACTAATTAACCATTATAAATTAATAATAGTAGTGTAATCAATATTAATGAACTATTAATTTTATTAATAAATTGTTCTATTACTATAAGAACAGAAAAAAGAGTTTGAGAAAGAAAATAATATCTTGGGTTACATACGGATAGCAGATACTTAGATAAGGTTTTCTTGTGCAGTGTAAATGGTATTACCATCTGATCATGGCATTCTTTTCTGATGAGTTTACTGACTTCAAAATCCTTTCCAAATGCACTCCAGGTACCTAATACCAATCAAGTAGAAGTGGTAATGGAGATGAACACCTCAGCCACTGTTGATTACAATCACCTAAAAGGCAAGAACAAAGCAAAAAACAATTGAGTGCCTGGTAAAACTTCTTTGATGATGCTCTGACGATGTATATTCTATTGGCCATGTGATTAACAGTTCTTAATAAGGGAGAAGGTATAAAGGAATAAGGATTTATTGGTTATTAAAAGGCACTAGGCTTTCATTAATACTACGCTGTCAGGTAGGTGGTAATGCCAGACTCATTGAAAACCAGAGCCTTGGATATAGGGGGAAAGCTGGCATGGTTGAGGAAAGCTGGAGCTTCCTACCATGCAGAAGAGGCAAATAAAGGGCAGAACCTGGAAGCCAGGTAGAGTGAGAAGATGTAGTGAAGTCAAAATCAGGATATGTAAAAAAAGTAGAGCCAAGATGGTTATTAAGCCAAAAAAAGAAAAAAAAGAAAAAAGAAAAAAGAAAAAAAAAGAAAAAGGAAGATAGGTGGGAACCAGAACAACACACTTTTGGGAAGGCTGGCTAACATAGGCAGACTCAGTCTGTGATGCCTCCTGAACATCCAAGTACAAACGCCAAATAGACTTGGATATTCAAGAGTGAAGAGGCTAGAACCGGAGAAATACATTTAGGACTTATGAGCATGGTATTGAAAGACATGGCACTGAATAAGATCCCCTAGAAAGTGAAAATAAAGAGAAGCCAAAGACTGAGACATGGGGCCCTTCGACAGTTCGAAAAAGAAAAAATAAAAATACTGAACAGGAGAAGCCACAAAATTAGGGAAAAAATAAGCAGTAGATGACCCAAAACAAAATGAAGAAAATGCTTTCAGAAAGTGTTCAAGTGGTGCTGAGAGGTCAATAAGATAAGGACCTAACATTCACCACTGGATTTTGCAAAATGAACACCACTGGCCACTGTGGCAAGGACATTATCAGTAGAGTAATAGCAACAAAGGCTTGATTAGAATGGGTTAGAGAGATATTGGAGCTGTTAAAATGAGAAGAGATGAAATGTTGGAAGACTTTGGTGCACTGTAAAGTAGGAAATGTACGATAATTTTGCGACAACTAATCATTATGGTAAAAAGTACTTATCCTTAATACTTAAGGTCTGTTGATGTAGATAAGTGAATGGTTGGTAGATAAAGATGGTCAGTTGATGACAGGCAGATCTCGACAGAGGCAAAACTTAAGAACACATGGAGGTTGCAAAAAAAGTTTGTTTTTCTCCCTCCATACCTTAATAGGAAGTGGCTAGGAGTGGTTGACAAGGGCTCTAAACACATGTAAAGCAGATATTTGAAATGGAATTGATGTAAAAGTAAATGCAGAATTTGCACATTTGTACGTTCAAGTATAGACTTAAGCAATGATTATCTACAGATAATAAAACTTGGTTAATTAGAAAGCCATGGAATCTTTATTAGCCATGAATCGTAAATTTGATAATCATCTAACAATTACTTAAGCAAAGTGCATTATGGATTCCCATTTATCCATCCAAGTTGTCTACTTAAATATTGCGTGCATACTATGTGTAAGGTCCTCTGAGATAATCTCTACTAGAAAATGTAGCCGATTCAAATATTTCACAGCATAAAACTCAGAACATGTGAAAAACCTGTGACTTTTAAAGTTTTCCTTGAGGAATTTATAATTCCTTAGTTGCCTCCATCCCATTGGGTAAAAAAAAATATATGCTTAAATGCATCAGTCAAAAGTATCTCTTTCAGTTAAATTTGCTTCTTTAGTTTAAATCTGCTCTCTTTACTGTAACTGCTCACATTTCAGGGATGTCCTCCTTTTCCCCTTCTCTTGAGGTTGGTCATGGTTGGAGGATAACTTGCTTGTTTTCCTGGTTGACAGAAGAGCTCCTGGTCTTCATGCTGACCTCTGGGTCTTTGCTAGCTTGTGATGTAGTATGACCACTCTGCTCTCATCCCTGGCATCTAACTGGCAGCCACTGCAATTGTTTGCAGCTAAAGAAATATCTGGTCTACTCAGCAATGGCTCCAGCTGCTCATGGCCTCACATGTTCATGTTTCTGGTCCTGGTGATATCTTGCTGCCAGCTCTATCAAGCGGCGCATTTTCAAGTGCCCTCTTAGGACTTTCCTCCCCAACCTCTGGGCATTAGCCCTCTGATTTCTTGTGGGCAGTCCATCCCACAAACTCTTGGGAAGCTGGGGGACATGGCTCATGCCCCTGCTGTCTTTCACATCCTTCTCTAGGTCTACAGCAAAGCTAGAAAGTCTCTCCTTTCCAACTCGGGCTCTGTAAGAAACTCAAGAGATCTGTCTTCCTTCACCTTGCTAAGCCTCTCTGCAATGTCTGACTTCCAACTTGGTGGTACTGTGATCAATGCAGGGCTACCTGGGTCAACTGTATCTGCCTTTTTCCCAGTTAATCATCCATTCTTACCCACTGGGGTTTTAGGCTGGAGAAGCCATACATATCTTACATCTTCTCTTTATTTTTCTCTCCTTTCCTCCAAAGTTCTAGTTCTTGGTGTCAAAAGAACTATCTTTTCTTTTCCTCCTGTCTAAAGAGACTTCCCCAACATCATTTCTCCTCCACCTCTACATCATTTTCTCTTTTTCCCAAGATGATTTATATGTTCCTTTTCCTGAGACCAGAATGACAAAGGAGAGCTGCAAAATCAAGAAGGTAACCCATTAGGAGATATTATTTTCAGAAAACACTATATTTGTTCCAAAGGACTAAGTATGTGAGAAATTGCTTATCCATAGGGACCTTATAATCTAATTGGAGAGGTAAGACAATATGTAAAATTAAAGCAATGCTAAAGCTACCCCAGGGTTGCAAATGTTATAGTCTGTCTGGAGGTTGACTCAGCTGGTTGGAGAATGGCATTGGAAGCCCCCTCCCTAAACACCACTATAATGGAGGACCAGGCCAACATCACATAGGTTAGCCAAAGGTCCTTAAAGAATTCTGGGCAGCATTATATTAAGTTAATTCCTCTTTTCTCCCCTAGTTATACTGCTCTGAACAAAAGAAATCTTGGACAGACTGTTATTTCGCAAACTGATAAATGCAAACTAATTCCAGCCCAGTGGAAAATATTTTTTATTATTCACATCTTACTTTCAGCTGAAACATAACAAGTACTGGACACATTCTTTAATAGTATTCCAGAAAGGAACTTGAGCCTGCAAGATCAATTTAGGCTTTTCCCTGTGAAGGAATGTCCTTGTAAAAAGCTATGTGTATATGGCTTATATTTCAACCCTTTTTCTTTGGGTATTTGTTAATGTGGTGAATAAAGTTACAGATATAATCCAGGTGATTAGATTTCCTTACTTTAATAATATATTAATTCTCTTGTTCATCTTTATTCTTTTATGCAGTAAATTAGGTTAATATAATGGCAAAAAGGAAACCAAAGAATATGTGTGTCTATATTTAAATATAATAGTATAAATATTATATGTATACATATCTGTGTATTTTTATATGCAAACACATAGCATTTATTATGTCTGTATAAAATATAGGTATATAGTTAAATGTGTGTATACACACATATATATCATACCTATATACAAACATACACATACACACAATTGGGTAAATATAAAAGTGCATACCAAAGGTTTCATATCGAAGGGTAAGCTGCATACCCACATTTGATGCGAAGGAAATATTTCATGCCTTTGAACCTTTGCATATGTTGGTTCCTTCAGTCTGAAATGCTTCTTCAATACCCTTTGCCTTTCAAACTCCTACTTATTCTTCAAGAATCAGCTTCAGTTCCACACCTCCACTATGCTGCTATTGTGCTGGATTTCACTAAAGAATTTCTTATATGTATACTTCCATTATTTTATATACCTGTCTCTCCTCCTAGACAATGAGCTCTTTAAGTACAGGAACTGAGTCTCATTCATGTTTGCTCTGCCTCAGACCCTAGCCCTTAGGCACATACTAAGCAGTCAGTAAACATTTTATGAAGAAGTAAAGGCAGTCCTTGAATAATAATTAAGACTTCGATGTGAAGGGACAGGAAAGCACTCCCCTAACTCAGGGTGGGAAGGGACTTTGAGGAAGGCTGGAATCTTTTACTAAGACAGTGGGAAGTTAAAGGATATTGGCCTGCTTTGGGAAGGTACTTGGGGGATGGAGACCACCTACTTGGGTAACATGGAATGATGTCATAGAAATAGCTTTTGTGTCTAGACCTCTGAAAACGAATGTGATAAAATATGATTACTTTTTGAAAGTCAGAAAAATGCAAATGCAGGTCAAGCTCTCAAAGTTGGATATGTAGGTAGTGGCTTTGAATTTGGACACACGTCCACTTAACACATTGCCTTGGCAGGTCATATAGTGTTTCTGGGCCTCAGTTTCATATTTGTAAGGAAAGAGAAAAATGGCAGCGGCAAATATTCCTGTACTTACAGGGTAAGGAAGAAATGAGAAATTTTACCTAACATGTTTTGTATGACATATTAGTGTCGGTCAAGGGCTGATCAAGAAAACTGCAACTATTTCAAGTATTTACAACAGAAGAAATTTAATGAGAGGACTTCATTAAACAGGGCATAGAAGAACTGAAAGCTAAAGAGAGAAAATGAGGAAATCCAGAGGTCGGTCACAACAAGAAGCTACTACCATCCCTAGCTGTAGAGATAAAGAAAGAGGATAGTGTTACCAGAGACCAAGAGCTGAGGCCACCCAGAAGAAGATGAAACCATGTCTCTTGGGAACTGGAATGACAGAGGAGATACAGCTATTGCTGGGGAAGACCCCGTCGAAGGCAGAGAGCCTGAGTAGAAATACCTGGGCTTCTTTTCCCTTTGCCCTCCTTTCCCCCACCAGTACTCCCTGCTGTCTAAACCTAGGTCTCAGCCTCTTTGTAAGAAAAAGCAAAGCAGGGAAACAGAGAAATGGATATGAAAACAAATACACAATTCATTTGCATGATCAGGATTGGTTTTGGCCATGAGGGGGAAAAAAATTCAAAATAACAGTGGCTTAAGTAAGATAAAAGCTCATGTTTCTCTTAAATAAAAGCCTAGGCAGGTCATGAGGACTAATATGGTATTTTATAACTTCAGAGACCCAGGTGTCTTCTACCTTGATGATCCTTTGTGTGTGGCCTTGGTCTCACAGTCCAAAGTGGAGGCCTCTGTGTTTCAGGAGTAAAGGATGGCAGAATGGACAAATAAAAACAAAGAGGAGCACATATACATTGTCTGACAGAATGTTTTTTTAACTTTGGGTCATCAAATCAATATAAAGGATAACTTTAAAAAATAAAATAGAATAAAACAGGAGATATCAGAGTGTTTACTATAGAATAAAGGTAAGCATTTCTACCTGAAAGTTTTAAAACCTATGAGTGTATTTGTGAGATATGTGTAATAGCATAGCATAGCATAGCATACCATACCATACCATACCATACCATGTATTTCTTTTGTAGGATACTGTCAAAAAAGTTGAAAGTAATTAAAAGTTCCTAGAAACTGCTCTATTTCTGTTTTATCCCATTGGCTAGTACTTGGTCACATGGCTATAGAGACTTAAGAGAAGGATTGAGAAATGTACTCTTTTTTTTTTTTTTTTTTTTTTTTTTTAGCTATTTGCCTAGCTAAAATTGAGGATATCATTATAGAAGAAAAGGAGCTTCAATGGTCAAGGACAACTAAGAGTCTCTGTCATACACAAGTTCATTGTTATTGTCTGTTGTTGCTGATCACATTTGGGTTGAATGCATTTTTCAAAGGAAAATAGTTGTCACATTCTTTCATTATTATTACTATTAACTATTATTATTGACTGAAAGGACCATTTCACTCAGAGGGTGGGTGATTCGTGATAGTTTAACACGGTAACTACAAGTTTGGTGCCTGGACCCACACAGAATGTGTATGTGTGAATCTTACTTTTTCATTTAGTTTTCTCAGGTATAAAATGAGGATAATAATAGTGTCTCTCTTATCAAATGTTTTGAAGTGCTGAATGAGGATGAGAGTCAAATGTTTAGCAGAGTGTGTGGTACCCACAAAGAGCTCAGAGATGCTGGGTGTAGATGTCAGTGCTAGAGTTCAGAGGCAGAATATGGGGAAGGTATCAGCGTGGAGGTACACCATTTCTAGTCAACACCCATTCAGAGGTCGAAGGAGTTGCTAAATGCATGGTAAATGAACTCTGGTTCATAAATGCAAGCTGGACCTTGACCAGAAATGAGATATCAGCCAGCAATGAAGAACAGTGGAGAACAGCAGGGCTACCTGGGACTTTTAAAGAAGAAAGTTGAGGAGTGAACTAAAGCAAGAGTTGGAGTAATAATCACAGTGGCTGGTATATAGTGAGCCTGGAATATTTGTTGAATGAATGAATGAATGAATGGATAAAAAATGAGAAGATGGGCACTAAGTGCCTTTTTGACTATGACATAAATTTATTTTTCTCTCTGGTTGCTGATCACATTTAGGTGGAATGCATATTCAAGAGGAAAACAATTGTCACACTCTTTCATTAAAAATACATAACTTTTCTTTCACCTTCTGAGTATTATGATTACTCTTTTAACACTAATTAAACACTCACCATGTGCTAAGCAGTAAACAGAACACGTGAGCGATGGTGTTTCTGCTCTCATGGTGGTGGGCAGAGGACCGTGGCAGAAAACTCATCAGGAAAGATGAAGGTGCATTAGATGTTTTAATATTAATCTTATTGGCATATTACTTTTAGGGAAAGTTGTGAAACCTCTTTACTTGGAAATATAAAAAAGGTAAACCTCCATCTTTTGGCAGAAGGAGGAAACAGATGACTTTCCCAGGTTCTTTCTTCATCCCTAAAGAATGTCATGTGCCTAAACCAGAGGTCACTTTAGACAGGACATGTGTCCTGCATGGCTAGTTAATGCATTTACATTTTCTGCCTGGTCCCTGTAAATTATTTGATGTGATATTTCTACACATACTTAATAATCTCCAAATTAATAAGAAGACTAGGAAGTGGTAGATTCATGTGTGTTCATTAATTTAATAAATGTTTATTAAGTCCCCGCTGTGTGCCATTTTCTGCTGAGAAGTAAGATTTTAAAAGGCAAAAACCAGTTGCTTTCCTCTTAAATGAAGTGATTGCCCTCTAAGAAAGACAGTCAAGAGCTAACAGTTGCAATGCAAAGTGATAAAGATGATGGGGAAAGGCTGAAGAAGTATCAAAAAGAGACATCTATCTACTTCTGCCTAGGGTAGACGGCAGATGGTCACAAAAGGTTTTCTAGGGGGGAGGTGATTCTTCTTGAATCTCTAAAAACAACCATGTCTTAGCTAGGTAGAAAGATGAGGAATGACATTCTAAGCACAGGTGAAATAGAAGAGCAAAGACAGGGAAGGATAGAGCCATGAGGTTTGTGTCAGAGATTCAAGTGGCTTGTTTTGCCTGGTGAGGTAGGTGTATGCCAGGAGAAGGGAAGTGGGAGAAGCAAAGAGGTGTGGCCAGATCATGCAAGACCTTGTGTGCTCAGAATTTTCATTTCATCTTGAAGCTTAGATGGGATCATTGAAACACAAATTATGGAGATGAAATTATTTCCCTGGGTTCAAAAAAAGAGACTTCAAGGACGATTCTTTGATTTCAACCTTGACACCCTCAGGTTGCACTTGTGTGATCCCCTCCTCTATGGTCAGGTAGGAAGCAGGTCTCCCCAGTTAGTTCTGTAACTTGAGGGCAAGGACACCCAACATTAAGATGCCTAGTGCTGGAGAGTGAATAATCCACACGTTTCTGAGGTGACATTCTGAAGTAGGGGGTCCAACATGGCTCATCAAATCCAGGGATGCCAAAGAAGAGAATCTGGTGTCAAGAGTGGACTAAGACTAGGAAAAACTGGAGTGAGTAATGGCAGGTGAAATGAGAAGTCTTCTAATTTGTTTGAGAAGCCTCCCTTGCAAGTTATTAGTACAACACAAGCAAGGGCTTGCTTAGGCACTTAAGAGCTGGGGAAAACCCAAACAGGCTTGTTCTTATCTTATCCCTATTCCTGACCCCTGGAGCTATAGGGTGAAGTTACAATGCCCAGTACACACATCTGGCAGTACAAATTCTAGAATTCTCTTTTGGGGATATCAGTATAAAAAGAACACTGATCTGAAAGTGTCTGCCTTTTATAAAACTCCTCACTTTCAGTTACTTGTTCTTGTAATTGCTAATTAGGTATCTATCTTTGCCACAAAACTGTAAGCTCCTAAGGGTATAACGTGTGCCTGTCACATATAACAAAGTTATAACAAAGTTCCTGGTGTGAATGAATGATAAAGATTTAAAAATTTGAATCTGGTTTCCCCCTTTACCACTAAGGTACTCGAATACAATTCAAGTGCAAGTCAGCTGGATGACATGGATAAAATATAAAACCTATGCCTTCAAAATATTTTGTGGTTAAGTTACTATGTTTTTGGCTTTTATAGAGATGTGTTCATGGCTCGACTTTTCTGAGCATCAGTTTCCCTTTTGCAAAATGGATTCGATAATGACTGCTTGCTATTGTGGTGCAGGAGAGCACTGTAATTAAGAGGATTTAAATAATGACACCATCACATACTACACGGGAAACCTTGGGCAAAGAACTCAAACTCACTAAACCTCAGTATTCTAATCTGTAATAAGGGAATGATTATATCTACTAACTAGGGTCTTTGCAAGGATGAAATAAAAGAATCCATTTAAAACTTTTAGCGTTATGCCTGGAATTTACTGAGAGCTCAAAAAAAAATGTTAACTATTATTATCTTAACTCATAGTTTTAGGGATTAAATGAGGTAGTTCCATTTAAAAAAATAGAGCATCTAGAACCGTGTAAGCACAGAGAATGTTAGCTATTAATTTATTTCTATGTATAGTCTTCATTTCACTGCCAAACTACTGTTTGTGCAGTGCATTTGCTTTGTTCCATGTCTTCTATTGCAGCCTTGATATGTAATTTGAATCTCTCATTGCCATTTCATTTTCATATTTGTATGTCTTGCCTCCCTAGCCAGAGTATCAATTCAGAGCAAGTAGCATGGTCCATTGCATGTAGTAGATACTCACTTTATGGTTATCTTGATTTCGTTTATTGATAACTCTATTACTCTTAAAAGTTTTCAGAAAAATTTTAAACTTCTGATAAGGTGGAAAAATTACATTGCTTCCTATGTCCAATAAGGAGTCACCAAGCCCATGGAAGGAAAGGGTCATCTGATTTCAGTATAAAGAAATGACTAGCTAAGAGTCAATTCTTGCTGTTGGCTTTCTAAGACTCCCTATGTTTTGTTGAAGTTATTACTATTATGTTTATTTTTAAAAGTTGTGAGGGATTTTGCTAAAGCTCCAGGTATTTTTTATTTTTTGTCCTTTTTTAGTTTTTAAACTGAAAACTTATATCATACTTTTCCCTTAGAAATTTCAATGTCCTAAGTAGAAATATTTAGGTACTTTAGAGATGCTATTTAATTCAGTCAATGACTCTGAGTAAAGAGTCCTTGCCTTAAAGCCATCCTCTACATAAATATAGTATAATCTTTCTAAAATGTCACACCCCTCCTTAAAACCCTTATTTGGCTCCTCATTTCTCACAGGAGAAAGTCCAGTTCCCTTAGCCAATGACCAAGGCCACTGTCTTCACCAACAACCTTGTCCACTGCCCCTTCTCACTTAATGCTGTAGAAATCTTAAATTTCTAGTTCCTTTCTTCACATTTTTAAAATGTTTTTCTCTCCTCCAGAAACATTTTTTTTTTTTTCGTCTGAATAACTGCTATGTATTCTTGGTGACATTCTTTACTTGATATCTCTTCTAGGGAGCTATCTCTGACCTCTCACCTAGGTTAGAATAAATGCCCCTCCATTGTATTTGATTCATAATCTCCTTCTCTAGTGTGTCCCATATTATAGTCATTAATCTGACAACTATAGTACTATGTGCCAAGTACTATTTCAGATGCTGAGGATATATTGACAAAACACACAAAAATCATTTCCCTCATGGAGTTTACAATAAACAAAGTAAGCAAATATAAGTACAATAGAGAAGTAAGGTACAAGGAGTTCCTGGAGGGAGGGTTATAGAGGTATAATCTTAAATAGAGTGGTGAGGGCAGGCCTCCACTCATATTTGAGTCCAGAGGCGAAAAAGGTGATATGGGGAGACAATTCTCCATGGGTTTCTTGCATTTTTGCATGTCTTATGAGCAAGATATGAGCTGCCTTATTGTTCTGCACTATGTTTCGAGGAGTTTGTTTAGTGAACAGCCTTAGCAAGAAGAAATAAGTGTTTGTCTTTGGAGCAAAGGGAAAAATTTGCTTTCTGTCCAGTATACTAAAGATCTCTCTCTCTAGGGCACACAATGGTTGCATCTGCATTTCATTATAAATAAGCTCTGAGTTATCTACATTCCTACTGGGAATTGGGGTTTGGGGAACTGGTACAAATGCTGACACTCTGGCTACTGCTATTGCTGTAATAAAAGTCTTTGGTTCTAACCTAAGAGGCTCAAGTCTTCTGCCAGTATCTATGAGGCTGTGGTAGGCTGACTTATTAGCTTACAAATAAGGTAAAGTTTCTCAGACTTCACAGTTCTTGACAGCGAAATGCATATATTTGGAAGAGAAGCATTCAAGTCACGGAACTGTAAGTGGAAAGGCCCTGAGGCACTTGCTATATGTAATACTACCTGTCTTGAAATTCTCTGACTTCCACAATAACCATAAATTTCTCAAAGAAAACTAATCTTATTTATCTGTGTATCCCAAGCACCCAGTAAATTTATTGGCACATAGGAAATTCTCCATAGATGTTTATTGGAATTAATAGGAAATAGCTGTTGCCTTGGAAATAAGGATATTTCTTAGACAGGGATCTGTGGGTGTCATTGATTATTATTTCTTTTCTCTTATTCAGAAGAAAGCACATGATAGAGCGACAAAAGAACTGAATTCGAAGTAAACCAACCTGGGTTTTCATGCCAACTTTGCTGCTTGTTAGCCTATAAGCTTGAGCTTTACTTTCCCTCTGGATGAAATGTGTTGTAATAATAATCTTTTCTTCTCTGTTTTAGTACTTAAGTGATACAACAGAGGAAACATAAAAAGTTCAAAAACTGATATGTTGTGTGTCATACACAGTACCTAACCCATGAGGGTATTGGAAACATATCTATTACTGCTCTTCTATCTTCACTAGGCCCCAATTTGAAGGAGAATGGGAAATCTGATGATTTTAAAAATCAGCAGGCAAATATGAAAAATGGAGGATCTGCGTTCTAGGATTTTGATTAGGCCATTAGCCATTTCCATGCATTTAACAATAAAGCACACTCGTCGAGGTCTGAATTCTTGTAAAAGTTAATGAGAAACGCTAATTTCTGCCCTTGGAATCACTGGTTCTATTCCCCTTTGCTCCTTGAGTTCACACATTCAATATAGTTTGCAGCCAGTTATTGTTTTGAATGGGAAGCCTGCCAACAGCATTAGGCTTAGAATTTTCTGTTAACTTGGCCCTGTTTCCACCTCAGAGCATGCAAAGGGGAATTGTGGTAGTTTGGAAACTCCATACCACATTTTTGAAAATCTGACCAAGAGTTCCTCAAAGACATAGAGTTTCTCTCTGGTGATAAACTTGGCTAATGAGTGCCATGGAGTGTTCTATCACCGAAATGAATTTTTATCCCCAAAATATGGAAGGGAAGCCAGTTTGATAAGAACTCTTGGTCTGTGTGTGTGTGTGTGTGTTTATGGTGTGTGTTTAGCAGTTAAGGAACAAAATTGTGTCCCTCTTTACACAGATAACAATTCATGGATTGTCCTAATTTTTTTCTTAGTTCTTTGGTCCAACATTTTTTGAGTTTTTAGTCTGGTTTCGAATTGTGCTAGATTCTGTGGCAGTCAACAAAGCAGACACAGTCCCTGACAGGTGATACTGCTATAGGTGGTTGTAGACCACACTTTGGGAAACATTAAGATGGAGAAAACAGACTTATAGGTGGACAATTAACATACAAGACTGTATGTTAAGTGCTAGAGCTTATGGAAAGGAAACAGATGATGAAGAGGTATCCAACTCAGTCATAGGCCAGAAGTACAGGAGCATTCTGGGAAGAAGATAGAGCCATCAGAACTTTCATGGTGATCGATAGTCTTCTAGGGACAGTTGTGGCCCATTTACCAATCTTTTCATCATTTTGTAGTTCAAATAGCTACCTAGTCAATAGTGTTCTCTCTGTAGAATGACTTAAGTTGATACTTAGAGTTACATCAAGACAAAAGAGAGAAAAAAAGGAGTCTGTTGACAATAGAACATATATACTGGAATTCGAAGGGGAAAGTTAGTTCTTAGTGATGGCCTCTTACAGGCCACGTGCTCTATGTACTACATGCCGTTCTCTCTGATTGGTTTTCTTATTTGTGATGTTTGCTCCCTCACAGCTTCCATGCACAGAATCATGCCCACTATTTCTTGAGTGCTTCTATGTAGTAGGTACTATGCTAAGTGTTTTATGTGCCTTTTCACAAAAACTGTGGACATTATTGTTTGCATTGTACAGAAGAAACTGAAACTAAGAGAAGTTAAGCTTTATAGAGATGACACAGCTAATAAGTATTGGGAACCAAACCCAGGTTTTCTGATTCCAATATCCAAGCTCTTAAATACCATGTTATATGGCTCTTTGCTTACACACACACACACATATGTGTGTACATATTTATATGTATATATGCATATATATATATATACTTATACATTAGGGAATATATAGAATATGCAAGCCACATATATACAATTCTGTATATGTATGCACAGGGATACATAGCTATATATTTCCTGCAACATGTATTATGAGACTCATGGCCTCTCTGACTCCTTATACCCTTTGGTTTCAATTACCACTTACAACTGTTTTTTTTTTCTTAATATTTCTTGACTAAAATTTTTGAGAATGAAAATTTGTTTCACCAGCTAACTTTTTTTTTTTTTTTTTTTGCCATGTCTTGGCTACTATAGATTGGCTACCTTCATTTCACATGCCCACCCTGGTCCAATCAGTTACCTATCTGGGAAACAGTCAACTAGTGCTGAGCAGGGGTTGATGGTGGGGCAATTTCACTAATATGGGCTGGGGACATTAAGGTTAATAGTTTATTAGGCAACAAACTTTTATTGCTCTGTCATATATCAGTATATAGGTGTGTAAACATTTTTTTCTAACACCAGACTAGCTCAGAGCTTGCCATCTGAAGACATGGATTTACACACTGACACCATGATCTAAAAGTTATATTACCTTGAGCAAATGACTTTGTGTCTCTGAGACTTTTCTTCATTGACAACATAGGAAATGTCACATGGCCTCTCCTGGTTAATGAGTGTCTGTTGGGCATGGGCACTGGGCTAAAATGCTAGAGCTCCCAGATGAATGAGTTACCATTCTGGGGAGCTTATTTGCAGTATAACAGTAGTTCATAAGACTCATGGGGTTTGGTGGTGGGGGCGGGGGGGGGGAGATAGTCTGTAAAATGCATATTCCAGGACCTAGCCCGCCTGCAGAGATTCTGCTTCTGTAGACCTAGAATGGAGTACAGGATTTGCAGTTATTAAGAATGCCCTAAGGTTACAGGTGGTCAGTTGACTTAATGAGAATTTGAGTAGAAAATAAGACTCTTAAATGGATAATCACTGTGCTGCTTGTTAACTGCTGGGGGACATTAAGTGGTGAGAGAAGAACCAAGAGCCTCTGAGCACTAGAGGAAGAGCAATAAATACTGTGGGGGTGGTGCCAAAGAAGGCTTCCTAGAGGTGACATCTCAGCTCGGTAGGGACTTGCCAGGTGAAGGGAAGGGGAGGGCATTCAAGACTGCCAGCAAAGGTGTTCTTGGGGGATGGTGAGGATTTGGGGATCAGTGTTTCAGAAAGGCAGATAAGCCAAAGCACAGACAGCCTTGTTTGTGGCGAGTTTATTTCTCTGTGATGGGGCTTCAGAAATGTTTAAGTTAGTGAGAGACAAGTTCAGGTTTGACTCTTAGGAAGGTGATATTGGTTTCGGTGTGGAGAATAGTATGTTAAGGGTGAGACAGACTACATGGAGACCTGAGAGAAGATAGTGGTTATAATCACAAGTGAGTGGTGATGAGGAGCTGAAGCCTGCCAACAGGATACAGCTGGAGAGCACTAAATGCAGGTTCTAATCCTGTTAGGCGATGGCTATGAGAGATGTAGGGAGCAGATGTAGGGAGTTAAGTTTAAGTACCCAGCTGATGTCCACCCAGATTTGCAGCAGGTATAAATTTAGGTGAAGAGTGGGAGAAAGTAGTAATGAGTTTTAGTTCAGGTATATCTAGTAGAGAAACCAGTAAACAGTTGAAAAATGGAAATGCAGCTCAAAGGGGAGACTGAACTTTGTTAAGAAGTTTGCAAAACTCCAATGTTTTAGTGACAATTGAAGGCATGGGTATATATGAAAGCTCTCAAAAAGAACTTTAGAGTTAAAAAAAGAGAGAGAGAAAACAATTAGACTCCTGAGAAATAGGACTCCAAGTTACAACAATATACAAAGGATATTCAAAGAAGAAGCCAAAGAAGGAGTTTCAGGATAGCTTAGACATGTGTAAAAACTTTGGTGACAGTAACCTTGAAGAATCCAATACAAAAAATTTAATAATCCTGCCTGCAATTATGATTTTTGTTTTTTGTTCTTTCACTTACCACATGAAGTATTGTTTTGCTTCACCGACTGATTATCATGGGCAATGGCATAACAAAAAACGGAAGTTATAGGATCATCTCTATACAAAACATCAATTCAATTCTGGGAGCAGAAGATAACATGTAGATTATTTTTATCCCATTATTAATTCAAGAATCATATTTACAGCATCTACTTTGTGTTTGGTAGTGAGCTAAGTGTGCATGATGGAGAAGTGGATTGGGCTCTTCAGCAGGCTTACCTTACTTAGGCCTGGTATGTGTGAGCTACATAAAACAAACACAGCAGATACTAGATGATGGTGCTGCAAGACTTCAGTGCACCTCTCTCAAGGGGGCATAGAATGGAGAGTGTCACAAAATGAAAACAGGTACTATAGCAGAGACAACACTGATTGGGGAATTCAGAATAGAGGAACAAACGAGATAAAATGGGCCAGGAAAAGCTTACAGGAGGTGTGTTTTTAATACAATATAATTAAATAACTAAAACAGAAGGTTTTGCTGTAAATTGAAGAGAGCACTAAATGCAGGTTCTAATCCTGCTACTACCTCTACTAGGTAGTTTTAATCTTCCTGGGCATGGCTCTGTTCTCTAGAAAGCCACAGGCAGCAACCTTACAGTACTTGGAAGGAAAAATGGCGGCTTTACCACACACCCCCTCCTTCACCCATTGGTTCCAGGTGTTTCCAACAGGTGATTTCTCTGCGAGCCTGAGCCAGGAGTCAGGGGGAAATAGGAAGGTTAACCTTGTTTCCTTATGCTTCAGAAAATAAATGTGTAGGGGTGAACTCCAGTTCAGCAGTTTTGTGGGTTTTGTTTTTGTTTTTGCTTTTGATGCGATCAGATGGTTCATTTTCAAAGACGGAAAGAACTATGTCGTATCTAAGAGCAAGAGCCTTGCAGTCACACTTGTGCTTAAATTCTGGATCTGCTTCTGATCCCTTAAGTGACCTTTAGCAATTTATTCCACCTCTCTAAGTCTGTCTTTGTTACCTAAAAATTTGGGATAAAGATATGTACCTCATAGGGATGTGGTGGGGATTAAAGGATAATGTAGACAAATCCCAGAGCGCAGTGCCGGGGACAGAGTAGCTCGTTAAAGAAAGAAAGCTGTTGATCCAATCAGTGCTAGCTATTGTTATTAATAACATCGAGGGAAAGCAGTGGACGCACAAACAGCAGTCCCTCCTTCCCAAATCTCTGCCAGGCAGAAAGCCAACGTCCTAGAACTTAAAAGGACTTTCGTTGGGTGGAACCTTGAACGTCTGGGATCCCGGAGTCCCTCGCGCTGGTGGAGGCGGTGAGAGCTGGGGTGGGTGGTTGTCCCCGGCAACCAGAAAGTCCAAGTGACCCCACCCTCGGCAGGGCTGGTACCCGAGAGCAGCCTGCTCTCCGGCCCCCTGCGTCTCCGGGGGCCGGTTCTGGGGCGGGAGCGAGGGGAAGGGAGGAGGGGCGACTGGGGGAATTTCCCCGCCTCTCTCGCTGGTTCCATAAATCACCGCAGCCGCGGCGGCGGCCGAGCCGGGAAGTGCGCGGAGCCGGAGCGCAGCGTGGTGGCACCAGACACCTCCCTTTCCCCCCACCGCTTTCTTTCTTTCAGTTTTTTTTTTTTTTTTTTTTTAAACCTCCTCCTCTCCCTCCTCGCTCGGGTGGCTGCCCCAGCGCAGCCCGGGCGCCGCTCCGCCTCCGCTGGGTGCCGCCGCCCGCCCGCCCTCGCAGCCTCCGCCTGGCTGAGCGGGGACTCCGGGGAGGGAGAGCTCGGCGGCTCCCGCTCGCTCGCCGACTGTCAGGCGCGCGGCCCGCGCGACCGGGTGCAGGCGCCGCCGCGCCCCGAGACGCCCGCCGCACCGCGGGGGCTGCGCCGGCGCGGGGGTCCCGGAGACAGCTCGGGTGGCCGCCTTCTCTCCCGCCAGCCGCCGGAGCCCGGTGATGGTGGCCGCCCGCGCTCCCGCGCTGTAGCCGGGCGCCCCCTAAGTTTGGAAGCCGCCGCGGCGCGGAGAGGCGCCTGCACAAGGGGAAGAAAGTTTTGCGGGGTGCGCCGAGCGGGCCCTGGGCGCACCTCCCGTTGCTCCCTCCCCTCTTCCCGGCGCCTGGAGCCGGTCGGCGGGGAGTGGGGGGAGGCAGCATGGCCCGCGAGCCGGAGGAAGAGGAGACGGCGGAGGTGGCCGCCCTGGCCCGCCGCTGCCCGGGCTCGCCCGGCCGGCCTGGGGCCGGGGCGCTGCGGCCGTCCCTCTCGCTGTTCTGCCTCGTCGCGTGCTGGCTCCTGGGTGCCGCGGCCGACGCCGACTTCTCCATCCTGGATGAGGCGCAAGTGCTGGCGAGCCAGATGCGGAGGCTAGCGGCGGAGGAGCTGGGTGTCGTCACCATGCAGGTAAGGGGTCCCCGTTAAGCCCTCGAACTTGCTAGGCATCCTGCCTCTCTGCGCAGAGCTGGGTCCCCAGTACAGGTCGCCTTGACCGTGCACCGACCTTTCTGGCATGCACAGACCTTCCCTTTTTCCGCCGGATCCCTCTGTTCTCTGTACAGGACCCCCGATCCCCTCCCAGCTTACACACCAACTCCTCCCTGCACTCAGGTAACCCTCCGTTTCTCCCGCAGAAGCCGCTGCCCTTTGCACGGAGCCCATTCTCCCCTTACTCCCGCACAGCTCCTTTATCTCGGCAAGGATTCTCTTTTTCCCTCGAAACTCCTTACCTAATTTGCACGAATTGTCACCGTCCTGTTTTTTATCCCGCCACCACTGCAAACTTCCCTTCCCTCTTTGTGTACTCATCCCGATGCAGACGGCTCCGCCTGGCTGGTACGGTTTTCCGAGGCCCCCATCCTGTTCCCTTGACCACCTCCTCGTGACCCTCCGCCCGAGGCGCATCGATGGGCGCCGCGAGGGTAGGCACCAGAGTGTGCGCAGCTGCTCCTGGGCCACCTGGATCCCGGCGGAGAGCCGCCCCGGGTGCTGACTCCGCGCGCGCTCTCCCTTCGCGGGTGTTTTGGGGGAGGGGCTGGCGTGGTAGATTCCTAGTAGATTCCCGACTCTTGTCCTGTGTGAGAGATTTTTTGTTGTTGCTTTCTGCTGTTACCATTGTTGGCTGCACGTTGTTTGCTGTGCGATTTTGGTTTGTTTTGTGTATGCCTTTTAATTGTTTACGGTGTGGGTCCTCCTCAGTAGAGGAAGGGGGCTTCAGAAAGATTAAGCGCGGCTTATAAAGAATCCCGAAGATGCTACTAATAACCAACAGAAAAAATCGCTAAACAACAACCACCTGGAGATTCTAGCCCGGCGTTATTTTAACCGACTTGGCTAGAAAGGCCCCTTCGGGTAGGAGAGGTTGAGATAACATTACAAGTCTGAAACCTGTGCTATAACATTCTTCTGAAAAGCAACCTTATTCTCTTATGCATCCTAAAAACAATAAGGGTGAATAACGTGGTCTTCGAAAGAGCGAAGTTTCCAGAAATATGTTCTTGGAATAGGTTTCTGAATTCGATTTTACTGTGACCACCCTTCCACCTACCACTGCGAATGAGAAGTGTTTTGAGTCACTTTGGTGGTATTCAGGTTTCTGACTTTTTTTTTAACCTCCCTCGTTGCGACCTCCCCAGTCTCCTCCCAGGATGATACAATCTTCCTTGCTTTAGCAAGTTCCGCAGACCATTGCCACTGCCGTGAAAGATGATTGATACTTTTTTGTTTATCGGTGAGGTGAAGTTGAAAGTGGATGGTTTTGCTCCAAAGATAATTCTGTACAGTATTTATTTGCAGATACCCAGCCCTGAAGTGCTAGAGTCGGAGCCGTCATTTGCATAATAATAGACGAGCTTTTAAGTTACTTCATTTAACTGTCCTTTTCTATGCAGATCTTTCAGGTTTGGATTCAGTTATAATTTTTTCCATATGTATTTTCTGATTTCTGATGATCGCTGACAGTTCTTAGGAGTGAAGTGACTTAGAGGAAATAAAACTAAAATGTTAAGAAAAACCAAGGATTTGTTTTTCAGTGGGGAATGTTTCAATTCAGAGCACAAACAGTTGTGTTTTTGCATAGAGACACCTCTTTTAATAAAAGAAATTTAGCATGTTTCTGTTTTGAACTGAATTTGTATGATTAGTAGGCATTTGTCATCTTCACCCCATCACTAGGGCTGGACAAGGGATCTTAGGGATTTCCCCCCATATAAGCTAAGTAAGGGCTTGCTTTCTCTAAGATGCTGACAGCAGTTTTACTGTTTCTCACCCGATCCTTGACAAAAGGTGAAATCGGATCCCAACACATTGTCATTCAGGTAGGGATCCAAAGCAAATGTAGTTTTAAAAGGCTTCCCTGTTGAAAAGGAGACACTTTAGGAAAAAAAGCTCTGATCGGTGGGGGGTTTGTGCCCAAATGGCCCTTTATCTCCTCCCAACTGGCCTCTTTCTAACACCTTTGCAACCTCACTGTGGAAACTGGCCCCCTGGGGACAGGGTTTTGTCTGGCAAAATGTGAAGTGGCTTCTCTCCTTTTTTGAAAGGAGAAGCACATACTGTATTTAAATTCCTCTTCTTGAGCTGTACATGATCTGCCACTTGCCTCTGTCTGGGAAGATTGGGGAAAGAGTCTCTTTAATTTTGTTAGGCTTCCAGCTTTTTTCTACGGAGCGGGGGATACTTGTAAAATAAAATCTAAGACAGGTTAGATTTTTGACCCTTAGATCAAAGATTTCGAGCCTCACGTTATCCTCTGTAAACCTTTGGGATTTATTCAATAGGGCTGAAATTATGCGGGGTTAGTTACTTAAAGTGCAGATGATATAGTCCTCTCTTGTGGAATGTTGGATTTTATAGCCGTAGAGCTAATCTGTTATTCAGAGGTAGGAAGACTCATGTGGGCACCAAGGTGAGTGGGTCAGGCTTCCATATGGGGGGGCTGGGGAGAGCTTTCATCTGCAGGAAAAGAATGTCCTCTCTTGATTAAGGGATTGATTCCTTTCATTTGACCTTGGCATTTCCAGCTCAGTGCAGACCTTTCAGGATAGCATCTTATTTAATGAGAAACTTTCTGTAAGTCAGTATATATTTTAAAAGCCTATTTTCAGACTTTTAAATTGCTTCTGCTGTGCCTAAAATTCTCTATAAAGACAATTTTTAATTTTGGGAAATTGCAAAGTAGTCCTGAAACGAGGCCCGTTGCAGCCTTTGAAATGGCGGCAGATACTGCTTACCAGAGGTTGCGAAGGGTAATTTTACAAAAACAAAAACCAGGCCTTCTTTCAGCACTGTAGTTTCCCATGACATAGTTTTTGTGCCTGCTGATAAAGATGGACTGTTTTTCAAACCGTCTCCTCTAAGATTTTCTTGAAAAGATTTTCTTATAGAGACCATCTACCCTTGTTGTTGCTCTTGTTCCTTTTTAGTGAAAAAAATTTAAAATTTTTAGTTATTTGAGCCAATTAATTTTGCTAGTGCCCTGGGAAAGCTGCCACTGAAAACTGCCCCCCCTGGCAGCAGACATCATACATCAGGGGTAAAAGTCAAAAACCTAATCATTGTCTCCTCAGGGGTCTGGTGGAGAAGAGCCATCTACGTTGTGATCTGGGAAGCAGAGACTGACTGTGCCCAGGGAGACTTGCTTCTTATTCACTCACGCAACAAGTTTTTATCCATCAGCATCATGGAGTGGAAGGAACTCTATACTGGGTTCCAGCTTTGCCACTTAAAAGTTGGATGATCCTCATTGGCAAATTAGGGAATGATTCTTCCCAGAGATTTATTTTGTGGACCTAATGAAAAGAGTGCATGTGAAGGCACCTGTTAATGTGAGGCTGGGACTGGGAAATGTTGATGGCTGTGGTGGTTCTTAAATGGAGAAATATTGAAACCTTACTGTGCACAGAGTGCTATGCTAAGGTGCTTAGGGATTTACAAGGAGGCATTCTAGCACAGCTCCCTCACATTTACAGTCCGAAGGAGGGAGTAAGATTGCACAGGTAAAACAGTTAAGTAACAATGCCTGCTTGTTAGAAGGCATATCTGGCTCTGAGAGCCGTTTCACCAGGCACTTATAAGGCCCATTTAACATTATATGACAATACAGGCTTCCTAACAGCAAGAACCTGGCACACGGCCAGTGTGCCCGCCTTGATGTTAGCTCTAACACAGCTCTGCCGGCCTGGGCATAGTCCCTGTGAACTTGGCAGACACACTAGCAGGTTGGTCAGACAGCTGCTCTATGAAGCCTGGAAGGGGGGTGGAGGTGGGGTTCCTTCCAGTAGGTGCAGAAGAAATACCAGAAGCACAAACTAGAGCTTCAACTCAAATTGAAGAAAGAGCAGGAGCCAGGACAAATGTGATTTCAGGAACCGAAGGGCTCAACTAGGGTGAGGTGTTGGCTGAAAATGTAGAGCAACATTGTAATATTGTAATGGCTGTGCAGAAAATGAAAGGGGAGTAGAACAGCAGTGCATAAGTTCATTGTTCATTTTTGTGACAAATGCTCAGTAAACTTGGGGGCGGGGAAGTGGTGCTTCTACTCTTCAGGTGCTTCAGGCTAAGCTGGGGATATGAGATAAATAAGGCCTGGTGTGTCCACTTAACCTATCAACTGATTATGGAGACAGATACAAAGAGATGTTAGATACAGGAGTTTAGTGAGAGTCAGAGTCGTTAGAATGCTGTGGGTTAGTACCATAGTAGAGAGAGGCACAGTGCATTGTGGGAGTATAGAGGAGGCCTGTCCAGTCCCATCTGGTGAGGTCATGGATGGTGGCTGCTCCTCCCTCAGTCTTTTCAGTTAGCTGTCCACACACACAGGCCAATCCTGAAAGCAGCAGCAGCCTCAAGCATGGATGGTAACCAAATGAGTTCATCAGTCATTAATAATTCTTTGGTAGCACTGGACAAGGTAGTTGGTTATATCTTAAATGCCTCAATAGGGGGTGGTTGTGACTTGTACCTCTTTACATGGCCCATGTCTTACCTCATTTCTTTGGCCATCACCCCTGGAAGCTTTTGTGGTTAATGGACATAAACATTTTGGTGGCTCTGCTATAACTGCATGCTGATAAGCAGTTATGTTTAGGTAGTGTTCATATTTTCCTGTAAATTGTGTCCATCATACCAGGGATGGTATGTTTTAGATGTTTGAATGTGTACTTGGGCAATAGAGAATGTTTTGGGGGATGAGAGGAAATCACCTGTATTTGCAAATAATGTGGTTTGATTCTATGCCTTGTGTACAAAATAAGCCCTAGTGGAAAACCTGCTGCCTTGCTCTCTTCTGAAATTGAATATTTGCTGTTGAAGAAAACTGACCATTGATGGGTGACTCTGGGTGGAATTTGGTAAGAATGAGCCCAAGGAAAAGCATGTTGAATGACTTATGATGGACTGTCCCTTTCGTGCTTAAGACTTCCTTCACTTCCTGTCCGCTAATACCTGTCTTAGCTAGCATCCTCTGCTGTGCTTATGTTTTTCCTGCCAACCTTAGTTGAGTCTGGAGGGGGACAGAGGGAGGGGAAGGAGATGGTTTCACACTTTATAACTTGGTGCTATTTCTGGTTGCTGCTCGAGGAGTTCCTTCCTTGAGCTTAAGTGGATGAGCAGACAGGAACCTTGCAGAACTCTGGAATTTTGGTATTATGTGCAGTGGGATTTATTTTGGGTTTCTTTGAACTTTGTGTAAAAATGTATTGAAATTCAATATATGAAGGGACAATTGAGAACAAAGGCTTAAAATTTTAATTTTTTAATTACAGTTGACATTCAGGGATAGCAGTTTTGACTTGGCTAGTTATTAATTGCATAACTTCCGGCACAATTTTAAATTGCTCTGAACTTTAGTGTCTTCATGCTTCATTTGGCTAATGGAGGGAAATATCTTTTTAAAGATAAATGTCTAACACGAGGTCTAATATAGGAAATCAGTAAACAAATATGGGACAATCTGTTTAGTGCCAGAGCACAGAACTGGAAAACAACACACATGTAGCTCCCAAGCCTGATTGAAACTGAAATCTAATCTTCAGAACCTGTAGATTTTGATGTGGGCAGTTAGTTCTCTGTCTCAGGGGTTATCAGACAGACCTCAGGGATGTGGTGCACAATCATCCTTCAGGATTTATGAAGAAAATATTAGACCTTCTATTCATAGTTATTTATTTGCTTAAAAATTTTTTAGCACAAAGATTTGAAAAAAATATACAGAGAAGTAAAGAGTAGCATAAATGCCCATGGATCTCTTAGCCAATTTAAATAGTTATTGACAGGTCGCTTTTATCTCTGCCTCTACCGGCTCTTCCTCTTCCTCTGATTATTTTGAAGCAAATTCTGGATATACACAATTTCATAACATTTTTTTATTGCATTCTTATTTAATTTCTATATTTTAAAAACGTTTTATAATATCCATAATACGTGGTACACTAATCTATAGCATTTGCAATCCACAAATAAATACAAATATTTTGGAGGATATATACTTTTAATTTTTTATGATGATGTGCCATCGCCGTGTCCCCTAGCCCTTTACAGATAGCTAGGATCTTTGCCCAGCAACCTCCCAGTTTTCCAGACGCAATGTCAAGCTTCTTTTGGGAAGCTTTTCTGAGACCCTTCATTTCTCCCTCATACATGTCATCTGGCTCTCATATTCATGCCTGGCTGTCTCCCACGAGGGTGTGAGGTTCCATGCAGCATAGGCCATGCCCTCTCCCTCCTCCTCTCCCCATCCCAGAGGAGGAAGGAGTGAAAAAGGGACAAGGCAAGATCATCTTTAAGTGAGAAAGAGGGAAGGGTCGAAGAGGAAAAGCTGGACTATATGCGTATTTGTCTAATGATCACTGTTAGAGCAGAGCAGCCTGGGTGCCTCAATTTGCAGAACTAGAGGCTAGAAGAGGGCAGGAGAAGCATAGGGCATCCGCATTCAGAGCTTTTCCTCTGAGAGCTCATTTCCCTTATCAGGGAGGCTAAACCAATTTGTATAGGTCAAAACAACATAGCAAGAAATACTAAAATATGGAATCTTGATTATACCCAGGGTTGCTGAATCTAATGTTTACGGAGGTCAGTTAGACAAAATGAGTGAGGTGGGCCAGCTGTAGGTCAGTAGGCAGTGGTATTTGCTGTTGTAAATGAAGGGCACGTGTCAGGGCTGAAAGGGGGAGCAGGTGCCACTCAGCTGCAATTGTTGCCCAGTGGCAATGTGGATCTAGTGTTGCTACAAGACTCTCTTTTTCAGGAGAAGCTGGATATCTGGCTTTTAGATGAAATCTCATCCTTAAAATGTTGGCAACTAATTAAAAAAAAAAATGAAAAAACAAAACAAAAAAAAGCCACCATGTGGGCCAAACCAAACATGTTTGCAGGCTGGATCAGGCCAGAGGCCACCAATTTATAGTGTCTAGATTAGAATTATTCAGTGTGCTCCAAGAGATAAAACTGGTGCTTGTATGTAAAGGTTATGGGGAAGCAAGTTTCTGTGTAATAGAAAGGAAAACTTTCTGATGGAAGAGTTCTAAGTTAGATTTCTTTGGGAGATGAGCTCCCCGTCATCATAATTACTAAAACAAATAGCTGTTGAATGTTTATTTGGTGCCAGGCACTACGTTAGGTCTGAGATATCCATCATCTGTTAATTTCTGATGCAATGAATGTTATGAGAGTGGAGGTTCCAAATGCTTGGAGAAAGTATGTCAGGGTTGTTAACCTTTTAGGGGGAGGTGGAAAGGGATTGATCTCCTGGAAAAAGGGGAATGTATAAGAGGTGGTTCGTCCAAGAGCGGCGTTACAAAAGACTCCTTTGTAATGGCACCTTTGAGGAATGGAAAGATGGCATTAAGGTTAGGAGTTTAGAAAGCTTGAAGGACAAGGTCAGAAGTAGACCGAGGTCAAGTTGTGAGATCTGTGGATACTTCATGTTTGAGACTTATATGGCAGGTTACAGAACGACCAGTTGATATTGGCTTGAAAAAGAAAGGAGCCTACTGCCTTACATGATTAAACAGGCTGTGATGATCTTTGGGCAGGGCTAGATTAGGACTCAGACAATGTGGTCAGTACCCGATTTCTTCTCTCTTTGCATGCTTGCTTCTTAAATAGATTCTCCCCTTTTTCTCAACATGGCTGGCAGTAGCTCACCAGTGTTTGAGTTGAGAACTAACTGCTGCCTCTGCCTGATTCCCTTATATTTAGAGGAGATGTGCTCTGGGATAGAGGAACTAGGGATCTGGAGAAAGCATGGGACCTATAAAACTCAGCTGAAGTGACTTAGGAATTAGACTCCATTTGCAGTCACCACCTAGCTGCCAGGGCCAGCTCTATATCTAGGCTCTGCTTCCCCAAGTTCAGTTCTAGCGGGGGGGTGGGGTGGGGGGGGTGCTGCTTTGTGGTCTCCCTGCTTCTGGCTCACAAACAGGCTGGCTGGCTTCCCACTGTGGTCTTGTGGTCTGCCCTGATGGATTGTACAAATCCAGGCTCAGCAGGTCTGCCCTTGGCATCCCTTTTCTCCCTGACCTCTCAGATCCACAGATCACTGGGTGCCATGAAATCTGGGAAGGACCAGAGAGAAAGTCTGATCTACATCCCTCCTTTTATAGATGAGAAACAGGCCCTGTGGGAAAGTGGCTCTCTGAAGATCACACCAGTGGTAAGCGATAGGCTTAGAACTAATCTTGGTCTTAGGGCTCTTGGCTTTTTGACCCTTTTCACAATACTATGGTATCCTGTGGGAGCGCCATTTTTCCAAGAGAAGGTTGCCTTGCAGTGGAAAGCAACGTTACTTAAGAACGTTTACATTCATTACTCTTTTGGGGAAAAAAAGTGCTTGGCTTACTTTATAGCTGAGAACTTAAAGCTGATAGTCTAACTTGACAGTTGACTGGCTTTTTAAAAAGTTATTTAAATACCTAGAAGTCAGTGAGCCACCGAAGAAATAAAATCTTAGACTTACTGCAGCGTTTTAGATATATTTCGAAAGAGCTAAAATTAAATGATCAATAGCTATTTATAATTGTGAATCTGCACCATTAAAATTAACTTTTTATTAAAAAGGTAAAGAATAAGAAGAAAATACAACTTGAGGGGAGGAACAACTTGGTTTTTTTTTTTTTTTTTTTTGTGATGTTTGTTTGTATAAAAGCCACAGAAAGAGATTCCACCTATAATTTTCAGGCAGAGTTCTGTTTTAGAATTGAATTTCAGGACCTGCATCTCTCTGCAGTCATTCATGGACATTAGAAATTTGAAGTTCTTTCTCATTTCTTTCTCTCTTTTCTTTCCTCCTTTACCCTCTTCTATTTGTGTGTGTGAAAATTGCAGTAGCAGTATTACTTTAAAGGAGTTGTTTGATTTGATAATGAAACAAGATGTCATAATATCATGTGAATACCTCTTTACCTTGCCCTCTTTGCCCTGATTTCAAAAGAATTTTATTTTTTTTAAATTTACATGGTCAAATGATTTCCGAGTTAGTTACATTTAGAAAAGTTTCTTAATACTGGAATGGATCAACTGAAAAGTAGCTTATGGGCCACAGTTCCTTGGAAATAATGTGCTTTATTATGATTGTAGGGTAGATGCTAGTAGAGTAAATTCTTATCTGTTACATGTGATAACATCTTGGTTCTGTTCAAACTATAACAGTTATTTTAAAGGCCCTGTCAAAGAACCAAGACTATTACACTTTTTTCTTCATTTTCCTTGGATAGTTTCTTAAATTTTATTTTTGCATGGAGTATTTTAAAAGCTACTCCAAGGCCTTGGTGGAAGGGCAGTGAAAATCCACAAGCTAGTGAGAATGAATCTGAATTTTTAATTAGGCTTTGAGTTGTTTCTTCAAAGTGTGGAGACATCATTAGTGATGTAAGTCTTGTTGCATTAGCAGAGACTGACATTTTACTTCAAACGAGGAGAGTGCAGCTGTCCTGTGCAGATAAAAGTTGCCAAGTGTGGAATAGCAAGGTGGATTGGTAGATAATTAGCTGTCCCACATTACTGCAGTGTTGAAGAAGCCTGCCAGTCATGGGCAGGAAGGAGGAATTATTAGCAGGAGAAAATCCAAGTGTGTCATAAAGCAATTTGGAATCACTTCAGCTGTGGCAGAGCTGATAAGGCGAATGTTAAGGGAACAAGACAAACTAAGTCTAGTATATGATGGCCAATTTTTTTTTTTGAAATCTTAATTTAAAGGAGGAATGGCTAGAAATTAATGATTCATTAACACTCTGAAGTTCAGATTCATCAGTCTGCTCTGACTCCGTGTATAAAATAAGTAATAACCAGCTTAAAATAGTCTTTGTATTTTCATGTCACTAGAAAATAAAGTGTGAATTCTATATAGAAAAAAAAAATCACAGGGAAACCATAAAGCCTTGACAATTATTGTGCTGTGTATAACCATGAAAATATATTTGAAGAAATTTGAAGTGTATCACCTCCCTGATGTAAGTGTTACAATATTTATAAATGGTTTAAGGATATTTTTATGGCCTTATTGGTGAAATATGTGTGTTTATTTAAATTTTCTAAAAGCTTTTCTGTAATCATCACACTCATCTCTGGAAAATGAGTGGTGTAGAAAGACCTGTTGGGTTTCTTGTCCATCCTCAGTCATTTTCTAACTCAAATGAAACTTTATGGGATTTTTTGGACACTTGATTGCTCCCCTCCCCGTGCCTCTGCTAAGATACTGAACTCTCTTGTCCCAATTTCATCCACGTTTATTGATTGGCTTTCTCCAAAGCCAGTGCTTCTCTTGGCAGCTCAGAGACACAGGGGATGCTTAAGTGGTTTGGGTGCTGTGTTCTGCTTGGATAGTGGCCTCTCTGAATGACATCTGCCTTTGACCAATGCAGGAGAGCCAGTTTTTTGTTCTTTGCTGCTTGTTCTGCTCCCTCCTTAGGAAACTCACTGGGTTGTTTCTGCCCTGTGCAGTTTTGGAGTAATCCAGGAGAATTGAGGTTTTTGACAATCTTGGCTATTGGATCCAGAGTTGATTTCACTGACTCTGTAAGTAATGGGGATATTTGCCCCTTGGTAACCTTGGAGGGGACTAGACTCTGTGCTGATTGTAAACCAATCTCATTTGTTATGGATTGAGATCCTGGAGATAATGTAAATTCAGCTGACCATCAAGGAGACCTGGAAATTTTCATTTGCGTATATGTGTATATTCAGGTAATGCGGACAAGAGTCGTAAACAGTAAAGCTTTATTACATGAGAGTTATTAGAGCATGAGCTCCTACAAGTAAGAGCCCAGATTTATTCATCTGTATAATCGTGGTTTTGTTAGCACTGTCTCTGGTATGTGATGAGGGCTCAAAATGTCTGGACTGCAGAAATTGTGTGCCCATCTTCAAACAGTAGACTTTGTAACTTTGTAGTAGTTTCTATTCCAGTTTAATTTTTACTACTATGTTTCCTGTGTTAATTTCATTATTTATGCTAGACTTAGAGTGAAATGTCTTGAGTCTTTACTTGTTACTAAAGATTTTTCAATGTTTCAGATGAAAGCATCTAGCAGAGTATCAAGCACATTAGGACCCTATTAGGTGCTTCTGTTGTTTAATTTCTTCATGTTAGAGAAAGTTGGGGTCTATATATCGAGGACATTTAGAAATATAAAAACAAAATTGTGCGTACTTGCAAATTATGTGCTTAGAGCTACTTTATCCTAGAGGTTAAATTCATTGGTTTATTTATTGAGTACATATTATATGCCAAGTACTATGCTTGGACTTGAGTTTGTGGTTAAAAAAAGAGACAATTCCTATTTTTATGAAATATACCACCTACTAGGGGAAATAGATATTAAAGAGATAATCACATAAATAAATATAAATTTTGAGCAGTGTTATGAAGGAGCCAGGACTATTAAAGTACCAGGGAGAGCCTTTAAAAATATGTCAGATATGTCACTTCTCTGCTTAAAATTCATTAAAGGTTCCCATCTAACTTGGAGTAAAATTACAGTGGCCATCACAGCTGGATGTGATCTGGGCCCCGATTTCTTTGTGGCCTTATCTGTTACCTCCCCTTCTCTCACCAGGCTTCTACCCTTCACACGCCCATGTGTGCTCATACACACACACGCACACTCACCACCATCCCCCCACCCCGCACAGTACCTCCAACACTCCAAGCACATCCCTGTCCCAGGTAAGCTTGGTATTGTTCAGTGCAGTTTTCCTGTGGAATGGTGCTTGGCTTTAAGACTCACTCAATTAAATTTTGTTGGACAAAGATGAATGGGAGTGATTGACTCTGGACTGGGTGGTATGGGAAGGAATCTGAGGAGGTGATGAATAGGAGGAGCCAATCGGGGATGGGGTTGGGGGCTTGCCGAAGGAAGAGGAGCCAATCAGGGGAGGAGTTGGTTAACAAGGAGTAGGAAACAATTGGCTAGCAGAAGGAAAAGGAGCCAATCAGAGGAGTTGGGGTACTAGCAGAAGGAAAAACCAAGAATCAAGGGAGGGTTGGAGGACTAACGTGCCAACAGAGAAGAGCTCGTTTAGAGGTCTTGAGAAGCAGGACTTTGGCATAGTTGAAGAACTGAGAGAAAGCCAGGAGCTGACTTTTAGCATGCCAGCAGAAGGGTGATGCAAATGAGTAATTTGGATTCTTATTTCTAATCAATGCAAGTAAAATTGTTTCCCACTGACTCTTTTAATTACACCCTTACAAATGAAGACCCATTAGAGGGGTAAAGATGCACGATGAGAGACCCTGGATCTGTAGAGGTCTGGAAGTTGGATAGTTTTTGGCAGGCCATTTGTTTCTCTTCCAGTAGAGAGAGAAGGGAGACTCCAGCTTCATTAAAATATATTGTGGAGAAAAAATTGAAATATACCTTCACTGTTTTATATCTAGAATTTAAAAAAAGACTCATGCTTCCCATGTTATTTTTTTTTCTCTTGGTAAAATAATAAAACGGCTAGAGCCAACTCTGAGCAAAATACAGGCAAACCTTGTTTATTGCATTTTGCTTTATTGCACTTTGTAGCTGTTATATTTTTTACAATTTGAAGGTTTGTGGCAACCCTGCATTGAGCAAGTCTATTAGCACAATTTTTCCAACAGGCTCTGATGATGGTTAGCATTTTTTAGCAATAAGTATTTTAAATTAAGGTATGTACATTGCCTTTTAAGGCATAATGCTATTGCACATGTATTAGACTACAGTATAGTGTAAACATAACTTTTATATGCACTGGAAGACTAAAAAATTTGTGCACCTTTATTGTGATATTTGTCTTATTGTGGTGGTCTGGAACTGAACCCACAATATTTCTGAGGTGTGCCTATAGTGAATTCCTGCAGTAATGATTCAGGTGTATTTCCTCCCCATTGTATTACATGGATTGATTCATTCACACATAGATTTATATACAGTAAATTATATTGTTCTTATCACCTTGCAAATACCAGTGATCACTTTTTAATGTGACCTTGAAACCTTTAGAACAAAAATCTCGTAAAGTGTATCAAGCTTTTCTTATTTTTAAAGAATTGTGGTAAATATATACATAGCATAATTTTCTATTTTAACCGTTTTTACTCAGTTTTGTGACATTAAATACATTCACATTGTTGTGCTGGCTTTACCCCATCCATCTCCACAACTTTTTCATCTTCCCAAACTGAAACTCTGTACCAATTAAATAGTAATTCCTCACTTCCTCTTCCCCCAGCCACTGGCGACTACCTTTACTTTCGATCTTTATGAATTTGACTGCTCTCCTTACCTCATTATAAATAGAATCACAGAATATTTGTCCTTTTCTAACTGACTGATTTCACTTACCACATCTTTAAGGTTCATGCATGTTATTGTGCGAATCAATTTCCTTCCCTTTTAAAGCTGAATAATATTCCATTGAATGTATATTCCATATTTCGTTGGTCCCTTCATCCATCATCAATGGACACTTGGGCGCTTTCACCATTTGGCTACTTTAAATAATGCTACTATGAACATAGGTATACAGATATTTGAGTTCTTGCTTTAGTTCTTTTGGGTCTGTACTCAGAGTGGAATTGCTCTATCATATAATAATTTTATGTGTAATTTTTTGAGGAACAGTCGTACTGTTTTCCATAGCGACTGCACTATATATTATCAGCAAAGCATAGGAGTTCTAATTTCTCCACATCCTTGCCAACACTTTTTTTTTTTAATAATAGCCATCTTATTGATGGCTATTATATGAGTGTGAAAATGTACTCTTTTTGGTGTAGAGTTCCATGAGTTTTGATGAATGCACAGTCATGTAACTGTCACCACAACCAATATACGTAAACAGTTCCATCACTCCCTCCAAATTCTCTTGGTAGTCAGTCCTCCCTCCCCTCGCCTGGAACCCCTAAAAACCATCTCCATCTTTGTAATTTTGCCTTTCTAGAATATCATCTAAATGGATGAATTATGGTATGCACTTTGAGTCTGATTTTTTAAATTTAGTGTAATGTATTTGAGATTCATCGATATTGTGTTTATCAGTAGTTCATTCCTTTCTATTGCTGAATAGAGTTCCATTGTGTAGGTATACCACAGTTTGTCCATTCACCAATTGGAAAACATTTGAATTTTTTTGAGGTTCTGAATCTCTTAAAAACATTCTTATGTTTATTCACGTACAAGTTTATCTTTTCGAACATATGTTTTCCAGTCTCTAGGAGTGGGATTATTATGTCATATATTAAGTGTATGTTAAACTTTGTGAGAAACTGCCAGTCTGTTTTCCAAAGAGATTATATCATTTTGCATTCCCACTAGCAATGTGAGAGTCCAGATGGCTCCACATCCTCACCAGAACTTGACTGGGTCAGACATTTTAATGCTAGCCATTGTAAAACGTAGAAAGTGGTATCTTATTGTGGTTTTAAGGAACCTATGCCTGATGGATAATGGTGCTGAGCATTTTTTTATGTGCGTATTTGCCATTAGTATGCATATTTGGGTGAAACGTCAAAACCTTTGCCCATTTTTAAATTGAGTTGGTTCCTTATTGTTAACTTTAAAAAACAATTTACTGATTTTATTAAGTCTGTAGATTTGTACAGTGATCACCACCATTCACTTTTATAACATTTTCATTACTCCCCCAAATTTTAGTGTGTCTGCTTATTGTTGAGTTCTTTCTGAGACGTGAAATTTTTAAAATTCAGATTTATTTTTTTTCCCTTATGAGGTCTCTCCATATCCTACTGTAAGTTTTTTTAAGTGACATCGTCTCCACAAGAAATTCACTTTCATTACTTAAAGAATAATGATACCCACAGTAAGAAAAAGTGTAATCCAGGATAAGAAATCTTTTAAACAGAGTTGTGGATTTTGCAGTTCTTGTTTTCAGCTAAAAGCAAAGCATTATGTAAAAGTTTGGGTTAAAGTGGCCCATGTAGTTTCTTAGATTTATTTAGTAAGTCCATCAGCCTGTTAATAACTACTGACCGCACTCCTCTATTTTGCCCCAGCACTGCCCTAGGTAAGGGAGTACAATGACGAGCAGCACAGAGTTCCTGCCTTTGAGCAGCTTATGTTCTAGAAGAGGGAGATAGATATAAATATGCAAAAATTAAAGATAACGTTGGACCCTGCTTAATTCTGTGAAGGCAATAACATGTTCAAAGGAGGCACCCCGCCCCCCATCCCCCACCTGGGGGCGATGGGGATGGTAGGGGCACTGCTATTTGAGCTGAGCTGAGGCATGACTCTGGAAGAGACAGACTAGGAAGGAGCTGCAGGAAGGAGTAGGAAGCACAGGGCCTGAGAGAAGAGTGAGCTTGGTGTGTTTGAGGTGCTGAAGGAGGGTGGGAGTGGAGGAAGAGGAGAGGTGATAGGATCACTGTGACCAAAAGTTTGGATTTTATTCTGGCTGAAATGGGAAGCCTTTGGAGAGTTTTAGTCACAAGAGTGACGGCAGTTGACTTTTGTTTCAGAAATATCCCTCTGGATGTTGGATACCCTAGCCTAGTTGTATGTGGTGGTTGTGAGGATTGGAAGATGGAGGGAGGAAGAAAGGGAGGCAGGGAGAGTAATGAAGGTATTTATTTATTCTTCATGGGGTGGTATTGCCATGTTTACCTTTGTGATTTCATTTAAATATGATAAAATGTATTAATGATGTACGTCAATGAAGGCCCAATGGGTCAAGGTTGTGATTTGAAAAAAAGAATAAAGATGCAAATAAAATAAAATAAAATAAAAAATAAAGCTATTCAGCATAGAAAATATGAGACAACCTTGGTAATTTCCTTCATATTTATAGATATTCTGTGCCGAGACATTTATTACCAAAGGCAGTCGGGATCTTAGCTTACCAATGATGTAACTTTTGACAACTCCTTTTTTCCTTTTCATAGCCTTAGTTTTCTCACTTTATAAATAGAAAAGTAATACCTGCCTCACCCTGGGTGGGTTGTTAAGGGTCACAGTGTATATATGTGACAAACATCATCATCATCATCATCATCATCATCATCTGGGACTGTTTGGATGTTTTGAATTGTAAGTAACAACCCATCCCTGGATAATTTATTGGCTTAAATAACTTAAAGGTTTACAAATAGGGTGAACTTCATGCACAGTTTGATAACCCTGCCTCCAAGTGTCCCCCTCTGTTATTCGCCTGGCTCTGTAACCATCTAGGTGTTAGCTAATCCTCAGGCTGGTTTTGCCCATAGTAAAATGAGTGTTCTGATTCCAGGGCTTTCAGGGGGATATCACACTTTTTAGAAGAAGACATCTCCCTTCTCCACTCATTGGAGGATGCCTGGGGTTCACCCTGATTGGACTTTACCATGGTTAGTGGAATTACATCAGTTTGTGCCAGTCAGGACCTACTCCTAGAGCTGGGTTTGAGGTCGGTTCCACCCCATTTCATGACTGCTGCACAATCTAGTGATTTGGGCAGCAGGGGATAACACGGACGTTCATTATGGTTATCTCTGTTACCATTCTGGCAGTGGTATATGGGAATGATTTTGATCCTTTTGGCTAGTGTCTTCATTATGCTGGACTCCTCTCCCTTCATGGAGGCAGGGTTATCAAACTGTGCATGAAGTTCACACTATTTGTAAATCTTTAAGTTATTTAAGCTAATAAATTATGCTTATCCTTTAAGGCTGTTTGAGGGAGGGATGGGTTGTTATGTACAATTTAAAACATCCCAACAGTCCAGAATGATGATGAGTCTGTCACATATATACACTGTGACCCTTAACAACCACCCAGGGTGAGGCAGGTATTATTTTTCTATTTATAAAGTGAGAAAACAGGCTATGAAGAGGATGAAGGGACTTGTCAAACATAGGAAGTACTTGATGTTGTCATGTTAGCACGATAATTTGGGACCGTTTACTTGATTAGTGGAAGAATCTAAAGCAATTAGTATAGAAGGCAATTCTAATACTTTATTTATTAGAATATAATTTTAGCTTTACGTGGGGTGATTATGGTTTGGAATTAACCGTGCTGATGGAGTTTATATTTTATAAACATTATTACAGATACATTTTAATCATTTTTCATGATGCAACAGTGTTTCAGACACAATCTTGTTTCTAAGCACCTAGAGGCAGATACTTTATGCTTTGTGTTTTGAAAATTTTAGTTTTTTGACCAATGTCTATTTGTCCTTCCCTAATTTCTTGTTGGACTGTGTCTGTTCCATGATGTTTAGAAAAAAATATGAAGAGAATTGCCGTTTGGGGATGTGATTATTAATTACAGCCTGCATTTAGCTCATTTAGTGATTGAAACTAAATAATAGTTAATATATATTCGAATGAATATAAATACATTCTATTGGATTTTAAGAAATGGTTTTTTAGGGATTTGTAGTTACAAGAATAATTACTATCTATTTTGGACAAAGTTATTGAGAATTTATTGTTTAGAGAATCTCATGACATAGCAGTAAAACATTAAAAAGAAGGTGAAGTGTGATAAGTATCCTGTTTTAAGTTACCCTCCAAAAATGTATCGTCTATTTCATCTGATTCAAGGGTTATAGGACTTGATTGTAGCAGAGTGAATTTCTTGAAGTTTTATTTGGCACGTTCATAGATTGAAGTAGGGATTTATGGTGGCTTTTCCCAAAATATCTGACATTGAAGCAAGAGATGGGAAGCCTGGGACTGTAAGTGCTATTGTTCCTCTATTGAGTCTTTGAAAACACTTAAAATGTGCATATAATCTACCACACAGTGTGCCTTATTCTATAATTTTAGGTATCTTCCATGTCATTAGAATTTGATTTTTATATACTGGTTTTTAGTTATAAGACTAAAGCCAAAATTGTATAGACATTGGACTATTCTTAGTTTGATGATCACATTAGAATTCTGTAAATGCCCTTTTCCTCTAAACATTCACATCTCCATATAACACTTTTAAAACTTTAAAAATAATTCTTGTATCTAAACAATCAGGAAAATTAAGTAAATGATAAAATAAATCCTTCATTTTATATATTTAAAGTCTACTGCTAGCTGGGCATTCTTGTAGATGCTAACGATAGAGAAGTCAACAAAATACATTTCTGCTTTCCTGGATCAGACATTCTGCTGGGGAGATTAGTCAACAGGCTGGGAACTGTGGGGAGGGAAATGTATTCAGGGATATTATGCAAATGAAATAGTCAAGACTTTTCATGGGTCCTGGACGGATTGTCTGTGGGATAAACTCTTCAGGCTAGTCTCTTCCAAGCCACATTTCTTATTTATGGCATTTTTAGAAGACTCACAAGTGGTCTGTAAACAATTATTATGCTTTACTCCTCCTCTCTGTATTTCCTATAAACCCTCAAGTTGGATTTTTAGTTCTTTTTTTCCAACTGAGCTGCTTTAGACTTACTCTACCCTCGTCTCCTAGGACTGTCCTGTCAGGAAAGGGGGACACTTACCTTTTGAAGGCTTCATAGATCTACTTCAAACTAAAAGCAATTTTTAAGTAGTGCAGAGGGCCTTCCCGAAGGTGACAAGAGATGTGAATGATTCCAGCTATCCTCAGTTTACAACAGTCTGGCTTCCAAAACTCATTTCAAAGTCTGTTGTTTGGAACAACATTCACCCAGAGGGGTTATAAAAGCCGATCCAGTTCCCCGGCCAACTCACAAAAGCCTTGGATTTTTAATGCACGCTTTCTCACTGTCCTTCTGAGCCTCAAGTTTCTAACTGTAAAAATTGGAGGTACATTTATGGTTGTGGAATTACAAGAGAAGTACTGTGAAAATATCTGGCACAGTGCCTGATGTCAGAGGTCTCACAAAGTGTTAGCCTTTTCTTTATGAAGGGATATGTTGCTAGGTCTTCAGAATTTAATGCTCTGCCAGTCACTTACAGGTTTGGAGCAGCAGTGAAGGTCCTGGGTGTGTGGGGATGAGAAATGAGTAGGATGAATCTCCTACCTGATTAAGGGAAGGGAAAAAGGGAATGTTGTATTATTAACTACTATTTATTTAGCATTTAGTAGGTACTGCATATTATTGTAGCAGGTTAAGTATTGGCTATTGATTATCTAACTCAGACATAGCCCAGTGGACTAATGTCTATTTCTAATAGCTTTGGCCAAAGGGTACAAATGGCTCTATTTCAGCCCCTGCCCACTTCTGTTTTTTTTTTTTTTTTTTTTTCTCAATTTAGTCCCTGTCTGTAGATCACTATTTGGGGACATTTTTGTCTGTCACTAAGCAATTTCAACAAAAAGAAAGATGCTTTTCAAATTCCTAAAGGGCAGAAGAGCTTTGTCCCCAGTACTGCAGGTCTGACTGGGGCTGGTTTCCTCTGGAAATGCCTCCCTGTGATGTTATAACTTAAAAGATGGAGGGCCGTTTGATCCAAGCCCAGGATTTGTTGGCTACAGGGTTTTTGTTAATAGAAAACACTCATGCACCTCTAGGGGGGAGAAATTAAAGCACATACTTCTTCCTCTTTGACCTTTGAACCCTTGCCATTTACATCAAACACTCTCTGGGAGAGAAGGCTAAATTAATAATCTGTGATAGCTCCCTCTCTAACAAGCCTCACTTTAAACCTGGCATTTTCTCCTCAAGCTGATGAGTTTCCATCTCTCAGAAGATGTGTGTGCCCTTCAGACATCTGAGGGGAGGGGATGTACTTTGTGTTAGCAAAAGCATTGCATTCTGCACGGTTTGCTCTGTTCAGTGAGCTTAAAAAATATTTTGTCTTTCAATTACAAAGTCGTTGTACAAAGGCTGAGTGACTTGGTTTCTGAGGCTTGATTTCTCCATCTGTAAAATGGGGGGTAAGTTAGGGAGGAGTACTAGCGACCTCAAAGGATTATGGCGAACTCTAAATGAAAGCATTTATGTAAAATCTCTCTGCCGTGCTTTTCAGGGAAAACCTCTTACTCTCAGGGAATGTCAGCACATGGTGCTGAGAATATAGGTGCAGAATAACATTTCCATGTTCAAAATGTAGCTCTTATTTGTTTATTTTCGGTATAACTTCAACCCTATAAGTCTTCATGTAAAAAAATAAGAGAAATCTAGGAAAACTTAGCTTAAATAATTTTAAAAAGGTAAGTAAATAATCAAACCTATCTTAAGTCCATAGAGACCAGTATGCTATGACCATGATATTAATTAAGACTCAACTTTATTAGCCTGCTTTAGGGCTTGGGCAGGGTTTGCTTTCAAATGGTAAGGATGTTAATTGTTCAGTCCGTGAATGTCAAGATCCTCTATATAGTGGCCCAAAGCAGTGGGAGATGAGATACCTTTATTCAAAGATTGCCCCCTTATTTTACAAAATTATTAATAAAAATGAATAGTGAGTCACTAGCTCTCTTTGTATTAAAATCATGTATTGTCTTTGATTTCCTTAAAAGATCTTTTGTTAGTTTTCTTTCTTGACTAAAGATGGTTTGAAACTCTAGGACTCTCAAAATATTTCCCCAAGAGTTTAAAATGATTGAGACTTTTTAAAAAGTTTGGGATAAAAAAATGAAGAAAATGTCTTTATCTGGGAGACATTTTTCATTTGGGAGAAAGAGGAGTGTTGAAGATATTCTGTATCTGCAGTATAAATAGCCTGTGTGTCTGGCTGTTTTATCCTTAGTGAAAGCCCACTGGAGATCTTCGTTACTTGAGAAATTAAGGACATCTTTATAACTTGGGAAACATGGGGAAGGATAGCCTTTATTCTGATAGCATGGAGTTGGGTTCTCTTATTATTTCCTTGGAGCAGGCCTTTGACCAGCAGCTCTGGCTTGTGTGTTCCCTTTCCAAGCCTTTATCCACGTGTTTGTTCCTCTAGTACCTTTGGACCAAAAGGATCCCGGCTCCAGATCTCTCCAGGCTCATCTCACAGGAGTGGGTTTTCCTGCTTATCATAGGAGGTAACTTCCCATTTTGAAATTTTTTGTCACACAGGAATAGTATGCTGCCTTCTATGGAGTACCTGCCCGTGCTCAGGGGCATTGTGCTGGCATTTATTTCACTTATCTTTAGAGTTAACATAATTGTAAAAGACAGCCCTGCTGCGGGGACTTTCCGTGTGTCCTGTGCAGCTATTTATTTCCTGGAACAAGTGCTATCATCAGGTCTATTTTTTGTTGTTAACCTAGTTAGGGTGAGCCATGGAAGGCATTGTGGTGTGAAGAGAACACTGGGTTTGTTCTTGAGGACTTAATTATGACATTGAATTAGTTGTCTATGTCAAGTCTAGTTTCTAATACTAGAAAGTTGTCCGTTTTCTTATCTCTTATTTGGTTTGAGTACTACTCCTTTGTGACCCCTTAGAACTCTCTACTTGCCCTTGCGAGCTACTTCAGGGAAAAAAGTAAGTCTGCTTTCCTCGAATCTTCAATGCCTTTTATAGTGCGCAGGACAAGAGTAGGCCCTCAGTAGTGCTGGATGGATGGATAGACAGACAGATGGACTGATGGATGGACAGCAGGTGAATGAATGAATGAATGAATGAATTTGGAAGCAAAAATCCAAAGTTCATTTAATAGGTCTCTTTCTTGACCTATAACACGAGAGTAAATAATACTTCACAGAGCTGTTATATCAGATGATCTGTCTCTCAAATTTCATTGTGAATTATAAAATAATTCCATATCTTACTATCAGAGTTCAAAATACTTTCTGAGTAAAAAATTTGCTATTTTATCTTCCATATATTTAGGTAAATAAAAGAATATCCCATTATTACTATGGGTAGACTTGTTCTTTATGTAACTACTTCATTCTCCAGGAGGAAGTAATCATTGAAATAATAAGGTGGAAAGCTTAATCATTCATTAAGCCAATGATGGCCCATGAGTGGTTTAATAACTCAAATGTATATAGTCAGGCACCTTACTTATACTGTTATATATTCAGAGAAAACGTATCTCCAGTTTTATTAGAAAATTACTCATTACATTTCGTACTTCCTACTTCCGAAGATTTGAGGAGCTGTCTGAAAATCCCATAATACTGCACGGGGAATTGTTATGCCTATCTTCTTATGACTGAAATATAGGAAGGAGTACTTTGAATGTGTGATATCCCACAGCTGGCATTATGAGAATGCAAGTGTAGGAAAGGAATTGTGCAGCTGCCATCTAGCTACACCCAGGAGCTGCAGCAGCCCTATTGGACAGTTTTATGTATACCTTCTTTTCCCCTGGGAATTACCAAGGAGAGGGGAGGCCCCCTGCCACCAGTATTAAGTCTTCTCCCTGCCACGCATACCTTTTTCTTCTCTCTGCAGTGGGTTTAAACACATTTTGTGGGGCTAATTGAGTGAGCTTGTGGTCCTCATAATCTCCTTATAAAAGTGTATGCACGTTCAGGGGACGCATTTAATAGACACGGCTGCCTCTGTGAAAGAATGCTTTGTAGAAGGGAGCCTTTGTGTATTTCTCCATCTCTTAGTAGTTCTGGGGGACTTCGCAAGTCTCCCTGACACCGAATGGCAGAGTTGGGAAGGACCTGCTCCTGAATAATGGGAGGGAGTGCTGGGGAGTGGGGAGGGGAGGAGGCTGTGTGTTGGAATGCAGATGGAGACCCTTGGTCTTGGCACTCCAGGGCTGAGCATCTTAAACATTTTCTCTTCTTCTTTCCCCCAGCTGGGGATTTTGCATTTTCAATGAGGGCCCCACTACCCTGAGCCCTAGTGAAAGTAGATCACTTTAAGCCTTCAACAATGGTGGCTTCTTATCCTCTTAGTTAATGCTTTAGATAACTTTCTTTTAGACCAGGTAGGGGTTTGTAAAGTGGCGCTGTTGTGTAAGACACACGAAATTTTCTCATCTGTCCCAACTATCTTCTTTCCCTGCTTTCTGTTAATTCGAAGGGAATTTTTACATTATTTGTGAACAAGTCAAGCTGTATTAGTGACATATCATGAGGAGTTGTCACAAAGAGGATTTATTTATAAAGGATAGCAATTCTCCAGTTTGCAGACAACACCCTAAAGTTTTGTTAGACAAAGGTTTTACACTTTCTTTTACTTTCAATTTATTTTGTAAGCCAAAACCTTGAATTTAACCAGGTGGAAGCTGCTTTTTTTTTTTTTTTTTTTTTTTTTATACTACCAGTGAAACCACAGGATTATGCCTGATATGGTTCCTTAAATTACTAGGAAGGGGAAAAAAATATCCCCTTAAGGACAATAATTTATTGGTAAATAAGACTTACAATATCACACTTTTGGGGGCTCCTTTTATGTGCCAGGCATTATGCTAAGGGTTTGAGTTCTATTTTAAATGCAAACAGTTACTGACTTCAGAAAGAGTAGACAACTTGTCCAAGTTTTGAAAGTCACAAAGTGGCAGAGGTAGTACTCAAATCCACGTCAGCTTCTGCCTGAGACTTAGGTTAGTTACATTAATTGATTAAGCATTTAGTGAGCCCCTTAATATTTGCTGTCTGGATAAATCTTGTTTCTTTGTAGGAGGCTCTAGAGAATACGAAATGGGTTAAGGGAGAAACTGGCATTATTGTAGCTTAGTCAACAGGAAATATTTAACAGACCGGTGGTTGAGGACACATAATTGTTTAGTTCATTCCTCTGTCCTAAGTAGGCATGTATGGGAACCCCTTCCTCCTGCCCACACACACCCCTTGGAGATAATGGAATATACGTAGTAGGAATTTGAAAACTGGAAATGATGCCAATGTAAAGTGTTACTGTCATTATCATTGGGGCGGGCAGGGGGCGGGGAGGTGGGCAGGGAAGAGAAAAGGAAAGAAAACCTGAGAATAGAATGTCAAATTCTGGTCTCAGATATACTATTACAGTGTCTCTCCTGTATTCTGAAATTCCCTCCTAATGTGTTAGGAAAAGCTCTTTTAGGTAATCTTAAGTTTATTTCTTCTTGGCCCTCTCTGTTGAAACAGATAAAGTGGCTGCTGTCCTGGTACACACCGTCTCTTCATATACTTGAAAGACTTAAGTTCTCCATTATCTTCCAAGTGATTTATCAGACAAAGGGTGTGTTTCCAGTGTACTTGATCTGTCTGCCTGGTTGAGGTTGGTGGAAGAACTTTGTCCCTCTGTTAACTGGGAGAGAAATGGAAACATGTACATGGACGGAAAGAGAGGGAATAAAGTTTACTTTTTATTGACTTAGACCTAAGAGAATTAGTGCTTTTTTTTTTTTTTGACCCATTTTGAACCTGAATTGTTATAATGAGTTTTCAAAGCACGCCTAGCATTGAAGTCCTCAAATTTCTTTATCTCAGCCTACTTTTTTTTCTCTCTCCTTTATCTACAAGCTTATGGCTGGGCCTCCCCTGCTTTATTTTTTCCTAGGTTTGTCTTTCACAAGGAAAGAATACAAAAGTTGGAATAGCTAAACAAATTAAAAAAAAAAAAAAAAAGACACACCTAGACTTCACTCCCTCTTCTTGGCTGAGGTTTTGGTAGCTATATTTTAGTTTTACTATAATATTTTGAATAGCTTTGAGTGTACTGCCAAAGGCAAGAGGGCACTTAATACCTTTGCAATTTATAATGATTTGTTTGCCAACCTGGCTGATGTCCCAGACAAAGCATCCTAGAACTTGGGTGGTTGTGAAAGTGACTTGATGTTTGGAGCTTGTTTGAACTACATTAGGCCTCGCCTTTGAAATATGTGGGATTTTTTATTCTTGCTAATAGGCTCAAAATTCTATAAATGATGTCAGGATTTCACACGATTTCCTCACCTTATTCTTATTGAAAATACTTTGATTGCTTTTTAGCTGATTATTATTTTTAAGTTTAGCCAGGCTAGAATATCTAGGAGGTGGTATGCCAAGGAGTCAAGAGAAGTCTAGCAATCTTCGAGTTAGGAAAATATATTCTGTGTGTGGTGGGGCCTTGAACTAATTGCTTAACCTCTCTGTGCTATAGTTTTCTCCTGTATCTACTAGATTCTCTCCTAGGTTGAATTTTTTAGGGTTATGTGCTAACTCAAATTTTCTCAGTCTCTTGTAGTCAAAACTTTGCATTTGGGTGCTCGTTGTACTTGAAAATTATAGCTTAGAAAATTCGATGGCTTTGGGAGAAAATGGAGTGGACCGTACTGTAGAATCCTTGTCCTGCCTAACTAGAATCTCAATAGTAGAGAAGGCACCCTGGGAATTGAGAACATGAATCTGTGAGAGAAGTGAAGAGAGCCAGTCTTCCAGCTGAGCCATACTGGGAAAGTTTTATTTATGGGTCAGTTTATGGGTCAATGAAATCACATGACATGGACTACCTTTCCATAGGATAGTTATGCATGGAAGCTCAATTTCTTCAAAACCTAGATTTTCCTTAGAAGTTGCCTTAAAAAAAAAAAAAAAAAAAAAAAAAAAGCTTTGTCTAAGTGGTTTCCTATCCTTAAGGTTTTTATGAAGAGAGAATTTTCAAGATTAAAGGAGACTCTAGCTGTCATTTTTAACCTGAGGGCCTTAAGATTTATGTTTCAAAGCAGAGTGGATATTTAGTCCTCCCCCACCCCCCAAATCATATGTTTGTTTGTGCAAGTTTACTTTTTCCTCCAAAGTGCTGGGAGGCAAGGAGTAATCAGCCCATTGGCTACTGAGTAGTTATTAGTTTTGCAGTAAAGAGAGAGTGAGAAAGAAAAATAATTTGATTTTATAGTGCCTCTCTTTTCAACACAATATCTCAATATGAAGGCAGAGCTTGCCTGTGTGATAGCGCACACATGCTATCAAATAGTAATACAGCATGGCTTTGGCCAGCCATGGTCCTTTGGGCACCCACTAATTTAGCCAACATTATCTTTAGCCCCTACTGTGTTCCATGGTGCCTCGGGAGTCCCTGGGGTAGAAGTAGAAGCAGACACATACAGGCCATGCATCCTCTTACTATCCTTTCACTTTCATAGTGATAGCCAACAGTGGTTGGCCGGGTCAATAGGGAAGGGCAGGGGAAGAGAGCCTTAGCCAGGGTGAATAAATAGGTTTCAAAATCTGGTGAATTTAACGTGGTTATGAGAACCAAGGCGATTTAGAATCATAAATATTCAGGCAAAGAAATACCTGGGAAAGAGCCCGGAGTTAGCAGACATTAAACCCTGTCTTTATTCTTCTGTTTATCTGAAGAGCCCTCTGCTCCTAGTAAATGGGTCAGCCTCCCCCTGCCCCCCCCCCCCCCCGGGGGGGAGAAAACAATCAAAATAACAACTGGATGCACAAGGACATCAAAAATGGGCAGGGGGAATTTACCTTGAGCCAGGAGTGAGTGTAGACTAGATCTGAAACTCTGACAGGCTTTCAGGCATTCTTTTCTCCAGAGAACTTTTCCTTGATTTTTTTTTTTTTTTTTTTTTTTAATGCTGGGGAAATATACCCCTATATAAAGAAGCTAACAGACAGTTATACCTGTGTGTTAGCTATAACACACAACACAGAGAGGGCTACCAGAGAGAAAGCAGAGCTGCCTCACAATAGCATCAGATATTGACTAGTGCAACTTTTAAACTCATGTCTACGGGACCAAATAGAGTTCCTGCCACAGCATTGTGGTTCAGTACACAGGAACTATTCATTTCTCCTCTATATTTTCTCACCATCTGAAAAGGAAATACTCCTTATTTTATAAGACATTCAGTTTAAATCGGATTCAATAATATTTTTAATTAATATCACAGTAATCTTCATATTTTATCATTATCTTTCTTGACAGTTCAGAAGTATAAATTATTTGTCGTCTTTTACCCAGCCTTTGTAGGCCTATTAAATAGACCTTTCTTTCCAATTAATTTGGGATAGATTCCTGGAAGTAATGCTGACCAGCTCAGGACTAGATGGCGTTCTGATCCATCAATCTCAGCATACTATATTAGCCATCTCCACGTGTCTTTCTGTTTCTCAGTCATGATAACCTTTTTGTTACAACTGTTGATGAGTTTTCCTAAACTGGGTGATGTTTATGACGTCAGAAGACTTGACCAGTCTTGTATTATGGGCTGATTTTTATCAGTTTTCTTGACTATTGTTTTGAAGGTGCCTAAGCTTCCATAAAATTAAATTTCAACAACTTGAATGATATACTTCCTTTTGCCATTGTGTTCAAAACAAATGGTGAGAACAAAGTAAATGGCAGAAACTCAGTGGCAGAAAAAAGTCACACAGGTACATGCCACATGTACTGCAATGCACTGAACTCTACACAGCCCAGCAGAAATCTGTGTGAGAGTTTGTAGTATGGTGGTATTAGTCAGGAGAGGATAAAGCTTGGGATTCTTGTTCTGGGCTCCATAGGAAACAGGGAGTCCATAAACTTGATGAGAAAAAAAATTATAACACAAACTTCAAACAGAAATTTAGCATTTTTTTCTATTATGATGTAGACAATAAATCCTACGAGTATTAGCAATACATGGGACTTTGTCATCAAAACAAATTAAAAATATTTTATAACTTGTAGGTATCACAGATGAGTTGAAATAACATGATCCTCACTGCTTTGAATTTACACTAGTTAGACACACTACTGGATCTTGATGATTAATGCATTAATAAAGGAGCACGTATTACTATATCGTAAGTTTAAGAAAATATTTTTATTATTGGCATTCTTTATAATCCTGTATGTTCTATGCATTTAAACACAGGATTCTGAGAAGAGGGTCACACACTTGACTGCACTGTTCCTTGGTTCAGTGACACAACAAAAAGCTAAGAATGCCTAGCCTAAGGTAAACTGGTAATGAGTAAATCCCTTCACCTCGGGGTACACATACTTCTTATTTAGTTCATGTCTTCTGGGGCCGATGTGGCTTTCCTTTATCTTGAGACCTTAGCGTCTCAACTTGTGACTTCCAGGTTGCTTCAACAGCGCAACACAGGCGTGAACTCACAGTCTTGTAGGCTTTGGCTGGGTGATGATACCAGCTGCCTTTTTTTTTTTTTTTTTTTAACGTACTAGTCATCATTTGGGGGGCATTAATTCACATTTAGGATATGAAAGGATTCCGGGAGGGGTGCTGAGACAAAGTAGGTCACAGTCATGGTTCCAGAGTAGTCCTCTCTCCTTGTTCCCTCTTCAGTGCACTTACATCATCACTCACATTTGACTTCCTTGTAAGAAAGGCAGCAGTTAAAACATGGAAGCTGCCAGCACCTTAGAAACCTCAGAAATGCTCCCTTTCTTCCCATGAATGTACTTATCAGTAAAATCTTTGAAATGCTCCAAATAGTGCCTTTAGGGGTAAAACCCTGCATCAGTATCCAGCTTGGCAGCACTGCCCCTATTTTGATGTCCATGAGTTTCTTCTCCTTCACAGGCATGACTAATGCCATCTTGAAATCTTGGGTGTCTACTTGCTGCCTCAAGTCACTTCTGATCACAACCTGTAGGCCATACTTGGTCACAAGACCACATCTAACTGCAAAGGACCTGCGGTGTCCAGCCAGAGGTATGCATGTCTGTTTTCACAATAGTGTGCTTTCCATTGGCCAAAAGTGTTAAAGCATTGTATCTTCAACAATGAAGGTGCCTAAAAAGTATCGGTATGCTAAACAGTATCCTTGACTGGGCATGCAAACAAACCAAACAAAACCCAGAACTGAAATTTTATAAAATCCAAAATTGAAGTACACACACTAGTTATAAGAATTAACCTATCCCTGTATAGACAGGGGGAGTTTATTTATTAGAATTCTTCTATAATTGAGTTGTTGGTTATCAACTAAGATTCTCTATTTCCTCCCCCTCTACTTTAATAAGGTAGAAAGTGCAATGAGCTCACAACCATTGCATTTTCTAGGGAAAAGAAATTAAAAGTAGTTATGACTGGAATATAAAAATGATCTGTCTTGCTACACTGACTGAATATCTTGCCTCTCTTACAGTTCACAACCCCTGTACCCGCTCCATCTTTATTTTATGTATTGTTTCTCTGGGGATAAAACCAACTTCACTCATCATGACCAGAGGCCTCAAGTCTGGTTGGTAGCTGCATTCTTGGATTTATTTTAGTCTAGGTTCACTACCTCTTTGAACTGATTTATGCCCTTTTGTTTTGTGTTGATGCCTTCAGCAGTTAATTCGTATGTTAACTAGTTTTTCTGGAACAAAATACTATCTGAATGGCTTCTAGAAATTACTTACTGGCAAAAATTGTCTCTGGTGAAATTACTTCTGGTATATTGTCCACGTAAACACCAAACCGTGGTAAATATAATATAAACACTTCAAAAAGAATGCCTGCCAATAACTTTCTCCTAAATTAGAGACTTTCTCCCCGAAAGGTATAAAAGGATGGATATTCTACTTTCCTCAAAGACTAACAATAACAACAAAAAATGATTTCCAGTTAGAAATCATCAGCTCCATCTTGTTTTTAATAAAACAGTGTCTTAGGGGCATACATGTAGGTAGATTTTGAGAAAGGAACTGGGCAGTATGTATGAAGCAACTAGGAGAGAAATTGTGGACAAGCTTGGCCTAGAATAAATAATTTTTTTTTCTGGCACTGATTAAATAAACAGTGAGTTTATGACAGATAAAAGGTCTAGAACTCAGGTGTCATTGCTAAAAGGTGTCCTTTTTCCCTTCACTTTCTTATCTATAGAAATTGTCCAAATAGTAATTTGCATGTAAGTAATGTAAGGCTTAGCTTAATATAATAATAAAGTTAGTCGGTTTTGGATATTTTTCCAGTTTTCTTCTTTAAATTTAACTAAGAAAAAGCAGCAGCACAGACACTTTCTCATTTGGAATGGAGAAGGGTATGCCATCTCAACCTCAACAGGACAAAAAGCATTACAAGTAGGTGCTTTCCCACAATGGAGCTGTGAACTTATCCTGTAATGTACACTTCATAGCTATTTTATTTGAACAAATCCTCTCGAGCCCTAAAATTGATTTGTTGTATTGCTTCCCCATTTTTTGCCAACAGTTATTTAGACAGAGCTGAAACATATTAAACACGGGTTGAGTTCCCTATTGTCCTGGCTGGCACTCTTGTTTCCATCCTCAGTGTACGCTGGTGTACATTAGATCACTAAGGGGCTCATTATTACTGAATTCCAGCCAGGACTTCATTTCCTAAACACATGTGCTCGTCTGGTATTGCTTGTAAGCCTTAAGCTCCACTTTTCCCGTGTGTGTGTGTGTGTGTGTGTGTGTGTGTGTGTCTGTTGTTTGCAGAGAATACGTACAGCAAGAAATCTTTCCAGATTGTATTAGAATTTTTGTGTCATTTACACATTCCCCTGTATGTTGAGGGGATTTCAGGTTAAAGAGGAGAATACTGCCTCTATTTGGTTAATGTCAAAATTGGGGTGAAGTCGAATAAGTGAGGAGAGGTAAAATTTTGTTGCAAGCGGAAGAGTAATAACAGAGTTAAATAACAATTAAAGCCACTTAACCTGTAGTTACTTTCCCCAAACCCAAGTGACAGCCTTAAAACTGACCACTGAATTATGGAAACTGAACTGAAAAAGGCTTGGGTTCATTGCATCAATCAAAGTATTTTTCCCATTTTGGGTGCACTGATCTCCTCTTATTCCTTGGTGTTGGTGGGAAAACTTGGTCAAAAAGGATAATTACGTTTTTATTTAGTTGCATGCTCTTCAAAAGGCAACAGCAAGCATTCATTAATTTCCATCTGATAGAGCCAAACTTTTTTTTGTGGCTAAACAATTGAAACAGGAAATGACCCGAGATACAGTTTCCATGACACCCTGTCACTTGGATCCAGTTTTCCAGAAGATAAAAGGCGAAAGCCGGCTTTTGATAGTGAGTAACTAATTGGACTGGCTGATAGTGGGAGAGTTTTTTAACGTGAAAAATAAAGGAGAAAAAACTGGAACAGCTGTGTTTTGGTACAGTTGTCTAATCCCCAGATAAAACACTCCAAGGACATTGAAATTGAATAGTGCTTTTAGTTAAGAGGAAAAACCTAAAATCTGTGAAAGCACTGGTTTACTGGAGAGAAAATACAGAAAATATGTGGAAAAACAAAAAACAAAAAATCAGAAAAAAAGTTTTTACAAAGCCAAGATACTAAGTGTTGCCTTTTAGGAACCATCTTTGTTCATGTAAAGTATGACCATATTTTAAAGATGTTTTCATGTACTCTCACATGTGAAAAGATAGGCTACTTGCTGAATTATATTTTCAGCCTACATTTTCAAATGTGTTTTTGTGTAGCATAGAGAGTAGAACAGCTGAGTTTTGTTGGGAGGATCAAAAATACATGTAAATTATGTTAAGTAAATTGACACATTCAGTTAGAAATGTTTTCATTGACCAGACTCCTACACATATCAATTTAGGTTTTCGTTGTATTTTACAGCTGGAGAGCTTTTCTGGAGAATTAAATGTGAATAAGCCAGGGGTTTGTTCAACTAAGAGGTTAAAATTTCTTGTATGTTACTGAGAAGAGCATTGCTTGGGAGATTTCGGTTCTAATTCCCGGCCTTACCAACCACCCCTCAGTGATGGGGGAACAACCTCTCTGGGACTCTTTCCCTTTGTCTTGTGAATGAAGAAGTTGGAGGTAGTCCTTCAGAGCTCTTTCATTCTGTGTACTTTGGAAATGTAAGCCAAGCTTTGACAACTCCTAACATAGAGGGTAATAGTGATGAGCATAATAGAAATGCATGTAAAGAGGTTAAGATTTTAAAATGAAGAAAACATCAATATTTCTTAAAAGAGACCCTACATCTTATCATAGGAAACTAATGGTATACATTAGAACTGTTTCCTTACATTTGAACCACATTTGAGTAATCTGGTCTTCAAATTTGCTAGTAATTCTTAACCTCTCTTGTCTGGGTATACCAGCATCCTATCTGTAAGTTTTACAGCCATTGGATTTGCCTGTTGGGTTTAGTTCTTTCACTTTGTCTGTAGGTACCAATCCTTGGTTTTATTTTGTTTTCTCTAAGCAGAAGAGTAAAGCGGATGTTGACAATGAAATCCTATATTTAGAAGGCAGGTCATGGTAGTGGAAAGATAGACCGATCTGGTGTTAACCAAGGTCAAATGACCTACTGTAACTTTCTTCCTTTGCAAATTGTTCCCACTCTTGGTTACACTGAAAGTTCCGTGAGGCCTGGGACCTCCTCCTTTATATTTATAGTCCCATGCATCTAGCACAGTGTCTGCACGTGACATTAGACATTTGGGTGGAGTGTGAGGAAAAAGTGACGTGTACCAGAAGTACACAGTAGCAGGTCAATAAATAGCAGTAGCTCTTATATAGTTTCATTTTTTGTTTACCTAGAAGAACATGTCTATTCTGATTGTAAGATTTCTTCTTAACCTCCATCTTAATGAAGTGCGATATTAGAGCTAACTTTTTATTACAATATCTAATTCAGTTTTAAGCTCTGGGTGTCCTTGCAAGAATAGCCTTTTATCTTCTTATGGTCATCATCCCCGTTGCAGGGGCAAGTGATAAAATACCGGAAGACTGGTGAGCCCTGCGTGCTCAGCTTGGGGAACCATAAGCATTATTGTCAGGGTGGCAGCAGCCCATGTATCTGAGAGGAGAAACCGAACCTTGACAAAATGCCAGTCTGACACCCTTTCCCAAAAAGGTCTTCTGTCTTCCTGAAAGCAAGAGGCTCTTTTTTTCTCGTGGGTTGGTGGTTAAGTCCAACTCAAGAAATAAAAGCTGCCTTACTGTTGCTAGTCTCACAACCATGAATATTCGTCAGGGTCTGGAAGATTGGGTCCTGGAGACCTCTCCCCACACCCTTTGTGGCTGTCCTGGGCTTCTGTGAGCCAGGGAAGGGTCGCAGTTATCTCAGGCCTACCTGGTGCAGAAGGTCGGTGGTTGTTCCTGAGATGGGACGCCTGCACGCCGCCCTGCCTCCGACCTCCATCTCTCCCTAGGTGGAGCCCATCTCGAGCCTTCCACCCCTCTTTCACCCTCCCACAGCCCCTGGTGGGCCTCCTGGGATCCTGGTTCAGCCTTCCAGCTCTCGGTTCCTTCCCTTGGGCATTGTGCAGCTTCCCCGCTGTCCTTTCTCTCCTGGGTGCTCTGCCCTTTGTCTTCCACTTCAAAACCTTGCTTGCCTCTTCTCCCGCCGAGGAGCCCACTGAACTTTGCCAGCCAATCCCCAAATGCTCCTCCTTTTCTGCCACCTCCAATCCCTGCCACTCCTACCCACTTTGGGCTGTGTGTGTGTGTGTGTGTGTGTGTGTGTGTGTGTGTGTGTGGTTTTTTTGTTTGTTTGTTTTTAAACCAGGGTTACTGAGGTTGTGTCAAAAAACAGGAGCTTTTTTTTTTTCCCCCCTTTTAAATGAGAAGGGACTTTTCACTTAAAATAAGATGGTGAATTGAGGCTGGGTAATTAATTGTGGCCCTGCGTGGGGGTGTATCATTATTTTGTTTGCTCCTATTAAGTGCCAGGTGGTGGCAATTTTCTGGCACACATAAGGCCAAGAAGGAACCAGTGATCAGCTTCACCCATCTGAACTAAAATGTTGCCCGCCACTCATTCGTTATAAAATTTAATAAGTACTTACCTCTGTACTTGGTGTGCTGGGTTCTAGGAATAAAAATAAATAAATAAAATACAGAGGCCAAAGCTCCTCATGAATGCAGACAGGTACTGTAACTATCATTTATTGAGCACTTACTAAGTGCTAAACACTCTTACTTGCATTATCTTATGTGATAATCTTCACCTTACTACCAGGTAGATAATATGATTGACCCTCTAATTATAGTCAATGAGTGGAAGAGCCAGCATTTAAACCCAGATACTCTTCAACACTACACAAAACAAGACTGACGAATTACAGTGTATTGAGTGCTTATGATGTGTCAGGCAGTTTTTGAAACAGTTTGTGTGTACTAATTTGCATAATCTTTCCAACCACCAGTGAAGTATATGTACTATTATTATTTTAATACAGAAGAGAATATGGAAGGACAAAGATGAAATGACGTTTCTGAAGGCCACCTCCTAATGACAGCTGAGCCAGAAGTCAAAGCCAGGCAGGCTATAAGTGGGAATAGCGGGAGGAAGTGTTTTTTTTTTTTTTTTCCTCCTGTTTGGAGGGAGTGATATGTCAGGAAAGATTCAGAGAAGTGACCCTTATGCTCAGTGTCCGGTGTATCCTTTGTACCCTGGTTGTGTTCCTGCCTGGTACACCCTATGCTTAATTTATCAAAGAAGAAGCTCAACGGGTACCCAGAAAATGTTTTAAAATGGAGATAAAGCTGTCTAACGTTGCGCCTCAAACTTTCCCGAATAAATATTTTAAATTGTCTGCTCTTTATGGGAGTAGCTTCCCCTATTAGAGCACGTTTTGTTGGAGCAATTAGGAAAGTTACAGTTCCAAAGTGGAGGAAAATCATTAATAGATACCTGAGTTTGCTTCATTTCTTTTTTGTGATCATTCATTAGGCTGGGATTTCAACTTATTGATAAAACGGGGGTAATAATAACTCCCATCTTTTCTTGTGAGATCTGAGGTCCTAGGCAGCAAGGCATTGGAAGCTCATTACTCATAAATTAGCATGTAAAGCATCCTACTTTGAAAGTTGTTCCTCGTGCGCTCAACTCAGGCAGGAACAAATTTTTAGGGTTGGAGCCTTCTTGAGCCAGAAACAGTTTCCTTCACTCCATACTGCTTACCAGAGTCATGCATTACAGCTGAATGCATTTCTGCCTGCCACGCTAGATTATGTGCTCCTGAAGCCGGACACTGCCCTGCTCATCTTTGCTGCTGGTTTCGAGCCTGCACAACAGCACATGCCAATTGAATCAAACCGATGGGCTGCCAGGTTAATGTTGAGATGAAAGGTGATAGTTTTAGTTTTGGTTTTACTCTCCGAGATGGAAAAGGAACATCTTGCATAGACTTGGAAAGCAAAGGCTTGAAGGCCTCTGGGGAAGAGGTGGGGCCAGGAGAATGGGGGAACTGGGGTAAGGATCTGCTGACAGCCCAGGAGATAGGGAATGTGGAAACTCAGGTTGAATTAGGAAGATGAGCCAGAAATAAGACAAGGATGAGCTTTCAGGAACTTGGGGCGGGAGCGGGGGGAGGTGAGTGTGGAACTTGAGCTCCATGGGAAACAAGCAGAAGAGAAGATAACTTATTTTTGATATGTCAAAACCGTGATATTTAAAGCAAAGAGTATACCTTTAAGAGTCAGATTTGCGCTCTCGCCCTGGTATATGCCTGGCTAAGTCATTTAAAGTTGGGAACTCCATTTCTTTACAGTGGGGAAAATAATGTATCTCCTTCCTAAAACGTTTTCATAAGAATGACATAAGAATGCCTGTAGAAACGTTCTTGTGTTATGGGGAGAGGGAGAGAGAGAACATGTGCGAGCTTCCTGCAGAAGAGTGGACTTGGGCTAAAGATTTAAGAGCATGTGGTCTCTCTTGTGACCCCACAGTAGCTACTTAATCTCTCCAAGCCTTAATTTCCTCATGTGTAAAATGAGGATAGTAATGCCTACTTACCATGTAATGGACCTGCCGGCCTGGATAAGCTGTCTCCCTCGTTCTTACTTTTTTCTTAAAAAAAGGCTTTGGGCTCCCAGCCACTTGCCTTTCCTTTGGTGTCCCCCATCATCTCTTCTCTCTCTCTCTCAGGGTTCTTCTCCTTCCCTCCCCAGAATGGCTGCTGCTCAGGAGATGAGCACAAAGGGAAAATATCCCCGCTTTTAAGGCTTTTATTGCTCATTATAAGAGAGAAAGCAATAGGGCAGCACAGAAAGATTGCTTTGAGACTTATGCAGGACTTAGAATTTACTTAAGTTCATACTCTTTCTCTTACCTTGTTCCTAACTACGTATGATGGAAAATGCTCTCTGCTTTTATTTTTAAGGGTTGGGGCTCATCACCTCTTTGACCTGTCATTAGCAAAGGCCTTATGACTTCTTCCACCACGGTGCCTTTCATGCTTTGGTACCTGCTCCTTAGCAAGTGTGGAGTTTTCATTTTTTAGAGATCTCTAGACTGGATAATAACAAGTTTACTTGGCCTCGGCTCTGTCCAAGGAGGGACTAATTGCAAAGCAAATCCCAGGCCGTAATAAGGAAATGTTGAAAGAACACCATCTTGATCCTTTCTTTGGCATCAGCCACTTGCTATTAAAAAGGTAGATTTGAATCAACTAAAGATGAACAGCTTTAGTTCATTTATCTCTCAGCTTAAAAAAATAGAAAGGAAAAGCGTTTTAGGGTAAAACTCTGAAGTTATTCATTTATTTTATTAGGCTTTATGTTTTCTTTGACCGCAAACTCAGTCCTAGGGGGCTTTTAAAAGTAGAGAAGTTTTGTTAAATCTCTAAGGATAGGAGAAAAATACTACAATATTATATATAAACGTGACATTAAAACTCTCAGGTGGATTTATGAAAACATCTTTTTTTAAAAAAAACTTAACGTATACACCAATTTTAATATTGGTAACATTTGCATTTTCTCAGTTTATTAATAATAGGAAAGATTAATATATAATAGAGGCGATGACTCGCAAACAAAGACTCAGGTATATTTTGTGTTGCACAACTACTGTTAAGTTTTTTAAGCTCAGGATTATGAAGAAATAAATGATAGGATTCAGAAAAATATATATTTTTAAAAGGTTACTTAAAACACTGATAACCCGGATAGTACATACTCTATATACACAGTCATTTACAACAGAATGGTGAAGAGGGATTAGAACATTGATTATACGCCTATATTTAGAATGAGTTAGGGTGCTTGTAAAAGCTGCCTTTTAAACAATGTTTTACTGGGCGTCAAGGACCAGGAGTTTTACTGGGCGTCAAGGACCAGGCTGGATTCTCATGCTGACACTTGACCAGCTACATGAACCTGAACAAGTCAGTACCTTCTGTTGTCAAAAAAGGAATAGGGAGATGCAGTAGACTTGCTCCCATGGGGTTGGGATGAAGCCTGGACATATGTTGCTGTTTGGGCTGCTCGGCATCTCCATCACCCTTTGAGGAAGGGCAGATAAATGGTCCTTCTCCCTGCTCCATAACAGCTGTGGTGATGGGTGTGGAACTTATACTAGGAAACTCCCAGAGACTTCTGTCTGGGACTTTAAATATTCAGGCAACAATAGACAAGGACAGTTAATGATTTTAAGATTATGGAAAAGAGATTCCAGGGGCAGGGGAGCTAGGTGTCCATGGCCTTCCAGCGAGACCGTTTGGGTGATTTGATCTCCTGCGGATTGTTCTCAGGTATCTAACCTTTGCTAAGTTTCTGTCTCTTGTGTTTCTAATGTCTTTCTAACAAATTCCTTTTCTTATTAACAGTTTTTATCTTGACAATATTGTTTTTCTGGTGATTCTCATCATCCAGCACAGTATAGTTTTTGAACTATAAAATCCAGAAATTGACAGAGTTGGCCTGCCGGGTCTAAGATTCAGATAACTTCAGATAATGCCAAGTGCCCTTTTAAGTCTCTCCGCAAAGCTGTTTATGATTTAAATGAGATGTTGCATATCAGAGCTGTGGGACCTTGAAACTTCTGTGCATTTATAGCTTGTTATTCCTGGAGGTTCTGGTGAGAGGAAAATCTGTGGGATTAATACAGCCATAAGTTGAGATTTAGGATGTCAAAGAAAGGGCACAGGACTTGGTAATGGTTCTGATCCTTGCAGTGGAGAGTCCACATTGAGCCAGAGAATGCAGGACATTGGCCTTTTCCTTGTTAACTATGTGGTAGGTAGAATGCATAGATATTTTGTGACTGTCCTTATTTTTAGTGTGCCTTAAATCTCTTTAGGCACTCCAGGACACTAAAGCTGATAGTGAGAGTACGACAGTGTATACGTAACAGGTAGTTGAGAGAACATTGCAAATGAAGAAGACTAATATTTATTAAGCTTATATAAAGAAGGAAGTATACTTTAATCTTTTTTTTCTCATTTGATGTTACTTCCTTTGTTACATAGATCCTCATTGAGAAGAAGTCTTAGTAAATTGCCCAGTATCAATTAGCTATTATATAGGAGATTGTACATTCACATCCAGGGATTTTCTGTTTCAAAGCCCAGGTTCTTTCCATGCTATTCATGCTAAGATCAAGGGAAAATAAAATAAGACAGCGGAAAAGAAAAAGGAATGGAGGTTGCCTAGGAAAAGAAACAAACTTTAGGTTCCAGAGATAGATTATTGAGAAATCAAGGGACGAGGAATCATGAAATTGCAAGATTGGACTATGCCTTAAAGGAATAAAGTTCATCACCGTCCCCAACCGATGACCCATCCATTGAAGTGGTCACTTGGTCTCTTCCTGCAACAGTGAGGAGCATCTTCATTAGATTGTCTCTTCCATCTGTGGACAGCTCTGGCGATCAGGGAATTATTCTCCATGAACTCCAGGATTTTCTTTGGCTCCAGGTTTACCTGACTATCAATAATAACCTTTTAGTAACTAAAACAATAATTAGTATTTCGAATTGACAAAACTAGGCAGCATAGTGGTCATGAACCAGATTTCTAAAGTCAAATTGCTTTGATTTAAATCCCACTTCCTCTGCTTACCAGCAGTGACCTTGGACAAATCTTACGCCCTCTCTAAGCCCTGGTTTCCGCATCCACAATTGGGGGCCACCTCACACTGTTGTTATGAAGATCAAATGAGGTGAAGCATTTGGCACATAGTGAGCCTTTTAATAAGGTTTTGTAAGGTTTGTGACTCTTGTTATTTTCCACAAGTCTGTGAAGTAGAAATTCTCATTTCCAGTTTCCAGATTTTGGAAACTGTTGGAGCATCCTGAGAGTCACAAAAAAAAAAAAAAAAAAAAAAAAGCTAGTGGAAACCCTGACGTTCAAAGGCAAATAATTTAACTTTTGCTCTTTCCATCTAACACGTCCCACCACTCCCCTCCTCTGAATGGAGAAGCTACTGCAGGCCAACTGGAGTAACTGAGACAAAAAACATCCTGCAGATGTGACATTCATGGGATAAATTCAACACGTCCGTACCGCAAATTGCTGTACCTTCCTCTTTTTCATGAAGAGGAATTTCCTTTCGAAACTATTTTAGTCATTTGTATTCATCAGCACGTGGATTAGGTGTCATTTCAAGTATTTGTTTTGAATAGCTAATATAAAAAGTCTCTTTTGGGAGAACTTTGTTTTTCAGTATATGTGTATATGGTAAATGTAACATGAGATGTAGTTAAATTTGTTTCCATGTATCTCCCAGACTCTAACAAAATCAGGCCACATTATATATTTTACAAATGATGAGATATATTTTATGTTAGCTGAATGTTAATCTCTGGCCTATGAACATTTTTACACAAGTCCACGCCAAATAGAGGCAGAAATTTCCATCTTGAATGTGTTCTGTTTTTTATTATCACTTGGTATCATCAGATTCCGAGAGCCTGGCACCAGAGTTCAAAACTTGCTTCTACTGCGAGCTGGTTCCCTTGAGTAAGCCATTTCTACCCTGAGATTATCTATCTGCAAATTTATTGTACTATTTCTTATAACAGTCCTTACTAAGGTTGTTTTAAGACAGATTTTCTCAGCCTAGACACTAATGACCCTTGGTAGTGGTGGTGATGGCGGACAAGGGTCTATCTTGTGCACTTTAAGAGATTTAAAATCTCCGGTCTGTACCCACTAGATGTCAGCAGCTCCCCTTTCCCCCACACCAGTTGTGATAACCAAAAATGTCCTATGTCACCTGGGAGGGGGCACAATCAACAGCATCTGAGAAACACTGTTTTAAAGTGGGACACTGTTCTATATGTAAAAGCCCGTTGCAAGCTGAAGAGCTGTAAGGTAACTACTAGACCTCTTATTAAATATCTACATCAGGTAAAGCCCTGTGTTAAGTGCTATGGAGAAAAGGGACAATAACCACATATAAGTTATTATCCCTGCTTCTGAGCAGCCATAGAGTGGGCAGATGACGCAAGGTAGAATTCGATCAATCTGCAAGGTTCAGAAAATATATCAAAAGCAAGGTGGAATTTGGCATTTAAATTACATGTGCAGGGAACGGTAGAAATGGAAAGGGCTTCAAGAAGAAACTAGTGTGTCATTTCTAGTCTTTTGATAAGTTGCCAGTCAAATAATGGAAATGAGGGAAGTAGGCCTTAAATTCATGTAGCAAACTGGAAATCGAATGGCCCGCCTAAAGGAGGGAGTTATTATTCAAAGGAAGCCTGTTGTTGAGAGCAGGAATGTTAGTTTAGTGTTGCCAGATCTTCCAGTTTTTCAAAAGATGTTGAAAATGCAGATTTTCGTAAAATGTGAAATTTCCTGATTTTTAAACCTTGGCTCAATTTAAAACTACAGTAGCATTTGGTGGTCAAACAAAGTCCGATGCAGGTTGAGTTAAGTTGCCCATCTACAGTCTCTGGTCCAGGTGATCTTCTTAGAGTGGCCTTTCTCCCATTCCTTCTCTTAAAACTATTAGAGGAAATGTTAAACTGGTATGTTCCTTCTTACTGTATACGATTCATTTCCACCCATGTTTTACTTTCTCCATTCGCATCTTAGCTGTCAAGATAAAGTTTAGATCTAAAATTTTGACCTAGTTTAAATAAAACGTTTTTTGGAAAACATGAGCATCCTTCACTTAAATATTCTCCAGGGTCCTCAGCTAAAAGTGAAACCTGGAATGGCTGCCAGTAAATGCCTTTTGTAGCCTTGGAAATTCAAAGTGATTTATCACTTGGTGGTAATAACTGGAGGTCTCTATATACAAAAAGAAGTTAAAGGTAAGGAGGCCAAAAATAACAAGTATAACCATATGGCTTTTTTCAAGAGGTGTCCATATGACTATTGAGCTGAAAAGGATTCTTGCCAGCTTGACTGTCAGTTTTTTTTTCTTTTTTTTTTTTCTTCTTTTTCTTTTTCTTTTTTTGTACCTTTACATAATAGTCTTTTAGCTTTAACATTGTAGGGAAGGATTTCCTTCTCCTTTTACTCCAAGGTTTTGAAAAACTGAACTATGGGGTGAGGAAGAAATGTATTTATAGGCCGGAGAGCTAGATTCATAGTTGACCATAGGATTATTGGTTTTTACCTCAGCAGCAAAGCTATGTGATAACCCCTATTTATGTTCTTTGAAGTCTCCAGAGATAGTTTAGCTTTTTATGATGGTGTCCAAGTTCCATGTCTGACCATCTAGCTCAGTGCACCACCTTGTTCTCAAGGATGAAGCGTGAAATACTTCATTGCATTCTTTGAAGAAATCAAGATATAAATTAGTTCTTACAATTTCTGCTTGTAAAGCAAAGTAAATGGCATAATTTGGCCTGATTTATTCTTACAGAATTCTTGTTTGTCCTTAGTAATTATAAGTTATTCTATAATTATGCTGAAAAAGGACATGAAGTTGACTATTTCATAGGCTCCAGAGCTCATATGTTCCTCCTTGATCATATGGAGATATTTTCCCCAAGTTCAGGCTCTCTAGATTTCTCCATTGGCATGTTGATATCCATGTGATTTTTGTCACTTTGCAATACGGGACGATTTGGGAGGAGAAAACACACACTCACATGACATAGAAGGCTAAAAATTAGGGCTCTAGATTCATCTGGATAGTGTGAATTCTTAGATTTTTTTTTCCTGATGAATACCGAATTCCCATAAATCTATTCAATAATTTAACAATGTCTACTCACCTTTAACTGAACAAACAACATACTTCTAAAAATAATTTCTTTGGGATATACTTTGAGAAACAGAATCGGAGAGCTTGTAAGTTACAGATTTTCAGGTTATAACGAAAACAAATATGAGGTAATACAGCCCCTGCCACTTTGTATGACAGACTGAATTTAAATTACCCTAAGAGTCTGCTCAAACTGGATGCATTCCCAGTCTGATTGGTTTGACATTTGTCTAGGACCTTTGGAATATAAGCTTGTGCAATTAAAAACCAAAATGAGTTTCTATACTTGCAAGTTCAAAATATCTCAAAGCTGATTCCCCCCCCCCCCCTTCTTAAATCATTTTGACTATTAGTATTTGTGGTGGTATGGCTTCCTCCTCTGAAAAATGCTGTGATACAACAGCTGTAGTTGTGCTGCCTGAATGCATGCCAGACTTCTGTTCAGAATGAGCCACAGGGACTGCTTGTTAGCTCCCTAGCTGCCTGGGATAGAGGGTAATGTAAAATTAATACATGAAGAAAAGTGTGCTATCTGACGCTATTTGGGGATGCAGGTGGTCTGAAGTAGTGTGCAGAAATTAAACTAACATGCTAATCTTCCTGTGTACGTGGAAAAGTGGGATTCATGATTCCAACTCTGTTGGTTTTAATTTAAAAAAATGAGGAGGGCATTGGTTTTACCCCTTCCCTTATCTAGCTCTATTTCTGAACTTAAAACATGTATAGAGCTTGAGATTTTAAGACCTTTAAGTGTTTGGAATTTAGAGTGTGCTTCATAGAGGAGTAGCGGAAGAGATCGTTAATAGGATTCTCCCATAACAGACTACAAATATCTAAGAAAATATATTTATTCAAGTCTTTTTCTGGATAAGTAGCATGCAAATTAGATAGATTAGAGGAGTGAACATTTTCAATGAATTCCAAGCTAAGGATAATGTAACGTGGGTCCTTCATTCATGATGTAGTCCTAATTCTTAAAATATTTTTCCCTTTCATATACTCCTTTCTTTTTCCTGGTCATTTGGCAGTCAGTGATCAGTATCTCTATTCTCATTTGAGCCAAGGCAGTTCATTTCAGCATGAAGTATCCCATGGTGTCCAGTACATAACTCTGCAGCATCATTGCTCATGTTCTAGAATAGCTGGTTTGTTGATCTGCTTCGTCTCTGGACTGGGAGCTGTACTCTGGAACCACCCATCTTATTGTGTTTATAACACAACATCCAGCCTGGAATTTGGCACACACTGGGTGCCTAATAAGTATTTGTTCAAACAAAAGTGCTGTCAGTGCGGTTGTCCACGTGGAAGAGAAAAGGGGACTAAATAACGAGCTAGATGTTGTTTTGCTCTTCCATGAACATTATCTTATTTGCTCCATAACAATCTTGCGTAATAGGTGTCATTATTTCCTTTCTATCTGTTGTCACCTCCACATCAATCTCAGAGCTGGTTTGGAGGAACAGTCCGGATTTGAGCCCAGGTTTTTATCCTCTGCTTATTGTTCTTACCGCTATACTACAGGAAGATATTCCCTAATACAGAAATATTTCTAGGGAAATTTCTAAAGAGACTTTTTTCTTTCAATTGACTAGAACGATTTTTTTTTTTTGTATTTCAAACCCATCCCTGATAGGATCCCACCAAAAAAAAAAAATCCACAGAAATTTGTCTAGCAGAGCTAGAATGGGAATAGCGTTGGAGTTAACTGGAGTCATAAAGACCTGGTTTTCGTTCTGGCTTCACTACTTACTAGCAAGTGCTCTTGGGTAAGTAATTTATGCCTCAGTTTTGTCGTGTATAAATTGGGAATACCATTAGTATGCATTTCATAGGCTTGTGGAGATCACATGAGATAATGTAAGTAAAGCACTTGCTGAATATCTGAGACATAATTTCTCAAATGCTACCTGCAGTTGTTGTTATTAGCACGTAGGTACATTTTCATTAATTCAGCAAATATTTGAGGGTGTACTTTGTGATAGGCACTCTTGAGTCCTGGTCATTCATCAGTTATGAAAACAAAAATCCGTTTCAGCATTCTAGCAGGGAAGACCTAGACATTAGGCACAGTGAATATTGGCAAGTAAATTTTATTGTGTGCTTAAGAGGTGCCAGTGCTATTAAATAAAAAAGTAAAGGCAAGTAGGGAGGATCAAGAGAGTTCGTAGAGGTCTCAGGTGGACTTTGAGGTTACCATTAGAGTATTCACCATGGGCCTCACTGAGAATGATACCTGAGCACAGACTTGAAGGAGGTGAGAGAGCGTGTTATGTGGATTTCTGAGAAGAGCCTGGCAGAGGGCTTAGGGCAGGAGTAGACAGCAATGAGGCCAGGGTGGCAGGAAGACAGTAAGAGAGAGAAAGAGATCGCTCGGTCCTTAGAGGCCATTGTGAGAGTAATAGGGAGTGATGGAGCGAAATGAAATTAAGCAATGAAATTATGTCACCACCACCACCATCATCGTCATTGCCACGCTACTGCTCATCGAGAGGGTGGGACCTGGGCAGTGTGTAGCTCCTTGCTGCCCTTTCTGCCATTAGCTTTTATACTTTAAATATGTGTGTTGGCAGGAGGAGTGTGTTCCACCCCTCAGGGTAGCTACCCTGCCTACTACGTGTCATTGATTGAACTTGGAAGTCCTGTGGCTGTAATGGTTGTATTCCTTGGGAAACAAAGGAAATGATTAGATCTTGAGAGGGAAGAAAAGTAGAATCCTGTGGTAGCACAGCTTGCGATCCTCTTTGAACATGACTTGATGTCTTCCAGGCTTCCCGTGCTAAACCAGGAGACCTTTGTAGAGGACCCTGGGAGGTGCTGGTTGGTTTAGTGTTTTTAAAATGTGTGTATCTTTTTACAGTGAGGATGATCCATTATGGGGTAGGAGGAAGAGCTTAAGTGTAGTAATTTGTCAGCTCATGACCTGTGCTTAACTGTTTTCCTCCCAGATAACAGCCGCAGACACACTTTCGGCACACTCAGGGATGGATAACGTTCCTGTGCTATGTCTTCAGTGAGAATCAGTGATTCTTAAACTTGGTTTTCAACATTCAAGGCACTCTTCCATTTGTGTCTTGTTACTCTCAACCAAGTTAACATGTAATCTATTTTTTTTATTTTTTGATGTATGCATGGGAATATGGACATTAGGGAATAGTAGATCAGATGAGAGTGGGTCATGATGCAGAATTTAATGCAAAATGACATGGCACTGGAATTCAAGGAGCTCTGTTCCGTGCCTGGCTTTGTCAAAGTAGCTTTGTAGCTGTGACATCTCTAAGTCTGATTTCCTCCTCTGAAATATTTTAAGTCACACGTGCCTTTTCTGCCTCATGGGATAGAACAAGCAAAATAAGATATACAGATGCCACCAAGTTACAAGTATTGCAATGCTGAATTTTGAGAACAACTTTTCTGGCGAAGTTACTGTTTGAGAATGGAAAGAGAGTGGGATAGTTATTGTTTAACCTTTAGTAGAGAACATCAACATGTCAAGCATGATTATTTCTCCACTGCCCCTTTGGCTGGAAGTTGAAGACTTTGGCGCTCCTTTAAGTTATTTACAAACTATTGCACTCTAGAACCCCATAGAGGAGAGCCTTGACTAGGCCATAAGCCTATGCCTTCCAACCCACACCCTAATAAGATTTATCCTCTTTCTAGTGGTCCTATTGATATCTTTTTGCCCCTCAAGTTATCCCATCTTTTTCCCATTATGTTAATTATTTGGAGGTAATTTTGGGGATCACCATCACTTAATAGAGTTAAAACTTTACAATTGAGGGGCTGCTCATTAGCAGAGACAGTATTTCATCTCATTGACCCTTGTTACCATTCGATAACAGACTTAATGAAAGAATTTGCTCCAAAGTCTTAAAGAAACTAATAGGGTTTGGGGCCTGATTGATATACTTTTTGCCTTTGGCAATGGAAATCTGGGAAAACGCCAGATGCTAAGTAATCTGGGGCCAGCAGTTTAAGTCAATGGGACCTTTTGTTTGAGGCACAGCAAAGAATTGCTACAAGAGAGGGTCACATCAGATGCCCTCAGGAGGTCAGCTTTAAGAAATGGAAACATGTGAAACACCTTAGAAAAATTAGTATTCATCTGCTCCAGGCCTCAGTTTCCTTATCTCTACAATGAAAGAATTGACTAACTCAGTAATAAGGAGCTCATTACTATTTCTAATACTTTAAAAATACCTACCAAACTATTTAAGTCTAAATTAACTTGTTTTTTCCTTCCAGCAAAAAGTTATCAGTGACTGCTATCGACTGTCAGCAGCTCTGAGCAGGTTGAGTGAAACCGAGTTAGCATACTAAGTTGGTATAATTCCAGGGCAAACCAAAAAAGTTGATATTTTAGTTTTATGTCGAGCACATTTTGACTTTTTAAGAAAACTGCAAACAGATCTCAGCCATTGCCACCTGTTGTAAACTGACCTAAGCCATTTTGGTTATGCACAACTCCTAGGGGTTTTTTGAGGGGTGGATTTTGATAGCGGCCAAATTATTTGAGGTAAGTGAGGTTTAGCTACTATCCCACAACCTTGACACTGGTTATAACTAAAGCGAGTCTGAGACATGACTCTGCTACACATACAGGCATTGATTAACAGCCATGCATCAGCCAACGAGCACAAAGTAGCTCACATAGAATCGCTCTGTTGCTCGATAGTCTCAGCTCTCTTTGAGTTGCTCTGATCACCACCACCTCGTATGAAAACTGCACTCTTACATGTGACAGCGTTCCGGAGGAGCGTTCTGTTATCCTTCAAAATCAGCATCAAGCAACTGGCAATCTTCCAGCTGTAACTGGACTTGGGGCCATTCAGGGAACAAGCGATCGAGACTGTACTCTTGTTCATGCAAGGGTAGGGATGTCTCTCAGATATTTTGGCTTGTTCTTATAACTTGAATATATCTTTAATCTTACCAGCGAGAGCCGTTTCTAACATTTGTAATGCCTGTTCATAAGCCAATTATTTCACTTCCCCCCACCTCCCCCATCCACCTCTTGACATTCACTTTGCTATTGGCAAAGGGTCTGGTGTTGATTAACGTTTGCAGTGCCTCTTTGGAGCATGGGCCTCATGACGAGAACACGAGCCGCCTACTCCAGTGGAGGGCCTTCCCGAATATAATGCCAACTGTATTTGAGTTGTAGTTTAACCTAATTAACTCACACATGATATCACATTACATATACTGAATTATTGCTAAGTTAATTAGGCATCTTAACACTGCCTTGGGAACCCCATGGGAAACCACTGTTACTAATGATGCTCTGTAGGAGTTAGACTTTGAGATGGCTTGTCAGGATTCCTTTGTTCAAAAAACACTGCATAATTTCCACATACTCAGAACCATCCGCTGTCGCAGGGTGGGAAAGTCATACATGTCAAGTATTCTATGCACATTGTCTGTACTTATCCTTTCATCTACCCTGGGAAGTAGAGACTCAGTTCCATTTCACAGAAAGAAAACTGAGGCTGAGAAAGATGCAGTGGAGCCTTTATCTAAACGTCTGTCTCTGCAGGTAGGGCTAGTTTGTCACCCCTGCATTGCTTTCTTATTGCCGCATAACAGATTACCACAAACTTTGTGACTTAAAACAACACCAATTTATTATATCGTGGTTTCTTTAGAGCAGAACTCCAGGCATGGCATGACTGGGCTCTCTGCTGTATGTCTCACTGGACTGAAATCAAGAGGTTAGCTGTGGGTTTGGGAGTCACCTTCTGAGCTCACTGGTTACAAGTAGGGTTCATTTCCTAGTGGTTGTAGGGCCAAGGTCCTTGTTCTCCTTGGAGCTGGCAGCTGGGGATCGCTCCCAGTTCCTATAGGCTGCTCAGCACCTTGCCATTTGGCTTCTACAGGTGGTTCAGAGCATGTGTCGTTTCCTTTCAGCCCAGTCTAGTTTGTCTCTCTGATTCCCAGAGAAAAACTCTCCGCTTGTAAAGGGTTCATGCCATTAGGTCAGGCCCACTGGCTAACCCCCACTCCAGCTCCCCAGCCACTTTTTTTTTTTAAAGTCAGCTGTACTATTTACATAACCTAATGACAGTAAAATCTCAATCCCAGAGATTATGCAGAGCATGTTCACACAGGGACTGGAAACCTTGGGGCCATTTTAGGATTCTGCCTTCCAAATCCTGCTTAGAAGTTTTGATCTGGAAGGAGAGAGAGAAAGAAAGGAGCTGGAGCTCTCCCCTGGGTTAGTGCCCTAGTGCAGGGGTCCCCAACTGATAGACTGGTACCAGTCCATGGCCTGTCAAGAACCAGGCCACACAGCAGGAGATAAGCAGCAGGCAAGTGAGTGGAGCTTCGTCTATATTTGCAGCCACTCCCTAGCACTAGCATCAGCTCCACCTTAGATCATCAGACATTAGATTCTCATAGGAGTGCACCAGTCCCTGGTGTCCAATGCGTTGGCGACCGCTTTCCTAATGGGAGCTTCCTATTTATGAGGGATGGAAGGGAACAGCCTGAGGTTGCAGTGCCTCAGTATGGGGTCTCAAGGTAATAAAATCTTCACCATTTTGCCTACAGCAGACCCTAAAAACCCACATACAGTAATAGAGCTTGCAATATGGTCTAGGCAAGAAACAAATGAGCCTTAGTCAGGAAAGAGGTTTTATTTTACTACTTAGATAGGTTTTGTTTTGTTCCACAAGGTTAGCACCGTAAGTCCTCACTTAAGGCTATCAGTAGGTTCTGCGACTTTAAGTGAAATGACATAGTAAAACTAGTTTTCCCATAAGCTAATTGATATGAACAAGAGTTAAGTTCCCATGGCATCTCATCAACGTTATAACAAAACAGTGTAGAACGGAACATTAGGAGACCCACTGTACTGTGGTTAACAGGGTACCATCCTGCATATGATCAGTGCCTTGAGTCTCATTATATGATGCTCACACAAGGCCTATAACATGACCTTTGCATTGTAAACTTTATTGAATTGAGGACTGTTGGAGAGCATACGACTACTGCTTATTCAATGTGTTCCAACTTAAAAACCTACCTTTTTAAAAAAAGAAAAAAACTCCTAAAATGATAATGTCTTTCAATTAAATAGTGCCTGACAGTTTACAAAGTGTTTTCACAGAAACCATTTTTTTTCTGATTTTTTTTTTTTTGAGATGCAAGATACAGTAAAGTACATGAATCTTAAATGTATAGCTTGATGAAATTTTACATATTTGTAACCTGTGTAACTCACCCACCTAAGTCAAGGTAACAGCCATTACCAATACTCTTGAAGTCTCCCTTGTACCCCTTCCCAGAGGTACCTCTATTCACAGAGAAAAAGGAGACAGAGGAAGGAGGTCTTGTGATTTGTTATCGGTGCAGCAAGGAGAACCCGACTTTCTAATTCCTACTTGAGCCCTCTTGCTTCCAGAAGATGCTGTTACTCTTGGACCAGCGGGTTTCCAAGCAGACCATTTTTTAAAGGTGACACTAGGTACAACAATGCCTTCTTGCACAAGATTCTGAAGCACCCATTGGTGTTTGTATATCCTAAGTCAGTTTTGTTCCCAAATCGATCAAATCAGACTCACTTCAGTACTTATTGAGTACCATCACACTTCACTCTTAACAGAGACTTTGAAGCAAGTGGGGAAAGCATTGTTACTATATTTTTGTTGTAACGGATGGTACAGTATGTAAAGAATACGGTGTTGGGTACTTCAAACATTTTTCTTTCAGGGATAGTAAATGAAAAGCTTCGATGTTGCCCTTTGGTTTTCTCCTTAGAACTTGTGTGAAAAGCACTGATATCTCCAAGAAGCATCTGTACATCCTTTGCCCTTCTTGTGCAGAGAAGTGATGTGTTCCTGACCGAGGACAGGAAATACTAGTTAAAGCAACAGAATTACAGAGCAGAATCAATCACCTTTTTAAGTTATATTTATGAATTAATTTATTAAATAGCTTTATTGAGATATTATTCACATACCATTTAATTCAGCCATTTAAAGTGCACAATTCAGTGTTTTTTAGCATATTCATAAATATTGCCAACCATCATCGCAGGCGATTTTAGAACTTTTCCATCACCTCAAAAAGAAACTGTACTGTACTGTTTCACTTTCGCCTTCCTACCCTCCTCCTTCAGCCTGAAGCAACTAGTAATGTACTTTCTGTCCCTATAGAATTTCCTATTCTGAACATTTCATAGGAATAGAACAGTATGTGATCTTTTGTGACTGGATTCTTTCACTTAGCTTAATATTTTCAAGATTTATCATGTCGTAGCATGCATCAGTATGTGATTTCTTTTTATGACTGAATAGTATGCCATTGTATAGATATACCACATTTTATTTGTTCGTTCTTCAATTGATGGACATTTGGGTGGTTTCCACCTATGGCTTCTATGAATAATGCTGCTATAAGGATTTGTGCACAAGATTTTGTGTAGACATATGTTTTCATTTCCCTCGGGTATATACTTGTGACTGGAATTGCTGAGTTATATGGTAACTGTTTAATAGTTTGAGGAACTACCGGACTGTTTCACACAGTGGCTGCACCATTTTATATTCTGGCCAGCACTATACGAACTTCTGATTTTTCCACCTCCTCACCAACATTTCTTGTTATTTATCTGACTTTTTATCTAGCCATCTTAGTAGATGTGAAGTGGTATCTCATTGTGACCTTTGATTTACATTTCCCCAATAATTAATGATTTGAATAACTTTTCATGCGCTTATTGACCATTCACCTATCTTCCTTGGAGTAATGTCTATTTAGATCCTCTGCCTATTTTAAAAATATTTCTTTTATTAAGTTTTAAGTATCCTTTATATATTCTAGATACCAATTTCTTATTATATACATGATTTACAAATATTTTCTCCCATTCTGTGGGCTGTCTTTTCCACTTTCTTGATGATGTCCTTTGAAGCACACAAGTTTTAAATTTTGATGAAGTCCTACATACATATTTTTTTCTTTTGTTAGTCATGTTTTTAGTGTCATGTCTAAGACTCTTTTGCTAAATCTAAGGTTATGAAGATTTACCTCTTAAAATTTTATAGTTTTAGCTCTTACACTTAGAGTTTTGATCCATTTTTTAAGTTAATTTTTGTATGGGGTATGAGATAAGGATCCAGCTTCATTCCTTTGCATGTGACTATATCCAACTGTCCCAGCACCATTTCTTGTAAAGACCCTTCTTTCACCATGGAATGGTCTTGGCACCCTTTTCTAAAATCAGTTGGCCATAAACTTATGAGATTGGTCCAAGTTCTTAAAAGTTGTTATAAAAAAAAGTTATCTTTGGGGAGGTGGGTGAATAGTACACAGGATCTCATTATACTATATTTGTGACTTCTAAATCTGAATTTTTTTTTCCGAAAGAAAACATTTTATAAAAAAAATATTCTTGGGGCATAGCCAAAATTTAGGAGATTTGGGCTCATTTAGTAGTTTCCTCCTAATCATGAAAACACCAATGGGGAAAAAAAAAGTGACTTCCTGTATTTTATTCTGGTATGGCCTCTTCTCCAAGTGAAAGAATATTGCATCTTGGCTGCAAGAGAAAGAATGGACCCTTAGAAAAGTTTGGAATGATTTGAGTCCAAGGAACTAGATCATTCTATGCTCTAAGTGCTGGCACAGTTTTAAAACAAAAGCATAAATTGTTCTGAAATCCTGCTCCCATTCTTCCCTTTAGAGCATTTGTATTTGTAAAGTGTTGCAGTTGAATTTGAACCTGCCTGGATACTTGATGATTTCAGGAATTATTGGTGTGATAATGGTATTGTGATTTTTTTTTTTTTAACAAAAAGAATCTTTACCTTTTAGAGTTTTATAGAAACTATTTGTGGATGATATTATAGGGTGGGAAATTGGACTTACGAATAAACAAGATTGACTGTTGAGTTGGTAATGGTTAAAGCTAAATAATGGTTTGTGGAGATTTGTTATACTGTTTTACTTTCTTTCATCGGTTTCCATAATATTTGGGGTGAGTTTGTTCATTTCTAATGCAGCAGTGGAAGCATTTTCATTCATAGCTGCATTTGCATTATGCAGAAGTGGGTCTTTTGAATTTGGATGCCGTTTTCTAACTGGTTTGAAGGTGCATGTAGGAACAATTCCTTTTCAGAGGGAAACAGTATACAGAAGCTTTCTGTACCCATCTGAAGCCCTAATAGAAATCATCTGCTACTTACAGTGCCCTTTTGGCTTTGTATGTTATAGACGCTAGTCTGCAATGCCCTTTGTTTCATAGTTATGTTGTTTATTCTTCGGGCACTTTTTAAACCCATGATTCTGGAAATCTTGGTGATTTTTAAATGGAAGTTTATAGATAAAAGGTACATTTATGGGGGTGGATATATATATATATCCCATAACTAGAGAAATCAGAAATAGCCTATAGAGAATTTAGTCACTTGGGGGTTGAACTCTATTTTTTTCCTAATCACTGATTCCTATCTTTGTACAAGGGACTTTCACATGCTTTATTCTTTATTGCCCTCTTTCCAACGGCTAGGGACCCCAGTAAATGCAGTATATGAGTCTTTATCCAAGAAAAGATTCTTGCATAGAATTGTTACAGCTCTGTATTCAGATGACTAAAGCTTTCAGAACAATGTTGAATTGAAAAATCTGTACAAAAGAGGACACCATCTGGAAATTATTCTGTGCTTTATTCTTGGTTTTGCTATATAATAAAACGTGAACATTCCAACTTCTTTTGTAATTTTTGAACTTTGTGATGTAAATGGTGTCAGAGTCTGAAAAGGCTTGTAACAATTTTACTGACTTTTTTTTTGTTATTGTTTTTACTTATTTTCAATGAGATTATTTGTGTTTTAGAGGAAAGGAGCAGTTTCAAGCAGTTCTAGATTATTTTACTATTTTGGATAATGATAAGCAAGTATGAGAATGAATATTAACCTCTCTGTGAATAATTTATAGGAAAATTTTCACCTTTTTTCAGAACACCCACTTCAGTGTTTTGTCGCATTTGGCCCCACGTCTGCTCATATGCACCACGGTTCAAGATCCTATAGCACCACAGCCTGACTTCATGCCATTGCCCAAATTATTGGCCTGTTTCCTAGCTCAGAGGACGAGCATATGAGCTATTTAGCACCTAACTATGTAAAAAGTTCTTTAAATACACTGTATTTGCTTACCCACCTAACTACATTTGTGATAGTAATGACAGCTAGTAACTAATTCACTATCAAAATACAGATAGGAGTTGTAGAAAAATATTCCGGAGATGACTTTCTGTATTGCAAGAACAATTAATTGGCAGAATTAGGGGAAAATTATCCATTAAATATTTTTAATCATGTTTTTAAATTGCAAAAGCAACATGCTCAATGCAGGAAAAAGTCTGGAAACAAAGATACTGGTGGTGATGATGCTGGTGGTGGTGGTGCTGATAGTGATTATTATAGCTCTATTCAATTTGCTTGTTATAATTCTGGCTTCTTATTGATTTCCACATATCATTTTTAATACAGCAATCTCATGGGCAAGAGACTTACTATTCTCACTTTTCAGATGAGGAAATTGTGCAAGAGTGGCCAAGTTCCTAGCCCAAATTTGCATTGTTACTGAGTCGAGAACCAGAATTTGAACTTCGTCCCTGAGGAGCCTTAACTTCTATCCCATATGTCTGTACCCACTATATTCATCATACCACCACTCATGAACAGTCTCGGCAAATGCCTCCCCACTCATTTCCCTTTGCCACTATCAAACATTATCATATTATAAAATCAATATTATTTTGTATTCTGCTTTATAATTATTCTGACATGCCTAAAAGTCTAGACAAGAAAAGTTGGGTATTGGGTCTCCTGTCAAGAATGGCATGGAGAAATCAGTATGCAGTCAGAGACAGGATAAAAATATGATCGCCCAAGGATTTAAAGTGACAGAGCTAGGGAAGAATCTCTCAATGATTAGTACATAGTCAAAGAATGTCACCTAGATATTCACCCTGAATTAGAAAACTAATAACCTATCCAGACATTCTTTTCCTCTCCTGAAAGTCGAGTGGGTCAAATTAGATGCCCTTAAAAATGGTGTCCAGTTTTGACATTGTGATTCTCAGTGCAGTTCACTTAATTCCTTGTCCTGGCTTTTTTTTTTTTTTTTTCTACCACACTGTATTACTGATGACCAAATACAGTAGCCTGAAGTGCTTAAATCTTTAGAATTAGTGCTGTTCTTTAGTTTCAGATGTAGGTCAGACATTAAGGGGGCTGGCTGGCATTTTAGTATTTTCCTAAATATAAAGGTCACTTCCACCTAATTGATCCCACATGTGTAGCGTGCTGGTTAGATCTCTCTCTCTCTCTCTCTCTCTCTCTGGACACTTCGGAATTTCATTAGGTAATGGCAACACTGCATTCTTCAGCCTGCCTGTGAGATTACATGGACAGACCTGTGTGCAGAAGGGAAGTAGCGAACCCCCTCCTAGTAGACCACTGGGCTTCACTCATCTTATTTTGCTCTCCCAGAAAATATTAGGTGAGGATGAGGACCCTGCCTACTCAGTTTTCATGTAGTTATAAAACTCTGAGGAATGTGAGCAACCATGTTTTTGTTTTTGTTCTGGGTGTATGCTTGCTTTTATAAATTATTAGTGTTTTCAAATGGACAGATGATCTAGGACCTGGGAAGAATTGAATCTGCATTAAGTGCTACTCTTAGGGCCAAGTAAAAACCTGCCTCGCATTGCTTCATTAGATTTATGAACTGTGCAACTCCCTGGGACTTAGGATCAGAAGATGGGAGTTTGAGTTTGAGCTCAGCTCATTTGGGGCAAGCCACAACGCCTCAAAACTAATGTGCATTGAGTTGGTAAAATGGGCCTAATTGCATTAGTATCCGCCACACAGACTGTGTGAACTGTCGTGTCTTATTTTTAAGACTCTCTACATGCTATGGGTTCCTGCACATACTTAAGGTGTGTGCGAGGTTCCACATTATGGGTGGTTTCTCCTCTCAGCTGCCCTTTTCTTTTTTATTCATCTTTCAGTGGGGAAAAACTGTAAGAAATGATTCATTTTTGACCTGTGTCTATGGGGACCATGAGGACCTCAACTGACTTGTTTTTGTTTTTGTTTTGTTTTGTTTTGTTTTGAAGTGGTTTGAGAAAGAGACAAATGTAGTTAATAACAATAACAATGTTATTCCCGAAAGGAAAGTAAGTTCCAGCTTGCTATGACTTGTTTTGGAATTTGAACAGTCCTGAGAGGGCTGACTGCTCTGTAACAGAGTTTCTTTTAGACTCAAGTTTAAAGAGACTGGGGGTGGAAAGGAGGGCATTAGGAAAAGAAGCAATTAAGTTAAAGTTTCAAAATTGATGAAGTGAAGCAATTTCCCATTCCTGCTAATGCAAAAAGCTCTCCAGATTTATTTATTTTTTCCATGTAAGTCAGAAACCTTTTCTTTTCCTTAGGGGTGTCTGGAGCCTTGTGATTTGAGAGCTCCAGCTCTTCTGAAGACCATTTCTTCATTCCTCCATCCTCCAACAACCTCTGGTTTGGGTTTACATTGCTGGGTGGTAGACTATGGGCCTCACTTTATTACCAGATTCTTTCACAAAACCTCCAGGGGAAAGGACAGCCACACCCATCATTTAGCCAGGGCGTCATGAGTGGATTACTTAGTGGAACTTTTCTAGACGCTCAGTAAACCTTTGGTGTAGCAAGCAATTTGGAGTCAGTAGAGCCTGCCTGATTTTTCTTGTTGGGTAGATGGGAAGAACAACATATGGAGTTAGAGATAGCTTTTATTTTTTAAGGACATCTTTTAAAAAGTTCAGAAAAATAACTTGATTCTTATTAAATGGCATAAAATGGTGAGTGCAGGGCAGTGGAGCAGAGTGGGGATGGATGCAGATCTTGCATTCATGGAATGGGATGCTGTTTCCCTGTCTACTTTCTACTGAAATTGTTATAGATCAGGGGTACCCAGGTGCTGGAATCCTTGCATACATCCCATGTGACAGCTAGACAGCACTCCTTGCTGGCATTTCTGAAGTGTGCTACTTACTTTTTATTACGGAAACATTATGAAGCCCCACTCGGTTCCTCTTGATTTGAGCCTTTACAGCAAATCTGTAGTCCCTCTTCCCATCGAGGTGACAGAGTAGGCCTTTCTTCTGGAATGTTCTTCATCCTGTGTTTTGCATGGTAACAGTGTAGTTGTGAAATTGTCTTGCGTGAAGGCATCTATCTATCCAGCATTTAAAGCCTCGAGGAACTGAATTTTGACCTGCTGTGATTCCGGCTCATGGATTCTCTGGGTCATAGAGATTTTCAATTTTTTTTTTTTTTAATTACTATTCTTCTGTTCTCCTGATCACCATGGTTTAAAGCCAGTTAGTTTCCTTCTCTCTGTTTAAAGTAAAGCAGATTTTACTATCACTTGTAATATTGGAATGAGTTTACAAACTTATAAAAAGACTATATTTTCTTTTTTGTAATGGAGTTCAGCAAGTACTGGTTACCACATGGTGTGTGACCTAACTCCTTACAACATCAAAATGGATTTCTAAGACCCTTCTTTAATTAGGGTCCAGTTTTGAGCTGTGTTTCTCAGTTGTCACTTTGTATTGCTAATTGGCCCAGTGCTGTGGATCTCACTGTCTCTGCTCTTGCTAGTGCTGACTTATCACATCCATTCTCTATGTTAATGGGTGTTGCTCGATGCAGAATGAATTCTGGAAAGGAGCGGGAGATGAGTTTCTGAAAGATTATCTCCATTTATAATGTGAGCCGCCCTACTTTAAAATTCTACAATGCTTAATAAGGCTGGTATTTAAAATCAAATCTCTTACATGGTCTAATTATGTAGATAGATATTATTATCTCAATGTCCTAATGTGAGTTAAGTTTGAAGGCCTTTTTTCTTTCCTGTTTCTGAAGGGAGGTCCAGTTAATTTACTGCAAATGAAATAAAAAGTATTTTGGAGGAATAGGTTGACATTTAGCATTCTGGTTTGAAATCCCTCTGACTGTTAAATATTTAATGGACTGCAAAGCATCCTTAAAAATTAAATATGAATGAGTTTTAGAAAACCTTGCAGTGGTATAAAAAATTGAGACCCACCCACCCCCTTTCAACTGTGAGTGTCTGCCTAGGGAATCTTAATTATTTTTAATGATGATGACATTATATATTTGATCAGTATGGGGACTTCCTAAATAATGAAGTTAACATAAATAGGATCCTTCTGAATAACATTACAACAGAGATTCATTTTGAATGAATTATTAGTTTTGTCTCTGGAGGCAAAACTCTACCCCTTTTTTATTTTTTGTTTAAAGTTAAGAGCAAAGTCAAATGACCAGAGAAAATTCCTTTGCTGAAAAAAAATTTTTCCTAGGTTTATTTTTTTTGCTAAGGCTAGTGCTTTATTTACTCTTGCAGACTAATGAGATTTAGAGTACTATAAACATTTTTGTGGGCTCTCTGAAAAGATGATCATTATTACTATCATTATTTAAAAATAACTTTATTGACACTGAGCTTTGTAATTACATATAATTTTTTTTTTAATATTCTAATAATTTATGGTATTCCCCTCCCGTTTTCATGGCATGGGAATTAAACAGAAGACTCTTGGATTTATTTTACAATGCTGACAACTGACATTTAAAAAAAATGTTTCCTTACCATACTTTCCTACCTTTCCTTGGATTATGTTCTATTCTAGTTGCATGCTGTCCCAGGTATCAGTATGAACTGGGGGGGGGGGGGAATGGGGTTTGAATTTATGAGTGTATAGTCTTGGTGCTTGCTTTTATAAAAGAGTATATAAGTTACATACGTTTTCAAAAAATATTTTTTAATTAAATTCCATGAATTTTTCTTGAGAAACTCCTTTCAAAAAGAAATGGCTTAATGTCTGTATCCTGTTTGAAAAGAATGGGTAACTTTCGGGAACTGTGCTTTTAATTTTTTCTGCCTTTGCAGTGATTGTGGAGAATATTGCTTCTCTCTCTTTCCTGTTTCTTTCATTTTGACTAGGTAAAACTAACACACTAAAAATGGAACCTATCATTGCTGGTCCTGTAATTACCCAGCTTTCAAACTTCTTTGGCATTTTTGATGTATCTCTCAATACCCCAGAACCAGTCAGCAGCTGAGCTCAAAAATGCCCCTTGTATCCTTTTCCCTTTCAGTTTTAGAACCATCAACTTATTCTAGCCCTCCACATCTCTCTCTCTCTCTCTCTCTCTCTCTCTCTTTTACAGCAGCAACAACAAAAGTTATCATTTATTGAGTACCTACTATGTGTTGGCTACTCTTACCACATTTATACTGTATTAGAAATGAATCATTTCAATACTAGGAATTGTCCTCCTATTATGTAGAAAATTGGGTGCAGAGGTAGGGAGACTTAGGGATAAGGTAATGTGCCCTGGGCTATGCGGTTAGTTAATGACACAGCTGGGATTTGAATTCACAGTAGCCTTTGACCCTGGTGTCCATGTTCAACACTATATTATATTTCAACTTGCTGATAATGGGTCTTACTTCCATCACTGCCCAATTATTCTACTACATGTACTCAGCATATCAGTTCATTCTCCTGCTCTAAACATGACTTCAAAGCCTTGTTACTTCATTATTACTCCTAAGTCTTCACAGCATTGCTTCTAGGTCCTCCATGATTTTGCCCAAATCTACTTTTCTATCCTTGTTATTGTTTGTGATTGATAAGGATCGACTCGCTAGAATGAGAACAAAAAGAAAAGAGATGTCTTTGAGACTGGCATTGATAGGATTCTATAATTAGGATCCTTTGGTGTCTCCTGAAATAGCATAGTCAGTACCTGGCAATAAAAGAGTCAACTGTCCTTTGTGGTCAGCATCTAATAGCACAGAACTGTTCCTTTCAAACTTAAAATTATGTTCAACATATTGCCCTGTAGTGTAATTGGAAGAACACTGGGTGCTTCAGTGCTGATGCCTAGCACCTTAGCAATTTAGCATTACCCAGGGCCATCAAGACCATGAGTCTCAATAATCCTTCCTAGAGGTTTTAGAATAGCAACCTTTAAATGAAAAGTGAAGACTTTGCTTTAAGAAATGACATTTGAGAATAAAATCAAAGCTATTGACAAGATCTTAAAAATCCCTGTGTATATACCTCGAAAAAAAAGTTAATTAGAAAAGGACCAAGCTTAAAAATAGTGAAGGTGTAGTGTGAGACATTCATTTAGCCTCATTTACCTGGTCAAGGTAAAAAGTGATGCAGGGTTTTTTCTACCATTATTAATGGGTCGGCTCTCCCCTTGTACAGTTAATTGGAAATCCAGGGTAAGCTCACTTTTCCGTCAAGATTCCCTCCTCCTTTTTAAAGGAAGAAACAATGAAATAAAAATAACACCTCTTCCCTATGTCTCAATCTCCAGCAGGAATTTGGGGGTTGTTTTTACGGCTGAGGAAATCTTATTGGCAGTTAATGTATATCATATTTAGCTAGCTAGTTCTCTAATTCAGAGCAAGTCTGTTCATTGCATGGAGTGTTTCTCTGCTGGGTTTTAAACTTGGAATTAAAGCATTGTGGACATAATGAAAAGAACCCTGATTTAACGCCTGCCCCAAACCCCTTTGAAACGAAACACCGCAGAGGTCTAAAAATTAGGCAGACACTAGGGAATCCAGTTCATTGTAGTCTAATGCAGTTCTACTGACATTAAGGAAAAATGTTCACCTGCCTGCATTTTTTAGTGTTTATGGATTCTCTTAATTATTAATAAGGATTGAAAAGATTGAAAAGGGAGGAATCCAGGCAAACATGTGATTTGTTAGGAATCCTGATGCCTTGCAAATACCACTGCTTTTACTGTCCCTTTGCTTTTCATTTGTAAGTGAATGTGAATATATATGCAGGGTGTAAAAAATGCACATACATGTGTGTGCATGCATACACGTATGCATGGGAAAGAAAGAGAACTGGAACAATTACCAAAAAAGAGACTGCCTTAAGGAATTTGGGGGGGGGGAGGTAAACAAGGTCAATAAGAACATAAACTCTGGCAGAACTCATATCTACAAACTGAAATGTGTTTAGAGTGATTCTCAGATTGTTAATTTGCTTATTACCCCCTGATATCTCTTCGTTGCTCAGAGAAGTGTTTGCTACACCAGCACAGACTCTGTCCACACATTGACTAGTTAGGTTGGTGATACTCTGGGCTGTAGAATCTTCCATGTCATGGTTTAGGTTAATGCCAAACTTTTATACTGATATCTAAATCCTGACAGCTTCTGTGGAACAAATTAGAAGGTAGCATCACCCCATGTATCAAAAAATAGCACACCTACTATGTGCTGGGAAGATAAATAAGAATCTTAATCTTTGAGAAATCCAGAAGATATCAGGGGTGAGGGGGATAGATGTGTAAATAAATAGTTGCAGTGCGTTTTTAGCGTTAGGATAGTGAGATGCTCTCATGCTTAGAGATCAGGAAAGACTTTCCAAGGAGATGAAAATTAAGGGAGCCCTAATGATAAACTTAACAGGTAAACGAGAGGCAAAGTGTATTCTAGGCAAGGGAAACAACCTCTTTGAATGATTCCCTGTGCTATAAATTCCCAGCGAGGTAAGTTTTTTTCATGGTAGATGTATAGCTTTTACCCTTCTCATGAATTCATTAAATGAATGGTTCTGGGCACTGGGAACACTGTGGGGACAGAACAAAGTCCCTGTGCTCATGTGGCATATGTACCAATATGGGGAGACGGTGAAGAGTAAAATAACGGGGCATGTCAGATGTGGCAAGAGCTACAGGTGTTGCTGTTTTGCATAAAATTAAGTTTGAGCAGAACCCCGGAGGTAGGGAGGGAGCGAGTCCATCCAGAGCCTTTATGTTTCAGAATGAGGGAAAAAGGAGTGCAAAGGCCCTGTAGCTGGCAAGTCTCATCAGATCTGAATAGCAACCTGGAGGCCAGTGTGTTTGGAACAGATTGAAGTGAGATGAGTGCAGTGAGGAGATTAAAGGGTGTGCATGACGTAGCATTCTTGGACCAAGACTTTGAACTTTTATTCTGACTTGGTTTGGAAGCTACTGGAGAGTTTGGACAGTGACAAGAGCCCTTGGCCTTCGAGTCAGCCTCTGAGTTCGCATCTCAGCCCTGTCACTTACAAACTGATTTCTCCTTTATAAAAAGAGGCTTATTTATTCTTAACCTTAAAGGTTATGTAATGAGGAAGAGTAATAGTAGTAGTACTACTACTAGGATTCGTTCCTATTGGTATCTTTTGGAGAGAGAGGCAGGGTGTGAATGAACGATGACTGGCAGAGTGAGGGCAGTTGAGCATGAGAGGTAGAGTTCTGAACAGAGCTTCAAAGTGAGGCCTCGCAGGGGCTGGACTGTGGTTGCCACAGATGAGGAATAATGCACATTCTCGGGTAGCCAAAGTTCAACCGTGTGTATTAAAAAAACAGCTGGGCCTTTCGGAGACTGAGCAGTCCAGCCCACCTGCAGTCAGTTTTGAAGCTGTGTATTAATAAATGAAGAAATGCTAAACATTTTAAATATTTAAATATTTTAAATATTTCAATTTAAAAATTAACTCAGTACAAAAGTGCAGCATAATTGTGCCATTTGGGGATCAATTTTAGCATTTATTTTTAAAGACTGTATTTAGAGAATACTTCATATAATAGAGCATGGTATGTTCTATTAATGGAATACCAGTGAAAAGTTCATGACAGCTATCTTTTTCTTTCCAATCTGCCCTTTTATCTCTGCGACTGGGTATAAACTCTCACTAAGAGAGAAGATTAAAAGTGTAAGTTCGGAACTCTTGATGAATATGAATTTCAGGCCCAAAGCAACCAACGAACAACCAACCAACCAACTCTCCTTCTGTCTACCCTGCTCTGCACATCAGGCCTTAGTGTTCCCTGTTGGGTGCTGAGATTGAGGCTCTAGGTAACTTTGTTTATTGTGTTTGGATCTCATGTCCCTTCCTTATGCTGGCCACTACCTACAACTTAGGCACATCTGTTTATACTGCCCTCATGCCCCGCCCCTGCACCATTGGCTCTTAAGGATAGGACTGTCTTAGTGCTTTGTCTTCCACAGCCTAGCTCAGAGCTGGCCCATAGTCTGTATACAGTAACAGAACGCCAAGCTGTACCATGACTGGAAAGTGAATATTTCCAGAACATTCAGCTGGAGAAGGCTAAAGCTAGGACAAAGGAAGCTCACCAGCTGTTGTAGCAACTTGAGGGACCTAGAGATCTTGATCCCAGATTGGAGCCATGGCCTCCAGGGAAAACTAGAGTTTTGGGAAGAGCAACGGCCACCCTTCTGTGGTTGGATGTGTGACCTTGGAGGAAGCTGCTTCATCACAGTGAGCCTTATTTCGTTGTTTGTAAAACAGGGATAGCAATCCACACCTTTCTGGGTGATGGTAAGGCAGAGGGCACGACAAATCAGTGTCTGTTCCTGCTTTTCTCCCTCCTGTCCTTTTAGGAAGCTCTACCCAAAGCTTATTTTATCCCTAATCCTAAACATGGTGTCTGCAATTGGAGAGCAGCTGTTAGTGCCTGAAGATGTGGAAAACGCCCCTTTTTTCCCCTTCTAAGTGGTCAGCAATAGTGGACATTTCTCTTTCCCTCTCTTTTGCTCTTTTTCTTAACTTTAAAAAAATTTCTTTTAGCCAGACCATACGTTAAAGTATACTTAATGGAAATTTGGATTTATACAGCAATTCAGTATAGGGCAATCATTCATTACTGACATGTCAAGGAGATTCACAGTACAAGGGCTATGAAAGGTTCCCCAGTGCAGGACTTTTCAAACAGCAATCAGTAGGTCACTTCCTTCAGGACCACATTGATGTTTCTTATACATACTGGCTTTCCCTGCACTAGTGTACTCATTATCTGTGGAGGTGTGGGGGCCCAGGAATCTGCATTTCATAACTAACAAACCAGGATTTGTTTTGTACCTCCCAAGTTCGATAGCCACTATCTTAATGATGTCAATTTGCTTTATGTAACTCATTGAGTACCTACGTGCTCTCCATATTCCTCACATAGAGAATAACTAAGTCCTTGCTGCTATGACCATGAGGTAGATATTCTTGAGATAGTTTGCATTCCATTGAGTCACCTACTGAAAGTGTATAATTTAATGGTTTTTAGTGTATTTCCAGAGTTGTGCAACCATCACCATAATCTAATTTTAGAACATTTTCACCATCTCGAAAAGAAAGCTTATATGCATTAGTAGGTAAATATTATACCCATTTTTAGTGAAGTGAAAATGGAGGCTATGAGCATTTAAACAACATGCCTCCAACCCTTAAGTAGTAGAGCTGAGGGGCCATCATCTGACATCCTTGCTTCCAAAAGCCATGCTCTTTCCACTATACCATGCTCGCTTCCAGGAACTCGAGCCAAATTAAATATTTACTTGGCGGGAAGAATAATTTGATGTTCTGGTTTTATCCTTGTTCAGTAGTTTGAGATAATATAGTTTCCCTTCCCATTCCCACTGGCTTTGTGGGGTAAATAAATAGGGTTTAGTTTTTAGTTCAGTATCCAGTGCAGCCAGATTTTTTAAAATTACATGAGAAATCAGCATGTTAAAACATATAATAATGGAAGACTGAAAGCTAGGAGAATCCAGTGTTCTCTCTCTGATTGGTGATCTGTCATATTCCTTGAGGCTTGGTTTTTCTTCTGTCAAATAAGGAAGTTCTACCAAGTCTTTCATTTATCCATTAGGCATTTATTGGACATTGAATGGTGATTACATTGGGTGCTAGATATTCAGTGAAATTATAAGAATTTTAATACAGCTATGCTTAATTGGGCAAAAACAATATCCCAGACACAATCCTAGCTTGATCATCCCATTCACTTTTAACAGCCAACTTTGTTCTGTCTCTGTGGAGTTGGAGGCATGTTGCTTAAGTTCCCATGATGAAACTTAGGCCCAGAAGGTGTAAATAATTTGCCACACAGCCCCTGTAGCTGAGGTCTGGACGATCCCAAAGCCCAGACCTTAGTCCCCACACTCCCCTCCAGGTGAGTAGGAGCTGCCCTTGCTCTCTATGAGGTCACTACTAATGATTATAAACAAATGCGTGCAGTACAATGTGAAAGTAAATATTTAATGACAGCACTTAAAGGGGATTTAATCTTTTTGCCTCTGTTAGGGCAGGTCTGGGAAGGCGTCTGAGATGAATCCTTGCATTCTGTTGGAAGTATAGCTGATTGTTGCATTTCCCTTTCTCCTGCAGCCCTTATTTGCTTAGTATGTGCAGGTTGGATTTTTAGGACTCCTTGCCTCTCTCCCACTACAAAACCCTGCTTGTTGAGCAAAACTAGCTTGGAAGGGTCTAAAACCTGTGCCGTGTATTTTCCAACCTCCATGTACTCCTTGGACCTCTTTGGCATGTTTATACAACCTTGAGCTCAAGTAAACTAGAGATTTGGGGTGTGCTCAGACAGGTGCTTCCCACCCGGTCCTATCAATAATCACGGGGAAAAGTCCCTTTCTTAAGGATCCAGCTTGCATGTGGGTTTCTAAAGAAACTTGGAGAAGCCGGTTTGTTGAGACTGGGAGCCAAGCTTGTAAAGGCACTGGGAGCTAATGTGAAAGCCATTTCCTGGAAATACAGAGTTTTTAATAAGTCTTGTCACTTTGGAAGTCTTCAGAAATGCTGACTTGGCAAAGTTTCTGACACTGGGATGGGGACATGGGTAATCTCAAATGACTTTTTATTCCTGGGAATAATTGTTCTTTTTGAACGAGTTTTAAAAGTTACTGAATGTTGAGCTTTTATCGTGTGTAAGGAATAAGTGCTGTATGTGCATTGAACCCCACAAAAACCCTACGAGGTAGCTATTATTATCACCTCTGTTTTACAAATTAGGAAATGGAGCAAATTTAACCTCTCCAAGGCCGCCTAGCTGGTAACAGCAGGATTTTGTTGTGTTTTTTTTTTTTTTTAAATTTCCCTTTCACATTTCTATTTTTTTTAGCCCTAAAATCTTGAAGAAAAATTTGAACCAGCATTTATTTATTCATTAAAATTATATTGTGAATCTGAGCTCAGAGAACCATCATTCATCAAGATGTTAGTTAATTATTGTTGAGACTCATGGCATGTTGTGCTGGAGCCTTTACAGGCCAGGGTTGTTACCATGGCATTTGATATGCGTGACAGGCACCCTGACTGTGAGAGCCTGAAAAACAATACAGTAAAGGGGGACTGGGGAGACGTTCATGTATTAATATTAGCATCACATTTATTCAAAGGCTAACTGCTTTGATTCATGTTTTAAATGTCCACGTTTAAACTCACCATTCTCAAGATTGGTTTTCTCTGTTTAAATTTTCATCTTAAAAAATTCATCCCTTCAATACTTGGTCACTCCTTCTGCAGCAAGCTTTACAGCTATGTTTATAACATTTTTTTAAAACAATTTCAGTCCAATTATATCAGCAAGTGTAATTTTCTTGAAACATCCAGCCATATGGCAGAAAGACCTAGCATTAGCGGCTTCTCAAAAGTTGAGCAATTGGTATTTCAATAAAATTCTAGCATAATAGTAGAGTGTAAATTTCAGGATCACTGAGTTTTTATATAATCTAACCTAGTTTTCTATTTTATAGGTGAGGGAAACTAGGCGTAAGGGGGCTAAATGACTTCACTAGGTAGAGAGCTACTTTAGTTTGTACAGAGTTGCAATTGAGCATTAACTTTGTGGTAAGTTTTAATTTATGGTTTCTGTACTTAATGATTTTACTTAAAGCACCTCTTTTAATAAAAGAATATATCAGAATTGCATTTATAAAAATTCTTTTTGGATATGGTATAAATGAGCATTTCATTTGAAAAACATCTAAAACAGCCCAACAGTAGCATGTTTTAAAATGTCCAAACCTAGTCTTCATCTCAGAATGTAGCATTACAACTGTGATTTAAACCACAACAGTTGTTTTTCATTAGGTTATTCTTAAATTATTTTAACAAGTATTTCTCAGTCTTATTCCATAACATTGCTCTGTGCAAGTGCTATAGGGATTTATGCAAAATCGCCTAAGACAGCCCCTCAGAGAGTTTTGTAATTTTACAGAGGAGATAAGACACATGGGAAACTTCAATTCACGGTCCTTCTAGTGTCATACTAGAAGTTGATCCAGTTCATTTGGTTCTTAAAGTTGTCACAGATCCCTGGGAAGGTAACTGTTTTCTAAATGGACTCGACTTTTTTCTTCCTGAGAAGGCTTAGGAACAGTTTTAGGAAAGTGGGTGCATGGTTCTGAGCATGTGGAATATAAACATTCTTAAAGCACCTATTTCATCATGTCACTCCCCAACTAAAAATCCTTTTAACAACTCTTTATTTCTTGGCAAATACACATTTATTCATTTACTCATACGAAAAATATTTACTAAGTGCCTACCATATGCATAAAAATTTAACTCCTCTTCCTGGCTTGAAATAACTTCTACAGTCTAGTTCCATCATTTCTATTCCATTTAGTCAGTTTTATTTCCAAGAGCTCCCATTGTGAAACTGACTTTGTATCACAATTATTGCCTTTGGAGTCTCTCTCTAGAATGTAAACTTTCCTGGAAGAGTCCTTATCTCTGAACACCCTCATTTCCAAGTATATGGGCCAGTGCTTCGTAAGTCCTTTATGAGAGTTTTCTTAAGGCCAGGAGACCTAGAATGTACAGTCCGTGTGGGCAGAGATTTTGTGTATCTTAAGCTCATTGTATACCTAGCATCTAGAACAGTGTCTAGCTCAAAGTTTTTAGTATTTAGTGCTAAGTACTATATGCCAGACCCTCTCTGTGAATGCTCTGAAATGCCCTCACCCAAGCTCTTTTTCTCTTTTCCTATTTAAATCTGACCTCAAAGTTGAACCGAAGTCCTGTCTCTTCAGAATTGTCATTCCCTCCCCCAACCCCACTTCCAACTCTGACAGCACCTTGGGCCTGTGCCAAACATACTGAGTTCATACTGAGTCTGTATTGTGTCGTTCACTATTACTTCTTACTTTTTAATGTTAAATTTTTTTCTCCTAACTAGGGAGCGAGCTTCTTTAAGAATATAGTACTATATTTTACATGGTTTCTGACTCCTTCAGAAAAGACATGATTGATCGACTGAGTTATTAATTAAACATCATCACTTAGGTCTGGAAGGTTAAGCATTTCAGGGTTTCCAGGTCCCTTTGTCCTTAATGGCTGGATGCTCAAAGACCTGAGCATTTGTGTGGGTTTGTGCACACACAGAACACTGCGTATTGAAGGCTTATACACTTATAGTGCCACTCCCCACCCTAAGAATAAATGCACAGCCATTATATGCCCCCCTTTTTTATTTCAAGGTGAAACAAAACAAAACAAAAAGCCTTAATGGAGATCTAGGTGGTGGGGAGTGGGAGAATTAGGAGTTAGGGGAGTGGAAATTTGGCACCATCTGCTAAGCGTTTGGGCAACTCAACTTTCCATTTCTGAGAGGTTGCCATGTGCATTGTCATGAATATTACTTATAGTCAAGTTACATTGGCTAAAAACTGAATCTTTCCAACATGTGGAACTGATTTATTTTCCTTTTTCCCTTTTACCCCTTTGAAAGCCAAAACAACGACGACCAGAAAAAAAAAAAAAATTCAATAACCCTTCCGAAGCTTTATTGCATTTGGGGAAGTGTTTCTGTCTTGTTTTGCTTCTCTTTGTTCTCTGGGTTCATATTTACCCACTCTATCTCCTGGTTTTGAATCTGCAACAGGAAATCAAGTGATCAAGACTGGAAACTTTGCTTGCTGAGATTATTGCTTTAGATTTTTCCCTGCTAAACCAGACTGCGGGCTATTCCTTTTTGCCTGTAATTTCTTTTGAGGGATAGAGTGGACTAAAACAGGCAGCCCTTTGTAAAGGTGACACTTGTCACCGACTTGTGACTCTCCCACATGCTTTTATACTATTCAGAGCTCATGTTGGTTTGAAGGGTTTTAAGTTAAATGCCATCAGACTAAGGAATTAATGATTCGATTCCTTTGTGAACTTGAAGTATCCACTCAGCTGTGTGTATATACACTTAGAGCCAAAAGAGTACAGGGAAGGAAAAACAGGTTGAGGTGGGGGAAACATTTTTTATCTTAAAGAGACAGGATATCCCTCCTTTCTATTTTTATTTTTATTTTTTTGGCCAGTGGTTACGTAGCCAACCAAAATAAATCTGGATGATTTAATGCCTATATTAATGGATACACAAGTGCTTACTTATGCTTACTATGTACAATGTACTCTGCTAAGGAATTGTAGCATGGACTAGTTGTCAAAGAATTTTCAATAAAGTTAGAACATAGCCATCCAAAAGAGTGGAAGGAAATTAAGAATAAACAGTAGTTGATTTTTAATGAGTAGTCAGACAAAAGATTTTTTTTCTATTTAATATTTTTACATTTTCTACAGTGAACATAGCGTAGACAGTGTATCCTGCAAGAGTTCAGAGAAAGGAGAGCTTTGCACTGGTGGGAGGTTGTTAAGAATGAAGTGGGACTGGAGTTGGTAAATCTCTAAAGGCTGTTGAATAACTTTCATAATGGTTTGTGAAATACACTTATAATATTTTTGTTGCTCTCTGTCTAAATTCATCTTCATGTTTATGGGGTTAAGCGAGTTAATATATGTAAAATACCCAGTGCCAGACAAATAGTAAGCACTATATAAGCAATACCTGTTATCATTTTTTATATATAGCAAGCTTAAAAGAAAACAAGGAAGTCTGTTAGGCCAGGACATGTGTATCCAGGGTACCATTTGCACAAGGTCATCTATTGTCTTCTGATTAGTTTTGTTTTAAATTCCCAGTCTAGGCCTCTTCCTCTGCAATGATTTTCAGAACCTAAGTATTTCCCTTTGTCGTGAAACTGGAATAGCCCTGTTTCTTGCAAGTCACTGTGGTGTTTGCGAGATATAATAATTTTTATATGTGAGGATCATGCATGAGTCATTGAATTTGTTTTCTTCTGAAAGCTCTAAAGGTGAAGATCTAGTGCAAATGGTTCTTTGTAGAGTTTAGTTGTAACTCTGAATGTATGTACCCCCAGCCCTTTTTTTTGATCGTGACAAATCTGAAAAACGTCATTATGTTATAAAGGAAATGCATGCTCTATTTTGAGATGAAGGATAGAAAGGAAAGAAAATATATTTTGGATTTGTTATTCATAGGCAAGCCTTGTTACAATTTTGATCACTTTCTAGATCTTACATATTTTGTCTGTTAAGATAATATTTATATAGAGGATGATATATAAACTTTGGAGTAAGGCAAATTTCGTATCCAGACATGACCACTTATTGATGGTCAACTTCGAATAAATTAAACCTCTCAACCTCAGTTTCCTCATCTGTAAGATGAAGACATAGTAACTAGTATGAAAGGTTGTCGTGGATATTAAATGAAATAATGTGTTGTAAAGTGCCTGAATCCATTCTGGGCCCTTGATAATATACGTGATAACATTATGGTAATGTGTACCCCCCATACATACACATAATTAAAACATTTGTTTTAATGTTGGCTACTTTAAAAATATTAACAATAAAAACAATATACTTTTAATAGCTGGACAATATTTTTTTGTTTGGATGAAGAGCAATTTCATCAGCCTTCTATTGTTGGACCATTTAGGTTATTATTGAGTTTTTTTTTTTTTTAGTGGTAACCTTTTCAGTACTCTTGGTAAACTATTTTCTTGAGCTACTCATATCCAGAATGAGCAAGTTTAGAAGAACAGATTTATAGCAGCAGATTTGTGACCTCAGAATACAGAATGATGAGCCTCCTTAAAGAATGTCATTTTTCTGGACATTCCATATGTTTCACAGTGTGAGGTTAAATAGTCTGATAAGAATCAGACAATGTCTAATCTGGGCAGGAGGGATCTCTTAAAACCTAGTAAAAGGATTATTCATAGGGTGTGCTTAGGGCAGAATAAAGTCATGCATATGTTTTCTTTCTGAAACACTTAAATTAAGTTGCCTTTCATTCCCGGTCCAGGATTTTTGGAATTTGTCTTAATGACAGCCAGCACTTTCTCTTTTAATGGTTAATACTGGTCAGCTTCTTGAGATAACAGTGGTGATCTATATTTTCCTCCCCTTTGGCCACAATTCCTAGATCATAGGAAGAGAGCCAGCGCAGAATTAAGCTATTAATGAACTGTCAGCCAAATTGGCTTGGGACAGAGACCTGTAAGTATCAAGAGAATAAGCTTTTGAATAAAATTCATTCCTGCATTTTCTTAGCAAAGATCAGAGAAGAGACCAACAGAATCTCATTAGGCTTTATAGAGGTATTTATTTATTCACAGTGGTATTGTGCTGTACCATTCATTTAAATATCTAGTTAAAATTTGGCAGAGCTGTTGGAAGAGTGAAGATGGGGCCAACTGCTTGGACTGACCATCTTATTAAACACTCATATAATTGTTCCTGTTTCAGCAAAGTGGAATTCTCTTGCCATCTGTTAAGCAGGCTCAATTAAATAGAATTTGGAGGGTAGGAGATGCTGGGTAGGGAAGGTGGTTCAGTGGAGTGAGGAGTGGGGGCAGGGAACAACTATAGTGCAGCCCTTAGGAGGTGGTGGGAAGCAGGCTACACACCACACAGGCACATGTGCACACATACGCAATAAGATGCCTTTTCTTTGAGTAGAGGTAAGGGGAATTGAATTTGATTGTGATGTGACTTCAATTTCTAACTTCATTTGAGTTGAGCCTCCCTTTTGGGGGAGGAGGGGACAGGACAGGCAATTCTTGGGGGATAAAAGAGAAAAATATGCGAAGGGGAGATTTGGTTAAATTGTGTTCTATAAATTTAGAGCATCCAGGTTGGATGAAACTCCAATGAAAAGACACTTTTTTCTTGCTCAAATTGCTGGGAAGCTGAAGAACTAATGTTTTCTACTTAGAATATGAGGGAGCAATTAATATGTAGCTTCGGGGAAAGCCCAGAAGACCTTATCTCTGAATTCCTATGTAACCCCGACTGGTACGATACCATTTCATCTGGATTACAGGTGGGTTATCACTTTTTTTTTGAGTATTTATGATAGCTTAGTTAATAGATTTCTTGTCCTTTTTTAAAATGCATAAATAATTTTAAAAACATAGAAAACATTTGACTATGATATATCTTAAATAGACCACCTAGAATGTATGTTTAGAGTAAATTTATTGAACCATCGCATATCTACAGAAAAGTGCACAATCATAAGTGTACAGCTTGAATTCTCACAGACGTGAACACATCCCTGTAGCCAGCGCCCAGATCAAGAAATAGAACATTTCACCATCTGAAAAGCAGTCTTCATGCCCTATTCTGTTCCCTCTTCCACAAAGGGTAACTAGTATCCTGACTTCTAACAGGACAGATTAATTTTGCCTAGTGTTACACTTGATATAAATGGAATCGCACACTTTGCATTCTAGGGTCTGGTTTTCACTCAGTATTATGTTTATGAGAGTCATCTTGTTGATGCATATTGCAATTCTGTGTTCATTCTCATCCCCGAATATGCCATTGTGTGGATACAGGACAAATTATCTGTCTATTCTATTGCTGATAATCATTTGGATGTTTTCCAGGTTGGGGCTATTATGAGTAGTGCTGCTATAACAGTCTCATGCTTTTCTTTTGATAAACATGAACGCACTTTTGCTCAGTATATACCACGGATGGGAACTGCTGGGTTATAGGATTATACATGTAATTAACTTTAGAAGATACTGCCAGTTTTCCAAAGTGTGTGTATTAATGAGAGAAAGGTCAGTTTGTCTTTAGATCAGAGTACTCAGTTCTCATGAGCATAAGGATAAAGGCATCTTGTGGTTTTTTTTTTTTTTTTTGGTGGTGGTGGTGGAAATAAATTTAATCAAGAGGATTCGGTGAAATATTTCTAGTTAGAATAATGTTTCAAAACTGCACCCATTTGAATGACCCTTTCACTGTGCAGTGAAACATATTTTTACTTTTAGTATTTGATAAGAATGGGAAAGAATAATGGGTAAAGGTAGGCAATATCTTTGACATGTCTTCAAGAGATTTGTACACTGAGGAGAATTCAGACTCCCTCTAGGTAGTGCTCAAATTAGAAGTTCAAATTTCTGGAATTCCTTTCATCCTCCAGGGAACTGGGATAAGGGAAAGTGACAACTTGGAAATAGAATGCAGGATACCTACCCCACCCACTTATTCCCTAACCCTGTTACTGTGAGTAAATTACCCATGAGGACTGAACAATGTGACCTTTTGGGATTGCTCATCATTTTCATGTTTTAGGAAAACTTTTCCATTTCCATTTTTCAAGTCCTGTAACAATCAAGAACTTCTTTTTACCCTAAGGTCACCAAAATGTCACCTGGATATGTCACTCGAGATTCCTGGCTCAAATTAAAAACAAAATCCTTTATTCTATTCCTTTTCACAGTTTCACATAGCAATAGAAAGTAATAAATAAAACCTTTGGGATTATTAATTACTATTGTCATTGATCATATGTATAAAGTTATGCCAACACATTATATCTTGCTCAAAATTAAATGTATAAAAAATAAAATTCTCATTTTTTTTCTGCATGAGGCATTCGGATTCCTACCTAGATTATCCTGTACAAAAATGTGAGGTGAATAAACGTAATAGCCGTGCCCGTTTATAACTCAAGACCTAAGTTGAGACCTCAGCATTTGAGTTCTGACTTCTGGGCTGTAGTTTTTAATCTGTAAAATTGGTTTCAGATCCCTGCTTTGCCTATCACATAGGGCTGTTGTGGGGATCAAATGTGATCATTTGTGTGAAATTGTAAACTATGGAAGTTCTAAACCTAATAAGCCTTCGAGGGCTGAGCTTAGCAAGCCCTGTGTTATAAGAAAGACGGTTGCTATCCATTGACAGAGTGTAGTGGGAACTCAGTGTGTACCTTGAGATCTGTGCATACACATAAGCTTGAACTTTTCACCTTGCACCAGACATGGCTGGCTGACCTGTGTAGTCATGAATTACTTACCTAGGTTCTACTGGCCTCCTCTCACTAACAACACCCCCACCCCCACCCCTGCCCCATCCCCAGGGGGAAGGAGAGGGGCAAAAAATTCTTTGCTTTGGTGATAGCCCCAAACTATTAGCAGGTCATCTTTCTGGGGGAGGAGTTAGAGGGTTGTAATAAAATAGGTAGTCTATAGAATCTTTACTACTTATATCTAAGACTTTCTTGCTTTTTCACATTTATTAAGTATAGGGAATATGGAAATGCTTACAAGCTATAAAAGGATCTACATAGAAGTATTAGCAATTTATTATTAACAGTCATTAAGATAATAAGTAAAACGGACCAAAACAGCCTTGTGAGCACTTCCCAGCATATATTCCTTATCATTAATGAGGAACTCACCTTTTTTAAACACTGGAATATCACTGTCAGAAATGAAATGAGAAATCTACCACACTCATCAATATTTGGATACACTACATGAATTGTGAATTATGTAAATTTTTAATAAAAGTGTTTTTTTTGATACTGAGCACTTTTGAAAATCAAATTATATAAAAGTATACAATATGGTCTGGGAGTATGGGTGGTAGTGACATTGACCCATGCTCTAAAAGCATTATAACTTAGTGATCTCAGGTGTTCACCAGTACACTGGAAACTTAGAGTTGTAGAAGTGGAGGTCTACAGGTTCATAATCCCTTTCCCAAAATAAGATGTTTCAGCATTTAGAATCCTAATGCCCCTTGATGATAAAAAAAAAAAAAAAAAAAAAAAAAAAAAAAAAAAAAAAAAAAAAAAAAACAAAACCTCGGTGAGGTCTAGAGCAGAATCCTATAGACAGATGACTTATTACACCTGCATCAGAATGAATCAATACTCACACTAAGTGGTTAAATAAAGACTATAAATCAGTTTAAGTTAGATTTACTGCCAAATAAGTTCAGGTCATGTTGTATTTTGCTAAATATGTGTTGTTTGAAACTTTTGATTTTCAGAGCCTTTCGAACTTTGGAATTACACACAGGGATTGTTGATCTGCATTATTGTTTGGGTGTTAATTCCTAACAGGAGTGTTTTTTATATGTGTCAAACCAACCAGGTAGCAAATTCTCATGAGACTAAACAGAGTTAGGAACACTGTACCTGGAGTCACACTGCCTGGGTTCAAATTCTAGCCTTGCCAAGTGATTTTGAATAACTTATTTAACACCCCAGCATCTTAGTTTTTCATCTTTGGACTGCAGTAATTTTCTTCTAAAGATTAAATCAAGTTTGCATATGGAGTACAATGTGAACATTGTACTAGACACTCAATAAATATTCATCAGTTTTCTCATTTGTTTAATGGAGATTATAATACTGCCTGTCACAAAGGTGTTTTATGAGACTTAAATAAGTAAATAGATATAATGTTCTTAGAACAGTGTCTATCCCTTAGTAAGCATTCAATGAATAGTAGCCAATGTCATTATCATTATCACCATTACTAAAAAATTTGTACCTTTCCTCTTAGCAGAGTCATTCTTAGGAAAGAAAAACAATATCTGTTGAATGAATGAGTGGCACCTTAGAAAATTGTAATTTCTAATTAGCATTTTGTAGACTGTGATCCCATCCCATCTCAATTCTTCCCGTTTGTTTCTTCTGTGCTCCCTGCCCCCGCCCCTTGATCTTCATTTGCACTGCGCTCGACGAACTTGGCACTTGTCTTCCTCATCACAACCACGCAGGTGTGTTAGGCTGTCTTGGAAACTGTCTCAGATGCTCACAAACTTTGGCAGTAGGATAGAAAGGAAAAAGGGAAATTTTGGCTGACATCTCCGTGTCTGACTCCTTATTCATCTGGAGAGTTCCAGAGGTAAAAGTTTTAGGATAAACGATGAAGTTGATGCTATGTGTGTCTAACAGATACATATCTTGGATTCCAATTTTTTTGGCATATTATATGTTAATCTCTTATGATTGCTTAGTAATGTCAGGGCTTGATAAAGTCTGAAATCTGCAGAGATGTTTTAAATGCAGGCAATGTATGGAGAAATGGGTACTAGCTAGAGGCAGAGACCAGTGGAAGAATGTGTGCCTGTGTGTCACACAGTTTGGACTAATAGTGTCTTGGCACGGCTGTCATATTTCCTGGCATGTAAGAACTTGATCTCTTAAGGCCACACATATTTGGCAAGTCCTGTTATGTTATTCTCTCGAAGGGGTGCTTGGGTAATGAAGGTGATGGATAATATTGGGTAGGAATTGGTTGGACACGGGGACAGGAGAGAATATGGAAAGAATTCCTTTTAAAGAACTTTGTTACATTGGATTTTAGTGTCTGTAAACAATTACAGCATTCAAGGAGTTTAGAAGTTAAATGAGAAACACAACTTTGTCAAATTATACCGGTCGGATAAAATGGCATGGGCTCCGGAAATCTGTAATTAAAGGTATTTTTGAAAATGAAAAATATACTGTAACATCTGGTTTATTTCACTACAGAAGTGCTTGGGTATTGCTTATGCAAGTGTGATTGACTTTGACCGATATTTGGATTTTTCTGAGTAAAATAACTATTTTAATTAAATTTTTTTTTCTGCTTGATTCTATCTATGTCATAAACAAATTATTCACACACAGAGAAAATGACTGTCTTACATAGAAAACCTAATGTGTTCATTTTCTTTCTGTTGCAGCGGATATTCAGCTCCTTTGTTTACACTGAGAAAATCTCAAATGGAGAAAGTGAAGTACAGCAGGTAAGAGGTTATTTGGTACTTGACATTCTCTGTCTCTGTCTCACTTTTGGAAGTGGCTTCATTACTCTTTCCAAACAATCTCCACGTGAAGTTTCCTGTTCTTATGATTCCACATACATCTTAAGCGTAATGGTGACAACCTCACACTTAAGTTCTTACAGACAGTTGAAATAGTAGTTATATGCATAGTTTTCTGTTGTATGTGTAATACTTTGGAAATATTAAATTCATTTTTGTTTCGGAAATTCCCAATGTACTCAATTTTAAAATGTTAGAAATTTTTTCATCTGATATAGGAAAAAGTGCCTGAGCTTTGCAGTCAGACAAACCACAGGTCAAATTCTGATACTCTTACTAACTCCGTGACCCCCAGTAATTTAGCCTTTTCGAGCTGCAGGTCTCCTGTGTCAAAGGGAATATAATAGCTGCCTTATGAGATTGTGAGAATTAAACGAAATAATGTCAGATTAACTGAGCATAAATGAAATTCTTATGTGGAAGGTTCTGGTATAAAAGCAGCTCAGTGGATATTGGCTCCTTTTGTCCTTTCATTTTTCTTTGCTCCTCTTGGATTCTTCCTTTGCTCTTTCCTTCCATCTTCTCTCAATGTTCTGTGGGGTCAGAAAGTTCTGAGGCCAAATTCTATTCACTTTATTTATAGCTGGCTTCAAATGGACTGCTTCCTAATGTAAAACATAGTGTTGGTGAACTTGGTCATAAATAATTGATCCACACTTGAAAAGAAGGGTGGTAAAGAAGATTCTGGGTTTTAATTTCAGCTAATCCACCAACTTCATTACTCAATGTGACCATCACCTAGTAATTTGAAGCTAGGTTGGAAACTTAAGTAATAAACAGGACCAAGCTAAAAACCAGACTGCAGCGGAGTACTTCCACAGAATAAAAAGATAACTATAGTAAAACACATAATAATTTAAATTCTTTGAAATGCTGCCTTTATTTTATTCATTGGAAACAACTTGACTTGATCTGAACTTCACAAGTACCTTACAAAGGAAAAAAGCTTTGCAAGTGTCGTTGGAGTAAAGTTATATATAGGTTAGTTATAAGAAATGAGTGCGGTTTAGTCTTGACGTTCGGCATTTCCTGTTTATAGACATTAAAATTTTTTTTACTGGTTTCTGCAGGTTAAATTTAGAGGATGTAAACAGATATGTACTCTTTTACTTAGCTTTAGATATTTTTAACAACTAATGACCTGAAATTATAATACATATGGAGTGGTTTGCTATATCAAGTCTTACCTTCATAATTCCTGTCCTGTTTTTATTTCAGCAAACTGGCAAGTTCTTTAGGATCATGACATGTAAAAGAGTTTTAGAGAGGGAAGATTTCTACACAAAGTATGTTTGAGGAAATGTTTTGGGAGACCAGTGGCCACTTGATATTGTTGGAAAGAAACTGACCCAGGGATATCAGTTTTGCTGCATTCCCTTAAGTAACAGATACAGGTTCTTTCTTGAGTGGTTTTCACACATACAGGTTGTTTTTGTTTTCTTGGACTGATGTCGTTGCTTTATTTAACTGTGAACAAGTTTGGAAGGGATCAATAGTCATTTTTAAAAATTATAGCCGCTGATTGAGCACCTATGGAAAACTGGTGCTAGGCAGTTTCTGTATATTATCACACTGATTTTTCTAAATAACCTTGAAGGAAAGATATTACTTATTACAGATTAAGAAACTGAAGATCCCAATGATAAGTTACTTGCAGTCTCATGACCATTATGTAAGCTAGTTTTCAAAATAAGTTTAACGCAGATATATTATCTATATTTTTATTTTAACAGTTTACTTTAAAAATTCGTGTTTTCATTCAAAATAGGGGTCTCTGCTAAACCCTGTCTGTATCAGAATAATTCAAGTGAAGGAGAATTACCACATAGTTCTGTGTCTCCTCTCTCTGATTGTCAAGTTCTTCCTTATATTGACCCAGAATGTACTTTTAACTCTGCTCCCATCTCTCTGGTATACCTCCTGGAAGAACCCTGAACAAATAGATCTTACACCTCTTTTTGACTTAGTATTGGGAGATAATTATCATGTCATTATTAATCATTTAGCCTAAATTTAAAAATACACAGGTCCTAAATGCTTTTTTCTTCTTTGACATGGTTTTCATTCTTCTTCAGTCCTCTAGTCACTCTAACAATGACGATAATAAAAGGTCATATTTGCATATGTACTGAATACTTTGCTATCACTTAATTATCATGATACTACTGTGGGTTGACTTGAACAGGAGTTACCCCATTTTATAGTGAAGAAACTGAGACCCCCTGATATCTTTTTGACTTGATTAATAACTGCCCAGGATCTCTGAACCCTGATATCCTGGACAGTACCCAGGATGAAATCTTTAGGAAATGTTTACCTCTTATGTTTTCCATTGTATAAATCTCTTCCCATCACAGTCATTCACACTTTCACATGTAATGTAATATCTCCTTTGAACTTCAGAGAGCCACTCCATAAGGTGGGGAGCACTATTTAATTCAGATGGAGAAGTCCTCTCCAGAGCAGAATTGCTGGGTACCAGAGTGTTCAGTGTGACTGGATGATGCCATACTGTTTCCACAGTGGTTGTCATGGGTAACCTTTCTACAGATAGTACATTAGAAATTTGCTAGTCTGTACCCTCTTCCATATTGCTGTTACTGATTTTTGATCTTTTGTCAGTCTAGGGTGTCTGAAATGGTATCTAATGAGCTTCATTTGCTTTACTCTGATTATTAATGAGGTTGAAATGACTTTTTACATGTTTATGATACATTTCTGTGGTTTCTTGTTGTGTCAAATGTCTGCTAATGTCCTTTGTCCATTTTTTAAATTGGGCTGCCTGTTTATGTTAGAAGTTTAAAAGTTTTGTATGTGTTCTAAATCAGTGCTATCCAAATGAACTTTCTGTGATGATGGAGGTGTTCCCTACCCATGCTAATTAAGCAGCCAGTAGCCACATGTGGCTACGAAACACCTGAAATGTGGCTAGATCTACTGAGTAATAAAATTTTAAATTTTATTTAATTTCAGTTTTAATTAAAATGGCTGCATGTGGCCAGTGTTACCATATTAGATTCCCTTACACATTTATGTTTTATAAATATATTCTCTCAATTCGTGGCTTTTCACTTTATGCTATCTTTTAAAGGATTAAAGTTTTAACTTTAATAGTCAGTTTTTAAAATAATTCTTTTCTTTTTTGACTTCCGCTTTTTATGTTTTGTTGAAAAATTATTTTCTACCCCAAAGATATAAAGTTATTCTCCTGTATTGTCTTCTAAAGCTTTTGCTTTTCTTATTTAAGACTTTTTTCTAGCTGAAAATGATTTCAGTGTTGGACGTGAAGTAGGAACCTAATTTATTTTTTCTCTCTGTAAGTATCTCCATTCTAGCACTATCTATTGGACAGTTTCCTTTTTTCCCTAATTTGTTTTCTGTTTGTTTTCTGTCATTAGTCAAGTTTCCTGTGTATACGAGTTTGATTTGGTTCTGTTGGTGAATCTAAATATTATAGTGCCAGTATCACATATTGAGTAGAGTGACACCATCCCCCCATTTTTCTTGAGAGCATCTGTGGTGTTTTGCTCTTACATAAGAATTTTTGACCATTTGCTCTTACATATGAATTTTAGAATCGGCTTGTCTACTTCTGAATGAAAATATCACTGGGATTTTAATTGGAATTTTAACAAATAGATAGATTAATTTGGGGAGAATATCTTTGCTAACATGGTATATCTTCATTGACTTAGGAATTCTACAATATCTTTTAGGATAGTTTTGTAATATGTTCACAAAAGACTTGAATATCCAAGCATGTGGCATTTATTTCTAGATACATTTGTTTATATTATAAATAATATCTTTAAAAATTATATTTTTCTAACTTACAATTTGCATTTTATAGGTTTTATATCTAGTTACCTTCCTAAACTATCATATTAGTCTTAATTATTTACCTAAAGAGTCCATTGGGTTTCCTGTATACATAATCATATATACAAATGAGACAGTTTTTATTCTCTCTAATTCTTAACTTTTTATTTCTTTTCTGTGACTTGCTATCCTGGCCTCCAGAAAAGTATTACATAAGTATGGTAACAGTGGCCACCCATGATGCGTATTATGTTTATTGTTTAGTTTTAGGCATATTCTGATTTTGCTTACCATTTCTTCTTTTACCTGTTATTTAGAAGTATGTTTTAAAATTTCCAAATATCTGTAGAATCTTTCTAGTTACTTCCCTCATTACACTGAGCTCTCTGGGTTACAGTTTTATGCAGTGTCTCCTATGAGATTTCTCATCTTGGCCAAGCCCTGAAGTTTATCTTCTATGCCTTGTACCCTGTACTACCATCAAAGTGGAAGTTCAAGAAGTCCAGATCATGCCCACATTCTCAGGGTGAAAGTAGGGTTTGGCACAGGCTTATTTTCCATATTTCTGGCTCTCATTCTCTCTAAAACCTTCTCCATCTCGTATAGCAACTCTGTCTCCTAAATAGTGGTTTTGGTTGTTATTCTGGACAGTAGCCTCTTAACAATTAGAAGAACAGTTACACCTACTTGTAAGATTTGTTTGTTAAACCAAAAACAAACTAGTTATTTAAAGTAGATTATTGTCCTATTTGCTCTTAATTTTAGCTCATAATCTTTAGTCGATAAAGAACCACACTTCTTTTGCATGGTTTTGTATGTTTTGTAGTATCTGGAATCCTGACTTGAGTTTTCTCGTTTGGGGTAATGAAAACTAGAGTCCCATGGGTTCTTGCCCTCCTCCTTACTAATCAGATTTTATTGAGAGTTGGATCTGACTTGTGCATACTATATAACTTGGCATTAAATCTAACATGTTGTTAATATCTTCTGGTTAGGCGAGCAAAGTAATTAAAACTAATAAAAAACATTTTGTGATTCTTGACTCTTACCACAAAACTCTCTGTGGTATAGACTTTTCTTTGCTTTTTCTCATTTCTTTTAAATTAACCTTCAGTGTGTGGTTCTAAATTGCCTAACAATGTGTTTTAAATCTTTAATTAGTTCAGTATATGTAGTTTTGCTGCCAAGAAACTATGGCAACAGCCTCAGGAAAATAAAAATCTCATGAACACGTTCTTGTATGGAACACCTCCCATATACTCAGTTTTTGAATACTTTAAGAAATTAAGTTGTGTGAGCATATTAGGGCATTATATACAATTGAACCTGAATCAAGAAAAATAAATTTTTGATCAAGAGCCTCAGAAGATAGCAAACATAGTCCATAAAACACAAAGCAGTGAAAAGAAAACAAAAGGAGAAAGCCCCTTGGGGCACTTGATTGGATCCCTAAAGGAATCAGTCACCTTGGACATATTGTTTCAAGAGCATTTAACTTTATTTTAAACGCTCTAGTAATTTTTATTCAAAGGAATGGCAAGCATGTTTTCATAATTAATGCTGTATTTCATAAACTATTGACTCTTGGCAGCAGCTAATTTTAGAAGACATCAGAATTCTTTTGAAACGGGAGAGCTGGTAAGAGAACTCCTTACAGACGAGATGTACCTGACATTGAGCCAAGGGCGTTCCTTCTAGCAATTCTCCACCTTCCGTGGTATCAGTTTGTATCTCCTCAGGACCATATCCATCAGCACATAAACATGCTGTTCTATTTTAAACACACAAATAAAAACGCCTTGGCCCCATTTTCTTCTCCACCTACTGCCTCATGTTTTCTTTCCCTTTGAGGTACACCGCAGCACAAGAGGTGTCTATACTCATTAGATCCAGTTTTTCCATTCTCTCTAAAACCTTCTCCAGCCTCACCAGTCCCACAAAACTGCTCTCTTCAAGGTCACCAGTGATCTCCACTTTGTTAAATCCAGGATCCTTCCTGTATTTGGCTAACATTAGTATTGAATAGTTAATCCTTTCTATCTTTGATAAACTTTCCTGACTTGGGCGGGAAGGGCCCCACACCTGTCTCCTTGCTGTTTCTTGGCACATTCCTGCTATAGGGCTTTTGCACTGGCTCTGTTCCAACATATATCCCCTTGGGCCCTGGTCACCAGCAAGGCTTTCCTCACATATCACCTGAAAAAGAGCTGGCCACCATATTTAAAACTGCAGCCCACCCTATCCCCTAAACTCCTGATTTTCCTTTACCTTGTTCTACTTTCTTTTTCTTTCATCCCTTACCACTTTTTGATTTTAGTGTATTGGCTTTATAAAATTCATTTGGAATTGTTCCCCATTCCTTCATTTTCTGAAGGAGTATAAGATTGGTGTGTTATTTCTTCCTTGGGTGTTTTTCGTAGAATTCACCAGAGCACCATCTGGACATGGAGTTTTCCTGGGGCAGATTTTTTTTTTCTTTTTTCTTTTCATTCTATTTACTTTTTTCTTTTTCAGTGTTTCTCTTTCATTTTATGTCAATTTTGCTAAGTTGATCTTTTTTGAGAAATTTGTCCTTTTCATCTAAGTTGTCAAATTTGTTGCCATAATACAGGTGTTTATAAAAATTTTATCTTTTTAACATCAATAGGCCAGAATAAAAACAATAGAGAAAAACCAATGAAATGAATTTCTGGTGCTTTCCAAAAAAATATTAATAAAATGGATAAACTAGACTAACAGAGAATGATGGAGAATGAGTGAGTAGAAGAGCAGATTGGTGATAACAAAAATTTTAAAACCCAAACTTGACTTCATTGGTTTTCTCTTGTTTTTTATTTTACTGATTTATGTTCTTTATGATTTCCCCTTTGCATTTTAGGTTAATTTTGCTCTTTTTCTTGCTTTTTAATTGGAATTTTAGAGCATTGATTTTTTTAACCTTTTTTGGAACTACAGGAGTTAAAAGCTATAAACTTTTCTGTAAACTCTGCTTTAGTTACATCTCACAAAATTTGATACCATATTTTCAGTATCATTTAGTTTTTAAATATTTTCTAATTTCTCTTGTGATTTCTTCTTTGATCTGTGGATTACTTTGAAGTATGTTGTCCAGTTTCCAAAACATTTGGGGTTTTCTTAAATATCTTATTGTTCCTGATTCCTCTTAATTTCATTATGGTCAGAGATCCATACTCTGTATGATTTAAATCCTTATTAATTTATTAAAATTTGGATTTTATGACCCAGCAGATGATCTGTCTTGGTGACTATACCATGTGAACTTTGAAAAGAATGTGTATTCTGCAGTTTTTATTTGTTCTGTTTTTTATATACCCATTAAGCTAATTTTGCTAATGAATAGTTCACATCATTTATTTGGGGTCTCATTTTTATTTTGTCTATTTCTGTCATTTGTCGAGAGGAGTGTTAATAGCTTTAACTATAATAGTGGACTTGTATACTCTTCCCTTTAGTTCTGTCTCTTTTTATCTCATGTAATTTGAGGCTTAATTATTGGACATGTACATATTTAAGGTCGTTAGATCTTACTGCCGAGTTATTTGTGATGTTGTAAAATGCCATTCTTTGTGGTGATAATGCTCTTGAAATCTGTTTTACCTGTTTTTGTATGCATACTATTTGCATGATGTGTCTTTTCATAAGCATTTATTTTCAATATCTTTGTTGCTAAAAATATGTCTCCTGTAGATAGGATATAGTTGAGACTTTCTTGAGCTATTCTGACAATTTCTGCCTTTTAATTGGGAGTACTTAGCCAATTAATATTTAGTTTGTTGGAGTTGAGTCAACCATTTTGTTTGTTTTCCATATTCTCCTCTGTTTTTAGTTTCTTAGTTCCTCCTTGCCTGCTTTCTTTTGGATTTTTGAATATTTTTAAAAATTTTATTGTAATATATTTTATTTTTAACTATATTTCTTTACATATTAAGTATGTGCTCTAGAAATTATAATGCACACCTTTACTTATTGCAGTCTACTTAGAGTTAATATTTTATCACTTTATGTAGAATATGGAACCCTCACAACCCCATCACTGTTCTTTATGCTAGAATTATTATATCTGTTACATCTACAAATATTACAAACTACGTAAGAGTGCCATTGCTTTTGTTTTAAATTGTCGTATAATTTACTAAATTAAATTAATTAAAAGAGAAATAAATTCTGTATATATACCAGTTCCAGTGCTCTTTATTTCTTTCTGAAGATAATAAACTGATACTGAGTCTGAAGAATTCTTTTAATATTTACTCATAGTACAGATTTCCTAGTGACATTTTTTGTTTTTCATGAAGTTTTACTCAGAAAATGTCTATTTTGTCTTCTCTTTCTTTAAAAAAATTTTTTTTAACCCCTTCATTCCACCCCCCCCCCACACACACATACTCCTAACCCCCTCCCGTCTGGCAACCATCAATTTGTTCTATCTATGACTTTGTTTCTGTTTTGTTTGTTCATTTATTTGCCTTTTAGATGCCACATGTAAGTAAAATCATATGGCATTTTTCTTTGACTTATTTCATTATTCTCTTGATGGATGTTTTTGCTTGATATTGAATTCTGAATTGACAGGTTTTTTTCATCTTTTAGCACTTTAATGATGTTCTACTGTACTGGACTTTATAGTTTTTATGAGAAGTCAGTTAAACTTGTTGTTACTTTGTACAGCCTGTCATTACCCTATCACCCCAACCCCATCACTTGGCTGCTTTCAAGATTTTTCTCTATATCTTTGGTTTTCAGCCATTTAACTATGATTGCCTAGAAATAGGAATTTTCATATTTATCCTGCTTGGTGTTGAGATTTCTGAATCTGTAAATTATGTCTTTCATCAGATTTGAGGACTTTTTGACCCTTGATCCTTCAAGTATTTTTCCTATCTCATTCTGTGCTGTCCTTCTGAGACTCCAATTATATGTATGATATATCTTTTGATTTTTTTTCTACAAGTTCTTGAGCTGATTGATGCCTTCTCCTTTTCTCTTATTTTTTAAATTTTTCCTCTTCTGACCTTCAGATTAGATAATTTTTATTGATCTATCTTTAACTCTGCTCCTATTGTCTCCTTTATGCTATTGATCTTCCCAGGGATATTTAAAATTTTTCTGATATTATATTTTTAAGCTCTAGGATTTCTTTTTAATAATCTGTTTTTCTCTACTGAGATTTTTTTTCTTTCATTCATTGCAAGCATATTTTTCATCGCAAGCATATTTTCCTTTGTGTCCTTTATCATAGTTATAATAGGTGATTTAGAATTCTGTCCACTAATTCTAACATCTGCAAATGTTTGAAGATGATTTCAGTTGATTATCTTTTCTTTTAAGAATTGCTCACACTTTTTTTTTCTTTATATGTCAAAATGGAGATTTTGAAAACCTCTGGATTCCATTATATTCCTGTGGAGAATGTTGATTATTTTGTTAGTTTGTCTTAGTAGGCAATTAACTTGATTAGATCAAAGTACTAATTTGTACCTGCATCAATAAGTCAAATCTCAGTTCAGTTGTTTATTTAAATGTAGTTTACCCCACACAGGCATATTCAGAGTTCTAAGAATTTTTCTGCCCCAAAGGTGTTTTAAAACACTCTAACATTTAAAATACATTCTTCCAGAAGTCTAGTTTTTCTTAATATTGTTGATACTGACAATTCTATCTGAAAAATTTAAAATTTAATGTTCTGTTTCACCCAATACCACTTTTACTGGAACATTGTAAAGGAGAAGCATATTGGTTTTATAAGAAATTGGTACTTATTAGGTGCTAATACTCCAAATTATTTTTTTATCTGAATACAAACTCAAGGTCCTCAGTAATGAGAAATTTGAACCAGTTCAAAGCAATGAATTAGGATCTATCTGAAAAGCAAGATACAGATCTTGTACAAAATTGTATCCCTTTATTCATAGGAAAAGAAAGATACTCTGCAGCAGAACAATTTACTTGTGGCCTCCAAACATTAAATAGCTCTTTCTTCAAAGAGGTTATAAATAGAGAAGCAATCTTTGAAAGGTGGTACTTTATGTGCTAAAATGTAAAGAATCAATCCTAACTATCATGTTCTAGAATTTTAAAGCTAGGAGGGATCAGACCATGGGTACAAAGCCAGAAAGGTTAAAAAACTTTCCAACATTTCTTTTTTGGACAACTCCTCTAGTTTGGGATAGAGAATTAAAGAGCTTCATCTTTTGATTTAAAAATCTTGAGTTCCAGGCAAGATTCTGTCATTTACTATTTGTTGACTTTTGGCATGATATTTAACGTAGTGTCTACATCAATTTTATCTATAAAATATGGAATTGTCTATTTTGCAAGATTGTTTAAAAGATTACGTGATTGGCTCAGAGTGGACTTTCAGCATTTTGTGTTCTGCTTTTGTAATACAAAGGGGGATAGAGTATAACTATAAGGGTACACTAGTGAGAAGATTGCTATTCTTAGTCTGTAAATTTTCTTAGGTAACGCCTAGAAGGAAAGATCTGTAAACTTTTTAGAATGAGAATTTCCAAGAAAGAGTGATCACAGAAATACCCTAGAGGGGACTAGTGGGGCTTTCAAAAAGAAGTAATGCTAGTTGAGAAATATGAGACTGGACATGAGATTTCCATTGGCTTTGCATCTGTGTTACTTCTGTATTTGTATTACTTCCGTTGTCAAACTGTGCACTGGACCACAGGCAGAAAAGAGATAGTGGTTGGACAAGAAGAAGATGTGTGGAAGAGATAAGTACATAGGATCTTGTTTTTGAATTCTGGCTTACTGTGTCAGGAACTAGGTAGGCATTTAGTAAATCTTTGTTGAAAAAAATGGAGATACCCTTGCATCTCAATATTCATATTTTCTATAACTGGATTTGTTTTGGGGTTGCCTTGCCAAGTGTAATCTAATGTGGTGGTAGCCTGAAGGCTCCCATTTTGTTTACAGTTACCTAGTGAAATATGTTGAAGGCTCATACTTGTCCAGACTAGAGGAATCCCGGAGGTGATGTGGATGGATTCCATTCTTTCTTTGCCCCCAACCCTTCCCCTGTCTGTCCCCAGGGGATGTGTTTAGGCTGAGTCTTGGTTTAGTTCATCTCCTTTCTTAAATCTACGCTCGGCTCTCTATTTATTGTAAGTATTCATTAAATGTTTATTGAATGGGTAAATAAAAGGTACTAAATCTGTAGGAAGGCAGAAGAAAGGTTGAGAAGTATTGAAGCTGCCTAGATGGGGAATTTGTAATGAATCATCCAAGGATCAGAGCAAACAGATGTCTAGTCTCTTAAACCAGAGCTCTACAAGTCTAACTGGATAGTGTTTAAGTTTCCTTGATTGGAAATCAATCTAGATCTGTTTTATCTCTTACTCTTCTTGATCTGACTCTCCAGAAGAGAAGTTAAATTTTATCATAGAAAACCTTCCTGGACTACCTATCAAATCTTATAATACTTTGTTAATAAGATGGAATGGTGGTCTGTCATTTTAGGAAAATGGTGTGAGAGGGGATGTGATAATTATAATATTTTTTGTGGTTTTTTATCCATTTCCTTAGTGTTTCCATGTATGTTTTCTCTTTTTGTCCTCTTAATAACATTATAAACTGTGCAGGTGATTATTAACTCATTTTCCATATGAGAACACTATATCAGAGATCATTAAAAGGCTTACGGCCTCACAGAAATGCTAAAGTGACTGAGACAGAATTTCCAATCCTCGTTTTGTGCTTTTTAAAATATTGTTTATAATAACCAGCATCATTTATTGAATACGTTTTATTAATTATCGACTGTCCCTAAATCTTTTAGCCACATGGCTTTTTCCCTTACATCTTTCAGTTTTGGCTGAATGTTAACTCTCAGTGAAGCCTTCCTGGAACACTCATTTGTAAATTTTATTAATTGTATCCTTCTTTATCTCTTACCTCCTCCTCTGCCTTTTTTGATCTCCTTATAATTGATCACCTAAGACTTATATATGTTTTTTCTAATAGAATATAAGCTCTATGAGGGCAGAGATATTTGTCTACATCATTTCTTGACGTGTCCCCAGTAACATGAAAAAGTATCTCTAAGTAGTATGTGGTAGGTACTAAGTAAAAAAAAAAAAAAAAAAAAAACTCTACAAGATTTCTTGACAAGTAAAACTATGCACAAAGAAAGATCTTGTCGAAGTCACCCAGCTAAGAGGTTAGAAAACCTGATTTTGAATTCAAGTGTATTTAGATTCAATGCTTTCATGTATATTCTCGAAATTTTGTTTCCTCAGGTATTGAGTAGGGGATAGAGTGAGTATTGCAGTCTGTTACATAAGGGACCAGGTTCTATTCTTTTTCTCTCTATTCCCTTCAGCAATTTACCTTACTTGGCTAATACATTGGAGTTAAGTATGAAGTATGTGTGTGTGTTTGTGTGTGTGTTTTTAATGGGGTATCACTTTAAAAAAGAAAGATTTATAAACCATTAACACTACATCAGGGTACTTTCCAACAAAAATCATGCAAGGTTGACTTTGAATTTGTTTTAAAAGAAATGCAAAAATATTGTGCTTAGAGGATACTCCTTAAACTTTGGAAGGATTAATAAAATATTAAATAAATGTTTTCATTGCAGAGAGAAATTTTTTGGTATTTGTTACCTCTTCCAAAAATAAAAATTAGGTTCCCTTATACCTCTGATATATGGTAGGCAGTTGGTGAATTCAGCAAACATTTTTGAGGAATTTCTATATATTTGGCATTGTAGAAAGAGAAACAGAGCACTTATTTCAAGGACATAGTTAAATCACAGGAGATATATGTTCGTATATTTGGTATATCTTGCTAATAATCTCTTACAGGTAATGCCCTGAGGGATAGAAATGCCCTCTTTGGGCGTTTATGAGAGGCAGAATGGTGGTCTAAATGGATGATGGATGATCTCATTTAGTGTGGTAGTACTTTCGGTTATGTTCAAATTATATGTTTTTCTAAAATTTTAATAAATAGAGGATGGGTACAATAACTAATATGTACCTAGATTATGTTGTATTTTGTAAAAGATGATTGACTTGACATGATTGTTTGTGTTCATTCAATAAATACTGCTTCTCATGTGTTACAACATTAAATTTTTACCGCAACCCTTTGTTACAAATACAATTCCTCTTCCCATTTCAGAGCTGAGGAAATTCAGACTCAAATGTATTAAGTAATTTTAGAAGGCTCAGATGCTTCATTTAAAAAATATTTAAATATATTTTTAATTATAATTGACATACAATATTATATTAGTTTCAGTTGTACAACATAGTGATTCAGCATTCATATACCTTATGAAGTGATCATCACAATAAGTCTAAAAATATCCATAAACTTAGTTATTACAATATTATTGACTCTATTCCCTATGCTATATCATGACTTATTTTATAACTAGAAGTTTGTATTTCTTAATCCCCTTTCCCATTTTTGCCCATCTCTTCACTTCCTACCCTCTGGCAACCATCAGTTTGTTTTGTGTCTCTGAGTTTTTCTGTTGTTTTGTTTGTTTTTGTTTTTTAGATTCCATATGTAAGTGAAATCATATGGTATTTGTCTTTCTCTGTCTGACTTATTTCACTTAATAATACTGTCTTGGTCCATCCATGTTGTTATGCATGGCAAGATTTCATTTTTTTTTATGGTTGAATAATATTCCATTTTATGTTTTATATCTCACATCTTCTTTATCCATTCATCTATTGATGAACACTTAGGTTGCTTCCATATCTTAGCAATTGTAAACTATGCTGCAGTGAACATAGGGGTGCATATATCTTTTCAAATTATTGTTTGGGTTTTTAAAAAATAAATACCCAGAAATAGAATTTCTGGATCATATGGCACTTCTATTTTTAATTTTTTGAAGAATTTCCATACTGCTTTTCATAGCGGCTGCACTAGCTTACAATTCCACCAACAGAGTATACGGGTTCCCTTTTCACATGGTCACCAAAACTTGTTATTTATTGTCTTTTTGATAATAACCATTTTAACAGGTGTGAGGTAATAGATCATTGTGGTTTTGATTAGCATTTCCTTGATGACTAATGATGTTAAGGACCTTTTCATGTGTCTGTTGACCATCTGTATGTCTTTGGAGAAATATCTATTCAGATCCTCTGCCCATTTTTTAATTGGATTGTTTGAGGGTTTTTTGATGTTGAGTTGTATGAGTTCTTTATATATTTTGAATATTAACCCCTTATCAGATATATCATTTGCAATATCTTCTTCCCTTCAGGAGGTCGCCTTTTCCTCTCGTTGATGGTTTCCATCACTGTGAAAAAGCTTTATATTTACGTAATCCCATTTATTTATTTTTGTTTTTGTTGCCTTTGCCCAGGGAGACATTTCCAAAAAATATTGCTAAGACCATGTCAAAGAGTTTACTGCTTATGCTTTCTTCTAGGAGTTTTATGGTTTTACGTCTTACATTTAAGTCGTTAATCCATTCCCCAAATCATTCTTGAATTAGGTGATAGGACCAGGATTTTAATCGATATGGTCTAACTCTAAAACCCATGTTCTTAACCGCTGTGCTATGTTACTTTCGTACTTCCACTTTCCACTGCCAATTTTTCTATATGTTTTCAATTTTTTAAATGAAGGTGGTTTATTTTCTCCTGAGAGTATTTCACATCAACCAAAGTAATATAAATAATATGTCTAAACATTGTTAAGTACTATGATGAAAACTTAGCTTCTAAATGAAGAGAAGATGGAATTTAAATGCTCAGTTGACATGGGTAAAACAATACTGGGAGGGCTGCCTTCTGTACTTTTAGGGACAAGCCTTTAAGCTCTAGTAAATTTTTATACTAGAATGCCTAATGAGGAAAGGCATTCTGATATTAATAGATCATCCTGTAGGATTATAACCAAGATAATAAAAATTAATGAAGCCCTTGATTTATTTAGAGAGAAGATTCTTTTGTCTTTATCACAATTCATCATTATTTCATTATTAACATAACCTTAAGGCAGTTGTTTGCAATTTGTGTCATTTTGGCATTTCTATGGGGCTATTGATTTTTTTTTTGTTGTGTTTTGTTTCTTGTAAATGAGCACCCCCTAAATAAGAACTTTTAGCTAATGGAGTGAGTGAGAAATTGCAACTGTTGGGCTAGCATGTAGGATTAAACTATAACATAGTAAGCTTCTTTTCTGTCACACAGGAGTAGAACGTGATAACTCCTTAGCATTCTTAATGTAGAACTGTGGTTGGTAAAACTTTTGCTGAAGAATGTAATAGACCCTTAGCTCCCTCTCAGAACTCTCAGGTTCTCTCCCAATGTGAAGCTTTGACAATAATTAGCATAGCGAACTGCTCAGCCACCTTCTTTGGGGAAAAGCAAGATGGACCAGAAGAGAGAAAGTAAGCTGACAGCTACCTATCTATCTCACTATTTAATAAATAGCAATTTGGAATTTAAAGTATTTAACTGTCTTGTTTATATGCATATAGACGCTTCACGAATTTGTGTGTCATCCTCGTGCAGAGACCATGCTAATCTTCTTTGTATCGTTGCAGTTTTAGAATATGTGCTGCCGAAGCAAGCACCTTGTTTATATTTTCAAGGAAAAGCATATGCAGCGTATGTTCTGCATGCTCGTATATAGTAATTAGAAGTTAAAGTATGTGCATATGCATGCATGAAAGCTTTAATTCCTGCACTAAATATAGACCAGCTGACTTCAGGGGTATGTGTTGTACACTATTAGCCAACGTATGTGCCTCCCGTTTAGATAAGTTGAGATCATTTTGCTCACATACATCCACACCCCTCCTGTATACTCACACGTTTCATATAATATACTCCCTTTGAACACAAAAATATAGTATATATCTATTGATTTCATATATAAATTGTATTCTACGTACATATTTATAGTATTTATAACTGTTCATTTTTACATTTGTATGTATACACCTATATTAGTGATAGAAAATAGAAGTCTGTGTCTCCCATCACAACTGTACACTAATACTTTTAGGCTTGGAAATTCCGGGTATAAGCTTTTTGTGTTGTTATTTTGTCAAAAACCCAGAATAATCCATTTCTTTGTTCCCTAATTCTCACACTTTGTGTTCCCACTGTTTTGTAAGTGGACAAATGAGGGGGCTGGTACTGTTTTTCCATCAGCAAAGGCGGGGGAGAAGTGGGTGTTGCAGGCAGGCACAGCTGGAAAGACTAGGCAGCAGCCAGCAGAGGGGCGGGTATGGCCTTTGGGGCAGGGCAGGAAAAGACATGTAAGCTCCCACCATGATGTGCATCTCTCCCTGCTCCAGCTGGAACTTAAGCTTTTCACATAACTCTGCAATCCATATGTGTGCAAATGCCTTCTTTCAGGGAAGCAGACCCTTGAAAAGTGTGGGCCTGAGCTTTTTACTCTAACACTCAAAGCTCCATTTAACAAGAAGGGAATAGATTGAACCATCATTCCAAAAGCCAGGAAGACTTCATCATGAGAAATGAATATTCCACTAAAAATGGAAACAAGCTTATTTTACACACATTTCCAATATCTCAAGGTTGGACAGTATTCAGAAATGCTGATGAAAAGGTAGCAGCCAAGATTTCTCCACATCCCAGCACCCCCGCTCCCAACTCCATACTCCACCCAAAACTGCTGCTCCTACTAGAAAAATAAAGTAACTTCCAATCATTGCACTGGCAGAATACATAAACAGAAACTCAGCTCAGACTGTATCTTAAAATCTGGTGAGAAACTTAAGAGCATGGAGCTACTCATCCCTAATATATGCCTCGGTGCAATAGGAAGTACTTGTGAAAATGATGTGAAGAAAGTAATTGCTGCTAATATCAAGAACTCCTGAATTGGCAAAACGCTTTGAAAATCTGGACCCATGAAATAACACATGGTATGATAAAATTGGAAGCTTACCAAGAATTACAATTTATTTTAATATTAGACTCCGGGCAGGTGGGGATCATGTTGAAATAGCTGTTCATGGGCATTCACACTAGTTGTTACTTAAGCAGTCTTTAGTCCTTTCACATGCTGCGAAATAGATGCTGGTTCTTCTGCAAAGTCATCGAGAATTGTCACTGTCACATCCACTGACACCCTTGTCAGGCACCACCCTCTAGGGAAAGATATTAGCAGTGAATTCTACGGAAACAGCCAAAGGAGGGCAGCCATGCCCTGGTTCTTCTACTTGCAATCCTCCCTGTCATCAGATAGAGGATAAGAAGACCTTGCTAAATCCAACTGTGAGTTAGAGAATGATATCAGATACAGCTTGGCAAGGGAACACACAGAATAGTTCAGAAGAGGATTTAATAAAATTGTTGTGGTCGAGGCAAATATCCTCATTCCTCTGGTTTGGAACCCACATGGGAATCATTACTTTTTTGTTGTTGTTTCTAACAAGTCTTAATAGCAGTGTATTTCCTGCTTGTATCGAACATTTGCACCTCATCTAATTGATCTGTGTGAGTGTTATTTTTTCTAATTCTAAAAAAAACCAAAAACCTCTTACCTTGCATTAGTACTTAGAGCTTATATGTCTGCGTTACAAAGGCCCCTGGATCTCAGGCGCTGCTTTGCCTACTACTCAAGTATCTTGAAACTAAAACCAAGAAGTGCCTTTTCTACCTACTGATGAGATAAGCACATTGTTTAAAGACAGGACAGGGAATGACATGCTCCTGCTTCCTACAGTTGTCATGCCATACTCCAGACTCAGATGATTATAGATATTCGGGGCCAGTCTTTAACAGCTGAAGATATCAAGTGTTTACAAAATACTTTCTCTTGCACTATTATTTTCTCTTAGTTTTAAAGGGTCTCTATGTTGTGAAAACTTGTTACTCCAAATATGGACTACACTGTGCATTGGGCTTTGTCTTGAGCTGACTTAACTTTTTGCAGTGCAGAACTAGGATTGACATACTTACTGTTATTGAGCTCTGTTACCATTAGGACTGTGTATCAGTGGCACAGTACGTATTATCTTCCGTTGGCACGCTAAGTCAAGTTGACATATTAAGAAAAGAGAAATGGAAACATCTAGTTTTTTTTTTTTTTTCCATTGTATCTCAAGATTGTTTCCCTAGGAATTGGATTTAATAAGTTCTTGTCCAGGTTGAGGATAAGGAAGTGGTTAGTGGCAACAGAATTTTGTTTCCATACCAAGTGTCATCTTTTCACTTTATTGCTGAGCTAATTGATATTTGCTGGCAACTATTTGATCGATATGCTGTCAGAGGGCCTGCAAAGAACCCTAAAACGGTCTAGTCAGTTGGTCTCTAACTGGAGGCTTTGCTAGGTTTCGTCCTTCATTTATACAGAAAACATTTCCCGAGTCTCTGCAGGGTGCCAGGCCCTGGCCCAGGCTGCAAGTTTGGTTCCAGATGAGGTATTATTTGCTTTGGGTGTGGAGAAAATAGTCTGAGCTAGAGTGAAATTGCACGTTTCCAGAGCTCTCCCACTGATCCTGTTCCTCTAGTAGCCCCCGGTACTTGGAATGCTTCTAAGTTACACTTGGTGTTTATAGATTGTATACAGATATTTGTACTCTAAGAGCTTTACAAGATAAGAGTAAAGGGATTAGGTTTCCTTTTCCACAGTTGTGTCCTTCATAGGCCACCAGAGGTTTCCTAAGTTCACGAACCCAGAGTATTTTTCCCCCTTTCCTCCTTGATTAATATCTTATACAGATGTATCTTGAAAGTTGTGAATTAAATGTTGGAGATTATTCTATATGCTGTGGCTCCTGCTCCTCCCCTGCTCCCCGATTCTCTCAGACTCTTGATCCTTTGTAAGGTTAAGACAAGGTTGAACTTTTTCTTTGTGAGCAAAAGGCCATATACTTTAAGGCCTGAGCACTTGCTTATTTTGGTTTAAAGGAACCTCAGCTCAGGGGTTCCTATTACAGAGTAAAGTGAGGAGAAGTGGGTTGAATCCTGCCCTTCTCTTTATTTCTTTTGTTATGATCTGGTTGTTAAGGGTAGAGTGGGGTGAAAAACAGGGCAAGAGCCCAACGAGCCCTTGAGTTGATAACCTTGGCTTTCAGGAGGCTTGGGTGTGTGTTTCCATGACTCTCCTGGAATACCTAATATAAACTACTGCCCAAACCAAACCCCATTATAACCTTTAAAGCAAACCTTGCTTGTTGCTTAAAGAGAGAAGCTGCTTGCCCTCTCAGCCATTTCCCTGGGCTCAGCCTCCCCAGGTTCTCTGGCATGTCAGCACTTGCCTTTTGTTTTTTCCATTGCTCTCCTCCCCAACTCAGCCACAGGGGCCTCACCTCTCACAGGATTGGGGTATGTGACCCTGGAGCCCAGACAGCCTTACACATAAATCTTCCTGGTCCACCTGCAGTTCGTCTGTCAGCAGCTTCCCCGCTTCTCCGCTGGATGTGCTATTCCCACACATCTGTCAGACGACCCTGAAGCCTCTGCAAAGCCATTGGAAGTTCAGACTGGCTCTGTTTTATTCTCTTGGTCTTCATCTATCTTGTCCTGTATCATTGCCTGCCATGCCCAGGCTCTCTTGTCATGACTAGTAGTGGATGAATAGCCACATCACAGCTCTGGCCAGTTGCTATCGGGATACCTTTTCTGAACTGGTAGGGGTTTGTTGTTGTTGTTGTTGTTGTTACTGTTGTTGTTATTTGTTTCTTTGTTTGGACAAGACTTATTCCAGAGCAGCTGAGAGTACTCTGGAGGCGGGTCAAAATAGGAAACTAGACAAGAATTTCTGATTGCTTGAAACAGATATGAGCCATTTTCATAGGTTATCTGTACTTTCCTAGAACTGGAAGGAGATTTTTTCCAACATGGCAAATAATAATGTATTATATGAGGGAGAACGAACATAGTAATGAACATTTTCAAGTCTCTTCTAGATGCTAGGCATTACATTAAATAAAAATGCATAGTGCAATGGTTCAAGAGCATAATCTAATTATTTTACTAGCTGAGTGACCTTGAGCAAGGTGATAATCTTTAGGAACTATTTTTGAAAATAGCATATAGTGATTACCAAGAGTTGTGAGGATTAAAAGGCATTAGATACAGTCGCACTTTCAAAGTACCTGGAACATTAGTATGCAGTCGATAAATACTAATTACTGTCATGTTGTGGGCTTCTTGAGGGAAATAGAAGCCTTAAATGAAGAAAGATCAACAATACAAAACAGGATGTAAGTGGCACAGATGGTGAGTCTTAGGCAATTTTGGAAACCAAGGGTCTGAGAAGCTTTCAAAGGGGCAAAAGTTAGGCTGGTACTGGGAAGAACAAGTAGAACTCAAATAATTTGATTTGGGAGAGTTCACATTTTTCTGCAGTTTAGGGGAGCTTATTTATAGTAGAAAGAGAATAGAGAAGCATTAGAAGTGGCCTCTTTGTTTTCTATACTCACTCAGCATGAGTTTGGGCATACCACTGAGCCTTGATTTCATGATTGTAAAAATGGAACAGGGAATGCCTGCTCTACCTACTCCTAGGGTTGTTGGAAGGCACACACGAGGCAAGTCATGTAAAAATACTTTGAAAATGGTAAAATGCAGCACTAGAGTAAAGTCCTTATTGGATCCTTAAGATTAGAAAGAGGATCCCAAAGAATCACACGCTACCTAAGACTCACTATAGGGCGGACATGACACAGTGCTTTGGAAGAGGCGCTGACAGCCCTAACAAGGGTCATCACTCAGTGTTAACATGACCATTCTGATGCCTCTCCAATAGCCAAAAATGTTTTTCCGGCTTTCTGTCCAGAGTACCTCAGTCAGTAGTACATAAAGTCCTTCCAGCAATAACACCAACCACAATAATAGTAAAGAGCAATAATAACAGTAAAACACTAGCCACTACCATTGATTTGGCACTTACCATATGTTAGACTCTCTTAGTGTCTAACCTTATTTCTCTTAGTTCTCAAACAGCATCATGAAGTGACTATTACGGCCAGTTTACAAGCAATTAAGTTGAAGCTTAGAGAAATAATTTGCCTGGTTCCCTTTAGTAAGTGACAGAGCTGGATTTAACTCAAATTTATTTGACTCCGAAGTTTCAGCCCTCTTGTGCCGTTTTGCTGTTACTATAAGAAACATGTACCCCGCACCCCCAGACCTTGTGCCAGGTTTCCTATGGATGATTAAGCATGGGGACAAGTTAAAATGAATAAAATGGTTAATGTTCAAGTAGTCCCTCTCCTTTTTACTTACAGCTCTTTTCTTGGAAAATTTAGAGCCAGCCCCACATTATTGTCCCTGTCACCACCACATGCACTTTCTAGTTTAGACACTAGGATATAACAGTAAGAAATGCCTGTATTTATCCTATGCTTTCTTTATTCATTGTTTCATGTGACCATCACAATAAGCCCTTGAAAAGGGATGTTATTCCTATTTTACTCATGAGGAAACGTAGGCACAGGGAAGTCAAGGACCTTGCCCAAATTCCCAGCTAATAATTGGGAGAACTGTTTGGAATATTACCATTATTAACTAATAAAAACAATAGCAAGAGTAGAGCATTTCTCACATCCCATATATAGTGTGCAACATGAAACAATGAGAATGTTTTCTTCTTGAACTTTGGAATGCAACGATGTGCTATTCAGAGATGTTAAATATTTATGCTTGCATATACTTAAAATTATTTTTGTGTAACATACATTTAAATAATCAAATCTTGAAACTTGCTAGAAAGCAAAAGATTTATTCCTTAGCAATAAGGCTGGAATCGAAGGACAAGGGATCAACTATTAAATTCTTATCACGGTCCAAAGGTTTTTGAATGTCAAATGTTAAATTCTTCTACATTCAGTAGGAATTTTGCTATGAATCTTGGGTCCCCTAGGGTACCTTTCCTGTCTGTGCCTGTCGGCTTTATTGTTATGTATTTTAAATAAAGCTTTCCCTAACATTCAAAACTCCTTCCGGCCCTTCCTTTTAGAAAGGAGACATAAAGTGTGTGCTATGTCTTTGTATTTTTGTTTTCTTTTACCTTTTTCTAACATTCGCCCACCCACCCCCAATCATCAGAAGTATAAAGCTAAGGTAAAAAGAGCTTTAAAAAAAGGGGGGGGGCTTTGGGGAAGTATGCAAATGACAGAATTGTCTATGGGAAAATTAAGGGAAGCGAAATTCAGCAAGAAAAGAAATTCATTGATGTTGTGATGAAACGTTGTCACTGGAGATGATGACAAATTAGAATCCGTTCCCATGGGGACCGGCACACTACCTACTGATCATTTGACCCATGGCTGGATGTTGGCTAGCCGAAGAATTGACCCAAAAGATGACAAGATGGTTTTAGTCCCGTTGTCTCATCAGCATTCAGGAACCCCTTAGGGGATGAAGGGGAGAGGATAAAGAAGGATAAAAGATGAAAGCTGAGCTGTGGAAAGAAAAATGTTTTTAATTACACTGAGGAGGATTGTGGGTCCACCTGTAGCTTTTTGTTGAGAACGTCCTTTGTTTTCTGCTGTCTGCAGGGATCATGGCAGGATACAGACCCAGAATCTGTCTGGCCTTTTAGAAGGGTCCATGCTGGTAGCTGGTCCCCTTCAGTTTAACGGATATATTCAGGATTTAATCTCTCTGCGGGCTATCTTTAATACATTCTGTTATGCTTGCCGAGCAACCTGGATTTGGTTGACAAGCTAAAAGAGATTGCTTTTAGAGAGAAAAAAAAAATACCCCGCAGTGGAGCGTGAGTTGAAGTTTCCCGAGTGAGTTGCTATCACATGCCTTGTCTGAAGGGCACCGAGAGGTCATCTCAGGCAGTGGGGTCAAGGGCGACCAGAGTGCCCCCTGGGAGTCAAGAGACCCTTAAGCTCCACATGCCTCAGTTTCTTCACTTGTAAAATGAGAATTGCAGTTTAATCTTAACCCTCCGATGGCAGATAAATTCAGATGAAAATCCAGAGGAAAATATTAAATTTTGCAATTCACTTTCTGAAGAAAGAAAGGCACAGTATATCCACTCTGTTCTCTTTCCAAGTTATGAACAAACACCAAGGAGTAATTAGACCAATTTAAGTTAATTTGATGTCCCTTATATCAGTGGTCAGGTAATAATAAGTAGGCATTGTTTTTGGAGAATACATTATTTTAAATTTTACTCTGTCCCTCTTTTATACTAGTGGTAAAATTCAGCAGTTTTAAATTTCCTCAACATCTTGATTTTCTTTTGAGTTATGAAGAATTCTAAATGAAATCATTAATTTTTAAAGATCTAATTCTTATTACAAAGTAATGAGACTATGTATGGCTTATGGTGTTCTGTCAAGAATTTCACAGCATTTATTAAATAGTTTTGTAAGGGGTGGGAGGGTTGTCAGTCTGTGTGTGTGTGTTACAGAGAAGCAGTGTTGTATCAAGGTTGAAAGCTTAGGCTCTGAAGTTAGAGTACTACTGGGTTTGGATCCCAGCTCGACAACTTACTAGCTTTGTGGCCTTCAGCAAGCTATTTAAGCTTTAGCATCTGCTTCTGGAAAATGGAGATGTGTACATTAAATTGATATATGTGCAGAAGGTGCTTAGAATAGTGCCCCAACAGAGTTAGTCCTCAACCAATGTTGGCGATTACTATGTTTTTGTAAATACGGCAAGATGAGATGTCACGAAAGCTGAGGAGTTTCTGCAGAGGTGTGTGGATCCATTGGGAGAGAGCTTGCGTTTGAGACCTTTTGTTAATTGTCATGGATGTTGGGCTCTGCATTCGAGGTGCTGCCTCCACTGATGAAGAACACAGGTTATCCACTCCTCCACCCTCCGCACCCAAACAGGAGGCCAAAGGCACACATCCCGTGGCCATGCCACCCATTTCAGGCAGTGCCCCTCTCCCATCAGCCCATCAGCCCCCAACATGCTTCTACAGGAAACACTTAGTTCTACTAGCCCAGTGGTGAGGGCTCCGTACCTTGGCCGATTATGTTAACAGAAGTTCCATTCGTCAGATTCTGTGATTTGTCATATTTTTTTATTTTAAGCCACCGTTGCAGCTTCTTTTAAGTTTGGTTTATCTGAGGTACCATAGCTGCGCAGATATACACAGGCTTTATAGATAAGACAATCTGACTTTGAATAAGGTTTGAATAGGTTCTTTTCGCTTACTTTGTCACTTTGGACAACAAAATAACCTCATTGTTATAAGATGACAATACTTATGTTTGTATAGCGTCCTTGTGGCTAGTATATAGTAAGTACCACTATACAGTAGCTATTATAATTTTCTGAAGAACCCTGAAATCTCTTTGCAACAGTTTGTAATCCACATGCTCTAATCTTGATAATTCTGATGATTTAGATGCGGTGCATGGATCTAAGCAGCTTTATTTAGCTTTGCTTCAATATATTTATCTTATAATGGACTCCGTCCTATCTTCGATATGCCAGTTACTTGTTGCTGCATAACAAAGCACCCCAAATTTAGTGGGATCAACAACTCTATCTTTATGTCTATGGAGTTTATGGGTGAGGAATTTGGACAGGCATAGCAAGGATGGCTTCTCTCTGCTCCGTGATATCTGGGGCTTCATCAGGGAAGACTGAGGGCAGGAATGATCTGGAGCCTTCTTGACTCATACCTGGAGCCTGGGCTGATTGGCTTGAAGACTTGCTTAACGGGAGCTGCCAATTATGCACTTAACTGTGGTTTCTGTGTGTCTTGGACCTCTTTACAACATGGTAGCTGAGAGCATTCCAAGAGACAGGTGGAAGCCACATGGCCTTTTATGACCTAACCTTAGAAGTTACATAGCATTGCTTTCATAAACTCTGCTGGTAGAAACAATCATAAGCCCACCCAGATTCAAGCAGTGCGAGTAGAAGAAACATAAGACCCACCTCTCAATTTCATACACCTATGTATCACAAAATACGTTTTTAAGAAAAGACATTTAACGTTCGAGTCATTTGCATCTTCTACAAAAACAGTGAGCCTGATTAAAATATTATTAGCTAGATCTGACTTTTTTTAAGTTAGAATTCTCCAAATGCATAGAAGAAACACCTGGATTTCTCTCGAGTTGTTTGTGTGTATATATTTCTATGTATGTGAAATAAGGAAATGATTGCAAAGTCCTTGTTCACTTTAGAAATGAATTTGTGAGAATATTATTTGGAACTTCAATCCTTTCAAATATGTCTTAACCTGTTATAGAACACTTGTTCCCAAGGGCAATGAAAGACTACACTCTTGATACTTGTAGGTGAAAAATTAATGATAGTTATTTTACTTCAGAACCTAGAACTTGGTCTTGATGGAGTTTCCAGAGATACATATTGTTGTATATTTGTAAAATAAGCATACCATGTTTTTAAAGAGGTCGTTGATTCTTAAACCAAAAGGCATTCAAATTTTTTTGACTTTTGTTCATTAAACATTTTTTTGCCTGCAATACCAAGCAATGTGTAGGTGCTAAAGATAAAGAGATGAACAGAAACTTACATATAGTACCTGCCCTTATAGAGCATACAGTCAAGGGGGGGTGGTAACCAGATGTTAAATAGATAATAGCATTAAAATATAATGTGTGTTATGAGGGAGGGGGATGCAGGGCAACGTGGGAATATACATTAGGTTTTCATCTGGAACCTGTTACTCCGTCTCTCATCCTCAACTGCCCATTGAATGTGAGAGTCTAGGAAAAAAGGATTGTTGCACTAGTGCAAACTTGTTTAAAAAACATGTCGGTACATCTACGGATAATAAATTAATAGTCCTATCTCTGTATTTGGGCGACATCTTGAAGAACTATAGGCATACATGATGCCTCTTTCACATTAATTTGGGAAAGGAAAACCAAAAAACAAAGTAGAAATTTATAAATATTGAAATTTAGATTTTTTTTTCCTTCTTAAGGTACCATTTCGGATGGGAGGAAAACTAACCTAGAAGAACAGTTTGGAACTAATTGGCTGAATTACAAATTGAGATAGTTGTCTTTTGATTTTTCACTACAGTAGATTTTCTCAAACGAGTTACTATTGATGTTTCGGATTGTATAATTCGTGGTTATGGAGCTGTCCTGTGCATTGTAGGGTGTTGGGAGCGTTTTGACTTACACCTACTAGATGCCAATAGCACTCCACCAAGTCGTAACAACCAAAATTACCTCCAGATTTCGCCAAGCATCTCCTGGGGTGGGAGGCAGGGTGGTGAATCACCAGTGGTCTAAATTAAGATGAGAAATTCAATGTGTCTATACACTTTATTGCAAAGACTCTAACAAGAGAAACATACTTTTCTAGTAAGAACTCAGGGAGTAGAATTGCAGGTGGACTTAATTTTTGACACGCAAACGTTCCTCCTTTGAAAATGCTGAAATGAATTTGCACAACCCATTACCAAATCAAACATTACACTCATATTCTTCTATTATGTCCAGAAATTTTTCTAAACTTTATAGTTCATACAATATTTAACAAAGTCAAGAGCCTCAGATATTTTTAATTGAAACTCTGAAAGTTCCCGAATATCACTGAAACTGAATCAAATTTTAAAATTGGCTTGAAAATAACAAATGAAGACATTTCGATTTGGCTCTATGTTCTTAGTCTGTAAGCTATTGGATTGTGCGAGCTGCATGACCCAAAGGAGATGATTAGTTCTCCTCTAGTGTGCTGATAATAAATAGCTCTACAAAACCAATTAGCTATAATTCTATCAGTCATTTCATTTGGGTAACATTCTGTTTAAGAGAAGGAAAAACAACACCGTTTTCCTTGGAGATCTGTAATTAAGCTGTGATATTTGATGGGAATGATGGAGGAAAGAGCAGAATGCTTATTAATTTACATTTATTATTCCCATATGAAAGTAAATTATGATGAAGTGTTCTGTTCACAACAGTTAATAAAGACATTTGTCCATCTTAAAGGTGTAACAGACCAAACACACCTATATCTCTAATTATATACCTTATTTTATGTGACTGTGTACATTGTACAACTCTAGGGATTTTCCCTTGCATGGAAGGCTATGAATGGTGTTCCCTGAAGTTGTGTAGCTGGAGACACTCAATGTCATTTCCCTTCCTTCATGTGTTTTACCCATGAAAATCTATGTGAATACGTAACTATGAGTAGTGGGATTTTATTCTTCCAATCATTATTGTTTCTTTGTAATTCCTAATGCCCACTGTCATACTAACAATCTTATCAGTAGACTTTGTTTTTCTATATCTAGCAAGGCATTTTATGGATCAGTACTGTTCTATTTGAATTTTAACACATTAGAAGTTATTAATATATCATCATCTGTATAAGACAGAAGGTATTGTTATCTGTGACTTCTGGGCATTTTATAATTTTTTAAATCTCCATTTACACAGTAGAATAAGACTTGGATGTGTGTTGTTTGTATTACTTGAAGTTTAATATATGCAGTATGTGACACAAATTAATTAGCTTATTAGAAGTACAGTTATTGTCTTGGGCTTTCAACTTATTTTACTCACTGTCATCCCACAGCTAGCCAAAAAAATCCGAGAGAAGTTCAACCGTTACCTGGATGTAGTCAACCGGAACAAGCAAGTTGTAGAAGCATCCTATACGGCTCACCTGACCTCTCCCCTCACTGCAATTCAAGACTGCTGTACAATCCCACCTTCCATGATGGAGTAAGAGTTTAAAATTTCTTGTCGTTTAAACCAGGAATTGAATAGCTTTCCATTCATATTCAAAATGCCCATTTCTGTATTGCAGAGTATATAGTATTCCTATTTTAAATAATCCCTTTATCATTACATAGACAAATACTTTTTTAAAAAGCATGACTCAATATTCTATATCCAGAAAATTCCTGGACCCTCCTTGCTTACTTTTTTGTCATGCTGGAATTCAAGTTCAAAAAATATCAAATACTAATTGAGTATAGAGTTGACTAAGTCTAGAAAATTTGAACATTTTGTCATGTGTCAACAAGTCCTGAATAAGATAATCTCACTGATTCTGGTAGCTTGCCTAATTTAAGGGGGTGCTTTTTGTCTTTGATAAGAGCAGCAACAATTTTCACTTCTTACTTTAGATACCGTATTTAGAACTACCAAGGGAAATGTGGCTTCAGATAATATTGTAACCAAATTAGTATCCTTGTGGTTGAGGATATTTTTGTTTATTGGGCTAGTGATATTTATTTTTAGACGAGTTAGAGGGTCATGTGATGCTAGAGATTATTTGTAGTGGAAAAAACACCTAGAGGTACGAAGAACCTTAAGTTAGACTTGGCCTTTAATTAGCTGTGATTTTAATCAAGTTACTTAATGTGTATTTTTATGTGCAGTTTTTTATCAGTGGATAACAATCTTCATTATGCCAGTTGGGCTATTTAGAATGAGTAAAAGGTGTAACATACTTTAAAAATTATACGAGTATAAAGGTTACTATAATTAGTATGTATTACTCCTCTTTTTGCTCCATAAGTGCTCTTGAGGCTATGTAAGGGATGGCCGCAACATAGTTCTTTAGTGGTTTGATGATGCTTTGCTTCCACAAGCAAGTGTTTACTTACAGTAGTTTCTTGGTAGTCTCTGTAGGTAGCAGGACATTCTTAGGATACATTATTCCTCCATCTATGTGTTGTTAACATGATCCTTCTCTCTGGCTTAAACCTATCTGTGGCTTAAAGAAGATCATACTAGTTGTTTGCTAAACTAAATGGAAATTGTATGCAATTTGGAATGAGACTATGGATAACGAGTCCTACCTATAGCACATAATACTCAGATGGGCTTGTTTAGTTGATGTCTTTGAGACACCCTGTCTTCATCTCTAGAGTAAGGGCAATAATAAATACTTAACAGGCTGTCATGAACATTCAGTAAAATCAAATGTGAAAATACCTTGTAAACTAATGTTCTGAACAAATATTAGCCATACTATTTATATACTCTCAAACTGGCCATAACATAAATACTATTTCATTTTTTGTTTATTAGGTTTAATCAAAACCTAGTACGTAGTTGGCATCAGTAACTTAATGTTTTTAACAAACTTACCTCCTATCTAAAAATAAATTTAGGGTCCAGCTGGGTTTTGAACTAAAAGACAAAAATCATTTTCAGGGCAGAGAGAAAAAGATAGTATAGTAAGAGAGAAATCCTTAGAGCTAGAATTATGTTTAAAACGGTGGTTCTCAGCCAGGGGTGATTTTTTTCATTTTTTCTTTTCCTGCACAAGGGACACTTGGTGATGCCTAGAAACATGTTCAGTTGCTAAAGTTGGAAGGTGGGGCCAGTTACTACTGACATCTAGTGAGTGGTAGCCAGGGATGTTGCTCATACCCTATAATGCACAAGCGAGCCCCCCAAAACAAAGAATTGTCTGCCTCAAAATGTCAGCGGGGCAGAGGTCGAAAAACCCAGGTTCAGAAAGTTGGAGAGCTTTATGAATTCCAAAGTCGACCTTTTTTGCTCTAGATGAAACAAAAAGCTTAAATTGATTGGTGTTTATTAGTGAATCTGCTCCATCTGTCTCCTCTTTCCCATTACCTGCCTACTTGGTGAATCTCTAATAATGGTTCAAGAAGTAACTCGACGATTTGCCTCTCTCCATAGCTTCCTATTACCTCTTTTTTTCTCTACTTATTTCCCTTTGCCCCTCTAAGAATTTACTGCTCCCTCATCTTTGTTCCTCTAGAAAGTATCATATACCTTTTTATAGTGTAGAACTTGTTGATAAGTCTGTCTCCCCTGCTGTTCTAGTCAGGGATTACACATCATCCATCCATTTATGTCCCAGCACCTGGCAATTGTGTTTAATTACTATTTGTTGGAATCTGAATTGATTCGAATATGAGGATGAGTGAGAGGATGTCCACTCTTAAGAAATTTAAAAATTATTGGGTGGGGGCAAATACCGAACATAATTAGTAGTTAAGGCAAAATGTGACGTAGCCGAGATACTGTGGTTCCTGAAAGCAGAGAAATATAACAGGTGGATGGCATCACAAAAGACTCTCTGAACTTGAGAAGAATGCATCTTATTTGATCTGGTCATTTGGAGGAATACCACAAGAAAATAACCAGACACATTCATAAAGATAAACATGTAAAGAAAATAATTGTGCCATTGAGAATAGAGAATATTGTAAAGACCCTAAATTTCTAGCAATAAGGAATTAGTTAAGGAAATTGCATCATATTATAGAAGTGAGATGATAAGATACAGCCATGCTATAGAAGAATATTCACTCATGTGTGAAAATGGCCATACATACATACATCCATACATACACACATGCTCACATTAAACTGTTTTAGGGTAAAGACAGTGATTTCTATTTTTAATATGCAATGATAAGGGCAGAGGTCTGAGATGGCTATCCAGATATTTGGCAAAACCTATTAGTCTATCTTCTTTTGTTCAGTACAGTAAAACACAACATATAGTTTCTGCCCTCCCAGAATTTCTCCTTTAGGTCAGTTTAACATCCGAGAGACCTTTATTGTACTAGAGGGAAAAATGCAAGTTAGTATGAGAGGCTGTTCCTCCTTCTGCATTGAATGTTGAATGGGGACTCGGCAGAGCTAGATGCTGTCTTCTCTCCTCACTAGTTCTTGGCAAAGCTGAGAACTGCCATTTAGGATGATTCTTGTAAACCCATGGAAGTTCTGACTACAAAGTTGAGTACTCAGAAGATGTACAGATGAGCAAATGACAGGTTCCCTCTGGTGCCATATTAAAGAGATATCTGATAACACCTGTTTGCAGCAGAAAGTGGCAAGTGATGACTGACTACCCTACTCTTAACTGTGTGTTATTGTCGATGAATTGAGCTAACTTTCCAGGGACATGTGTGTAGGAATTTTTGGAGTGAACTCTGAGCTGGAGCTTTCCTCACCATTGCCTGCGCAACAATACTTTCTAAAATTACAATACTCTCTTGCCTTTTTAATGAAGATTCAAAAGTGGAAAGAGTTAATTGTAAGCTTTTAGGGTAAACCAGGGTAAGAACCCTTAGCTGCTTTCGTTCCAGTTCCTTATAAAACACTTTTATCTGCATTTTCTAACTGTGTGGTATTCTACTGAACATATTTTTAGTCTCTCTTTCCTATATTCCAATTGCTCCAAAAAATGTCTGCAGTTTGAATCTTAGGGAGTTCATGTTGGGATTAAGTGCGAAAAGGATTTCCAGTCTTGGTATGTGACTAAAAATTTTTTTAAATGCCAGGCAGATTTGATTTTGTATCCTATCTCTTTCACTTATAAGTTGACCTTGGGAAGTCACTTGATGCTAATCCTCAGTTTCCTTATCAGTGAGATGAGAATAATGATGGTACTTACCTGACAGTCATTGTAGAGAGATGTTTGTAGGCCATAATTTTTTTGTTAAGTACGTATTTCAATACTATCCTCTATGTCAAGGGATACTGTTTTTTCTCTTTTGGCAATAACATAGTTTCTTTTAAAAAATAAATTACCTAAATTAAAAAGCGAATTAATTTAAATGAAAATAAGAGAACGTGACCAAAATTTTGAAGATGATATATATGGTGGTGAATGAATAAAGTTTATGAAAATTGGACTCACGATTGTTGCTAAAGTCCTTCTAAACTGTAAGATTTTATAGTTCTATGAAGTAAATGCTCTACCTAGCCACATGCATATGTATTAATACAGCCACTGGAATAAATGTAAACAATTGGACTTGAAATAAAGGATCTCCAGTCCTAGATCTGGATCATTTCAGTTTTTAAATACATGGGCCCTGTAAACATTATTTAAAAGTCAGTACTAGCCCTGGGGCACTCTAGCTACTTGTCACTCTCATTTAAGTGCCTGTGGTCTGTTGACCTTCTTTTCTAGATGTATTAAAGAAAAATTAGTACTAGGACAATATTTTTATAAGTAATTTTAACCAATGGCTAATTTTCACCTTTCATTTTAGGCCTAGAATATCATTTTTACTGATTTATAGTCAAAAATTGGTTTTTCTCACTAAAGCTTAATAATGCATATTTAAAAAAAATAATAATAAAATGCCCAGAGCCAAAGAGAGAGGGGCTTTAAAGCATCCTATTATAGAACATTCTGCAGAATATACTGCCGAAGGCTATACTGTGATGACAACAGAGAGAACCTGCAAAGCAGCATAAAATCGATTTTTTCAGATGATTTTGATACTTTCCTTCTCGGACCAGTCAACTCTTAAAATTCTTACTCAGGAGCTCTCGAAGTTAATTATTTTGTATGGGGCCTTGCATAGCCATTAGGCACTCTGTCATTGTTGAAGGGATGATCTGAAGAATTCTCTAAGATGGAAAAGAAAATAGATAGGTTGAGGCTTTGTCTAAGACAAACTCATTTTCAGTGTGTATCACTTAAAATAACAGAATTTTGAGAACGAGTTCATTTATTCATGTAATTTAATTAACAGCTCCCTCTGTGTTAGATAGGGTCAGCTGATGAGGGTGCACGAGATCCTGGGCTCCCCCACAGGAAATGCGCAGACACGCAACCACATAATTATACTCACAGACTATATCTGGCCTACAGATGTGTCTCTCTTGACCCCACAAGATGTTTTAAAGGTTTTAAAATGGGTAAAGTTCAAAGTCTGTTGCAAACATTTAAATTTTGGGATGGTACACATGTAAAAAATCCAAATTTCTGTCTTCTCTGAAGTCAGAAGATCTGGCAATACTGGGTCCGCATTCACACTGGGCAATAGCTTTTGTGAAGAGCAGCACCCCTTAGTAGTGAGGGTGTGTATTCTTTCATTCGCCACAGTCCCCACTAGTCTATACTGTGTTATGGCCAACCCATTTCCCTGACTTTTATCACCTCCTTGTCCCACATAAGCATGTGAGTTTGCAACTCACAACCTAAAAAGACTATATAATGTTAATACATTTAACTTGAGAAAATGTCCCTGTGCATTCTCATTCTCTCATTTAAAGAATATATGTCTTTTATGCATAAGACTAAGAACATCTATCCCAAAACCTGGCTCGCCACAGAGATGGGGTTCTGCTGTGTGCATGTAAAGCTATTGCTTAGTCAGTAGGCCCTGCTAACCCTTGGCTTTTACATAAACCAGTCAATAATTTCCTCTTCCACACCTCTTAATTCACTTCTCCCTTCCCCAATCTCTTCTATAGATGTTTACTGCCTGGTGGCGTTCTTATTTTTTTATTTTTGATGTTATTTAAGTTTAAGAAAACAATGGAGAGGAACAAAACAGAGAGGAAATACTGGAAAGATGAACTTAGATTTTTATTCTCTTTTGTGTTTCCAAGTGGGATTCAGTGCTGTTAACCTCACGCAGTTAATGCTCGTAAATTGACTGATCATGGTAGAAACTGGCATCAAGGCATGTAGACCAGGTTTGAGATGAGCAGAGTTATACTCTGATGGAGCTAACATAAGTAAGCAACTTGTCTCCAAGGCTGTCTGAAGCCAGCCGCCTGGGGCTGGCTCTACAGAGGCTTCTCTAATATTCATCAGGGGAGACTGTAAAAGTTTCACTGATTCCAAAAAATAAAGAAACTGTTGGAACCACTGTCAAACTGGATCCCTGCTATTTTACAAATTGCTCTTTAAGTTGGGCCATCGACTGAGATTGGTACAGTCACTGAGGAATTCAGTTAGGACTCATCTCATTTTCTGAGAACCCAAATGTAATGCATCCACAGCTGATGCCCGTTAGAACTATATGATTTAAGAGTCAGGTCTTATCAGTCAACCTGTTGGGGGTATTATACTGTAGGCAAGGCACCTAGCATGTGTTCTGATGAAGAACACAGGCTTCTGATTACAATTCTCATGAATAGCGACTGTTATAATCCTCTCTATTACTCATAGTTCTCCAGAGAAACAGACCAATAGGGTGAGAGATTTATTTTCAGGTATTGGCTCACATGATTGTGAAGATGCAAGTTCAAAATATGCAGGGTAGCCCAGCAGGCTAGAGACTCAGGGAAGAGCTTCCATCTGCTGGCAGAATTCCTTGCTTGGCGGAAGTCAGTCTTTGTTATGTTAGGTCCTTCAACTAATTGGATGAGGCCCACCCACAAGGCCACTGGTTTAAATGTTGATCTCATCTCCCCAAATCCTTTACAGAAACGTCCAGGATAGTGTTTTATCAGATATTTGGGCACCGTGGCCTAACAAAATTGACACATAAAATTAATCATCACACTCTTTCAAAGAAAGGACAGAAAATTGGGCTACAAAAACCTACCATTGAAATTAAACTTGTTAACCCTTAGATTTAGACTGGAGGATGCTAGACTCTCGTTCCTTGGAGCTTTCAGAGCTAGCTAGTGGTATCTACTCTCTGATTTTAAACTATATTACAAAGCTATAGTAATCAAACCAGTATAGTATTGACATAAAAACAGACACATAGATCAACAGAACAGAGAGCCCAGAAATAAACCCACACATGTATGGTCAATGAATTTACAACAAAAGAACCAAGAATATATGATGAGGAAGGCACGAATAAATGGAAAAGTGGACCACCATCTTACACCGCATACAAAAATAAACTGAAAATGGATTAAAGACATGAATATAAGACCTGAAACCATAAGACTCCTAGAGGAAAACATAAGCGGTAAGCTCCATGACATCAGTCTTGACCATGATTTTTTTGGATATGACTCCAAATGCAAAAAATAATAAGGGGGGCTACATCAAACTAAACATCTACACAGCAAAGGAAATCATCAACAAAATGAAAAGGCAGCCTACCAAACGGGAGAAAATATTTGCAAAATCATGGATCTGACAAGGGGAGAATATCCAAAATATATAAGGGACTCATAAAACTCGGTAGCAATTAAACAAAAATCCAAAAAAAAAAAAAAATGGACAGAATATCTGAATAAACATTTTCTGAAGAAGATATACAGATGGCCAATAGGTACATGGAAGATGCTCAACATCACTAATCATCAGGGAAATGTGAATTAATACCACGATGAGGTATCTTATACCCTTAGAAAGGCTATTATCAAAAAGACATGAATAATAAGCGTTGGAGAGGATGCAGAGAAAAGGGAACCTTTGTACACTGTTGGTAGGGATGTAAATTGGTAGAGCCACTGTGGAAAACATTGTGGATGTTCTTCAAAAAATGAATTACCATATGATCCAGCAGTTCCACTTTTGGGTATTTATCCAAAGGAAACAAAAACACAAATTTAAAAATATATCTGTACCCTCATGTTCATTGCAGCATTATTTACAATAGCCAAGTAATGGAAACAACCTAAATATTCATCAATGGATGAATGAATAAAGAAGTTGTGGTATGTGTGTGTGTGTATGTATATATATATATATAGTGGAATATTATTCAGGCATAAAAAGGAATGAAATGTTGCCATTTGCCACAACATGATTGGACTTTGAGGGCATTACACTAAGTGAAATAAATCAGAGAAAGAGAAATACCGTGAGATCTCACTTAAATGTAGAATCTGTTTTTAAAAAAGCAAAAACAAAGACCAAGTTGGTGAGGAGCAGCAAAATGGGTAAAGGAAGTCAAAAGGTACAGAATGACAGTCGCAAAATAAGTCATGGGGATGAAATGTACAGCATGGCGACTATAGTTAATGATACTATATTGCGTATCTGAAAGTTGCTAAGAGATTGGATCTTTAGTCCTCATCACAAAAGAAAAAATTTCATAGCTATGTATGGCGACAGATGTTCCCTAAACTTATTGTAGTGAACATTTTGCAGTAACATATACAAATATCAAATCATTATGTCTATACTGGAAGCTAATAAGATGTTATGCATCCATTATACCTCAATGAAAAATGAAGTTAAGCTCATGTTAATGGGCTACTTGGAGAGGAATCTTGGCATTTCATAATTCTTTTTCCATGTAAATTAGTTGTATGTTTGGTGTCATGATTTAGATGTTATGCAAATGTCTGTGTTCACATTGTAAGTTCTTTAAGTATGATTGTCATCATAGGAGCCAGAAATAAGTTACTTAGAGGGCTATCTATTTATTTATTTATTTGATGGTTAACATCCTGACCCATAATGTTCATATTCCTGTACTAAGCTCTCTTTAAGTGTTTAGCTTCAGGTCATGCTTTCGTGGTTTCGTTTGTTTATTTCGAACCTATACATGATCTTTCATTTTAGGAGGAGGCAAGCTTCTTTTTAATTTTTTATTAATTTCCTTTTTTTCATTCAGTCTCTACTGTGGCAAAAAGAAAAACCATAAGCAGTAAAGACAGTTTTCCTTTGAGTTCAGGTGATGCAGATTTTATCATAGTAGTATAGTACTATGACTGGATGGGCCTCGCCTCTGCCACTTTGTCGTGGGAAGTTCACTTAACCTCTTTAGTCCTCAGGTTCCTCAACTGTAAAATGAGCGTTTTAAATTGTACTCCAGAGACCAGGTTTGTTTTTAACTGGAGCCATTTGCCATTATAGACAACTTCTCCGACTGCCCAAATTTGGGCATTCTGGAGTTCATTATGGAATTTGTTTTCATTTGTTTTGAAAGTTCCTGAGGTGAGGGAGTGGGGAGAGATAGTATGCAGCTAGGCCCGCAGAGGTTAAATCACTCATTTATTTATTCATTCTTTTAAAAAATAACTGTATGTGGATTGGTCTATGAGAGAAGCGTTTCAGCTGAGAGTTGTAGTAGGATATGGAGGAAGTAATTTCCAGGAGAGACGGGTCAACATAAAATTCCATGGCTGGAAATGGCCAGGAACACTGAAGCATACATTGCAAGTCTAGAGCAAGCGAAGGAAGAGGCAGATGAGAAGTTGAATTAATATCAGATCATAGAGACCCTCAAATGCTAGACTTTGAACTTTCTTCGGGAGACTTTAGGCTCTGTAAATGAAGTAAAAGACAATGTCCTCTTCTAGATCTTTACTGTCTGACTCACAGTAGACACCCAATAAATATTAGTTGACTGAATTACAGAATTTAAGATTTTTGAGAAAAGGAATGAAACAATGAGACATCAGTTTGAAGGAGGTTTTACTTGTCAACCGTATGACAACTAAAACACCTCATCTGATTTCAGTTTTGTAGACAAGAAGAGAGGGCGGTGAGCTTAGCTGTTGGCACCCATCATGTTGAGTGTGGGAAGAGGGAGGAATTAAATAAAGGTGGCTGAGGTTGGTTCTGAGTAGCTCTGAGAGAGGTTGATACCAGCGTCTAGGGCATAGTTTCACTTCTTGTGTCCTCTCAACCTTCTCAGTTACACTTGACTTCAGAGACCCTGTCAGAGTTAACTTTGTGTTTAATACCTTGCTTGAACACATCCTCAATAAGCATTTGCTGAAAGAATTATTTCATGGTAGCAAACCTAATTTTGTCTTTAGATTTTGAGAACTGGTAGTGATGATGTCAGAATTATTGATCTACTTTACCTATAGAGAGAAGGTCAAGAACTTTTGTGCCAATTCACAATAGCCATCGTTTTCATCTGAGTATTATTTCATTGTTATAATCCCTGATAGGAAACTGAAGTTAATACCAACTAAGTTATCTCAGTTATTAGATTTTGTCTTTAATAATAATGGATAGGAATAATATTAATTGTATGCAGTATGAATTTAAAAACACAAAATTTCCAAATACCTGTATATACAGTAGTCTGCAAGGGATATATTCCAAGACCCTGCAGTGAGTACCTGAAACCAAGAATAGTACTGAACCCTAACTATATACAGACAGCATACACACACACGTACACACACATATACATGTACATACATACACATACACACACAATTGCTGTCTTTTCCTATATAAAAATACTTATGATATTTTATTTATAAATAAGGCACACTAAGAGATTAACAATAATTAATAATAGAGTAAAACAGTTATAACAATATAATAGTTATATGAATGAATGTGGTCACTCACTTAAGGGGATTCCTTGCTGAAGTAGTGTATAGGCCCAATGCTTTCTGGTACAACACGCTGCCGTCAGTCAGAACACGTTTTCTGTTCATCTCTTCCACCCACAAATTTAATGGGTTTTTTTTATCATCTTAACTAATCACTTATCATGTACTATAGTTGTAACTTTTGCAGTTCGAGGTATGACAGCAAAACTAACACAGATTTTTCCCCCTTCTTCACAATTTCGCAGATGAAACATTCATTCTTACCATAGATCTTAACAACCTCAGCATGCAATGTTTTTCTTTCCTTATTAAGTCAAGAGTTTTCACTTTTTCACTCAAAGGAAGTACTTTTCAGCTTCTCTTTGGCATATCCAGATTGCCATCATCACTACTCTTGTGCTTTGGGTCATTATTAAGTAAAATAAGGGCTACTTGAACACAAGCACTGTGATACTGAGACAGTTGATCTGATAACTAACATGGATACTAAGTGACTAATAGGCGAGAGCGTATACAGCATGGATATGCTGGACAAAGAGATGATTTACAGTACCAGGCGGGAAAGAGAGAGGAAGGCACATGATTTTACCCTGGTACTCTGAACAGCATGCAGTTTAAAACTTATGAATTATTTATTGAGTTGGAATTTTCCATTTAGTATTTTCAGACTTTGGTTGACCACAGGTAACAGAAACCATGGAAAGTGGAATTGTGGATAAGGGGGGACCACTGTACCACTGCGTATCATTTTCAACTCAACTCGTCTGTGTCATGTTCAAAGCAATTAACGCACAAGACATTGTGCTAGATACTGTCTGGCAGACAAGGATGAAAAAGACACTCTGTACCTCCAGGAGCTCATAGGACATATGTAGAGTGAGCTAAGGCAGACCGTGTCAAGGATTATGGAAGAAGTCCAAAGAGTCTTTTAGAAGAGAAAGATTATGAGCAGAGGCTTCTAAGCACTCTGGCTTGGTGGAGAAGTAGCAGTTGAGGCCTGAAAAGTGGAAATTCTGCAGATAGGTGTGGAGGAAGGATGCTTCCAGCCAGAAAAACAGCAAGCATCCATAAAACATTGAGTGTGGTGAGGTGGAAGACACAGTAGGGGTGGTAGATAAGAGATGAACTGTAGTGAGCTCACAGTCCTCGACTGACTTGACAAACTTCTCTCGGTAAGCAGTAGGTTTAAAGCAAGGTCTGTGATTTGGGCAGGCTAATTTCTTGGCAACTGAAGGATAAATTAATTGTGTTGGAAAGGCATGTTGCTTGTCAAGTTGGGCCATCCTAATAATTCAGGGGGAAAAGTAATGACACCTCAAGGAAGGATTATAAGAAAGCAAAAGACATCCAGCGTGGTGGTGGGTTACATAGAATCTGCCAACAAGTTTTCATTGGAGATTTGGATGGGAAGGAAGATTTTAAAAGATAGGTCTGAATTTTAAATTGACTCTCTCGGGATAGGAATCTGTTAACTAAAGAGTGACAATCAGAGCAAAAGAAGATTTTTAAGAGGAAGATGGTGAATTCGGTAATATGCTGACTTTAATTTTGAATTGCATGTGGAGCATTCTCGGGAGGTGTTTGGCAAGCAGCATCATTTTATTTTCATCCCACAAATATTTTCACCCCCATAACCATGTTATATACGTGGCAGTTCAGGACAAAGGGCAAAGTTGAAATGTATAATTTTAACCTGGTAACATACAAATGATTTTGTATAAAATCATATTTTAAGACACAGCTGACCTACATGTGGGCAACTCCTATTTTTTCTTAGCCCTATTTTAAGATAGAGCACATGAAAAAAATTGTGCAAAATGTTTAACCCTGTATACATTTTACTTTTTATTATTACTGTTCTTATGAAAAATAAAGCACTGCGACTTAGCCAGGTACTTTTGCACTTAATGACTCTTGTCCTTTTCTTCTTTCGGTGTCGCAAGGTCAAATAATGTGACAAGCTTGGCCCTTCATAACTGAATTTAATTCTATTGCAGGTCCTGTTCATTCCCCCAGGAAGGCGTGTTTTGTGTTTTTGCCCTTAAAGTACTGTGTGCTGAACCTTAGTCTTTCAAGTCCTTCTCCCTGCATTATCTCAAACTTTCATCTTCAGTCCCCTTAAAAATTATAATTACCTGCAGGGAGGCAGAATGTTACAGATACAGTCTTCATGGCTATTGATGCCAGGAGGACTTGAGTTAAGCTCAAAATTCAACAAAGATTTTACAGAATGCTTTACATTTCAGAAGGCCTACTCAGTTACATTATTTAGCTTATGTAAAAGAGTTACATATGTTTATACTTCCGTAAAATAATTTCTTAGGCTTTTCTGTAAACATTATTTTACTCAGACTGGATTCTTCATCTGATCCTTTAAACAGCCGTGCTGGGGTCGATACCGTCCTCGCCTCACCTCCCCTGCTAGTGAGGAAGTAGCTCAGAGAGATTGTGTTCAGGGCTCAAGGCTGCTGGGCTTGGAACCTAGGTTTCCTGGTTCCAAATTGTTTTTTTATTTTAATGATAAAATTTTTGACCAGTGGAAATACTGGAATGGCTTACCTGCCCCTTGAACTGCTGAACTATGTATTCCTACTTAGAATATCACTTCAGGCTATTGTATGGCCCTCTGAAGCATCTAAACTGATGGAATATAATGCTCCTGTAGTCTGATTAGTTTGTTTCTCAGTCTTAAAAACATGTTCCTGCAGCACTTCTTTTTTAATTTCCATCCGTATGTGTTGGTGTATGTAAATAGATGTCTGTATCTTTAGGACTCTTGATGAGCACCCCACAGCAGAAAGCATCTGCATTTGGATCTGGTCTGCTGACAGTCCTGCTTTCTGGATTCTCCTTGTGTGAGCTTCACTGATGGAAGGACAGGAGACCTGCCACTCAACTTAGAATACTGAATTTCAGCAGTGGCCTTTTACGGACTTTGGCGAGAAGTCCTGTGATTTCCTCCCTTCCTTCCTCCCTCTGTCCCTACCTTCATAAAAAATCTGGCCTCTAAAAGATACTGCCAGCCTTAAGAAATAGACCAGAAACTTCCCATAAGCTTTTTAAGTGTTTTCTTGTGCAAAAATATCAAAAGTGTTTTCAAAGAAGGCCAAGATTTTAAAAGCATTCTGTCTATAATGTCTTTTGGGAGGACGTATCTCATAGTTTTATTTACTTTTTAATATCGGGTCAGTAATTCCTTTTGAGGTCACATTAGCAATAAGTATCCCATGTTTCTTTTACGGAACAGAGATTTGGACAGGTCTCTTCCCTCTGCATATGTGCGTGAGAGATTGAACTAGTTCATCTTCAAGGTCATCTGCTAACTCTGATGTTCTTAGTGCTTCTTCTTGGTGTCTGTGTCATACCACTCACAGTTTTCTGCTGTTTACTAACTACTCAGTATATGTGCAGGAAGAAATCACATGACTTTACAGTCTCTAGTGTCTAGTCGTGGAAAGTTTCAGCCTCTCATATTTTCTGCATTTATTCATTCAGCAGACATTTACTGAACTTTTACACTTTACAGGGCTATGCCCTGGGGATAAACATAGGAGAGGATATCTCTCTTCGTATCAGCTAACAAGGGAGAAATGTATATAAGCAAGTAACTGTAAAGTCCGTTAAGTCCTTATTAGAGGTCCCTTGGCAGGATGGCCAAGGGCTATGGAAGAGCACAAAGGAAGCCTGTGGATCCCACCAGGCCTCTGTCCACCTGCCTGTTCCCACCTTTATTTTCCTAGATACCATTCTTTCTTCTTCTTCATGCACCCCTGCCCCAACCTGGTGATGAGGAAGATAAGGATAAATGTTTAACGTGGTTGTGAATCCACTTGCGGTTCCCCTGGATGTCACCTGTGTGATCTCCCAAGCTTGTGAGAGAAAGCGGACGAAATCGATAATGCTGCCACTTAGAATCTAGACGTGAGACACAAGATCACAGCAGGGCCTCCACTCAGGGATCTGTTGGGGATGGAGAAATGGTGAAGAAGAAATATGGCTGGTTTACCTGATACTTAGACTTTAATGGAGAGAGATGCTTTATTGCTCTGAAAGCCTTACTTTCCATGGGCATTTGAAAGCAGCCCTTGTTTCTACTCTGGTTGAGTTGCTGAACCCTGAAGGTTTAATCCTCCTTACTGATAAGAACAAAAAGAATGTAGCTTATCTCTTCAATCTCCGTGGAGATGGAAGGAAAAACTATTTCTTGGAACGTGATTACGTGTTATTTGACAGCTTTTCAGTTTGCCCATTAATTTAGGTGTTTGAATAAGTAAACACAGTTGGGGGGAGTCGAGGGGTGGGGATTCAAGTATCATTTACTTTATGAATGTGATAGTTCCTTTTTGAAGTGATTCCACTCTTACCCCTTCCTCCACCATTCAAACAGAGTTTAAATATTTGCCAGTACAGATGTTTGATTTTTATCTTAGCTCTTTCTTTGTTTAACTTTATTCTCATGGGTGGTTAAGTGGAAGATAAGGGAGTTCTTGTTTAATTCTTTTCAACTGGTGTTGCTCAAATATTTGGAGAACAGACACTTCCCAGAAAGAATGAGCGGGAACCTGGTTGAATGGAGGTGAAGTGACATGTCTCCCTGTCATATATCATTGTAACCCAGACACTGTTCGCTGCTACTAGGACTGGAAGGTCTGGTAGGCTTGAGTGTTTCTCAGGTCCAGATCATCTTTAACGAGCTCCTGTGGCTACTGGTTAGGGGGCATTGCCTCCTTCGCGTCCCAGAAACGTGTGCTATTTTTAAAATGGAACCTCGGTAGTTCAGCATTGCAAGCAAGACACTGCCTTGTGTTGGAAACTGTCAGAAGCCTCACAGTATATGCTACATACCAGCTTCTGATCTGGTACCAGGTTTGATTCCAGAAAAAATGGTGGGTTTTGGTTTTTTTTTTTTTTTTTTTTTAACTTTTGCACCTATCTCAGCATTTGAGGAGTGCTCAAAAACAAGGAAACAAGTAAAAAATATTCACCACCCCATCAGCTGTCATCATATTGGCATTGTTTATGGATTCAACTATCAGTTTAAGCCTTGTGCTTCTGGGATATCCACAGGGATTTGTTTTTAAAATATTACTTTAAATGTGTCTAAATAAGACCACATTTCCCCCGCCGCCCTTGGAACTGTGGGTGTGGTTTTTGTGTGCTGTGTGATAAATCAGGCAGCCTTCACTGGAAATGTTGAGGGAAAACCAGGGCCATCCGTACGAAATTTAAACAAAGACCAAGAAAGAGAGTCAGGAAGTAAACCCCAACTGGTGTATGTGTCTCTCTTCTTTATGTCTTTTTCTTTCTAAACTGGGACTCTACTGAAAAGTTGATTTACACTGTGAATCGAGGCTGAATGAAATCCAATTGGAACTCACTTGAACACTGTTTTGATGTAAGATTCAAAGCTTCTGCAAATTTATTTTATCTTCTACATTTGCTGATCTCCTGCTTGTAAATCCTGTTGAAGGAGAATAAAAATGACTGCAGCCTGATGGGAATTAAATGTCTGAAGTTCAAAGCAGTTTGCACATCAGAGCAAACGTCAATCAAATGAACATCATGCAAGCCAGGCAGGGAGTGAATTTCTCCATGGGGAAGAGATCAAAGTGGGAGTCACAGTTCTGTTTTCTCCCTCGGGATGCAGTTTCGATCAGTTGTTCATGAAAGTAAATCCAGAAGGAAATTTTTTATTTTTATTATTTTTTTTAACTTAAGGGGCTGGGAAAGATGGAGTTATTTGTCTTGAAACTGAATTTCATCTTATTAAAATAAGCATAGAAAGCAATGATAATCCCATATCTTTTTTAAAAAAGTGAAGAGTCTGAAAGAGATTTAGATATGATTATTATATTATTACTTTTTTAAAGCACAGTTATAATTTGACTTGCCTCTTCATTTTATATGAAAATCTATTATTATACCAGTTCTTGACTTTTCCATAAACCTGGAATTATGTAAATGTGACTGGCAGCTAATATACTTCTCAGTGAAAAATCTTTTAGGTAACCCTTAAGAGTAACTGGTGTATTTTGATAAAGTAAAGATGAACTTTACATTTCTCACAGTCTCCAAATCAAGGTGAATGGCATGTTTCTTTTTATAAATTGTTATCTAAAAGGAAAGGCACACATTCGTAAAACGCGTTCCTGCCTTCGGCAAGGCAGCCAGCTGTTCCTCTAGTGCCCAGAGGTAGTTTATGAAACAAGGAAGGCTAAGCAAATTTTACTCCTGTGTTTGGAGTCTACGAACAGTGCAGAGTCCAGAAGAGAAGCAGGCCCTAGTGAATATGGAGAGTTGAAGGTGGAGAGATAATCACAGGGTTTTTGCTCTTGTAATTATTTCTTCTAGCTGGCTCACCAGCTTGAAACACACTGTTCTTCTGTATGTGTTAAGCACCATGTTGACACCTTCTTCCCTACCTGTCTGGCACATCAGTAATGTATGCAGGAATAGAATCAGAGTGAGGTTTATTTCCAGGCATTTCATGGTAAGTCAGCGGAGGAGTGTGTTCTATGGCTGAGTTTCAGCACTTGTGAGGGAACTCAAGACAGTTGAGACTACTGCGAGACATTTGTCACTTACTGTAATATGTTCATTATGAATGAGAGCTTGAATATGTGTTCAAATCTTGGTTCTGCTAATTCCCAGCTATAAACCTGGGGCTTCTTAATTTAAAATTTTTGTGTCTCAATATTCTGGTCTTAAAATATAGATAATAATAGTATTTCCATCAGGGTATGAGATGATTAGATGAGTTAATCCATGTAAATCCATTGAAATATGCTTAATGTAAGGTAAGTACTGAGTAGCTGTTAACTTTTATCATTATTAATATGTCCAGTGCTAGGTACTATTTATGAAATACTATGTATTAGGCCTTTAGGAACAAACCATTTTCTGATTTAAGTCTTAACATTACCTTATGAAATAGGTACTATTATCACTGTTTTATAGATGAGAAAAACAGAGGCTTAGAAAATGTAAGTTATGTGCAAGAGTTGTATAGCAATAAGCAATTTTAACCCAAACTCCAAGCCCATGCTCCTGACAATGACATAATCATGTTTTGCCAGAGTAGCAAAGCCTTGTTCATCATAGGTGTTCAATGAAAACACTTAAATAAAATATCCAGAGCCTTCCAGTAACTTAGCTTTCTGACCTTCCTCATTAGTCCCCAAAGAGAATTTATGTACTAGATTGTGCCGGACCTGAAAGAAAAATAAAGCCTCAAGTAACTTATAGTCCCATCAGGGGAACTAAGGCTTCTCAGAAATATGTAAGATTTTAGAGACAATTGGGAGATCAAGTGCTGTGTGTTAGGGTTTAAACAATAAGACTTTCCTAACAAGATCACTTGGCATTCACCCCTCATGGAGAAGACAAAATAAGTAAGATAATTTGCTCATTATTTATAATTTTTTAAAATTTTATTGATTAGTATTTTGTTGATATAAACGATCTAAAATCAGTCAATCCATGTCCAATATCCTGACACTATCTTAAGCCCGATTTCAAAGCAATATAAAAAATTAGGAAAAGTGACACAAGCATGAGATTATGATGGAGAATGACATTAGTAATTGTAGAAAAGGAAGGGCTCATCATAGGCTGAGACAGGAGAAATTTCAGGGAGGAGGATGAGAAGAGCTGGGCTTTGTTGAATGGGTGCAGTGGACACTGGAGAGCATCACAGTTAGGATCCAACAGTTGAGGGACTGGTCTGGTTAGAACTATAGTTTGGGAGATAGTAGGGCAAAAAGGTAGGGTAGGTTATTGATGACAAGATCTACATTGTGAAACCTTTCATGACTGACAAATGTTTACTGGGCACCTACTTTTGTTAATCAGTCACTTCCATTATTATTGTTATGAAAATGTTTTCTTTAATGTTCTTAGAGATGATCTTTTCAGTAGAGAAAAATAAAACCTCTAAAAATAGTTCCCTGGTCTCCCTAGTCCCCAGAAGCAAGCTTTCATTTCACAAAAATAAAGGGAATCTATGAGTGCTCGGAAATGGGCCTTCTCAAGGAGTGGGGCTCACAGCACAGGTCTTGGCTAGGGAAGTTCCATCAAGGGAGACATCAAGGGACTCTCTCCAGGTTTACATTTTCCCTGGGAGAAATATTCCCTAACTCTTGAGTTGCCCCTTTTAGCAAGTTCTTCCATACGTGTCACTTAAATTAAGCAGTGTGGTGTGTGACTCATCCTTGGACAGAGATTTGGGTGATGGGTTCAAGTCTCTCTTAAGTCCCTGTCTTGCTGTTTCACTTTTCTCATCTCTGAACTGTGTAAGTCTGAAAGGAGTTTGTAATTTGTATGCAAAGTTCAGATGTGAGTTGCAAGTATACCTAAGAATTTCTCTGTTCTCTTGATTGAAATCGGAAGATCCTCTGTCCTTGGTCTCTTTGATGCATACTGGAAAGTACTCTGCTCATGCAGAAAGTCATTCTACTGCTTTGTATCTAAAGGAATCTGTGTGCCGGGTTGGAGGGCTTCTTATCCCTGGAGAGCCTGTCAAAGTCAGATTCCTGGGTCTTACCCCAGACTCACTAAATGAGACTCACTAAATCTCCATTCCAACATGCACCCAAGGTGATTGATTCAGATATGGCCAGACTTTCAGTAATTAGGAACCATTCATCTGAGTCATGGTCCTCACTTGATAGGACTTCTAGAGCCTTCTGGGGGGCCTAGAACCAAGAAGACCAGGTGTTGTAGGTGTAAAAAATAAAAAATAAGGAATTGTAAGCTGACAAGGTCCTTGTAATCTGTGAGGTCAACCAAGGATAGCCTTGCCTAAGATAAAAAAAAAAAAAGATTAAACAAAAATAGAAAAATTAGTGTCTCTGTTACATTAGCCACATCTCAAATGCAGGAGAACTCTTAGAAACATCATGAGTCCTTTCAGTGTTCGAAAACTTAAATAGGTTACTTAGAAGTTCAAACATTTTTCACTTTTGTTACTTATGAATTAAATTCACTTTAAAAAATGCTCATAGTGACTAACGGTTTGGTACATTTTCCTGTTATTTTCTTGCAGATTATTGTTAGCCCTAGCATATAAGTCATTGATTACACTAATATTTATTGATTAGCTGTTAGAGTACTAACATTGTTCAAGCTCTAGTACTACCATTGGAAATCAGAAAAAAAAAAAAAAAACGTTGACCTTGTTTACGGTCTAGAAGTTGTAAGCTATGTGTCATAGACCATGAAAATAACTTTGCTACATTATTTATAAGCTTTTTGATGACTTTGGAAAATAAGTTTTATAATTTCTTTTTTTTCCAGATAAGAAAACAGAGGCTCAGAAAAATTAAACAATTTGTCCAAAGACATGTATTTAACAGTGAAAGAGTGGAGATCCAATTCCAGATCTTTCTTGCTCCTTCGTCATTCTCTCTCCTTCACTACTGTCTATTTTCATTCTTGGTCATTGATTTTCCGACATGATAATTTAAAGAATTGTTTCATATGTAATATCAGAGCTCAGGTCTGAATTTTTAAAATTTTAGTCTCAATTTTGTCAAATCTATTTTCTGCATGGTTTTATTAATAGTACCTGACTCAAATTCATTGGGAGAAAAGTTGGTTTGATAGATGATTATTTATATTTTTAGAATTGAACTTGATTTCTAAAACCTTCTAGATACAAATATTGTTTTTTTTTCACACTTCTGAAGTAACCGTTTTCATATTTAAAATCTAACGATTTTATTGTTTATGAGCTAACTTATAACCAGTATGAATTATTATTATTGGTTTATGTTTCTCAATTCAGTAACCACCAAGTAAATATTGTTGCTATTTCTTGCCTATTCTTTCAGATTCGATGGGAATTTTAATACCAATGTATCTAGAACAATCAGTTGTGATCGACTTTCTACTACTGTTAATAGCCGGGCCTTCAATCCAGGACGAGACTTAAATTCAGGTCAGTAATCTTTAGTGTCATGAAGATAAACTGTTTTCCACTATGTTCAAGTTGAAGAAATGTATTCCTTTAGACATTTTCCTTTTAATTTTTGCAGACATATGTCATATACTTAAAATGGGTTATTTCTTCCTGGGAAGTTGACACTCAAGGGAAAGCAAGAAGAAAATTGAGCTGCCATGTATTGAGCATTTACTGCAGAGCTATCTATATTGCACATGTCAAGTACCTTGCTAGGCTCTTCAATCTATTATCTCGTTTGTTAGGGGTTTTACATTTGTTACTTTAAAGGTTTAGAGACCCAGTTATCTTTGCAATAGGAGGTATTGAATTTTATTTGTATTCCCTTTTGATAATTTTTATTTGCTTTGGCAGGGGGTGGGTGGGTGGTTGGAAGAATGATGAGGAAGCTTTTCTACTAGTAAACAGTGTTGTAGTGCTTTACATTAAGGTAGAAATTTCTTCCCTGTCTTGGCTCTGTGCAGTAAAAGTAACTACTCGGGTACTTGTGTATATATAGCTTATATATAAATAAAACTCCAAAGTGACATAGTGTCTCTACTTTCTTGCTCTGGAGTCCCAGTTTATAGTTCTTACCCTTTTGTCTTGTTATATGTACTTGTCTATTGATGGGACCTAGAACCTAAAGGCTTCACCTATCAGCCTCAATCCTTGGATTTTACCAAGAAAGAATCTGAAGTTCAGATGGGTCCTAAGACTTCCCCGTTGCTGGAGAGATGAAGGATCTAATCCTTAAACATGAAGAACTATATTTCCAAAATTCTAGATCTTTTGTAAACATGCAAAACCCAAGAGAGAAACCAGAGGACCAGAGTATTTATTTCTAGAGCTCCACCCAGTCTCAGTCCAGGGGAAGAATTGTAGTCTTTGGGAATTGTGTATACAAACTAGGCAGTCTTTTAGGTCTGGAAAGATAGAACTGAAAGCTTTATGTTGTTTAAGGATCATAAAACTAACTATAGCTGCTGGCTAAATGGTTCAGTCTAACTCTGCGCCGCACGTATTGTCTAGAGCAGCGGTCCCCAACCTTTTTGGCACCAGAGACCAGTGCTTCTATGAGAATCTAATGCCTGATGATCTGAGGTGAAGCTGAGGCAGTGATGCTAGTGCTGGGGAGCGGCTGCAAATACAGATGAAGCTTCGCTTACTCACCCGCCACTAACCTCCTGCTGTGCGGCCTAGGGATTGGGAATCCTTGGTCTAGACCATATGTAATGGAGTCAGTCTTTTTTTTATTGGTCTAAAAATCTGGAGGCCTTCTGGAACAGGCGGGGTGTACTGCTAGAAAGGAAGTGAAATAAAAATATTTTTCATAAAATAGTAACCGAAGAAAGTTCAAGAAAGGCATGGAATGGGCAGAGCGTATGGATTATGGAAGTGTCCATAGCTGGCACAGAGCACAAAGCTGGAAATCGAGTCTTCTGGTTCCCAAATTCAGTACTGAGTCCTTTGCCTCACATTTGCACAGTAACACAAGACATATTGCTTTATACAAAGACTTAAGGACGAAATAGCAATCTTTGAACAGGATCAGATTTAAATGTGTCTCAGAAATACCCAATCTAATCTAATCTAATCTTACGTGTAGTTAAAATTTTTACAATACATGTTAACTTGTGAGCTCTCTATCTGAATTAATAAGAAAAAAAGTCAGTGCATTTTTCCTTTATATTTATAAAATCGTTAGGGCTCTCTCATAAACGTTAATAGTTATCTTTTAATAATGCAACAGTGAGATATTCTTAGTTCTTACTACTTTCTTAATTTTAAAGTAAGCATGCATTGCTTTTATAATCAGGGGAAGTAAAGCAAAAAGGTATTATAGATTTTTTTTTATGTACTTTCACTCTGATTTGGTAGATAATACCTTTGTCAACAAGTCTTTGATAGTAGATTCCCCAGGCTGGTGTTGAGGGTCTGGATGAAGCTACATCACTCTCCTGGCCATGTGATTGGGACAATAAGAAGGGTAGGCTGGGGCAGACCACGGGTGGCGCATGCTTACTTGGGAGCCAGAGTGACACTCCCGTGCCAGGATCACTCACCTCAGGGGGCCAGACCTGGAAGGGTCTGGAAGCTGCTGCAGCCACAGCTACATCCTCATTGCCTTATTTTGTTTTTGTTCATTGTTTCTAATAATGACCATATTGTTGAGATCTATCATCATCATTAACAGTCATGTTATCGTGCCTTTTTCTTAGTGAATACAGAAGCTATTCTGCCAGATAACGCTCTCCTACCTATGAACTAGAATGAATAAGTACAATAAAAATTCATTCAACAAGTATTGATTAAGCATGTTCTATATGATAAACCCTCTCCCCTGTATTTTATAAGCTGAAAACGAAACAAGCTTATATTCTGGGTACCTGGGGACATAGATCTTAAATAAATGGACAACTAAATATAAATGTCAGATGATGATGGATGTTATGGAGGAAAAGTAACACAGAGATGAGTCATAGGCTGGAGGAGTGGATGGAGTGGGAAGGAAGAGGGAAAAGGAGACTCAGTATTTTATATAAGGGGTCATCAATAAGATCCAAATAAGGGGGTTGTAAACCCTAAGGGTAAGTGGAAGAAGTACATGGCAGTCAAAAGCTTTGAGTTGAGAGAATGTTTTGTGTGCCCAGAAGCAACAAGGAGGCTACTATAGCTGGTTCAGTAAACAAGGATGGAAAATAGAAGATTAAGCCAAAGAGGTAGTTGGAGGCCAGATGAGCAAGAGCCTCAATTTATTATCCATTATAAGGACTTTAGCTTGTGTACTGAATGAGATAGAAAGGCATTAGGTGGTAGGAGAAGAAAGGGTTTATGCAAAGAAGCGACATTCTTTGACTTGGCTTATAACATTTACTGGATGCTGTGGCAGAAATCGACTATAGCAAGGCAAAGGTGAAAGCAGGGAGAACATTGAGGAAGTTATTCCAGAATCCAGGTGGCAGGTGATGATGACATTAATACTGCACAGTGACAGTGGAAGTGAGAAGTGGTTGAATTCTGAATATGTTTTAAAGGTAAAACCAACAGGATTTACTTATTAATTGAATGAGGAAAAAGGGCAGGGTGTGTGAGTAAGAGAAAAGGAAGGACTTGGAAGATATTTGACCTTATCGAAAAGAAAGACAGAATTGCCATTTATTATAATGGGGAATACTGGGGAAAGAGCAGGTTAGTACGGGAGGCAGGGAATCAACCTTTCAGTTCTAGAAACGTTAAATGTGAGATGTGCATTAGATATCCAAGTGGGAATGTCTCATAGACAGTCAGGTATACAAGTCTGGAGTCTGGGCCAGACTGGAGGTATAAATTTGAGGTTCATTGTATATAAGTAGTACTGAAATCATGCAAGTAAGATCACAGAGGAAATGACTGTGAGTATGAAAGAGAAGAGCTCTAGGGAATGAGTCTTGGAGACTTCACCACTTAGAAGACTCAGTAAAAGAATCTGAGAAGTCAATCTGGTAGGAGGAGAACCAAGAGACCCATCTCCCTGAAGCCAAGTGAAGAAAGTGTTTCAAGAAGAGAAAGATCAACTGTGTTATGTAGGCCCCTAAGGAAACGAGCCATTTCATTTAGCAACCTAGAGGTTATTGGTGAATTTGACAAGGATTGTTTGGCAGAACAAGAAAGGCTGATCCTAGTCAGTTCAAGCTCTTGAGAATGGAGGAGAGGAGTCGGAGGCAATAATTTCATGAACTCCTAAGGTTTGCTGAAAAGAAAGCTGGAGGCCCACATGGAGTCAAGAGACCATTTTTAAATTGAGAGAAATGACAGCAAGGTTATGTGCCAAAGGGAATGATCCTGTAGAGAAAAGCTGAGGGCACAGGGGTGAGGGGAGACCATTGCTAGAGCCATTTTCTTAATTAGGCAAAAGATGGTAGGATTCCAAGTGGGGTTCAAGAAGCACAGAGCTATTCATTCTTAGTATGAGGAGGGAGGGAAGAGTAAGTGTGTAGGGATGCCCATATGACGAGTGTAGTGTTGGAAACTTGGGGACATTCCCTTAGTGATTCTGCTTTCTCACAGACTTAGGAAGCAAGATGATCAGCTGAGAGTGAGGCCCAGAGAAAAGATGTTTGAAGACTTATTAATTATACTAAGATTATCATCTGTGACTGAGATTTTAAAGTAGAACTCAGCTACACATAATTGGAGATCCTGAAATAATGCTGTTTTATTTTAGTATTTGTTAAGCAAGAGATAGTTTGAAAAATCAGGAGGTACATACAGAGGAAGAGGATGGTAAAGGCGGAGGTATATAGTTAAAGATCAGATCTTGAATTTTGCTATTTCTAGGAGTATGTCTCAAGTAACGTACTACCTAACAAGAGTCGTTCTCTGCATAGTTGATGTAGCAATATTTATGAGGAGCTTTTGGCAGTGTTCAGGTTTGTGAGAACTGACTTTCTTGCATGCGAAGTTCTGCAGTATTCCACTGAGGCAGTGGCTGCATCCCAAAGTCCACATTCTTGAGCAGTCATTTATAACATGAGGGGAATGGTAGATGATGAAGGGTGACCTCACAGCTCCTTCCTTTCCTCCTCTCTAGTTCCTGCCCCTTCTCAGAGCAGAATTAAGGTACTTCATAGGGTATCACATGTCTGATCTCTACATCTGTAAGATGTCCAGCCTTAGGCTCTTACAGAATGTGTATAATCCATCATTGAGTCCCTAATTGATAACACAGTTTCAGATTGCGTTTCAGACTAGCTGGAAACAGATTCACATAAATTGTAAACTATTCTTAGGTTCATTTATCCAAAACTAGGTCATGTGTCCATCAATCCAGCACACATGTATTCTTTTTCTTAAGACCACCCCTGCTAGATCTCTACTTTCCAGATTGTCTCCTTGTCCCTGATTCTATTCAAGTAACTAATGTTTGACAGTGTATGTTATATTATGGTACTAGTAATGTTTTGTACAGGTTCTTTCCTGCTTTTATCCCTAGTTTCTCACTCTTTTTTTTTTCTTCAACAATTCCTGCTGAGCTATTTTCTTGTGTGTAGCCTGATCCCTAAAGAGAGTTTATTTGAAGAGTCCAAGGAAAGTTGCCTCTTGCTCTCTTGAGTTATGCAATTGAGGTGAGAGTAGAAGTAAGAGTTCATCTTTCTCACCAAAAGAAAAAGTGTCTGGACTTTCTTTATTGTGTTTGATTTAAAGAGCATTTGAAGTTTCCAACTTCGATCTTGGTAGCATTGCAGTCTTCATTGAGAAACCGGAGTCATGGGGTGTAAGGGGCATTTGTAAGTCACGTTACAGCGGTAAGTGTGCAGGAGGTACGGGTGGGCACTGGAGGCTGTAGGTTGTGCTGCTAATTTCAGTGTCTTCCTCACTGCCTTCTGTGAACAACAGAGATCAGCTCTGTGCTGTAGGCTTTTTTCTTTAAAATATCACAATTTTCTGTTAAATATGCTAATATCAACATAGTGAAAAACTACATTTTGCCTAAAAATATAAGAGAACAAAAATAAACCAAATTGGGAATTTCTAGTTTGTTTTTATGCCTGATTACCTACTCCATGATCATGTTAGTGCCGTAAAAAGCATGGTAGTTACGTAACATCTAAAAGCTGTTCAGTCACTTAGAAATCTACATTTGTCAAGGTTATGTGATTCAGTTTGCATTCATGTGTGTATCAGAGATACACATATTCATAATTAAGTACAAAAGAGGGCCCTTTCCTTCACCTTTCTATTTCTGTACTATGAGCTACTTCAATTTCTAGTCTTTCTTGTAGTTCCTCACAATAACCCTGTTATACTGATTTCAAAGGATTTAATTTGCCACATATATGCTTATATATAGACTCTCATAACACATTTGATCATAATAGATACAGCCTGTTTTTTTTTTTTTGCTTAACAAATGTATCCTGAACATTCTTTTGCGCATATGTAGATAAATATACTTGTATGTCATTGTAGTAATGATTATATGATATTGGTGAATTAACTAATCTACTCTAGTTTAACATTTAGATTGTCCCAATTTTTCACTATATCGTGTTCCCTTGAAAGATTTCAAGTGGCCCTTCCACAGTGTTAGTTCATTGCTGTATGGCAGTTGACATGTAAACTCTTTTGAAACACTGTTGTCCTTTGCTTTCCGTTTATCTTCTTTGCCGCTTGGTCCCTTTTATTTTCCTCCTTGGGCTCCTTTTCTGTTATTCTGTTCCAAAGGGTAGATGTCTCCACAATTCCTCACCTCACTAAGTATTATCTCCTTGACTGTTTTCAATTCAGTCGGCACCTCAACCCCCACCACGTGCTGCCAAATCCCAGATCTTTATCTATGGCCGGGGTCTATTTTCGATTTTGTCATGTAACCAACTTTGGGACACACATCTCTCTGTGGTTATCCTGTAGTTATCCTAAAAATTAAAAACGCAAACTTTCCTCTAAGCTTACTTCAGTCTGGGCTCACCTGGTTGCACCAGAAACTCTTCCTCACCTTTTTCCACCTGTGTGTTCCTCTTCTTGCTCATCGCACCAAGTCGTGACATCATCTTCTTTAAAGTGAAGATGAAACTCAGCTCAGATTTCATAGTTCACAGATGTGTTTTGAATCCCTTTTGTCTTATCTACTGCAAAGGCTACAAATGTAGATCCTCACTGCCTTCCTAGAAGACTAATTAATGTAGGAATGTCCCAAAAGGTTTCCCTGTTTCTGTTCTCTTTCGAACAGAAAGAAAATACCTGCTCTGCAACTCCATTTTTCAAAAACCTCTGATGTCGGTCCCCGCTGTACCTCTGAGATGAAGGTGGAGGCCTCTCAATTTTATCTTCTGCTCTTCCTTTCTTAAGCCCGCTGAGCTACACCCTCAGGGAATAACTTCCATTTCTTCAAATCACTAGCCTCGATTATACTTTCGTTCATGTTATTGTTTCATCCTAGAGTACAATGCCACCTTCCCTGACTCTTTTTGGTAAGAATTCGTTGTCTGTTGTAGCTTGTTGGGTTCACTGGGAGGCAAACCCTGAGATGGAGATTGGCAGCCTTTGGGGAAAGAGAAGAGAACAGGATTGAGCAGTGGGAGAAGACAGGCTGAGATATAGTCTCAGTGGAGTCCTTGGCCACCCCCAGGAGAGCTTAGGGGCACTGGGCCAGTTACAACTCCTCTTTATTACTTTTCCCATTGGCTCATTCTTATTATAGAGTTTTAGCTTTTTATATTAGACATCTACTTGACCTTCTGCTCCTTTATTTTTTGTGTGCTTCTTGCCGAATAGCAGGTACACAGTAAATCTCTGTTGAATGAATGAATGAAAGAAACTAGGATTACCTTTGTAATTTTGTTTCCCTATTTTTATAATGGGATGACCAAGACTTTTAAAGGACCTTACTGAAGAAAAAAATGCAGTTGCGATTTGCTCTAAGATAGTGCTATTTTCCTTAGTTTAGCAACAAATCAGCACACATAAGTGTCTGAGGTATATAGAGTGACAGAAACTGTGCAGGCGAATAATATTATTTGCATGAAACTGATTATGCTCAGTCCAAACGCACAAGTCGATAAGAAAATCAATCTATTGCTTCTTAATATAACCCATTTTATACTTTGGTCTTAGTCTCGCCATGAATACAAAAGACAAATATCCTTTCCATTCTATAGATGTAAAACAGGCCCAGAGAAGTTAATTGATTTATCTAAAGTCAGAAAACAAATTGTTGGTGTGGATATAACTAAACGTTGTGTCCTGACTGCTAATCAAGCCTCCCTACAGTAGCCTGCTTAAGATGAAGAGCGAGATCCTTCACTGTATTCTCCCTACTGATACTTCAAACCTTTTATGTCTAAACTGAAATGAGAATCTTCTGTCTTCCCACCCAAACCTCCTTCTCAAGCCAAGTTCCATATGTCATTTAACAGCAGCTTCATTGTACTTTTCACTGAAGTTTGAGACCCAGAATCAACCCTGACTCCTTCCTCGCTTTTCCTCATAAAGAGCTTCTCTCAGGTGACAACTGTATGGTAACATAGGACTATGGCAGACAGTTTCTGCCCTCAGAAAACTCACAACCAAGTCGTATACATGTGTTTGCTGGGAGAGTAGGGAGGAGGAGAAAAATCACCACACAGGTGCGGTTACAATACAGTGCTAAGTGCTCTCATGATAAAGGTAAGCTAGGGCACTTGACCCAGATTGTGAGTCATACAAGTTAAGCTGAATCATACAAGACAATAGGAACTATACAGGTGATATGCCTATGGCGAGCACATTTCCCATTTCAGAATCTGTAAGAAGTGCAACCAACACGGGTCTCTGAGTAAGAGGGAATAAATAACAGAAAATGAAGATAGAGCTAAGCCAGATTTTAATGGGCGTTTTAATATGTCAGTCTGACAAGTTTCATTCGAGGTTTGGACTTAGATTTTGATTTGACTTGTTTTTAGCTTAAAGTCAACCAACTGACAGACTTTATGCTGGGGAGACAAGAGTGTTGCGGAGAATAGGTAAGAGTGTAGTTAGCCTGGAAGAAGAAAAAAAATGGGATAGACTATTAGAGGTCATGCAAAAAAGTAAGAAGGATGGTAGAGAGAGCCTGTGATATATAAGCAAAATGGCTAGATGTGGGGTGAATGGAATGGCAACGAGTGGAGAATCAGTGTACACCACTCCTGATTTGCTTGGCTGAGAAAAGGAGAAAGGTCACTGATAATTTAGGGAGACATAGGATATAGAACAGGTTTTATCGTTATTGCTGCTGCAAATAGTTTTTTAAGTTAGGGAAACTTGGAAATGTTTATATGCTGAAGACAGACAGTATAGAAAGAAAATAAATTAAGGAAACAGGACAATGAAGTTTAATGTGTTGGTCCAGTTGTCCCAAAACTGAGTGATCATCAGAGTCACCTGGAGTGCTTTGTCAAAAATACCCATTCTTTGGCCTCCAGCCCAGACCAAGTGAACCAGGATGTTGGCTTGGTAAAGCTTGGAACTCTGTAGGTTTCAAAACCTGACTGTGTCGATCAACCAGGCTCCAGAATTCCATCTCTGTTGTTGTCTTTTACTCCTCCCATGAATGTTTAGAGCACCTGGACCTTCGGGTCCTCTGGAAGTGATCTACTGAAAAGGAAGTAGGTAGAGCGGTAGATCTTATACTGATTTTGGATTGCTGCAGAAGTTTGCTCTGGATTCTCTGAGCCCATGACCAGGCTGTCTCAGGTGAATCAAGGACAGAATGGACTGGTTATTTTTGCATTATAGAATTAGCCTAGAACAGACATGACAGACCATGAGCTTGGAATAGAATCCAAGATTTAAGGATCTCTTCTACTTAGTATTAGACTAAAATAAATACAGTGAGATAGCTGGGTCAACTGCCATTAACCGAACTTTAGCCATGGGCTTTAGCTATTATGATCACAGTGATGGAAAAGTCACTGGGCTGCATGCTCTGGATCTCATTCAGGGCTCAGAGCTTAAGTTACTCTTCCCTTTCTGAGTCAGAATATCCTTACCTATAAAATGAGAATAATAATATCTCTTTAATGAACCTCCACTTTCTGGCTCTTGCTAGCTGTTATATATTTAGGTAAATTAACCTGTATATCACTTGGTTTCCTGAATAATAAAACCCACTGTAAAAATTAACAGAAATAATACATATGGAAGACTTAGCAAAGGCCCGGTACATGGTTAACAGCTCAATACGTTTACCACTTCTGGAGCAGCATAAACAGTATCGGGGGGCAGAGGGGTGGTCCATGAAATATAGCCCCTCCTAAATGCATGGTAAAGCGATACTCAAGATGTAGCAAGGAGAAGGAATTGGAAAGATGTGATGGTGTATAATGCCAGAAATTATGTTAGGAATCCTCAGAATGTGAATTTATTTTAGTCCCCTCCAAAATGATTGCTGTTGCACAGAGTATTACTCAAAGGTGCTATGTAACTTCTGGTCTGTTGGGGAAGTGTTTGTGTTTTTATATGTCTGCAGCTTTGTGTATTTAGGACAGCTCTTGTATTTTTTATTAGGCAAACTGTGGGAGGTAGATAGCTTTGGGTGTTTTGCTCAGTGGTGTTGGGCTGGGTATCAGAAAGCCCAGAGTTCCTTGAGGTGGGAGGCAACAAGTTTTCTATTACAGGGCTTCTTTTTTTTGTCCCTACCCCTGGTGGACAATATTGTTGAGAAAAACACAATTCACAGCCCAACTACAAGCGTTTGTAACCTGTCTCTTTCTTACCAGCCTGGTGGTTTAAACATTAAAGAGGATAGACAAGGAGTTTGGGAACATGGTTAGTTTTGTTTTGACTGGAGAGGTCAATGACATTAGAGCTGGTCAGATGTAGATGGCAAAATCGGAAGGAAAATATATGGAGGTCATGGGATCTGGGTCTATATGTTAGAATTATCTACAGTTTAGTACGCTGTATGCAGTCAGATCTTAAGACTCAATAAATGAGAAGAACACCTAAAAAGGGGAAAGGCACATTTTTAGCTGCTTTTCTTGATAACAGTTTGTGTGTTACGGTTGAAGAAGAATAAGCCAATGAGTATTGCAGAACTATTTGTCTTTGCTTAGAATTAGCATAGGACCTGCAAGAGAAAGAAGCAGTCATTTTGTTGAAGGCTATGCAGAGGGGGATTGTAGGGGAAGAGCTTGCCTTTAAAGAATGAGGAGCCATCACAGGTAGGTCCTCATTCTCTAAAGGCCAACGTTAGATTTTCTCCATCATTCTCATCTGTTTCTTGGTACTCTTTGGACATTTTGTTTAGTCTTGGATCACCTACAGCTTTTAAGTCAATAGAAAGTAAAGATATTCTCTCTCTCTCTCTCTCTCTCTCTCTCTCTCTCTCTCTCTCTTAAACATCAACTTGATCAAAGACAGTGGGAAGTTTGTACTTTCTATCTAGTTGTAAATCCATGCACTTCCCTCCTGTTGGCCTTCGTTCTGTGCCCTCTTACCACTTCGGTTTCCAAAGGGGCTTATGGAACACCTTATCCAGTCCATTACTTTACAGATGAGGAAATTTTGACATTCCGAGGGGGGACATAGGTGAAGTGCCTTGACTAAGATCATCATTCACTTGTTCGCTCTGAAAATACTGAGTACTTCCTAAAAGCCAGGCATCCAGGCTCTGGGAATGTGATACACAAAACTGACTTAGCTCTTGCTGTCACGGACTTACAGCTCCTCCTCTTGAGAAACATGAATGAAATAGCTAAAAAAATAAATACATTGAACGTTACCAATTTTTTGCTGTGAAGGAAAGCACTGAGTATTCTGAGACAGCATAACACTTGAGGGATAGTCTCTCTGAAAAGGTGAAAAGAGTATTCTGAGCCTAAGGATCACCTTGGCACATTTGCAGAACTGACAGAAATAGCTCTTGATATACAGTGTCAAGAGCTATTTCTTGTGGGTGGAGGAGGGGAAAGGTGAGATTGGACAGTAGGAAGGAGCCAGATGGTTTAAGGCCTTATCGAGTTTGGATTTAGTACTAGGCGTTGTATAGTGGGAAGCCTTTGAAGCGTTTTAATTAAGCAAGTCAATGGAGAGATTTGATTTCCATTTTAGAAAGATGCGTTTGGGTGCTATATAGAAAGTAAATTTAAGGTGAGAGAGCTTGCCAGCCTTAGAGATGGGACTTGAACCCATGGCTTCTTATTCCTGGTCCATTCTGATGGACCTCAGGGTCTTCCTTTTTGTTCTTAAGTACCAACCTGAATTTAAAAGAATGTGTAAAATAGCATTGGGCCTATGTCCAAATGGCTTACTGATGCTCGCTCATGTGGACTGAAGGAAAAGACACCGACAAAGTAAAGTGTCGGCTGTATAGTTTCTCAGTGAAATAAGAACTCCTATTATCTAAAATACGCTATTTGTTTGATGTCACTCAGAGTCGTGAGAGCTGTAATTACTGTTGACTCTGCCGTCTAAACTGCAGCTTGTGTCTGTGCCATTTTCTAGTTAAGCCAGCCTGTGGAGTCAGCGCCGAACCCCGTGACACTGGGCTGCCTACCTGGCTGGCGTGCGCCAGTTTCAGCAAACTCAGCAGTTGTTTTTTCTCACAAGATTAAATGTGCACTTTAGACTTAATTCAATTGTAACATCGTTCCTTTTTGTCTTTTCTCCTTAATTGTATTTATTTATTTACATCGTATGTTTAAAAACTAATGCAACCAGTTATTTCGATGTGGGAAGCACCAACATGTTATATATTTACTCTGCCTCTCAAGAAACACGCAGTGTGCATTTTATCTGTTGAGCACTGTACTGTTCTGGAATAAGCACATCTAGGTCAAACCATGACTCTGCCCTTCTGGCTTTGAGCAAGTTAGTTCAGCATCTGTAAAATGGGGATAATAACAAGCTCATAGAGTAACTATGAAAAGCACCAAACCATCTGTAAAACTGGTATATATGACGCTCAATAAATTTTTACTATTTTATTATCAAATCCGTTTGATTGAGGTAAACTGACATCCAGTAAACATATGCTTAACATACGCAGTTGATACAATTTGACCGGATAGCACCATGAAGTCATCAGATGAGCAGGCTTTTTATCTTTCCATTCACCTGCCTCTTTGGTACTGGTTGTAGTGGTGGTGGTGGTGGGAAAAGGGAGTCTTTGTGATTTTAAACATATTAGAATTATCATTGCTTTATATTGATTTAGTCACAAGGTTTAATTCTTTGTTAATTGGATTTGGCATTAGAGAAAAGTAAGATTTCAGAGTTTATCAAACAGAGGTGTTGAAACACAATCGAGAAATAGTGCTTCTGTGCAGACGTACCAGCCTGTGCACTGCAGATACCAGCCCTGCAGCTCTCACAGACTGTGGCCTTGATGTGAAAAGAACTCAGAAACTCTGCTCTGGGGGTACGGAGATGACTCAGATATAGATCTCACCCTCGAGGATCTTAGGATCTAGGGATGGAGGAGCAAAGTTACCCATAACAACAATAATACTAACTAGAAGGCAGGAAGAGGTAAAATGCTGGAGGAATTCAGAGTGTGCCATAACTTCTGTCTTGGGGATAAGCTTCAGTGAGGAAAAATCCATTTACTGCCTCCCTCACATGTGTCTGTCTGAGGTAGGTGTGCAGAGCAGTTTAGACACATACAGGCCCTGCCTGTTGATAGCTTAAAGCCTAACACAGTGCATCATGGGCTGACAGGTTGGGCATCTGCCCAGCTTTTTCTGGACGGTGTCCAGCACTTCTGAGGAAAGAGTGAGTGTACAGGACCCCAGCCCAAGTTTTCCAGTGACCAGAACACCTAACTGACTCGTGAATGGAGAAGCCCCCTCTGGGTTGTCTGCATGGATAATAGCGCTCTCATTCACCTCCACGGCTAGGTCAGCAGGGGGCCTGCCTGGGGTGCACACCACAATGATAGATTACTTCCGGGCTCTAGGGTCCTCATTACCATCATATCCATCATCTTCTGCTAGTACTGAATAACGTAAGAAATTTAATCAGATGCCAAAGAAGTTCTCAGCGGGAGGGTTTGGGGAACCTTGCCTGATACTTAAACTCTTAGTGCTGCGGTGATTATAAAGAACCAGAATAATCTTTTTGTGGTGAGACTAAATGTATCATGCACTGTATGAATTCTGATTTATTTTTAAAACATTCTTGTCCTCATTGGCTCCCCGTTTAATAGTCTCACTGTAGCCTGTTTATTGTTACAGATGTTACTTTTAAATGAGGTCATTGAGCTTTCCTTTACTTCCAAAGGCAATGTTTGCCTTTCTATTGCTGGGCTGGCACAGCTGCCTGGAGAACAGTGCTAATATGAGATCAAGATTAAGGCTTCAGACCCCCAGGAGATGAGGCAGAGAAAAATCCTCTTCCATGTTTACATGCACTCACCTCAGCCATATGTCTCAGGAGAACGTGTGGTTGCCTGAATCCAGGTGATGAATGACCTTGGCAGAGTGGAGAGGGGACAAGCATTGTGGACACACAGGGCTTGTCCACTGAAACCTCAAACAGGTCAAAAGCCTCTCTGAGCCTGTTCACACATCTGTATCTTGAGGATGCTAACTTTTTACTCCTGGAATTTTTATGAGGATAAAACGTGCTACAGCTCCTTAGTGTGTGCTGGGCAAGGTCTTTACTGAAGGCATGAGGCAGTGAGCAGGATTTAAGTCCTCTGTGTAGGACATTTTACACGGTGTGGTTGGAGGACCAGCACTAAAACTGAAGGACCACTGGCCAAATCCAGCTTGTCACTGATGTTTGTAAGTAAACTTGAATTGGCACCCACCCACACATTGGTTTACAGATGTCCATGGCTGCTTTCACACTGCAATGGCACAGTTGGCTACTGCAACAGAGACCATATGATCAGCAAAGTCAGAATCCAAGGCATTCTGGCCCTTTACAGAAGTTTGTGGACCCCTGAGCCAGACAGACCAAAGGATGGCCATGCGGCATTCAGAGCTTTATATGTGTTTTTGTCAAAGGCGCCTCACACTTCTCTTTTTGTCCTTGCTCAAACTCCTCCTCCACTGAATTGCCCTCTGTTACATTTCCCTATATATAATCCTTTTGGTATGTTGGTTATTACAGTAGGGTTTGTTTTTTGCTCATCTTTGTGTATTTTGCAGCATGTAAAGCAGTACGCTGTACATAATAGGTGTATAATACATACCTACATAACTGAGTTGGTTTGGAACACAGTGACAGGCATCAGAGAAGGGAGAGAACTCACTCTGGGGAGAGAGGGTCAGAAAGACTTCGTGGAGGTTTGGGGGCAGGATCATGCATAGTAAGATGGCTGTGACTCCTGCTGCAGATCAGTGGCAGGGACACAGTATACATAGAAAAGGAGGCAGTACTGCATAATGTAAAGAACACAGGAGCCAGGATTCTGAGGCTTGAATCACAACTTGGTCATTTATTGATGAGGCCTTAAACAAATCGCTAAAGCTCTCTACACATTTTTTCACAGCTCCGAAGTAGGGAGTAATGATCTCACCTTCATCCTAGGGTTGTTGTGTGGATTAAATGAGATAACATAAAGGAAAGCCTCTATCCCAGTGCTGGCTCACTGGAATCATGTTATAAGCTGGTACTGAATGAATATGGTTCTGGCCTACCAAATACCATCTATGCTGTTTCTCTCTTTGTGGAGTGAGCAAGATCAAGGTCACAGGTGTAATCCCTCTGGAGAGTAGGCCTGTTAACGTTGCTGTTTTTACAGTTAGAGAATTTACCTCAAGCCAGCAAGTGTATGCTGGCCCAACAGGGACTAGCTTGGTGAGGGGAAGGTTTAATGCAGATGAATCATTCATGCTAGAGAAAATAATCCAGGACTTACAGTGCCACCATGCAGTGTTAAGGGTAATAGCTTCACCTGACTGAAACATTCATTACATTTTCTATTATGGTGTACTTTTTAAGGGACAGAAAGAAAATGTTTAATAGAAAATTTACAGCCTTACATCTAGTCGAATTTCTTCATACTACAAGCAGTTTATGCAAAACAGATGCCTGAGGAGTGGCGCTGCGTGCACCTGTGGATCTGGCGGTTACATTTCATTTCCCCTCCTCCTCCAGTTCTTGCAGACAACCTGAAATCCAACCCTGGAATTAAGTGGCAGTATTTCAGTTCAGAAGAAGGAATTTTCACTGTTTTCCCAGCACACAAGTTTCGGTGTAAGGGCAGCTATGAGCATCGCAGTAGGTATGTTGACTTACTTGCTAAAATTTTATTTACTGTTTAAGAATGATCTGTATGAAATATAGACTCCTCGTTTATACACGTGGCTCAGAAACGTGTACCTGTTCTGAAATGGTTTTACCACTGAACATAGGTGAATGTGGAAATGCTATGAAGGGCAAATGATAAAGCCCAGAGCTTTTCTAGAAGTATCTAACAAGCCAAATAAACAAGATGTTTTCTAAAGAAATTAAACTGATTGAAGCACCCAAACTATTCTGAGCTTCAGACATCTTTGAGATATAAATTGTAATACCTTTTCTAAAGTGTAGCTCTAGAAGACTTTAATAGCACATCTTATAGTTTGTGATGCTCAGCTTTCCTTTCTGTGATAATGTGCTTGGCCATCCTTTTGAAATTTACGCACAGATCTCAGCTTCTAGAAGGGTAAAGGTTGTCTCAAAAACAGTGGATTAAGGACTCATCATTAGCGTGGTAAATGACTTGAGATTGTACCACTTAGCCAGAAGGGCAGTAAATGGCGAGATCATCTATATGACCAGCCTTATCAGTTTACTGAACCCCTCAGGTAAAGATATTTTCCTTTCGAATCCCCACGATTTCTGTTTTGCAGCCACATGTTTGATGCCAGAACTTCCGGAGCTAGTGCAAGATGCCCACTTTTCAGAGTGTAAACCATCGCTTTGGCTTCTCTCCATCTTCACTTTAAGTTGTGTTTAAGATTTTCTCCAATGAAGTATTTCTGTGCTTTTCCCTAGAAAGACATTTATATTGTATGATTGGTTTCCTCTGTTCCCATCCTAGATCATCCTGGTAAAGACTTGAATATTTTAGAAATCAAAACAGAAGCCATGACCTTGGATTCTAGTTGTCTCATCTCTCAGGAGAGGCTAAAGACGCCAGAAACCATCTAATTTTTCATTTGCTTCTCAGAAGAGAGATTAGATGACATGCCACTTTTAATGAACCACCTGTGAGGGATAGTCCAAAAAGAAAAGCAGGACCTTATCACAAGCAACCATTCATCTCTACTCGAAAGGTTTCATGCATCTCTACCCTAAATATGTTACTATTTATCCCATTAAAGCAGTTTTTAACAACTTATTGTGACAGTGTGAACACATGCTCTGCGAATTATTTATGTGAGTTGAATTGGAAAGAAGATGCTGCGTCATTTTTTAAAAATCCATTCACCCAGCTTGGAGGACCTAAAAAGTTCAATTTTTAACATAATTGTCATTATTAGGATAGTTAGAGTTTCTTCTTTTCTTTTTCCTCTTTCATTTCTGTAGCCACATCTACCAAATTCTTTTTATCCCATTTCCCTACTGGCTCAATGGTATCGACTAGTGGTCCTTCAGTATTAGTGCAGGACTTGGGGCTTGAGAACAGTTAATGTAAACTTGGCTAGATTTCGAAGTTATTTGGTACTTTGCCTATATTTCTTAATTTGTGCCCAGGCTTTTGTGACTCAACTGGCATCTAACATTTCACAGAAAAATCCAGTATTTTAGGGGTGTCAATAAAGGAAAGCATTCTCTTGAGGCTGATTTGCTTTCTTAAGCTCCCCCTAATTTGTTCCAGCTTTAAAACTGTGAATAGAGACCTCATTAAACCTCTTCTCACAAACCTTCCTGTACTGCACACTAGCAGAAGCCTGCTTTGATGAGAAGCATTTCTGCTTCGGAGCTCTACCCCCTCCCCCTTTTCTTAATGTTGGCAAACAAAAACCTGGCAAGAACAGTGGCTATCACAGGCTTGGACAGATTTGATGGAACAGTTTTAAGTGCTCAGATAAGGAACGTTTTGGTGGCTAACCTGTGTGAATTGCTTCAGTACTGAAAGGAAAGGGCTCACTTAGCAGCAGCCTTTGTCTTGAGGGAGAGGAACGAAACCTACTGCTCAAAGCTGCTCTTAATGTTCACAGATTATAGGCTGCCTGAGTTTTAGCAAAGTCCCATTCTGTAAGTCTGCCAAGGAAGACCCAGCACTGACAAACTGACCTTTTTCTCCTTCTGGTGCTGTCTCTGCCGCGTGAGGGGCCATCGGCTCCGTTTCCAGTAGCAAGGTGGTGAGTAACAGTGAGCAGCATCGCCACGAGCAGCTGAGAGGCTGACTTTTGAGTGTGCTGCAAAAGCCAGCCTTCCAACGGATTTGCTTCTTTAAACCTTCTCCCAGTCGCTTTAATCTTTAAAACATAAGTTACCAATCCCTGTTCCGCAGACACACGTTGTTGTCTTAAGGTGTTTTTAATGTACCAGTAAAGTTTCTCCTGGAAGTTTCTCCTTCCAGATCTCTGTGTTGACTGTGGCAGACATTGTCATCCTTGTGTCATCCTTGGGGAAACATAGACACCAGTCTGACTGCACATCTGTAGTGTTCACAGCCGTGTTAGGTTGAGGCCTTTACTTAAACCAAAGACTGACCCCAGAGAGCTTTTTCCTCTTCTAGACCTATCTACGTCTCTACAGTCCGGCCGCAGTCAAAGCACATAGTAGTGATCCTGGACCACGGAGCCTCCGTCACGGACACCCAACTTCAGATCGCCAAGGATGCTGCCCAGGTCATCCTTAGCGCCATCGACGAGCACGATAAGGTGACCATTATCCCAGTGACCTGCAAGGCATTGGAGCCCCCTCAAATGTCTTTGTAAAAGCATTGTATGTTTTTATTCTAGTATTTTGAGGAAGGAGCTGCCAACTCTAATTCCAGATCTCTTTTAAAACCACCGCCACCCCAGCCGAGGCTTGCATTTCCTTTATGCCTCCTCTTAAGACCTGATTAGCTGTGACTTTCACACTGAAAATCATGCTAAGGAGCAAAAGGGCAAGGGGTTTGGATGTAGGTAGATGGCTGGACTTTATCTCAAGACCGATGGGAGGTAAAGGAGAAGGGAAGACTGCTAGAGGTTTACTAATCCGTAGGACACCTCAGAGACAGGTGCGTTTGCAGCTAGTAATAATTTATTGCCTGTGGACATTTTCTACTTCATCATTTTGACTTTTCCAACTCCTAAAGTTTTACTCACTAGCGAGTGTAGTTATTTAAAACATACATCCCATATCTTTACCATCACTCCCACCTCCATTTGGAAAACCAAGATGGTTAGTACTTGCTAGTATTTTTCTTTGCATAAAATACTTTTTTAAAATGTATACATGAACACCATACTGCTGATTTCATCTTGGAACGAAAACTAAACTCTAGGATCCCTTCTTCTTACCAATCCTTACCTAATCCTTTTCAAATTTGACAGATTTATGCCTCTAGGCATTTATTTTTAAACTGTCAGAAATCCGTAGGCCTTCTCATTCCTTAGGCTCTTCTGGAATAAATAAAAAGTAAATACATTTACAGAGTAAGCTAACAAGCATTCTTTTTCTCTCCTCCAGATCTCTGTGTTGACTGTGGCAGACATTGTCAGGACTTGCTCTCTCGACCAGTGCTATAAGACATTTCTGTCTCCAGCCACCAGTGAGACAAAAAGGAAAATGTCCACCTTCGTTGGCAGCGTCAGGTCTTTGGACAGCCCTACCCAGCATGCGGCAGGATTTCACAAGGCATTCCAGCTGATTCGAAGCACAAACAACAACACAAAGTTCCACGCAAGTAAGCTCACTCTCTCAGAAGACTTATAAACTGATGCATAGAGGGTGGCAATAGGAATATATTGCAGATGGATCATACAACTCTGTCTAGAGGGATTTTTTTAAGTGACTTGAGATAAAATTTTTCTGTGTTGTTATATTGGTCATCTAATATGAGGATCTTACTAGATTGTTTTCATCTTTTCCAATCGAAGATACTTGGTCTGCACAATTTCTTCACTCCTAGATCTTCCTCTTTCTGCCTCTTTATTTAGAACATCGCTCTGCTTATTTCCCAGGGGAATATCCTCATCCTTTTTAATGCTAATTGTGAACCCTGCTTCCTCACTGACTTAGAGTAGAGGTTTGCTTGTGCGCATGTGCATATAAAGGGGCAGCAGGAGTTCTTGCCTTGATCCTTCCTTCTAACCAGCTGTCATTTAGATGAGCATGGCCCTTCAAATGTACAAAGGCACTGTAATTTAATTTTCCTGTATTAAAGAAAATCTGGAATTAGGATGCATGCAAAAGGAAAGGAAAGGATGTTTGAAATAAGACACATGCTTTGAAACTACTGAAAGGAATCTATGTCATTTTCCCTTTCATATTTGGAAATCTATTTGTAGGTGTTTTTTGTTTTATTTTGTTTTTTTAAATAAATGTATCCTCTTGAGATCAATTTAAAGAATTTATTTTCAAGCTCTTAAGTGTATCTGCATCAAAACTAAGACAGAATTGATCAACGCAAAGCACAGTGCCTGGCACATGGTGGACCCTTGAAAGAAGCTACTATAATTATTGCAACTAATGATGGTAGATGGCATATTAGTTTTATGTTTCTGTATATTGTTATCTCACCATTTCCATGGGTCATGAGTCCAGGTATTTCTTTAGCTGAGTTCTCTGTTTGGCATTGCACAAGGCTGCAGTCCAGCCGCCAGCCAGGTCTGTGGTTTCATCTAAGGTTTGGAGTCCTCTTCCAAGCTCAGTTGTTGACAAGATTAATTTCCTTGCAACTATAAACCTCATGTCCACTTCCTTCTTCAACGTCATCAGGAGAGCATCTCTTCTTCAGGCCCCTAACTTCAGGGGAAGGCTTGGACCCTTTTTTAAAGATCTCATCTGTTCTAATCAGGCCCACTCTCCCTCTTGATTCAATCAGATTGCTCTCCCTGGTGACTGACTTATTTGAGACCTCAGTCACATCTGCAAAATTACTCCATCACTTTTGCCATATTGGTTAGAAGTGAATTACTGGTCATGCTCACTCTAGAGGGTAGAGGATTGCTCAAGGGTGTTGGTCATCGGGGTCATCTTAGAATTTCACGAACCAACCTTGGCAAGTGCTGGCTATTCACAGACTAATAAGGGCTAGGAACAAGGGTGACCTCTCAAGTATTCAAGACGGATTGGCTAGCTGGTTGATGCCATTTACCTATAGGTACCACCTACCCGCCGCCATCTACCTGTCAGCATTCCTCGCTGCGGTGTTTGTTCTTCTTGATTCTTCAGCCATCAAACCATCTTTTAAGTCCAATTTTGATTATTACACTGTTTAAATAGTGGCGAGAAACACAAGCTCGGCAGTGGCCAGGCAGTATGAACGTGAGTCAGGCAGGCCCAAGGTAAGGTAATGAGGGTTGTTTGCAGAGCACAGTCAGCTGGAGAGTGCTTGCTGTGTTGCAGGGCAGCTGCTCTTCTGTTCAGCCTGTGGTTGCCAGACAGGAATTCCTGCCCAGTGTTGCCAGATCTTCTGTTTCAAGAGAAGCCAGAAATCTGGATTTTTATGTGAAATCCCTTGATTTTCAAATGTTGACATTTGTTCCAGCTTTAAAACTGAGTAGAGACCTCATTAAACCTCTTCCTACAGACCTTCCTGCACTGCACATTAGCAGAAGGCTGCTTTGATGGCTCCATTTCTCCTCAGGGTTTTTTGTTTTGTTTTTCTTAATGTTGGCAAACAAAAACATGGCAAGAAGAGTGACCATCACAGACGTGGACAAATTTTGATGGTACTGTTTTTTTAAAGGCTCAGAGGGGTCTTTTTGAGGCCAAATAAGATGTTTCACAGGCTTCCACTTTAATGCTTTAGAGAAATAAGACCCCAATTGGGTTGCATAAAGAAATACTTTAGGAATTAGCATTGTCTAGTTTATTAAGAGAGATTTGAGGAGCTCTCAAGCAATATAGCATAGTGATTAAGTATGTGGTTTTGGGATTTCAACCAATGTGGTTTCAGATTCCTACTCTGAAATTTTCCTAACCTTGTGAACTTGTATAAATTATTTGATCTCTCTAGGTCTGGTTTCCTCATCTGCAAATTGGGGGCAATAATAAGATCTAGGATTCCATCATAAATATTAAATAAATATAGCTGTGGTTATTATGATATTTAGTTTCCACAAGACTTCTAGCTCCAGCTAACCTAACTCTAGCAGATACCCAAGACATCCTAAACTGACCTCAGGCTCAAAGTGGCTGAGGACTACTCAGCTGTAGCACAGTGAGCGCTCTGGGTATGCCTCCCAGAAGCTTGTGCTACTCATTACTACTTTTAATCATTCCACAATTATTTAGCATCTACTCTGTACCTGGCACTGTTTTAAGGCCATGGGGTGGTGGTAGTCTAATGAGTCAGACCTACCCTGTAGGATTATTTTGAAGATTAATCTGTGCATGAAAGTAAAATGTCTGGCCCATACTAGTAGCCATATTAACAGAAGCTACAGGTCATAAATTATTGTAGCTTTCCATTAATTTGTTTTGCACTAATCAGAAAATCTAAAACTTTTACCCAGTACTGGCTCTTTTTTCAGTCCTATGGTAGACCTACAACCGATATCATAAATGTATTTGGATTATTCTTTCAGGGTTTGTTTTGGGGGTAATTAGTTGGTGAGTCACTTGACAGGAGAAGAAATAAGATGATTAGGAATAGGAATTAAATGGCATTGGACAAAGCTCAAATTTGAGTTGCCTTTTCCCCTTTGATACTGACCCCAAGACTTACCTGGTGCCTTAGATAGGGACTTGCCAAATAGAGAGTCTATTGCATTTTCTTCCAGGTACATGTTTATGATGTTGCTCTGCCCCAAATCTTTATAACTACTCGTTTTTAACATTGCTAAAGTTTAAAGTTCCTCCGAGTGACTAGAGAGGGAATATCCTAATAAGGAAAAATAAGTAGACCAAATTTGGCAGGTCTGGTATCTCATAAAAGAAAAATAACTAAATTTTGCTCGAAGGTAGGGCAGGAGTAGAGTCGGGTTGGACGGAGACAGTGAGGATGCTTACAAATAGATATCTTGTTGCTGGGACGGAAAGAAAATACGCTCGGCTGCTAAAGAAGCCTGTAGGCTGTAGGCCTTCTGGCTTTCCACATATGGGCGTGTGCCCTAAAACCAGCTCTCAGAAGCATATTTTATCCAAAAGCATAAAGGTAAAGAAGACATTCAAAGGGTTCTTTTTTAGGTCATTCCTAGAGGTGTTTTCAAGAATTTATCACACATGGTAACTTTGCTATAGGGCAGTGGTTTGTCTCAGACTTTAAATGAACTTCATGGTTTATCTGTGTTCCTCCTACTAGGGAGTCAAGCAGTATACAGTTTTTTCTGGCCTGAAGCTTTAAGTGAAGTGTTAAGATGCCTAACAAAATAATTTTCAAGCGTGTATTTACAACATTGGGAAAATATCGTCATCTAGTTTAAGACAGGAATATTTTTAAGCTAATGGGTTTTTGTGTTTTGCATCAGCATTCACTTCCTAATTTATGATAAATAGATAATGCAATATAATTTGCAGTTGGTGTTTATTAGAGAATTATTCAAGCATCAAAATTGATTTTAAGACTTGCTTGTATACCAAGTCTTGGTATAAATAAGATAACTTTGAACAGATTTACTTCTTTGAATCAAATTTCATTAAACTCAGTTCAGTTGCCTAAAATATTGATACAACATAAACTAAAAATGGAAATTTATAAACTAAAGGAACTTCAAGCATTGTATCCTCATCATTGTGAGGATAATTTTTAAAAGGATATAACCGTATTCATTATCTGTTGCTGAGTAACAAATTATCCCAACACTCAGTGACTTAAAATAATAAACAGTCATTATCTCAGTGTCTGTTGGTCAGGAATCTGGACACTGCATAGCCGGATGCCTCTGGCTAAAGATGTCTCACAAAGTTGCAGTCAAACAATTGGCCAGGGCTGCAGTCATCTCAAATTTCAACTTAGGAAGGATTCACTCCCAAGTTCACTCCACTGGGTGTTGGTAGAACTCAGTTCTGAGGGCCTCAATTCCAAGCCTATCCGTTGGACAGATCACAACATGCTATGTGACTTCCCTCAGAGTGAGAGAGTGCCCAAGGTGGAAGCCAGCATCTTTTTGTAACCTGATCTATCTCTTGGCATCCCATCCCTTCTGCTGCATTCTGTTCACCAGAAGGAAATCATTAAATCTCAACGGGAGACTGCTACACAAGGATGCAGATTATCAGGAGGTAGGATCATTGGGGCAGCACCTTGGAGATAGCCGGCCACAGTAACTATGAAGCAACCTCAATTAAATGACAGCAATAAGGACCTGAAGAAATAAGCATATATCATACTGACACCTGTGCAAGAGTTTTGTATGCGCTTTGTACCTGTGTGTTGTGGTTTCTTTTTCATATTTGCTGTCACCCTTTTGCTTTCACTCTTTATGTAAATTAATCTGTTAGTCCTCACAGTAAGCCTACTAAGTACTGTTGTTATCCCATATTATAGACTAGGAAATTTAGGTGTAGAGAGGCTAAAAAAATCTACCCAAATCACACAGACGCAGCTTGTAAGTAGCAGAGCTGGGAGTTGAACACGGGCATCCGGGCTCTTGTGTCCATATTTCATTGTTCTTCTGCACTGATGAGTTTTAAAAACAAAAATGTTTCTAAAACTACTTAGTATAAGGGAAGATAATTGTACATGTCTCCAGAGCCCCCGAAAGAACCACCATTTTTAAAGCCTAGCCTCCCCAAAATCTGTGTTCTTGGAAAAGATTAAATCAGGTTCTGAATCCTCCATTTCAGAAGGCAGGAGAGAGTTCCATTTGGAATGGTTAAATTATCTCAACCGTGGGTGCCTAAAGGAAATTTTCTTTTATCTGGTAAATTTATTAGGAACATCTCTTTACCCGACACTAGATAAATGAGGCCTCGTTGCCCATAAAGGGCAGGATGGACGAGAAACAGAGGTAGGGAGATGAAAGCCCCAGCATCAAATGGGAATGAGTAGGAATAGTGGGCCAGGCAGGTCCTCGAGGTGGGAAAGTCCAGGGGAAATGAAAAAGAAACAACTGCCTTTAGCCAGAATCCAAAGTAACAATTTGTATGTTTTTGTTTAGATACAGACATGGTCATAATTTACCTGTCAGCTGGCATTACATCAAAGGACTCTTCAGAGGAAGATAAAAAGGCAACTCTCCGTGTCATCAGTGAAGAAAATAGCTTCCTAAACAACTCCGTAATGATTCTCACCTACGCCCTTATGAACGGTAGGTAGTATTTTGAGATTTTTCTTTTAGATGAAAGTTCTCTCTAAGTGCATACTGCTTTCAAAAAAATAAAAAGAACCGTAACGGTGTACTTTGATGAAGAGTATAAGAGGAGGGGCAACTAAGCAGCTTCCCTTCCAAGCCCATCTTTCTCTGCCCAATGTTGTTATTCAGGGCTGGATTTTTACATTTAATGTGCTAGGATAGTCCCTTTCTCTTCGTTTCTCTCTCCACCCAACTGCTCATTTCTGAACCTTCCCCAGGTCTGTGGTCTTGCGAGAATTCTGTAGGACTCCATTTTTTTTTTTTTTTTCAGTTCTCCATCATATTCTTGTATTTTGATACTGCATGGAGGTTACTAAAGTATCTTGTCAATTTAAGCTTTAGGGGACCAAGGTAGTGACCAGGATTCTTCTGTATAGCCAAGACTGTGAATGTCACATTTCCCTGCAGAATCATTGTGAAGCCTCTTCTACTCATTTCTCCACCTCGGCTTCCTTAGTTGTATAATGGAGATAAGTATTATCTACATGACAGCGTTGTTGTGAAGATTAGCCCTAATGTGTAGGAAACGCCCAGGACATTGCCTGGCTCTTGCCATGTACTCATTACAGTTGATTTTGTTGCTCTTAAATCAGACACTGTATAAGCATGTTTAGTAAATTGGCAAATCTGAGGAAATACTCATTATCTTTTCTTCTGCTCTCCAGTCTGTCCTCCAGTGTGACTACATCCAGCTCAGTAGTCTAGCCTCTTTGCTATGTCTTTTCTCCCTACCCGTCAATGCATTGCTCTTCTCCGGAAGCATTTTCTTCTTCAGGCCGCTTGTTCTCTGTTCAAAGCGTCCATATTCTCTTGTTTTTAAGAGGGTACGTCTTGATTCATCAGCCCTTCTCATCTATGGTCTTTTATTTTTCCTATCCACTTTCAGGTTTCCATGTAAAACTACGTGGCTTTAGGGACAGTGGTTCTCATGTTTTAATGTGCTAAGGATTACTTGGAGATTTTTTGTAAAATGCAGAACCCCAGGCAGTGCCCTCAGATTTTTATTCAGAGCTTCCTGGGCAGAGTCTAGGAACCTGTGTTTGGGCCTACATGATTCTTTTTTTTTTTTTTTTTAATAGTTTTTATTTTTCATTTTCAGTTGACAGACCATATTATATAAGTTTCAGGTATACAATATAGTAATTAGACATTTATATAATTTACAAAGTGATCACTGACAAATCTACCCTTTGGACGTGTCATTTGTGGAGATGGTTGGGTGGGTGGTAGGTACTCTTGTGTGGTCTAAAGCTGGCCACTGGGTGTGTTGGTACTGGGCCTCTTGGGAGAGCCTCTGGTGCAGGCCGAGGTCAGCTCCTGCCTGTGCCTTACTCAGGGCTCCTTGGTATGAGCTACAAAAGTGGTCTGCAGATAGTTCCCACCTGTGCTGGGCTTACAGGTACCTGAGAGAGGCTAAGCTGCAAACTGAGTGGCTTCCACTAGCAATGGGCTTGGGACTGCATAGTAAGAGGTGTGGGCCACGCCAACGCCAGATGCTGCTTGTTTGGGAGGTGTGAACCTTTGAGAGATTTTAGGAAAGTCCTCAGCATGAGCCAAGACAGGCCATTTGTATAGAAAAGCCACTGAAAGCAGTTTGGGTGGGCCCACAAGTTAGGTGGGTCAGGGTCTCAGGGAATCATAACGGTGGGGCTAACCATGTTAACTAGGTTGATGGAAACTCAGATATTGTACCTCTTGAGTGTGCAGGCTGGCTGGGGGGAGGGCTCACCAAGAACGATGGCTTCCGCTAACACTTCTGTCTGGGAGAAAGCTGCCCCTCTAGCCCTTGCCCTAAAGCCAGACAATTCGGTTTTTCAACGTATGTCCCCGGTGCCTTTCGAGCTGCTGCCTCAGCACTGGAGTTCAGAGTAAGTGAGTCTGGCAGCAGGTAAGTTTGTACACAGACCCTTTAAGAGGAACACCAAGAATTCTCACAGCCCTCCATCTCACTCAGCCACAATTTCTGCTAGTTTTCACAGCCAGAAGTTATAGGGCCTTTTCTTCTCAGCAGTGGAACCCTGGGCCAGGGAGCCCAGTGTAGGTTTGGGACCCCTTGCTCCAAGGGTAACCTTTGCAGCAAGGTATCACTCTTGATTTTTAACTATACATGGATGTGGGAACGGACTGTTTAGCATCTCCATCCCTCCTACCAGTCTCTGTGTGGCTTCTTTATAGGACTTCTGATCAGTTAGACTTCAGCTGATTCTCAATGCTGGTCCTGTAGTTTAGTTGTAATTTTGATGTGGTCATGGGAGTAGGCAAGCACAGCATTTACCTACTCTGCCATCTTGACCCAGTGGTTTCTGACCAGCATGATTCTTTTCCAGATGTTTTGTGGACCACACATGGAAAAACACAAGGTGTGTGGTCTAGAGGTTCCAAGTTCCAGTCTCCATTTATTGGCCATGTTGCTTATGGCAAGTTAGTTACTTAATCTCTTTAGATCTTCAGAGGGTAGCCGTGATAATAATAAATAACATATGATATGTTTAAAGTTCCTAACACACTACCTGGTAAATAACAGATCTTTAAGGCTAATTTAAGGATAAATGAAAGATTGTATGATTTCCTGTCTCAGTACAGCTTAGAGGCAGAGATGCTTCTCTCTCACCGTGGTTTAGGCCAGCTCTCTGTTCCAAGTCCCCCAGCATGTTATGCTCACTACTATAAAGCACTTTCCACTTTACACTGAAGCCATGTGCTCACATATGTATTGTTCTCTCCCCCTTCTCCCTCTACTTTCCACAAAAATGTGAGCTGCTCAGACATGAGCAGGGTCTTAGTTTTCTTGTATTCTGAGCAGTGAGCACAGCTGAGGTGGGCAGAGATGGCTTGTGTTGGCCTGGGCCACAAACTTTTCACATTATCTCTGGGTGCCAGTCGCTCTGATGGTTTAGCTTCTTTCACTCTTAGGAGGCAGGAAGGGATAGAGGGAGGGAGGAAGGAAAGTAAAATTTATTGAGCCTACAGTGCCAACCTAGTACACTGAGGTTCTGTGTTATACAAAATCCCTGTCCTTAGGAAACTTATAACCCAATGAGAAAGACAGTCAAGACAAATGAATTAAATGCTTTAATACAGGAGTAAGGAACCATAAAATGAAGTGTTCACTTCTTCTTTTCCGTTCGATTTGAAAGTCATCTTACACAGATACTTAGTAAAGAAGCTTCCTTGCTAGCACCCACCTCATCACTGGTCCTAAATTTTCCCGCTAAAATACCTGTGTACCTTTCTGTGCCCTGGTAATTCCTTTCTTTAAAATCTCTGGTTACTTCCCTCTAACCATCCTTATCTCTTTTCTCCCTTTAATCTAGTCAGACACACAGCTCCCTCCCTCCAAATGCCATCTCTGAGCATTAATGACTGGGGCTGTTGACATATTCCCTCACTCTGTCAATCAGGTTCCAAATAGGGAAGAACTGTTATGAGAATTTTGGTATAACAAATTTATTATCATAATTAGAATGTGCATAATTGTGAGGAAAACTGGAACCATCAAGATTCAAAAAGAAGAGTTAACGACTTTCAGTTTGGTATCCCGCTCTGGTGTGGGTAGACAGGTTGAAGCTTGCAGGGATGTCTGGAAGCCAGGAGCATTGAAGACCATTTAGAAGGTCTGATGTAGAAGTCTGTGAGCAGTTGGTGGTTCTTCATGGCTGCTACCCCGTGAGCTCTCAGTGAAGCATCTGGAATGGGCCTTGGGTTGCCCCTTGGTGAGCAAGCTCGCAGCTGGGTAAGGGAACCATATGCAGATTAGAGAAGAGTGTGACAAAACTGGAACATTCTGGTCCCTCTGTGTCTGTTTCTCACTTTGCCTCTCAAATTTCACACTTCACTTTTGGCCGCCTTTAACCTGGAATCATAAAGGAAAGGGGATTCTGGCAAATGGAGTTTCCAGCATGACCATATTAATGACAGAACCGTCCAGCACACTTCCAAGTCTTCTATCCTGCTGACCCTGCTGCCACCCCTGCACACCATTCATGATGGAGTGACGCAAAGACCCCAGGCTTTGATAACCTGCCATGTCACACCGTTCTTTGCCTAGTAGATGTTCCTGTTTATTACTTTACTTTCACATTTTGAGAGAACCAAGCAGTACATGACAAAGAAAGGAAATGTATGTATTGCCTTGAGTTGTTTCCTTTCATCATTCACCTCTGTGAGTGTCTGAGCTTCTCAAGGGTATATGGTCAGGGATCAGTCACACTTTATTTGTTGTCTCTTACTCTGTAGTGTGCCATTCAGCAACCCCATTTCAACTCTGTCAAGCGAAGGGAACATGAGTCTGGTTCTGACTTCCCTTTAGCATTGCACGAGTGGACCAAAATTAGGTTACTTAAATACAATGTGTTAAGAAAGAAGTTACAACCATTTAATCCTGCCATGACTTTAGAAATAGACTTCCAGGGTTAGAAGCTATACACTTCCTATTTAGAAATGATAAAGTCATATAAAGTAGGTAAACCACAAACTTCAGATTTTTTTAAATGACTAAATAGTTCAAGAAAATGAGGCAAAGCCTTTTTAAAACTCATTCGTAGAATCTCAGTAGTGATTGAAATCATTTGAATTTGTTTACAGTGGTACCCACATAGGATCAGTTACTAATCCTTTTGACTGTGTTCCAACAATAGCAAACTCAAAATGTTAAAAAGGTTTATTAAATTTATTTTTGTGCTATAGATTACAGATGTTGTAGAACAATACATCCCAGTATGCCTAAATCTTTTACAAAGTTTTAAAACCCTCTAAACATAAAAAATATACATTTAATAAATCAAGTCCAGTATTTTCCTAACAATATCAAGCATTGAAAACATTTGTAATTAAAATGAGTTTAAAGACAGAGGTTTTGGAGGCATCACTAAATGCAATCCATAATTCATTTAGTTGCATGAGACTTTGGCAAGCGTTTAATAGGCAAAAAGATCAATAAAATGGTGAACCTCTCTTCTAAACTCTCAACTTCATCTACTAATTTAAATTAAATACAGATTTGTTAATCATGACTTTTGCCTTCAGATATTAAATGCAGAAAAATAATTTACATTTCATAATTAAACTGTAAGGGGAGAACATGTCTCTGCAGAATGGGGCTCTTTTATTTACTCATGTGGTTTTCATCATTGCCTTTTGAAGGATCCCTTCACCCTCTTGTCTCTTCGAGGAAAGACCATGCCTGGGGCTTTGTTCCTCAGCAAGACCTGGTGTCCTGAGCCCTGACTATCTCTGCAAAGGCCCCCTTGGCAGAGGGGTCATCATTTTGCAGAGGTATTATAAGACCTCATCCATGCCCTTATTAAATCTACATGGCAAGGTTATTGTAAGCTTTACATTGTCCTCCCTTGGCTTTCCATTTCAGATGGGGTGACTGGTTTGAAAGAGCTGGCTTTCCTGAGAGATTTGGCTGAACAAAACTCAGGGAAATATGGCGTGCTGGACCGGACAGCCTTGCCTGTGATTAAGGGTAGCATGATGGTGCTGAACCAGCTGAGTAACCTGGAGACCACAGTCGGCAGGTTTTATACCAACCTTCCCAACCGAATGATCGATGAAGCTGTCTTCAGCCTACCCTTCTCTGATGAGATGGGAGATGGTGAGTTTGGAAAAAACTTCCTGCTGTGAAAGAGGGGAAAAGAAGTGGACATGAGCTCACCAAGAGAGTACCTTTCAAATGTTAAATACTTGCACGTGATCATTAGATGGTCCGGGCACGCAAGAGAGTGGACATTTCCTTCTTTTGTCCAAGGGTTGCATAGCCCTCTGCCATTGATTGGTCTGGTAGCACTTTGTTCTAGAGCAGAAATCCCCAGCCCTATTTCTTCCTCGTTGCCCAGACTCAGTCAGCATAATAGGTATATATATCTACTGGAGAGGCTTTGTGAGGATTTCCCAGTATTCAAAAATTAGTGAACTGGAACCAAAGAGTAAATTTGCATAGCAGGTGGTAAATAAAACTCAGAAGTGCTTAGGATTTAGCCTCAAAGACAAGGCGCCATGGTACAGTCCAACACATACAGGCTCGGCAAGAGAGAATTTCAAATCCCACCCTACCACTTAAGTTGTTGTCCTTGGTAATTTATTTAATCTCATTAAATCCATTTGGTCATCTGTTAAAAGTATAAAAGCATCTTTCATGTAATAAGTCTTTCGAGTTATTAGGATTGTAAGATTTATTAATGCCTGGCATACCTCTCAATAATTAGTTCTCTTTTTTGTGTGTGTTCTTTATTTTATTTTTCTTTTTGTTATTATTACGGTTGTTCCTATCATCATCCTGATATCACAAGTTACCCATAATATGATGTTGGGTAAAATGTTTAACCTTCACAGTATTTTTTGGTATATAAAATGGGAAAAATAATATTTCCCTCAAGGTAGTTGTAAATAGTAAATGCACTAATATATGTAAAGCATCTAGAATAATGCCTGACCAACAGGTAAAAGAACATTTTCTTGCTTATCCATTTTCACACATCCTTCCTTCTCATCTTTCTTGACAGAGAAGGTTGAAGAGGCAGCTAATTACTGGCTAGACAGACACCATCACCACACGACATTTTATTTTCATGTCCCATTAACTAGAGACTCTCACAGATACTCAGAGAAAACTCATGTATAAAAAGTAAGAAGCCTATGGAGAGCACGTTTTCTAGAAATTAGGTAAACATGTTATTTCTGGAAGGAAGAAATATAGTACCTGCTGCTCCACTCCAATTTGTTACCCTTCCTATTTCTGACAGGGCTCACAGATGTGTATAGAATAGAAACTCCCACCTGTAGATACAGTTATTTCTTTTTATAGGAAAATGTCAAGTCTTAGATTCAAGTGATTTCTTATACATTTAACCAAAATTATTGAGTACCAGCCAACATTTGTGTCAGACAGTGTTGGATAAGATACACACCCCTCCCTTAGCAAGTGTTTAAGTCTGATAAGAGAAAGACAGAATCAGTAAGTTCAGTTAACATCCATCACCTCACGTAGTTACAATTTATTTTCTTGCGATGAGAACTTTTAAGATCTCTCAGCAACTTTCAAATATACAATACAGTATTGTTACCTATAGTCATCATGATATACATTACATCCCTAGAACTTATTTATCTTGTAAATGAGCATAACTCTTCAGAAAGTTTTGCAGTGTTGTATCCACTTCCTCCTATCAGGTGATGCCTTTAATTGGTCTTGGCAATCATAGCAACTTAATAATACTTTGTCAGTGGTTCCCAACCTTTTTGGCACCAGGAACCAATGCTTCTATGAGAATCTAATGCCTGATGATCTGAGGTGCAGCTGAGGTGGTGATGCTCACGCTGGGAAGCGGCTACAAATACAGTTGAAACTTCCCTTGCTTGCCTGCTACTCACCTCCTGCTCTGTGACTAGGTTCCTGACCGGCCAAGGACCTGTACCAATCCGTGTCGCAGGGATTGGGGACCCCTGCTTTAAGTGGACATCATACACAGTTCTCTGTGTGGAAGCCTATCCTTTGGAGCAATCTTTCAGGGTATCCAAATACCCTTTCTCCATATTCATAAAAGAATGGCTTTTTGATGTGCTGCTCAGGCATGAATGTGCCCTCCAGCGCACATAAAAGAGCAAGGTGGAGAGAAACTATCCATCTTTCTATTTTGAATTTTCTTTAGCGCCACAGGATTGTAGAATTGTTAGGGGTCTTAGGGGTCATTTTGTCTCAGCTCCCCATCTGACACATGAAGAGTCTCATCCAGAGAATGGCACAACTTAACCCAACTCAGGAGTAAAACTAGGAGGAAAGCCCAGCAGTCCTGACGCTCAGGGCTGTGCATTGACCCACTGTTCACGCTCTTCCCTTGTGTGCATTTTCCTCCCCTCTGCTTCCCCCTTTCTGTAGCTATTTTATTGTTTTTGTATGGCCTCTGAGCTAAGTATGGTTTTTATCCTACTTAAGATTTGTTTTAAAAAAAGGAAAAAGATATATGCAACAGAGATTATATGGCCCACAAAGCCTAAAATATTTACTGTTTGACTCTTTACATAAAAGTTTGTAAACGCCTGGCCCAAACGACAACAAATACATTCCTTTGGAAACTTGATATCTCCTTTAGCTACTCAGAGTTCTAAGTGGTCAGATAATAAGATACTGTGCCTTTCTAAGTTTTTTTCTCTCCATCTTCCTCTTTTTGGATAGGAAACATTAATGAAACATAGTACCTCATAAACTTTCCGTTATCCATAATCTCTTTCCATCCAAGAACCTACAGAAATCATTATAGCAGTTACTACTGTGTTCTTTAAACAGATGTGAAAATCAAAGCTCGGAGAAGTTATGTCCTATGTCATATGTACAATACATAAGGAGCATAGCCAGGCTAGAACCCAGATGTTTAGATATCTTGTCCAGTGGTCTTTCAAGTTCAGCTGAAATTTTCATACTCCAGGAAGTAGAAGGATATATTAAGTGCTGCTGATGTTTTGTACTGGTCTGGAACGTTGTGTCCTTTTAGGCGAAAAATAGTGGAAAATGTATAAATTGCCTCAATATAAACTAATTGAGATACTTGAAACCCCAGAAGACTCTATTTCTCTTGTACTCTCACTCACTCATGTTGTCGGCAAAGGCAGTGGTTGGTTACGGGATCACACAGGAAACTTTTCTTCTGAGCAAAATTGAGGTGGCTGATATTAGCCTTCATAACTCACTAGAGCAGCGGCCAACATTTTTGGCACCAAGGACCAGTGCTCCTATAAGAACCTATTGCCTAATGATCTGAGGTGGAGCTGAGGTGATGATGCTAGCCCTGGGGAGCAGCTGCAAATACAGATGAAGAATCGCTTGCTGGTCCACCACTCATCTCCTGTTGTGCTGCCCAGTTCCTAACAGGCCATGGACCAGTACTGGTCCACGGCCTGGGTATTGGGGACCCTTGCACTAGAGCACAGCTCCAGTCTTTATTTTTCTCCACTATCCTTTGGAATATTTTTTTGTTTTCAACCCATAGGTTTGATAATGACTGTGAGTAAACCCTGCTATTTCGGAAACCTACTTCTGGGAATTGTAGGTGTGGACGTGAACCTGGCATATATCCTCGAAGACGTGACGTATTACCAAGACTCTTTGGCTTCCTATACTTTTCTCATAGATGACAAAGGTAATCTGCTAAAAATTAATCATAGGAAAAAGTAATTTCTTTAGCAACCTGAAAAAAATAACCTGTAGATATTCTGATACTAACAAAGTAGAAAATGAATGTATTTATTAAAAAACAGTGTGACTAGGACTACTATTTGTAGTAGAACATCACAGAGGCGGCAGAATGAATCTAAAAATTATGCGTGTGTTTCTATGTTGTGTTGAGGGGTAGATAACAGTTATTTATAACATCAAGATATTAGACTTAAGGATAGAATGACACATAGAAAGTGATCCTTTGGATTGTTCTTTGGTTGTTTTTTTTGTTTTTGATCTGTACTGTTATCTTTAGATTTATTGGGATTAAGATTCATATGATAGATTAGAACATTTTATTAAATGAAGGCCAAATGACCAATACCTCCAAAATATTCTGGATTAGACAGATGCTTGATAATTTAAGACATATTTCTACACTTAAAGAGTTTTATCCAAGAACACATTAAACAAGTTCAGTTTTTATTGGACTGGTCAGTTACATACTGAGAAACTGAGTATTAGGCATCTGTCTCAGTATCCCACCTTTCAAACCAATGATAGGCACGTTTATTAGATTCAGTACTTACTTCCTACAACATGTTTCCCATAACCTGTGTTTTTCTTTTCTTATTTCAGGGTATACACTTATGCACCCATCTCTTACCAGACCATATTTATTATCAGAACCGCCTCTTCACACTGACATCATTCATTATGAAAATATCCCAAAATTTGAATTGGTTCGGCAAAATATCCTAAGGTAAGACAAAAATGAGGGTTGTAGTATTTTGTTTTTCTCTGAGAATAGGACCCTTCTAGGTCAGATATGAGTGTTTATTATAAGACCTAAAATAAGTGTAAATTATTTTAATGTTATCAAAAGTATACTCAGTGATTTGTTTTCCTAAGAATAGTAGCCAAAAATATTTACTTTGAATAACAATTAAAGTCTCTTAGAACTATCAAATTCTATGTTTACATTGGCTTTAATTGTAAAATCAGATGTATGTTATCTCATTTAAAGAAATACTCCTGTTGTACCAAATTGAAAAATGATGGCAAAATAAAAGGTTAAGTTCAGGACCAACTCGACAGTATGCCAAAAAAATAGCTTGGCAAAGTAGTGTCTATTCCAAGTTGACAGCACAATCATATATAACGTTTTCTCTTGAAATAAAGAACAGATTGGATTTTTTCCAACCACGATACATTATTCTGGCAGATGGTAACCTTTAGAGAAACAGGTCTTTGTGTTCATTGGTTGTAAAGTAATGACTGAGTGATTCGAGATGACTTAGTTTCTGGAAAGAATTAGAATTGGGGGGCAGGGGTGGAAAGTAAGGAATGTTTTCTAGTGCAGAACTGACATGATACTTTTATAAAATCGAAAATCTCACATCTCTTTCAAAAGTGATGTGCTTCATTGCTTTTCAAAATCAGGAGGTGATCATTGACTCACAGCTTCTTCCCAGCCTTTAATTAAGTGCTTAATTTTATCTTGTGCCTGAAAATATTTCATTCTGCTTGCCAATGCAGCCTCCCTCTGGGCAGCCAGATTATCGCAGTGCCTGTGAACTCATCCCTGTCCTGGCACATAAACAAGCTGAGAGAAACCAGGAAGGAGGCCTACAATGTCAGCTACGCCTGGAAGATGGTGAGTGAGAAGAAGTCACCTCTGCCCGAGCCTCTCAGGGTGCAGTGCTCTTCCTCATGCAGGAATTCTAGGGCACTTAGGTCGGATAATGTTACTGATTAGTTTAAAAGTGATTGGAAAAAAAGGAGATCCCACAGATGTTTTACCATTTTCCTTATAAAGTTAATCACAGTTCACGATGAATAAATCAAGCCCTATAAAAGGATATAAAGTAGATAGTAAACTATGCCCTACTCTCCCTCCTGCCTTTGACCTCCCATTCCCCAGAAGTAGCCACTTTGATCAGTTTCCAGGAAATTTTTATTCACACATAAGTATATATACACATATATAGTGTGTGTGTGTGTGTGTGTGTGTGTGTGTGTGTGTGTGTTTTCCATGTGCATGCACCTTTAATGTCTATGTGGTATTGCATTATATAGATGGACCAAATTTTCTTTAACAGTCGCCTATTGATACACATTTAAGTTGTGTCCAGTTAGTTTTGTCATTTTAAACTGAGATTGTGGAAGTTAGGAATTAAATAGGAGATGTGAAAGCATAAATGCTCTCTACTGATGTATTCCAAGAAAAAAAAAACTTGTAGATTAGCAATTGGATTATTCAGATTTACCATAAGCAGATTGGACATTCTCACCATAACTTGTGGTATCCACCACAGCTTTCTTTTACCAGCCTTATTCAGATAGTAGGCCATAAAGAATCATAGAAATAGAACTGAACACATACTGTCCATATTCCTTATGTCTCTGTCCTTTACTCCATCCTGCGAGCATATAACAAATGTTGTTATGAGGCCCTTGATATTTTAAATGACCAAAAGAAGAGTGGGCTTTCATTTTTATTGTTGAATTTTAATCATTAAATTTCAAATGCAGTCATACTTGAGATTCCCTTGAATGGCTGAATCTGGTATTTAACTTTTTGACTCCAAATGGATCTATTTAATCCTCCCTTTAAGAACTACTTATTGAACATTTACTGTGAGCTAGGAAGAGTAAAGAAGAATGATACTCTCTCTTCTGTTATAGAGCATCCAGCCTAGTAGCGGATGCAGACAGTTAAAACAGGTCCATAAAGTATCTGGAATGGGAAGTAGCCAGCATGGTTGTAGGCCTGATTCTCCTCTGACTTTGTTTGGTTCTTAACACATCATTATGGCAATAGTGATTTCTACAATGGAAACAAAAGCAAAAATAAATAAATTAATAAAACTTTTTGAAAAACGTGTATAAGCTTAATTCTACTGGTATTTTATTTGATAATACAGATTTGAGGAGGGTCAAAGTCTGTTTTGAAATTCTGAGTCAGCTTGTTTTCAGGACTTATTTTTTGAATTATTGCACCATCTGCCATTATTTTTTTATATTTATGCAATATTTAAATAAAGATGAATTGCTTAATTTTCACATCAAGAAAGGGTTAGCCAGAAACCAGAATACTTGATTGAGAAATACTTTTGTATTTGAAATTGGAGCTTGTTTACCACTAGTAAACCCTGATTGAAAGCAACTCAATTATATCTTGGCAAAATAACTGTCTTGCTATTTGTTGGCATTAAAAAAAAAGGAAATGTAGCTATTTTTAAGCCCTTTTTTGTACAGTAAATAAATCCAATCTTAACATTTTGGAAAGAAGTATTTTCATATTAAGATAGTTTTTCTTCAGCGATACTGGTAAATTCTAGCCACTCTGCTTAGCCAAATTGAGTGTAATTAATCACTTCAAGTAGAAGTGTTAGTGTTCTCAGAGTTCCAAAATTGTCAAGAATGTCGCTATTGAGTGAAAAATTAAAGAGGTAATAAATAATGAGATTGAAGTTTAAAAGGCTGGTTACCTAGCAGTAAGAGTAAATATTTTTAAGCTCTCTTTAGTAACTTTAAGGTGAGTAGGTTCTCATCTTGTCCTCAGGAATAAAATGAATTCCTCTACTAAATATAATCCCAATAGATTTAGTTTATGCTGAGAATAATTGGTTAAACTGCTTAGCATTTATACATGTAGCAGATACTGATGGGTTATTTCACTGAATTAATTTAAATATAATGTGAGGGATTATGTTAGGAGCATTAAGAGATTACTACGCTGTCACTGTGTAACCTACGTCCATCTTTGAGCATTTGAGGAGGCTGCATGCTGTGCAGGAAAGAAGTATCGGCTATCGGAATGTATTACAAAATGCCTGTATTCCGCAGCCATGGTTCACTTCAAAACATGAATCCCATGAGCTGTTGGTGAAAAAATCCCAGTCATGGAGAGCTCTCAGATGAGGACACAATAGAAAGACCTGTATTGAAATCTGTTTTCCTTTCTAGCTGAGAACAATTGGTAAACATAACTATTTCTAAAGTATTGCTTTTAGAGGCTTGGGGTAACTTTTAAATTTTATTTTTATGATTTAATTCCATTTGACATACAATGTTAGTTTCAGGTGTACAACATAGTGATTAGACATGTATATCACTTAGAAAATGACCACTCTGATAAGCCTAGTACTTAGGGTGAATTTTTATTTTCCTCTTACACAATAGACCCAGTTATAAAATTATATTCCAGTCATTCTGGTAAAGTTTTTGTCTTTTGATTCCTTGGAATGTGAACACAGGAAACAAACTCAAAAGATGACTATGTGAGATGAGAAGAGGGGAAATGGTAAATGCCACTTTGGAACACCCTGTCATTTTCTAATTTGGTGGTGGAGGAAGAGGATTAAATTTGCTAATCCAATTGAATATCCTCGACAATACTTGAAAGCAATTCCCGGAAGATGCAAATTTCTCCTGTGTTTAAAAAGATTCTACAACCATCCTCATAAACCCTAAGTTATACTTTAACCTGTCTAGTTAAAAATGTCTTCTTGATCATTAAATAAACCTTTTTAGCTGCTTTAGTTCTACCTTAGCTGGTTATCTCTCTTCAGTTATTTACAAACCGTCTTTTAAACAGACTCTGTCCATCTTCTAATATATGAGGGACTTAAGTTTGGCTCTCTTGTATTTTTAAGTCAGGGAGCTAGAACTAAGTAGCTTGGCTTTTAATACTTCAGTGGACATCCTTCCTACCTAGTTTTATTCAAGCATTCCTCTGTAGGAGCAAGGTGAATTTGAAAGTACTCCTGTTTCCACGTTTGAGCTTAATCAATTAGGCTAAGCACATTGCCTACCCTGGTCTGAAATGACAAGTCACGCAGACTTTGCAAGGGAGCCACAGGGTTTGTACTTGTCACGAGTTGGAGATCCTGCTCATCTCCAACCAAGAAAAGAGAAAGTTGGAAATAGAATGAATAAATCAGATTCTACATGAGCTATTTATATGAATTCATAATTAACTTTTAAAATAGGCAGTTCTTGGAACACTGATTGCAAAACCAACTATGCATTTTAACATGCATCTCAAACTCAAACAGAAATAAGAGTTGTATGCTCCTGCCTTGTTCCAGCTTGTATCCATTAGCTTAAATAAGCAAAAGAGGACCAGGGTCCCTGTTTCAAAGGGACGAGATTTTCTAATCCTTTCATTAGCTCCATGGTTTTTTTTGTTATATACATTAATTTTCTTCTGTCATAAAGGAAAATATAAAATGTAACCTTTCGTCAGAGCTATTGTCTCTCACCCCATCTTCATGTCTTTGATACACTCATCTGATATTTTTCTATGTGGAATGAAGAAGACAGAGATAGCAGAAAATAATACAGGCAAAGTCACTATTCCCAGGAACCTTCATTTTCTCTATTCGAAATTCTTTATTGATTTTTCTAGGTACAAGACACTTCCTTTATTCTCTGTATCGTGGTGATACAACCGGAAATACCTGTCAAACAACTGAAGAACCTCAACACTGTCTCCAGCAGCAAGCTGCTGTACCACCGGCTGGACCTTTTGGGCCAGCCTAGTGCTTGCCTCCACTTCAAACAGCTGGCCACTCTAGGTAAAGCCCTTAATTTCTCAATTTCTTTTGTGGTCCTACTCATAGTAGCTCACTATAAATACCAGTTTGAATTTTTTTAAAAAGGAGAGAGAGGTTGAATGTCTGCAATGAGAGTTTGGGGAGGCAAACGTGAAAACAATTTGCCGCCTTGACTGGGATCAGATCTCCAGCAGACACTGAAATAAGGATTTATGGGTTGATGATTTATTAAGGATGGGCTCTCAGAAGAAACCAGTGAGGAGGTGTAATGTAAACAGGGTAAGGAAGGAGGAGAAAGCAAGCAAGAGTTTAATTTGGGGTGAAGTTCCAGCCTCAGCCTAATCCTGTAGGAGAGCTTTAGAGTGTAAAGTTTGCCCAGAGTTAGCCCAGACTCAAGAAAGGTGCTGGACTTTCATATTCCTTAGTCACTTTCAGCTTTCGGCTAGTGCTAGGCACAGGTTTTATTTAGTAGGCCAAAGAGTCGCAGGTTAAACACATGGACATAGGGATAAGGGGATATGGGAATTTGGGGGGGGAATACAGGGTGGAAGGTGGAGAAATAATAAATAAAAGGGGTCCCAGGGTCGCATACCTATATATCTATATAGCATATCCATATCTACCACAGGCTCCTTGTCTTCAAAACAGCTTAGGAAATACGCACATAATTCAAAGAAAGCAAAAGGGAACTGACATTTATTATGAACCAGGTATTGTACACTCATCATCTGGATTGACCTATTATAGTGGAGGACGTCAGAGTTTAGCAGAAATACATCCTGTCCCAAGGTAATACGGAAAGCAGCAAGGCTGAGATATGACTCATGCCCCTCCCATGCCATGATGCCACCTTTGTGTTGCATGCTGCCATGTGCCAGGTCCAAACAGGCATCCGTGGTGTATGTTGTAGATGCACCGCAATATAGTCACAGTTTTGTAAAACAGGTCTTCTCTTTTTCACTCCTGAGAATACTTAGGGTTCAAAAAAGTGAATAATTAAGAATCATTAGACACCTGGCAAACTGAGTGACAGGGGCACGGATAGGAAGGAGGATCAAGGATAGAAGTCAGCCTGTCTCCAGATTCTAAATGCGAGCGTTCGTGTTTTAGTTCCTCATTTAATTCCCTCCTTTGTAGTTTCTTTGTGGATATGAGATTAGCAGAGCAGGCCAGACTGAGTAGTCTCTTCTAGGACACATTCCAGCAGCATAGACAACTTGGAGAGGGCCAAGATGTCAATTAAAAAAAGGTCGGAGTTTACATTTGTTTATTTGTTTTAATTTAGGTTTTGGGTGTTTTGTCTTTTATACAGGAGAGTATATATGCCCTTTAATTCACATTTTTAGGACATGCTTTCCGAAAAGCTAAAATGTGCCCGATCTCTTAAGTGCTACCGGAGCAAGCTAAGCACTACTCCTGGTGAATTTGAAGTCACTGTTTTGAAATTTGAGACAGCGAAGTACAGTAGTTTTTCTGGATGAAAAATAAGCTCAAGCCTAGATTTTGTATTTCCTTTGGATAATCTGCCAAAGCTACGCTGTCCAATATGGTAGCCACTAGCCACATGTGGCTATTGAATACTTGGAATGTGGCTAGTCCAAATTGAGATTTGCTGTAAATATAAAATACTTAAATTTTAGATTGATTACATGTTAAAATGATAATGTTTTTGGATATACCGGATTCCATAAAATATACTAGTCAAATTAATTTAACCTATTTGTTTTTACTTTTCTTAAATGAGGGTACTAGAAAATTTTATATTACATTTAGGGATTGCATTGTATTTCAGTTGCACAGTGCTATCTAATAGAGATGCTCAGAAAATGTAGAGTTTTATCAACTCAAATACCTTACATAGGACTAATGGACTGATCCTGTGTCACACAGATAGACTTTAGGCCAGTATCTGATTTTTACTTGGCACTCTTTCCACTAGACCACCCAGCTTCATCTTGGAAGGAGAACCTGCCCCCACACCCCCAAACAATGTGGGCGAATCATCGAGGGCAGTTTAGTATCAGTTGGTAATGAAAGTGAAGCAAGATCACTAAATATAATAAAAAGGGGATGGCAAATAAGTGGTTTCCATCTAATTTCATTGATGCAATTTCGAGGCAAGGCATTGTATATCAACACTCCCTTCAAGAGAGTGAAGGAGGGACATTGTCTTTCTTGATACACAAAGAAGCAAAGTAGAGGAATTTTTTAGAGTATATCATCCATTGCACTTAGGTATATATGTGTGGTTCATTCTCTCCCCCATTTCATCCTACTGCAGCAACCTTTTCTAAAATGCCCAGTCTCTGTCACTACAAAAACAGCCCACTCTCCAAGGTATCTTTCAAACTCATACTATGTTTATATTGTTTCTTTCCCTCTCCTCTTCCTCCTCTCCTTTCCCCCTCCCCTCCCCCTCTCTTCCTCTCCCTTCCACTCTCCCTTCCTCCCTCCCATTCCTTTTCTCTCCAGCTGGGTCCTAAGCTCTTTGAGTTTAGGGACAATCCTCTTTCTGTGGCACATCCTTGAACAGAGAGCCCCATGAGCATAGGCACATGAATCCACAGCACGCTGCTAGGCAACCTAACATTTTAAGCCTCTGGTTTTCTTCTCCTTGGTATGAATATAATAACAATCTCCCAGGCTACCCCCTGATGATATCTTAAGAAGTAAATGAGACATAACATTATTAGAAGCAATATCTAGGCTAGGTAATTTTAACCCATCCTACTGAGGACAACCAAAAATCTTGGATGGAAACTTTTTTTAAAAAATCTTGAAAAGCATCAAAGAACTAACATGGTAGTTAGGTACTGAGCCTAAGTGTAAAAGAATATAAGAACCCAGAGGAGAAAGTCAACATATAAAGAAGCCACTTTTGCAGTGCACATATTTATCAATCCAGAAGAAACAACTATGAAATTAAATCGTGCTTTAGGTGTAGCTTCTTAGGACTAGGGAGGGAGGTAAAAATCAAATCCAAGGTCCCCAAAAGGTTTAGACTAATAAATGAAACCACTCTGTTCAACCCCCGCCCCCACACACATACATTCTTTTAGCAGAGGTCCTAACTGACTATGGGTAAGGGTGAATTAAAACTAAATCAACCCTTGACTTGAGATTACTGTCATCTGAGTAGTCTAAGGCAGGGGTCCCCAATCCCTGGGCTGTGGACTGGAACAGAACTGGTCCAGCAGTGGGGAGAAGGGGATGTGGGGGACAGGTGGGCAGGTGAGCAAAGCTTCTTCATCTGTATTTGCAGCCGCACCCCGGCGCTAGCATCACCGCCTCAGCTTCACCTCAGATCATCAGGCATTAGATTCTCATAGGAGCACCGGTCCCTGGTGCCAGAAAGGTTGGGGACTGCTGGTCTGAGGAACCTCAGGCATTAACTAGTCATGGTCTAGTTGAATACCAAAGTCCCACAGTGCAATAACTGTCTCCTTATTGGGAACTGTTCCCACCTTATTACCCTGCTTCATCTCAGGGTGTAGCACCTGGCAGAATCAAACAATCCTTTCTGGAGGAAGATATTCCATCCCGTTAGGTTGAAACTATTCCTATAAAATTATTTTTTAAGTACAACGCCAGCACAGTCAGAGATAACCAGGCCACAAGGAAACAAGATACCATGAGTGAGAACTTCAGAAGGAGTAGAAAATGACCCACAGGTTTAAATAAGATAGGACAATGATAATGCTTTCTTAAGCTGTTAAAAATATAAAGCCGAACAGTGGAAAATTTCAAAGCCAAAGATATAGTATTCATGTTTCATCATGTAATTCACTGGGAGGATTTTTTTCTTAAATAGAGAACTGGGCTTTTCCTTTTAGATAGGGCCAACAATTAAATATATATAAGTAACTACTGTATTTCCACAAGCTTTCATTTATGCCAAGTTTGCCTGTTCCCCCCTCCCCCATCTGTGAGAATAATTTTTAAATTCGATTTTCCGTTGGCTTTAATATTCCATTTTCCTTCTTCCTAGATAATCTAATATGAACAATAGTAGTTAATACTTACAGCACTCGCCACATGCCAAGCACTGTTCTACATGCTTCGCATTTGTTAACTGGTTTGCTTTACATGTATTAACTGATATAATTCTTACCATAACCCTGTTGTGTAATTATTTCCTCCACTTTGCAGATGACAAAAACATTATATTATAACTTGCCCAGCATCACACAGCTAGGAAACAGTGGAGCCCACTTCAACCCAGTCTGGCTCCATGTCATATGCTGCCTCCTTGATCCTAATAAATATATTATGTGTAGGCCTAAGTAAGGTATTTTGAACCTTTGCTAATGTAGTCACTTATATATATTAATACATGTATCTCTTCTGGTTCACTCATGACTGTAAGCTCCCTGAAGGGGGAGAGTGTGGCTTTTCTTTTTAATTCAGTGTCAAGTTCCCCGCTTTCCACATGGGAAACTTTAAGCCACCATAGCTGGCAGATTGGCAGAGCTTTCGTGATGCCTTTGTCCAGGCCTGAGATGAAGTCTGTGTTCTTCAGTCCTGCTTTGTTTGCTTCTCTTTCAGAAAGTCCAACCGTCATGCTGTCTGCTGGCAGCTTTTCCTCCCCATACGAACACCTCAGCCAGCCAGAGACAAAGCGCATGGTGGAGCACTACACAGCCTATCTCAGTGACAACACCCGCCTCATTGCTAACCCAGGGCTCAAAGTGAGTGCTGGCATGGCGCCCCATTTTTGATGTGCCCCTCCACAGGCCTGAGAGAGGATGCTGGTAGTGAATCTCTGAAATGGGAATCCCAGCTCCGGATCTGTGCCTCTCAGCTGGAGAGTCAGAGAGGCAGAGTATGTGGCCCAGCGGGGGCTGTGGGTGATGACCCTTCCGTTGGATTAAGAAGTCCTGTGTGCTAGATTCAGACTCTCTTTCAGGCCTTAGATGTCCTAGGGATTTTCTAGGTGGGGTATATGATTTAGAGCCCAATGAAACTTTCCCAGCTCCATTTTACCCAGGGGAAAGAAGTAAAGTGTCCCTACTGTCTGTTGAGATAAATATGATGAAGTTTAAGGAGAAGAGATTTAGCCGTGTGTGTGTGCGTGCGTGTGTGTGTGTGTGAGACTTTACTATGGGATCTTGCCTCTTAAACTCAAAAAGCCTAACTGGGATGAACAGTTGAGTAAATCACACATTCACACATCCACTGACTATGTTTCAGTAAGCTTTTGTTTTCACCAAGTTTGGCTGCATCCATCTGCTGTGGAAAGATTTTTAAGAAGTAATTGGGCTTGGCTTCTCTGCAAGAGAGCTTTGGGAAGCCCTGCCAGCAGTCCACTCTCTTTTCATGTGAGTCTTAAAGGATCCCTGCTATGTCTTCCTTTGTTTCCAAGTTCTCTGTCAGAAATGAAGTAATGGCTACCAGCCACGTCACAGATGAATGGATGACACAAATGGAAATGAGTAGCCTGAACGCTTACATTGTCCGCCGTTACATAGCAACACCCAATGGCGTCCTCAGAATTTATCCTGGTTCCCTCATGGACAAAGCATTTGATCCCACTAGGAGACAATGGTGAGTTTTAGGGACTTGCATTATCAAAGGTTCCCCCCAAATCCTGGAGAGACATGATAAGTATATATACAATAAAGCAGTCACATTAAAGAAGATACTTTCAATGGCAATGAAAACATGTTTTTGAATAGTTATTTTTTCAATGTATTAACAACAGCTTTGTGGGTTTTCTCTGCGTATAATGTTTTTATCTCTTCATTGAAATTTTGAGACTGAAATGCTTTATGCTTGACCATTTCTATTCCTGGTGGTTTTCTTGATTCCTGCCTTGTGTGCAATGTGTCTGTAGTGGGTACAGTTAATGTCACACTGCACATGATTATGGCATCAAATTACTGCTCGTGCTTGACCTATGAAAAATGAACATGTATAAGTTCAAAACATTTTTTTTTACTTCTATGCTTCTTGCTCTGGTTTTGAAAAATAAGCACTAATCAAATGGTAGAGTAGGGGGATGACTTGGGTGTAAAAACAGAATTTCTGGTCTTGTGCTGCTTGGTAACTAAATCACTAATGAGTTGGCTATTTTTGCTGCCTGTTCCTTCACCTTCACCACTCCAGGGAACATTTTTATTTGCCGAATTGTATTTATTTCTACTTCATTCATTATTTTATTTTACCCTGTAAAACATCTTAACTATAGATCTAATTAAAAGCTCAGATATATATACTGAGTTTAGTATCTCTTTTAAAAGAGAATTTTAGATTTTGTTGACCTCCTGTGTCGATACTACAGTTAGACATAAAAGATAGGAATCTTTTTGAATTTAAATGTAACAGGCACAATTTGTAATAAATGTTTTTTAGAGTTACAAGCTCACTTTTCTTTGAAACTTAGAGGGTTTTTTTTCATACCCTAAAATAACATGACTTTCTTTGGTCTACATTAGGTATCTCCATGCAGTAGCTAATCCAGGTTTGATTTCTTTGACTGGCCCATACTTAGATGTTGGAGGAGCTGGCTATGTGGTGACCATCAGTCATACGATTCATTCATCCAGGTAATATTTAATTAATTTTATCTCTTTCTTGAACACAGCAAGAATATTTTGAAAATTTGAATAGAATAGGAGACACTAAAGATTAATGGCAAAAGCCTGACCTTTGAATCGAGGCAAGCTGGGGTTCGAATATCTTATCTAGCCATGTTATCTTGGGTTCCCTGTGCTTCCAACAGCTGTAAAATGGGGATAATACTGCCTCACAAGGTTATATCATAGTTAAGTTGATGAAAAACTCTTAGCCCTATTCTTGGCAGCCATGATGAGTATGAAGAAGGAAAAGAAAAATGTTCGATTTAGTAGAGCAGTTTGTAGAAATGCCAGTCTTAAACCAAGCAAAGAAATAACAATAGGACCCTGACAGTTATCATTACTAGAGAGTGTTTTCCAAAGGAAAGGAGCATTTTTGGTGAAGGAAAAAAGTATCGAGACATCAAATTTATTACTTCTTGTATTTGGGTCTAAATCTTTAGAATCATATAGGAATTCGTTATTTTTACTTTGTCCTTGTACTGCATCTTGAAAAATGAAAAGGCATTTTGAAAATTGATTTTCCAGGAATGCTATAAAATGTAGGTATCACTGTAAATACATTTAGGGTGCTTTATGTTTCCTGCTGTTGAGGTTTCAGTATTTAAGCTACGAATGTCAGTGAAATGTTGAGTGGAGAGGCAAGTAAAACACGTTGAACACATTTTAATCCCTTCATTATACAAATAGCTGTTTTTCCCTAGCAACCAAGAAAGACCATATTTTGATTGGTAGCTATAATGATGCCTTAAAATTTATGGAAGACAGATTTTTCTTGCTTAACTTTATGCTTTTCTCTGGTGCTCATTATATATCAATGATTGACATTCAGTAGAATTCCTCTAACGCAGGTTCATTGGGTGTAAGCATTGGGAAGCAGGGCTGTGTGGAATTTCAATCATGACCTGTGTCTCCACGGAAATCAGGCCCTGCCACCAGCCAAGTGTGGATTCCTTTGCGGGGGACTGTCTCTGTTTGGCTCTGTCAGCTGCTCCCATAATATAACATTTCACATATAAACAAGTAAACAATCATTTAGAACAGATTTTTTTTTTGATGTTTTTATTAACAGACCATCTGTCAGGCATACGCCTACTATTTTCTGAATAGCAAGATTTGTCATCCCCCCTACATACTTTAATCTGTTGAGAAAAAATAAACAAAGGTGACTTCTTTGTGGGGACAGCAGTTACCTTGGTTCTTTGATGACAATGAAATGGGCTAGAATGGGTTCTTAAAGATATTGTTGAGACTCAAGGAGAAAATGGCATTGAATCAGACTTCTTCCACCTGGCCACTCATTATCAAGAGCTATTAGCTTTTTCTTCTATACGATATTCTTTTGGTTGGGAGCGGGGGCCAGGTTGCCATAGGGAGATACAGATTTGTACGCTCATATATGTATGTACATATACATGTTTTTGTTAGAATTTGGAAGAGTGAAAGAATTTTCATTTAGTTTATTTATAAACATTCGTGATGCCAGTCCAAATGAAGCATGATGGAAATATGATGGGCTTTCAAATTACAAAAACCTGTGTTTAATTTCCTTATTCGGTTAGTTTTTTATAGTGTGTTTAACCTACACAAGTTTAGTTATTTGATTTTAACCAAGAGTTAAATGGCCATTTAAAGCCTGGGTTCTGTCCCCTAGCCATTCAGTGAGACCATATTCCAGGAAGAAGCACCTGCTCTTTCCTTGACCAATATACAACCCCATGCACTTGGATCATTTGAACAGTTTCCTTAGCTGAGCATACTTCTGTTATTAAAGCCATGTATTTTTCATTCAACATAGTTTAGAACACAAGTCAACCACCACTTCTGGTTCTCAACTAAAGCAACTGTAGCTTTAATGGATATATTGACAGATGGGCTCTGCAAAGGCAGTTTTTTCAAATAATCATTAGTGAGTTTGGCCTTGTGCTCCAGCTTGAGAACCTAACTTCCTCCTGCAATGTGATTCCACTCTGAAAAAGTAGATTTGCAATTTACTGTTTGTATGACTAGAGACAAGTTTCTTTTTGCCTTGGTTTCTTTACCTATGAAAGAAGAATATTAGGATCTATCTCAAATGATTATTTAAGAATTATGTTAAAAATATATGTGTGTGTGTATATATATATATATATATATATATATATATATATATATAAGGCTCTTAGGACAATGCCTGGAACATAAGGGCTCAATAAATGTTATATAATTTTATTATTATAAAGTTCCATGACCTATCTTAGCATCATGTGTTCAACAGAAGTAATAATACCCATGTTGAATGATACAATGCAAATTAGAGACGATGCATGTAAAATGCTTAGCATTGTACTTAACAATGTTGAATCCCAAATAAATAGCTGTTCATGCTTTAAATTTCTGGCATTTCAATAGGTCAGGAGAAAAAACTGATTAATAGTCATCTTGTCATTAAGCATTTTCATTTACCCTTGGTTTTCCAAAGTGGTCTGGCTGATCACCTTAGGAGAGGCTTTTCTGACTCAGTGTTCACTTATCAGTTACTCATAGTAAGAGTGCTGTTATCTATCCATAAACATTCCTAGTGGCCTGAGAATCTAGGTGTGCATTCTTTGGAGAATGATAATGCTCGTAGAGATGATGGAGTAGAATCAGTGATTAAGGGACTGATCAGATGAGTCTTTGACAGTGAAAATCTCACAAAAGTGCTGCAAGCAGCATGGTCTATTGTATTTAGAAGTATAGGCTTGGTTTGATTTTTCTATGGTAATCTTTATGAGTTGCTATGGTAACAGCATACATTTTTGAAATGCAGGTAAAACTATGAATGTTAGACTTACATTGGCAATATGCATGCTTTTACTTCAGCATGTGGATCATATTAGAGCAGGTGGCAGTCAAATAGGGAAAGTTTAGAAACAAAATTGTCCCCAAAATCCTGAATTGTATTTTTTACTCAGACAGCTGTAGTATTGTAGAAAGAGCCAGATTTGCATACTGGACTCTATACTGTAAATAAAAGGTGATCAATCTTGTTTGTCTTTTAATCATTCTAAACCTTATTTTTCACTTATAAAATGGGAACTATAATTCCTTCCTGATGTCTTTGCAGGACATTAACTAGGTCATGTAAACTTGCTTGAGAATGCGAGTGTGCTGCAGACCTAAGGAGGGAGTGTAACCTAATGCTTAGGAGCACTAGATATACTTTGGAGTTGAAGACGCTGCGTTTAAATTTCTGCTTCTAGTTATTCACTGTGTGACTTGTACCAGATACTCAATCTTCTCAAGCTTCCATTTCCTAGAAACGATAATCCCTCTTAAATTTTCTGTGAGAAATAATCGAAATGCTATATTCAAATGCTTGCCACAGTGTCTATAAATGGTGAATATTCAAAAAATGGAAACCATTGCTATGATCGTAATGATAGCTATTGTTTAAACACATCACTCTTTCCTGGACAACCATTTAAACTTCTTTTGACTGATAGCAAAACATTATTTGCTACAAAGCACAAATTGTATACAAGGTAACTGACTCTTAGATTTCTCCCATAATGGCATTTAAATTTCTTCAATAACAATAGGGGCTCTTATTGAGGCAAAAGTAGTCCCACTACAATATGCTCCCCTATCCTATGCCAAACACGGTTTTGACAGCAAAGTTCTGATAGAAATTTCATTATGAGCCATGGTCCCTTTTTCCAGTGGTTTTTTTTTTTTTTTTTTTTTTTTTTTTGCAGGAGGGTGAGATTAGGGTTTGAGGTAATATAATATGTTAGTATTAATGTTGGCAGTAACCAGAAGGGGTCAGTTGTCTATATGGCAAAGCTAATTTCACTCCCAAGTTCTGATGTTCAAAAGAGGATTTTACTTCAGGAAGTTCCTTCTGCGCTTTCCAATTACTGTTTTTAAAGTTTTTGTCACCTAACAGTGCCATTTTCTTTTGGCGTTTTTTTTATAAAGAGTTCAGTCAGGTAGATGATAATCATGGTGGACTCTTGAAATGTCCCATGTTGGTCAAACCCTGAAAATTCCAGCCACAAAAGTACAAAATTTCACTGGCTAAGTAACCCAAGTCCTTATAACTGCCCATGAACATAGATTTAAAGAACGTAGGTTCCAAGTGAGAAGGCCATGCTTCTGATATATCTGGCGATTTCTCTCTAGGAATAACAGGTTCACTCTCTCTGTCATGGACTGAGCTTTAAGCCCTGATTAGCTTTCTTTAGAGTAACTTCTTCTAAAAAACTTTCTTGGGTGTTTTTGATATGTTTGGCAGCTTGCTCAACACTGCACACTATCTTATTTTATCCCATGAACAGCTTTATGAAATACATACTATTATTATTCCTACTATCAAATGAGAAAACTGAGGCTTAGAAAAGTTAAGTAACATCCCAGCAGCCATATAGATAGAAACCAACGGTGCCAGGATTTGACCCCAGATCTGCCTGATTCCAGAGCTAAAAGGTTAGCACCACATGGTACTGCCCACATTTATCTTCCTTGGTACTCTTTTTTTGTTTGTTTGTTTGTTTTTGTTTTTTTGAGAGTAACATTTCAGAAGGTGGAAGAACTGGTCTGAGAACCAGGAGAATCATGTTCTAGAATATGAGCTGTGCTTCATTTCTTATAGAAAGAAAACTAGATTTTTTTTTTTTTTTTTTACTAAGTTTTTAGTAGCCTTACACTAGTCAGTTAACCTTTAGGAGATCTTAATTTCCCTATGTATAAAATGAAGGAAATAATTAAGGTAATTGCTCAGGTTCCTTGTCTAAAGGTTTTTTGTTGTAAGAAATCAGGGTAGCCATGCATCCAACCTCCCACCTGATGCCTATGCCCTCCCACCCCCGTATCCTTGCCAGGGAATAGTCCAACCCTGGTTTGAACATCTTTAGTCAAGACTAGCCATAGTCCACAGCTGCCCATGTTTGGGGCTGGTCTTATTTAGAAAATTCTACCTTTGGTCTTAAACTCTTCTCCCATGAAATCTCCATATTATGCTAAATCAGTCATTTATAGGGGCAGAAAGTACGGAAGATTGGTAGGCATGTATCTCTGACACTATACAATGTCCTTATGATTGAGCATATCTTTTACCTTTAAGTAAACATGTCCCTTGTTGTCTTTGATCTTTTTCACATGAAGTACACAGCTGTCTTCTGGGCATACTGTGGCTGTGATGGGCATTGACTTCACACTTAGATACTTCTACAAAGTTCTGATGGACTTATTACCAGTTTGTAACCAAGATGGTGGCAATAAGATAAGGTAAGCCTTTCAGGGACACCATTTCCTTGCTAGCTGCAAAGTACAGAGAAACTGCTGTCAGGGATCTCTAGTGGAATGGTGACCACATTGTCGTGGTCAGGACCAGAAACTGAGTGTTCTATTAAGATGGTTTTTGTTCTTGTACTTTCCTAAGATTCATGTCATTTATGATTTAGACAAACAGATGTGGCTAGTAACAACAAGAGTTACTGTGGCACAGAAGTCTCCAAAAGCTCTTGTTTCTTTAGAAGTCAGTAATTAGATGTTTCCCATATCTTGGGTGCTAGAAAGACCAGAGTGTAGTCTTGGGTAGTACTTTTGATGTTAATTTAGTTATTAAACCAAAGTCTTTGTGAGGTTTTCAGATGCTTGAACTGTTCCTCTTGCATTTCCCTAGAAAGTTGTTCATGGAACTAAAAGTCTTTGTTGCCCGAATTTCAAAAGAACATGTCTGATCAAAGCAAGGGCATTCCATTGATTTAATGCAGGCCATTTTAAAAAACAGATTTCTTATTTCAATCTCATGGCCCATGTTTCATCACTGCTAAATTTCACAATGGCACTTATGGGGAATTGCAGGATTCACAGCAAACTGTTATGATGGTTGTAGAGTAAAAAAGCAGAATGTAGTCTTGACTGGAGCAGTTCTGGCTTTACTTATTTAGTGTTTGCATCATATATATTTTTGGATGTCCTCTGAATGTCACATTTATATATGTTTATCAATGAAAAAAGAAATTTTATGGTTTGCTTAAAGTTTTGCGTTTATACGCAAAGCCACTTTCAGAATCTCCCTTCTCAGAAAAAAGAATAGCCTTCCCACTTATACATCCTAGCCAAAGAATCTTGGAGTCCATCTTACTGGGACCTGGTGGTCACGTTCTGTATTACAAAGGTGACCTCAGAGGCGGGTGTAAATTTCTCACCTTAAACTGTATGCCAAGTGGTCCACCACCTCAAGAATAATGTATCTGTCTACCCAACTACCAACGTCTTTCATTTTGTCCGTGAATATTTATAGAAAACCTGAGATAAATGCAATTTGCTTTAGGACTAGCAAGATCAGTGCTCTCTGAAAGCGTAGAAAAACAGCTTGTATGACTTGAGAGATGTCACTTGTTTTGGTGCAGGTGTTTCATAATGGAGGACAGGGGTTATCTGGTGGCACATCCAACCCTCATTGACCCCAAAGGACACGCACCTGTGGAACAGCAGCACATCACCCACAAGGTATTTGTTGCAAAGCCGAAAGCTCAGTTTTCCAAAAGCCTGCAGCCCATTAATTACATGGCATATGTCTTTTGTTCTGCTTGGTCTTGTTAGGAGCCCCTGGTAGCAAATGATATCCTGAACCATCCCAACTTTGTAAAGAAAAACCTGTGCAACAGCTTCAGTGACAGAACCGTCCAGAGATTTTATAAATTCAACACAAGCCTTGTGGTAAGTTGTTCCCTTTAACTCTCATATTCCTTCCCACTGTGTAATATGAAATGGAGTAATAGTTAATGTCTGAATAGTACTCCGAGCTGTTTGATTGCCTTAGAATTATATATAATAGGAGGACAGAACTTTAGTCAAGCTCCCCAGGATGACAGTTGTGGAATACAAAGCCCAGAGTAGAGAAGCAAATGTCTTAAGGTCTCACACTTGGTATTTTGGTTTGGTTTTGTTTGCTTAAAGACTCACCCAATCTCCACCCTTTGAAATGTCTGCGGAAGTCTGTTCCCACACTCTTATATAAATACATGTGGCACCCTGTGTTTCTCTCTTCCTGTCTTCTAGAGGTCAGTTAGTCTCTTGAAATTCCTAAAACCAACTTAGGCCAGTTCTTAGTCACCCACCTTGTTAGATAGGAGTTCTCATGTAGATCACCCAAAAGCACTCTTTTTATTTTAAGTTTAGAAAACTCTGTGTTATTTGAGGTACTGTAAATTTGCTTAGATATGGGTAAAGATGTCAAAGATTTTTTGTTTTTATTGACTTGTACAAAATTTTATCTGGGAGAGAACTCAAATGAGTAATGTCAGAACCAACTTTCGAAAAGTTATTTTAAAAAGGTAAGCTTTTAGTTTAGAATTTACATTTATATCACTAAATGTATAATTAAAAATTAATTTTAAAGATGTGTTAGGTTAAATGAAAATCTTAAACTTAATGTCAAAAAAAGCAATTTCCAAAACAATTGTCTGGCGGAATAGAAGAATTAAAAAAATGAATATGTTAATAGGATAGTGTGTTCAAAGCAAGAGAAGTCATTATTTCTCTGTTCAGACCCTATACCGTTCTGAGAGGTACCCTTTTAAAGGGCACACTGACAAACTTGAGTGTATTCAGAGGGAAGCTGCCAGGCGAGATCATCATGTGACTTCCTTACTCTTACTCTATGTATCTTACTTCCTCTGTGTATCTTCTGTCATTCTGTACAATGCGTCTTCAGCAAAGAAAGCCAGACAATCCTGGTAGAAATTTTTCAGAAACACAGATTTTAGTGGAACATGAATTAGAATAATTTCTTCTTGGCCCATGTTATTTTTAAATGGAATCAGAGCATTCCTGAGTAGTGAAGCTAATAGAATGCTACACTTATATTTTGCTTATTATTGATGTGGGTATTTTCTCTCTTCCAGAAGAAAATTTATCTAGACCTTTAGGAACCCATTTAGTGCCATAATTCTCAGAATTAGGCTTATTCTCACTGTCTACATATAAGGGATGACTGGCATGGGATTAAACAAACATGGGATTAAGCAGTTGGCCTATTGCATATGACAGACATGCAGAAAGAATGACCATATTCAACATTTCAATGCCAGTTTTAAATCTTTAGTTTTCTAACATAACAAATTTGACAATTAAAGAAACTGGCTTTATTAGTTTCTTGTTATAGAATGAAGAAAAGGACGCATGCTTTGATTGGATTGTTTAAATAAATATGCTGGAAACAAGAAACTGGCCTCTTAAATAGTATTACATTTTTAAGTAATTTTATTATTCTAGACAAAAAGGTTTGTTATCCATGGGTGGGGGCGGGGAGGGCAGGGTTCTGGTTATTTAGGTTTGCCTTTGAAAAAATACCAAACTATTCCTTAACTGAAAGTTGCTTCTTGCATTTATTTTTGTTTTATGATATATCGTGTGTTAAAGAGAACAGTTTACAAAAACAGCTATGAAAATTTTATCCGTATAAGCATAGATAAAAGAATAGATAATGGGTACACAACTATTAAGTGAGAACTATCTGTGACCGATGAGGTTATGAATAATTTTTACCTACTAACTTTTTAACAGTGACTATGTATTACCTTTGTAATCAGAAATGAAGTTTTGTTGTAAGTTATTTTCAGCAGATGATTGAAGAGCTGAGTCATCATATTATTGTCTGTCACTTTTAACACCTTGGTTGTCCACAGGGGGATTTGACGAACCTTGTGCATGGCAGCCACTGTTCTAAATACAGACTGGCAAGGATCCCGGGAACCAATGCGTTTGTCGGCATTGTCAATGAAACATGCGACTCTCTTGCCTTCTGTGCTTGTAGCATGGTGGACCGGCTCTGTCTCAACTGTCACCGGTAAAAATGCAATGGATCATAATCTCTGTTTACCATGCTGTTGAACATTTTAAGTGATGCCAGTCATTCTGAAGTGACATCTGCAAAATAAACGAAGTGCTGGGTATGTCCCGGAGAAAAGGGAAGTCCCGATTACGGAAGCATTTGGAGCTGTGTTTGTAGCATCCTTGTCCAAAAAACAATGGACTGAGGCCAATTGTGTATTTAAGTTTTTAGTCATGATTTCTTTTTTACTGTCCCTTTTAACTCGCTCAAGTTTTCTTGATTTTGCTTCCCATGATACATGTATAATATTATAGTTTGTTATTGACCCTCTGCATGGTTACTTCCTTTTTGCTTTTCAGAATGGAACAAAATGAATGTGAATGTCCCTGTGAGTGCCCTCTAGAGGTCAATGAGTGTACTGGCAACCTTACCAATGCAGAGAACAGGTAAAAAAAATATATACATACTATACATACACACACAAGGAGTCTTGTTCATAGATTTGTTTAGGGTTAGGGCATAAAAAGATGATTCATTCTACTGATGTAACTGGTCAGTGAGCCAGATTTCAAGCTCCATAGTACCTTAAAAGGAAATCCACTTTCAGGTTTAAATTTAAATGCTGTGGAAATATTAACTGTGTGTGCTACATACAAAAAATATGAGACTATTACAAGCATTAACTGAGTGCTTATCATGTGTCAGATGCTTTATGCACATTAAATCACTTAGTTTTCAAATTAACCCTGTGATAAGTATATGGGTACCTTTCACGCACATACATGCTCACAGATAACAGCATTATTTATATTAGTGACAAATTTTAAGACCAATTAAATAGATTTAGTAAGTCCCTTCTCTAGAACTTGAAAGAATGGTGGATGTATACCATATACTAGTACAGTTGACCCTTGAACAAAGTGAGGGTTGGGGGCACCGACCCTCTGTGCAGTCAAAAATCTATGTGTAACTTTGACTCCCCCAGAACTTAGTTGTCCCTTGGTGTCTGCAAGGGATTGGTTCTAGGACCTCCTGGAGATACAAAAATCCACAAATGTTCAAGTGCCCTAAATAAAATGGCATAGATCGATGCTTATAGTCAGCCTTCCACATCTGCAGACTCCCAGCTGTGGATTAAAAACAGTACATGTATTTATTGAAAAAAAAATTTAGGTAGGTGGACCCACGCAGTTCAAACCCATGTTGTTCAATGGTCAACTATGCATGTTTGTATAGGCATAGAAAAAAATGTCTAAAAGGACCCTCATTAAACTGTTAACAGTGGTTGCCTGTGAAAAGCAAGATTTAGAATGGTGAGTAAGAGGAGATAGCATCCACTTTTGATTATATGTATATATTCCTATTTTGTTGAATATTTATGATTTCCAAAATTTTTAAATATTATTTCTATTGCACATAAAGGTGAACAAATTGAAGCTCAGAGTAGTTAAGTGATTGGCCCAAGGTTGTATATAAGTAGGTAGCAAAGCTAGCATTCAAATCCAGTTGTGTCTGACACTGTAGGGGCCAGTACATGATAAGCTCGGCACGTACGTGGTCCTAACCTCCAGACTTGCTCCTGAATAGAAACCCAAGCTGCGAGGTCCATCAGGAGCCAGTGACATACACAGCTATTGACCCCGGCCTGCAAGATGCTCTTCACCAGTGTGTCAACAGCAGGTGCAGTCAGAGGATGGAAAGTGGGTAAGCCGTGCCCAGTGTTTACTTTGTGTCAACACGATGGCTTTGGGAGCTGCACTTAGTAAAGAACAGTGGCCAGCAGCCCCACTGAGATTTTCCAACTGATGCTTATTATTTCTATCCTTGATGTTCTAAAAAGTACTGTTTTTCAGATCCGAAACTGATCTCATAAGCCTCTTATCCACCAAGTTGAAGGTTATCCAGTTTTTACTTATTACAGCTACTTGGCATTTGCATCATATGTTAGGAGCCTCATCTGTGGATGGGAGAGTTATCCTTAAATTAAAATGTGAAAATAAATGTGTGAGGCCACATGGCATGAAGCAGCAAGGGCAAAGGACAGAGACTCGGGCTCCCGAACCAGAACCTGGCAGCCAAGGCTCTCTGAGTGATCCATTGAAACTTATGTTTTCTTTCTTAGAACGCGATATACTTCATGGTAGTTTTGAGAACCGAAAACTATATATCCCCTGCTCCCTCCCCCTCCTACCTAGGGTGTTTGGGACTAGAGATCATGAGAATAGTGACCGTGGCAGCATAAAGCTTAAGGGGTGGGAGCAGAGTGCTTCATTTGTTGTAGCTGCAGGTTGGCATTTGCTTAAACAGAGTTGGTGGGTAGAAGGGGCCGTCAGTTCTACTTTTGGTGTATATTTTGGTAAAGGAATGGTAGGGCATCACAATCACATACATTGAGATGTTATACAGGAACCCAAAGTCAATTCGATTTGAGAAACACTCTAGATGGTCTCTTAGAGAGTCATAGTGCACTTAACATATTAAAAGTTCTAAGAAATTGACGGCGAGGAAAATCTAACTTATCTGATATTGCCCAAAATTATTTCATCAATTTTTTTTTCTTCCTTTTTTTTAATGACAATACACTTGGGGGATGTTAGGCCAAAGTCTAACAAACCTTGGAGTCATTTGGTCTTTTAAGATGATTTTGAATAATCCTGCACTCATCCATGATGTGCGGATTTCATGGTTTGATTCACAGAGAGCATTTTTATTTTTCTCATTTCCAAGTCGTTGAGGGACATAAAGCAGCTATCCCCTGGCAGACTATTGCTATGCTCATTTTGTAAGGAAAGGGAACTAATGTGCAAGGAGACACACACAGCACCAGGAGGGAATGGAACACTTGAGAGCTGCCTGACGCGCAAGCCCACACGCTCTCCCCAGCCCGACACTGCCTCCCGGGACACTCAGCATTGTCTTTCTGGCAGGGACTGTTTTGGTGTGCTGGATTGTGAATGGTGCATGGTGGACAGCGATGGAAAGACTCACCTGGACAAATCCTACTGTGCACCCCAGAAAGAATGCTTTGGGGGGATTGTAGGAGCCAAAAGTCCCTACGTTGATGACATGGGAGCAATAGGTATGTTTGTTGGGAACCCATATAGATTTTTGGGTGATTCTTGAATACACATTTTCCTGCCTAAATACTAGAACAGAAATCTTAAAATGATCCTCTACTTCCCTGATTCCTTTGCCAGTAGTTTTTAATTACAAAATCAAGGCAGATAATTACCTTCAAAGCTGGCTAGATATTCTGTGCTGAGTGAACAGCCATCTGTCCTGCCAAATTTTGCAAGCCTGGAATTCATTCCCATAATGCTAGTTCTGAGAAATATCAGGCCTCATTTCCATGTGTCTGAACTCTAGAGTTTGTCTGAATGTGAATCCCAGCTGACAGAGGCACAGGGCTGATGATGGCAGAGTAACCATTGCACATCTATTTCCTGCTGAAACCTTCCCCCACAGCTTCTGCAAAGGCAGAAATCTTGTGGCTGCAAATCATTATTTAGGACCTCGGAGTCTTCCAAAGCCAGAGCTCCCTGATGCTACTGGAGTGGCTTGGGGTGGGGGACAGGGACACAGTAGGGAAGAACCCCTCTGGGTTCAGGCCCTAGACCTGCATCCCTCAATGAGGTTTTCTCAGTGTCCTTCTGGAGTTAGCACAAACCCCTAAAGCTTAGCTGGCAGGTGAAGCAAATATTTAAATCTTCAGGTAATGCCTTGCTTTTTAACATCTCCGTACATTAGCCTGTCTGTAGAAGAAAAAGCTCATGTATGAAGAAAGGTTCTGAGCTCACATATTACTACTGAACCACGTTAGGACATAGTAGAAGTGACTTTGTTCTAAGAAGACATTTTATATGCCCACTTGCATTTTCAGTCTAAAAAGTCCGAATGATGTTAAAGGGGACCCATAAGCTTTGAATGTGATCGTTTTAGCACATATTGATTGAACCTGGTGCCATTTATTTTAGTGATAACAGTCACATAACCCCCAAAGAGGCCCACGTCGCCCTCACCTCTCTACTAAGTGACTTCTCTTCCTAGAATTTCACACCCAAGGGAGCTCAGCACTCAGCACTGCAAATTTAAGTCATTCTCATCGACTCGCTGGTTTTATCAGATCTTGCTGATCCATGTTCTTGCTCTGCCGAGCAACCAGCATTTAATGGGAGAGCCAGGATTAAACAAAGCCACTGCTCCCACATTCTTGCGGGTCCTCTTTAAGGAATTCAGAGCTCAAAGCAGCTGCTCTTATCATCGCCAAACCCCTTCTCACCCTATTCCTCCCCCTCTCGCCCCCACTCCCACCTCCTACCACGCTTGGGAAATCTTTACAAGGGGTATCTGTTTATTTTCATGAAGGTGATGAGGTGGTGACACTGAATATGATTAAAAGTGCCCCTGTGGGCCCCGTGGCCGGAGGCATCATGGGATGCATCATGGTCCTGGTCCTTGCCGTGTATGCCTACCGCCACCAGATCCATCGCCGGAGTCATCAGCATATGTCTCCTCTTGCTGCCCAAGGTGAGCTCAAAATGGATCCCACAGCTCCTCCAGGAGGCAGCCGCCCTCCTTAGGTCCTTCCAAGGCTGGAAGGACAGTGGCCAGTTGTGTAAGCCTCTCAACAATTATAAGAACAGTGCTGTGTTTTCAGCTTCTGAGGAGTAGACTCAGAAGTCCCAAAAGCCAGCTTTCCTTCTTTTGTCCCTTTTCATTCCCCCTCCCCCCCCCCAAAAAAAATCCCTAGACCCTCTGTCTCCTTACGTAGCTTTAACCTGCCGCAGTCTGCCTCTGGGCTAGGCCAGCCAGGGGAGCTAGCTGGAAGGCTGAGTGGGAAATTCTGTTCTTCACTCAGCTCAGATGTGTTGCCTTTGCTGTTCCAGAAAGATTCGCAAACCAAAAATACCTCAGGTCACTATTGGCAAGAACATGAATCGTTCTACTGCAGCTGTTATTACAGATTGTGAATGAGCACACATTCCAAGGAATAGTCACATCTCTTAAAACAGGAGAGGTAAATGAAGCCAGGTACAAAATGACTAATCCATAAACACGACTTCCATACCGAGAGTTAAATGTGGAAGTTATGTTCCTTTGCAAGGGGGGGGAAAAAAAAAACATTTAATGACTGTCCCCTTTCTTCCTAAAAGCCCCCAGGGATGTGTTAACCTGAGCTTTACGGAGATAAGGCCAACTCATCATTCTTCATGGACTAGGTCAGGGGCCACTAAGCTCACACTGTAGCAGTAAAGACAGGTCGATGTAGGCGTATTTCATAATGGCTGCAACCCTGGTGTGGGGATCGTGGGGTAATGCTGCCTGATTTAGTAACAGGGCTAATCACAAAGCTGTTTTCCCTTGCTAAGATTCGCTTAGACTGAGGATGACGGCCATTCGGTGTTACCTTAAGCCTGACCTTTTATAAGTTTGTATAATATTATTTTATCAACAGCCATGGTTTTAGACCCCTTGCCTCTGTTTCGGATACTTTAGTAAGGGATTAGCCTTTATCAACTTTTATCTATTAGCCTTTATCAACTTTTCTTCTCTTCAAAAATCAATTTCAGGTGACTCTTGATTATTCTTAATCTCCTTCTGATTCCTGCTTCCTCCTCCTTAAAAAAAGAAAAGAAAAGAAAAGAAAATGGGGCATCAGTTGATTCTTTTCCAAGATAGGATTCATTCTTGATGGAATGCTGTCAACCAGCCATCAGAGGAGCACTCTGTAGGGTATTAAAGTGGGTTGATTTTGTTTGATTAAATAGTCATGTTTCTCTCTTTTTAATGATGGGTAGAAATGTCAGTGCGTATGTCCAACCTGGAGAATGACAGAGATGAAAGGGACGACGACAGCCATGAAGACAGAGGCATCAGTGAGTATTCAAGCTGCCTCGCTATAGAACGTGTCGGCAGGAGGCTAATCCAGAACAAATATTCTTTCTTCTATCCTTTTGGCTTGTATTAAAATTTAAGAAGCTTTGACATGGGGTTCTCTCCCCCGCCTTCTCATTAGAAATAAGCGCATGTGTTGTTTGCTTTTAGAAAATCTCAAAAGGTTTCCTGATGTTCTTTTTCGCATTAAGTGCTTTGTCCTAAAACACCTCATCCTTCCCTTTCTCTGGCCTCCTTATTACCGTCCAGTCCAGCGTAGGATTTTAGAAAGGGAATCATCAGGTATGCATTTTTTTAATCCCTTAACTAAGGTATACAACTAAGGGGGGAAAAGAGTATTTCTTTAACAAAAGAGAGCTTCATCAGTGTTGAGATAACCTTGGCCTTCAACTGCTTAGAGCATATCTTCTTGATGCATGTTGGAGATATGTAATTTGGGACCTCTCCCTGCCCCATTCCTAAAACCAACTCCCCTAATCCTCAGAATTTTTTTTTAATTACTTTTTCTAGCTCTCCACAGAATAACCCCCAGTGTGTGAAAGAGCCCGCTCAGAGAAAACATGCTTGATATAATAAGGGTACTGGCAATAAGAGTGACTAACCATCTTTGCCTTCCACAGTCAGCAATACTCGATTTATAGCCGCGGTCATCGAACGACACGCACACAGTCCAGAAAGGAGGCGTCGGTACTGGGGCCGATCGGGCACAGAGAGTGATCATGGTAAGGTCTAGCGTCCTGCACATGAGGACCCGAGGGACCCGGTGGACTCCCGTGGGCCAGCGCTCACAGCCTACTCAGTGCACAAGTAAATTATTTTGACATAGTTTCCCAAAAAGACACCTTGCAGCATGACACTTTTATAAGAGCCCAAGGGTGTAGTTTTGCATATGTGTCAGCACTCCCAGGCTTAAACGAGTGACCTCTGGGCACACAGACTGCCTCCTAGGTTTTCTCCATGAGTATCGTCTAAATGGAACTTGCTTACCACCCCACTTGACTCTCAGTAAATCAGCACCCTCTTAGGTCCTACTGTCTATCCAGTGTTGCTGGTTGGCAAACACCAGCGTCATCAAGGGCTCTCTCAGCCATCCTTGCCTGGGAGGCTCAGGGAAAGCTTCATTAAAGAGACATTTGCACCAGGCCCTGAAAGATGATTAAAGAAAGGATAGGGGCAAAAGTCATGGAGTTTTGTGTAAAGTCATGGAGTTGTGTAAAGTGCCTGTAAGATGCTCAGGAGGGTTCGAGGATGAATTGTGAAGAGGTGCTGAGTGACAGGTGAGCTGTGAATTATGAAATCTGTGTGCTGTACCAAAGACTTGGCCAACACATAGCTTCTCACCTTCCAGTGTCCATATGGCTTGTTGTCACAGAGAACAGCAGATGTATTCTCTCCAAGTATCACTGCCACAGTTCCACAAAAATGTAACAAGTGGTAGGATTTTTCCTATAATTGTAAAATCTTTATTTTTCATATAGCTGTTTAATTTCTCAGAAATCTTTATTTTCTTCCCAGAATCAATTTTTTGAAATGCATAAATAATGTATGTATGCCTTTAGACTCTGCTTTCTCCACATCTACTCTGAAAAGAAAAAAAAAAACATGTCTTCAAACAGGGCGTTCCCACACCTGTGCTAAAAAATGCAGGAGTGGGTATTCGTCAGAGCAACCGATGTGGCCTTTCACATCACAGCCGGGTGGGTATTCAGACTCCCTCTGGAAAACCGGAGAAGGAAAGCCCTGATTCGTAGAGTGGAGACTTAATTTGGGCTTTGAATAACATTGTTTTCACCAACTAAATAGAAACTTCAGGTTTCTATGGAGAGTCCAAGCACAACTTAAATTTTTCAGTTTCTTTGACTTTCTGCCTTTTTTCCCTAAAAACCTTTGAACATTCATAAATGCATTCTGCCAGGCAGTTCTGTGCCTCTTCTCCTTTGAATAATAAAACAGGTTTGAGGCTACTAAAGTTCAACAGAAATAATTTCTTATTCAGCAGAAATACTAAGTCTTCTCTCCTCTCCTCTCCTTTCCCCTCCCTTCCCCTCCCCTCCCTCCCTTCCCTCCCTCCCTCCTTCCGTTCTGCCCTCTCTCCCTCTCTTCCCCCCATAGAAATTGCTTCAATGCAAAATTGGAATTCTGAGTGACATTGATGATCCATTAGCTCTCCCATTGTCTTAGGAAAATGGCACATGAAGCAACAGCTTAGACAAAAGGAATAATGCAATGTCAGTATCTGAAAGCCAAAGAATCTAGCTAAGGGCTTGCTTGCTTTTCATTTTTCACAATAATTGGATTCCTGTTGAAAAATAGTTTGTCATGCAGACAGAAAGCAACACCAAAAGAAGTGGAAGACATTGGCATGCCACATAATTCCAGAGGCACCCCAAAATCAGTAGCATTTAGCTGCATGTTGTCACATCCCTGACCTATACAGTGGGTCACTAAAATTGGCGGCATCAAGTTCATGTCCTTGTGATGCGTAGAGGATAAGCCATGTGTACACATTAAAACAAGGATCTAATCTAACTGTTCTGTCAGCACGCCTCTTGCTCGTCTGCGTGTTCTCCTATTTGGTTATTGCACTGGGTGTCTGCTGTTGGCTAGAAACAGAGGAGGGAGTTACAGAAGGAGAGGTGTCATTCCTGTGAGGCAGCGTGGTCTAGAAGAGCTTATAAGATTTGGTCTAGCAGAGTTCATCTGGAATCCTGCCTCCCCCCCCCGCCCCCCGCCTCCGTACAACTTGTAAGACCTTAGCAAAGTCACTTTGGAGCTCGGTTTCCTAATTCTTAAAGCAGGATTAGAAATTCCTCCCCAGTAAAGTTGTTGTGAGGATGAAATGGAATAAGGTATGGCAGGCACAAGCTCAGGGCTGGCTGCTCTCACTACCTCCATACACACTCTGCCCTCAAGGAATGGACAATCTAGGAGGACACCCTAAATGAATGCACATATTCATAAGACTGAGAAAAGGCTGAGTATGCCAGCTTCTTTAAAGGAGTGGAGCAACGAAGAAGATGGAGAAATAGTCCCCTTTTATCTGCAGGTAAATCCTGAAAGATCCCAAGGGGAAAGTGGCGTCGGTGCTGGCTTTGGACTTCTGGGATTGTAACCCATGGTGTGCAGCCAGTGAGTGTATTTTCATGAGAGTCCTTCGGTCTGATACACAAAAGGGCACTCAGAAGAATAAAATAGATAATACATAAGTACTGAACAGACTAGACTTTTGTGGCGTGATTCAGGTGTGTGATGTTCCCAGAATTAAAACTGTTACCAGGCTAATCTTGGAAGCTTTCAGGCTGCATTTTTTTATTTAGAAATATTTTGTGTGGCCAATGGAGTTTCATATTTCAGAAGAATCTAATTTTAATTTTTGTATCTTAAAAAAACTATTGAAAATAAGAGTCGTTTTGGAAAAGTCAGTATTCTGAGACCACTTAGTATGATTGTTTTCAGCGCTCAGCTGTTAACTGTTACTGTCACACATGGGGGTTGAAAACAGTTACTACCTGTCTATGCTTTTAATTATATCTGCTCTGCCTATTATGTCTCTTGAAAATACAATGTTCTGTCTAATCATCTACTGGCTTATTTTTAAGTTAAAAACCGCCAATACATACTTGTTCCTTGTGAATCTATGTTTTGCTTGCCATCTCATTAGAAACTTTATGCGTATGTATATTGAACAATATTTTTTCTTTATAAAAGGGATATTTCCCCCTAGCGAAGCAAATTCCAAGACTCAAAAGGCAAATGCTGAACCTTGAAAACCTGGTCAAGAACTGCATAGTGCAGCGTGAGACTATTTTCTAGAGGTACAGATGTTGTCCTGCAGTTACTCTCTGTGACCACAAGGTGGTGAGTGAGTTCCCAGAGGGATCTAACATCTCTAACCAACAGGAGAGGTTTCTTAGGAACCAGCAGCTAAATATATAAGCAGAATACCAAAGAACCAAAACCTAATCTTGACTCTTCTATTTATAATGGATGCCTGACCTTTTTCCTGAGACCGTTTCTTGCCTAAGATTGTCTTTGCAGAGATTTTTTTCTCATACACCTTTGGATGGTAAAATTTTTTCTTTGAAAGTGTTTGTAAATATCCTTTGTGTTTTAAATAGTGCTTCCTGCTCCATGAGTCAGAGACTGAGTCTCTTATTCATCACTGTTGCCAGTGCTCAACATAATTGCCTGGCACTGAGTAAACACTCAATTAATTTGTTAAGTGAGGGTATATGTTTGGCATTTTCCTACTTCTCCACAACTTGTTATTCCCTCCCTTGTTATTCACTAATTTCTGAGATAAGGGGAAGCCTAAATAAGTTACAGAGGGGTTGAGCAAATTAAACAGAATGGCCCCAGAGTAAGGGGTTTTACTTTGGAAGGGCTTCTGCTGGAGTTCATATCCAGTGAATCCTAGAATGTCTTCATTATTAGATGAGACTGAGGAATGCCACCACAGATAACTAAAAAAATATTTGATGCCTTTGCTTTGGGAATATAGTATGTGACTTTTTTTTTTAATTAAGTGCCTTTGTGTAATGCATCATGTTGAATATTAGTACAAAGATAAGTAAATCCTTGTGCTTCAAGGGAGAATTTGCTAATGGACAAGACAGCCCTATATTTTATTATATATACTATGGTAAAATCTAAGGTAGAGATGTATACAGCATGCCGTTTAAACACACAGAAGGGACACCAGACCCCACGTGGATTGGCACGACTGGGGACTGTGGCGGTTGGTTGGCAGTTCTTCCCAGAGAAGACCTTCAGACTGAAGCATGAAGCACAGTAGCAAGATGAGGGAAGGCAGGAAGGTGAGCCAGGCAGAAGGACCATTATGAATATGAAAATGAATTATCAGTTTCTGTGGGTACATACAAATGAGCAGAGACAGGAGGCGATCCAGGAGTATCTGGAGGCGAGATGAAGACAACGTAGCAGTAAGGCTTGGCCAGAAATAATCAACACAGACACTGAAGTTTTGCTAAAACCGTGTTTTCCTCTTCGGTCTCGTGTGCCGCGCATAAGGTTGTTTATGCCTACGTAGCTCTTTGTCCCTGAGGCTTCAGAGCCTACCATCCAGTCCTGCATTCTGGACTTAGCACCGCCAAAGCCAAAGAGCTAAACTCACTCAGGCTCCTGATCTCTTAATCTTGGGTGAAGGCATCACAATTTCCCCAGCCTCTAACCTAGAAATCTTGACATTCGAGAATGTCACCTTCCCTGGCATCTGCATCAGACGAGTCCATTTAGTCACCAAATCCAGCCTCCTCTGCACTCGAACAGTCTCTTGAACCCAGTGGCTGCTCCACTTAAACGCTGCAACTGTCCCACTTCAGATCCTCTGTCCCACACCGTCTCCTGTAGCTAATGCTCCAGACCCCTGTCCTCTGAGCCTCTCATCCCTCTTTCCTTCTGTCCAGCCTCCTCGTCGCCATTTCCCCACCCCCTGTCCCATTACTACATCCTAACCCATAGCTTCAACCAGCCCTGCTGACCTGGTCTGCCTGCCTGTCTAGCACATTTCCCATGTCTTCCTCCCTCACACCAAGCTTTTCACTATTCCCCAAAGCTACTAGAGCCTTTCGGGTTGCTGTGTCTTTGCATGTGCTCATCTCCCTGCCTGTGACACTTTTCTCCACCTTTTTCTTTTCCTGATGAACTACCCCTCTCGCATGAGGTCCACCCTGAGTGTCACCTCCTCAAGTATCCTAAGCCAAGTTAGTCAGCTTTGGTATTCTTTCTGAAAGGTCTCTGTTTTAGCACCCACGTTTTCCCTTCTCGACTGGGCTTCTCAGGAGCTGGGGCCTCACCTCACCCCTTTTTCTGTCGAACCCCTAGCCTGGCACTTGGCACCACTCACTAATGACAGACACATGCATCAGTGAACTCTCCCACTTTTGCCCCAACTTCTCATGACATCTCCATATTTGTGACTCACAGACTCTCAAAATCAAGGTGTACAAAAAGAATGCATTTCCTTCTCTGAGATGGGACTCGAAGTCACAATTGCCTTTAACCACCCCTCACCCCTACAGCCCCCACATGTAATTGCTTACCAACTTCTATTATTTCCACCCGTGAGATAGCGTTTTGTAATCTGTCCGATCCCGTACCCCTAGATTTAATTCATCTCGCATCTGGGCTGTTGCAATAACCTTCTAACTGCCCCCTATCTCTTTCTTATTCTTCTTGCAAGCTGCCACCAGAACTCTTTTTAAAACACAGAAATGATCATGTCACTGGGGGATAGGGGGTGGTATTCAAAGTCTATTTTCTCTTCATTTTCTGTGTTTTGGCTTTAACCCACCCTTCCACCTTCCATCTGCCTTATTCTCCAGCTAGTTGCTAGCACTCATCCTAGGCACATGGAATAGGAATGGCCCCAGGAATGGCTTGTGCTGATCTGTTCTTCCACACATATCCACTTCCCAAACTCCTACTCACCCATGTAAGTCCAACTAAAATCTAAGTTCTATGCGACTTTCTCATTCCTTAGCCTGAAGTAGTTACTCCCCGTTCTGGATTTCAGTTATACCTCAACCAAAGCACTTTCCATCGTCTGCATTAGAGTAAGCCTAGCTTCATGAATATCTGTCTCATATTGTTTATGAAGTCCTCAAGGAAAAGACACATCTCTTATTCATATTTCATAGTCTCCCCCTGTAGCCCCATAATGGTCTTCAATAAATGAATAATTGACTTGGGCTATGTTTATACTCGTTTTATTTCTCAAGCACTAGCTTTTGAGCTCTTTGTGCAGGGACCCTGTTTTCCTCTTGCTGTCTCCTGTGGTGTCCTGCGTGGTGTCTTGTACACAGTAGGTGCCCAATGAGTGTTTGTTGAGTCGGCTGACTTAAATAATGGTCATTCGAGTAGTGTTTCATTGAGGAGAGAGACTTGCCTTTTTCATTTTTGCACGGAGCGTACATTTTCAACCCCCAACTACTCCTGCTTGGCCATATGCAAGCACATCAATTTTGCAGTCACAAATGTGACTAGCACTACCCACGGGTGAGTGCTGATTGATGCTAACTGTAGATGCAGCGGAAATATTAATGAACTGTCACTTCGCAAAAAATTTAAAGGGGATTTTTGCAATATTTAAAAACATGCCAGGGTTCTTGGAATGGAATCCTTTGATCAGCAAGGGCATTTTCTTTTGAAACATGTATTACTTAGAATACCAAAAGAAATTAATCTTTAAATACAGTGAACTAGCTTACACAGAGAATAGTTGATTCCTTCGCTAGTTGCTGTGGGTGTATGTGGAGTTACTGTTTCATTACTAGAACTTTGGGCAAGTTCGTTAACCTCTGATCATCACTTCCCTCACCTATAAATGGATATTAAATATATGCCTCATTAGCATGCAGGAATTACATGACATTAGCGCCTGCCATGGAGTATGTTTACAGATAATGGTGGCAGTTATTTTCTTCTTTGGCGTCACATTCAAGCATTTTAAAGTCCAGTTTTCCCCACTGATCTGAGTCCTGTTAGAACCTTTTTCTCAAAGCTGCCTTTTTTCCCTCTCTTTGTTGTTGTTGTTTTTTAATTTTTTTTCTCTCTCTCTTAAAAAATAGTCTTAATCTTAGTTTTTGTTTTGTTGGTTTGGGAAAAGGGTTATTGTCTATATTTTATTTATCCTACTTTCTCAGTTGTCTAAAATGCTTAGGTATTTCTCATGTAATTGTTTTAAGAAAGAAACGGTCAACAAAAGATCTCTTTAAAAATAAGTCACTTCACCGTCTGCTGACAGCCTGCAAGCGTTTGCACCTATGTAGCACAAAGGTAGGAACGCCCCCCTGGTGCCTAGAAATCTTAAGTGACATCTCCTCCCCACATCTGGAAGCTCTCAGCTGCTTGTGTGTTTTGTTCATTTTCTAGGCTACAGTACCATGAGCCCACAGGAAGACAGTGAAAACCCTCCGTGCAACAATGACCCATTGTCGGCAGGGGTCGATGTGGGGAACCACGATGAGGACTTGGACCTGGACACCCCACCTCAGACCGCAGCCCTGCTAAGCAACAAGTTCCACCACTACCGCTTACACCACCCCACGCTCCATCACAGCCACCACTTACAGGCGGCGGTGACAGTCCACACCGTGGATGCGGAATGCTAACAGCCCCCTCACCTCTGTGAGAAGAGGCCATCTGGGAGATACAGAACATTCTGGAGGGGAAAAGAGCCAGTATAAAATCCACAGCAAGAAACCCCTTGTGTCAGGGCTCTGACTGGAGTGATTTAACTCGTTTCCTGCCTGTTAACATGTTTCAAAACAAGAAGAAGAAGGAAAAAAAAAAAAAAGCAACATCCCGCTAGTGCAGGTGTGAGGCTGGTTCTGGAATGGAGGGGAAATTAGCCTGATTAATGAACCTGCCATAACCCTCACGGAATGGAACAGAAGGCAAACCTCCTACCATAGAGACGAAACCTATAAATGAAACATTGGGAACCTTCGTTAAGCTGAGCCAGAGGAATGTCGCCGGGAGCCAGGAGCATTCGGCTCTCCTTAACTGCAAGAGAGAAAAATGCGCTCAACCCGAAACTGGGAATGTGGCACATCCCAACAGAAACATGTGCTTTGGAGATTTCACTTTGTTTCTTAGCGGTACCTAGACACCACCATTGCTGTATGGAACTCATATTAAGCTCTAAATGATGCATCTCAAAATTTCTAAGTAAAGGATTATTTTTCTACTATTTATTGAACTTTCAAATATTCTCAAACTTCGGGGGAAAGAAAAGGAGACACATGAGAAATTTTCAGCAATTATCCCTAGCTGTTTTGTGTGTAATGAAGTGGTTCTTTGACTAAGGAGCTATATTTCTTATTTAACTGATATCATCCCACTGCCCCGCTCCACAAAATGGGAAAATGAAGAAATCTTTCTCTCTGACTTGTTTACGTACATTTTCTTTAGAACATCATTTCATGGAAACACATTTGTAATACAGTATTCTTTCTCTGTGTTTGACAGAGGTGGGAGGGGCGGAGAAATCCAAGAGGCTTTTAAAAACATGTTTCTTTTTAACGCATCTCCACTCCCCATACAATGCTTTTCTTAGGTTTCTACGAAACCTAATATTACAACCCCAGCCTTTCAGCTAAAGGAGGGTTGTATTTATTCTCCTTGTTTCAGAGACTATAAATTTTTAAATGTCCCATTTTGATTCTGAGCATATTGAATAAAGGAAGAAATTTTTAAAATTTGGAATTTTGATTGTATGTTAAAGATTTCTTTTGAAAGTATAGCTCAGAGCTGCTGCCAGTTATCCAAGAAGTTATCCACCAAACTGCTTTGTGATGTGTACAGAGATTAATCAGATCTGGCTAATAAAACATGGGGCATTGTAATTTTAAAGTAGTGTTCTAATTACAGTGAAGTATTTTAGATTCACATTGTGATTCCAATATGTTATAAAGACATTCTTACACTGTGTGGTAAATCTCCATTTATATGTAGTTGAAAAAAATTCACTGAATAATGTTTTAATGATAGGGTATTATGATATAATGTAAAAAGAAAAAAATTGGTTCTTCAGCAGTACAAGAAGTAAACTATGTGTGCTATCAGGAATCCCCTTTGTACTATATATAAAATTGCAGTCTAGTGAAATAAACTGTATGAACGGACAGTTGTAGTGGTTATAGTGATTTGTTAATGTACCGTTTCTTGTGCCTCAACGCAAATTACATTCACTTTGTAACCTAGAGATCAGCTGCCAGACTGAAAGTCGGCCTTCTTTCAGAGCTGCAGTCAAGTTCAGGGCTTCTTGACCATCTAAATATGCAAAGAAATTTAAGAATGTAATGGGATAAAAATAAAAGCAACTATTTCAAAATGTGTGGAATGTAGCTCCCCTTCCTGAACATCTAAATTTGTGTACTTAATAATGAATAAATGGTTATTCTCTAACTACTGGAAGAAATGGATGACTTTTCTGTCTTCCCAGAAATTAAACTTCTCCATGGGATACTGGATTGTTTTCCTAAGTTGAGAAACTGTGTTAAGACGCTAGCTTCTTGGGGGGCATCGGGGTGGGACATGGTGTCTTTAAGAAAAGAATCACAAAACTTAAGAGCTTAAAAATAAAACGACGTTACAGCCTATTCACGTATACAACAGAAATTCGTTTTGTGTCTTTTGTGATAAGTATCTCCCATATCCTGAACTTTGGGGGAAAGCAAACGAATGCTTGTACCTGAATAAGAACATAGCTGTGTTTTCAGTTCCTGTAGAGGTTTGTGAAGTTTGGGTGGAAGTTTTGATCAAGCTTACCATTTGCCTTTTTTCCTAAGCACTGCATATAATGTTGTGTAAATATTTGTTGTCATTGTTATTTAAAAGGAAAAATATGTTTTTGGAAACTCTTCACATGGTGTGACTGGTATTGTTGCCTTTTCTTCTGCGATTCTTTGGCTTCGTTAGACATTGAGTCTTTCCTGAACTGCTGGAGGGAAGTCCCGTAGGTGCCATCTCAGTGCCGATGACCAACATCACTTACCAGTGTCAACCACCAAGAGCTGAGAGTGTTCCAGGTCATTTTGTATAGCTAGAAAGGGAAATGTGCTGTTTGCAGCCCAAGTAAAACATGGCTCAGACCCATACTAGTCCTCGTGGTATTTATTAATCTGCTTTTCAGATACATTTATTCTAGAAATTTTGGAAAATCCAATTTTTCTTCTACTTCTTGCTATGAAGGCTCAACTAAACCTCATTAATATTTTTTATTTGAAAAACTTTGTCAAATTTACTTAGACAAGTTTATTTTGCATGTCAGAGTGACTGGTATATGGGAAGAAATCCCAGAAGATTGCTTAAGTTTGTTTCCCTGTGGCAATGGACAGCTCTAATCATTGTTAAATGTATATCTGGTAGAATACGCAAATCAAAATGGACGAGCCCAGTCTCATCTGTCCTTTGTCGTCCGTTTCTGAACAGAGGAGTGGTGATTTTCCTGACTGAAATACAATGCCATATTCAGAATTTCTTCTAATTTTTCAGTACAAATAGTTGAAAGATACATTTTTATGGCTATTATTTACAACTGCATGAGATGGTTCGTTTAATGGCTAAGGCGTGTGTCAATATGTAGAGACGTTTCTGTGTTTGAGATTTTTCTGTTTTTTCATCCATCTTCCCTCAGTCCTAAACTGCTCGTAGGGTGTTTCCTTCATCCCGTAATTGTCTCAATGTATTTTTTAAATTTAATATTACCCCCCTCCTAAGGAGAAAATTTTATTTAATTTAAATTCACCCTAACAGGGAAATTAAATATAATACTAGGGAATAAAATTTTGTTGGATAGGATGGAGCTTTAGAGGGCTACAAACCACTGTCAATATCTGATTTCTTTCTCTCCCCCTAGAATCAGTTTTCACCTCCTGTGGGCAATATTTCCCCCATTTGAGAATGTGTGCCTTAAAGTTCTGTCCTTAGCCCCTTTTTCAGTACGTGCTTGGAATGATAGAGCACTGAGTTGAAAACAAGGGGGCCAAGCGCTAAAACCAAAGTCTGATCCCAGGCTCAGAACTGCCTTGGACTTCATCTCTTTCTCATTTCACATCTGGTCAACAAGTTCAGAGTCGCTGAGTAAACAACATCACTGGTGTTCGTCTATCCCTTCCCTTTTCAGGGACTGTTTTGTAAGCCATCTATCTATCTCCTCCACCGAATCAGCGACTTCTAAACGGTTTCCTAGAATCTTTTCTCCAATCTTCATTTATTCCACAAATATTCGTTGAGCTCCTACTACAAGTTAAGTATTGTGCTAGGAGCTGAGTACACAGGAGCAAAGTAAGCAGAATGATCCCTCTCTAACTGAATAATAGAGATGTAACTGGATAACAGGGTTGACTCACCAGGGTTTATCCCACCCTTCCTCCATTGTGTATCAGTGAATATGATTCCAGGAGTTCACTTCAATCCTAGAGTTGTATTTCTCATTAATTCTGCAACAATCACCATAAACTCATTCTACTTATTTAATCATAAGCTGAGACTCAAGGCAACCACCATAAGGCATTTCTTTTAATGACAGGGAGAGCACGTGACCTAATCTGAACCACCCTACCTCTGAATTTCCACTAGGGAGTTAGTAAGACCTTTTATTAAAGGTCCTTTATTGTGTAAGACCATTTGAGTTGGCATTTTAATATCTGCACCTACCTGAAAGCTTCCAATATAGGCATTAAGCAAACAAATATAAAATTATAAGTACAGTTTCAAATACAGCTATTTGCTGCGAAAGCAAAGGAAGTATGATGGACAGAACAGCCCATAAAGGGGGAGTGTGGGCCAAGAAGGAACCTGCTTCAGATGCTCATGGAAAGCATTTGAGAAGCTGATGTTAAAGCAGCTGCTGAAGAATGAGAAAGCCAGGCAGCATGTCAGGGGTACAGTGGATGGGCCAACATTTCAGGCAGAGAATAGGATATGCATTGAGTTTGGGATAGAAAATATGTCTAGAGCACTGGCCAGCAAAGGTAGAATTTAATGAGAATGAAGAGGCGGGAAGATGGAGTCCTGTAGGCCATGGAAGGAAGGGAGTGGGGGATGTAAGTGGGAAGCCAATAAGATCTTGTAAGAAAGGAGAGGGAGAAACTACTTTTACAAGATGATTATGAGTTGAAAATGGATTGTGTGTAGCAAAAATGGAGATATGGTAGGAAACAATCACAAAAGTCTGGGTAAGTGCAAGGTGATGGCAGTCAAGACGAAGGAAATCAGAATAACGGAAAGTGCATTTTGGAAGTGGGAACAGCAGAGCTTGGTTGTGGAAAGTTGGGGGAGAGAGATTCCTGACTTGACAGATTGGTGGCCATATTGCTTTATGTGATGGCGATTCTGGAGCAGGAACAGTTTGGGGAGAAGAGTAAAGAATGAAGAGTCAGTGTGAGGTGTTTGATGTGAGGCGTCTAGAGATGTCAAGTTCATCCTGCACACCTCAGCCCAGTGACTACTGATGACTTTGACTCACATTGTGCATTTGCACAGGGACAGGCATTGTGGTAAGGTCTTTTCATGTGCTAATTCATATAATGTGCTTTAGCTTTGATCAGTGAGATATAAGAGCTTTTCAGTCTTACATCTTTACCTACCTAATCCTCTTAGTGGCATTCTCCTTAGTTCGTAGTCTGCTTAAATTCAGAACCTCATCCTGCTGTGCTTTGTATACTTTTGTGTTCCAGCCGACTGGTCTGAGCAAACGCCTTCTGACTTTCTTGATGTGATACATGTTTTTATTCATGCTTTTTATGTGTGTGTGTAATTTCCTCCAGCTCCAGCCATGTCATTGCAAATGGCAAGATTTCCTTCTTTCTCATGGCTGAATGTTCGTGCTTTTTTATTTACTTCTATCTTCTCTTCTACTCTTAAGAGAGATGACTGCTCCTCTTACCTTAGCAAGCCTCAATTAAAATACAACTTCCTCCATGATCAGGTTCCTTAACCCCACTTACCCTCTTCTATGCCTAATAAAAAGTAAGTTCGGGCCCCAAATCTCTAAAGCTCGCTCTTTTACACCACCAGTCATGAGCTAGTTCATCTTCACTTAGATGTTTACTGCATTTTCATGCTGTGAACTCGTATAGCCTCAACTGGACTTGAGTTTTCTAAGGTCAAGGACTATTTCTCATTGCTCTTTATAATGCTTGTGGACCATACCCTATACTGTCGCCATAATGGATTAGTTACAACATATAATAATACACTATTTAAAGTAGATGAAGCAAATCGATTTTTCCAAAATATTTGCTTAATCCATTAGTACAATTCTTTTTAAATGAGGTATAATCGATATAACATTAATTTCAAATATACAATGTAATGATTCAATGTTTGTATATATTGCAAAATTATCAATAAGTCCAGTTAACATCTATCACCATACATTTTTTTTCTCATGCTGAGAAATTTCAAGATCCACTCTCTTAACCACTTTCAAATATACAACACAGTATTTTAATTACAGTCACCATGCTGTACATCACATCCCCAGGACTTACTCATTTTATAACCAGAAATTTGTAGCATTTGACCCCTTTCACTCCCCACCTCAGGCAGCCAACCAATTTGTTCTCTATATATCCATGAGCTCAGGTTTTTTTAGTGTTTTTTTTTTGAGTGCAACAATTTTTAGCATATTGTACTAACAATTGATACAATGTTACATGTTTGGGAGTTTTTTAATGTTATTGCTGATATAAAAACTCTTAACTTCTGAAAATATAATTTCAGTATATAGGGCTTTAAAATGCTACCTATATTTTATTATAATAATTTATGTGACATCTACCCATATCTAAGTGCACAAATAATTCCTATTGGCTAATTTAAATGTGTAATTACTTTTCCTACAGAATTTTAAATAGCAGTTCTTTTGAAGACGCTTACATATGAAAGGTTTCAAATCCTACTTCTCATAAGACTTCTTGTATTTCTTTCTTACTATTCCCATTCAGTTTCTCTGTACTGCTTGATTAGAGTGCTTTATGTAACAATATACCCACCAGGATTACTGCCTTAAATCTTTGGACTAGTGCTTTTGTGGGGGGAAATTACATAACAAGAAGCTTGGCTCCCCTAGGAAAGTATGTTTTTGACTTTCAGGGCTCTTTGGCAGTCCTTTATCCAGACCCAGTTCACTCCATTACATTCTCCACAAAATCTGTTCCCAGACGTTTCCACATCCTCCAGAGTACACATCCTGTACTCTGTCTTGTGACAGCCGCTCTGCAGCTGCCATGCATTCTACCCTTCTGCATTTGGGCAGAAGTCCCACAACGTCTGTATTTTTCATGTCAGAATCGCTCTCAGACATCATCCTGGAAGGCATGGCCCTACTCCTTCTCTGAGCCAACCCATATATTCTTGATCTACCTGCATCAAATATGCATTTCCTTAGTTACTCCTCCCCACTCAGTGACTCTTCTTTGAGCCAAAAGAAAGCTCAGTTATCCCCTAGCCTACAAATAAATACAAACCTTCCTTAACTTTGCTTTTCCCCTCAGGTGATTGTTAATGCTCCTCTGCCTTTCTCAATCAACATTTTAAAATTATAAAATTTTTTTAGATTTTTAATCTACAATTAGACCTCTAATTTTAGAGGTCTAGAACTCTCCCATGCTGTCTCCTTGCTTCACACACACCCCCCTGATGAACTCATCTGTTGTTGTGAGTTCAGCTAGAACTTCTCCCAAGGCTCCCTCTCTTTTTCCCAAAATATGAAACCCCGATCATCTGTCCAGTTGCTTGTGATTCTCCACACGGGTATGTCCCAGGCAAACCAGTGTCAGAGGTCCTGTCGTCCCTACCCTGCTCTGAGTCGCTACCGTTTCTCACCTAGGTACGGCAGTGCCCCTCATTGTTCCCCCATTTCTATTCTTGCCCCCTCCAATTCATTCTCCACATGGAGGTTCCAGGAATCTTGTTTTTATTGACCACAGGTACCATAAAATGAACCATTTAAAAATATACAATTCAGTGGCATTTAGTATATTCAAAATGTTATACAGCTATCATTTCCTTCTATTTCCAAAAGGTTTTTGCTACCCCAGAGGCAAACTTTACCCATGAAGCAGTCACTTTCCATTTTCCCTTTTCCCTTTCCTCTGAAAATCAATATACCTTCTCTGTGGATTTACCTAATCTGAACATTTTTTATAAATGCAATATATGACCTTTTATGTTTGGCTTCTTTCACTTAATGTTTGAGATTCAATCATAGTATAGCACATATCAGTACTTGATTCCTTTTCGTGGCTGAATAATCTATTGGTACAGATATACCGCGCGTGTTTATCCATTCATCATGTGATGGGCATTTGGGTTGTTTCCATCTTTTGACAATTGTGTATAGTGTTGCTTTGAGCATTTGTGTACAAGTATTCGAATACCAGTTTTTAATTTCTTTGGGTATGTTGCTAGTTGAATTGCTTAGTTGTATGCTAATCCTATGTTTAATATTTTGAAGAACTTCCAGACTGTTTTCTCGAGTGGCTGCACCATTTTACATTCCCACCAGCGATGTATAAAAGTGCCATTGGCTCCCCTATGACTTCCTTGCCACCAGTTGTTATTTTCCTTTAAAAAAAAAAAAAACTGTAGTCATCCTAGTGGGTTTCATATAATATCTCATTGAGCAGTCATTTTTAAAATGTAAAGTTGAACTTGTTACTTGCTTACCATGCTTTAATGTTTTGCCATTGTCCCCAGCATCATTCTGCCCTTAGGAGAAAGTCACCCTAACACCATTTCATGTCATCTTTTCATTCCTGCTCTCTTCTCTAAATTTCTTGAGTAAGCCTTGTTCTAGCCCACCTCAGGGCCTTTGCATGTACTGCTTACTCTACCTGGAATACTTCATCTCCAAACTCACCCTTTCCAGCCTCATCTTTCACATAGATAACTACTATTCCTCCTTAGGTCACAGCTTCAATGCCACTTCCTCAGCGACTACCCACCTAGCGTTAGCCCCCACTGTAACATTCCTCTGCTGGGGAGAAAAAAAGTTCTTTAAACCCAAATTGCTCCTGCCTGCTAACAGAGAGAGTAGTATAATCCTTAATGGGAAAATCTATCTTTATACTGGCCCCTTCCATTTACAGAGAGGAACAAAGGACTGAAACTCTGAATCCTCTGCCAGTTTTTCTGTGCTGAGAAAGGATGAGACTCTTTATTGTGTGAAATTAATCTGCATAATAAACTAGAGTAAATGGAGCTTCTGAAGGGACTTGGAAAGCAAGAAGCTGGGAGATATGTGGGGGAGTGCTGACGTAGAAAGAAGACACCAAGTGTGAAGGCTCTGGGACCCACAGACAACGGCGACCAGAGAAAGTCGTGCTGGGCGCCAGGTGGTGAAGGAGCCTAAAGGCGTGTTAGATTTCAGTTTGTCTGGCTGTTGCATGTACACCCCCTTCTGCCTACAGCTTCAATCGAGTTTCATAAGCACAAGCCTTGAATGAGTGACTTCAGGGTAAAACAAGGAGGATGAAGCAAGCTCTGACAGGACAGAGCAGAGAGCAGAGGATAGATAGTCACAGGGGTAAGAAAGAAATGAAACAGCTGAATGAAGCAAAAACTCAGAACCGGAGGTGGGAAAAGCCCTGAGGAATTCACAGAAAGCTTGGGAAAGTCATTGGATTTCCTATAGGACATGGGATAAAAGCTCTAAGCCAATTTTATTGAAATCTCCAAGGAAAGTGTGAACTCAGCTGACATCTGAATACATCGTAGCACCCTGTATGAGCCATCTCCTTTCACTGCAATCACACTTACAGTTATTTGTTTTATGTCTGCCTTCCGTACGAGACCAAGCCCGCAAGTCAGGGGCTTCTGTCTTACTTCATACTATATCCTGGTGCCTCTCTCAAGCAGGCACGTGAAGATATTTGCTGAGTGAATAAACTTGTTTTTCTCATCAGAATTTAAGGTGGATTTAGAAATGAGATACTAAAATGAGATAGTTTTATATTTTTTTATTTCGCTCCCCACCCCACTCCAAACTGGAAATAGAAAAACACAGTTGAAAATTCAAGATGCCTTAAGTGACAGGAATGAGTTTACTTGCTAAAAAATTCGAAGAGATTGGCATTGCCTTATCAGAATGGTCCATAAACACATCATAATCAAGCTATCAACTATTTTTTAAAGAAAAAGGAAATAAAACCCTGTGCTTATGACCTTGTAGTAAGGAAGACTTTCTTCAGCAGGGTCTGAAAAAGCAAAAGTCATAACTCAAAGATCGATGTAATTTAAAATGTATGTATTACAAAATTAACCAACAAAAATTTAATTGCAAAAATACAACAGACAAAGGCTTGGCACTGACAACAATAATATATATTAAAAGTAATCTACTAATAATAATAACCTAATAAAACTATTAAGCAAAAGAAAAATTACCCAATAGACAAATCAGGACAGGAGTTCCTCTTCAGTGGAAACAACAAATAGCCAGTAATCATATGAAAAAAATGTTCAACCTTTCTAGATCTAATGAAGTATTGATTAAAATGAGGTACGATTTTTTCCCCCTGTAGACTAGCAAAATTTAAAAAAAAAAAAAATGTAACACTCTAAGCATTAGTGGGACATATAAACTGGGGTAGATACTTCGGCAAATCTATTGAGATTTAATGTGCTCTTGCCTCAAATTTCACTTCACATCTAACCTACAGAAACATCAATGTGCACAAGAAAACATGACAAATATGTTTCCTGAAGCATTTGTTGAAATGGAAAATTTGGATACCATCTCAGTAATGACTAAGATATGGAATATCTGTTATGAAATACTATGCAGCAGCTTTAAAAATAAGGTGGATCTCTGCACAAACACAGTTGTATCTACAAGACATAATGTTGAGTAAAAAAAGCAAGTCGCAGAGAGAAACAGATAATGTGATGCCTGCAATATACGTGTATGTGGATGTATAGGGGCAAAAGGCTAAAAGGACCTGCACCAACAGATCCCAGTAATTATCTCCGGGTAGAAAGGACAGACAGCCATGGCCAAAGGGTATTAGGCTTCTTATCTGTGAAGTTTCAAATTTTTGTAAGACAAAATGTAATCATCTACTGTTCGAATTATTAAAATAATTCAAAATTAGATGCACAACAGTAAGACAGTACTCAGCACTAAACTATGATACACACAACATCATGGCTGGATTTCACAGATGGTAAGCTAAGCAAAATAAGCCTGACACAAGAATGCATTCTGAGTAAATCCATCGAGATTAAGTTCTAGAACAGTCAAAACTAATCTCTAGCGAAAAACAAACAAAAATGTGTTTTTTTCTAAAGGTTGGGGAGCCTGATGGTGATGGGCACTAGAGTGATGGGTGGGTCATATAAATGAAAGCATTAGTTAAGACTGGACAGTTGTGATCTGTGCATTTCAATTTCAAGTTGACCTCAAAAAATTAACAATTTAGTGTCTAGCTTTCTGTCATGGCACAGTACTTCCTCAAGCGTGCTCTTCCTCTGTTTCTCACTTCCGCCGTCCTTTCTGGATTATGTCGCGCAAGATCAGCTCAGATGCCACAGGACAATGGTCAGGCAACTCTGGCCATACACAGGAGCATGGTTTGAAGAGAGGAGTGTATTGCGTGTGTAAGATGTGGGTGGTTGGCAGGTGTTTTTGTCTCTGGAGAACGTGAGTTGTGAGTGTTGTGTGGCCAGTCCCTTGAAGGGGTTGGAGCAGAGGAATTGTGGATCATTTACTGGGCTAACTGATCAGCATATGTTTCATGCTCAGGAATCAGTTTACAGAGATGGAAAGCAGAATAGATGGTTAGGAAAAGGATACCGGTTCAGCCTTTTAATTATGGAAAAGTTGGAAAGGGTAAAGGAACAAAGTAAATAGACATGAGCTCTTGAGAGAAAAGACAGCCTTAGAGCTGTTGTTTGTTGGCCTCCAGAGGGCCGAGTCCTTGTCAGATTAAGTCTTTTCTTCATATTTTAGGAACTGGGATGCTAATATGGAATTTCAGCAAAAATGAGATCGATGCTGGAAGGGTGGGGAGAGCTTTAGGTGGGTACCCCTCTCATAGGCTGATGACTCAGATTCCTAAGAAGAGATACCATCTATCAACCAAATGAATGATAAGATCTAAAATGTCAAATGCTTGGGAGTTGGCATGAGGATTAAATGAACTGTTGCATTAGGAAAAATTCCTGGCATTATATAGCAAAGATTAATATTATCTAGATGTAGCAGCAGCTGCTGCAGCAGTAATACTATGAAGCAAACTGAAATTCAGACCATTTTGGCTTTTTGCAAACATTTCTTAGTTAATTGTAGCTTCTAGATTATAAGCCAACCTATCTCAGCTGGAAAAAAAGGGCAGAGAGAAAATAAAACAATTTTGCAATTTGATCCAGATCAATGCAGGTGTGGTGTGATAGTTAGAGATGGATGGTGTAGACAGCCTGGAGACCCCACCAATCCCTGAGGGAGGCAGGCGGTGCAATAGCATACAGACAAAGCTGGAGGAGCATGAGGGCCAGAGCATCTTTCCATAAGAACTGTCCAACTTTAAAGCCTAAATTGAACTACAGGCTCTTCTCCCCTTTCCTCATGGTCTCGTAAGCCTCATTCATTAATGAATTGACTGGCAGAATCTCAATGTTAGAGGATGAGGCCCAAATCTATGGGGGTACTTTTTTTAAAATAAAAAGTATTTTTCTATGATAAAATACATATAACAAGAAGTTTACCACTTTAACCATTTGTAAGTGTACAATTCAATGGCATTAAGACATCAGCAATGTTCTGCAACCATCACTATTTCCAAACCTTTTCATCACCCCAAATATGTTGGCAATTTTTACATGTCCCCTGGCTTGTGAAATGATAATTCCATAATTTAATATTACAACTAAAGGGATCTTGGAGATTATCTCCAAGCACCTCATTTGTACAGATAAGGAGATTGATACTCATCAAGATTTTTATTCAAGGCCACAAAGCTAGACGACTGCACAGCTGGAATTCAAATCCAGGTTTCTTGATTCTTAAGAGCTCAGTTCCCAGGGAGTTGTTTCTGCTATATGCACTATTCTGCTTCATATATTTCTCACTACCCAGATTAATTAGTCTAATTCTGAGGTCGTAATGTCAAATGCCTACCGGAGCCTACAGGCACAAGACAGACACTCAAGAGACATTCCTTACATTTGTGAATTAATAAATCTGACAACCTGAAGAGGTTAATCCCCCCGTCTAAATGAAGGTAGCCAGCTTTAACATTATTGTCATATGGATTGCCAGTTTTTAAAAGAAAAACCAAAAATTTAGATTTGTATGTGAAATGTCTTAATAGTAAACATTATATTGGGGCTGGGGGGACATGTTTAGAGGCCATAGTCATTGTTCAGAGCTCTGTACCTCCAGATATCCAGGTGCGCTGTGTAAGAATCACCAGGGAAATGTGAGTCCCCAGTAGCATGTAATAGACACCAGGTAGACGTTTACTGGATAAGTGAATAAATACATCATGAATTCACTCCATTACATTTCCTCCACAGGCTAGAATACTGGAAGTAGTCAAGAAAAGCCTATAGAAAAAATTCTTGTGTTTAGTAGGAAGTTAGGAAATTAATCAAGTCACTTGTTATTCGGTCATTGATTTACTGAGGTACAAATTCATTGATTATATACTAAGTACCAGGGTCTGTGCTAGATATTGGATATACAGAGTATACTATTAAAAAGCCCTTCTTCTCCAGGAACTTACATGCTTATGTAAATAACTATAACACAATGTCATAACTGTTATCACAAAGATAATGCTCAGTGCAAGTGTGATGGAAGTACAAAGGTTGAAAGGCTCAGGAGAAAGGTAAGCAAGCTGGAAAAAATGAGGAACAACTTACGAGTGACAGGCTGCAAATGGAGGCTGGAAAAAAGTTACTGGGTAGGTGGTGATTATTACTCTACAATTCTGCATTCCTCTTGTCTATATTAAGAGTGTTACTAATGAGTGAGCAGTAAGCCTACTTGTTCAATCGACTTTTATACTTCCCTAAGACTACAGATAACCTTAAACCCTTATGTACGTTTTTAACCTCTTTTTAACAACTAAAAGTGATAACTATAGAAGTATACCAATATTTATTTACAAGGTTATTTATTATCATATCTCATTTTTAATAGTAAAAAGTCAGAAATGAGAAAATCATAGATAATTGATTAAAGAAATTATGCAATGGAATACCTTGCAGTCATTTAAAATTGTTTTTAAAGAATATAGAATTATATGGAAAAGTGTACAAAACATAAGTTTTTTGAAAAAAATACAAAACCATGTTTAATACCAGATTTAAATATATATATATATATATATGTTCCATATATAGTAAATATATAGAGAGATTGGTTTACATAGACAAAGAGTTAAAGTAAATATACTAAAATGTTAACACTGGATTTTTAATGTCATGATTACAAATATTTACATTTTTTTTTTATGTTCCAAACTTTTAACAATGACTATTAACTTTTTTTGGTTTAAAAAAATTAATTTACAGTGTTATATTGGACAAAATTGTGTTATTCATCCAGCCAGACAACTCATCTGGGAAGTGTCCCCAAACTCCCACTCGAAATCCAGAAGGTCATGGGCCCAAGTGTACAAAAGGACACTGTCCCCTTGGCTACAGTCAGGCAGTCCATAGGTGGGCATCTAACCCAAACAAGGCCAATCAAATTACATGTTCTGAAAATTTGGAGATTAAAACGATTCTCAAATCAAATGCCTTTTTGAATGGAAGAGGGATAAACTTGACAGCTTGAGGGTGATCTTTGTTTTGTTTTGGCTTTTTAGATTAAGGAGAGAAAAGCGGACCTCAAATGAGGGGGGAAAAATATTGCCAATGTGCAGGGCGAGGGGAGAGAGAGCAACTGAGTGTTGCCAGATTCCCACGACGTAGGTGATCCCGCCCCCTGTCCTTCCTGAGATTCTCAGTGCTTCGCTTAAATTCGATGAGATAACCACATACTTAATGAGAAATTTCCCTTTTTTGCACAATTTGAATTGACTTGGTTTTTGTTTTTTTGAAACAAGAAGGTTACCTAATATAAATATCTCTGAGAGCATGAGAGAAACCAAGGTCATTAACAGAGTTTCAAAATGATACCACCCTGTGAGGACAGGACTGTATTTCTCAGCTCACGTTTCCATCATGTAGCCCAGGCCGGGCATGTGGCTGGTGCTTGACACTTTGCTTACCCTCTGACAGCCTGGAAGAATGAATGATGTATAGCTATGCCTTTACTCCTACTTGTTCTACATTTCTACTTAAAAATTGTGTGAGGGATAGTAAAAGGGGCATTTCTGAGCCTCCCTTGCTCCTCCTACAGGGAAAATACTCAATATATGTGGCCTGGGAAATGTCACCTTTTGTTAAATTCCACTCATTTGGCACTCAAATTCACTTATAATTAGAGATTGGCCTAGCTGAAAACCTCTCCTTAATTGATTGGAGGCAAAAAGCTTCATTTAGAAAACACAGAAAGTTTCTCATCAAAGGAAAAGAATGCAAATTGATGTCTAAATGTAATCAAATGGCACTTTCTACAATTTATTATTCCTTTGTCAGACATTTAAGAGCAGGCACTGGTATGCAACTTGCTGCCAGCCCGTTCTCTATTTTAAACATCATCACGAGTTACAGGGAGAAAGTGCAGAATCTCATGAACTGAGTCTTTTCTCCCAAAGCAGTAGGCTAAAATATGTATAGTATATAAATAGGGTAACTTGTAAAAGTTTAGGGTTTTTTTTTTTTTTTGAAATGATGAAACTAGGTCAAATTTCTAAAGTTTCCAACAACTCCAAAGTCTTACTTTGGAAATAGAAGCATATGTTTCAAAGTTGAGAAACCACTTTCATTAACAGCATTACTGAGTGTCGTTAACAGTGTGAAGTCTTTAAGAAGTTGTCTGACCTACTAATTTTAAATATGAGGTTTAAAAGGCTCTGAAAATTGTGTAATACACTACTTTCAAATCTCAATGTCAAGCTGTTAATTGATCAATTAATTCAACTGCTAATTTAAAACTTCTAACTCACCTATGGCTTATACAATTATATAAACCTGAAGGAAGAAGTTGGTAGGGCCAATAGCAAGACAACTCTGTGATTTACAGCCATCCAAATATTTTAAATCCAATAGCTTTAACTCTTCAGGAAATACACTTGTCATTTTCACTCAAACCAAGCCTTGTAATACTGGGTTAATACTGGTGTTAAATTCCTCTCTAGAATCATGAAGTTCACTGAGCCTTAACCATGTGCTTTGCACTGGTGATACAGTGATGGATGAAAAGGACAAGCTCTGTCCTTCCATGGCCACCCTGATAAACGACCTTCAGATTAGGATCTGAAGGATGAGTAATAGTCATGCAAGCAAGGAAAGGGAAGGTGTTTCAAGCAAGGGAAGAGCAAATTAGAAGGCCTGAATAAAACAGAAAGCTTCTTGAGTTATAGTTTTAAACACATAGTTTTCATCATGGTTTTTCTTTTCTGTGTTTAATGATGCTTTGACTTCTTGGGGCCTTGAGGACCTAGGAAGGGACTGCCCCTCCCAGGGTTTGCTAATTCCTATGTCCAGACCTCTACCTGCCTCCTTTTACCAGGCTCCTGCATTCCAGGACACTATGTCCCTGTTCTACATCACCCGAGGGCCAGGTACAGGTACCCCTATAGCCCAGAGTCCAATGAAATCACTAAATAGCCAATTCTAAACCTGCTCAACCTGCCTTGCTTTGCCTTTCCCACAGAAACCACAACAAAGGCTAGTGCTGAAATCTCCCCAGCATTCCTTCTGCCTCCTGACCAACTCTGGTGTTTCCCCAAGTGACCTTGTGTGGTGTGGCATAACACCCTCTTGGGAATTGTGAGTAACAAATCATATTTTGCCTCAGTTTTATTGCAATGTAATTTACATATAACATTGTGTTGGTTTTAGGTGTACAACGTGATGATCTGATATAGGTACATATTGCAAAATGATTACCACAGTAAGTTTAAATTCCATCAAACTATCTTGTCAATGGCACTCATTTCTTGATCTGTTGGCCTCACCATACCTGAATAAAAGCAGAAATCCCTGGTACATTTTAAAGCAGTACCTAACTCATGTATTGTCATAGAATAATAAAAATTGAAAAAATATTATTAGGATAAATACTGACAATAGAAATATTAGTGCATACACTACTAAAAATATTTTGAATGCAAAACTGAAACAATTGCAAAAATGTCATACAAAATAGCGAGTGAGGCACCTCTTCATTCAACATGTATTTGCCGAGCACACTCTGTGCCAGCCACTGCCTGAGGAACTTGGATACAACAGTGAACAAAACAAAGGTCCCAAGAAAAAAGAAAAATATATGTCAACTTTAATATGAAAAAGAAAACCAAAGATCTCAGAACTGTGGGGAAGAGAGAAAATTAGAAGCAAAACAACAACAAAGTATACAGACATAAAAACATGGTGCATGCTAAGGGAAAAACATTTTTTTTAAGGTATGAGGTGGTCAGGGTCGGCCTCATTAATAAGGTGACATTTGATCAAAAACTTGAAGGAGATCAGTATCATGTGGGTATTTGAGGGAAGAGCATTCTGGGCAGAAAGTACAGCCAATGAATGGCTCTAAGATGGGATCTTAGGAGGCCACTTAAGAAACATCAATGCTAGAACAGTGTAGATAGAACAAAGTGAATGAGGGGGGAAAGTTTGACAAGATTAGAGGAATGACAAGGTGAGAGGAGGTTAAAGAGTAGGAGGTGGCGGAAAGGCAGATCGTGTCAGGCCCTGTGCCCTGCTTTGAGAACTTTGGCTTCTACTCTGAGACGAAGAGCCATTGGAGGATTTTGAGCAGAGGCTGACATGATCGTAGGTAGGTTTTTAAAGGAAACTCTGTTGAGAATATGCAACGGAGTACAAGGGTGGAAGAAGGGAGCCCACTGAGACAAGTACTGTAGTAATCCATGCAGTCTCCTTCCAGAGTCGCGCAGTACTCTCACGCCACCCCAGCCAAGTTTTCGATACCATTCGTGGCCCGCCTCTCACTCACTCCACTCCAGCTTGAACATGCCAAGCATGCTCTGTGCTCTTAGGGTCTTCACACAGGTTAGTCCCTCTGCTGCACGCATCTTCTCCTGATAAAGATATAGGGTCAACTCCTCTTATCCCTTTCATGTCATTGCTTAAATGTCACCTTCTTCATGCAACTGGTCCACTCTACCTGAACCCTGAATTCTGAATTCTCTACATCCTGTTCTTTTTTTTTTTTTTTTTTGCCAAATGTTTATCATCTTCTAACATACAATATAATTTACTTGTTTATTATTTATTTTTCACCTGCTCCTACTGGAATGTAAGCTCCACAAGGACAAATATCTTTATTATTATTCACAGATGTTTTCTGGGTGCTGAGAACAGTGCCAGCTTATAGTGAATATTTACTGTTGAATTACCCCATTATTATAGGGTGCTTTTTATACAGGCCCCTTAACAGCCCGTTAATTGCATGCCGACCCCTGTTCTCTTGATACAATAGGAAGGAGATAATAACCTTGAAATAAGTTAGGATACTAATAACACCTACGATTTACTGAGTGTTCACTCTGGGCTAAACACTATTCTAAGGGCATCATGTGTAGTAGATCATTTAATTCTCATAATAGAGGAGGAAGCTGAAGCACAGAGAGGTTAAGGATGATGACCAATGTTCCACATCCTCTGAGTGGCAGAATAAGCATTTGAATCCACACAATCTAGAACCAGAGTCTGTGGTCTTCACAGTTATTCTCTACACCCCTCAGAATCTCATGCTTTCAGGGAATTAAAGTGCCTACCTTACTCTAGATGTTGGATGTAGCATAACCAAGATTTGCCGAAGGTGGGAATGGCCTCCAGTTGGCATCATCATCGACATATTTAAAAATGCAGCCAAATTTTTTTTCCTTTGTAGAATTCTAAAAAATCAAGTCAGTAAAATATGTTTCAGTATTTTAACATTTCTTTGCTTTTCCTCATTGGTAGGAGAATAAAAACCTATTTTTCCCCACATTCATCTATTTATTATTCACATATTCTCAGTGAATTATCTTCCCAAATCAAATTCGTGCTTTAGCTAAATCATTTTTACATCAATGGAAAATGGTTTTTAAGGGAAAACTGATATTATTTTTAATCATAATCCTAAATTCCATACATAACCTATAATACCTGATTGAGTATATATACCTTGGAAGTATTTTTTGACTGAGAAAAAAGTGATGCACTGTACCCAACAAAACTTATTTCTAAATAATTAAAATTTATTAAATTGGATTTTCCTATACTGTTTTGATATTTCTATTGCTACACCCGTGGGAGAATTTATATAGTTCTTTCATTCTGTATTCATCTTCCACAATGATTAAAAATTTAAATAAGTTTGCCAGTAGGCCTGTTTGGCAGCTGCTGTGCCTATTAAACAGAGTGCATCTTTAGAACATTCCATTCACTGTTGAGGGGAAAGAATTTTAAAGAAAAAACTAACCTAAGTGCCTGGGGAGTGAAAAGATCACACATAATTCAAGTGAAAGTAATAGGCGTCGCGTTCATCGTAAATAGATATTACTGTAATAGGCAAGAACTTCAAGTCTAATTGTAACTTTGTGATTCAAACTTCTTTATTTGTGGAGGCTCCGAGTGTGATGGCAGTTGATGTACCTATCTTTCTGTCCCTCCAGATTCTGAATTCACCAGGGGCTAGTTTAAAGTGAAGAACTGCATTACTTGGTCCATGTGTAATCTAGTTGTCATAGAGCTAGATTATTGCTTGATGCTTTTGATGGCATGTAATTAAGATTATATGCCCTTTTAGTAATCTATTTTCATATTTATCAGAGGGATAAGAAATGCTGTCCCTTCAAAGGGGCACTGTAAACGTACATAGGAAGTGTCTAAATAGCTCTCCCATATTTGAGCTACTCAGATATCTACATACACAATTACTATTAAGAAAAATTACATATTATTATATGTAGCTAGTGTTTTCATTTATCTCTAGTATTTAAGGGAATATATACTTATATAAGGAAAGTATTTATTCCTAAAATGGGGGATGGATTGGCTAGGTAAGGATCACCTAGCACTTTTTTAAAATGCAAAGTCCTGGAGCCCACTCTCAAATATTGTGATCCCATAAGTTAGAGTGGGGCCTAGAAATCTGGTTTCTGAAAGTGTGCCCAGCTGATTCTGATATATAGCCATATATAAGAGCCAGTGTTGCAAAGGCATTCACATAGTCCTATTACAGGCTCTCAAACCCTAGCCACTGCTGATTGTAAACAACTTGAGAAGGATTGTCTCATTGGTCATTTTATCTCCTTCAGTGCCCAGCACATAAAGATTTCTTGAGTTTGTTCAAATAGAATTGCCCTGACACGGAAGCCGTGCCTGGGGGTGAACATATAGTCACTGGAAAGATTCGCACCCCTCTGCAATTTAGCTGGCCTTTGGCACAAATTGTTCTGTTAGGCAGGCGAACAGATATTCCCCAGCCTTATCATCCCTTTGGTAAAGAGCCTGTACTTGAGAGTCAGACAGAGCTGGGTGTAAGCACTGACTCTGTCTTTGGCTACATGTATACCATGTACTTAACCTCTATCATCCCATGTCCTCAAATGTTATATTGGGTGCTTGCTACATAGAAGGTGCTAAATAAATGTACACTGCTTATAGGACATCTCCATTTTGTTCTGTATGGGGCTGAAAATCATGGTTCTATGATGAAAATAGTGTGAGAACAGATTCTGTACCAGGGATAGCCTACCAAAGTAAAAGCCAACTTGCCTCTGGATTACTATAGGTATTATAATTAAAATTAAAAACTACAATTATTATTTAAGCTGTGTTCTTATAGCCCTCAGTACCAACAATAGCTACAAGCAATGTTTAACTATTAGCTTCCTTTGTCTGTTATAACATGTCATGACAAACTTGAAACAACAGAAATTTATTCTCTCACAATTCTGAAGGCCAGAAGTCTGAAACGAAAGTATTGGCAGGGCCACTATCTGCTGAAGGCTCTGGGAGAGGATCTTTTTCTTGCCTTTTCCAACTTCTGGTGACTCTTGGTGTTCCTTGGCTTAAGGCAGCATAACTCCAGTCTCTGCTTCTGTCTTCACATGGCCTTCTCCTCTGTGTCCCTGTGTCCTTTCCCCTTCTAATAAAAGTCACAGTCATTGGATTCAGGGCTCATCCTAAACTCAGGATGGTTTTATCCTGAGATCCTTAAATAGTTGCATCTACAAAGACTGTATTCCCAAATAAGGTCACATTCTGAGGTTCAGAGTAGACATAAATTTTGGAGGGACACTATTTAAATTTGGAGGGTCACTGACTATGATATAGATTGCTAAATGTCTCTAAATTATTTTCTTCCTTAGAAATATAAACCTCAGTTTTTAGTTAGACATAGGGATGTCCAGAATAAAGACTTCATTTCCTAGTTTCGCAATTGAAAGTATGATCATGTGACTACATGATGGTTAATAAGATGGAATCAGAAGTGTGGCGTGACTCTTTAAAGGGAAGCAACATGCTCTTCTTCCCTCTTGCTTTTTGCTTCCTGAATGTAGACGTGGTGACTTGACTTGAGTAGACATTTTGGACTATAACATGGAAGGCACATGTTGAGGATGCTAAGAGACTGGGTCCCTGACACCTTCATGATACTGCTCTGCCCTAGACTATCTCCCATTGAGCTTTTGTGTAACAGAGAAAGAAATATCTGTCTTGCATAAGTCAATGTTACTTGAGATTTTTCTGCTACAGATAGCTGTACCTAATCCCAGCAAGTACACCATCTGTCCTCTCTTGTATGAAGGATTTGAGGTTTAAAACTTCAGAATAGAAATTCAGAATTGTATTGAGCATGTTAATAAAAACTTTGGTAGTCTCAAGTAATTATCCCTCCTTCTCGGTCTTATTATAAGTATATTAATTTAGTTAATAATTTAGTGGAAACTTATGGTTATTGCTTTTGTTTACTTTCTAACTTCCTTCTTACAAGACAAAACAAATAAGATAATTTTCCTGCTATGCCTCCAGCACTCCGCTTGGCTGGGCCTTGGCATTGCCGAAATCCAGAAATATCATTCACAGTGTAGTCTTCTTGGGGCACCACTACGGTGTGAATGTCCTCCCTTGAGGTGCGCAGTGTGATGGTCATGCTGCTGGGTTCCACGTATATGGGGGAAATAAGTAGAAGGTGATTCCCCTCATTCGATGAGTAATAATGATTTTATAAGCTTAGCAGTGTTTAGTTTTCAAACTGTATGTCAATGTCAGATTCCTGGAAGTAATTGCTCAGGGCTCAGCCACGGACAACAGAATTCACTCAGGATGGTGTGAGAAAACAGGAACGACTGACTGGATCAGTAGGATGGCCGGGGCTGCACTGCAGTAGCCAGCAGGACCTAATTCGTTGTTATAAAGCAACAAAGGCTTATTTCTCACTCATGTGGTGTGAACATCATGGGTTGTTTGGGGATCCATCTGTGGCATCCTCATTCCAAGCCGATTGCCATTAGCTGTGGTAGAAAGAGAGAGGTGATGTTTGTGCCTACTTCACGGTCTCCAACAAGTCACATGACCAAACCCAACTCCAAGGGACCAGGGTAGAGCAATCCTCCCTTATGCCCAGAAAGCAGCACTAATTGCTTACTCAGTCATTGGAAGGACTGGAGGAAGGGGATCTAGGTCAAGTTTCCACAGTGACTCAACAGCACTGCTGAACTGACCCATCAGTGCTACTGCTGCCCCTGACATGACTGTGAAGCTGCAGTCATGACAGTTGGTTCTAGGACCACACTGCCTTGGCCACACTGTTTTCGAAACACACTCTTTCTTAGGCTTTTAAGGCACATTATTAACCTTCAAATACTCTCAGAGTTAAGGACCAAATACTGGAATCTCGGCTACCACTGCTGCAAAAACATCAAAAGCCTCTAGAAAAAATTGTCAGACATGTGCTCTCCATCTTACAATGGTCATTCTCATCTTCCAGTTTTTACTTTGATCAACCTACTTGCTGGAAGTGAGGTTATATATGAAGAATGAGCTGTAAGGAAATGTGAAACAGTGAGCTTTGATCTTTCCAGCCTCAACTGCACAGTAATGCATTTTACAAGGGTGTGGGAATGGAGTTGAGAAAGACATTCTATGTTACCTACTGCACGTACACTATTCATTCTTTCATACATTCTTCCATCCATCTTTTCATCTGCTCTTTTATTTGACCCTGACTGAACTCCTCTTATTTCTAAACACAGTATTAAACAGTTGTGGTGGAAGGAAGTTGGGGAACATGTCAGGGGCCGAGATGAAAATAATAACCTGTTTTTAATTACGATCTATGTTCAAGATTAAACTTAGCAATCCACATAACTAAGTTAGGAAACAAGTTCGAAATGGAGCTGTGGAAACACCTCTTTTTTACACATACCACAGGAAGTTGTTTTTTTTTTTTTTAAATACCAAATTAAATAATTTAAAATGTGTAGAAATCAAAAGGTTCACATATCTGGAAGGGAGAGATAGTTGTTGCCGAAGTGAAGCGCTCGAGTGGGAGTTGGAACACAGAAAAGCACTTAGCTGATTAGTTCCTTTCAAACGTTAACTAGTACCTTGAGGGGTTTTCCTATTATAAGTAATAAAATAAATCAAAATTGACTTTAATGAGCTGGGTAAACAGTACCAGGGGAGCAAGTTAAGACTCTTATTTACTACCAAGAGAATAAAAAGTGCGCACTTGAGGACCGAAAGAGTTTTATAAATTTTTAGAGCTCTGTGAACATACCTGTTGTGTCGAGTGAAAACCACAGCTCCGAGCACCATTATTATCCACCCAGAGACAGAGTTCCAGCTGTGCCCACTCCCCACCACCACCACCAGGACAGTGATCAGTACCGCACTCCTGTCAGCATCTCTGCAGTGAATTGTAACACCCATTTACATGGGCTTCTTTTTCTTGGGATATGAAAAGCTGCTGACGAAAATCCCTTTCATCACCCATTTAGTCTCTCATTCTTAGCTAGTTCTTTTTTACTAGCACTTAAATATGATCAAGTCTTCATTTTACAAAACAAACCTTCCTCTTTCCCCATCGTCCCCACCAAGCACCACCTTACCCCTCTCTTCCCCTCATGGCCGTGCTTTTTGACGTGTGTTTGCTGTGGCAACTGTCCCCACCTCCTCGCCTCCCTCTCACTCCTCAGCCCCTACTATGTGACTCCCTCCCCTCCCTTCCATGCAAACCATCCTTAGCGAGGTCATCATATATCCTTCCACATCCAATGGACACTTATGAATCCTTATTTTTCTCAGTCTCCCAGCAGATTCAAAAATTATAAAACACTTCTGTCTTTTTGAAACACTCTTTGGCTCAGAGACCATATATTCTCTTGGTTCTCGTTCTACCTCTTTCATAGTTTGTCCCTAGTCAACTTACAGATGGAATAAGTGCTAAATGGGACTTTCCTTGATGTCTCAGATTTAAACTGAAACCCAAAGCTAAAAACAAATGACATGTATCCCCGAATTGAAAAGAGAAGTGTTATAACTTGCTAAGACTGGACAGATATTGTCCTTTGCCCCTTAACTCATCTAGGGATTCACTAGAGGAAGAGGATTTCTTGGAAGAGTGTTGCTGGCCAGGTTAGGAGTATTGAGGTATTTTTTTTTCTCCACCAATAGAAGATGTAAGGGGCTTACCACCTCATCTCGAGCCAAGTGAGAGAGGCAGTAAATGAACACTCAGAAATTTAGGGTGAGTGCTTTCCAGAAATGAGCACTGACTTCTTACTCCCAGCTTGGATGCTTACTGAAATGCAAAAACTCCTTGTTTCACTTCCAGGCTGGTACTGGAGCCAAGCACAGTTTTTTTGGAGAGCTCGACATGGGCTTCCAAGAGTTTAACAGTCTATGTGATAGAGACAGTAGCTGGCTGGAAAGGCTCTGTCAGCAAGAGTGGGAAGGATGGGAAGAGACAGTTGGAGCAGCCTCTCTTACCAGGGTTTGGAACATTTCCTCTAGGCCACTGGACCATGTGGGATACAGTAGTTATTAGGGCTGTTTAAAACTATTCAAGTTCTTCTCTTCATCTGGGTATGGTTGTACTTCCTCACACTCCTTTAAGTTGGAGTTTACAATGCACCCAGCTTTGGCCCATGAAATGTGAAAATATGAGCAGAAGAGAGGTTTCACTTCTTGGTAGAAACTTAAAGAGTCAGCCCAGGATTCACCACTTTTTTCCCCCACCTGCCATGGTGAGTAGAGAAACATGAATCAAGAGGGAGTATCTATCAGCCTGGGTTCCTGAATGACTATGATAAGCAGAGTCCCCTGCTAACCCACAGTGGACATGTACCATAAGTGAGAGTAAATTTCTACTGAGATTTAGGAGCTGTTGTAGAATAACCTGGCTTATCTTGACTAGTGCAAGAAGGCAACATGATCTTGCAAAGATCCAGCTCAGGAAGTGGGGTGTGGGGGAACTGGTCACTCCAACAACAACAACAAAAAAAGATAGAACTTGAGGAGAATTGTGAGAGGTCAGTTGCATATTAGATTTTCTGAGTCAGACGAGTGTACTATAGAAGTCTCCAGATGTTTATGGGAAGATGAGGGATAAATAAGTGCTTTAGAGAGCTCACAGGGCTCACCACAGGAGGAAGAGCATTTTAACGTCTGTCATGGGAAAGTACACTTGACAGCCAACTACAAAAGAAATAATTTTGCCACATTTTCTTTTATTTTACCTTCCTACATTAACCTGGAAGAAACTAAGAGCCAGAGAAGGAATGGGTGGGGGGATATGACATAAAAAGAGTGAAAGAACAGATCACAGCCTTCCTTCACTCCATGACTGGTAACCTGAGTCAGGCTGGAGCTGGAAGAAGGAAGAACGCTTGGACCGGTGGAAGCTCTTAGATAAAAGTTTCCATTTAGATTGGTCTAAACTTTTTAGTATATAAAAATAGGAACATTTGAATATTGAGAACTTAATGAAAATTAATGGAGCAAGATACAGTCCAGGGTGGAATGGTTTGAAGGCAATGATGGGAGAAAAAAATGAAGCCATTTTCTGTATACTCTGCCAGGTCCAAACAACTCAATGAACAAGCTCTGATTCCTGAAAAAAAGAAAAAAGAAAGAAAACTTAAATGTGGGTAATCCCCAGGGTTTTCTCCTAAGTCCTCCTCTCACATGCTGTTTTCATATATTTACGTGGCTGGAATTTTCCATGGCTGTAATTTTTTCCAAACCTGTTTTTCATGCATAGGCCCCTCTTCTGAGTTACAGAGTTGAATATGCTGGGCATTGGTACTTAGATAGCTCATAGGAATCCAAACAAACAGGGCTCATTATCTTTCACCTTATGCCCTCCTGACCCATTCCTCCTCAGGGTTCCTTTTCTTATTCCGTTTCTCAAGGTGGAAATCTTGATATTCACCCCTGCACAGCTCCTAACATCCAATCAGTTGCCAAGCCCTTTCTACTCTAACTTCTAAATATGCCCGAGATCTGTTCATTTCTCTACATTTTTCTTGGGATTACAGTGATTGGAATCATCTTCATCTCTCATTTGAAGAACTCTAGTGGTCTCCATCTGGAGTCTCTGCTTCTAGTCTCACTGAATTTCAATCTGTTCTTTTCATTGCAGCTACAAATAATCCTTATAAAATGAGTCATTCACTCCATAATTATGTGTTACATGCCTGTTGTGTGCCAGGAGCTGTGCTAAGCTCTGGGGATGGGAAGAGAGCGCAAAACAGTTCTTGCTCTCATGGAGTTTACATTCTAATGGAAAGAAGGTACATATTAAATAAACAAAATGCTCCATAACAGTGGTCAGCAAAGCATTTTAAAAGCTATAATTATGTAGTTAGGTACACTTGGAACTCTTCTGCATATCGTATGTGTTACATTAAAAGAAACACCGTATATTAAGTTAGTGGGTTTAGGAGAGTGTGTTTCAGCCAATAAGAAAAGACGCAAATAAGATAAATAGACCGTAAATTGTTTACATTTTTGCACCCACACTGTTGAGACAAACTAAGAGTGAGAAGTTGGCAACGCACAGCAGGAGCTCCTGCTATGGCTCTGTTGTATGGGGACCATGCCGGGTTGCCTCTGTTACAGGCCTCATACCCCGCCCTGCCCCATCTCTCATACTAATGATATCATAGAAGAGCCACATACAAATAAAATAAACTATAACTAAAGTAGAGCAACCTCCAGAACTTTCTAAGGAAAGTTATATTCTTCCACAGATTTGAGCATAACTAGTATAAACAGACCAAGTGTTTTTGAATCTACCGTTTTACCTGGCAGCACCATTTCCCAGAAGGAACCTTGGATTACGAGACAGAAAAACTTACTTTCCTGATGGCGTTTGTGAATTAGGCTGAGTTGCAAATTGCTATCTTGATAACTGATTGCTCTCCCTGCTAGTACCAACCCAAAAAGTGTCAGGCTTCCCCATTGGGAATAAGGAAGATATCAGGTTGCATTAGTCATAGTAAACTAGATTTACTGCGATAACCAATAACCACAAAATTTCAGTGACTCAACACATAAAAGTTTGTTACTCACACCAAAGGTGTTAGTAGGGAGACAAAGAGGTGCTCTGCTCCACGTAGATATCCAAGGACCCAGGTAGTGGAGGATCTATCATCTAGAAAGTTGTCAGCCACCTTGTCATGGGAAGAAAGAGTGAGAGAGTGAAGAATTACAGAAGGTCTTTCAATTGCCTCAGCCAGGAAGTGACACACATCACTTCTGCTCACACCTCATTAGCTTATAGTAGCTACATAGACTAGATTATTTAAAGAGAATCCCAGAAACAAAGCCTTTCATATGCTCAGGGAGGAAAGGATAACTGGATATTGGTGAACAGTAGTAATGTCTACTACATAAGTCAATCACTTTGTTCAGAAAGCCTTTCCTTACCAACATTTACAAATTCCCAGGTAAGAAGTCGCTTTGACATGCTTCCATAGTCTCTATGTCCTCTTTCATATCAACTAGTGTACATTTTTTACTTCTTGGTTAATTGTTGTTTTGCCATACTAGATCTCTGCCCACTCTCCTACTCCCCTGCCCAAAACACACTTGCTAACTTCTACTTATTCTATAAGCCTTAAACTATTCTCAATAGTCATGGAGTAAAATATGTGAACCCCTAATACCCAGAGGTTTTCTCCTTACAAAATTCTGGGGCTCCTTAGAAAGTACATGGTGCCAGAACTTAGGGGAAGAGAGAGTAAGAAGAGCCAAATACATCTTGCTTTTGTCAAAAATTAAAGATGTTTTCATAAATGCCTAAATAAGTGTTAGAGACAGTACAGACAGGAGACATTAGTCACTGGGCAAAATGTAACAAATTTGGCATTTAAAATGATCACATTTGGAAGATATTGAGTCTGTCAAAAGAGCTGTGAACACATGGCGATTTTCAAAAGGTAGAAGTGATTTTAAAAATTGCTAAAAGGATTTAAGATTAACAAATATAGGTTTCAGATTAATAAATATTTAATGAATGAATAAGTTGTGTTTTGATTCAAATAGAAAATGGTCATATGCATTAAAATGAATACTATAAGAAATAAACAGTTGCAACTTGGGGAATATGTTCGCTCACTGTGTTAAAAAAAGGCATAATAAGAATTTTTTAACCTCTATATCTGACTTCTAATATAAAATGAACTTGAGATATAACAGAGGGATTTTTATATTCAAAGAACAAATTCCTGTCTGTGCTAACTTTTAAACTCTAGCATGAGGTTATTGACTCTTTCTGGAGGAGGTTTTTCTCCTATTTGGGTTGTTTATGTACAATTCTGCCCAAAGGCAGGAGAATACAGTAGTGCTGGTTTCCTAAGATTCTTTCAGGCACATGACTCTCTAAGATGGACATTACGAGACAGTTCTAGATATGCTTGTACTGTGTTAGACGCAGTTCAGTGGAAACGGGCAGACTCTGTGAATGCACATCCTATAAGTGAAATATTTAGAGTTGCATTGAATGTACATTTTTGCATCAAAGATAGAGGTTCCTGTAATTATTGGCACCCGGGAAACTTTCAACAGTGTTTTGTGGAATTAGCACTAACCTCCTTTACTGAGGTTTTCTTTGTCATGCCCTATCTTGGAACTTTTCTGTGTCAGAAATAAGTTTACCAGCCGAAAAGTATATTAGGAAAAAGACCTGTGCTCATGTGAAAACTATTCTAGAATAGTCCAGCTTCAAAGGTTGGGTTTTTCTTACTGGATGCAGAAAAGCAAAATGCTGCCCGTAAATGGACAGTTGAATGAAAAAGCAGAAGGGATAATGGAATATCACAACCAAAAAAGAAATGGAAGAGCTGGCAAGAGACCTGAAATGCAGCAAAATGAAGGGATGTAAAAGTTGAAAAAGCTGAAAACAGAAACAGTTGTAGGAACACTCTTTTTGAGTGGGCAGCTCAAATGCTAATGATTCTATAAAAAATTTCAGGCTTTAACTAGAGAATCCTAGGAATCTAGATTCAGCAATATGTTTGGGAAGATATGAGGAGAATTAACTTGAAAACCTCTACCTCAGTTGGCTCAGAAGGGAAGTGAAAATGTAGAATCTGTGAAGGGAAGTTTAATGTTTTTTTTTTTTTTAACTGTCTACTAAATTAGACCAGATAATTTATGCATTGACAATGTGCAGCACCTGTTAGCTTGGTTTCAAAAACAATAATTATCCAAGAACTGTAATCCATTACTAATCGATGATAAGACTGTTGTCAGAACTAAGCTAATTAGATATGGTCTTAAAAGTGTGCTTGGATGCCAGATTCCAGTACAGATTGACAAACAGCATGAAAAGGTGCCAGGGGCTGAAGACTAAAGGGACGAAACTGAGGTGGATTATGTAAGAGGGCAGAGGAATAAAACAGGACGAATACAAGTCAGATTTTGTAGGGAGTTCTAAATATCAACATTGAAAAAGACGATTTGTCCCAGTTCAGTTCCCCCGAGAAGCAAGACACCAAGATAGAATGAGATGGGCAGGAAATTTATTGAAGGAAATGCCTTTGAAGGATAAAAGGGGGTGGGAGCAGGAGTAGGTAGGGTGGGGTGAGCTCCCAGGCCACAACAGATGTCTGAACACTGTGAAAGGAGAGAGGAAATGGTCTTGCAGAAAGAACCTCTGACTGCAGCACAGCAAGGTTGGTGGCAGAGTGCCCTAGCAAAGATTGCCTGCTGGAGCTGTCATGCATTAGACAGAAATGGCTGAGCTCTAGTAGGGCCCCATTGTGTTTGGTCATTAGCTAGGAGCAGCCTGGGGGGAGCCTAGCCTTAATATGAATGCTCTGCCAGGTCACGAAATGCAGCAGCTAGGGATGCTCAGCCAACTACGCTCATCATAGCAAGTTCTTTGGAAGGGAGATCTGAGTGGCAGACCAGCATGGCTGCTCTGATCACCACTGTGTGCCTCTCAGATACACATCCCCACACATTTTCAGGGAGCAGCTCTTCTACAGTTCCTGTGAAACTCTCTTCCTAAGAGGAAACTTTGAATAAGGAGGATAGTGGGGAAAACAATATCCCTAGGTGCTACAGCTGGTCTCAACTCTAGTCAATATTCATTATCTCACTCCTCTGTTGTCCTTTCTAAATTCCCCTCACCCTCCACTACCACCTCCGTCATTCCTGGTGGCTTACCTGGTGGTGCGACCCAAATCTTTATTCCTGAAGACCCTGATTCTTTGGTAGGCATACTTTCTCAGGCTAACATTGGCTGCATGTGTCCATTCATGGTTATAATTGGTCAAGGGAGTAAAACAGGCAGTCAAATGGATCGCTTTGTGGCAATGCAGCCTTACTTCCTTCTGACCTGCTGGTTACTGGGAACAAGAATTCTAAAAGTTTCATGCAGCAGCTATAATTTATAGTTCAATGAGACCTTGCTATCCCCCTAGTAAAAGTATGCTCCTTTGAGGGATGAGAAGCTCACCCCCTCTCAGCTCAGAGTTGTAAGGAAAGGGAGCAAAATGTCCTCTAGTGTGAGTCATTGGGGGTGATGGCAAGTGGGCTACAACTGTTTCTCCCTTTCGGTTCCTGTGCCCATGTATTCTTTCTTTTTGAGACCCAGTGCCCTATAGAGGTCTTCAATTTACTGCATATGCTGTATCCCGAATGATATCATCCTATTCTTGCAGAGTATTGTCTCTAAGCTGGTATTTTGCCTGTGCTTAGTAGGCTTTTCCAACATTCTATCAGGCTGGCTACTGTAGGATGGTGAGGGATCACTGAATTCCGTGGTCAAGGGCCCACTCTTGCACCTCCATCGCTGTGAAGTGGGTTCCCAGTCAGGTGTTATACAATGCGGAATTCCACGCCTATTAATCAAGCATTGTGTAGACTCCTGGATAGTGATGCTAACTGAGGCTCTTTAGGCAGAAGAGACAAACCCAGACCTAGCATAGATATCTATCACTATGAGGACAAACTGCTGGCCCTTCTAGAACAGAAAGGTTCAACGATACCAAGTGGTTATTAGGCTCCTTGAGCAATAGTGCCAAATCAGGTTTCAGCGTTGGTCTCCGTTGCTGGTAGGTTGGATATTCTGAAGAAGTAATAATTAGACTGGCCTTAGTAAGTAGGTATTCATGCTGTGGGACCCACACATAGACACCATATTTGGCACCACGGCTATTTCATTCATGTGCCCATTGTGTCAGTTCTGGAATGGCCAATGTTCAAGGCTAGCTAACATAGACTAGTTGAGTGACTTCGACTAATTGTTTTGTCAGTGCCTTTCCAAGGTAGATGCTCCTTGGTAGGTATTCACATGTAATACAAAAACCTCACTTCGTGTCCACTCACATGCTTTCACTGCAGAGCTCCTCACCTCTCATCCTCCAGTGGCAGGCCTGCTCGAGCTGCAGCCTATACTTGCTGCAAAGCTCTTTTCTGCTCCAGTTTTGACTCAAAGTTGGCAGCCTTCCATGCTGCCTGGTCTATAGGCTAGAATTTATTTCCAGTATTAGGTATAGATTGGGTTGTCTTCAGAACCCAAAGAAGCCCATCAAGTATTGTGTTTCTTTTTCTGTAGCAATATTAAGATTTAGCAATTGGTCTTTTACTTTGGAAGATGTGTCCTGGCCTGCCCCTGTTCAAAGAACTCCTAAAAATTTTCCTAAGTGGTGGTCCCTGAAGCAACACAGATTTTATCTCCCACCTTATGAAACTCATGCACTTTATCAAGGTCTCCAGCATACCAAGCACTCTTGTTTATCCTGCCAGATCAGCTTTACCTCACAATGCATTGGACAAATGTGATAATAGAGACTTCCTTGAACTGTATTATGACAGAGTATGGATAGTTAATGCAGCCCTGGGGCAAAACCATAAATGAATCTTGTCCATTCCATGTTAATATGAACTATTTCTAATTCTCTGTAGAAAAGAATACAATCATCAGATTGATAGCTGCGTACAACATAGCTGAGGCCTTACTGGCCTGCTTTATTATCAACATCATGTCTGGCACAGCAATTGCAATGGAGCTACTACTTGGTGGTTCTTGTGAAAATCTATTGTCATTCTCCAATCCATGTGTTTTCTATAGGTGTCAGACTGGTAAATTAAATAAAATAGAGATAGGATAGGGACCACCACCCATGTATTCTTTAAATCTTTAATGATGATTATATTAGGATTCTCCAGACTTAAAGAACCAACAGTGCGTTTGTGTGGGTGTAGAGATTTACTTTTGATAAAAAAAAAATTAATAAATATTTAATACATTTATTATTTTTAAAGAGATTTATTTGGTTCATGTGATTGCGGAGGCCTGGCAAGTCCAAAATCTGATGGGGAAGACCAGCAGGCTGGAGATTCAGGGAAAGAATTGCAATTCAGGTCTAAATGCAGTCTGCTGGCTAACCAGGCAGAACAGATGGTGCAGATGAAATTGGCTCAGGGGAGATCAGCTTTTTGTTCTAGTCAGGTTTTCAACTGATTGGATGAAGCCCACCAACATTATGGAGGTCAGTCATCTTAAGTCCACCAATTTAAATGGCAATCTCACCCCAAAATACCCTCATGGAAATGTCCAGAATAATGTTTAACCAAATAATCTAGGCACTGTGGCCCAGTGAAGTTGACACATGAAATTAACCATCATAGGAGTACTAATTGTTGCCATCATTTTTCAGATGCAATATTATTTCTAACTCACTATTTTGGCTTGGGAAAGAGTTGTTCAAAGCCTTCTTCCTGGCCTTTCTCAATATTATGGTTCATAGCCTACCAGTGAGGACTGAAGTAAGTCAAACTTCTGTGAATGTTCATCCTAATTTTTCACTAAGGATGGGTATAATGATGATCAACTGAGTTCATGAACTCAGTAAACCCACTGTCATATATTACTGGGTCCCAAAGCCCCAACTCTAATGGGGTCAGGATGACCCTTTGGGTTTTCAGGTATCAATGTCAGCTATGAGAGTGTGTCCACATGTTCTCAATATATGTGGTCATTCTCTTTTCTTTCAGTGCATGGTCACCTGAGTAAATGGTTGTAGGTCCCATTGGAGCAGAACCGGGGAAATCATTACAGTTAATACTTGTCATGATATTATAAGGTTCTTCCTCCTGGGGACACAGCCAACTCTCAGTCGCTGTGCTCTGAATCTGGAATTGTCTCAGGTCCAGGAATTGAGCAATGAATCAAGAATTTGCTTTCATTCTCTTATCTCCCTCTTCTTAGTTCTTGCCTGTTTCTGATTATAGATGCTAAATGGCACTCTCATTGGTTGCCCTTCCATTCCCTTAGGGACACCAGATTCCATTAACCATTTCCACATCTTCCTGTGATTCATGCCCCTTTATCAGCTATTCCAATCTTGCTAGTAGAATAGTATCATAAACCCCTTGCTTCTAGTAGCTAAGCTTTGTTACGTGGCTTCTATTATTTTGGAGTGCTGTCACCTCCATTGCTATTAATGAACCCAAATCTGCAACAGCTTCATTCCTGACCTTGAAGGAGAGCTGCCACTAGACGTTTTAATGATACTGGTGTCCCTCCCACCAGGTCAGGGGCCTGGAGAATGGTGTGTTCCCTGACCTCTGCTGTGGAAGCATTATCTTCTGGTGGGCCCTCTGGTCTTACATTATAAATTTATCGCAGCATTTCCCTTCCTGCAACTTTAAAATTTTTTTTCCCTCTAACATCTACCATGAAAACTTGGGCATTTTCACTTCAGCAGTGTCCATCAGCTTTTCTAGGGAGCCACCTTACCTTGAGATTCCCCCATTGCCTGAAGGAGGGGACGTGTCCTTGCCATGGTATAAACCCCATTTTTCAAGAAAGTGCTCCAAGTTAAACAGGCTTCATGTCTCTCACACTGTAATTTTTACTGTTTCGTTATTTCTAAGTTTCTCATTATCCCTCTGTAGGGCATCAACAAAACTCTGAAATAATCAGCCAACACCATTATACTTATAAGCATTATTCTCCTTATATTTTTCAAGTGCCTGAATCTCCAAGCTAACAAAGCTTTTCCCTTTACAAGGATACATTCCTAGGTCATCACCAGTGAAATCTTCAGCAACTGGGAGCCACCTTGTGCCGAGAATACCTGTCCCCCACATTCCACTCAAGATGAGGTCCTGCTTGCCACCCAACCATAAATGAACCTAACTTTACTGCCTTCTTTATAGGACCATTTCTTACCAACTGTGTCATTTAGATCTTCTACGTAGCAGACACCAAACCAAAATTAGATGTGCAAATAATGCATTGGGAAAACATCTGTGAAGGATAAAGGGGAGCAAAAGTAGATGGGGAGAGTCTTCAAGCCACAAAGCAGGTCAGACACTTATGAAAGGAGAGAGGGAAGGAGAGAAGATTGAGTAGGAAGAGCCCCAGGCTGCAGTGCATCCCTGAGAAAGCCTTGGCCAGGCAGGGATTCCCAGAGTAGATTGCCCACAGAGGAATCTTGTGTCAGGCAGAAATGGCACCGCTATAGTACCCCACTGTGTTTAGTTATTAGCTGGAAGCTTCCTGGAGAGAAATGGCCACAGTATGAATGCTACAGACCTGGAGCTATAGCAGTGACCTGGAGGTGTCAGCCAGTTATACTCCTACAGTTCTTGAAGAGAGAACTGAGTGGCGCACTTTCACAATCAAGTCCAAGTGGCAGAAGCAGGGGGGAAGCCAAGGCCAGAAGACCTGGTGGTTATTCAGTGGGAGCCTCACAAGGACCATTGTAGATAATAAACATGGTCATGTGCAGATTTTACCTTATTTACACATCTTCGGTTTTGGTGGGCTCGTTTAATGTTACAACGGGCATGAATGAGTGTGTGTAAATGCATGGGCCACCATGAGATTTGAGCAAGGAAGGAGACAGAAAATAAAAAGTAGACACGGGAATTAAGAAGGCATAGCTTTATGAAGCCATGTAACATAGGAAATAATCTTATAATACTCAATATACCCAAAGGGCAATTATTCTATATTTCGAATCATCACTAGAAGGATAATTCAGGTTGAATATCATCTGTTTTATGAGGTAAATATGTACTCCTTAATATATATACTTAAAATTTTTTTCAACAAATGATTTTTTTGACTGTCACTTGCTTAAAGTCCCTCCATTCTACATAAAAACTTTATAATTTAAAAAGTCTTATTTCCCTGCTAGATAACTGGGTTATACTTTATTATCTTTCAAATATTCGTGTTGCCATCTCTATGACTTTTCTATGATTTTATAGCTACCATTTTTTAAAATTACAGTTTTGGTAGAAAGGTATACTGCTTCCTTAGACTTCCATAATTCAGGAAACAGGGTGCCAAAGGTATTTAAACTGAAGTGGCAAAAGTGTAATTCTTTTTGTGTTATATAAAATACAATTCAAGTTCAAGGGAAGTGTTTATAGTTGACATGCTTACAACTTTCAAAGTATCTTTCATAACTTTAGAAATAAAAGTAAATCTGAATTGTAATAAGAGCTTATAAATATTTAAAGATATATTTAGATTATAACAAAATCAATGTGTATAAATGATACTTTTGTGGCTAAATTGAAAGTAAGAAAAGTCATTTAAGTAACAACATTTACTTGTAGGTACTTATAGGCACTGTGTTTATGCCATAAAATTATATGCGAGGCTATTACTTGCAGTAAACTGTAAGCAGCAGAAGCATTCATCCCTTTGTTGTCAGCAGCACCATCATCTGATTCCTTTTATTCATAATTGTTACAACTATCATATACTTATATACAAGTAATAATATTTGTAATACTACCTCTGTTATTACTACAGCAATACTTCAGAGTACCCTTGGTAGCTGCTTTAAATCTGAATGCAGTAAAAAAAAAAAAAAAAAAGAAAAATAAAATAAAAAGGCAGAGACTTTGGAGACAGACCCAGATTTGAGTTCTAAATTCACTTCATACTAGCTGCATGAATTCACTTCATTATGTCAGTTGCCTAATGTATAACATGGGGATAACAGTACCCATTCCAGGTGTTGTGAGAATATGTGGATCACCAAAGCGGACTACACATTTTTAAATTTCCTGATAAAATCTATCAGAGGACGATCTTTCTGCTTCATGGAGAATATTAGAGGTCAGAAAATTTATCTCACCAGTTCTTCTTTAAAAATTGCCTTTTTTCCCTATCACTTTTTTCAAGTTGCTCTCATTCAAAGACTCTGGGAGCTCCCTAGCTGCAAAATCCAATTATCTCCTTTCCATGTTCATTCTATTTGTTTTCTCTGCTGCACTGACAAGTTGATGATTTCTTGAAACATTTTGCTTCCTTGGCTTCTCTGAAGCCACTCTTTCTAGTTCGTTTCGAATCTTTTTTTTTTCTTTCCGATTTTGGTTTCTTTTATAGCTAGTGTGTTATGGAATGCAAGGTCAGTAGCAGGAAGCAGTGAGTGGTGAGTTGGTAGCTTGTGATCCAAGAAGGAAGTAAAAAAACTACCAAAGTCAATATTGTTAAAATGCAGAAGCCAAGGAGAGGATGTACCAGAAGCTATAATAGAGAGCAAGAACCAAAGATCAGGAGCTAGAGAACACCACTAAGGTAACAGGAGATAAGAATACAGGGAATAATACCTAATGTAATCCAACTATGTTTGCCAGACAGCTTTTCCATTTTTACCTGGCTCACTTTATATGGGCTGAGAACATAAGTAGTCTAAGCAGAGTCTTAACAGGACTGCCAAGTATCTTCCATTTTTTTTTCTTGCTGACCTTTAAATGCTGTTCCCTATGGTCCTATTTCTTGGATTCCTCTTTCAATCTACACACACAACCCACATGATCTAGTCTCATTTTTTTAACTTTCCAGTTCTCTCACAAGTTTTAGACTGTCCACTGGGTGTTTTTGTCCGTCTGTCCCACAGTGTTGGAAGCTCAGAAGCTTAAATTGAATTTGCATGTTTACTTCCGAAACCATTCCTTTTTTCAGCTGTAGCATTACCGCTCATCTAATATCTTATATTAGAAACTATGATACCATTTTAACTTTTTCTTTGCTGACATCCAATAAGTCACCAAGACTTTTTAAAATAATTAATAAATATTTTATTATTATTATTGCAACTGTCTTTTTATGTAGTCCTGGAGCACATAATAGCCTTTAATAACAGCTTCGTGGGTGCTCTTATTATCTCTATTTGAGAGATGAAGAATCTGAGGCTCTGCATATTTGAATTATTCTTTCATGGGCTTTTAAATAGTTTGCTCTAGTTACATAGAATTGAACCTAGGTATTTTAACTTCAAATCCTGCTCTCTCCATAACTATATTCTGCTTCTACTTTGTTCTGTTTTCTCTCAAAAAAAAAAAAATCTCAAACATCCAACCCTTCCTCCAGCTATAGTTATACCAGTTCACATACCTGGGCTCTAAAATCAGATAGATTTGTGTTGTAATCCTGAGGCCCCTGACTGCTATGTGACTGGGCAAGTTACCTTCTCTGTCTTTGATTCCTCATTGATAAATAGGTATGTACTAAGCTGCATGTTGATTATAGGGTTTAAAATTAAGTACTATAAAGAAAAAAGAAAGAACAAAAGCTTAGGTAACCTATGTAAAGCTCCGTACACTTAATCCATATAGGTACCTAGGTTACTTATGTAAAGGTTAACATACTTATTATTCTACTCTAGTATAAGCCTGCAAATGTTTTTACTTCATTTCAGAAGATTTCTAACTGGTTCTCTCCATTGTTGTGAGAATTATTTTTTAGAAAGCTAAATTTGATTGTTGTTTCCCTGCCAAAGAGCCTCTGATATTCCTTTTCTCTATGGGATTGCATTTTATGCCATACTAAAGCATCGACTTAAAATAGAATCAACTTCTTAAACTGCATGACATCTGTACCTTTCTCGTTTATTTTCTGCTACTCTCCTAAAAGTAACACAGATTTCATTAACATCAAACTTAGTATTTCATGGATATGCCAATCTCTTTGATGTCTTTGGGTTTCTTTCTGTTCCCTGTTTCAGTATGTCTCTCTTATCATCAAGAAAACTTCTGCATGTCCTTCAAAACCCACCATCTCAGGATACTTTCCCACAAGTCAAATTCAAACAACCCTCTGCGCTATTAAGAGTATTTTATTAATAGTATCTATCATGCCAAATTTAAATTTACTGAATTACAATTACTTTCTCCAGGTAAAAGACCATTTTGAAATAAAAATCAGTCAAATCTGGTGTAGAGTTCCTGGTACATTGTAGACATTCAATATATATTATTGAATGAATAAATAATAACCAAAAGTATCATTCTGACAGTTTACAAGGTCTTTTCACATACTTGTTTTCATCACATTATCATATGTAAGAATAAAATTGTTTCGATACAAGAGGCATCATCATCATCATCATCATCATTATTATTGGGACTTATTAAACTTTTACATCTTACCCAATTTCAGAGCTTTAAAAATACACAAAAATAACCACTAATATTTTTTTTTAATGCAAAAGTGAACACATGGTTCATGTTTCAAGAACAAGGTAATTACATAGATTATGATAATTACCTATGGGTATCAGTAAATACATTCAGCTTGGTAATTGTACTCCAGGTTTAGTTTAGAATGTTTCTTTAAATTACCACAGAAGCTGCTATTTGAAGAGTCAGGCTAAAACCTGGAATGGGAGAAACTCTTTGGAATTATAGTAACATTTCCAAGTCTTTGCAGTTTCTACCCATTTCTTTTATGTGGCAACAATAAGGAAAATAATTTAAAATCAGTTCTCTTTCCTGAATTTCTTAAAAAACAGCTGAGCCAAAGTAAGTAACCAGGAAAGATAGTTAATATGAAACCTAGAGCAGTGTTTATCAAAATGCAAGTAATGAATTAGTGGCACATGAAATGAATTTAGTGTCACCCTAGCGATTAAACAAAGGAAAGGATAGAAAATACTCAAGCAGACTGCATCAGATAAGGGAGTGGTGTTTTGTGATATCTTTGTTTCAACTGTATATGTGTGTTGTTTACTGGATTGTAATGTAAAATGTATTTCCCACTGTGGTATGTATTTCCTACTAAATTGACTCAAAAGTTTGAAAGTCACCACCCTACCAGACACAGCAATATTGTTCAAGGTGCCACTTAATAAAATTGGTTTAATAGCTTGATGCATTGTAATCATGTACCACTTGTGGCCCAAAATCCCATAATCATAATACATAATCATGATACCAAGGACATAACACCTGATTCATTCACCAGACTGGGCTTCAAATAACATTTAATTATTTTCTAAAGTAAGTTGTCTTTCAGAGCTGAACATTCACTATTATAGAAACTGTGCAAAAGTATTCATTGTAGATTCTAAAGTCAATACCAAAAGAGCAATTTGAAAATTATTTTCAGCAAAAGCAATCACTGAAACTAGACTCGGATCACCATTTTCAAGGGCTGTGCCTCACATTTCTTTTTGCATATTTATCACATTTAGTTATAATTATTGTATAATGAAACTGAACCCCTATCATACATAAACCTTATTTTACTATTTCTGTATAATTAGTGCCTTTAAATGTATTGTCTAGCACATAAGAGACATTTAATAAATGTTTGTCAAGAAGATGGTACTCATTTGGTTAAATACATGTTCTGAAACTTAATGAGTGACTCCAGGTGACAGCATATACTAAAGCTATTCATGCTTCAGGCCCACTTTAAAGAATATATACTTCTCTAAGTCTTTCAGCCTATAAAACAGGGCTTTATAGGAATTTAAAATTCATAAATTTTTAAATCAAAGCAACAAAATTTAAAACGAAATGTTATTTTGACATCAAATTAACATGCATGCAAGCAGGGAAATGGACACTCAGACAATGTGATAGGGAAAACTGAGAAAGATAGTTTAGAAATACATATCAAAAATCTTTAAATGTACTTTTTAATGGAGAAATTTTGCTTTCAGTTCTCTATTCCTTGGAAAAATTAAGACTGTAAATATGGACACAAAGATATTAATCTCAGTGCTGTTTACAATAGATAAAAATGTCCAATACTAGGAGATTAGTGATGCAAATTATGGTAATTCTCACAATAGAATAACATGCGGCCATGAAAACTGATTTTCGATTACATTGTCATCAAATGAGTCTCAGAAAATATACTGTATAAAGCAGGTAACAGCTGTAAACTGCAGAATGTCATTAAAAAATTTTTGTGTGTGAGGTGAAATTCACATAACAATTAACCATTAAACAAGTCATTGGCTATTTAGTGCATTCACTTTACTGGTCAACCATCACCTCTGTCTAGTTCCAAAACATTTTCATTACCCTAAAAAAAGAAACTTGTACCCATTAAGCAGTTGCTTTCCATTTCCTCCTTCCTGAATCTGTGCTCTGTCTCTATGGATGAACTTATTCCAGATATTTCATATAAATGGTATCATACAATATGTGACTTTTCATGTCTGGCTTCTTTTAGCATAATGTTTCAGAGGTTCATCTGCCTCGCAGCAGTATTTTATTCCTTTTCATGGTTGAGTAATATTCCATTGTATTTATATGCAATAATTTTTCTGTTCATTGGTAGATGAGCTTTTGGGTTGTCCACTCTTCAGTTACTGGGAATAGTGCTGCTATGAACATAGGTGTACTACAGAATCATTTTAATGATATGAGTACCTATTAGCAGAGAATAAACTCGGGAATATTAGTCATTATTTTAGGGTTACAGATGACTTTTTTTATACTATTAATAGCATTGGGCTTTAGAATTAAGCAGACCAGACTCCATTTCTTCATGTGTAAAATGAGAATAATAGAGCCTAAAATAAAACCGGGTTATTGTGACGAGTAAATGAAATACATGTAAAGTACTTAGAAATACGTGGGTGCACAGTGTAAGTACTGAATATATAGTATTTTTTATAAAACATTTTTTTATTTTTTGATTATTTATTTAAAATATTTTCTCTAACGGGATAATATTGGTGTTAAGCAGTCTTTTATTTTTATTTTTTGCATGAGTAATTTGCATGCTACATACTTATAAGATGGATGTTCCATATTGCCGTTAGTCATTTGGGTTGCTGCCAGTCAAAGGTTGCCGGATTGTTTGACCTGATAAAATCACTTTCACTAAGTATATATAGGTCTACTATGTAACTCTCCCTCTGTTTCGGTAGGGTATTCTCCTGCCCTGTGTCATTGCTCTTCTTTCGTTTTAGTCTTTGTTTCAGCATTGCTTTGTGTTGCATATCCAACCTTCCAGGTTTCACATCTTAAGAACTGTACAACACCGACGGAGGGGCGAGCGAAGGCACACAGGCTTTCTCCTATGTACAGGTGGGAAAATACTTTGCGATGAGGTTTTTCCAAAAAAATATGAAATTTCCTCCGGAATTTTTGCATTCCATAGAAAATCTCAAGTTTTATTTTTTCACTGTAAATTCAAACTTTTTCGCCAAATATGCGGAGCACGGGGCGACCGTCTGGAGCCCCAAGACCGCCTCCTTGCGTTTGGGGAGCTTGAATCCCCGTGTGCAGCCCCCGAGCTGCCCTAGCGCGGGACATTCGAGGGCAGCTCGGGGGCACCTGCGGTGTCCCATAGGGAGGCCGGGCGGGGACGGGCGTCTGGGGCTTCGAGTCCCCCTGGAACCCGCCCGCGAGGGGCCGCACGCCCAGAGCCCCAGGCGGGGAGTTCGCTGAGGCCTTGCGGGGAGGGGGTGGGGGGAGCCCCCGCGCCCGCCGGCGCCTGCACAGGTGTCGGGGTGGCAGCGCCCGGGGCCCCGGGAGCGGGAGGGCGAGAGGGGCGGGCACCGCCGGCGCGCGGGGGGTTCCCGCGAGGGGGTGCTGGGCTCCTCCTCGGCGCTCAGGTTTCCTCTCCCCGCCCGCAGGCTGCTGGTTGCGGCGCCGCCTCCCGGCCTCTCCCCCTCGCCGTGCGCGGGGCCCACTCTGCGGCCTCTGCCCGCCTGGCCCCCGCCCGGGCCTCCTCCCGCGCTCCGTCTCCGCTTCCCCTCGAGCCTCCCGAGGAGCCCGCAGCCGCGGGGCGCCAGGAAGATGGCGGCGGCGGGAAGCGGCGGTCGCGAGGGGGGCGCGGGCCTGGGCGGCGCGGCGGGGCCGGGCGCCGGGTCGGGGCCGCGCGGGCCGGGCTCCTCCGCCAGGACGTGCGAGGTCGCCCGCCGCCCCGCGCCCGCCGCGCTGCACCCGGAGGAGGTCGCCGCGCGGCTGCAGCGGATGCACCGGGAGCTGAGCAACCGTAGGAAGATCCTGGTGAAAAACCTGCCCCAGGACTGCAGCTGCCAGGTACGGGGGACCGGGCAGGGAGGCGACGCGTCCCGGGGCAGCAGGGCAGGGCTCGGGAGGGAAGCTGCCCCTGGTGTCCAGGCTGCTGCCCGACGCCTTGGGGCGGTCGGGGACTAGAGGCAAGGAGGGGATCCGTGCAGTCAGGAGAACTGCCCGTCGCTTTTGCAAAGCGCCCCCCACCTCCCGGTTTCTGAGCTTAAGGTCGGTCACCCTGCGAGGGTGGCAGATTAGGAAACTGAGGCTCAGAGAGGCGAGGCAGCTTGTCCAAGGTCACGGGAATCAGGGCGGCTGCCTCTGAGTCCCGCCTGCTCTCTCCTTCCCCGGTGGTCCCTTGGGTGTGTATGGGGGGAAGGGGTCAGGAGTAGAAGAGGAAGAAGTAGGTGAAAGAGAGGCTCGTGAGCTGTGGAGCAGAGATTTGGGGGCAGCCGAGTCTTCGGGAGCACCCTGAAAGGGGCGAAGGGTCCCGCCTAGGGTCCTCGGGACTTGGGTGTGCCACAGGGGGCGGGATCACGGGAGAGCTGGGAGCGAGTTTTCCTGTTGCAGAAAGCGCTTGACCAAGTTTGTATGGAACAACTCTGTCCCCTCAGTTTGCTAAGGCCCTGGGATAGAGAGGTTATCACAGCGCTTTGAGAAGCCTTGCAGCCGTCTTCTGTCATGCCAAGTATTGGAGGATTTGTTCCTCAGTGACTCCTAGGAAGCTTAAAGATAGGCCTCTTTGTGTCTTTGATCCAGAGTAATTGATGCTTTAGGATTAAAAGCTCTGCATCTATTTAACTAACCTGGTCACCCCGCGCCCTCGATTGCCAAAGTTACATGCTCATTGTAGGAAAGCAAGAAAGTACAGAGAAACGCAAAGGAGGAAATAGAAATCACTCATATTCTTGATACTTAAAGATAACCATCGTTAACATGGGATATCATCCTCTCTTTCCATGTAAATGTATACCTATGCATTTTTGTTTTACTGAAGAAAATGAGATCATTTCTTTGATTCTTGACAGTGTCTTAATTAGTCACATTTATTTCACTTATAACTTGAATTTATATATTTCGTGTGGATAGGGAGGGTGGACTGTCCTGGTAGTTGTAGATTTGGGCTAACTCATGTAGTTCCTCCTTTAACAGGATGCATGGAATTGCATGTGGGCTGGATATTGATAATCGCAGGGCAGTTCTGCCCTAAGTAAGATCGGTGAGACTAATGCCTCTTCACTATGTAATTAGACCTCCCATAGCCACTCACACTAAATGTGAGCATATAACCTTATAACCCTTATGCATGAGGGGCCATTTTGTTTCGAAAAGCAATGTAAAACTGTCTCTGTTAGTACTGTATATCTCATCCCTCTTTCAGTTGTTTATCATTGTCTACTTCCCATCAGGCAGGTAATGTTTTGTGTTGTTACCTTTAAGGACACTTGCAATGGACTGATTTCATGGCAGCAACTTCCCCCTGCCCACACCAATAGAGGAGAGCAAGGGAGCCCAGGAAGAGGGAGGCTTGGAAGAGGCAGATGACAGTATTTTAAAAAGCAAATTGAAGAAATAGCAGCTGTGCATGTAGACAATCTAGGAGAAGAGAGATGGATGTGTCTTGATTTCCTTTGTTGAATGTTAACCATTTTTATCACATTTCCTTGCATTCTGAAAATATTCAGATCCAAAATTTTAGACATTTCCCTTCTCGAGAGACATGAAAAAAATATATATCAAAGAGTCTAATAACAGGAACAGTTTTAATTACCTGGTGTTTGTGGTGCAGAGAGGTTTTATGAGAATTACACTGATTTGTATTTTTGAGATATTCTTTTTCTGTTATGAATTTATTTTTAGCCAACATCTTCAGATTCCCTCTAAGGTAGCGAGCATAAGCTATGGAATAAACTTTGTATAAGGTCTGTAAGTCTAGATGAGTCTTTTACTGCCATAAAGTATCTTAAATTTTTATGTTAATTTCTTATGCCATGTTTTTGAGAGCTAAAGAGTTTCATCTAAAAGCAAAAAAAAGTTGTTAGGACCTAGAGACTAGTTTTCAGACTCGTCCCAGCAGTTTAGTGATTTCCGTAATAAAATGTTTTTTATATTTTATATTATAACTCAGTGATCTGTGTTACATAAATAAGGGAAATAGACCAAAGTATGCTAGTTTCTAAAAGCAATTAAAATAGTCTTTTTTTAGATTACTTATTGAGGATTGCTTTTTTTATTGGTCCAGTAAAGTTGACCTTTACTTCATCTGCTTTTTCTCATCGTGATATTTTCATGAATATATTCTGCAAGGATTTTGGTATTTTAGCTTTTAACAATTCTAATGTCTTTTTTTCCTTAGTGGCTGCATTGTTCTGTCAACTTACTAATGAAGGTTTACTTTAATTTTATTTTGTGCCTTTCAGCTGGCGTCACCTGGCTAAACTACTCATTGTGAAATTACTGTAATAGTTTTTTAAAGTTACTACTTTTTGTTCAGTTATTACATTATCAGGTATTTTAAAATACTCAAATTCTTATTCTTTTCTAGAAAAATCTGTTTATTCACTTAGTCTAGAATATCACATTAAAGATCAAAGCCATTCCAACTCTAGACCTCAAACTGTATTACTATGTCTCTGGAAAAGCTGCATTGGTAACTGATTAGTAGGAGCCCAATAAGTTTTAACATTTTGAAAACACGGGTATTTTCATTATTAAATATAGTTTTCGTAAATCTTACTCAAATTTTAATTTTTGGTATATACCATTTGCAATAGCACCTTACATCTTTACACTTCCCATGATTAAAAGGCACATTGAAAGAAAGTGGGAGCTTTTAAAGATATATATCAAGTACCTTACAGAAATACTAGCTCTAAAAAATGAACATCTTTATGCCAGTAAGTTCTCAAAAGCTGTCTCATTGAACAGTTACTGTGCAGTCAGGCACTATCTGGTCAGCCTCCTGTGCCTTCTCAAATCCTCCTAGCCCTGTATGTCCTCATAAGCCTCAGCTCTGGTTCATGTCCTTTTCATTTCTTAAACAGGCTATTAAGAATTTTCTCTTTTTTGCCTCCCGTTATTATTTTCCTTTTATGTTGTATCCCATTCTGCTTACTGCTTCCCTTGAGCTGCTCAAAGCGCAAATTTGATATCACTCTCCTACTTTAAAAAACAAACAAAAAAAACTTTGATTCCGCATTCCTATCACTGCCTGTCAAACTTTTCCTCAAATAGTTCAATTTGTCTCGTTTCTTCAAACTATAAAGAGTAATGAACCTGAATTAGCTTTCTGCAAGAGTGAAATTGCTTTGAAGCTTCATTTTCTGTTTGAAAATCTATATAATTTTATGTTCCAGTAAAAGTGGATTTAATATAAAAACAGTGACGTGTTTAACTCTAATTTTTTTTATAAACTTGGCATTTATGGAGGATCTACCATAATTATGTATGATTTTTCATACTCCTGTATTACCACGAAGTAGACCTCATTTAAAAAGCAAGACATGATAGGATAGAAATCTAAGATTCTAGACATTTTGTAACTTAGCCCCAGCCTCATTTCTTAGTTGTCCCGCAATGGATTCTACTGTAGTTTTATCAAGATTCCTGGATCCCCAAGTCTTTCATACCACCGTGGTTTGGATATTTATAGTTCTCTCTTTGAATGTCAGTGTTTTGGAATGTAATTGGAGTGATTAGTTTATTGTGAATAATATTTATGATTACTGTAATTATTTATAGTGAATAATAATGATGTTGTGAACACTGGTTCTTATTCAGAATAGCCATGTGTGTGAATAGTCTTTTGCAACTCTGAATTTAGGTTTCGGGTTAGTTAAGATAATACCCTAATATGTGTTTTTTTACTGCATTTCTAAAAATTGTTTACTTTTTTTATGATTGACCTTGTTCCATTTCAATAGTATTGTTACTGTGGTTTCAAAATAGAGACAACAGTGCCATTTATTTCCTATGTTGCTTGAGTTCACTGTTTTTTTTTTCATATATGTCGTATGTGTGCACATGTGTTTTTTTGTTGTGTTTATTTTAAAATCTGAAAGATGTTATTGTGTAATTAGAAAAAAATGTGAAGTGCTTAGGGCTAACAGCCAAGATCAGTAATAGAAGAAACATTCTATTGTCTCACTTTGTATATTATTAGCTTTCATTTCAAAGTACTCTATTATGGTAGTTAATTGAGAAGTTTGGTAGTTAATTCACAGAGCCCCATTTGAAAGCATAGCATTATCAACCAAGTACTCTGGTTGATTTTCTTTTTTAAAGCTATTTATTCCATTTTTCTTTTATATTAATCAAAAACCAATAGAATTTTCTCACATGCTTTGTGTTCTTTAACTGTGGGATTTAAAAATATACATTACTTTCACTAACAACATTTAGTAATTATTGCCTCTTTTTAAAGTGGGGCTAATTATTTGCCACTTTTTCTGACAATACTGGGTTGCTTTCACATTTTGAAATTATTCTTTTTTTCCATCGAGAATGTCATTTTGTTTCCAAAGTTATTTTTCTTAGTATAGTTTATACTACATAAAAGTTATATTACACTTTCTCTTCTAATGTAGTTGATCTGAATTGCATTATGGGTTCTACTTATATTATGTTTATTTTATCTTCTTTCCATTGTAACAAGGACTGTGAAAGCTGCTAGAGGAATATACTTCCAGATTTCTGGGACACTACTGGCTCTATAAGTTTTTAGTCTCGGCAGATATTCTTGAAAAGTATTTTAGCCATGGTTGTTCTCTGCTCTGAAAACATATTCAAGAAGAGGAAAACTTTGTGGTTAGCATCACAGTGCTGGGTGTTAACAGCAGTTTAAAGCCTGATTTATAGACCATTTCTTAATTAATAAAGGGGTTATACTGACAAATTATTTTTTGGACTTGGAACATGTTTTCCCATAGAAGGATTATGGTAGGTGGCATTTAGTTTTGCCAGCTAGCAGTTTAACATCGTTTCAGGTTATGATGGTTCTGAAATTTAAGATTACTTTAAATAATACAATAACATTGAATGAGCTTTATGCAGGAACAGAAACTCTCCCAGCGTCAAATCATCGATGGATGCCCCGTGTCTTATGTTAGAGCCTCAAAGGGCTGTGTTTAAGGGAATTGCTCTTTAAATAAACAAGATTCAGAAGATTAGGGAAGCATTACGTGAGATCAACTCTCATGGAAGGCTGTTCTTAGAAAAGGGGTCCCTATCACTAACCCCTTGAGTTTTGTCTCTTAATTCTTATCTTCCCTCCCTTATTGCTAGTGGCGCTTAGGGTCTTCTTGGGTTTATTATCTGTGGACAGAAAGCGTTATGCTTAACTATACTTAACCCAGCTGAAACAGGCAAATAAAGGAAACAATGTAAATAAAGAAAACAAATGATCTCAATTTAATCATTCTAAAATTGCTTATTAGGGACCCTGGCTCTGTTTATATTTTGTTTGCCTAAAGAAACAGTTGCCTTGCTCTAAGGGGACCTTGTGCACTGAGAGGGATAATGTGTGAAAAGTGGGTTGATCAGACCATTTTGGCTCATGGTTATCTGCAGAGGGTCGTCCTTGCTTGCTGTGCTGGTATCTTCCATTTGACCCTCCAGATCTGTCTCTACCCTTTTTCACCTGGTGTCCTGGGAAGCTAACCTGTACTATGAATTACACTAACAAGGCTTTCTCATCTTCTGGTTTCCAGTTGCATTTGGCCAGAACCACTAGTGAGAGATCATAAGGTGGAGGAGAGAGAGTGGAGCATTTTATCACTCACCTGCCTCTCTACTAGGTTACTGTGGCTTGGCTATTTCCTGTTTCAAAGGTCAGTTTCTTTCCAGAGGCTCTGTCCATGGGACTAAGCTTCCCCCTTGTTGTAACTCACCTTGCCTACTTAGGCCTAGGGGTTGTAGGAGATTGTTGCTAGCCATAGGATTTCTTTGAATTTTTGTAGGAGGTCTCTTCAGAAAATTCTCTCCAGCGACTTAGTTGTCGAATGTGCAGTCTGTTTCTTATTGAGCTTCTGATATCGTTGTTTACCCAGTCTCCGTTCTTCCTCTTGTTTTTCCTAATAGTGCACAGATTTTCCTGTGAGGACCTAACCCTTCCTCATTATTTAGCAACGAGGTGATTAAAGTGGGTTTGATCTCTCCCCATCTGAAGGGGTGACATAAACCAACAAACAGAATTTTTCCCTTTTGCCATTGGAATCAGTTAAAATGTGAACAGTACCTGGACCTCTGCCAGTCTGCGGTAGTCCCTTGGCCATGGTGATTGTTTTAGCCTGGTATAGCAGAAAAGCCTAGGACTTTTATTTGGCTGCTAGGTTAAGTGAGTCTCTATATGAATTCAATTTATAGTCAGTCCTCAACACATGAATTCTAGCACATTTTAACACCTTTAGTTTCAAAAAAATCACTGCTTTATAAGGTATCCTACTCCATCTTCAGACAGATTTCTTTGTTATAAATTTCTTATTTATATTGAATATATAAAAGTTATTTCCTTGACATTTTGATATCTTGATTTAGTTTCTCCCCTCCAGAAATATAATTTATGATAGTTTCTTTTTTAACTTATAACATCAGTTTCTTCAAACTGCTAATTTTTAGGACATGAGCCCAAGTTTCCTCACCATCTTCTCTATTTTTCTCTGCACATACACCACTACCACTTTGTCATTGTATCTCTTAAAATGTGGCGACCAAAATTGAGCATGGTTGTCTAGTTGAGATCTCCCTGTTATCCCTCAGACTGAACAAAATTCTTTCCTTTAGATAACTATAATAAAAGTAACAGCCTTTGTTTATTGGGTGCCCACCGTTGCCAGCTACTTACTGTACATTGTATTTTGTTTATATTAAATCCTCATTTCAAAGCCATAAGAATTTATTATTCTCTTTTACTGATAGGAAAACAAAGATGCAAGATTAACGTCAAGCAATTTGCCCCAGGTCATTCAGCTAATTAGTGATAGAGTGGAGAACTAATATCTCTTTGACTCCAGAGCTGATATTCTTATCCTACACTGTATTATAATTGTAATTCTGTGCACTCTGTATTGTAAGTGTTTCAAAGGACAGGGATCGTATGTTTACCTTTGTATCACCAGTGTTTAACCTAGAACCTGACACATTGTTCCAAGGGAAGTTTAAAGTAGAAGGGGATACCCATATACTTTGTTCTAAAATACTGTACTCCTGTTAATATGTCTGGCACATGACCAGCTCTCAGGATTGGTTTGTAAAATGAACAAATTTTGCATTGTATGACTGTGTTCTTTTTTTGGCAGTGAAGTTATACCATTCACTTAAAATTATTTAATCAGTCAACTCTTTATGGCTTCTGAGTAAGTTGAAAGCAACAAGCCATCTCTCCAGAAAAGCACTAATATTCATAGGCACACAAAAATTTGCATTAATTTCAAGGATTATGGATCTCTTGGAATTCACCCTTGATGCCACTGGGGATTGTAGACCTAGGTTGAGAAGTGCCTTTCTACGCCAGTGTAATTTTCATCATGTTTTTGGGACTTCACCTGAGTATGGATCTCTTGAGTAGATCTTAAATTAAGCTGCTTCTTCAGAAGAGTTTTTTTTAGAAACTCTTAGGCATAGGTGGGATGATTTTCCTGGGCAGGAATATAAATTAGGCTCCTTAATTTTCTTTCTAAAAAAGTCAACCATGTCAGTTGACATTTGATGTAAAAGTTCCTTGTTCTCTTGTCACCCAGCACATATGACTGACACTTTAGGTACTGTGTCTCGTACAGAGTAGATGCCCCCCCCCCAAATTTTTTTCTAAGAGGTTTACGAGGAATTACAGTATAATATTTCTTTTTTAACATTTATTAAAAGTCAGAGATTAATACAAAGAATGTTTCTTGTTAAAACATATTAAGACTGTTGTCCATTGTGTTGTTCAGTGTTTTTCACAATAAGTATCTTTCGTTGGATTTGTGAATTCCTAACTCCTTGTAAGTCTCTAAACTTGTTTTCTAGGCATTTGGTGCTTAACTTCGTGCTTATTTGCTATCATTATCTTTAGATTTGGGAATTTATTTTCTTCTTCCCTTTGCTGGTACATTTTTTGCATGTATGTTTGAAGCTTTTTCTTAAACATTTGTTAGCACCTGAATGCCAAATTTAGGATTCATTGAATTTGTTTAAGCCTGTATCTGTATGCATAACTTTTACCTCTCTTCCTGCCACCCCCTTCCACCCAGCCCACTCCACCTCACCCTCTTTGCCCCAGCTACTCAGTTTTTCTATATTTCCTCCCACACTACAGTGATTATCTGCTTGTAGCTCCCAGCTTGCCTTTATTTCCTGGACTTTGTATCTTGTATTACCTGCAAGTTTAACTACTTGCTTTTGATTCCAGGCTAGTCTTCATTTTTCTGACTTTATACTTCGTGGGTTTTTTTTTTTTTTTTTTTTTTTGCCACCTCATCTAGAATCAAAATAATGGCAATAAACAAAAACATGTGAACCTGGGAAATTTTAAGTTTTGAAATAATCTCAGGCTTACAGAAGAGTTGTAAGTATAGTTACGCGCCACTTAAGGAGGGGAATACTTTCAGAGAAAAGTATCATTAGGCAATTTTGTCATTATGCAAACATCACAGAGTACACTTACAGAAACCTACTATGCACCTATATGATATAGCCTATTGCTCCTAGACTACAAGCCTGTACAGCATGTTATTGGACAAGACAACACAAGATTAAATCAAGCACAAGAGAAAATGATGCGATCAGGAGTCATAAACATGAGACTTAGGAGGCTGCCACAGGTGCAACACTGCATATTGTTTTACGACAAATAATTTTTTTATAAGTAGAAAAAGTACACTTTAATGATAAAAAGTATAGTATAGTAAATACATAAACCAGGAACAGTTGTTTATTATCATGTATTGTGTACTGTACATAACTATGTGCTATTCTTTTGTACAACTGACAGCACACAGTGCGTTTGTTTACACCAGCATCACATTGCACTGAGACGTTAAGGCAGCTACCAAGTCATTAGGAGGAATTTTTCCGCCCCATTACAGTCTTGTAGAACCATTATTTTATATGTGAGCCGTCGTTGACTAAAATGTTGTTATGCAGCACATGACTATACTGTACAAGACCTTTTTTTCCTGAACTGTGTGAGAGTGAGTACTGACCTGATGCTCTACCACCTTGAGTGTTTTATTGTATATTTCTTACAAATTCTCCAACATAACCACATTACTACCATCAAAGTTAAAATACTGCCATCTAATCCACAGATGGTGTTTATGGTTTGCCAGTTGTCCTATCACAGTCTTTTTACAATGAAAAGATCCAGTTCAGAAACACATCGTGTACTTTATTATCATGTCTCTTTAGTCTTCAGTCTGGAATAATTCTTCAGGTTTTCCTTGATTTTTATGACCTTGACCCTATTGAAGATTATAGATCACTTAACTTCATAGAATGTCCTATTTGGTTTTGTCTGACATTTCTTCATGGTTAGATTCAATTGTATATCCTTGGCAGGGACATCACAGTGTGGTGCATGTTTTAGATTTGTCTCACTGTTGATAGTTAACTTTGATCACTTTGATTGACGTTTATTAAAGTAGTATATGCTAGACTTCTCCAGGTTTGCCCTTCGTAATAAGGATTTTGAGGGGAGATACTTTAAGACTGTAAATATTCTATTCCCCACCATATGTTCAATTTATGCATTTATTCATTTATATCAAAAATGCGGCTATAGTTTCCCAAGTTCTGTGGGTTATCCTGCATTGCTACGAGTATTTACTTTGATGCCTAAATTGTTTTACATTTGGGCAATGGGGGCATCTTCAAGCCGGCCCCTGTGTCCTCTTCTTAAATAAACTTTTAATGTTGGGAAAATTTTAGATTTACAAAAAAAAGTTACAAGGATGGTATACATAGAGTTCCCATATATTGTTTATCCAGTTTCCCCTAATGCTACATCTCACATAACCAAGGTACATTAGTCTAGACTACAGAATTAACATTGGTACATTATTATTAACTGAACTGCAGACTTTGAATGCCATTAGTGTTTTTATTTAAGTCCTTTTCATGTTCTAGGATCCAGTCCAGGGTGCCACATTGCATTTAGTCATCATGTATCTTAAGTCTTCATTCTGTACCAGTTTCTCAAGTCTCTTCTGGCTTTCATGATCTTGACAGTTTGCTCAGATATCTTTTAGCATGTTCCTCAGTTTGGGTTTGTATGATGTTTTTTTTTTTTTTTAAATGAGAGATTAGGGTTATAGAATTTTGGGAAGAATTCCAGAGATGAAGTACATGTCTGCTTATATCACTGTAGGAGTACATGACATGATTTACCACTGGCGGTGTCAACCTTGATCATTTACTTAAGGTGATGTCTGCTGCATTTGTAAAACACTATTTTCCCATTCATCATTGTTTGGAAACAAGTCACTAATTCCAGCACATACTTAAGGGAAGGATCCTATGTATCCTGTGTCCTTTTAACATGTCCTCATCATTCACTGGGCACTTTTGTTTTTGACATAACAAGATGTTGCAGCTTATTTTGTACTTTCTGTGCTCCAGCCTTGCAATCAGCCGTTTCATGAACTAAATGTTTGTGTTTTCCCAAATTCATTAGTTGAAGCCTTAATTCCCAGTGTGGCTATATCTGAAGATGGGGACTCTATTCAAGTAATTAAATGAGGTCATAAAGGTGGGGCCTTGATCAGATTGGATTACTGTCCTTATAAGAAGAGACACCAGAGAACTCTCTCTCTGTGCTTTATGCCACCTCCGCCCGCCTGTGCACAAGCACCAAGGAAAGGTCATGTGAGGATATAGTGAGAAGGTAGCCATCTGCAACCCCGGAAGAAAGACCTCACCAGAAACCAAATCAACTAGATCCTTGATCTTGGAATTCTAGCTTCCACAATGGTGAGAAAATAAGTTTCTGTTGTGTAAGCCACCCACTCTATGGTATTTTGTTATGGCCACACTAGATGACTATTACAGTGCCCAGTTTCTTTTAGGGGAAATATGACAAGATCTGGGAGTTAGCTGTACTCATTGCCGTTGAGATGTCAGTGCTCTCAGGTCCTCTTAGTAGACAAAGCTAGAGAATACATAAATATATGTGTCCATTTACACATCTGTTTGTCTCAATTTATTTAACAAAAGCAATGAGTTCACACTGATACATCACATTGTAATCCAGTACCATAGAGTTCATTGTAGTTTTCTCCCATTCCATATTTGTCACTCCTTTTTCTGACAGGGAAAAACCTGGTATTCGTTATCCTTAATACATTAGTTGAACAATCCCCCTTTATGTAATACATTTCCCATCACCACTGCTGCTGGCTGCACCATCCCCCCTTCAGATGCCCACCTCATGCAGCTGAAGCTCCATCCTCCTGTACAGGGCTGCTCCCCTGGCCAGAAGGCCTTCTCACCTTGCCTGAGCTCTGACGTTCTGTGCTGGGTTTTTCTTCTGTGCAAATATCCTCCTCACTTTCCTCAAGTTCTGAAACCTGAGATATTAAATAAGATATTTTGTGTAAAGTATGTGTAAGTATACAGTAAACCAGGGGTCCCCAACCCCGGGCCACAGACTGATACTGGTCCGTGGCCTGTTAGGAACCAGGCTGCACAACAGGAGTTGAGTAGTGAGCAAGCAACGAAGCTTCGTCTGTGTTTGCATCTACTTCCCAGCACTAGCATCACCTCCTCCGTCCACCTCAGATCATCAGGCATTAGATTCTCATAAGAGCACTGGTCCTTGTTGCCAAAAAGGTCGAGGACCGCTGCTAAGTGATACCTATTATTAGTGGTAATTTGTAGTAGACAAGATTTTAAAAATACCTCCTAAGTTTTCTGGTCCATGGAACCGTGAATGTGACAAGGTCTCACATGTGTAATTGTTATGTTGCATTACGAGATTTTTGCAGATGTAATTGAGATTACTAATCAGTTGACTTAGGGACACCAAAAGGGAGATTCTACAGGTAAACCCAATCTACTCATACTAGCTCTTTAAAAACAGTTTTCTCAGGCTAGCAGCAAAAGGAGAAGTCAGATGATTTGAAGCACAAGAAAGATTTGATGTACTGGTGCTGGGTTTGGATACAGAATGGGCCACATGCAAAGACTTTGAGGAGCTGAGAGTAGTCTCCAGCTGATAGCCAGCAAGAAAATGGACCTTTCAGTTCTACGTCCACAAGGAACTGAATTCTAAATACCTTAGTGAGTGGAAGTATATTTTTGCTAAGAGCCTGCAGAATTGAGAGAGAATAAATGAGTGTTGTTATTAAATAGTTTAATTTGTTGCACAGCAATAGAAATCTAATACAGTAGTATATCCAGCTGATATTTGAAATAAAAAATTTTGCATCTTGGAAAATGGATAGTGATTTATGTATGGTTATTCTTTGGGAGGGGTGATTATCTAAATCTATCTACTGAAAATTTAACTGCTCTTCTTGGGGACATCCATATAGTAAAACCTGCTCAAGGAGAACCTCTCACCAGTAGATATACAATATTAATTGAGGTATGTAAATATTTTCTTTTAAAGATGTGAGCTATGTGTAAGGTTAGTGTAAAGAAAGTGTATTTTCAATTTTTTTCTTTTTGAGCACTTTAAACATGTATTGGTTTATGTTAAGATTATAAAATAATCTAAAAAAAAGAAACAACCTTCATTGGCGTATAAAGGCGATCTGGAAACGAATATTAATGCATTTAACAAATATTGAAGATCTAATTTTGCTAGATGTTACACTAGATATTGTTTATGAATATGGCAGACGTGTGTTATTTGCTATTGCTAAGCCGACAGACTAATAGAGATACAGATATATATGCAGTTGAAAAACATGAGAGGCATATAAATGTTATGCTGGCAAAGTAAATGCTATTGAAACACAAGGGAAAGATACCTAGTCCATACTCAGAGATTCACAAAGTTTCCTTAGAGAAACTCATCAAAGCTGAGATCAAGGAGATGAGAGGGAGCTAAATGAATGGTAGGGAAAAGAAAGGTATAGAATATTCATGGCAGTGATAACAAGATGTACCAAGTCCTGAAGACAAGATAAAGGGTGGCCAAAAGCTAGTTCTCTGTGGCTGAGGCATAGAGTTTAGAGGGCTAGTAATTAAAGCTGGCACGTAGCAGGACCAGATAATTATAAGTTTCAAAGCCATATTAGGGAGTTTGGATTTTATTTTAAGGGAAATGAGAATTCATTGAAATATATAAACAAGGGAATGATGCAATCATATTTTTATCTGTCAGAAAGTAAAATTATATTGTTTTTGTTTTTATCTCCCAAATTTTGTTCTTTCACATTCTAAGGTTAGGAGGCCAGTGATGCAGTAAGCTTTAGGAATGTGATGGGAATGAATATTTCATAGATTTTATTTTTGTATTGGTAATACTTAAGACACAATATAGCATAATAGTTCATTGTGTTTGCTGTAGAGTCTCTTGACCTGGGTTTGAATCCCAGATTCATCACATACTGTCTGTGCAAGTCACTTTCCTAGGCCTCAATGTCCTCATCTTTAAAATCTGAATATTAACATTCACCTTTAAAATCCAGCTCATCTGGTTGTTAGGATTGAAAGAGGTAATGTCTGTAAAGTACCTAGAATAAAGTAAGCACTCAGTAGTATATTATTATACTACTACTACTACCATTAATAATAAAAACCCCGAAAGTTTATTAAATTTTTTTTAGGCCAAGTCATAATATTCCCTTAGCAAAAAGCTGATTATTCAAATTAACTTTTCAGGAAAACAACTACATCAAAAGCTGTTAAAAATTTAGCCAAGTTAAAGTTGACACTACATTTACTCATCTGGTATCACAAAAAGTATTATAGGCCCCATGTTAGACCAAAGAAAAAAATATTATCTGGTGCAGTGCATCCAAATGCAGTTCCAAGCAAGCAATAATGAATATAGGTTTGGAGCCTAGAAGAGATATTTGTGGTGGAAATAAGAATTTGGAGATCACTGGCATGAAGATCAGGCTTCAAAATGTTTGATAAAATTTTATACCCATTCACAATAAAAACTTATAGCAAGCAAGAATAGAAGATAACTTTCTCAAACTGAAAGTTATCTAGAAAAGCTAAAAGTCATATTCAGTGGTGAAATACTGAAAACTTTCCCCCTGAGATTAGGAGCAATACAAGAATCACCTATATTCAAGATTGTGCTAGAAATTGTAGCTAGTATAACATGGCTAACTCCAACTGACTAAACTCCAACCTGACTAAAAACTGATAAGCAAACTGGTAAGTCAAAGGAAAACTTAAAAATTAAAGGAAGAAAAAATAGCTTTTTGACCTTGAGTAGGAAAGGTACAGATTGTAAAGGAAAAAATTGATAAATTTGGCTTTATTAAAATGAAAAACTTCTCCAAAAGAACTCACAAAGAGACAGAATGACAGATCACATACTAGGGGAATACATTTAGAAAATAATTTCCAATAGAGGATTTGTATTTAGAATATGTTGGGGGAAAAAAACAAAACAAAATCTTCTAGTCAATAAAAGACAAACAATAGAAAAATGGGTGCTAGAGATGAGTGAATGTTTCTCAGAAGAGGAAATAAATGGCAACTAAGCATGAAAAGATGGCTCTATCACATCAGTGAGAATTCTTCAGAGAAACAGATTGTATGTAATATTTGTATTCATTTAGATTTGTATTATATATACATACATATAGAGAGTGATTAATTGATTCACTGACTGACTGACTGACTGACTGAGGAAGCTGGCAAGTCCTAAATCTGTAAGGCATAACAGACTACAAACTCAGACAGGTGTTGATGCAACAATCTTGAGGCAAGATTTCTTCTTCTTTGGGAAAACTGTTTTTGCTCTTAAGGCCTTCAGTTGAGGCCCACCTACATTATCTGAAATATCTCCTTAGAGTAAAATAATTATGGATATTAACCAAATCTACAGAATACATTCACAGGAACTCAGAGATTAGTGTTTAATAAAATAAGTGGCTATTATAGTCAAGTTGATACATAAGACCATCACAGCGCTCTACCTTGTTAATCAAGTGAATACAAATTAAGATCACAATGAGGTAGAATGTTATATGGCTAAGTGAGATTATAATGTACTGTTGATGGGAACACAAACAGTAACAAGTTGGCATTTTCATATAAAGAAGATCATTTGCATGTGTACAGCCCAGGAATTTCATTTCTTCAGAAATTCTTGCATATGAACACAAGGAAATATGAACATAAAATTTATAAGAATGTAATAGTAGTTTTAAATACACACATACACACATGCATGCGTGTAGCCAAATAACAACCTAGAAACAAATCAAATAGCCATTGATAGAAAAGTAGATACATAAACCATACTTTAGTTACAGAATGGAATATCAAACAGTAGTGAATAAATGAACAGCCACGTGCAACATGAGTAAATTGGCAAAACATTGTATTGAGTATAAAAAAGCAAGACACAGATGAAAAATACCATAATGCCATTTTTATAAAGCTGAGAAACATATTGTTTGGGGATACATACCTATGTCAGGAACCCTGGCTATGGGGCAAAGTGGAGGGATGGGCTAGCAAAGAAACACTTAAGTTGATGGAACAATGTTGCTAGTGTTCTAATCTTTAAGTTTGATGGTGAGCTCCTGGGGGCTTATTTCATTATTATGCCTCAGAACTTAATATATGTTACAGGTAATCTTTTCATATTATCAAATCCCTTAAAATTTTTAAAGAAAATCTAGGGTTTGTTTCTCTTTTTTTATTTTAAAAAGTGAAATTTGAAAGAATTTAGAAGAGTGCTTTAATCTATGAAAGACTTTCTTAGAAAAAAACTTGTGTGTGAAAAGTCTGTGAAGGGCTTAAAACTAAGGCTGAGTGTCATTCAGAGAGAAGTCCACAACATTTGGAACAAAAGTTATTTAACCTTGGGGTGTCATTGACTAACTGGTTTGACTTGAAAGCTATTAATCCTCTGCCCAGGAGACATTTCATATGTGGAAAATTTTTCATTTAATTCTAGGGAATGATAGTGAATTTGGTCTGGAAATAGGTTACTAAAGCTATTTAATGAACTCATCTTACTGTAAGAAATTTATAAGCAATATTGCCAGTTAGAGGACAAAGCATTTTCATCAAAAATGCTGGTTTGTTCCTTAAATTTAGCTTGTAAATTAATAAAAATGTCATAAATCTGAATTAGTATTGGGAGATAAAATTTTAGTCCCTTTGGTTCTGTGTGGTAGAGCATAGTAGAATTTTGGCAAATGGTTGTTAGGACTCTTTCAGGTTTTAAGTTTTTAATTTGGCCAACTTACCGAGGCTCAAATTGAGGGGTGACCCACTTTTGCCTGGGTCAAAACAAGGGCATGGAGAAAAAGAATCATTTTTCTTTTTCTTTGCAGGAAGCTTTGTAAGGTTTCTCAGTTGTCAAAATCTTCATCCCACATCTGAGATATAGAAAAACCATGATTAGAAATATGAGTCTTTTAAAATTAAAACTTCTGAGTTACAAAATGAATCCTTGAAAACTTGAGATCTCTCTCGGGCAATTCCCTTAGCTGAAGGAGTAACATGTCATTTGTTTACGGGTACTTGATAATGTGAAGAGCAGTATCACCCTTTCTTGATCTGGCATTTGACAGCTGTTAACTAGTGAAATGAGAGATTAGAGTCGATGCAACACTGGATGTCTTCAAAACCATGTCACCTACTACATAAAGTATTAAGATAGCTGATTGGCAAGATCTATATGTTATGCTATTGAGTTAACATGTTCTTAATGAGGAATACAGTATTATGTTTTTTTTAAGTCCAAGAAAAGCTTTTCAATAAAGAAAAAAGCTTAAAATATAAAGAATTACCTTAATGTATAAACTAATTTGTATATTGATCATATTACAATATAATTCATCAAACTGTTTTACGAAATTGTTAAATATATGTAGTTTAAAGCATTTCTAATACTGACTTACTAATAAAGAATACTGAATTATCAACTTTATCTTTATTATCTTTCTTATCATAGGTGATTAATTTTTTTTTCACCTAACGTTGTTTTGATACTTACCTATCATATCACTGTTTTCCTCTTTCTTTGCATTGGTTTAAAAGGGAAAATATTTCTCAACTTGTAACTGCCCTCTTATTTCCATTTCCATATGATCTTTTCTTAGGGCATTAGTGGTATTGTTTTCGTAACTATTAGTGATACTTTAGTATTTTTAATTAATACTGGAAAGAATTAGCAGTATGGCATAGAAGTTAAAAATGTGTTCCCTGGAACCATGCTGATTGGTGAATCTTCTTCATTCAGCAAGTGACTAAATATTTGACTTTGGCAAGTTGACTTCGCCCTGGTTTCCTGATTTCTAATAAAAGGGATGAGTTCAGTGCTCTGGTATCTAGTAAAAGCTAAATGAATGCTAACTATAATAGTGGCAGTTCTAAGAATTGTTATTGAATTAATTCGATTGTAAACTTAACAAACTAACATTTGTGTATGTTTAGTTTATTTACTTGTAATAGAGAACAGGTTGGCTGTAATTCTCCAGTCTAGGATCAGAATGTCCACCGATGTGATAGTCCAATTCCTTTAAAAAAATAATAACTGTGTCTGTTGTGTGTGAGGAGTAAAATTTTCAAGGCCAAATAGCAATTTATTGAAAAATAATTATATTCACTTTAATGTCTATTTGAGTGCCTAGCATATGCAAAGCTATACAAGTAATGTTCATATATATAAAATATGGAATATGGTTCCTTTATCCAGGCATTGTCAATTTAACAGAAAGGATTATGGATAGAAATCTACTTTTTCAGGCCCCACGGCGAATGGAAGTTAAGAAATCAGAAGAAACAAGTTCAGACTGGGTTAATAATAGAAGCAGTATGAACCAGCATGCCAGTGTAAACATCTTAGGGAGCCAGTGGGGAATGAACTGAACTACATACCGTGTCTTGGTGGTTGTTAATTATTTTCATACCCAGGGATCTCTAAGTTCGATTTGCAGTCTACATTTATTTATTCTCCATGCTGGTACTACAATCATCTACAAGTTTATTACTTGTTAAGAACTTAGTATGTAGTACACAAACAGAAATGTTTAATATTTTTTTTCTTTAAGAGAGGCATAAAATATGACCATTATTAGCTCAGAAGTGAGAGAAGTCATATTCTATAGAAAAGAACTGTGACAAGATCCATGGAAGAACATTTGAGCTGGGATTTCAAAGGATGCATGTGATTCGAGGTGAAGTTTGGGAGCTCTGATGGTATATTTGCCCCATGCTAGATCCAGGTGTCAGTGTAAACAGAAGTACAGAATAAGGACTGTGTGTGGTATACTCATGAGATAGTTGAACATTCATTTGAATGGAAATATGGGAATGAATAGGGATTGTACTGAAGCTGTATCTGGAGAGGTAGGTTGGTGCTATGTCAGGTAGGCCTTGGGTGCCTTTAATTTAAATAAGTAATAGAGATGCATGGAAGATTTTTTACATGGTGGAGAGTGGTGATGGTGAACCTGGTAGACTAATACAGCTGGGTAATCCACTAACTGCATTTATGTATTAATCGAATTCATATTTTGTCTCTTTCAGGAAGTTTATGATTTATTACAAGATTATGAGTTAAAGTATTGTTACGTGGACAGAAATAAGCGAACAGGTAAAATTTCAGTTATAACCATCTGATTTCATTTTGATCGTATATAGTCATAAAATAAAACAGTATAGTGTCTTTTAGTTCTTAAGCTAATCTCTGAAATTCTTAAGCATTAAATTGTATAAATGTTACTCATATAATTTATTTTCTGAAGGTAATGTTAGTTTCCTAAATTTTAATCACATAATATGGTATTACTAGAGCCTTATGAATATTTATGATGAATGTTCTATATGTAATACGTTATAAAGAATATCCTTTATAGGGTTGGTATCCTTCAATTTTAATAATATATTACTGGACTTAGTGAGCACACTGTGTGATTTGACCTTAGCTGGGAAAATTGGAAAAATCATTTAATTTTTCTGGGTATTAGTATAGCTGTGATTTTAAAAGACTAAACTAGATTTCTTTTGTGTTCATGATATGTAAATGTCTCAAAACATATTTTTGAGATGATAAAAAAGTAAGAAAAAGCATGGAAGATGATATAACCACTATATATACAACCATTCCCAAATTAGTAAATGTTTTATAAAAATATTTTATTTTAAAAATATTTTTAGAAGATATTTTTTGCCTTTAAATATATACATACCTGCAAGAGCCCTAATGTAGATCCATTGAATAAAAATCTCTGGTAGCATGGCAGGAATTCTGCATTTTTTTTTTCTGACTTAAAAATTATAAAAGAAACATTACAGATAAAAATGAAATCCAGTTCCTACCTGTCTCTGATTCCATTCCTTCCCTCCCTCCTTACCTAGGGGCAAGCATTTATGAACTTGGTACATGCTTTCCATACTTTGTCAGTATATGGTGGTAGTTATTAGAGCTGTTCACAGATTCTTGTTCTTTTTCTTCTGGGCATGAGGTAAGATAGTTCTCCGTACTCTTTGAAGTTAGGAGTGGACATATGATTTGTGTTTTGATGAAGTGTAAGCAGAAATGACATGTATCCCTTCTGTGTGGAAGATTTCAGAGCCATGTGATTCATTCTTATCCTTCTTCCTGCTAAAGTAAATGAGGTAGATTGCAGAACCTCTTTCAACGTAGGTCCCAGAACGACTGTGATGAGCAAAGCCTCCTTCCTTTCTTTCTTCCTTTCAGCATGGATTATGTAGCATGAACAACAACAACAACAGAAAAACCCTTTTGATACATATAGCTCTAGTTCATTGATTTAATTACTACAGATTATTGTGTCCTCTGAATTTATCAACATTGATAAATCTATCCATTATTGATAGATTTAGGAATAAGTTAAAGCATTTAGGAAGCTTTAACTTATCCAGTATTTCAAATAATGTTGCAATGAATATGCTCATAATTGTCTTCTAATAAATTGCAGCTGTTTCTCCATAAGTGAATTACTGGGTTATATGTTTCATACAAATTTAGTGTTACTGAATGTCGACAAAGGGATTAGAGGTAACAGTCTTTACAGCTTACACAGGGCTGGGAGTAGTGCTGTTCCCATTAGCTAACATGATAAACCTCATAAATCACGATGCATCGGGAGGAGTATTCAGAAGGTTTCTTAAGAGTGGAAAAAATTAATTCTAGGATAACAATGCTCTGGTCTTACCCTAACAAAATTTAAAAGTGAGACGAGAAAGGATCAGGGTCTTTACTAGTAACTTAAACACATCCTAGAACAAAACTCAAGAATATTTATATAAATACAAAAACATCCCGCACCCAACAAGGTAAAATTTACAGTGTCTGACATCCAATAAAAAATTACCAGATGTAGTAAAGAAACAGGAAAATAATAATCCATAATAAGGAGAAAAATCTATCAAAGTTGACCTGGAATTGAAACAGAAGAATTAATGAAAAGACATTCAAACAACTCTATATGTACAAGAAGCTATAGTAAAGATTGAACATGTTAAGTGGAAACATGAAAATATTGAAAAGTACCAAGTCAAATTTCTAGAGATGAAAATTACAGTGTCTGAGATTTAAAAAATATATAGCATGTATGTGTGTGTGTGTATGTGTGTATACATACATACATACAACCAGTAGATGGGATTCACAACAGAGTAGCTAGACATTACAGAAGAAATTAGTGAACCTGAAAACGTAAATATAAAAACTATCCAAAATGAAAGAAAAAATGACTATAAAATATGAACAGAGTCTCAGCAAAATATGAGACAACTTCAAGATTCCTAATATTGCAATAGTTGGAGTCTCTGAAAGAATTATGAAATGAGTTAATGGCTGACAGATTTCCAAATCTGATGAAAACTCTGTCCCTAAACATCCACAAAGAATAACCAAACCCAAGAACAAAAGCACGAAGAAAACCACAACAAGGCACATGGTAATCAGAAGGCTTATAATTAGTGATGGAGAGGAAATTTTAAAAGCAACCAGAAAAATAAGGACATTACATTTACAGGGACAAAAGTAAAGTTGGCCATGAATTTCTTGGAAACAATGCAAGCAAGAAGACCATGAGACAAAAAGTTTTTTTCTTTACTGAAAGAAAAAAAATTAATCAATGTAGAATTTTTTTTTACACACAGAAAATAGCTTCAAGAATAAGAGTGAAACAAAGATGTTTTTTAGTCGCCTAAATGCTGAATCTTTCACCATCAGACATGCATTATAAAAATGTTTTAAGTTTTTTAAACAAGAAGAAAGTAGTACTAGATGGAAATCTGAATCTATACCAATAAATGAAAAATATCAGATATCGTCATGTGGGTAGAGACTGTTTTCTTAATATTTAAATATCTTTAAAAGATAATTGACTGTTTAAAGGGAAAATAATAACACTATATTATAGAGCTTGTAATGCATGTAGAAATAAAATTATAACAGTACAAAGTCTGGGATGGGATAAATGGAAGTGTAAAGCTCTTAGACTCCATGAGAAGTAGACAATATCACTTGATAGTAGACTGTGAGAAATTAATGATGTACACTATAAATCACTAAAATAATACAACATAGAAACTCAAAAATTGTATTTGGGTTTTAGTAGCTATGGTAGTGCTTGAAGAACTAGATAATTAATAGATTGATAAAATATGGTTACACTTATAAACTATGACCTTACAGTCAGATCCTTCTGTAATAGATAAGAAATAATTGTGCTAAAATACAAGGAAAATGTTTTTGCATGCTTACCATGCAATTTGTCCCAGTAATTCGAGCAAACAATGGCAACAGAATAAATAAAATTATGACTTGTGAAAGGATTGAGACCAATTGTAGAATTTTAAAATTTCAATAGAAAAATAGAAATAGAATTAATCTCCAAATCCTTCACAGCCTTTTCTCTGTAGACCGACATCTGCCACTTCTACAAGAGTCAAAGTGAAAAAATTTGGACTTCTTAGAGAATCTGTAGCCTTGGAAAGAAATGGAAGAAGATATAGAAGAGACTCAGTGACCTCTTTCCATTACTGCCAGAATTTTTAAATTTGCTTCATTATGTTATCTAAATTCTACCATAAAATACCTTATTAGGGTTCAGCAAATGCAGATATCTAAGGGAAGGAATATAAGAGGTTGTCAGTTTTTAGGGTCACTAGTTAATTTAAGTATGTATATATCCATTCATTCAGCTAACATACAAAGCGACTACTATGTGCCAGACACTATGGAAGATGATGGAGATACATTCATTAGTAATTTAGGGAGCTCACAGTTTAGTAGAGTAGCAGGCATCTAAACAAATAGATTATAACACAGTGGGATGTGTGCAACAATCCAAGCAATGTTTCGGACATCGAAGTATAATAAAACAAGGTATGTTAACCCTGACTGGAGGAGAGCATCAGGGAAGGCACCTAAAGATCTTGATGCAGTGATCCTTGGACTGGTTTTGGGTGGCCAAAACCCATGGGAGATCTCATAGGCAGGGGGATAATGTATACATGCCTGAAGCAAGTGGATATCTAGGGAACTACAAACAAAATTCAGTGGGATTTTTTTAAGCCTCCAGCACCCAGTATTCAGAGGGGGTCTCCCATCCAAGTATTAACCATATCTGACCCTGCCTAGCTTCCGAGATCAGATGGAATTGGGCACATTAGGGGTGGCCTGGCCATAAGCCAATTAAGTGTATTTGGAGAATAAAGAACTGTCGTGAGGAGGAGGAAGTATGGCATTTAGGCTAGAGTCAGAAAAGGGCCCTGTAGAGTGTGATAACTGAGCTAAGACTTGGCTTTATTGACAGTACATAACCATTGCATTTTAGGCAGCATACAGCTACAATTAAACTTCTCTTTTTGAGAGATCACTTTATTGTAATTGTGGTAAAAGACTGGAAAGAGTGGATTCAAGACCTGTTTTGAGGATAGAATTTTGGGGTTCTTATTATGTGGGAAATGAGGGAGATAGAGTCTAGGTAGCTCCTAGCTTTTTATTTTTATTTTTTTATTGTTTTCTATTTTTATTTTTCTTCTTTATTAGCTTCAGGCATACAGTACAATGGTTGAACATTTATATAATTTATGAAGTGATCCCCCTGATTACTCTAGCAGGTTTCTGATTTGTGAGTATGGTGCTACCAACTAAAATCGAAAGACTATATGGGAAGGTGAACAATAATGAGATACTTGGGCAGAGATAGGATAAAGATCATGAGTTCTGTTTGCTCATATAGGAATCAATATGTGTATATATATGGAAATGAGGATTACAAACACGGATTTTGGAGTTAACATGGTGTAGGAGGCCTTCTATAAGTCCCCAGATTAGATCAGTTTGCTCTATTGAACTGCTTTTATAGCCCTTCGTACTTCCTCTTTGATAACACTGAAGTTGTAACCCTTCATCAAGTGTCTACCATCCTCTATTGCATTGCGAGATCTATATTGAAAATGATCTTGTCTGTTTTGTTCACCAACTCATTTCTAGTGCCTAATATGGTACCTGGCACATGATACTGAATACCTGGGAATTGACATGAGTGCACAGGGGGAAAAGGCAGAGAGAGGAGAGATGGCAGATTCAGTGACTCAGGGGTGCTGGGTACAACTACAGGTGTTATTGTGTGTCTCTTGCCAGGAAGGCATCCTAAAGATTTCCACCTTCACAGCCGTGAGTGGAAGAGAAAGATCTAGCAAAGGAAATCGAGGAAGGACAGGTATAAAGAGAATCAGGAAGGAGCATATTAAGGAAGTTGAGGAAGGAAATGTCTTAAGAATTCAAAACAGATATGAATTGGTCAGTTTATGGGCTGATAGAGGAACTTAAGCAGTGTTTATAAATTGTTGAGTTGTTTGCTTGTTTTCTGAAAATAGACTTAAATGGTATTTTATGTCAGAATAAAGGAAGGCATAGAATCAAAACAACTGAAATCTTTTAAAAAGAGTTGTTGGAAACCAAGAGATACACGCTCAATAAATGCAGCAAAGCCATTTTTTCTCATGTGGAAGAGTTAACTATTCTTTTGTCAATAGTTTCCTTGTATGTGGGGACCACGTTCAGTGAAAAATATGTTCATCTGAATGTTAGCTTCACATTCAGCGTGGTGAGATGCTCACACTCTGAAAACCAACTGGGCACTAAGACCAACTGAGGGGAGAGCAGATCGAGCAAATTGACTGGTGGGATTCCCCATGCTATTTAATTTTTTTCTCTCTTGCTATATACATATTTGCCATGTGCTAACTGAATTTGGGTAAGTTAAATGCTCAGAGAGCAACTCCACTGTTGTATGTTCCAAATAGAAAAGAGAGAGAGGGAGAAGCAATTTATTTGCAATCTGTGGATTGCTCTGTGTTGTGTCTTTAAACTTTTAAACTTTTAAAATTTAATCAGATAAGAATGTGTTTAATATTTCATTGATTTAGAACCTTATATTTGTATCATGTTTTCAGTTTTAGAAATTGTCATATGTATTTGTTGCTGGATGCTAGAACAACTTCATTAGGTAGACAGGGCAGATTTTGTTTTATTTGTTTGCAAAGAGGTTAAGCTACCAGTATTATAACCCTGTGATTTTTTCATACCATATTGTTCATCCAAAAAACATTCCAAAATTTGTGTGCATGAGTGTTTCAATCTAATTAATCTGATTTTAAGGAATCACGACTTAGAGAAAGAACTGTCTTCCTCTGGGCATTTTGGTGTCTTTTTCGCCATACCTTTGTTTTTTAGGTCCTCATTATCAAGTAAGGTCTTTTAAAACTCTATGGGAAGAAAGAAACATTTAAAGGCTTCCTAAAATTTTGTATTACTAATTGCTAGGAAGAAAAATAAAACCTGTATGTAGTTTGTAAAGATTACAAAACTTAAAAACAATACTTAATATTGTATTATCTTATACTGGAACTCAATATAATTTCTATATTTTTAATTTAAGTTACTTGTCATGATATTAGTTTAGTGGGGATGGCAGCATTCAAAAACAATGAAATGAAATAGAAAATATCAGAGTGCATTGCATATGGTAGAAGTGTGTATATACTGAGTCACAGACATAAAATGTATTTTTTAAAACTTTTAAAAAGTTTTAAAACACTGGCTTAGAATATTCATTTATTATCTTCCAGCTTTTGTTACTTTACTGAATGGGGAACAAGCCCAGAATGCAATTCAAATGTTTCATCAATATTCTTTTCGAGGAAAAGACTTAATAGTCCAGCTCCAGCCAACAGATGCTTTGCTGTGTATTACAAACTTGCCCACTTCGTTTACATTAGAAGAGTTTGAAGAACTTGTCCGTGCTTATGGAAATATCGAGAGATGTTTTCTGGTCTACAGTGAAGTTACTGGCCATTCCAAAGGCTACGGATTTGTGGAATACATGAAAAAAGACTTTGCCGCAAAGGCTAGACTGGAGCTATTGGGCAAACAGTTGGGAGCATCAGCTCTCTTTGCACAATGGATGGATGTTAATCTACTGGCCGCAGAGCTCATTCATTCTAAGTGCCTTTGTATAGATAAACTTCCCAGTGACTACAGGGATTCGGAGGAGCTGTTGCAGTTTTTTTCCAGTATCCATAAACCTGTGTTTTGCCAGGTATGTATCCTTAAGATATCATTTAAAATATTTAAAAATATCTGCATATGTATCCTACACACACTCACAAATTTATACTTGTGTGATGATCACAATGGATAATCTAATTCTACTTTAGTCTGTAATGAAGACTTTAATGTCATGGTAAATTTTAAATCAATTCCTTTTGTCGATGGACCAAACTATCTTGTTATATAGTTAAGTATGTCTTAGCAAATGTATCACTATTCACCTTATTTTATCCATGTATTAGGCCATTCATTAATCCATTCGTCCATCCACATTTCCTTTTCACCCTCTCTGTGCCAGACACTATATTGCTAAGTGTCAGAAATATCAATGATAGAAAAATGCTCTCTCAATAGATAGACTGACAAGTAACCAAATAATTGTAAATCCTCTATAAAGAGTGATATAATGGAAGATAGACAAGTAATAATGAGGTTTAAAAACAATGTATAATTGTATCTTAATGGTGTCATGGTAAATGAGATCTTTAGGGAAGATCCTGAAAACTGACAACACTAGTAAGGATTTTCAAGTGCTTTATCATGATAAGTTTAAATATATTCTACTAAATAGACAAAAATGCATACTATATATAACTTCTGTTATAAATGTTTGTCAGCAAGTGATGAACTCTCTCTTTCCTTCTCTTTTTACCTCCCGCCCCACCCCACCCCACCCCACCCCACCCCCGCTTTTTCTTTAATCATACCTGTGTTTAGTCTCTACAATTGTAGTAGGAAATTTGGAGTTAGAGATATATAAACACATACACACAGATATATAGATATAGATATAGATATAGATATAGATATAGATATAGATATAGATATATAGATATAGATATAGATATAGATACACACATATAAATGTGATTAATGCTGCCATCTTACTTTTTCTTAAATTTCATTTCCTGTAATCCCTATATATTAACCATCAAAGAAATCATCCAAGAGCTTTATAAAATTTTGTGACAATTTTTTTTTATTAACTTTTGCTGTTATTGAAAGTGGATTGTCTTGTTACTAAGAATTGTGTAGTGATATCCTGTGGCCACACATAATTCTTGGTAGCTTTAGTTGACGTCTTTGAAATAGATGTGAGGGGAAAAGCCATTTACCACAAATTGTGTTTGAATTACAAATCCCAGAGTTGAAGGGACTTGAGAGGTTATCTAGTCTAGCTTGTAATCTCGTAGAAAAAATGTTTGTTACAATATCTGTGACCATTTAGCTTCCATTAAAATATTTCACAATAACGGAAAATGTAACTAGATCACAAGTCGGACCATTGATATATTTGAATGGTTCTCATATTGAACTGAAAAAGCCTTTAAAACTTTAAAACTACTGATGCTGTGCACTTAGATGATTTTGTCTTTAGAAAGATTTTAAATATTTTTATTCATATAGACACGAAGATTATCATAATGAACCAGGAATAAAAAATGTTTTAAAAGATTAGTAAAAACCACTTATTAGTAGATCCGTTAAATTCAGGCTCTTCTGCTTGGTAGGTTGGCATAGATTATATTGAAGAAATAGTCTCTTCTGTGATCAAAAGAGACCAAAAAGGCTAATGGCTTTTTACGAATCTGATTTTAAGATCTGGTTTGGATTATAAGAGGAATGGGATGGTAGGAGAATGTTTGTAAAGGTAGATATTTCTTTTTCTCCCATGTGATTGGAAAAAGTTTTATGGAGAAAAAGACATTTGAGGACAATTTTAAAAGGAAGGAAGAATGTGAAGGAAAAATAGATATTTGATCTAACTGTATAAGAAAGCAGAAGAAAGTTAAGCTTCAAAAATAAGAGGAAACAAACTAGAAATTATTTAATTGTAATATTAATTTATGAGATGCCAAATCCAAATAAAAGTTTCATAGATGTGTCTTCTCAAAGATATGCAAAGCTGAATTTTATCTCTTTTATCACTTAATAGCATGAATGTGTTTGAGATAATTCAGACATGTTCAAAACTTAAACATTTTAGTGCCTTATTTTGTTCTTATTTTTGCTCTTTGTACCAGTCTTTGCAGATCCAGGACTTTAGTATCTTCCTTTTCACTCTTACAGGTGGGTGACTGGAAATAAATCGAGTTTTGCATTTTAGCAATTTAGGGCATATTGAGAAATAAAGGTAGTGTATTGCATATGGTATTTTAATAAATCTGGGACGTAGTTTTCCCAAATAAAATTTGCTTTGGTATACTTGACCAAATTCCTAGGGTCTGACTAAAATATTGAAATGAAAGTTGAATATAGTTCTTCCTACCTTTCTTCTCTTGATAAATACAAACTTTATATGTGGTCAGATAATTGTTTCAGTATGTTTCATTGTCCATGTATCTGGTGAATTTATTTTAAAGAAAGTTTTAATTATTGTGTCCCCATGTTTTCCTACAAATTATCAGTTACATATCTTTCTTAATACATTGGGAATATTATCATTTGGGCTTCGACTATTAAATTAGAAAATCAAAGAATTAAAAAGAAATGACAGAATCTTGTTTGTCAGCCTGTCTTCCAAGATCATCCTGCATCTAAGCAACTATTAAACTTTTAGAAAGAACACATTGTTTCTCCATCATTATCATGCTCCGATACATTTGTTCTTAAATTTGAAAAATATATACTGTAAATATTTTAACTAAATAATAGAATGCCCTTTTAACAAAATGTATTATATCAGCTTGCACAGGATGAAGGTAGTTATGTTGGTGGCTTTGCAGTGGTTGAATATAACACTGCAGAGCATGCTGAGGAGGTTCAGCATGCAGCTGACGGAATGACCATCAAGGGGAGCCACGTCCAAGTTTCCTTCTGTGCCCCAGGAGCACCAGGGCGAAGTACCTTAGCAGCCTTGATAGCCGCTCAGCGTGTGGTAAGTTTGTTGTTCTTTATTAGCATATAGAAAAATTTTAATACTATTTTAATCTATCCAGACTTATTGACCATGGATTGGACCTTCATTGTATTTCTATTACATAAAGATATTTTTCTTTTAAAAAAAAATGACGAATGGTGTCTCTGTCAAATCAAGCCAAGAGTTATTACAAAAGAAGATATTGTGTTTAGTGAGGTGTAATCATCTTAGGAAATTTTTTTGAAGGAATTTCATTCATTCAGCAAATATTTGAGTTTCTGTTTTGTTCTAAATTTTCAGTGTAACATGCCTCTTTTTCGCTATGTTCATAAGTATCCATAGTGTAAGTAGAGGAAGATGTGTGCTTCATTTTTGCTCACATGGCACATTGTAGCTATTTCTTCTTCTGTCTTCTTATCCTCTCTCTACTTCTCTGTTCTGGAAATTACATGCTGATAGAGACTTTTCCTTCTTCACAGTTTTTACTCCTAGCACTTAGCACAGTAAATATTTGTTAGTTGAATGAAGGAAGAAATACGCTTTTGAAGGGATCAGGGAAGACTTCATGACAAAGGTAACATTTGAGTGTGACATTAAAGTACAGTTTTGAAATGTGTCGATAGGGGTGGAGGATAGGATTGCCAGATAAATACAAATTTTTCATGAGACAGTAACATTAAAAAGTTATTCATTGCTTATCTGAAACCCAGATTTAACTGGATATCCTATATTTTTACTCACTAAATCTGGCAACCTTAAGGGAGAGAGTAGTCAAACCCTAGGTGGTAGTATGCGATGAATTTGCATTCTCGACGAGTGGCAGGTAGTCTAGGTGAACTGAGTGTATAAAGGGATGTATGGCAAAATCATCAGTTGATGCCAAATCAAGGAGCACTATTGAGCACTCAAAGAATTTAGATTGAATTTGATGAGCAGTGGGGAATTTATAAAGTATATAAACAAAGTAGTGACAGGATCAAAGTTAAGCTATCAACAGATTAGTCTGAAGGTGATTTGTAGATGAACTGGAGAGAGAGATCAGGGGAGAGAGGAACAGATCGGAGATTGTCGTTAGTCTCATATCTTTTGTCCTCCTTCTCTCTGACTTTACCTCTGGTCCCAGATCCCCTTTCCCCTTTTTTCTTAGTTTGTCCTTAGGTTCTTCTGTCATTTTCGTATTCTTCCTTGCATAATTCACTACTTCAGCCATTCTTTCACTATCAACTTCATAGCCTTTGGTGAAATTTTCTCTTTATCGGATTGGATTTGCAGTGTACAATTCTGAATCCATCCGGTCACCTGCTTTGGCATCCAGGGCACCATTTCCTCTTGGAGAAAAACAAAAACAGCTAAGCATCTTGATGCCACTACGAATGTATGACATATTTATAGCTGGTCCCAAAACAAAATTTTAGCTCATATCTCATTAGCCCCTCTTTTTTCCATTTTCCATAACAACTATCTCAAACTTTCACTCTGTTCCTGCCTTCGTCCTTCTTTCTGTCAGATGATCATGGCTCCTACTTTATAGAAATATAAAGGTCATGTGCTGGACACATTCATTCAGCTTTTCTCATACTCCCCAAACGTGCTCCCATTATTTTTTAACTTCCTTTTCTCTTCAATTGCATTCATTCCACAAGTACTTTTTAGATACCCACTGCATCCTAGGCACTATTAGATAGATATGTTTAGGATTCATCGGTGAGCAAAGCAGACAAAGATCCCTGCTCTGCTGAAGGAAAAACTGTGCTTCTTCCTGCCAAATCAGGGCTTTATGAACATGTCCTCCATCCTCAAGGATCTTGATCCTCATCTTTCTGCTTATTTTTACTTGTTTTTCCACTTCTCCCATCTTCTTATAAACATACTCAAATCTTTAATTTAAAGACCTCTAGATACTGGCCTTTTTAGTATTCTCCTTTACAAGTAGCGCTTCTCGAACAGTCAGGCTCTTCTTGTCCCCATTTCTTCATTTTCCATTTCCCTCTCAGTCTAATGCAGTGTAGTTGCTCTCTCTACAGCTATTCAAGTGAATCTTTTCTCATAAAGATTAATAGGGATTTCTTAACATTCAAGTCAAATGGATGCTTTTCAATTTTTTATCGCTTGGTCTTTTTGCAACATTTAAAACCCTCTGTTACCTTGAATTCTGCCACACCATTCCTTTCCTACCTGTCCAACTATTCCTTCCCCTTTTTCCTTCTTTTTCTCTATGGGCTGGTATCAATAGACTTATTTCTATATTTGGCCTTTTTACTTTTTTCCTCTTAAATACTCCAGTGGCTTTAGTTATTGCCTATCCTTGATTTCTTCCAAACATATATTTTTGGATCAAACTACTCTAAGCACTAAACCTATATTTCCACATGATTATTAATGATTATTAGACATCCCACCTTATATAAATAGTTCAGTTTCAGCATTTCCAAAAGAAAACCATTTTCCTCTGGGACTTGCTTTTCTGGGTTCTGTAATATCTACATACGGCATCCGTTCATCAGAACTAAAACTGCCTGAACCAAAAACTCAATCACGATTGGTCTCTCTCACCCCCCAAATCTAAATGTCAAATATATTTTAAAAATCCTTTCAGTTGCACCTCTGGATGCCTCTTAAATCCTTGAGACTCGTCAGCATCTTCGTTACTCAGATCTCATCTTTTCTCAACTTAATGGTTGGAATAACCCCTTAGGTAATCACCATGTCATCAGTCTGTCCCTTTCTGATCCATCTGCCACAGAGCCACAGGAGTGATCTTTCTCATCCTTAAATTTGATTCTGTCATTCTCTTGCATATTACTCTTTAACGCCTGCATAAATTCAGATTCCTTAGCACGGCATACGGGGCCCTCGTGATCAGATATCAGTGGTAGTGAGAAATCTTAAAATTTTCTCAGTCTCAAAAGTAATGTATTACACTGGCTTTTATCTACATGTTCTTGGTATATGTCCTTTATCAACTCTTCTGACATTTAAAGAAAATCGTAAATATGTAGTGAACTTTATCAGAGTTTTTCTCCAATTATTGAGATAATCATGTGATTTCTCCCTAAATTTATTAATATACTGAATCATGTTGATAAATTTTCTAATATTAAACCATCCTGTGTTATAAGCCCAATACATTTTTTGGTTAGATGGGTTTTTTTGGTATGTGGCAGATGTGCTCGTAAGTGAAAAATGCTTAAAGTTTTTGCATCATTCTGATTTTTTGCAATGAAAAGAACACTGACACCATTAAATGATTTAAGTGCTTTTCCCCTTTCTGTTTTATTTTTTTAATAGTAATTATTTTTTTCCCATTACCTTTTTTTTTTTAATTTTCAGTTATAGTTGACATTCAATATTATATTAGTTTCATGTGTACAGCGCTATGGTTAGACATTTGTGTAATTTATGAAGTGATGCCCCCGATCAGTCTAGTGCTCACACGGCACCATACATAGTTATTACAATATTGTTGCCTCTATTCCCTCCGCTGTACTTTACATCCCCGTGACTAATTTTATAACTGTCAATTTGTACTTTTTAATCTTTTTTACCTTGTTCAACTAGTCCCCCAACCCCCTTTCCATCTGGCAGCCATCAATTTGTTCTCAGTATTTATGAGTATGTTTCTGTTTTCCTGTTTTATTTCTATGTTATGGATTAGCTTGTGTAACATGGGGTTGCCTGTGCTTTGCAAGTTTGAGAAATCTCAGATATTAAACCATGTAGACCTAGTCCTTGAGCCTCTTCCATAGGGATATTGATTACCACTTAAGTTTTTGCTATAATTATTTAGATATTTTAGTTTCTTTTCCTCTGTATGCCATATTTGGCATTTGATTTTATTCTACAAATATCCATTTTGTTGAAGCTTTCAAATTTATCGGCACATAGTTATTTATATTTTCATTTTTAAAATCTGTCATGTCTAGTGACCTCATTTTCACCATGTATTTTATTTGCATTTTCTTTTTTTCCTTGATGGTCTTGCAAGAGATTTCTCTGCTTCATCTTTTCAAAGAAACATCTCATTTTGGTTATTATTTCTATCTTTTGCTTATTTCTGCCTTTATGTATAATTTCCTATTTATTTAAATTTACTCTTTCATCTTTATTATATCATTGCTTAGAACTTTTGTTTTTAATCTAGATATTTTCTGATGAATGTATTTAAAGCAAGTTTCCTTTTATCTAATGCTATACCTATGTGTCATCAATTTTAGATTATGAATGTTTAAATTTTTGTTATTTACTTTTAAACTCGTAACTCATTTTGATTTTGTTTTTCATTTATAGCCAGTTAGGAATTAAGCTATTCTTCTGCTATAGATTTCTAATTTTATGGTGGTGTGGTCAGAGAATCTAGTCTCTAAAGTCGATTTGGGGGAGGGGATATTGTGGCTTTTGTGGCTTGGTGCATGGTTGATTTCTGTGCATGTGTCATGTATGCTCAGAAACAATCTATACTATGTAGGTTTTAAAGTTAAATGTGCAGTTACCATGTGTAATTGTTGATTTTTCTATTTCTCCTTTTTCTGTCATTGCTCCATATATGTCTCTTGTTGCCGTTTTTATGGTCCTGGCTTTTGTATACAAGATCGAAATTAACTATGATATTACACCTTAATTTCCACTTATCATGCAATATCATCTTGTATTTTTTGCTTCTTATTTCACATTTTAAAGGAGAGTATTCATGTGGTAAAAACTTTTGAGAATTTGTATGACTGGGGATATTTTTATTTCACATATTTAATAGCTTAGCTGGATATGAAAATCTAGATTTATAGTTCTTTTCCTGCAGCACTTTGAAAATATCAATTCGTTGCTTTCTTGAATTCAGTGTTGATGCTCTGTTCCTTTGGAGATATGTTCTTTCTCAGTGGAAGTTTTAGCATTTTTTTTTTTTTGGCTTTGATTTTCTTAAATTTCACACCAAAAAAATGGAACTAGGTATGTTTTTTCCATATACATCATATTTGGACTACTGTGAACCCTTTCATTCTGTTGTCTTTAAATTTTTTTAATGGAAATTCTCAGCCATTATTTCTTTAAAGATTTACTTTTTTCCTTCTTTGGGACTCATATATAATAAATAGATATACACACACACATACACATATATATGTATACGTATACATACATACATACATACATACACATACATACATACTTGTTGATATTTCTAGCCTCTTAACTGCCTTGCTTTTTCTCTTTCGTTTGAATTTTCCATTTTCATGTTTTTATTTGTGTTTTCCCTTTTTTATCCTTTGCCGATATCTTCTGGGACCTTTCAGAACACTATTTTATTTTTCAGTTACATATATTCTATTTATCTGTTACAGCACAGGATGAAGGTTAAGAATTAAGGCTGTATGAGTTTCTTTACTTTCTTGATTTATAGAATGGGGATAGTAATACCAACCCTGTAGAGTTGTTTTGGAGGATTAAGTGATGTAATCCATGTAAAATGCTTTAAGTAATGCCAAGTATATAGTAAATGAGGGCTGCTATTTTTTTAAATGTTTATATTTTTCATACCCAGTATTTCTAATTGGTTATTCTTTGTAACTGCTTGTCCTTGCTTCATGTTACCAATAAAAATCTTATCTTTTTAAGGATGTCTATGACTATGTACATCCCATCCATGAATTCTGCTTCGTCTCGTACAGATGGTTTAGTTTTTCGCCTTTATTTTTTATTGGCTACATTCTCCAGATGTGTCGTTATTTTGTGGGATGAATATGTATTTCCTTGAGAGGGTATCAGCTTCCTTGCATGTGTTTAGAGATTGATTGGGTAGAGGATGGACAGGGGAGAACTGAAACCTGTTCTTAACTAGAGTTTGGGTGAGGACCTAGGACAGAGAACCTCTGCATTTGCTTTCTGTCCTTGACTGTAGTCCTTTTCTCATGCCACCAAGCAACCCTGTACCTTTGAGGAACTCTCTTCATCTCTACCCCCAACCCTGCTCTTTTCCAAGTTCTGCCTTTCTCAGTTATAACTCTTTTACCCTGCACAGTGGGAATAAGGAACTGGAGAAGGTTCAGGGAGGTGAGAAGGAAGTTATCGGTGCCTGTACCTCATGTACCTAGTGTTACATGGTCCCCACTGTCTCTGAGTTTACATGCTACCTATTGTTAATTCATTGGTCCTATCTGTCACTAGACTGAAACTGCTGTTTTCCCTCTCCGTTGTGTTGGCCAGGAAAGCTGTGATCCCTCTAGGGCAATGTAGAGGAAGCCACATAGTTACACAGCTAAAAAGCCCTTCCCCAGACTATCCTGTCTGTGGATCCAGGCTCTCTCATGCTCTCTGCTGATGTTTACCTCCACAATGGGACCTCCTGCCTTCTATCCGTTCAGGAATTTCTCACCTGTCTTGTGTCAGGTTCTCAGACCCATCACCCTCTCCCTCTCAGTTTCATGGTATTTGGAGAGGGTTCCTGTTGTCATTGTCAGTTTTTTAATTTTTTTCACTGATAGAAGTTCATAATTTTCTTCTTATAACATAATTCTAACATTCTCATCCATTAGACTGGTTTCTAAAACTGAGAACAATTTTATATTTTTAGGAAGCTACCCAATTACATGTATATAAGGCCAGTTCATCTTCATATCATAATAGAGGATTAAGTTAATGAAATAAAGACCTTATTATAAGCAAATGTTGATTTGTAGGGCAACCCACGTTATTACACTTTAGATCAACATTACAGTAAGGCTCTTTATTCTCTGGTAGCCAAGTATTTATATATTGTGTCAACAAGTTAGCTTCCTGTTGATAAATTCAGATTCCCTTGGTATCTTTCTCCTTGTGTTATACAAAGATTATCTTACTAGTCAGTCCTCTTAAAGCCAATTTGTCTTTAACTGGGACAGTCTGTGAGGATTTCAGTTTGTGCCGTATAGTAGAATATCATGACATTATCATTAGAAACCGGTAGAAAGTACACAACAAATGTATAATGTAAAGCAAATTGTGTTATAAAATAGATCTCATCAGATGAATGAGAATTTCTAAAAGAAAGCCTTTAAAATTTCATCTTTTGTACTTATCCTTATTCTAATGTTCTCTATTTCTGTATTCTTTGAAGATGCACAGTAATCAAAAGGGCTTACTTCCAGAGCCAAATCCTGTACAAATTATGAAGAGTTTAAACAACCCTGCCATGTTACAAGTTCTTCTACAACCCCAACTCTGCAGGCAAGCTACTAAACCAGGTAAGCACCATGTGTACCAATTACATGTAGCATGTTGACATGAAGTCAAGTGTTCTGTTTTACATGAAAAAAATATTAAAATAAGTACCAAAATATTAATTTTCTAGGACTTATTAGTGAATTTTTCTTAACGATCTGAGGTGATACTATGTTTCGACTATTTTTAGTAGATACCGTTTGCTTGTAGGTTCCTAATTTATTTTTACCATTAACAAATATTAAATATTAAACCTTTAGTTTAACTCCTTATTGAAATGAATTTATAGACCAGTGTAGTATTAGCACTCTGTGCTGTTTTAGAATATCTCAGCAGAATTACTTTGTTAAAAGTGCTCAAAGTTTGTTTCCTCTTTGTTCTTACCTTTTTTGTTGTAAAATTGTTTCACTTTGTAAAAAATGACAAAGACAGTATTTTCTAAGCATTATGAAAATTTTTATAGTATTGGTATACATTAAATATCTATGCATTTAGTATTTTTTTTTTCTCTATTAAGAGCTTATTTACCTTCCAAAATGCACAACTGTGCATTCACAAAATACATTTTAGAGACTATAATTCTATATTTGACTTTCCATAACATGTCACAGTGCATACTCTCAAGATGCTCCACAGGTTGTCCTCTTGTAGATAAAGCCCAGGTTTTCTAGCTTGTCCTGGAATATGGTGAACACAGAAGTGAGTATATCCTATGGGTGGGATCTGATCAGCACAAAATACAGTGGTATTTCCTTCCTATGATCATTAATTGCTATTAATGAAGTCCAAGATTGTCTTGGTGTTTAAAGAAGTATATCACATTCTAGGATAAACTTCACTTGGTCATGATGTATTATAATCCTTTGTATTTATTCTTGGTTAATAGTGTTGTTCAAGTCCTCTATATCCTATTTATCCTATTAATTATTGCAAGGAAAAAATGGGGCATAGTGGGAGAGCTAGCCAATAGCTAAGGGTAAGAGTGGTTAGATGTGAGACTGGACATCTTCAGAGTGTTTTGGTTCTAGTTGTTCATGTAAACTGGGAAATACTTTATTCACTAAAAGCTGTGACAATATATTTTAATGTTTTATAATAAAATACAGTTACTATCTGAAAAAAAGGAGGTGGTACTGAAATTTCTAACTAATTGTGGGTTTGTTTACTTTTTTTCCAGTTCTAGAATTTTTGCTACACACACACACACACACACACACACACACACAGAGGCTTTGTTATTTGGTACAGAGACAAATATTTAAGATCGTTGCATCCTCTTGATGAATTGACCCCTTTGCCATTATGAAATGACCATCTTTATCCCTCTTTGCTAATAAATAGTGTCTTTTTTTATAAGCAAATCATCCTAACAATATAATCTCACCATCTATAGTGTAACTGGCTCATTCAAAAGAAAGCACTTTCTAATGGTTAGTTTTCCAAAGATATGATGGACTGCCTCAGCAGGTAATAAAAACTTAGAGCTTTTAAAGCATGGGGTGAACTTATAGGAATGTTATCTGTAAATTACAATATTTTTGGTTATTGGATTATATGCTTTTTGAAGTACTTTCTAAGTCTTACCTTCTAGGGTTCAGATATTGTATTGCTAGATAACTTTGTACATTATGACTAATTCCAGTTACTTTATCATAATTAGATGAAACTGTATTATATATTTCCTGTCACAGTTCTTTTGTTCTATATATTGTCTATTCTGAAAACATCTCTTCTGATACGTACTCTGGTATATGTGCTCTTAGACAAACTTGATAAAGAGTATGGTTTCCATTTATTTTTTTCGACTATGTACAGTACTCTTGTTTCTTTTGTTTTTATTACGTAGATGTTTTTATATACATATATTCTCTCAATTAGATTGTAAACTTTTGAAGGACAGAATCATATTTTGTCCTCCCTGCATACTCAGTGCCAAAATACCCCAAAGCCCTAACAAAAACACTGAGCAAATAACATGGATTCAATTAGTATTATACTTATTGAAAGATAGACTTAGTTTTGTTTCACTAAGCACTAGAGGAGAGAAGAGCTAGGTTTGGTGTTTTACCATTATGACAGAAAGTGTTAGAATTTTAAAATCAAATTCTAGGATTGAATCACAAGGAAAGAATCCTCTGACTTTTTGTGCAATAACAAGGTCGGTATATAAATGAACTTCCAATGAATTTATTAGAAGTTTAAAGAAATAATCATTTACCCTTTTTGGAGTTTATTTATTTTTAAATCCCATATATATCATAAAGTTAAATTTTTTACTTTTATTTTCTTAAAGCAGTTCTTGGAACACCTTACAGCTTGTCACATCTGATGAATCCATCCATCTCCTCTGCATTTTTACATTTGAATAAAGCACATCAGGTATATAAATAGTATTGAGTACTGAAGCATCAAAAATTTGAAGTGAATGTTTTGTTTGTTCTTTAATGTAAAATTCTCAAGAAGTTAAATTAGTGTTTTATTTTTTAAAAAATCCTTAGTCACAAATATAGCTACATAAAAACGTAAGTTAGAGTATATCAAATCAACTAATGAAAGCAACATAGTTATATATATTTATTGATTCCTATTTGTAAGCTATTAAGGGAAGAAGTATATTTTTGTGGTATATTTTTCAGTAAAGAAATCAGTATGGTCATATATTGCTTAACAGTGGGGATATGTTTTGAGAAATGCAGTTAAGTGATTTTATCATATGTGAACATCATAGAGTGCACTTACGCCAACCTAGATGGCATAGCCTACTGCCCACCTAGGCTATATAGCATATAGCTCCAAGGCTTGAAGCCTGTACAGCATGTTACTGTGCTGACTACTGTAGGCCATTGTAACACAATAGTAAGTGCTTGTATATCTGAACATTGAAAAGGCACAGTAAAACTACAGAATAAAACATTTAAAAAATGGTATACCTGTATAAAGCACTTACCATAAACAGAGCCTGCAGGACTGGAAGTTGCTCTGAGTAAGTCAATGAGTGAGTGGTGAGTGAATGTGAAGGCCTGGGACATTACACCACTGTAGACTTTATAAACACTGTGCCCTTAGGCTGCACTAATTTAAAATTTTTTCTTCAATAATAACTGTAGCTTCCTTTTTTATTTTATAAACTTTTAGTTTTTAAGTTTTCAACTCTTTTGTTAAAACATAGTTTTTACTGCTGTACAAAAGTATTTTCTTTCTTTATATTCCTATTCTATAAGTTTTATTTCTATTTTCAAAATTTATATTTTTTATACTTTTAAAACTTTTTTTGTTAAAAACTTAAGACAAACGCACATATTAGCCTAGGCTTCACAGGGCCAGGATCATCAACATCACTGTCTCCCACCTCCACATCTTGTCCCACTGTAAGGTCTTCAGGGAGAGTAACACAGGGAGCTTTTATTTCCTACCACTGTCTTTTGCTTGGTTCATCTTTGGCTAAAACATCAGTTTTTAGCATATGACTGTAGTTCAAAAAAAATCTTCTTATGTTTTCTTAACTCAAAAGAGGTATTTATAGAAATAAAAAATAAACACATGAACAGTAACTCTTAATTCTTAAAATGTAATCAATGTTATAAAAATAATTCATATATTTATGGAAGTAAACTAAACTTTTTCAAATAAGTATTTAAAAATGTTTTTATATACATAAATATTATTTCGGAGATGAACAGTACTCATAATTTCAGTACTGTTAAGGCTGTTTCTATATAGAAGCCTAATAACAAATCAGACCTAATATGTAATACATAATTGGTATAGATTAGAAGGATGAATGTCTGGATAGGCCTATCCTCTATTTTTCATTCTTAGATCTAACATAGAATCTAACCTTGTACACTATAAGGTCTTTATTCATTTACTTAACATATTTTATTGGGACTCTAACGTACTAGACACTCTGCTAGTCATTGAGGCTATAGTATTGAACAAACATTCAGCATTCATGTTCTTAACAGAATTTCAACAAATACAGAAAACAAACGTTAAACAGTTAATTACAAATAATGTGTGAAGGGTGATACAAGAGGGGTGTGAAGAATGTTGACAATATTGTCTTTCTTTTATAATAAAGGCCAAAATGCTTGCTTTTGCCTTTAAAGCCTGTCCAAGCTGGGCTCTCCTTTCCCCCATGCTCGTTGAGTATCACTGCCCTAGCTACAGTGGCCTGCTTTTGGTCGTCAAAGGACCTTGTTCCCTTCTTTTTAGGTCTTTGCTCCTGCCGTTCCTTCTGCCAGGAGTGCTTACCACCCTTACACCACCTGATTCCCCAGACTTCACCTACTTCTTTTTCTGCAGCCTTCAGATCTCTGCACAAGAGTTAGTTCCTAAGGGAACTTTCCTTCAGTTTACCAATTTCAATCAAATTCCCCCTCTGTTTGTTCTCATAGCTCCCTGTACACTCCCTTCATATATTTGTTACCATTTGTAAGTATCTGTTTTTAGAATTAATTAATATCCCTCCTCTTCTGGAGACAGTAAGATCCATGAGGACAGGTCCTATTGTTGTTATTTCTCATTATGTAGCACAGTGCCTAGCATGTAGAAGGTGCTCAATAAATCTCTGTTGAATAATTAAATGAATAAATAAATGATTGAATGACGCCAATATTAAAGCCAGAAAGGGGTAAAGGGACGGGAGGAAGGGTGAAAGGAAGAGAGGATGTAGAATTAGTTTAATGACTGTATGGTCACATCTTGTATGTTATTAAAAGAATTAATTAGTGTTACTTGAAGTTGGAAGGCAGGGTATTAAGAAGCTGTTGCTTTTGCTCAGATCAGCTAGAGAATTGAACCATATGAATTGGGTTATATGACAAGCAACTTTAAAAATTAAACTAACTTAATGTTTTATCATTTTCACAGAGCTCAATTGTGGGTAATACTTCTAATTTATTCCTTCATAATCTTACCCATGTACCACTGGCACAGCAACAATTAATGAAATTTGAGAATATTCATACTAATAATGTAAGTATAGAATTATTTTTCCTTTGAAATTAGTCAGTTTATTATATATATATATATATATATATATATATATATATATATAAATCAGGCTATCTGTCAGATTGTAATGTTCACTTGTGTAGCATTTTTATTTGGTTATGCCCTACTGCCATGAGCAAAAGTCTTTCTTTTCTTCTTTCGCAGAAACCTGGCTTACTTGGAGAACCCCCAGCTATGGTACTGCAGACTGCAATAGGGATAGGGTCAACGCTTTCCTTGAAAACAGAGTTGGGTCATCATGGAGAAGCACATAAAAGTAAATAATGTGTATTTACTGAGAAGTCAGGAAACAGATTTAAGATTTAAAGATAGTTTCCCTGTATTCTACTTTTATTTACAGGAAGGCCAATTCAAGTTTTATTTAGTCATGTAAACTTTCAGGAGTCTCTTGACTTTTCTATTTTTAATATTAGAAAACTATCGATAAGTTATTGATGGACTTGCTTCCATGCCAAGATGAATTTTTCCCTGTTGGATATGATTTAATATTTAATGAAGGTTCACAGCAGTGTGAGGCAAAGACATAGATCCGTTTGAGACTGACATGTTGCCTACTGAGCTGACAACACTTTTACATAGGTATCCACTTAATTTTTGCCTGGATAAGAAACCCTTAGCTTTTATAAAGAAATATCTGGTATTTGTAAACTTAAAGTTTGATTATTTGTATCATTTTTAAAAATTTCTCCAAATTGGTATTAGAAGAAAAATAATATGTGTATGTATTTTTTAAAAAGAAACAGGAGTATGTAATTACCATAATTTCTTAATTGAATATGATTTTGAAAGACACTTTCAGTTTGAAGTTCAGTTGAAATTTGTTTGAAGTGAGCATGAAGTGAGGGAATAAAGGCCATCAGTAATTAAAAATACACACACACACACACACACACACACACACACACACACAAATATATTTAGCCTTTATACATAAAACCAGCAAGTCAAATGATCAAATAACTCAATTCTAACTGTCGGTATTGACTGGGCAAACTTTAAACCAGTATTCAGACAAGTGTAGAAATTTTTATGGTGATGAGGGTCTGTCCTAAAAATTAAATTTTCTATGCCTAAAAGCTTTGTTGGATTAAAATGCCATGTTTAAATAATAAGGCTTTAGTATGTGTTGCTTTAAGAACACTGAAAATGTAGTGTCCAAATAAATACATCCCTAGAAGATAGATCTAAGGTAGCTATCTCTAAATACTAAATACTAAAAATAATCGTTTAGTGAATTTGCAAAATGTAAATTTGACTCAGTTTTCAAAATTAGCTCTTTTCATTCAATTTTGATCTGTACATTGTTAAAAAGTGGAATAGTTCAAGATTTTCCTATTAAAACTTTCATTTCTTCCAGAATTTTTTGTTATTCTCTATTAATAAAAATGTGAAACTTTTAAATGTTACATTTGGTGTTCACAAATATCGATGGTTTTTAACCAGTGGTATGCTGATGTTTAAAAACCGGCTGTCTAAGTTAAAAAAAGTCTCGAATTGTATGATTCGTGGGTCCAACCATGCGTGGTTGATTTCCAGTTATCAATGTGAGGACATTGAACTCGAGAGCTGGGAAGAGATATGAACTGGTGCAAACTAGTTGACCAAATTTATTGCTGGATTTCATCTAACTTTATCAATTCTTAAGTGTCAGAGATTTTTTTAAAAACTGAAGACTTAATTATTCCTTCAAATATGAAAGCAGACAAGTGAAAATGATTGGGCATTGTTTAAATAAGGCACTGATGTAACTTCAATGCCAAATAGTACATTAATTTTGCTCTCAACTTGTAAAATATACAATTAAATTAAAAGTTGGGATTACCTTGGAAGTTGTTGAAAATAAGAAAAGCATGATTACTATTATAGGTTTTTTATTTTTCCATATGTGAACCTGCTAATTTACAACCTCTGATGTCACTTTTTGAATTTAACTGTTCTCTAATAGGTGTAAAAAAAAGGGGGGGGGTCCCTGCATTTTGCCTATAACTTACCCATATTAAAAGGACTATTATGAATAAGTCTTGTCTAACCAAAAGTTTTTGCATTTGTGTTCATTACAGCATCTAATCTGATTCCAACTCAAACAGCTCTAACAGCTGGAATGGGCATACTGCCATTCTTTCCAAATCAGCACATGGCTGGACAAGCTGGGCTGGGGCCCGGGAATACTCAGGAGAAGCAGCCAGCCTCCATGGGAATGGCTGAAGGAAATTTCTCAGGGTCACAGGTTTATCTTCAGAGCTTTCCAAACCTTACTGCTGGAGGTTTGCTGACGGGACACCATAAGCAACAACAAAGTCAGCCAAAAGGCACGGAGATAAGTTCAGGGGTAAGAAAACTCTGTGTTTGTGCATACACGCTCACACACTCACACACACACACACGCACATTTGTGTGTATATGTGTGTATATATACATATTTATGTATATGTATTCACATACACACTACACAGGCATGAGTGTATATATATACATAGAATTATATGTATATGTATATATACTTTTAAATACTTTTATGTATATATATATATATACTTTTAAATTATATCTTAAATGAAATTCTACTTCTATTGTTTTTTTAGGTGGTTATTTTATAGGTGGTATAATTTATGAAATATTATAAAGCAATATTAACTTTTAATTTCAAAGGAAGTTAATAATTTAAAGCATATAAAAATGGATTACAAACTAGATCACTGCTATATGTCAATGACATGGCTTTTTCATAGTGTACATTTACTTCTCAAGATAGAGAAAATGTTATACTCTTTGAGAAAAAACCCTGTTATTAAAAACAAAAATTCATCTTTTGTTAAGTAATGCAGCTAATGTTTGAGACTACACTTAATTACTTTTCTTTGTGTCTGTAAATCAAAATATTTTAATTCGTGTAAAATGAGTTGTCTATTATAAATAATTTGTGAATGAATTATAAATATTTGCTTTTCTAAAATGTGAGATATACATAGTTTTCAAAAATAGTTGATAGTTTAAAAATAAACTAATTTAAATTCAAAATTTCATAGATTGGAAAAGCTTAAGAGTATCATCATTAATAATTATATAAGGATATTATAAGGCTTTCTAAGTAAATAATAATGCTATTCTTTAGAATATACTCATTTTCTTATCATAAATATATATTCTGTAGCTAATTAAGCTATTTTAATATTTATAAGGAGAACCAATTTTATTTGAAAGATGGCAAAGTCAGCTATTAAGCTCTGATCTGTCCAAAAGAACCTAGTCTCTTTTAATTTTGGAAGTTTTTACCCTGTTCATAAACTACTGACATTTATAAATGCTGTAATTGGTGTAGGTAGAATAAAGTACATTTAATTTTTATTTTATTTGTACCCTAAAATATTCTTTGGTTTATAAATGTCACCTGGTCAAAGCTGGAGTATGGTTAAACACTACAATTAGACAGTGAGAAAGCTAAGGCATTTCTTTATAGAATAGATTTTAAAATTTTATTTGCAGTATCAATTGCTTGGGTTATTAGAGGAAATTAAACAAATAGAACTCATATATAAATACTCTGCATATTTTTGCACAGAATCTTAAATTTATATTAAATGAAAGCCCCAGGGTCTCTAACAAAACTGGATACAAGGTGATTCACATAATGGCAAATGAGAGTCTGTTCACTAAAAGATAGCCAAAGTCAGGCAGGGTCTGGAAAACAAATTCTGGGAAAAGTTGGGGGAAATGTATAAAGGGATGACTAGCTAGATACACATTTTAAAAAGTATATTTACCAACTAGTCACATGGTATTTTCTGTTTCTCTTTTGGGCAAAGCTAGTTTGATAAGTATGACACAAGAAAGCAAATATCGGTTTAACATAACAAAGAACAATTGAAGCTTTCAAACAAAGAAACGGTTTGACTATTTCACAAAGATATGAATGTCTTATCACCAAAAGCAATTAAGCAAACCCTAAGTGAACATCCGTACAGATTGTTGTAGAAGTGATTCCTCTTTCTGATAATAGAAAGTTGGATGAGGCAACCTCAAAGTATATTTTTTAAATACGTAGTAAGATTTTGGACTTGGTTAAATAATCAGTTTAACTCAGTTTTAGATTTTTAGACCTGCATCTTTTAAAATATTTTATTGAGGAATAATTGACATACAACATTATTTCAGGTGTACAACATAATGATTTGATATTGTATCTATAAGTCTAGTTAACATCTGTCACTATACATAAAGAATATTTTTTTCTTGTAATGAGAACTTTTAAGATCTACTCCCTTAGGAACTTTCAGGTGTGCAGTACAGTATCATTATAGTCACCAGGCTGTATATTATATTCCCATGACTTATTTATTTCATAACTGGAAGTTTGTTCCTTTTGACTCTTTCACCCATTTTGCCCCTCAACCCTCACTTCTGGCAACCATCAATCTGTTCCCTGTATCTGTGAGCTTGTTTTTTTGTTTTGTTCTGATGTTTAGATTCTACATACAAGTGAGATCATGTGGTATTTATATTTCTCCGTCTGACTTATTTCACCTTACATAATGCCCTTATGGTCCATGCATGTTGTCAAAAATGACAAGATTTCCTTCTTTTTTATGGCTTAATAATCTGTGTGTGCGTGTGTGCGCACGCGTATGTGTGTGTACATACCAAATTTTCCTCATTTATTGATAGACACTTAGGTTGTTTCCATAGGTCGGCTATTATAAATAATGCTGTGATGAACTTGGGGGTGCATATATCTTTTTGAGTTAGTGTTTTTGTTTTCTTCAGATAAATACAAGTGGAATTGTTGGATCATATGGTAATTCTATTTAAATTTTTAATTTTTAATTTTTTTTTTGCTATTGAGTTATACAAGTTCCTTATATATTTTGGATATTAACCCCTTATCACATATATGATTTGCAAATATCATAAATCTCCCATTTAGTAAATTGCCTTTTAATTTTGTTGATGGTTTTCTTTACTGTAAAGCAGCTTTTTAGTTTGATGTAATCTCTCTTGTTTATTTTTACTTTTGTTGCCTGTGCTTTCTGTGTCTTATCGAAAAAATTATTGCCAAGACCAATTTCAAGGTGATTTTTCCCTATACTTTCTTCTAGGAATTTTATGGTTTCAGATCTTATATCTAAGTCTTTAATTCAAATTGAGGTTTTGTATATGGTGTAAGATCAGGGTCCAATCTCATCTTTTTGTTTGTGGACATCCAGAATGTTTGAGATTGAGGTCTTCAGATGAGAGTCAGCACGCTCTGAAGCAGGCTCTCTTATGAAGGAGGGTAAGGGGTGAGAGTGAGGACTTCTTTTTATTTTTTACTGACAGTTTTATTTTATATTATCACTTCTGTGAGCCTCAGGAATCACGAAAGTCGTGGTAATGGTGTGGGTAGAGGCATTCATTGCTGAATGGCAATATTATGGGCAATGTAATATAACTTAAGAAAGGAAGAGTTTGAGGCCTGGCTCTAACACGTACTAAACGTATTTAATGTTGGTAACAGTATTAATGGAAATAAGGTACAGTATTTGGTTTTTCACGTGAAGATGATTTCTCTCCTAGTTCAAAAGAGAAGGTTGTACAAGGTGGCCTTTCATTATCTTTCAGTTCTAAAGTTCTATGGTTCTAGAATAGTTTTATTTAAAAAAAAAAAAACTCTAAAAAATAGTAGTAAGTGAAATGGGATAATTTTAATTAACATCTAGAAATATTTTATAACTATATCTCCAGATGTTATGTTCTACAATTTTTTTGATCACACTAAACTAGATTTATTGAAGAATAAGTATTTCTTTTTCTGCATTTTTGTTTTCTTGTACCTCTTATTAAGCATCCACTCTTTCATTTATGATAAATAGGCTGCCTCTAAGAATCAGACTTCACTCTTGGGAGAACCACCAAAAGAAATTCGGCTGAGTAAAAATCCATATTTGAACTTGGCAAGTGTGTTGCCCAGTGTGTGCCTATCATGTAAGTGATAACTTAATATTTTGGAGTTTTATTGAATAGTTGCCATTATGGGTTTTACTTTAATTTTTAACTTGAGGTATATAATGCCTGTTGACCAATTAGAGCCTCAATTGTAAGTACAGTCTTAAATTGAAAGAATAACTAAAATTAAGATACTTGAAATACATTCTATTTTATTTAAGGAAAACATCCTTTATAATATTTTAAGAATGTAATAAGTTTCTTGTATTGTTATTGAATCATGATTGAAATTAATTGGGCAAAGGAACTATTTGGCAATCCTATAATCCTTTAAAATACATATAGAATCATATTTCTAAGATAGAGGTTTAAACTGCTAAGTAATCTAATAGATCCAGAGTATTTGCAAAATTCACCAAAAATATATGAGTTATTGGAGGATCTCCTCAAGTCTTCATCTGGTGTAAATTAACTATTAATCCAAACAATTTTAAGAGAAAATCACAAATGCTGTGTGCTCAGTGCACTAGGATATTCAGTAAAACATTGGTTGTCAGTAGTGAAAAACTGAAAAGTGCCTTACCGTTCATCAGTAGAGGAAAGGCCAAATAAACAAACCGTTCACTGCAAAGTTGAATACTATGCAACTGTTTTAATAACTGAGGAAGAGCCAGCTACGTGTACCATTAAGAAATGATCTCTAAAGTAGATTAAATGGAAACAGCAGATGTATGCATTAAAAATTGTTCCATTTATGTTTATTTAAAGCTATGTATTCTTACATTTACATATCTGAATATGTAAATACATAGAGTAAATCCGGGAAAATAAATTCTAAACAGCTGCCTCTGGGAAAAAGAATAGGATTGAAAAAAGATGAAAGATGAAGTTTATTTTTAATATGCATTCTCAATTTTATGAAATAACTTCTTGAATCTAAACATTAATTTGTAATTTTTTAAAACCAGGAAAAATTTTAACATACTTCTAGTATACGTGCTCTTTTTTTTATCTGGTATAAAATTGATGGTTCTAACTATTACATTAACAAGAATGGTTAATTTACCGTTTTTATGCCTTGTTTTAGAGAGTGGACATGTTTTTTAAATGTTCCCACCAAACTTATTTATGCACAGGGCACGCTTTCATTTTCAGCTGTTTTAAATGAACAAGACCATATCATTTACATTTTTATCCTAAAGATCATAAATATAGATATATACTGGCAAATTAAAATTTGTGTTCTAGTTAAAAATATTCTGAATTAATAAGTTGTATACTGTGTTTATAGTTTATAATAAAACAACCTAACTATAATATATGTATTGATTTGGCCTTTAGCCCCTGCAAGTAAAACCAGTTTACAGAAGACTGGGATTACAAGCAACCTCCTGGATGCGATCTCTCAGGGCAGTGAGTCACAGCGCACACTGGAGAAGTGCATCGCTCATTCTCAACCCTTTGGTGACTACGCACAGGTAAATGACTCTCAGATTTTGATAATATATAGAAAAGTTGGTTCAACTATTTATTGAGTTCACTGAATATGAAATTATGATTACTATAATACTATAGGAAACTAAAATTACACTAATCTACACAATACTTTTTGCTCACCATTTGGAATTTTAGGACACATTCAAGAGATTAATGTTATTTTGCACTAGGTAGTTAACTGTCATTGTTTATACTAGTGATCAGCAAACTACAGATCAAATCCAGCCCGCCACCAGTTTTGTAAATAAAGTTTTATTGGCCATTCATTTACATATCACCTGTGGTACAGTTGCACTATAATAGCAGAGTTGAGTAGTTTATAATAGAGACTATGTGGCCTGCAGGATTACATATGTACAGTCTGGCTCTTTACAGAAAAAATCCTGACCTCTCAGTTACATCATAGTAGAGCTGATTAAGAAGCCCAAAGAAATGTCTCTGTTCTTCACCACCGCTTATTGATGTAGTAACATTATCATAATTACAGGCACTGTTATGAAAAGCATTATATTCAAAAGACTTACTGTGTCATTACTTGCTTATGTCAGCTTTGCTTTGCCTTTTCTCCTTCAATTTACTCTTAGTGGCTTAAGCTGAGAGTACATGTCATGTTAGCAGTGTATGATTATGTAATAATGAGAGTCTTATGATTAAAAATGCTGATTATTTCTTATTTCTCAGAGCAGTCAGCTTTTTCTCAGCCCTATCCTGTCTCTGGGAGCAGTGCCTACACTTTGTTTTCCTTGGAGCAACTCTGTTTATCTCACCTGTTTCTAATAATCTTAGAAAAACAATGTGGATTCACTTAGAACAGTTGGTACCTAGTTATGCTTTTATGATAGGGTACTAGAAACACAGCTCAAATAGACTCTGGAGAAATGGTGCAGCTGGATATTAGCAAAATATATAAAAGAGTCTCTTATATACTTGTGGAAAAGATAGAGCTATGTAGGTTGGGAGGTGATATAATTAGGTGGTATAATAAGGAGCAGTAGTCAAGAACAGAATAAAGTAACTAGAACCTGGAAGGCACCTTCTTACCTGTTTCAGAGGGCTCCACCTTCATTCTTAGTAACACTACTTAACATTCTAAGTAATGACTTAGATAAGGAAATCTGTAGGTGACAAAAGCCATAAAATTAGAGATACGCAAAATCACTTATGATTAATTTATAGTTGTGAAAATTAGCCTAAATTTCCAACGTTTTTATAAGACTGAATAAATAAGTTGTGTTGCATTTATAGCAGGAAATACTATGCAGATTTTTATTTTTATTATGTCATATAAAACAATGCGTAACCATATGGTAAATATTATATAATCTATTGTTATTTTTTTTAATTATAAAATATGGTCCTGTACAATTCTGATTTTTTTGTTTCTTTATAAGGAACAAAATTTTATAAACAGGAGGAAGCACAATACATTTTAAAAAGTTTAGTTAAATGTACGATTTGTTTTAATAGTTATTTTTTGTACTTTTATTTCACTTTTGAAATTCGTCTTGCTTTTCTTATTAGGAGTTTTGCTTAACTGATTTCTGTGGTTTGGAGTTTTGCTTAACTGATTTCTGTGGGTTTTGGATGCTTGTCCTGCCTTGCTTCTGACTTGCCTCCTCAGAAGTACTGTGGAGGTGTGGTCCTCCCTGGATTCATTGTCCCCTTGGACAGTCCCTACTATTTCCTAAGCTTGTTCATGAAGTAGGATATTTTCTTTCTATCCTGTGTTCTTTCATCTTTCTTAAGTAAACTTAATTAAATGTTAGTTATGGAATAAAGTAACTAGTAAAAGGTGGTCATGTTTTAGGAATTCCTTCTACTATTCCCACTGCTAAAATAGAGGGCGAGATCTAAGGGAAAAACAAACAACATTTTTTGTATGTTTTTAACACTTGCTACATGCTTTGTAATGTAAGATTTACTCTTTCTAACAATCCTGAGATTTAAAAGACCACCTCCATAATCCAAGTGGAACAGCATAAAGGGGTAAATAATCTTTCCAAGTTCATGCAGTTATTAAATGACTCCTCTGATTATGAAGCCAACATTATTATACCATGGAGAAGTTTCTTCAGACATGGAAGTAGTGTCTCATAGAAACTACTTGTTTTTTGTATTAGATACTATACATAAGGATTAGGAGACTGGTTATATCAAGATATAGATGGATATAATACCTACTTCCAATAAAATTATCACATTTAAAAATCCAAATTGGCATTCCCGTATTGGACTTGCTCGTCCTAGATTATCCCTTCTGCAGATAATCATTATTAAATTGTGTTAAATATGAAAGGAAAACAACTATTTGCAGGCCCTGGAAGATGACCAAAAGTAGGCAGAACCTTAAGGGAATCAGTCCTTGAAAGGGGAAGCCACACTGAATGAGATTATTGTTTCTTTGGCTTTTTGCCTAATACCACATAGTTTATACAGCCTTACGAGCTGATGGAGTCAGAGAACAGAGTTCAGGACTGTTAGCAAGGCTAAAAAGTAAGGGGCAGGGGGCGGGTAATCTCAGGTGAAGGGGGTTACATAAGAAGAAGCCTCAAAATCTCTATGTAAACTGAGCCCATATATACTTGACTGACTCCTGAATTATGATCGTGTGAGGAGGAATCTAGTGGAAAACAACAGATGAAAGGCTGAACTGCAAAGAGATTCAACTCCGCCCTACACAGAGGAGACAGTTTGGAGTTCGAGTTAAGAAAAGTTAATGCCTTCTTACAACAAAAGTCAAGTTGTCGGAGGAAGATTTTATAACCTATAGTCTCTACAATATATCATCCACAAAAATTACTAGATAGTTGAAGAAACAATGTGACTCACAATTAAAAGAAGCAATTAATAGAAACCGACCCCAGGGTGACCCAGATGTTGGTCTTAGTAGATAAACACTCAGAACAACTGTTATAAACATGTTTAAGAACCTAAAGAAAAATAAGGTCAAAATGAATAGATAAGGAATTTCGGAAAGAAATATAAACTAAAAAGTATAGAAACTCTAGAACTGAAAAGTATACTATCTGAAAAAAAATACATTGAATAGACTTAACAGGAGATTTGAGAAAGTAGGGGAAAAAAATTTAATTAACGTAGACAAATCAAAAGGAATAATTCAATCTGAAGAATACAGAAAAAGAGGTTGAAAACCAATGACCAGATCATCAGAGATCAGAGGGACAGTATCAGGTAGTCTAAAATAAATGTAATTAGAGTCCAGGAGGAGGGGAGAAAGATAAATGGAGCATAAAATATTTGAAAAAATAATGGTAAAAAATCTCCCAAATTTGATTTAAAAATCTTACAGATCTAACAGGCTCAGAGATGACCTTTGCAAAGCAGGCTAAATAAAAGCAAAATTTTATCTAGGCACACCAGTTAATATGCTGAAAACCAAAGTTATAAAGAGATTATCTCAAAAGCAATAATGTAAAAAGAACACACATTACCTATGGATATATTCTGGGCCAAATGATTCTCTGTTGTGGCAGGCTGTCTTGTATACATCATGGGACGTTTAGCAGCATCCTTGTCCTCTGCCCATTAGATTGCCCCCCCCCCATTGAAAACCATTGTGTTAAAACAACTGGTAAATATGTGAGTAAATAGAAGAGAGGCTATATTTTCTTTTTAAAATTTATTTAAAAGTAACATTATAACGTATTGAATTTATAAAGTATTGTAGATAATAACGTCTGACATTAGTTCAAGGGACAGCATGGAGTGAATAAAATTGTAGGGTTATTACATTTCACATGAAGTAGAACAATAGTAACTTAAATAGATTGCGATGAATTATGGAATGCATATTGTAATCTATGGAACGATCATTAAAAAACACAAAGACATATAGGTTAAAATGTCATTAGTTTAATTACAATGGAATTTTAAGAACATTTGATTAAACCAAAAATAGAAGGAAAGGAAAGGGAAAATTGGATGAATAGAAAACAAATAGCTAAATGATAAATCTCAATTAAATAAAAATAGTTAAATCAAAATGAACTACATGTTCCAGTTAATCAGAGATTATCAAAACAAAGCAAGAATGTACACTTTTACCACTTCTATTAAACTGTACTGGAGGTTTTAGTCAGTGCAACAAAGTTTTAAAAAAGGTATCAAATAGGAAAAGAAAAGTAAAAATGTTTCTCTTTCATATGACATGATTATTTACATAAAAACTTTCTAAGAATCTAAAGAAAACCACTAAAACTAATAACTTTTCAGTTTCAGAAGGGTGATATGCAAAAACGAATTGTATTTCTATATACTCGCAGCAAACAATCAGAAAATAAACTTTAAAAAAAATTTCCATTTATGATACCAGACATGAAATACATAGCAGTAAATTAAGAGAATATTTGCAAGAACTCTACAATGAAAACTTGTTACAAAACATTACTGAGAAAAATTAAAAAAGATGCCTGTGAATGGAGAGTTACATACCATATGTTCATGGATGGGAAAACTTGGATATTGGTATGATATCAGTTCTCCTCAAATTGATCAATAGATTCAGTACAATTCTAACCAGTTTCTCAGCAGTCTTTTTTCTTAGAGATAAACAATCTGATTTTTTAAATTATATTGAAATTCAAAGGAGCTGCACTATCCAAAACAGTCTTATAAAAGAACAATGTTGGAGGATGAATTCCAGATGTAAAGTCATAGTTACTAAGACTGTGTGGTGCTGGCCTAATGCTAGGCAAATGTATCAGTGGAACAGTCCAAAAATAGACCATACGTAAGTGGTAAATTGATTTTTGACAAAAATGCCAAAACAATGTAACAGATGAAGAGAAATGTTAGAACAACTAATTATCCATATTGGAAAACATGAGCCCAAATTCTTGCCTCATTCCATACTCTAAATTAGTTTGTGATATATCTTGGGCCTACGTGGAAAATCCAAGCCATAGATGACATCAGCAAAAAATGACACAATAGAAACCTCTCCTCCAAAAATCGCCAATAAAACTTTTACAAAACTCTGGGAAGTAACCACAGGCTTATAGTATTTAGTCAAGAAAAATGGCAAGATGTCGTAAGAACAGCTAGCTTCGTGGTCTTTTAACTTACCCTATTCCTGTTTCCAACAGTCCATATTCACAGGGAAGACCAGGATGTTGGCGGCCGCAAGGAGCGGGTGGGAAGGGTTTGGAACTCATACAATGCCACATTCCCAGAGAACTGTCAATATTTGACCTACCTGCTGGTTCCCTGGAAGACCCCAGTTGCAAGGCTGTTTTCATCTGACCTGACTCGGAGCTTAACCAATGCAGAAAGGTTTTAACAAAGTTTGTTGAAAACATTTAGAGGAAATTGTTTAACTTTGTGGTTGCCTGAGATAGTAGATTACATTTGGGGCAGAGAATAGGCTAGCCAAAGCTTTATAGGAAAAACTTGGGAATTGAATGCTCATAGGGACTTTGAAAAGCTGCCCTACCTGGGACTCCTACAAGACCATGCACACGTATAGGACTGAACATGCCCAGGAAGGACCCTCGAAGGCTATAAACTCTCACATTTAGAAGTGACAGCTAAGGCACGCACGCGCGCGCGCGTGCACACAAACACACACACACACCCTCAGCAAAGTCTGGGAGCCTTATTGGTTGAGGGCATCTCTGTCCAATCATTGTCTGACCACTAAGCTAACAGAGTGGAGTCTTCAGTGACCCCCCCACACACAAATAAAACAGACTTTATATAATTAGTTCAGAAAAGTCACTGAGCAAATAAACAGCAATAACAAATTTCGAAGAGGGAGTACAATCTGATCTCCAGACTTGCCATGTTATTTTAAATGCCCAGTTTCAACAGGAAATCATGAGATATGAAAACCATATTTTTTCCTCTAAATGGGGGAGAAGCAATTAAGAGAGACTGTCCTTAAGGAAGCCCAAACACTGGACTTTACTTAGCTTTAAATCACCTATCTTAAATGTTCAAAGAATGAAAGGAAACTACGTCTAAGTAACTGAATGAAAGTGTGAGAACGGTGTCTTACCAAACAGAAAACAATAAGGAGACAGCAACTCTAAAAGAAGACCAAATGGAAATTCTGGACTTGAAAAGTGCAATAACTCAAATGAAAAATTCACTACAGCAGCAGATTTCAACAGGCAGAAGGAAGAATCAGCATGCTTGGAGGATAGGTCAGTTGATGAATACATATCCAGTCTGAAGAATACATAAAGAACGAAGATAAATGAGTCATAGCAAGTGTTGGTGAGGATATAGAGAAATTATTACCCTCATACATTGCTGAGGGAGAATGTAAAACATGCTACTTTGGAAAACAATTTGGCAGTTCCTTAAAATTTTAAATGCAGGGTTACCTTATGACCTAGGTATATTCCCAAGAGAATTAAAATACAGGTTCACACATAAACTTGTATATGAATTTTCATAGCAGTATTATTCATAGTAGCCAAAAAAAGGAACAACCCAAGTGTCCGTCAGTTGATGAACGCATAAACAAAATGTGGTGTATCCATACAATGGAATATTATTCAGCCATAAAAGGAATTAGAGTACCGATCCTTGTCACAATATGAATTCGCCTTGAAAACATTTTGCTAAGTGAAGTAGCCAGATGCAGAGGTGTCACATATGACATGATTCCATTTATATGAAATTTCTGGAACACACAACTTGCAGAGAAAGTAAATAGGCAGTGGTTACGAGGGGCCAGTGGGAGTTGTCAAGTGACTATTAATGAGCACAGGAGTGATGAAAATGCCCAGAGTGTGACTGTGGCTCAACTTTTTGAATATCAACAAATATTGGACTTTAATGTTAAAAAAACAAGCCTTAACTGTACTAAAGAGGTAGCATTTTCATTTAGTGTTTTAGAGCTCCTAAAAGTATCTATTGATAAACAGAAAAATCAATTTTATTTTTTTAATTATATTTATTGGGATCAACATATCATCTGTATATTCTATTGCGTGTTTACCACCCAAAGTCCAGTTTCCTTCAGCTACCATATATTTGATCCTTTTACCCACTTCACCCTCCCCCAAACCCTATATTTGACACCCTTTACCCCATCCACCTCCCCACTCCTCCCCCACTCCCTACCCTCTAACCACTAGTCTGTAGTCCATGTCCATGAGCCTCTGTTTGTTTGTCCTATTCATTTGTTGCTTTTAGGTTTATTTTATGTCCCACATATAAGTGATATCATGTGATTTTCAGCTTTTTCCGTCTGGCTTATTTCGCTTAGCATGATTATCTCGAGGTCCATCCATGTTGTTGCAAATGGCAGTATTTCATCTCTTCTTATGGCTGAGTAATGTTCCATTGTATATATGTACCACCAAATCAGTTATTTTAAATCTAGTTCTAATTAGAAACCAGTTTCACATGGTCCCATTTCTCAATAATGTCATTGAGTTGCAATTATTAATTTTCTCAAAAACTGTATTTCTTAAATATTTGAACTGTTATTTGACAAAACAAGTCAGAAATAGATGTAGTTACTTTAAAATTTGTAATACACACTCTAGCAGCAATAAAAGCATAATAGCCAGCTATGTAATCTTGTTAGTTTGAATGTATAAATGGAGTTTGGAACATCAGGTTCTGAGGTACAGATAAGTAGGTACATCTGTGTCTGTTGGTTGGGAGAAGCCTTTGAGCCAATTTACTAAATATATTAGAAACACCAAAATCTAACATCTAATTATAATCTGTCGAAAACATTTTTCCCTCTCCTCCTCTTAGTAAATAGGCAAAATAAGTCAAAATTTCTCTTAAGCAACTTTTAATTTTGATGTAGTCATTAGTTTCAGTCATGTAAATAATAATGTAAGAATTACTTCAGTCGTTTCCTGTGACTGTTTAAATTGTGGTTTGGGATTCTTATTTAACTGGCCACACTGGGTTGTTGTCTGGTATTCAGCACATTAGCAGCGTGCTATCTACCTGCACACTGTACTCTTGTGTTGCCCTTGGTCACCAAGGAGTCTTTTCTGCCAAGCAACTGACTGCCTGTTCTAGAGAAGCAACAACAGAATGTATGATGATGGTGCGATAAGAAAAGAGGAAATAAAACCAAAAAGGGCTGGAGTTTTATGTCCATTTCCTTCACTAGCTCAGAGAATTCCAAAAATCAGGGATCCAAAGAGGCCCATACCAAGACACATCATAATTAAAATCCCAAAGGGTAAATACAAAGAATATTAAAAGCAGCAAGAGGAAAACAAATAATTGCCTATAAGAGAACACCCATAAGACTGGCAGCTGATTTCTCGAAAGAAACTATGCAGGACAGAAGGGCTTGGCAAAAAATATTCGAAAGGATTAAGACCCAGCATATACAACCAAGAATAATTTATCCAGCAAAGCTATCATTTTGAGTTGAAAGACAGATGAAGAGCTTTCCAGACATAAATAGGCTAAAGGGATTTATCACCACAAAGCCAGAATTACAGGAAATGTCAGAGGGACTTCTTTATAAAGAAACATGTATCAAAAACAGGAATAAAGAATAGTAATAACTACATTCCTATCAATAAGTACCTCAAATGGAAAAGAATTAAGTGCTCCAACCAAAAGATAGAATGGCTGAGAAGATAAGAAAACAAGACCCCTATATATGAAAAGGAAGGATGTGGAAAAAGATACTGTTTTGATGGACCTAGAAGGTATTTAAGTCAGACAAAGAGAAACACTCTATGATTTCACTTATATGCATAATTTAAGGAATAAAAAGAACAAACTAATCAAAAACAGACTCACAAATGTAGTGGACAATTTAGTGTGGGGAGGGCTGGGAGAATGGGGTGAAGGGCTGAAGAAGTACAAATTCGTAGCTGATGGATGGTCACGGAGATGGGGGAGCACGGCATAGGGAATGCAGTTAACGTTAATACGTTGGCTAGGCGGAGGGTCAGGGGAGGGAAGGAGCAATTGGGGGGATCATTTTATGAACTATATAGATGTCTAACCAACGTACTGTGTACTTGAAACTAAATTTAAAAAGATTTAAAACAAACAAAAACAAAAAGGCCTAAACAATCAGTTCTTATATAAAGAACCTAATGCTGCCACCTAGTGGGCAAATAAAGCAGTGAGACTTGCCCCAAAGATTTTTGTGTCAACTGTGATAGATCAGTAATCTTGTGACAAATATTAAATATTTTCAATATTTTTATAAACCTAAACCCACTTTCAACAATAATTATGGAGCAACAGATAATATGGCAATATGTTGGAAATAATTTTCTAATGATTTGCAAAAAAATGATATTAAGAAATGTTTAAAATTTAGTTACCTTCGTTTTAAAATCTTGTTTATAAACAAAGTCAGTATTTTAAATGTTCAAAAAATAAATAAAATAATAGAATACAGTATAAATCTGAAGACAGTTTTGCTACTCTGACATTAATCTAATTTTTCAAAGGATTTTAATGTGTTTTGGTTTTTAAAAAGTCCTTACAAACATATATAAATGTAAGGTATATAATTTGTACAACTTGGTATCCGAAACTCGTAAGGGGATAATCAAATTTTTTTTTCAATGTAGTAAAATACCTTTTGGAGGATCAGTTATTAAATTCAAAGTTAAAACTTAACTCATATGAAGAAAGGCAAGTAGCTGAGAAGCAAAAATTAATATGAAAATTGAAAAAATCTATGCATATATATGTATATGAGGAACAAACATCAGTGATATCAATGTTACAAAATGAAGTATATTGATTTTAAAACAATTTAAAGAGGAAACTCTTTAAATAAAACTTTAGAAATGAACTATGCTTAATGCAGAAAAGATAATAAAAATTCACGTTTCTCTAGGTATGAAGTCCAAGAGTTGGACTTGAAACAATAGGAAATGGGTCTGATTGAGATTCTGGAAGAATGAGCGCAGTTGTTCATTTTAGGTTCTCCATCGATTCTGACTTTGCTAGAGACAAAACTTAGAAAAGGTAAAATAGGGCTAAAGGTAAAGTTGAGTTGTCCTAAATAGAGGCAGAATTTTCTGAAAACCAATTTGATTTTGTATTTAAATGACTACATGCTGACTGGTTACATTCCTTTCAGAAGAGTATTAATCATAAATATCTTAATTTGGGCTGATGTCAGATAAGCCTGATGAAATTCACTATTGATATTAATGTATCCCAAACATAATCTCTGAGGGATATTCAAGATTCCATTTTCTGGAATTCTTATGAGAGCTTTTAAAACTAGTGTTCAGTTCAATTATTGAAGTAAACTTTAAAATCAAGCTTAAGGCATATTGTAAGTATAAAACTTCAGCAGTCAAAAAATGAAATTGTGTCATTCTTTTTCTACATTGACATGGAAATAGAGGAAAGTCTACATTTATATGAAGATAAAAAGATTTGCTTTAAAGGAAGAAAATATGATTTTTTAAATCCAAAAATAAAATAGCAACTGCATAGTTACAGGTTTCATAGTAAATGAGTGCAAAAGATTAGATTTTTAACCCATTTCCCATTTAGAAGAGAAAAAGTACCACTTGCCGCCAGTGTTAATATCATGTGTAGGAATGCTACGTTTAGGAATGCTGTGTTTTCTGGGATTTTACATTTTCAGCAATTGAGAATTACTATATTTTGTAAATGGAAATACCACTGCTAAAAATAACGAATAAGTAGAATGATGTCATTTGTTTCTAGATACTATCGCTATACTATAGTGATGTGAAAATGATGATAAAAGCGAGACTTTTCATGGCAGATTTTGGGGGTAGGGTTAGGACTGTAATCTGCGAATTATCTCCGGGTGAACACTGCAGTCGCGAGTGCCACCTGCGAGTATGCTCAGGGCAAATGAGAAATGGGTTAAAAAATAAGGCAGGTTAAAATAATGAACACTAAACCGAGAAAAACTGGATTGGATTCTCAGTTCTAACATTAAATAGCCTTGTGGTTTTAGCCAAGTCACAAGTTTTCCGAGCTGTTTTCTCATCTCTTCAATGGAGATAATTGAATAGATTATCTACTATCCTACTACACAGAGCTGATGTCAGTAGCAACGTAGGAGATCATCTTAATTACATTTTGTCGATTTATACTTCCCCACATGTACTATGGTTTAGCTATGTTGTTGATCTGATTTCCTCCTGAATATTAGATATGCAAAGTTAGACTATTATAGCTTTTCTCAGTGTCTTTCTTTAGTGTCTCCAAAGCATAAATTCCCATTGAAATACTTTTAAAATCGGATTTTCAAAGTAAACCGCTTTGTTCTTTCTCACTTGTATATCCCATGTAAAAAATTCAAATCATATATAACCTGGTGTGTTTGCATGCACATGTGTAATAACATCAGTTCAGTAGCCTCCTGGCGGGATCTTCTAGTGCCGTCTCCTCCATTGCCACATTTTTTATGGAGCTGCTTGTTAATCCACATTTCAAGATCAAACATATCATTCCTCGTTTATAATCCTTAGCCTGGCATTCTAGCTTATCCGTGATTGAGGCCAGCTTGCCTTTCTAATCTCCTTTGCTCCTACTCTCTTCCATGGACCAGCTACTGTATCCCATTACAGGCCCATGCTTTCCTGCCGTCTGCCTTTGCTCAGGCGCCTCCTAGAGGGGTCATTCCTGGCCTACTCGTGACCATATCTGACCTTGCCTCCAAATCTTAACTCACGTGAGATCATCCATGAACCTTTGTTGATTCCTCAAAACCTCCTCTCTCGTTTTCCCTTCTCTGAAAAAGCTTTAGCACTTCACCTCTATTTTTCTTTAGGCATGGTGGCATTCTCCTTTTAGAATCGTTTTGTGCTTTTTTTTTTTTTTACTTCCCCTCCTAGGATATGACCTCTTGGAGGGCACAGTTCAAATTTCATTCTTCCAGGTAGCACACAGCCCAGTGCTCTCAGTAGTTAGTCTATGAAGGCATGGATGTCTGTGCCCTCCAAATATGAAATAGAAGGAAAAGTATTTGCTTGCTTTATACTTTCCCTCTTTTATGGTTTTCTCTTTTTTGTTATTTCTTTGATAGAGATTCATTTCTCCTAAAACACTGAGCTTTGTTTCAAAAATGTTAATCAACTATTATCATTTCCCACTGAACCCAAGTCCTTGTACTAAAAATTAGAGATATTCGATAGAGTGTATCAGAAGAATTATCTTTCTCCCAGTATCGTGTGAGCTCTAATGGCATCCATTTTCATTTCCTTTTCTTACTAATAATATTTCCCGTGAAGCTTGAAGTTTTTGCTGATCGCAAGTATCTCGACTGGTGGTTCTTATTGAGAATGGTGTAGCACAGCTGGGAAGTCCTTTGAATGAAAGTATCTAATAAGTTTCTTACCTGGCTTATGAGAATAAAGATGGTATAGAAAGAGAGGAATATTCAGGTTGTTGATTTGATTTATACGAAGATGTGAAACATGGATTACTGCATAGCAGGGAAGGGAATTAAAGAAAGTGAGATTTCCACATTCCAGAGTAAGGTATTTATTGTTTCTCTCCCTGTTTTTGAAAAGTGAATTAGGTTGTAAAACAAGTAGCTTTTCAAAATTAAACTAATTTAAAGGACTTATCATTTTTTAGAGGAAGAAAGCTGATACGAAACAGTTCTTTATAATTGAAGTTAAGGGTCTGATGGTGTTAGTTCTGTGGTCCAACCTGCAGTAAGACGACAACCAGACCAACAAAGGAACTCAAACAGAGAACGCAGCTGAAGAGAATAATGAAGAGGCTTGGTAGTAGGGGAAGGAGAGTGAGGGGGGAAGAGGCTCCAACTAAGCTGGGGTCCCTAATCCCTAGGCTGCGGACTGGTACTGGCCCGTGGCCTGTGAGAAACACAGCAGGAGGTGAGCAGTGGGCAACCGAGGAAGCTTCATCTGTATTTGCAGCTGCTCCCCAGTGCTAAGAACAGTGGACCCTGGTGCCAAAAAGGTTGGGGACTGCTGGGTTAGCAAGCACAGTTTTGTTGCAGGCAGCCCTTCTCGAGGGTGGAATTTCTCTTGTAAATTGAGAGAGATATAATTGACATATTAGTTGCAGGTGTACAATATGATTCAGTATTTATATATGTTTCAAAATGGTCACAATAAGTCTAGTTAAATCCACTACCATCCATAGTTACAGAATTTGTTCTTTGTGATGAGAACTTTTAATATTTACTCTTGGCAACTTTCAAATACACAATATAGTATTATTAATTATAGTCACCATGCTGTACATTACATGCCCAGTACTTATTTATTTTATAACTGGCTGGAAATTTGTCCCTTTAATCACCATTACCCATTTCACCACCCCACCCCTGTCACCTCTGGCAACCACCAGTCTGTTCTCTGTATCCATGAGTTTGGTTTGCTTCATTTTCTTGTTTACTTTTTAGATCTCACATATAAGATCACATAGTATTTGTCTTTGACTTACTTCACTTAGCATATTGTCCTCAAGTCACCCAGGTTTTTACAAATTGCAGTATTTCCTTCTTTTTAATGGCTGAATAATATTCCATCATATACCACATTTTAAAAAATCTGTTCAAGGGACATTTATGTTACTTCAGTATTTTGGCTATTATAAATAATGCTGCATTGAATATAGGCGTGTGTTTATGTTTTGACCTACTTTTTTTCTTTCGTTTGGATAAATACCTAGAAGTGGAATCACTGGATCATGTGGTAGCTCTACTTTTAATACTTTGAGGAACTCCAAACTGTTTTCCATGTTTGCAGCAATTCGCATTCTCACTAACAGGGCACAGTTTCCCTTTTCTACATGTCCTTGCCTATACTTGTCATTTTCTCTTTTTTATAACAGCCATTCTAATAGGTGTGAGGCGATATTGCATTATTGTTTTGATTTGCATTTGCCTGATGATTAGTGATGTTGAACGCCTTTTCATGTACCTGCTGGCCATTTGTATGTCTTCTTTGGAAAAATATCTATTCAGATCCTCCACTCATTTTATAATCAGATTGTTTTCATGCTGTCATGTGAGATATTTATGTATTTTGGACATTAACCTCTATCATATATGTGATATGCAACTATTTTCTCCCATTTGGGAAGTTGGGCCTTTCCATTTTGTTGATTTCTTCTGCTGTTTAGCTTTTTTAGTTCGATGTAGTCCCACTTATTTATTTCTGCTTTTGTACCTTTATTTTTAAGTGTTCAAATATTTAACTCATTTTGAATTAATGTTGGTATATGTTCTAAGATCGGGGGCCAGTAGCATTCTTTTGCCTGTGACTATCCCATTACCGCAGCACCATTTATTGAACAGATAGTCTTTCCCAATTGTACATACTTGGCTTCTTTGTCATAAATTAATTGACCATTTATGTGTAGGTTCATTTCTGGCCTTTCTATTCTATCCCAGTGATATGTGTGTCTTGTACCATACTGTTTTGATTACTATAGCTTTGTAATATAGTTTAAAATCAGTATGCATGATGCATCTAAGTTTGTTCTTTCTCAAGATTGTTTTGGCCACTTGGGATCTTTTGTAGTTCCATACAAATTTTAGGATTGTTTGTTCTATTTCTGTGAAAAATGCCATTAGAAATATGATAGGGATCGCATGGACATTTTTAACAATGTTACTCCTTCTAATCTATGAACACAGAATATCTTTCCATTTGTGCCTTCAATTTATTTCATAAGCTTCTTATACTTTTCAGTGTACATATCTTTCATGTCCTTGGTTAAATTTATTCCTGATTTTTTTCCTCGATTCTGTTGTAAATGAGATTTTCTTAATTTCTCTTTCTGACAGTCATTATTAGTGTATAGAAAAGCAACTGATTTTTGTATACTGATTTAGGATCTTGCAACTTTACTGAAATCGTTTATTAGTTCTAATTGGTTTTTAATGGAGTCTTTAGGGTTCTCTGTGTGTAGCATCATGTCATCTGTAAATAGTGACAGTTTTACTTCTTCTTTTCCAATTTGGATGCCTTTTCCTTTTCTTGCCTAATTGCTCTGGTGAGGGCTTCTAACACTATGTTGAATAAGGGGCAAAAGTGGGCATCTTTGTGTTGTTCCTAATCTTAGAGGCGTTTGGCTTTTCATTGTTGAGTGAGATGTGTGTAGGCTCGTCATATTTGGCCTACATCATGTTAAGGCATATTCCCTCTATACCCACTTTATCAAGAGTTTTTAATCATGAATGGATGTTGAATTTCAGATGCTTTTCTGTATCTGTTGAGATGACCATGATTTTTATTTTCATTTTGTTAATGGGTGTATTACATTGATTTGTGGATGTTGAACCATCCTTGTACCTTTGGGATACATCACGCTTGATCATGGTGTAGAATCTTTTTAATGTATTGTTGAATTCAGTTTGCCAATATTTTATTAAGGATTTTTATATCTACGTTCATCGAGGATTTTTGCCTGTAATTTTCTTGTAGTGTCCTTGGTTGCTTTGGGTGCAGGGGTAATGCTGGCCTTGTAAAATGAGTTTGGAAGTGTTCATCCTCCTCTGTTTTCTGGAAGAGTTTGAGAAGGATTGGTATTAATTCTTTAAATGTTTAGTAGGATTCACCAGTCAAACCATCTGGTCCTGGACTTTTCTGTGTAGCGAGGTTTTTAATTACTGATTCAATCTCCTTACTAGTAATCAGTCTGTTCGTACTTTCTACTTCTTTGTAGATTGTGTGTTTCTAGTAATTTACCCTTTTCTTCTAGGTTGTCCATTGTGTTTATATATATAATTATTCTTAATGGTCTCTGTGATTGATTTCTGTCGTATAAGTTGTAAAGTCCCCTCTTTCATTCATAACTTCATTTATTGAAGTCCTGTCTTGGTGAGTCTAGCTAAAGTTTTGTCAGTTTTATCTTTTCAAAGAACTGACTCTTATTTTCATTAATTTTTTCTATTGTCTTTTTAGTGTTTTATTTATTTCTATTCTGATCTTTCCTTCCTTCTACCAACTTTGAGCTTAGTTTTTTATTTTTCTAGTTCCTTGAAATGTAAAGGTAGGTTGTTAATATGAGATGGCTTTTTCTTCATGTAGGCATTTATCACTATAAACTTCCTTTTAACTGCTTTCACTGCATCCCATAAGTTTTGATATGTCGTGTTTCCATTTTCACCTTTCTCAAGATAATTTTTCTTTCAATTTGACCCATTGTACAGGAGGATATTGTTTAATCGCCCTTGTCAATTTTCCAGTTTCATGCCATTTTGGTCTGAAAAGATGCTTGATGTGATTTCAGTCTTCTTAAATTTATTGAGACTTGTTTTGTGACCTGATATACAATCTACCCTGGAGAATGTCCCATGTGTTGTTGAGTACCTGTATTTGGTAGCTTTTGAATGGAATGTTCTGCATGTTTTTGTTATGTCATCTGGTCTACCATGTAGTTTACAACCTATGTTTCCTTAATGATTTTCTTCCCACATAATCCATTGTTGAAAGTGGTGTATGGAATTCCCCTATTATTATATTGCTGCCTATTTCTCAGTTCACAGTGATTAATATTTGCTTTATATGTTAGGTGGTCCTGTTTAAGGTTCATAAATATTTATAACTGTTATATCCTCTTATTGACCTCTTTTATAATGACATTTTGTTAAAGTTTATTTTGTCTGACACAAGTACAGTGACCCTTGCTTTCCTTTGTATCGAATTTTTTTGCATTCTTTCACTTTTAGTCTGTGTGTCCTTTAAGCTAAGACTCTTGTAAACACATTGTTGAGCCTTGATTTTCATTCATTCATTTGCTCTATATCTGTCAATTGGAGAATTTAGTCGATTTATATTTAGTCATTATTGATGCATACGTACTTACTATTGTCATTTTGTTATTTTCTGGTTGTTTTGTAGCTTCCTCCTGCTGTCTTGCGATTTGATCATAATCTGCAGTTGTATGCTTTACTTTCTCTTCATGCCATTCATAGTATATATGAATTCATACATACACACTCACTCACTGTAGGTTTCGGCTTTGTCACCATGAGGCTTACATAAAACTTAGTCTATTTGTTGTATGGTGCTGTGCTGGGGGTGAGGTTTATGCAATATGTCTCAAGCCTTTCCTACCCATTTCAGTGTGGGCATTTTCTCTGTCTAGTGTGTAGGAGTAGCTCAGTTCATTTCTGGACCTCTCTTAGAGGGACTTGCCCATGTGTAGCTGTACGTTCGGTGAGTCCATGGGAGGAGGGCACTCAGTAGCCTCCTGTGTCACTCTTAGTCATCTCCTTATCCCTCTCAACATGAGAACTACGTTATCTACAGGGAGTGGTAACAGACTCATCATCTCACAAGTTAACCCCCATTTTTAAAATTGTGACCATTATTGGTTTAAAAACTATTATAATTTTAACTGTAATGTGAGAAGACTCATCTGCATTACTGGAAGTTTTCCTTATGAGTCATTTCTACATTCTTGTATGTTGTTATATAATTATGCTTCAAAAAGATTGTAAATGTGAGAAAAATTAGGAGCTCGCGGGGCTGTGCTGCACATCTGTTTTATTGTATTGATTACTGTGATTACTTGTGAGGAATGTTTTGGCCCTTCTTACCATAAACACTTCCAGATCAGAATCTCCGTGATAGAGCCTGGCAATAGGCATTTTAACACGCTTTCTAAAGTTTGAATTCACATTGCTCTCTAGAAGGTATGTTATTTTCACTGACATCATTTGCCAGTTTTTACACCTACTAGTTTATTCTCTTGCTACTTTTTATTACGGCATGAACTTAACATTTAATTTGATATGCAGCAGTTTCTTAGGCACTCTCCTTTCAGAGGAATACTGGCATCAGGTATGGTATTCTGATTCAGTGGGGTTTAACTAGGTGCAAATAGTAGAAGCAACTGCAATGTTTTTTTCCTTTCCCCAAAACGGGGTTATAGGGGAGAACGGGCACTCAGACTGGTCTGTGTTTTGCAAAAGTTCCACAAGTGATTTTGATATAGAAATTTTAAAATGATTTAACAAAGAAGTTTGTTCAATTTTTTTGACAGCTCTGTTATTTATCCTACTATTCCATTTTTATACCAAATCTGAAGTAGAATTGCTTTTCCTGTAAACATCGTCAGCAAATCAATTTTAACATAGGTTTTAGCATTAGTTGTGATTTCTTTTTCTTATAGGTGTCATCTTTAAGAAATGAAAAGCGAGGCTCATCATATCTCGTCTCTGCCCCAGAAGGTGGTTCAGTGGAATTTGTTGACCAGCATTCTCAGGGCAAAGGAGCATATTACATGGAGACCTACTTAAAAAAGAAGCGAGTGTACTGAGCTAAGTTCTTTCCTTATATAACCTCATAAGGTTCTTTGCAGTATCTCTGCTGTTCATCGCTGCCTTAACTACATTCAGACTAGCCATATCCTTTAAATACGGGTTTATAGTTTCCCAGAAGGAACTGTGTTGTGCAGCAGGCATAATTGCCAAATAAAAAGTAGCAATAAGAAGAGACATCAATTGAGGACATTTTCCACTAGAATTAGATTCATCTTAGTCAATGTGATATAAGTCCACTGTAGAAATTAACAATATTCCTTGTTTTAGGACTGGGAAGAATTTTGACACCATATATAAAAATTTGAAGCAATAAATGGGAAACAGTTTTGTTTCCTGGGCCTTAGAAGAATGAGTTTCTTATAAGCCAATGTGTATTTCAATTTAATTTCCCTTAGAAGTAATCTCATTTATAGATTTTTAGATCTTTTCAGTAGAACTATAGGAATACAAGTACAAAATGCAGTGATGGTACTGTTATAAAGATGCTCTTATAAGCAGACTAAATTATTACCCCCACACCAGCCATGCAATATAAAATCCAAACAGAGTGATAGTGATGTCCAAGGTATACACTGCTACAGAGGCTTTACTCTTAATATGTTATTAACCACTTATGCCTTTTGTGAAAAACAAGGTGTTTTAAGAAAAGTAGCTCTGGTGATCTAATTTCAGGGGTTGGCAAACTCTACCCTGGGGTTAAATTCAGTCTTCTACCTGTTTTTGTACAGACTACCAGCTAAGAATGATGTTTACATTTTTAAATGGTTGGAGGAAAAATGAAAACCTATGACTTTAAAATTATAGAAGTTCAGTGCCCATACGTAACATTTTATTGGACCACAACCGTGCTCATTCATTGACACATTTCCTATGGTTACTCTTGTGCTGTGGTGGCAGAGCAGAACAGCTGCGACAGGGACCAGAAGGCTTGCAAAGCCAAAAGCACTTACTGTCTGGCTCTTCACAGAGAAAGTGTGCCGACCCCTGACTGACAGTACTGATTACTTAGTCTTTTTATGTCACCTTTAGCTTTTGCAGCAGACTTGTAAGAGGCAAAGAACCTAGGTTTGTCTTGTTTCATAGCATAGACTAGTGATGATCTAATTACTAGAATAGGGCATATTTTGACCGTCAAATGCCCTATTTCTACAAAATTATAATAAAGCATTCAATATTGTCCTTTCTGAAGGAATCTTATGGAGTAACAGTATTTATAATAACTATTTTGAGCTAATAAGCTTTACCTCACTCTGCTTGGTCTCATTCTTCTGTAGTGTATTAAGCTAAAAATTTATCGGCTATTATTTAACCCAATTTGTGAAAAATTTGTTTTATTGCATATAACTTTTCACATCACCATTTCCTGAAGACCCTGGTATCAAATGCATGAGAAATGCTTTGCCATCTAGAAATCTCTACGTTTGTTCCTTGTTATGAGACCACATAATTGATGTAATGGAGTTTAGGGGGGTCTCACTGATTCTAGTCTTTTTGAACTCTGAGCATTAAAATGCCTTGTAATTTGGTGGACTTATAAGATCCTGTTTTAATTATGAAGTTTAAAATTGATATGTTGTATGATTTGTAAAGAATTTTACTTGGTCTAATTTATTGCATATATTCTTTTGGAAATGACAGCCAGAAAGTTAAAACTAAGAGTTTCTAAGAAGTATACTACCTATGAATAACTGATCGGGATAACCGTTCCTCGGTTATGACTCAGGAGATAAATAATGGCTTCTCCTTGCTCTGCACTTCTTCCCATTTTCCTGTTCATTAAGCTTCTTCAATGCTTAGTCACTTCTGTGACAGTAGAAACAGAAGATAGTGAATTTTAAATCAGAGCTGCAAAAATGAAAGCAGGAAGAGGTTGAAAGAACTAAAAGATATTTTGGATTATAGCACATGTGGATCTGCCATCTGTACTGGCCTGTGCCCCATTATCACTGGACATAACAGATAAGTACAAATCAAGTGTTGTTAGTAATAAGGACCATTACCAAACCTCTCAAAGTTACTGTTATTTTTCTAAGTAAACAAATTGTCTGAAATGCTATGAAAACGAAATCTTAATATTAAAAAGCATATGCATGTGAAGTCTCTAGCATATTTATTTGTATAAAGAGTAAACAAAAAGTGCATATAGAGTGGCCACAGGTTTGATAGTGATGTAAGGTTATTGAACAACTCTAAATGGCAAGTTCATTATTGCCATTGAATCCAGAACTCGTTATCAGGCTCAAAAGGTGAAAAATAATAACATCAAACAAATGCTAGACAGTATTAACACAGTTTTTCAGACTCTTGGTCATATAGGTCTTATGGTTCACATTGAATCAGAGCTTAACATTTTGATCACCCAGCTACCCCCAAGCAAACTGAAAACTGTCTAGTGGATCCTGAACTCCACAGTGCTTCTACCTGGGTCTTTTCTTTCAAGTCCTATGCTGTAGGGTGATGGTCAAAATAGTGATCGACTTTTGCAGATGGATATAAGTACTGAAATACTCTAAGAACAGTGCAGTGTGCATGGTATATAGTCTTGTTGCATACAGCATCCAAAACCAATGCTGGAATAGCTTGCCCCAAAGTGGTAGTTATAAAAGGATATCCATGGACATTTCTTAAAAGCATGTATAATAGCATCCAGGTTCTTGGAATCAAATCTGATTAGGAAAGCACTGGCACAGTTCTCAAGAATTAACATCATTAACATCATGCAGCAAAGGATCTATTCCATAACTGTCCCCCTGAGTATGACCAAGTTTCTCAAAAAAAATAAAATGGGTACCACTGGTCACCCAAAGGGACAGGAGCTAAGCCACTAGAGAAACAATTTAAAGTTTAAGTCCTACTGGTGACAGGCATACCCTTGTTTTTGTATACTATATTATGGGTATCTGTCACTGTGTAGATAATGAAACTTTAGAGCATGTTAGAGTGTCATCTAAGTCCATTAACCTTTGATTTTTATATGCCAGAAACATTTCAAATCAACTGGCAGCTGAGAGAAAGCAATCGTCTTGTGACTTTACTATCATCAGCTCATCTTTTGAAAAATGCCATTCTGCTGTACAGCTGTGAGAGGAGCCAGATGAAATGGTAGTATATTCTTTCCAAAAGGAGGAGTGCTAATATTTTTGGTTGATTATTTGTCACTATGTTACTCGTGCCAAATTTAGAGGAAGAAGTACTTACACACATTAAGCACTACAGTGTCTTATACATGGATACGTACCCAAGTATCTTTTTAGACAGAATACAAACTTTTTCCATTAAAAATGATTTCAAATGGCCTGGGTATTCATTATGGGAAGGAGAACTTGATACACAGTGGGATTTAAATGTTCTTCATGCTCCTATTTTTAAAAGTGCTTCAAATCCTTCGATAAGGTTCTGAAAGGTTGTCCGATTAGATGGGTGGAATTCCCAGCATTTTCTCATAAGGTGATAAATCTGTAAAAGTAAAATGTTAGATTTGGGATCTTTTGTAAAAATTTTAGATACAGCAAGACTAAGAACTGTGGAAATCACTTTCCTTTATAAAATAAGAGTATTTGAATAATTTTAAAGATACAGAAAATATGACAATTATACTTCATAAATAAGATTTGAAAAGCTCATGAGTTAACTGACCATAAACCAATTTAAGAGTGAAGTTATATCTCGATTTAGAGTCTATAAATTTCCATACTTTTTCCTTCACTCTTTTGACTCTACTATTCAGTACATCTTAGTCTAAAGAGTTAGTTTTAAAGGCTCAATTCACTTTAGAATACAGAAAACTGAATGCCATAAATGCTATTAAGTGGGATAAACTTATATACACAAAGTGCAATTAAATATCTGTCATAATAAGGCTATATCAAAATATGCTCCTTTGGGGTGCTCACTGAGGTGAGCCTACTTTTGGAGGGTATCTTTGCTTTGAAAATAAATAACATGTGGCTGTCATCTGACCCAAAGATGATTCTCTGATACGTTATCTGAAATTCAGCTTCAGAAAATGATTTTAAAGTTTTCTACTCTTTTCTACTCCCTTGTTGGATAACCCAAGCTGTGAAAATAATAAAAATTTTTATTACTGTGAAGTGACCCATAAATACCTCATCTGGACAGTTATGTGGACAAGGCAAACGTTTTCCTTCTTTTAATGTATTCACAAGTCTTGTTACTGTCATCTGGCCATGAGTAGGGCCTATCATTTTCAGGAACAACTATGTAAAATAAAACCAAACAAAATGTGTTACTTTGCACATATTTATATAAACGCTAAATAGGTTAAGGTGAAATTTCTAGAATTAACTGAAAATTAAAATAACAAAAAGGCTTTTGCCTTAGGTAACTTTAAATGAAAGTCCAAAATCCTTATTAGCTCTCAGTGATCATCAGTCTGTAATGGATCTCTGACTCAACGGATCACTCCTCCGGGTGGAGAGGCTTTTCCCGTGAGAATGATCTCATTTAAGAATACGTGGGGCTCCCTCCCATGCAACTATCCCTGGGCTCCTCGCACAGATAAGACCCTTGATGGTCAGAGTTATCTTAGAGAACTTTGGAGTCCTTGTGAAATCAAGACTGGAGAGAGCCATAAATAACTCAAGTTAACGACATTAAACGGAAAGCGATACTTTCCATTATAATACACTGAAGGATAGACACATTTTAATTGGGTGCTAGGTTCAAATGAAAAGACAAGACTTACTGCCATGGGACTGGAATCTGAATCACAGTAAGTAAGCAGCTCGTGCAGAGTCACTCCGAAAGACCAGACGTCAGAGGCGATATAAAATTTACACTGAATTAAACATTCTGGAGCGTACCTAAAAAAAAGTAGGACATGAAACTTCATTGCCTGAAAAGGATATTCCAACAAACATTAGAGGAGCTCAGGAAAATCACCCTTTTGGTTTTACTTAGAATCTAATAAAGTGTGTCATACATTGATCCCATAGGTGCTGTGATGTACATTCTGACACACAGAGCAATGTCCCATGCAGGCTTTCAGTAGTACGTACCTGCTCTAAAATAATAGTAAGACAAACTTGTGCTCTCCATGAGGAGGGTGGCATGTGATGACAGGGCCCAGGTTTTATCTGCCTGCAAGCTCAGAATGAGCTAGCAGTGACCTCAGTATTCAGACCTCTTCCAGTGTCAATTGTTTCGATGAATGATACCCAACTGCCTAAGCCAGAAACAAGCAGCCCCATATCCCAGTTCCTGAATACTTCTCAAACCTATTCACATCTCAAACCCCACTGTCACTTTGCTAAATCACTGTCCATCCACTGACTCCAGCCATATCGGCCTCTCCAGCTCCAATCTTGCTCCCCTTCAGTCTATAGTGATCTTTTAAAAAGTCCCCATCCTCAAACCTTCCAGGAACATCCCGAAGCTCTTGGGATGACATCCCAGCTCTGTAACTCAGCTACCAGTGCTGTCTTAGCAACCCACCCAAGACAGACCTCCTGCTTTATGACCCAGCCACAGCTTATTTCATTTCCTGGGACTGCCACTAGTCTTGTCTCATTCTTGTTAGTCACACATGCCTTCTTCTAACCACCTTTACAAAACCCCATGAATATTTTATGGTTTTATAGTCAGAACTTCCAAGAAAACCAAGCCTGAACCTACTATACTTATGGCACCACAAAATTGGCTGCCTCACCCATTAAACTCTAAACTCAGTCTGCTTGTCCACCGTATCTCTAGTACTTGGCACAGGGTAGGGCCTTGACATGTATTTGTTTAACAAATGAAGGTTTAAGCATCATGGTGGGACAGGATCTATGTTCGTGTCTGTGTGGGATGTACCTTCCAGGAGTGGACCAGTTTTATGGGGACAGGTCAGGTGTGGCGTGTGGAGTGGAGATGTAAGCAACTTCTCTACAAGACAGTGTTCCAGGCTGACGGGTTGGAGTCTGGATGTAGCCCTCTAATCAAGATACTCTTGGTGATTCCTGAGAAGATGGCAAAGTTGCCCATGGATTTTGCTCTGCTTTGTCCCTGAATCTGTTCCATGCCTACTTGGTCACCTCATTCCTGCCTCTGTCCTACCTGCTTTTCAGGCTTCCACTGCATGGATGTGCCTACTCCAACTTTTAACTCAATTTTAAGAACTGTTAGATGAATGCCTTCTCCTGGGAAGCTGGAGATGTGAACCTGGTGGTTTGAGTTCTCTATTCCTTGGAAGGTGGTGTCATATGAAGCTCAGGCATTTCTCTGTGGCTTGCTTACAGCGAAACAACTTGAAGGCAAAGATCAACCAATTCTAAATGTTCTAAGTCCTTTCCAACCTCAACTCAGGCAAGAGGAATGAGAGACATTAACAGAGCTAGAAAGGGTCTATCGAAACAAGAAGAAACCCTGTGAAACAGTGACAAAATCTTTGTGATTTTACCAAAACACAGGGCTGTCCCGATCATCCTTGACTGTGTAGTACTCCTTATCGGTTTCGATTGCTTTGGTTAACCCAAAGTCTCCAATTTTCACTTGGTGTTCACTCTCAACGAGGACATTTCTTGCTGCTAAGTCTCGGTGAACGTATTGTCGTGAACCCAAATAGTCCATCCCCTGAGGAAGAGAAGTAAAATTAAGAGTGCATTCCTGAAGACCAATTCAGATTGTATTTTGTGTGTGTGTATCCTTTACTTCATGACAACAACAAAAAATTGTCATTTCATTCACCTCTCATGGATTGTTTGTTGTTTTTTAATGCAAATATAGTAAAACCAATCGTATTCAAATAAATGTGCATTAAATCAGCTATAGCTATATTTAACAAATCAGTTCAGTTTCTTACTAGAGGCTAATTTTTCATCCAAGTCATGTAGAGCAAAATAAACTCAGTATAATTATTGGAAAAGTTTCCCAATTACAGTCTAATTACAAACCAATTACCCAGGGCTGAGTGCCTGATTTTTTAATCTTTAACATTTGTTTTGTTTTGTTTTTTACCTTACAAATCTGAACGGCATATTTTAACTGCTGGGTGAGGTTAATTTTGTTCTTATTCTTTGGAAGATATTCCTTCAAGCTTCCTGAAGGCAGAAATTCCATGATGAGCTTAATACCATTTCCTCCTGTATAGAAAAATACATCCATCAGTGTGAGGTTTCCAAAGGAAGGAACTGGGGGAGAGTAAAGAGCATGAGATCTAGAGACATGGGACCCAAACTAATTTCAGTATCACCCCTAAACCACAGGCAAGTTAACTTAACCACTTAAGCCCCATAGCCTCGGGATGCTCAGCAGTGAACAGGGATAGTAACACTCGGGTACCTGCTGTCAGAGTCAGCAGCATTCACTGAGATAATACACAGTGCTCTGCAAACCACTGGACAAAGGAAAGTATTTCTAAAATATCTTTTCACTACCAAAGTATAATACAGAAGTATAATACAGAAGTATTGACTGGCTTGCAAATAAGATACGCTTATTAGTAAATACTACTTGCCACCTTGATTTAGGCAACTAGGAAACAAAATTTCCTGGCTAGTGTTGGATCAGAAGACTAGGGAAAGGGGAAGGGTGAGTATCTGTTTTATATGGCCTAAATGCCCAAGTGCCAATATCCAAATGGGTGAAGATCAACCCCCACTGTGGGTGTGTGAACAGCCTGAAGAGATAATACTGGAATCATCTCTGGCTGAGAGGGAAGCTGCTCAGCTTTCCCCTGGCTGGGAGGAGCTCTGCAGCTGCTGGGCAACGTGACAGTGCACACAACTTTGAAGCCCTAGAGCTCCTGGAGGCCATCAGCTAGCATGCACTCAGGATGGCCCAGATAAAGGTGAGCGCACTGCCTGCTCAGACAGTCACTCAGTCTTTAAACCAACCTCTCTGTAGAACATACCATCTTCTGTGCAGATGCCTTTGTACTTCACAATGTTCTCATGATAGAGGTTCCTTAAGATTTCAATTTCCTTCTTCAGATCAGCTATGTGGTTACCTCCACTCTCAGGCTTCAGGGATTTGACAGCCACCTGCTCTCCTGTATTGTCCCCTTCAGGGTCATACCTGCAGAGCTCAACTTTCCCAAAGTGGCCCTGGAGGGAAAGATGCATGTACTTGATTAGAGAAGTTCCTGCCTGAGCCAGCAGAAACAACTTAGAAGAGGAGGCAAGATGGAGCCAAGACCACCCAATCAGGAAAGGATAGTCTCTTCAACAAATGGTGCTGGGACAACCGGAGAATCACATGCAGCACCATGAAACTGAACCCCTATCTCACACCACTCACAGAAATTAACTCAAAATGAATCGAAGACTTAAACATAAGACCTGATACCATAAAATTCCTAGAATAAAACAGAAGCAGCTCATCAATATTGGTATTGGAAATGATTTTTTGGACATGATAGCAAAAGTACAAACAGCAAAAGAAAAAAAAAATCAACAAATGGGTCTATATCAAACTGGAAAGTTTCTGCATAGCAAAAGAAACAATTAACAAAATGAAAAGGCAGCCAACAGAATGGGAGCTTTTGCAAACCATATATTGGACAGGGTTTAATATCCAAAATATATAAAGAATTTATACACATTAATAACAAAAAACAAACCACCCAGTTAAAAAATAGGCAGAACTGAATAGATATTTTCCAAAGAGGACATCGAAATCACCAATAGGCACATGATAAGATGCTTAACATCACTAGGAGATGCAAATAAAGTCCACAAGGAGCTATCACTTCACATCTGTTAGAATGGTTATCATCAAGAAAATGAGCCAACAGGTGCTGGTGAGGATGTGGCAAAAAGTGAGCCCTTATACACAGTGAGTGGGAATGTAAATTTGTCCAACCACTATGGAAAACAATATGAAGATTCTTTAAAAAATTAAAAATGGATCTATATGATCCAGCAATTCCATTTCTGGGAGTACACCCAAAAGAATTAAAAAGAGGAGTTCAGTGAGATATACACACCCCATGTTTATCACAGCACTACTCATAATAACCAAGATACAGAAGCAACCCAAAAGCTCATCACAGATGAACAGATTAAAAACATGTGGTATGTATACACAATGGAATATTATTCAGCCATGAGAAAGGAGGATATCCTGCCATTTGCAACATGAATGGATCTTGAGCACATTAGGCTGAGCAAAATAAATCAGAGTAGAGAAAGATAAGTATAGTATGATATCATTTATATGTGGAATCTAAAAAAATCAAACCTGTTTAAAAAAAATAAAATAGGAGTTACCAGGGGATGAGGTTGGGGGCTAAGACTGACAGTGTTTAAGGATATAAACTTGTAACAGGTACTAAAATAGAGTTACTGTACAGTATATTGAACAAAGAATAATACTGTACTGTAAGTATATAATGTGACATATTACATGGGCAACCATATTATAACATGTAAATGTATATATATTATAGATATATAACATAATATAAGGGTAACACACACTGTACCCTTTACATATTACATGTGAGATTTTTTCAATTAAAAAAAAAAAAGGAGGCTTGCTCCCTGTGCTGTTCCCCCAAAGGCCAAGAGCGAACAGCACAGCCTGACCTTGCAGTAGCAGGCTCCTTCCTACCTTATCACCACAGCCCCTTCCCTCACCCGCCGTCCCCTCTGTTACTGAGCTAAGACAAAGAAAGTATCAGGTAACTGGTGAACGAACACATCGATCCAGTTTCCATGAAAATGCAACCCCAAAGGAAATAAAGGCTATTTTTGGACAGATGGGACAGCAGTGGCATTCCTGGACAGCCCACACTGCAGGGGAGGCCCCACAGTGCAGCTGCAAAGAGTGTCGCATGAGGCGGTTTTAGAAGACATGGGATAAGCCCCAGCTAAGCCACTCGATAGTGATGTCGGTCCAGTCACCAAATCTTTTGAGCTGGCCTGGAGGCGTTCAATATATACTGCAGTGATAAACCCTCTGGAATATTGTGAGTAACTAGGACGCTGTGCTTGTAAAATGACCAGCCCATAGCCTGTCACACTACAGAGACTCAAGGCAGGTCATAGTCTTTGTACAAAGACACGAATCCCTATCTCCATCACATTACATTAACTTAGCAGACTCCCACATGAGGCCCCAAGGAAAGCTGATGTTGGTTGGCATCCTGTGTAGTAAACTATCCCTCATTTAAGCAGCCGCACAGGCTACAGACAGCCAGGAGAGTCGGAGACAGGGATTTTTCATTTCTACCGTATCTACGCCTCCTACCCAATATCGCCTTTTTCCATCTTCCTCTGTCCTTTAGAGAAAAATCGAGTATCCCAAGTGAGCTGGCCAATGTCCTATGTGCACACATAGCCATATATACATGCTATCACTATGTGAGTGACACAATCCCCTATGATACAAGTGGCCTAAAGAAGATGCACTAACATGCTTTCCCTTATAAATTTTGACCCAAAATAAGAGAGAATGGAGAGTGACTTTAAATGCCGACAGAAGTGACATGGTCAGAAGATACAAGAGTGTGACTTGCCTCTCCCAAGTCACGGATCCTCTTCAAGAACCGCTTTTCAAAATGTGTGGGGTCCACTTCAGTTGCTGGCTTTTTTTCTGAAACAATGTCTGGATCTAATGGAAGAAAAAAGCAAACATGTTAAAAAGATACAAATGCCACTCATGGGCTCCTAGTCCCCCACTCCCGCCAACCCACTCTCCAGGGCATTGGCTAATCCTGGTTCAACAGCGCGAGGCAGTGTCTTACTCTGCTCTTCCAGCTTATTGATGTCTCTCATGATGGCTCGGAAAAAGGGTCTCTGGTTGGGGTCATAGTTCATGCAGCGAGTCATAAGGTCTGCCAGCTCCTTACAAGATGGCGTCACTGGCCTGCACCGGCTTTCATAGAATCTTTCTTTCTGTAAAGAGGAAGAGGACCACATGGAAGAAACCAAAGGAACCGCCACAGACCTTTTAGCCCCAGGTGAAGGAATAACCAATCCCTAATTTTAATTCCCAACAGCTCTGCTTAAAGGTAGAGTTCATAGAGGTGTGTTAAAAATTTTTTAATAAACAGACTGGAAGACAATATGGCGAAGTGTTAAAAAGTGGCAAGAATATGGTGACTGCTATTTTCTTAAGTTTTTCATGTTTTTCAAATTGTAAAATTCAGAAACAAATAATTGATGCCACTTTAAAAAATTAAGTGGAATCACTACACTCTTGTTTCTCATCTGTAGCTGAATCTTGAGAATACTAGTTCCTCTTTCGGATCCTCGTGAGTCCGGGGGGGAAGGTGGGGGCAGGCTCAGAGGAAGAAGAGGAAGAGAGATTGGGATTAAGGAGCTGAGAGCTGCCCTCACCGTTCCCCACTCCAGGGCCATCGAACCCAACCAAGGGCACTTGGGAGGAGAGGGGAGCTCTCTTTTATCAAAGGCACACTCCCTTCCTTAGATCATCCCCATATGGCCCTGGGTACACAGCAGGTGCTCAATAAGTACAACAAAGAGTATGCTGTTTTATTTCCAAGGGTGTTCAAAATAAAATGGCTTTCCCAAAAGCCTAGGGTGAAAATACCAAATAGATTTACAGATCTGATGGTTTCCCTATCAGTTTTCGCTTAACTCCTCTATCTTGCACCATCTCTACCTGGCAAAAGGTTAACTGGTGAAAGGTTCCACCTTTTTGATCGCCTCCTATGTGTACACCCTCCACTCTGGATTCCCACTGCCACTCCCTGTTTCAGCCTCTGAACATGAATCCCCTCCTGGTCTCTTCTCTGCCTGTCTGTCCCAACCACTGCATCCAGATGAACTGTCCCCGAGCCGATTCTGACCACCTTACTCATCACCCAAAACTTTCAATGTCCCACATGACCCCCCAGTAAAATCTCTGGAATTCAGAGATTTTTACAATGTGACCCCAAATGATCTTTTCAACCTATCACGTGTCACTGCTCTCCATATTCTAGGCAAATGAAACCACTCGTTGCTTTCCACAGATAACTGAAATTCTACCTTCCCTCTGGTCAATCCCTCCCAGCTAACAGTGCCTACACACACAGGCACATTCCAATAATTGAATCACTGGGCCAGGGTCAGTGGTCCTTTCTTGTTATTTTTACCACTTTATTCTTTTGGAATTAGAGTCTCCACTCTTCTCACAAGTAAACGTGACAAGTTCAAGCCTCACTTGTTTTGCATTCTAGCTGGGGAACCCAAGTGAGCGTCTTGGGCTACCTGTGTCTCAGTTACCTGACCTGTAAAATGAAGGTAACGACACCTCCCTACCTAACCTGCAGGGCTCTTAGGGCAACAGTTTCAGATATTATTTGTGGATTCCTTATTACTATTTCAGCCTAACTCTCCTACCACACCCTAAGGTCCTCAACGGAAGGCAAGGCCTATGTCTATTTCATTGTGAGCCCCTGGCTTTTACCTAGGCAATAACTGATACACTGTAGAAACTCAACGAATATGTTCATTTTGCTGAGTAACAGGCACTCAATCTCAGATAAATAATATAATGACCTATTAAGCATGTGTTGTGTACCTGGTACTCTACATTCATTATTTACTTAATCTTCACAGCAACCCTACAAAATGGGTATTATTTACCCCTATTGTACAGATGATGAAATTGAAGCTCAGGTAAGTTTAGTTTAATTTGCAAGGTCACATAGGCAGTAAGCCTGAGCAGGGGGTTCAAAACAAAGTCTTGCCCACTGCATCCCACATGAGGCTTCCTGGGAACTCCTGGACGTCCATGAATGCCCAGGGAGCCCTCGCCCAGCTCGCACCCTGAGCAACAACTACTTACCTCGATCAGCGTCTTGTCTTTCAGGGGGATCTCGCCGTTGTAGCAGATTTCCCAGAGTGTGGTTCCGAAGCTCCACTTGTCAGCGGCCACGCTCAGGTTCTTGGAGTCTTCGACACACTCAGGAGCAATCCACGGGATGCGTTCTATGCACTCTGCAAGAAGACAGCAGACATTTACAGATCAGTTTCTAGAATCACCTGGGGAGTAAATCACTCCCACTGCAGCAAGTACTGTGAGCCAACAAAGAAACAATTTCGCGCAGTGTTTTCTGAACTCAGACCATGGCCACATTAGCTCCGTGGGGAGCTTGTTAAAGTGTGGTTTCCAGGCCCCTCATCCCTGGTGCTTTGGGTACGTCAGTCTGAGTCAGGGCCAGCGGACCGTCTGTTGATCACAGACCCCCCAGGAGGGTAGCCAGTCTTTTGAAGCTCTGGCCTCAGAAACAGCAAAGCACTCAGGGTGGAGGCCAACACCCTGAGGAGGGAGAACAGGGGTCATGTGGACAAAGGCTTAAGAAAGAGAAGGCAGGGGAGGAGAAGCCAACTTATCAGAGCAGGCATGGGCTAACCTCACGTATTCTGCACAATCACCCCAAAGATTGTATTCATTTTATGTAGGTTTTCTTTCACTGGGGAAAGAACAAGGGAAGGAAAGACTGATGTAAAGAAGTCACATCTCTCTCACACCCAGCTACTTCTGTATCCCCTATTCTGGCTTCTAACCAAAGCCAGTGATTTGAGCAGAAACCCCTGTCATGTCCATGGAAATGCCACTCAGTCAGCCCAATGGCCTCGCAGCACAGCCTCCCGGGACTGGGTGGAGGCAAGGGGGCCCCTCCTGAGCTGGGCATTCACAATCAGGCCCACTTCCCTTCCTCCCCCGCCTTCTCATGTCCTTCCTCCTACATGCAGGGGCTGCTGTCACCTTGCTGCAGGCCCATCTTACTGATCTGCAATCCCACCACTTGCCTGAATCACCCTCTGTTCCCCAAATGGATGATGCCTCTCCCCTCTGAAAGCCCACAGCATTCGACTGGCATCTCTTGTGGGAGACCTAGTCCCTACTCATTCAAAAGTCATCTGTGCCCATGCCTCAGACCCTTGCTGAGGACAGGCCCCCTGACAGATTCATGGCTGAATCTGCCTCAGGACTTGGACGACGGCTGGATGATAAGTGTCAAACAGGTACTGAAGGCTGCTTCCCTTTCCCCGTCCAAGGAATCAATGGTTCGGGTCTTATTTGTAAGTCTTGGTTTTCATCCTGGCTCCCTTCCAAATTTAGTCCAGTCCTGAGTTACTGAGCAAAACTCTAAGTGCCAGGCACTATGCTCGACGACTGGAGGCTGCTGGCCATCCTGGCCAGCGGCACACCCTGGGTCACGCTGGTATTCCACGTAGGGCCTACAAGCCTAAGAGGCAGAGCACGACCTGTACAGTGCCAGTTTCAGAGTCTTAGCTCCCAGATCTGTCCTTTCCCTTTGCGCCCACAATGCACAATAACCTCAGAGGACACATGACCACAGTGACTCGGGTGTCTCCCCAAACTGCTCACTAACTACAGTGGATTTCAAAGAAACACAGTGGAGGACCCAAGAGCCCCCACTCTTCCTGACGTCTGCCTGACCACCTCTGAACCCAGCAGCATCCCTTTGTGCTACCGCAACGCCCTGAACACAGCCCCTACGTTACAAGTGAATTGTCTGTTTCTCCTACTGCACAGTCAGCTCCTTAAAGGAAGCAGGGACTAACTCCGCCCTACACTCCATGTCTTCCCTGACTCCCAGGGCATGGTAGCAGCACCAGACACCGATCTGCTGAAGTGTACTTCTAAAAGGAGACAGACAGAACCCCAGCCCCAGCCCCCTTCTCACTGGCCAGACCCTGCCTTGGGATGGGGGTGAGGGGAGAGGGGAGAAGGACAAGATGTGAGGATAGGGAGACACACCTTGCCTGGTCAGCACCGTGATGGGGATGCCGGGGTCACTGAGCTTGATGAATGGGCCGCACTCACTGTCAATGCCCTCACGAGCCAGGAGGAGGTTTTTCGTGCACACGTTTCCGTGGACCAGGTCTTTATCCTCCTACAGAGCGGAAAGAGTGAGCTCAGCGAAGCTGCCCGCAAGGCTGCGTGTCTTCGGTCCTGCCCACACACCGTTTTCAACCCTAGCCCTCAGATCAATCTCTCTACATTCCCTGGCTGCAGCCAGACCCAGGTGGTACAGCTCTCCCACCATGACTTGGGCACGTTATATGTCCCTTATCAGTGAAACAGGGATAATAGTGGAGCATGCCTCACAGAGATTTTGCAAGAATTAAAGGGATTAGAACCTGTAAAACTCTTGAACAGGTGAACTACCACTGATGCTAGCGGTTTCTTTCATTCATTCAACAAGTAATACATTCTTTTTTCTCTTACCATACATTGCAATACAAAAGTCAGTCTTCTGACATGATAAAACTTCCCTCTAAACAGGATTCATACATTTGGATCACAGGGAGGAGCCCAAAATGACCATTTTCACTAGCACCAGGCGCACGTGTGTTTTACCCACAGAGCGTGGGTCCCTCCGGCCTGTTTGGCTACTGCTTGGCTAGCACCTCCTTCCTGCCACCCCCTACTGGGACACTCTGGTTCTGTGGGGACCACCATGGACATCAGAATACACTTACCAAGTAACTCAAGGCGCTGGCCAGCTGTTTAGCGACTTTGAGCTTCCATGGTGTGGTGAGGACATCACTTTTCCGGTGCATGAAGAGATCCAGGGGCCCTCCCTCCACAAACTCTTCCACCATGATATCTACAAGCACAAAAAGAGCCATCTCTGGAACCTTCTGTCCATCTGGGACAGTAATTTCCCTCATTCCCTTACAAGAGCCCAGTTTGGAGGCTGGTACTCAGCTTGAGAGGATGCAAACCTCTCAAGGGGTCAACGGCAGACTGCTCCAGAGCTGGACAGGCCTGGGTTCAGCCCTGGCCCAGAGCTCCTTATACTCACTCACAGGGCAACAGACTCAGCTTACCCCAACCTCCCAGGGCCCAGAGTTGGCAAGAAGTAAATGTTCAAGAAATGAGTGAAAAACAAATGGGATTTAATTCCATGTCCACTATTAAACAAGTGACGCACTCAGTGCTTCGAATTCCTTGATTGCCAAAAAGGCAAGAAGCACGGACAGCATGAAGTGCGTTATAGTCGCACTCGTCTTCACAGCACCCACGCCCCCCGGCCAGGGCCAGCTTCCCCTTCCCAAGAGAATACACTTACTCTCCACGTCTCGGACACAGACGCCATAGAGGTATACGATGTGTTTGTGGGAGACCTGCCTCATCATGCTGGCTGCCTCGAAGAATGCCTGTGGGAGACCAGGACAAAGGAATCTCAGGGACAGACTCCTCTGGTCTGACCCCAAAGGGGAACTACTGAGAGGAAAATCAGTAGGCCCCCAGGAAAGGTCACAACTCTCATCATCCAGGTCTTGAAGACTGTCTGCCTGCCCGGGAGAGCCCAAAGGCCAAACCCTTACCTTGAGGTCAGTCTGGCTGGGCTGTAGTATTTATTTAGAAAACCTAACAGGTTACAGAGCCAGGCGGGTGGGATAATCTAACAAGTTCCCCGTTGGGTGCTCATGTCCATCACTTTCTCTTCCTTTAAACTTTGGGAAATAACGTTTGACACGACATTAGAACGAAAGGGAAACCAGGGCAGCGGAGCTCTGCCAAGATTTGCCTTTCTCACCCGCGAGCTGCCTGCCAGTCCCAGGCAAGTTTTTACTGCTCTGGGCTTTAAGTTTCCAGGCTGTGAAGTGACAGCCCTGGACCACATCAGGGACTTTGAGTCCACTCAGCTGGAGGCCCAGGGCTCCAGCACCACCACGAGGACCTCTCGGTAGGAATGCGAGGAGAGTGAGATGGACAGAGAGGGGCTGCTCGATCTACTCCATCTCCGATGGTCCCTTATTTTACATACAGGTTTATGTAAGATTACATTTGAAGATAGAAATCCTGACTAAAATACAAATTTGAAAGTCATAAATGAGGCCACTGTGCACCACTGGTTCTATGAATGGGGGTGGGAAGGGTCGAGTTATAAGGAAAACACTTGCCAGAGAAATGTCCCTGTGGCTGGGGTCCAAGACTTTGAGGATCACTTTTATTCTCTTCTCTTCAGATATTCCTTCGTCCTCCTTGTAATCCACCAGGGTCCCAGAGTAGATGTGTGTCCGCGTGCCTCTCCCAAGGTGTTCACCCTAGAAGAGGAAACAGAAAATTAGGTAACTACTGTCTGGGGCTACTGTGGTGCCAGAATCTGGGACTGAGGACTTACTGGGACACAGAATGCCAGAAAGGGGTGGGGCAAAGGTGAAAGATTCCCAGCAGCTCGCAGCCTCTCCAGCGCCTAGCCCTGGTCAGGCCTCCAGAAGAAATGAAAGCTACTTGGCCAAACACAGTCTTGGCACTTCCTGGGCCCCAGGAGACAGTCCTCACATTCCCAAACAGTTCCATCCTTTCTACCTCTAGGAACCACCTACAGCCAAAACATAACCCTGACTTGTCACAAAATTTCTAAGAGCGCCACAATAGCCAGTGACATCAGCCCCACCCGAGGCCTCCAGAGCAGACTCAGAGAGGGCCCAACTGGGGGCTCCCCCCACCACACACACACACACACACACACACACACACACGATGGAGCACAAAGGGGCGTGTTAGTCCTGGCTCTGCCGCCTGCTGGCCATTTAACTTAGGGATGCTCTTTCGCCATGCTCAACTGTCTGCCTACTTTCTATAAATGAGGATAATGATACCTGTCTCCTAGGGTTGTTCCAAGAATCCAATGAGCAAATAGATATAAAAGCTCTTGGTACAGACCCTGGCATGCAGTGGGCAGAAGCCAATCTGCTGGACCAGTGTGTTTTGTTTGATCACCCCCTAGACCAGGCACTTGCTATTTCTCACACGCAAACTGTTCATTTTCTATCCCTCTCTCCAGTATATGTGTGCATTATGTGCATGCTTGAAAATTAGTGATGCAATTTACACATTTATTTCCCCTAGCAATTTCTGCCCACAGAGAAGGTGATATGAAGACAGGCACAGACTGGAAGGACAGGCCCTCGGTTTCCTCACGCGTGGAAAGAAATAATGCCATCAAATGATGCTGCGAGGACTAAATGAGATCATCCTCGCAGAGCCCTTAGCATATAATGACCTGTCTCCACAAACCCAGTTTAAGTTTGAATAATTCTGATTTAAACATTCTTAATATTTGGAAATCAACATATGATTCACAAAACTTAGGCATTATCAAGTTATTAACACACAAAATTCATAAATTGAAGTTCTATGATTCTATTATCCTAGGATTGCCTCCTCCCACCCCTGGTAAGTGGAGAAAATGGATGGTAGCAGACGCTCTAGGCTGACTCCTGTCCCCCACAGGAATGTACGCCACCATTAATCGGGTATATTAATTTGCACAAATGCCAACATTTGTCATCTGTCACAGCAGAATAGCAATATATCCACCCTGGGTCCCATATCCTGGCAAGGTCCTGTGACTATTCATTAAAGCTACATCTGTCCTGAAGCGATTCCTCAGGTTATGGGAAGTTGTGTTCCCAGAACATCCCATAAAAGCCATATGCTTTCAGAATAATTACTCTTCCCCAGAAAGATTACTTATTCCAGTGGCCAAGTCACGGCACCATGCTGTCAGGACTCCACAGCAACCCCCAAAGACCCGGTGGGTCTCATATCAGCCGCCTTCCAAGCTGCTGCCTCTGCCTAGCACTTGCTCTTCATTCTCTGGGTCTCTGCTTTGATGTCACTTCCCCTAGAAAGCCGTCTCTGTCCTCCTGAGGTTAGGCAGGATGACTGTCTCTGACAGTCCCACATCCTGCTGTACTTCCCCACTTAGGACTTGTCTCTTGATAATGTAATTGTCTGTATAAGATAGACAAGACTTTGCCTCCTCCACCAGACTAAGCCTGCTGAGGGTGGCGTCTGTGCCTTGCACACAGAAGTAAACACTGGGGGAAGGGAGGGTGGCAGTTATCTGCCAAGAAGCTCGAGGAGAAAGAGAGAAAGAAGAAAGGCCTGAAGTATATGTCAACTTCTAGACAGAAAAGAGGCTGGGATATTACTGCCCTGGTAACTTTAATCTCTGGCCACAGCTCTGATACCACCAGAGGGACAGAGAATAATAAAGATCAGCCTTCAGTGAAGGATTCACATAAAAGAAGTGAGGCTGTGGACTTCCACTCCCTCAAAACCTTGCCCAATAATTTCAGGGATTAACTTAAAGTAAACTAACAAAACAACCCCATGCCCGTCATTCTCTACCAGGCTCCTTCATGGCAGTGAGCCCATGATTCGCCCTCCGCCACCTCCAAGGTGTCACAGCCTCTCCAAGGTAGTACATGACCCCATGCAGATTTCTTCTCTCCAAGGCTGTTGCACGCTGTCCCCTTTACCTTCTCCTGTGTGTGGCTCTGTGTAAGGGGGCTACGGAACAGGTAGAGAACAGAAAGTGGGCTATGCCCTGGGCCTCACACTCCTAGCCAAGACCAAAGGGCAGCTATGAGGAAAAATGAGTCTGCCTAAGGCTGCACACTCTGAGGAAAAGGCCTGCCAAGGCTGGGACACTGATCTGGGACGTTTTTCCTGACAGGTCTCCTTCAGGCCTAAATTGTGCATCTCCTGCTCCCTCACTGTGTTCTGTGTCTCTCAGCTTTGCTCCTCTGAATGCATAAGGAAGTCCAGACTAAACCTGAGAAGTACTTTGTCACGGAGTGTGTCATGGGGCAGTAAGCGTCATCAGCTCACTCCCTGCCATGGAGACCTGATTCTTGCTGCCCCATCAGCATTCCCATTGAATTTTCCAATTCCTTCTATCTGCAGAAGATCCACAACAGAAGGTCCCTGTACCCTAGACAATCCCACAAAGCCTAACTAATAAACTTCCTTCAAGAAGAAAGCGTTTCTGGGAACATCAGCAAGGCTGGGTAGGGTAGCAGGGTGCTAGTTAAACTGCTTTAATTGTGAAAGGAAAGTCTCCTTGTGTCTTTTCTACCAGGATTTCCCCAAACCCAAGCTTTATCCCTCCCCAGGTCCCTGAGCTGCTCTGCAGAAGGGAGACAGGGCCAAGGCTGGACCCAGAAACCACAGCAATGACTCACTTGCATAATGTCTTTCTTGAGGATCCGATCGAAACTCAGCTGGCTCATGGGGTAGACGGGCTGCCACTCCTGGGCTTTCTTAGTTGCCACCAGCAGATTGGAGATTTCTGTGGACAAGAGGAGAGGTGTCTGTACAGGGAAGGAAAGGCCCAAGATTCCAAGCAACCGGTGTCTGCTGAGCCACGGGGCTTGCCGAACACCTATCTGTGCATTTGTTGGTTCAGTCATTCAACAAACATTTACTAATTTTTACTAAAAGTACTTCATTCCTGCCATCCAAGAGCTCACAGGCTAATAAGAGAATGAAAACTAATCAGACAATTAACCAATCAAAAGGAAAGCTACAATTTGAGCAGCTATCTGAGGACAAGCATGGGTGCTAGGGGTCGACAAAGCAGGTGGTCCTAGTAGGAGAGCTCAGGCAAGGTTTCCCCAAGGATTCCTGCTCTACCTCCTCAGCCTGGTACACGGTAGGATGCAGGCTGAGGAGGAGAAAGCAGCACCATGTTGGGCCTTAGAAGAGATGGGAAGAAAGGAGGGTTAAAAACACTAGTTTTGTGCAGAAAAACAGGGCGGGTGACCCAGGAACAGGGTTGTGCCTGAACCTCTCCCAGCTCCCACGCTGCCCGACACCAAGAAAACACTTTCTGAGTACTTGTTGACTCTATTGATTATAAGCGGACCTCCCTCCAAATTCTAATGATTCAAACAGCAAACCAACACCTTACAAAATCTGCTGGGCCAGGTCCACACAGGTGGCTAACTGGGAATTTACAGTCTACGGGAGTCACCTCCCCCGATGGGGGCCACTGCAGGCTACAGTGTGCCATGGGCAAAGAGAGCTCCTTCCAGACTGACTAGCAGAGAGTGTTCCAGGCACCTGTCAAGATCTCTGTTTACCTCTGTTAGCTGCTGAGCACCAGGCCAAGTGACTCAAACGTGGTCTCCCAAACTCTCACTGCCCTGCAAGGCAGAGGTTCTTTTTTTTTTAAGCTCACATCTCTAATGGTTTTCTCTGTACCAGCTACTATCCTAAGAGCTTTACCACATTAACTCCTTGTTCCTCATGACGATCCTGAGGTACAAAGTATTCTTATCTCTGCTTTATAGGTCAGGAAACAAATTCCAAATGATTAAACCATTTGCTCAAGGTCAGACAGCTAGTACACCCCAGACTTGGGATTCACCGAGTCAGGGATGGCTCTAATCTCTTACTTTCTTTCCACGGCACCCCTGACCCTAGTGGGGGTGTACGAATCTGGGTGCTAGAAACTGGGTTCAAACACAGGTTCCCCTTGTCATCATACCCTGAGTCTACCCCACTCCCCTCCACTGTTATCCTGACTCCACCTTGTTACCTGGGTAGAGTTAGACTCAAACAGGCAACTCCCAACTTCCCTGATGGAGAAAAGACATCAGGAAAAGGCCATGTGAATGGTGTCCCCAGGGAAGGGCCAGAGCAATAGAACTGTGTGGGAAATTAGGAGGATGCGGACAGGGGCTATTTCATGGCTGCTTCAGGGAACACAGCACTAGGGTCAACCAAGCAAGTGGAGGAAACCGTTTGGCCTCCATGGATGCCTTTTCACTAGAAAAATGAGAGACTCAGTCGCACCCCTTGTCGGGACGCTGTGAGGGCTACGCGAGATACCCGAGTTGAAAGGCTCGCTTCAGTGCCTGATGTACAGTGAATGTTCCATGACTGGTAGCCTTTGTAACTGTGACAAGTATTACATCTTAGCGACATCATCCTTGTTGTACTAGTGCTTCCTCGAGCCTTGACAAAAGTTCTCAGTGTCAGAGCTGAAAGGTGAAGAAATCAAGCACCAAGCCTGATGCCACAGATGAGGATGCGAGAGGATCAGTGGTGACCGGGCCAGTGAGCACATGGTCACCCTCAGACTTAGAAAGGGGCAGTGGGGCTGGACAATACACGAGAAATGGTAGACTAACTGTCAGGCCCACTCTGAGTGACTGCCTGCTTTTTACATATTCCATGAGGAGTTTCTCAGTTGTGTTTACAAGTGAGAAACCCATGTTGGGGTCTGACCCTCAGAATCCTGTGATTAGAAGAGCAGAGACACTGAGGAACTCAAAACGACATTCTCCTTAATTTTCATGATTTCACCACTTCTCTAATTTGCAAGTGGCAGAGGAAGACAGAGGGCTTCTGGGGCCTACATGAGGAAGCCTCACACACAGGGCTTATTCTTACTCTCCCCACCTCCAGGCCCTCCTCTTCCCTCCCCTCCTCAGCACCCATCCCCCAGACATACCCCAGTTAGAAGACTTGGCCCTTTCCCCAAAGTCTTGGCCCTGGTGGCTGCACCTGTACCTTTGCGAAGACAGTGTGATAAAGGGGAAAGGTCACTGGAATTGGAGCCAGAATCCATGAGTTCAAATCCCCACTCTTCCGCTAACTACCTAAGTGACCTTGGGCAAGTATAATATGGATAAAAATATACTCTGAGTTGTTCTGAAGTTTAAAGGATTTAAAACATGAAAGACCCTCAAACACTGCCTGGCAAACTGCAAGCGATACTCACATAATAGTAGCCATTATCATCGCTATCTATTGTTACTATTATTGTAAATACCACTGATACTAGCTGTGTGGCCTTGAGCACGTCACTGAACATCCCTAGCCTCAGTTTTCTCATCTTTATAATAGCTACGAAGACCTATTATGTAGATGAAAGAAATGAAACATGCATGCACATGCACACTGCTTGGGACTAGCAAGTACCCACCAATATGGTAGCTACTGCTGACCTTATTCACTTAATCGGCATTAGTGAATGCCGATTCCGTGCTGGGCGTTGTGCTTCCCATGAGTCACAGAGTGGTAAGACCCAGATCCTATCTTACGAGTTCACGGTCAGTCAAGTGGGAGAAACAGATACTAAACCTATTCGATGCAGGGTTCATGGAGCCTCAAAAGAAAGCAAGGAGAGAGGGTTCAATTCCATTCCTGTGCTGCTGTCCCACAGCTACTAGCTCCCAGGTCTGGGTTAGTAGGTGTGGCATCTACACCAGAGACGTCCCCCGCTGATGCCTGCAAAGAATCACATCCCAGTCTCCCACCTGCCACCACCTCTCTCTTCCTGTGGCTGCTGTTCTCCATGTCCTCAACCTCACCTAGAGACCACCAATTCCCAGGACAACAAAAACTGCTTCTAATAGCTGGAAGGAGAGATTATGTGCGTAAACAGGGTCACTGGGCTTTAAGGTTTTAACTCACTCTGAGGACTCACGACCAAGTGGCAGATGTGTTTTTACCTCTGTGAAACATCTTCTATCGCACAAACAAAGGCTGCAGTTACTCTGCAAGGCTGGCAGGAAACCCTATCTGATCAACAAGAACACAAGTCCTTCCTCTTTCACCAAATTCAGTGACAGTCCCTTGCTGGGAGACCAAAATGCAATTCAAACATCAAGAACCCAGACCCTTTTTGTCCTGGTGTCCTTCCTCTGCCAACCCCTGACATAAAGAAGCATTCCCTTAAAAGAACAAGACCTGTCTCAGACAGAGCCCTCCGAGTACCTGCGACTGCACATACTGGGGACTCAGGAACAACTGTGTAGCCCTTTCCCTGAGGCCCGACCCCTACACTAAGGCAGGATCTGACACATATAGGGCAGCACTCTGCAGTGGGAGAATGTCAAAACAAAAAACAAAAAACACAGTGCTCAAGGGATCTGGCATTTGGGGTAAAGCTGGCATTCAAACCCCTCTTTGACCTTGACCTTCAATAATACCTACTTCACTTCTCTAGCTCGGTTTTCTCATGTGTAAAATGGGGCACTTGAGTGGGCCACCCCTAAGTGTCCTTCTGGCTCTCACATTCTAAAAGGTGATATATCCACCTGCAGGACATCAGTGACATATTCATGAGACTTTAAAAAAAAGGCAGCTCAGTTCCTCAGGCCCTCCTATCCATCTCATTACTCTCTGACCCTCCCACAGCTCCCCACTGCCTATAGGATACAGTCCCAGCTCCTTGGCGTGGCATTCAAAGCTGCCCATGATCCCAAATCTCTCCCTTCCCAGTCTCACCTGCCCCTTCTTTCTAACTTCGCCAAACACATCAGCCCTCCAGAACCTTCCCGCAGCCCCTGCTTCTGCCTACCTCTTTGCCCCTGCACATGCTCTTCTGGACATGCCCTTATCTAACTGGCAAGCTCCCACTCACTGTCCAATACCTGGCTCAAGACCCACCTCCTCCATAGAGCCTTCCCTGTGACTCAGGGATTTTGACCATCCATTGCCTCTTTGCAAGTCCAGAGTCTGATACATGTGTGTTGATTAAAACACCTATGACATCTAGCAGTGGCTTCATTTCCCTGCAACGTTTTCTGTACTAAGACAGGAAACCCTCGGAGAGCAGGGACCACGTACTAGGAATTTCTGATTCTTTGCATCTAACATAGTTGTTGGTCCACAGAAGATGTCCCAGGAACATTTCTCAGATAAATAAACCACTGACAGAACTCTCAAGACATTTTATCTTAAAGAAAAAGTTTCTGCTTACAAATCCTAAACATGCCTCTTTCTGCAGCCTAATAGGGGTGCTGAGAAAGGTGTACGTTTTTCTATAGAAAATGCTAACACTTGAGGAACGGGATTTGAACTGGGGACAGACGTGTAAAAAGTCAATGAAAGACACCTAAAAACTGTGATGAGAGGGCACTCTCTTCAAAGTTTCCGGCATTTTTTGGTTGACCCGAGTATCGGAACATCGGAAGGGCACAGAGCATCACTGAGGGGACACGGCCTAGCTCTGGCACAGGAAGACCAACCTCGGGGCTTGGGCTGGCAGCAGCGCTTCAACACGAAGCTGATGTTGTCTGTGCGGAGGATCTGCTTCTTGAGATGGCTCATGAGGTCTCCCAGGCTGGGGAAGCTGCGGTCCGAACCGTGCAGACTGTAGCGACCCTTCTGCACCTCGATCTGAAAGTTCTTGAACTGTTTCTGGCCACCCAGCACCTACCATTCAGGAAATTGACCAGAAACGATTTGCTTTAAAAGGGGTCAGGCAAATGTACCATGTTAACAATAGAGGAAGCTGAGTGAAGGGTATACGGAAATTCTGTGCTATCTCTGTAACATTTCTGTAAATCTAAAATTACTTAAAAATAAAGTTTATCATAAACAAATAAGCAAAATAATAAAAAAATAAAAGGGGGTTCCAGAAGATGGCACTGAGAAAAGGGAGTGGACGCCAGGGAGATGCCATAACAGAACAGTGATTTCCATGACAGCATCACTTTGTTTTGGACCTGCAGGATGAAATTCATGGAAATATCCATGTCGTAGGACTGTTGCTACAATTACATGACATGGTACATGTAAAAAACCTAGTAAACGCTTGATAAAGGTTAACACATATTATTATGCAAGAAATCTATAGCAAAATTTATCCAGAAACTTCCTCAAACTGAGTCATTCCAGGCCACAGATTTATCTCAGAACAAGCCTGGGAGCTAGCAGTCAGCTGTCTGGTCCAGTTTCCAGGTTCCATGATGCACAGAGAGGAAGTACAAACACAAGTTTTCCTTCGTGGGCATTTCTGGTACAAAGAAACCATATCGGTGGTTAAGAATGAGCCAGAAAGGTCTACTTATGGTATAAATTAGGATAAGTTATTTGAAATCTCGATGCCTCAGCTCTTCATCTATACAATGGGATCATTCGAAATAAACAGTAAGAGCAATCACATCTATGATCCCTGTCTTCCCCAGGTAAGATGACACCAGGTAAATCATGTCACTGAATCACTGACATTCTTGGTACAGTACAGGTCAATTCTGCCTCAGCAGGAGTGTGGGCTGTCTTCCTCCAAAGCCTAATGAACACAAAAGACAGGCACTCTGCCAAGGCAAGAAGCCTGACAAGTTCTCAGCCACTGCACCCGCATCAGCCATGGGGCCGAGCTGCACAGGAACACCCGCAGGCAGGCTGTGGCCTCCAGAGACACTGCCCAGGACACTTGGCAGCACTGGGCACCTTTAGCCATTTCCTCTTCCTGCTCTTGACTGAGTCCAGTCCCCAGGCGTTCTCTGGTACTTTTCCCTTCAGTGTCTGAGGTCTTCAATAGGCTCGTGTACTGACTTCCACCTCACAGGCCCCTCCCCGCCCCCGTCCTCTCAGTTCATGTTAAACCCATTCAACACTAGTATATTTGAACTAATTTTGTAAAACTCATTGTCTTTTAAAATATTCCATTTCTTGTATTTAAAAAAAAAAATTATGTGAATAACAAAGGCATTTGTGGTTTGATGGGATAATGTCAAGAATTCTGGCTTCTATCTTAGCCTTCAGGATTTCTTTCACATCATTCTCACTTCCAGCTACACGTGAGTCTCTAATAAACATCTCCACTTGTCAAAACATGGGATGGCAATTTGTATGTTAAAATGTCTGAAGCTACCATCTGGGAAAAACTGCATGAGGCCAGATGCCGAGTTGGCTCTCTTGGCAGTGGTTTGTACCAGTGAATGCCACAAACGCACACAGCTCTGGGTCTGTGCTGACCTTGGCACTGAGAGTCAAAAAAAAAAAAAAAAAAAAAAAAAAAAAGAAAAGAAAAAAACCCTCTAAATAATCATTGTAAACTTTCTGAGTATTTGGTGTGAACTGGTTTCCTGGTCATATTCTACCTTCCAGAGCCACAGTGGATCCCTGTCATGGGTCTCTTGAAGGAAGAAAGAAGGGGCCATGAGGAGGAAAGGTTACGGGTCTGGCTGCTCAGAGCAGTCTCCTTTTGGAGAGCAGGTTGCCCCCATCAGAACTGCCAGGAATTTTCTGAGAGACCCAGGCTTTTTCCCCCCATCCGCCAAGAGTGGTCCTCTCTGCACCAGCTCCTGCGCCAAGTTGCAATGACACCCTAGGCCATATGGCTTGACTGACCTCAGCCTTTTCAAAGCAGGTGACGGTCATGAGGATGTTGTCGAAGTCGGTGCAGCTCCACCGCAGCACGTACATCCCCTCCTCGCTTCCTTCTTGCCGCAATTTATTGATGGCATATTCTGTGCTAGAGGGAGAGAGGGGCAAAGGGAAAAAGAGCTCAAGCCAAACAGGAGCACTCTGAACTCAGGGGATATGCACTTCCCTGAGATGTCTCAAGTCTTACGGCCCTATCACCTCATCCATCTGTCCTGGGTCCTAAAGTCCTCTCAGATACAATACATGAAGCAAGCAGAAATGCCGAGGAGGCTCAAAATAGATCATCTGAGTCTCCAAGGTCTAGATGAGGATTCGGCCCGCTTCCCAAGGCACTCAGCTCTGCTCATCCCCAACGTGCCCATACATTCTGTCTCCAGCCCTTGGCAGAAAAGCATCCCAAAGGCTGGTGAGGTGGCGCTGTCTGTGATGCAGTGGTAGGGGTCCCCTCCCCACCGACCCCAGGCAGCAAAACTAGAACATGAGCCTCAGGAAGGCATAACTTTGGGGTCGTTCTCTTCATTGCTGTATCTCCAGTAACCAGAGCGTACCTGGACTCACAGTAGCTGCTCAATAAATGAGCGAATAACTGAATAATAAACACTGAATAAAGAAATCAGTAAAGATTGGAACGATGTTAGTGGGAATGTGCCTGTCATACATGCCTTTGTAGCCCCGGGACTGATCGGTCTTAGCTCTGAGAGGGCTGTGAACAGCTGCTAAATAAACACACACATGAGGTTACCACACCTAGCGAATGACTCTCAGTATTGACAAAAGGGGGCTGGCATGGTCAACATGTGTTAGAAAGGCAGTTAGAAAGTGGTCTGCGACACTTTCATGCCTTTGTGCATGTTGATCCTTCACATTAAGATGCCCTTTCTCTTCTTTAAGACCTGGTAAACCATCACTGAGTCTTCAAAGTTCAATCTGATTCAAATGCTACCTACTCTGTGAAGGTGTCTTAGGCGATGAGTTTCAGCCCCTCACAGAACATGAGACATTCATTCATTCAACATATATGAAGTACCATAATGTGCCAGGCCCGGCTATGGGTGTTGAAGAAAAGCAGTGTACAAAGTAGACAATGCCCCTGCCTTCATGGAGCTCATGTTCTGTGCAGTGAGGGTAGGCTGCCAAAAAACAAATGGACCCAGAAATAAACATAGTATGTCAGGAGGTAATAAACGCCACTGAAGAAAAATAAAGCAGAGTAAAAGAGCCAGGAAGTACGGGGTGTGGAGAGGGAAGAGGTATTGCTACTTTACAGAAGGTAGTCAGGGAAGACGTCACGGATGAGGTGATATTTGAGTAACACCTGAAGGAAGTGGCAGCTGTGTAGATTCTGCAGGAAGAAGACATTCCAGGACAAGGAAACAGCAAGTGCCAAGCCTGAGGTCTAACCATGGCTGCGATCGTTAAAGGACATGCTCTTCTGTAATGCTCAACCCCTCGCTCTACAATTCTTTGTCTCTCTGCCCGTGGGTCTGTGAGCCTCTCTAGGCCAAGGTTCACTTCGCCCCACTAACAAACTACCTGTCCACACGGTAACTGGGATAGGGAAGAAGGTGGGACTTGTATCATGTGAAAGGCAGGTAAAGAGATGCTTCCCCAGATGTATTATAGTCTGGAAACAGAGACTCAGAAGAAACACTGCAGCCATTTTCTTTTGCCTGAAAGGCAGTCTGTCTTATGTAAAAAGAAGTAAACTAATCTCTGTTGCTTCAAGTTACCACTTGAATTCAAATGTGTAGGCAGAAGTTACAGAGAGGCAAGTTCAATGCCATATCAGAAGTATTATCTCTGTAGTTTTTAGAGCTGCAATCTATTGGCTGCCTTGTGTAGTGTTAAGTACCCCATCACCAGAGGTATCTTAGCACAGGCTACTAGTCCTGAGATACACGAGGGACAAGATATCCAGCAAGGCCCTTTCCACCTCTAAGCTTGGTCACCCTCACTGTCCCCACCATTTATCTGACACTTTAAGACAAGCTAACTCAGGATTCCATTATTTACTACTCTGTCAGATGTGGTATCTTATCTTTCTTGGGTCACTTTGGCACAGCAGGGGATTAGGAAGTGTAGCACTCCTTGGTCAGCTGGGGAGAGGTGGCGGGGGGCGGGGCGGTAGTTTAAACCATGAGAACCAAGTAAGAGACAAGATGTGAGGGGCTGCTGCAAGGACCAAGGCAAGAACTGACAGCAAAACCCAGCCAACAGACAGCGGGGATGGAAAAGCGGGCACCAAATCAATCAGAAGCAAACAACGTGCTCAGCTGCCCCCAACCTAAACAACTGATGACACCTGTGTCTGAGGTGGCCACACTCCCCATCACTAAAATGGAACTGAAAAGGTTCTAGAACCAACCAGATTGGACCATGACAGCCATTCTGTATGTTGTGGACGATCAGTGGGGGAGCCACGTCGGTGCAAAGGTAATGATGGGCGTCTGCTGTGAGCCGAAAGTAGCCATCTACCAGGGACACAAAAGACAAGGCCTCCTCGTGGGAAGAGAGCTTCAGTTCCTGGTGAGAGAAAAGAAATGTCCATGGTTACATGATGCGCCTACCATCTTAAGCAGCGACTAAAAGGAGGTACACAGTGAGAAGATGTTTAACACGTAATGGAGAATGCAGGACCCCAAAGGGAAACTCATTTTGATAATGGCAGTGCCCTTTGCATTTATATACAATGTTCACTGTTTATCACGTTCTCAGCTATTATCTCTAAACTATCAAATGAGGTAGGGTGTGTTTGTGTGTGAAGAAGGTGGGACCTGGGACCTGTGGCAGGCAGACCTGTGAAGAAGCTGTCATCTGGGTCTAGTTGGAAAAGCAAGCCAGAACCAAGGCGGCAGAGGTGTAAAAGAGGAGATGGGAGGAGAAGAGCATGCAAGAGGTACCCTGGTCTTGTTGCTAGGCAATGACAAACTCAGTCGGCATTATACTTGTTCTAGACAAAGAAGAAGAGCACAGACGCTTCATCTTATGCAGGACTGGTCTACAGGGTGCAACTCCTAGATTTTGATCCAGTGATGGTTGGAGATACAATGATGAGGTTGTTAGGTTAAGTCCAGGGACCCCTCAGGGTTTGGAGGAGGTAGAGTCTTACTCAAAGTGTGAGAGGCAACGGCAAAAGTGGAGAAAGGGGAGAGAATTTCTGTGAAAGAAACGTTTTCATAAAAACACTTGAGGTGAAGACAGGTAGGTTTTTGTATTTGTCCGTCTGTCTTGATCATATAGCCCTGAGCAGAGATTCCCATTTGAGAGGAGCCATGGGGTCAACCAGAAACATCTCTTAGGGAAGGAAGGTATGCATGCAAAGCCATGATTTAGAGCTTTGACCCATAAAAACATTAAAAAGCACCTGAGTCTTCAGAGAAGGGCAAAACACTACTGACAGTAAGTCTCTTTACATAGCACTAGGAAAAAGAGAGGCTAGTAGCAGAGAGAAACAGACCAGTGAAGGGAAAGGGGGCAGATATAAGCAACAAGACAGGATGGAGGAAAGGGGACCTAGTCACAGTTAGCTATGAGACCAAGGAAAGGTAGCTCTAGGATTGTGAGCCAAGGGGGCCAAGAAGGGCAGGGCCACCATAAGGATGGTGATTCAGGAATGAGACTTTGTGCTAAATGTGCTTCCTTTCAGGTATAACCTGGCATCTACCTGCAGATCCCCAAAGAGCAAATTCAAGATGATCTAGCTTGGGCAGCCCTTCACCTAGTCACATATGAGTGAGACCACATAAGCACTTAAGTTCCCAGAGAGCGGAAATATGAACAGAAATGGGGAATGTCAAAAAGATTCAGAGAGATGAGATAAATTAAGATATGATATGATACCATGTTAGCATCATGCTTTCCTGAAAGATCAGCAGCCAAAGTACTGCCTAATCAAAGGGCCTAGGAACCCCTTGGCTGTGAAGGGACAAGGGAGTAAGATAAAGGAGAGAGAGCATCACGCAGTGTTTAACCCACAGGCTCTGGAGCCATCTTATCTGGGTTCAGATATCAGTGTTTCCACTTCACTATTATATTTAAGCAGACATAATCATTTTCATAGGTCAAAACAGCCAACTGCCAAGAAACTGGCACTTTCAAATGATTTAGCCTAACAGCTGTGACCATGTGTAAGTTAATCTTTTTTGTGTGTTTCAGTTTCCTCCTCTATATAAGAAGGGGATAATAATACACCCACCTCGGAGGGTCAATATGAAAAGAGCTGAGAGTTGTAAAGTGTTTAGAACAGGAAGTGCCTGGCATGTAGTAAGAGCCAGTGTTTCCAAAAGAAAATAAAGTAATGGAGAGGGCAAGCATTTCTTCCCGATTTCCTCCTGCTCCCTACACGGCACTGCAGCTTGGCACAGAGTCATCGGCCCATGTGGTGAGTGAGCTCTGACTTAGACGACAGGTGTACCAACTGGGTGCCGGACTTGAAACTCTGTCAGCCAGGACAGGACAGGGACAGGCTCACAAAAACTGTACCAGCTGGCTGCTGCGTCTCCTGCTCTGCTATGCATCTTCAGGGTTTGGCCATGTTGAAGAGCTAGATCACAGACGTGTTAACCCCCACTCGCCCTCACCACCGGCTCTGGGAGAGGACGCCTCGGAAACCAAAGCAGTACAGGCAGAGCTGCCGCTTTCTCACTCTGCGCCCTGTACAAACTTCTACACCTCTCTGTTGAGTCTCAGATTACCCACTGGAAATGGAGCCCAAATTCCTACATCTAAGGTTCTTATTAGGACTAAATAAGATAATGTAGACACAACAATATAATAGCGTCTACTATCTATAAAATGCTGAATAAATAGCACTTGCTTTGATTTTCTCCCTCCCTCCATTTTCCATCTTCCCACTGACATCTATCTGGGCTCTTCTACTTCTCCCTTCACTTTATTTTTTATTATGGTTTCCTGATGAAATGAATGTATGTTTATTGTTTTTAAAAAAGAGGGGAGGGGTGAGGAATAAGTAAAATCGTTCATAATCCCATTATAAATAACAATATTTTATTATTTTTCTAAGAGCATGCGTATGTATATGCATACCCTCTCAATATTTTTGAATGAAATTGGTACCATTCGATAAATAGCTCTATATCTACTCTTCCATTTACAAAGCATTTTTCCAGATTATTAAAAAAAATTCAGCAATTCACTCATGTAGTATTCTGCTACTCAGGTGAATTATAATTAGTTTCCCATTCTCCCATTGTCGCATATTTAGGTTATTTTCAGTGTTTTGATACTGTAAATGCTGTTGGGATAAGCATTCTCATTCACGGACCACTGCCTGCATCTCACGGTTTCCAGAAGACAGATCCCTAGACTCCTGAATGGAGAAATAATACATATTTTCAGGAGTTTCAACGCATGTAGCCAAACTGCTTTCCAAAAAGTATACCAAAAAGACAGCTACCCTAGGTATAAAAGGCTGACCTGTCCTACTACCATGTCACCAGATTGTTTCCCAGCCACTGAGTGTTATACTTTTGACACACTATTTGCTAAGTTACAGACAAAACGTGGCATTTGCCTAGCGTTGACTACCTTCATTTTGCAAGAGCACCTGCCTCCCGGCCCGTGCTCTCCACATGTTGTCGGCGGTGACTTCCCTAACACAAACATGTATATTTTGGCAGAGTTCACACTTCCCCTGCCAAACTGGCCTGCCTGTCTAGATTATATCCTCAAGTGATACCAAAAGAAAGGAAGTGAGATTGAACACCCCTTCCTCTGTCCAAGAGTCACTTGGGTGTGCCTAACACCACAGTGAGGACTAACACTGTGGCCACGGCCACCAGCCTGACGGTCCCTAAAGTGCAAAGTGGGGCTTCCCATCAACCTTACCCCAAATGACCCGCTGAACTCAGCAGAGAGACTGTGAAGGAGGCAGGGGGCGGGGTGCAAGGTGCAGAAATGCTGACATTCGCTAATCTGCTTTTCCTTCAAAATTCACGAAATTTTTGTGAATTAAATATTATGCGGAAATATCTTTGGGAGAGAAACAAATGCTGAAACAGATTCACATTTACAAGACCAAAGAGAGGTACAGAAGTGGATCCGTGTACCTTAAAAGCCTGACAATGATAATGTCAGTGTTAGCAATAGGGACTTTTTGGCTTAAATAAGATAACCATCAGATTTTCTCTCTAGGACAGGAACTCTGAAAAGCATGTGCTGTATAACTGTCCTCAGCAAAATCTTCCTCTCATCACCAGAGCCAAACCGAATAGCTTCTGGAGCAAACTTACCATTTTTTTGTTGTCCTGCTTATTAATGCTGACCATAGATTCCTTTATTACAATATGAGTGATTTCAGGGAAGTAAGAAAAATTGCTCCACTCTTCCCGGATTTTGTTTTTCTCCTCATCCTTCTTCTGTTTATTTTCCAGTTTTTTCCGTTTCAGTTTATTTTTTTCCTTTTCGACAGGAACGACCTGAGAACACGCATAAAAATGACAGTTAAGCTGGCTTTCTCACTTTCCATTGGTAAAAAAGGCCAGTGCTTCTGGGAAGCCAGTGCAGAGCCTACATCCAAGGAGGAAAAAACCAGCATGCCTGGTTTTACAGAGCCATTGGGAGAGCTGGCACATGGGCTTAGGATCACGATGTTCTGTGTCCTATCAGAATGTGGGGATTTTATGCCTGGAGGAGACCTTTATTAACACACTGACTAAACTCTTTACATAATGTATAATGTACAAGTCAACTTAGAAAGGGAAAGAAATGCCAACTAGACATGCATCTACAATCAGGTTCCCTTCACTTCTGGACTGATGTTTTTCAACACAGGCAGAGAACACGTTCTTCTCAAATATGACTGGACAGAACACAGGATTTCTCCTTTTAGAATCTATCACTGGTTGTCTTGACTTTATAATAATATTCAAGCCAGAATTTTCAAGAGAAGGTACAAATCCCAGGCTTGAATAATCTAGGGAATCATACATGTCTGCATAAGTTTAAACATTTTGTGTAGCGTGAGTCTTGGAGACTAGAGATCTGGGTTGAGATCCTGCCTCTTCCAGTTACTTAACTAGTTGGTTCATCTCTTTGAGCCTCCATTTTCCCATCCATTAAGCAGAGATCTTACATCTTCACAATGTTCTTTGAAGATCAGGTAAGTTCTTATTAACACAGTCCCTACTACATAGAAAGCACTCAATTAAGTCGGGCATTGTTATTTCAGCAAAAGAATCAAAATAGGAAAAAATGTATCTCACCTTTACTTTAGTATTATTTACAGTAATAATGATAGCAGCTAAAATAATTTACTGAACATTTATTATATGCCAAGCTCTGTGCTAAATGACATTTAGTTTTATCAAGAACCCTATGAGGTAGCTACAGTAACTGTTTTATAGTATCTCCATAATATGTGGCTGATAGAGGTGAAGTAACCTTCCTAAGGCCATGTAACTATAAATAATGCAGCTAGGATTTGAACCAGGTCAATTTAGGTTTAAAACCCATGCTTTGAAACCATTCTGCTCTATTGCTTCATTCAACAAACACTTCAAGGAAGCTTTAAAAAAATCAATTATCCCATTTCATGGAGCCAGAGGACTTTTTTTTTTTTTTTTTTTAACGCCTACAGCACCTGGTATTCCTAGGTGGTCTCTCATCCAAGTATTGACCAGGCCCGACCCTGCTTAGCTTCCAAGATCAGACGAGATCGGGCATGTTCAAGGTGGCATGGCCATAGACTAAGTTCAATTCTTGGCACAACTGTTTTTTTTAGTTAAGAACTTGGACAAGTTTCTTAACTTCTCTGAGCCTCTTTGTGCTCATCTATATTATAGGGATAATGGTAATATTCCCCTAAAAAGTTTTCTATCTTAAGGAATAAATGAGTTACTATATGTAAATACTTAGAAAAGTACTTGGTATTTAGTAAGCACTCAGTAAATGTCTGCTGTTACTATATTAGATATCATATATATCATTAGATTTTTTTCTATTTCCCTGCAAAACTTAGTAAATATTATTCAGATCTACTGCTACATGGACACAATAAAAGATGAATGACACATGGTCTCTAGCCTAAATAAACTCAGCTGACAAGGGTGATGGGCACACACAAACAGGTGATTCCAACAGGATAAACAGAACACACCATGTGACACAGGATGTTGTTTTGATCAGTCACCACTTACATTTGGTTTCTGCCTCCATTGGATTCCAAGATTTCCAGTCACCATCACTTCATAGTAGAGAACATTTCCACTGTCATTTGGATGAAACCAATTCAGCTCATTTTCTGATGAAATCAGTAACCTGGAAGTCTCAAATATTTCAGCACCATAATGTTTTGTCAAAGTTTCCAAGGTAGCCAGGTATTTCACCTTCAGGTCATGTGTGGACACGCTGCTGTCACAAATGGTCTTGTTGTTAAATTCCTTGAGGAAATCCTTGAAGACATTATTTATCCTCATCCTGGTGAGAAGGTTCCTCTGTCTGATGGACTTATTCAATGTTTCTGGAATATATCGCTTGTAGCTAAGAGAAAGTAGAAAAAACAGATCTCTTTTCCATGTACAGGTTAGCTGAGAATAGTTTAGAAACAAACCTAAATCTATAAATCTTCCATGTGTTGACAAATGAGAACGGAGGATCTGTTCCCAGATGATGGAGTAAGCACCAAGGATGACAATCCTAAGGAGAGGGAGGTCAACAGGGACTACAGGAAAATAGAAAAGTGCATGTCCCACAGATTTTTACTGCAAGGGGAATTCCTACAGATATCCTTGAATTATCTGGGTCACAAAGGCAGGCAGCAAAACTGACATGTTTCTGCTTGTTTCTATGTCACTGTTCCTGTGCACATCAGCCCTCACATAAGCACGCTGTTATTAAGATTCAGCGTCACTTAGACGGTGGCCTGAAAATTGTCATGGGTAATTATGGATGCTTTGTATGTTCTTCTTACACATCTGTTTTATAATTTTTCTATAAAGATCATGTATTGTTTTTATTATAAATGGGGAAAACGCATAAAAGCTAATTAAATACAAAAGACTTATTGTTTGCCATGTGAAAATGTCCCAGATATATTAAATAAGTCAACAAGTAAACTGAAAGTTTATTACTCATCCAGGTGCTAATAGGAGAGTATCTACGACTAACAGAATCTCAATGAACTGATACACTGCTAGAACAGGACCCAGTGTTAAGGAGAGTAAGAATATCCATGAAAGAAAGAACAAGTAGGGAGACTGGTGTGCCTGCCATTCCCAGGCCTGAGACAGAACCTGGCACAGGGTTAATCCCTGCTGATGAATGGATGATTTCAAAACAGTGGAAATTGGGAAATTTGAATTTATCCCCCAAAAAAGTCATAATTTTTTTTAGATTAATGAAGGGAGGATCAGGGGAGAGTTATCATTTTTTGCTTTAGCCTCTTGAAAAAATAAAGAGGAGGTACCCAGAGCAAAAGCCACACACACAAAAAAGAGAAAGTAGCAATATAGCATGCATCTCATCATTCCCTGCATTACCGAGGAGCAACTCATGATCTGCTCCAGACTCTGATCAAGGACAGAGGAGGTCTGCTCAAGGACAAGTATATATAAAAAGTAACCCTATAAAAGATGCATGTTGCCTATCACAACTATTATAGCTATAAATAATTTCTTCTACAAAATGAGACTGTCTTTATGACAATCATAATATCTCACTGGAAAAAATTTTTTCATAGATGAGTGGAAATTATGTATATTGAATATTTCTTCACAAGACTTGATCATAAATGATATTTTTAAGTTGACATAATTTCCTTAAGGTAACAGTTGATCATCCTTCACTTCAGAATGAACGGCTCTCTAGTGAAGTATAGTTCAGGCTGGAGATGGAAGGGGCTGCCTGTAGAACTATGTGGAGGAGGATTTTAAGATGGGTCCAGCACAAAAAGAAAAAAATGCAGAGATAAATGGCAATGCCTTCCATGGGCAAAGAGGAAAGGGCAGGGCATGAGGGCCAGTAATTAGATTGGCATCTCCAGTCCAAAATTTTTCACCTTAGTACAAATGTCTGAGGTCATCAGCCAACATTCAAAATGAGGACACAATCATAATTGCACTACCTTTTATAGTTTTTCTAAAAAAACATTTGAGCTCTGCAGAGAAGTAGGGTCAGCCAAAAGTTCGTAGTGGTTAAACTGAGAGGTACAAGAACATATAAAAATAACCCCATCCCCACAATCAATTCTTTAGCCAGAAGAAAGGCTTACCTGATGTCCTTGGGGAGTTCTGGCAACTGCATCTTCTTTATCATGGCATAATGGGAGATGGCCAGGACAGCCATCCCCAGACACTCATTCTCTATGTCGTGCCCATCCTGCTCAGTCTTGGGGTCTCGAATTGGAGCCAGGCATTTGACCAAGTCATACTGTCCCTTTAGAGCAGAGGTGAGAAGAAATGAACCACCACTTCAGTTTCAACAGTCTACCCGCCATGTTTCTGATTTTGAGAGGAAGTTCCTCTTTTCTGGTGCTATCCAGAAAAGCAGTACAGCAATGAAACAAGATTGACAATTCCTCTGGTACCAAAGCTGTTTCTCAATAGTTGGTATGAAGGAGCTCAGGAGACGTTTTCACCAGGTTAATTCATTCATTTAACAAATATTTATTGAGCATATGCTAGGTCCTGGTGAACAGCATGAACGCATGAAGCCCCTTCGTGGGGACGACCATATAATGGTGACAAGTAGCGTGTACCAGGCTTGAACTACATCAGGGAAATAGATGGCAACAGCTGGCTGGAGTTTGATCATTTGCTAATTCCACAAACATGAACTGAGATATCCTACTCTAGGAACTGGGTATAAAACTGACAGGGAACCACACCCCATTCTGATGTAGATTTAGAAAAAAAAAAGGAATGAATCCACATTTCACAGTGCATCATACCACATGTAAGTTTTTTCAAAATCTGCTGTTCAAGTTTCCAATAGTGAAATGCATCACCAAAATATACCCCTCACTGGAGGTGCACAGCATTCCAAGAGCCAATGACGGCTTCAAAAATGAAAAAGAAAACTAAATACAATACCCAACACCTGTCTTGTACAGAGTGGTGAAGATAATATCAATGCTAGCTCCCCCATATTAAATCTTAACTTTAGTGCTAGACACTGTGATAAATTACTTTTCATTTAATCTTCACACTGCCCTATGAGGTGGATGCTAACGTCAGCAACTCCACCTAACAGATGTATATAATGCATGTTATATATATGTTATCTCAGGGGAATGTCATTTAGGTGATTCTAAGTTTTCTTCTGGCTTTTTCTAGTGTCTAGTCTTTCTACCACTATGTGACTCAGAGTGGCCACCTCCGTCCTCCTCAAACGGCACTGTGACTGCTGAGAAGTGCCTTTCTTAGACCCACTGCACTAAACCTTCCCTCTCTCACAGCTTTCCTCTGCTCTCTCCACAGAAGGCACTGCAGATGAGAAGTAAAAGGGTAGAAGGTGAGGGGGAAAACAAAGGAATAGGGAAGACGTGAAGCCTGGAAAACCCAAAAGTGGGATAACCAGCCTCCTGGGACACTGAATTGCTGTCTTCCCCCTCTTCATGTGGGGCAAGCCCAGGGGTGGCAAGAACGACCCACGGGACAGGCCATAACATGTCCTGGCTACCACCAATTTGAGCTGTACCAGGGAATCTGAACCCTACGGTGCCGCACCCACTCCATGAACTACAGGTTCTCCTGGGCCCCAACTTCTTACCTGAGCAAACAGATATTCCAGGGAGCTGGCATCAAGGAGAGGAGTTGCATCTGGAACTTTTTTTTTCTCATAGCCATTTTTCTGCTTCTTCGGAGAATGTCGCCATACTGACTGCTCATTATCATTGGTCCCATGCCAGTTGGTAAAATAGAACCTGGAAGGCAGGACAATGTCAACTGTGGGAAAGGGGAGCTAGAAATGTGTGAGAAAGTTGTGCTGGTTCTGCCCAGCATTATCAGTGCCAGAGGCTAACCTTTGCTGAGAAGCGAGCAGACAAATAATTTGCCTGCTTAGTACCTGATTGTTCATAATGTCCTTTTCTTTTCATTCTTTTTCGTTTTTACTCTGTGAAAAACGTGGTCTTTGACAGAGAGATAACGTAACTTCCTTAAGATCACAACGATAGATTCTCTGACTTTTCACTACACCTTCCTAAATAGGAAAACCCTGCAAACTAGAAGTAGCCCACCAACTCCTTTTATCTTTAATAATGCCATCCTGCCTTGAATCCAAGACCTATTTTATTCACATTTTAACATTTTTGAAATCTAGTTTCATCATACGGCTAAGGTATACAATTAATATGGCAGTTTCCTATTTCCCAGACTGCTGTTATTAAATTGATGGTTTACCTTACAATAAAGTTTTAAAATAGAATACATAAACATTATTACTATAAGCATTAGCTTATAGTAATTCGGTGTTGTGAATTAATAAGCACTTTATATATGTTATTTAACCCTTGCAGCAACTATAAAAGGTAGATTTGATTGTTTCTATTTTACAGATGAGGAAATCTGAGGTTCCAAAAAGTGAACTAAGACCACGAGCCTGTTCTCTTAACTGCCACTTTCCTCTGCACTTGTAAGAGAAGCAGTAAATTCTGAAATGTATGAAAATGAGTAAGCCAAGCTGATCCAGGCCATCTCTAGACTCAGCTGGTGCCTGGGTCTCTCTCCCTTGACATGTCCATGGACTGGTGAAAAACAATCATAGCATGGAGAAACAACAAATAAATTTTCCTCCCAAAAAAACAGCTGCCATTAAACTCAGACACACCTGTCATGGGGCATACATGCAGCATAAACCTCAGCTACAGGACAGTCACTTCACCCACTAACATGGCAGGGCATCAGGCACTGGTAACAGTAGAAGCCTGAGGCTGATGAAAAGGCTAGCATTCATGCTGTTCCCAGGCTGGGGAGCCTGCTCTCCAAGGGCAGAAGGGAGCACAGGCCCAGAGGACTTCGCTGGGATCAGCTCTCCAGAACAGGAAGAAAGTAAGAAACGAACCAGCTCCGCCAGCTGAGCAGACACAGGGAAATCTGACATTGGGGCAGAAAAAATAAAGAGACAAGGACATGGCCAACTCCTCTGACAGCCAAGGAAAACCCAAAATGGAGCATTCACATCATTCATACAATAACTAGAGATCTACTAGAAGTTCTTGGGGGTTGCTTGGAAGACGATAGGTGAAAGGGTCTAAACAACAGGATGAGGACAGGACAGGTAAATTCTGTCTCACAGTAAAGGAAGATGGTGATGAGAAAATGAGAATTATGTACAATATGGTGGGTCACCTGGGTTAATGGGGGAAGGGAAGGAGGAAGCTGTTTGAAAGAGAAGCTCTGAAGATAGATTTTCCCTGAATGAGTCCAAGCCATGGTCCCCTTCTTCAACATCCCACTGAGTTTCTATAAGAAAGAGTCCTTGGACCTGGCAGAGCCAAGGGCCCAACATACTCCCTCTGGGCAGAACGCAATCCTATTTCTTCAAGGCTGCTATGTGAGCCCTCTGGGACTGGCTTTGGCTTGGAAGCCTTTGGCAAAATGGTCAAAAAGGACTAGGCTGCGATCAAATACAATGTGCAGTTTTTCCACTTCACTAAAGGCTGAAGGGAGCCTAAAACAAGGCTGGATAGCTAAAAATTGTCTATAGTCAAAGGATGACACCTTTCCATCTAATAAGATGACAAAACAAAAAGAACGAAACAAAAAAATTTTAAAGGAGTGATGGCCAAAATTAAAATTTTCCTAATTTTGTCTCAGTAAGACAAAACTGGAAGCTACATTGAAAAGATTCTACACCCCTTTTTAAAATTAATTATGAAGATGTTCATCAAACTTGAGGCAAACACTAATTCCTAATATTAACATGCTAATGGAAAAAAATAAAGAATGACTTAAATAAATGTAGTTTGATAGCCGCGTAGAGTCCTTTTTAGAATGATGTGGATGAATTATGCAGAAAGGAAAGAGATAGACAGATTAGACAGACAGCAATCAGAGATATGTCTTCCCTGCATATTTCTGAGAAAATTACATTAGAGATAACTGCATAATTCTATGTTTAGGTACAGGTATTATATATGACAAATTCTATTTAGGTTTCTATCGAACTTTACTAATGGATAATGAAATTGATTTGGATAAAAAATATTTTTATTAAAAAGGAATAAAGCATATGCTTGTTTTATATTAAGATATATTATAAAACAATAACTATCGAAATCATTATCTAAAAACAGAAAAATATAATTAAAGTACAAGAGTCGTTCCCAAAATAGAGCTGGGATTCCACTGAAATAGCCACCAACATTTATTTTGATATTACACCTTCTTTAGTGGTGAGATAATGAGGTTTCAGATTTTTTGTAGCTTGTTGTAATGCAAATGTTTTTAGCTTAGGGTGAGATCTTTTTTTCCAAGTTCAAAGAGCCTGTGGTAACAAAGCAATATCCTGTTGAAGCAGCAATGTCAGGTACAAAGTCAAGGTGCCAAAAATGAAGCAGCAATGCACTTCCTGGCCCGTATCAGAATGGAGAGCAGGCAGACATTTTTAATAGCAAGGCATTCACACTACCAACATGTCTCAAAAAGGGTGCTGTGCTAACTAGACAATCTACTAGTTATGTGACTTTGGAAAACTCATTTCTCTTTTTGGACATCAGTTCCCCCTAAAATATTGGAAGAGCTGCATTAGGGAAGCTCAAGTTTCTTCTTGGTCCCAAATTTTACCATTCTAACCAAAATGGAGATTCTTAGCCAAGTGGAGAAACCTAGAGGGAAAGAACTAGAATTCAGTGACATGTCCCCTTCCCAGACGGGGAGCTGCAAATACACATTTGAAGGCTGGATCACACAGCTAACCGCCAGGCCACAGAAAGCAAGATTACACCCTGAAAAACAAATCCAAATATAGACGGAAGGCTCAGCTAGGCGGAGTGAATGTTTCCCTAAATCTGGGGCGTGAAATCTCACACATGGCGCACACCTCTCCTTAGGTGAGACCTTGGGTGAGTACAAAAAGAAGAAAAAAAGTCAGCCCTATGTGATTATCCAAAAAGTAGATCTGGTTCATTATCTGCTGACAAAAACATCCAGACCATTCTAGAAAGTTAACAACTCTGCTGACTCCCAAAGGAAATGACAGCTAAGATATGTGGAGAGCCTCCAAGATCCCTCAAGGGCTTTTCCAGCATGTCCTTGCATTGCATCAGCACCTAAACTAACCTACTGATTTAATCACATCCAGTAAGTTAAGATCTTTTTCAAAAAGTATTCATCCTATTCATAAGCTCCTATTTTTTTTTTTTTATACACACACACTAACTTGTGCTGAACTATGTTCAATTCAGGTACAAAGCAAATATGCTTATAAACTCAAGAGACAACAAAAGCAATGAAGTACTGACTGTCTATGCCACCTTGGGCGACTATGTGACATTTAATGAAGTCTACGATATGGGAGAAAAGGCAAGTACCCATAGAAGGAACATTACAGCCCCACTAGACAAAATCCTTCAAAACGCCCACCCCCCTGAGAGCAAGACCAACCTAGGATTTCTAGGATATCACTTCAAGCAGTGTTTCTCAATCTCTTTAGCTGCAACTTTTAGTAAGAAATATATTTTATTATATGATAACCTAGTACATATATATCTCAAACAAAACTTTTTAAAGAATTCTGGTCAGAAGTCACTAAATTAAATTCATAACCATGACTCACCTCACCATTTGAAAAACTCTGCTATAGTATGCTAATTCTATTTGAAATACCCTCTGCATCATAATGAGTTCTCTTCTATAATTTGGCAGAGGACAGTGATCAAATTCATCTTGAACTGTATTTCAAATACTGAAGAAGTTCTTGCTCATACTGAGCAAATACAAAACTTATAAATTACAAAAAATGACTACAATTCTTCTCGGTAAGTGAGTCAGGGCTCCAGGCTAACACCGCCATCCCCCTCGCATCAGAAGGCCAGGCAGGCACCCATACCTCATCCGATAGTGGAGCCGAAGCGATGTCTTGTCATCAACAGTGATGGTGCGATTTGGGGCATACCAGAGCTTGGTGTTCTCATCATACAGAGCAAAAAGGTTGTGACACAGAGGAGAGATACCTGGGGAAAAGTAAAGAATATACCAGAAAGGTGAAGACAGATACATTTGGCCATCTGTTTCCAATGTATGATATATGCAAAGGTAAGAAATTCTCTCATCCCAAAAAAATCTAGGTCACATTCATATCCTCTTAGGGCAAATACGACTTCCAATCTTGTTCAATCTCACAGTTTGAATCATAAAAATGAAGAACTATGGCTCCCTAGGAATATGCACTATAGCTCCTGGCAAACCAGATTAAAAACATTTTTAAATGAATGTTTCATAATATTTCTCACTGCAGTGCCTATAACAGAGTCTTACCGAATCCTGCTTTAAAAAAAAAAAAGGTCATCTGAGGTTGCTGGATCCCACCTGATATTTACCTTGTTAACCACAGTCAGAAACATTTTGGAGTTTGAGAAGTCCCCAATCTGTGTCCTATAGAAAATGCTTAAACAATTCTAACATACTGCAATTATACATTAACCATGCAAAGAAGTTCCTGGCAATAGTGCATAAAATCATGTTAGAATAAATAACCAAAGTGACCTGTCAGTGATTAAAATCTATTACCATTAATAATATATATACTTCTTGAGTACTCTGTAGAGTTAGCATAAATATTTTTTATTAGTAGCCAATTAACAAGAAGATATATGCTTAATGAAGGTGGTCCAAACTGGGCTTCCCCACCTCACCAACTGCCTCCTTCAATTCAAGAATGATCAAAAAGATGAGGGAGATTATGAAGTCAGGAAAGCACCATTTCACTCACTTCTGAGCCCATGATTAAAATTATACAGATATGTAATCTAAAAGCAATAATCCATACTGACTGACAGTTTCATGCACGGCTAGGCCTCAAACTGAGATACAGTGAACCTAACTGAAAAACATATAAGAATATGAAGTAACTGGTACTTGTTTCCCAAGTTAGGCATTCAAAGTGAGACTGACATTGACAGGAACTCTCTCCAATGAACATACTGAGTTAAAAAGTTACAAATGCCTTGGTGTCTGGATGCCTCTGCTGAATGCCTCAATTCCTGCCTTTAAAGATATCTGGGAATTACCCCTTCAGAAGTTAACTCTTCCTTCTATCATAGAGATGGAGCTAAACTTCAAAACAGCATTATTTCTTGGGAACAATGGCAAGTGGCTTTTGGATCCAGTATTATTAGGACTATGTTTCGGCCATATTACAGTTTTTCAATAATAAATCAGCCAGTGTGGACTAGCCTGGAAACCTAGCCTTTCCTTATGCATATCCATATCTGAATGTGCACTGACATACACATCTGAAGCATAACTGATTGATAATCATGGATCTGTTTGTAACTCCATCACAGGTTTGATTCTAACAATATTAGTACTTATAAATAGAAAGATCAAACACATCATTTTATATAAAAGTATGGAATAATAACAATACTAACATTTACTGCGGGCTAAGGGTCAGGCATCAGGCTAACACACTCTTAAGTTTTTAATCATTAAATCCTAACACCTAGTGAGGTAAGTATTATTTTTGCCATTTTATAGATGAAGAAATGGCCTCCCAAGACTTAGTCTGATCTAAGGTTACTCAGCTAATAAGATGCAGAGCTGGGATTCAAACCAAGATAGAGCTACTGAGGAGGTGAAATAATGAGAGCTAAAAATACAAAAATTTGCCATCTAATAGTAAAAAAACAGGGAAGAAAATTATACTGCCCCCAAACCTCACTTACTATACAATAATAATAATAAGAGCTACAAAAATATGTGGCACTCCATATTCACGTATTTTTACAATTAAAAAAATTTTGCAACTTTCTCCTGGGTTGGTTGCAAAAGAGATCATTTATGCTCTACACACTGGGCTTGATAACTGATGCCCCAAAGCGACGGACTCTGAGCCCAGAAAGAGAGGAGACCCAGTGGCTATGGCTGTCTTCAGACTCACAGGCTCTCTGCTCTCATCTCCTTAAGCAGCAGTTCCGTGATCTCTAATTAACTGCAGCCCAACAATTCTGCACAAATGATCCTTGCTAACAAACTGAGGTTTACACCTGCTATGCTTTACGGCAAGAAGTTTGGCTAAGACAACAAACAATATAAACAAAATCTCAAGAGAAAAAGAGAAAAAAGCAATACCTTTTGAAAACACTTTAGAAGAATCAATTTACGAATATTTTTAAAGGTGATATACTTTGCTGTGTAGTTAAAATAACTTTAGAAATTTAATGTATTTCCCCCTAATAATCTCAGCCAACTTTATCTAGTGCGGTTTAGTTAGTAAAGGTCTACTATATACTCTATATACTCTTCCTTAAAGCACTATCTCTCTTTTATTGGAACTCTGATATTTAAAGCATTTTAGTCAGAAAGATATATATCGAAAAGAAAATGGGTTTTCTATATAAGCTGTATTATAAACAAGGTGGATGATTCTCGAAATAACCATACTACCCCCACAGAGTTGTTCTAAGGGCTAACAATGACATAAATAAAACGCGTCTGACTGTCTGCCATCAGAGCCAGTTAATTGATCATCATAAAATGAACTGATTGGGAAAAAACAAAAACAGCTTTATTGAGAAGTAATACACATACCATAAAGTCTACTCATTTCAAGGGTACAATTCAATGAATCTTAGTATATTTATAGAGTTGTTCAACCACCACTAGAATCTAAGTGGATTAGGTCTGTAAGTTTCTATGATTTAACTATCATTTAAATGTAGGTAGGCAAAAACTACCAAAGACCTCAGATTTAAAGAGGCTTCTTTTTGTTAAGTCAGTTTGGTTTATACCTTTCAAGGGCGATCAGCAACTTTAATAAAACAAGCCTTACTTTAAAAAAATGGATTGTGCTGTCCACAATCTCACTGTCCTTTTCACAACTTGACAATCTGACCAACCCGCAAACACTCAGTTTCTCACTTCAACTCAGCATCACATGGGTGGGTGGAGGCTGAGGGAAGGAAGCAGGTCATAGAAACAGAAGGATGGACTGTTCCTTTCAAAAGAAGTTTTGAGTAATTATTATAATTTTGAGAGATGCCACTTAATGAGCATGCAATTTTGTGCTAGGTGTTTTGCTCATTTAGTACTGATGTTATTCCAATTTCACAGATGGGGGTGAAATAAAATCTGAGCCTCCACAGAAGGCAAGCATCATTCCTTAGTATCCCACATTCACTAATGACAGAGCAAGAATAAGCCACTTTGTGATAAAGTGAAACTCTCAAACTACTGGCCTAAGATTAAATGCAAGTTACGTGGCAGAGACAGGGCAGAACCCCTGACTCCCAGAGCCCATGCTTCCTTCCACTCAGGAAAGCTACCAGGGGCAGAGACACCAGATCTGCTTCTGAGATGCTGTGCCACCAAAACCTGCCATGGGCCCTGAGCCCTGCTGCCAGTACTCACAGCATTCTTGTGCCGCCCGGATGCATAGCTCCTCTGCGGTATACTCGCCACTGCCCAGCCGGAGGGGCTCCCTATCCGACAGATAGAAGAGCACTTCCACCCCTGGCTCAGGGGCTTCCAGATTCACCTCGGTCTTCTTGGAGCTCCGCATTTTAGCACAGAAAGCCATGGCATTGCAGTCCTCTTTTATATTTAGATACTGTAAGAAAAATGAGACTGTGGTCATTCCATGTGTTAAAAGTTCCGGCAGTAAAAGAGAGTGTTATGAAGATAAACAGAAATATGTGGTATTTCTGCCCCTTCCCTCCCTGAAAGTCAAATGCATGCATCAGAGCTTATGAGAGGTGAAACTATGGAAAATAATCAATTATGCATTCTAATTAATTCTGGTCAGACCATAGTCTCAAAACTCAGAATAATTTTAGACTAGGCTCAAATTTATTTTTTTTCTATTTGCATACGAGTTGTAATTGAAAATGTGGCTCATTCTGGAACCACTGATGTTAATATTACTAATACTGCTGCTACCTCTACTGGAATCATTTAACTTTTGAATACACCTATGGCATGAATTACACTGTCTTTTAATTTTATATCTATCCTCCATTAAACTGCAAGCTCAGTGAGGGCAGTAACCCAGGGCTGGCTCTGACATAATGCACACAAAATGACTAGCAATTAATAAGCCACAAGGAAGGCTCATGAAAAGAAATTAGCGGAGCCAGGCCCCCATCACCCCATGGGCAGGCAGGAGGATGGGCAGCACATTGTGGCAGCAGAATAAGGGCAGGAAGCCTTGCTTTGAAAAAAAGGTCAGAACCCTCTGCTGACAAGCCTTGCAAATAAGTCATTCACGTCAGCTCCCTCAAAAGGGAGGACAACTAGGATCAAAGAGCCAACCCCAGCAACTTAGTCTTGGGCAAGGCCAAAAAGGAGAGGGGAACAAAGGAAAGCCCTATATATTCTTTCATCCCCTCACCCCAATACCAATGACTTACAAACTAATTTCTCTGACCAAATTTCCTAACTTTCCTCCTGCCTACCAAGCCAACTTTCACTAGCCCCCAAAGTAATGTCTCCGTAACACAAATCAGATTCTCCAAAAGCTCCCCATTAATCTACATATCAACCTCAGACTCCTAACAGAGGCCCTCTGTCTCCTAGCCAGCTAGCCTCATGAGTCTCAGCTTCTATCACCCCCAGCCTCTTCCTGGTTTAAAACAACAAAGCTACCATCCTCTTATTACCTGCCCTCACCCTCTCCCCACCCCTCAATGCTGTTTTTCTCACCGTCCTACCCTTGCTCATGCTGATTCCTCTATTAGGAATACCTTTCCACCTTAAACCTTTCAGGGCAAACTTCAAGTTTCTTTAAAACTCAGCTCGGACATTACCTCCTCCAGGAAGCTGCCTCTGAGCCTCAATCCTTTGTCCTAAGACAGATGCCTTCTCCCAGACTCACCATATTGCACTAACTACACGGAATTACGAAGCCTATTCATGTGTCTTTCTCTCTCACTCACATGTGCAGTGACTTCCCTTGAAACAAGGACTGTGTCATTCATCTCTGCATGCCAAGTTCCTAGCACAGAGCCTTACGCGCTTACAGAATGACCCAAGGAAGTCCTCAAAAATAGAAAAGTCATATAGGGTGGACAATAGTCGCAGCTCTCTTCACTAAATTCATGTGCTTGGTCTATTAGCTGCCCTGATGAGGTCAGAAGATAGTTACAGGAGAGACATGAACCAGATATGCCTCAAGGCTACAAACTGAGAGGCATTTAATTTTACTTGTTTAACCTCTAAAATAAATCTGAAAACAGACTCTTCAGGCTGAAAGACTAAAGTTCATAACTTACTTTGAGGTTCAAATCAACTGTTAAGCAAGAAAGTTCTGAAACTCAACAACGAGCCCCCAAAGCCACACCATAATGACAAGTAGAGGTGAAAAACAGAGTAACTAAAGTTTGCTTCATAATGTAAGATAAACCTTTGTCCTTGAGATTCTATACAGACATGGCAGGGGAAGAGTTCAAAGCCAACGTTACATCTTTTCACCCTAAGAAGATAATCAGGCAAGTATATATAATCATATATGGACAAAGTGTGGCACTATTTGAAATGGAAAAAAAAAATACAACCAACAATGTCCAATAGGAAAGGACTCATTAAACAAAATAAACCACAGTAACACAAAGGAATACTATGCAGATGTTTAAAAAGCTGAAGTTCATAAAGCTGCATGAACCAACATCTAAAGATGTATAGACATACTACAAAGTTACAAAAAAAAAAAAAGCATAATATGTATATCATCATCCTTTTGGTCCTACGTACATATAAGTTGGAAAAACATAAAATAAATTGTTTAAAATGGTAACTAGGAGGGATTACAAAGGAATTTAACTTTTACTTTGTACTTCATATATTTTTATACTTGAGATTTTTTTTTTAAACAATACACTAGACATTTGGAATGAACAAAAATTAAAATACTTATATTTAAGAACTAAAGGATATAGTACAGGTTCAAGATCAGTTTCAGTATTCTTTTTTAAAGCTATATTTTTTGTCTTTTTCATATGCAAATTACATACCTGCATTTATTCGGCTGTCCAATATTCCCCAAAAGCAGACTGGATTTTCTTCTCTACTTTCCAAAGCCCATTCAGACCTGAGCTAAACACAAAGATAAATAAGTAAATCAGCTGCAGAGGCAACTGTTAAGAAAATAAGAGGACACTTTCATCAAGGAAGCAGCACAAGCCATAAGCGGGCAGGAAAAAGCTTTTGGGAGGAAGAAGAAGGAAAGGGAAAAAAAAATTGATGAGGACAGAGAGACATCTTAGTGCGTAAATATCAAAAAAAAAAAAAAAAAAGATATTATTCTCACTGCTTCACAAAAGGAAGCCAGGGACTTCTGCTTCCTGATGTAGAGTGCCCTGTCTAGTTAGTGTAAGTGAAGACTGCGCACCTTTTCTGTTAACAACCTCTCTCCTGAGGCTGTGAACAATAGTTTAAGAGGCCCAAAGATGTGCACTTTCACTTCCTATTTCCATTTCCTTTAGAATTACCCTTCTCCCAATGCAGTCTGTCCTTTGTCTCAGTTTAACAGTGAAATAACACATGGTATAGTGAAAGGGAGGAAGGCCTGGGAATAAATCTGACAAGTAATGCTTTCGGTTCACTAAATATTTTTAAAGTCACTCTTAGTTGAAAACTTAGGTAGCAAATAAAGCTCCCTTGATCCCCAAAACTCCCCCAAAGCCTAGTGAATATGAATACCAGTTTGGTTCTAGAGAATTTAAGTACCTGGTCCCATCCTCACCACCCCCACACCAAACACACACACACGCACACACACACCTCTTTGTTGTTTAAGAACTTTCCTTGGTGTTTCTCACAAATTCTCTTAACGGTAAAATCAAATTACTTTTGCAAATAAGGAGCAACCACCCTTAGTAATTTGAAAGTGGTTTCCAAGTTAATACAGATTATTGCCTCAGTTTTCTGTCAGTCATTCAACACATTTCGTCAGAATCCACCTTCAGGAAGAGTCCCAGGCATTACATGGCAGAAGTGGAGGGGGCCTGGAGAAAAGGACATGGGGATGGGTTACCTCTGAGGCTACAAGGCCAGTAATTCCCACAGGACCTTAAAATCCACAGATGAAAACATAAAAGCAATCTAAAATCAGTGTGTCGCAATGTCATCTTCTGTACCTCTTGCGAACTCTGAGGACTAACACTGAAGAAGGCTAATTTGGGAAGGCTTTCTTGCAGTGAATGAGATTTAAGCAAAAGTAATGATAGGAGGCCAGGCAGGGGACACAAGCATGAATTTTAATGTAACAACTTTGATTTGGCTATTTTGACATGGCCAATTATAACAAGATTCAAAAAACAAATTATTATATTTTCAGCTTTAAAATTTTAATATAATCAATTGTCTTAATTTTGTGACTTGGTACCTTGCCGTGCATCAAAACAGCAATCTGAAATTAGCTACATGCTAATAATGCCTTGCTTCCTCTCAGAAGCAAGGTTTCATGTGTCACATTTAGGAAGTTCATTCAACAAGTATATTTGAACTGTTCTACATGCCAAAAACTGAGCTATATCAGGAGACCACGATGAAGAACAAGAGTAATGTGATTCCAGCTTACATGGAGCTTATAGTCTACAAGATCAATGGAATCAAACAAAAATGCACAGAAATGGGTAATTATAAAGAGCTTAAAATGCCCTGAAGGCAAAAGAGGACACATATAAAAACAGGAATGTGATCTACCAGGGGGCTCAAGAGGAAAGTAATACTAACCTGAGACATAATAAATATCTGGGGAGGTGGGGAGAAAGTAGTCTGGCTTAAGGATCAGCATGTGCTGAGGCCCTAGAGACAGAAGGAGCTAGTCTGGTCTCTACAGCTGCATATACAAAGAAATTCCTGCAATATACCTTTTTAAACCTAGACAAAGAACAGCACTAGCCAATTGTCAGTATGTCTGGGGCCTTTCTACCCCAGGTTTCCTGCAACATACAACTATATTCTACTGTCGAGGATGTATGAAAGTTGACCAGATGAGCTCCATGCTTTAGAGCATTAAGAAGCCTGCCCCAAACCAGGAAAGAGACATATACTCAGAGACTTTTAGAGAAGGAACAGATTTACAAGTTCAACCAGTCTCAGGTTCTTTAAGAAGAGCTACAGCATAAACCTCTTGAGAACTCACAAAGCATTTTAATATGCACCATGAGATTACATGTTACTTAAATTTAAGAGTTGTGGGTTGGTCTGAGCCTTATGTAGAATCTGAAAAATCACTAAGATTTTTCTAGAACTAGGATTCTATGAAAACCTGTAATCCAGGATAGTTTGGTTTTTCCATTATTCTTTTTCCACTGCAAGCAACATTATACTGAAATCACACTGTACCTAATTTCCAAACTGACCTCCAGTATTACTTGGTAGGACAATAAAATGTATCGATTTGTGATGCTTAGCCTAGAGATTAAACTCTGAGAAAACAATATCAGCAACAGAATTTCTAGACAATATGCTATTTACTATGTTTTTATACACTGATTCAATAACAACAAAATTCCTACTCTCAGAAAACTGATATTCTAATGATAAAAATTTTAAAACACCCACATAGCACTTTAAAGACATGTTAGAGACCATCCTAAGCACTAAACCTAGGACTGCTGCTCAATTTATTTGAAATGACAACTGTCCTCATTCAGGATGACAAGCAGTTTTTGGTGCAACAGCATTTATGTAATGGCTTCATTCAAATAACATTTCTTTCCAAATAAACCAAACAATATGCTCCAGTTATTTATTTTTAGAACAGGTAGGAAAAAAGAAAGATCAGTTTATAAGTACTTTGAATAATTCCAAGAAATCAATTCAAGTTTCTTGCTACAAGATACAAAAAGAAAATCTTTAATGCTAGAAAAACAGACCAGTAGGAATCAAATGATACCCGTTAAAAATAACATGATTCACTAGGTTCCATTCCCAACTCAAGTGAATACAATGAAGCTCAGAAAATGGGAAAGATAAAAGTGAGAAATCAAAAGCTTTTTGATAATAGCAGTGAATTCTTCCACCTAATTTACTCATAAATTTTCAAGGACTTGAAAGAAAATGTTTTCTTCCCTCTTGTGGCTGCACCCTGTAGATGCTACTTTACACGGGGGAAAATATCAGGGACATTTTGTATATCCTCAAATTTTTTTATTTTATTTTTTAGTTTATAAATTCTTATGCAAGAGACAAACATATCTGATGCTTTCTGAATGAGGGAAAGGTAACACAAACAAAACACAATTATGTGAACCTAAACAGGACTAAACTACAATAGATGGAATATCACAACTATTTTCCAAGATGCAAACTTCCAAAACTCTGTGTCTGAAGATAATGAAACCCTCTTTCAAGGACATCTTTTGAAATACATGTATCTGTATGAGGAAGAACATACAATTAAATTTTGAATAGTGGACAAAAGAGACATAAAAACAGAACATGTTAATAGTCACAAATATAATCATCAGAACGTGACTGCTTTTAGTCAAATGCCACTGCCAAATTTAGAAATAGATAGAAATACACTGGATAGTGGTTAAAATCGATGATGAGAATCAAATTAAAATGCTTTGGTTATTTGATTATTTTTACTGAAGAAACTATAACACCTCCGGTATGCCTTAAACCCATTTCCTGTTTAGAAAAAAAAGTGCAGTTTGCTGCCAGCGTTAATTTAATTTTACATAATCACGCTCTTTGTGACTGAAGCAAATCTGACTGGTTTTCTATGTGAAAAATATAAAAATTTACTGGAGTCATTTCTAAATAGAACTTGTCTCTAATTCTAATGTAACAGAAACATACATATAAATCAGATTCATCAAATGAATTTTCGGCTAATGACAGAGAAAGATGTTAACATCATGCGTAGGAATGCTATGTTTTCTAGGATTTGACATTTTCAGCAATCAATAATTACTACATTTTGAAAATGGAAATACCTACCTCTACTAAAAACAGAAAACTATAAATAGAATGATGTCATTTGTTTCCAAAGACTATCAATATATTAAGCAGCGGTCCCCTACCTTTTTGACACCAGGGATCGGCGCTCCTATGAGAATCTAATGCCTGATGACCTGAGGTGGAGCTGAGGAGGTGATGCTATTGGGGAGTGGCTGCAAATACAGATGAAGCTTCACTTGCTCACCTGCCCCTCACCTCCTCCTGTGCTGCTCAGTTCCTAACACATCACGGCATTATAGACCAGACCAGTTCACAGCCTGGGGGCTGGGGACCCCTGGATTAGAGCGATGCAAAAAATAATAATAATAAAAGCAAGATATTTCATGGCAAACTTTGGGGTAAGTTAAGAACTGTAATCCACGACTTATCTTGGGGAAACGCTGCAGCTGCAAGTGCTGCCGGTCAATATTCTCGGGGCAAATAGGAACTAGGTTAAAGGAGTCAAAAAGTTTTTTATCTCTGAGGTGGAAAATATAAATAAAATGTTGACGAATTAAGGTATGAACACAGGAAAAAAATGGAAAAATGTAATTAGAAAATGTCCTGAAATCAGTTGTTTAATACCTTAAGAAATTTTAAGACTAACAATATTAAACCTTAAATAACTATTTCGGCAGGCACCAGTCTTAAGACTGGTAAGGAAACCTAATTCAAGAATACAAGCTCTAAGAAGGCAGGGGTTATCATCTCTTGTTTAGCACTTTATCACCAGCACATATTAGGTGATCAATAAATAACCAGTTGTTAAATGAAACATGAAGGTGACAAATTAAGCAACATAAGCAATGAAAAATTAGAGTACTCTAGGGTGTGTGGGTCCTTAATAACTCAATATATAACTAGCAAGTATGACCTTGAGCAAGTTATTTTAATCTCTGAGCCTCAGTTTTCCCATCCATTAATCTGAGAGGAAAAATCCTATCAAAGGGTCAGTGTAAGGATCAAAAAGCTCTTTCAAAATGTCCTCATCAAGCTCCTACAATGCCTTTTTCAAATGAGGCCACAGATGTGAAAGCACTTAGAAAGGTGTTATGCGTTAAAGAAGTATAGTGTAGGCTTTATTGAAGAGGACTAAAGTGGGTTGTGGGCGTGCTTAGAAGAACAAAAGAATAAATAGAAATTCTGAGCAAAAGCCTCATCACAAATCAAAGTCCCGTTTCATAAACTCAGACGACACAAAAGAGTAGTTAAGAGTATGATGACCTGGGTTTGAATCCTGCCTTTCCCACCTACTGGCTATTGGACTCTTAGGCAAATTACTTAACATCCCTAAACCTGAATATTCTCAGCTACAAACGAACAGATGAAAATAATGTATATCTCATAGAGCTGTTACACGTTAAGTGAGTTAATGCAAATAAAGTGCCTAACAATAGAGTGTAGCAGGAAGTAAGCATTCAGATTTTGGCCATAATTTCTGTTAAATTGATTACAGTTTGATAACATACAGTTCCAGTCAAGGAGAAGGAACTCCAACATATACATCTCACACATGGAGTTAGGCACTTGCACTTAATTCCCTTAAAAAGCAGGAAAGGTTTTAGGCCAGTTAGTGGAAGTGGACTGCCAAAAGTCAAAGACATGATTCCTGATTCCAAGGATCATGCTCTTTCCACAAGAGGGGAAAAACCTGCTTTAAGATGCACCCATCATCAACACCACTGTCTTCTCTGGCCCCCTTTTTTTTTTTTTTTTTTGTACTTCTGATAGTCTAACATTCACCTAGGAGACTGATCTCATTCCAAGACCCTTCCCTCCAGAGACTGAAAGAACTGTCATTAAAAGTATCATTAGAGAGAGAACAAAAAAATGGCGTAGGTGACAGAGGCTCTGTTCATCCCTCTGGCAACCAAATCAAATTTGTGATAGAAACAAGGAGCAGCAGCAAGGAAATATCACCTGGGATCTAGAGGAACAAGCCATAAAACTCAGGAGAAATCCAAGAAAACACCCTGCAATGGCAGAAGGTAGGACGGAGCGAGGACGCAGACTGCCCAGTGAGACAGAGGAGGCGGCAGATGGCTATTAAAGGGGCCATGTCTATGAGTGGATTTTTGCGGCGATGGACCTGCTTGCTCTGTAAGCAGGGAGCATGAAGGACTTACAGGGAGACACTGTCAGAATGAGGGCCGAGGTGAGACTCACTCTGTTGCAGAAGCGCTGAGGGTATCCACTGTTCCCTGTTGGGGCCTCCCCCACTACCAGTGCACCGGATACAGTATTGCCATAGCCCTGACATCATCAAACTGGATAATAGAGGTCGCTCTGCCCAGAAGATCCCTGAAACCTGCCTCCCCTAACTCACAGCCCCAACCAAGCCACATCCAGGTGCATCCTCAGCTAGTTAGGTGCTTCTTGCTGAGACTCACACTGGAGGCAGCTTCAGTTTCTGGTGTGGCCTTTTGACGCTTCTGTTGTTTATCTGCAGCATCTGTGGATTGCTTGCTAAATCTCAACAGGTGGCCCCAGAGGGGTAGAGGCTTGGGTTAAGTTTGGTTTGCAGCTGAACCCCTCTCAGGACTGTGCCACTGGAGACCTACTTCACAAATCACACTTATAAGATCAGGAGACTTAGGATCTTTGCTTAGTACATAGAAATAAACATGGAAAGGCAGCCAAAATGGGAAGACAAAGAAGAAGAAGCCATATGAGAGAACAGAACAGAGATCCAGATATAATGGAGTCAAGTAATCTAACAGATGCAGAGTTCAAAACACTGGTTATAAAGATGCTCAATGAACTTTTCAGACACGTAGATAATTAATTCAGTGAGAACTTCAACAAAGATAAAAAACATAAAAATGGGAATGGAAATTATAAAAGACAACCAGTCTGAAATGAAAAACACATTATCTGAGATGAGGAGTATATTAAATGGAATAAACAAAGGAATAAACAAAGTGAATAAAGAAGAGGATCAAATGCCCTATCTAGAGGACAGGAAAGCCAATCAGGACACTCAATCGGAATGGCAAGAAAAAAGATGTCATGACTATAAAAATAATTTAAGGAAGATAGGGGACACTATTAAGGGTCCAAATATTCTTCTAATGGGTGTAAGTGAAGAAAATCAAGATGTTGAACAGCTGTTTGAAGAAATAATGATGGAAAACTTCACTAACCTGGTGAAGGAAATGGACATAAAACTCCAGGAAGCTCAGAAATTTCAAAAATCAGGGATCCAAAGAGGCCCACACCAAGACACATCATAATTAAAATACCAAAGGTTAAATACCAAGAATATTAAAAGCGGCAAGAGAAAAACAAATACTTACTTACAAGGGAACACCCATAAGAATGGCAGCTGATTTCTCAAAAGAAACTATGCAGAACAGAAGGGCTTGGCAAAAAATATTCGACAGAAGGAACACCCAGGATATACAACCAAGAATAATTTATCCAGCAAAGCTGACCAAAATATAGATTGCCTAAAAGGATAAAAAATAAGACCCCTACATATGAAAAGGAAGGGTATGGAAAAAGATATTGTTTTGATGGACCAAGAAGTTATTTAAGTCAGACAGAGAAAGATAAACACATATGATTTCACTTATATGCGATATCTAAGGAATAAAAAGAACAAACTAATCAAAACAGACTCACAAATATAGTGGAAAATTTAGTGTAGGACAGAGGGGAGGGAGGTTTGTGGGGCTGGGAGGATTGGGTGAAGGGCTAAAGAAGTACAAATTAATAGCTGATGGATGGTCATGGGGATGGGGAGCAATGTATTAATGCAGTTAGGTAGAGCATCAGGGTAGGGAGGGAGCAATTATGGGGATCATTTTATGAACTGTATAGATGTCTAACCAATATACTATATACATGAAACTAAATTAAAAAATAATTTTTAAAAAATCATTGAAATGCCCAGCCTTGCCTGCATTCCAGCCCACAACTAACGCACTGCTCTGGCACCACTATTGCAGGTGGGGAAGAAAGTTCTGGTGGCCCCTGGCACAGACCCACCCCACATGGGCATGGAACCTTTTAGAGGCCTAACATACACACCAAAACTGGGAAAGCATCTTTGCTTCCCTTTCGGTCTCATCACCAGGGGCCTTGAAAATGACTTGTGTCTGTTGCTCCCAGTGCCCCCTGCTTTGCTGAGACCCGGAATAACTGTTCTGATGAAAGCTTCTCAAGATATTGTGCAAAGTTGATGGATTCCAGCCAAAAGGACTACACAATAAATACAAAATCTGCTGTTTTTTCCCGTAAGCAGGTCAGAATTATGGCTTTTCTATATGCCACTCCTGCCACACAGAATAACTCACTTATAACTACAGCAGCAATTCCAGGAATACCCCAGAACCGTAAGTGCTGCTTCATTTACAATAAACTTCTAGGGATGATCAAACAATCAATGCCAACTGGATGGGTCGGGGCTCTCTGCACTGCTCCCAATGAGCCTGCTTTCCCTGAGAGACAGTTTCTGATCAAAGTAAATACAGTACTTTGCTTAATTAAAGTCAATAAGTATTTTCCTAAAAGCCACATTGCATCAAGCTCCTTTGCTACTTTTTCTTTTTTTCCCCCTTTTTCTTCTTTTAACATTAATATAACTGTAGGGTTATTAAAGAGTACAGAATATAGAGGTCAAAAATATGTAGCAGAAATGGATACTCCAAATGGGGGCGGGGGAGGGGGCAGTGGAGTCTGTCTTCACTTTATGTGCTTTTCAACCATTCATTCCTAAAATACCTATTAAGCATTTGTATCAGCACAAAAAAAAAAAAAAAAAAAACCCTGCGTATGTATGGTACTTTATAGCTTTAGGAGAGGCTCTCACATCTATAACCACATTCGAGTCTCACAGCCTCTTTCACAGATGAGAAGATTCAGCTTCAGACTTTCCCACGGTCAAGTGGCCAGTGAATGGCGAGACTAGACTCAAACACTTCTTTGCTTCCAGCTTCTCTGCCCTTTCAGTTTGCCACATTTCCTTAGGCAAAGCACCGGGCTTTGGGGGAATCTAAAGAAGCATCGCAATTAAATCTGAGCCCTTACAGTCTATTAATAGCTGGCAAGATAAATATATACACACGAAACCTCAAGAAAGTGAATGTGGAAGGGATGCTGAGAAACAGGTAGTAAGGACTACAGAAGTCAAGAGAGGGCTGCGAAGTGATCAGGTAGTGTGGAATCTGTTCCCAGCTTTGAAGAGCAGAGAAGATTTAAAAAGAAAGGAAGGCTGCAGCTTTTCTGGAGAAGGGCCAGGAGGAAGGAAAACAATGGAAGATGGATGTGCAGGAAGGAACATGCAGACCAGGAGGGATGGTACAGGAAAGAGGTAGACAGTGTGGAAATGTAAGGCAAGGTCTGACTGAGGACAGTGTCTGTGCCCAGCTTCTAGTCCTGAGGTAAAAAGAGAAACCACCCATCAGAAAGAGGCCCTGGTTCTATCCCAGTTCTGCCGGGATCTGCCTGGTCTTGGGCAAGCCTCTTAAGCTTTCTAAGCTCAAATCTTATGTAGAAAAAAAGTGTACATGACCTCTTAAGTTCCTTACAGAACAAAAAAGGTTAGAGGCCTGTGCCTGGGGTCACCCTAACATGAGTCTGATCCCAGCTCTAACATCTGCGTGACATGTGGTAAGTTTCTCAACCTGAGTTTCTGTTTCCTCTGTAAAATGAGATTAATGAAAGTTTCTACAGGGTTGTTGTGAAGATTCAAGATTTCTCTAAATCTCTTACTCTAAAGTTCTGACTGGCTCACACTCAAAAAGTTCCTAATTCATTAGAAAATCAGTTTTCTGTGCATATACTCAAGGCTTTTTAAAACGTTTAGATTAAAAAAATAACAGAAACAAACCCTATCTTACAAATAAATGTTTGAAACCATATTATGCTGCACCCTAACACAGCTAATGTTTCATTAATTTGTATATCCAAAATTTCACGATGCAAAGACATAGAACCTCTTGCTGATATGCCATCTGACAAAGCTTGAAGGTAGGTACCTTAATTTAGAGGAATACCCAGAAACAACCCTGAATCCCTCCACCCCTTGCTGACCTTTACCAATGTATTTGTGTGTCTACTGCCTATTCGCCTACTCGTTCTCTGTGTTATGTACCAAGTGCTTTTGAGGCAGAAATGCATCTAATATATTCCCTGTAATTCTTTAACCACTCAGGGTTTTGGGGTGCAAACAAGAGAAACCAGCTCTGCTTACCTTAGGATTAAAAAGGGAAAGAAATAGGAACAGTCTGATAAGGACGCTATTCTAGCATGGCCACCAGTCACCACCCATTACTACAAGTAGACTCCTGACTGCTGCTTCCACGAGTGATCTCAAGCCGCCCCTATGTATGTGTGCCACTCCCTCCAGATTAAAAGTATGGGACAGAAAGATCCTAGAGGCTCAACCTAGTTCACCTCTAGTCATGGATCTGCACCTTCTTCAGCATCTATAGCAACAACAGAAAATAATTCTAGAAATGAAGGGGATGCAGACACTAGACAATCCCCCAAACAGCAAAGTCCATTCCAGTCTGTATTCCAAAGGAACTCAGCTATTGTCTCAAAATATAAGTGAAGCTGAGGGAGAAAAATAAGAGGAAATCTCAAAAAAAAAAAAAAAAAAAAAGTTTCCCTACAAGGTCCTCTACGCCTCTCCTCAACCAAGAAACTATAATCAGCTTTTATGCTTAGCTTTAAAATAGTGTGCCAACAAGGTCTCCAGTCTTAAATCGCAGGCAGAGATCTTCAGTGTATCACACTGGCATAATGAATAATGAACTTGGTCTTCACCAAGGCAGCAGACTTGATCATCAGGTTGACAATGCTCCTGCAAAGCACTTAGACACTTCTAACTCTCCTCCCCAATCTGTCCCAGTTGTCTCCAGCATCAGCTGACAATCCAGTAAGGGTTGCAGATCACTATCTGATATCCTATGAACTTGTGCTGACAGCCATGCTTTAGAACACTTTTTCAAACCTTTTTGACTATAATCCACCATAAGAAATACATTTTAGTGTGTGTGTGTGAGACCAAAAAAAAAAAAAAAAAAGAGTTTCACAGAGATATCCTTACTATGTGCAATTCACTCTGTATTTTCTGGTCTATATTATTCTCTTCTATTTAATAATACATTTTGAAAATGCTAAACGAGAACCACAAAACAGATTTCACAGTCCGATAATAATGAATAACAAATCACAGTCTAAAAAACACTAGTTTAAAGGATGCAACAAAATTACCAATAAAATTTACTTTATATTCACTGTTGATATCTAATGTGCATACTGTCAGCAGCCAAACATAAAACAGTGAACTGTATTTCAGTGGAATGCCTCTGATTACCAGAAGTTCAATCCTCTTTTCCTGCAGTGTGTAGCCTTTAATGTTTCAACACAAAGAGCTTCACTGAGATCCACTGTACAAGGCCATTTTCACAGTCTTCATTTTACAACACAGTGTCTTCTCCCAGAAAGCTTTTCAGTTGGTTACCTACTAAATCCATATTATGGTGCCAGAATATAAGAAAACATAGAAACTATACCCATGTTTTAAATTCTGCCGATAACCACTATTTATTCCCAGTCCCTAGTTTCTAACATTACTAAGATCCATCTCCTAGTTAATGCTCTGTGGGAACCTAAAGAATTCAAAATCCATTCTCTTTACTTCACATCTGTGCAAAGTCTTCAATGCATTTCATGGAATAATCACTATGAATGGAAGGAAGAGTTCAGTGTATGGCCATCAATGGGAATTTCTGGGAAGAAGAAAGCTTTCCAAGACTTGGGGATTTAGATAACAGATAACATGAATTAGGTTAGGAGTATTTTATAGCAACTTTATATTTCTCTACCAATAAACTGAAAAAAGTGATCAGATACAGCTATCCATTCTCAAGATAAATGTTCACTTTTACTCTGCACATACGAAGGCAAAACCTCAATGAGACACTCTTTTGTACCCTTGAAGATAAGTCTCAGGCAGGTTCAGAGCATGACTACATCCCTAATTCTTTTATCAAACAGCCCTTGTCTAACAGACAACACTTGAATTTAGCCAAACCTGCATCAATCTCATTTTACCAAACTGTTTAGTGGTCTTATTCATTCCATTTAATTTTCCTGTTGGTTATTTTTGGGGGATGTGAGAGCAATAGAGACTCCAACCAAGACAGTTCTTGTGTTTCTCCTTTCAAGGGAATAAAAAGAGAGAGGAGAGGAGGGCAATTTGTTCACGCCACTGTGGAGATAAGTACTATAGTAGGATGTTAGTGACTAATTGAACTAAACAGAAATATCATAAACATAATAACAACAAGGAGGAAAAACGCACTTGCTGGTGGACATTATTTACTAAGAAAATAAACAAACAAAAACTCATCAATGAAAAGCCTGTGAAGCACAGCTCGGTGGGAAGAAAAGACTATGAGAAAAGATGTATCATCAAAGAAGTCAGCCACCCAAGAATGTGATAGGGTAATAATACATGATTGACCACCAAACACAACACTCGACCAAGGCAAAAGAGCATATTCAGAAAAAGTGTGAAGTAAGGGCCATGTAGCTAGTCTAATCTAGAAGACTTCAGGGAACACTAGTGTGGTGGAGTTAAACATTCAAGTCAAAAAGGCCTGAGCCAGAACATTGGCCCTGCCACTTAGTTCAAGTCACTTTTTAATTTTCTGTGGTTGTATCTCAATTGCAAATAATAGTTATAATTTTACAGGATTGTTTTAAACTCTAGGGAAAAAAAATACAGGTCTAATAGAATAGCTGACCCACAGTAGGTATATCACAATGCGTCCATTATGGAGGAAGTGGGATTTGAACTGGGCCTTTAGAGACGGGGAGGATACAAACAGGATGAGAACAGCAGCTTCCTGAGGGAAAGGTTCCAAGTACTAAAATGTAAAGACTAGCAAAAGAAGGAAAGGGGGAGTGTAAAACTCTTTGGAGACTGAACAGAAGGTTTGTGTAGAACAGAAAGAAATGAAGGAAATGGAAAAAGCTGAGGCCATTTTAAGAGGACCACAAATGTCCACACATAAAGAATCTGGACTTTCCTCCGAAAAGACAATTCTCAAGCAGAACTTAAATCCCTGCCTCACATGAATTCTTCAGAAACAAGAACGTCTCCCTGTATGTAAATATGTATGTACTACATGGGGGTGGGGGCTCTCAGACACAAGGAGATGATGGAGAAAGGTTTAGAAACATTTGAAATTCAACCGTGAAAAAATAATATCCTTTGGTTTAATTACTTCAAATGAATTAACTAGCTTGACGGATATATAGGCACTGCACATTGAGATTCCCGTCTCCCCTTCCCCCACTGTGTGAGCATCCCAGGACAATAAAAGTTAACTGAGTAAATAGTCCCATTGCTGCCAGTAAGAGCTAATTTAAATATTCATTTGAGCACTCTATACCCTAATCTCATCTTACTAAACACATACTCACACAAAGAAAAAAGGTCTTTCTTTAAAAAATAAAATAAAATGAGAAGCTAGAAGTTTTCTTCTGTGAATCATGCTGTGAATGAATCAGAAAAAAACTTTCCCAAAGCTTTTTTTTTTTGTCTCATGGCTGAAGAGCCTGACAGTGCTTGGGGAACCAACATTCTGCTACTGGTGATTCACCTTCCTCCATGGGTACGGTCTGAGGGCTACCCTTGGGAGTCACTCTGAATTATTTTTGTAACATCTTGTTCTTAGAATAAAAGAGAACACAAGAGTCAAAAACAGGAGGTGAAGGGGTCATCTATTACTCAGTAGAGTTGTTTAAGTTGCCATTTCTCTATTATCCAGAGTTCAGTGCTTTGGATAACTGAAAAGCATAAGGCACCATCCATGTTTCCAGGGATCTAATTATGGCAGAATTCACAAAAATCATGTTGAATGGAAATACATCTGCCTTTGATGATTCAGAAGACCATATCAGACCTTCTCACGCCTTAGAATCATACTTTCGACCAATTTTCATTTCACAAAACTGTGAGGGGCAGAACTGGTTGAGGAGGACAAGTGAATCCAGTTAGTGGAATTTGCATAAACAAGTTCCCTTATACTATCATCCATTAAAACAGCCTCCTGAGCTTGAATGAATGTTTTATCAGTTCACAGAGCTCTCTGATGTGTGTCCAGCCAGGTGTTCCCTGAACATTTCTGGTCATAGCTGAAAGAACTGTTTGTCCAGTGCATGACACCGGTACACACAGCTAATAAGTAGTAGAAATGCAGCACAAACCAGGTCCTCCAATGGCAAATCTCATAGATCTGACACTACCAAAATAAATATTAATGAAGGAAACTCTGCTTTTTTAGCCTTTCTTCAAATGAGTGTAAAAAAAGCAAAGTAGGCAACTGTTCATAACCATTAACTAATCAAAATCAATACAAAATCAATAAACAAAATCAATAAATACACTTATATACTTTTTACAGCTTACAAAGCACTTTCAATACATGAATTCCATTAATCCTCAAAATAATTTAAAGTATCATCCCTCTTATTTTACTTATAAGCAAACTATGGCCTAGAAATCCTAACGTGACTTGTGAAAGGTCACATGTATTTATTAACTGGGACTCAGATCCAACTCATCAGGAGGCAAAGGAAACAACTAAAGAAAAAATGACAAATGGTCATGGTAAAAGGTCAAATTTCACTTACAGTCAAATGAAAACGACAGGATGTCATTTTTTATCTATCTAATCAGCAGATGGTATAGTTGTTTTTAAATATAGGTAGAAGCCTGGATTAGATAGAAGTATAAATTCTCATCATTTTCAAACTATTAAAGTTATTCAGACTGAGGATAATAAAAATATACATTCAACAATATAGAAAAATATCATTGAAAAGCCAAAGTTTTTTCCCTTACTTTCCAGAGATAATCACTATTCAGTTTTTTGGTGCGACCTCTCCCTTGAGGACAATTTGGCCCCACATGTCAACTTGGACTTAAAAATCCTTGTTTAGATTCAGCAACCCCAAAATATATTCATGAAAAAAAATCAGATTACAAAATAGCATGTAGAGGATGATCTAACTATGTTTGTTGCATGGCCACATGCACATAATCTTAGAGAGAGAAAAATCATGTAGGATGAAGAGGATGCTATAGGAAAAATTACCAATGTGAACAGCAATTATCTCTGGTGCTTGTGGGATTAGTGGTTACTTCATTTTGCAGGTTTTAAGATTTTCTAAGTGTTCTCTAACAACTGAGTGTTACTATCTAGTCAGGGGGCAAAAGTAATTCCCCAGGTTATTCAGGGAGTTAGGACTTGGACTGGCATTCAAAAGAGCTGATTCTTAGTCCACTATATAAGCCATCATATCGATATATCACTTTGCCTGCTATAATTTTACAACAGTTCCAGAGTTACTAATGATCCAAAGCAATTGAGAGATGTGACAAAACAAAATATAATTATTTGCTCATGAGTAATAGAGATATTAAGTGCTATGACTTCAGAGAAGAAAGTGATCACTCTAGCACAGAATGATCCCAAAGGCTTCATAAGTCAGAGATCTAGCCAGGTAAAGAAGAGAAGTGAGCTCCATTCCCAGTAAAGACAAAAGTGTGATCAAAGGCAGCAGGCAGAAAATCAGCAAGCCTGTTCGGGGTGCAGTAAGCAGAAGACTTAAACATATTCATGAAGAAAAGCAGGAGAAAAGACTGAGGAGGTAGGCTGGAGTCAGACAGAGAATGGAAGAGGCAACGGTGCACTGGAAAGAGGACCTAGCTGTCAGACTGTTACACAGCCAAGTGATGAGTAAGCCACATTCATTTTAACTCCTTTATCTCCATCTACTTCTTGCCATCATTTCCTGATTTCTCTCTCTAATTAGGGCAACAGTCTCCTGAAAAGTCTCCACCTTCCTTCTCATCTGCCTCTACTCCAGCCTCCACAATATAGCCAGTCATCTCTCTAAACTGCAAATCTGACACTCTTATGCTTTCTCTTAAACTTCTTCATTTCCTACTCTCTTAGGAAAGATGGACTTCAAGTCTACTTGTCTTATCATTATTTGTACCCTGGAATCCAAAGGTACTGAGGTATTTGCAGTTCCTGTATCCAGCACACCTTTGTCTTCCAAGCCTTTGTCAACCCCACTCAATCTTCAGTTAATAGCTCAGGAATCATCTCCTCTGTCCAGGCTTCCCTGTTCTTACCTTCACAGCAGCATTTACAATCCTGCTCTGTAGAATTGTGTCTTCTCCACTGTCTTTGTGGAGCAGAGACTGTAGCTGTTATCTGGCTACAAACATCAAACAATAATCCTAACAGACAGCAGGTATTCAATAAATGCTGTGGAAACAAATGTTTAAAGATTCCCTTTTCCAGGATGCCCTCCCTGACCATCCCACTAATCTCCAGAAGTACTCGTCTAATCCGTATGAACACTATATACCAGCTTGCATTTAAGAAACTGTTTTCTAATATTAAATGTGTAGCTGTGTGTCTAACTAAACTGTGAAAAATTATTTAACTCTGAATTTTCATATCTTCTCCCACTGTGGTATCCACAAAGGAGTCCACAGCTTATTCTTCTTTCTAATAAGGAACATTTCTCATCGTGCTGGGAGTCATCTAAAATGATAAAGTAAGCCTAATATAGTATGTCAAATCAATTCAATTGGGCCAGCAAGTGAAAAAACCTCAAGTTCATAGTAGCTATGTTGGTCAACAACAAATGTTTATTTCTGTTACAGAAGAATCAATGATAAATTCTGAGCCAAAATTACAGGCACAGCTTTGAAATCTTATAATTATTTTCCCTGTAAAGGGATTTAATTTTTTTAATTTATTTTTTAAGTGTACAATTCAGTGGCTTTTTATATATTCATAAAGTTGTACAACTATCACCACAATCTAATTCTAGAACATTTTTATCACTTTCAAAAGAAATCTCATGCCCCTCACTAGTCACTCTCCATTCTCCCCGGCACCTCCCTGGGTAATCGTTAATCTATTTGCCCATTCTGCACATTTCATATAAATGGAATCATACAATATGTGGCCTTTTGTGTCTGGCTTACTTCACCTAACATAATGTTTTCAAGGTTCATCCATGTTGTAGCATGTATTAGTTTTTATTCCATTTTATTGCTGAATAATACCCCATTATGGGAAAACCCTTAAATTTTAAAAATCGCTTAGAGAAATAAAATAGTAAAACTACTCCTTGATCTTAAAAATCACCATAGAAACCAAAAATGGTATTATCAGCGTGTATTCTTTACCATAGTTTTCTCATTTAATCATGATAACAACCTTGTGGAGTCTTCATTTCCTCATATGAGTAAACTGGGGCTCACAGAGATTACACTGCCAAATGTCAGTGTAGCTAGTAAGTGGTAAAACCACAATATATACGACTCTCTTTGGTACACCCAACAGTAAAATCAGTCCTACTATTTGTGCCATAAGCAAAACTAAGCAGCCATCTCCCTGCGAACCAGCTGATAAAAGCTAAAGGACAATGTTTCAACCCCTCCCTCATTCAAGTGCTCTCTCAACAAATAATTATTGAAAAACTCCTAGTTCTTATGTCCTATACAAGGATCTAGGTATGTAACATAAACGCTGAGAAAACACAGTGCCTTTATTCACAGATTTTTTTCCCCTTTGTTGTATTGTGTTATAATATGTTAAGAGATCAGAGAGACCTGAGAACATTTAAATGACGATGGCAAGAAAAGAGTCAAAAAGATTAATATAAAGGTAGGAGAGGGGAAAAGAATGATCTACTAACAGTCAGAAGATGATGAGGGTGGATGGGTAATAGAGTCCCTCAATTAAGAGGGGTGCTAGATACAGCTAGTTGTATGCCATTACCCTTTCCCCTTCTTTAGTAATTTTTAGCCATGCACATGGATGCTCACAGTAAAGACTACAAATGCCATCCCCTCTTGCAGCAAGATAGAGCCATGCAAGTAAATTATGGCCAGTGGGAAACAACGAAGTGTTGTGTGGCAGCTTCTTCTAAGAGGCTGGCATTTGATCTTTGCCCCTTTTTCTTAATTTCTTTTGGAAATGTGTATAGCCTCCGAACCTGTTTAATATCTAATATGAATGAGATAAGATATGACGATTAAGTGGGAGGGCAGGAAGCATAGTGGTAAATGCACAAAGTTAAAAAAAATCACATGTCTGAGTCCTAATTCTGACTCTTCACTCAGGAGGTATTTCAATTTAGCTATGTTTCTAAATCTCTGAACCTCAACTCCTTTATCTATAAAATGGGCTTTAATAAATGGTGTTGGGAAAATTGAACAGACACATGTAAAAAAAATAAAACTGGATCACTATCTTACACCATACACAAAAGTCAGTGCGCGCGCACACTCATACACACCTACACAGCGTGGAATATTATTCAGCCATAAAAAGAAGAAATTCTGCCATTTGTAACAACATGGATGGACCCTGAGGGCATTATGTTAAGTGAAATAAGACAGAGAAAGACAAATACTATATGATCTCAATTACGTGTGGAATCAAAAAAGAAAAAAAACAAACTCACAGAAAGAGATCGGACTGGTGATTGCCTGAGGAGGGGGAATTGGGTAGAGTTGGTCTAAAGATACAAACTTCCAGTTATAATAAGTTGCAAGGATGTACTGTACAGCATGGTAACTACAGTTAACAATATTATATTGTATATCTGAAAGTTGCTAAGAGAATAAATCTCATTATGAGAAAAAAATTAACTGTGTATGGTGATGGATGTTAACTAAAATTATTGTTGTAATCATTTTGCAATATATACATATGTTAAATCATTATGTTGTACACCTAAAACTAATACAATGTTATGCCAATTATATAAGAATAAATGAATGAATGAATGATCTATGTTGACCTGATAGAGACTAGAAGGTCTAAAGTAAGCAACGTGCTAGAAATATAGTAAAAGAAAAAAAAAAAGAAAAAGAAAATAAAAAGTTCTCAAGAATTCAAAAATAGGAATAAGACTAGCTCTTATCTCCCAGTGCTGGTAGTAAAATCCTTGCCCGGGATAAAATCTAACTTGAGTTCTCTCCCTGGCACATCCCATGCTCTTGGGAAAGTCACCGACTTGACTACTAGTTTCCTGTAGCACAAGAACAAGATCTTTTCTTCCCTACAGCCTCCAGGCATAGCTGGCACAGTGCTCCGAAAACTATCAAGTAGGTATTTGTTCAATAACTTCCCGAGCATTCCTAAGTAGTATCACTTACTGAGATGGTTAGAGTGAAGAACAAAAAAGATAAGATTCTTTAATACCCAAACAGATATAACTTTTTAAATGTTGATTCAGTTAATCAATCTGAACCAGAAAATGTCATAGCCAGGAGTGACATTAGTGATGAATTCATTCAACCTACTCATATCATAAATGTGAACAGAGACCATGAGAAGTTAAATGGCAAACTCAAAATAAATTTAAGAATTAGCCTGAATCAGCATTCTCAAACTATGTTTTCTAAAACCTTGTATTTCTTTGCAATGATAATAACTGTTCTACATACATACAGCTCAGAAAATGGGGAGAGGAAAAAATGAAGGTACACAGTGAAATAAATTGGGGAAACACTAACAAAACAAAGTTAAACAGTATTTTTAACAAGAACTCTCAGCCTTTAATATGCTCACAACTGTAGTCAGTCTCCAATTTTTGCAAAATTATTTAACCTAGGGACTTCTTTTTTAATGAAATATGTATTTGAAAAAGTCTACATCAGTTACCTCTATGCTCTCATTCACTTCTCAAATGCTATAAATTTAACTAATTTAATATACCAGATTCTTCAGAAAAGGCAGTCACTCATCCATCCATCCATCTATCTATCCAATCATTTACATTCATTTTCTCTGTGTCCCTCTCTGTCCCTCCTGCCCCCTGCCCACCACACAAGTCCTGAAACTGAATAGACACAAGCATAGGAATGAAATCTAAGATTTCAGTTTAAGCATATTAGACTAAAAAGGTACTCATAAAAGTGGGAAGGATGGGGTATTTTTGTAATGTCACTTCAAGCAGGTATTCTGGAAAGTAATGCCTAGGCAAAGTTACATTTCCCTATTTCTCTATAACCCAAGCACCTGGGGAAAGTCCTGGCAATTCTGAAAATAGCAGGTGGGCATAAAGAAAATAAAATAACCCAAGGAGAGAGAGGATAAGTCACCCAGGGAACAATGGAGGCACTTTTACCCAATTCCATTCCAAATGATCCTCTGCCTATATTTGCCTCGGCCTTCTTGCTTTATTTCTCCTTGTAACCACTTGCTTTTCCTGTTTTTATCCCCGATCCTTTTTCAAGTCTTCTTTTCACCATGTGATTGGATAAGTTATATGACACACTGGCAGCTGGCCACAGAGTCTTCCCAGAAGAGAGCCCACTTTTCAGGAAACCCTGCCTCCTTCCCAGTAAAGGGAAGATGACAGAGAAGGGAGGGGGCAGAGAGTGAGATGATGGCAAGTTCAAACAGCTTACTCAGATTTGGGAACTCAAGCAGATATCTATTCACAAAAATGAACAATGTCAATTGTATGCAATTCATGCTTAATACATAAACATTATTTTTACGCAAGTGTACATCTCTACATGTGTCAAATAGTGTTAAATTTTTTGAGAATGAGAACCCTGTTCATGGTAATAGCTCATGATCCCTCTGCTGTATATTTTTGAACTGATTAAAAAAAATAATAATCATATTTAAAACATACATCGTGCAGCAGGCCTGTTGTAAAATTTCCCAAACATCCTCCCCACCCTCACCCTTTTCCTCCTAGTTACATAACCTACACATTGAGAACCTCTGCTATGTACCAAATTCATACACACCTCACCCAATCCCAAGTGAACAGATTTTCAGAAGAAAAATCAAGTGGGAAAATGATTTCCCTACCTAACTTCCCCTACTCCTATATTTCTTTATGCAATTAAACACAAAATAACTTTCAGTGTATGTTCCTGTATCATATCTTAAACAATCTCAGTAACAATTTTGAGAGAGAGAGAGAGGTCAGGTTCTAACATCCTCATTTTCAAAGGCCAGAACCTCCCCCATTTCCCAATTTCCAAAGACTGGTGGGCCCCAGGATTCAGACCTTGAGCTTCACCTTTTCTCTATCCATGCTACCAAAACAATCACAACCCATTGCATGATTTAAATGCCACTTATGTACTGACGATTTCCTAATTTCTACCTCAGAACTCCCATCTCAGATACCCAACTACCTGTTCAACATCTCCACTTGGGAGTCCAATAACCATCTAAAGCCTATATGAAAAGCAACACTTGATTCCACAAGACCACAGATCACCTCCCCACTTCCCAACATTCAATATCTCAGTAAACGTCACCACTATTCACCACACTGAGTAAAAATCTCAGGTCGGTCTTGACATCTCTCTCTTTGTCTCACATCCCATACCCAAACCATCACCAATTCTATCAGCTTCAGTTTCAAAATGCACCACACAGCCAACAATTTCTCACCACCTCTGCTGCTATTACCCCATTCTCTGTCACCATCTTAACATAAGCAACCAAGAAGGCAGCGTCTGTGTCAATTTTACCCTCTATTGTATCTGCAGCGTCTGCTACATAATAAATAATAAGTCATGAATGAATAAATGAATACTGGTGATCTGAGGCACAGAGTAAGTTAATGACAAAGCCAGGTCTTGAACCCAGATCTCCACATATGTAAGAAGGATCATTCTCACTATTCCACGCCTTTTTAAGCTGTAAAGGAGGCAGGAAGAGGGGTGTGGGATGGTGGTAAATACTACCGCCTTTCATCTTTGTGCTTGTTTTTCCTTTACCTTTCATCCTCCTCTCTCAAAGGCACATATTCAAAACTTATTTTCCAACAAACTTCTACTCTAGGCAATGTGGAAATGGACATGAAGAAGAAACATGTTCTAGGATGCAAAGTACAGAAAACTGTTCAGTAACATCTTTTACATTGAGTCTGCTTTGGTAAAACAGTATAAAGAGTTTTAAAGATTAATAAAGATGAAGAGGGAAAGCACAGTTCAAGTGCTTCTGTAGCCTAGTTCTAATTCTGAACTAAAAATATTAGGACACAGGGTTGGGTGTGGGGGTGTTTCTATGAAGTAAAGCGATCTATGTGTACATTTTATTTAAATGAATTTTATATATTCCTACTGGTGTTCTTAAAGAAGGGCTATTAGAAAATGAAAAGGTTGGGTTCTGAAGATAAGACTAATACATTTCTAAGCATCATAAACCTCCCTGGGCTTTTCTCAGACCCGCAGCAAAGTAGAATTTATAAGTGCCGGTCCCATTACAGGTTCTGCCACAATAAATCTCTACTGCTCTGAGCCTCAGATTCCTCAGTGCAAGAGCACACAAAGATGATGTGTTAGGAGTGTCTTCTTAGCCCTGACATGCCAAGATTTCCCAATTTTACAGAACTGGGTCCTGCAAAGAATAGGAGCCACCTCCAAGTACAATAAAATACACTAGTGAAATGCACACATATTCCTTTACTACCAGACAGTAAGGACTACAAATAAAATAGGAAGACTCAGCTCACATCAAAACTGTACCCACTGAGTTAAATATAATTATGACCCTTACTCTGCTATTCTCATTAGCCTAAATCTTTCGAAATCAGATTTTCCCAGTTTGGAACCTGAGACACATTCAAAAGTGTTTAGCATTGCATCAGCTGTCCATAATGAAGCTAGTAAAGAAAAATAATAACAACAAAGTAAAGGAGAGTACTAAGTTCCTTGACAGAGGAACATTTCGGACAATTTAAAAAGGGCCATTTATCTCTAAATAGTATTGGTAAAGTGAAGAAGTCAAATCAGCAATGCTCAAGTTAAAACACTATGTGCTGTAATCACAAATAATTTTTATCAAATACTTAACCATAAAACTTCTATTAAGCCACATAGAAAGTTAATTTTTTTCAGTCCTCATTCTTATGGTGGTGATCCTCCCAAAATGACATGCATATTGGGCAGTATCCTTATTAATTTTAACATGATAAAGGCCTTTCTACTAAGCTACCACTTCCAGGTACTCTTTACTCCTTTGTACGGATTCTACTGTACAAGTTTTCAACATATTCAGGCAAGTCTTCTTGCCTATTTGTTCCAATTAGTAAAAGTTTTTACTATGCAGATTGAAAAGAAACCACAATAATTATGTTTTGCTTAAATTAGTGCTTTTGGGAGAAGGTTCCAAAGACCCTAGAGCAGAAGCAGGTAGTTAAGGCTCCTATCTTTCCCAGTCTTCACGGTTTCACTTGTTTGACTAGAAAAATGCCACTTGAATAGTCTTAATCAGACATTCGAATTGCTGTATTTCATTCCAAGCTTACTAAAGTGGAAGCATATGCTCACAGTTTTTAGAAAATAATATATTGTATGTTCATGGCGCGCGTGCACACACACACACACACACACACACACACACACTTTGTTTAAATATTCCGTGCACACTGTATTTGTAAATATAACTGTGCTAGGCCTGTTTGTGTCCCCCAAACTTCATGTTTTGGAATCCTTAACACCAGTGTGACGATGTCAAGAGGCGAGGCCTTTGGGAGGTGATTACACCATGAGGGTGGAGCCCTCATAAAGGGTATTAGTGATCTTAGAAAACAGATCCCCCAGAGCTCTCCAGCCCCTTCTGCAATGTGCGGATATAAGAGAAGTCTGCGACCCGGAAGAGGGTTCTTACCTGACCATTCTGGCACCCTAACCTTGAACTTACAGCTTCTGGAACTGTGAAAAATAAATTTCTGTTGTTTATAAGCTTCCCAATCTCCAGTATTTTGTTATAGCATCCCAAACAGACTAAAACAAACCTTTATGCATCGAAGTTGTGTAATCAGAGGCAGCCTTTCACCGGCTCAAAAATCATATAAATATTAAATTCCCAGACAAGGTCACAGGCTTCACCAAGCTCTATTCATCAAAAGCCCAGACCACTAAAATGTTACTGGCAACATAAGACACAGAATAAGTGGTTGCTGAGTCAATGAGTGAATGAATGAACCAATGAATAAACAGAGGACATAAGATCTGAGCTTCTACTCTAACTGCTGTCTAGCATTACACTAGCTACTGCCATGTTTGTATTTCTCCTTTAAACTATTTCTCCATTAAATTATTGGAATGCAATATAAGACATTCCAATCAAATTTGATGTTTTATTGCTTTTCTCCAAATTACAGCTTGGTATTTAATGGTATGTTTCTTTTCTTCTGGTTTGAGGGGTGACTTCACATAGGAGCTGCTGACAAGTAAGCTGACGCATGCATACCACTTGGACTGAGGAGATCAGGAAGAGAGGGTCCCAGAGGCAGAAGTAGCTGAAAGCAAGAGGGGGGCAGGAGAGAGTTGGGTTTATTAGAGGGGAGATGGTGTGGAAGGGAAACTGACTGGTAATCAAACACAAAGGTTTTAGGATGAAAAAAGGAAAAGATTAAACCAAGAATAAAAGGTAGATTGAATACTGAAGTTGAGAAAACTGAAAGAGAAATGAAAAGATATGGGGAGAGAGATAAGGAGAGACAGTATCATGAGAAGCATTTAGAGAAAGGAAAATGGATATTCTAATCCAGGTCAAATTTTTGAAATTTCAGTTCTTATCCTCACGTTAATGCTTTGATATACTAGTTTTATTCTCTGTCCAAGAGCTTTAATAGGCGGTGTATGGAGTTAACTGTTTTATTTAGCCCTTATTCTTGAGGAGAGGTGACCTCTTCAATGGGATGGTACATCAATGTATACTCATTATTACTCTAAGATATTAAAGGTCTTTTTGCCATAAAAGCTTCTGTCTTCTAAACTCCAAAGCTATAATGCTATCTTTGCATGTTATTTAGTTAACCTCTGAAAAGACACAAGATTCTAAGGCAGTTTATATTTAATAACAAATAAGAATATATTTTAAAAACAGAAATACATTTAAAAATAATAATAATCTAGGAACAAGAAAATTATAACATAGGACAGAAAGTCAAGACGAGGAAAACATTATTTACAAGCTACAGCTTTCCAAATACAGGAGCCACCAATTTGGCTGTGAATTTTCTTGGGGTCAAAAAGAAAAGGGAAACATGACCAAATTATTCCGAAAGAACCAAAGACAATGCACCAATTCTTTGAAGAAAGGAAATTTTTTTTCTGGCCTTAGTTCTAAAACAAATTTCTCCACAGGAGAGAGGAAGTATTTAAAATTTGATCTCATGAAGCTTCTATAGTTCTCCCAATTATTTAAGAGATTTATGCTACACTTGAGACTATCAACATAGGGCATTTAAAAAATAAACAAACAATAACAACAAAAACGGTACACCAGCCTAAAACCTGTTTTTTTTTGTTTTTTTTTTTTAGTATTTTTCCACAAAGCCACTTCTCCCTCTATGATTCCTGTTTTCTCCTTGCACTCAGAATTTACTTCCTTAGGACATATCAGTCGAAATGGGCAATTAAAGTATCTAAAATGCTAAAACCATAACAAACTAGAAAATTATTCAGGAGAAAAGAAACAAACAAAAAAATTTCTTATCCATGGATCAATCTAGGTAGAGAGATGAGAGATGAAGAAAATTACCAGACAGCATCTAAGAAATGCTAGATGATTTGGTGAGACATTTGGGGCTACAGGAAAAAGACCAGAAAACTTCCTGCTGTAACAGATTAAGAGTAAGCAAATAGGTGGGTGTTATGAGTACAGGGTAACCAAGTAATTTATCATCCAAACTGAAACTCCTGAGAGTTAAAGAGGGTGCTATTAATAATAACACCTGACAACAGGCGTAAACCAGGGCCATCCCAGGTAAACAGGAACAAATGTTCCCTCTGTGAGTTCATCATGGCTTTAGATTCCTATGGAATATATTTCCTCATTATAACCCCAACATACAGGATACAGAAAGCCAACATTACTCCCATTTTTCAGATAAAGAAAGCATATGCCAAAGAAATTAGTTAAGTAACTAATTTAATTACACAGAGAAATAACAGAGCAGTGAATCCACCCAGGTCTACTGACTTCTAACACAATACCCTTCCACTAAATAATCTAATGACCAAGATCAGGTGAGTATCAATGATGCAGACCAATCCAAGATCTTTCTCTATTCCAGTAATAGTAATAAAAATTCAAGACATTTTTAAATATAGAAAAAAAAATATCTTCCTATATGTTTTAAATGCAAACATACCTGGAGTTTATGTTTTGAGTATTTAACATTTCTGATAGGATTTTTTTTATTGTTCCTGATTTCACAGTTTTCTTTGTTACTTCATTTCAAATAACCTAAATGTAGTCCAGAATCCTGGATAAGAACAACGTAGAGGCATGACAAACTTAAATTCAAAACTCACATAAAATTTAATTTGGTTTAACTCAGTTAATTCAGGCTCTCCATTTTAATACAGTAACAATAATCTGTCCCTATTTTCTAACCCTAAAATGAGTATTACTATGCCATCGTCTACCCTACATTAAGTAGAAAATGATTAGAAAAATGTTTTATAGAAATATTGAGAAATAGTGACTTAATGTAGTAATACTCAAACCCTGCTAGACATCAAAATCAGCTGGGAGCTTTTCAAAAATATGCTATTCCATACTATACCTTGGACCTACTGAATTGGAAACCCAGAAAAGAATATATTTTAAACTCTTCAGATGATTCTGAGGCCCAGCCTTTCTAATCCCAATCCAAATCTGGCCAACCCAAGACTTCCAGGGTAGCTGCAGGTAATGTTCAACTCGCCAGCAACCACAGTCATTTACTCTCTCCTCTACAACACACATGATTTCTTTCTACTGATTTTCTCTTTTCCATTCTGCAATGCAGCACTGACGGGTAACTGAGCCCGGCACACTGCAATCAGAAAGCTATGGGGCAGATCTTATTTGTTCTTCTGCCAACACCCTCACAAACATCTTCTGAATAAGCCCATTTCAAAAAATAATTGTCATGATCATAACAATAAAAGCTGATATTTGCTAAGTATTTATTATGATACTATCTGTGTTAAACACTCTGCTTGATCTCAATCTCTGCCTTAACCCTATAAAGTGAAACTATTCTCATCCTATTTTCATATTATGGGAGAAGCTAAAAGGGCTTTCCCAACGTCATACTGCTAGGAATTGACAGAGCCAGTACTTGAACCTAAATCCCGAGCTCTTCTTAATACACCCACCAACTAACCTAAAGCTATTTTGAGTCTCATTTGCCTTCAGGACAATTATCTTCCATTCGAGCTGCACACTACAGCCCAGGACCCTAGTAGGGTCTCAAGAGAGAAAGAATCCAAGAAAATTTTGTATTTTCTATTAGCCTCAAACTGCAATTTAAACATTAGCATCAGGAAAGGGAAGTTAACATCCATTATTGATAAATAATCTGCTACTTATAAAAGTGCTCTGGAAAGAATCAGCAATACTTCTGGAAAATGGAACATTTAAACTTTGAAGGTACATCCAAGATGACATTTACAATGTATAATTTTGGGCTGTCCTCTCTGGCTGGTTGAAGAGAAATGGGATGCAGTATTTCAAATGAAATCTCACACTTCAAGTATTTCTTTATCTTTAGTTGTTCCAATGGATAAAGAAAAATGGTCCTTTACCTAGATATGATTGGTGGGTGGTCATACAGTTTATTGTCCAAATTAGGACACTTTTAAAAGTGGGGTGCTATTTATACTTATGCTGGGAAAGTAGACATAGTGGAATTTATGATCACCCTATTTTCGGGAGAACTCGACAACAACAAAAGAGAAAAATTGCCACAGACTCACTGAACACTAGGGGCCCCAGTTTGGTCCAACAAAAGATTTCTGTGTGCCTACTATGTGCCAGCCTCTATGCTAGGAACTGGTTATATGAAAATAGAAGTTTCCCCACCCCATCCAAAAACCAACAGGAGGAACTGTCATTCAATATAAATAAGCCAACTACAGAATAGTATGTATGGCAGGATCCCATCTGGATGGGTAGGCGGATGGATGGATGGATGGATGGATGAAGTATACTGAGATGTGGTGCTGTGGGAACAGAAAGCGGAATCCTCAAACTCTACATAAGGGTGGATCAGGAAAGATATCACAGGAAAGAGAATCCCAGGGCTGAGATTTGCAGAAAAAAAAAATAGTAGATATTAAACAGGAGAAATGGGTAGAAATTGAGAGAGCACATCTTGCACACAAAAGAATGTGTAAAGGGCACAGATTCAAGAGCATGCAGAGACTCTTCCATGAAACGCAGGGTGTGGTACAGGAGGTGGGTGGTCAGAAATGGGACTAAAATGGTGGGAAAAGGCAGGCCATGGTCAACCTTCTAGACCATGCTGAGGAGCCAGGAGTTTATAGTGAAGGTTAGAGGAAGCCACTGAATGTTGCGTTTGAGAAAGGCCAGTATGTACAGATCATCTCAGGCAAGCAGGAGATACAAAGCAGAGAGACCAGCAATTAGGAAGCAATGAATACAAAGGTCCAAATCAGAAATGACGTCAAACCAAAGATTGACAAACATTTATGAATCCCCCACCTCAGACAAGGGGCTGGGCCCTAGGGATTCAAAGATAACCAGGATTACTTACTGCTTTATGGCAAGTGGGGTCCAACTGAAGAGACAGATAATAGGAACAATTTTAACATGAGAGAACATCCATGGATAGTTTGAATAAAAGGCTTAAACAACAGAATGTTGTCAATTCTAAAAACTTGGAGAATTGCTAAAGAGAATGCTAATACAAAGTTTAGAAGTCATGTAATTCTGGGACAAAGAAATGAATATCTGGAGAGAAAAAAACCTTTCTGAGACAGAATTATTCAAAGTCAACCTCTTAAGTAGATTTAAGGATAACTGAGAAGTATCTGGGCTAATATATTTAAAAGGCAAATATAATAAAACTATTGCAACATGGGGCATGTGATGAGGGACTTTTTCCTGAGTACATGATGAGGCACAATACTATTCAATGAAAAAGATACCAGATTTTTAAGTCTGACGTAGGTTCAAATCCCACTCACTAGCTATGTGACCTTCAGCCAATTATCTACCTGCCTCTCTTCATTATAAAATGAAGAATAACCATTTTATAACCAATAATCTTATAAAGAGCTACAAAGAGTAAATGAATCAAGATTCCTGGTTAAAAACAGCAGACTGAATACAAGTGACCAATTTCATTCCCTCTTGAAACCCCTCTAAAATGTCTGTGTATAAAACAGTAAATATAGGTAGGGGTTTTTTTTGTTTTGTTTTAAGACAAAAACCACAAATATAAGAGGGGAATAAGTGAGGAGAAAATTGCAACTAACTTTTGGAAGCTAGTAATTAGATGGATGTGTAGAAAAATGACTTAAGATAACCCATGAAAACGAATTCCAAGCTGACAATAATGACAAATGCTGATGCCTCGAAAGTCACAAATATTGGAATCACCAGCAACTAGGGTAAAAGAGGGCTGGGGAGAAGTGTCTAAGAAACAGAATTCCCTTGGCCTCTCTTCCATCCCAGAAAAAAAGTCTAGACCAACCAATAAATTTTCTGCAGTAATGGAAATGTTCTTTATCTGCTCTGTCCAGTATTGTAGCCATTAGTCACATGTGGCTACCAGAGCTTAAAATGTGACTAGAGCAAATGAGGAATTGACTTCTTAATTTTACTTAATGCTTTAGTAAATTTAAATTTAAATGGCAACATGTGGCTAGTGGCTACTGCACTTTATGGCAACACAGGTCTAGAGGTTTATTTTCTAGAGAAGATAAGACAGAGGCTCCGAGGACTAGGGATGCCAAGCAAAGCATGGGGATCGCCTGGCACACACACAGGCGAACTGTGTCTGCACACACACTGAATACTGAGGACTTGGATGCTGCGACCTGTGCCCTCTTCTCAACATGGCTCCAGAAATGCTGGCAGCCAGTCCCTGACCCTCCGGGCAAGAGAATGAAATACTCTTTTCTGAGGAATGTTACCATCCATGAGAACAAACCTAAAGATGCTGACATTGGGCGTTCCACAATTAATGGTCCACTCAAGTCACTCTTCTGTGCTGTTAAAGTTCCTGTTCAAAGTCCGCAAGCCCCATGCACATGCTCCACTTTCCCCTCCTGTTTAATCAAGGACAGACAGCCAAGACAAACAAACGTTTAAGGAAAGCCTCTAAAGCAGAGATAGACAGAAAGAAAGCCACTCAGAACAAACACTATTAACACAGAGAGAAAAAAAAATTTAATTGTCTTCAGAGAGATAAAGGAATGTATTTTATCTATGTAGTAAGACTAGGGTTTTTTAAAAATAACATTTCAGAGAAAAGGAAGTTCTTTAGTATTAAAAAGGTAACAGTGGAAATGGAAAAGAGCCCTACAGAACTTTCTATGTTGATGAAAGTATTCTATATTTTGTTTCAGGTGATGGTTGCACAAGGGTATACGATTGCCAAAACTAAGTAAAATAACCACTTAAGATTACACTTTACTATATGTAAATTATACCTTTATTTTTAAAACTTCAATAGAAGAGTTTGAGTATAAAGTTCGGGAAATTGCTTAGCAAAGAATATCTTGAAAATGAGAAAAAAAAAAAACATAAAAAAATTAAGAGGTCCAATCCAGAAAGTCACACATCTGAGTAAAAGAGGTTCCTAAAGACAGAGAAAAGAAAATCAACGGCAAAACCATTCAGGAAGATTTTCCAGAACTAAGGACCATCAGATGCCAAATTTAAAAGGCCCAAAAATACAGTGGAGGAAAAGATCTGCTCTGGGTATTACTAAGAACACTGGACACAAGAGAAGAGACAAGACGTTTCCAAAAGAGAACATGCTGGCCACATACAAAAGACCCAGAATTGAGAATGTTTCTGGCCTTTTTTTTTTTTTAAATAACTGGGAGGCTTTTTTAACAGCTTCAAGAAGCAAGAAGATAATCAATCTACGCCTTCAAAATTCTGAAGGGAAACAATTTTCAACCTAAAAGTCTATAATCAGCCAAATTATCAATGAAGGCTGGAGGAAGACTAAAGCCATATTTAGACATTCAAGATCTTTAAAAATTTACCAGCTAAGTATCCTCAAGAAGCTAGTAGGAGAGAGGACCAACACAAGAAGTAAAGATTAAACAGAGAAGACAAAGGGAATTTCTAGGGAGGACAGAACAGAAAGATGTCAGGATGAGAGCTATAGCCTATCTTAGAAGTCAACCAGTCCACACTTGGGCAGTGAGACTCAAGAGACAGGTATATTTAGAGCTATCAGCAAGAGCCCCACAGACTATTCAAGGAACAGAATGCCAGATTCCTAACTGAATTTGGCTTTTCTTAATCATGCACTGATAAAGTCCCTGATCTTTTCTCCACATCTAGATGCCTGAATCAGGAGAAGACCATTTCACACCATGGAAGTATTCTGCTTTGGCCTACACCTGAGAACTAGACCTTAGCCAAGATGAGCTTAGAGGCAAAAATAAAATATAAAGCAGCCCACTCCCCCTGACTATACTACTTTCAGGATCCCAACAGCTGGACCCACTGCAGTTCTCCAGACACCCCGACTGTGAGAAATTCCATTTCCCATAATTCTCTCATGACCTTCTCCAAAAGTTTCCCTGCAATATCTCAACTCCAACTCCAGACTTGACCAAGAGCTTCTGTTCAGGTCCAGTGGTAATGAATTCCAACTGGGACCGTGAAGCTGCCCCTTCACTGCCCCTTCCTTGCATACCTAGGTTTGTGTTTGCTTTAGGGACATCTACACTGGAAGAAAGGAAATGATCAATACAAAAGTAGGGATGGTTGATATCTCTGAGGGAAATACAGTGGGGAGGGGTACCTGGCAACTTCTAGAATACTGGTAATGTTCTATTCCTTAACCTGTGAGTATGCAGATATACTTCTCTAACTACACACATATGTTTTATGTATTCCTCTGTATATTTGATATGTTTTTCAATTTAAAACTTCCCTTCCAAAAAGGTTAAATAAGCTAGTATATTTAAAGCCCCCAATAAATAAGAGACCCTTACTTGATACTCACTATCAATTACCTATCCTCTTCAGTTATCCAAGCCCAATGCTTGTAAAAGACCACCTCAGAGGGAAGCAATTTTCTGAAGTCTTGACTATGCAATAATCCCCTTGGATTTACTTCTAGTTTGTGTCATTATTGAATTAATGTATGTCTCCTTAGACAGGTTGAGAACAAAAAAATGTTTTTAATCATTACTTTTCCCAGTGACTATTTCCCTCTCTCAGCCTTCCATTCTCTACTATAAAACACATTGATGGTCCTAAGTCAAATGGGGGTGGGACTTGATTGGCACATTAGATTCTATCTGGAGAAAGTCAAGTTCTTAGATGAGGTTCTTCCTGTCACTCAATGCCTTCCCACTCCCAGCACCTACCTCGCACAGGGCTAGGCACAGAGTAAGAACTCAAATGTCTGTTCATAAATAATAAATGAAATCAGAAGGAAAAAGTTTACTAAATATGACTGAACAGATTAATGGAAAAGGAGCCCTATATACAAAGGTAAAAACATTGTGATCATACCTGGTTAAATGAATCAAGCAAAAATTTTAAGTATAAAGAGGTGGTGTTATATTAAGGATAATCCTTGAAAATTATTTCCAAGTCTAAAAAAAACTAAACCAGAGAAAAGTGGTTTAAACTATATGAACTGTGATTTTAAATGGAACAGACTAATGGTGGTGGTGGAAGGGCCTTCTCATCCAACACAGTGACTAAATCTTGGGGTAGTCTACCTCCCTGTTAGCAATGTGATGTGGACTGAGCTCTAATCCTGCCTGTCATAATCTAGCTCTGGGCCTCAGTTTTCCCCATAGTAAAGCAAGTAGGCAGAATAAATGACCATGAAGCTGCCTCAAGACCAACAGGGTTATAGGACTTAGATGTTCCTGTTTTCTGATTCACTGAGTGAGAGAGCAGTACATAGAGCCACGTTCAATGCAAAACTGTCTCTAATATCCTGCTGGTAGGGAAATTAAAAGACAGAATTTCAAATTCAGGTGATTTTATACAGAGTTTAAGTTTTAAAAGCTTTTTATAAACGCTATGCTTTAAGACAGTTAAATGCAGTGACTTTTAACCTAAAAACTGCTAAAAACAAGAAAAATAATATAAGTTGAATACATGCCCATTTCTATTATGATTCCATTTTTCAAAGCAACTCATAAATGTGCATGACTCATACATCTGAATATAATGAGATGTTCCTTTATCATTTTACCTTCGAGTGCCAGTAATCCCACTTTACAGAGTGCCAAAGCCCTTTAATAAATGTGGCATGTGTTTCTGGCCATACTCCAAAAACCAGCACAGGAATGCTGCATTAGAAAAAAACCCAAGTGAGGATTTTTGAGCTTAGGAATACAGGACCTCCAATCAGTTGCCCAAAATATGACTCCCCTCACCTCTCCATGCACAGCCACCTAGAGTTTTGATACTCAAAACTATACCAACGACTATCCTTCAGGTTTATATAAATAGCCTTCTGAAGTTTCCAAAGCACTTTCATATCTATTAACTTAGTTACTGATTCCAAGTGACCCACTAGAGCACTTAGGGCAGATGTTATTGTACCCATTTTACAGATGTAGCAACAAGGGGTTCAGAAAATTTAAGTAACTTGCCCAAGGGTATCCAACGAGCAAGTGGTGCAGCTGCATCTAAGTCATCCCCAACCAAAACCTGGGCTCTTGTCACTAAACTGCTTTATGATCCAGGATAAAAAAAATAAGTGATCAAAATGAAATATGTTGGAAACTCTTGAGATTTTACAAGAATTTCAATCTTTTATAAACTTATTTAAGGGAACTGTTCAATCTTTTGTAAACACTATAGACCAGAAAACTGATTCTTAAACTTCCTGCTCCCTTTCTTATTTATCTCCTATACCTTGGGTTGTTGGGAGTTATCACCTCTAAGAAAGTGTCAGCTAAAGAAAGCCAGTATGTAGAACAGCTACCACCCCACTTCCTATGCCTCAAATCACCAATGAGTGAATCCTATTTGCAAAGAGAACAAAGAAGTGATGGAGCCAAACTTAGACCCAGGCCCAGTGACAGTTCTATAGCTAACTCCAATCCCATTTGCTCCCATCACCTACCTGTCTTTCTTGTCCCTCACAAAGTGGGTCAGCAGAACCTCAGAAGCCTAGAAGGGGAGACCAGGACAGAAATCCCAGGGAAGGGAGAGCGGCCAGCTAGGATAGGAAAGGATGTGACCCTTCTTCCATTCCCAACTCTAAGGAGACAATTTTTGAATTCTGGCCTCAGAACAGAAATTGCTAGTTACAGAATGCAAGGGCGGCAAAAAGAGATTAAGTAAGCGCTTCAGATCACAATGTTGCACAGGCAATGTGGAACGGCATGGGGCCTTGAATCCTCTTCATACGAAGAAATTTAGACATTTGGGAATCCTACCTGAGAATCAGGGCTTTCAGTCATCCTTTCAGTGACAAAAATTCCCTAAGCAGCCAAGACTGTTGTTAGGTCCCTCACTTGTTTTTTACAAAAAAAAAAAAATAAGTTAAAAAAAAAAAAACTATTAAATGTTCTCCCTAATTAGTCACTTGAGAACAGCTAGCCAGACAGACCATTCCTGTTTAAAAATAAGATTTTTTCATTGACCTGACAGTTTCATTGGCAGCTACAACTAACCTGATGATAGTTGGGGGCATGGAAATTCACTCTATCTTTACACAACAAGGGCTGAAATTCCATCAGTTTATTCAACCAAGTTTACATCAAGTCACAATAGATTTCCAAAGCCAGTCTAACAACAGTAGTATAAACACCATCCACCTAGGCTTCTCAGTTTACAAACGCATTTTTTTAAAGCAGACTAGTAACAATATAAAAATCTCCCCTACCCTTCACCATTTCAAACATTTAGTATGATTTAGGTTTTTGGTTAACCCTGCTTGTCAAATGCTGTAAGTTGTTCAATTACTATGGGGACAGGAACTTTCTAACCATACTTCATTTAAATACAATCATGTATGTCAAAAGCTTAAAACAAATCTCCATGTCTTGGGCCAAATAAGATCTGCCTTATAACATGGGTAGAAAATGGCGAGTAAACAAGCTAATCATGATAATCACCTACAGAACAAAGGCATGAAAAGGCCTTAAGGAGTGGTTAGGGCATCACTCGAACCTTAGTTTAAATCATGGCCCTGCCACTTATGTGGTCGTGGGCACTTGAGTTTCTTAAGATAAAATTTCTGCATCTGTAATATCAATTCCCTCTCATCTAACTGTTGCCAAGAACAAAGCACAGAGGAAATCATACATTAGGTACTAAATAAAAGATATCTATTAACTACTATGAATGTAAATTCAGAATACAAGCCGGTGTGACCAGTTGGGCAAAAATGGCATGAAAATCCAGGGTAGGAAACAATTAGAGCTTTTTTATATTCTATTCTCCTCTCTTCAAGGTCCACGCCAACCCAAACCCTTCTACCACCAATCTCCATCAACTGCAGCCTACAATGACTGACACATAATAAGTACTTTATTAAATATGTTTAATATTTAATTAAACATTTTCCAGGATCACTACTTGTCTGGTCCTAACATCTACCCATTTAAAGACCTTCAGGGGAAGAGTTCTCTGTTTCTTTAACTTCCAATCTCAACACCCATTCGTTATTCTAGCTGATTATAAACTACACTGAGACCACAAGCATTTACATGATGCCATTTAATTAGAATTGCAGAAGCTTGAAAATGCAAAAATCATTCTTGAACACTAACAGATAATTTAAACATTTTAAACAAACATCTAACACTCTCTAAAACTGCTGTGGTTCAGATCACATGGGGACACTCCCATTGGTTGGCTGTGGTGACTGTGACAAGAATTAGAGTCCCTCGGGCTAAGATTCTCAGGCACAGGGTGCTGTGGACTAAACCACTGTAACCACTTTACATCCATTCAGACACAACCATTTTCTAGACCTTCAAAACCATTAGCTATAAACAACTCTTTCAAATGAGTATGGAATTAAAACTATATATAGCAAGACTTAAAATGGAGTTTTAACTCTCTCTATAAACTTCTCTACCCTTTGGTCTAATTGATATGAAACCAGTGCACTAAACCAATGATTCTAAACATTCTCCTCCCTTTTTTTACATATATATTTCGTATTGCTCCCTTTACTACCATGAAATGAAAATCAAAAAATATAAGCTTTACATGCAAAATTTCAAAATAATCAATATAAATGTCCAAACTATAAAGGAGAACTTAAAGAAACTTATAAGACTCTGTATTTCACATGTAAATTGCTCTGTCATGAGTACACTAGAAGACATAATGAAGTAGTCTAATATAATAGAATAATCATGAAGGTAATAATTATAAACGCAGACAGATACTGGTGTATTCATCTTGGCAAGACAAACAGAAGCACATCGACATTGGTAACACAATTCATAAAAATGGTGAACAGCTTTTGGTAAAGTCCCAAACAAAACGAAGTAAAATAACATACTATTTATACAGTATACTACATCAACAATATATGGTGTATATATTATGTAGTAGTTGCATTCCTAGAAAATTTGGAGTATATCAAAATGAACACTGGAATTCGGTTCTACACTCATAAAATTATCAACAGGTTTCTCCCCTAGAAGAATGTCTGAAGAGTCTATGGCCATGCCAACCTGAACACGCTGGATCTCGTCTGACCTCAGAAGCTAACCAGGGTCAAGCCTGGTTAATACTTGGATGGGAGACCCACCTAGGAATACCAGTTGCTGTAGGCAATTAAAAAAAAAAAAAAAATGTCTGGAGAGATATTTGAAAGTCATGTAAACTACTGGAAAGTTCTTTGCACAGGACTATCCCAGTGCTTATTATAGGATACAAAATCACTGAGTCAGCTGATAGACAGGTGCTGCACTGAGATCAGGAGGAGTCTTATTGTATTTGTGTTTCATCTGTTGACCTTAGAACTATGGCTCCTACAAAAGTGCTCAATAAGTCTGAGGGACTGGGGGGTAGTTCTAAAACTCCTCCTCCATTTATTCTTAGGTAGCAGAAAAAGAGTCAATATTTTCAGTCAATAGGAAGATGGCATCTACTGGAATGAACATAAAACTGCTGAAATCTCACTAACAATCAGAAACACTTTAAAGGATATTATTTTTTTTTTTGCCCCACAATGACAGCCTAAGAGTAGGACAACAAATACACATCTTGGCATGATGTCCTACTGCGCCTGGGAATGGCTTTAAAATCCATCTCAACATGGATCCTATGAGTCCTGCCAAGTGTTTAGGCTTTCTAACCTCAGAAATATGGGAGAATAAAATCAGTAGGCTCAAACAGACTTCTTGTGGGTATTTGGAGCCTTCCACACCTATGCAATCTAGTAACTTCCATTACTATCATCTGAGCACCTACTATGTGCATCAGCACACAGTGCTAAATGCCTATCTGACCCTCACACAATAATGAGATGGTAAAAATCTCCACTTCATAGGAAGCGACATAAGGCCCAAACACAAGGCCCAAGGTCAAAAGCTGGTATCAGAGCTCAAATTCCAGCCCAAATAACCAAGATCTACCTAGCTCCAAAGCCTATTCTAGCTGTCTGTAACCACCTGTAAACAACCTGTCTGGAGGAGTGAGGTAATAAAGCTTGCTACTAGAGTGGCACTTCTCTGCATGGATCCAGGTGGTGGGCAGGCACCTCTAGGTGGACAGCCAGACAGCATGTCACATAAAAGCCAAAACAAAAAATACCTCTCCCTGACTCACCCAAAGGACAATCTGAGGCTTGGGAGGAGTCCCAAATTAGATCTTTAAACCAAGCTTTGGGCACCAGGATATCATTTTCCCTGAAGCATAAAGACTCGAAGCTTCAGGATGGCATCAAACCCTGCTGAATGCCAGTTCCAACCTATCATCGCTCTGCTTATGCCTATTTCCTGCATCTCTCCTAATATGGTCAGTGCTGTAGCTCCCACAGCCTACTTTTCAGCCTCTGAGCAAATACTAGATCTCTGCTCATCCAATGGCTTGTAAGGAATGCCTCTCCTACTCCTCTGCATATGTGAATTCTGCCCATCTTTCAAAGTCTACAGTTCCTTACCCTGCCAAGCCTCTCCTCACTCTCCAGCTGGATGGAAATGACCCCACTTCAGAGCCGTCAAAGAATTTTTCTCAGGGCTCTTACCCCACTCCTCCTTGCATCACATTAATCAGGATACTCCCTTCCTAGAGTTTTAGTTCCTTATTTATTAACTCCTATATAACCCCACACTACCACTACCACCACCACCATTAAATTTAAGGTCCACTTAATGAATGCCTGCTGATATACCAATCATTCTATATACATTATCTTGTTGAATCCACATATTAGTTTCATTTTACTGATGAAGAAACTGAGGTCTGGAATGATCCAGCCTCCACTGGCACTATATCATAGTGGATAAGAGCAGTCTGGAATCAGACTGTGTTTAAATTCCTGTTCTACCTACCATTTACCAGCTGTTTAGCCCTCTGTGCCTCAGTTTCTTCATCTGTAAAAAAAAAAAAGGATAATAATTGATACTCGTAGGATTATCAACATTAAGAGAGTTAATATATAAGAAGGCACTCAGCACAGTGCCTGGCACAAAATATGGACTATATGTCTTTGCTATTGTTGTTATCTGCTGCCACCAACTTTAACTCACATTATGCTCCATGTCCATACTCTGAGGTCTTCGAACATACCAAACTACCTCCCGCATTTGTCCACGCTGCCTTGACTGCTCTTTGCACACAGCTCCTGACCACTCTTTGGGTCTGATTATGTGCTTGTCTCAGAGGGATGTTCCCTGACAACCCTATTCAACAAGATCCACCTCCACCCCCCAACTATTTGCACCTTACCACATCCTTATTTATTTTTCTTACAGCACTTACTACAATCTAAAATTCTGTTACTTATTGGTGTATTTGTTTAGAGTCTTTCTCCCTCACCAGAGATAAGAGAAAGAACCATGTCCACCTTTCTCACCTTGTAGCTTCTTTACCCAGCCAGGAGCCTGGTTATATAATCAGTGCTAAATATTTGTTGGTGCCCTGCCACTTCTACACAGTCAGTTCTCAAGAAGTATCTACCGAATTAATAAATGGAATCCTTAAGTTAATGCATGGAATGTCACTGCCGGTATGAGGACACATGTCACCCTATGAAGTGCCATTTTCTGTATTTGGTCAACTCTAAATTTTCAGTTAACAAAAACATCTATTAAACACCCCCACTGAGCAAATTTATATGTTCTCTTTACAATGCAAAACAGTAAAATCACTGTATTTAGCTGGCAGATAACAGGCAAGATCAGGACTACAGTGAATGGCTGGGCAGTTTGTACACTCCCAAGAGTGCCCAGCCAAGATGGAGTGATGGCTGAAATCCTGCCTTCCTTCCACTAGCCAGGCCATGCTCCCTGGTACAGAGCTGCCCCACCCAGACAAGGCACTGTTTTCTAATTCTCATAAAGGCAACATATAGGTCAGCAGTAGCCCTGAGGAGGGTCAGTGTTATTTCTTAAGGCTGGATCTCTATACCACATGATTTTAAGGGCATAAAAGACACTGAGTATTAAGAACACCCTCCTACTCTCTCTCCAGTGCCCCCGAAACAGCCACTCGGGTGAAAGCATTCTATTCCATGAGATGCTTATGATAATACAAAAACAGGGAGGGGCAGCCAATCAGTTCACTCCCACCTTTTAACTCAGACTAGTTTATCAGATTAGCAACTATTACTTGTTAGAGCAGAGAAGCCTGAAAGTTGAGGCCTGAGAAGATTGTTAACATGCAGCAAAAGGTGGTGAGAAAGATTCAGAATAAGAAGTACTGCCAGGAAGGGCAGGCTCAGCCTGGGGACTATAAACTTCACACTTCACCCTCTTACCTGAAGCTAATTCTCACGGTGTCTAGTGTGTGAGTGGGTACACAGAAGTGCACTCATGTGCCTACACATATACAGGCACACACAGTAGTAAGAGGAGGTGGCCACTTCAGTCTCCCAGCTTCCTGACCCCTCAGGAAGTCCTAATTGCTCAACAGAGAAAAACAGCATAGAAAAGCATAAAGAGACCCAATAACTTCCAGAGTGACCTTTGGAAAGTCACTTCCTCCTCTAGGCCTCAATTTCATCATTTATAAAGTGAGTGAGGCTGTAATATGTAACATATTAAATAAATTATGTAATTTTCAAGCTATGTTCTAAGTACCCCAAAAAGTTCTAAATGCTATAAAATTCTGAGAAAAAGACTTTATTCAAATCCCACTTTTAAGCTATATTTTGATGATTTTTCAAATTATAATAAACCCCCATTAATTCAATTTCATAGCAAATTTTAACCCACTGAAGATCACCAATGTGCTCACATTTTCTTTCTGCGGCCCTCAGAATAAAGCTTCTCTCATTAAATCTAAGCTTATACTTGAACATCTTGTAAACATGTCATTGATTCGGAAGGAAGCTAGAACTCTTATTTTTTAAATTCAAGCCTACACTTGTCTGCTCCCTTAAAATTGCTCAAGCAAGTATACAACTACAGCACACTTGCAGCATGCTCAATTAATTGCCAGGCAAATCTCAGGCATATCTGCTGGGCTCACACTCTCATCACAGGGGAATAGTCAGTTATGCAATAACAAATTAATTCACAACAGGCTGCATTAAAATAAAAAGGGTGAACACACATTACCATCTCTCTTGCACTTATACATAATTACATGTATTATGTAATTAATATAGTAATGATGATAGTTACATTTTGGAGCACTTACTATATACTGGATCCTCTGGTAAGGTTCTTTAATCTCAATGCTCACACTCCATGAAGTAGATATGATTGCACTTTATACATAGCAAAGCAGATTCATAAAATAAATAATTTAGCCAAAGGTCACCTATCTAGTGTCAGTGTCACGCCCAAACCTGACTTACTCTCTCCTTCCTGTATCCAGCATTTACTAAGCATCCACTATATGCCAGGCATGGTGCTACATGCCAGCTTTGTCGCTAGGAATTTCATTTAACTTTTTCTTTTTTTGCCTTTTTTATTCTTTTTCTTTATTGTGGTAAAACAAACAACAAACGACTCTTAACAATTTTTCAGTGTAATTTACAGTATTAACTATATGCGCATTGTTGTTTTCATCTTGCATGACGAATTCTATAACCATTGAACAATTCTGTTTCCCAATTTTTAAAAAAAAAAAATTTATTTTGAATGAATTTTAGATTTACAGACCTCCCAAAAAATTACAGAAGGTTCTGATAAACCTTTGTTCAGCTTCTCCTAGTACTAATACTATGGCATTTTTCTAATTGGCCAAATGGAATAATCATTGATCCCATCATCCAATAATCCTGACTCTGTGCCAGGTAATAAGTAGCTCCAGCTAGTGCCTCTGTCTGTTGACTACGCATCTCTGTTCCCTGCTGACTCTTGTCTCTGCATTGTGCTCACTTCTACACCACCCCAAGTGTGGGGAATTAAGCAAGGGAAGGGAATTAAGAAAACTACCACAAGCCAAAGGTTCTTCTCAGTAAGAATCCTCAAGCCACTGCTGATGGATCCTAATGCTACAGAAAGAGATGGGGTTTTTTTAAAAATGAGTACAGAACCTCAGGGAAATCTCAAATAAGAAAGGATGATAAAAAAAAAAAAAGGAAAAAAGTAAACACTACATCAGTGTAGGATATATGAATTAGGCAACATGCCGAGCCTTCTACCTATATTAATGTATTTAATTCCAAACCACCTTATAAGGGAGGTAGTACTATTATCCTCATTTTATAGATGAGTAAACCCAGGTGCAAAGAAGTTCAGTTTAACTGAAAGTTCCATAGCTAGTAAAACATTTCCCTTATCTGGTAAGAAGGAGCCTATGTTTTCCCACCTCTCTACTTTGAACTTCTAAATTCCTAGATTCTTGGTCTGGAAAAGCTATTTTTAATAACAATGGCCACTATCCAGACATCATATATGACCAATCTCTAGTTCAGCAAAACTATTCACAAGTGCAGCATTTTTCAGCCCCTGGGTAATCTCCTCATAAGAGTGATGCACCCCTCTCTTGTATTTGTTTCCAGAAGTCAATAAGCTAAGGGATTTGCACAACACTACTTAAAAGCAGGATTCCAAAAGGCCTTTCACGTCTTTGCAATGAACCAGGACATTACCAACTCCCACCTGCATCCTCTCCTCATCATCCATGCAGGCAACATGCTGACTGGCGCTCACCCTTCAACAGAAATTCAAAGAACAGACTGGCTGCCCGCCCTTCTCATGCTGCTCTATCACACTGACTTTCTCCACAAAACTGTGCTGCCAGAATTCACCTCAAAGGATCCTTGTGTCTTTGACAACATGGCAGGATGGAGAGTATAAAAAGAGAATGATATATTTCTGGCACCACCAAAACAATGTTTGCTTCATCAAGCACGCTAGTCTAAAGACAGTTTTTGCTTTCAAAGAATCTTTGGTTTGCCGTTAGACTCCCTGTTTCACATCAAAGTGACGAACTTTGAATCATTCAAATCTGCCTTGGTCTTTAGAATTTTCAGACACTACAGAGTGTACAAAGATGGTATAAGTACAGATGCTCTCAGGTAATATAAACACACTAACAAAGCACACAGCCAAAGGCCTTACTCAGATCCACCTCTGGAGCTGGGGAAGTAGAAGAAAGTGACCCAGACACTATCAGGAGTCCTGAGCAGGAGGAAAGACAAATGCTGACCAAAACTCGGGAAGGGCAGGGGTATCTTAGGAAGCCAGAAAACACATGGAGAAATGGGAAAGGACCAAAAGCAGCCTCTTTCTCTGGTCACTGCCTGAGAGCAGTGAGGAAGGGTTTCAGTGGAATCCCAAAAACCATCACTCAAATATCCTCCAGTCTGGTCCTGAGAAACTTAATAAATGACACAAAGACACAATATATGAGGCTGTTCTTAAAAGGGAGAGAGTGAAGGGTTGGGGGCAGCCATAACCAGGAGAACCAGGTAGTGAAGAGCTGAGCTGTTTTCTCACCAGCAGTAGCTGGCATCACTACAAACAAAAGTCGCAGTGACTCATTATGATGAATTCACAGAATAAGTTAAACAATAAAGGGAGGGCCTGGCATTCATTACAAAATGTGATGGGTAGGGACCTCAGGTCATGAACCCCCATGAGTGCCCCATTGACCCTGACTGTTCCCATGGCTCTGTCCTGAGACTTTCCCATCTATTGGACCTGAAGAATTCTGTTTCGAATTCTCTAAAAGTCCAGCTCAAGTGCCTCATTTTCCCTGTGGTCTTCCTGACTTCCCCAGACAAACATAGTCATTCTCTTCTCCATGACTCCACAGTACTTTGTTAAACCTGTATATTACAACCTTAGGTTGCATAGTGTTGTAAATATCACCCAACCAGGCTACACTGGGAGCTAAGACTGTGTTTTATTCATTTTTATTTCTCAGTCAGTGTTTAGAACATAGCAAGTACTCAATTGATGAATGAACGTCCACCAGCAGGGCCATCCAGAGTTCCCAAAGCCATAGCAGTCTGCAGGAAGATTCGTGATCAACTGAAGAAGCCAGCTTACTTAAAGACCAATCTAATCCTAGCCATGGGGACATGCATCACTCGCCTCCTTGCTCCCCCTAAAACAGGATTGAGGGAACTTCTCCCTTGATTGCCCTCTACAAATGGGAATGGAAATACAGATTCAGCTGACATCTTTGGGCATGACACCACCAAACAAATTAAACTTGTTTTCAATCTCATGTCCACTGTGGCCAAACAAAAGCACCAGACTTTGGAGGGTGTTGAAAAATATTTACAAATCGACTTCTGACCTTTCCTTCCTCTACCTATCGGAAGATAAAACCAGGAAGACTGTTTATAATTTATTTTAAAACAAGTCTCCAACAACCTGTCCTTTCCTCCAGCTCAGTCTGAACAGGAAGTCATCTGGGTTCTCTGGCAGTCACTGTCTATTTTTCCAGCCTTTCCTGCTGTGACAGAATGCCTGAGATGCTGATGACAGAATTGCCTGCAATTATCATAGCTCATCTCTGATGCTGAAAAGAGGGAAAGTCCCTGGAAAGCCACTCTTTGAGCCTTTACTATTTTGTTCAATGAATGTCAGAGCCATAGCTAATGTACAAATAAATCAGGAAAGGCATGAGTGTGACCTGACAGAATCCAGGAGGACCATCCTAGAACAGAGCTGTGTGTATCTCAATACCTAGGATAGCTGCCCCCAGAAATAGATGGCCCAAGGAAACTCCCCACTCTGTTTCCCGTGGGGCCTAGTCTCCTAGGCCCCAGCCTTACTCCACCAATATCAATATGGTACTCGGCAGGCAAGAGGCCAATGAGCAATTTCTAAATAAAACTCCTTCGTGGGCTGAGTCACTTCCTTTCCTTACATGCTCAAGATCCAAGAGGTTAAGCAACACAGAGAGGAAAGGCAGGGGTTTACAAGAGAACCACAAGATTTCAAGGTTGGAATGGACTCTACCAAACGAACATTCACCCTCCTCTTCCAAAACAATAACCATCATTATTAGGGCTAAAAAGTTTCTGCCCTGACCCTTTAAAACCTGTACAGGTATCCTTGTTAAATCCCTCAGACTCCTGTTCTGTAGAAGAATTCATTTTTAGAAAAAAACTAAAGTTTTTTCCCATGAAGTCAAAGAGGCACCTATGTCACTTGCCCGTCAGCTGCCCAGACACCCAGGACTTGCACAAGTAAGACTGGGGAGGTGCGGCCAAGCAGAAGTGCTGAGAAGCAGCACAGCTTCATGACTAGGTCGCCTGGGTGTGAACCCAGCTTCCCCATTCACTAACTGTGATTTTAAAAGAAAAAAATTCTAGAAACTACCTCATGATTGCTGAGAGGATTAAGTTGATTACTCTACTTAAAATAGTAAGTACTATATTTCCTCAATAAATGAAGAGGTAGAGCCAATGTTCTCTTAAAAATATACTATTCCACATTCATGAGAATTTTTAATAGGACAGCAAAAAACATTAAGTTGAACCATCTGAAACATTTTGTACCTACAAAAATGGCAATTTCATAAGATTATAACAAAGAGGGATGAATAAGAACACAGAGCAGTGCAATTCATCCTAAGCGCCTAAGGAATCTCAGGCCTTTTATTAGGAAATCCTTCAAATGACTGTTTAAAAAAAAGGATCAAACATCTGCATGGGGCTGACCCTCCCACCTTGTTTGGTCTGCAGAACCTTGTGAAGGTTGAGCAACCTTAGTTATCTGGGGAGCTGACTGGCCGCCAAGCTGGCTCCCAGCCACTAACACTGTTATTTTGACAACTGTAGCTTCAGGGCTACTAGGACCATCTGCAAAACCCCAAGCACCTACAGGAAGCTCAAAGGCTCAAGAGGCCCAAGCTGTAGCAACCAGAGAATCCCATGGCATTCTTCTCCTAATGGTGCTTCTGGCTTCCAGGGACACTAGTTCGTGTTTACGACACAGTCACAGACCTAGTCCTGACCAGCACCATTTGATTTCAACCATTATTCCACCAGTCATTTCTGGAGTCATTCAAAAGAGGTTTCAGAGACCCAACATTGAGCATCTTTTATCTTAGAAAGCTTTTCCATAAGTCTAAAACCTTTTAAAATTAGAGAGAAATGCATTTCACTTGTGTTAAAGTTCAATTAAACAACACAGGCCCTCTCCGTACTATCTTTAAAACTTCCTGCCAATTTAAAATTTCAAAATAAAAAAAATTGAGTTCAATTATATACAAATACACACGAAATGGCTCTTTAGTAAAGAGCAACTTTAATCAAAAATTTTAGAGGCACTGTGTGATGTTATGTCTTTTTTTTTTTTTTTCAATTAATAACAAAAAGGGTACTTTCATCTATTGGCCCAGTAATAATAGAACAGCAGCAGAATCATTCTCTGGCCTATAAACTAAACCTAGTCAGAAAAAAATATATATCCATGAGCACTTGTACTTGTCTGAATCCCTGATTCCATGATATCACATGTACTAAGTAAAGGCCTGGACTTAGATCCTCAATCAGCCTTATATGAAGGCACACAGATGATCTGATTAGTTTGGGCTTAATGGCCACATTTCAGCTGGATTTTATTGCTTCGCTTCCCTCAGCACCAGAACTATTTATCATCTCTACTTCCTTCAACACCAGAATCATTTATAAAACCCAAAACCAAGTTAGTTCTAAATGAAACTAGTAAGTAAACTCTTATCAACACCAAACCATACATATACTTTTCATTTTCCTCAGCTAAAATTAAGAGTTCACTGCAAAAGAAATGGAAAAACGAACGCTTCCTCACGGAGTCCCCCTTCTTAATATTTTATATCTACACAAGAATGCGATGGGGCAGAGGTAGGTGGCAGCACCATACTATCTCAGGACATGCTTCCTAGTGCCCTGGAACAGAATCAGGGCATTTGTTCTCCCCTGGCTTTATTTGATGTTATAATTAACTTAACATGTAATAATTTAAAAATTGATTTAATTAAACTGAAGATTCATCTAGTATTCTTTTCATAGGGACTCCACTGGCTCTGATGTGTTTAGAGTACTATTTGAAAAACGAACATATTTTGCCCTAAATATATCCTTGCCCCATGGCACACTGTTTTAGCTGCTACCAACCCTCTTTTCTAGAGGCAGTTGGATACCAGATGATTCTGTGAGCAGTAGATCTTTGCATAAATATATATAGATAAGCACAACAACACTCTAAGAGTGACCATGCATTTGGGAATAGCAGGTGGCAGCTTACTGTTCATAAGACAAGAGAAGAAGTACAAACATCTACCCCATCTCAACTCTAATACATCACCCAAATTCACAAGAGCTTCACAGTTTGCAGAAGTTTGGAATCACTAGTTTGTAGCTAACACAAAGAATGAGGTTTGAAGTCAAGCAAGAGTTACTTGTCTATAAAAAGAACAAGATACTTAATTTCTCCAAATTTTGGATTTCCTCATCTTTCAATGGGGATGTTACCATCCAAAGCACAAGGGTTAGGCACACCGCAGATGTGTAATAAGGTCAAGGTCATGGATATAATCTCATACAAGGCTTAAAAAAACTCACAGAAAATCACATGTTTCAATCTTCACTCAAACTCAGATGTATTATACCACTAGCATGCAACACAGTCAAAAAAAGGAGAAGAGGAAATAAGGGAAAAACAACTCAGACTACATGTCTCCCTACTGGGTTACTCAATACTATTCCTGTGTAAACAAAGACCAATATGCAAATATACGCTTATTTTTTAATGGTACTAAATAGCATTGTTTTTGAATACAGAAAACATGAATTCATCAAAAAAAAAGTGCTACAGGAATCTCACACAAATATTCATGAACATTGCTTATTAGGAGGTCTTTTTACTTAGAGCTGTGTATGAAGTAAGACTGACTAGATGCCGACAAGTCTGTAAATGCTATGGGAAGAGGCCCTATACACACTCATCATTTCTAGAAGTCACTTCAATGGAATACTACTCAGTCATTACAAAAAATAAAATCCTATCATTTGCAACGATATGGATGGACCTAGAGGTTATCACGCTGAGTAAAGTTAGAGAAAGATAAATACCATATGATTTCACTTATATATGGAATTTAAGAAACAAAAAGAACAAACTAATCAAAAACAGACTAAGAAATATAGAGGACAATTTCATGATGGCCAGAGAGGAGGGGGTTTGAGAGGCTGGAAGAATGGGGTGAAGGGTTAAAGAAGTACAAATTAGTAGTTGATAGATGGTCAGGGGGATGCAGAGCACAGCACAGAGAATGCTGTCAGCCTTAATGTAATAGCTAGATGTCGAACTGGAGGAGAGACAGAGAAATTAGGAGGATCGTATTATAAACTATATAAATGTCTAACCAATGTACTATATTCTTGAAACTAATCAAATAAAATAAAATTTTTTAAAAAGTCACTACAAGAAGTGAAAAGAGGCTAGTTGAGAGAAAAACTATAGAAAGCACAAGAATTCTAGTCCAAAGCTATCTATATTGAAACAAACACACTGCATGTGAGTTGTGTATATACAACTCATTAGGACATTCCTATCATAATAATCGTAACAGCTACCATTTATGGAAGATCTATTTTATATCAAGTTTTCTCTCTTAATTTCTTTAAAAAATGAGGAAAGGCGTTTGTTGTTCCAGGGCAAGAGAGTCAGTAAGTAGCAAAACTTAAATTTAAACCTGGGACTTTCTACTCTAAACCATGTTATCCTCCTACAGCACCGTGCTTAGCATAAAAATTTATGCTAATAGAACCTGATTAACAAAGAAAAATAAATTGTACTCAGTGTAAAGGCATAGTAAAAATATTTCAAACTTTTTCATCAAAGTTTTTAAAATATGGTGATTATAAAAATAAGCTTTCACTTATTAGAAAACTTGGTTATCCCAAAATGATTTATCTCTAAGGGGTTCAAAAGAGTCAATTTACTGTAACTTGCATCCGCATCCAGAAAAAAAAAATCATTCCTGAATTCTGGAAACATTTTAAAATATAGAATGCAACACTACTGGAAATTCTTTCATTTGGGGCTTTCTTTGAGGCTTATCCGCTTATTACTCTGATAATGATCTCAGAAATAAAAGGTAAAATAAAGAAGATCATTTGTCTTGTATTTTAGAGTCAAAAAAAATTAAGTCAATAATTATTTCAAATTTTCCATAGTTAAAATGAAAAAAAAAAAAAAAAAGGCCTCTTTTCAAAGTCCTCCACTTCTCCTACGAGAGAAACTGAGACTGGAAAATGGAAAGGCCTCAGAGCTGCGACACTACATTCAAACTCCTATGAAGGATTAAAGATGAAAAAACCAAAGCTCAGAGGCATGAGATGATTTAACCACGGTCTCAAAGTCAGTTACTATCAGATTCCAGCAAGAACCCAGATACCTGACAATAAGTGTAGTGGCAATGTCTGAATCTAAAGACCAAATGAAGTGTCTGAGGTCAATGTTTTCTCATCAGTGCCCCCTGAGATTTGCAGGGAATTCTCCAAGCAAGGCAGGAAAGATGATGGAGGTATGGTATGGACTGAGGAAGCTCAACCAACTAAAGTCCAGTCTGTCTGGAGCAACTATGTCAGCTTGGTGTCTTTTACTGGAAACAAGTTTCTGACAAATATGGGATTGATCCAGGATAGACAAAATCAAAAAAGAGAGAAACTACTCCTGGACGACCTTAATGATATATAAAGATAAACTACCAAATTAGAAGAAAAATTAAGATGTTTTATGATGAACATGAATGATGAAATTTGATATATCAAAATGGAAGTGGAGATTTTGATATGAGATAAAAAGGACAAGTGGATCTAGATGTTCATGGAGAAAGAAGACATGCTAACACTTCTACAGGAATTTATTAGCACTTTACATTGAATTAAAAAAAGAAAAACTATGTTCTTTTCTTCCAGATGTTTACTAGAGAACCAGTATGAACCATTCTGATCTCAGGAACAGTACATAAAATTGTTGGCACAGGCAGCAGAGTGGTGCTCTCTAGAGATGAATACATTACTTGTAAAGATCCTAAACATAACTGAGCAGGAAATTAATCTTTTATTCTTTGTTGTTTTTTTATTAAAGATTCAAAGCTAGGTTAGCTTTCCTTTGCAAGCCTATTTTATCAGGATTTTTTTTTAGTGTAAGGAACAAGAAACCTAATTTTTACCTGGAACTACGAAAATGGGGACAAACCATATTCATTTTAATTAAAGCAAGAATAGTGGGTTGGTAGCCCTGTGTTAGTATACACATTCAATTTTAAACCAAATGAAGTTTAATCTCAAATTTAATCCCAAAATGAAACTAGTTAGCATGCTCTATCTGAACATGATTCTTAGACATTAGCCAGGTATCCGTCAATGCCATGCCTGCCTAAGAAGGAATAATAGTAGATAACATAACCAAATAGAAGACACTTTTCTTGCCAAAATTGAATCTCAGGGTATGGAGTGAAACTGAGGAAGAACCTCTCTTACTATGGGGCACACTTTCAATTTCTTATACCACTTTCTTGTTCAAAATAAATTAACTGTCTCAATTTTTAGAAAAGAAAATGACCAAATGATGAATATGTGAAAAGCACACTATTATATTTGCTTTTCTATATTTTATAATTAAGAAATACTGTATTTTAATCCCTACCAAGATAAAAATCTGGCTATGTTATATTTGACTAATGGGAAATTACTCAAAAGCCAGTGAAGCTATTTTGTTGATTTTTCTAATTCCTCTGAAATACAAAATGTTACATTTTATTATGTTGTGTTCCTGGTTTTAACTGTGGTTATAGGGCTTCAGGAATACCTGGACCTCTCCTAATTAGTAGCATTACAAATCCTTACCCTCTATATAGAACTTCATAATTTATATTCCTTATCTTGTCAGATCCTCATTAACAACTCCACTGAATGGTCAGACATAATTAATTCACAGAAGAAATCAAGTCAAAAAGAGGTTAAGATACCTCTTCAATACCAGCCTGGCACCAAGAGCCTGAACACAGTCCAGAGCTCTAATGCCCTTTCTATATAAAGTATTAGTATAAATTTTCAAGTGTGTTTAAGAAAACAAAACAATTCTTTAAGACACAGATTTCAAATCAGTGGGAAGAATAATTCTTCTGTGGTGGAACAACTGGACAGTCAGTTAGAAAAAATAGTCAGAAAGTTAGTATTCATCTTATACCATATACTAGAATAAATGCCCCATCATTTAAAAATAACAAATATGCCAAATACTAAATGTAAATAAATATTTATACAATTAGGCAAGTCAAAAGATCTCTCCAACATGACATCAAAAGAAGAAACATTATAAAGAAATGTTTGATAGATTTGAGTACATGAAGATATAAAACTTCAACATCAAAAGACCCTGAATATACCTGTGAGTGAGTGACTTGAAGAAAAATGTGTACCATATATGACAAAAAGTTAGTATCTTTAACATATACAGCTTTAAAAAATCAAAAAGAAAAATACCAACACACCAATAATAAAATGGACAAAGGCTTGACAAGGCAATTTACAAAGAAAATGAGTTCTCAAATATGAAAAAAGGTTTAAAAATACTAATAATGAAATATCTATAGAGGAAAATATAGATCTAGCATATTTTACTAACATATTGGCACATTTTTAAAAATTATGATATCCACAAATCCATTAAATGTGATGAAGTAAGTACTCTAGAAATATAAACAACATGTCAGTTTCAAAGAGTAATTTGTACATGTCCTTTGACCCAGCGGTTCCACTTCTAGGAATTCATTCTCGGGAAATAACAATTATATAGAAGACTTAGCTACAAGGATCCTCATCAAAGGGTTGTTTAAAATGACTAACAAAGCAATCTCAAATATTCATCTAGGAACATAACTCATGATGAAATCCAACAGAAATCTATACAAAATACACTCATACATACACACGCACACATAAACGTATGTGTATATAATTCCAGGAAGATGGAATGATATTCATGAAGCACTGATAAATGAAAGAAAGGTTATACAACATCATGCAATGTATGATCACCATTTATGCTGGGGAAGCACACATAAGATTACGAAGATAGTCATCAAAATACTAACAATGATTGTGGGATTCCAAGTGGTTTTTATTCTTTTCTCTGGATTCTAAATCTTCAATAAAAAAGAATAACTTTTATAAATAGCTGTGAACATAACTTCTTTAAAAAATAATTTCCAAGAAAGGGAAACAACAGTCAATAATATTTTATGTACAGAGCAAGACTGTCCTCCCAGACCCACTTGGTGCCTCAGCTGTACAATATACTCAGCCATTCCATCTTCAGATCCCAAGACAGGGACAACAGCGAAACAGGACGGGCAGAATGCCTAGTCTCACACCACACTACATCCCTGTGCCCTAGCAATTCGCCTTGGAAAATACTAAATAGCCCAGCACCACTAAGGAAATGTGAGAAGAGATTTCCTTCACTTGTACAGCTCCCTCCAATTTAACAAGATGTCAGTTCAACAGAAGGTATGAGGGAGGGGGTGACAGCTGTCTGTAACACAAAAAAATAAACTCATGCCAATGTAGGCAAAACGGTACAAACCCCATGGAGAGCAATTTACGATGTTAATAAAATTTATAAATGCATTTATCTTTTAACCCAACAATCCCATTTCTGGAAATTAATCCAACCTTGTTTATACAAGGTTATACAAAGAAACACTATTTGCAGTAGCAAAAATGTGGAAACAAACCTAATGTCCATGAATATGGGGACTGATTAAGTAAACCATGGTACATTCTTACAATGGAACACTCTGGAGCTCTAATACATTCACACACACACACACACACACACACACACACACACACACGCGAACAAGGAAATACTCTATGTCCTAATATGAAAAGAGAAGATATATTGTAAAATGAAGAAAGAGCAGAATGTACATAAAGTACGGTACCTTTTGTACAAAAACAGAGAAAGTTTACTTGTATCTGGACAGAAGAAAATAAAGGAGGTTACTTAAGAAGTTGACAGGGACAAGGATGGGAGCAAGTCTTCTACATTTGTACCTTGTTACACTAGCTTTCTGAACTATGTAAATATATTAGCCATGCCAAACAAAATATCAATAACAGCAACAACACAAATAGCATAATAATAATGCAAAGTTAAGAATGCTCTTACCAAGGGAGATTTGCCACCAACTTACAATGTGAGAAGCATCAGAGCTGAGAAATAGGTTACACGGAGATCTTCTCCTACTACCCTGGAAGATAAAGAATGAAAACCATTTACGAACCATCCGGTCACAGGTTGTTTTCTGCATATGTTATCTCATTTAATATTCAAATTAACCCTTGTAGGTATAATCAGCTCCATTTCTGTAAATAATTAAATGGCAAGACATTTTTGGTAACTTGCCCAAAGTCAAAGAAAGGGTTGTGACTGGAATTCATGCTCTTATCTGCTGAAACTCTCAAAGGGAAATATTTAAGTCTCAGTAAAAATGAAAATCCTGTAAGTCAGCCATTCACCCATAACCACACTTCCTTCCACAGTATTTCCTCTAATACTCTGGGTTTTCTAAGTTTTAAGAATAAGTCTTTGCTAAATAAAGCAAACAATCTACATCTACAACTAATAATAAAAGGATGTTCTGTATTGGCCACTTAACTGAACACCAAAAAAGGTAATTATGGGTAATGTTATCAGATGATTTTTTTTTCCTTTGTTGACGATTAACTATAGAAATTCAGCCTAAGTCTGAATAATGAACTTCACAGGAACTGTAAATCACCTTTTGCATGAGATTTAAAAAAAAAAAAAAAAAAAAGATGGTGCTATCAGGGAAGGAGGGAGAAAAGAAATAGCAACTAACATTTATTGGGCACTTATATTTACCAGTCACTGTTGAAATGCTTTAAATATAAGGACTCAATTCTCATAACAACCCTATAAACTAGGTACTATTAATATCTTCATTTTACAGATGAGTAAACTGAGACACAGAAGTTAAATACCTTTCCCACAGAAAATGTCCTAACTCCACTGCCCATACAATACTCCCCACTAGCATTTTCAGTCTGCAGCAACTGAAGATGAACCAGAGGACAGCTCATCTCTAGCAAATCAGTGAATGATTTGTAATCTCATGTATTTAATTACATATATTCTCTTATTCCAAGAGGAGGAGGCTACGGTCCACAAGAGATGAGTCAAAATAAGCCCCCAGATCTGGCTTCGGTAACCAGTGAAGGTGATATGAGAGGAAGGTTACAATATGGGACAGTTCTTGAAGGAAAAGATGAACTTGGTTTTAGACCTGTTTGAGTTATAGTTATCTAAAAAACCATCAATTCACTAAACAATTGAAATCAAAGTCTCAAAGAGATTTTTGTATATCCATGTTCATAGCAGCATTATTCACAATAGCCAAAAGGTGAAAGCAACAAATGAATGGATAAATAAAATGTGCTATATAAGTTCGATGGAATGTTATGTTATTCAGCCTTAAAAAGGAAGGAAATTCTGATACATACTCCAACATGGATGAACCCTGAAGACATTATGCTAAATGAAATCAGTCAATTGCAAAAGGATATTGTATGATTCCACTTATATGCAGTACCTAGAACAGTCAAATTCACAAAAAGTGGAATGTGGTTGTCATGGGCTGGGAGAAAGAGAGAATGGGGGACAGAAGGGTGTTTAATGAGTAAAGAATTTCAGTTGTGCAAGATGAAAACAGTTCTGGCGATAGGTTGCACCATAATGTGAATACACTTAGCACTACTGAATTGTAACTTAAAAATGGTCAAGACGGTAAATTTTATGTTGTATATTTTACCACAATCAAAAACTTTTTAACTGCCAGTTCGAGATGTTACAGTAGACATCTGTTGTCTTTATCTGTGTGGAAACCTCTCATCCCATGTGGTTCTGTTAGGACTAAGGATCACAGTGTCCTCCTGCCTGATCCCTATCCATGACTCAGGCATGACCAACTAAAGTCTACCTACAAGACCAAGGGATGACCCAAGCAAGAGTCCTTTGGGGAGATCTGATAAATGGAATCTGGAAGAACATCATCTTGGGGCAGCCATTTGGAGAAAACCTCATAGTGGCAAGAAATGAGACCAATGGAAGAGCAGCAGAAACAAGTAGGACTCCTAATGAAAGGACCATGCCTCGACTTCACTGGAGCACATGGAGTCTTCCCTTCTCCCCTTGAGAGACTCTAGTTACATGGGGCAATAAATCCCAACATCTTTTTTCACTTAGGTCACCAAAAGAGAACTACTATAAACATCAATTTCATTGAGCAACAAGTCCCTGAACAAGATTCTCTCCACAGCTCCTTCTGAAATTTTATCTGCAGTGTCACATACCTTTACTAGAACAGTAATACATAATTCCATAATTTAGTGAGTATAATTTCAAATTTAACAATCTTTCGAGTTGGTAAATACATCATTATGTTAAGCCAGAATACTATTACATTTCTGAAAGAAAAAAATTTGTTTTAATCATTATCAATCTAAATCTATATTAGATTATAGAGATAAAATGCATAAAAGGTTTATATAAAAATAAACAGATTTAGAAATACAAAATTTTTCTAAATTACCTGAAGTTATACAACATAGAAGAGAGCATCTAAATATTATCCTCAAACTGAAGGCTTTGTATGGAACATTCTAATACTTAAGTCAAAGATCAGGAGGATGCTACACAGACAGATAAGATCCTTTGTGCCTTATTTGAAGAACTTCACCCCTTCCCAGTTGTTCAACTCAGTGCTTCTCTAACTGTAGGTTCCCTTGGTTTGATTTTCAGTCAACTATTAACGAGTCTTAATTTTATTAAATACAAATCTAACCAATAAATGTTTATGACTGTCTAGGTGTAATAGCTCTATTGTATGAATCAGGAGGCATGGAGAAAGAAGTAAATAAAGGGAGAATAATTAGTTAGAGTCTCGAGCATGGTGCTAGCTCTGCAGATGTCTGACTTATGATTTATGCTAAGCGAACATCTAAAAAGCTATAATGCTAGGAATTAATGTCAAACCAGTTTCATATCTAGAATCTGAAAGGCTCACACCATAAAGGTGCACAATCTGCCTAAAGCAAAATCTTAACCATGAACTGCGCTCCTCAGGGAGTGTAGTTATGAGCTTGTTGTCACAAGTCTTTGCAAAGATAAACTAGCCTTGTTGATTTCACTGAAGCAGACCTGACCAATTAAATGACTTCAGAACACTGAAAATACTATCCCTGTGAAATCTTTATAACCACTAATCAGTAAAAGACTCATCTTCTGAAACTGCTTTGGTATTTCTTTTTCACCTGAAAGGTCAGCAGCCAGTATATTGATCAAAAAGGAAAAGAAAGCAGACCCTATCTCACTTGGAAGTGTTTTCAAGGTTCACTGCTACACACCCGGTAAACATAAAATGACAAAGCGTGTCTCTTCCAAAGGATTATCTTCCAGCTATTTAGGTGGCTTCCACTTCACACCTCCAGAGCAAATCTTGGAATCCGAAAGCCCAGAATGTTTATGGTGTTCTGCGAAAAATCTAACCCCTAGAAACACTACTCAGGCATCCCACAAGTCCCAAGGCCATATATTCTCCAAGGAACCTGCAGAACTTACTGTCCTAGAAAACCAAGCGGGCAGATTTATCATGTTTCCATTAGAGTGTGTGCTTTTAAAATTATGGCATGGATAAACATCCAAAATCTTAAAATGTGAAAAACTTTCTGACAATATCATTTTTACAGTCCCCTAAGGAAAAAGCAGTGAAGTCCACAAAAACAAAAGCACAAAAATATTTATAACGGGATTATTTAAAGTAGGAAAAACAAACAATATATATGTTTCACACTAGAGAGGTAGGTAAATAAACTTGCATTCATCCATACTATGGAAAACTATGCACCATAAAAAGTTATTACAGTATGGGAGTAAAACTGTGAGAAGTCACTTGGTGAAAAAGCCAGATTATAAAACGGCATTATGTTCTATGATCTCCTTGAAATTTTTTTAAATTTATAGGTCTATACAGGCATAAAACAAAGTCTGAAATCATAAACAGTAAATATTGACAAAAATGTTTATCTGAATAACAGGTCTTAAGATTTTTTATTTTATTTTTATAAAATAAAAATATATTATTTAATTTCTTTAAAATGATAAATAAAAGTTTAAAAGAAGAACTCAAGAACTATAGCAAATTTCAAATCATTGCCTAGGAAGGGCCAATATCAGGCTTACATCCTGACTTCTCTGAAAGTAAATGTAAGAATGACTAACAGTATTCTCTATGAAACTGTAACTTGTTGAACATAGATTTGACAAATAAATTATCTAAAATTAATTCAAAAATAACTCTTTAAAGAAACAACTAAAAACGCAAGTGCCTAATGTCTACAGAAACTAAACATAGATCAGTGGAGATCCCATAAATATGTATTTTTCTTATAAAAAATTGAAATCATTTTTTATAATTAAATTGAAATTCATTTTGAATTTACAGCCTGTAGCTTTTTAATGACTTAAGCAAATGGTCAAAAGAAAAGGGAAAACATTTCTCTCCTCAGAGGCCCAAGTCAGGGTTAACAAACTGCATTGAGGCACCCTGTTTCAGCCATAAATACTTCGAATTATTTCCTCGGGCTTCATTCCCACAGTAAGAATGTGCTAAGGGCAGGACGGGCTGCAAAAACAAGAAAAGGACAGGTAATTCTGATTCAGGCATGTGGTCAGGGCCTTGACTTTAAACAGAAGGGACAGGCCTGAAGACCAAACCCTCTGGCAGGCTCTGTGGAAGCAGGTGGCAGCAGAGAGGCCATGAGCAGCAGACCGCAACAAGGGGAAGCATTACGTGCTGTGCTATTCCCAAAATCAAGTCAAGAGCAGTGCAGCCACAGGGCACAGTGGGAAGCTACAGGGTTTGGGGCTAGTTCAAAATAGCTTCACCTCTCTGAACCTCAGTTGCCTTAAGTCACGAATGAAAGTTATACAAGAGCATCTTTTTATCTATAATGAGCTCTCAAAACTGTTTTTGCAGTTCTTTATATAACTGTTACCTCCATTAAGGTCTAATTAGGCTAGCTGTCCTTCGTAAAGTGGCTTGTCTCCTGGTAAAGGGAACAACATAAAAAAGCAATGCCAGTCAAATAGGACTTCCATGAGACAAACCCATGGTTACCCTCTTACAATTGGCATTTGTGTGTTCAATAATATTTTACTGACCAAAATTTACTTGATAGCAGGCATGGGGTTGAACTAGGGCTGAAAGGATAAGCAAGACAGACTTGGTCCCTAACCATTGGCACTTCCAGTGTGGCAAGCACCAAAGAGAGCAGCTTCATCTCTCTTCTCCCATGAGAGACTGAGCTGCATAATATCCAAGGTAATGGCTGGACCCTGCACAATACTAATTTCTCTTAAATAATCTCTAAATCTCCTATCCACAAATACACCTGACACTTCTCAGAACTATTTAAACAAACGGGTATTTAGTTTGATAAGTTCTACATGTGACTACCTTCCGTATCATTTGTCTACTCAATTATAAATCTGGCATGATGCTGTATTAAAACTAAACCAGTGGCCCACTGAGGTCTTAGGCAAGTCACGTATTACTCTGATTCTCAGTTTTCTGTTGCAAAATTGAGGAAGGAAGTGTTCCTGGGCAACTTTGATTTCTTCCAACTCTGAAATTATCAGATTTTATGATCATTATGTGCTACAAATCCTTAAACAGCAATTACTAGAAAATGTCTATTAACTTGGAATCAAATATGTGAGGCTTCATGGCAAACCTGTGTCTATGATCTCTCGACACCAACAGAGAGATCAGTTCTGTACTGAGAAAAGTAAACAAGATTCCAAGCCAAGAAGGAACTCGTTTGACTGCTTTCCTTGCCTTCCAATAATCAAAACAATAGTCTCTAAGTGTCTGCCTCTCGAATACCTTTAAATGTCTCAATTCAGCCTAGCATAAGCAGTATTTTCATCCGATTGGTAACTGCATGGCAACGTTCCCCTTTCAACGTTGCCTGACCCTTGCTTCATTGCTTTTTTTATTGACATACATCAAGCATACAGAAAAATATAAAGAACCACTGATTTTTGAAGAGTACTAAATTTGTCTCTTCATAGGGTTCCTATGACAAACACAATGGTAGTGATTTTGGATACAAAGGTCAGCCATAAATGAGGATAAACAGCTAAGCTAAATTCCAAAATATGCATGATACAGGCATGACACGTAAGCCTTTAAAGTATATCAATGCAGGTAACACACTCAAACAAACATACTGGTAGTCTCTGATTTATAAATAATTTTGCCTTATTAAAAATTCATTCCCAGTTCGTTGTTGAAATTTGGAGCATATTTTCCCCAAACACATACTGCTATAAATGTGGTTAAGTTTCCAAACCAACACACAAAAGACCAATTTAACACATAAAGTACCTGAAACACCATATATCTGCCCTGCCAAAAAAAAAAAAAAAGCAGAAAACAGTACTGCAACCAAAGAGAAAAATGAGTGATCTTGTTATCTCAAAAGCTGGAGCCTGAGAGAAAGCAGAGTGTAGGTTATTAAGGGGTACACAGATGGAGTGGTGAGAAGGTGCCTGCAGGCTGTTAGGCAAGTAAACTCAGGGATTTGTAGACCAAAGGCCAGGTAGGCCTGGTTTCAATCAAATCCAGGTTCCCCCACTTAAAAGCTGGATGCCTTTAAACATGTTATTCAACCACTCTCAGTCTCATTTTACTGATCTGAATGTCTGACACAGAGTAAGCATTCAATAAACAACAAAGTATTTTATTTTCTTCATTTGCTTGAGACTATACAGCTTTCATCTTCCTTGGTAGAAAAGTATCCTTAATATATAGCTAAGTTTATCAGTCATTATTAGAAAATTTTCACTTCCCACATAAAACAAAAATAGATTTTTTTAAATTGTCTACTCAAGAAAGTACAAGGAAGAGAACTGATGAGAATGTATTACACACGAGGAAAAGAGCCTAAATTAAAATAAAGAGGGGAACAAAGACGGAGGGGAAAGACAGGTATATGATGTGTGCAGGATTCTCCTGAGAGAATATATGAGTAGGAATTCCAGGTAATTTCCAGATGACTCATAAGCTGTCTAAACAAGAAGACTGCAGGGATAATAAGTAATAAGAGTGGCAAATCCTTAAACAGTGTTGGCGTGTATCCATACACACATACACACATACATACACACAAACACACACACACACGCACACGCACACGCACACATACGTGCTCATTTAATCCTTACAACCCTAAAAGGTAGATGCTACTATTATGATGAGGAAACCAAGACACAGAAAGATTAAATAACTTGCCCAGGATCAACTAAAGCAGGATAAAGCACAGACTCTGGTTCCGGATTTCAGAGTCTGAACCACTATTTTATACTGACGTTTTCATAGTAGTAGGAGGCAAGCCATTTGATAAGGAAATGTTTTGCACCAGAAATTCATAATTTGAGTAATATCTACCTATAAAGTTCTCACCTAGTAACATGTAAACATTGCATAATCATTTACTGGCAATGTTCAGTATTTGAGGTGAGAGTAGTTGCCTAACATTTATTAAGTGCTGCTGAATCCCAAGCACTGTCTGAAGCTATTACATATGTTCTACCTCATTTAACCTTCACAGATCACCTTTGTGATAGGTACTATTAAATCAATACTATAGTTGAGAAAAATTGAGATCAATTATGAGCCCAAAGTCACAGAGCTGGTAAGTGGCAGAGGACAGCCCCAGACCTGACTCTTCCTGGTTCTAAGTTCAGCATGCTTTTCATAACACATCTGGTATACTCAGTCCCAAAAAGGGAAACATGGACATGTTATATAATACTCAAGTAAAATTAAGTAATAGTAAGTCAAGTTTGATTTAAAATGCCAAAAATATTTCACAAGAAAATACTAAACTCTCTTTAGGACAGCTAAATGAACCCAATTGCCTGTTTCTCCACCCCACCCCCAGATTTGCCCCCTCCCACACACAAAACCCTTTCAGACCCTCTTTATTACTCAGCATCTAACAATGCCAAATCCAATATAGGTGCATAGAAGCAATTCTCCAAGAGCCTAAAACTGCTTCAGAAGCTTTAGGTTATAAAACAGGATAGGAACAAGTTCCATAGGTTTTCATTTTAAATGTCAACATCAGCAAAAAGAAAAAAAAAAAAAGACAAGGGACAAGACAGTAGAAAGAAGGGTGTTTTATTTTTTTTAAGAGTAGAAAGGTTTTCCAATTATACCCTAATAAAGCTAGGAGGGATAAAGGAGTAAAAGGGGTTTTTGTCTTAATGCCAGAGAGTTTCATATTTGAATTTTAGCTCTATTTATTAGCTTTGTTCGCTCATCTAGAAAATAATGCCAATAGGATGCAACTCTCTAGCTATTAAAAGATTAAGTAAGTATCAAATGCAAAGCAACTATGACAGCTGACACATAGTGAAAACCTACCAATCTTGAGTATCATCCTCCTGTTCCCTCTCTTTCCCATTCAGAAAGGTACGCTACACAACCCACAAACCTGAGGGACGTGACCTACCCCAAGCACATGTTAACCAAAAGATTACAAGACACTTATAAAGTGCTTCTCCCATTTTCCACCAGACCCACATCATGATTCCCATATTGTCCCAGAGCCTTTTTGCCTTTCTTCCAAGATATTTCTCCCTTTTACCATCTTGGTATCATCTTAAGTTGGGTAAACCAAGGGACTAGTATTTATTGTTCATATTTCTTTCACTCGAAAAAAGTCGAGGCTACCTATATAAATGTAAAAGACATGTACAACAGAACCACTCATTAAAAGGAGAACTTAAAACATGTGACAAGTAATATGGTGGTAGACTGAGGCAGGGAGATTATTGTTAAGAAAAATAGACAGCAACCTAAAAAAGCAAATAACTTGGCCCTGAAATTTCTGGCAAAGAATCATGGATTACAGAGCACTCTCTTCCTTCATTAAAGGAAACATACAAATTTCTGAAGAGAAGCATCAATAATTTGCCTAAACTTATTTATATAAGCCATTGACTGGAGCAAGAGTATCACCAAAGTCTTCCAAAATACTTAGTGATCTTTCACAAAACTACCATTTCATGTAAGAATCAAGTATTTAATTTGACCAAATTCCCTTCAATAAAATTTTTCCACTTTAAACCTCTACAAATGTACATATCTACACAGGATTTAGTATTTATTCAATAAACACCATGTGCCTATGTGAATGAGGATATTACAAAGAATGAGAGAGTACCTGTCCGCAAGGACCTTGGGACTACATAGTGGAGGTTAAGTCTACAAAAGAACTGAAGCACAGGCAGGCATAATGCCCCAGAAAAGAGGATCACTCACCACCCACGTACCACATGTATACATACCTCTTCTTGGGGGTAGGGATTAGGGATGTAGGCACATTTGAAGGGGCCTTTAAAGTTACAGAATTGTAACAGATGGAGAGCATGAAGTATGAGAAAAGCACATTAAAAAAGGAGAATGTAGAAAAATATAAGAAATGTTTGAGAGTCTAATGCAAACCAGTGAGTAATAAATTTTGGTACAGTGTAGGAGGCAGCAAATGGGAGAACAAGCTGAGAAGTTGAAGTCTTATCACAGAAGCCTTGAATACCACACTAAGGTGGAGTTTAGGCTGTTTTCTACAGGCAATAAGGGCTTCCAAAGGCTGGTGGTCAGGAAATTCTATGACCTGAGTTAAGCTGCAGGAAGATTACTCAATATCTGTGTAAAAGACAGATGGAGGGAAAAGGCTGGAAGCAGGGAGACTAGATTGGAGGTTACTGCAATCACCCGAGTAGAAGAAAGCTACATTAGTGGCAGGTATCGGTGAGAAGGCAAAGGTACAAATATACCTGGATGGAGCACAGAGAGGGCTTGGCCAGCCGTTGGAACAATGAAAGGGAGAGATCAAGAGGAGTCTAAGGCACCAGTGAGCAAGCTTTGGCTAAGTGCCAAACCTGACCTGCTAACTGCTGCTAACTGTATTGTACAGCCGAGGAGGGCTACAAATCATATATTTTTAAATAGTTGGGGAAAAAAATATTTTGTGACAACTCGAAATTCAAATTTCAGTGTCCATACATAAAGTTTTATTGGAACACCACAGTCACACTCATTGGTTCACATTCTGTCTGTCTGTTTTAGTTATTCAACAGCAGAACTGCGTAGAGGTGACAGAGGCAGCATGACACTCAAAGCTGAAAATATGTACTGTCTTTCCTTTCACAGGAAGTTTTCTGACCACGGGTCTAAGGTTTTGTGGGTGGTGGATAGAGAGGGCATTATGAGGAACAGAGACATCATCTATTGGACTGGCTAGGTCAGAAAGAAAGATACCAATTTCGGAGCAGTTAAATGTGAAGTGTCCACAAGGCATCCAGGTAAGGGAGCCTAGGATAAAATGGAAAGATCATCCCCCACAGCCCATTCCCCAGGACTGAGACACCTGCTATTCCCCCTGCCTGACACGCTCTTCCTCCAGATCATGGTGCCACCTGGCTCCTACTCATCACTCAGGTCTGAGCTCGGATATCACCTCCTCAGAGTTGGCACCTCTCCTCCTACCAACCTAAGCATTCTCTACCCATTAGCTTACTGGTTTTCTTTATTGCACTTATCGACTCCCAAAATTATCCTATTTATTTATCGACATGTTTAACACTTTAGAATGTTGGCTCCCTAAGGACAGGGCCTTGCCTTTTATTCCCCACCGTCCCTCCAGTGCCTTGAATAGTGCCTGAAGCCGCTCAACCAGTATCTGAGAAGGTAAGGAGTGAAGAAGAAATATAACTGAAACTTAAATGAAAGCAGGTCATCTGCACAGTTTTAGGAACAAATGAGATCTGCCGTCTGCAGAACCTTTAGAAAAGTCTTCCCTGGGGGAAGGAAAGAGATGAGAGGAAGAGGAGACACCAAGAGAAGAGAGCAAAGATACAGAAAGGAACGAAAGAAGTATTGAGTCTTCTGTAGCAAGACCGCAGTGGGATTCTGGGACATCTTTCGGGAACAAAGTGTTTAGCAACATCAACTATTTAGATAACAAGTGCAGAAAAGGGGGCTGATTGTGACCGCAAGAAGATCACTCAGGAGTGTGGAGATGGCAGTCAGGCTGCAAGGGTGAAGGAATGAGTGGGAGGCAGTAAAGGCTTTCAAGGCATCTGGCAGCAGAGTGGGCAGAGAGAGGGTAAAGGTGCTCACAGGGGCGATAGTGATAGGGATGGAATCCTTTTTTTTTTTCCATAAAATGACTCAAATCCCATCAGGTCATACCCTGTTTCAAAGCCTCAACTTTCCCTGCTATATTGTAATGAAGTTCAAAAGTAATACGGCCCAAAGGCCCTGCTTAATCGAGCTCCTCCCTACCTCAGCATCCTGCATGTTTGTCCTCTCTTCTCCATCGGCAGTGTTAGTTCTACCTCAGGTCCTCCACACATGTTGTTTCTTCTGGCTGGAAAACGTTCTCGCCCTCATAGCCTGCCTAACTCTTTTATCCTGCAGATTTCAATGTAAAATAATGTACCACAGAGACCCCTTCTCTTCTTACTGCCCCCCACCTCTGCTTTATAGCAAACTAAGACATCTCTCCCGCTCAGCATAACTGTAACGAACAGTTGTACAACTGTTGAATTACTGTGTTCTCCACAAGCAAGGAAGCTTCCTCAGGGCAGGAATCAGGCCTGTCCTGTGCTCACATAACATAATCTATAGACATAAACACGAAAACCTGAGAGCATTTTTATCTTTGTCAGTTTATACAACACAAGTGTCCTATTTCCTAAATCTACATCAAGTGGGCTTACCATTTATGTTCAAGCCGGTCGTGCTTCCTCTGCCCTGGCCCTCCTACATCTAACCAACCCGAATGAATGGTCATCCTAAACAACTAAAAAGACTGGCTTCTCTGGAGACACTACCATACACCAAACGAGTTTCCCAACTAGATAACTGATATACAGTGATTAGCAGTCCTGCATAAAGTTTTACAGAATAGCTTTAACTGATCACAATCAGTCAGGTTTTAACTTTAGGCACTGTGCATCTTACTTTCTTAAGTCTGTGTTTTGTGAATCAGCCCTAAAATGGATTTGCAGGTGTTCCTGGCAAAAAGATCCGGTGCACCTCTTTATGGTATGACTCACATCTGTTGCCTCCCTATGCGTGCTTAATAACAAGATTTTTCACTGGGAAAATAGACATTTGGAAGATTGTTTTCTCCCTGATTTTTTCTTTTGTCTTTTCTCTTACCATAATGTAAAAGATTAACATAACATTAAATTCTACTAATTTTAAAAAAATTGCTATAAATTACACCCTTGCTACAGTCTGAGCAAATTAACTGCAAATAAGCTTGCAGATATAATTGTGCTTAACTGGATGAACTGTTGTCAGTTCCAATACCCTTAAGCTCTTTAAAACACCATTAAAAACAAGAGCTGCATTAATTACAAATTGTTCTTCTCTATTTCTACTTTATACACTGGAACTTGTCTGAGTTACCCAAAGTACCTGAAAATAATACACCTAAGTTTATTTTTTAAATACCTACGGTCAGCCTATTCACCATTTGGACTAGATTTCCTTACCTACTGCCTCAACCCCTAAATACAAATTAGAGAGTTTTACTGTCTTTTTTCTTCTCAAATAGGAAGGCAAGGAAAAGAGAGCTAACTCTTTTGCTATGAAAGCACATAAGATGAGAATATTATCAAGAGCTTTTTCCCAACCGAGCGGCAACTATTGTTCTTGAGAATATGAATAAATGCAATATAAATATCACAGAAGGACTAAAAATATATTTAAAATATGATTAGTAGGAAGAGTCAATTTTTTGTACAATTTTGTATTTTGGGTAAAATATGCTTTAGGAAAACACAATACATATATGGAAATAGAAACTAATAAAACAGTATTCATGAGAAACTGAATATACATTTAAGAGTTCCCTGAAGTAGCAAATGTGCCTCCCTGGCACATGATCTCCTTTAAGATTTTTAATTTCCACACTACTCTGAAGACACCATTTTACAAACAGGTATGCCTGTGCCTCCCTGCCAACAGCCCAGCACTTGTTAAGTAAACTGAATCAATAAGAGCAACACAGTACCTTTATATTGACTTTCCCAAAAAGTCTAATATAGTCATGCCAAATTATATACTTTGGATGGCATTTAAAGTTAAATTAAAGGCATCTTTGTTTCTCATCTATTCCTAAAAATTGAGTAAAACCTAATTTATCACTTTTGGTGCTACCTACATAATAATCTGTTCTAGATTTCAGAAACTGCCTTTTTAAGGTTTTGATTTACCCATTTCTGATTGAAGCCTTTCTAATATAGACTGCTCTTTGTTTTGCATTTAGTGGATTGCATTTCCCTACAATCTTAAAAAGCACTCTGAATATAATTTGAGCTCTTTACTTTGTTTTCAAACACATAGCATGTTCACCAATTCCACCCCCCCCCCCGCCCCCCTGCCAAACACACACACACACACACACACACAAATAGCTCATACTATGTGCCTGGCACTACTTAAAAATCTTTAGGCATAGTGATTCGATCTTCAAAACAATCTTAGAGGTAGGTACCATCTTTATCATCATTTGATGGATAAAAAAAAAAAAACAGACGTAACTTGCCCACATTCTCAGCTGACATCAAACCAAGCAGTTTGGCTCCAGAACTTCTAAAAACACAGATTATAGAAATCAAGGCTAAAATACAATAAATGAGACTGTTTTCTATCTAGAGATATAATAAACTGACGAATAAATTAACTTGACTTAATCTCCCCCAGCCGGGTTCGATCGAGTCATTATTGCCTTCTTTGCAGATAGCCGCAGCTCCTCTTTTTTGGTTTCACAGAGACAACCTCCTCTCCCAGATCCTCTGGGTAACTCCTTCCCAGAAGAGTTAAAGCGCCTTTTTTGGAACAAAGATTCCTCACTGGTTTTCATTCTAAAGAAAACCTCCTTTTGAGCTTGTTCTATTGCAATCCTGATAGCAGCTTCTGACTCAACCCCACCTCTACCTACAACTTGCTCCAAGCAGGGTTTAGCTCTCTTCAGGGGTCCCCGTGCTTTTAATTCCAAACTTTACTATAATATCACCCATGGAGGTACTGTGTTGCTTACTGCATTATGGCTACGAACAGTAGGCTTATTTCCATGTAAACTTTCTTATCCATCTTCCAGGAATTTAGTTGGTAGCAAAGAGATTTTTGTATATACAAAGAATGAGTTAATTTCTAATATAAAAAAGGGGGAGAGAGGGAAGCTAATTCTTAGTCCTTGGACTATAAAAGAGTGCCAAAAGTTTTCTAAAAAATGTTCTACAATCACAAAGTAGGATTTACTTACCTGTATGTGTATAATCTGCAACTGAGAAACTCTGAATGAACAGGCCCAAGGGTCTTCGGCTAGAATATAAACTCTATAAGGGCAAGGATTTTTGCCTGTTTGTTTTCTCTTTATTCACTCCCTGAGACTCATAGCAGGAACTTAAGGCATATTTATTGAATAAATAAATGAACAAAGTGCTGTGTGAATGTTACTGTTAAGTAAATTCAGTTACCACAGATTAAAAATATCCTAATAGAGACCAGCTTTGTCTTCTGGCTAGAGTAGACTTAAAGAAATTTTCATTTTGCCTCTAAAGCATGTCTTACCTCGGAACTGGGCAATTTACTCACAGAGCACCAAAGGAAAAATGTGTGCCCACTGCCAGCTGTTAAGAATAACAGATCATAAAAACATAGAAGTATATATATCATAGAAATGAACTTAATGTTTGATGCTTTCTTGTTGCCTCAAACTGCTAAGAAAGCTGGTGCACTTTAGAGGGAAGAATACTCATAGGAAGTAATTTCCTGCCCCTGAAACCCAGTTATTTCAGCATGGCAGCTGTTTAAAACCCCATGTTACCATACGGTTTTTCAAGACAGGAAGCAATAGTGGCACACCTAGCTGAGTACAGGGGAGAACAAGAAACAGAAAGGAAACAACATGCCGAATGAGAACAGAGCTTGGCGGTTAGCCTGCAAAGTATAAAAACAATGAACCAATTTTTCTGATGGCTCCTATAATGGAATTTACCTGTACTCAGTAAAAGAGAGAAAGAGAGAGAGAGAGAGAGAGAGAGAGAGAGAGAGAGAGAGAGAGAGAGAGAATGAGAATATGAATATGAATATGAAGGGTATAGAAGCAAATAGCACCTTCCTTGGTCACCAACTTCTCTCGCCTTTTCTATCATTAACTCTTCTTCCATTTACTCTAATAGAAAAGAGTGAGAACTTGGTTATTACCAATCCATGGGAAAGGAAGTAGACTACGGATAACTTTTCTCCTCCACTTACTACTTTCCGATATCTTCTAATTTTTCTATACTGAGTTTTCCCTCTTGTTATGAGAAAACAATCTTTATGTTTACGAAAATTATAGAGCTAAATATGTTTGTGTTCTAATAAGAAAACTACACTAAAAAATCTTTTATGCAAAAAAATTTAATAACAATTCAATAACAGCAAAGCATCCATCTCTTCACCCAACATATTACCTTAACCCCTTTCCTCCTCAGCTATCAGTGTATCTAACAATTCGTTTATAAAAAAATCATTCTTCAAAATAGTTATAATTTGTGTAGCATTCACAATTTCCATGCATTATGTACTTGATTTTTTGCAACTATTTCGCGAGATGGCCAAAGTGAATATTTTTAGTTCCATTTTACAGATGAGGAAAATAGGAGACTGAAGTGAAATAATTTGCCATGACAGAAGCCTGGATCTTTATGTTCCCCTACCTGGCATTACAAAACAGGATTTTCAACCCCAGAGCTATTGACATTTTGAGCCAGATAATTGTTGTATGGGACTGCCCCATGATTTATGGAATCTTTTGTTGCATCCTTGGCCTCTACTCACTATATAACATTAACATTACCTCCTCCCACCTCCACCCCCCAAGTTATAACAACATAAAATGTCTCCAGAAAGTATAAATATCTCCTTGGGTGCAGAAACCATACTCAGTTGAGAAACACTGGTCTGAAATAATCTGAGACGTTCCTTCTAGCATCTCTACTCTGTAACAAGGCTCCATATACCATTGAGCCACGATAAATCACAGAGCATTAGATGCCGCTTGCTCAGCAAAATTCAGTTAACCAATTCTCCATCCACTGAAAACAATTTTTTAAATGTGGAAGTGAACAAGAAAATCTCGTACGAATATGCACATCTCAGATCAGAAATCTAAAAGCATATTATCTCACTAGAACATAACAAAGACATACATAATAAAGATATATAATATGTATATGGGGGAAAACGAAGTAGTTAGAAAATACAAATTTTGGTCCTTGCTAATAAACCTTATGAATACAGTAATACCTTACTACTCCCTCTATAAAAATGAGTATAAACCTACACATTTTATTAATACTTATTTAAGCTAGGTTTCTGTCCAAGTATGTGTTACTTAAAGCTATTCAGAAGAAACTGATAACTTTGGAACATTACTAGAATTTGTGGCCTAAACCACACAAACCTCACGATCCTCTTTAAACACTGTTGAAATTTCTTCATGCCATTTAATCTGAGAATCTATTCCTGTGAAAGCAGTTCCACCCTCAAAATTCCTTATTTTCACAAGCTTTTCAGCAAATGCTTGAATTTTGCAACTTAACTCTCCTTAACACCTTAAATCTGCAAAGGGTGTATACCAAATGAACAGAGATAATTACAAGTATAGCATTAGTCAAACTGATATTAAGACTGCCTAAATTAGAGCGAATTGAAATGTAGTTATATTTTGGGAAATGTCTGAGTTATTTTATCTATATATATATGAAGTATTTACTCTCTACCATTATTTTTCAATGGTAGTAATTAGTATATTGTGAAATGAGGAAACTTTATACTGGATTTTATTTAACATGGAGTGTCACGCTGCAATCCTAGTATTAAAAAAATACATTTTTGTAACTAAATAGAAAAAAATAAAATACAGTGAAAGTGCTTCATTAACACACGTAGAATTATGAAGTTGTGATTATTCCTATTCATAATATCCATAATCACTTAGGTATGATGTGCTTACATCTTTAAATGTAATCTTGATCTATATATAGGAGACATTTTCTCCATATTACAAAGTATATTGGACCCAAAGTGTCTAAAATATCCACCCTCCTGGTCTCCATTAACCTTCACCACAAAATACAAAAGAACACATTGATCCCCCAGTGAAAACAACTCTCCAGTCTTGGAAAACAACACAGTCACCAAAAGCAAAAGCGAGAAACAAAAAATGAGGTTTTGGAACAAAGACCAAAAGTTTAATCAATATAAAACTGTTCGTTTAAAAAATTTTTTTCCACTGTGTATATGCCCATAACGCGAATCTTTTTCTTAAAAAAATACTGCCAACAATCAGACTCCAAGATCATCTCTAATTGTTTCTGCATTATATTCATCATCACTAACTCTCCAAGATTTTAAATGCTCTCCTCCCCCGAAAAAAAAGTAATGATAATTTCATACAGCTGTAAACTCTTGCCACTCAGAGAAAAACCCTACAAGGAAAAATGTTAATCGCATATATCCAACCGGGGGCAAAACACAACTCATAGCCACGTATTATTAATAGAAGTGGCAGATCCTCTTCCTCAGAGACACGCAGGAATTTAGAGAACATGCAATCAAAAGAAATATACGCAAATAAATAAATAAAACTTTCTTTCAATTAAAAAAAAATGTGCAAAAACACCTGGTAATAATCACTTGCATCTAGGCTCCCTAGAGAAGTTCCTTAGTAAGCATACATCCAAGGAGCCCATCTCCCCGGAACCTTGGAGAGGTGCTTGAGAAGGGTGTTTACTACCGCTAAAGCGACGTTTCCCTTTGATGCTTGACCACCGACCGTACGCGGATGGGGTCTGCAGAGTGACAGCGGGCCAGAGACCAGCCCCAGTTTCGGTTAATCAATCAGTCTCTTTTATAGGATTCGCAATTCTCCTGGTGACTCTGTCTCTCTCTCTCTCTCTCTCTCTCTCTGTCTCCCTCTCTGTTCCTCTTCGTTGGGCCTCTATCTCAGGGTGCGCCTTTCGCCCTTCTCCCTAGAAGCCTAGGGCCTGGGTCCCAAACGAACCTAAAAGAGGAGGAGGCGTTTCCTGAGTCCACAGTCACCCCCCCCCCCACTCCCGCCGCAAACGTGGCCTCAAATCCCAGAAACTTTCCCTCGCTGACATGGCAAAAGAGGAAAACCGCTAAGACCCTAAGCCTCCGTCCCAAGGCCAGAAACATTACTTCTCCCGCCCCCCGGCAATTCTGCCAGAGCGCCGGCGGTCAAGTTCTCCGTGCAACAGCGAGGGACGTCAGACTTCAAGCCCGCGCCTGTATCTCGGGGTAGTATAAACAGGATGTCAGCGCGTTCCAGGCTTGTTTATGAAAACTTGGTGTGCGCTCTGAGGAGGGGGCGGCGAGCCTTAACCTCTCCCCTCCGGGGCCTTGGCCCCAGCCCCACGACCTCTCGGCCGCCGGCCGGCTCCGCTCGGCTGGAAATCCCCCGCCCGCACCCGCACGCCCCCACCCCGCCCGGGCCCTCACGTCCCGCGCCGCGCTCGCAGAGTGGCCCGGGGTGCGCGACACGCAAAAACCGAGAGCTGCGGCCGCGTCTCCTAACAGCGCCGCGCTCCGCGCTCCTCGCCCCTCGCTCCTCGCCCCTCGCCCCTCGCTCCTCGCCCCTCGCCCCTCGCCCCGACGTCCCGTCGTCCGTGGCCGCAGAAGGATCCTCCACCTCCCCTCGGTGACACTCACCACTTCCGTGTGCGCCCAGACCCGGGGGCTCCGGTCGCTGCGCGGGTCCCGATCGGGAGGCCTGCTCGCTAAACGACCAGCCCCCGCAAGTCCCCGGCGTGCGAGCGCCGGGGGCGGAGGTGGGCGCACAGGGTGGCCGACCAAGTCTAGGACGCAGGCCAGCGCAGTGTGCGGCTGCTGGGTACTCAGCGGCCGCCGCGGCCTGCGCTCTGCGACGCACCCGCCTCCCGCCCCGCCCGCTGACTGCCCCGCCTCCTACCCCGCGGCCGGCTCCGCCTCTAGTGGCGTCACGAGCGGCAGCCCCGGAAAGGGGGGGCGGGGGCCGCGGTCGAGGCAGCTGCGCGCAGGACCCAGCGCTTCGAGCCCCGCCCCCATCCGGCTTCTCTCGCGCCCCCGCCCGGCCTGTAGCTCGCCTTGTCTTCTAGAAACACCAATGGTGCAGAAAGTGAAATTGTCAGAGTTTGGCCAAACGTTGACCCATCCCAAATTCGGAGTGCTCCACATCTTTGTGCACTGGGATGCATTTATTACAGTCCTCTGCCCCTTGTCCCGACCGAGTAAGAGGTGAGCCGTGGAGCACTTGACTAACAGGAACTTAAGAAATAAATCTGCCAACGTTGACTAGTTACTTCAGATCCAACCTATTCCGTACTTAGAGCTTTTATAAATTAGAAAAAATACTTGTTAATAAGAACATTTGTTTATATTGAATGTGTGTCCAGCACTTTTAACTTTTTCCTAATCATCCTCAAAAGTAGGAATTATCCTCATTTTACCAATGAGGAAACAAATTGAGACTTAAGTATCCTAATCAAGGTCACACTATGCCTAGGATTCATACCCTGTAAACAGTCTGCGGCCAGATCCTGACAATATTACTTCCTAAATCTCTCTCCAGTCCAATCGCTTCTCCAAGTATTTCAGCAACATGATTGGAGCTGCCACAATTTCTCACCTGAAGGATTACAAATACCTCTTAAATTGGCACTGCATTTGCTCCAATCGCCAATTCTCCACAGTGATCTTCTAACAATTAAAATCTGTTCCTCATTCCTGAACTTAAAACACTCTGATGACTTCCCCCTGAAAATCCTTGGATGAAAATCCTCCTAGGCCATGCTTGGTCAGGCTTCTGCAGCTGGGGTCACTGTGAATCAAGGCTGCCCCACCTGCGGTGAGTCCACTATCCTTGATGACTTGGAAGGTTACCACAACTTACCATATAATGAGCCAGAAATGCTGGGCCTGGTACTGGTGAGTGAAAAGAGCATTCAAATCTAGAATCCTGGATTTTAGGTCTGGCTCCTACCATTAACCAGCTGTTACCCTAAACGATTTGCAGGTTACTCATAAAAGTTGTGGGGCAGACTAAAGGGTCTCCATGTGCCTTCCAGAAAGAGATAGAAGAGCTACCAAAGACAGGAGAATCAAGCAGGGAGGGTCATGGCCCAGCTACCTATAGTACGAGTGTGTGCATGTCTTGCTGCACCTGCCACTCAGGGCTGTTTACATAATTTTCTTCACCTGTTAAATTGGAACAATACCTTATAGGTATTATACTGAGGATTAAGTAAGATAATGTAGACCTGGAGCATGTAGTGAGCTTGGTAAATCATTGTTATTTTTACTGAACTGGCCTTAAAGAACAGGTGGGAGTGACATAAATAAAGAGAAAACATAAACCACAGTTCAGGTAAGACTAAGGGTAAAGAAAATAGAAACAGGAAGGCAGCAATAACCCCATTGTACTCAAGAATGACTGACTGCTCTGCAGGGCTCATGAAATAAAATAAGAATAGAGGGGCTTGGTTGAATTTAGATTCATTCCCCTGTAACAGGCATTGCACTAGGTGCTGAGGATGCCGAGAGAAAAAAAAAAAAAAAAAGACACAGTTCCTGACCTCTGGATGCTCACAGTGGAGTCGGGGAGACACATAAGCAACAATTCGATATGATTCATACTCTTCTAAAAGTGATCACAGAGGAGAAATACCAGCCCAGCTAGAGGAAATCAAGAAGAAAAGGAGCTACAAGCAGCAGACAAGTCACAGAAGCCAGGGAATAGGTGGCATATTCAGGAAGTAATAATTATGTTCTGCATGACAGGGGAAGCAAAGATGACCCTTATGCAAAAACGTTTCCCTACAAGAAATAGTGTGCTTTTGAGGTATTTAAGCAAATTTTTATTTTAGAGGAATCACTCTAGAGCAAGGTTTCTCAACCTCAGCACTATTGACATTTTGGGTTAGAAAATTCTTTGTTATGGGAGGCTATCCTGTGTATCGTAGGATGTTTCGCAGCATAACATCTTGGTCCTCTAACTACTAGATGCCAGTAGCAATCCCACTTGCTTTTCCTCCATCCCCTCCAAATCATCTCCCCAGTCCTGTCCCAGTTATAACAAAAAATGTCTTTCAGACATTGCCAAATGTCCCCTAGGGAACAAATATTACCCCCAATGAGAACCACTAACCTAAGGATAATGCAGAAAATGGATTGAAGGGCAAGGAGATTAGTCATATAGAACTGTAGAGCTGCAGGCTGCAAGCGATGAGAATATATCTAAGGTAATGAATGGACAAGGATAGTGGACCAGGAAGGTGTCAAAAGCCTGAGGAGACAGAATGGACAGTCTGTGGTGACTGATTAGATTTGGGTACTGATGCAGGAGAAATCTCGCTGGGAGCTGACGCAGAGTGAGGAATCCTCATGTGACTCCCAAATTGTTTGAATTAGTTGACAAATTAACCAAGAATGCCACCAGCTAAACTGGAATTCGATTTTACATTTGAGAATAAAAAAAAAAATTAAAGTTACTCTATAGGGAACATACGGGGCGGGGGGTGGGAGAGAGCACAGGCACATGTGTGCGCAACATAAAAGGAGAAATAGAAGTATACATCTTTCCTTTTAACACATATTATGTGATATGAAACCTGCAAACCTGCTACAAATATGCATCTGAATTGAAGTAAACCAAGTGTAATGAAGTAGACACTTCTTACTAGTAAATTCTCTTTGAAAAAAAAGGCCATCCAACCAGCAATCACACACATGGGGTTCACACATAAATCTTCATGGAAAGAGCATTTGCTCACCAGCCTATTTCTCTGCAAAATCTATTGCCTAGAACATAGTGGGAAAATATATTAGAGTCAAACAATGAGGTTTGCCTTTAAAAGTTTCTACTCAACAAACAAAACTAAAATAACATTGTACAAATCATAAAGTTTGATTTAAAGAGTTAGAAACTAGAGATAAAGTCCCCTGTAATTTTACAACCCTAATATAAACATATTTACCATATTACATATATTCTTGCAGTTATTTTTTTCACTAGGCATATTTCAATATAAGTATAATATACATGTAATTTTGTAAATTATTCCCTAAAGTTACTTTAATTGATAAGTATTTTTCCATGTTACTACAAAAGTCTTCATAACTAATAAATTTCTTGCTGCAAATAACAAACCTCAGAAGAGATTCACAGAAAAGGGACTATTGAATCAAACGAACTGCATATTAAATTCTTGATTCATAGATTCATATTGGCAAGTTGTCAGAGGACCTCATGGTAATGGGCCCTCTCTTTTTCAGATTTTGTTAATACCTTTGTTGCCTACACATTTGTGCATTGGGATACCATGAGTTATAAACCCTTTCCACAATTCCTGCAGATCGAGCCCCCTTGGCTGCCCCTCTAATGCTACAGTTCATAATTGTGTCCTCTTGGCTTCTGACAGTTAAGCACTTGTAATTGGACTCTGTTACTTGGGCGGAGCCCATCATGCCCATGGCTATTAAGGAACCCAGCTCTGCGACCACTCTCCAACTCTGAGGCTCAGTCTTCAGAGATAGTCTGTACTTTCTGTGATGCAGGTACCCCTCTCTGTAGTGCATTCTTAATAGTCTTTGTGAATGGTGTATCCTTTGGGCCTCCCATGGAACATAATCCTCTGGTTGGTCTTTGGCCTTAGATAATGTTTCCATTCTAGCATGCCCCTTTCCTTAGCTTCTTAATCCTTCCTCTGCCTTCTGCCAGGGCAACTCAGGCTTCTGCACTTCACTTAGGTTTTGGCCATCATGTTTTCCAGATTTCTAACAGCCATCCTATATATATTGTTTGCCTCATCTTCTAAGGTCCTTGGGAGAGTGTCAACTCCTGTGTCTTAAAAGAGGACCCTTAGCTCTGAACTCCAGAAACAGTTACACTTTTCTTGGGCAATATTACTTATCGATTGTGTAACTGATTGTATTTCTAACCTTTGCTTATTAGGAAGCTCAGAATCAAATCTGAGTCATATATGTAGTATATATAAGAATTTATAACATGGGGTTTATGTACTGTCCTCAAAACACTTAGTTTCACTTTACACTGACCCTTCAGTTGCATTTATTCAACACGCTAGCTGCCTAGCATTGTGCTAAGTATATGTATATTATCTCATTTAATCTTGGCTTCCCCTATTGTGGGATCTTGGGCAAGGTGTTAAATTTCTATAAGCTTAGATTTCTTTATCTGTGAGGATAATCATAATGTCTAATATCGGGGTTATCAAGAATTAATAATGATAGTTAATATCATTAGTTATTAAAAGATACTCAAATGGAACCAAATTTTTGCCAAAAAATCAAGATATCATAGATATAATTAGCTTAAAAGATATTGATGTACTAATTTCTTAAAAGATAAAAATCAGTTTATAAAAACAATATACAGAGCAGAATAATTATTAACAATGTTATTATGACTTTAATTGAAGATTTTTGTGGTTTCCTGTAATTAACAGTAACAGAATCAATAAAGCTAAATTATAATAAATGGCCATACAGAAGGGCTCGTGTGTGTGTGTGTGTGTGTGTGTGTGTGTGTGTGTGTGAATCAGCTGGATCCTGTCTGATCTCAGAAGCTAAGCAGGGGCAGGCCTGGTTAGTACTTGGATGGGAGACCACCTAGGAAGACCAGGTGCTGTAGGCAGAAAAAAATAAGGGATTATAAACTGACAAGGTCCTTGCAATCTGTGAGGTCAACCAAGGGTTGCCTCGCCTAAAAAATGAAAAAAAAAAAAAAGAATTTCAAATTCTCCCTGTAGTACACACAGCCAGTTGCCCCTCCTCTAATGCCCAAATCCTCCAGTCTCAACTTCCTGCATCAAGCACTCTCCAACCAATTCTATTATAGGTACCTAATTTTCCAAACCTAAGTTCTTCTATCCCCAAGAAGAATTCCGGTGCCAGCTATTAAGAGATAGTGATATTTTCTCTACCTTGTTACAAAGAGATAAGAGTTCTAGTGACTCTAAGAGAAATCCAAAAGGCTATGGAGAGACAGAAGAAGAAAGTGCGGGAAATGGGTCATGAAGGGTTTCTCGGCCTCTTCTAGGTGGTCTCTTCCTCTCTCTCTTTTCCAAATTCACATAACTTTTATCATCTATGTCACTCCTTGGAAACTTGTCCTCTACTTCTTCTATTGATATTTCTCTTTCCATCTGTTTGTGTGTTTTGTCACCCCAACCAGATTTTTGCAGCTCCAACACAGCAGCTTTTCTCATTCCTTCCAGAACGATCATGAGTAATGGGCCTCACCGACTGGTCTGTTGAGTGCTAATATACGGGAGCTGTATCATTTGCCTACCTTCACAATACCTTCCTAAATTCCCCCCCTAAAACACCACATGGCAGGAGTTTATTTTTATTAAAATAAATTCAAATACTTCTAAGGATGTATTGAGTATTAAACTAATTGCTTGAGATAGCTGGAGCTGCCCATTCATGCTACACCAAGGAGAGCTGGAAAGGACTAAGATGTACTGAAGTTCCCATAGGGACTAGCCATCTGCTCCAATTCTCACAATCATCTTTTGAGGTGAGATTGGGCGATATGCCAAAGGTCACACTACCACAGCAGGAACTAGAATTTTAACCTAAGAACACCTAGCTTTAAAGCTTTTTATTCTTTTCACTATGCCATGTCTCTAAAATAACAGTGCCCCTTTAGAGACATTCGAATTCTCAATATTAAAAAAAAATTAACTGGGGGGGGGGAGCACTTATTCACCAAGGTACAAACTAAACAAGAATACCTCAATAGACAGAGTCCTGGAGTAGTCAAAACAATGTTGACTCTATGAACTTAAACAAGTAGTTTCATCTTTCTCAGTTTCAGATTACTTATTTGTACACAACAAAACTACAGAGCTGATATCAACACTAAATTAAATTTATATGTATATACAAAATACTTGGCAAGCAGTATTAAATGGAATTCCTATTAGAGTATAAAATGGGAGTCAACACTCAAGTCTGACTTCAGCTTAGTTGGGCAGGTATTATTTAACTGGGTTAACACATTACATATTTGGGAGGGGCATTAGTTGACTCACAGAAGAGCAGCTTAATCATTAACTCAATGTCACCCAGCAGCAACCACAGTCCTTGGAGGTAAATTGATACCACAGTCCACATCCTTTGAAGCCCTTCTCCATAGTAACTATCACTGCCTCCTAAATAAGGTCCTTTCAAATTTTCCTATCAACCTTGGTAGGAGGTAAGAAGGTTTAGGTATAATCAGTATAAAATGTGGGGAAATTTGGGGGGACTAGTTTGAGGAGACAAAACCCCTCTTCTTAGTCCCTCAACTATACCAAGTCCTGTTGACTTGTGTTTCTAAGAGAACAAGCTTGACAGTGAAACAGAGTATGTTTAAGCTCTGTATATTCATACTCGTGTGACTTCAAGTTTTAATCTGTTTTCTTATCTGTAAAATGGGAATATAATATTTTTTATTCTAAGGTTGTTGTGAAGATTAAGTTAAATAATGAAGTTAAAGCACTTAATACGGTATCTGGCACACTGTTAAGTTTTAAACAGTTGGTTATTATTTTATTATTAGCAGAGATCAGGGCCTTAAAGTTCTATGATGCAGGGCAATAAAAAAGGAAAGGAAAGAATGGCTCCTTTGTTGCTGAGGATCAAGTCCAAAGCCACAGTTGGGCATATAAGGTCTATCATAATCTGGCCCCAAGCCTCTGCTTTACGCTCTGGTTACCTGCACACACCCTGAAAAAAAACCTTTTTGGCTTCCCCAGGCAAGCAGAATTCCTTTAGTTTCCCAGAGTATTTTTTATATACTCCTTATCACACTGCATTCTCACTATTTGTTTGCATATCTATCTCCACTCCACCCTACACCATCCCATGCTGTGAGTTTATGGACAGTGGGGACCATATAGCATCTTTGTATTTACAGCTATGGGCACTCTGTAAGTCTCGGATGGATAAGGAACATGAGAAAACAGTAACTTGATAATAGAATTAGGCCTAGGGTCACATTTGCTTCATTAATTTTCCTAAGCCTGGGTCAAAGCAGAAGTGTAAAGGACATGACATTTGCAGAACTGTTTTTTTGATGAGGGTGGTTGGGCAATTTATGTGAGCCTTCTAGGGAAAGTATGACTGTCTGGCTGGTGACTGCTGGCAGGGCCAGTATCAGGCAGAACACCTTAGCAACCAGGAAGCCAAGGCAAGGTGATTGATGGATGTCTCTAAGTCTTCCTGAAGCCTTCAAGGTTAATATGTTAAGCAATTAGGAGCAACAAGTCCTTCCAGGTGTGGTCAATTGCCAGCAGAGCAGACAGGCTTGTGGCCAAGTATCCTTCTCCCTGCAATTATGTTCACTATAAACAATGATGTGAGATCTAGAGATAGAAAGGGGACCTGAAATGTGATTCCCACAGAGGATAGACCACCTGAGAATAACATTTCAAAGTACCTAGATTATGAAATATTACAGGATATAAGGCAATATAGAGGGAGATTATATATCTTGACTTTTCAGGAATAATTTCATTTTTATTTTATTCTTTTCATTAAAGGCAACTGATAATGATATTTATTGGTCATGTATTATGTACTTCATAACTATTTTTTTTTTTTAAGTGATGTGCTGGAGTCAGCTCCCACTGGCTTATAAGAGCAGAATGCGCATAAGTCTTCTCAACTCCATGTTAGATGATTTCACATTGGCATCTTAAAATCAGCCATGGCAGGAATATTTACAGAATGGAAACTGGCAAACATTACAAATCAGGGTTTCACACCCCACAACCTCTGAGAGCTGATTGTAAAACACTTATCAACACACCACTGGCTTTACAATGAATGATTTCCATTAATCCCCCAACACTCCTACTTTACAAATGGGAAAGTATGGTTTAGAGAGGTTAAATCACAAAAGAACTTATTACGAATTTGGGGTGGCAAAGGCAGGATTAAAATTCACACCATTTGCCTCCAAAGTTGGATGAAAAACTTCCTAACTCATTCTATAAGGCCAGCATTACACGGATACCAAAGGTAGATAAAGATATAAAAGAAAAAGAAATTATAAGCCAATATCCCTTATAGATGTCAAAATCCTCAACAAAATACTAGCAAATCAAACTAAACAGCATATTAAAAGGATTATACATCATGACCAGGTAGGATGTATCTCAGAAATGCCAAAGTGGTTCAACATAAGAAAATCAATGTAATGAGCCATATTAACAGGGGAAAAAAAGCTTAAAAACGATCATCTCAGTTGTCACAGAAAGGCATTTAACATCATCCAATACCTTTTCATGATCAAAAATGCAAAGAAAACTAGGAATAAAAGGTAACTTTTCCAACATGATAAACAGCATTTATGAAAAACTCACAGCTAATATCATACCCAATAGTAAAAGACTGAAAGCTTTCTCCTCTAAGAGCAGGAACGAGACAAGGATACTTCTTGCTTTTACCACTGCTTTTCGATATTGTACCACAAGTTCTAGCCAAAGAAAATAGACAAGAAATAAAAAGTGTGAACGTACTGGAAAGAAAGAAGTAAAACTATCTCTATTTGCAGATGCCATGATCCTATATATAGAAAATACCAAGAAACCCACAAGAAAGCTACTAGAAATAATAAACAAATTGAGCAAAGTTGCAGGTCACAAGATTAACACACGAAAAGCAGTTTGTGTTTTTCTATACCAGCAATGAACAATTCAAAAGGGAAATAAAGAAAGTAATTCCACTAATGTTAAAATATCGTTAAAAACTATAAAATATCTAAGAATAAATTTAACCAAGGAGGTGAAATATTATTCCCTGAAAACTAAAACATTGTTGAAAGAAATTAAGGAAGACCTTAATAAACGGAAGGACAATCATATTCATGGGTTGAAAGACTTAATATAGTGAGGATGGCAATACTACCCCAAATGATTTACAGATTCGATACAATCTCTATCAAAATTTCAACAGTGTTTTTTGCAGAAATGGAAAAATCTATCCTCAAATTCATATAGGATTTTAAGGGTCCCAGAATAGCCAAAACAAGTTTTAAAAACAAGAACAAAGTTGTAGGACCCATACTTCTTGACTTCAAAACTTACTACAAAGCAACAGTAATCAAAATAGTGTTATACTGGCATAAGGACAGACTTCTAAACTAATGGAATAGACTGAATGGTCCAGAATAAAGCCATATATCTATTGCCAATGGAGTTTCCACAAAGATTCCAAGTCCATTCAATGAGGAGAGATTGGTCTCTTCAAAGACAGTGCTGGCACAACTAGATTTCCACATGAGAAAGAATGCAGTTGGACCCCTACCTCACATCAAATACAAAAATTAACTCAAAATTGAACCATAAAATTCTTAAAAGAAAGTGTACAGGTAAATCTTTGTGATCTTGGATTTGGTAATGCTTTGTAGACATAACACCAAAAACATGAGCAACAAAAGAAAGAAAAAAAATAGGTAAATTAGACTTCATAAAAATTAAAAACTTTTGTACATCAAAGGACATTATTAAGAAAGTAAAAAAAAGGTGGCCCAACTGTCCTGGTGAGGGCAGAAGCTACTGCCACAGGGCCCAGCTGAACACACTTGACCATGCGGGTCTCTCCCCAGTCTGGTTCCTTTTAAACCTACCCAGCACTGGGCCCCAGCCATCACCTTTGAAAGCTCAGACATCAAGATCCCACTAGAGCTCACTGACAAGAAGATCATCAGCCATAACACCCATTGGTTCTACTTCGCCCTGCTGTGGCCCCATCACATTCTGGGCTTCCCTGTTGGCTAGCACATCTACCTTTCAGTTCAAATCCATCAAAACCAGTCTCCAGCCAGGAAGACAGGGGCTTAGTAGACCTGATTATCATGGTTTACTTCAAAGATGCCCATCCCAAGTTTCACAGTGGAAGGCAAGATGTCCCAGTACCTAGAAAACACAAACATTGAAGACATCATTGAGATCTAAGACTCAAATGTGCTGCTAGTCTACCAGGACAAAGGAAAGTTTGCCATCTGCCCAGACAAGAAATCTAACCCCAACATCAAGATGGTGAAGTCTGTTGGCATTACTGTGGGAAGCACAGGCATCACTCAGATACTGCAATTGATCCGTGCCATCACAAAAGACCTGGATGACCACACTGTGTGCTAATTGCTCTTTGCCAATAGGGCTGAGAATGACATCCTGCTGCAGCTGGAGCTGGTAGAACTGAGGAACGAACACCTTGCTTGCTTCAAGCTCTAATATGTGGTAGATAGAGCTGCTATGGCCTGGGACTACAGCTAGGGCTTTGTGAGCAAGTTAATGATCCAGGACCACCTTCCACTTCCAGAGGAGGAGCCCATGAGCCAGGATGCATGCCTGCCCAACCTACATCTCAGGGGCCAGTCCATGGAATACTGCTTTGCCTTCTGGCTGGGCATTGGTAGCACACACACCCTGGTTACCCACCATGTCTTTTCTCTGCCAAGTCCTCCCTTGTCATCTTTCTTTAAAACTGTGGCTTCTGCCCATGCCCTGGGTGGTCACCCTGGTGGGTTGACCTGAGGGGTCCCTTTGGGAGCAGAGTTCTTTTTCAAGTGGGCTATAGCTGGCTTTCAAGGTAAGTTCCTGTTTGGCTCTCACTCAGCCCTGTCTCTGTCCTCATGACTTTCTTTTCATCCTTCTCTCTGACCTGCCCACCTCCCATCCCCAACACTACAGTGCTGAGGCTGCTAGCACCTTGCTCCATTCACCTCTCCCTGCTATGGACCACAGTCTGGAATAAACATAACATACAGGCAGGCCAGAGGTACAAGGGCCAAGGCCACTCCAGCCACAGTCCTGGGACCTTTGCCTGTCATCCCTCACTGTCTGCCTCAGAGCCACAGCTAGGCTTCAGTAACACCTGACATTACGTGAGACAACACCAAAAGTTCTGGGAGTGGAGAGGAAGGCTGCTGAAGGAAAAAGGCTGCCTCCTACACCAGGATGCCTAGAGCTTGATTCTTCGTGTGGCTGAAATGAGAAGAGGGTACTGGCCCAGGGCCCCTCATGCTAACATATGGACTGACACATGGGCCACCGTGAAACCCTGACATTTCCCCCTAACACACCCAAACATTCAGGATAGCCTTTGGAGTTCGAAACTGTCAACTTGGCAGAGTCTGATCTACTACAGGGAAGAGAGCTGGGGAGGAGGGAACCTGGGCTCCTGGGGCTGGGCCCACCAGTTCTGTTGGCAGAGCTCTACCCCCTCCTCCTGCCTTGGCCCCAGTGCTTGTCTGAGAGGCATTCTCAGTGGCCTCCACATTGCCTTTAGACAACAACTGTGTTAGCCTCTACATATGGGCTTTTTCAGAGTTATTTACAAGTAGAAAAAAATTGAAGTAAAATTCTTGTAATATTAAAAACAGAAAGTGAAAGACACCCTACAGAATGGGAGGAAATATTTACAAATCATATATCCAATAAGAGTTTTACATCTGAAATATATATAAGAGCTCCTACAACTCAACAAAAGACAGATAACCCAATTTAAAAATGAGCAAAGGATTTGAATAGATGTTTATCCAAAGAAGGTATACAAATGGTCAATAAGCATATAAAAAATGCTCAACATCTTTAGTTATTAGGAAATGCAACCCAGAACCACAATGACATAGTAGCCATTTAAAAAATGGAAATAACGAGTGTTGGTAAGGATGTAAAGAAATTGAAACTCTCGTGCACTGCTGGTAGGAATGTAAAATGGTACAGTCCCAGTGGAAAACAATTTGGCAGTTCCTCAAAAAGTTAAACATAGAATCGCCATATGACCCCGCAATTCTACTTTTATTATATATGCTAAAGAATTGAAAAGAGGGATTCAAACAGATACTTGTATGCCAATGTTCACTACAGCATCATTCACAATAGCCAAAAGGTGGAAACAGTGCAAGTGTCCATCAACAGAGAATGGATAAACAAAATGTGGTATATACATACAATAGAATAATACTGTATTTGACCATAAAAAGGAATGAAGTTCTGATACAAGTTATAATGTGGGTGAACCTTGAAATAAGCCAGACACAAAAGGACACATATTGTATGAAATATATGAATATATGAAATATCTAAATAGGCAAATTAAAAGAGACAAAGTAGAGCTTATCAAGGGCTGGAGGGAGGAGTAATGGGAAGTTATTGCTTGATGGGTACAGAGTTTCTATTTGAGATGATAAAAAATTTTGGAAATACATAGCGGAAGTGGTTGCATAACATTGTGAATAATTAATGCCACTAAATTTTACACTTAAAAAACAGTTAAAATGACACATTATGTGTTCTTTATATTTTATAACCACACACACACACCCCTAATTAAATTTTAGTTATATTTCAACGCTTCACCTAATTTCTTAGCATCTTTTCTTCCTTCTTTGAGCCAAGTGACCTAATGTTGCCCAATTCTTTCCCAATTGCTTGAAGCCTTTCTCCTCCCTATTGTACACTTGGCAACAAGTCATTATATACTTAGTAACACCTGTGGAGAACGGTGAATCAACCAGCACCATCCACTGGCCAATAATGCAATGTCGACAAAAACTGTTGGCCTAGAAAATATAGCATTAGAGGGGAAAAAACCTTTAAAATAGTGTGAGTACAAAAATGTTTCTGTATTGTATAAAATGTACATTAAATAAAAGTTCTAGAAAGCACAGGTAAACCATATTTGATAGCTTTAGAAACTAGGCCAGAGTGATGAGCTTTCTCTGGGATCACCTCCCTAAGGAGTTCAGGAAGCAAAACTGTAGCAACTCTACCTCCTAAAGCAGATACGTCCAATAGAATAATACCGTCTCCTAAGCATTAGGCCACAAAAATGGGGTCTTTCAAAGATTTAGTACAGTCCTTATCATGCTGATCCTCTAATGTCTTCTGTACTTACATACTCTCCGATTTTGCTTTTCTAAATATTTGATTGGCTACCTGGCCTTTTCACAATTATCTTGACACTCAAGGGTATTTTTTGTGGGCCAGGACTTTCTTTTATAAATTGAGAATGTGGGACATAACAAATTCCTTCTCACTGTTCTACCCCCAGGTCTGCCCACATGTCAAGGAAGAGGGGAACTCTAATTGTTTTTGTTTTGCTTTGTCTTAGCTTTAGGGGACTACACACTAATTTGCACACATTTTTAAAAGCGATATTTTAAAATCTACTTAAAATCGCATACAGCAGTGTTTAAGAGTTGGGGCATTCATGTCTCCCTTATGTTCAACATGGGTTCTGCTTCTACTGTGTGCTTGGACAAGTGTGCCTTCCACTTCCCTGAGCACTATTTTCTCTTTACACTGTTTTTCTCATCTGCAAAGTAGAGAATAGAACTCCTACCTCAGAGGATTAGAGTGATGTTTAAATGAGAGAAAGTATAAGAGGCACCCAGCACAGTACCCAACACAGAGTCGGTGTTCAAGAGGCTTAGCTCCTTAGTTACTTCATTTGCTTTAGAGCATCTATAACACTCACAGGTCTCCTCCATGGGCTTTCCCCCCAATGAACAGCCCATGATGATTTCCTTTCTCCATATGCTTAAAACACTTCATCAAAAAATAGTTTATGCCGTAGTTATTTTATATGTACACATACTTTGATCAAATAAACCGTAAGTCCTTGGAGACCATGGCAATGTTGTATACTCTTGCCACCTTCAGACCCTGAAGAAGTCATATATATAATTGGCCCCGAAGGAATACTTGTTAGATTGGATGGCTAAGAAGCAGTTTGGGGTCCTAGAAAAAGTATTGGATTTGTTGCCATAAGATATAGGTCTAGTCCTGATTTTCGTATATGCGAGCTTTATGACATTGGACAAGAAATTTTAAGACAACTCTGATAATCAGTCTCTACATTGGTATAATAGGTATACTCAACTGATATGGAATGAATATTTATGCCTCCCCAAATTCATACATTGAAATCCTACCCTCAATATTATGGTATTAGGAGGTAGGGCCTTTGGGCTATAATTAGTTCATGAAGATAGAGCCCTCAAGAATGGGATTAGTGCCCTTATAAAAGGAATCCCAGAGAGCTCTCATCCTCTTTCTACCATGGGAAGATACGATAAGATGGCAGCCTGCAACCTAGAAGAGGGTTATCACAAGAACCCAACGATGCTGGCACCCTGATCTTGGACTTTCAGCCTCCAGAACTGTGAGAAATAAATTTCTATTGTTGTACTTTGTTATAACCGCCTGAACTAAGACACTAGCCTACTATCAATACGGAACTACAGTGAGGTTCAAATGTGATACTGTACATGTGAGTATAATTGGTAATTCTTCAAGTACTACAAACATAACCCTACCTAGGTTCCTGCACTGTGTCTTAGATGTACATAAGCAACTAAATTCCCCTAGAGTTGTCTTTACTAAAGGCTGTTGATAAAGGTCCCCCCCCCTTTTTTTAGAACTAAAAAGGGGCAGAAGAGGGAGAAATAAACCTGCTGGGTGTTAATCATTTACAATCAGGCGATTGTCCCAACCAATTAACCAATTATACCTACAGTTAAAGTCCATTTGCAACCTAATGCAAGGATTAGGAGATTGATAGATTTTTAATGGTAAACCCTTAAGCACACTAAGGTTCATGCTCGAAACTCCCATTAGCAATAATGAGAGTTATGCCTGCTAGGCCCACCGAGAGATGAGAGTTGAATGTGATCCATAATCTATCTATCTTACTTAATGTCATCAGTTTCCCTATAGCCCCTTCAAACAATCAACGCCAGTGAAATGCCATAAGCAATCTAATAGCATTGATTTAGGAGAATATTTATGGTCCATTTCAATGAAGCTTTCCAACATAAGAAGCCTATAGATATTTCAAAATCTGATGTGTCTATGCACATTTTTTTTTGTTTATTTCTTAAAGGAGAAATAAGAAGGTAGTAGAAGATAAAATACATGATTATATCAGCCAAAATATTTCCCCTTATTATTATATAAAAATTGATTACATTTTTGAGCCTCTTATAAATCAGAAAATATTTCGCATTGCCTTTGATTTACAAGAAATGAACAAACCAAAAGAAAAGTGACCTTGGGCTTTTTAATAATTTCCTTCAAAATAATCACTGAAGGCACCCTTTAAACAGTCATGAAACATGATGTTTGCTTAGAATTTTCTCAGTTACAAAGCAAAAATACCATTTCCCCCTATTCTCGCCCCAGATTCATTCAGTTATCAGCTCCTGACACATCATCCTTTAAGTACTTAACATCGGCCCATTTCCTTCTAGTGCCATCATACCCACCCTAGCTACCGCTCCTTTAAAGCAGACCCACCCTGAAGCAGTGACTTCCTAGTTGCTCTTCTCTCTTTGAGTCTCTTGATACTTCAGTCTATCTCACATATTCTACATGCATAGAATATAAAATCTTTGAGAACAGGGACTATACCCTATATTTTTTTATATAACTATCTGGCAAGTACATTTATAGAGAAAAAGACAATATCTGGCAAGTACGTTTACAGAGAAAAAGAAGTAGAAACCTAAAATTGGACTTTTCTCTCCAAATCTGTAGTTATTGTTAGCTAACAGATGCAGTCTGTTTAGAACAGAGATTGTAAACTGTCAGACTGAAGCTCGGCTATGGCTCATGATAATTTTTTTGTCCAATGCTTTAATAATATTAATTTGAATTGATTGCCAACATTTAAAAATTGCTGATTTCACATAAAAACCAACATTCTCTTGAGAAATCTGAAGATCTAAGAAGACTTGGTTTTAGGAATCGGCTCAAGCTAAAGTCTACCCATTATGGGGAAATCTAATAAAACTGAAAACCCAAAGGGGGTTACACTCTCATCATAAGGATGCATAAGAAAGATACCTGTTGCATGGAAAGGGACAATAAGAAACATGCCTGTCTGGATCTTTGAACTTGATAGAGAGAAAAGAAGAGAGGACATATGACTATTTCATGACTGTTTAAGTGCCGAGGATATGTTAATTATAAATTATCAAAAGATAATTTATATACATACTGATACTCCCATAAACATGGGTTTACAGCCCAATTCACCCTACTTGTCTGGTTGAAAACAAATACAAGCAGAAATATTTAGTCCTAGGTAAGTAGTTATTATAGGCAACTAGTAAAAGTAAATGCAAATGATCTCTGAATGAATGTGACTTCAATCTGTGCGTCAAAAAACTTCTACATGTAAATCCAAGGAATATGAGATCAGATTAAAATCCACAAAACACACAGTAAACAAGGAACAGTGAGTAAAACCCAGCAGCAACAGAGAACAAAAATTAGAACTTCAAAATCTTCAGATGTGGAATGACAAGACACAGAATATGAAGCAAGAAATTTTAATATTAATTAATTCAATAAATATTTTTTTTAAAACCTTCTATTTGCCAGGTAATGTTATGAGCTGTAAGGACAGAATAGCTAACAAAATTAATACCCTAACTCTTAAGGAGGTTACATTTTAGGAGAGGAAGACAAACAAATATCTTGTACTATGGCAGGAGGTTAAAAAAAAAAAAAACAAGGAAGAGATAAGAGGTATTATAGCAGAGGATGTCTCACTGTTTTTAGAGCCGTATAGGGATTATCTTTGGGTATGAGGGATGACCTGAGAGTCCTGGGCTTCTTGTGTGACTGACAAAAACAGGGTCACAAGCATAATGAGATTATAATGATTTCAAAGTAGATACTAATGGTGAATCTGTGACAATGGGTGCCATGAAGGACGCAGTCATTTCTCAAGAGCATACAGTCCTGGGCCTTCCTTTTCACTCCTGACAATATCTGTGGGAGGGTAGGGAAGAAATGTTCATAACTTAAGTACAGGTTTCTTTGGGGATACTTCTTTTTCTGCTGATGGAGGCTTAAAGGTCAGGGGAGAGATTTGCTTACCTTTAAATCCTTTGTTTCAAGAAATAAGAGCCTGAAGATATAAGCAAGAAACAAGAGTCTATACAAAATTGTCCAAATAGTTCTGCAATAGAACTTCTAGGATTAAGAAAAAAAAAAAGATTGAAATTTAAAACTCAAATTCAAAAGATTAGACACAGCTGAAGAAAGAATCAGTGAACTGAAAATCAGATCCTAAAAAATATATCCAAAGGCAGCTGTAAAATATGAAAGAGAAAAAGCAAGACTTGGACAATAGAATTAGGAGGTCTAATATATACATAATCAGAATTCCCTAAGGAGATAGCAAAAATGAGAAAGAGGTAACATTTAATGAGGTAATAGCTGAGAAATTTCCAGAATCACTGAAAGTCATTACCTATCTGGTCACAGAGTTTTTGACCCCTTGTCTATAAGTAAACATTTGTATTAACCCATCTTCCAGAAATGTGTCTTTCATTGAACACTAATTAACAATTTACAAAATCTTTCGCATACTAAAGTCTATGCTATACGTTTTTAGATTTATTGGAAAGCTTTGATTTGTTTTTCTGATAGAAAACTGAGGTAATCTCTAAGTATGCACCAGTATTAAAGCCACTCTCTTTAGAGAAGAGAAAATTTCTCATGACCAAACTTACTAATGTTTAATACAGCACATTTTCAGAGGTGATGGATATGTTAGTTACCACCACTGAATTGGGTTGATTCTCTGCAGTTTTCATTTCGACATTCTTTGGGGATATTTCCTTTGCAAATTTTCCTATCGTTTGTTTTCTCTCCCCAGGAATTATTTTGAAGATCTACTGAATACAGTATCCTCCAGTGCATTAAGTGGTGGGATCCAATTTCATCATGACCTTAGAGGCTCCTTAAATCACTTTCTCCATTTGTTATGTGAATAAGGTCCAAACCTTCTTAACATGACATCATCGTCTACTTCTTTTCCTTCTGTCATTGCCTTCTTCCCAGATCTATCTTTAGTATAAGCACACAAGATAACTCACATTTTCCCAAATATATGATCACATACTAAGCTCTTAGATTATCCTATTTCTGTGTAGGAAATTCCTCCCGACCCTCTCCCTGTCCCCCTGCACCCCTTTTCAATGATCCCCACTCACCTTCTCTCACCTAAAATCTGTTTGTCTCAAGAAAGTCTACTGGTCCTTTACAACACTCCTCAAACTGGGCATCTGGCTACCCAGAGCTTTCTCTGACAACATCTATTGCCCCTTGTGCTACAAAGTATTCATCTGTGTATTCAGGCATGTTTAGCATGGGATAGGTGCTCAAATTCTCCGTACCTAAATGGTATAGAAAGTCTGGGAAAACACTGAGCATGGGGATCAAGTTTGAAAAGTCATTATAGGGCAATCTTTATCTGTGAATATACTTCTAGGAAATTTACCTATGTAAATAATTGAGAATGTGCTCAAAGATTTAGCTACAAGGCTCATACTTCATTGCTGTTTCAATAGCAAAATCCTGGACACAGTTTTAAGTCCTTCAATTGGTCTTTAGCTAAATGAATGCACAATACAATCCAAAATAGCAATTTAAAAACATTTATGGAAAATATTCAGTGGCATGCCATGATATCTTATTCAAGGAAAAAAGTTGTTTAAAGATAAAAGTAGTGTATTCAGTCTTACTACATATAATGATATACATTAAACTGTCAGTGGTTTTCTGGGTATGGAATTTCAATTTTTTTCTGATTCTGGAAAAAAACACCTTTTCTACAATAGGTACTAATTATTTTTGTGATTTTAATAAAGGAGGTTTTTGTTTTTAAAGACGAGAGTCCTATCCTTCAATGCTCCTACTTCCCTTTGGCGCTCCAACTCTACTAAGTGGCCATTCATATTCCCAACATTTCAAGGTGCCCGAATGAGAGGGCTGTCCAGATATTTTGCCTCATTTCATATAACAGAGACTTGGAAGGGAAAAACAGCTGCTCCGATTAGCAGCGATTTTAAAACCCAAAAAAAATTCTCAAGATTTCACAATGTTGGAATACTTCAGCTTGTTTCACTTTTCAAGATAAAGTCCCCTCAAAATTCTGTGCTGACCATGAAATAATCTGCCATGGAAGGACTCTGTCTCATCCAGGAGAGAATCCTAAAGCATATTCCTTCTTACTTTACATGCACTTGGACATTCCACATTTGAAACATCCCCCCCCCCCCACCACCACCACCATTTACACACATTTATCTTTTTTACTGGGCTGCAGCTATTCCCCGAGTTACCAGAAGCTTTGCCAGCAAAGCGGCCCAGGCCAGCAGGGCTGGGTTCCCCTCTTCAAGTCCTGGTGACTCGACTTCCTCTTCTCTTCTTCCCGGAGGTCCCCACCCACATCACCGCCATCAGGTCTCCGAGAAAGTCACGTTCTAGCTAGCTTCAGCGCTGCTCTAAAGTTTGGGGTAGGAAAAGGGGTGTGAGGTGGCAAGAACCCTAGCACAGGACCAAGACACAGGGCCCCTAGCTCTGTGTCTGTCGCTAAATAGATGGCTATGGTGGTTAAGTGATTTTCCAGCTGAGTGGATTAAATCTCTCACTTGTCAGAGAGGGTGCGAACCCTCTCCGGTGTTCAGGAGGGGGAGCGCTGCAGAAAGAACAGAGAACTAACATGTATTGAGGGTGTGAGCACCCATGTAAAATACTCTTATTTAATCCTCCAGTCTTCTAAGAAAGGTGTTCTTTATCCCAATCTACAGTTTGAAAATAGAGGCACAAGGTCTGGGACATGCTTTCCAACGTTTTCACTTAGTGATCCACTTGGAAAACACATTTTTACAGCACAGTTGGGAAAATGAGTCAGCACCAACCAGAAGCAAATTGGCCCCACTCCAGCGCAGCGAAGAGAGAGCCCCCAGTTCTCAGTTTACCTCTCCCACCTGTTACCTGCTCACTGTTCACTGGAATCAAAGCCGTGAAGTGGCTCATCCAAGAGAAGTATGTATGATACAGTTGTGTCAAGACAAACTTGAATTTGATTCGCAGCTCTGCCTTCTGTTCGATTTCGAGCAAGTAACTTATTATCTTTTTTTTTTTTTTTTTTTTGAGCCTGTTTCCTCACCTCTGAGTGAAGCTAATAATAGTATGTACGTCACTAGGACAGTGGCATGAGTAATGCATACGACCAAACGTTTATCACCGAGCCTGCACCCAAGGACCTCTCAGTAAGTTTAACTCTTGCAGCGTGTCCGAAGTCTCCCGCCTGGGGCTGGAGGCAGAGCGGAGCTCGGAGCCCAGCGCGCCGCACGGCAGGCGCAGGACTGCGGGGCGCGCCTGGGGGGCCTGCGCGGGGGTGGGAAGGAGGCGCCGGCCGCCCAGGGAGGTTCCGGGTTTCCGCGCTGACTTCTGAGTAGCTCGCCAGCTGCGTCACCATCCGAAAGTGTGAGCCGGAGGCGGGGGCGCGGCGCGGCTGGAAGCCCCGGCGCTCTTACGGAAAGTGCGAGCCCGGAGTTCCCAGCTGCAATCGATCTGGCTACTCTGAGGCCCCAGCGTCGCCTTGGGCCGCCGTTCCTGCTTGCCCTCTGGCCCCTCTCAGAGTCCGGGAAAGCGCATGGTGGCGGTCTCTGCCCGAAACGGGGAACAGCACCCACGCGCTTCTCCAGCCCGGGCCCCTGCAGCGAAGCGACACTTTCTTAGCTCCGGTATGGGGCTATCCGGAACCCTGTCGTCCTGGCTGCGCCTTTGACCCTCACAGTTCCCTGGGGGGGGGGGGGGGGGGTAGTGCGTAAAACAAACAAACAAACAAAAAAAAAAAAAGTTGGCACTGTGGAAGCCTCCCCCACTTCTTTCCACCCCCGGACGCCCGCCGGACTCGCCTCATTGCACAATTCCTGCGGTGGAACTGCCGCGTGACTCGGACCAAGGCCAAAAATGTTTCCCAGGCTTTCCCAGCCCAGAAAGCAGCGGCTGGGTGTGCACCCCTGATCCCAGGCGCCCTTTAAATTACATTTCTTAGGGTGACAGGCTTGCCCTTTGAAGTGCAGAAGTTGCCTTTTACAAAGAAACACTCACTAGCTCTCCGGCACCCAAAGCTCGGCTCTGGTTTGGAGCCAGGTGAATGCAACTGACATGTTTCTTTTCTCTGTGTACAGTTTCAGACAAGAAAGTGCTTCGATCTATTTGGGGGAAATTCAGTAGCTGCTTTTCAAGGCGTATGGGGAGTGATACTTAAAGGCGTCGGAGACACAATCTTGAGCTCTCCAAGAATCCCGGTGTTACCAGCACTGATGAGGCTAGTGGTATATAGGGAATGAATGAATATTTGGAGGAGAGATTTAAATGGCTGTGTGTAGACAGACCAATGCTTTCATTTTGCAGATGAGGAAATTTAGAGGTTAAGTGACTTGCACAGGGTCACCTAGCAATTAATGTGGAAGGCAGGAATAGAATCCGTCTGAATTTTCAACTCTAAATATTTGTAATTATGAGATGGGTGTATTTTTCCCTCTATGAAAATAAAATGCCTTCTGCTGTAGTCTGCAAATCCTAACTCCATATCCTCTCCCTACCCATCTAAAACAAAACAGCAAGGAGCCCCAACCCAGTACATGCATTCAATAGGCTAAATCTGGCAATGCTGAAGCAAGATATTTGCAAGGCATTTTTTGTCCTATTCCCATAATGTAATAGCACTTCTTAATCACGCAAAATATACCCCTCAAAAAGAAAGAAAAGCAAACAAACATAAAAGTGCTTCTCCAATATGTTGTGGAAAGTTATACAAGATTCTCACTGATTTTACATCTGTCAGGGTGATGTGTGGTGTTTTGTGTGAGAACTTCTGGACTTATGAGTGGTTGTTTGGTTGCTCTCAGACTGGTCTTATTTCACCGGGGTTTGAAGTACATTTGTTGTTCATCGTTCAAAATGGACAAGCTGCAATCTGTGAGAACACAAGGGACTTCAATGACAGTCTTGCAGATGGCTGGACAGCTTGTTGTTTGTGAAGTTTCAAGGCTGACCAAGGTTACCAAATGTCTAATTTAGGGACCAAATTGCCAAACAAGTAGATGTGAAGATCAAAGGAATCAAAAGTGGCAATCATGAGTAAAACTTCATTCTTCTGTGGTTTGTCAACAATGGTTTCCATAATAATGATTATGATAGAGTTATAATAACACAATCCAAGTACAAGTTCTTATCCAAGAAGTTGGGGGAGGGGTGGATTCCAGTGATGAATAGCAGATTATGAAATGTCTCATATTTTTTTAGGTCAGCCAGATACACTCTAAAATGGGGCAATCTTCTAACTTTGCTGTCTTCTCTACCCCTGCTATCTTGAAGGAAGGTAGGAATACAAATTGCTAGGAAATTTTGAAATTCTAGGCAGCTAGGTAGAATATATTAATTCTGGTTTTATAATCCTACACAATGTTCATGAAATTAAAGCATCATCTCCTATATTTTTCCCATACTGCAATTTCTAGTTCGCAGGCTATTGAACCTGAACTCTAGAAACACAAATTGTTGGCCCCTATTATTGCCCTACTTTACAACTTGAGAAAAGTCATCTGATCAAACAAAACCATCTTTTCCAAGTCAGATCTTAAGAATAACAACCTATTCGGGTGCAAATGACAACTTTTAACATATTATGGTTTTCATTTGACACCATTACATAATTGTTGCTGAATGTTTTGCAAAGAAAATCTCTCAGGACAATTTCAATTGTTATCTTGGTACAGCCATTATGGAAAACAGTATGGAAATTCCTGAAAAAAAAATAGAAATAGGATTACCATATGATCTAGCAATCCACTTCTGGGTACACATGCAAAGAATAAAAAATAAAAATTAATATCTCAAAGAGATATCTGCACTCCCCTCAAAAATTTCAGTTGTTAACTAAGGGATGTTATTTAGTTTTGGTATAGCATTTTGGAATTCATTGGGTCACTAGGGAAAATGTAATTATATTCTTTCGTTTTATAGATAAGAAACTGATGGCTATTGAAATTAAGCAATATATGAAATTCCTGACATAGTCAAAAACAGAACTGAGGATTCTGATTTGCCATGTTTTACAAAATCATCATCATAGCCTTTATTTCATGTGTGTGGTTTCATTTAAGGCATGATCCTTGGAACTGAGGATATGAAAAAGTAAAAGAAGCTCTCAAAGATTTTAGAATCTAACTGGTAATGTATGCCAATGCTTCTCAAACTTTAATATCCATAGGAATTACCTAAGGATCTTGCTAAAATGTGGATTCTGAATCTGGTTTGGTAACAGGGCCTGAGACTCTGCTTTGCAGTTAACGTGCTTCTAGGAGATGCCAATTCCACTGGTTCACAGACCACAGTTAAGTAGCAAAATGTGGACATATAAAAGAAAGATGATTAACGGTCTAGCAACCTGAAATTTTTGTAACAGAGAAATGAAAGGAATGATAAAGCTTCATTGCATGTGAAATAGACATTACAAAGCTCATAAACTGGGAATGTGCCTCAGCATATTTACTGTTAGAAAATATTAACCTATTTTTGTCTCTGGGAGAACAGCATATTAGAAATAACATAAAGAAATAGTAGGGCAAAGAGAAAGAAGAAAAGTGACGGCAAGAAATAATGTCGAAAGAAGCGACAGACATTGTAAAAATTTTTGAAAAAATTTCAAGCTTGGAAGCCAAGATATCGATACTTCCTAAGAGCATCAATGAAAATGTGTTGTATGAGGGATTCGGACTCAGAAGTCTTAATTCAAGTTTTGGTCTTCCATTTATTAGCTATATAATCTTTAGACATATGTAACCTGTTTGGCTTCATTTTCCCTATGGGGCAGGGGCGGGGGAAGATAGTGCCTCCAGTCTCCCTGGATGGAATAATTAAATACATTAAATAAGATAATATATATCAAAGCACTTGACACAGAAGTATTGAAGAATGCACAAAACTTCACAAAGTATTTTAAGTTTAGAAACTGTCAGCAATTTTATAAAACCAGTACAGTAACAAACTATTTTAGAGAATAGAAAAGGTATGTACCCTCTGGGACTAATTTTATTAAAATTATAACCTAGCTATCATAACCTAATAAAGATAATGCATACAAGAAAGGAAAATAAAAGGTTCATATCACTTATTAACATACTAAAATGCATGACCAAATTTGTTTTTTCTCAGAAATGGTGGTTGGCTTAACATTAGAAAATTAATTAATATAATTAATAATATTAATAAATTAAAGAAGAAAAACTACATGATCACTCCAACTTCAGGAGAAAAAGCCCTACAACAAATGTTATGCTTAATAGCAAAATGCTGAAAGTATTCCATCTGAGATCAGAAACAAAATAGGACTGTTTAATATAACCACTCCTATTGAATGTTATATTTGAGGTCCTAGTAAGTATTTTTGTTTTTTTTCCAAACCATTCTTTTTGTTGTACCCTGACTTTTAAGGTAGGAAACACGCGCACGCGCGCACACACACACAAACACACACACACGCACACTCATTAGAAACGACAAAACTAATTTTTTGCAAATAATTTGGTCGTATATGTAGAAAATCTAAAAGAATATACAGATAAATGATAAGAATTTATAAGAGAGATTAGTAATATCGTAACTGTACCACTACAGCCAAGCTCTCTCCTTTAATTGATCCTAACTAAGAATCAAAAAAGTTGTGACATGGTCTTATATTAATAATAACCTGTGACCTGTCACCCAATCATCTTAGGAAAACTATAGGTAACATCTAAACATAATGTTCTTGTTCTTCCTCATAGAAAAAAAAGTAAAGAGAGAAAAAGATGATGAGGCAATGATTTACAGGTTTGTTTTGCAGAAAAGGATGAGAACCAAGACTACACCCAGATGCATGTGATCATCCCATGGTGTCTCCAAGACTGCAATTTTAGATCTTATCAAGGAATTGGAAATGATAGAAATTTACCCCACTTCCGATTCTCCTTTTGGTGCTAAAAACCCCTAACTCAGTCCAACAAGCAACATGGACTTGAGGCATTTCTAAGTCACCCATCTTCTCAATTGGCACCTTCTCAACTGGCACTCAAAAAGCTTTTCTTTTGCTCTAAATCTGATGTTCTGGATTTTGGCTTTGTGAAGCATCACCCACATGAACCGTAGTTTGGTAACAATACTGCTGAATACAAAATCAGTATTATTAAAGTAGGCAGAATGATGCCCTTTCGCCCACAAAGACATCTAGATCTTATGTTGCCTGTGAATATATTGCCTTACATGGCAAAAGTGACTTTGTGGGTGTGGTTAAATTAAGGATTTGCGATGGGTTGATTACGTTGGATTATCTGTTGACTCAATGTAATCATGAGGGTCTTTAAAAGTGAAAGGGGATGTCAAAAAAAAAGTCAATCAGAGTGAGGCATTGTGATGTGCTGGCTGGAAAATTACTGCTTGGCTATTGCCCATGGGAACATAGGCTATCACCCATGGGAACATAATATTCTAGCAATAAGCTTTCTGTTTCTGTAACCCCCGCTTGCAAAACCGACCTATGGGTTGACAGTAAAAAAGAAGAAAAATAGACTTGTGTGTTCAAACAGAATGAAGAATGGGGTTTAGGGCTTAAAAACCCTGTACCTCTACATTTCAGGGCTGCTTAATTTTTGGTCTGCGTACCCCTGGCAGACCCAGCTGGCTGAATAAAGAGTGTGTTTCCTATAACTCACTGATTTCTGGTGGTCCGTGTGTCTATCAGGGGCTGGCGGCTACAACAGTAAGAAGAACCCAACCTGCTGTTGCTGGTTTTGAAGGTGGATAAAGAAGGCCACACACCTAAATAGGTGGGTAGCGTTAGAAGCTAGAAAGGGGAGGAGACAGATTCTCCCCTAGATCCTCCAGAAAGGACCACAGCCTTTCCAACACCTTGATTTTAGCTCAGCGAGATGCATTTCAGACTTCCGAACTACTGAACTATGAGATAATAAGTTTCTGTCGTTTTACACCGCTAAGTTTACAGTAATTTGTTACAGCAGCCTTAGAAAAACAGTATAATTACAAAACAATTTATTTCTAAGTACCAACTCATAAGTGAAAATTAAAAAGATAACATCTGTGACATTTGTGGTAGCATCCGAATTTGTTTTTAAAAAATACCCAGGAATGGATCTAACAAAATATATGCAATAAACTTATAAAACTTTATCAAATGTTGTTTAAAAGGACCTAAATAGATATGCTAATCAAAACAACAATAAGATACCACCTCATACCTGTTGGAATGGCTATTATCAATAAGACAAATAAATGTTGGAGAGGTCGTAAGAAACAAAGAACTGTCATACACTGCTGATAGGAATGTAAATTGGTATAGCCACTATGGAAAACAGTATGGAGGTTCCTCAAAAAATTAAGAATAGAGTTACCATATGACCTAGCAATATCTCTTCTGGGTAGCTAACCTCTCCTCCACCCCCCCCCCCAAAATTTAAAAACATTTATCTGTAATAATATATGTTCCCTGGTGTTCATTGCAGCATTATTCATGGTGGCCAAGATATGAAAACAACCAGTGTCCTTTAATAGATAAAAGAGATGTGGCACATATATGCAATGGACTATTGTTCAGCCATAAGAAAAGATGAAATACTGCCATTTGTGACAAGACGGATGGATCCTGAGACTATTATGATAAACAAAATAACTCAGATGGAAAAAATTGAGAACAATATGATTTGACTCATATGTAAGATATAAAACTGAAAGCAACAAATGAACAAGAAAAACAAAAACTCATACACTCAGACAACAGGTTAGTGGTTACTAGAGAGAAAGAGGGGTGTGGTGGAGGTAGAAAAGAGTAAAGGGGGTCAAATATATGGTGACTTTGGGTGGTGACCACAATGCAATATATAGATGATGTATTATAGAATTGTACACTTGAAACCTATATAATTTTATTAACCAATGTTATCCAAAATATTTAATTAAAAAAAGATAAGAGAACCTAAATAGAGATATATTACATTCATGAATTGGAAGACATTTAAAGGTGTGGCTTCTCCACAAATTCATCTATAAATTCAATTGCAATTCCAATCAAAATCCCAACAGACATTTTTTGGTGGAACTTGACAACTTGATTCTGAAATTTATATTTTAGAATATAATACAACTGCAAAGGATCAAAAATAGCCAATACACTCTTGAAGAAGAAGATAAGAGACTTGTCATCCAGATATTAAAATTTATAGTCATAATAATTAAGATAGTATGGTATTGGTCCAAGGATAGAAGAATAATGAATTTGAAGAGAGAGCCCAGACCTAGATCCACAAAGAAGCACTGGAGAATGATAGACCCTTTGGCAAATGGTGCTGGGATGATTGGGTATTCATAGTTACAAAAATGAAATTGGACCCTTACTTCAAACTATACATATAAATAATTTCCAGATGAATTAAAAACCTAATGTAAAAGATATAACTATAAAAATTTTAGAAAACAAAATAAGATCAAATGTTTATGACCCTGGGGTAGGGAAAGCTTTCTTAAGACATAAGATGTACAAAACATAAAATAAAAGATTGGTAGATTGGGCCACATTAAAACTGAAAACAATTATTCATCAAAAGACTTCATAAAATACTTGCCCTCAACTGGAAGGATATATGTATCTGCAACACATTCATGATAAAAGAGAAATACCAAAAATATACAAAGAACACTTATGAATTAATAACAAACACAAAATAGAAAAAAAGGAGCAAAAGACTAAAACGGATACTTCACGGAAGGGTAAACTTAGATCGCCATTAAACATATGAAAGAATGCTCGACTTATGAGTAAGGAGGGAAATTTAAAGCAAAACCACACTGACAAATTTTTACATATCAACCAGACTGACGAAAATAAGTCTACCCATTCCAAATGTAGAATATGCTGTGGCACAATGGAAACTCTTACACTTTGAGAATAGGAGTCTAAATTTGTATAAGCGCTTTGAAAAACAGTTTGGCATTACCTAAGACTGAATATGTACATAGCCTATATCTCTTCAGTTCTGTTCCCAGTCATATATACTCTAGACTAGAACCTCTGGCACTAGGAAACATGTACATAAATGTTTATAGTGGCATTGTTAATAATAAAAAAAGAAACTGGAAGCAATCTAAATGTCCACCAAGGGTAGGATATATAATTCACTGTTGTATATTTATAAAAGGGACTATTATACAGCAACGAAAGTAATGAACTAATAGCTACACACATCAATATAGATAACACAATCATGATGTTGAAAGAAGCAAGCCCAAGATTCTCTTTACACTAAGTTAAAAACATAAAACTAAACAATATTTTGTTAAGTGATGCACACACATCATAAAACTAAAAAAAGGGATGATTATCCTCAAAATCAGGACATTGGTTACCATAGTGGTACAGGGAGGACTGAGCAATTAAGGAGGCCCACACAGGGAGTTACTCTGACAAAGACAATGTTCTTTTCTTATCATGGGGCATGATAGACAGGAGGCTCACTTTATTTTTATTCTTCAGAATGTACATTTATGTCTTGTACATTCTTATGTGAATACGATTAATTTTTTTAAAAAACTTATTCAATTAAAAATAAAACAAACAAAAATTTACATGGGAGGTTTTGTATGTAGAAACAAGGGGCTTAGCTCTAAATCGAAGCAACCAAAATAAGATCTTCATAAGTTTTGCAGTAAATATAATTTACACACTCCCCTGATTGGACACCAGCAACACCCATTTTAGGACATCTCACTATTAAATCTGTTTCACTTATCTTGATACTGACATAGAGGTAAACAATGAGTATGGGCTTTCTAGCAAGAAAGATTTTATCTCTTCACGCAAGTATGAGGAAGCAACAAAGAAATATTTGTTTGTACCTTGGAGAATTGAATTTAATAAATTTAAATCTTATTTGGTAACTGAATTAATAAATCATCAAGGCTCTGTGAGTAGTTCACTAAGTCATAAAGTTAGCTTTCCCAACTGCACAAACTGAAATAGTTTATAGTATAGCTTCTGAATTTGAAACTATCTTTAGGCCTAAGTGATTTCCTTTATACTTTTCTTTCAGTAAAACAGTTCTCATTATTAAAGGTACTCATATCAGATATCATATTTTCCTTTTCAGAGAGGAGGCTTATTTTATTTTGTTTTAATAGCAGGTATGCAGTACGTTAGTTGAACCTGTTGACTCACTGAATTATGCCTCATGTATAAAATATTTGCTCTTCATAATATTTACTTTGAATCATCCAGAAACAATTAAACAGTAATGCATTTAATTTAGACAATTTTTGTCACCTGCCTTAGAAAGGTCCGTACAAGATGTTTACAAGACTTAAAAAGAAAAACATTGATCTTTATCTTCCTTATCTAGAATTCCTCTTGCAAGTAATGTTGGGCAATTATGATTTTGAAACAAAGTGGCTGAAATGAGTGGTGTAAATTCCAAGTGAGTGTCCCTAAGAGCCAAAGCATGCAGGTTCAGGACAGGGGCTAGTACTGTCAAGAAAGCCCTCACAGATCAGAGTAACTTGGGATCAACCTTGAAGGAAGATATAATGAAATGGGACCCACTTTTATGAATGTCAATAGGAAAAACCAGTTTTCGTAAGCCCAATGTCTGACAGAATCGAAGTCAGGGTGTAACTGGGAGGAAGGAAGAAGAGCCAGGTGCTTTCTTGGGAAAACACCCAGACTCTGCCTCTTGGCTCTACTCTGTAGTTATGTCGCATTCTTTTGTCTCTGCCAAGCCACTTTGGCTACATTTCTGACCCCTGTGGATCAGATAACCATCCCATAGCTCCCATGATGACCTAAGTCTGACCTATAGAGAGACTGACCTTTGCTTTTAGTCTCAATTCAAAGTCCCCACGAGAAATGCTGTGATTAGCACAACTTGGATCTGGTGTCAACTCCTGGTTTGAACAATTGCAATCAAGGTAGAAAATCATAGCCACCACTATGAAATAGATGGACCACCTAATGGTCTCCCATTACCGAAGGGTAGAAGAGAAAGGTGAAGTGGAGCAGGAAAGCCTGTGCTAGTCAAAGGCCTGAAGGCAGAAATTCGGATGGTTGTTCTAGTAATAGTGAGTGGAACCTGAAGTACTGAGAGACAAAAGTACTTCAAAAGTACTGAGATGATGAGCTACTGGCTCATGGTCACATAGCCAGTAAGTGGCAGAGCTGGGTTGGAATGCAGACATTCTACCTCTTGAATCTTTATCATTTTTGCTAAACAACACTTATACAAAAGTACTAAGAGACAAAATTGGAGAAATAGTTTAAGGTCACATTGGAGAAGTTCCTGGATGTCATCTAAAAGGTTTAAATACTCTGTAGATGTTTTCATTAGAGCTATATCTGTTCAATGAGTGTAACAGGTTTTAATTAAAAACACTTATATTCACAAAGCCTTTGAAGGTCAGAAAATCCATCTAAATGCTTATTTTTATTATACAATTATTTATAATAATAAAAAGTTAGAAACAACAGAAAAATGGTTAAAGAAGTGATAATATTTCTAGCCTACAAAATTTAATATAGTACTAAATGATGTAAAGAAATGGTCACTAACATGAAAAAATCTGTTAAATTATTAACAGCAAAACTATTAACAGAAAAAAAGCAAGTAAAGTAGCAGAATATGCATCATACGATTCCACTTAAGTAGTACTTTAATATAAGTATTTTTAAAATATATAGCTTTTAGATAGGCAGAAACATCTCTGAAAGAACATCCATGAAACTGTTACAGTGGTTTCCTCTGGGGAAGGAAGTGGGATTGATGAGTGGGCGGTATGTAGGTGAAAGTGACATTCACATATTGCTACAGATGCCATATGTTTAAAAAGAAAAAAGTACAAGTATATCATTAGAAATTAATTTTTAAAAAGTTAACTTCATTTTCAATAAGATAGACATGAGGATATGTACCTTAGAACAACCCGTCTAAATGCTTATGTTTATTACACATATTATATTTATTACACATATTACCTTTCATTTCTGAAGCAGCTTGCAGCTTACGACTGACATAATTAACCCTTGCTATATTCCAGGTACCTTTTAAGTCTTTTCCACACGCAAACTCATCTAATATTCACAAGGACCCTATGAGTAAGGTCTTGTTATTATTCCTTATTTTACTGATAAGGAAACTGAGATGATGAGCTACTGGCTCATGGTCACATAGCCAGTAAGTGGCAGAGCTGGATTGGAATGCAGACATTCTACCTCTTGAATCTTTATCATTTTTGCTAAACTACACTTATACAAAAGCATTTCACATGTATTGACTTGTGTGTCCCCAAGCATCTATTGTCACATAGAAATAAACCAGGATCCATCTCGCAGTATACTGTAATTCCCTATTTTCATTTTCATGCACCCATTAGACTTTGAGGTCCAGTAGGCAAGAAATCTTGGTTTTGTTGTTGATTTTTGCACTCTGGGGCAAAAAGTATTTGGAATGCTATCTATGGTGGTTTAAAATGTCCACAAATTATTTGACGCTACTTTTAAGAGGGGAACCCTAATTCCCCTTTCCTTGGGTATGGACCAAACTTAGTAACCCATTTCTAATTAAGAGAATAAAGCAAAAGTGACACAGTGACTTCAGAGACTAGAACATAATAGGTGTGATGGCTTCCTGGATTCTCTCCTTCTCTCTTTCTTTCTCTTTCTCTTTCTCCCTCCCCCACCACCCCCTACTCTCTCCTCGCCCCCCCCCCCCCCCAGATTACTTGCTCTGAGGGAAGTCAGTTGCCATATCATGAGGAGAGACCCATGTGGTAATAAACTGAGCCTTCAGCAAACAGCCAGCAACGAACTGAGGCATCCTGCTAATAGCCATGTGAATGAACTTGGAAGTCAACCTTCCACCTCAGCCTTCAGAAGATTGTAGCTCCTTTTCATCTGATCTGTAACCTCCTGAGAGACCCTGAGCCGGAATCACCAAGCTAAGCAACTTCCGAAATTCATGACATATAAAAACTGAAATAATAAACATTTATTGTTTTAAGCCACTAAATATTGTTATAATTTATTACACATCAATAGATGATTAATACAAATGGTTTTCATTTAAAATATATATGTATATATCTATAATTTGGATGCTTATGAAACATATTAATATGCTTTTGTCTTTTTCATTTTCATGCATATGATATTTTCCTTAGTTGGCCCGAAGCATCCATTTGCCTGAGAGTGGTATGTGGAGAATTGTTAAAGAAAGAATTACTAAAGAAAGTGTTAAAAACCAGCTTCTGACATTCCAAATAGGATTTTTTTTATCAAAATAGTTATTTAGAAAGAAAAAAAAAAGGTGAGAGGAAAGAGATTTTTCATAATTTCTTTAACTACCATTGAGATATCAAGTGTTAAACCTGATCGATAGACTAGATCATAGAGTTTCTTTCTTAGTACTACAGTGAGATGACTTCGTCCACCTCTGGTGACTGGACTGCTGAGCCTGCTGTCCCAGGACAGAACAACGATATGATGCTGGAGAAGTGGGATGGTTGAGCCTTCTTCCTATTCCAATGGATTGTAGGAAGAAGTTGAAGTTAGGAAAGTCAATGAGTGAGGTGTTTTCTTAATTCGAGGAGTAAGTTTCAGAGAGGGAAGGTGTGTGAGATTGCTTGAGGGGAAGGCTAAGTCCATAGGACTCCTCTATTTCCCATTTGGGATTCCAGAAGGAAATCACTATTTAAGGTGAGCAGCACAATGGGCCAAAAGGAAGAAAGAGAGCAAAGTAGAGTAGAGGATAAAAGAGGGCCCAATTTAAGCTTCCATTAGATTCCACGTGGTGGGAAAGGGACTCGGATCTTCATGCATCTCCAGTAGAGGACACAGAACATGGTTCAGCTGAGCTGAGAGATAACAGGTTTGCCATGAGGAGGTTAAGGTGACCCCACAGCATACATGGAGATGAAAACACTGAACAGAGGACGTGGCAGAGACTCAAAGATGTCTGTAGTGCCGATAAGAACCATGGTGGGCCTGAGTCAGCTGAGGCATACCACCAGGTCCTGGCCACATGGAGAAAATGACCAACCTATGAAATACTCCAGCTATAGACTCGAGCAATACATAAGAGAGAGAAACCAGACATAGTACCTCGACCCCAATGGACACCAGTCCAGGAGCAGCTCACTCCAGCCACTTGACTACAGAAACTGACAACTAAGAATGCTGGATTGAATATAAGTAATACAAAATATTAAAATTATTTAAAAATAAAAATGATTTAAAAATACATTAAAAGTATCAAAACACTAATGAAATGGATAAAATCTAAGGTATACTGAATTCCAAAGCCACTTCTGCCCTAAGGGGATTTGCTAGTCCAACAAATTTGAGTTTCTACCTTTCTAAAAAGCAAAGCATAAAAGCAAAGTACCAGTAGAACTAGGGATTTAAAGGCTACATTTCCCCAAAATCTCTACCCATGGGAGTCTGCTGAACAATACAATGCGGAAACAATTCCATCCTCAAAAATGAGTAATCACTTGCTGGTGTTATTATAGTTATAACCAATTGGTAATCAAAAAAAATGCACACCATAAGCTTTATTTAAATTGGTGCCATCCTAATGAAGCCCTTAGGGATTAAAAGTGACGAATTCAAATCCATTTTGAGAAATCATCTTCCTCCTAGGAGTCAGTGTATTTACCTAAATAATTTTTTGAGGTCAATGAGCACTATAAAGTGGTTTTAGAGCATAATAGACATAAATGAAAAAGCGAATTAGAGAACAGGAAGTTTAGGTCACAAGATTTTCAGAATGAAGCACAGAGATTCAAAGAATGAAAGAGATTAAGATTCATGGAAGAGAGAGTGAGAAAGTCTAATGTACATTTAATTAGAATTCTAGAAGGAAAGGAAATGATATGGCAGAGATAATATCTGAAGAGATAATGGTCTATACTTTTCCAATAAATAGTATTAATTCACATGTTCAACAAGCCAAACAAATTCTAAGCAAGAAGAGAGAGAAAGAAAAAGAAAAAGAGAAAGAGAGAGAAGGGAAGGGGGAGAAGGAGAGAGAAAGGAGAGGGAGGTGGGGAAGAGAAAGAGAACTAACGAGCAAACATTATACCTAGATTTATTGTGATAAAACTAATTAACACCAAAGAAAAAGAGATTGGGGTAAGGTGTGGGTGGAGATTATTGTCAAATGAACAAACTGGACATAATTAAGCATTTTGATCATAGTGAATGAAATAAAGACATTGTGCATGCATTGAATTTGGGTCTGGGAGTGCTAAAATATTTTCCATGTAAATTAGTGGTAATTGTATTTTTGTTTTAGACCATTTAAGTCTATGAAAGTTTTCATAGGAATGCACTTTTCAAATAGCAGGAAAACCTGTATATACATACAGTGGAATATTATTGAGCTAGAAAAAAATAATGAAGTTCTAATATGGGCCACAACATGGATGAACTTTGAAAACATATACTAAGTGAAATAAGCCAGATAAAAAGTGACAAATATTATACAATTTCATTTATATAAAATGTCTAGAATAAGCAAGTTCATAGAGACAGAAAGTACATTATCAGTGGCTAGGAGGAGGGGAACATGTGGAATTTTTGCTTAATGTTTAGTGAGTTTCTATTTGGTGTGATGGAAAAGTTTTGGAACTATATAGTGGTAATGGTTGTATAACATTGTGAATGTAATTAATGCCAACAAATCGTACACTTAAAAATGGATACAATCATAAACTTTATGTTCTGTATGTATTACCACAATAAAAAGTTACTAAGATATTCACTTCTTAACAATATGATCTCAATTCACTAGGAAAATATATAACTTATATGCACCTAATAACATAGCCTGAAACTATGTGAGAGAAAATCAGGACTATGAGAAGAAATAGACAAATCTACTATTATATGGGAAATTTAAAAATACATCTATTAATGATAGAATAAGAAGACAAGAAAAATAACTTATAGATGATTCAAACAATGATGACTGAAACAATTTTATTTTGACTTGAGATTATATATATTACACTCAATAAGTGCAGAACTATGAACTCTACTAATTTTTTAAGGAATAAAGTATTCTAATATCCCATAAAAATAAAATAAAAGAGGGAACAACTCTCAAACTCATATAAAGATACTAAAAGTCAGCATGGACACTATGACAAAATATAATTACAAACTAATTTGTGCTATGAACATTAATTGAAAAATCAGAAACAAAATATTAGGCAACTGAATTTAGCAATACGAAAGGATAATACATATAATCAAGTTAGATTTATCCCAGGAATACAAAATTTGTTTAACATTCAAAAATGAATCAATGTGATTTGCCATATTAAGAAAGGCCACCTCAATATATTCAGAAGAAACAAATGGTCAAAACAAAACAAAACAAAACTAATAGATTCTTAATGTTAAAATTCAGGAAAAGGGAACTTTAACTTACTTAAATGGCATCTACGAAAAATCTACAGCAAATACCATGCTGAATAGTGAAACACTGGAAGCTTTCCCTTTGAAATTAGGAAAAATAAAAAGATGCCTACTATCATCTATTCAGTATTAACACTGGTAGTTTCTTATAAGTTAGTCACAATGTAGAATCTGAAACCACATTAGTAAACTATGTATGTATTCTGTAATGTTAAAATTCATCCATTGGTCAATCTTTTACTTTGAATAAAACTTTTACCCATGCATGATTGTTTTTTAACATCATGCATTGGTCATCTAAAAAAATATTGATTCACTGAGTTATGTAGATTTTCCAAATGTTAGCACATTTCCTTAAATGATATAAAAAATCTCACATTTGTTAATATATTACACCACTGATTTCATCAGGAAAAAAAAAATCAATTTTTACTGCTTCACTAAAGATATTCTTAAGTAAAACTGCATTTTTAAAAAAGTGATGTTGCAGGATTCAGTGACTACCACTATGTTTGGTGCCACTGTCTTGATTTGTGCTAAGCTTCCAGCGGTTTTCCCCGCCATTGCTTTTGCTCCATCGATGTGTACGTTAACACAATGAAAAAGGCCAATAACATACTATATTATAGAAAGTTTTGCCCTCACAAATCTTTAAGTGTCTACAGATGACTCTTTGAGAACTGCTGCTCTAAGATACAAGCCTGGGAGTGAAGCTGCTGTTTCTGAAAGTATGTGTAATTTTGTCTTTACTATACAGTGCTGTACTCTTTTCCAAAGTGGTTATACTAATTTATATCCCTATCGACACCTATGAGAATTTCCATCATTCCATGTGATCACCAACAGTTGGTATGGCACTGGTACTTGACTGTGATTTTCTGTTGCATTTCTTTTGTTACTGATGAGGGGAACAAAGTGGAACAAGTCTTCGTACTTTTATTGGCTTCTTTGATTTCCTCTTGTAGGAGGTGCCTATTCAGATCTTCTGCCCATTTTCTTTTGGGTTACATGACTTTTTCATTTTGTCTGAGTCTTTATCTATTTATCTATCTATTTATTCATTCATTTATTTTTTAAGTCCTTTTTTGGTTATATCTGCGACTAATATCTTCTCCTATTTTGTGGCTTGAGTTTTTACTCTCATTTCACAAATTGAAGTTCTTTAATATAGTCCAATCTATCAAATTTTTATGGTTTTACTTTCTATATTAAGAATTCTTTCTCGATCTCAAATAAAAAATTCTTCCATATATCTTCCTAAACTTTACAGTTTTAAAATTAAAAACATATTCTTTATGTCAACATACAATGGGTTTACTACTGTTTTTTAAAAATAAATAAATAAATATTTTTAAATGTTCTCAGTTCTAATTTCTAATGCAATAAATATTGATAAGTATCACCCAACATTAACAAAAGCTCTCATACTGAGCCCTGGGTTCCTCGGTCATTTTTGAGTATAAAGGTGTCTTGAAACCAAAAAGCTCAAGAACCACTGTCTTACAAAGTCTTGCATCACACACTAGAAGTAAGCACAAGAATTTCTTAGTAGCATTGTTTGAAATAGTCTGAAACTGTACCCTGCAAGATATAAATGCTGTACACTACAACATGGATGAATCTAACATAATATTGAGCAAAAGAAGCAAGGCACAAAAGAATGCTTTAGTATGATTCCATTTACATAAGTTCTATAATAGGCTAAATGAAACTGTAGATTTAAGGGATGCTTACATAGCTGATAAAATATCCACGAGATGGTAAAATACAGAAAAGCGATGAAATGATTTCCATAAAAATCAGAAAGAAGGTGACTTTAGCTGGGATGTGGAGTGGGGAGATTGTGCTTCTGGGGAGACAGCCATGTTCTGTATCTAGTATTGGTTATGTGGATGTTCATTTTATAATTATTCCTTAAACTGTACTTTTTTTTGCATTTTTCTATACATATTGCATATGCTTCATTTGAATTTCTACAAAATCATTATATTCTTCAAAGAAATTTCGCACATTTAAAACAAATGTCATTTGATCTTACAATTAACTCTTTGTGGTTCCTGTAAAAAAGAAACCATGTATATATATTAGTACCCCACTAGAAAAGAAATAATTTATTTGTGCAAATTTTGTAATTTGAGGAGAGTTTAATAGAGGGAATATTTACGAAAGTGTAGTCAGGTTGTAAGGAACCCAAAGGTGATAATAATATACCCTAGTATTAGTAACTTGGGAGTACCATAACCACACACAGGCTTGCAGGGTCAAGGAAAGAAAGCTGTTATTAGAACCAGGGGACAGAGCTCTGTGAAGAGAGCATCTTGACAGGAGCTACGACCCTCTAGTGAAAACATGCAGCCAGATCAGAGTTCAGTGACTGTGGAAAGGGCATAAAAACTCTGACTTTACTCTTCACCTTCCTTGCCCTTATCTTCTGTCTGTGCTTCCTGTTGTTGAACCCAACTGGAAACCAGAAAGCAAACGAACCCACTGATGTAATCAATGCATTTAGGCCAACCTCCCAGGGGATGGAGAAAGAAGCAGCTTACAGAGTAGATCTGGAATGATGAGAAATGGGTCATATGTTCACCTGAACCTAAAACGTTAGCCACCTTCGTTGTTTTTCTTTTAAAGTAGAGGTTGTGGGAAGAAGGAAAATGACTAAGTAACACGAAACATAGCAATCCCTGCTTCTGTAGTAGGTCACAAGGCCTAAGTTGGTATTCAAGGCTTCCTTCAAACTCTCATTTCTGTTCTTATTATCTTCTATCAGCACTTTGGCTGAATTGTTTTAAATCCCTCTCCTTGTGCCAGGCTGTAGGAATAAAGATGCTCTTGCTTGCTTTTCTAAATCAGGTTTGGAGAAACCTAAACTTCATGTATGTGGGTCATGAGACATTGATAGTCTGGTCTTTATTAGGCAAATCCTAGGACCAGACTTGGCCACTGGGCCAAGGAGTGCTAAGAGGTTGTCCATTGAATACCTGAGTTCTAAACATAGCTCTCTTTACTCTCTCCCACCATGTAGAAGCAAGCCAGTTACTGCTAATGAGGATATATCACCCCTTTCTGTATGTTGGTTCTATGGCCTGAGAAACCCCTAATGACTAGAGGGAAGTCATTTCATTGGAACCATGTCTATTATACTTTGTATTTTTCATACGAGGACACTAAAGCCAAGAGAATTTGAGATATTTGCCTGAGACTGCATAGTTAGCACAGGAGCTGAGACTAAAAGCTCAGCCTCCTCCTGACTTTGAGACTAATTTGTTTCCCACATACTGGAGGAGTATATCTGTGTCTTATCACTGTAACAGGTGGGCATGGGAAAGAGCAGTAACATAATGTTAGACTGTGATAAAGGTGCCTCAAGAGAGGGAGAAACATAGTAGCAAATGTCCTCTAAATATTAAGGCACCATAGTGAATAATAGGACATTTGTCATTTTGCTGTCTCATTGTGCCAAGCTGCAGGATTGAAGATGTTTTTGCCTTGTGTTTTTCCAAACCAGGGCCTTTTCCAAAACAATTCAGTGTAATGACTACTCGAGTGCATTTTAATGTTTGCTAATGAAGTTCCTTGGTATTAGTAGAAAATAATACTATTTTTCTTTTACAATGTCTCCTCTCCATCCCCCAAAGGAGCTCACATTGCTTTCTTTTTCTTTTCTTTTTTTTTTTTAATCACAGAGAAGTTCATACTAGGAAAGCAATAGCGCTCTTTCTAAACCATAAAACATCATCAAAAGGGATATTCCAATAAAACCATAGGGGTTCCACGAATCATGCTAGAGAAGTTTGTGACTGCATTTTAGGATTCCCATAGCTTTTCTGGGGCCATTAAACTGGTCAATAAGTGGTAAGTGATGAGGCATAAAGCTGGGTGGGAGGTAAGGTAAAAAAAGGAATTGAGGAAATGAGAATGAGTTACCCAAAGTGGAAACTTTGTAAGGATTGGCAGCTCTTCAACTCAGTGATTTGAAGATGGTAATCATGGTTTTATTGGTTTTGTTATCTTTTTAGTTTCTAGATTTTTTTTTTTTTTTAGGCGAAGAAACCCTTAGTTGACCTCACAGATTGTAAGAACCTTGTCAGTTTACAATCCCTTATTTTTTTTTTTAACACCTAAAGCACCTGGTCTTCCTAGATGGTCTCTCATCAAAGTATTAACCAGGCTGGACCTTGCTTAGCTTCTGAGATCAGACAGGATCAGGCTTGTTAAGGGTAGCATGGCCACAGACTGGTTTCTAGATTTTAAGACAGAAGTCACCTGCTTTTTGAGCTAAATTAGAGGGGAAAAAAACTTTATCACAAAACTTTGTAAGAAAGGAGTAAAGTTTGGGAATTTATGGTTTAAAATATACTTGATTATAAGTCCAGGGAAGGGGTCTTGATTAACTTGGTCATCTTAGTCAACAGCGGGTTGAGACACCTTGCTAAGAAGGAGAACCAATCTCATAAATTATTCCTGTGCTAAAACAGTCTTTAGGGAAATTTAACATAGCATTTTATTTAAGGTTCTCAATACTTTTTATCAAAAGAGAAACTAATTGGGGGTGGGGAGAGTGTGAAGTCCATTCTTGGTGGGGAAGGATGTTTTTGGATAGGAGAGCTCTTCACATATATCAGATCATGTAAGTTCAGTAGATGCTTTTTTTCCTCATCAGAAGTGAAAAAGCAGTCAACATTTAAAAAATAATATTCATTATTTTTAAGTGAAGTGCATCAGTTAAGTTTCAGTTCAATGAGTTTTGACAATTGTATGTACCCATATAACTAGCAAATAAGTTTCCAGAAAGTTCCCTCACCCTCTTGTCTCTTTCTAATCAAACACCCTTCCTTCTCACTGAGGCAACGACTTTTTCATTTCTATAGATTAGTTTTACCTGTTCTTGGACTTCATATAAATGGAGTCATACCATATATATTATTTTGGGCCTTTCATTCGACATGTTTCTAGATCCACTAATGTTTCTGCATATATCAGTAGCTCATTCCTTTTATTGCTGTGTAGCATTCCTTTGTATGAATATATATCACAATTTGCTTATCCACTTCCTATTGATGGACATTTGAGTTACTTTCCATTTTTAGCTATTATGAATACAATTGCTATGAGCATTCTTATACAAGACTTATTGTGGACATAGATTTTCATTTCTCTTGGGTATATACCTAGAAATAGAATTTCTACTCACATGGTAACTCTAAGTTTAATCATTTGACAAACTGCCAGACTGTTTTCCAAAACAGCTGCATCATTTTACATTCCCACCAGCAATGTACTCAGGTTCCAATTTCCCCATATCCTTGCCAACATTTGTTATTATCCGTATTTTTTACGAAAGCCATCCTAAGGGGTATAAAGTTGTATCTCATTGTGGTTTTGGTTTGCATTTCCCTAATGACTAATGACGTTGAGCATTTTTTCAAGAGCTTATTGGCCATTTGTACATCATCTTTGGAGAAATGTCTATTATCTTTGTCCTTTCAGGCTATCATAACAGAATACCACAGGCTACATGGTTTATAAACAAGAGAATTTATTTCTCATAGTTCTGGAAATTGGGAAGTTCAAGGTCAGAACGCTGCCAGATTTGGTGTCTGGTGAAAGTGTGCTTTCTGTTCATAAATGGCAATCTTCTTGCTGTGTCCTCACATGGCAGAAGGGGCAAGGGAGCTCTCTGGGGTCTTATTTTTAAATCAGGGTACTAATCCCATTCATTAGGGTTCTGCTCTCAATGCCTAATCACCTCTCAAAGCCCTTGTCTCCTAATACCATCACATTGGGGGGATAGCCTTTACATATGAATTTTAGGGGGACCAAATATTCGGTCGATAGCACCTGTTCAAATCCTTTGCCCATTTTTAAATGGATTATGTCTTTTTATTGTTGAGTTCTGATTGATTTTTAAGGCCTCACAGATTTTGAAGTTTGTTGTATCAGGTAAATCTCTTTCGATGAAAGTAACAGAAAATATAACTTATACTAGCTGAAGTATAAATGGAATTTATTGTATCACAGAACTGAAAGTTCTTGGAGCACAGTTTTGGCTTCGAGAATGGCCTGATCCAGTGCAAAAAATAAATAAATAAAAATAACACCAAGATCTGATTTCTCCCGAGTCATCTCCTGGCTCTGTTTTTTTTTTTTCCTGTGTAAGCATCATTCTTGGATAGACTCTCCGATCATAGCAGCAAGATAGCTAAAGCAGTTCTAGTCTACATTCTCCCACCTTCTAGTTAACTAGGAAAGAGCACTTGCTTTTTTCCCCAACAGATTTGGCCAAAGACTAATTAATTGGTCCTGATTCATTACATACCAATCCTAGTTGCAGCGTCTGGGAAATGGGTGCACTGATTGACTTAGTAATAATCATTCAGGCACCATTCCTGAAGCCACAGTTAAAGCCCACCCACAACTCATGACCCGCAAGTCGGGGGCGGGGGGTGGGGGGTGGGAGAGTGGTTCTATAGAGAGAAATCAGAATATGTTTACCAAAAGAAGAGGAAAATAGATGTTGAGATTTCAAAATCTAGCAAATGTCTACTACAGTGCTTCCCAACCATGGTCTAACTAAAAGTCATGATTTTACCTAAGCAACTAAACCAGGAGGTTTAGCCACAGGATAAAATATTATTATTATTAATATAGGCATATTGATAAAGTCAAGAGAATAGTTAGCCAGTAGGAAAATCATGAAAAAAAAATCACTAAATTTAGAATCAGGAGACCTGGTTTGAATCCTACCTTTACTATTAGCTAGCACTATGACCTTGAAAAAAATTACTAAACCTTCCAAACCACATTTTTCTAAGCCATGAAAAAGGGATTACCTTAAAGTATAAGTCGGTCATCACTGGGTGGCTACAGACATATAAATAGATGAAAGTGCCTGGCACATAAAGGGTATTTACTCTGAAATCTTGGGTCAGAACCTTTTCTACTTTTCTCCAAGTGACCCTACCCTAGAGGTCACTTCCTTCCCAGCCAGTGTTTGCTGTGACCTCAGCTATATGTTTAGAGCATGGTTCTCTCAACTCTAAGAATAGTTTCTGGTTAGAATGTCACTGGAGCATGGGGAGTCAGACACAGGCAGTGGCCTTTGAACACAGTCTTGGGTGGAAGACAGAGATAATCACCTCAGGAAGAGGCCCAGAAAATGTCACTGATTCCCATGGCTTGACTTTCAGGAGTGAAAATGAGGGCCAACACCCCCACCTCTCTCAGAGCATGCTTTCCCTTCGGATTCTAATTTGGTAACTAAGCAGTAGGACCCTTAGTCCTCGGAACTTGGTTAAGGGTTTGGAACTGCTTCTTTGGTAACCCCAGAATTTCTAGATAAGAAATGCTCAGGGGTAGCAATCTAGAAGAATTGTTTTTGAAACTGCATTTTTAACAAGTAGGCATCACCCAGATTGTACACTATTTGAGATGGCTTGAGGTAGGACTGATGGTGATTATCTGGAAACTTTGATTATCCCTTGGCATGACTACGGATTGCCCTCTTTCCTTCTCTATGATTGGATCTGACTTATGTAAGGAGTAGAGGCGTTTTTGCTCTGCCCCCTATCAGTCTGGGGTCTCTAGGAAGCAGACACGGGAATGGGGTTAGAAGTACAAGCAACTTATTGAGGGGTAATATTTGTGGAAAGTAAAAGGAAGAGAGTGTAGGAGTGAAAACCTTTAATCCATGATGCAGGTCTTATGTTAGTGAAGGAGAAGGGGAAAGGAGGGTGATTATCTAAGTAGAGCCTTAGATTGTGGTTGGTGTAGCTCTGGAAATGTCACAGGCAGCCTAACAGGGAGCTCTGGCACAAAGATTGCCCTTAAAGGAGTCCCACCTTTCATAACAGAGGTCATGTCCTTATATCTCTGCCAAGCTCAGTCATTGGCTGAGGAATGTCTAGGAGAAAGTGCTACACCTTGGATGCTGGGGTGAATCCAGAAGGTGCTACGGCTGGAGGCTGTCAGCTCTCTGTACTCCCTGAAGCAGATTCTTTCTTGAAGTCTGAGTGGCACTCCTTACAGCTGCTACAACTCCCAACATCCATCTGGCCATTCTACTCTTGCTTATAATTATACTCACAGAAAGAAGGTAGAGTGTGGTGCTCCATACAACTGCTTTGGATTTTGTTATGACTCCCCTGGGTAAACTCTCAGCAGGTCATTCTATACCTTAGAGTTCTTTATTTTGAAATATGTCATCTGCTTGGAATGCTTTTCCCTCAGAAGGAGATGACTAGCAGCCTCATCTCATTCAGGTCTCTGATCACATGTCCCATTATCAGAAAATTATTCTCTGACTATCTAATTAAATATCAACCCCTTCACAATCCTTATTGCCCTTTTTGGCTTTATTTTTATCCACAGTACTTATGTGTGATTTTAAAAGTGTGTTTCTATATTTATCAACTGTCTTCTTTGATTAGAATATAATTGTTGTCAGGTCAGAGAATTTTGTCTGGTACTCTATCCCTAGTACCTAAAATATAGTAGCTGGCATATAGTATACTGGCTAGCAAATACCATTACACATGTATCAAATAAAAGGAAAGAATAAAGGAATAAAATTGATATAACCACGCAAATCATCTAATAATTGGTAGACACCACTAAACCTTTCTCTTTCTGATGCAGACTTCATATGTAAGAACACCTAACCTCTTGATGAAGGTCAAGTATCTAACCTTTTGCAAGTCAAAAAAATTGCAAAACCGTATCACTAAAAATTGGAATTTAAAGACAAAGCATATTTGTTAACTGCTTTCTTGTATCAGACACCATGCTACATGCTTTCAGATGTATTATCTCATTTACTCCTCCGAGCGACGCTTTTGAAATAGGCATCATCATCCCTATTTTATGAGTAAGGAGACTGAAGTCTAAAGAAGGTATCTACCATCGCATATGTAACCGGAAGAGTGGAATTTGAATCCAGATTTGTCTGATAGCAGCAACAACAACAGACAGATGACTTTAACGTTAAATAAGAGAGTGGCCAAGTTCTCTAGCCATTTGATAGTAAAAACAAGAATAAAATTACAGTGTCATGTTATAGAGGATAGAGAAAGGAATTATTTTACTATGCATGGACTTGAAGTTCAAGGCTCACTATCCCAGTCAAAGGGGGATACCATATTCTTACAATGGGAAGTATGTTTTTCCTTTACAAAGTTTGTATGGTCTAAGTGTTTGAGTCCCCCCAAAGTCATATGTTGAAGCCCTAACCCCAGTATGATGGTATTAGGAAGTAGGACCTTTGGGAGGTAATCAGGTTTAGATGAGGTCATTAGGACCCTGTGATGGAGTTAGTGCCCTTATCAAATGAGAAAGAAAAATTAGCATCCTCTCTCTCTCTCTATGTCTCTCTCTGTCTCTGTCCTCTCTGTCTCTCTCTGTCTCTGCCTCTCTCTGTCTCTCTGTCTCTCTGTTTCTCTCTCCTTTGTGAAGACACGACAAGAAGATGGCCATCTGCAAGCCAGGAAGAGAGCTCTCCTGGTAAATGAATTGGTCTGTACTTTGATCTTGGCCTTCCCAGGCTCCAAAACTGTGAGGAATAAATCTCTATTGTTAATACCACCTAATATATGGTATCTTGTTATAGCAGCTCTAGAAAACTAAGACTGTTTCAGAAGCATGTAGCCACACAACATCAGAAACTTTATCTTAGAAAAGAAATCTATTCTCATGGTAGAATGCCAATTAATAAAAACAGAAGGAATGATGGAATTTGAAAATCATCAGTGAATGCTAAAACTAGTAAATAAATATTATATGAGGAAGAGAATATTTACATAGTCCCCAAAATCTATCCTACAAATTTATTAATTGCAAAAGAAAAATAGTATCTTCACAGCAGAGAGATCTGGCAGATTCCAAGTTCAAGTCAACATCTACGGTAGTAAGACAAACTAATATCACTTCTTCAAATGATGCAGGAAGAAACAACACCACTTCTGTGGAATTCCTGCCTAAAATGTATAACCTGAATGTAATCATGAGGCAAATCAGACAAACTCAAACTAAAGGATGTTCTACCAAATCACTGCCCTGTATTCTTAAAAAGAAAGAAAAAAAAAAGGTCATGTTACAAAAGTCAAAGAAAGGTTGAGGAACTGTTCCAGGTTAAAGGTTAAAGAAACATGACAATTAAATGCAATGCATGATCTGAGACTAGATTCTTGCCTGGGAAAACAGACATAAAAGACATTATTGGGGCAATTGTGCATGAACCATGCATTATGTAATAGTATTGTATCAATGCTAAACAATGTTAAGTTTCTTCTTTTGACCATTTTGCTGTGCTTATATAAGAGAATATCCTTTCCTCAGAGAATATTTTGAACTATTTAGAGAGTCTCCTAACATATGATGTCTCCAATTTACTCTAAAAAGTTTCAGAAAAAAATCATAAACAAATACCACAGAAAAGGAGAGAAAGAGGGAGAGAGAGGCGGAAGGAGGGAGGGAAGGAGGAGAGGGGGGAAGAGAGAGAGAGAGAGAGAGAGAGAGATGCCGTATAAAGGGAATACAGAAGTTCCTTGTACTATTCTTACAAATTCCTTCTAAATTTTAAATTATATCAAAATTAAAAATTTTAAATGTGCTTTTAATCTCAAAGACCCTCTCTCGATGTTGTTATCCTGAGGACTGGAGAAACAGTTAAGGTAATTACCTTAAGGTTTCTCTTTCAGGCATGAATTTTATAAATCAAAATAAGAAACTCGGGAGAGTTCCAGAAATGCATAGCCACTAATTTCTATTAGAAATGTTATCTACTTTTTTTCTCTAAGTGCTCCTCAGATATTGCCTGAATACTGGCCATTTTGTCGAAAGTGGTTGTTTACAATGAGACCTTTTGCAAAACAGAACATTTTATTATTCCAATTTCATAAATGGAAATAAAATGTATGCAAAGAATAAAGGCTGCAAGAAACACAATGAATCTACTCAAGATAATTTCAAATGACTTGGCCTCTTTTCCTTCATTTTGATGTTAGCTTTAAAAGCATTTCATACCTGATGTCTGAGTAGCAGCAGGATTGCTTAGGGAAAAAACAGTGGGTATTAATTTTCTTACAAAATATTTATAAATTAGAAATCACACGTGGATACCAATTCTTCAGTTCCTTCATTGACCAGCTTTCTAAATTACGTTTTTCCAGTCTCCATTTCTTTACATTAGACTATCTACCATTGTTTATTGAGCACCTTCTCAGTGCTATAAAAATATAAGACTGGCACCCTGGTCTCTGTGGCCCAGACTACTAGTTGCCTGTTCAATATTTATTTCCTCCTCAGAAACAGAATACCGTTATTGCTGGGTGAATCAATTTACTCAATTATTTCCCAGCCTTCCTTGCAGATGTGGTAGCCAATGAGACATAAACAGAAGTTGGAAGATGAGCTTTGAGAAAAGGTGTTTAAAAGTCTACTGGGAGGCCTACCCTTTTAGCTTCATCCTTTCTTCCAACTTGCCTAGAACTCAAATGTGATTGCTTCCAGAAGTCATCTTTTAAACACGAGGAGGAAGCCTACACCCTGGGAACGGCCAAAAGAGGGAAGAGATGAAAGAGGCTGGGACTGTAATGCCACAATCGACATTATCAGCCCTGGCCTGCCTTTCTCTGGACCCTTTCAAGTAAGAGGAAAATCAGCTTCTATCTTATTGAAGCCATTGTAACTCTAGATCTTTGTGACTAGAGCTGAATGCAATTCTTAAATTATATAGCCTCTGATTTTAAGTGATTGAGAAGACTAGAGCAGCAAAACACTTAGAGAATACTTCTAGGTAGTCCATAGTTAAGAGACAGTCCACACAAGCTTTAGAATCAGCCACCACTGCAGTTCAGTCCTTGGCTTTGCAATTGAAGGTGTGTGACTTTGGGCAAATTATCTAACCATTCTGAACTTCAGTTTCTCCTTTAATAAAATTAGGGTGACAGTAATTACCCTGTGGTTGTAATGAAGAGTAGAGATAATGGGCCTGGCACTTAATAGGTGCTCAATAAATGATAGTAATTTGTAAGCTATACAATCTCACAGAAGGATGAAATCTATGTTTGATATTATCAGGAAAAGGTTTAGAGAATAAGTTGGATTTTTGTTTGCAGTGGTGGGTGAAAATGTTCAGGATGGATAAAGGAGAAAGGTATTCCATATGGATCAAGAAAAAGGCATGGGTAAAGACATAGAGATTGGCTGAATATAATATATTCGAGAGTTACAAGGAAATCAACATAGCTGATATCGTGGAGTTGAGAAAAACAGAGTGGCACGGATAGTGTGAGATCGGGGTAGCATAGATGAGGTGGGATTAGTTTGAAAACCAAAGAAAAGATCTGTGATTTTATACGAAAGGAAGAATTCATAAATTTTATACAAAGGAATGATCAGAACAGCCATAATGAAAACTCAAAACACTATGGTGTCCAGTTGTCCTGAGTGATTTTCTTTTAGAACAAATGACAAGGAAATGAGTTGGAGTGCCAAATGGAAGGTGAGTGTCTAATCCAAAAAGTAGCCATTAATTTAATGGAAAAATTGCCTAATAGCAAACATTAATCTAATTGTTAGAAAGGTGCTATGGGGTAGCTTGAGTCCACAGAAGCTTTCTTCCTGTGGTTTTTGTATAAAATGAAGACTCTGACATTTGGCAAAGGTGTTTTGCCTTAAATAAATAAATAAATAAATAAATAAATAAATAAATAAGCCAATCAGACAAAATATGTTTCTCTGTACAAACCATAAAACACCAGCTGAAACTCACCCATTTTGATTCTAATGGTACCCTTCTCTCTATCTCATTTTAAAAATCCACTTAGTAATGTCATTTGTTTCCAGCAAATATTTCAGAACTTTTTCAAAGTAAAAGCTGAAGTCCATTAACCAATCCCTCTACTCCCTGGTTTTCACAGAATCATCACATTTTACAATAAATTATTATTACTTTTACTTACATGTTAGGATGGAAACTGGTAAACTAAACCAGCTGTTAGATTTCCTGCAGGCTTGTACTTCCCAGATAGAGTCCATCCACAAGTTCCAACTTGAGAATTCTTCTCTTCCTTCTCATAATCTGAATAGTGAATATAATAGAAAATGTATACATCTGAGTATAAAGCTTGGCTGAGTAATCACATATCTGAGATGTCACTGGAATGATAAGACTTGACTTTTAGTCCTGACTCTCCAAATAAGATGGAAGACGTTGGGCAAGTCAGATTTCCTAAACCTTAGTCTCTTCTGTTGTAAAATAAGGATTATATCCCCTTTTTACATAATACAAAGTTTTTTTGTTTTTGTTTTTTAAACTAAGAGCTAATGCATATAAACTACATAGAGTCTTACGTGCCCTTCTTATATTTCTGGGTGAGGAATATTTTATTTCCTCTTTCCAATAACCTATGCAGTAGGTGCCAGTGTTATCTTCATTTTACCTATGAGCAAACAGAGACACAGAAAAGCCAAGCGACTAAGTCAAGTCTACATGGCTAGTAGGTAGCAGAGTTTGACTGGAATTTAGACAGACTCCAGAGCCCTGCCCCACTGCCAACCCCCTCTCCCCTCCAGTCAGAGAGCACAGGTCACAAAATCAGGAGAGCTTGGCAAATCTGACTTTTGCTCAGGAATCTTGCTATAAGAGATACAGACATTCTGATCAGATAGTGGTTGGCTCTGGGCTCTTTTGCTATAGACTCGTGGTCTCTGACTCCAAGGCTAGTCAAAGCCTGGAATGAGCCAAAGTTCAAGGAATGAGGAGTAGAAAGAGAAAAGCAGTCTAAAGAAAATAAAAGACCAGAAAGGAGAGAGGGGATGTGTTGGATAACTTTCCAATTCTTATGTGTGTCTTGCACTTTGTATCCTTGTGATTGTTCTTATCAACAAAACCTCTTTTATTCAGTCTGCTCCAATGAGTCATGTAATTTGTAACCAAATAAACTCTAATTCATCTAATAAAGTATTTCAAGAGCAAAGAAACCTGTGTATGCAAAAATATTTAGAACATTGCTCTTTACAATAATTAAACATTGAAAAAAAACTATATAACCCGATAACTAAGGAATAATAAATTATATGAAGCCCATTTAATGGAATAGTATACAATTATGAAAATGCCTAAACAGAAAAACTGTATATAAGTGGAATAATTACAATAGGAAAAATATATCAAAAGCTGTGATGGTAGGAAAGAGGGGTGTGTTTGTGTTCTATAATGTTAAAAAATTACATTTTTGAGAAAAATTTGAGGGCTCTTAAAATTCCCTTTAAAAAAATATTTGAAAGAATTACCAAGTCTCAGTACCAGTTAATTTCTGAACACTTTTAGTGATGAGAGGCTCTGACCTCCAGTACCAAGTAACTGCAAAGTGGCTGCCTGCCCTGTACTTAAACACCTCTGGGGACAGAAGTGCCGAAATTTCTTCTATCTTGGGTTATTACAAAGTTTTCTTTTATGTCATATCTGTTGCTTCTTCCCTTTAGTTCTAGTTCTCTCTGTTGGGGTCAAGTCTACCCCTTTTTCCCCACCCCTGATATCTCCATGTATCACAGCAGGTGATGGCTCTGACAGTACAATCCCTTTTGTCACAGCCTCTGCTTCTTCTCCACTGACAAATACTTGGAAATTCATTCTTAGATAAGAAGATCTTCTTATCTGATCTGCCCTTACCTATAATTAAGTGCCTCTTTTTGTTCTGTGTACTTCTCTATTCTTTTTAGAAAAAAAGCATCCCTAAATCGTGGTAATTAGAGGATGTTCAGAAATTGCAAAGTAGAACGTAATGCAAACACAATAAGGAAATGTCTGTTACTCTCATATGATTTCTCTGAGACCAGGTTCCTGAGGATCCTCCTAGCCTTTAAGGATGTTTTAAAGAGAAGTCTTAATTTAAGGTACTACAGTCTTTGCTCACAAGAGTCAAATAAAACAGTGCTATTTGTAGTCTGTCTCAGGACTGTTAATTATTACCTACTGGAATCCTAGGTGATCTGATGAGTGACTGGTCATGAATGCTGATGCATGAATGCTGATGCATGATTGCGTCAGCATTCATGAAGTTACTCTCTGGGTATTCTGGATCAGCACACATTTGCTAACATACATATCAGGTGATGAGGATTGAAAGTAGGTTTTTCTAACCACTGTAGGCAGATACATCCATGCAAATGAAGCCATCCATCGAGGTCACCTTTTCTTCAGATGGCCTAGTTTCAGGATCATAAAGTTTACTGTATTAAATGTTGGTGTCTGGCAACAACCAGCCTTCCATTTCCCTTCCTCAATGAAGTGCATGCAAGAACCCACAGAAACAGGCCTGACACACAGACTCTGCTCATTCGGGAAAATGATTCCAATCATTGCCCTTAGCTCCAAATCCTGCACTTGGAACATTTTTTTATAACATAGCTCCTGATCAAACTGGATTCTGCTCCAGTTTAATTTACCAAGGTATACTTTTTAAGTCACCTCAGTGAAACCAATGTGGCTCACAGGATTAAAATTCTAAGTACAGCAGTGCCTAAGAAGGGAAGATGGTGCCACGGGAGGGAAGATGAGAGCATAAACAGGAGACAAGGCAAAATCACTAACACATTTTCGGAAAGTGGCAGGCTCGGAGAGAGAAAAAAACAAAATGTCCCAATAATTTAATGGCAGAGCTGAAAGAGAGCATTTGTAGTTATTCCAGGACTCTCTAATAAAAAGCTTTTCCTGGATACACAGACATTCATAACAGTGATAACTCGCAGGCGACAGATCTGGCTTGTACACATGGTCACGATGCCTTTCACACAGTATGAGAAGAGCACAACAGAATGCCCAAGAGGCGTCTGGACAGCACAGAGCAGACGAAGGACTGAACGCTCCTCCACAGATGCCCATTAAAATCAAAGTTTATCTATTATAAAGTCACATTTTCCATTTTCTGCTTTAAAAAGTCAGCAATGCTGGAGGGTATCCAGCAGAATCCTTCCTCCAGGATGAGTACAAAAGGGGAGCAGGAAGCTCAGGATGTCCCTTCAGTGAGCAGATGGAAGGACTGACTGGAGACCTCCCATCCATTTCAGACAGACACGCACATGTCCAGATTTGGGTTTTGTGGTTGCTAGTCTTATTCCATATTGAAACAAGGTTCTCCCAAAACCAGACAGAAACCACAGGCCTGCAGATCTCACCCCCAATCACAAACTATTCCCCCAACATGACCAGGATGAGATCATCCCAGTGACAGGATGCCAAGCTCTCCCATAGCCAAATAATCTATTGGCCGCCATTTTTATTTGCATCACCCTCTCATGTGCATTTCTTTCTTTAAAGAGACGGAAGCCACTGTGGCCTGTTAGATTCTAGGGAGATACTATGTGGCTCTGAAACCTCCAGAACTGCTCCACAGAGGCCATGTAACATAACATACTCACAGGTTTCAGAGATTAAGATATGGACATCTTTAGGGGGACCTTTATTCTGTCCAGGTCAGCCTCCCCACTCCCCACTTTCAGAGTTTCTCATGTGACCTAGATTCCAGGGACTTCTCTATTGCTCACTTCCCTATGGATGCATTCTGGTTCTTCTATATACAGTTAATAAACATGTCTAGAGCATCTATAATGTGCTAGGCATTTTGCTAGGGGCAGGGGATACCAAGAAAAAAAGATGGTCCCTGTGCTAAAGGAACTCACATTTTGGTGGAGCTGACAGAACAATCATGAAAGACAAGAAAATATGGGATATGGGATAAAAGGGCACACAGGAGGTGAAGGGGCACTTGGAACTTGAGGTTTGGGTGGGGAGGGATGTGCAAAGATATATCCTACTGTGCCTCTTCCTATCACAGATCCACTAAATCAAGATGGTAGAATTCATCATGGAAATGAGGATCTGTGATCTGGTCTCAGGTGTCCCTGAAGTGTCAATGCCCAGTGATGCCATGCAGGGCTGGTCTGTTCAGTGACTGAGAAGGACAAGAATGCACAGACCTCCCTCTGTGTGCCTGAAGGCCTCACTTCAGCGTGGGGTCAGTGGCAGCCAGCAGGAATTACTCATTATGAAGGTGAAGAGGGCTCCTGCCAAGTAGAACAAGCTATTAACAGTGTTCAAGGCAGGTGGGCTCATCCTAAGTGGGTGATCCTCTCATTTCCTTAGTCTGAACTTGACCTAAAAGAAGGTCTTACTTTAAAAGTTAAAAAGAAAAGAAACTGTTAGATTAAATACACAAAGATGTAGTTTAGTTCTTCTCTGCAGGAAGGAGCAAGAACTTTTAAGTTTTCAATGACTTGTTTGTTTTAGATACTATATCACAGCCCAGAACTCTGGACGTGCCTGGTCACTGACCTTTGTTCCCATCTGATGGCCATTTCATAACTCTTATCACAAGAAACCAGGCGCTATCATGAGTCTGTACATTTCTGCCCACAGACATTTCATAAGAACCAGGGCCCTTGTTTCTAGCTCTGTACTGAACTCTACTGTCTCCTTTCAGAAACACAAGCAAATATTTGTGTGCATTTATATATATTTTTTCTCTATTTTCCTGTTTAACCTTTCCTGTTATGACAAAATAGGCTCTTTTATTTAAAAAAAAAAATCTCACATACACACACACACACTCACACCACACATAAACAAAAAGCTTAGATGAGACTGAATCCTTCTCAAATCAGGTGACTTTGTGAAATCACTTGTTTTCAAATAGGGCTTTATAGTTAGACAAAGGTGTTCTTGGCCACTGAGTTTTGTTCCTCACAACAACCTTGTGAAACAACTGTCCTCAATGGGAGTCCATTAAGCCCTAAAGACCTTTCAAATACAGAGACCCCTTCTGAGAATGCTGACTGAATAGGGACTTTTCATTTTTTGACTAAATTCTGCCCTTCATCAACGAAGCATTAAACTAGGGATCAGTTGTATCCTCTGCTTTTAGCATCATATTTGCTACGTGGTCATCACCCACACCCTGAATACCTCCAGCGAAATGGACATCACTTCCCAAGGCAACCTTTCTTTCTGGGTGGTTCTGACTGGTGGTCAGACAGAGAAGTTTATAAATTCCCCCAGTACAACAACAAGAAGGCCATGAGAGAGAACACTTTAAGGAGTTTGGGCCTATTACACCAAACTATATTGGAAATTGTCTATATTGGAAATAGCCAACTAACCAAATCAGATCCATTCCCCTGGAGAATATGAATTACAGAGGTCACAGAAAACGTGTCTCACTGAATCTAATGTCTTCCCCCTAAAAACAATGCATAAAGCTGCTGTTTATCCCAATCCTTGAAGCACTTGAAGTTACTTTGTGGCTAAAGAAGACATTGTCTTTTGCATCTTTACAGTAAGCCTCTACTAATGAATAGGGATGTTTTTCTTCCTTGAAACTAATATAAGGCCTAATTATGCTAATTCTGAGGACATGTAGTCTCAGAAAGATTAAGCAATCCACAAGTTCTGACTAGGAAATGACACAAGTAACCTCTATAATCCTGACTATAGATTTTAGTTAATTAAAAACAAAACAAAACCCTGAGTAAAAATTTTTAAAATTAATTTAAACTAAATAAAAAATTATAAAATTTTAATGTATGGACTTTAGATAATAAACAAAAAACAATACCGATAGGACGATTTGGATGAACCTCCAGGGAATTATGCTGAGCAGAAAAAAGCTAATTCCAAACGGTTACATACTGTATAATTTTAGTCATACAACATTATTGAAATGATAACATTGTAGAAAGAAAGGCTAAATTAATGGTTACCAGGGTTAGAGATAGGGACAGGGTTTGAAGTGGTGGTCAGCAGCCTTTGACTCTGAGCTGGGGGGTGTGGAGACTGCTGCTTCTGCCCATTGGCCAAGGGCAGAGTAAGCTTTAGATCAGTCATTCTTCACTGGGCCAGCCTACAGGAAAGCCTTGGCTTCCAGGGCACTTTCTCAGCTCATGGCAGTTTGCTGCTGCAGAGAGTCAACTGGACCCTCAAGTGATGGCGAAAATTAATGACAACCTGCAAAACATTGCATCTGTTTCATGGAAAGTCAGAGCAACCAGATGGCTTGGGAAGTGAAGCCTGGAAAAAAAAAAAAAAAGAGCAGTTCCTACTTGGTCTAGCTCATTTCTTTCACAGACAATAAGCCAATGGCAAGGGCAGAGATGTATAAGGAAGTTCCACGTACAGTGCAAAAGTGGAGTGAAGGGAAAAGAGATAACAGAGTATAAGTGCAGGATTCACAGCTTGACTGACCCACGTCCAGATTCTTCCCCTTAGACAGTGAGGCTCTGAGCAAGTTTTGTCTCTCTGGGTTTCTGATTCCCCATTTGTAAAACAGGGCAGTGAGCCCTTGCCCAGCCTACAATACCAGGTTATTGGGAGGAACAAATGGAATAATGTAGAAAGTAAAAACTTTTTTCATGCAAATGTTCTATGCAAATGCAAAGACTATTGATGTGATTTGGGAAGATTCCTACTAGTAGTCCCTAAATAAATAATTTCTGTAGCTATGTTTTGCAAGTAGGTTAACTTAGTCTGAAGGCTGGCAGGTCATGGCCTCAAGTGAGCATTGTTAAATGATTAAGTGCTGTACCCACCACGAATTCATGGAGGGGGTCACACAAGTGGAGAGGAAGGGAGCATGATGGGCCACATGTGAGCTGAGCTATAACCTGTGCTACCTTCTTAGCTCCAAAGCTATAGATGTAGGAAACCTTTAACGATGGATGAATGATCATCAAATTTGGTGATGGTTTTTTCCTCCTTTTCCACTGAGGTAATTTGGTGACTAAGTTTGGATATCCTCGGCAAGAAAGGGAAAACTATCACAGTGGGTGACAGTCTAGCAAGATACCCTCTGTAAGGTATCAGAATTATGTTGAAAACCTTCTCAGAGAAGTGGCAGTGTGGCCCAAAGGATGTTGCCTATGGGCTCAGCTCATGAGTAATCTAGCTTTATCTTCTCTTATAAGCAATCCAAATGCAATAATAAATGGTTGTTCTCATCATAATAGTCTTGGATGTGGCAGGAGTATACAAGGACATGGAAGACAGTGTCTACAGACATCACTATTATTTTTCATAGTCATCAGTAATCCTTGGTTCCATCAGTACAGTATCTTGTTCCCACTAGAGTTTGAAAACAGTTCATACTAGAGGATTCCAGGGGGATGGATGAGCCGACAGGGTGATGTGATTGCAAAAAAATAATGGATGCAATCCCAATACCACGCCTGGAGTACTGGACATAAACAAGCTGGAGGCATGCTGAAAGGAGCAACCAGGATGGGAAAATGGCTGGAAAGATGCCACATGAGGAATTTTTGAGGGACTAGGACAAGAGAAACCCAAGAATGAGTACAAATAAACCATTATTTGAAGGGCTGATACGTGAAAGGATGATTTCATTTATTCTCTTTCCTGGAGGGCAAAACTCAGACCAATGGGTAGAAGTTACCTGGGGGTAAATTTTAGCTCAACACAAAGAATTTTCTGAGAATGCAGCCATCCAATGACAGTGCAGCTGTCCATCATCAGAACAGGCTATGTGGGAAAGGAGGACCTGAGCTCCAGAATCTGGCGCTGGGCGGGCGAGAGGGTTGGGGAGGGGCTGGTCTAGACATCTCCCAGGTCCTTCACAACTCTGAAATTCTATCTCATGAGAAGCCCATCAATGCTCCAACAGTATCAGTCTTGTGGTAGTGAGTCACTTATGTGAACCTTTTCCTTCACTGTGTTATCCTGGGAGCATCCCTACAGGACAGAAGAGAAACATATCTTTTTTATTTTAATACTAGCTTTAGTTACTACTACTGTAAATGAGAGGTCCAATTTATGTATTCAACAAATATATACTGCTTATCCACTTTGAGGAGGGTGCCTGAAGTGCGAAACAAACCATTTGTGTTAAATTTTTCATTCCAACGATACAGTGGAGAAAAGGAAGCTATTATTACCATGAACATTTAAAAACTGATTTTGAAATTAAAAAAAAAAACTGCTTCCAATTCAAATACATTATTTAATACCATAAATTCCAGTTTCCTTATCTATAAACGGGAATGACAGTGGTGTTTATCTATAAGGTTTCATTCATTCATTCAACAAATATTTAAGTTCCTATTAGGTACCAAGCCTGCTTCTACTTGCTGGTGGCTTATATCATTGAGCTAAAAAAAAGACACACAGGCCTCGTGGAACTTACATTCCAGTAGGGGAGAGGTAGCAATAAACACACTATGTAAAGTGAAGTGTTAGTGTGAACATACTAGATAAAAGTGCTATGAGAAAATAAAGCAGGCAAAGCAATAGGGAGGGGGCGGTAGTTTCTGTGAAAAGATTAAGTATGATAATGCAGGTAAAAGTTATGGCATGGGCAAGTTCACTAAAAAGTCTTCAATGTTAGCTTTTATTACCATAAGAACTTCTGAGCTCAGAGGACCCACAATTAAATGTATCATCACGCTCCTGAATTATTTAACAGGTGATACGTATTCAAAGTCAAAATCAAAAGGAAGTGGATCTGATATTGTTTTTAGATGGAAGAAAGGAATAGATGAAAATGTAATGACTTTGAGGTTCTGGCATTGATTCATTTGGGCAAGGACATTGATAAGTATCTGTAGAAAACTTAGAAACACAGAAACTGGGGCTTGAACTGCGTTACATGAGGTAAATAACCCAACTTTTCTAAGTCTTAGTTTTTCCCCCATTGGACCAGGGCTGTTTTGATACTTAGTAATAACATATGTAAAATACTGGGCATACAGCAGGTACAGTTAGCTTACATTTTTATTGTCCAAACTCATCCAAATTTTCAGAGATTTTCAGTGTGTTAGAAAGAAAAAAAACAAGGCAGTATTCCTCAGGAGAGAACATTCCACAATCATGTGTTGCTAGGAGTTGGACCAAGGTCACTTGTTATGAGAACAAACCAGGAAAACATAAGGAAGCGTTCAACTGATTAAATGCTCACTCCAGTGCTCAGCCTTGCTAGCTCCTTGGCTGCAGCCTTTGGAATGCCAGAAGATGCAAACAAAGACACACTGATTCACTCAAAACAGTTCTTCGTATAAATCTGAGGCTGTAGCCAAGAAGCAGTCCAAAAGGATTTATGAAGTGTGCTTCTCTCCACAGTGCCCACGAGTCAAGGAGATACAGGGTCCCTTTAATCAGCCCTGTTTTCCCTGAGACCTCTGTACCATCGTCCCTCTGCTTCTTACCACTCTGATTGGAAATGAGAATTTAATCTGTTCTGTGTTGAACTTTTTCTTCTGGGGACAGCTTTACAAGATATCTTCTTGCCTTCCCAGAAGTGGGGAAGCAGAACTCACATGCCCATCAGTCCCTCTTCTGGAAGTTCTGAAGTAAATGAAAGCTTTGGGGTATTTACCTGTGTTAGTGCCTTTACCACTTGTCCTCTCCAAAACAAGGGTAGCTATTTATAGAATTGGAATCCCCCCTCCCCCGTGCACCTCACTCTAGATAGCACAGTAACCCCTACTCTGCTGTTAGGGGCCTTGCATCCAGTGATCTGCCTCTTCCAGGGTAGCTGAGACCACCTGGCACTTCGAAGGGAGTAAAGAGGCATCAAGGGGCAAGGGGGTTGGCTTTGCTGGGTCTAAGTCAGTGTTTCACAAACTACCCACAGTGAAGGACCCGTTTGTTCTGACTGCCAGTCTGTCACGAACTGGTATTTTTCTACAACACAATAAAAGTTAATTGCTAGAAATTTTTTAAAGACATAAAATGCAAGCCAATGTTTTTATTACTAGATTCAACAGACATAAAATTATTCTGACAAACTGCTATAAAAACTTTAAATGTTTACTCACAACTTCTGCATTTAAGCTAGCCACAGAATGCAGCACTGATCTAATTCACTGTTTAGCCAGGAACATTTACTTGAAACAAAACGCAAAGCCAACTTACCTCTTTCCCTATGAAATAAGATGATATATTAGTGCAATCATTGGCACAATATAATCACTCACTAAATGTTAGCTATTACTATTATTCTCTGTTGGTGAAAAGAGGGGAAAATATTAGATGGGAAACTGAGATGTAGGCCTAAGTTCTACTCTGTTCCTACTAGCTTTGGACAAGTGTCTTCACCGTTCTGGGCTTTAGTTCCAAATTTTATAATACATAATGAAATGATCTAGAATCTAACATCTAGGTCAGTGACTTGAGCTATACTGACACCAAAGTGAAAAATACATTTTTGTCCCAGTACACAAACTCATACACTTGACAACTGCAAAGTTCATGAGGTAGTAGTATCCTTGCCACATGCCACGCATTCTTCTCCTGCCTTATTTTATTTTTTAAAATGATGGTCAAGATACCTTTGATTTCAAACTCGCAGTTTGAAAAACGCTGGAACAAATGATACCTAGGATTCCCATCCTTCATAGTATACTGATAGGACCAACAACTAGCAAGTAGGTTGCTGTTGGTCATTTACAACTTGATTTCTAGATAGGACTGACATTATTAAAGGGAAATATATCCACAAGTTTTTATTTTTAAGCCAGCTGGCTCTACTTTGGTAAATTCTTAGTAAATCTATCTGTCACAAAGAAGAAAGGGCAAAGATGTGGGTGTCTGGGCCTCACAGCACTGGATGATAACCTAGAGGTATCATTGGATAACCCCCTACCTACCCTCATGCAAGTTTCCTCCAGCCAAATGTGTCAGGAGACGAACTACGGTGAAATTTCTCAACTGGATTCTGCTGTCTGCTCAACTACCGTCCACTTTCTGAGAGGGGACAGTAGTGGGCGTCGTGTTAGGGCTGAGTTGGTATTTCCACTCCTTCACAGGTTGGAAGCAGTGGGCGAGACGACTTCCTGGGGAAGTAAATATTGACATGCAACCATCTACCTGGAGATATTTTATAGTCCTTTTACTCTTTTAATGAATAATTTTAACTGTTTTGAATTTCAACCCAGTGAATAAAACATGAAATTGTTTTATATCCAATAACTTCTATGTTTGTGTGGTAATTTCCCCTTTCCTCTTGAATAGTAAGAACTTCTCAATTGCCATCTTGCCAACTAATTGTTTCATTTTGATGACAACTGCAGTCTCACATCCAATACAAAGCTCTTCAACTCTCTCCCACAGAGGCAGGCTTGCGGCTCCAGGGTTTTGGGGTGGAGGAATGAGATGGTCTCTCCCTCACCCCTACCCCTTCTCTTCTCCCTGAGTGTATTCTCTAGGTTGTTTCCTTTCATGACTATCAGTGAATTTGAGAAATGGTTCTGCTGAAATCTTTCAAAAAGCTCTATGAGTAATGCTGGCTCACTTCTTCATGAAAAGTTAAAAATAGGGTCCCTTATTTGAACCACCCCACCTTGGTGGGGCCCATTTTTTGAGATATCATATCCTGGTTCACTCCTGGGGCACATTTGTTAACTTTGTTGAGAGGCATTTTCAGGTCCTCTCATGGGTGTGGGAGAAGTGTTCAGCTATGGCGACTAGCCTGAAAGCTTGAATCCCAAGACACCTTCTATGATTGACTTGAGACCATGGTGTCCAAGCAACCTCTCATCCTTGTCCCACGAAATACAGCATTTCTCTTTCCTCCTTCCCACTCCTTGTCTTAGCTCCACAGGGTCTGGGCATCGGGAGCTTTCTGGGACAGTGGCTCACCAACTTTCAGACAAAAGATAGCATCTAAGTTGAATGCTTCCCTCATCTGAGGGAGGTTCCCTCAAAGATGCCCTCTCCCTTTTCCAGGTCTCCTACCCAAGAGATAAGGGTAATTGGAGAGCTGGCTCTGCTGAAATGACCCTTTTTGAAAAAGCTCTGTGGGAAAGTGATGGCCACACAGCTGTAGTTCTCTGTCCACAGAAAAGTGGGGATTTTAAACACCTTGTTTTTAGTTCTGGGCTCTTCTCAACCACTTAGAAAACAGGGAAGACTTCGCTCAGCCTCTCACACCACATAGATTTCTACTGCAAGTGACATGCCAGGCTCTGTGCCAGGCACTACGAACATTGTAATGGATAGAGCCATGGACCCTGACCTCATATAACTCACAACATGAGACATTAAACATACACCCAAGCCCATGTAATTCAACTGTTCCACAGTGCTCTGAAGGAAAAGCACAATATTTCAGGTGACTGGACATGGTTGGGGGTGTTGGGGAAGGGAACTCTGAGAAATTAATCATTAGCAAGAGTTGAAAGGATAAGAGATAACCAGGTGATGTGAATGGCAAGGGAGTCCTAGGCAGAGAGGAATGCACCTGAGGTAGAAAGAGGCTTGATTCCCTGGACGAAGGTCAACTGGGTGCAAGAAATGAGACTTGGGAGGTAGGTGGGAAGCAGACTGCCTGGGACCTCACGGGGCATGTTAAGGACAGTCGTCTTGACCCCTAGAGAAGAAAGCCATCAGAGAGGGTTTTAAAACAAAGTGATGCCATGATCAAATTTTCATTTTAAAAAAGGTTAATTCTAGCTGCACGACCAAAAGGCATCAGAAGGCAGCCAGAGTGGATGGAGGAAGGCAGCGTGGATGGTGGTGTGCCAACTTTTAAAGCTCATTTACGCGTGTTGAACCACTGCCTCTCAAAGCCTCACCTGCTAATTAACATTCAAGAATAAAGTTGAATTTTTTCTATAAAATATATATTTTTTCTGTTCTGCACTCACACCCTTGCTCTACCATTTACTGGCTGTGCAGCTTGGGAACATCTGTGAGCCTGTGAGGCAGGTTCTTCAGTTATGCAATGTGGAGAACGCTTCTACTCTGAGGATTTGAATTAGGATGAAATGAGTGCCTTGGCACATGGGCACTGAACAAATATTGACCCACCTCAAGCAAATAATCTTGTCAACTTGAAAAGAGACAGAAAGGAATGCCTCTTCTAGCTATTTGATCCAATTACTTCAAAAAAATTCCACACATATAAATTATATAAACGATTACCCAAAATGTATCTTCTACAGTGGCAAATTTTATTGTACTAGAATAGTCATATTAGAATAATTTGACATCTGATGGGTAAGTCAGGATTTTTTAAAAATAGAAATCAGTGAGTGATAATAGATGAAGAAAGGCTCATGTCTAGACATAACACTATACATTAGTCTCGTAGACTTTTAAATTGAAAGTTCATAATGCCCTTCCCTAAAAAATGGGTGTCTCTATTTCTAATGACATAGCTTCCCAGAAACCTAGTCCTTATAACCTAACTTTGAAAATGTCTGCATTCTAGAAAAATACGGTTCTAGAAAAGGGTCAGTAAATGTACCACTGATTTTCAATATGAAAATCAGACACTGACAGTTAATCACAGGTAGACACAGACAAATGGTTATAGCATTCCCTTCTGTGGAGCCCAGATGTGGTCTCAAAAGTCGTCTCAGCAAAGTGTTCTAGGCAGCTACCCCTGTTGACCCCAAAATAGTCCTGGTCTGAAAATATTCATTTTCAAAGTGGGGGTGGGGGAAAATAAGCAATGAAAGTCCAAATATGACTGGAATATCATTTACAAAGACAGTACAAAATGAAAACAAATTTCCCACTAAATTATCTCACATTTTAACATCACTACCCATCTCTTCATAATCACGGACGATAGGAGTAATAGTCAAATGCATAAAGCAAGATATTATCAGCTTTACTCCATTCTCAATTATGTGAATTGTGTTAACATGTATACTAGAGGCACACATTACAATAAAAAGAACCCCAGCTGAGAATGTTCCAGGCACACACTCTCGTACTTAGCAATCTCTTCTATTGGGAATCCTCACAATCATCATGCTTTGAATAGGGAAGAAAAATACAAAGTAGCTTTTTGATGCCTCCATTACTCTTGCTTATGCTCAATGAGGAATTCACGTCATAAAAGATTAACTGGTAATGGTAAGAATCAACTGTGTTAGACAAGGCTGGATTGTATAAATATGAATGCAGCCTTAAGGAAGCAATTTTTAGGGGAAAAAAATCTGTGTAAAGCACAAGCTTATTGTCTCATAAAACAACTGATCAGGAATAAGTCAGTTTAGAATGGTATACACAAATCTGTGGCACTTAAAATTGGCTGGTTAGTCAGAGAAGCTAAAAATGTACTAGGCATAGAAAAATATTCCAAACTGTTGTAGAAGGGACAGGAGCTCCCTTTGCTCCAACTTTGTGTGGTGAGATCAAGATAGAATACCGCATGGAATCTGGTGAGGGCAGTTCCTACAGCTAAAATGTCATTTCCAAAGCATGATCCCAAGAAAGAACTCTATGAAGTACATGGGGTCCGCAAATGAATGCTTTTCACTCATGGCTAATAAAGCACATGAGGTCTTGGACATTATTGCTGTCTAGTTCTAATCTATATGCCTTTAATTTCCTTATTTTCAAATTTAAACATATAGTAGAAAAACCCTTCGTGATCTAGAGCAAGCTATAGAACACTCATTTTAATGAGGCTGATAAGATTTGAGTTGTAAGTCTAATTAGAATGTTTTTTAAAACTTTGGTTTAAAATATTAATGTTACTGAAGATAATATGCTACATTTGAATGTTGCTTTAGTCATCAAAACTAAATATATACATGCATGTGTTTGTATGTACATAGGTATACACGTGCACTTGTGTATATGTACACACATATATGTTTTTCCATCTTTATCCCAACTCCAGAGGTGGAGCATGGAGAGGTCCAGGACATCTTTACATTTCATAAAATTTGAAAGCTATGCTATGTCAGAAACTCTGGAAATATTTCTAACAGTCTATGGATTAGAGAACTTTAAATACTAATATGGGAATATGGGAACTACATTTTAATTGCTTACTTGAAGCAGCAGTTATGTTCATCCTTAAGACTAAGGAATTCCTGAGAGCAATTCCCTCAATCCTGTTGTCAGCTGTAACAGTGCTATTACCCTGAAATGCTTTTCTTGTGGTAAAATATACATAGTTAATATGTTTACCAAATATATTAACCATTTTTAAGTGTACATTTCTGTGGTATTAAGTACATTCACATTATTGTGACTCCATCACCAGATTTTTTCTTCTTCCCCAATTAATTCTGTACCCATTAAACACGAACTTCCCATTCTTTGCTTTTCTCCAGTCCTGAGCAACCACCATTCCATTTTCTGGCTCAATGAAGTTGACTACTCTAGGTACCTCCTGCTAAGTGGAATCACACAGTATTCGTCCTTTTGTGTCTGGCTTACTTCACTTAGCATACTGTCAAGGTTTATCCACGTTGCAGCACATGACAGAATTTTCTTTTTTGAAACTGAGTATGTTCCATTATAGGTATATATACTTTATCCATTCATCCGTTGAGGGACATTTGAGTTACTTCTATTTGGGGGGCTATTGTGAATAATGCTGCTGTGAACATAAGTGTGTTAAGTATTCATTTGGGTATATAACCAGAAGTGGAATTGCTGGATCATGTGATATTTCTATGTCTAATTTCATTCTTCTCATTCTCACATACCTAAAACAAAGAATTTAATGAATACACCAACCAACACACTTTATGTATATGTGAGTTTTAATCAAAGCAGTGGAAAAACCCCATCAGATTTCTTGGATCACTTCTCACCAACATCTGCAAACTGCCTCCAAAATGCCAAAAAACTCCAGGCCTACGCAAGACTCAAAGAGCTACTGCCACAGACCAAGCCTCAGGCTTCCCACCTGACAGGAAGCGAGACCCACTACAGCTCCACCTGTAGAAATACAGGGGTGATTCCAAACTGCACTCAACAGTCAGCTCTGCAACACCCAAGACTCCAGTGTGAACTCTGGGGTCAAGGTCGGGTAAATATAAAACCTGAATTTTTATAGAACCAGTAACGGGAAAACAGGAAGATCAAGGAAGGTGATGAAAGTCTCACCAAGGCCAATGATTGCACAACACCTCACTCCTTGAAACACTTTTTTCCACCTGCTATAATACTAAAAATTAGGCATTTCAAGTTACTTGAGAATTCACCAACCCCAGAATTTCCTTTCTTAGAAGTTCTTCCAGGGTTTCTGTCAGAAATTCCTTTTCTGTTTAAGGGAGCAAAAAACTCCAATAAATTTTATGGCTGGTAGTATAATAAGCAACTGGGCAGGGCCATCGGTCCCTATCATTAATCAAAAACACACTTCACCCTGCAGTTTAGAGAAATTCTGACTATGAGTACATGCAAAGGTACTGGGCCATAATGTGGTTATGGAAAACAATTCCAGGCCGAGCAGGTGTGGCTCAACTGGTTACTTCTTCAGGTGAAGAAGAATTGTAAATCAGCAAAGGAGCAATGACTAGGAATGTCTGAGGACTGTACAAGGACGAAACCAAACTTCTCTGGACAGGGAGGCAAGGCTTTTCCTCTTCACTAGCTTCCAGTTCTTTTTTCCTTACTCTTTTCCAGTGAAGGACTTAATATAAATGGTCCAAGTCAAAAACACTGACTGATTAATGGGTAAGGACTCATGTTAAAAGGTCACAAATATGGTTTTCCTTTACACTGGCTCTTCTTCCCTATGGTAGGCAGGTCCAATTAAGGACTCACCTTAGCAGACTTTATTCTCTTTGCCCAAGCACATGGGTCACTGCTTTGGGTTCCTCACCGGTCAGCCATCCATGGTACTAAGGTTCCCAAAAAGACATGAGCCTAGGAAAAGGTAAGAGGTCCCTGTTTAGGCATTGAGCCTAAAATACATAAAATTACCCGAGCCTTGCAGCAGACTATGATCTAACCCTTTAAATGTGCTTTGATTCTCATCTGCTGTTATTCCATGTGTACAGCTTCCTTAGAAGTCTTGAGGGAGGAGGGATAGGGAAACCATGGCTTCTCCAATAACCCCACCCCAACAATGCTCTCTAGAGCAGGATGCAGGGTGAAGATGCGGGCTTTGTAAAATTTCCTAGTCTTTTATGCAAACTTTCTGTTGGTTTGGTATTTATAGCTTCATATCCCTAAAATTTTTTTTTTTTTATATGGCACTGCAGGATGGTCCTTAATAAGATGATAAAACTATTCACATTTTCGTGTACAGGTGACACAAACTGCAATAACATGGGCATTCAACAAGTATTTTTTTTGAATTACCAGATTTCAAACATTTTCTATGTTCCTGAAAGAAACATGCAATATCCCTATACATTTTTTGAACACAAAGACATAACATTCATGCAATTATATCAATACTGTTCAACTTGTAGGGCTTTTTTCTCCCTGTTTAAGTTGAATTTCATTTTGAACATCTAATATTGACAAGGGCCAAGCTACTCCCATCAGGGTACCTTTTACATTTACAAAAATGGCACAAATTTCTCTTAAACACCACTCCAGAAATATGACTTCACATTTAGCACTTATCTCATATCGGTCTCTCAGAAGTTCCAAAGATCTTAATATATGTCTGCTGGTACAAGTCTTCATGCTACTGTGCAAACAACTACCCAATTCCTCTTTATTCCTGCATTAAAAAATAAGGCAAACATAGATGAAATAATATTCCTTATGCTCTAAGGAAGGTGCACTACAAGAACAGGGTAAGAACGTTTCTGGGTCCCCGTGCCTGTTTTGCATGCTTCTTTCATCTTCTGTCTTCCTTCCTGGGCACGATGGGACTCCTTTGATGGAAGGCAAGATGGCTGCCATCCTTCAGTTATCACAGTACTGTACCTTTAGAATGGACAGCATCAGCACTGTGATAACTGAGCCAGGGCAGCCTGTCAGTCACTGTGTTGGCTGGCGGCATCCTTTCCGGGTGACTGCATGGCTCCCTCCGAAGGCTCCCCATGAAGTGAAAGACTAAAAGATCCCCTTCTGGTTCGAGATGTGGAGAAGCAGAAAAAGAATGAGGTCACAGCCCAGCAAGTGGTGATGCTGAAATATTAAGAAGCCCAGCTGAATTACAATAGAATGAAAGATGAACACATGATTTATATATATTAATGAGCAACCACACAGTTATGCAGTAAGCTTTCCAGGTATGTTTTACAGTGTATTTCTTCCATGCCTGGATTCGCTGACTCTATTCCCCTGACCTCAATCATTCATGCAATAAATATTTATTGATAAGACTACTATGTTCCAAAATCTCTTCTAGATGCTCAGGAAATTAAGATAAATAAGACACAGTCCCTGTTCTCAAAGTGCTCCTGATCAAACATGGCAATATGTCACATCTGCCTAACATTCAATAATTTTCTATGTGCTCTCTCATTTGGCTTTCTATAAGAATCCTATGGGGCTGTCAATGAACTATTCACTAAGTCATCAAAAAAGGATTCTGGAAATAGGATATCATTAGTCCGTTTTACAAATAGGAAATAAAAACCTAAGAGAGGTTAGGTGATTTACCTGAGAATATACCCTGAGTTATGGTGAACCAGGGCTCAGCTCCATGTCTAAACATTGAACCCTGAAATTTGTTTCTCTCCATCCAACTCTATCAACTGGTTGACACAAATCCTTCTTTTCAGAAGGATTTCTGAAAACACTTTTTGCTTAAGATTTTGTGTTTTTTTTTTAATCTCAGATGATGATGCAGAAACTAGTGGGGGTTTTATGCTTTGAGATGCACATAGCAGAAAATGACTTGTTCTTGCTCAGAGTGCTAAGAATGTACTCGAATTGATGGCACTGATGATGATTATGTATTTAGCACACCTGCAGGGTGTTTTTCACTAAAGTTAATGTTAATTCTACAGTTACGGTAGTGCAAGAATCATTGACAACCTTTGGAATGCCTTTTCAAAAAATCAACATACACAGCACTTCCTTTGCAATTACCTGTACCTTTGAGATGTACCCTGAAGTCATTTCAGGGATGATTCTTATTTTTAATAAAAAGTACAAAAAGATTCTGAAATTGGAATTCATGCTTAAGAATACCAACTTATTAAAAGCATGATTCACTCAGTTTTTTTCCATGTCAGTCTAAGTTCTCAAGTTATTTCAATATGAGTGAAACTTGACAGATATTTGAAAAATAATTATGTTTTCAATTAGGCATTTGCTCAGTTTCAAAGACTCATTATATGCAAATTCGATATTAGCACTGTATTTCAAATAAGTCAGAGATAAATCAATTCTTCAGATCAGCAGAAGTCAGAAAGGGTACAATGACTCTAGCTCCATTATTAACTTTACGCACTATGAAACTGACCTTACCTTCAGAAAAGTAATATCCAATGAAATACTCTACTTATATACAAATTAAAATAACATTCTCTAAAGAACAAAAATATTTAAAAGTTAAAGAGGTTATCCATTGCCTAGGTCTTAGCCAAATGATGTAATACAAAGTTGAAACACAAGAGGGCAATGATGATTTCTTTTTTTTAGAGTTGGAACCCATAATCTGAGGTTCCTGGAAATAGTTGCATTTTCACCAAAATTATAAACATCTGTTAAATGAACAAAGCTATCGTGATTATTTGAGGATACAATTTAAGATAGCTGATCCATCAAAAAGGATTAAAAGATTACCACCTAACATTTTCGGGCCACAGGTTCTGTCAGCTTTGGAAAAGATGAATACTTCCCTGAGATGCTGGAGGGCAGATAAGCGTAAGAACAAATAAATAACACTGATATATTGTAAGTTATCAAACTGTTCTTCACCAAGACTGAATACTAGTACAACTGAATGTCTAAGAATAAAATATACAAAGATGAACTTAATGTTTGTAATACATTACAAAGTTGAAATTCACTCTATTAGCCAGACGACTAAACCTTTCTGATACAGTAAGTATATTCTCTTTATTTCCTTAATTTTTCTCTCATTTCATTTTTTTTCTATCTATACTTGGGGAAGGGAGCCAAGAGATCAAGTAATAAAAAAAAGGAATTGTCATTATTCTGTGAAGTTACTTAGATTAATACTCTCAGAATTCTAAAGCCATTTCAAGAAAAATGTGGGTTTTCAGAACTGTATTTTATAAATACTAATTAAAAATGTGAGTTGTTTCTTCCTAAAAATACACAAATGTGTAATTTTAAAAAACTATCAGAAACATTTTTTTTCAAAGATTTTTTTTTTATAAAAACAGAATTGTTTTAATTTTAAAACAAGTGATTACAGGTGCTCATGCTACAATATGAAAGTATATTGTAAAGCAAGAGAGGGGAAAACAGTAGTATAAAATGCTTTCCTCAAGTGATTGATTTTAAATTGTTTTTCTTTAATAAAAATAATACAGCTGAGAACAATTTCTTCATGATGCATGAAACAAATATTATGTAGAAAACTGATTATCTTTGGCAAACTGGTATACTGAAGAACTTGCTTTTAAATCTTGTGGAGTACAAACACACACTGAAAACATGTCACGTCCTTCTTACCTATGGACTGAAAATGGAAATACAATGATTTTGAACCATTAAGTAATCTGATTATACATGAAATAACTAGAGGTATTAATAAGCTGCTGGCAATGCAAAATATTTGAAAATACTTTTAAACTAAAAGTTTAAAAAGGTTTTCAAATTTAAATCCATCGATTTTTTAACTGAGGGGATTTTTTTTCCCAATGTGAAATCCATACTCTAACTCTGCAACATTAAAAAATGTGCAAATTTGACCAAACTATGATGTTTGAAGTATGTACTGTCAACAAAAGATGCTCAAATGTCAACTACTGCTTTGTCAGAGACACATAGGATGTATATCAATTTATTGCAAAGCTTTGCTATATTAAAGAGTGTTTAAAAACTAACATGCCAAAGTTTAGTAGGAAACGTGTGTGGGGGGGAGCAGTTTACAGGTCTTTTTTTTAAAGAAGAAAGAAACTGGCTAAAAAGGCAAAGAAAAGCCAAGGAGCACTGCTTCGTGCAAAGTTTACCCCGACTCTCACAGAGAAGCATTAACTGAGAGTTATTATAAAGGGGGTGCCATAGTTTTATGCACTTCAAGCACTGACCTCTAAACAGTCCCATGCTGTATAACACTTGCAGGTCCATCTGGAGGAAAAGACCTATCATAGAAAGCATATACACAATAATGTAGAGATAGGAAGAGGAACAAGCTTTCTTGCTCATGATGACCAGGATTTTAGTCTAACGAGGCTCCAGGAGACTAAAAATTTACAAATGGACCGACCCATAAATTCTGTTATATGGGCCTTTCCTCCTTATACGTACTTTCACCATAAATACTTTTAGTCCAACTGTCTACTCCATTATTTTACTTTCTGCTTTTGCTCTAGATTTAATTTCCTTCCCCCCAGATGTTAGATTTTATAATCTGCTCACAAATCAGTCTTATTCTGATTTCGCCTCTATATTACATACCCTTTTAGAATAACTAGTCAAAATGATCCACCCCTACCTACCTAATTATCTCTAAAAACCATGACTGTCACCAACTAATCTATGATTTCCTCATTACTGTAGCAGTACCACTTAAAAATGCTGAATCTTAAATTCTCAAATTCCCTTAATAGACAGCTAAAGGGGGCAATACCAAAGACTTGCACTGACCTCCAATTCGAGCTGTGAGCTGTTCCAAAAACACAATTACATTCCTCATTCCTGCACCATTCTCAGAGCCTCTACTTCTACATCTATAAAATGAACACATTTCTACTTTTAACAGATGCCAGTGTTGCAATCATTAAGTGCTACATCTCATACTGTGATTCAATTTGATACTGTTTACATCTTATTTCTTCAAATTAACAGTATTGTTCCTAAAGTCAGAGACTGTTTTCTTCATGATCCTTCACAACTAGTCACAGTCTTTCTTCCCACGAAGTGTAAGCTCAACAAACATTTCATTAATTGATGAGCCTTTTCATATCCCAGGATTCTGTAAATAGGTTATCAATAAAAGTGCATGTTTAATTCCAGCCTCTGTCAGTACCATCTTAGGCAAGGTACTTGACAGTGTGTCATGAATAAAATGACAGGATAGTACTAAATAGCCCCTAAGTCCCTTCCAATGCCACTATTGAATCTCATTAGACAAAACCAACTCCCAAACCCAGCACTATTTTTCTTTATTCAGGTCAGCATTAAAAAAATATTTTTATTTTTATTTTTTTTTTGGTAAGAGGAAAGGGGTCAGCAACCTTCTGGGCTCAGTGGAGCTATGATAGGAGGTGGGGTAGAAAATAAACAAAGGTGAGTGGTGAGTGGAATCACTAAGATACCACCAGGTGTCACAATTGTTACTGTGCCACGCACTGTTGAGATATATTCTGGCATGCCCAGAAACCTTTTAAAAAAGCAGCTACAGTCAGATGTGTGGGTACCTAAATTCTCCCATGCCACTAGCCCTTCTAGTATCCTACACATTTTTATTGACCTGAGTATGCATACCTCCTGCACAGAAATCTGCAAAGCAGTCACTATTAGGTCTCACATACTGTTAATAGTAACTTTGGTGGGGGGGGGGGGCACGGTCCCCAAATCTCCACATGGAAAAAAATAGGGGAAAGGAGATGGCTGACAAACATGAAATAACTATTTCATGCAGTACCTCCTTTGAAATTAATCCATGGACCAAAAGGAGAGATGTTATAGGCCAGGACCCTTGAATAGAAATAAAATGCAAGTTACATATATAACTTTAAATATTCTAGGAGCTATATTTTAAAAAATAAGGGTAAAATTAACTTTAACATATTTAACTCAACATATCCCAAATATTATCATTTGAACACATAATCAATATAAAAACTATTCATGGGATAGTTCACTTTTTTGGTACCAAGTCTTTGAAATCTAAAGCATATTTTACACTTATATCTCAATTTGAAGATTCAATTTCATCAGAAATACGTAATCTGTATTTGGATTGTATAAAATTTACAGTTTAAAAATACATGCATGTGCCCATGTTGTTTCCAAACATAAAAATTAAGTTTTTTAATACCTGAATCAAGTATCAAATTTTAAGAATTAAATAGAAGTTGAAATTCAGCTCATCACTATAACCAGATTTCAGGTGCTTGATAGCCAACCTCCTCCATATCTAGTGGCTACTGTATTAAAACAGGTAGGGACAATTCTGTTTCTGCCACTAGGATCTTTTTAAACCTGAGCCAGATGAAAAGATGTTACCCCTTCAACAGCAAGTCCTTCTACAGCATCCATCAGATGCTCAAATTATGCCAAGTATTTTCTGCCCCACTACTAATTCTTAAATTGTCAATACTTCAGTGATGATCACTTACTAAGCAGCTTTTTCCAAAGACTGAACAACTCCTGTAGCTCAGAGAGGAAGGCACATCTCAATTCAGGAAAAGAATGGAGACACTAAATTTCAAAGATATAGAGTTAATTTCCAAGGTAAAGGTAGAAAAGTCTGACATCATTACATCCTTGTCCAGGATATTAATCACACTGCAAAAGTTATGGCCATTGTTAATAATGAGCCTCTCAACTTCCATACTCACAGCAGCTGTCACTGCATCCCTGGATTCTTTGCTTTCCTCAAGTGCTCCCTCCTAGCCTCCCCGCCCCCCAACCCCAACCTCCTCCATATCTAGCAGACTCTCTAGCCCACATTCCAGGAGCCCCTCTTCAATTCATTCTGAACAGTGCTTGTTATTGTTGACATACCGAAACATATGAATAATTCAATAAATGAATCTTGAATCATCCTATTAATCATGCATTGGTCTAGGTACCCAAGTTATCTTGAGGAAAGCTTTTCTGAATATACATGAGTAAGTATTCCCCCACTTCCCCAAAGAAACCAATTACAAACACTACAGCTTTCTCTCCCTATGTCAAAGGTCAGTATTCCTCCTGCAGCTGGTTTAAAAGTTGATCTTCTAAAGGAGCTGAATTCCTAAGGTAGTTCTATTTTGAGCTTTCTTCCTGTTCTGAAGCTAAAGTTGGAAGGGCTTAGGGGGTGATGTCATGGAAGGGAGACTGCTGGCTTTTACAGAGGGTCTTCTCTGGCTACTCTGGGGATGCTCAGATAGTAGATACTGGGGAGAATACCTCCCTCCCTTTTGACTCTCAGCTACTTATTAGCCAGCAAGAAAACAAGTTCAAATAAGCACGCAAACATATTTATGTATTTTACTCTTTAAGCATCTCAGAAACGAAAAGACCGGGGAAAAGAAAAATCCTCATTCTAGGGAAGAAGGGTGACCACCTCTTTCTCCACCCATCATGCCCATCTCCCCAAATATCAAGGACTAGGAGCAAAGAGGGTGGAAGGGACAGTTGGTAATAAAAATAAAGGGATCATAAATATAGGAGGCTTTAAGGAATAAATTCTGTTGGGGATATTCAAGACAGAAAGGAGACCTTTGGGTCTCTTCTCTTCCACCGTTTCTCCTCCCTTTTGGATGGTTAAGATTTAGGGCTGGGTGTGCCTTCTGTTTTGGAAGGCTTGTTTGGCTCTGGAGAAGGAAGAGGGGCCAGGGTGGGGCCCAGAGAAAGAGCCAGAGGCTGCTTAGGCCTGAATCTGGGCTAAGCTCTTAGGAAAAGAAAGAAGGGGGCTGTAGAGGGACAGCTGATGATTCTATTAAAACACCCAGTTGGGAATAAATAAAAGACACTGGACCAAGGGGGTCACCTCTGTCTCTCCATTTAAACCAGTCTGTTGCTGGTTAGCGAGGTGCAGGTCCAGAAGAGAAAATACCAACACATTTATAGGCCACAAGTTGCCGGTGCCCAGTGCAATCAGAAGGTGAAAGCAGCACTTTCTGGCTAATTCTGGAATGCGGGGTTAGCTAGGAACTATGGGCAAGAGAGGATTCCCTGGTTTCTCGGCTCACCTCTCCTCCAAAGCGGGAATAAGCACAGGTGTGGTCATTCTCTGAGAAGGTGGCTGCAGGCATGCGGTAGCTGAAGGAAGGAAAGGATTCCTTGGCCCGAGAAGGCGGGGATAAGCCCTGGGGTCAGCTAAGGCCAAGAGCAGGCGGTCTCGGCCAAGTCCCCTCCCCCTTCTTGAAAACCGACCTGGATCGGCATAAATTACAGCAATGCACCCCCCTCCCCAATAATGTTTCTAATAAAAGAAACTGCCTCTCATACCTAAATAAAAAACTGCAAGCTCTGGTTGATGAAAATAAACAGGTGAACCCGGAGAGAAACGGGAAAAGACTGGGGATGAGAGAATGAACGTGCGGAGTAATCGAGGCTTCCCCGCCCTCCCTACACACACCCCCTCCCCTCTGGCCAGGGAGAATCTGCGTGGCAGGTTGCAAGCTAAAAATGCCATTCTGACAGACCTCCATCTCCCGGCCCCACGCCAATTATCCCTCCTACCCCAGGGTCCAGCGTCCCAGCCTCGTGGTAGCGCCCGGTGCCCGGACACCGCGCGGGGCTCACCCTCACCCCGTACCGCCGCCGCCGCGGGGACTCCGGTCTTCCTCTCTCCTCCCTCCCTCCTCCTCCTCCTCGCAGACTCCTCCCGCCGGATCCTTCATGTAAACAACATCCAGGCTCTATTTACAGTCGCCGCCGGACCGCGAGGGACTCACGCCAGCACCATAGGAGAAGGCGGGGGTGGGGAAAAAGCGAGTGCGCAACATTTATACACACACCCCGCCCCGCCCCTCCACGCCGCTCCCCCTCTGGGTGGGCCGGAGCGGGGCGCCGAGGGGCCACCCGCGCCCTCGTCCATCCTGCGCAGCGCCTGACACCCAGCGAGAGCCAAAGGGAAACCGCGGAAATGCCCACGGGCGAGGTCACCCCCTCTCCTTTGCAGAAAATAAAAACACACCCCAACAACAACAAACCCAGTCCAGCAACACGCTCCAAGTCCGTGCGGGAGTGTGAAACCCCTGTCTCACCCAGCGCCGCCGCCCCTGCGCCACGCTGCCCAGCCCGAGGCAGCGAGAGCCGCATACGGTCCCCCCGGCGGCCGAAGCCGGGCAGCGGCGCGCCCTCGGCCCTCGCCGCCGCCCGGCCGCCCCGCCCCCGGCCCGCCCCCAGCGCGGGCCTCGAACCGGCCGAGCCTCGCGCTGCGTGTGCGTGTGCGCGCGCCGCGACCAGCCTCCCGAGCCGCTCTGTTCGCCCCCGCGGCTTCCCGCGCCCCCGGGCGGGCCCCGGCGCCCACGGCTTCGCGCCCCGGCGGCGCACGGGCGCGCACACGGACGTAGACGCTCGGCGGCGCGGAGCCCCGCGGCCGTACGCCCCCCGCACGCGCCCGGCCCCCGCACGCGCCGTCGCCCCCGCGCCCGGCCCGCCACCTCCACCCCCACCCCCACCCCACCTGCGCCCCGGGGGTCCCGGGCCCCCCTTCCTTTGTTCTTCCCGCTATTTGCATGAGGATTATCTAATGACGCAGCAAGGCTCGCCACAACGTGACCGTCGCCATTTTTCTGTTTTTAGTCTATCTCTGCCATGTGATAGATTGGGGGTAGGAGTGAGCGGTTAGAAAAGGGAGGGGGACAAGATTATAAAAACAAAAACAAAAACAAAAAACTTCCGGGTCTCATGACTAGGAAGGGAGAAAAACAAAAGGGAGACGAGACACAACTCCAGCGGAAGGATGTGTGTGTGTGGAGTGTGTGCGCGCGCGCGCGCACCCTTCCCTTTTTGGCTCCGTGAAGAGAGATTACCGCTGCGGACAGGGAACATTCTCCGACCTAGGGATCCCGGTGACCCTCGGTGGGTGTCGATCACACTCTCTAGCCATGGCGGTTGCCTGTCCCTGTCCCACCCCCGCCGCAGACGCTCCGCGAAGCTGTCAGACTGGTCCCTCTGGCCGCTTCCACTTGCCGGTCCACCCCACAGCTTGCGCTCTCGCTCCCAGGCGCGTGTACCGTTCTGGGTTACGTTCAGAGAGGTCTTACTGTCATCTAAGGGGAGAAATGATGAAATGTAAAGGCTATCATATTTCCTAAGTTTTTAAATAGTTTGTTTCGATGCTGTAGTTTATAACTGCGTGGCAACGCCAAGCAGCATCTAATACCCTTCGTCTCTATCCTCTTTTCTCTCTCTTGCGAATACACCCATGTATCGAGATACACCCTTGTGTGGTGTTCCATGGGTGGTGGTTATGTGGAAACGGAACATTCATCGAGCATTGATTGATTTGGAAACAAATTTTAAATGGACAGTTGTTCAGAATCAGGGAGCATTGCTTAAAAAAAAAAAAAAAAAAACAAAAAACAGTTCCATAGAGCAAGGTGGATTCCTCTTACACTGATCTTATTCACATTCAGAGGGCGTGATAGACATGTCATTCTTTCTCAAGTCTCTTGTTCAGGTTGCTTTAAAAAAAAAAGTATTTGACACGTTTTCCAGTGAGATATAAGGTGTTATGCTTTTGTTTACTACTGTATTTCCTCTGGGCACTTTCACTTTTGTTTCTCTTGAGTTTCCTTTCCGGTTTCTTTTCTCTATTTCATAATTCAGAGCAGAAATGTACTTTAGAGCCGATCAGGGTTCCTCCCTTTACAGGCAAAGAAACCGAGGGCCTGAGTAGTGTGATGGGAGTCACACATATATTAAGAGTGGAGTTCAGATTGAGCTCTGCTCACTTAGCTCTTCTAGATTGGTGGCGATGGAGGGTGATGGATGGGTACAGGGCGGGGAATTGCTTAGTATTGTATGGCAGCAGTTGTAAAATTAATATCTTAGAAATTAAAATAGAGAAGACTTACTAAATCATTCCCATCTTAGGACCGGTGTGAATTGATTGCTTCTTCAAACCCCCCTTTCTTGAGATTTGACTCAAATATGTCGGTTAATTCCGATTCTGCATCTTACCCTGGGAGAGTTTGTCATCTCACTGAACAGCTGTACATGATTGTTATGAATTGGATTTTTTAGAATCACAAAGTTGAGGACTCTCCCTTTGTGCTCCCACTGTATCATTTGAATATTATTTCCTGGCGCCTTTCACACTTAAGTGTGCAATATAGTGGATGTATCTCCCTGAAGCAGAGGGTAAGCTTTGAAGGCCATGCCATGTTTATTTTATATCTCCCATGTTTAACTACCCTGCCTGGCAATGAATGAGCGAATGAAGGCCTGATGAAGATTTTTTTCATAATTCCATCCTGACCGTCTCTAGGAAATTCCTTCCATGTTTCTGGTGAAGGCAGAACACTGGGGATGCTTTTTGGTTCTTATACCTTTGCAGACCATTTTTGGCAGGCTTCTAATTTACAGAGCCAAGCAAAACATAATTTGCTTTCTCAATTTTTTTTTTAAACCAAGTGCTTTCTCCATTGACCCTACTTTTTCTTTTTTTTTTTTTAACATGTTTGATTCCTCTTTTTCAAATTCTTTCTAATTTAGTTAGTTACACCATCACTTGCCCTTTAACTTTTGTTTTCATAGATGCCAAAAGGTTGGTGAAGTGAAGCTGTGATTTAACCTTGCTCATCCTGGAATCAAATTATCAGAGGCCACATTCTTAATGAGACCAATTCCTCCTGGAACGCAGTGAACTTACTGAGGAGGCTGGCAGTTGAGCAGGCTGAAAGACGGCAGCTGAAACGATGTCAGCATCTGGACAAAAAGTGCATACTTCCAACTGGAGAATAACTGATGGATGCAATTATATTTACAGCTCAGAGGAGGGTCTGGATCGTTACAGATGAATTCATATACATCCAGACTAATGAGGTGCAATTGAATATCTGAACATGGACTGCACGTATTCCTTTGAATGGCACACATGTAGTTGGTATTACTGATCTTAACATCTACAGTCCATGTTTCATCCCAGACAATAACAGTGTGATAATAACTTTAAGTATATACCACCTTCCAGCATGGTGGAGATGAAACCTAATTATATATAAAGTCATGTGCTCCCTTAAATATAAAGCTGAACAGAGTAAAAAGGAACACTGTTCAAAAATTTAGGAAATACCACCATAGCTTTTATCTTCTATATATGTGCACTCACACATCATTATGAAGAAGATCAAACTTTAGTCCTCTGAGGTACCACATAGCTGCTGATTAAAGAAAGCTGTTATAAGCACTCCAACAATCTTCCATTTCAACAATACACACTTCAAAAATGACAATTCCTGGTGTGTGAGAGCATGGGCTTTGGGATCAGTTTCTAATCTTAGCTCTGCCAATCTATTAGCTGTGTCACCCTGGGCAAGTTATTCATCACTCAGATTCTCAGTTTCTTTACTCATAAAATGAGCATAACACCTGGCTCAAAAAGGGGTTTTTAGGATTGAAATTTATTGAAATTTAATAATATATGTGAAGACCTAGCATGATACTTGGAACATAATCTTTAATAATGAGTGACTATACTAATTTTTTATTGTATTTTTATTTATCCTATGTTCTTCCTAGAATTATCCTATCCCTTTAAGGCTTCCTGCTGTTGAATATTCAACAAACCGACCAGTGGTGAAAATTCTGTGACTCTGAAGATAAATAAGAATAGGTTCTACCCTCAAGAAGTTAACACTTTAGCCTTAGAAAATACATGTATACAAGTTACTGTATCGATACTGATGGACTGAAGACAAGCACTTGGTTTATACTACTTTTTGATAATCTGAGAAGTATTTAATTAAGATCTAGATTTATTATTACCTAGGCGGTGACAAAGCTTAGGAAGTAGTTAGGAAAATGCCCAAGAAAAAACCCAAAACAAAAAACTTCACATTTTCATGTAAATGAGGAAAATTACCTTTAAAACTTTTAAAGACAGTTTTCTAGTCCAATACAAGAGTGAAAAAATATGCCAGGTTGTACTTTGAAGTAATGTTGGAGAAATGTAGTTAATAGGAAGCCCTTCTTCTGGTTGTCAATTAATCAGACCATTTTAATCAAGAACTATTTTCTGAGAAACATTCCCAGCCTTGGATCAGGGGCTAAAGAAACAAAGATAATGAAAACATAGACTCTGCCCTTAAGGAATTCATTCAGCAAATGCTTATTGATTACGTACTGGGGATGCAATGGTGAACAAGACATGGAGCTTACTAGCAGGAGATTGATATATACACATATCTTTCCAGCTTCCTCAAGAAGTGTGCAACTATTAGTGTTGGATCTGCAGCTGCTCCAACTGGCACTCAGCTTCATGCGCTATCTGGAATAGCCCAAAGAACATGTGGATTAAAAACATTTTTCAGCCCTTTCCCTGTCCACCTCTGTTCTTGTTCTGGTTTTGTGTGGGAGGAAATACAAACAAAGTAAAGTTATGGACTTTCTTGCTCAAAAAAAAAAAAAGTATGACTGACACAAGCTTTGGACAGAGTAAAATACATACATACCTACATACATATCCCTCACCCTGAAAGTTTTTTGTTCTTTGAATCTAAGAGCAGCTCTTGAAAGGATAGTTTGATCTCTACAGCCAAAGTGAACCTGGGAATCTTGCTAACGTTAGGTGGAATTGTGAAGCGAGTTATATTTAGTTCTTAAGGCTGGGGTATTTAAATAGCTTTCTGGTCATTCAGGTCCTGTCATTTTGAACTGTTTTGTTCTTCAAAGGGCTTCTACAATGATGATTCTAAAATATAAAACTAATTATATTATTCCCTTGCTTAAAAACTTCTATGGCTCCTCTAATATGCCAAGTATGACACACAAGACCTTTTGGAATCTTGCTCTGCCAAGTCTTCAGTTTTACCCTCTGTAAAACTTAACGTAGACTTTGCCAGATTTAGTAAATAAAAATACAGGATGCCCACTTAAATTTAAACTTCAAATAAACAACAAATTTTTTTGGTATAAATATGTCCCAAATATTGCATTGATATACTTAAACTGAAATGTATTCATTGTATATCTGTTATCCAAATGTAAGTAAGCATCTTGTATTTTATCTAGCAATGCTATGCATGCCAGTCTGATTGATTAACTTGCCATCCCCTACTATTCTCTTCATGCCTTTGTAAATGCTTGATAACCTCTTCATCCTGCTCCTCATCCACCTCATACTCTCCTACTTCTTCAAAACCCAATTACGGGGTTCTGGAACTCTGTAGCTGGGAGTTTGGAATCCATGTGATGGAAATGGGCCTGGCCACCTGTGTGCCTTATTTAATAACAGCTTCGGCCCTAGTTCCTGGTCATCCTTTCCAGTCTCCCTCCTGGTACTGGAGTTTTGCCCCAAACCCCAGTTTACTTGTCTGGGACCCACTCATGATTATTCACCCTTGCCAATCTCTCACTAAGGCTACGGGGCTAGATTCTTTCTCCCAGCTGCTGGCTGGGCTCCTGACCTAAACTGGATGGATCATTGAAATCTGCCTCAGATGCTGCCACCTTTCTGTCTTGCTTGCTACAAAGGAAGGACAAGAGACTCAAAATGAGGTCAAGTTTGTAAAAGTGTTGCCTTTCCGATAGTAATTTAGTTTAGAGGCTCTTTTTCAAAATCTTCACCTACTCTTGTATATGGAAGCCCTTTCTAAGGTGCTCTGGATTTTCTGCTCATGCCTGGTGATAAAAAATAATATGGAAAATTTCCAGTGTCCTCTAATTTTGATTAGTGCATTGAACCACACTGGCTATTGCATTATGAATGAATCTAGACCAAAGCCTTTAATTTTTAAAATTCTAATTTTATGATCCAGGGCACACCTCTACATAACTAAAACCCAAAGTCTCACAAACTCTGTCAACCCTGAGTATGCATAACTTCCATTCTAGTTCGTCTTTTAAAAATTGGTCAACCCATCAAATTAATTCCATAACCCAGTAATGGTTTATGACTTGCATTTTACTAAGCACTGATCTACATTGTTTTCACTGAGATTTCCTACTTTAACCAACTGAACAGGATCATTGTCAAATGTCTGCCTCATTTCGCACTGTCTCCAGTAGGACCCAGCCTGCTCACAAAAGGAGGCTAACTCAGTGAGTTAAGTCACAGTTATCCCTGCTGATAAGATCAGCAACCAGACCACTGCAGCCAGACTTTCTAAGCTGCCTGAGGTTAATATGTTAAAATTTCTGGCAAGGCCTTTTATAAAGGGTAGCTCAGAATGACCACAAAGGCAACTATATTCATCTTGGAATAGGCATATTGTTTGGGGGCAAGTCTTTCTCAGACTTTTTAAATTATTCCTGGTTAAGTTAAAGAGACTTTTAGATTTTTGAGGTTTCACACTGATTTCAAAGATAAAACATAAATGAAAGCTTTCTTATTCACTGCTATGATATTGTTTTACTCTGTTTTCCCCTAAATGGTGAGCAGTTGATCTGATATTCCAACTGCTTGAGGTAGGTTCCAGAAAAAAATAAGGAAAATATATGGAAAGAAGGGAATGGAGGGAAAGAAGGCAAATTAAGGAACTTATATGCTACAGGTATTCAAGCCAGCTGCTAGAATTCAGGGTCTCCCCGCACACACATAGCTTTTCTTTCACTTGAGGCTGCCTCATTCATTTTCTTTGGTGGTAGGTAGGGTTTTAATTTTGTTTCTTTTCTTGACCTTGAAAAGACCAGTTTCCGATCAGTAGTAGCAGAAAAGCTGGATTGGAGAGAATTTGAGAGAGACTAAGAGGAGAGGAACCAGAGGCAGATGGTATACACAACTGTTTTGCTACAAGGTTACAGAGAATTAAGATGGTAATCAAATGAGAGAAATAGAGTCAAGGGGAGAGTTTTGTTTGTCTTTAAAGTACTCAAAATGATTTGTTTCTATACTAATGGGAATGATCCAGTAGAGAAAAAAATTGTTATGTAGGGTAAAGACAGAAGATTGGCTGGTCTTATGTTCTTGAGTCTGCAAGAGGGTGGGATCTAATGCTCAAGTGGAATCTTTTACATAGGAGCACTGAGAATGCAGCCTGACTGACAGGAGATAAGACAGGGTCTAAATGGTGCACCTGTATGGACATGTGGATATGGTAGGAGTGACTGGAAGTTCTCTTCTGATTCTTTAGTTTTCTCAATGAGGAAAGAAATACCATTATCAGCTGAGAGTGAAGACAAGGGAGAAGAGAAGAATAGGTGTGAAACAGTCCTTTAGCAGAAAGTGAATGGAGGAATGTAGAGTGTAGGAAGATGAATGGATTGGGGAGATGTAGGATGTTAGCTGGGAAATAGTAAAGGCCTATTTAGGTTCCTGGTGACAGGTTTAAAGTGTAGGTGGAAAGTTTGGTTTAATTAAGATGATCAAAGGAGTTACTGTGAGTGATCACATTTATTGGCCCTGAATCCATCCATCCATATATCAATTATCTGTTTTACACTACTAGAATATAAGCTCCATGAGAGTTAGGATCTTGCCATAATATTTATTGTTTTATAGCCATAGCACTTATTGGCACAGAAACAACCAAAAAGTATTTAATAGAAGAATGATGAATGAATGAGATATGATTTTAAGGTCTTCACCATCCTAGTCATGCTCTTCTATATGTAATCCTATTTGTCAGTTTTCTCTTTCTAACCTCTGCCAGAAGAAAGAAGGTCCCTCCCCCAAGGTTGGAGCTGCTTGATTAATGGTCCACTTCAGGTCTCTTATTAGAGTGTGGAGAAGAGATCTCAAGGAAGATTTTACCACAGAATTATGCAGGCACCAGGTAGTTCAAAGGGGACCATTGTTTAAAATACCTTTATAGAGGTTTAGTTTAGATATCATAAATTCACCCATTTTAAATGTAAACTTTGTTGAATTTTAGTAAGTTTATATAATTATACGACCATCACCACAATTCAGTTTTAGAACACTTTTAACATCACAAATGCCTGTTTGCAATCCGTATCTGTTCCCATCCCCAGCCTTGGGCAGCAACTGATCTTTTTGTCTCTACAGTTTTTTCTTTTCTAAAATTTCCATATAAATGGAATCGTACAATACATAGTTTTTAGTGTCGATCATCTTTCATTTAGTGCAATGCTTTTATTGTAATATTCCAGTCTATAGCTATACGACACTTTGTTTATCAATTCGCCAGTTGATAGGCAGTGTTTCCAGTTTGGGGGCTAGCACGAATAGTACTGTTATGCATATTTGTATGCAAGTCTTTATGTGGACACACATTTTCATTTCTCTTGGGTAGATACCTAGGGGTTTAATTGTTAAATGATAAGTGTGTTTTTAACTTTTTAAAAAGTGCCAAACTGTTTTCCAAAGTGGCTGTCCCATTTTACATTTCCATTAGCAATGCATGTGTTTCGCCATATCTTCCAATATTTTGTCTTTTTTGTTTTGGCCATTCTAATGTATGTAGTGCTATCTAGGTATGTAGAAGTTTCGACTTTTGGTTTGAATTTGCATTTCTCTGATGATTAATGATATTAACCATCTTTTCATATATTTATTTGCCATTTATCTTCTTTGGTGAGGTGATTATTCAAATATAGGGTTATTTATCTTATAGTTGAATTATAAAAGTTCTTTATGTATTCTGGATTCAAGTCCTTTATCAGATATATGTTTTGCAAATGTTTTCATTTTCTTAATTGTGTCTTTTGAAGAGAAGAGTTTTAATTTTGATAAAGTTCAATTTGTTGATTTTATCTTTGATTATTCATACCTTTTGTGTAATATATAAGAATGCTTTGCCTAATCCCAGACAAAGATTTCATTTTATGTTTTCTTTAAGTTGTTATGGATATGTAAGGTAAGGGTTGAGTTTCATTTTTTTGTTGGTGTTTATCTAGTTGTCCCAGTACCTATTGTTGATAAGACTATTCTTTCCCACTTCAGGTCTACTCGACACCTTTCTTGAAAATCAATTGACCGTGTATGTGTAACAGTGTGTTACTGGACTCCCTATTCTCTTCTATCCATCTAAATGCTATTGTTTCTTGATTATTGTAGCTTTGCAGTGGTTTAAAATCAAATAAAGTCCTCGACTTTGTATTTCTCTTTCAAAATTGGTTTGCTATTCTAGATTCTTTGTACTTCCATATAAATTCTAGAAATGACTTGTCAATTTTCATACACAAAAAAAAGCCTACTGGCATTTTGATAGGTATTACATTAAATCTATACATCAATTTGGGGAAATTACCACCTTAACAATATTGATTCTCCCAACCCATGCACATTGCATATCTCTCCATTTTTATAAATCCTCTTTAATTTTACTCAACAATATTGTGTATTTTGCAGTACACAGATTTGTGCAGTTTTCAGTGTACAAATTTGCACACACTTTCGCAAAATTTATTCCTAAGTATTGTATTATTTTGATGTCATTATGAATGGAATTAATTTAATTTATTTTAAAACTGTTTATCAATAGTTTATAAAAATACAATTTTTTTGTATATTGTTCTTGTATCCTACAACCTTGTTAAACACTTATTAGTTCTAGTAGTTTTTTGTAGATTCTTTGCAATGAAATTTTTTCAGCCATTTTGAGGTATAACAGACAAAATTATAAACTATTTTGTTATTTAACATTAATTAAATGTCATTTAATCAATAAATTAATAAATAAGATAATTAAAATTAACATGGTGAAAGGATTGTCACCGAGTTAATTAAAATTAACACTTCACCACCTCACATATTTACCTTTTTTTCTTTTTTGATAAAAATACTTATGTTCAACTATCTTAGCAAATTTCATTTATACAATACAGTATTTTCAACTGTAGTCGCTATGTTATAAATTAAATCCTAAGATCTTCTTCATCTTATAATTGAATGTTTGTACCCTTTACCAGCCTCTCCCTATTTCCCCTGTCCCCTAGCCCCTGGCAATCACCACTCTACCCTCTGTTTCAACTTTTTAAAAAATTTCACATATAAGTGATACCATGCAGTATTTGTCTTTCTCTGAGTGCTTTATTTCACTTAGCATAATGCCCTCCAGTTTCATCCATGTTATCACAAATGGTAGGATTTCCTTCTTTTTTAAAGCTGAATAATATTCACATTTTCTTTATCCATCCATCTTTTACAGACTCTTAGATTGTTTCCACATCTTGGATATTATAATAAACATGGGAGAACAGATACCTCTTTGAGACAATGATTTTGTTTCCTTTCGATATATACCTGGAAGTAGGACTGCTGGATTACATGGCAGTTCTGTTTGAATTTCTTGAGGCACCTCCATGCTGTTTTCCATTGTGGCTGTACCAGTTTACATTCCCATTGCAATTAATTACATTCAGAATCACGTTGCCTGAGAATCACAAAAGTTTTTAAATTATTTGTTCACTGCATCTTAAGTAACCATCTCACTTCTTCTAGCACCCAACACCATAGACCCAAAATAGCCTTACTCTTGATAATGCCAAACACTCTTCCTCTGAGGGTACAGTAGAGCACCCTTAAATTCTTCCTAAAGATTAGATGTCCCACTAACAGTTGACCTCCAGCTATGGTCGGCTTCCACATTCATCTCCCGTATAAAGATAAATATATCACAAGATCCAAGTGCTTATGCTCATGCCTCTAGGATCCTTTTCCCTTTCGCCTCTGTGACTTGCCTGTATCTTTGCTTTAGTTGTTAACCAATGATCCTACTGATGGCCATACTTTTCTTTTTAGATATGATAATACATATAACCAGATTAAAGTAAAGTCTTTGCCAGGAAGTTTTCTGTCTCTACTGATGCTGTCTTTGTCTGCCCTGATCCATTACTTATTTTATAGTTTTACTCTGAAAGGATATTCTTATTTTTACTTATTTATTTTTATTATTTATTATTATTTATGTCTACAGCACCTGATCTTCCTAGGTGGTCTCCCATCCAAATACTAACCAGGCCTGGCCCTGCTTAGCTTCTGAGATCGGACTTCGGGCTTGTTCAGGGTGGCATGGCTGTAGACCATGGACTGTGGCTCCACTGGGGCATGAACCCAGGACCTTCTGCATGTAAAGCAGATGTGCTAACCACTACACTATGGAACCACATCCAGGACATTCTTATTTTTAACTTCCAAATGACGTGTGTGTGTGTGTGTGTGTGTGTGTGTGCGCGCACGCGCGCGCGTGCATGCAACTGCACTCATGGAAGTGGGAGTGGGGGGTGAATATCTAGTAACAGCACTCAGTTATCATCGATTACTCGAGTCACACTTTTAGTCAATTAAACACTATACAACTCTTTTACATGCATCACTTAATTTATTTACCCTCCAATTGATCTATTTTATGGACCTGTTTAGATCTTTATGTTTAGTTCTCCCACATTTACATCTCGTTAGCTTTATCTCATTATTCCAGACCACTGAGATCTTTTCGCATCCCGACTTTCTGCCATTCAGTACAATTAATCCCACCAAATGGGATTCTCATATTTGGGTAGTAGATCAGGTCTTTATCCAAGTAAAGTTTAAACAAAAAGCTCAGAGCAAGGACAGATCACTGTGGCATGCCATTGGAGACCTTCCCTTTAGTTGCTTATGATCAGCAATTAGCATACTTTAGGAATGGTTGCTTAACTAGTTACACATTGACTTACCTGTGTTTCCTTTTCTTCTAGTATAAAATGTGGGTAATGATAGTACTCAACTCATAGGACTGCTGGAGGAATAAATGATTAAACACCTGCAATGTGCTTAGAACAGTGCTTAGTACAGAGTACGTACTCAAGAACAGTGCTCTCCAACCTTTGTGGCAGCAGGAACCGGGGCTCCTATGAGAATCTAATGCATGATGATCTGAGGTGGAGCTGAGGTGGTGATGCTAGAGCTGGGGAGCAGCTACAAATACAGATGAAGCTTTGCTGGCTTGCCTGTCACTCATCTCTTGCTGTGTGGCCAGGTTCCTAACAGGCCATGGACCAGTCCCAGTCTACTGCCCAGGGGTTGAGGACCCCTGCTCAAGAAGGTGAGTCATTATTATTTGGGAAAGCAAGAGCTTTACAGTCAATAGATTGGCCTTTATCTTCATCTCATCACTTCCTAACTGTATATCCTTAGAAAAATTATTTAACTCCTCTGAACCTCAATTTATCTTAAAATAATTATAAGAACAGTGCCTTGTTTTTTACAAAGTTGTGAGGTTTAAATGAAAATATATTGTTAGAATATGTAATTCTAGCACTTGGTATTTGTTGCAATGATTCTTATTGATATACATTTTGTATATGTGTTTTAATCCCCTCCCTCCATCCCTCTACCAAGATATTTCCAGAAGCTTGAAGATATTCAGATACATTCTATCTATAACATTCCTCTGATCAACCTGTCTGGTAATTGAATAGCTAGTTTGCAGAGTTTATGGTTTATTTAAGTCATCTTTTAAAAATCCTTCTAAAATTGTAAAAAGGACAAGCAAAATAATTATTTAAATGTTTAATTAATATATGTTATTGTTAGATTATTAATTTTGGATTTATCTTATGGTGCCTTATATTTACATGTTATAGATGTTGTATGTACAGTTTATAAGACTATTCTGGGGACTTTTGGAAAAACTGTGATCCTTTTATGTTCTAGGAAGGGCGGCTGATTGTTCAAAGTGATTATGAAGGTATATATTTGTTTGTATCATTGCTTATTCCTTTGATTTATTTGGTGCTGAGAACATAGTTAAAGAAAAAACCACCAATGATAATACTGTTTCTATGAGAAAATAATCTGCCTCATCATGGCCGACTGAGACATGAAATCTAGGACGCACCGTGGTGAAGGCCATAAGCTACTTACCAGAGCACAACACAAGTTACATGTGGTTGGAAAAGAAATCCTAAATCTCAAAGGTATGATCTTCACAAAACAAACTGTTCAAAAACTAATGCCTTATAGCAACTAAGAATTGAGGCTTGATTTTTTTTTGACAAAGTTTTTTCAAATTACTATATCAGGTTTTCTAAAAAGTGTCTGTGTGAGAATAACAAAACCTTGCAAATCAAACACACTTGAGTTTTATTCTCTGCTGTGAGTTTTTCAAAAAAAATTGTGACATATTACCTATCTTTTGGATTCTCAGGATTTCTTTTCCAAAATGGAGATAATAATTACCAAAAGGATTGTCCCAAAAAATTGGATGATGAGTATAAAAGCAGAGTATAATGCCTGGCACATGGTAGGTGCTGAATTAATGTTAGTTCCTTTTTTTTTTTTTCTTTGTCATCGGTGATCCATTAAAAAATATGCATGGAGTGGGAGAATAAGTAATTATTTTTATTTTTACTTTGCTCTAGTTTAAATTGGCTCCTTTCAAAGATAGAAAAAAGAAAATGTTTTGTTTTTTGTTTTTCATTATTTTCAGTGGAAACATCATGATGGAATTTTCAGTTGTGGATGGTGAGGTCCCTTCTGGGAAACTTAAAAACTACTTGTGCCTAGATTCTACCCACAGAGACTCTGATTTATTTGGACTATGGTGTGTTTTAGGCATTAGGATATTTTAAAGTATGATTTACATACAATAAATTGCACAGATCTTAGGTATGCAGCTCAATGTGTTTTGACAATTGTTTATCCTCACATAAATATCACCCTAATTAAGATAGGGAACTTTCCCATTACTCAGAAAGTGTCCATTTCTTGTCATTTTGTCCCACCTTATTCTAGATAGCCGATGTTCTAATTTCTATCATCATAGATTAGTGCTGTTTTTGAATTTCATATGACATTTATAAGTGGAATCAGGTGGTGTATACTCATTTGTGTCTGGCTCAATATGTTTTTGAGATTCTTCAATGTCGATATGTATACCAGTAGTTTCTACTTATTCTTATTAGGTTTTTATGTACAAAAATATCACAACTTGTTTATCCATTCTTGGGCTGGTGGATATTTAATTTGTTTCAAGGTTTCACTATTATGAACGAAGATGCTATGAACATTCTTGTATAACTCTTTCGTGTACATATATTTTCATTTATCTTGGGCATACACTCAGAAGTGGAACTCCTGGGTTATAAGGTAAGTATATTCTTTATCATAAACTGCCAACTAGTTTACCAAAGTGATTTGCTATCTTATGCACCCAATAGCAATGTATGCAAGTTCCAGGTGCTCCACATTATCACCAACACTTGGTATTTTGTCATTCTTTTAAAACGTAGACATTCCAGTTGGTGAGAAATGGTGTGTCATGGTTTTCAGCTGAATTTCCCTGATAAATAATGAAGTATTCACATGAATTTACATGGTATTTACATGAACACTGATGAATACTGTTTTGTGTGCTTGCTAGTGATTCATAATCTTCTTTTTTGAAGTCTGTTTTGAAATCAAGGCTTTTCTCCATTTTTAAAAACTGGGTTGTCTTTTTTTATTGATTTGGAGTTCTTTAATTGACTCCTGTTTTTGTTGCCCTGTATCTGCTTTCGTTATTCTTATATAGTCAGTGAGAGTTTTAAATTACTACAGCCTAGTGTTTGGTCATGCTATGCAGGATGAGAAAGATGGAGAACATGGACGTGCAGAGCTGCAGAGGGTCAGAAATGAGAACAGTCTCAGGAAGCTTAACGACATATAGGGTAGTCAGGAGAAATCAGGTTGGTGCCAGGGAGGCTGAATGAGCTGTGGAATGAGACTTCCAGCCACCCTTTTAGGAGGAGCCCCCAGAAATCTTGGAGTGCTGGACTTCTGCACAGTCCCGAAAACAAAGACCCACATATACATACATGCATACATATATAATGCTGCCAGAAGGCTGGTATACTTGGATATTTCTGGGTCAAAGATATAATTCAGGTCCTATTATAAGCGATTCAGAAAACTAATACGTGGCCCAACTTCTGCCTTGGTGCGAACTCCCTGGGCATGGCAACAGATCTTTTTAGAATTTCTTAGAACGGAGAAAATCCCACTGTGATGCTACAGAATATTGGCTCCTCTGTTGTGTTGTTGGTTCTACTCTCAGCAGTTGCTTGCTGTGGTTTCTTAGGTTACAGGTACAATTAGTTAGCTAAGGCTTTAATGTATGAGTAGAGGTTATTATTATCAGCTTTAATGTGACTATGGCTTAAGTCTTATTATTTCTGCACTTCATTTATTACTGTCATGATAGATCTGCTGATCATCAGTCATTTTGGGGTCAAAAACCAACAGAACACCAGCAACTGTAATACTAAAGGCAACATAATAATTGACTCCGTTATTTAGGAGCTCATGAATTCAAATCCTCAATTTAGAATTTATTAGAATTTCCCAATTGGATGTGTCTTTGAGTTTAACTTTGTGGTGTCCGTAGCAAAAGACTTTGCAAAGCAAAATAATAAACAAGATTGCAAGAGGAATGTTTATTCAACTAAAGAAAACAGTAGGATGAGAACATTGAGGACTCATTAGAAGTTTTCATTTACTTAAACAATTAGAGGCTTGTATACACAAAGATATCGCAATGTATTTTGTAGATCTATTTTCCTCTATCTCCCTCATTAGATGGCTTCGTTAAATGGAGTCGGTACTTAGCTTATATTAGCTAAATGAGTAGGTTTTTTCATGCTACATGGATGGTTTGGGTATTAGTCATACTCACAGGCCTTTTACCCATGAGTGTGTGTGTGTGTGTGTGTGTGTGTGTGTGTGTGTGTGTGTGTGTGTAAAACTCTGTCAGTAGGGTCTACTAAGCCAGAACTACAAGTGCAAGAGTTTGAAGATAATGCATATAAAAAATAAAATAAAATAAAAGGGGGAAAAAGCAAGATTGTATAGGAAGAAGCTCAGACACTGATGTAGAGCTTAGAAATTCTTGGGCGACCTACTGGAATAAATACTGCCCATTAGAAGAATCCCATATTAGGCAAAAACGTCCAGACCCTTGTTTCCTTACCATGCTTACTTGTTTGCTGGGGGCCCCTGAATAAAAGGTCTCAAAGATAGTAACAACAGGAAGCTGTCAGCTAACTGCACTTCTTGCAGCTGAGCAGCAACTTCTTCCTCAAAACAAGAGCTGAGTGATGCTCCCCTGTGGTAGCCACAACTCTCAAGGGGATGACCTTCCCCTATAATAGGAACTCAGATATAAGGCTGTGATTGACCCTACTTGCCCCTTCCATAAACAACTCCCCACCTGTCCTCTGAGGAGAGAGCTCCACTTTGCAAAGGATGCCAGTGTCTCCAATAATTGTTTGACAATATGAGGGTCAGCTAATTAGACTGGTCTGTTAATTGCTGCTGTTGTTTACCCCAAGTAGGAAGTGCCAAACCACAGCCAGGTCAGGGAATGATTTGGATGCCATCAGCTGACCTCCAGACACCTCCTGGCTGGCTACTGTGGTTTTCCCTGGTCATTTCAGTAACCTCACAATGCCAAGATCCCACATTTAACAAAGTTGAATTTTATGGACCCCACCTAGTATGCTAACATGGGGCTTTATTCTATTCATAATGTGCATCTTTATTTTCAATTATATAGGTCAAACATGCTCTTTGGAGAAAATTTAGACAATGCAATGTATTCTACAGAATAAAGTAAAAATCACTCATAATATCACCTACTAGAAGTGCTAACACAAAATTATTAGCAATTTTGTGTTTTCTCTTTCGGTCTTGTACATAATAAAAAATCCTCCTCCTACCCTTATTGATCAAATGTTATGTGCATTTATCAAGGACAGATCATTCTTTTTCATTCTTTACTGCAGTCTGAGACCCAGACAGAGAGGTTGCTAGTGCTTGGGTCAGATGGCAGAGTGGCTTAGAGGAAGGAGAGTGAACTGGGGGAATGAAATAGTCAACTTGCAAATTATTTTGGTTTGAGAGCTTTTGCAGGGTAGACCTGAGGGTCTTGTGGCTTCATCATGAAAGGACCTCTTTCTTCTATTTGGCCTGGAGTCAGGCTAGGTTATGGATGTTCTTGGGTCTGGAAAAAAGAAAAACAAAAACAAAAACATGAGACTAAGGCAAACTCACTCCTTAGGGTCCATACATTTGTATGACTGCCACCCATGTCACTGAGCTGAATTGTAGACCAACTAATCTACCTAACATCTTCTAAGTACCTACTGTGTGATGAAGCATTTTTCTTGCCAAGGAATATAAAGCCTAGTGAGGGAGACAGGAAAACTGACCTCTAAAATACATTTCCTATCCACTAAGTAATAAAACATACATGGCGCAAAGAGAGAATAAAGGATAGAGTGTTTATCTGCAATATGTACCTCGGTATTCGATGACTATCCTGGCTTGTGGGGAAATAGGCAGTCAAAGATGAAACAACACCACGTGTAAAAATGCAAGAGTGAGACGTATGCTTGAGGAAGAGAATGATGCTTAGTGTGACAGAAAACTAGAGTGTGGATGGGGCGGGGGTAATAAATTTCATTGCTTTTTTTATTTTTATTTTTTTAAAGCAATGGTTGAATGCTTGTTAGCTGTTGGGCTGGAGATACAAAGTTAAATAGGATAGAATTTTAAGTCACCATCCTGTTGAGAATGGACCCGGAAACGTTGATTGAGACCTAGCAACATCCATAATTCTGGGAGCTCTACTATAGCAGTTCTCCATGTCCGTCTCAAGCCAGTTACACATTTAGTAATACCAAATTCTTGTTCTTCCCATCAAAGACAATTTACATTTGAAATATAAAAATTAATCAAATAATTTAATTTATAGTACCTCTTCAACAAACTCTTTCTAGAACGTGTAGATTAGTTTTAAAACATATCTAGTACACACGTATTGTAATGTGCTGAACTGTGCCCCCCTAAAATTCATATATTGAAGCCCTAACCCCCCATACCTCAGAATGTGACTGTATTTGGAGATAGGGCCTTTTAAAAGGTGATTAAGTTAAAATAGGCCATTAGAGTGAGCCCTAATTCAATCTGACTGGTGTCCTTATAAATAGGAAATTGGACACACCAATTTTCAGGGGCATGCACACACAGAGGAAGGACCATGTGAGGACACGGCTAGAAGGCAGCCATCCGTGAGCAAGGAGAGAGGCCTCAGGAGAAACTGACCCTGCCAACACCTTGGACTTCCAGCCTCCGGAACTACGAGAAAATAAATTTTTGTCATTTAAGCCACCCAGTCTGTGGCAGCCCTTGTAAACTCATACACACATGCATTTTGAAATATACTATTATTTTATCTGTGTTAAAAAGTCTGTACTTCATCCTGTAGGAATCGGGAAACATATAGAGTTTTCGAGCAGAGCAGTTACCAGGTCAGACCTGTGTTCTAGAAAGAGAATTCCAATTTCAATAGGAGGATGAATTTTTAAAAGGCTGGAAATCTAATAAGGAGGCTGCTGTCCTGAAGTAGAGGCACTAATCTTTTCCCTAAATTTCCAGAAATATCTACAGAATAATACTGGAGGTAGGAATGGATATATGAGCTTACTATGGGGAAATACATTTTGCATGATTTCACCCTTAGGCCTGAATTTTAAACTTTCATCACCTGCTAGACTAGCCTGGAAGGCACAGCATTCCAGGGGGAGCTGTCTTCACTTGTCCAAAAGACCCTGAGTGGTGAATGCCTGTCTCTTATAGAAAGCTGGAACATTTCTTTTTCAAATGTTTGCTGTCCTTTACTTGATGACTTGCCAACTGAGATATCTAGTCGTCTAAAAATAGTTACTTCCTTAGTTTTAGTTAAAGATTTTATAAATCCAGCATGGGGGTGAAAGAAATAGTTTTGGACTTGAAATTTAAACATCAGAGATACATACAATGGAATACTATTCGGCTTTAAAAAAAGAAGGAAATCCTGTAACAATATGGATATAACAATATGGATGAATCCCAAGGATGTTATGCTAAATGAAATAAGTTTGTTACAGAAACACAAATACTGCATTGTTCCACTTAGATGAGATATCTAAAACAGTCAAATTTATAGAATCAGAGTGGAGTGGTAGTTGCCAGGGGCAGTGGGGAGAAGAACATGGGGAGTTGCTGATTAGCAAGCACCAAGTTTCAGTTAAGCAAGATGAATGAGTTCTGGAGATCTGCTGTACGACAGTGTGCCTATCGTCAACCATAATATACTGTACACTGAGATCTCATGTTAAGTGTGTTCTTACCCACCTCCCCCGCACCCCCCTCCACCAAAAAAAAAGATATCAGGGTTCAAATTCTGGCTTGTCTTGAAGACACGATTTGATATTGCTTAAGACTTTCTACTCATCTTGGCCTTGATTTGCTCATCTGTAAAATGAAGAAAGAAAGAAGAATAACAGTATTTCAGTTCTCTTATGCACAAGGCCATCGTTATCTTCTTTAATACTCAGAATAAGTCTGTAAAGTATCACTCTTCTCATTTGACAGAGGAGGAAACCTTAGTCCGCCAGTTCAAACTTGGGTCCAAAGCTCCAAAATCCATACTTTCTAAGGCTCCTTCCAATTCTAAAAGGCTATATAACTCATGTGTGGCATCTGAAACACTTAGGCTGAATAAACACTGATGACTAATCATGCTACAATAGTAAACACAATAGATTCTCCAGTGATTACTAAGTGGCTACAGGAGAATCACTTACCCTAAAGGGAAACATGGTTTCTCACTGGAAGAGAATGTAGCAGGCAAAGGGAGGCCAATAATAAAATTTTGAGCACCGAATGGCATTTTCTTAGGTTGAAGTTGTAGGAACCTGGAATTTGGCAAGGCTGCAGGCATTGTGAAAGATAAATGCTCTGAATCTCTAACAGCTTTAGGAGAGAGGAACAGACATGTTAGATCCAGGTTAAGGGGCATTTTCTGATGCTGGTGCTAAAAGGATCTCCTACTATATAACACGAAGCAAAGAAGAATAATCCAGGTCCCCCAAATTCCAAGTCTGTTGTGTTTTCATGGTCCTCAAGTAGCTTCTGCTCTGGTTTAGAAAACGTATATAAAACTCATATCTTTTCATTTCTTGATTCATCGACTCAACAAGCATTTGCTGCACACTTTCTATGAGTCAGCACAGCGTTGTAGGGATATAAAAGCAAGACCCCTCATATAGGTTGGATTGTGTCCCCTCTCCCCCAATTCATATGTTGAAAGCCTAACCTTTAGTACTTCAGAATGTAACTGTATTTGAAGATAGGGTCCTTAAAGAGGTGATTAAATTAAAATGGGGTCCTTGGGATATGCCCTAATCCAATATGATTAGTGTCCTATGAAGAAGAGATTAAGACACCAACACAATAAACAGAGGGATCTGCAAGCCAAGGACAAAGGCCCCAGGAGAAACCAGCTCTACTGACAACCTTGATCTTGGACTTCCAGCCTCTAGAATTTTGTGAAAGTAAATTTCTGTAGTTTAACCCATACGGCATTTTGTTATGGCAGTCCTAGCAGAGTAATATAGTCCCCCTGCTCTGCCATGATTTCCATTCTGGTGGATGAGACAAAGAAGGCAGCAAGCAACAGAGGGGGCCCAGAGAAACACGGGCCCCCAGCGGAGTCCTGGAGGATGAGTAGGAAGTAACTAGGAGTCAACACGAGCAGAAGCAGAGAGACACGAGCATGGAGACAAGAAAGAACAGACACCTGCAGGGAGCAGCAAGTCGCTTGAAATGCAGTGAGGGGAGAAAATCTAAGTGCTCTCATGTGGTTCTGACACAAGCACATTAGGAGTTCAGGAAGAGGAGACATTTTAAATGAAAACAGTGATATTATCTTATATTTTATGGCACTTTACAGTCTGACAAAACACATTTTCCTCGCTTATCTCTCAGTATCAACAGTAGAACTGAACCAATTATACACAAGGCAAATGAGGGTCGAAGGCTAAATGGCTTGGCCACAGCCTGACGGGAAGTTAGTGGCAGAGTAGTCTAAAGCTTGGGGCTTTTTATTTTCAAGTCCAAATGGGATGGAGTGTCAGAGGCCCCTTCCCCAAGTGCAGCTGTTTCCTTGACCCTGACTGTGCACATGAAGCTCTAAGGGGCAGAGGGGGTGGCGAGAGTGGCGGGGGACGGGGACAGGAGTGGTTCAGGTGTGGCCCATCCTACCAGACAGGAAGGAGCCAGAGGAGTAGAGAATGGACCAGTAAACACACCACAAGATCCTAAGCACACCACCTCCTGGAGCGGGGAAGAGCTCTGGCCTCACAGGAGTGCTTATCTTCTCATTCATTCTGTTCCTGATTAAAGGTCTCTTTATCTGTCAGATGGAGACAGTAATAACACCACCGCCACCAGCAAGGCCTACTCTCCCACCAGGCAGACAGGACATTTTGCAACTCTAGCATCCCCATCCAGGGATGAACATTGGGCCCCTCCCTGGAGATGTGCAACATCAATGGGGTATCACTTCAGGGCTGATGTCATAGAAAGAAGAAAGAAGAATAAAAAACGAAAGATGTTTTACAAATGCAAAACGGTCCTTTTATCTGTTTGGGATGGGTCGTGTTTAGGACCTGAGGAAGGCACAAATGAGAGCGAGCAGCAGTCCTTCCTCCCTAACTCCTCACCTATATTTCTGTAGCAGATGCCATAGATATCTCTTCATCTTCCTGCTCCCTTAGTTTCTGACCTGAATATCAGCTGCCATCGCTCAGGTCTCTTTGCCAGAGGGCACTCTCTAGATGCCGGTGACCACTATGCCCTCTCCTGCTGCAAGCTGGAAATAGCCTGGAGCAAATGTCCACTGGGAGCAGCCATTATCTAATAGGATTTTGTAGATAAATATTCTAGCTCCTTCCTCTCTTGTGGGGTGGGTAACTACACTGGCTCCTAGAGCTCTCCAGTTGAATTAAGCTCTGGTTGTCCATAGTGGTGACTTGCTTAATATCATAACTTCTATTGGTATGTTGCTCCTGTAACTCACTTCTCTACTCCTCTACCAATGTTTTCTGGAGTTGTCTCCCAAATGGACAACTTGCACTCCAATCTGTGTCTCATATTTACTTCTAAAGAAACCCATTGCTTCTCGGCCTTTTGGCTAATATTAAGTGTACTTCTGGGGAACTCCAAATTAGGACAAGTCTTCATGTCCAATGATTTTTTTTACTGCTTTGGACATTGTGAAAGAGGATGGGGAAGAGAAAGGAGAGAGATATACAAATATCATTCATTCATTTGTTCATTCATGCATTGTATGTTCTTCGCTCAGCAAATACTTATTGTCTATGCCAAGGACTGTGCTGGGGACAGCTAGAAGTCTTGTCAGCTAGGGCTCTGAGAAACCATCCACACTCACATCCTAGCTCAAACTCCTTAACCTGGATTAGAGGTGGGAGGGAGAGAGTGTCATGACAGAAGGCTTTGTTGGAAGAAGGTGGGGGCCTCAAAAAGGGGAAGAGAAGACAGAAGTTCTGGGAGTGTGTGGGAGGGAAATTACAAGAATAAAGGCCCATGGGTTGGAATGAAATTCACTTATGAAAGGGCAAAGCTCTGGGTGGACACACATGTGTCATCTTGGTGAGCACTCAGTCTTTGGAGGCATCAACTGTCAGAGCTGAAAAGGGCCCCAGAGGTCACCTTCATTTTACTCCTGAGGAAACTGACAACCAAACAAAAGACAAAATGATTTATTTCTGTGACCCTTCGTGCTATGAGATTTGATAGTTAATGATATCTTTTCCTCTTGAGGAAAATAGCCTAGATGTTTCTTAATTTTTTTCATTAGTGGCAGGAACTTTTTAGATATTTTTACTGATTACCCCCCTCCAATGAAATCTTAATACCATGGATATATTGTATATTTGTTATATACTCTATATCTGTTTATATATCTATACACATAAAAAGCATAAGATACTTCTGACCCCAAGAACCATTATTTGCCCCCTTGGGGGCGATATTGCCCTTGTTGAGAATACATGGGACAGAGAGAGCAAATATGGCCAGGTTACTGAGGCTTTGAAATTCAGGCAGAGAAAATGAATTTGGTGCATTAAGTATGAGGGAGCCATAGCAGGTTGTTGAGCAGGGAGATGCAGTGAGGAAAGAGGTGAAGCCTATCTCATATAATAGTATCCATCAAACACTTTGTGCCAGCTACTCTGCCAGCACTGTCAATATCATTAAGTAAAAGGTCATAGTCTTCCTATGCCATTACAGGCTAGGGAGAGACAGACAATGTTTAATATATGTACAAATAATTATTTGTTAGAGTTGTAATAAATGCTGCAACAAGGTTTATTTATTTATTTTTTGTTTAACCAAAATTTATAGAGTGTTTGTTGTGTTCCAGATGCTAGCACTGTACAAATATTAGCTCATTTAATCCGAAAGCAGAGATACGGTTGGTTATGCTCATTTTACAGATGGGAAATTGAGGCATAGCAAGTGTCTTGCCTAAAGGCACAAGGCTGGTAATGGTGGAGCTGAGGTTCAAATCCAGGCAGTCTGCCTCCAGAGTCAGTGTTTTAAACCACTGGAAAAATAGAACCTATTTGTTTAAGGCGTAACCATAATTCAGTCTTCACCCAGTGCGGGGTGCGGATATGGATTCATGGACCTCTTGCAACATCTCAAATGGAACCAAGGGCCATCTGTTGGAAACTGGTGGACTAGATTAAGATTTTTAATGTCTCTTTGACTCTAAAGATTGTAATTTCGAGAGAATTTTAAAGGGGCATGGGACTTAAACTTCAGCTCATGGAACCAGAACAAGCCAGCTGATCTCAGACTCCCTTTTCAAAAGAGGCACCCACCTCATTGCTAGATGCAGAAGAAATGGGACATGGCCCAAGTTATAACTAAGTCACATATATGAGCCTCTAGCGAAGGACATATGTGCCCCTGGGCTTGAAACCGAAGAGGCAGTAAAACCAAAAACATATGCTCATGCTTTCCTATTTGACCACCTCTGAACTTTCCCCTCCCTTCCTTTTGCCTGTTAACCAATGAATGAGATACTTTTTTTAAACAATAATTTTTGCTTACACAGGACTCATATACCTGCCATAACCTGAATTGTTTTTCTTTAATTGAAAAAAATCCCCATTTTCCCTTAGAGGTCTTATCCTATTGCTCTAGAAGGGAGCCCAAGATACCAACTTGAAGGACAATGAACTAAATCCAGAAACAATCCCTTTCCAAACCAATCTTCTTGTTGCTGTCCTGGTGTGAGGAGCCGGGAAATGTGGAGATCGACAAGTCATAGCTCCTGCCTTTTAGGAACTGACAGATAAATAGGGAAACAGGTACAGAGATCATTATAGTGCAGAGGATATATTAATATATATACACCACGTGCTCTATGATATTTCTAGACTGTAGACTTTTGCACACACTGTTCCCAAGCCTGGAAATGTGTTTTTTTGTTGTTTTTTGTTTGTTTGTTTGTTTGTTTGTTTGTTTTGTCATTTTGCCTGGCTGATTCCTCTGGGATGGTGCATAGAGCAGGAGCCCCTAACCTAGTAAAGAATCATCAGAGAAGGCTCCCTGGAGGAGGAGTGTGTAGGCCGAGATAGTAGCATTTAGCTTCAATGTTGATATCTCTGGTTCATCTTCCCAACCCCATCAGCTGAGTGGTGTGTGCCCCCTTTGTGCTCCCTAGCCTCCTAAAAAAAGTAAAAATTTGTGACTGCTGAATAAATAGCTCTCATAAGTATTCTTTTAATTGTCTAAAAACTGGTTACCTTCTTCACAAAACTGTCAGCTCTCTGAGGGAAAGGAGTGTGCAGGCTTTCTTTCTTTTCTTTTTTTTCTTTCTTTTTCTTTTTCTTTTTCTTTTTTATCTTCATCAATAAGGAGACAATCTTGTCAAGATAAGCCTTTACTAAGTATTTGTAGATTTGAGGATGGATGGAGGCGTGGAGAGATGAAGGCATGGATGGATGGGTGAGTGCCTGGGTAGCTGGGAACACAAAAAGAAACTAAATAACAGTGCCCAAATGCAGGTAAGTGGATAAGCTAAATAGGAGAATCAGTGACATTTTCATAGAGGTGATAACTTTGAGTCGAGCTTTAGAGAACAATCTAGTGCAGTGCCTTTCAAATTGTAGTGCACGTCCGAATCACCTGGGGATCTTGTTAAAACGAAATAAGTAATTCAGTAGGTCTGGCGTAGAGCAGCACATTCTGCTGTTCTAACAAGCTCCAGGTGATACTGCTGCTGCCGCCCCTCAGACTGAACTTTGAGTACTGACAATGTTTGAGAAGTATGGATTTGGGGATAGGAAAGGGAAGATGATCTAAACAGATGGAACTATTGGGAGCTATGCTGGCTCAGTCATGGTGCAAGCAGGGACCACAGTGGCACAGGTATGGAGGAAGATGAAGGGAGAGGGGCGGCAAGGGTTGGTAGACACACAGGATTGTCTCTGAGAGTATGGGAAACTCGGGCTTTCGTTGAGCATACAGGAGTCCTGAAGCAATGAACGTTGCACCTGAAGCTATGATGATGAGTGAAAGGCAGGCAGAGAAGTAATGTTTCTTGAATATCTACGTATATCTATATTCTAATCTATACTCATACCTATAGCTATCACACTAATTTTCTCCCCATAACAGTTCTGAGAAGATTCATAAAATGGAGATCCTTTCTTCTTTCCTTCTTCGTTCATTCTGGGTAACATTGGGAGACGGGGGGCAAGCTAAACAAAGAAAAAAACACAGAAAGAGAGGACAAAGAAGGACAACTACGTAAATATCCATCGCATTCATGTCTTTCTTTCTTTATTTTTTCATTTCTGCTTTCTTATCTTCTTCTTTATTTCTTTCTTTCTTTTTCTTCTTTCTTTCTTTTTCTTTCTTTCTTTCTTTTTATTGCTTTTCTTTGCTTGTTTTTAAGTTGATTAGTTCACTATAGCATCTTTTTCTGAATGTTCTATAGGTTGCAGATTCAATTCCTATTGAAAGTTATATAGAAAAATATTCCTTTGTTGTCTTAGTTTATGCCATTGTTTACAGAGAAAGTGAAGCAGAAATCTTTGTGCCGTACTTGAAAATAAATCAAATATTTTTAACTAAAAAATTTTTAAAAAGGAAAGAAAATGAAGATGCAGAAAGCATAGGTTATTTGTCCTGGGTCCCAAAACCAGTGACAGAGTTGGGATTCCAGCAAGGGCTAAGTATGTGGGAGAACCTAAATAAGTAGACAGAGTGTCAGAGAAGAGCTCTCAGCCCAGTGGGGAATTCAAGTATAAATGAGATGTTCAGAACCTCCTGTAGTTGCAGAGCCTCGATCAGTAGATCAGCATTCTGCAGGCTGGAATCTGAGGGTGGGTTAGAGCAGGGACCCAGGGCTTTTAGCAGATTCAGAGAGCAGTTTAATACAAGATTCCTGGACTCCAGAAAAGCAAAGGCTGAAGTTGGGGTTCCTGCGTCTGTCCAGGTGGCGAGAGGACTTCATGGCAAAACCCACAAAAGCAGCAGCCTGTGATGAAGTGTGAAGAGGCTTGGTGAAGATGAGGGAAAGGGAGTGGAGGGATATTTCATTAACTTGGTAAGACACAAAGATGGAGGAATCTAGAAGTGAAAAAAGATTTCCTGTCTCTTGCTGTAATAAAATCACAGCCTTCTTGAGGCATGCATAGAATCTTTCTGAGCTACTCAACACAAGGCTTTCCCCACCCCCATCCATTCCTTTAATGTTAAATAGAGACTACCTGCATGATCTCCAAAAACTGCAACCTTCAACTATGGAACACCTAAATCAAATATATTGGTTTTTAGAAATTGATTTGCTTAATTTGTAAGTAGCTCTATCTCAACCCACTACATCGTGACTCATCTAGCCCCTTTATCAGAAAAACTGAAGACATATTCAAAAGTCTATATTTTATGCATACCTCTGTACAAACTAGGAATAAGTGGGGACTTCCTAAGTAAACATAAAAATAAATTGCATTTTGTCAAAAGTCAAAATGACAATGTATACAGTTTGCCCCGTGCACATGTGCTCCCCAGGTAGGAGAGGGCACATGAAAAGTCAACAGACGCAGAGGCCAGGACAACAGAAGAATTATCTATGTGGGTAAAGAAATCACAGGGTTATGATGGGAATAGTGTTGGGCAGAGTCCGAGTGAACCCGGAGCTAAATCAGGGACCCGGGTGTTGGTAGATGACTGCAACAAGGCTGGTGGTGGCAGCGTGGTCTGGTTACGCTGAGATTCACTGCTGGGGCTTCTCGGGTCCTTGCAAAGTCCTTTGATTTCTTCCACTAAGAGGTTTAAAATAGGGACCTGGTGACAATTAGGAAAGTTACACTGATTTTATTTAAGAATGTATAGTGCTTATTGTGAATTAGGCATTGTTCTGAGTACTTTTATAAATATTAAGCCATTGAATTATCTGAAGTAGATATTATTGCTATCCCCATTTTACAGACAAGGGAACTAAGACCCACAGAGAGCTTAGGTCACTGCCTGAACCATAGAAATATATAGTTCAGTTGGGACACTAAGGCCCAAAGAGGAGAACATATTTGTGCAGAGCCAAAGAGAAGCCGAAAGGGATGAGAACTCCTGTCTCCTGAGTCTTGGCTCACTAATTTTTAAGCATAACGTCATCTTATCCCTTGCCCAAATGTAAGATTTGATAAACAAGAGGATCATTTCATTGACATCTTCTCTAGTCCTTTGTGCCGCCACTAGACTTCTCACATATCATTTGCGTACTTACCCCACTGTCCTTCGAATATTTGTGTTCTTGTCTTCCAGATTTGACTTTGAGCTGCTGGTAGGCAGCAACTAGGACTTTCTCCTTTCCGTATGGGCAGCAACTGAGGAAAAAAGCACCTGGTATATGCTAGGAGCTCTATGATGTTTACTGAATATATGAATGAATTAAATCCCAAAAAACTCGCCTTGATTCTTTCCTGGTTACAGGTGCTTTGTTGCCTTGGATTTATCTTTCTGTCATGGAAGCCTGTCGTGAGGCATCATGATGTCACCTGTCCTGCCCAATGGCTCTCTGTGCCATCAGTGTTTCAAAACGGCAGGCCATTTGTTGCTTGTTCTGGGCCTGGCACTGCACTAGGGAGGTATCTGACTGAGTGGTCTTCTGCAGAGTTGTCTTGAACTTTTGTTTTTCCATTATTTTAGTTCCTAGATCTTGTTTTTCTCATACAAGTACCAGGGGTTTCATATATTGTGCTTCGTCTCTGCTTTTCAGACTAAATGCAGTCTTTAAGCTGTGCATATAGTGTAAGAACTTAAGATGGAAATTTTATTTTGTGTAAATTACCAATATGTCAAGCATTTATTATGTGTTAGTTTCCTTGCATTCATTATCTCATTTAATCCTCAAAACATTTCTGTGAAAGAGGTATTATTATTCTCATTTTACAGATGCTGAAAATGGAGGGTCAGAGGGGCTAAATGATTGATTCAAGATTATGCAGCCATTAAGTGGTAAAGCCCAGATAGATATGTATGTGGCAAAAGATTATGCTCTTTCTACTACAACACACTGTCCCTGTAGGCAAAAGGTTAAAATGAACCTATTTTACAAAAATAGTTTGGGGAAGACCTACCCAGCTACATGCCACTAATTTTTAGAAAGTCTTAGAGATTCGAGTGACAGTGAACTTGGGTGGGTTGTCACTGTTGAGGTGTGGGGACTGCCAATAAAGCTCGCAATGAGCTAGACTGCATTAGCCAACTTTGAAAGCATCCAGGATGAAGCAAGAGTCTGGCTCTATTTGGGGACTAAGTCAGATACATTCTTTTCTATCATGGAGTTTACAATTGAGTATTGTTTTCAGTTCTGGCTGTGACAATTAACTTGAGAAGCTGACAAACAGGAGATATATAGAGAAGTAGAACCAGGATGGTGAGAAACAGGAAGGAACAGTTGAAAGAACTAAGAACAGAATACAGAGAAGATTTAGAGATTAGGTATATTCTGAGTGGCACTTGAAGGTATAAACATGGCTACACAGAAGACAGCCAGCATTAAAAAAAAAAAAAAATTTCCTTGTAATTAGCAATAGACTGACCGACTACCTCTAAAAATAGTGAGACTTCCATTACTGGTGTCTAAGTAGAGATTGTAATCACTTTTCAGTGGCATCATAAATAGAGGCAGTGTACCTAGGCAAAGAGGATAGAATCTGCAGGTTGATTGCTTGCTCATAATAATTTGCAGCCTGTTTGACTTTAAAAAGTTACTTAGCCTGTTTCTTCACCTAAGCCGGGAAAATGGACCTTCTTCCTCCTAGAGATGTTATGGGGATTATGTGAAGGTACGAAGCACATAGCCGATAGTAAGCTCTCAGAAAATGATGTCAAGTATTATTAGTATATTCATAGAGGTGGGAGTAGATGGCAATTAAGTCTTTTCCGATACACAATTCTATGGTTCCACACTTATTAGTAGAATTTGCTCCCAAGTAAAATTTTACAAAAATAGTTTCTGAATACCTCTGATTCCTGTCCAAGTACCCTGGCTAGGAGAGAGCAGAAGTGGAGGGAAAGGAGAGGAGCTCCTCCCTGTGGGCTCTCAAGTCCCCCAAAGCTGCTGATGCTGTTTGTTTTGTGAGGTAAATGTCAGATTCTTTTGGAGGATGCAACTTTCCTTACTGAACCAATAAATAGCTCTTCACATTTGTTTGTTCTGACTTCCTGTGCACTTAATCTAACAGTGAGTGGTCACACATGACACTTTTGTAAGACGCTTGCATATTAGGGAGAAACACCTTCAAACTTGAAGACGAGAGAAAGAAAAGAAACAGAGAGGGAGAGAAGAAGGAGGGAGGGAGAGAAGGAAAAAAGAAAAAAAAGGAAGAAAAGAAGAAAAAAAATTCTAATGGTGAAAATCAAGGCATGACCGAATGAGAATGCTCCTGTTATGAACAGCAAGGGCCCCCAAGATCTTCCTGAATAAATAGGGCTCTGCCTGTAGGAAATGTGAACTGATTTTTCCTCTTCCTTTGCCATGGAAAAATTCCACTCCCACCACTAGCAACTCCTTTGGCTAAGAGCCAAGAGGCAATCAGGCTGCCTTTTTCTCCTTTTCTCCTTCCCTAGAACACAGAGTTCTGATGGACCACTTCAGAGCTTGGGCTTCCACAGCCCTCAGTGTTGTCAATCAGCAGGCTGCTCGATTTTAAGAAAAGATTTATGCAGTCCAGCCAGAGTGTTTTAGCCTCATTTTTCCCCCTTTTTTCTGCAGCCGGGTTATTATAACAAACTCACCAGGGGAGCCTTTAGGAAGAGTCAAAGGGATTCTACTCGTTAGATTGGTGTTTAGACTTAAAGCACCAGTTGAGGACTTTTATCTTTCAAGTGTGTGTGTGCACTTTTAAAATGTGAGTTTTCATTTTGAAGTAAAAAAGTAATGCTAGCTTGAGGCAACAAACTAAATAATACTGTTGTGTAAATGTAAACTGGTCAACAATATCCCCTTCAGCGTAATCTCCTCCTCCCATTGCAATTTTAACATTTTAGTATGTATCTTTTCACATCCTTATCTGTATGTGTATATATATCTAGATACACATATACTGTATGTATGTATGTATTCACATATTTAGAGATTTTTGTCATACTTTTTGAAAACAAGACTTTCAAACTCACAAAAATAACTTGCTTTTTTCATCTATATTTCATTTAAACCCCTCAAGTAAATACATATAGATTTAAGTTTTTTATCTGTAATATCCATAGTTTATATATACCCAGTTTTATTTATGTATTTCCCTATAGTAAATATCCAAGTAGTTTCTAGTGTTTTCGCCTTTTGCCACTTCAAATAATATTGCATAAGAGTCCTATATCCACGTTTCCATTTATTCAAAATTTTAGTTCAGTAAAGACATTTCCAAAAGTTGAATTTCTGGGTTTCAATGAGGATTTTAGACATTACCAACAAGAGTCAGTGCCTAACGAAACACATAGCCCTTTGGTGATAGCTTTTTCCTCTTTGTCGGGAAAAAAGCCTGGAAAAATAAAGTCCCCTTCTCTTCCTTCCCCACACCATTATTCTCCTGTAATAGAATGGGCAAGGATAATATATCCTGTATCATTCAACAAAGACTAAAAATCACCAGTTTGCTGTGTTATTAGAGGATACAAGAGAGGCCCAAATTAAACAACCACATATTCTTCCAACAAGTCTTTTGTTACTTTTTATTTATTTATTTTCTTCATGAAAAGGCAGATAATAAAAAAGAGGAAGCAAAGAAAGCTGGACTGTCGTTGCTGGGTTTAATAGGCAAATAGTTTTGTAATGGCACCTAACAAAACCATTGGCTTATTTCTCGTTCAGGGTCTGAATATATCTTTCTTTTGTAGATGGAGGGAATGAGAAAATGAGTTGAAACACAACAAAAGTTTTCCAATCTGAAAGATTCATTGCAGCTCAAGGTCGGAAAGGGCCTTAGAACATCTGGTCTGTTTTCTCCATTGTGCTGGTCTCGTTCTGTCCCTACTTAACATAGTTGTGTTTGGTTCTTTCTTTCTTCCCTGCATGCCTTCAAACGAACATTTATTAAATGCTTTCTGTGTGTTAATCCCAAAATAGGTTCTGGGGATAAAGAGGAAGGACATAGACACTGGCCACGAAACAAATGATCATCCATAGCTAGAAGAGATACTGCAGCTTAAACAGGAAACCATTCTTATGTAGTCATAGTCATCTTGCAAAAAGTGTACTTAATGGTTAATGCAATGTAGTATCAACTAGATGTACATTTGTGAGGTCTTTTATTGATTGCAGCTTTTTCTTTTTCTTTTTTTTTTTTCTTTTTGACATCAGGCGTATTGACCTGATTTGTAACTTGTGGTAGTGTTACTAGGAATAAAAATTAGGGACTTTTAACGACTCCCTTGCCCCACCCCCAAAAGATGATGCAATGGTTTTAAAATGTCAATATTTATAATACTTAGGCAACTATAGCCCTTGCAATTGCTTAAACTAATGATAAAAAATTGTAGGTGTCAACATACCAAGTTACAAGGTGAGCAAAAATGTTTAAGGATCACAGGTTCAGAAGAAAGAGTATAAGCTTTGGAGTAAAGGGATTAGAGGTTATTTGTCCGTTGTGTGTCATCGGACAAGTTATTTTACCTCTCTCAGTTTCCTCCTCTGTGAGTGCTATTATTAAAACAGATTTAATAACAGTGTATACTTCAAAGGTAGGATAACGCCAGATAAGACACATAAAAGAGCCTGAAACATGGTAAATAATAAATAGTACTTCCTTTCTACTTCCAACAATGCTGCAAGAAGGTATTGATTGATTCATTCAACAGCAATTTTTAGCACCTATGTTTTGATGCTATTCCAGGACCTGGAAATAAAGGCTGAATAAAGCAAACAACGTTGCTAGGACATGGAAAAGAGTGAACTCTTGGAGCCAGATTGTCTGGATTTGAATCCACTCTTTACAAGCTGTATAATCATTGACATCTCACTTTACTGTGCCTCGGTTTCATGACCCGTAAAACAGGGATGATAATAATATTATCTTGAAGGGTTTGTGTATTGAATTGTAAAGGAGGTAGCAATGTGCCTGGCACATGGTAAGCACTCAGTAAATGTTAGCTGTTAAGGTAATTTGTAAAGCTTTCGGTCTAATGTGGAGAGGAAGAGGTGAAAAAACTGAGGTTCAGAGAGGTTAAGTAAACTGCCTAAGTCAAGTAGATAGCAGGGGCGAAGGTGAGACTTCAAAGCCTACACTATCTCTGTCGAGCCCAGTAGACTCTTTCATGGCATGTCTTCTCTAGGGCCGTCCCCACTATGGATTCTATTGGTTTTGTTTGCAATAAAGAGTTTTCCGTGGAAATATTTTCTTAGAAAAACCCAAGAAAATAATTTATAAGCCTCCAGAACGCTTTATTATCTCGGGCCTGTCCACTGCAAAGCCTAGCTTCTGTCACTTTAGGTAAGACAGCATCCCTCAAACCATCAAAAAGATCTTCTGGCAGAAACTCAGAATGACTCTCAGGAAACGTGCTGTGCACGGATGGGGTGATTACATTAGATTCAATCTAACATCAACTACCCTTTGGTTTGTTTGAAATTTTGAAACTGTGCCATATTCTAGGCACTTTCCTACATGATGAAGTTATCAGGTCAAGCGCAACAGTCTCTGCTTCTTTGTAGTTAGCGTAGTCCCACACGTGAAACCAGAACCCCTAGCACAATGTGCTATATCCTACATTAACTTTGATATGAAAAACCAGCAATAGGATGCCTGCGAAGAACGTGATGAACTGAGCTATAGTGGCCAAGTGACACTGCAGAGGAGGCGACATGTAAACTAAACCCTGAGGCATGAGTAGACACTCTAGTCGGAGAAAGAAAGGATATTCCGGGTCCTGAACAAAAATCTGGAAGTCTGAGAGGGAAGGAGAGTTAGCTGGAAGGGTCTGGAACACACCATTCAAGAAAAAAATCTTATGGTGAGGGAAGAGGATGGAGCTTCATGAGGGAAGGAACTTTCCTTATTCACCCTGATGCCTAACATGGTGTCTGACATGTAATTGACACTCATTAGTTACTTGTTGGCTACTCGAATGCCAAAATCCATAACTATTCCCAGAGATTCTGATTAGGTTGATGTGGGATATGGCTGAGGCACTGGTATGTTTTTAAAATTCCCTAGGTGATTCTAATGTACTTCCAGGTTTGGTACCACTGGACTAAATGAATGACCTGAACCAGGGGAGATGAGAAAGTTTATATTTATAGTTTTCTGTGGGTCAGAAGCCTAACTCTGTAAACATCTTGAATGAAGGTATAGTGGGATTTTCCTGTTTTATAGCAGGAGGAAACATAAGCTACCAAAGATTTATTTAAAAATAAGCCTGGCAGGTATAGTAAAATATAAATGGTAGAATCTAGGTGATGAGTATACAGGTGGGTTTATACAACTTTTTTTTTAAATATAAATGTATTTAATTTTATTCTTAATAAAATATTGGGGGAAAAAATTACCCTGAGCCAGAGTTAAAACACTAATTGAGTTTTGGTGAGATACTGATAGAAACCTAAATGTCATTTTAGTCTAGCAGCATTCTATGAGGAGGCAAAGGAGAGAAGCAGATGCCTTCCAGCTAGAAAGGCAAATGGTGCTGGGATGGTGTGTTATTCTGCTTGTCCGGAGCAGAAGCTGGGGTCTCTGCTGAAAGGACCCAGAATGTCCATTCAACTGGGTTCAAGTGACCGTGGATAACTGGTATAATGTCTGTGCATCTTAGTTTTTTTTATCTGTTAAATGAGAGTCATGTCAATAGCTGTTCCAAGTACAGAACTCACAGAGCTGTTGTGAGGATCAATGGTATAAATGCTATGAATCAAATGGTTTTCAAAGACAGATACAAAGACTTTGCAAAAGGCGTGGTGGCAGAGATCATTTTGAGGCAATCAGTTCCAGGATCCTGATTTCCATATGTAATTTTGCTAGAAAGGATTTCTCTAAGAAAACGCTGTGTGTTGCAGTGCTATGCCAGTTTTCCTTTCTCAACTCCTCTTTCATAATCAGTCATATCCCATTTGATAAAGTCAAAAGGTTTACTTGTCCCTGTACCTTGCACAGGTGTAAAAACCTCCAGAGCGCTAAAGAGACCATTCGAAACACTGGGGTAAGCTAACCCTTTTCCGATCCAGGCACCATGCACCCAAAGCAGGGCTTGTGTTTGTTCCTGACTTATACACATCCTGTGAAGAATGGAAGGTGACATCTAGAATGGACTATTTTGGCTCCTGTTGGGATGTTTTGAATCCAGTTCTACAGTATAATATGGGCATGATGACAATTTTTAACTACTTTAGTTTTTTCATCCCCTGAATGTTGTCAAAGAATCTATCATTTCTGACATAGAGTCTTCTGACAGTAAACACACACGCGCGCGCGCGCGCGCGCGCGCGCACACACACACACACACACACACACGGAGGGTATTGATAAAAAGTATTAAATAGAATGGCATTTTATATATTTCATTTCATTCAGGAACAAATTCTCAGCAAGGTTCTCTTCTTTCTCTCTCTTTGGATTCAGAAGTGAGATGGTTGTCATGGGGATGTGTCTTAGCATGTTTATTTGAATAGAAGAAATATAGTCAGATCTTTCCTGACACAGAAAAAATCTAATTTGGCCGGTTGGTTTGACAGTGAGGACTGAATTTGCCACGTAGATGTTAGCTCATTAAATCAAATGAGCTAAAAAAAAAAAAAAAGCACCAACATTTTTGAATAAAATGTATTTAAATCACATGATTTAAGAGAAAAATTCCTTGCCAAAATTTTATTACTCAAGGTATTTTGAAGTTAATAATGTTTCCATTTGCTAATCCTTTCTGAAAATATCAGCTTAATCAAAATGCCTGTAAGTGGAAAAGTAACAGGTGTGATTTAATAATCATTTAAAAATTTTTTGAGAGAAAGTCTTTTTGATAAACTCAGAAATCCAAAAAGTGAATGACTCTCATGACTGGATAACAAACCCTTTTGCGAGTCAGGTGCTTGTAATTCTTTGCTTACAACAGAATTGAGGGAAGTATCAAGTTTCAGCTAACAGATGACTAAAAAAATGCATTTTAAAGATAGATCGCTCCATGGACTTTGGACTATAACTTGGAAGGAGTTCAAAGAATTGAATGGTTATTGCTGCAACAGAACTCCTATTCCAAATCTGTGACTTCTGTGAACAAGTTTTCTCAACACTTATATCTATAAAAATGGAAAATAGAGTGGAATTAATGCTGAACCCTATCTCAGTCTAGCAATAATATCCACATAAACTAAGTTTTAAAATTATAATTTATTTTGGTAAGAGAGGCCTTTATAATAAAATATTATTTTTATTTAAAAATTGTGATTAAAAATAGTAATGCATTGTTCATTTTGATCAGTAGTGTATGACTAATAATTATAATGATAACTTAATTCCTAGAATTGAGTTCTTTTTGAACTATTCGAATAAGCATTAGGTGATATCTCATTGTGGTTCTGATATGCATTTCCCTGATAATTAGTGATACTGAGTACCATTTCATGTACCTATTGGCCATCTGTATATTTTCTTTGAAAAATGTCTATTCAGATCTTTTGCCCATTTTTCAATCAAATATTTTTGCTGTTGTAGAATTGAGTTATTAAAAAAGAAGAGTTTAAGACTACAGGAAATTATTATATATATATTTTTATATATATAAATCAAAATATAAATATATATATGTTATTGATTATATTAGGGTAATCAAGAAAAGACTTCCAAGAATAAAAACATATTACATCACAATAAAAAGAGAATGTAAGGGAAGTGAAATGGAGATGTTGGTTCAAGATAAAAACAGACTGATGTAAAAATTTATTATAGAAGAGCTTGTTCATGTACATTTCAAGAGGATGATAGTGGCTATTCATTTGCTAAAGTATTTAGATTCCAATACATTTAAAAGAGTGATGTAAGTTTTATTTTTAAATGTCAATCTTATAGCATGGCTGGAAATTATACCTGTTGCCACTTGTTACATTTATAATATACAGAGTTAATAGTCAATGTTAAAATGTGTTAGAGTTACATGTTTCAAAATTATTTTAGGAGGTAATGGCACACAAAAGTTCAAAGGCCCCTACAATATATATGAAAGGAATTCCTCACTCCCTCACTTATTCCTCCTCCTACTGTGTTTCCTGGCTCATTGGTGTGTGTGTGTGTGTGTGTGTGTGTGTGTGCGCGCGCTCGCCATTCTCCCTTAGGCATAAGAGCCAGAAACCTGAGCATCATCCTGACTTCTCTCTCTTCCTCTACAACTAACCAATTTACACCATTTCTAAGGTAATTCTTATATTCATCTCTTCTCTTTTATCTACCCTGCCACTGTCTCTCCAATTGCTAGCATCTTCTTACTTTCCCCGACATTGAACTCAATCCATTTTACTGGGGTGTCTGCAAAGAGGACAAATTTATCTTTCTGAAATTCAGAATCAATCACATCACTTTTGTACTTGTATAGCTCAATGATTCTCCATTCCTTTAAAATAAAATCTAAATGGTTAAGACTATACAGAAATCTTCCTGTGATCTGGCTCCTGCTCTCTCTCCTGCCTTTTCTATCCTTACTCTTTTACTTTTTAAGTCTAGTGATTCTGGGTCTTTTTTCCCCTTCATATCCCACATTCTTGATTCTATTCCCCTTGCTTAGTACATACTATGTGTTTTTGTCCCCACATCTTCAAAATCTAACTTTAGACATTAGGAGTTTCTCTGGTAAGGCTCTCTTGTTTCCCTCAGACAGACTTTAGTGATTTCCCCTTTTCTTTTTCTTTTATGTATTTATCCAGTGTCTACCACTTGCCTGGCACTCTGCTAATAAAGCTGAACTGTTAGTTCCTTATCCATATCCCCTTAAACCTCCTGCAAGATTGCCTGCAGACAGTTCCTGTCATAAGGATGGCTTCCTAAATCCTTCTGCTTGAGGAATGCCTCAGGAGCAACCTTCTACCAATGAAGAACAAGTTGGTGGACTAATATCCCAGGGCAATACCGAAGTGTGTTCTACACAATCATTTGGGGGACCCTATGAGAATGAGCCCAGTTTCTCACAGAGGTGACCCTCTAATTCACGTGTAGTGTATGGGCTTCCCTCCCTTTCCTTTTTGTACTTTTCTGCTTCCTCATCATGCTTTCTAGGATCACCTCTCAAAGAAATGACTTGTATCCTATTCTTTTTCTCAGGATCTGGGAGAATCCCAAGCTGGGAAAGTCAGATTCTGGGGATATAATAATGAATCTCAAATATGCCTTCACTATATTTATTATATTGAATAAAAATAGTAATGTAAGTTGCACAAGGACAGAGATTTTATTCACTGATGTATCATAATCATCTAGAACAATGCTTGAATGACAGTGTTAAATGAATAGTAGTAGTAGCTAATATTTATTGAGTGCTTACTATGTGCTTGATATATGATTTTTTTTTTCAAAAAACCCTTATGAAATAGGTATTATTATAATTATTATCTTTGTAGCTATCAGGGAATTAAGGTTAACCAATGGATTCAAATCACCCAGTTTGTAAGTGACTTCTGATTAAGGTCCCTTTGTCTCTAGAGCCCATTTTTTCAAATTTTTTGTTTTGTTTTATTTTTGTTGTTGTATGTCTGACTCCCCATTAGACTTAAAGTTTATTAAAGGCAAGGACCCTATTTGACTCTGTATCCCCAATACCTAGCCTAGAACCTGAAATACAGTAGAAATTTAGTATATTTGGTTGAATGAATAAAATAAAAAGTGGCTTATTTATACACACTTATGTCAAGGAAAAAAGAAAAAATGATGTTTTCTGGAGCCAACTGGAGATAGGCAATCAGAAGAGCCTAACACATTATCTCCTTTAAGACAAGGCATCCTCAGGAGACTCCTACTTAACTCTCCTGAGATTTTTGACTCCACAATCAACTCAACCCGGACTCCATTTGGCTACTGTTTGGAGCTACCTTCTTTGTTGAATTCTTTTTCATCTAAGAATTTAACACATAGCTTTTTCTTTCATTTAAAGGATTCCTGGCGAATCACTTAAACCACTTCTGATTGGAATTCCTTGTACCTAATAATCTGTAAATCGATGAAAATAGGACCCTTTTGACCGCTCTTGTGTCCTCAGAGCTGACCCTGCCTGGCATTCAGTAGGCACTCAATAATTACTGTTACATGAGTGGATGAAGAAGAACTAGAGAGAGAATTGTCTAGTTTCCAGTGATTATCCATGAACAAGTATAAAAAATGTCTTTGGAGTTTTATGTCAGCGTGAATGAATACTTATTGGATTTACCATAAAAGAAACTTTGATTTTTGGTTATATAAAATTTTAGCAAAAAGAGTGTTAGTCCTTTAAAAATGATGTAGAAAATTGTAACTTTAAAATTTTTCTATAACTAAAATTAATGTTTATTATGAGCTTATATCAAGATGCTTTACCTGTGGGCAATAGAAAAATCTAACTCAAATAGACTTAAACAACAAAAAATTTATTCGCTAATGTAAGAGGAAGTCCAAAAGTAAGGAATAATTCAGGGTTGGTTTAGAGGCTAAATTACATCACCAAGGACCAAGTTGTTTTTATTTTTCTGCTCTGTCATCCATACTATTGGCTTCCTATTAATGCTGGTGCCCCCTCATAACCGTAAGGTGATTATCAACAACAGTTGGGCTGCAAAAACATCTTGCATCTTGTTTAAAAGAAAGATTGATTGGCTCCCAATGGTTACTATGAATCTTCCCAGAAACGTCCACAGAATTGCTTTTACTCATAATTCCTCAGAATTGGGTCACGATCCACTCCTGAATTAATTAATAGCAAGTGGTAACTAAAATACCCTAAGACCAATTAAGTCTATCATTTAAGTCAAGGTCAGCTCCCCTAGATTCATTGCTGGTACTTAATGAGAGAGAGAAGGAATAGGTTCAGAGGAGACAACCACCACGGCTAATCCAAAATATTTATTTTGCTAAATGGTGAAAACTTACTCTCAGTCAATTCAGTGTCTTTATGCTTTACCCCAGGTTTGGTGGAGGGTAGCATTTTGGAAGTGCCATAACATTGAGGAAGCATTCCAGTCTGGTGTCACCCATCAACACTAGTATTCACTGAGACAGCTGGTTTTTAGTCACGTGACTTGTCCCTGTACCTGACTGTTGGTCTGATTCATTCTCTCTCTCTCTCTCTCTCTCTCTCTCTCTCTCTCTCTCTCTCTCTCTCTCTCTATATATATATATATATATATATATATATATATAAAGTTATATGTATATATAGAGTTATATATATATAAAGTTATATATATATGTATATATAACTTTCTTGAGTAAATGGAATTACTCTGTTGAGGCATATAGGGAACCATGGGAAGTTTTATCATGTCTACCTATCTAGTCAGGGATTTTAAACTCAAATGCCTTTAGGGGCAAGTCAGTATAGTAGACCAGGTATAAGACAATATGGTGTGAAGACCGAAGAACCTAGAGAAGGCACAATCTACTTAAAGTCATTAGAAATCAAATTGTTTAAAAATACTGTGCTTGCTATACAAGATGTGCTTGTGGACCAAGTTCAGTCTGTAATACATGTCACTCTGGGGTTTGGCCACTTCTCTAGGTGTTACTTGGGGAAGAGGACACAAGCCTTTTTTTGGATTTGGCTCTTTCCAAGGTCTTTGCTGTGTTTTTCATCCTCCCTGCTGGTTGTCAGTTCTGGGAAGTAAACGGATGTGCATGTCCCCTTTTTTTTTTTTTTCCAGGGAATCGTTTCCAGTTCAACTCTTCATTGCCTCTCCTTTTTCCCTAGCCCAGGGGATTTTCCTATTCCAGAATATGGGGAGCAAAAAGCCTTCAACACTTTGCAGACTCCCAATTCAACTGTATTGTGCAAGCACGAGTGCTTATTCCACTTCTTCTAGGAGCTCAGCCCCAAACTCAAAGCCAAGACAAGTCTCTTGGTTTCTCTCTCCAGGTGTATTATTTCTTCATAAGGCAACGGGCATAGAATTCCTTAGCTGTTACGAGGAGAAGAATCATAGGTTGAAATATAGGAAAATACTATCCTAAATATAGTCAAGGAACTGTTTATCAGAATGTCTTATGTGTTGCTGTGTATCTCACCTTAGAAGGAAAATATTCATCCGAAGGAGACCCAGAGGGCGAAGGGATTCTTAATAAGACTTCTGTATAACATTCAGTGTCTAGGACCGAAGATAGGCTAGCTTATGCTGTAATAATAAATGACCTTAAAAAATTTGATGGTTTACAACAATAAAAATGTATTTATTGTTTATGTTACATATTCCATCATGGTTTTCTCTATGGTGGTAGAATCATCTTTACTTTGGGACTCAAGCCATTTGCTGACCATGGTGGTAAAAAGGAATGGAACAAGGGCAACTCTAGCTCTTAAAGCTTCTGCTTTCACTGACCAAACCAAGTCCCATGGCTACTCCTGAGATAATAGGATGAAGAGGGTTGTTTCATGGAGGGCAATCAGACTGTTTCATGGGCAGAAATATCTACTCTGTAGAAAGTCCTATGGCATCCTCTTGGGCATCCTCTGTGGGTCACCTAAGAACTCCCAGGGATTTGCATAGTTCAAAATGATGTCTAGTAGATGACATAGTAATATTTGGTACATATTAGCTATTATTGTTATTATTGTTGTATTTCATTAAAAAGAAAGAATTCTTTCTATATGTTACCTGCCTGTAAATCTTTTGAGGATAAATGGAACTTTCTGGTATTTCTTACTTAAGCAGCAAAAGACACACTGCTGTCCTAGTCTCCAGCAGGATACCATATTACTCAAGGAATGGCTAATTCAGAATCTTTAGCATAAGGAAGAGAAGCTTCAGGTGAGACAAGATGGTTATTTTAAAATGTATGGAAATCTTTATATGAAAACAAGTTACACAAACAAGTAAGGTGAGCATCCTCAGAAGACAGTCCTACTAGTGGAATACATTTGTCTGGCACGGCTTAATTCTTCCAAGAATCTGCCTTTAGTGCTATGAAGTACAGTGAACTTTGTGGTCAAAGAATCAATAGTAATGAAATTTACAATTATGTAGTGCTTACTACATGCCAGGCGTTGTTCCAAACCTTTTTGTATACTAACTCACTTAAATTCTCAACAACTCTCTGAGACAGGAACTACTACTATTCCCATTTTTTAGGCAGAAATGAGGTATAGATTAAGGAACTGCTAAAGTCACACATCTGGTAAGTGGCAGAGCTGAGAGTTAAATTTGCCCACCTGTCTCTAGAGTCCATCCTATTAACCCTTGTGCTAAATTACTTACATTTGGGATTCACTTGGAAACCCTTATTTAATGGTCTTACAACTAATCATTGCATTTCTGATCTTTGTTCCGCTCTAGGTCTTCTGTGCAGCTTTTCAACAAAATGCATCTTTTAAATTATACTTCCTTTCTGCCCTTTTGGTTTGTCTCTCAGAATGACTTGTTCATAGTGAACCCCTTAGGCAAGTGAAGTCTATGCCCTGGGCTGGGGATCCGCAGCCAAGTTTCGGACTGGTGTGGTAGAGGTGTGGTGATCGTGGTGGGGAGGACAGCTGGAACTTGTTCCTGGAGTTGGTAGGCTGGCCTGTGGTCATGGGGCGAAGAACAAAGTGGGAACGCCATTTGAGAGCCAGATCAACAGTGAGCCAGACATCACATCAGAAGGGTCTGGCAGCAAGATCAAAACCTGGGATACAGCAACAACTTGGCAGCAGGGGGCTGACAGATGAACTGGCAGGTTCAGGAGGGAAGACATAAGTTAAAACCTGTGGAGATTCCTGAGAAGTAGGGCCTAGTCAGAAAGACCTTGTATAGGACCTTTGTTATCTCACCTGGCTGTTGAGGTAGGCAAACCAGTCTGGATGAGTGACTTTCTCTTTCCTGTTAGTATTTCTCTATACACCAGCAATCTGTTGCTGAACTCTTTAGACAGTCTTAGAACACTCTTCACTCAAGTGCTGGGGAGACTGGGTAAGGTGTAGTGTTATGTGCTTTGACCCTGGTGCCTGAGATCAAATCGCAGCTCTGCTACCTACTGGCTGAATGACACTGAGTGATAAATTACCTAACCTTTTAATGTCTTAGTTTGTTCGTCAATAAAATTAAAAAGATAACAACAGTGCTGCTCCAGAGGATTCTGAATCAGCATAACACAGGGATTAAAGATCTGGGGTTCTGAAATCAGGGTGCTTAATTTATATCTTTAATCTTCCTTTTATGTCTATGGGACCTCAGGCAAGTTTCCAGATGTCTTCCTTCAGTTTTAAGGTCTATAAAGTGAACACGTAATAATAGGCCACCTATGACATAAGGCTATTGTAAGAATTAACAATATGTAACATTACGTACATTATGTATTTAAATATTATATTATAATAATAAATGTATAAAGAGAGAGAGGAGAGAGGAGAGCAATAGAGGAAAGACAAAGAGGAGGGGGGAGAGAGAGAGAGAGAGAGAGAGAGAGAGAGAGAGAGAGAGCAAGTACGCTGATCTGGCACAGAGTAGACACTCGATAAATGTCAATTATAATCTTTACTGTTCTTATCAGAGGAAAAAACTTAGAAGGCCTCCGCAAGTGGGATTCCTTTTACTCACTCAGACTTGATGAGCTAGACTTGAGCAGAATAAACTTAATATTCAATTTTAGTCCCTCCATCCAGTTGGAACAGGGAGAAAGTTGCACTCCCACTGGCAGGTAACTTTGCACAAAGGAAAGACACCCCAAAGGCATCTGATCTCCAGACATGCCTACTAACCCCAAGGTAACTTCTAAAAGGAATTCTGTTATTGATTGTGGTTAGACAGGTGAGATGAAGAGTGGGAATGACACAGTCTTGTCCATCCCCACTACCAGATGTATAGATCAGAGCAAAGTTCAGAGCAAGATATCATTATTCTATCATTATATTTGAAGGTAAAGCATAACACATTGTTATTTTGTTTTCTAGTGTTTTCCAGTGAAAAGACGAAGAGTGGGAGTTCGATATCTTCATCTCCCGAGAGAGCACCTCTATCATAGACTGTTATTCCAGGACTGATTTGTAAATAGTCTGTTGCTCATGGAGAATAATGGGTCTTGCCAGGTAAATACAAAGAATGTTGATTTCATTCCTCCCAGTTCTTTAACTGTTTGGGGACTTCTTTCTCTTCTTTTCTGTCTGAGAAAGCAGGCTTGTAAAATAAATGCTTCTGCCTCTTTGCAATAACTGTTAAGATGTTTTAGGTTAATAGTCATCTGGGCTAGTAAATTTGGGGATCCGATGTTTCATTCACTTGTAAGAACACCCTATTTTCTCAAATAATGTTATTTGTTATTCTCTCAATGCAACTTTTGGTTTCTTGAGTATTTAATGAATGGCTACAGGGAGAAAAGAGCCAGGCACATGGAACCGATATCTTGTTTCTTCTTTCCATTATTTTCCAGCTTTCTTTTCTGAATCTTGGCACGTCCCAGTCACTAGCCTTTCTTCTGTCTATTGAGAGAAGCTTCACAGAAAACAAAGAGAAAATAACTTTTCCACTCACTCATTCAGCAGTGAGTCAGTCATTCAGTAATATTTGCTCTCCATGTCTAGACTCTATAACTAGATGTGGAAGGGCCATGATGAAAAAGATGAAGCCACTGTGTTCAAAGATCCTACAGTTTCCATCAAATACAGCAGAAGTAATTCTAAAATTACAATAGAAAGACAATCACCAAGAGGTAATAGCTAGAAGAATGGGGGTTTAACTTGAGGTTGGCTCGGTATCATGTCTATGACCTATGGTTGGGGTGATCACAACATTAAAAAATGCTACTGAGTTAAATTACATTTCAAAGGTATATTACATTCAAGGTATTAGAGCATGTGACTTGTATCACTGATGGTGCAAGAGATAATTTGATGTGGTGATGGAGATGATTTTAATAATATTAGACTGAATATTAAAGAGCATTTCCTTTTTAATTTAATTTTGAGCTGTGCAATTACAGATGAATAGAAAGCCTTACCTAGATGCCACATTTCTTAAACACCTCTCCAACACTTGGTAAACAATCCCCTTACTTTTTGTTTTAAACAAAGATTAAGCTCAGAAACTCAACGTGTAGACAATAGATTCCAGCTGGAATATGGTTACTTTATTTTTCTTGTACTTATTTTAGTGTATCCTTTTATTTATGGTTAGTGAGTTCTACATAGTTTCTTTTTCAAATAAATTATTTAAACAAATTGAATCGATATGAAGAAACATGATAAGCAGATAATAGCTGAAAGGAGACAAGGTTATGACAAAGTGTGAAAGTAGTATGGAAATGGCTGAAGTTTAATAAATAAGAGTGCTGTGCTGGAAATGAGAAAATCTGGGTTTGAGTCCGTGCTGCACTGATGACTAACTCTGTGACCTTGGGCAGTTCATCTAACCTCTCAGAACCTTCGTTTTCTCATCTGTAAAATAGAAATGAGAACGTTACCTTCTTTGCAAGCCTGTGAGAATCTGATGAAAGAATGTGTAAAGTGTGATCAAATGTAGACTTTGTATTACCATCTAGTGAAGTTGCAGAGATGCAAAATGGCTTGATGTTAAATGTGTTAGAAAAAGGAAGGAGACTTGCCAACCATCGCACAGTACTTATTACAGGCAAAGTGCCATATATTTTTGAGAATAGAAAAATGAATAAAATTTGGCCTTTGCCCTTAAAGTTTACGGTTTGTCTGCAGGGGAGATAAACACATAGACGTATATTCTTTTGAAGACTGTGATAAATATTATAAATGGATTTAAAAACCTAGGCTAAGAAAATAGGAAAAAGTTGATTACACATGTGTATGTGATAAGATAGTTACCATTTACGGAGTATCTACCAAGGGCCAGGGAGCCTGCTAGTTCTTTGTCACATTAGCTCATTTATTCCTCACAATTTGGGAACTGAGATCAGAGAGATTAAATAATTGCCCCATGTTTAATAATGACGTTCATGAGGAAATACTTATCATATGTCTAGTACTGTGGTAAGTCCTTTGTATGCATTTTCTCATTTCAGCCTCACCACAAGCCTGTGAGATAAGTATTATCTCCCTTTTATTAATCAAACTAAGGGTAGCAGAGGTCAAGAGGCTTGCAGACTTAGTGAATGGTATTGTTGCCATTTAATTCCAGACATTTGACTCCAAAACACATTTCTTCCAGTCCTACTGCTTCCAAATAGCAGTGAGTTCTTGGGTGAGTTTCTCTAATGAGTTTATGTATGTCACAACTCCTTTTTCTGTTTCATAATATAAGCTCCTAAGTTCCTAAAGCACAAAGCACCCTGTGAGTGGCCAATTCTCCTTCATGATACTATAAGAAACGATAAGCTGCTATTGGTAAAGATATTTCAAAAGCAGGCTAAAGAACTGGGTAATATAGTTCATTTAGGTTTTGTGGAGGTTAGAAGCTGTATTTCTTCTGGGAACTTAGGGAATCACTTCTTGATAGATACAAAAGGACTGTGGGGATGTACTAAATCCAATCTCATTTTAAAAGGGAAGAGGTTAGGGCCTAAGATCCCACAGCAGGCAGAGGAAACAGGAGACCACACATCTCTTGTGTCTCAATGCTTATTTCACAGGAGCAGTGGTTTTCAAAGTGTGGTCTCCAGATCAGCAGCCTCAGCATTACCTGGGAACTTGTTAGAAATGCTCACCTCAGACCCATAGAATCAAATTTTGTGCGTGTGGGGTGGCACTCGACATGTTTTAATAAACCCTTGGAGTGATTCTAAAGAATGCTCAGGTTTGAGAACCAGCGCAAGGTATCTGCTATATATTACAAGGCGTGTAGCAGGAAGGAGAGATTTAAGCCACCTTCTAGCTCAAGCTCTTGTCTTTGTTCCCAGGTGAAGGGTAACAACCTCCTGAGGTCTACAGAGCAAGTATTTTGACAGGGGGACGAGCCTATGGAACAAATGCTGCCTGGCATTTGTGGCCCAGGTGCAGCTGTGCTCCCAGATAGCCAGGGACTAGACACTGTGTGTGTGGAGGCAGTGGAGGACAAGGGCTATGTGCCGGGCTCTTTCCCCCACCCTCAGACCCCCAATTCAGAGCAGCCAGAAATCCAGAGGAGGCACTTCTCCACACTGTCCCTCCCATCTGTGAGCCATGGGTGGCAGCACTCAGAACCCTGCAATGGATTTTGAGGCCTGTGGAAGGAAGGCAGAAAAGGGGCGCTAGTAGCATGCAAAGTATATGGAAGGCACCTGTGTGCCTCTGCTAAAGATTTATTTTATTCTGAAGTGACAATAATATCTGAGGTGGGGAAATAGTAGAAATTGATTTGCATTTGAACAATATCTCTGGACTGACAGAAGCAGGGGAGTTATGGGCAGACAGTTACCACTTTAGTATCAGTGGGAAACGAAGGCTACGTGTGGGGTGTGAACAGATTTAAGATGATATGAATTGGGATATTCAGGGAAAAGGAGGATGGAGATAGCATCATTTGGACTTGGTGACTTTTAAGTGCAGTGCCAACAGCTGTGCCCTGAAGTCCTGGAATCAGTCCGCCATAAGATCCCGAGCACGGGTGATTAATCATCCGCTCCTCTCTCTTTCCTAAGAAGCCTGGGCATTGGAGTCCGGGAAGAGGAGAGCTCAAAACTCTCGCTGCAGTGTGACTTCCACGAGGGCAGGATTCCGCCTCCGGTTCACAGCTATGTGCCAAGAACCAAAACCAGCGCCTGGCACATAGTAGGCGCTCAATAAACGTTTGTTGAATGAACGAACCAAAGAATGAACGGCCTCATTCCAAGCTTTCTTTTCTCATCTGGGAATACCAGGAACGGTCGTCACATAAGGAAATCAAGCCCCGAACTTGACGCACAGTAGGCGCTCAACAAGTTTTTTTCCCCTTAACAGTAGATAGGGTCCCTAAGCGACCCCCCCCCCCCCAAAGGATTTCTGTCCCTTGCGTCTTCTTCATCTCCCTTTGCCTCTCACAGGCCCCACTGAGTCTTACAGGAGCACAGGAAGACGCAGTGGGAGCAGAGCGGCGGGCAGGGGAGCGGGCACAGGTCCGCGCATCGCGCGAAGCCTGTCTACCCGGCTTACGTAAGGCGCGAGTCCCCCGCGGCCGGCCGGGGCCCGGAGTGGGGGCGGGTGGAGCGGGCACCGCCCAGCGGGATCTGGGCTGGAAGCCTGTCTGAGCGCCGCGACCCAGCCGAGGTGTGTGTTTACGTGACTGCTTTGGGTGGAGAGGCGCCGGACTCAGGCTCCTCGCCGCGCATCCGTCAACCCTCGGCGGAGGTGGGCGCTGGGCGGTCCGCGCGGGCAGCAGCGGCCGCTGTGACTCCGAGGGATGTGACAGCCGCTGGGGAGGGGCCGAGGCGCCGACCAAACGTTGCCCACGTGCGAGGATCTGGGCAGGGGCTCGGCTCCCAGGTCGCCCGCTGCGTGGGGCACTGCGAGGTGCGCTTTAAGTCACTGCGGATCTGGCTTCCCCTCTTGATGAATACTGCCGGGGATGCCGGGCCGCCGGACCCCAGGAGGACGCGGCGTGGGGAGCGAGATAGAGTGAGAGATCGAGGTGGGACTGGCCCACCGACCTCTGAGCCACGAAGGCTGACCACGCCAGGCGCGGGGGCGCAGGACTTCTCCGGGCTCGCGGCGTGGGGACGAGGAGGGCGGGGAGGTGAAGCGTGGCGCCTTACTCCGCCTTCGAGCCGCCCCGCGGCGGGGCTGAGGGGAGGGGCTGTCTCAAAAGTCTCTCCTTCCCCTGCAGGGGCGGCCGCCGAGTCCCCGCGGGAGCGAAGGGTGTCAAGAGGCAGGGGCAGAAGAAATAAAGTTCCCGGGGCTTCTCCGAGCCCGCTCCCGGGTTGCCGGTTTAGCCGCCCCACTCCTCGCGAAGGCAATGGCTTCCAAACTCCTGCGCGCGGTCATCCTTGGGCCGCCAGGTTCGGGGAAGGGCACCGTGTGCCAGAGGATCGCCCAGAACTTTGGCCTCCAGCATCTCTCCAGCGGCCACTTCTTGCGGGAGAACATCAAGGCCAACACGGGTGAGGGGGCTACAGGGGCGAGAGGTGGGGGTGAACCGAAGCGGGATCCAGTTAGGCCAGGGGCACGAACAGCCAGAGAAGGGCTGGGTCTGCTCGGCCCCCGGCCGCGCCCTCCCCCCTCCCGCCTGTGGTCGTGCAGGCTCCTACGTGCCGGGGCGCATGCAGCCGGTGGCCCGCGGCCGTGCGGCTTAACCGCGCCCGGGGAGCAGGCCGAGGCTCACTGGGAGGAGGGTGGGAGGTGCACCGGGCTCCTCTCTCCGCCCCGGCTCCTCCTGCTTTGGGGAAACGCCGGTGACCACCCAGCTGAGGGAGCGAGAACCAAGCAGTTGACAACGCCAAGCCCCCCTCTCGCCCTGCTTCCTTAAGGCAAGGCCGCCCCTTCCCCGGCATCTCGGGTCAACCCCAGCAACCCTTCCTGTCGCTGCAGCCCGCAGGCCGAGCGCCGCCCACCTGTGGGAGTCCGGCCCGGCTGCGCGCTGGGGAACCTGTGGCGCCACCGGGCTCGCAGCCGCGCGCGGTTCTAGCCCCCACCCCGTGCCGCCTAGGGCCTCCCCACAGAGCCCTGGGTGGCTCTGAAAGGCCTGTCTGTTCGCTGCCGCCTTCTAAGGTAAACTCTCACCACGAACTCCCCCTCCTCCCCAAGCCGGGGCTTGGCCGTTACGAGACTCATAGGAGACTTGATCTGATAAATTACATTTTCAATCCAGCTTCCTTGGAAATGTCTTCTTGAGCATGCTTCCCTTGGTTTGCGCGGTGAATCTGGGGATATAGATCGCCTGATCTCATCGTCTTTCAGGACAGCCCTTCCCCCTTTGCTTCCACCCCACTTTCACACCAGTTCCTAATGAATGGGCATTAAAAGGCGAAAAGTAACTTGTGCTGCTGCGAGGTACATAACCCTTCTGGGATGCGGATGCTCATAATTAGCAATTCCTTTATGAAAACTTGTTATTGCAAACGGGGGTGTTTTACTATCGTTACTGTTCTCGGTGTCCAAGGGGGTTATTAGCCGTTAGGGGTTAATTACCCAGAAATCTTCATTACCGAAGCACAGATTAGTTTGAAGAGGTGGGTGGACTGCTGGAAAACGGAAGGCTCAAAAGCTAGGAATTAAGTATTTCAAAGGCAGAGTTTTATTCATGGTCTCATAAGCAGGGTTTTGAGGGCAAGCTTTTACTTTGATTTTCAAGAATACTCCCCCCCACCCTACCCCCACGCCCATCTCTGAAGCAAGAGTTCTGTGTACTAGGTTGCGGCTAGAATTTTCTCTGGCAGGTATTGTTACCTCAGTTAGGTCTATTTTAATTTTAATAGCGCATTCAAATGTATTTTATTCTTTTAGTGTTTGGGATGCAGTTCGCAGTGAGAGCAGTGTGAGAAGCGGGGCTGGCTCTCAACTTAAGGGTGTGGGGATGAGGTCAGCCTTGTCCATGGTAGGGAGATGATGGCACAGTGAAGGGAGGAAACGTTAGAGTAGGGTTGAGTCTATTTCTTAGCATTCTCTGTACCCGATTTAGTGTCTTGTTTCCTTCTGGCCTAAAAGGCTTCACACCGTCCATCCTGGGACTGGATTAGTGGTCTTTTCCATTTTTAAATAGAATATGATGGGAAGCGGCCAGTTTATGCTTTTTCTTAGAGATTTCGAAATTTTTCTCCTTGCTCTTTTTACCTTAGTCTCATTTTATTTTTTATTTTAGCTGTCTTTTGTTCTGAATTTTAGTTTCTGTTCTCTTTAAATTCCTTTAGTCCTCCCCTCCCCAGCATTTCTCCCTTGAATAAGAAAGGACTGTGACATGTTTAGATTTTCTTTTTTCTTTTGGGAATCAAGTAGTTTTTCCATTAACCCATTTAAAAATTGTTTATCAGGGAAACAAGAAGAAAAATAAAGAATAACGATTTATTTTTAAGCTGGGTTGTTTGTAGTGGATTTTTGGAGGGTGTACTCGGATTATTTTTCTCTAAGAATGTCTAAGAGTCTTAAAGGCTCACTGCTTGGTAAATAAGAAAACATTCCGCAGTATTTATTTTTCTGTTACCTGCTGTTTGCTTTTAGCTACTTTCCTGGTAGAGAAGCACAACAACCCTTGTGAACGTACCCCTTTATAAAAGTTGAAAGTTTGAAGGAGATGATGAAGCACAACAAAACCCCAAGAAATAAAACCTTGGTAGGAATTTGAATTGGAAAGTATCTCAGGCCATCTGCTCCAACCTCTGTTAGGACATACTTCTGTCCACATGGCTTTTCTGCAGCCTCTGGCTGGTGAAAAGCTGCTTCTCCCAGCAAGGGATACTCTTTGCTTCTGGTAAATCTTTCCTCTTTTCTCCCGCAGAATTCATCTCTTTCCTCTGCATATAGCTTTTTGATTCTGTTGCTGCCATCACATAACAGTTATAACAGTGCAGCAAATGTCTGATTCATTGAATAGATATTTAATGAGTACCTGCTATATATCAGTGTTTTAGGTGCTGGGGGCTATAGCAGTATTTAAGATATCTTGTGCCCCTTGTCCCTTCTGCCTTCACCATTTTCCATTTTCCACTGAGAGACTTAAAGAGACAGGGATCTGGCAAGTAACTAATGCATAAAAGGGGTTTGGCTAGTCTATGTTGAAGGCATGGGTCAGGAATTCTATTTACACCTTCCCCTGAAAAAGTCAGGCATTCTCCAGTGATCAAATCTGTTCTGTTTAATTAGTTCTGATTCTTGGCAAAAGCACTTAACTATTTTTGGGGAAAGAATGATTTTCTCTTATTCCTTGCTGAAAAACGAAATTCAGCTGAGTAAATTTGAACATCCAATTGGCTTTATTAAGCAGTCCATCAATTGGGCAGCATCCTGTCTAGCAACTAGAAGAGCTTTCAGAGGGGTTGTACAAAATAGAAGATTTTATAGGAAGAATAATGGGTAGGCCAAGGGATTATTAACAACAACAAAAAAGATTATTTTGGGCCCAGACATCTTTTTTGAGGGAAAGTGGGGAGAATGGGAAAGGTTTTATCTTGTAAAGTGCCTCTTTTTTTATTTTTTTATTCCTATATTGGTCTTTATTACAAAGAGAAGGATTTTTTAAAAAATTAATTTATTTTCTGCTTATAGTTGACATACAATATATTAGTTTCATGTGTACAAAATAGTGATTAGATATTTATATACCCTACAAACTGGTCACCCTGCTAAGTCTAGTCCCCCTGCGTAGTTATTACAATATTATTGACTATAGTTTACATCCCTGTGATTATTTTTATAACCGAGATTGCTTTTTCTATGAGAGATAGAGAGGGCCCACATGACAAATTACTTCATTAGTGCTGACCAGAAAAGTCCAGATTTTTTAAGATTATCTTTCCGAGAGAGGTTGAAATTGCAATTAGGTCAGGTATTCAATCTAGGTTTGGTATCATGAGCGTTTAGCACCATCGATGCCATTTTGGGCATGTGGTTTTCTCTTTCACACCTTCTAGGTACTTTTGGCTGGTCTAACAATCAAATCGACATGATATAGATTAACAGGTGAAAAAAAAATTAAAAGTTTAATACATTTATGTATACCTCTTGTATACATGGGAGAGACCCAGGAAAACCAAGTAACTTGCCAAAATGGTAGAAGCCATCTCCTTAAATCTGACATTAGCTAAGGACAATAGATATTGGGAGTGGGACAACAGTTATGAGAAATTACAAGGAACTGCCCAATAAACAAGGATAAAATTGTTATGCAGATTTAAATCCTGACCTTCTTTGATAGTGAAGGCAGGCCTGGTATAGTGAGGGAAACACCCTTTCAAATGGATATGTCCCTTACAAATGTAAATGTTCTTTTACAAAGGGTAACTTCTTGGTTTTCAGAGCTTCTTCCAGGTCTGCTGTTTCTTAAATTTAACTAGCCTAAAATAATTGATATCCGAGATCCCAAAGAGGCATATTTTTGGGTGGCAAACTCTGTTCCCCTTCAGCACTGCTTTTGAAAGTTCAGGTAAGAAACTTCACATTCTAGAAGTAATACTGACTAGATGTTTCCATATCTTATTAAACCAGAATAAGTCAGTTCAGTTAAATAGTTATGTCTCATTTCAGGAGGTGGTCTTGCAAGTAAGCTCCCAAGGTTAGGCCTATATTGTGCAGGCAATCAGATAATTAATAAGAGCCCTCTCTGGAAACAAAAGGAAAACAAAGGTTAATGACTGGAACAAATTATAAATCAGTTTCTGAGTCAGTCAAGATTTCTAGATGTCAGGCTCAAAGCTTTTGCAGTTTGAACTGTCTCTGATGATGTCATCAGGTGTTCAGGCAAACTTTTCGAGGCTTGCCTCAGGCATGGAGATTTTCTAAGCATGAGCTGTTGTGGCAATTTCTCTTAAGTTTATATTAAGTTGAGTTGTGGTTTGCAGAGCTTCAAGAAAAAGGACAGTTTTAGTCCTCAGTGTTTCCAAGTGAGAAGATAGGAGAAAATTGGAAATGTTAGTTTGGAGAGATCAGTGAAATATTTGAGGAAACTAGAATTCAGGATAGGAACAAAACCTCAGAAGACAGTGAACAGTACTAGAATCTAATATCCACAAAGGTGTATTACTGAAACATATTTTTTCCCTCTAAAATCACCCTCATTTTTACCAAAGATAACCAAATTAAAACTAATTTATTTGCAAACTAAGTCTAGTTTCAATAAATTTGGCCTAATTATTTGTGTAAGTTTAACAAGAATAGTAATTAACCATATATACTCTTTTAAATCTGCTTTGCTGAAAGTTTTTATGAAGAGTCTCCAGATTGAACTTTTAAGCCTCTCGAAGCCAGAAGTCAAACCAAAGACCTGCCTTTAGACTTTGCCTATAGTGCCTGTAGATTTGGGTGACTTCTCTTCTTGAGGTCCCCAAAATATCTTGAAGATCTTTCACCTGACAGAAAATGATCTTCTTTACCCACCCGGTAGGCTGCTGGGAACCCTGTAAGCCAAGGTATCAGGCCATTATTTTCAAGATGCTTTTTATTGACTCCCAAAGTCAATCTTAGTTCCATAAAGCTGTCTGGTCATTGCTGGGTCTATTCATGCCTCTCTCAAATATGACATTCCAAATGCAAAGCCTTGGTAATGCAACCAGTGTCTCCAATTGTGTCTCGTTACATGAAGAATAGAGTCTTATTAAACTTACACAAACAACTATTATTGCCATGAAAATTAGAATAGTCACTAAGAGTTTCCAAAGTCTGGAGGGGTCAGGTAGGGATAAAAAGATAAATATTTTAATTCTGCTCACAAAGGTATAATTTACCCAATTTCTCTAAGTCATAGCTAGTTTAAGAGAAACAAGTTTCCTCATATCTGGAAAACGAAAGATTTTAAAAATAAGCAATATTTCAAACAAAAAGTCATAAAAATTATAATCATTCTTATTAGTTCGTTCAGTCCCATGTAATTAAGACTTTTTCTGTTAGAGTCCAGTTATTCCATTAGTTCTTCTGACCTTGCCTGATGATTGAAGATGATAATGGTAATTTCAAGAAGTTTTTAAGGCCTGCATCAAAGCTCATGTTTTTGGGCCAGTGGAGTGGGTGCCTCGGTCTCTGGAGAGTGTGGAAGGTGTACCCTAGATGGGAAACACATTTTGTAACAGTTTCTTTGCCATTGTGAGGGCATCAGCCTTGAAGCAGGCGGCGATGGGTGGTGGTGGGTGGGTGGGGGTGTGTGTGGCGGGGAGAAACTTCAACCCATCTGGAAAACATACAACAAGACCATGTTGATAACTCATACTAAATGGCAGTGGAGTGAAGTCTAGCTTAATTGCACTATGGTGGATGAAGGAATGCAAAAACTAAAAAGGGGTTTACCCGGGAGCCTTGAAATTAAGCAGCTGTCTTGGGTTTCCACAGCCCTGAGTATTCATTTTATTTACAGATATTGTTTGCTAGGAGTTTATCATTTATTTGATAGTGATTCCCATGCAATTCAACACACCAAATAAGCCTAATTAGTTTAATATGCCCCTTTAATAGGAGAAGGATATCCTGTGAAGTATTTCAAGGGCCATGTTAGAAAACTCTCAAAGTTATTTTTAGGTTAGGAAAAAAACTCGGTTTAAAATTTAAATTTTGGGAAACCTGTCAAGAAATATCAAAAGATTTTAAAACATTGACTTAATAGGACCATAGGTCATAATAGAACAATAATTATTCATTTAACAAAAGTGACAATATAAGATTTCAAAGAGAAATGACAGAAGATTAGATTACATAATTGTTAGCAATACCTGGCTTTTACCATTGAGAAGATTCAGTTTTCTTAAGTATTCAAGAATGATTAAGACAACATAAAAATTAATTTGATAAAAAGAATATTTGCTTTCTCAACAGATTATTTGAAAAGAAAAACCTTTTACAATCTCTTGTAAGGAAGAGACTAAGAGTCCAAGAAAACTTTTTTCTTTTAGCAGATGAAAGAAAACTAAGTTTCAGCTTTACAAAGGTATACTGCTGATATTAAAGCTTAATTTTTAAGATCCTTATTACAACAGTTCAACTGTAGTCAGTTTAATTACATAAGGTAAAGTTTTCTTTCTCCAACTTTTTGTAAATCTTTAGTTTCCCCCATTATAACCACAAGTTCTAGTGTAGACAAAATTACTCTCATTTTCCTTATCAAGAATGCATTCCTATAGTTCATAGCTCAACCTCCCTCCCCCTTTTTTTTACTGAAAACATATATCTTACTTTCCTTGTATTCAAAGTTGTTTCCCTTATTATTCTTGGTAGTTTCAATTACTTATATTGGGATTTTTAACCCTTAAAGATCTTAATTTCTAATGAAAACTAAGTAAACAAATAGCATTCTTTAGATTGGCAAATTTATGAATACATTTCATAACTTCTCTAAATAGCCTCTTTTACTGGCAAATATATTTCACGATTTCAAGAAACGTGCCCTTTTTAACAGTACAGTCTTTCAATGTGACATAAGGCATTTAGTAGCAAACCCCAAATTATCTTTTAGTTTCTCTATGAAAAAAGAGCCTCTGTAAAAAGTAGATGGAGTTAATTAGTATTTCAGTGTTTTATTTGGAAATGATCTAGATATTCAATAATTTCCATCATTTAATTTCACTTAGTAAAACTCCGAGGTTTCAAATTACCAAAAGATTCCAGGAAACTATTTAAGTGGATATACAAAACATAAATATTGCTGAGAAGTTCACCTACAAACTTTTTATCCCACTTATATCTATTTTACTTGTTCTCAATCATTATGTTTAGGTTACCCACAAAAACTTCACGAAATGTTCAACATCATTCAACTTTATCAAAAGTAAGCCATCATTCTAAGTTATTTTTTGCTGACGAGTTTGTAAGCCTAGTTTGAATACAAGTATTATATTTAATGCTGATAACTATTTAAAATACACCTGTTTTAATAAAACCAGCAGACTTAAATTAGCTTTAATTCCGAATATTTTCCCAAATCATGTGAACCTGAAAAGGATTTGGTTAGTTTCTGTATTTCTGAGAATTTTAGAATACCTGAAACCTTAATGTGTGTGTGTGTGTGTGTGTGTGTGTGTGTGTGTGCGCGCGCGCGCGCGCGCGCTCACTTATTTGTTTTTAAGACAATTAAATTTCTTTTACAAATGAGCAATACCATCTGGATGTAGAAAGTACCATGCATATATAAATACATATATATCCATACACATGAATGTACAAACTGATGTAGAGACCTCAAGGCTTCCATAAAAGAAGTGGGATCTATTTAAATGACCTCCCTCCCTTTTTTTTCTTTTGATAAGAATCCCCTTCCTAAAATGTGCATTTAAAAAAAGATGGCCTAGATAAGAGTTCCTGGAGAAGGTCAGGCATTTACATCTCAAAGGCTACAGGGAAGAAAATGGAAGTTCCTCTTAGAAGGACTTTGGTTTCCTAAGGCCATTATTTACAAGCCCTTCGAGATGAATAGGGTAGGTAAACTTTCCTATTCTCACCTAAATGACATCATAGATCCATCCACTTACACAAAAGGATTATTAGAATAACTACTCAAATCAAGGAGGCTAGCCATTATATTTCTTTATATTCACTTTTTAATTTGGTCTTCCGTAAGTACCAGTGAAACAGCTGTTTATGATGAGAGCTCTCTAAAAATTTTCTAATGTAGAAGTTTTTCCAATTCAATGATTTATTGTCTGGCCATTGATGGTGGGATCTAATAATCTCAACAGTGACTCAAACCATAAGCCTTTTATGGCTTAACCAAGGAAGCGAGAGGTGACCACAGAGAATGCAAAGGGTGCAGCCCTCACAAGATCCCAAAGTTCACTCCCAGAGTTAGAAACAGCGGTTCCAAAACAGGGAACCATATGTTTTCTCTACTTTGAACAGAGTAGTATAACTTCATCGTTAAGTAAAAATTTAGAGCCATAGGACTAGATGTGGAGCCCAGTTTCCTCCCGCAACTGAAGTGCCATTGTTTTGGAGCTCTTGGTTGATTTCAATAACCTACCATTTGGCTTGGTTTTCTTTTCTGGAGCTTTAAATTTTTGCTCTTATGTTTTCAATTAACCATTAAAGAGTGAGCCCAGGAATCCTTAGGCTCCCACTCTCAACCCCAATAAAAGCAGAATCTAGGCCAATAAGCACAGTGTCTCTCAATCAATCACTATCTAGGACTTAACTGTGTGACCCCAAGTGTGGTGTGTAATCATTATGTTAAGTAATAAACCTGTAAAAAAAATTTTGTATTCCTTATCCTAAGATCCACAGCCTACTCTTCTGTCTACCAGATGAATGTGCATCCTCTAGCCCCGGTCCATTACCTGTTAGGAACCAGGCTGCAAAGCAGGAGGTGAATGGCGGGTGAGCGAGTGAAGCTTCATCTGTATTTGAAGCCACTCCCCAGGGCTAGCATCACTGCTTCAGTCCACCTCAGATCATCAGGCATTAGATTCTCATAGGAACACCGATCCCTAGTGCTTAAAAGGTTGGGGACCGCTGCTAGCTGGTGGAAAAATAAAACTGTAAAGTAGTTAGATAGTTATGAACAACAGGAGCAAAGGCCTAGCTCTGTAACCATAGAAACCTCCCTTAAGGACTTCCTTAAAACACCCCTTTTACAGTTATGAACTATTACAAATCCTAAGGCACAAAGGCCATGAAAATTGCTAGCTTAAACCAGCCACAAATACCTGTGCAGAAAGTGCTACCCAATCCGCCCATAACCTCAGCCTCATTATACCACCGTTATAATATCATACATATACCTGGAAGTTCATGAATCTAATTATAACAATAAATTCTAGGTGAGCACATGCACACTAGGCAAAATGTACTGCAGCCAACTGTCTGTGAAGGTGACCTCACATGTCCATCATCTAGCACTGTCCTTGTACTCTCCCATCACAGCCCAAATATATATAAATACATACGTGTGTGTGTGTGTGTGTGTGTGTGTGTACTTTTTTTTCCCCCCAGATATAGATTTGGTAGCTTTGTGATCTTTTTTTTTTTTAAGTTTATTGGGGTAACATTGGTTAATACAATTACATAATTTTCAGGTCTACATTATAATTTGACATCTATATATTGTATGATTACCACCCAAAGTCCAGTTTCCTTCAGCTACCATATATTTGATCCCCTTTACACACTTTGCTCTCCCCCTAACCCCTCTATATTTGACCTCCTTTACCTCGTCTACCTCTCTCCTCCTCTCCCACTCCCTATACTCTGGTAACCACTGGTCCATTGTCCATGTCCTGAGTCTCTGTTTGTCCTATTCATTTGTTGCTTTTAGGTTTATATCCCCCATATAAATGATATCATGTGATTTTCTACTTTTTCAGTCTAGCTTATTTCCCTTAGCATTATTACCTCAAGGTCCATCCGTGTTGTTGCAAATGACAGTATTTCATCTCTTATGGCTGAGTAATATTCCATTGTTTATATGTGCCACAGTTTCTTTAGCCAATCATCTATCGTAGGACACTTCAGTTGCTTCCATGTCCTGGCCACTGTGAATAGTGCTGCTATGAACATCGGTGTGCAAATAATCTTTTTGGATATGGGTTTTCAAGTCTTTGGGGTAAATACCCAGTAGTGGGATTGCACAGCCCATATATAAACAGACCTTCCCACTTTTGCATTGTTACATCTCTTCGTTGGTAACCCGCTCCTGCCTTGGAGCATACTCTGTTTTTCATCTTCTCCCCTCCCAATTCCATGGGGCTGCAGCCTTTCTTAGCATGGCCTCTCTCCTAAAATATACTTTCAATAATCCTACTTTTTCTAAATCTCACTGACCTATAATTCTTTACTGTGTCAGCAGAGAAGAACCGAGGACCCGCCTCCATGCTGTTGAGTTGATGCCAGATTTCACATCACTCCAATGGTAACAACCATAGGGGCCCTGTTTTTACCATCTCTTGGAGGAACAGGGTCAACAGAAAACAAGAGTATTCAAACCAAATCTTTACCAGGAAACTAATTTCACCAATATTTTTTCCTGCCAATCTAAAGTTAGCTTGCCACATCTAACTTCCACCCAACCGATAGATAGAGTTCAGGGAGGCTGTTACAGTGAGAATGCCTGCCTCCTGCCTGGCTTGCTATCTTTGTGGGAGGAAAATTTTCCTTCACCCTTCAAAGTTCTTTTGGCTGGTCTAATAATAGTATTGACATGAGACATATTCACAGGAGAAAAAAAAAAGTTCAGTAACATGGAAACCTCCCATATACATGGGGGAGACCCAGGAAGACTGAATAACTGGCCAAAATGGCAGAACATCATCTCAAATACCACCTTCAGCTAAAGATGAAAGAAAATACTTGGAGTGGAGAGTCAGTTATGGAAGGTTACCAGGAAAAACACAGTAAACTGGATAAGGTTGCTCTGCAGATTTAAGTCCGTACCTCTCCATTGTTAGTGGAGGCAGGCCTGGCACAGTGAGGGAAACACCCTTCTAAATGTAAATGTCCTTTACAAAGGTAACTTCTACGTGGTTTTCAGAACTTCTTTCAGGTCTGCTGTTTCTCAAAATTAACCAACCTAAAGTGATCACTATCCCAGAGAGGCATATTTGCTGTGGCAAATTCTTTTCCCCTAAGGATTTGAGATTAGCCTTATGATCATTGTCACCCATTGGCTCTGCCTAATATGCTTGGAGCAGTGCAGGCTGAGACTTATTGAATTCCTTATTTGAAGAGCCAGCCCCAAACCTTTGGCTTACATTTTCTTTAGCACATTGCATGAGTAAAGAGAAGGGAGTGTCTCTTGGATTGACAGGAGCCGAGTCCTACAGTCTGTCATAAGGAATATTAGCTTGTATGTGTGTGTGTGCGCATGTGCGTGCACTTGTGCCCACTCACACACACACGCGCAGATTCAGTATGTCCCACAAAACTTTTTATATTTAGTGATAGCTTCTTTTGTTGAGTCATGAGTGACTGAAACCTCACTTTGAAGGATGTGAGAGCATCCTGTGTTAAGAGTTGGACAAATAGTGTTATTTTTAAAAACCATAAATTTTCTGTACTGGATTTATTTCAAGTGCAGGAAAGTTGGCAAATTTCCATTTGGAAGCATCCTGGACTTGACGGAGAAGAGATATTCAAGAACAAACCTGTTTCTGCTCTTAATTAATATTAACTGCAGCTTTTGCTGGGGTTTGCAGATGGGACTAGCATTTTGAATTAGACTATGGGCTGATCCTCTCTGAAAGGATGACCTAGTTCAGAGGGCTCAGGTTTTTTTTTTTTTCTTTTTGGGTACTCATTAAGTGTAAATATGTGTCTTCTGTAAGAGTGAAAACTTCTGAGAATTGGAGGATAAAGGAGTTGTATTAGAGAGATTTGAGAGAGTTCAACGGTGTATCTAAAACAACTTTACATAGTTAACCTTTGTGTATATCATACAGGGTATTGGTTTATTATAGGATTTCTAGAATAAACTGTATTCCACTTTTTTTCTAGTTTGATGAGACTCAGGATTTAGGCCAGATAAGGGGTCTGACCAATTTTGAGGCATCTCTTCTGTCCACAGGTCTACTCCTTATTTTTTTTTTCTAGTTTCTTTGTCTGAGGATTTTCACACATATTTGTAGAGAACTATTTGTGACTGGAATAAGGTGTCCCGTGACAGTAAGTCTGCCCTAGCCACATGCACTGTTGAATCTGAACATTCTTTCAGTGTGGTCATTTTTTTTAAAAGTAGCTTTTTCTGATCAAAGTCATGCCTTGTAGAAAATTTGGAAAATGTGAAATTCTGGAAGAAACTGAAAAGCCAATAAAAATGACCCATAGTACCACTCTGACACTTGAACATTCCAATATTATTTTTTTCTTTACTATGTCTTTGCCTTACAACAAACTAACTTGGGATTATATTAGTTGATAACTTTTGATAACTTCTATAACTTTTTTGATAACTTTTCTCCTTCCATGTTTACATATATATAAAATGAGTATTTTTCTGTTTTCTTAAAGTTACTTAAAAACATTTTAAATTTCTATATAATATTCCATTCAGCAGGTATTTCTTGACTACCTACTCAAATATCCCTTTGTTCTCAGAGGTGCGTGAGTCCACAGGGAAGTGAGGGAATGAGGAGGTTGAGAGGACAGAAAATAACCACATATCAAATAACAGGACAGTATTAGATAGTCATGAAGGAAATGAAATGGTAGTGAGTTAGTGAAGAGGGCTTTTCTAGGTGATGTGATTAGGGAAGTCCTCTCTAGGAGGTGAATAGCCACAGGAATGCACATGTAATGATCTAGGAGCAGTGTTCATGGAGAAGCAAGTGCAGAGACCCTAAGGTGAGAACAAGCACAGCTTGTTTGAGGAACAGAAAGAATGGCAGTATTTTTGGAGCCTAGTGAACAAGGGAGGATATGGAAGGAGGTCAGGTGAGAGAGATGAGCAAGTAGAGCCTTGAGGGTCTTGGGAAGAATTGAATATTATTTAAGGGTACTAGAAAGCTATCAGAGGGTTTTGAATGGGACGATGACATTTGGGTTTACCTTCTAAAAGATGACCCTTGGGATGCTGTATGAAGTGACTCCAGGTGAAAAAAAAAAAAGTAATACCAGGGAGACCAGTGTGGATGAGGGCAGTGGATCATGGCTTGGACTGGCTGGTAGTGAAAAAGGAGAGAAATGAAGGGCTTTAGGATGTATATGAAAGCAGAGCTGACCTGACATAATGAGCACCTGGTTGCGAGGAGTAGAGAGAATGCAGTCCACAGTGAGTCCTAAGATACTGACCAGAGTACCTGGGTGAATGTGCCTTAGGGTTGAACTAGAATGTATCTGATGATTCTGGTTTGAAACATTTGGGTTATTTGCTGTTTAATAATGCTGTAGTGAATGTCATTGTATGCAAGTCATTGGGTAAATAAATATACTATCCTTGGGATACGTTACCAGCGATAAAACGACAGAACCAGAATAGTCTTTAAACCATAGGGGGAGAAAGGAGCGTTAAACTTAGTTTACAAATATCCAGTCAATGTCTTGGTGTGAAAGTAGCTAACAGGTGCTACAATTACTTGTATACTTTCTGACTTACTAAGTATTTTAAGTATCAACAGTATACATACATTTGTACATGTGTATTTAAACCCTTACCTTGTTTTATTGATCATAGTAATAGTATGTATAAATTATCAAAAGTTTAGAAAGCCAAGAAGATAATCACTTGTAATCCCATTAACTGCAAGGAAAAAATACTATTGATACTTTCATATGCAGTATATCCTTCCAGTCTGTTATTCAGTAATATATTATATATTACTATTTTGAAAATTGTTTGCTTTATTTCACACTGTATCATTAATTTTTTTTTTAATTAAGTTTTTTTGGAGTAACTTTGGTTAATACAATTATAGAATTATCAGGTGTACATTATAACTTGATTATTAAATAATTTTCAGTGCTATTACATTCTGTTCTTTAATGTGAGTTTAATGCTCTTGTGCTATTTCAATGTTTTATTCCATTTTTTAAAAATTTTGAGAAGGTAATACATACAGATATACATTGTTTTGTACTTTTTAAACACTTAGACATTGGTTTCTATTAGCACAACAGTCTATCTTAATCTTTTTAAAACATAATCATATACTCTATTATACAGCTATACTATAATTTCTTTAACCAGCCATTTTCTGATGTTATGTTAAATTTAAAACTTATCAAGAACCCCAAAGACTCTTCGTTTATGCAGGCGCTACCTATATATATTTACCGTATTAAGAATTAAAGCTGAGAAATTAAAAAAAAATTCATTTAAAATGACAATAATAAACCTATTACATTTTAACATAACATTAACATGAAAAAAAAATTATTTGCCAAAACAAAATCTAATGGTAAGAGTAATGTTGTTTTCATGTATTTACAAATAACTTTAATGTTTGGCTCAATGGCAGAAAGCTAGATTCTCATATCTGATTATTGATTCAGTCTGCTGTGTTGTTTTGGTTAAAGTTTTGGAAGAATACCTGGTTTCACATAGGTTGTAGTTATAGAAAGGGGGAACTCTCAGTTTTCTGAAAAGGTCTCACGGACCCTCAGAAATCTTATAACTGCACTTTGTGAACTGCTGATACAATCAGGCTCCTGTTGAAGGGAATTTAGGTTATTAATTTGGTTAACAAAGCATGCTACACTGAATATCCTGGTACATATATCTTTCAACAAATATTTAAGCGCCAGGCAATGTTGGCTTATGGGATACAAAGGGGTGAGACAAGGTGTATTCTCTGAATGAGCTACTAAGTTTATTGGGAGAGGCAGGCAGACAAGTGTATGGTAATGGATACTGGAAGATATGCCTATGCAGGTCCTATGAGACACAGGGAAGCCTGGTGTACTTAGCATTTAGGAGGAGGGTAGGATTAGGGAAGGCTTTTTAGAGGAGATGTTTCCTGAGCTGAGCTTTGACAAATGAGTCCAGCTACCAGGTGAGAAGATGGGGGTGGTCATTGCCACAATATACCTAGAACTCTTCTGGAGCTTGTTTGTGGTCCACAAGAAATTGTTGCTTTTGTGGCTTGATCATACCTTCTATATTATTTTAGTCTTCATTCATCTCTATGAAAGGAAAGGGTTATAATACCTGCTATATGTCATTTTTTCCAGCCTCCATTACTTGTGCTTATCTTTAAGGTATACACAAATAATGTGCTATCATAGTTTATGAAACATAAATTTTTGCTTCAAACTTCCTGGAACCCAAGTAATAGCAGCTGATCATAAAACTAGTAAATTGGATATCAAACTATTAGCTATAAACACACCCATTATTAAGGACATATTGAATTGCCCGTTTCCTTTAAAATCTACCAAGAAAATTGTTAAAAGTTATATTATGCTAGTTTGCTCTTTAGCATTCTGTATACTCCATGTTGTAAGAAGGTTTAAGGACTTGGAAATTATGTTTTTCTTATAAGATTTCAGACAGTATGCTTTTACCGTGGGTCAGCTATATCAGGCATGTATTGTCTTTAGCAAACTAGATTTTTTATTTTTGAAAGTCTGAGCAGATAGTAGAGGCGTTGGATTACTCTGCCTCCTTCCATCCCCCACTTGATGTTTAGTTCTCAGGTTTACCTTTAAGACATGATACAGAAGGTCTCCTTTGTACAGCTTCACAAAGTCCAAGTAGTTGACTGATGTTACAGTTTAACAGTCTCACTTTTGAATTCAATGAATTCTTATACTAGTTAAATGACAGGTCATGCATCCCATACTTAGCCAGAGAGAGTGATAGTGCTGAAATAATTCAGTCATTCCTGCTCATCGAATTGCCTGGAAGCTAGAAATCAGGTATTTTCTCTTTCAGCACTTTGCCTTGGCCAGCAATCTGTGATTCTGGCACTTTATAATTCTTGCGACTTGGTCATCATAGCTAACATTTGCAGTGGTTCGAGCATGAACTAGGCTCTGCTCTGGCTAATGTATGCATATTATCGTTTAGTCCACACACAGATCTACAGAGCAGTTGTATCATTTTACCAATAAAAAAGTGGTCTCAGCTAGTTAAATAGAGAAGCTAGCATTCAAACTTGAGACTCCGTAGCTAGCATTAAACTTTCCATTATGTCATGCTGCCGTAATTAGTGAAATATCCACTTTATGTCTTGTAAACGCCACACTGCGACAGTGGATGGCAGGTAATTATTGTAGCTTAGTTCTCCATAAATACATTCAGATTCAACAGGTTTTTTAATGGTAGGCAGAGGTATGTGATCTGTTTTTCTCTCTCTAAAAACATTTTTAAAAATTTAAAAAAGGAAACAATGATTTCTTGATTCCTTTTCCCCCATAAAAGGACCAAAAAGGATCTAAAATATAAACTATATGTAATTGTAAGGAGGTAGAACTTGCTTTCCATCGTAATGGTAAGAGTTCTGGAATAATACCTGAACTCGATATTTCATTAGTCATGTGACAGATGTTTCTGTGCCCGCGTTAGGCGTAGTGAGGCATGCATATCAGTTTTACTGAGATATAACTTGCATACTATAAAATTTATCCTTTTAAAGTGTATAAATCAGTGGTTTTTGGTGTAGTTTAGAGAGTTATACAACCATTACCATTGTCTTCTATTTATGAGGCACTTACAATCTGGGGTTCAAGTTCTAGATTCTGGATTGTGTTCTTATGAGTCATGGTGAGTTGTATGTGTGTGGGTGAAGTGCTGAGGTCATGGACAGGGAGGGGGAGGGCATTTTCAGATGTACCTTTCTCCTGTAATGCCTTTCACACTTCTATTGATCTCTCACCATCCGTTTCTATTGATCTCTCACCATCCGTTTTCAGTTGCTTTACTTCCATGAAGCTTTTCCACAGCTGTTGGAGCTACACATCATTTTCTTGTCTGAAGGTTCTCGTTTCTAATCTGTACTTATAATATGGTATTCATTATTACCTCCCCATAAAATGATATATTTCATATAAATTCATTCATGTCAGTCAGTTTAACAAATGTTTTAATAGTGTATTATGGCAGGAGGGAAGACATGCTATAGGCAGAGGAAAAATAATCAAGATAACCTTGTATACCTTGATAATCTTTTATACCTTATGTCTTGCATAAGTACTATGAAGACAATTTGATATTGCAAAAATGAAGAGTGACTGGAAAGGCTACTTTAGATTGTGAAGGCTGAGAGGACTTCTCTGAGATGATGTTCAAGCTGAGCTCTGAATGAAGGTAGGAGCCAGATGTGTGAAGATGGGGGGACAGAGGAAACAGCATGTGGAAAACCCGGAGTGAGCTTTCCATAAATGGAGAGGAGAGGAAGCAGGTGTAGCTAGAGTACTGTGAGTGAGGAAGAGAAGGTGGTAGATGAGGAAGCTGGAAAGGTAGGCAGAGGGCCTTGAGGTGTGACTAGGAGCTTGAGTTTCAATATAACTGGATGGAAAGCAATTGGTTTTTGTTGCTGTTGTTATTATTGTTGTTATTTTTGTTTTTGTTTTTAATGTATATTAATTTTACTGAGACATAATTTGCATATTATGAAACTTATCCTAAACAAGTGTATAAATCAGTGGTTTTTAGTATACGTTATAGAGTTATGCAACCAGTATCATTGTCTAATTTCAGAACACTTTTATTATCCCCAAAAGAAACCCCGTATCCTTTAGCAGTCTCATTCCCCTCTCCTTCCAGTCCTTGGCAATCACTAGTCTACTTTCGGTTTGTATGATTCTTCCTATTCTGGATATTTAATATAAATAGATCATTATATGTGACTTTTTGTATCTGGCTTCTTTCTGTTAGTGTTTTCAAGGTTCACCTATGATGTAGTATGTAACAAACTTAATTCTTTTTTATTACCAGGTAATATTCTATTGTATGGATATACCACATTTTGTTTATTCATTCATTAGCTGATGGACACGTGGGTTATTTCTTGCTATGAACATGAGTATGCAAGTTTTCGTGTAGATAACGTATTTTCATCTCTCTTGGGTGTATAGCTATCATGGAACTGATGTGTCATGTGGTAATGCTATGTTTGACATTTTGAGGAACTGCCAACTGTTTTCCAAAGCAGCTGGACCATTTTACATCTCACCAGCAATGATGGGGTTCTAGTCCTCTTCACATCCTTGTCAACAGTTATTATTGTTTTTTAGCCACCTTAGTGGTTGTGAAGTGGTATCATTGTGATTTCGATTTGCATTTCCCTAAGGACTAATGACATTTAAGGTCTTTTTATGTACGATTGACCATTTGTATCTCTTCAGAGAGAAATATCTGTTCAAATCCTTTGCCCATTTTTAAACAGGCTCATTTTGTCCTTTTGTTGAGTTTTCTATATATTCTGAATTAAATTCCCTTATTAGATATGATTTGTATGTATTTTCTCCCATTCAGTGGGTCATCTTTTTACTTTTCTTGATGAAGTGCTTGGAAGCACAAAAGTTTTTAATTTTGATGAAGTTCAGTGTATATATTTTTTCTTTTGTTGCTTGTGCTTCCAGTGTCATAGATAATAAACCGTTGCCTAATTCAAAGAGAAGTCATTGTTTTTAAGTATGGGACTAACAATCTGATTTTATTAGATCACCCAGACTATTTGGAGACTGAATTGGAAGGTTCTAGAGTGAAACTAGGAAGAACAGTTAAGAGTTTGTTACAGAGAGTATCCACAGATAAATGGATAGATGTTAAATGTCTATAAGTACATATTAAATCAATGTATTCCAGTAGCATCCTATTAATGGGAATAAAAAATGGTCTCCACCTTTAAGGAGTTGATAGGGTAAAATATAAGCCCAATTAATTGGACTTATACTGAACGCTATACAAAAAGGAATGAAAAAAGTTGAATAAGAACAGTGAAGAGAGAGTTTACTTATATAAACCCTTCTTGAGTTCATTTTTGTATCTTCAATGTCTAACCTACCGTCAGTGCTTAATATTTGTTACTGCTCCATGAAAGAGTAAATGAAAGCCATAGGAGAAATGGCATTAAAACTGAGCCTTGAAGGATAGGTAAGGTATTGGCAGATGGGAACAGAGTATTTTTGATGGAGGGATCATGTCATGTCTGGCAGTAGGTGATTAAAATTAAGGATATTTTTATTGAAACCTAGAGTTGAAGGAATTGTAGGCAAGGAAGCTGGCAATGTCCCTCGGGGTTTACATGTAATTCCAGATTGAGTTTATAACAAGGAGGGCTGTGAGGAGTCACTGCCTTCGTCAAACTCCTTTAGTGGCATGACTGTTGTTTTTTGTAGCAAAGTATAATGGAGCACAGCTAAGACAGTGCCAACAAGTTTAGATCAGGTATAGGGTAAAAGTAATGGAAAAAGAGGGGTTTGGGAGAAGTTGAGGTAGTGATGGCAGTTTCATACGACTGTGTGGGAATGGTAGAAAGAGCAGAGCCAACTGCAGCCCTTCGAAGGGCTGAACTTCAATGATTATGGGGAAGATCAGTTTCACTGAAGGAGTGTGGTTCAGGGTTGGAGAGGATAACAAGTTTAACATACTTGCATACCTGCAGGAAGTTCCAGGTGGAAGCATCCTGTGGGTTTTGGCATAGCAGGTGGTAGGTGCAAGAGATGGCTATATGGCATATAGTTGAACTTCGGAAGTCAGGCATACCTTCAGCTCAAACTCTTACTGGCTTTGTAAATTTAAAGGAAAGTTAATTATTAATTTGATTTCTTTCTTTTAAGAATCCCTATCATAGATCTGTTGGGAGGATCAGATGGGGTCATCTCTATAAAATGACTGGCAAGTAGGAGCCTTTTTTCTGTGGTTTATTCTCTTCTTTGGAGTCATAATGCTTTGATTTCGTTTAAAATCTTACCCAGTGAACATGGTGCATTGAATGGAATCCCTGGCACAATCCAGTGGGGTTTAGGTATTGTGTGTGTGTGTGTGTGTGTGTGTGTGCGCGCGCGCGCGCGTGAGTGCACCACTCAACCACTCAGCAAAAGGCTATAGACAGTCATTCACTATATTTAAACTTTCTTGTGTTGTTCTCTTATTTTCCTTTGAACATGTCTTGTTTCTATTCTTGTCCAAACAAAAATACTTAAAGTTATGTGTGAACCTCTTTTGGAAGACTCCCTGAACATGAAATTGTTTTTTAAAAATTGTGTCATCATTAAGATGGACAATTTTTGACCTTTGTGTATTTGTCTGATTGGATAAAATTTTCTAAGGTCTTTTAATATAATAGAGTTGCAGATAAAGCTGATTATACTTTTGCTTTGTTTTATTTTCCTAAATTCTAACTCAGCTGCTTCCGTATTTTTTCTTCTACACGATATACATCTTGGTAATAATAGCCAATGTAGTTTGCAGGAGAGTTATAAAATATCGATTGCAAATATGAGTAGTTTCCCAATTTTCTTAAATGGTAACTATAATTACCATCTCAGGACATAATTTAGTTTTTCTGAAAGGGAAATTGATTTTTAATTTCCATTACTTCAGTGGCTTAGAATTAAAAACAAGAATGTAGCTTGAAATAAAATGAAAGTGTAAGACCTCCTTTTCATTAAGCTCCTGGTTTTGTTTTAGTTTTCTACGGTTTTTAGTAACTAAACACTATGCATAACAATGACTGTGTTAAGTTTTATTATTTGTTCCATTCTTAATGCCTTAGAATTGGAAAGGATTTTAAGTCCTCTGTCCAAGTGGCCATTCTGTGCTGGACCCCTTCTATAGTAGCTTGACAGCCAACTCGCCTCCTCTGGAGGCAGGGTCTTTTATTGCTAGACAGGTCTAATTGTTGGAAGATTTTTTCCTTATACTGAGATGAAAGCCAGCTCCTTGAAACTGTTACCTATAAACTGTCATCTACTTGTCCAACTTCAATCTTCTGGTGTCACATAAATTAAATCCACTAGCTTTTCAGATAACTGAAAATAGTTGCTAGGCACCACTTCCCCAACTTTGAAGTCGTCTTTTTTCCCCCCAAGAAAAAAAGCTCTAGTTCCCTCAACCATTCTTCCCATTCTATCATTTCTAGATTCTTTTTCAGCCTGTTTCGCTCCGATCCTTTTTAACTGCAGTGTCCACCACCACTCCCAACTAGCTAAATGTGGTAGGACTATTGTAGCTGTAGTGGATTTATTTCCAAATTTTCATCTCTTTGTAAATGAACACATTATTTGGGAGTATTTCTGAACAGTGTCCTGCAAGGCACACAGTAGCTCAGTTAGCCTTGTAAAACTGACCATATTTGAGGGCAGGTACCAGAGGCATCTCAGAATTTATGTACTGCAACAGCTACTTCCGGCCACTTAAATCTATAGTCCTGTCCTTTGAGTGAAGAGCCAGATATCTCCTCTCTCTGTTGGCTCATTCTGAGGGTTATATTGGCTAAAGAATTTGGGACAAATTAGAAAAATTCCAGGAGTTTGGTGGAATCAACACTTAGCCTAAACATTGCAGAACATTGATAAACCACGAACAAGTCATAACTAAATTTGTCCAGATTGTCATTACTTATAGTTTATTTGGAATGTATTACACAAAGATTTTTTTTTTCTAAAACCCAGGACTAATATAGGTTTATGTTGATTGCCTTAGTGAGGCCAATCCCTGAGAGACAGTATGGTGCCTGTAAATAAGAGGGTGGGCTCTGAGCCATATAACTGGGTTTGGAATCAGACTTGGCCACCCTGGCTTATGGTCTTAGGCAAAGGAGCTAACCTTTTTTACTCATTTGCAAATGAGAGTAATTGTGGCGCTACCTCAAGGATTTGAGTTAATATGTGTTGGCAGGGCTGACACTAGGGTGAGGAGAGTGTCTCTTTTAGTGAAAAATTTAAGGGGACACCAAAAAAACTCCACAATCAAGTAAATAGTAGTTTAATGCAATAAAAAGGACAAAACATCAAAATTTAAGATAAAGACTAAATCCAACAGGATTAAGAGTATTAAGAGTTATATAAGGGCAGGGTCAGATCCTGTCTTTATTTTAAAATTTCATAGCTTTTCATCATATATTGTTTGCATTAATTTTTATATTTTAAAATGTTATTTCTCGTAATTACTACAGGTATTGTCGTTATTGTACCTTTTTCTTTTTTCTTTTTTGCCCGAGGTGGGTGCCTCACTCTTCCTACCCTAGTTTCAGACCAGTGTGTTGGTGTTGGTTGTTTAAAGTGTGGAGAAGGAAAAATAAGTTTCCTCCTATCCTTCTAACTTCTGGACAGACTAAATCAAGTTAACGTGAGACAGATTAACAGGAGAAATGACCACATTTATTACATATATATGGGGTTCCCTAAGAATATGGGACCCAATGACGATTGGGACATTTAAGGCATACATGCTATCTGAAGCTAAGGAGAAGGCAATTCACCTGAAGATTGGAAAGTGAATGTTTGGTAAAGAAATGTTTTTTGGGCCATCTTTACAATGGGACACAGGGGGGACTAGCTGGGTTCTTCCCTGACTATCACACTTAGTTCCTATCACAGGTACCTATATGAGCTCGCCTCCTGGAAGCAGGTCCTTAGTCTAAATTCCCTTCAGGCAGTTAGAGGGAAGGCCAAAGGTTTTTCCTGAGGTGTTCATTTCTTGTAAGTAACCAGCTTAAAACAATATCCAAAAAGGCATATTTTGGGGTGACAGACTTTACATTCCCTCAATTGCAATGATGTATTTGTAGAGGAAATGAATTCTAAGAGCTTTGTGGAAGGATTTTTTTTTCCCCCCCAGCATGGGTATTTGTCATAGATTGTCTCAGAGTGCCAGCCGTAATCTCATAATCAAAGTCAGTTTTAGGTTTTGAACGTCATGTTTCAAACACTGCTGGAGCTCAAACTCCAGAGAATGAAAAATGCGCACACTTAGCTTATGTCTAGAGGAACCTAGCCAAGTCAAACAGCACTGAAACATTGCTTGCTCTCGATGGCCAGGATTGTGAAAGACAGCCACAGATGGTAGTTGAGCCATAGCTGGAACTTCTGTTAGTGGGCTTGAGATGTTCTAAGTGACAGAAGCCAGGAACCCACTGAGGGGTGGGAACTGGTGTTTCTAAAAGTTAAATTGCAATGATTGAATCTTTCTGTAATTCTGGTTCTGCTTGGGTTTGCTCTCAGTTGCATAGATCTGATTACGAACATGTCTTGGAAATCTGTTTCATAGTTAGTGGCCCATGAAAGGCAGAATAAAAGTTGCAGAATCAATTTTTTAAAGCTTTATTCTTGGCAGTCCAAGTGTTATACAAGACAAGGCAGCTGCTCTCTGTTTTACCATTATCCCTATTGTAGTGACTCCCTCCCTCCGTGTTTCTTTTTGATACATATTTACTCAATGTTGCTTTCTGCACACACTAGTAGAAATAGTTGCCCTTAAAAGGTTATATAAACTGTATGTTGTTGATGCTTTGCATAAAAAAGGTAGAGCTGGCTAGACTAATAATCACCATAGACCTTATCATTCATTGGCTTTGATTAGGTTTAAATTTATCTAAAGATTTTAGCATTTTGTTTTTAGGTTGCAAAGTGGAATTCAATTGTGTACTTGATTAGTGGAATGAGTTTAAAACATTGATTTTGTTGATGCTGCCAGACATTACTGCCTTGCTGTGGTGAGGTAGCTCAACTGCATGAGTTGGACCATTTTTAGAGACACCAGGTAACTTACATTAAAAAACAAAAACAAAAATAAAAACAAAAACAAAAAAACAACAAGGATGGTAAATTTGTGTCTCAGAAAGAATATATGTCACCTTCTTTGTACCAGCTTTTAGAGAACTGCTTCGGCAGCTGAACTATATACATGCCTACTTTATTTTCCTCTTATCATTTGGCAGGTGGAGAAAAAGTAAAGGTTTTAAAGTGAGTCTGAATTCGTATATCTGGTGGAGCATTCAATTTCATATATATACTATTTGGAATAGCAATATGTAGCAGAAAACATGTAGAGACTTGAGTACAGAATAAGCCCAGAGGGGCCAGTACACTAGCCGCAGTTTGATTTATGAGGACATACCCTCAGTTATCTAGGAACTCATATGGAATAGAGGTAACTGTGAGTATAGATTGTCTTACCCTGAAAGCAATCCCTGGTTTAATGGACAAGGTTTAATGTTTCCTATTGGGTAATTTAGCAGTTCATCTTTAGGTTAGTTAGTGAGGTAGGAGTTCCTGAGTTGCTAGATGAAATCTAATGCTTTCTTCTCTTCCTTCTTGCTACTTCTGCTTCAGGGCCAGCTTGGACTGAGATTTGCAAACCACAAATCCTGTTTGTTAGCTTTAGTCATTATGATTTGAGGCATGGGAATGACTGCACTGTGCAGAAACAGACTTTCTCTCACTGTGGGGGTGATGGGAGATGCTGGGTAATAAATGGTCTGTGGCACTTGGCTGGTTCACCAGCATTATCTATTGAATTAAAAAGACTTGGGGCCTCATTATCTACTCAGTTGGTAAGTGCGTAGCATTCTACTTCACTGTCTACAGTACTGGCCACTCTTCTTAACTACCTTTCTCAGATTTCATGCTTCTCTGGAACTCTTATGCTTTCTAGTCTTTTCCTGTAAGGCCTGCCCTTTTCTGCATTCCTTTGCCCTATGTTGAACACTACCTATATTTTTCTCTCCCAAAGGACCCCTAATATAAGGTGATTGTTTTGAGGGTTTGTATTGGGGGCGATGAGGATTAGAGTCTGGCACAGGCAACATCTTAGGGTGGCACATTAGACACCACTACACTTATGCCTGGCAGTCATTCCCTGCACAGCTCTCTCACATTCCTGGCTCCTCCTCTAGCTTAGAGTGCAATTGTTCTTTTCCCTTATGGAGAATTTGCTGTTTTTCTGTCTCCTAGATTTCCGTACCTGTTACTTTACTAGACAGTTTACCTCTTCACTATCAACCCCACAAATAAATCTTAGCCCTACCTTTGCTAAGCCAAAAACTCATTAAATTGCTTTCCCCAAACAAAGAATCTGGAACAAAGCATTAGACATGCTTTAAAATTTTTTTTGTGTTTTTTAACTTAAATTTTTGGGTTAAAGTGTCTTATTTCTCCTCAAGTACCTCAGAGAGAGGCGTATTATTAAGACTGAGTTTTCCTTTACTTAGGATGGACCCTGAAGTGTCGGGGTTTGTTATTTTTTCCTGCTACATTTAAACAATTTTTTCTTTTCTTTTTCTTTTTTTTTTTACATCCCATCTGCATTTATTCATTTATTCAACTTAAAAATTATTGAAGGAATCCTTTGCTCCCTGAGGCTTAGTTTACATCACTCAGCTGAACCAAGACCTGCTCCTGAGGTGTCCTGCAAAGGGAGAGGGCAGATGGTTGAACAAAGGATTCCAGTGTGGGAGGAATTTGGAGGAAAGGAAGGCTTTGGAGGCAGGATTTAGGAAACCACCCCCTAGGGCATGTGTTAGGACTGCAGTCTCTGGGATAGCACTGCCTGGGAAGCTGGCCTGCATCTTGCTCAAGCACTTTGTATCTCCATTTCTTCCATCCAAACCAAGAATAATAATGGTAGTAACTTATAGTGCTGTTAGAATTAAATGAACTAATACATGTAAGGGATTAGAGAAAGGCTTGGCTTAGTGTAATAAAATGTTTAGTTTTTTAAAATGTGACCCATAATAGTGTTGAAATAAATTTCTAGTCCCAAGAAGGAATGGCTCCTGCCTGGGGTGCCACATCAGCATGCTGAAACTTAAATAACACCATACCCCTGTAAATGCTCAAACACTAGACCAGCCCTGGGCCTTCTCACCCTAAACAAGTTTGGCTGTGTGGCCCTAGTCAATCAGTTGTTTTATATTTTTCTCTTTTTTGTTTTTTCTTTTATAACAACTTCTTGCCATCTACCCCGTTTTTGCAGTTCTCCTAAAGTACACTGTCCACTTCATGAATGTTAAACTTTTTATCATCTAAACTGTCTTCTTTAATTTTTTTTAATAGTAGCAAGCAATTTAACCTTGCAATTAAGTATATACATACAATCGTGTAAAACTGACACACATTTTAAAATTGACAATATTCTCCCTTTTTGTGTACAAAACACTGTTTAGTTTTTTAAATAAAACCTTCAAAGTATGCAGTGAATTTGGCAGCAGTTGGATGACCACGGGTCCAGCACTTAAAGCACAAACAATTAGGTACAGTATATAACACTCGCTAATGATAATAAAAAACTATGTTACTGGTTTATATATCTACTGTACTATACTTTTTATCGTTATTTTAGAGTGTACTTTTTCTACTTGTTAAAAGGTTTGCTGTAAAGCAGTGTGCCGTTATGCCTGCAGCAGCCTCATACATCAGATACTTACTGCATCTCTTAAGTGCATCATCTTCTCTTGCTTTAATTTTGTACGGTAACATGCTTACAGGCATGTAGCCTAGAAGCAATAGACCACATAGCTTAGGTGTGTAGTAGGCTATACCATCTGATATGTATAAGTGTACTCTATGATAGGGGTCCCCCGACCCCTGGACTGTGGACCTGTACCTGTCCGTGGCCTGTTATGAACCAGGCCCACCCAGCAGGAGGTGAGCAGAGAGCAAGTAAGATCCATTTGTATTTGCAGCTGCTCACCAACACTAGCATCACCACCTCAGCTCCACCTCAGCTCCACCTCAGCTCCATCTCAGATCATCAGGCATTAGATTCTCATAGGAGCACGAGTCCTATTGTGAACTGTGCATACAAGGATCCAGGTTGCATGCTCCTTATGAGAATCTTAATGCCTGATGATCTGAGGTGGCACTGAGGCAGTCATGCTAGTGGGGAGCGGCTGCAAATACAGATTAACATTAGCAAAGAGATTTGACTGCAGAGAAACCATAATAAAGCAATTGCTTGTAGATTCATATCAAAACCCTATTGGTGAGTGGCAATGACAAGTTTCATCTGGTGGCAGGCTTTATAGTGGCAAGTGAATTGATGTACTTCAGTTGTACAGCTGTATCTGGTGGCATCTGATTCTGCATTATGGGGAGTTGTATAATTATTTCATTATATATTAAAATGTAATAATAGAAATAAAGTGCACAATAAATGTAATGTGCTCGAATCGTCCGAAACCCCAACCTCACCCTAGTCTGTGGAAAAATTGTCTTCCACAAAACTGACTGGTCCCTGGTGTCAAAAAGGTTGGGGACCGCTGCTCTAGGATGTTTGCACAATGATGAAATGGTGGCCAGATGACATATTTCTCTGAAAGGATCCCTGTTCTTAAGAGGTATGTGACAGTAATTGACATACAACATTTTATTAGTTGCAGATGTACAACATAATGATTTGATATTTGTGTACATTGCAAAATGATTACCACAATAAGACTAGTTAACATCCATCACCATACATAGTTACAGAATTTGTTTGTGTGATGAGAACTTTAAAAATCTATTCTCCTAGCAGCTTTCAACTATGCAGTATAGTATTAACTATAGGCACCGTTTTGTATCTATGAGCTTGGTGGTGTGTTTATTTACTTATTTTTTTACATTCACATGTAAGTGAGAGCATATGATGGTATTTGTCTTTCTCTGTCTGACTTATTTTACTTAGCACAATGCCCTCAAGGTTCATCGTCGTTGTCATAAAATGGCAAGATTTCATTCTTTTTCTTATGACTGAAGAATATTCCATTGTATATGTATTGCATTTTCTTTATCCATTCATCCATTGATGGACATTTAGGTTGTTTTCATATATTGATTGGCTATTGTAAATAATGTTGCAATAAACATAGGAATACATATATTTTTTTGAATGAGTGTTTTTGGTTTTTTGGCTAAATACCCAGAAGTGGAATTGATGGCTCATATATGATAGTTTATTTTTAATTTTTTTGAGGGAAGTCCATGCTGGCTGCCTTCTGGTATTATATTGTTGTTCTTTCTGGGCGTTAAAGGATGATTGCATGTCGGCCTACTCAGTAGACTTTATGACCCCACTGGGAGCCCTCTCAGAAAAGAGTGCTAGCATCAGCTGTTTCTCTCCTTCTCTTTCTCCTTCCTCGCAGGATTGTCTGCTGCTAGCTCTGGAAGGCTGGTGAGTGTGGCATGGCACATCTTTGGTGTCCTTGCTGTAGTTCTCCACCAGAGCATTGCCAGAGAGCTGGGAGGGAGGGAGAAGGGAGGGAAGAATCTCCCTGGGCAGCAATTGCAATCCATCCTGTTTGAGCAGATGGCACTGGAGAGAACAGCAGCTTCCCTTGTGCTAATCTACAGCCAAGATCCTGCACAGAGAGGCAGTTGAAAAGGTGCCTAGCACAGCCAGATCCATACCCTGGGCCTTCTGCAATGAAAAGGAATTCCTTTTTATGATGCTTTAAAAGTGAAATTCCTCCCTTTCCTCTTAATGGAGCTAGTAATTGGGCTGTAATAAAGTTACAGGAGAGGCAGAGAAAATCTAGAGAGCTTACAAGATTTGAAGTATGATCCTAGTCCTCAGGGCTGAAAGTGCCTGGTAGCTTGGATACCAAGGCAGATTTGCAGAACGTGAGCTCGAGGAGATGGTTAAACTCTGGGTCTAAAACTCATCTACGATTTTGGCAAACCTTTCGGATTACTTGCCTTTTTCCCATTTGTTCCCTTGCCCAACTTCTGTTGCCTCCATCCTTATCTGTTTTTTTCTCCTCTGCTGCTTATATAAGGCAGCACATGGTATTACGCCAGATGTTCATGGTGTGTTTACAAGTGCATGTGTTCCTATTTCTGGGCCAAGAAAATACTCCTGACATAGGACAGCCAAGATTTTTTGGCTTCTGAAACCCCAACATCCTTTTATTTCATGATTTATTTAAAGTCTTAAAATGAGGTTACTGCACTATTTTATTCTTTGAATCAGTATGAAGGGTCAAATAATAATTGATCTGCTAGTGGGGTGAGAAAGCTCACGGACAAAGAATCTGCTGGATATCCTTTGGCTTAGCTATCCTTTGTGCTTAGATATTGGATCACCTTCTTTCTCAGAAATGCTAGCCCCTCCTCTACCCAAAGTCATGGCTTTTGTCCATGCATATTTTTACTTTGGCTATTACTGAAACACACCCACTGCCAACACATTTCTGGACCCAGAGTTACAAAATTAGACTGAATGAATGTAAATATCTAGTCTGGCTAGAGAAAAAAAGAGCAAAGAGACCTAACAAAGCATTCCCAGGAAGTTTTCCTGGCAAGGTATATAGAACACTAACATAGTGCAGGCCTGAGTTCTGCTCTGGACTCCACTCATCACATCTAGAATGGGTATAATGAATGATCTGTGCCTTGACTGCCCATGAAAGCAGGGAGACTTTCCTTAATCTCTGTGGTCCCTCACTTTACCACAGAGGTAGAATCTTGGTGTTTGAAATGCTGGTGTGGATTGAGGCATACTGGGGAAGCCAGTCCTCTAATCTTCACAGTGGCCACAAAGTCAGGTATAGGGAATTGAAATTCCACCTCTGAAAGACAGAGGCAGAAGGGTCCAACTCTCTCCTGCAGCTGCGGAAACTTGAAGCCATGATAAATGACGTACACTGATGTGTTCAATCCTGCAGGCAGTCACACTTGGAAGCAGAACTAAGAGCCAAGACTCTTGATTCCCCAGCCCGGTGATAATTCCTTGTATCATATAAACTCTGCCTTATTATAATGCCATTCCAGTGTCTTTAAAAGGGTTATTTCTCCTGAATAAAAAGGTAGATATTAAGAATATATCAATTGTATGATTTACTTATATGTGGAATCTGAAAAACAGAACGATGATAGCAAAAAGCATGGATACAGAGAACAGATTGGTGATTGTCAGAGGTAGGGGGTGGGAGGGTGGGCAAAATGGGTGAGGGGCTTAAAAGGTGCAAACTTCCAGTAATAAAACAAATAAGTCATGGGGATCTATGTACAGCATGGTGACTGTAGTTAAAGAATACTGTATTGCGTATTTGAAAGTCGCCAAGAGAGTGGACCTTAGAAGTTAGCATCATAAGAAAAAAACTTGTAACTATGTATGAAGACTGATGTTAACTAGACTTATTATGGTGATCATTTCACAATATATACAGATATCTAATCATTATGTTCTGTGCCTGAAACTAATATTGTCTGTCAATTATACCACAATAAAAAAAAGAAGTCTCACTACAAATTCTTTCATTTTTAATCTTACGATTAATTAATGGTTAAGAGATGCAGATTTTTACTTTGCAAAAACGTGGGTTCAAATCTAGGTTAAAAGAAAAATTTTTTTTCTATTGACTTCTCTTTTGAACTAGGGAATGCTTAATTATATAGCTCACAGATTCAAATAATTTTAGTTACAATTCTCTTTGGTTAAAACACCAACAATAATTGTCCCTATGGTGAGCTCAGTATTGTACCTGAAGCATAATAGCAAAGAAAGACGCGTTTTGAAGACAGGTGTACGCTGTGTGAAATCACTATTGCTGAGGAGAGTCATGTTGTCAGTGACTTGATCTCACGGGGATCTTAGTCTGATGAAGTCTAAAGGAGCAAAGAATAAATAGGATTAAATCGTACTTTAGAATTTCAAAGTTTTGTATTATTTTATATTTAATGAATTACAAAGCTATCTTTCTTACCTTCTTTAGACATAGTTTACCATGTCTTGTGATTTGTCAGGAAACCTTTAGGGTTTGATTATACAGACACCCAGAAAAAGAGACAACTCAAAGAGACGCAGCAGATTTTTGGTGATCTAATCTAGTATAACTCCTCACTTGGGTGACTTATAAGTACCAACATGTTAGTTTGAAAATAAGTCTTTTCCTTCATTCTAAACTTTCTACTTCTTCTGTTAGAGAGTATTCTGGAGTCTTAATCTCAGAAATCTTTGAGTTGACTTGTGAACATTTTGTGGGTGTTTAAGAATGTGAGATAGCTTCAGGAGAAGCAGGCATCCACTTGTAGGAACAGATCCTTTCTTATTTAATGGTCAGGCTAGGGATCCAAATGCAACCTGTGGTAATGATCTTTCTGCACCAGCTTGAATCTGCTGAAGCAATAGTTGTGAGAACCATTGCCAAAAAAGTATGAAATGTCCATTTACATAAGACTCGTGAGATAACAGAATGTTGCTTAATTCACTAATTTATTTTACTCAGTTATTCAAAGCTTACCAAAGAATTAGACCATAAGATCACATTTAAAGGAAACACTGCTGCACATCATCCTTACTATGTGATTGAGAAGGTTTTTCTGAGTTTTAATCGCCTTAAAGTCATAACTGTTGTTAATAGGACTGTTGAACAATACGATAGGTACAAGGTGTGATGGGTGTGTAGTGAGAAGAAGGTTCATCTGATAATTTGTAGGACCTTGGGGACAGGAATATGGGGAGTCTAAAGATATAATAGTATCTGTACTAGAGTGTATCTCAAGTATCTTTAGTAGGTGGTAACTCAAGTAGAGCGGCTCCTATCGATCGTTAAATAAGATAGTCTCTGGCCTCCAGGGAATTATAATTTGGTATGGAGGCTGTGTAAACAACTTCCATTCAACAGCGAAGACTGAGATGTAGGTAGAGGTACAACCACATATGGTAGTGCAGACTGACCTGCATGGAGTGTGTGTGTATTGCAGGGGAGGGCAGCTGGCTAAGGTGCGTGAGGCCTGCAGTCCAGCCTGGGTTCTGTCCACCAAGCTGTGTTCCTGAGTCAGCCTGGAGGAATGGGCATCTTCCAAAAGGGATGTCTTTTTTTCTAATCCGTACAGAGGCACTTTGTGGACTAGCTTCAGCCCAGGTGCTGCTGGAGTATAGAAGAGGGGATTACTGCTCTGAAGAAAGTAGAAAATGCATGGCTGTGAGGTGGCTGCTACACATAGTGCTTGAAGGGTGGCCAACTTTTGCTGGCCCTTCAAAGCCCAGCTCCAGGGTGGGAATCTTTCTTTGGGTTTGGAGTCACCTTAAGGTATCTACCTCTGTCCCTGTCCAGGGCACATCTCTGTCAGAGTAGTCTCTATCCTCACCTGCCTTTCCTCCATGAGTCTGTACACCACATAAGGGAAGGACTACAGTCCTTTTTGACTTGTGCCTGGCACAACAAAGGGGTCAGAGGTTGGGCAATAAAGGAATCGTGGTGGGAGGTAAGGTTCGAGGAGTAGTTCTGAGCTAGATCAGAGTGACCTTTAATGCCGTGTTATCCCATAGGCTGGGGTTTGCATTGTTGATGTTAGAGGAGGAAAAGGAAGCGACTTGCGCCAACTTGTGTTTTGGGAAAGTCCCTCTGGGAGTTGAGCAGAGGATGGATTAGGGCCTTTGGCACAAGAAGAGGTACAGGATTGGAGGTCATTTAGTGTTTGGTAGGAAGCAACTGTTTAGAAACACCTGCTATAAGTTTTTTATTTAGTTAGTTGAAGGTATAATGCCTAATGTGTAAGCAAAATGGTTACACAGAACAGGACCAGGTATTTCCCCAGAGGGCCTACTGTCACCGAGTTGGCAGGTCTTGCCAGAGTTCACAAGGGAGCTCAATTCTCACTATGCTCATGTCCCTTTACACCATTCCAGAAGAATGTTGCAAGATTCTACACCCAATTTCCAACGTTGATGTCTGCGTGTGTGTGGGGAGTTTGCACACCACCAACAAGCAATCCTTTAATACTGGCAGAGTGTCCTACAATTGAACTCAATTCTACACTGTCTATCTGGAGACAGGGGCGGATCCCACAGGTTAAGGGCTCAGTCCTCCACTTCAGATGCCAGTCATCAGCCCAAGTTGTCACCTGTGCTTCTGACCTACTGACTATAAGTCAGAGATTTCCATGTCTCCCTCTTTGAGTTTAATTAATTTGCTAGAGCAGCTCACAAAACTCAGGAAACCCATTTATATACTCACTAGATTACCAGTTTATTACAAATGATATTAAAGGATATGAATCAACAGCTATATGAAAAGATATAGAGAGTGAGGTCCTGGAAAAAAGGAGCTTCCATCCTTGTGGAGTTTGAGGTCTAGTGCATTGATGTGTTCTGATTTCCTAGCCTTGAAGCTCTCCAAACCAGAAACCTTTCAGGTTTTTATGGCGGCTTCATTACATAGGCATGGCTGATTAAACCGTTGGCCATTGGTATTGAGTCAACTTCTAGCCCCTCCTTCCAGGAAATTGGGATGGGAGTGAAAATGCAGCCCTCTATTGATGGTTAGTTTCCCTGGCAACCAGTGATTTCCAAAAAAAAAAAAAAACAAAAAACAAAAAACCCCAGGGTGATTTCCAAAAGTCACCTCATTAATATCGACCCGGTTATAGAAAGGAACTTATTATGAAGAACAAGACACCCATTTCACCTTTAGGGCTCTGGACCATTTTTCAAGAACTGAGGACCGAAGACCAAGTAGTAACAGAAAAGATACTGTCATTGCTCTTATCACTCAGGAAGTTCCCAGGGTTTTGGGAGCTGTGAGCCCCACTTTGGACCAATTATATATTTCTTATAAATCACAATGTTGCACATGTGCTCTAACGTTCAAAGTGCTTCTGTTCAAGGATATGCTCACAAACATCGTGAGACAGTATAGCACAATAAATAAATAAGCGGTTAAGAAAATGGATTCTGGTGCTATCCTGCTTGAGTTTGTGTCCCAGCTCCACCGCTTATTTAGCTTAGTTGCCTTGGGCAAATTGCATAATCTCGCTGTGTTTCAATTGACTTACGTGTGAAATGGAGACAATCATAGCACTGACTTTGTGGATATCTATGAGGATTAAATGGGTTCATATGTATTAACTGCTTAGGACAACACCTGGCATATAGGAACAAATACTTATTTTCTCCACGTTCTTGTATAAAATTTGCAAAGACGCATTATTCCAAGTCCTTTAGACATATTAATCACATACAACTTAAAAAAAATTAGGTAGTATTGTTCCCATTTTATAGATGGAGAAACTGCAAAGCATACAGTGTGGGGAAAGTCTTAGAAGTGTTTAAGTAGCCGTGTCAGGATTTGAACCCAAGAGGAATGGCTCTAAAGTATATGTCTTGGCCGTTACGCTAGATTCAGAATTTTCTTCGTAACTATTAATAATAAGTGTCATGGAGTGCATGAAAACCATATTTTTTTGGTGTAGAGGAAAAGAACACCTAGCTTTGAGGAAAGCCAATTGAAAGATGAATACTGGACATCTGAAATGAGTCGTTTGAGTTAAGTGCCAAAGTGCCTTAAATTTAGGAGTTTCTTCTGTAATTTCTGCCTTTAAAGCTATTTTTTAACCAGCTTTTTTTTTTTAAGCATATTTTCTTAATAGAAGAGATTCATCAAAGTGATATCAAGGATAAACAGTTTCTAGGATGAAGTTTTTCTTCATTTTGTTAATTTTTCCAAGTAACACTTCAGTGCCCAAATATTCTTACGAATGGGGGATAAAGAACTCGTAGTTTTGTAGAATCACAAAGCTACAGTTCCTTTAGGCCATGCCTCATATGGGACGTGTGCATGTGCGCTCGAGGGCGCGCGCGTGTGTGTACGTGTATGCTATGTGTGTTTTGGCATTTTCAATGACCTTTTGGAGCAGAGATGATACTGGGAGTGGCAGTGGTGTCTCCTAGTTCTAGGCAGCCAGCCTTATGAGGGAATCACGCTCTTTTACAGGGGTTTTTCACTCAGCATTTTCTGGCATGAAAGGACAATGAAAAAGACATTGAACTGTTGTCTGTTTCTCGTGTTTAGCCAGGCATCTCGGGGAATTTGCTTGCTATGTGGACACTTGTCCAGCTCGGTTTTCCATATTCGGTTTGCTGTCATTTACAAGTAATAATAATAAAAAAAAGACTGTGTATCTACAGCCTTTCTTTGGAATTCCATGTGAGAAATTGGAGCAGGTATGTATATGTTTTAGCCAAACATGCTAGCATTAGTGTTTAATGATGTTCCTTTACCTTTCCAGTAGACGGACAAATGCAGATGAAGGTTCTGTTTTCTGGAATGGGCTTCTGTCTTCTGACTAGTGTTTTCTTTATGTTTTGTTGTTGTTGTTGTCCGGAGGTCTTCATTCAGATGCAGGTACTTCGTTAAATCCATTTTGCTGTGGCCACTGACCTGTCTAGGTTTTCATGGTAGGGACTGAGAGGCATGTTGGGAGTTTGATTTTGTATCAAATGGAGGATGTGTTGTCTGTCTTGCTCCAAAGAAGAACCAAGGCTGCCACAAATAGTTGGAAAAGTATGTTGTGTTTAGATTTTTCTCTTAACTAGTAAATTGGACTAAGATGGTTCTGGATGTCTTCCACAGAGTTTTTTAAGCTTGTAGTTGCTCAGTCTATGTTGGGTTAGCTCAAGGTACTCTCTCAAGGGCAGAAGGCCTCCTGACGTTGCTTCTGCTTTAGTGCAGGCCTTCTGCTTGTGTTTCGATTATTATCACAGCCTCCTTGGCTTCCACCACTCCAATGCCATTCAAATTGCACATTGCGGTGGGCATGTGACCTGTGTAGTCACGCAAAGCCTTGTACTTAATTTGTTGTTTTGCTGTTGCCATCTTGAAAATTTTAATTTTTGAATAAGGGGGTTCCATATTTTCATTTTGCACTGGGCCCTGCAAATTAAGTAGCCGGTCTCGGCTGTGGGAATGGCATTTCTAAAACTACCTATTTTTAAAACAAATTTTTCAAAGTCTATACTTCTCATCCTACTCGTCTAGCTCTCTCTCTCATGGCATGCTTTGCTTCAGCTGTCACGACTTGAAGTTCTTCCAGGTATGCCAAGCAGCCTCATGCCTCTGCAACATTGGCTCATGGTATTTTCTTCTCCTCACTAATCCTTCCATGACCTGGTTCATCTCTATTTATGGTTTGAAATGCCAAAAAAATGACTCAGTTATGAAATCTTACATGGCCAACTCAACTAGTACTAATCATATTGTGTATCATATTTCCTTGGAAAAAGTTGATATCTGGCAAGGTTGGGCCATGTTTGATCTTGGTATCATGGTTCTGCAATACCTGTACAGGATGATCAGATTAATTTTACTGAGTGAAAATGTTTTTCTATCATCTTCAAGGTGTTCATTCATTCATTCACCAAATTTTTATGGAGCATCTAATACATTCCAGACTGTATTCTAAGTACTGAGGACATGACATTGAACTAAACATTTCACTTTTTGTCACTGAGTTAATTAGTTGGGTGAGGCAGAAAATTAAGTAAACAAATACATCAATATATGACATGTAAGGTCTGGAGTTCTAGAAAACAGTGCAAAGTAGAATGAGGGTAATGGAGGTGTGTGTTTCTCCTGTGCTATTTATATAGGGTGGAAGATCTATCTGAGGTGATATTTAATCAGAGACCCGAGTGAAACGAAGGCTTGATCCATGTGAAACTGTGGCAGAAAGAATGTTGTAGGACAACAAGTAAAAAGTCCCTTAAGTGGGCAAGTATTTGTGATCTTCAGGAAACTACAAGGAAGCCAGTATGGCTAGAACAGAGTGGGCAATGAGAGATGGGGTTAAAGAATGGGGGCCTGATCACACAGGGCCTTGTAGACCAACGCGAGGACTTTGGCTTATACTGAGGGAGATGGAAAGCCATTGGAGGGCTATGATTAGCTTGCATTTTAAAAGGCTCACTCTATGTGTTGTATTTATTCAAAAGAGCCATCTCAAATGCTACTGAGAAGTGAAGTAAGCTAAGCACTGTGAATCGAGTGTTTAGGTATTGTGATTATTTTGGTCGACTGATGTGTAGAAAACCCCAAAAGCAATCTTTTGATTTTGTAGCAGGTCAGAGATTGATATGAGTAAAGGACCCACTGTGATCTAACACACTTACTGTGGGGTTCTTTATCAGTCTGCTGATTCTTTGGCCAGTTACCTCCTCTTCACTACATGAAGATCTGTAAATTAGGTTTTGGAGCATAACTGTCTGTTCCCTTCCTTACTCTGTGCTATCTGAGAAGCCATGCACTCCTGTTAACTACCTAGGCAGCCGAAGACCATCATTGTGCTTTTCTCTCCTCACAATGACGTAGCTTCTTCAGCAGCCATTGGCCTCACAGTGTGCTCTTGTTTGTTCTCAACAGTTCCTGCTGCACTATTATGTTTGGATCAGTTGTCTTGGATCTGAAGGACACTGCGGAAGTAGAATTTCAAGAGCTTGATATTCAATTAGCTATAAAGAGTGAGAGAAGTAAAAAATAAAAAAATCAAGACAACTGGTATTTAATCTTAGGTGATGTCTGAAGAGAGTAATGCCATTGTCTGAGACAAGAAACACTAGGGCAAGAAGAGTGGGAGGGGATGTGTGATTTTGGACATAACAGTTTGAGATATCAGTGAGAGGTACGTATGGAGCCATTTAGCAGACATCCAGAGGTCTCAGGGGCATCATTTTGAATACTGTTCTTCACTAAATTACTGAATCCATATGTACCCCTATACCATAAATCCCCCATCTGCAGGGACCCAAAACATCCTCGGTCCAGTTCTCAGAATCCCTCTACAATATCCCTTCCTAGGCAGTCTTTGAGTTTCCATTCAAATATTTCCTTAGGCATTTTTTTCTATCCACTTGTAATTCCCACTACTCGTCCTAATCCTGTGTCCTGGGGAGTGAATAAAATAATGCCTTCTTCGTGTGTGAAGTATCAGTTTATGGATAAATTGTTATTATGTCCTTCTCCGGATCTTCTCTTTTCCAGATAAGACATTCCTTATGCTTTCACTGTTTCCTTGTGGGATATTTGGAGCCAGTTCACATGTTGGTTTCTCACCCTGAAAGATGTGTATTTGTTATATAAATAAATGTACCTTAAAGTTTGGTGGATGGGACTAAGAACAGAGCTCTGGGGCAGGCTGGCCTGACCATGACAGAATAAAACAGCACCAAACTTGTCAGTTACTCCCAGCATACTCTCTGACAGTGATTTTTCAGCTATAAAACATACATATCGTACAGATATTGCCCAAGAGAACTGAAAGCAGTATATTCACACAAAAACTCGTACAGGCATGTTCATTGCAGCATTATTCGTAATAGCCAAAAGGTGGAAACGACCATAATGCCTGTTAATCAATGTATGCCTAGACAAAATACAGTGGAATAGTAATATTCAGCCATGAAAATGATTGAAATACTGATATATGGTACAACATGAATGAACCTTGAAATCATTCTGCAAAATGAAAGAAACCAGACACAAAATACCACATATTGTGTGTGATTTCGCTTATTATGAGATGTGCAGAACAGGCAAATCTATAAAGACAGAAAGTAGGTTAGTAGTTGCCAGCGGCTGGGATGGAGGAGAAAATATGAGTGACTGCTAATGGGTATAAGGCGTCTTCCTGGGGAGATAAAAATGTTCTGAAATTAGGTAATGGTGATGATTACACAACACTGAGAATGTATAAAAAACCACTGAGTTGTACATTTTAAAATGGTGAATGTTGTGGGGTATGTTGTATCTCAGTAAAGCTGTCGTTTAAAAAAATGGGTATGACCTCCTATTTGAAGTGAGGATTAGGTGAACTAACACAAAGTGCTTAAAACACAGTGCCTGGAACATAGCATGTACTCAGTTAATGATTGTTATTGTTGCTCTTAAGGAAAGTAATACTGCTTAAATATCAGTAAGCTGCAACTTTTCTTTGCTGCTACCTCTGCAGAATATTACCTGTTATAGAGTATGCCACCAATGAATACTTGCTGAAATGAATGTGCTTTCTTCACATTCATGTCCAGCCACATTCAGGAAGGTGGTTATCATTTGTCCTCTGCTTCTTGCAGCACGTTACTGAATCCGTGTTATTGGGCCTAACATTGAGCTACTTTTGTTCAGTAGTACTAATCAAGTGATGTAGAGCTCCTCGCAGCTCATTTTTCACTGTTGAAGCTAGGAGTGTAGACTCAGTCTGGGGGAAAAAAGGCCCTACCTTGAATTCAAGGTGAAGGTAGGGGCAAAATGATTCTTGAGCTTTCCTCCCCACCCCCCAGTAATGTAATTCCGCTTTATGTTTTTATAAGAATTTAATTGATCTGTCAAGAATGTGGTTCCTAATGGTTCATTATAAGTTCCCTGGAGAGCAGAAGACTTCATCTTGATTTAAAAAAAAAAAAAAAAATCAGTTCCTAGAAATTTAACTGATTTAAATTGATAATTTCTTCCGCCGAACTCAACTTACAATTTCTACAAATAAGAATTCATTTTAAATTAAGATAGAAGCATTTTTTCTTCTGAAAATAACTTAAAAAGTTCTCATCCTTTTGTGAACTTGGCATTCCACTAATAACACTGAATTGCTTTTACAACTATGTTGTAAGGTGCCACTTGCTTACACTGAGGCTCATGAAAAGAAAGAAACCTGTTGTTTGTATCATCTAACATTCTTTCTAGAAAACCAGTGGAAATTTTTTTCCTTTGGTCCCTTTACTTTTCTGCGTATCATGAACCATGTGGTTGATCACATTTCCTTATTTTTACACTGTCTGGAGGCTCAGCATCCAGTGCGTAGCTTACCTCTTAAGAGGTAGCTAGGACTTCTTTCCCTGCCTTTTGTGTACCACACTCCCTCTAGACTCAAACTTTGTTTCTTACTCTATTTTCACTTTGCCTAATTTACATTTTCTTTTATTTTTATTTCTGTCTGTGTCTTTCTTTAAGATCTGCTTTTACAATTCTTTGGGAGACAAATGAGAGACAGGGGTGGGCCACTATTTTTGAAGACGATATTTAAAACCTTGCTGTAAAAACATCTACCTATAACTTTACCCCCATACCAACAGGGCGGAATGGGAGAGAAGGCAAAATGATCAGAAAAGAATTTGTAAGCTTTTTATTTTTATTTTTGAAGCTTTTTTGAGTGTCTCTTTTTCCTGTCTTTTTAATAGAAATTGGTGATATGGCAAAGCAGTACATAGGGAAAGGTCTTTTGGTTCCAGATCATGTGATCACACGCTTAATGATGTCGGAGCTGGAGAATAGGCGTGATCAGCACTGGCTACTAGATGGTGAGTTGAACCTGTGGGTAAGCTGGATTTCTGTGCATAGTTGGGTTCTCTATTGAATTCCGTTATTGTTCCGGTTTTGATGATGCCTTTTGTTTCCATGACTAAGTCTTCATGAATATAACTCCTCTGAAATCAGAGGTTCTTTCATCCATAATAGGCCACACGAATTAAAGCCATGAGTTATCATTTTTCACCTGTCAGATTAACAAAAAAACAGAAAATCTGAAAATCTTATATTTAGTGTGTTAGAATTTAGTATTGTTGAGAGTATAACATGGACAACATTTGGAGGGCAGTTTAGCTATCTGTAATTTTTGATTCAGCAATTTTTATGCTAAATTTCTTGTCTAAGATATATCTTCAAGGATGCTTATTTTCAGCATTATTTGTAAATAGTAAGACATTGGTAGCAACCTAAGTATTGATCATAAGGATGCCTTAAATTTTTGTATGTTCATTTCCCAAATAATTGACCTATGTGTCGACATAGATAGATCTCTAAGTTAAACTGCCAAGTGAAAAAAGCTAGTTGCAATATAGTATCATATATTATTATTATTTATGTAAAAATGGAGGGTTGATATATTATTAGTAGCAAACACATGCATAAACTAACTATATCTTTGGAAGGATGTTAAAAATATATAACAGTAGTTAGCTCTGGGTAAGGATTAGGGTTGAGGAGAGACTTACCTTTCACTGTATATACCCTTGATACTGCTTGATATTTAATATGTATTTAAACAACATATGGAACTGATTTGTAAACTCAGTGGTTCCTAAACTTTTTAGGCATTATGAATTTCTTGATGACAACTATGATATTTCACCCAAGAAAATGCATACAGATGCTCACGTACAAAATATTGCATAATTTTTTATTCCAACAAACTTGAATTCAGAATTTTCTACTTTAAGTTTGCCCAGTATAAATCTTTTGATTTATCGAAGGAAAAAGATGGACTGAGTGGATTATTTGTCTTATTAAATAACAAATTCCTTGGTGCAAAGAAAATAGAAATTTGATGAACACACTGTTCTATATGAACACAAAATGTGGAGTGAGATTTAGCTATAACAAACTTTTTTCTATCACAGATCAGTTTTTCTTTGGTTCATGCAATGTACTCATTTCTATCTTAATTTGGCAAAACTGAAGCCTTGGAAGGTTGTGACAGTTGAAATCTTGATGTTTGCCTACCACAGAGAAACCGAAGGAAGTGTCCTATATTTAAGCTATCAGAATTGCCTTTGTTTTTCCTAAAGTCTGTAGCCATGGATCTCCATAACGAGTACTATAGTGGAATATTTATTCTATATCAGTGTTTTCTCAAACAGTGTAGCATGCAATGTTTGTAATTGCTAGACAATAAAATACAGTTTGTCGCCAAATATGTTTAGAAAATGGCAGTTTGAATATTAAAACTTGCTAACATTTATTGAGCAGTCACTGTGTGCCAAGCATTGTCCTGAACACTTGATATTATCTCTTTCAATCCCTACAATAACTGTAAAGTAGATACTATTATCCACATTTAATAGCTGAGAAAACTGAGGCAAAGTAGTATTGAGTTACTTGCCCACAGTGCTGAAATTAACCAGTTTCCTTTACTTCAGCATTTTACCAAAAATTTAATATGACAATGCCATTGAATTCTTCACAGAAGGAGATTTGCTGACATTGATTATAGAATCTCTTGCTTTATTCCCTTCACCCACTAGGAACTTTCAGGATTTGTTCTGTGGGTTTCTGAACACATATTTCTCAACTCTGTAGTTGTTCTGAAAATTTAACTACAAAGTAGATCGTATCTTTCTATAACACCTTCCTTAAAAAAGAATTTGGAGCTCTGTCCTTGTGGAGCTGGAAGGAACCTAGAGCGAATTGAAAATTTGTGTTAAGAGAAAGGCTATAATGGTTTATGGAAGACATTTTGTCTTTTATTCGTTAGGCAATACAGAATAAAACTCCTTCTGTGTCAGAAACTATTATGTGCTGTTGATAAAATGGTAACACATTGTCCCTACTTTTTAAGGGGCTTATGTCACAGTAGCGAGGAGTCAAGTGTGTAAAAAATTAATTACTGACAGTGTAATGGAAGCGTATATATCTAGTGCTCTGAGAACCCAAAGGAGAAAATTATGTTCTGTCGGTGGGACAAGAGATTGTAACAATGTTATGGAAAAAGTTTGATAAATAAGGGTTGAGAAAGGTGGATTTTTTGAGCAGAGGGGCAGTGTGAACTGGGTAAAAGAAAAATGACTTAGCCTACTATTCTCCTGGGCCTACAGGCAGGAGGCAGCAAGGGAAATCCTGGAGTAGATGGTGTTTGATTCCAGACTGGAAATTGTTGGCAATAGGGAGCATCGAAGAGTTATTAAGTAGGGACATAACATGACTGGATTTGTGTCTCAGAAAGACCATTAGCTTAGCAGCAGTAGAGAAATTAGGTGCTGGGGCAGGGAGGCTGTGGTGACTGGAAGCCAGAAAAGAGTTTGGTAGAATAATTGGACCAAGGAATGTTGAAGGCCTGAATTTAAGCAATAACAGTGGGCCCAAAAGGAGGCACCATTTGGGAGAGAGTAGGTTGAGGAGGAAGAATGGATGGGAATTGTGACCGATGTCAGGGACTACAGCCCTAGATTTTCTTTGATTGCCTTTTAAGCTTTTTAAGTATTTTAGCTATCATCACCTTCCCTACACTTCTCCAGCCAGATTGATTTCTCCAGACTCTACACACTTAACTCACAAAAGTTAGTCCTCCAGTACTTCTTATATAGGTATTTGCCATGAGTGATACACTTTGGCTTTACCATCACCTAATAGTAATTTCTTAAGTTTAAATTATTTAATTGTAGGCTTTTCACCTCGTAAAGGGAACTTTTTAAAGTAAATTTAAAAATTGATTGTAAAAAGGGATCATCTATCTATGTTGCACACTTTTACGAAGGTGATTAGCATAATAACAGTTAATCCTAGTTAGCGACGGCTGCTCTTTAAAAGTTTTTTTCAGCATAACATTTTTATTAGATATAATTCACATACCATAAAATTCACCCATTTAAAGTGTACAATTCATTGCTTTTTAATATGTTCATGAGGTTATGCAACCATTACCACTATCTAACTTTAGAACACTTCTACCACTCCCAAAAGAAACCTGTATCCATTAGCGCAGACTGCCCATTTTCCATCCCAGCTCTGCCACTTACTGGCGGTGCGGGTGACCTTGGGCATGATACCTTACGTCTCTGTATATCTTACTCTTCATGGAAAACAGGGATTGGAAAAGGCTTTGTATGGATGAAGTGAGTTTATATATGCAAAGTGCTTAGAAGAATGCTTGTCAGATAGTAAGTGCTATATAAGGATGAGATTTTGTTAATATTATTTATAATGATGGGCAGGTCTGAAGTTTTTTCTGTGTGTGACTGCATAAAATGTTCAAAAGTAGTTTTAAAAATATTTAGCTATGTGGAGTTGAAAAGTCAGGTTCAGTTATGGAATGTTTTATTTATATTTTCAATGCTTTGCTTTGCCATAACTTTTCTTCTCAGGATGAGTAACTGCAGTTCTTTTCCATCATAGGCCTGTTTTTAGTAAAGTACGTCAGTCTCCTAACCAATTTAGTTTGTATCTTTCTCCTTGAACATCCATCTGGTCACTTTTTCGGTTGTGATTTTTCTTTAAAGCTCTGGAATAAATCCATCTGGCAAAGTGAGGAGTGTCAGGACTGCCGAGTTTTGTGTTTGGCCTTAAACTCCTTAGGGCGCAGGGCACGTGCTCTGTGGAGAATGTGCCTATTGAGTGTGCTAAAGGCGATTCAGTGTGGAAAGGACAAGAGAAGAACTCTTGATGGAAGATGACTCACCATCCAGGTCCATATGGCTGTGGAGAGGCATTTTGCAAATGGTGGGTGGAAACGAGTCGAGTGGATGAAAGCCAAGGGAACACCAGGCGGAGGTGGTGGATGGGGTTGGTGAATGCCGTGTGGTTTGGTCAGCTATATCCTTGCTCAAAAAAGTTCAGTACCACCTTGCTTTCACTGTGGGGTAAGAAATACTCTTTTATGTGTTTATATGTGTGGGTTCCCTCCCCATTTTTTCTTTAATTTCCTTGAAAGTTTAATGTGTGAGAGCAGTGTTTTAAAAATCGTTTTTTTTTTATTTTATTTTAAGACAAATATCCTGCCAGAGGGTTGTAGTGGAGAAGCCTTCTAATTTTGTTAAAAACTATATTTTTTAGTTTCATAGAAAAGGTATTTATTGCTTACCAGGTGATCTTAAGGTGAAATAGTAACCAGTGAATAACCACCTCTTTCAAACATTCAAATTCTTCACTGTTTAAAAGAGAGCTGGCAATGAGCTAGGGCCAGTAGGGAGGTATGTCAGTACTAGATTTTTTTTTTTTTTCATTTGGAATTATAGGTGGAATATAATTTAAGCCCTTTCATGGGAGATAAAGATACCTTTAGAATGAGAGTCATTTAGTCCGTGGTTACATGTTCTATTTTTTTCATTCTGAGCAGTGTTGAATGCTAACTGGTACTTGCTGTAGGTAATTCTGGGATTTCATCTTATTTTTAAAGCAGAAGTCTGAACTGCTTGAATGTGTCCAATGTTTTGCGTGTTTGTTTGTGAGAGTTAAACGATCTCGGACTTGAGATATTCTAGGATACATGCTCATTCAGAGCCCTTGGTATCCAAATAAAAGTGGATGCTGGGAAACTAAACTGTAGATACTGGAACCAGAGTATTTTGTCCTGATTTTGCAAATGTGTTTTACCATACTGGATGGGTACATAACTGCTCTGGCCTTGTCTCCTCCATATTTTTCTTTCTGACTCAGACTTTGGAGAGTGTTAGATTCTACTGGGTAACGTATGCCTACAGAAAAAAGCCGATAGTCATGTATCTTCTGAATTACATTTTTAAAGAAATAGCAAGGACATTTTTTTTTTTGTCTGTTGCCCTTGTGCATGCATGTAGGGTATGTTTCAAAAATCAAATGTATAATGTTTGTTTGGAAGATCATTGAAGATATCCTCTTTGAAAAAAAAGATCACGCTTTCTCTCTACTCTGTGTATGTTTGTATGCATGCACGTAGATATGTAAGAGGGTAATAGATTATCTTACTCATTCACCTTCAGATCTGTAGTCTTGAAAAATATTGTCAGATAACCTTTGTATCTTAGATCATTGTTAAGGCAATGATGAATACTCTGGTACCTTGAATGGAAGATTTGAAGCAATTGGAATGATTCTTCTAGAATGGAGAGTGGTCAGAATTGATACGACTCTGTTAGGGAACTGTGGCATTTATCATGCCTGCCAGGCGTGGACTGCACAATCAGAATTTTTGATGCCTCACCAGGCTGGTTATTTCTGACACACTCATGACTTGCCCTTCATTTGTAGCTCTATTTGTTCATCAAACATTTATTACACATACCTAAATGAGTAAGTATAATATCTTGGGTATTTCTAAAGTGAATAAAGTATAGATATGACTGACTGTGCACTGGAATAGTGGCAGTGAAGAAAAAGAAAGGAAAAATATCAGAGAGAGAGAGAATAGAGGTAGAGTGACTTTCGAGGAGGTCTGATGAAGACATGCACTCAGCTAACCATAATACAGGTGAGATGGCGTCTGTGTTCTGGGAAGTAGGGGGAAAGAGTGTTACAAGTAAGGAATGATATTCTTGGTGAAGATGACGGTGTGAACAAAGGTGGGTTTGTGTGTAATTAGTTTTAGTGCCACATTCCTGGAGACTCATCAGTACCCCCCGAACAGTGATTAAATATGTCTGACATGTTTATTTTCTGCATCCAGAATTCTCACTTGAGAGACAATTTGGGCAGGAGCCTGTAAATGAATGTTGTGTGCTCATTTTATTGATGTGGGGACATTATTATTATTGTTATTGTTGTTGTTATTGTTATCATTATTATTATTATATTAGTGCTTTGAAAGTAGAGTTTGGTCAACGTATTTTTTTATTGTATGTTTGGGTTCATGAAGCATCAACATTTGTTTGTTGGGTTTGGTTGATTTAAAAATTGTTATTATAGCCATAAAGCCATAACAGTCTTCTCCAAAATGGTGCATTTTTAAATTTGTGTTTTAAAATAGAATTGTCATTTTTTAGTTATACTCTTGGAAGAAGGAATTATAAAACCTGAGATATATATGTATTTCCTAACATGATTAAGTATTTGTGTATTGAATAAAATAATTCATAGACATATAATTAATTTCAGGTTGAATAGTATTACTGAGGAAGAAGAACATATTACTTTATAGTGGGAAGGTAGGCAGGAAGTAAAAATAGTGTCAGGATCTACTTTAAATAAGACTAGAGGATGTAGTTCCATAGTGTAGCTGTTAGCACGTCTGCTTTACATTCAGAAGATCCTGGGTTTGTGCCCCAGTGGAGCCACGGTCCATAGTCTATGGGCATGCCACATGCCACCCTGAACAAGCCTGATGTCTGACCTTGGAAGCTAAGCAGGGTCAGGCCTGGTTAGTACTTGGATGGGAGACCACCTAGGAAGACCAGGTTCTGTAGGTATAAATGATAAATAAATAAATAAACAAACAAATAAATAAGACTAGGTAACAGTTTTCTAAACAGCAGTATTGATTGAGAAAGATAATTGCTCAGTAGGTTTAGGTTAGGAGTCATTTTGATGACACCTGACTTGTAATTTAGGACACTCTCATCTTATGATATACCTTATCTGAACTGCATAGTACATTCACTCTATATCTAGCTATTGATTCCATTAGAGCTATTGCAATCCCTTTGTTCATGGTCACAGGTGATTGTGCAAATTTATTTTGATTCTAACTATTCAAAAATTTCCCTACAACTGATTATTTATTGAGCACCAATTCTGTGCCAGGCATTTCCCAGACATAGTAGAGCAACAGAGTGGGCAGGACTTGGCCCTCTTGGGATTTGAATCTAGTGGTGATTCAACCTTTGTGCCACCCTTGGCAGTGAGGGTCATCTTTGATTTCTTAGATTTAAATCCAAACTATAATAAGAACTTTTGTTTTACACCAATTTTGTCAATATGAGCTCAAGGGTATCTAAGTGAAAAACATGGTAGAACCTTGAGTCTCATCCTCATTTGGTTGGATTCTCCCATGAGACCGTGTCCCCGTGTCTATTTCTTGGAAATTTCTTCTGATCAGACTGGTGCTTTGGAATGAGCAACAATCTTAATATGGTAGACAATCCTGCATTTGTTTATTCAGTTTGTGTTTTCAGAAAATGACTAGATTTTAACATGTAAGCATTAAGGGCCATATGGAAAACTTGGATACAGATATTTGAACACACCGTAGAAAAACTTGGTTCAGAGATCAGAAAAATGAATGGAGTATACATTTTTTATGTGTCTTAATATGCTTGGCATTGGTCCATCTGAGGATGGAATAGAACATTTTCTGATCTCATAGTCCAAGAGGAGAAATTCTGCATAAACACTTGCAATATAGGATCTTGGGAGCACCAGTGAAGGGGGCGAAAGGTGAGAGGTAGCACAGAGAAGAAAGTGGTTGTGACGGTCTTTTGTGGGTGAGAGAGTTAACCATTAGGAAAGCTTCCTGGAGAAGGTGACACTAAGAGCTAATTTTGAAAGTGGGAATAAAGCACGTTCTAGATAGAATATCATGTGCGAAAGTTACAGAGGCATGAAACAATATGGTGTGTTGTTTCATGGAAATCATGGAAATTATGCACTGAGTATGCACAAAGCACAATACTAAGAAAACAGTAATGTGGTGGAAAAAGCATGGACTTATGAATCGGGCCCGAATAACTTATTAGCTATATATTCTTGACCAAGCATAGTTACCTTTCTTGGATTCCTTTTTCTCATCCATAAAATAGGAGTATGTATGGCATAGGTTTACAGGGATTGGCTAAAAAATGTAAAACTCTAGTGGAGTTCTGGAGCATAGGAGATGGTTAAATGGTAGATATGTTTTATTATCAATGTTAAGCTTCTGTCTATATAGGCGTGCGTGTGTGTGTGTGTGTAGGTACTAATATAAATGTTAGAACTTAACATTTTCAGTAATAAACTACTGAGAACTTAACAATGTCATTCTAATAAATAAGGATCACCTCTCATTAAATACACTTGAGGAAAGCATAACTAAATAAAACTACTCATCTTCCATTAAACCTTACCTAGTAATATAAAACAAAAATAATATAAAACATTGTTGATTGTCCCATCACTAATAAGAAAACCCAGATTTTGGAAAGATGAACAGTTGATTAGGGTTAAAAGTAGAATGTGATGCTGAAAAATACAGAGAATTTAATTTTATCTTTTTACACTGCTTTTATAAAAGTGATACACAATCACTATAAAACATTCAAACCATTACGGAAAAGCAACAAATCTCCTAAAATCCCACTAGCCAGAAATAACCAGGGTTAACAGATGAAAACTGTCATCTAGACACCTCTCCATATACATGTGCAGATAGAAATGCGTAAGAATGGCATCATACTTTACATGCTTTTAGGAAATATTTAATTTTACTCAAATTTAACAATAGCAAAAGCTGAAGTGAATCTGAAGGAATTATTACTGTTTTAAATAAATGTTTCTTCATCACCAGGAATTTTAATTCCTATGGGAGCTCTTTAAAATTATGAAAGCTAGCAGGAGATTGACATATTTGTTTTTTAAAAAACCTTCACATGTTGAATTTAGACAGATAATTTCTCTACAGTGAACAGTAACCTCTTATATATTTACTTAATATACTTCCTCCTACCTTTCTTCCCCTTCCCAATTTTTGTTGTTTTTTGTTGTTAAAATTTTTATAAATTTTTGTCTGTATCTTTAATTTCCTATTTTTTTTGGTCTTATGTTTTAAAAATTTCAATGAATTCTGTGCGCTGGTTCTCTTACCCACTACTACTTCTCTGTTCATTTTATTTTGATTAATGGTTTGGTTATATTTTGGTGAATATACTAAAAACTTTGAAATATACTAAAAACTTTAAATGTGTGAATTGCATGGTATATGAATTATCTGAATAAAACTATGCTGCCTTTTTTTTTTTTTTTTGGTGTTAGATTAACAACCTGGTTCTAAGTTTTATTTGATAACAAAAGTAAAGTATTCATAAATGCTCATTCTTGATAGTTTGTTGCTTATATGGCATGGCCATCTGCTCGTAACTTTTTCAAATTTTTATGAGAAAAGACATTGTTATGTAGGTAGGCGAAAGCAGCCAAATGATCTGCAATGAAGTTTTTCTCAATGATTAATATTTCTGGCATTTTGTGAGGAAGGTGCATTTTTTGAGGTTTTCAAACATTTCAGTATACATTTCAATGTATATTGCAAAAAAAACTGATCATAATGCCTTGTAGCCTGCTTTTAATAAGATATTCTTTTTTTGTGTGCAAGTAACATTTTTAAAAATTTATTTTTAAATTACATTTGATGTAATATAATATTATATTACTTTCAGGTATACAACATAGTAATTAGATGCACTGCTTTTTAACATAGCTTTTCTGTTCATCACTTGGTTGACTGGATTTTGTTAGTTTTTTCTTCTTTCCCCTTTCCTTCTCTCTTTCCTTTCCTCCCTCCTTGCAGAAAGGCTTATGAGGTGCTATAGTTCACAAGTTTGCATATTTGAGAATGTCTCATTGTTCAGCAATTCTGCTGACTGCGATATTCTTGAGTGGTCCTGTGTCTTTCAGAACTTTGCAGCCATTGTCTCATCTTCTGGGTTGAATATTTTCTCTGCAGAAGCCTAAGGCCAGACTGATTTTTCCCCTCTTTTGAATATATATATTTTTTCTTTTTAGACTTCCTGAAGAATTGTTCCTTCATACTCAAAGCAAATAGAATATCTTAATGCTTGATCCCCTCCACCCCACCTCTTTTATGTAGTGTCTTTTTGATTCGCAATTCAGTTCTTTCTCTTTAGGGAAACTCTCCTGTATTATATCTATTTTTTTTTCTTGGACTATTTGTTCAGTTTTTCTATTTCAAGAATGCTAGTTATATTGGTTGTTATATTGACTATTCTCTGTATCATATTTTGTTTATTTTTCTTCTTTGTTTCTTTTTTCCTTCAAGCATGTTCAGATCTTTTACTTGACGGCAGGGGAGAGCAAAATTTTGTAATTCTATAACTACCTTGTAATTTCTCTTTTCCTGTATGTGCCATATATACTCATGCTGAAGAGACTTTGCACGTTCTATGCTCTCTACCGGTAATGTTCTGCCCCCAGATATCCATGTGGATTGCTGTGCTCAGATCATTACTCAAATATGCTGTCCTCCGAGAGTCCTTCCTATAACATCCTATGTACCCACGTCACTCTTTCATCTGACCTTATAATCGCCTAACATTACATACTTATCTGCATATTTAATGTTTTGCATCCAATATGACCTCACCCCCAATATAGCCCTCAGAAAGCTGATGGCACCTGTTTTGTTCATGGCCATATTTCTAATACCTCCAACTGTGTTGGATACTTAGGAAAGACTGATAAATATATGATAGTAGAGAGGTCTCACCTGCAGCCAGTTACTGATCCTGTGTAGGATATACTCAGTCTTTATATTTTCCTTGGGATGAAAATATGGGCCCATGAAATTATTTATAAATTCCTTTTGTCTTAATTGAGATACAGTGGGACCAGTATTCCCCTAATTTTTTACTGAGACTTATTTTCAAAGAACAAGTGAGAAGAATTCTTAAACAAGAGACCCTTTAAGCAAGGAATTTGCAGGTGTCAGATCCTTCCTTAATACAGTATGCCTCCTCCCTTACCGGGAAAAGGGCTCAATGATTTTAGTATTTAACAATGACTTGTTAAAAAACAAAGGTTATACACTAGTGTTTATCTACGTCCTTAATCAGGAAAAGTCTTCATGCTAATGCCTAACAACCTCACTGCCATTTGGGAATTTCCTCAAGAATTCCTATTTAATAGGAATTCATCCTTTATTTCACTAGACCACTTAGAAGAGGCAGACTTAAAAGTTTAAAACCAAATTTCCTAGAATATCTTTTTATCAGTGGATCAGTAAGTAGTAATTATAGAATGTCTGGGTTTTTAAATCATTTACTAGTAAGCTACAAGCTTCTTGAGAGTAGGACCTCTTTGTTACAAATCTCTTAAACTCAAGGTATACAATAGAGGAGTTCCAAGTGTCCTAGGAAGGTTTCAGTGAGAAGAAAGTGGATCCTAGGGCTCTCAGCACAGTGGGAAATGTGGAACTCACAAGGTGATATGATGTAGCCTAAGCTCCGTTTGCCAATATCTGGAGCACAGCTGCTTCTTATTTTTTTTCACAATCTGTTAATAAAAAAACAAATGAAGTTGAATATGGAAGTCTTAGATATGAGTACAAATAAATATTGTGTAAACAGATAAGGTAATTATAAGCTGAGAGGGGAAAGGCCTTCATAAAACAGGTTTTGATGGTGATTAATTTTAACTTGCTATTAAGGCTTCTGGTTGGTGGCCTGCATGGTTTGAATGACTCTGGGTTAGGGACGACTGTGGAAGAATAACTGCCTGCTTTCAACTTTAGTCATTCAGTGATTAATTGTGATGAACAGTGGCTTGCATTTGTAATTCGGTTTTTGCTTTCCCGACAAACTGGGAAGAGATGGATAGTCTCTTCCATGTTGGCCCCAGATCTTAATGGAAGTAGGAAGGGAGCTTGATGGAGTGGGGCCTTTTCACAAGCTGCCAATCATAGGCGGATGCGGGCCTTCAGAACTGCCTTTATATTTCCGTCAAGTGGAGTGCTTGCTTTTCTGTTTTGGGAATGTGATGGTGGACTCTGGCTCTGTGCCTTTCCTCTGGAGTGAATGCACTCCAAATTAGAAAAACAGAAGTGTCCTATTTCCTTATTCTTCTCCACTGCCACAGCTTGTTGCTGTGGCACCTCCAGCTTCCAATGCCCTCCCTTAGGCTCTTGACATGGACGACAGGAGCAGGTGCCAAGGCCCAGTGGCCAGCACTGCTGGAAACACAACACCAGTCAGGAATTAAGTGACGTCTCCCTGCACCTAGTGAATCTTTTTTGGGGGTGGGGATGTCTAAAAAAACAACCTTAGACACCATAATTAGTGATCTAGCAGGACGGATTCGGGGACACATTTAACTACATAAAATGTTAGTTTTCCGTGTGGGCTGGCCGTTCGATTCGATGGGAGCAGCTTTTCCGGGCTAGGTCAGGAGACGAGGGATAGAATAGCCTAGTGTGGAAGCATGAGGTAGGTTTTCCATACTCCTGGTGAGAAATCATGTGATGGAACAGTCTCATAATTGTAGTCGAAGGGAGGAAAGCAAGCTTTCTGTGTTTAAAAAGTGATCTTTATTTTACTTTGTTGATCGGGTTTTTTGGTTTCCTCAACAATTAATGGAATATATTTACTTGGAATAGGAAGTTGGAATAGGCTAGTCATTTAGAAAGCATATCTTTGTTACTTTTAGTAAAAATAAAAGCATACCACAATTTTATTGCAGTTCTTCCTAAAAGGAAAAATTGGTAATGCTGCCACCTGTTGACAGAGTTTGAGTGTACGGCAGTCCACTTGGTCAGTAATCCCTGTCCACCAGGATACCATATCCACTTGGAATCCCACTGTATCCTGGGCACTCTGGGCATAAACATAGCCCCAGCCCTCAAGGAGCTCCTGATTTCAACAGAGATTGTGAGCAAGCACATTTAAAGGAAAATACACATGCACACCTAGAGTGGAAAATTCTCCTTGGGCCCACAAATGTAATCAAAGCCCGCCTAGTCTAAATCACTCATTTAAGAGAATATAATCTCTTAGAATACATTTAAATACTTTATGCACGTATTGAAATAATTCCATGTTCAGAATGGCCATTCTTATTAAGACATAAATTTTTCTGTTACAAGATTTCCGCAGACCATGTTTTAACATTCCATACTTCTGCTAATTAGTTTTATTTCCATTCCCAATATCCTACCAATTCAAAGTATCAAGAAATTCGGTCTCATGCCAGGAGTAACTCCCTACAAGAGAACATGGATCAGTGGATAGCAAATGTTAACTAAATGTATTCGAGAGCAAAATACTCATATCCCCGCCCCCAGATTAATATGAACATCTCATGTCCTGATGCCAGGATGTTCTTGGCCATAGGTTTCTACTAGTCTTCTTACTGTATGCTCTTCTGACAATATGTTCCTTTTTTTTTTTTTTAAAGATATGTATGGCTGGATAATGACACTCTGCTTAAAATGGTTTAAAATGTGCTGGTCAGGTTGCACTTTCACTGAGTCTGTTCTTGGTAGCTGATTGAGTGAAGATTACACCTGAATTACTTTCATGACTTGCTCAGCCCCGCTTGAGACACTGATATAAATCAATTCGAGGAGTGCCACAGCTACCGTTCCTGCCTTTTAGGACACCATTTCATATTGCCCTGAAGCCTTTGTGTTAGGACCTATAGGCTAAAGAATATTCATACTTTGGAAGCCTCGTAGACAAATAAATACTGCTCTTTGCTTCATGGAGCCTTTGCCCTTATGCAAGACAGAGAGCTTGTCTCTAGACGTGTGACACTACACCCCAAACTTTAGTGGGAGCCCCAGCCCATCCCCAGGACCTTTGTGACCACCGCAGAGATTAAGATACCACATCTACCCTTAAAATTTTAATATATGTAGCTAATCACTTTCAACTGTCTTTCATGTCTGTGATGCTTGGTTATTAATGGAAAGGTAAGTCATTTCTCAAAGTCCTTTTTCATCCTCTTCTCTTTCTCTATTCCCCTCTGCATTCCCCCTGATTCTTGACTCACTGTCCCCTCTGGAATCATCTTTCCTTATACTTTCTCCACCCTTCTTTGCACATGCTCTAGCTCTCTGCAGAATACTCTCTCTACCTTCTGCCTTAAAGGAAACCTGGTCTCCCCGTAAGATGCTACTTTTTTGTCTCTTCTGTTATGAAAGAGACTCATTCTCCACCATGAAAACATCATGAAGGAGGTGGTGGTAGTATTATTTTGTCTTCTGCACTGCCTCTTTCATACTTCTAAAGAAGCCCAAACTTATCTTTATCCTTCGTGTCTTTCTTGTGATCAAACTTGCTGTTTGTTGTTTTACCTCTAGGCCCATATTGCCTTCATTTCCCCCCAGTATTGGCTCTTTGCTCTATCTGCCAACCCTCCCCGCTACAGTTTACCCTGTGCCAGCCACCATTCTGGGATTCACATGTAGTAATTTGCTTATTCCTCACAATGACATTTCGGATTAGGTATTATTGCCCCCATTTTATAGTCACAGTGGGTAGGTAACCACCTGGGTTGCAAAGTGCATCAGTGGCAGAGCTGGACCGCAACGCAAATCCAGGCAGTTTGCTTTAGAGTCTATATTCCTATCTGCTAAGCTATTTTTTTCCATAGCCTGTATTTCAAGTCATTGTCGTGTGATTGCTAACAACTTAGATGTCCATAAGTAGGAGATCGGTTAAATTATGGTACATCCAAACCATGGAGTACCCTGCAGTTATTAAACAGAGTGAGCAAGCAATATGTACTACATGGAAAGAAAATCTCCAAGATATATTGAAAGAAGAAAAGCAAGGTGCAGAGCATTTATCATGTGTCTGTGGGGGCAGAACCCAGCATGTCTGTGCCTGCAGCACTAGACCAGGCAGTATCCCTGAAGCCACCAGGATTTGGATTTCTCAGGTCATTCTGTAAGCTGACTGCTGCATATAATTCTCCCCATCCAAGAGCTTGCTTTTCACATTCTGCAGTTTTCTGTTCAGGAGGAAGACAGCGTGGTGTGCTACATGGTGGTGATTCTGGAGTCACATGGCACTTGGCTCAAATCTAGATTCCTCAGTTATTAAACGTGTGGTCTTGGGCAAGTCACTTAAATTTTCTGAGCCTCAGTTTTTACAACTTTAAAATGAGAGTGATGCCAACCTTGCAGAATCATTGTGATTTTTGAGATAATATTCATGAAACAAATATTTATTCACCTACTCTGTGCCAGTCACTGTTCTAGACACTAAGGATATAGTAATAAACCACTTTAAAAGTTCTGCCTTCATTCAGCTTACATTCTGGTGGCAACAGAAACACTCAAAAATAAAGTGAATAAAGGTGCCAGGAGGAGGGTGGGAGCTCAGTTTAACAGGTTGGTTGGAAAAGTCCTCACCGACAACACACAATTTGAGCCATGAGTTGTGGGAGCCGAGGGTACACATGGACATCTGGAGCAAGAGTGTTCCAGCAGGAGGAACGTGAACTGTAAATGTCTTAGGTGAGAGTGGGCCTGCCTGTTTCAGAACAGCAAGGATGTCAGTGAGCCTGGCGCAGAGTAACGGACACGGAGACGAGGTGAGAGAGTAGCAGGATCAAGAGTAGGCCCTTGCAAGTGACTGCAAAGTTTTGGCTTTTCTTCTGCATATATCTGGCACATTGAGGATGCTCAAATAGTAACTGAGATGATGGAGATGCTACCGTGATGCTCTGCTCTTTTTGTAGAAGAAAGGTGGAGTGATGTTCAGGATTCTTTTAATAATTATTTTTTTTATACCCCTGGAACAACAGCATGGTAGAATAGGAAAAGCATTTAAATGACCGGAGACCTGATACCTGATATTAAATCCAACTTCTGCTGTTGACTCTCACCAAATCCAAACTTACTCATCTAGTAAACCGAGGGTGATAATTCCTGCTCTGCCCACTTCATAAGGATAAAGTGAAGAATAAGAGATAAATAAATTTATATAAATGATTTGTGAATAGTAGACTGCAATATATGTGAAGCATAAGGCTGTTTGCTAAATTATCATTGAACCGTGGACTTGGAAGCAAGCTAGTTCAGCTTCTCCCAAGCAAAGCTGCCTTGTCTGCATGAATGCTTCTAGAAAGGTGGCATCACTAGTAGAAAAGACTGCACAGCGATACCTCTCTGGACTTGGATTCTGTGTTACAGTTAACGCTGCCTGCATGTGGATTAGTTCCTTGCAAGTTGTGTCTCATTGCTGCCTCAAAGGTACTGTTTGTACTATCAGCAGCTTAAGTCTGTGCTAATTTATTAGTCTATTTAACTTTAACTCAAATTAAAGCTTATCATGGTAAGATATTGAACTGGATCAGGAAAGCAGACTTAAGGAGCTTTACTGTTTAAAAATGAAATGGTAGTAGAAACTACCATTTGCTGTCACTGGGTTCTAAGCTGTGTTGAGCTCTCTTTGAGGACCAGAATACGGAGTCTGTGTGACTGGAAGCGCTGAGCTGTGATTGTGGCAGAGAGGACAGCACACAGCACCAGCGACCCCCAAAATTCTTAGAAAATCTCAGAAAAGGAATTAAATATAGGCGAGTCGGTAGATTGGGGACCTTTCCTTCCAACTCCTTTTTGATTGAATTGGGACCCCAGCTGAGCCCCAGGGCAGCCACAGCCATTTATTGAGCACTCACTATGTGCCTAACTTAAACGTTGTGTAGGGCCTGCCTCTTAATCACTTGCCCTCTGCAGTGAGCATTACCCTTTTTTGTGAGCTGAGTTGAATTTCCCTCAAATTCATGTGTTGGAATTCTAACTCCCAGGACCTCAGAATGTGACTCTATTTGGATAGATGTAATTAAGTTAATCAAAGAGGTAATAAAGAGGTAATTAAGTTAAAAAGAGCTCATTAGAGGGAGTCTGTATTTAATGTATTTAATATGACTGGTGTTCTTACAAGAAGAGGAAATTTGGATACAAACAGGAAAGACACAGAGAGAAGATGGCTATCTGCAAGGCAAAGAGGAGAAAAGCCTCAGAAGCAGCTAACCCTGCCGACACTTTGATCTCAGACTTCTTGCCTCCAGGACTATGAGAAAGTAAATGTCTGTTGTTTAAGCCACCTGTACTGTGGATTTTTGCTATGGCAGTGCTAGCAAATGAATACACCCTTGTTTTATATCTGATAAAACTAAGGGCAAAATGATGACAAAATTTATAGAAGTTCTCACGGCAATGGCCAAATTGAGCTGGATTGAAATCAAGGTGTGTCTGACTCCAAAGCTTGTGCCCATAATTCACAGGTTATACTGAGTCCTGAGTATCTGGCTTCCAGGTGCTTCCCTTTGCTTTTGAAACCACATCTAGTCCCTAGGTCTTGGACTTCTGCTTCACTATTCTCACTAATGCACCGTACTTTCTCCCCTGCCACACTTTTTTAGAAGTGAGATCCTGGTATAGACAAGTGACTTGAATTAGTGGCTTGGTGAATCTGTAAGATTGACCTCTGTTTGGAACCTCCCTTCTCAGTTCTCCTCCTATGAACAGAGATAATGAGACTTGTTCTTCAAAGTGGTTTGTACCTGCTTAGAAGTGTTTTGAAACTTACCCCTGAGATGGGCACATAACAAGTATTTAATATTGCATATGCAATGTTTCTGTCACTAAGTTTGGCGGTTCTTAATCAATTGGGAAATATTAGAATGACCTGGATAATTTTTTTTCTAAAATATCCAAGTCCTGATCCTGTGCCTAAATGTTCCATTCTAGGAAGCCTGGGATGGAATATTGGCACCTATAACCTTCCCCCTCACCCCCTTTATTTCTTCCCTGGTAATTTTGATGTGCCCCATCAGATGGGGAGCCCTTGAAATTGTGGAATGACTGATTTCTTTTGTTGGTACTTCTAAACTATTGAAATGATTACACTCCAACAATATGAATATCTTAAAATTAAATTCCATTTTTACTTTATTCATAGACTTCCGTATTTTCCATGGTTCTTTCAACTTTAACCTTTTTTGAGTGTGGGAGAATACGATAAGACCTCTAAGCCACCAGAATTAATAGTTCTCTGTGGTTATTAGGTCTGAATGTGGGCGCCTAGTAGATGGGCAATACCCAATATATTTTTGAAATCTGTTCCGAGTTCAGTTTATTTTGTATATAGTTGCATTTTCCACCCATTCCTCCAGAGGGCCCCAGAATTCAGAAACAGTTGGGAAGCTGAGCAGACTGGCTTCTAGCTTCATCAAATAAGGAAACATTGGCCAATAAGATTCGAGCTTTTATTTGTTGGAGAAACTGTTATATTCTCTTTTAGAACTCTCTATTCTTTCTTGCTTTTTTCAGCTCTCAACCTCTATCCAAAGGATAAAGAACAATGTTTTCTTGTCAGAATAGTGACTAGTGATGTTAGGACACAAGGCCAGAGACTATAACCGAGAACTCAGGTCTTTAGCCATGTAATCTCTAAAACTCTTTGTGCATGCTTACCAGTAAAAATGTATAGTTTACATCTTTGTTCTATATATACTTATGTACAAATTATGTGTGTATACAATTTTATTAATATACACATTAAAATGTGCTTTCAAATAGAAGCTTAATTGGAATGCGCAAAAAAATAAATAGAAAATCTATTATCTTCTTTTTTGTGCTCCAATGAGGGCCACTTTGGAAGCTACTGCTTCAGAAAATGGCTGTTTTTGAAAGGGGATTTGGGGATTGTGCATAGAGATTGATCTTGGGCTTATTTTGGTTGCAGCCATCTCTCTAATTCTAGTTGTCCTCTTGAAGCTTTAGTGAAGAGTAGGTTTTAAAGGGAAAGGCAGGACCTGGCAATTAGTGGGAGAGTACCTTTTTGTGGGAAGTTCACCTCTTCTCTTCGCCAGGATTTTAGTGTGGAATGTGCCAGGCACAGTACCTGAAGATAGCAAGGGGAGTGGGACATGTCTTAAATCTCCACCTCAGGAAGCTCATCTAGGCCAAACTCTGGTGCACAGCGTGGGGGAGATTAGGCTAATAATGTTAGCTAATGGACTTAGCATGGTGCCCAGGCTCATTCCCAAGGTTCTCTCTCTAGCATCCCCAGTTTGGTCTATAGCGAGCTTTTGGGAGAAGAAAGGCAGAGGAAAGAATCTAGTTCAGGTTGTATGTAGTATCCAAAAGGTATTTGATTAGAAAGATAAAGGAGGCATGGCTTTGTCTGGACTCTTTTGAGACTTTTTCCCACCCCACAATCTTTGAAGGCATAGACCGAATTGAGCCCTGAGGGATCACACACAGGTCCAACTCTTGCTTCTTGGTCACCTTGTTATCTACCTGGTAGCTATCATATATTTGGGGCTCAAGAATACACCCAGGTGCTATAAAGCCCCAATTCTAATTTTCAGTTTGGGTTTGAACTTAATAATTAAAAGAGAAGTTGCTTAATAAATTGTTATTAAAGCAATCAAGCCATTCCATAATAGAACGTTACATATTGAGTTTACAGAGCTTAAAAGAGTCATATAATTTCGTGGAATTAAATTGGGATTTTAAAATAAGGCAAGCTGATCAAATAAGTACGGTCACTGAATGGAAAACTAGAAGACAACTATCCTGGTGTTACACTTAAATGTTTGCCCTCTATGTGCCGGGAATTGCCAGCTCCCAAGGCTAAGGCCAAGGTTTCCATGGCGTGCTTGATCTCAGGCAAATACAATTTGACCTTTTACTCCCCTAAATGTCAGGTAGTCATAACCTGATCTAATAGAAATTCTGTTGAGATCTGAAAAAAATCTAATAGTCAGTGATTATTTAAGGCATTTTTTTTTTGCCATTCCGAAAATACTATATGTTCAATTAGAAAAAATTAGAAACTGTACAAGAGTAAGAAGGGATCACCCATCTTTTTATTGTGAAAGAAAATCACCATGAGCATACTTTCCAGCATAATTTTCCAACATTTGGGTGCCTTTATGTGAAGAGGATGCTTAGCCAGAGTCACTGTGGGAGGAAAGATGGCTGAGTGCTTGTTGGCACAAGAGCCTGGACTGCAAGATCAGAAATACCAATTTCTGCATTGAGTTTTTCTGTTGAAACCAGCCTGAGTGCAAATGGATCCTAAGAAGACAGCTATGAGAATGTGAAGCAGTTTCTTCCGATTTTATCTGCAACACTGGAATAACCCTTTTGCCTATTGGGAAAGTGTATGCCTTGGGTTAGGCAGATGATAGCCAGAGAAATGAGATGTAACCTGCAAGATAAGCCTTTTTACACCTCTGAACTCATTCTGTCTTTCCTGTGAGAATAGAGTTGAGACATGCCCTAGGTTTGGTTCTCTCTTTTTGTGTCCTTTTGGAAACAGATGCAACTTAATTGATGTCCCTTCTGTAATACACATCAAAAGTTAGATCCTGGGGCCATTGGATAGTTTCTCTTATTGGAGAAATTAGAAAGTAAGCTCCAAGGGAAGCCTAGAACAAACTATATGTAGTGAAAGTCTAGTCTTATTTTTTTGCTAATCTATTGTAGAACGATCCTCTTGTCAAATACAATAAAATACAGATTACTAGAAAAATCAAAGGGGGAAAAAAACAAATTCAAATCCAAATTTTATATTCAACAGACTTAAAATTACTCTGTGGGATTGCTATAAAATTCCTAAATGCTTTTTCTTGTTTCTGTACTTAATATGGCTCAGACTTGTTCTGGACCGCAGACCACGTGTTGAATTTTGTAAGATATAGAGAATGGATAATTTCCGATGGACTTGCAACCTTAGATGCAAAGTATAAGCAAGTTCATTGGGGCATAAACTTTGGAAATAAGGCCATATTCTAAATTGTTTATCTCTGTCAGTTTTTTAGAAGTTAAAAAGTAAATAGCAGTGGTCAAGACAGAGTCTCTTTTCTCGGAGAGTAAGGTAGAGATAGAAAATAAATACTAAGAAATTTTTTATAGTAATAAATAGAAAATAAAAAAAGAATAATAAGATAGAAAATGAGAGGGGAATAGGGCTATTTTAAATATACTAGTCCAAGAAGTTTCCCTGAGAAGTTACATTTATGCACATACCTCACAAAATAGTCAGATATTCAGAGATCTACAGAAAGAATATTCTGGGCAGAGGACAGCAAGTGCAAAGGCCCTGAGGCAGAAGTATCTGGGACAAATTTAAAGGTAGAAAGGAGCTAGTGGAGTCTGTAGAGAGCAATACTGAAAGCAAGCTGATATGGCCAATGTCATCTTTGGGCTTTATATTATTTGATAGTAAACAAAAGAAGAATAAATTAGGGAAATGTAGATAGGAAAATGGTATCATGGGTAGCTTAAAGTGAAATTGTAGAAACGAGTGAGTTGGGTTGCAACTGGGAAACATTCGTGACCCAGGAAAAACAAGAATCTCATTCATGACTTAGCCCAGAGTCCAGGGCAAGAGGGGCCTGTCGCTTTATGGAAAAGGTGATAGATAAGGAGCCCGGGAGGAATGGGCTTTGGAGAGAGGGTCCTGGCCTCATGGACAGGCAATAATAAGAAAGGCTTTGAAGGACGTATTAGAGAAGAGTATTCAGCAGTGGCTAGTACCTGAAGCAGGGGCATAGAGATGACTTTTAGGTGAACTTTGTCACATGTAATTCAATAGGCACTCTGAAATCAACTTGCCATTTATACCACTTTGGAATTTCAACATAGAGTGCAGTACATTCATGTTCATTTATGGTTGAGCAATTGACTTCCTGAGATAGGAAAATGTTGAGTGTTTTAGGTCTCTGACGACCCATCTTTACACTGTCATCTTGATACTTCAATGACGAAAGGATGGAGATAGGCTAGTGTCCTTATCTAAAGTGATTTAAAAGTTTTTTTTCAGAGTGTTGCACTTCCCATTATACTTTCCATCTAGGTTTCCATTCAATAGACTCTTTGACCTAAGATTTAAAAGATATTTTTAAAAGGCGATATTAGATATGGTAAGGTTTTCAACAGAGCAGACAACCTGAAGTGATCTAGTGAGGAAAAATATACTACCGTGTAGTCCTATCTCAGCCAATCCCTGGGGGAAAAATTTAATTTGGAGTCACCCTAACTCCTGAAGTCACCTAGAGTTTATACTTAAAAAAGGAAGAAAGAGATATCCATGAATAAAACTTTCAATTTGGCTATTTTTTTTTCTCACATTCGGAAAACCAGGATGAATTTATGACTTTTGCAGTATCCAAATAGGTTTCAAAGCACCAATGCTCTTTGAGATTGGACTTTTGCCCAGTTCAGGGTACAGGCTCAGATGAAGCCTGAGTGAAGGGTTCTACTTTAATTGGTTTTAACTCTCATAATTATATACATATGTAATTTTTTTCTCTTGTAACCTAAGAATAATAAACTTTAAGAGTAAAAAGGACACAAATATAATTTTGACCCTTCGCTTCTTTAACAGAAGAGGAAATGGAGGTGCTATGACTTTCCCAAGGTCACACAGGTAGTTAAGAGCAGAGCCAAGACTGGAGCTAGGACTAGTCTACTAACATTTTGTTTCCTGCACTTTCTTCTTTTATCATGCAATTCCTTAACCTTTGGGTATTCCAAATGCTGAAACCATGTTATAAAGTAGCAAATTTCCTTCAAATATTAAATTCTGGAGGTAGAGAATATTTCAGCAACTAATTAGAACTGAAAAATGTCTTGTATTTTGTTTTTGGCATTTAGGTTTCCCTAGGACGTTAGTTCAGGCTGAAGCCCTGGACAGAATCTGTGACCTGGATCTAGTGATCACTTTGAACATTCCGTTTGAAACACTCAAAGATCGTCTCAGCCGGCGTTGGATCCACCCTCCTAGTGGGAGGGTGTATAACCTGGACTTCAATCCACCTCAAGTACATGTAAGAATATACAAAGTACCCTCACAAACTAACAAGAAAGAGGCAAAACATTTCAGCTGAAAAGTAGGAAAGAGATGTGAAGACACTGTTCACAAAGAACAAATATACATAGCTAACAAATATTTAAAATTTTCATTCACAAGGAATGCAAAGTTTATAAACATTGATTGCTAGTTGGGATTTGAGAAAGACGGTACTCTCATCTTTATTATTTATATGGAATATTAATATTCCTTTAAAAAAGCAACCTAGCAATGAACATGAGGGATGCCTTCCTAGCTTCTGGGTGCTATAGGTCCAATAAAGTTTCAGTGTCTTGTTCATTTTTGCCAAGCATTAGCCTCCTTTGGAAGCCTTCTTTTTTTTTAAAATGTAAGTAGTCCCAAAATTCCTTTGTTAGGTCTCTTTCTCCTTTTCATTCTAAGAAGCTACTATAAGAAAAAAATGACTGGGAGGAAAGGAGGGCCCTGAATATGCACTGAAGTCCAGCACAAATGCCTCATTCACATTCTGGCTCTGCCTAGACCTGCTTTTGCAAAGATTCTCATAAAATTTGAGAAGCTTTAACACTGACCTGCCTACTTGCCTTCCAAAGACTGGGTTCTCTTAAAGGAACACCTGCAATTATACTGCTGCTTCCAGAGACAACTCAACCAGCTTCTGTGGCCCAGCTCCCCCAGAAGGATGACGCTGTTGCCCTACCCTCATCTGCTCTTACTGAAAGCAGTTGTATTTGCTGGTACTCTGACATCCCGGAAAACACTTCTGAGCTTTGCAGCCACAAGTGCAGCCACAAGTGAAATAAAGGAGGGGGATGGATGATGTCCAGCCTCTTCCATCCTCATCTCTCTTGTGTCAGGGTAATAGCCATGGACATGGCAGGCAGAATTCTGATGTGTCCAATTTGCTCTTTGTAAGTATGATTCCTTAAGAGGTTAAGTAAGATACATCTAAAATCGGATTTTTTTTTTTTTAAATGAATCTTTTCAGTGCTCAGAATGTTTGTTCTTGATTATCCTGTGTATCTGATTCATGTCTATTTTAATACACCTTTAGATAAGTCATCATTTGATTTAGTAAAACAACCTGAGTAAGATCAATTTCAGAAAAGCTGCATGATATAATTTGGAAGTAGGCAGAGACAGGATTGAAATACTTTCTTTTAGATTAGTGTTTTTCCTAAGTAAACGAGTTGAATTTTTGAGACTTATTTTCTATATTAATAACTCAGGCTTTAGAAAGTAGTTCAGTTTTAGGAATATTTAGAGAACCAGTGTGACATTGTCTAAAGGTTGCTTTTCATGAGAGGGAGGCTGCATGGAAATTTAAACTGTGAATTGAAGATACCATTTATCAACAGCCCTGCAACAAGTTTGGAAAAACCTGAGAGGTTAATAAAGGTTTAATGTCTGCTCTCATGAAATAAGATTGACATGCTATTAAGAGTGCTATTTCTTTAAGTACTTTCACCATTACTATTGTCACCAGGCCTAACTCATCATGTAGTAGGGATCAAAACAAATACATAGTTTTGCACTGGAAAGCTTTTTGCTATGGAATGGCACAACTGTTGCCCATATGGTTTCTCTGGTATTTGCAGGGGGTTGATGACATCACTGGTGAACCGTTAGTCCAGCAGGAGGATGATAAACCTGAAGCAGTTGCTGCCAGGCTAAGACAGTACAAGGATGTGGCAAAGCCAGTCATCAAACTGTACAAGTGAGTGTGTATCAGCATTTCATGGCAGATGGCCCACAAGAAAGGTGTGGAACCTAGTGGGAAGGGCCTTAGGATGAGGTGGGGTAGTGTTTCTTTCAGCTAAGATAAGCCTTACTGGCCCAAGGCCTTCCTAGAAGTGGGATGAAATTCTTGAGTTGTTTGTGGGAGATAATGCCCAGTACTTTACGCTAAAACTCTCTTAAGCTCTTAAACTTTATCATCTCTGCCTGTTTGGTTGTAAATTTTGCCTAGACTTATTTCCAATTTGCTTTTCAAGTGGCTGAAATAATAATTTACATTTTGACACTTCTGCATGTCTTATTTAGGTAGATTAGAAGGGACTTTTTGGCCTAAATATGTCAAGAGGGAGTTTAACAGAAGAAAAGCTAAAACTACAAGCTGCAGATTGCAAATTCAAATGGCTGCAAGAGCCAGGAAGATATTGCAAATGAGTGTTAAACCTGATGTGGGGTGTGTCAAGCTGGGCACTTGAGTGACTTTTGAATTGGACAGCTCCTATGCTGCCCCAGCCAATTATCACCACAGGGGCACAGAGGCTCAATGTGACCCGTGATCTGTTTTTCAAGAGAAGCAGAAATCTGGCCTGTGTGGAAAAATATCTCAGTTTTCATACTGATAACAAATTACAAAATTTTTAGCAGCATGCAAGCCAAACAAAACCCGCACTCAGAACAGTTCGCAACCTCTGCTATAATCCTTGTAGCCTCCAAATAATTCAGTAAGCCTTTAGGTCAGAGGTTCCTGTACACATAATTGTGATTCATCCCATATTTAATGATCATCATAAGTAGTAAGAGTTTTAGAGTACCAAATTTTGTCAATGATTTGCTTTTCAAAAGCGTGTAGTGGCAGGTTTGGAATTGTCCCTAAAGAATAATGTTGTTCTTTGATACACTGTAAAGTCAAGAAGAAAAGGTGTCATCATGACAAGCACACCAGAATTGCAAAAACTATGACTTTATTTAGATATACCCAGTGGGGAGTGTTGATACATTTGAAGGGGCTGTTTGGCACTTAGTGTTGTGTGATATAGACCATGAGATCATCCTTGCCTTATACCCAGGATCTTCATCTGCCGTAACGTTATGTCAAAAGGAAACGTAAAATGCTTTTTTGCATTGGACTTTTTTTTTTCTTTTCTTTTCCAGGAGCCGAGGAGTCTTCCACCAATTTTCTGGAACGGAAACTAACAAAATCTGGCCCTATGTTTACACGCTTTTCTCGAACAAGATCACACCTATTCAATCCAAAGAAGCATACTGAGCCCGCCCAGTGGAAGAACTAAGAAGATGTGATTCTTTCAATTGTATGTTTAGTATTGGTGCCATGTCCCAATTAGAAGCTAGCCGAGGTAGCTTGCAGCATCTTTTCTAGTTTAAATGGTAAACTGATGAAAACTAATGACAGAAAGTGTTCATGAAGAGGCTCTTCTCTGCCTCAAAAGAAGGGCTGCCTGCACGCATCGAAGATGTCTCTGCCTATGTCTCAAGCAAGCCCTTCACAAGAAAGGAAGTACGGGCTGGATTTCAAACGGTGTGTAACCCAAGCTCTCGCTGAATTTTGACAGTTGTGTTGTTGCCATAGTAGCTTTTTTACATTTGATGGTGGTGGCCTCTGATTCTCTCCATGCCCTAAAGACTGTTGAACCATAGCACTGGTAGGCCTGAGAATGCCAAGGGCTGTAGCACACGCTTTGCCTCCTGTTCTCTGGTATGCATCCCCCTGGCGACAACAGAATTGAAGCCAGTTGCTCCCCGTGGTCGCTTCTCTGACTTTGAGTGACTGTATCCACAATTTTTTTTTTTTCTGTTAGGGGTGACACACCTTCTTTTCTGCATCCCTGCTCCATAGAATTTCTCCTTTTCAGACATCCTAGAATGAACGGATTCAGCTTCCGCTATTTTTATTAGACTGTATTTTTTTACATCTGTTTTCTCCCTCTCTAGGCTATTGGGTAATTGCTTTGGTCCCTCTGAAATTCCCTTCTAAGAACTGAGAGCTAGGAGAAGATGTCAGATCACTTCATGTACCAGGAACCGATGTGGAGGGTCTACTTAAACTAGTCTGACCCTCATGGGTGGGTACCGCTCCTTTCTTTCACTGTAAAAAAATAAAATCCTCAGAGTCTTTTGGAAATCCTCAAAAAAAAAAAAAAAATCACCTACATAAGTCTTAAAAGGTAATATCTTATGTATAGATATAATAGGACCATATGGAATTACTGGACTGAAAGAACAGTTTAGCTTTTTGATATTCAAGACAAAAATGTATTTTGAAAATGCTGCTAAATGTTGATGCTGACAGTACTTTTCTCCTGTGAGTGACTCAGTCATATTATAAGTAGTTGGTAAAGGGAACGGAGCCTGTGGGGTTGAGGATACAGGTTGTACTAGCTGTGCCTAGACTAAGTATGACAGTTTTACAATGATTAGAAAACAAAACTCTTAATTTTTTTTTTCTGTTCCAAAGATTCTTTCTATAGGGTGGCCATCAAGTCTAGAAATATAGGTAGTATTATTTTATGATTCATTGTAATGTAATATCAATAAACCATTTATTAAGGATTTGCTTGGTTTCTAGACTTGGTGGCCACCTTGTATAATTCCTGCTCTCCTCTGGGAAAGACAATGAAATTTATTCCTGTTGCCTTAAACATAAATATCCCTCTTCACGCATCATGATTATCCCCAGGGAGGATGCTTTACTGTTCCTGGGAGTGACTTCAGTGTAATCATTGCCTTTGTGGTTGAGGGGAGAGGTATAGGAAATGGGAAATGGCTTGACCCCTGATTCCGTACTCTACTTCTTCATCCTTCCCTCCCTTCTCCCTTCCAGCAAAAAAGACTATTTCAGCCAACGTCAGGGTCACTCAGTATGTCTCAACAATGTTTGCTGTTTCTGAGATTGCCCAGAAACTGAGGGGCCTTTGCTAGGTGACACCGATAAAGGATAAACACCTCCTCTGTGGTCTTCGAAAGATGTTGCTTATTTCATGTTTAAAGAATCTATTTCTGATTTTCTCCAAAAAACTCTCATTGTTCCTTTGATAATTTTTATTAAAAAATTAAAGTTTTCCTGAAAGTATTTTGACAAAAGTAAAATTCAAGTGGCAGCTTTCCTCGGTTTTTCTTCTATTGCCATGCATGCAGTTTCTTCACTGTTGCACAGAAAGCATAGTTTGGATGGTCTCTAAGATGCCTGCCCGCCTGTCCTTATAATCTTTGATTCTATCAGCTCTGAATTTATTTTGCTTTCTATTATCCTGACAGACTTCCCACTTACTTAGAATTTGAAAATGTAGCTATGTTGAGTACCATTTAACACTAAGGCAAACATAAAAATAGGTCCCATTTATTGAAGGCCTACAGAGTGATATGTGTGGTTTTAGGACCACTATAAACATCTCATTTCATCTTTCAAGCATCCTATGATCCCATATTTATAAAGAAAGAAGGCAAGGGCAGAGATGGGAAGTGTCTTGCTGAGGCTCCTGCTACCAATAAACAGTGTAGCCAAGACTCACACCCAGGTTTTCCTGACTCTGCAGCCTGAGTTTGCTCCTGGATGTTAACTAGCTGTGTCCTGTCCCAGGCAACCCAGGCCTTGAGCCTGCTTGGTTTTGCTTATTTTTACAAATGGCCTCACATCAAAAATAGCAGATTTTCCTATGGCGACATTCAGCTTTGTGTGAGACTGTTCTTTTTTTCCTCTTTGCTTAAGCAAAAGAAGCTGCTAGAGGGAAGTCTGAGCCCTTGATCCTCCTCTGTAACTACTCGTTTATAAATAAAGTGAAAGGCTGTCACAGTAGGATGGCTTGGGTCCAGGCTAATCTCTGGAGGAGGCCAGTTCATGTTCCTTACCAACCCTTTGGTGTCCTTGTTTTTGTGCCCCTGAAGGGACCTTTTACCCTTGAGCCACCCTCAGCCATGGTGCTCACACTTATATCTGGGCTTCTGGGAGCTATCCAGATAGTACTTACTTTTCTTTCCTGAGATCAGAACAAATCACTCCCTTGCCCTCACCTGACAATAAACTGATTTTTCCTAAAGTACTGGCAGATGAACCAGTGGTGACTGAGCACCTAATGCAGGGTAGCTATCTCCCTGCATGACATTACACATTAACATGATTCTTAGTGCCAAATGCATGCCTTTGCCCGCCGTCTGATGTGGTGGCTCCACTTGTCATGCACAATTCTGGCAGAACTGGAGAGGACTGGCTTCCTGTCTTCCCTTCCCTTCCCTTCCCTTCCCTTCCCTTCCCCTCCCCTCCCTTCCCCTCCCCTTCCCTTCCCTTTCCTTTTCCTCCTTTCCCAGGGTCACTCCCGCCACCCTCCAGCAGCCATGCTCAGATGAGCTCTAGCTTCACCCAGCTTTGCCCTACTCTTTGGTAGAAAAGGGAAAAGGTAAGAATAGCCATGGGTGAGAGAGGTGCTGTTGTGGCTTTTCCTGCCACTTAAAATGTTGTTGAGATGTGATAACGTTAGATAGAAAAGATGCCTATGCAAACTTACGAATAGGGCTTTTATAAAATGTTCACTGGAACCTGAGTTCAATATTTGACTTTAGCTTTTTGTCTCATTGGTTTGCCAGCCTGCTGGAGGATTGTTGCTCAAATCATACAAATCACAAATTTCCAAATATGTTACAGTAAATACATTCTTAGTAACTGTTTAGTGATACTTCGTGCTAAGTGCATTGTATGCATTGCCTAATTGAATCTTCGACAGTTACTGTAGGTAATAAATATTTCAATTCTCTTGCTTCCTTGTGTTTAAAAATGGAAGTAATTCTGTTCATGTAAACTTGTGTTTTCATGTACCCATAGGGATTAATCAGGAAATTCAAAAAGACATTTTTGGTACCTTCCTTTAGTTCGAGCTCTCCATTCTCGTGAATAGATAGAACAATGTATTTGCTCCCACCTGGAATCTTTGCTTTTGGCACTCTGATACTGAGACAGGAAATGGACACTCAGTGGGTCCTGGCGGTAGTTGCACACTGTATATACAGAGGGCTATGTCTCATCTGTACTCTGCTGGGTTACAGGATTTTGGGAGGCAGCCATATCTACCTGATGAATTTCTTTTATTACCTTTCATTTAACAGACAGGATATTTTCCTTGCTGCAGTTAATTTTGCCAGAGAGACAATTCTTAAGGAAAACTCATATTCACAATATGAATTGCTTTCTCTGTCTTCCCCTCCAGTTTTAGTAACTCCCTTATCTGTTTGGTGTCTCAAAAGAAGACCCAATAGTAGAGATTTCTTTTCATGTGGAAATGTGGTCTGGTCATGTGGTCAGTTATCATCCTTTTTGTATATAACTGACCTAGTCTGGTTTCCAGATGAGAAGTGTACAAGACCCAGATGTCAGGAAACCATGAAGCCATATTTCAGCTATGAAGAAAAATCTGCTTCCTGCATCTGTTGAGACATATTATAATTACAATTGTTTATGAATGCCATACCTTATCTTTCTTTTAACAAATTGCACAGTTCTTGCCAAAATAAATGCCATTACCCGTATGCTTCAGGGAATTCCCCATTTTGACTAGTGTGTGTGTAAGAAAGAGAAAAAGAGATAGAGAACGATGATAAAACTTTTCCAAAAGGGAGAAAGCTCTTGTATGGATGGCATGGATATGCCTTCTTTCCTTGGTGATAATTAGGTTATTCCAAGAATGACACTGTTGTCATTCATGAAATAACAGGTTTCCTGTCTTAAAACTTTTCAGAGGAGCAGTGCACATAGAAGATTTTCCCTGGGGTTAGTGTGTATCTAACTCCATTTCATTAAACCTTTCTTCACTTTAAGGCTTTGGCTATAAAGTCAAAAACATACTAAGCAACAACAACAACAAAACTGATTTGCATTTAATTTAGAAAAGAGTAAAGGAAAGAAAAACAAACAAAAAAATTAGTCTTTATATAAGCTCCAAGATGCCAGGGCGTAGAGGGCTTTTCTAGTTTTATGAGCATTTGTACTACTGATTTTTATATATTCTTGTTTTTTTGAGATGAACAGATCTCTGGGGAAATTGTTGAGTTATAATGGCATTTCACTGTGATTTCTCTCAAGCTCAAATCAGTTCTCTAGCGTAATGACAACGTGTCCAGTTTACTGTCCTGTGAAATGTCAGCTCTGCTTTCCCAGAAGTCATGTGTTTACGATGAGTCAGTGGTTTCCCTAAGTGTGAAAGTTGTCGGCCCTCTTGATTTGGGTGTATGTGCTTATTAATTCAAAGTATCTAAGCCTAAACTGTAAATGCTCTCCTAACTGTTGATTGTGTTATTGATTATTTTGATTATCTTGCTTGAAGATTATTCATACTTTTTAATTTGATAGAAATAAAGACTTTTTTTTCTGCTTATAACTAGTGAATTCATTGAACATTTGTAGAGCTTTTTACACTTGACGATATACATCTTCACAGATATTCTCATTCGTGCCACTTTGCAACTACTGTCAACAATGTTATCTCCAATATACAGATGGCGGAAATAGAGAACATCGTGTTGCCTGGCTAGGACGACGGTTGGTGGCAGAGCAAGATCCTGAACCCAAGAGTTCTGGTCCCCAGTCTCCTTTTCTACTATACCATGTTGTCTCACTTTGTATACCCTCAAGCACCTTATTTGTCCAGCACTTTATTCTTCACATATTTTCATCAACATTCTTCAGTTTTATTTGTGAAACAACTGGATGATGTGAGCATATCACATCATCACATCCTACGTAGATCACATCCTACAGATTAGGAGGCTGCATCAGAGTGTGTGACTCTATAAAGATACAGCATCCAGGACTACTCGGCAGAAGTAGAAACTCCAGCAGGCCTATGTGGTGAGAGTTGTTAGAGCTATGGAAAAGCTACAGCCTGTGTAGAAATCCTCTGTAACATGGGAGCAAATGCCCCGCTTTTCCCAACTTCAGGCTCTCCTGTCTCCTGTGCAGGCTTCCCATTAGCTGAACCCAGCCAGAAACCGGCTGACAGAGGGGCCTGAGGAACATGTTCTTTAGGTTTCCATGCCCCTAGAAAGGTGAACTGGATATGATGACAGTGTAGTAAATTGTATTACACTTCAGGCCATGGTTTTAAAGTTAAAGCCTTTTAGGAGGATTTTGCATCTCTGCCCCCATTGGCTTCATGCTGAGGTGTGTGATTTGCTTTAGTTAATGGAATGTGAGAATAAATGAAGTCTGCCACTTCTGAGCAGAAGACTTAGGAGCCAGAGCATGTGCAAGAATCTTTGCCTTTGCAATGAGCCAGGTGGTCTCATGGATCTTTTCTTTCAACTTGGATCCTAAAGTGAAGACGTGGAGCAGGGATTCAGCCAGTTCATGATAGTGTGCATAAAAAATAAACCTTTGCTTTTATAAGCCACTGAGATTTGGGTAGTTTGGTACCACAGCATAATTTAGCCTAAGCTCACTGATAGAAATGGGCCAAGACATCCTGTCATCCAGTTATGATTCTTTTATCAAGCACTTTTAGCCTCTGGGGATGGAAAAATGAGTAAGACCTGGTTTTGGCCCTTAAATTCCTCACAGTCTCCTGGAGGGGATGCACACAGAGTTACATAACTACATAAACACTAGACTTAATCACTGGGTTGTACTTGAGAGAATACAGAGGGAGAGTGACTCTTGTCTGACTAAGTAGAGATGAAGGAAGAGCTAACTGAGCCTGACTGATGCACGAAAGAGGGAGCCCAAGCAGAGAGAATGGTATGTGCATGCCAGATGGTGGCCACAGTGGTGTGAGGACTGGAGGGAGAAGATTGTGTTGGGGAATTTTATAGACCTGGTCTTAACTGTGTTAAGTAGGCAATACAGACTGCCAGAAAGTGATTCATCAAATTCGTACAGGTCTGGACTAAGATGGTCATAGAGTTCAACAAAAAGGGATGGTTGGAACAGTACTAAGGAGTTAAATACTTCTGGGGGAGAAGTCAAGAATAAAAATGATTGGAATGGGGGTGAGCGTGAGGCAGTAGGGAGGGGCAGGGGCCATGAGGAACTGGACTGCACTGCTCTTCCTGAGCTCTGGACCATTTATTACCACCTTAGGAATGCTGCCCAATGCTGCCCGGTCCTTCAGTTTGTTAAGAGAAACCAGAAACCTGTTCTTATTTGAAATCTTACATTTAAAGGTTTACAATTTAAGTTTTTGCACAAGCCAAACAGCATATTCTTTCAAGCCAATGTGGGACTTCTGAATTAGAGACACAGGAGATAGGAATGAGGATCTTCGTGGCTAGATATCTATGAAGTAAGGAAGTAGGATGTGTAAGGGTAAAAGAATATGAAGGGGAGGATTTTTAAACTTCGACAATAAAAATGCATAGTTACGTAGAATTCTGCTTTATCAGAGAGTACCTTCTATTCATATAAATCACTCGAGTTTTTTACCCCAGCGTTCAAGTGAGGGAGATTTTTTTTGCATATTCATTTCAGCCAGTTAATATGTAAGCATCTAGTAATTAAATAAAAACCACACCCATACTTGGATAAACCTACCTAAACTGTATGTGTGTTTTATATACGTGTGTGTGCTTGTACACATGTGTGTGTATTAATAGATGGTAAGTTAAAATTCATTGAGGGTTTTTACTCTGTGGCACTAGACACATAAGACAGCATTGTATACCAGTTACAGATGATGAACTTCAGGCTCAGAGAAATTAAGTTATTAGTACAAGATCACCCACCTGATAAGCAGTAGAATAAAGACTTCGGTTCCAGTGCTCACTTCCGTGATTAGACATCTGTTCTTCATTCTGACTTTTACTACCCAAAGACCTAGAGGGACCCAATCAAGGGCCCTGTTATCAAGGCATCTTTGGCCTTGGGCAGAACTGCTAGGAGTTGAGGTGGAAAGCTCTGCCACTTGGAGGCAGGTAGGGCCCGAGCTGTACTGAGTCCTGTGGCCAACTTTCCACCCAGGATCCTAGGGCGAGTTCCTTTAACAAGCCTAGAAGGCCTTCTATGGAGAAATTATATCTCATGTCTCATCAGGACTTGACAACCTTGCACTCCTCCATTCTAGAACCATACACGCTGAGCAAAGAATAAGGTTTCCCAACAAGGAATAATCAGGGATATCAAAATGAAAGGTCCATATCTAGATCAGTCAGAATGGACCAGCCACTGGCTTCACAGTAATGCCCCCCATCTACTGACCACTCTGGGTCCACTGACTATGTCATATACGTCAATCATCCTGGGTGCACTAACCATGTCAGACTACTTTGGACACGCTGACCACCAGAGTATATCAACTACCCTGGGCACATTGATCATCTGTGTTACCTACCACAATGCGGATGGCTTCTGTCAGTCCAACAGAGTCAGGGAAAGGGGGTACAGGCTAAAATTGCTCAGAAGCCTGAATGAACCATCTATATTTTATCTATAAAAAAACAGTGTCGTTTCCTCTATATGGAGCCAATAAAACAGCCTGATTATCTAGTGCTCATATAAAAAAGTCTTATCTAAAAATTTATAATTTATCAATTGAAGCTAGTGAGGATCTATTGAAGATAATGCCTAAATTGAGTCTTTCTACACATCTTCCAAAAACCATACAGATGAAAGACAGCACATAAAGTCACAATTAACTTACCACACAATACAATCATACCGCATAATCAAGAAATGGAATACTGCAAAATCCTATTTTATTTTATCTTTATACATCTACAGCACCTGGTCTTTCTAGGTGGTCTTTCTAGGTGGTCTCCCACCCAAGTACTAACCAGGCCCAGCCCTGCTTAGTTTCTGAGATTAGACTAGATTGGGAGTGTTGAGTGGCATGGCCATAGACTCCTATTTTAATTTTATGGGGAGATAAGTATCTGAGATCAGTAGTACCAGCCATGGAGCCCATGTGGAAGTACAGAATCAGGCAGGGATTATTTGGAAAGAGGAAAGCGTGATGGTGTCCCAGAGAGTCCCACACTTAAGTGGAGAGATACTGAGAACAGCCATGCTGGATTACAACACTTGCAAACGGGGGAATTGAAAGGAAGGGGCTTGAAATTACATGGGTCTAAATAAGTAATAATTGAGAGGGTAAAACGTTTGGGAGAGATTTACAGAACTCGAAAGAAGGAGACATCTCTTGGAGATTTGGTGATGAAGAGTGAACAATAAAGAAGTTGGTGGGAATTAAGATTCCTACAGAAATCAGAGTTTTGTGAAATCGAAGACACTGAACTCTCCCTAAACTTCCACCTCCACCCTCCAAAGATGTTATTAAAGAAGTTGCATTTCACTGTACCAACTGAAGAGGGCACTCTTGAACTAAGAAACTAGTAAGCCACTCAAATCCTTCACCCCCATCTGTAGAAACACCCGGTTCAAGAAAATCCAGACTTGAAAATAAACAGAAAAAGGAAACCAATATCCACACAAAGTTATTTTGAAAAGGAAATGTGAATTAAAGTTCTTCAGCTGATGAAACACTCAAGCCCAACCCTGAAGCAGAAGAAACTGCAGCAGAATACTCTAGTATGAGTCAAATATTGTTAGACAAGCAATAACAATATATTTTTTAAAAGCACAAACAAATTAAATTCATAAATACAAGAGAAGTGAGCAAAAAACAATAACATGTGAAATAAGAATTGACTGAACACAAAAGAAAGTGAAGGAAAAAACAAAGATCTCAAAAATTAGAACTAAGTTACAAAATGCACAAAGGAGAAGAGATTTTTAAAATATACAAAGGAGAAATGGAAAGTGAAATGAAAATATCCAAGAAAATTAAAATTAGAAAAAACAAAAGCCTCAGAATGAAAATAAAAAGTAAATAGCTGTAGAAGACAAAGAAGATCTAACACACTTATAACTGAATTCTCTAAAGAAAAAACAATAAATCAAAACCAATATTAAAAGCTATAATGTAATAAAAACTTACAAAATAGAATAAATCTTAAATCTACATATTGAAAGAAAACACTGTGGAGCTGTGAAAATTGACTCAGAAAAGTCAACTTTAAGACATTTTACCCAGGTGGAGCCACGGACCATACCCCGGGTGTGCCAGGCCCCCCAGGTGAGCCGGGGGTGCCAGGCCTTGGGAGCACCAGGCCCTGGGTGCACGCCATGAGCATGTGGGAGGAGATGCACCTTCAGAGATCCTGTTCTTAAGGGGAAACGGCAACATCCATAGGTCAGGGGTAAAAGTGGGGTGGGGGGCGGTTAAAAAGGGGAGAAAAAAAAGACATTCTACTATATCCAAGAAAACTCCTCTGGGCCTGTAGGCAAAAAGACCAAGCAATTCGAAATACAAATCAAAACAACAAAGGAGCAACATTTTCATGAAAAGGAAGTTTGAACCAAAGATTTTTATATTCAGCCAAGCTGACCTTCAATGATCAAGAAAATATGACAAAAAATGTTTATAGTCGTTGACCCTGGGTGAGGGGCACCAGGGGTAGTAGTCTTTTAGCTTTTCTGTAGATGGGAAAGTTTCTAAATACTACATTGGGGAAAATTTTTGTTAAGTCTAAGTAAGTATTGATTCTTTCTTGATCTCTTAATTTTTCTCTCTCCCCAGTGCTGGCAACCAGTAATTTACTTTGTGTCTATAGATTTGCCTATTCTGGGTATTTCGAGAATATAACTTTTTTGTGTAAAGGAAATCATAAGTGGTCTTTTGTGACTGGCTTTTACACTTAGCATAATGTTTCTAAGGTTCATCCATGTTGTAACATGGGTCAGTATTTCATTCCTTTTCATGGCCAAAAAATATTCTATTGTATGGATGTACCACATATTTATTCATTCATCAATTGATGTACACTTGGGGTGTGTCTATTTTTTACCTATTATGAATACTACTGCTCATGGACATTTGTGTACAGATTTTTATTTGAATATATGTTTTTAATTCTCTTGGGCATATACCCAAGAGTCAAATTACGGGGTCATACGGTAACCCTATGTTGATTTGACTTTTGAGGAACAGCCAAAAGTGGTGCAAAGCGGCTGCACCATTTTACATTCCCACCGGCAATGAATGTGGGTTCCAATTTCTTCACATCCTTGCTGACACAATAGCAAGGTTAAGTAATGTGCCCGGGTGCCCACTCCCAAACCCACAAAAGCGGGGACAACCCAGTAAATTCATATTTCGAACACTTTTTGCTCTAGTCGTCTAAAATTTTTTAGCAAAATGATTGTTCAGCCTATTTCAATATCCAGCATAGAGTCTGACAACAGATGTTTAGTGTATATTAATTGAATAAGAAAGAATAATCTATGAATGGGAATGGAGCATAATGTAACAAGAATAGGATTTGGAATAAAATGCACCCAGCACTCTGCCTTGGTTACAGATCTAGAGATGAGCCCTAGAGGCATAAAGCATATTGCTAGAGCAGCCCTGTCCAATATAAATTTCTGCAACAACAGAAACGTTTTTTAGCTATGCTGTCCAATATAGCGGTCACTAGCCACATGTGGCTACTGATCGCGTGAAATCTCATTAGTTCAACTGAGAAAATGATTTTTTAATTATTTAATTTTATTTTATTAATTAAAATGAACTTAACCACATGTGGCTAGTGGATATTGTATTGAGCAATGCCACTCTAGAAACTTTGATTTTCCTTGCATTTTCTGCACTTGACCTTCAGAAGGATGAATTGCGTGAGGAGTGTACACAAGGATTATGATTGCGCTGACAAAGTTCGATTAAGTTAGCTTACTCTGGGCTCATCTAGGAGGTATATCAGGCTTGCTGAGGCTCACTGGCAACGTCAACAAAACTCGCTTTTCAGGGCAGCAGAAACCTTGAACCCAGGGCCCTCCAGGCAGATCAGACAGAAGGCAAATTGCTAAACTCCTTAGGGAAGAACTCATGGCTGAGAGGCTTTGACAGCTGTTAACAGGGCAGGACCACTTCCCTATCACCCAGTGAACTTCCAAAGTTCATGAGTCACCAAGTTCACATGGAGAAAAAGACTGACAAAGCTTATAGAATTTTAGGAGACTTCATTGGCCTCTTAGTGTATGCCACAGCTTCCCCCAACCCCTTCCATTAAAGGAGTCCCAAATTCATATCTTTCCTGCTTCACCTTGCACCACCTTCTCCATTGCTTACTGAACTTCAACCACACAGGTCTTCTTTGTTACTGCTGAGAACGTACCGAGTCCCAGGACACACTGTGATTAAGAATACAAATTCTGAAGTCAGATCATAGGATGCCGGCAGAGATCGAATAGCACCTAAAAGGGGAGGGTGGGGGGGGGTGAAGCCTCAGAAAAAAGAAGAAGACAGGAAAGAGCTTCGGGAGGGCATACAGTCACTGCTGCAGCCTCGAGTTTATTTAGCACAGCCTTTATATAAGTTTTTGGATACAATAGCAAAGCACAGAGTACAATAGCAAAGCACAATGTACATTACCATAGGAATGCTGACATTTATATAAGTTCCTATATATCCTTCCCTCAGGGTACAAACATCCTTTTCTGGGCTGTAAAACATTCCACTATCTTAAGAGGATTTCTTTAGGAGGCAAACCTCCCCTCCAGGGTCAGTAACATTTAATTCCGCACCCTATTCCTAGAACCATTGTTTAAGCAGTCTCAGCAGCTGCTTCATGGCTATCAGCTACAGTGACTTCTTCAGTGTCTCTTAATGGCTCCCGACAATAGGAGTTCAAATTCTTCCTTTGCCATTTATTAGCAACTTATTAACATTTCTGTGCCTCAATTTTTTCATTTGTGAAATGAAAATAATAGTACTTAACAAATTAGTAGTTGATAGATGGTCATGGGGATGGGGAGCAGGGCATAGAGAATGCAGTTAGCATTAATGTAATGGCTAGGTGGAGAGCCAGAGGAGAGAAAGAGCAGTTAGGAGGATTGTTTTATAAACTATATAAATGTCTAACCAAATGACTGTATACTTAAAATTAATAAAATAAAACTAAAAAAAAATAGAGAGAAAATAATTGTACTTCTAGTGTTCCCGGAAGGATTAAATGCATAAATATATGTAAAATACTTAGGTTACTGCCTAACACAGAATAAGTATTATAAAAGGGTGGGCTATTATCATCAGTAATAACGGTCCTCTTATGTTGGGATTCATTTCCTACACCTTGAATATTTTTCTCCTGGACAACTGGTCATCTTATAGGTCTCAAAGTTAACGTCATTTTCTCAGGGAGTCTTTCCCTCTCAGCGAGTGCAGTCGTTTCCCGCACCTGCCCCCCACCATTATATGCTCTAACAGTGCTAGTACACCGGGCTTTTCCTTCAGAACACTATTCTACACGCATGATTATCAGTTTGCGTGATTGGGTGTTTAATGTCTTTCTCCTCCATTAAATGACAAGCTTCTTGAGGAAAAGAACCACAGTTGTTCAGTTGTTCAGAACTGTATCCTAAGGGACTGGTGTATTATCTGTTCAAAGCAGTTGTTTAAATGAAAGAAAGAATTCACGGTAGCATAACAGTACTATAGAAGAAAGCAACCTAATATTTTAAGCCAAGCTCATAGAAGCACATTCTCTTAAACATTTGTGTTGTCAAAACCCTTCTCCACATTATAATACCTTTCACCTATCTGCCCGGTTCATTTCTCTCCATCATCATCAGTAACAACTGGCAGTTATGTCATGGAAGAGAGAAACATAAACCAGAAAATGTAATTCAGAGAAATTTGTCCTCCGAGGTTGCATCGAATGATCTAATTTGCTTTTTGTGGCCCCTTGGGAGATGTTGATATGCAACTCTAGCTAATCTTCCTTTGGAAGTGTCCATCTGGTATCATGTTGCCAAGGATACCACTCAGAATCAGATATTTCTCCCCCAGTATGTAGCCTCTATATGTGTATTAGTAAAGAGTATTCTAACTGCTATAACTAACAAATGCAGAATCTCAATGCTAGGCATGGCAAAGGAGTTTCTTGCTCACATTGCAGTCCAATGTGATTGATGGAGAAATGACCGTTCCACGTAGTCATTCAGGAACCCAGGCTCCCTCTTTCTGGTAGCTCCATGCTCCTTCCGGGCTTTAAGGTTGGCCGCTGGACCTTCAACCTCCAGCCAACTGATGTGTGTACAAAGAGAACTGGAGGGGTATATGAGAGGTTTCAGATGTCAGGCATCTAAGTAGCGTACACCATTTTCCTCTATTTCCTTAGCCAGACGCAATCACGTGGCCATGACAAACTGCGAGTTAGGATGGGAAAAAAGGCTAGCTGTGTGTCCACGAGGGAGAGAAAAATGGATATTGGTAAGCATCAGCCATCACTGTCACAAAAGCAAATTAACACTGTGATAACAAAGATACACAGCAAATGAGGGGAAGTAAAACTCCGATTTTAACTATAATTATACTTTAATCAAAAAAGAGAGTGTGTACGCATTGTAAGTTTTAAAAGCATGCAGGATTTCCCTGAAGGAACACACCCCCATCCTAACTATTGCAAAAGCACTCTCCAGTAGAACAAAAGATGTGAAGATTGCAGATCTGGCCAGCGAGGCTGGTTTGAAATGGCCAAGGCTATTCCACATAGCTACAGCTCAGTTCCTACTATAGCCCACCTTATTTCCACTTACCTATCACCACCAACGGAGTCTTCTCTTTCAGTGGGCCTAAAAGTAGACATTTATTTTTTTCTTATTACACAAGTAAGATGCATTCATAGAAAGTTTGAAAAAAGAAAAGAAATAGACATGAAAAAAAATCACCTACCATCACTTAATCAGGTTGTTATTTTCAAAAAGGTCTCTGACAAGGAGATTGAAGAGGGACCCCAAAATCATCCTCCTTCAGCCCATGCCAGCCATTCCTACAGCCTTGTCCTTCTCCACCTTGAAATGCTCTGTCTAAGCATCTATAATCACTCCCTGTATTTCATTTCCCACTCACTGAGGTATACAGCTAAACTCTGAGCCATGGGGTAAAAATTTTCAAAAAGGTCCCTTGCCTGTTGATAGATTTTCCAGTCTCCACATAAAGTTCTTCTCTGATAGATAAGAGTCGAACACAAAAACGTTTTGTCACAAACATGTTGTGCCATTTAAAAGAGGAGGGTGAGGAGTGGCATAATTGAAACCCTTGCTTTATGCCAGATGAGCCTGGCACACAGAGGAGAAAATTAAGGCACAGAGAAGCTAGCAACTTGCTCAGGGTTGCCAAGAAGTGATCAATCCTGTGCTTTTAGCCACTCTCCTCACTGCTCCTAAGCTCCAGATATTGTAGGGAAGACAGGGAGGAAGGCTTTCTGGAAAAGCTCCTTGAAAGTGGGATGTTTGGATTATATTGGGCTACAAATTGTTATAGGTCAGAAAACATTTTTTGAATATCTCTGGCAAAGATTGTTTGTTCTCCTAGGCATCACCTTGGTTCCAGCTTCTGCTTGGTGACCCAACCCTCTGGACTGCTATAAAAACCCTCTCCTTCTGCACCTTCCAGCCTAGGGTGGTAGCGACTTTCTACTGTGGCTATTTTCTGAACTAACTCACGATCACCACTTCTCTGCAGTAAAGTCCATCTGTTCTGATTTAAAATGAAAACAGAATACATATATATTTATTGAGAGCCTCCTTTTGCCAAGTCTGGTGCTGAGTGCAGAGAATCAGGTGACTAATAAGCTGGCTGTCAGATGCAAAAATGGGGAGCTTCAGTCTATGGAGGAAAGATAGATTTTTAAGCATATATTTTCCATACAATATGGAAAGAGCTATGACAGAGCATGCGTAAGGTCTTGTGGGAACCCAAGATCAGGGTCAACTGGTCAAGGAAGAGGGATGGCCATCTCATCCATCTTTCATGACTTTTAGGCTATCTGCTCCCTGGAGACGAGTGAACAATAAACCATTGTGTCTAGAGCTTTGAGATTATTGATTCAATCCCTTCAGTTTACAAAGGAGGATATGCAGACTACATTTTTCCCAGTGTTTATTTTTCCTACCCTGGTTTGCATCATTCCTCTCTGCCCCATAAAAAGGATAAGAATCTGTAGGATAAGAATTCCAACTATTCCTTTACTAGTTGTATAGCTTTGTGCAATTATTTAACCTCTCTTTGCCCCTGTTTATCCATTAGCAAATGGATCGGTCATAATTTCTGTCACTGATCATTGGCTCCTATTTTACTAAGGGAGAAGTTACAGCCTAGCAGTAGCCTATGAGTTCTACCAGATCCCTCCACCTCTTTTCCTACATTAGTCCTTTCTGCTCCCTCTATTTCATCCATTCCTGTCCCCCTGCTCTTCTTCAACCATACCAGACTCACTTCCAACATAGGGCCTTTATTCCAGCTGTTCCTTCTGTCTCTAATGCTCTTCCCTTGGGTACCTGTATAGCTGACTTTCTCTTCCTTCAAGCCTTTGCTAAAATTTTCTCTCTCAACCAGGTATCCTATAACTACCCTATTTAAAACTGTAACCTGACCGTGCTCCTCCTTTCCCAACCAACATTCCTAGTGTCCTCACCTTGCTCCACTTTTTCTTAACCCTTATAACTTCTGTCAAACTTCTTAGCTTACTTATTTATTTTACTGTTTACTATCTGTCTCTCCCCGACCCCTCCCCAATAGAATATGAGCCACACAGAACAGAAATCTCTGTCTGTTTCATTCCTCATGAATTCCAAGAGCCTCTTATAGTATCTGACACACAGTTAGGTGCTTAGTTGATGCTCATAGTTTGTAAACTTCTTAGCATCATGCACAGCGCAAGTGTTATCAAAACAATAGCTCACACTTATTCATTGCCAAGTGGTATTCTGAGGGTTTACACATGACGTATTCAACCCTCACAACCCTAGAAAGAGAGCACTTATTATCCCCATTTACAGATGAGAAACTGAGGCACAGAGATGTTAATGCAACTTTCTAATGTCATCATGCCAGTAAACTTGAGAGTCAGGAATCGTGTGGCACCAGGGTCTGTGCTTTTAATAGCTATGCCGTCTGCCTCTCTCAATAAACATCTTTTATATTTTTAGGTCAATTTAAAAATAAATCAGCATTTTTGAAGACCTGAATTAATACTACAACGAGGCTCATTATAATACCGTTATAATGCATGAAGCAGGCATGCAAACTCCATATAGGACTTTCTACTACTTTTCATTTTCCCATCTCACCCTATCTTTGCACCTGACATCTTCCACGACAAATCTATGTTGCCAACGAAGGATTCAATCCACCCCCATTATCCCCGCCAGCTACCTTCAGGCACAGATTTAGCAGAAAGTGAGGTCCAGAGGTTTTGTTCCCTTTAAAGTACTGAGATCTTAAAAGCAGGTGCATCATTTACTAATAAAGCATTTGAAAAGTAGATTATTGGATTATTGTTAAAAGAGTACTTTCACACATGTTTTCATTGGAATTGCCCTGTTGTGAATGAGGGAAGGCAGATATTATTATCCCTTATTTACAGATGAAGATAAATAATTAAGTGACAATGTTAAAATGGCTTGTAAATTAGACTCAGTCCAGCTCACTGATGCCTAGCCTGGTGCTCTTTTCATGTCACTCAGTGGGAGAAAGAGGCACAAGGTTTAGTTTGAACTCTGTAGGTGCTCAAAAAAGATTTCTATGGTTTTAACTTGTGACATTAAGATTTTGTCTTTGAATGATTGCCCCCTTTCTGTGCCTATTTTCCCACTTAATGGGGTTCTTGCAGAACCCCAGTTTCTATGAGGAATGTTCATTCAGCACAATGCTTCTGCTCTTTAATGATGAGACTCTGGGTATAACCTCACTACTGCTGGTTGGGGTTATTCTTTGGCTGGTTGGGGCCTGTGCTAGCTAGTCCCTGAAGACAATTTTGAATGATTCTGCCCTAGTATGTGCATGTTACTCCTCCCATTCAAAGGTGAATCTTATGAGCCCTCTCTTGAACAGTTGAGCCTATGACTGATTTGACCAATAGCACATGCAGGAAGTACTTTCTGGGGACTTTGTAGCTAAGGCATCTGGGGACTTTTGGGCCAGGGCTTTAAGAAGCCTGGCAGTTTGAGTTTCTTCCCTTTTGGACCCCAGCTACCATGTGAACAATAATCAAGGCTGTTGGCTGAGCTCCCAGCTGACAGCCAACACTGTCTTGTGAGCTACGTGAGTGAGCCATCTTAGAAGTGGATCTTCAAGCCCTGAGCAACCCCAGCTGACATCATGTGGAGGAGAAATTGCTGTCCCCTCTGAGCCCTGTCTAAACTGCAAAATCATTTGCCAACAAATGATTGTTGTTGTTTCAAGCCATTAGATTTGGGAGTGATTTGTTATGCATCAATAGATAATTGAAACAGATCTCTTAGATGCCCTGAAAATATTTTACATGAGCAATTTTCTCTCCTCTCACACTAGTAACCACTGCTGGAAGATTCATGGTTAGGAGGCTTTCTGTAGATATTGCTCTTTAAACTTAACTTTAGCTAAATCTTGCAAATTTGGAGAACTTCCGATTAAAAAGTTAAAAGTGGAGACTGCCCTTAATTGCTTTCTGCACTAGTAATAGTCCTACTGGCATTGCCACTGGGATAACAAAACAACACCGTTGGTTCCAAAAGCACTCCAGATGCCTCTAGTTTGTGCAGTGCAGTTTATATTCCGGAACTCTCTCTAAGGGAGGGTAGATAACAGGACCCCTCAGAGTTAAATTATGAAGTTTGAAGGGTATCGCCTTCACCAAAAATCAAGACTTCAATTTCTCTCTCTTTGGACACACACACACGCGCGCGCGCACACACACACACACACACACACACTCATTGCAGAAGAAGGTGCCATTGTTTTTTTATCTGTAATTGTCTCTCTAAATGGACATAGTATTATAATAATCTACCATTTATTGAACCTATTCAGTACTTTACATATAATAGTAAATCTTATCACAACCCTGTGAGGTAGGTATTATTTACTATCTTCATTTTACAGATGGGGAAACTGAGACTGGGAGAAGTTAGGCAAACTGAGTAAGATCACAGTTAGTAAATGGCAGAGCCAGGATTCCACTCAGCTCTGCATAGCTGAAAACTCTGTTAGCCCCCTCTCCTCTCCCCTCTCTCTCTCTCTCTCACACATACACACACACACACACACACACGCACACACACATGCACAAGAGAATCTTGTATCTCATTCACTTTTGAAGACTGTTTCATATTTCTGGACTCAACTTCATAAGCACAATGACACGAATGAAATTCAAAGTATTTTTTCTTTTTATTTTTCTCCTAAGTCCAGTGAGCCACATAGACAAATAAGTGGGCTTATTTGTTTCCATTTTTGACATTTGAAAAGAAATTCCTCGTTGCTAGTGCTCGTAGATGTGCCCGAGGGCACTTGGGTATTTCTGCTTGGGTGGAAGATCTCTCAGGCTTCATTCTTTTCCCATGGGCACCAGGGACTGCTGGATCTGCCTGGAGCAAGCCATGACTGTGGGAGCCAGAGACTTCTGGCCTTGTTATAGCTCCAGGTTGGAGAAGTGCCATGAAATCACATGATGTTTGGACTAAAAGGGCAAGCCAAAGAATGTTTTTCTCATCCTGCCCTGACTAGTGAAGTCTAAGTAGTGAGCAAGTGGGCCCTCCAAGGAGGTACTCTGATCCACTGGATGTATCATGACAATGGAAGAAAAGGTGAGTCTCTAAGCCAGGCCTAATGGAGCTACTAACATTTAGCAGTATTCCAGAACCAGTTAGGGAGTCAGGACATACAGGGAAGGATGGTAGGAGACTTTGGAAAAAGACTTCTATGTCATATTTTTTAAATCTCCTCCATTAATGTAAGTGGAGGTGGTGGTGGTGATTAAAGTAGTAAGCCGGGAGAGGAAGGGACAGAACCAATATTTCACAGGTGGTTTGTGTAACCAGGACAAGATTCCAGGTATCCTAACCCCAAAGACAAATAAGAAGTCCCAGGAACAGAGGACAGCCCTTGTCTAGGGTATTAGTTGGTGGTATGTGACAGCTATTTCTGGGTAGCATTGTTGATTAGGTTATTTCTTCTAAGGGTCTATTTTTCAGACTTTAGTCTGGATGCCTTAAAGAATAAAGGTTGGTATAAAAGAAAATTCAGCTTGCTGCTGACAGAGAGAAAGACAATTTCCACCCTCTTCCCAGTCTCTGTCACAACTCTTCTTTATTTCATATTTACACCTTCATATTTTTCTGGATTAGAGAAAGAATAAAATAGGGCTGTCCCATACTTACTTTTAGAGAGTCACTTATCTAGACCATTCCAAACAGGAGGATAATTTAGCCCTCCCTGATTGACCTAGATCTCTGTTTTCGAGTCCTCCATACCTCCTCCCTGAGACCTGGCAGATGATCCTTGGCCTCCCACAGTGAGCCAGGGGCCATGAGAAAGGTAGTGTAGCCATGAAGTTATGGGTCTAGGTTAAATCTTAGCTCAACCATGTTTTAGATATTGGAGTGAACTATACAAAATTATAGATATGTGACTTTTAAAAAAGTTAATATTTTAATTTTTAAAATAATTATAAATTTACATGCCATTGCAAAAAAATAATATAGAGTGATTCCATGTACATTTTTGCTAATTTTCCCATAATGGTAACAATGTGCAAAACTATAGTCTAATATCACAATCAGTATATTGACATTGATACAGTCAAGACACAGAACAGTTCCATCACCACAGAATCCTTCCTGTTGTCCTCTCATAGCCATATCTAGCTCCCTCCCACCTGATATTTTAATAATTTTATCCTCTATTTTTATAATTTTGCCATTTCAAGAATGCTATATACAATGTTTGGGATTGGCTTTTTTTTTTTTATTCACATAATTCCCTGGAGATGCATATAGTTTGTTGCCTGTGTCAAAGGTTTGTTACTTTTTTAATGGCTGAGTAGTATTCCATTCGTGAATGCATCACTGCTTGTTTAACCATTCACTCATTAAAGGACATCTGGGTTGTTTCCAGTTTTGGACTCTCACGAACAAAGCTGCTATGAACATTTGTGTATATTTTTTGTGTGTATATAAGTTTTCTTTTTGTTCTGGGATAAGTACCCAAGAATGCAATTGCTGGTCTTATTGTAGTTACATGGTTAGTTCTATAAGAAACTGCTAAACTCTTCCAGAGTGGCTGTACCATCGCTCATACCAGCAATGCATGAGCGATCCAATTTCTCTCTCAATCTCTCTCTCTCTCTCTCTCTCTCTCTCTCCATCCTTGCCAGCATATTGGTGTTGTCACTATTTTTCATATTAGCCATTCTGATAGGTATATGGTGATATTTCATTATAGTTTTAATTTGTATTTCCTTAGTGGCTGATGATGCTGAATATTTTCTCATGTGCTTATTTGCCATCTGTATATCCCCTTCAGTGGAGTATCTGTTCATGTCTTTTGTATATTTTCTAATTGGATTGTTTGTTTTTTAATGTTGAGTTTTGAGTTCTTTACATATTATAAATACTAGTCCTTTGTTGGATGTGTGGTTTGCAAGTGTTTTTGGCCCAATTTGTAGTTTGTATTTTCATCCATTCACAGGGTCTTTCACCGAGCAAAAGTATTTAATGTAGATAAGGTCTAATTTATCAGTTTTTTTTTCTCTTATGGATTGTGTTTTTGGGAACAGGTCTAAGAACTCTTTGCATAGCTCTAGATTCTAGATTTTCTACTATTCCCCCCCACCCAAAACCTTTTACATTTAAGTCTGCAATCGTTTTGACTTGATTTTTGTATGAAAGTGTGAGACTTAGGTCGAGGTTCATTTTTTTTGCCAATGGATATCCAATAGGTCTAGCATCATTTGCTGAAAAAGCTATCTCTCCTCCATTGGATTGCTTTTACATCTTTGTCAAAAACAAGTTGGGCATATTTATGTGGGTCTATTTCTGGGTTCTTTATTCTGTTTCATTGATTTTCGTGTTTATGTCTCTGACAACACCATACTGTTTTGATAACTATAGCTTTATAGTAGGCTTTAATAGCAAGTAGAGCGATTTTTACCACTTTATTTTCTTTTTTTTAATAGAACTTAAATATTTTATCATTTTACTTGGGAATAAACTTCAAACTTACAGAAAAGTTGCAAGAATAAAAACAGTACAAAGCATATTCTTTATCTAGATTCACCTATTATTTACATTTTACTGTATTTCTTTATCATTCGACCCTACACACACACATATCCTTTTTTACTAAACAACTTAAAGCTAAGTTAAATGCATCATGGGCCTTTATTCCTAAATTCCTTAATAAATACTTCCTAAAAATAGAGATATTTTCTTCATAACCACAATATAGTTATCAACTCCAATAAATTTATCATTTATAAACACTCATATCTAATCTATTATCTATATTCATTTTTTTTTTTTGAAAATTGACCCAGTAATGAATGTCCTTTAAAGTTTTAAAAAAAAATTCCAACCCAGGATCCAGTCTAGGGTCAGGCATTACATTTAGTTGCCATGTCTCTTTATCCTCCTTTAGTCTAGAACATCTCCACAGCCTTTCTTTATCTTTTATGCCATTGACACTTTCGAGCAACACAATATCCCCTCTAATAGCTCTGCCCTCATTTTGAGTTTATCTTGAATTTCCTTATTATTAGATTCAGCTGGTACATTCTTGACCAAAATATTACAAAGGTGAGGTGTCTTTCTTGGTGTAACACATCTGGGGGTACTGGATTTTCATCTCCCTACAGTGGTGATTTTTAATTTTGATCATCTGGTGAAGCTATTGTATAATATTTGTTTGGGCTTACAAAAATGGCAATTTCATGATTCAACCTAATATATAACCTTCACAGGTTTTTACATGTGTACTCTGACTTCTCTAATGATCAGTGTCCTCCATTTATTAAGTATGGATATTAACATTTTTTCTCCCATGAGTATTATTGGGAGAGTTAAATAAGGCAACGTGTGTAAAATCTGGCACATGAAAAGCGCCCCACAAACACGAGCTGTTATTACTGCAGCTAGGCAGCGTTAAGAAACCTTGGTTTTGATCTTCCTCTCAGACTCTCCCAATTGCAAGCAAAATCAGGACAGAGACAAAATGATGGGAGTGGAGGCAACCTCAGCTCTGCCACTGGTTTCCTCATCTGGAAAATGGGAAAATGCCTCCCAGAGGTGCTGTGAGGTTTAATGGCATGTATGTAGGTTCCCAAAAAATCCCGAGTGATCGTGACCTGTTGTATGAGGAATATAGAAATATCAGCCAGACTCAAATAAACAAACACAAAACTAACATAATGTGGGGTCATTCTGAGGCAGTAGTAAGACACGAAAAAATATAGTCAGAGCCCAGGAATTGGGAATCGGTACCATTTAGCATCTCTGTGATCTCTGGGCAGATCACTTAACCTCTTGGAGCTTCCATTTCATCCTTGTGATTTGGGAACAAAATCAAGTGCACACCCCTTGGGATTTTTCTGTTAATTAATGATGCCTAGGAGTACCTGGGGACTCCATCGACACCTCCTGAGCGAAGGAGGAACGGCTAAAGCATTTACCTGTAGAGCTGCCTGGCGCTAAGCGTTTCTCGGGCTAGCTCATCACACTGGCACCCACGCCTGGGCCCGGCCGCGCCCAGGCGGGCGCCGCCAGAGCAGCTGTCCCCACCTCCCCTCTTCCCTCCCCTGCTTTCCTCCCCTTCCCCCCTCCCCGGCCGCAAGCTCCTCCCCCGGCGGCCGCGTCTACCCCGGCGACTGCCTGGCACCTGGCAGACGCGCGGCGGCGGGGGAGGCAGGAGGCGACCCTCGGGCGGCGGCGGGGGAGGGGCGCGGGCGCACAGATGGGAGCAACTGAGAAGGGCGGCAAGAAGAGCCGGAGGCTGTTTTCTTCTCTGCGGCCGTGGAAGGCCACCCGGCGGCTGTGGAGGACGCGCTCGGCTCCCAAGGCGGCTCAGGGTGAGTGTGGGCGCGGCCGGGGGACCTGTTACTGCGCGCGGCCGGCGCCGGGCTCCGACTGCGGCATCTCGGGCCGAGTTCTCCGGCCACGCGACCCACGGGCGGGGGTGGCGCGGCCTGGAGGTCCAGCCCAGCGTGGGCGACCCTGCATCTTGACCCTTGGCCACGGGAAGAAAAGCAGCTCCAGAGCTTCACTGGGGTCGCTCCTCCAAACGCAGGGGCCAGTCTCGGCACAATCCCCTCTTTTTCCACCCCTCGGGCCCCATAAGCGTCTCCCGTTGGCGCTGGTGGTTGCTGCTTTATTTCCCCGCAAAAGTCCCTGTCTGCTCGTTTGGCTCTGGACAGAAGGAGTCCAGGGTGCCTCAGGGACACAGTCTTACTCAGATTTGCATTCTCCTCCCCAACACCTGGCAGGCACCTGCAATGCAGCACCCATTAGGGAAATGAATCGGAACCCATTACTACCTCCGCATCGGACCCTCCCCCTTTCCAACCTGTTTGGAGTGGTTCCCTGTTATCTCCTAAACTTAGCCAAAAACTATTTCCCAAACACGTTTCCACCCTGCCCTCACCAGGGCCTTAACTGACATTTATTCTGACACTGACTCACTCCATTCATTCATTCACAATTTTTATCCAGCCCTTCTGTGTGCCAGGGCTTGGAGTGAACAAGATAGTCATGAAACTACTTCTAGAGGAAGAAAGAGACTTTACACATATAAAACAGGTAAAAATCCCCATTAGAAATTGCTATGTGTACTTAGAAGGAATCAGTCTGCTGGGAGAGGACAAGACAGGGGGCCCTAGTTTACATGGCAGATGAACAGGGAAGGGCTTTCTGAGGCCATGTAATGTAATGAGATCTGAGGTCTGATTAAGAGTTACTCCAGCATGGAGCTGGGAGAGCATTCTTGCCAGAGAGAGTAACAAGTGGACAGGTTTCCAGCGTGGCTGAGCTTAGTAGGGGGAAAGTAAGGGAAGCAGGGCCTCGGTGAAGGTCTGGGTAGGCCGTGGTGAGGAATTTGGATTTTATGCTCAGCGGCTGGGAAGCCATTAAAGTGTTCTAAGCAGGGACATGGCATGATCTGCTGGCTCACTGCCTTCTTTCTATCTGCAATGGTCATGCCTTCATCTCTCAGCCTGGCCAGTTCCTACCCATCCACCAAGACTAGTACAAATGTCATCTCTGCCGTGAAGCCTTTCCTGGGGTTCCTGCCACCTGTAACCTCTCTTTTAGTATCTCATCATTCAGAGGGATTTGTTGCTGTTCACCTGGTATTATAGATTCCACATTGGCAGGTTCTCATCTGCGTCATTTTTGCATCTCCACTAGGCTAAGTCAGTGTTTGGAACTTTGCAGATACTGGTTTGTGTGTGTGTGTGTGTGTGTGTGTGTGTGTGTGTCTGTGTGTCCTATCTTGTCCTTTCATCTGTTTCCATCATCTGAGGAGTCTTCTTCTGAGAATCTGACAGGCCTTGATTTCTAAAATGGCCGACCTGCTCCAGGACAGAAGCTAGATTCACTAGGGCCCTGATGTTGATATAGTCATTACCCTCCTACCCTAGAGATGTTTTAAAGATTAAATGAATTAATGAGTTAATAATTATACAGTGCTGGCACATAGTAAGCATTCCGAAAATCAATTTGACAAAGAGCAACAATAATTACTTTTCAAATATTTGTTTACTGCTTTAGAAACAAGTTTTTCTGTTGTTGGTAGTTACGGAGACTCTGTCTTGGCATTGTCCTCTTGTTGGCTTTTTCCAAGGATGTGGAATTACTATTTGTCAATGCACTAATTAAATTCCTTCCCCACTAGCATCAAGAACTGTTGCTGAAACTTAGTAGGGCTGAAGGCTGACCATCTTGTTTCTTTAGCTTGCTTGAACAGTTGAATAGGTTGAAAATTGCAACAAATATTCCTTGAGTGATAATTACATGTCTAGTGTAATTCCAGGTATTGTGTGAATGTTTACAAAAGAAGAGTAAATGCACTGCATTCAATTGGGCTAGACTAAATTTCCTAATTTTATAGTTTTTAAAACCAGTTCTGTATTGCATACATAGCCATCCTCTCCTCTCTTCTCTGCTCCTTTCCTAGAGTTCATCCATTGCCATGCCACACCTCTCTTCTTAGGATATTGGCTGCCCTCTACATTTCTCTACTTCCCCTGCACAACCTGGGGATAAGGTCATCATAATGTCTTATGTTACATGATACTTTACAGTTTACAGAATAAGTCAACTACAGGATCATGTCTAGATCTTGACAACACTCTTGGAAAGGAGGGAGGGAAGATGGTATTTATTTTCCCCATTTACAGATAAGGAAGATGAAGGGCGAGACAGTGACTTGCAGGAGGTCGTATGACTGGTGAGTGGCAGACTCAGGCCTGAGTACCCATACAGCACCCTTTCTGCCATGTCTCCCTGCACAAAATAGACATGTTCCAGTATCTACTCATGGAGGGAAGAAGTAAAATTAATAAACGTCATGCAATGGAAGAAATCCTTATTCCAATTTTATTGCTTTTTAAAAAAAGGTAGCCTGAACTTCTCATGAGGATGTCAGCATCACTTTGGTCATCTAGAAGCACATGCTTTGGTGTCAGACAGACTATGATTTGAATCTGCCACTAATAAGTGACACTAATAAGCTGTGTGATCTTGAGCAGGGTGCTAAATCTTTCTAAAGCTTATTTATATAGTGTATGTAAAATACAGATAATTCCTATGTTATAATGTTACTGTGACGATTAAATGAATTAATATATATAAAGTGCCTGGGATGTAGTGGCTCACAAGACAATGGTTGTTACTTTTATTAATATTAGTCCAGATATTTTACCATTTGGTCATACCCTAAATATTATACCATGAGGGTGGAAGGTCAGTGACTTAGGGAAAACACCATTGCTGGAAGCTCCTGCAGGGCAGCCATCTCTTCTGGACCAACCAGAAGGCCTTCCACATCACCATCCTTTCACCCACCTTTTTCATTAGAAGGCTGCATACCTTCCGGGGACTCCTGGGATCTTTTCAGTCTAACACTGTGTCATGAACATAGCAGACATTCAAGAAATATGTTTGTAATGAATGAATTCTTTAGGAGATACATATATCGCCAAAGAGAACAAGTCTGAAATTTATAGTCTGACCACCTGTTACTATAAGTATAAGATAAATCCCTAAGAGGACAGTTATTGGGTTAAAAGGTATATGTATCTTTAATTTTGAAAGATGTTCCTAAGTTGACTTCAGTGTATTTGAGCTAATTTAGTTCCCACTAGTAATGTATGAGATTCCTGATTCCTTATTACCTTGCTAATACTCAGTATTGTCAGGCTTTTTAATGCTTCCTAATTTGATGGGCATAAAACAGTACTGCAGGGTTGTTTTATACTAAATTTTCTTGATAAATAATGAAGCTGAAGATTTTTCACGTGGATATCAGCCATGCATGATCCTCCCTGAAATACCTGTTGATGTCTTTTCCCATTTTTTAAATTTGGTGGTTTATCTTTTTCTTATCATTTGTAAGAGTTCTTTAAATATTCTGGATGCTAATCATTTGTTGGCTTATATGTCCAAACAACTTTTAAAAAATATACATAACCATACGAGTAGTTCTAACTGGGAATATGAACAAGCAGTGCCCAGTGGAAACGAACCCCCACATGCTTCCATCCTTTTTAAAGATTCATACTTTAGTTAGCTACCAAAGCCTTAAGGTTACAGAAAAGGGAACAAACAGCCGATGGACACATTTCGTGAGCAGTAGACTTGCTTAGTAGCCCTTGATACAAACAAGGTCTACTAAGGAAAACAGGTCCTGATTTCCTCCCTTTAGAAACGACCTCCTCCAAACCCTGTTGTGGTGCAGAGCCCTCCTTGAGCTGCGATGTTCCCTGGGAGGACAGAGATTGGAATGACAGTCAGTCTCCAGCAGCAGATAATGCTTTCCAGGAAAAGGCGGAACACTTGCCAGGCAATCTGTGGTTTCATCCCTTACTACCATTTTCTAACCATTTGCCCCTAAAAACAAATCACACTAAATAGAACTATAGAACTAATGATCACTACCCAGGGATATTGGAAAGATCAAATGAGATTATAAATATGAAAGACTATGTAAAATACAAGGTATATTTTCTAAGCTCTTGAAGTAACTGGCATTGCCAGTGTGGGAAATCCTGGTTGACCGACAATCTTTAGGCACTGTTCCTTCTCCTATCACCTGTTCTGCCTACAGGTACATGATTGTAGAGCAGTAGTTCTCCCAGCATGGTCTCTGGACCAGCAACATCCTCACCCCCAGGAACTGGTTAGAAATGTAAAATTTTGGCCCCACCTGAGAGCTACCAAATCAGAAACTCTGGAGATGGGGCCCAGCAACTTGTGTTTTAACAAGCCCTGCAGTAATTCTGACGTGTGCTCAAGTTTGAGACCCACTGGCCCAGTGAGATGTGCAAGGCTTTAAAGTCATCAGATGTGGTTTTTAAATCTTAACTCTCCCATTTACCAGCTTCCGATGTGAGCAAGTTACTAGGCTTCTCTTGGGCTTCCAAGCTCTCATCCTTAAAAGGAAGATGATTTCTTCTTCTGAGGTTCTTGTGAGAAATAAATGACAGCAAGTACCCTAGCTTTGCTACTTTTTAGCTATGTGTCCTTTGGAAAGTCATCTTACTTTTTTCTGCTTTATTTTTCTTATCTAAAAAGATGGAATGGTAAGAGTTAACATGTACGCATTGCTTACTGTGTGCCAGCCACTGTCCTAAACCTGTACAAATTTTATTTAATTCTTACAATAATCATGTTTTACAGTCTCCATTTTACAAATGAGAAAACCAAGGTACAGAGAGGTTAAGTAACATTTCCAAATTTACACAGCTAGTAACTAGCTGGAATGCAAACCTAGGCAGTATGCTGTGAAAGTCCTTGCTTTAAAGAATAAATAATAAGTTCTCAATGTACGATGATGAGAACAAGAAGATTGCGTGGCACAGAGTAGGTGTTTCATGTGTGAATTCTCTTTCCCTTGCCTGTGGCCTGGCTTCATGAGAGCCTACCCAGCTTTCCTTAGAGTCGTGCTGCCTTCTTCTGCGGTGACCATAATCACAAATCTCCATCCCCCAGTAGGCAGTGTTTTTCTCTCTATCTCACGGCCGCTTGGATGCTCTGAGCAAACCAGACAGAGGCTTGGCTGGATGGAGGAAGACCCAGTGTGGTGGTTTAGGTGACGTTATCCTCTGTCACCCCACCCTGACATGTTTTGGGAATGGAGAAATAAGCTAGAAGAGGTTCCAGGCAAGCGGTTGAAAGGTAATTAGTCTGCCTAATTTGAGACATAGCCTCGTAGTTTATTTTGCTCTCAAATTTCCAAGGGAATGTATACGCTTCCCCCCCCCCCCGCCCCCGCCCCAATTTTTCATCAGAGTAAAATTTACAGCTGGGAAGTTTAACCCACTATTACAGCAGTTTTTTTTTTTTTTTCCTTTCATTTTTGTTTTGCTGGACAATAAAAAGCCTGATTGTTTTTCAGTTTAGGGTCCCACTCATTGTTCCTGAAAATTCTCTTTGGTTTTGCTCTCAAAATGGCCTCTCTTACTGGGCATGACTCACCAGTCTAGTGACTCAGAAGTGGCATCTAACAAGACAAGGACTGTGCAGAGCTGTGAAGGGACTTGGTTGTCAGAGGAGCCTGCCTGAAGCTTTCTGTAAACCCAGTTACTAAGATGGAGCATCATTTCTGTTCGTGGATGTTTATAATGGTTCTTGGTACAAATTTATTTGAAGTGTGGGGTATGCCAGAGACACTGCCTTGTTCTGGAAAGCTCCAATGCTTGAGTCCATCCTTGTCCTTTAGGTAGGTGTGGCCTTAGGGTTTACTGTGGGGCAAGACAAAGCTGCTGAAAATTCACCTGACCCTGCTCGAAGTGGCCACAGAATTAGAAGGTCTAAGGCTTCTATAAATATTATGTCAGGAGGAAAAGTAAAGGCTCTTTTTATTTGAAGAGGTCTTCAAACTTATTTCTTCTTAATTTTAAAAATAAACTATCAAGTGAGGGTGGAGAGATGAACAGATTTGCAATAAAGCAAAGATAGCAGAATGTACTCGAAAATGAAGTTCATCGTGCAGTTCTTCCAACGTTCTTGTTTGTAATTTGCAATGTTAGGTAAAATGCAGACACTCATAGAAATGATCACGCTCTCAAATAAAAATTACTTCCTTTTTAATGTAATTGACAACCCTTCTCCCATTTCCTCACTCCTCTCATTCTCATAGTCTTTTTCCTTGGGAACCTACTTGATTAAAAAGGGCCTGGAGCGAGGCTGGTAGGGAGTGAGTTACTTCTTTATACCAAGGGCTTTATATTATTCCTGATGTGTAATTCTCACAATAGCCCTACAGGCTAGTTATTATTTTCTGCATTTTATGAGGAAACTGAGGCACAGGGGGGTAAACTTGACCTAGATCACACGGTACTAATATTAGTCTTATGGCATTTATGGAGCCCTTACTTTATGTATCAGGCTGTGCGCTGTGTACTTTACATGCAGTAACTTGTTTGCGCCTCACCCAACCCTAGGAGGTAGGTACGCTTCTTATTTCCATCAGGAAATGGAGACTTAGTGAAGTGCAAGAACTTGTCCCAACTTATTCTAAGGGTCAGTAAATGGCAGAGCCCATGTTTGAACGCAGTCTGTCCTGCTTCAGAGTGCCTGCCCCACTGTGCAGGACCAGGCCTTAGCATTCCTCTGCCTAATTCAGCAAATCAGTGTACCTTGTGGAACCCGCTTGCCCTGAGGCCATAGCTCTTTCAGGACAGAAAATGTTTTGTTCAGCTCTGTGCCATTCCCAGTGTTCAGAGCAGCGCGTGACATGACGACTATTTATTGAATGAAAGAGTGCATGAATGGTGGAGTCTCACCATCACCTCTTCCCTCAGCCTCTAGAGGTGCTCCTACAAGCACATTTTGGCTCTCCTGGACTTGGTCCTTGGAAATAGAGATGCCTGTTTCTTTGACATGATTTATGGCCCAACGTAGCTAATTTGGTAGCCAGTGAGGAGTTCTAATGAAGGCGGATTTCTCTCATTGCTCTTGCATTGTCAAAGAGGAGCAGAGAGGTATTACCCACTGCCAAGGAAAGATGGGAAAAAAAACCAAATATTTAAAATTTCTTTAAATTGTGGCAGCTAGAAGTCAACTCCAGGACCCCTAGTGGCCATGACAGCTTTTACTCTATAGCTGTATTTGACTCTTGGGCAGTGAACACTAACTAGCAATTAGTTCTCTTAAATGTGCCTAAGCATGTAGATAATTGTACTTTACATTTATATGGTGCTTTTTACAAAGCACTACATCTATTCTCCTTTTGATCTTCTGAACAGCTCAGTACATATACAAGGCAGATATGATTAGCCCCACTTTACAGATGAGGAAACTAGTGCCAGAGAGGCTAAGTCACCTGCTCTACACCAGTCAATACTGATAGTGATAGGTCTTTGATCCTCTTGTCTCAACTTCTACTCCGGCAGATTTTCCATGTCAATATTATATGTAACCCAGCAATTTCTAGGAATGAGAGCAATAGGTAGATGTATTTATTTTGTTGCTCATTTCCCAATTTAGTGAGGTCCTGGGTTGGGTCAGTTAATCTTTTTGGATATCAGTTTAGCAGTCTGTATAATGAGTGAACAAACACCACTCATCAGTGGGTACACTTGCAGCAGAGGAGTTTGTGAGAGTTCCGGACTTAAAAAACAACTTCAGAGTGAAAATGTTTGGAAAGTACTGTAGTGATTCTGGCCAATTTTCCATAAAATAAGTTAAAAATCACCTCCTTTGGCCACAGTATCAATAATGGCACCTCTGTTGTCTCATAAACGTGCTTTATTTTTCTTCACATCATTCATTGACATTTACTATGTGTTTATATTTGTCAGTTGATTGTCTGTCTGAATCCTCCTACTGGAATGTAACAGCCACGAGGACAGGGACTTGGTCTGTTTTCTGCACTCCTGAATCCTTAACAAATATGGCACAAATGTCGTGTGAGGGAGGTAGGGAGGAATCTGAGTCATGTAATGATTGAAAGTAAACTCGAATTGGATGATTGAAAGATTTACTCAAATCTTCCATGTCCTCTCAGAAAGGGGTCTCATGGTCTGGTTTCCTCATACCCATTTCTGACTCAGCCACTCATTGGCTTAAAACTAATCACTAAAGCCTCCTTGAGTATCGACTTACCCCTGGATGAAATGGGTTCAGTAAACTGTGTCCATGCAGCAATCACAGGTCATTGTGTTGTTGTGTATGGCTCTGTATTGTCTGGGGGAAGTTTGAGAGCTGAGGCTGGTCCCCTTCACTGTTGTGTCCCCAGTTCTTAGCATAGAGCCTGGGCCACAGAGAGGTAAAAGAAATGTTGGAATGAATATGTAAGAGGAAACAAAGCACAGGGGTCTTAAATTCTCCAAGGTTAAGGTCTCCATTTGAAAACAAGCCTGGGGCATGGTATAGACATTCCCCTTTCAACTTGAACCAAATCTGTCCAGAGACAAGGAGGTGCTAAACAGTTGGTTCCCTAACCTAAGGGAAGGAAAGACATGCCTAAGCTCCAGATCCAGGTCCATGCCATGTTTTGGAATTTGTGTTTACGTCTGCCTTCATCCTATCCTTTCCGCTCCAGCATAAGCAAAATTATAACCCCGCACACTGACTTGCATGCAATTATCAGAGCCCCAGTGCACCTCTGTTGAGGGACTTTGCCCCCTGAGACCGCTGACTGTCTGTGAATGACAAATCCAGTCAGGGTTGCAGAATCAGCCGGACTTTCCTGCTCATTTGCAGCAGAGGGAGGAAGGAGAGAATGAAAGATTCTGAAAATAAAGGTAAGGGGCCGACTGCAGAGGGGAGGCTGAAAGAGTCTAGGGATGAGATGGCACTCTGCGGACATATTTACTTTATGTTAATGACTGATTAAGGATTACTGTATACATATTATTTAAAAATTCTAGTTATGTAATAGACATGACTTTTAAAATGATTGGCATGGTTTCCAAATACTATATCATTCAACTTTCCATTTTTTGTACTACTAAATATAACCATATTTTTGTTTTCACTTAATCTTGGCTGAGTAACAAATATTTCCATTTCAGATTTCCTGATAGCTACCAGGATTTTGGTAATTTTATGTTAGGAGTGTTCACAGTAGTTTAATATGTAGGTTTTCAGTGCATTATTGGAATTGGAATATCTGATAGACTTCGGACTATGAGTTTATGTTCTCAAGAACAGCGTTGACTAAATAAAAAAAGAAGAAGAAAAAGAAAAGCGTTGACTGAGAATCCCTTAATGAACATTAATCTTTGCAGGAAGACTCAGTGGGGAGCCGTCACTGACCTTCAGACGGTTTATCTTGCAGAGAGATTCGGATGCAAACTCCCCCAATTCCGTCAGCCTCCACCCCCTAGATTCCTGATACATCAACACCCTCCCGCCCCATCACTCTAATTCCGTTGGAGGTATGTTGGAGGAGCGAAACAGATTTAAATGAAAACTCAGGAAAGGAAAGGGCTCACTGAAGACCAGTCAATCAAATTTTAAGTTCAACCACAAGGATTCTGAGGTTTTCAATTCGGAGGCTCCGTAACATTTTTCTGCCGCAGTTGGGGGAGGAGCGATAGACCCCAAGGTCTCGGGAGGCTACACGTGTTCCCAGATCCTGTTTCCAGCAGGGAGCCCTTCATTCCTGCCGCGTTGGTCTAGCGCCTGGTCTGGGGCCGAAGGCAGGCTTGAGTAGGGGAGGGTAGAGGCTCCCAGGGAAAGCTCGGGGCGGCCGCCCGGGCAGAGGACGCCATCTCCGCGCCTCCGGGCCTCGCCGCTGCTTCCTGAGCGCTAATTTTAGTGTTTGCTTGACCCCTCCCCCCTTTCTCCGCGCGCTTTCATGGCTCTCGCCCTGGAGCCGCTGCGCATCAGTTTGCACCCCACCCGGTATTCCCTGGGTGCTCTGCGTTAGGGAGGGCCCAGCACTTTGCCCTTGGGCACCAGGGCTTGGGCGCGCAGGTGGAGGCCGGCACGCAGCGCGCGGCCAGGTTGCTCACGCCCGAGTGAAGTTGTGTGAGTGATCTGTGCAACGACGCAGGCCCCAAGCCGCCTCTGATCTGTGCGCAGGGCCGCTTGCTGGGCCTTCTCCAGACCAGTCCCCAGCCGCTCTCTCTAGCTTCTCATAGGATTCCCACCTTGTGATGTGCAATGATGTTTATTCCACATTAAAGAAAAGAAAAGAAAACAACAAAACCAAATAAACCACCCATCCCGATGCCAGTGGGGAGACTGGTATATCCACTTTTCAAGCTGTTTGTAATGAAGGCTCTGAAGCCACCCCACTGTCTACAATTGAGGCCTTAAAAGGGGCCAGGGTAGCTGGGGGTTGGTAGTAACATCTAATAGGTTCTGGATCATTCATATCCACGTATTGATCTACGTGGTTTTGATGTGTAATTTTATTTAAGCAGCCTTAGAAGAAAAAAAACAGCTGTGCATAGGCCTGGTAAGGGGAGAGAGGGCCTATCCTCAGCTGTTTTTAAGCCAGCCTCTCATGGATAAATAAAACCTATGTGTGTAATCAAAGTATTTTAAATGAAGGTAAGGAGGATGCTGGCTTTTCCTGTGTTGTTTTCAGTGGCCGGAAGAAAAGGTTTTTGGAAAGAAAAAAAATCGCTTATATGCTATGTCATTCTAGACCCAGGGCATGATTTTGAAAAAGTTAAAAGTGCCTGAATTGTAGGCTCAGGTTAAGGTTAGTATGCACTGTGGTTTGGAATTGAAACTCTCAATTTCTCAGTGTATCAGTATGTTTTAAGCTTCAAAATCCCCAGCTGCTTTTTTGAGATGAGTTGGTATTTAGAATTGTTTCACTTTGTTTTGGAAAAAGCCTTTCGTTGGGAGTCAGAGTAGTTAGGTTCTGGCTTGTTCTGCCACAAACTTCTTAGTGACTTATGACTTGATATCTTTAGATCTGTTTCCTTATCTCAAATATGGAGAAATGTTAGACTAGATCACTGTTCTTCAGATTGTGGGTGGTAAGAAAATCATTTAGTGAGTTTCAAGAAATATTTAGAAAGATGAAATTGAATAGGAAATGTCAGAAACCATTGCATGTGGTAAGAGTAAATACTGCTTCCTGAAACATGTTTTAGATATTTGTTTTTGTATGTAGGTATGGGCTGTATTGATGTCCAGTTCTATTTCTTACTGTGAATCCCAGTCAAAAGAGTTTGAGAAACACTGAAATAATTGCTTCATGAATTTGATTTTCAACAAGTCTGTGACATGCAGTTTTATATGCATGGCCATTTTTGTTTTTATATGAGGAGAATATCAGTAGTTTTCCTCAAATTTTCAAAGGGGTCTAAGCCCCAAGACAAGTTACAAATTATTGTTTTCTCCCAAGCCCCCTCCAAGCTAATTTTTTTAGAGATTAGAGAATCCTTTCAGGGCTGGGAAGTGGGTAAGTGTTGACAGAGAGGAGCTGAGTGTGCTACTGTGTGAGGTGAGGGTGCATGTGTGCATGTTGAGGATAAGGGGTGACCATGGTAACCGGACCATGAGAGCTATTTGTAGGTTCCAAAAGACCAGTTGGTGACCTGAATATGAAACATAAATATACTAAAAATTAGAGTCTTCGTGCTGAAAAGTACTACAGAAAAACTATTAAAATGTTGTGATTTGTTCAGAAGTCAACTCTCCTTGCAAAGACTTAAAAAGAGAGTCAGTTGAAATATAGAGAGGTTTACAGGGGCAGATAAATACCCAGGATGTTGGTAGGAGAAACTGAATTTTTGTAAGGTACCAACACATGACTGGTGTTCAGTAAATGTTGAATTTATGTGGTTTAATACATGTCTTTATTTTCCCTGTTTTTGTTATATTTTGTCTTAAGATAGTCTGATGAAGTTTTATATAACATTTACCCAGGATATCTCAAAATGCTTTGCAAGGCAGAAAAGAAAAATTATATATGAGACCACGAAGAAGAAAATAGTTGAATGAGTTATTAAGCAGGTATTGGTAAATATGACAGCTAATTATAAAACTAACAACCATAGCTCCTATTTAATGAACAACTAGTGTGTGAAAAGCTGTCTATAAGGGACTTTACATATTGTCACAGCACTGTAAGATGAGTATTTTACATATTAAGAAATGGATTACAAATTTTGTTCAGGGACACAAAGGTAATAAGTGGCAGAGCCAAGATTCAAACCCAGGTCATTTTACCTCCCAAACCATTCGCTCACATGGTAGGTGAAGGCTTGGGAACAACCATGGCAAAATTAAAGCGTTTTTAATAAAATGTTTAACATTTATCATTAGAATTAATTTACTTATTATAAAAGAGGAATGTGAACGTTAGAAAATGATAGCTTTTGACTAATTTTCTAGATTGTGTTTATTTGGAGAGTAGGCATTTTAACTCAAGTTCAGCTCCAGATTTCCCTTTTATTTATTAAATTCTCCGAGTATTTTATGCAACAAGGTTTAGAAGCAAAGCTATGAAAGGAGAGGAGTGGAGAATTTGAAAAATTTAGGTGGATTTTTTTTCCGTAAGAGTTCAGGGAAAAATAGTTCTCTTCAGTTTTTTCTGTTATTTTTCTATATCAAAATAGCAAACATGACATTTAGTGAGCAAATGAAGTTACGGATAACATATTTTAATATGGTAAAACTAGGATTGGAACATTGTTATGCTAGTGGTACGTGAAAGAATTTGATTTTTTTAAATCGAAATTTATTGCAGAATCTGATTGGGTGTTTGAATATGGTCAGATCGAGACTTTTAGGCCTTAAATATTAAAAAAGACTCTGATGTTCATCCCCTAGTCTGTAACTCAAAATAAAATAAGTGTAAGAAAATCCAAAAAAGTTGTGTTTTTTTTCTTAACCACTGTGAATACTTTGATACTTTCGGAGAACTCAGATTCTTTCCAGGGTTTTTGTTATTGGTTCTTGCGACTGGGTGGATTGAGGCAACGATATTTTGGCTGGGGTGATCTGTAAATGGCTGAGTGATTTTTGGATTTCAGGCCTAGCATGTGATACAGCTGGGCTTACAGTTTGGTATGCTAGTGGTTCTCAAATGGGCATGGTATTACTTCCTGCTGGACACACTGGAAATATGCTAGGAGCTCTAGAAGCACTCACTGGGCAGAGACCAGAAATGCTAGATGTACTGCAGTGTTCCAGACCGTTCCGTCCCATAATGAATTATCCCATGGCTTGTGCAGCTTTGAAATGTTTTGCTGAAGAGGTAAGTGAGAACTCTCTATACTTTTCTGAGCCTGTAACATAAATTGGTTTTACATATGCACTGAAATTTCCAGGATTTAAAACGCGGGTGTAAATTGAGGAAAGATTGTACTTAATTTTGTTCAGAGCATCACCTACCCACAGTGACACCACTTGTATTTGAGACTCAATTCAGTACAACACACCTGTCTCATTCAGTCCGTGTACAGGTACATGTGTCTGACTATATTATGACTTCTGATATAGTTTTGCTCTATCATTTATTTATTGAAATCCATATTGTTTTATTTTAATTAATTTTTCTTTTATTTCTCTTATAGTTGGTATATTACATATCTTTTTTTGTTTAATTTTGTGTTAGGTAGATTATTTTATCTTTAATTTCAGTTTAAGATACTAAACAGGGAACTACAAAATATGTTTTATATTTATGTATATTTGTGTTGCTCAGAGTTTATACAATGACTTTAATTTGGCCTCCTTAATATTTTAAAAGAATTTAAGCCAACATTAAAACTTTTGAAATTTTTATATTTAACTCTATATTTCTGATTCCTTTAAAAAATTAGAACTATAAGATTGAGTTGAACATAAATTGCCCTCATTAAGGGAAGAAATACTGGGATGTAGAACTATAAATAATATAAAAATGTCATCACTGGTAATTTTTTTTTTTTATTGCTACTGTACCTGGAACTTAAAATTTTCATTTTCTAATTTTCTGATACTAGGATATAAAAATGTGGTTGATTTTTATTTGTTAATCTTATTTCAATGACTTCAATAAATTCACTTATTGATTTTAATAGTTTTTAGATTTTGGGTGGCAGTTTACTGTGGAGGTAGTTGGTTTCCTGTGAATACAGTGTTATTTCTTTCTTTCAAATCCCTGTCTTATTGCACTAAGCTCTTTCTCACAATGTTGAATAGAAATGGTGACTGAGTACCTTACCTTGGTTCCTCATCTTAGGGGAAAAGCTATTGATCTTTTATCATTGAGTACAATATTTGATGTAAGACTCATATAGACTTTTTTTTTTTTTAAATCAGAGTAAGAATGTTCTGTCTCTATTGTGCTGTTTTTATCATGGACAGGTGCTGAGTTTTACCAACTATTTATCTGTATTGTGATGATCCTTGATTGCTTTATTTTACTCTGTTAATATGATGAATTACATTGGTTTTTGAGTGTTAAACCAACCTTGCATTTCTAGAATAAACTCAACTTAGTTATAATATGTTATCTTTTTTTTTTATATTGCTACATTTGACTTGCTAATTTTTTTTTTGAAGAATATCTTTGTTCACAAAAGAGGTTAACCTATAATTTTTTATTGTCGTATTGCCTTTGCCAGGCTTTAACATCAAGGTTTTGCTGAACTTACAGAACAAGTTAGAAAATATTTCCTCTTTTTTTATTCTCCGAAAGAGTTTTATAACATCGGAATTATTCTTTAAATGTCTGGAAGAGTTAATTTGCTGTAGAAAACATTTGAGCTTGGAAATTTTGTTGGGGGCAATTTTGAAATATGGATTCATTTATTTTAATAGGAATGGATTTATTCCACTTTTCTATTTTTTTTTGTATTAGTAAGTTGAGGTTTTTTTTTTAGGAATTTGTTTATTTCATCTTAATTTACAAATTTATTGTTATAAGGTTTTCTTTATATTCTCTTATGATCTTTTTAATGTCTATAGTTTGTTTGGTTTTGTTCTTATTTTTCACTCCTGATGTTGACATTTCTTTTTTATACTGGTAAATCTCAGTTTTTTGATGTATATTGCCAAGGTTTTATGAATTTTAGTAATCTTTTTAAATAAGTAGCTTTTTTGACGTGGCTTTGTTTTGATTTTTTTAAATTATACATTTGTTTTCTATCTCTTACATTTCTACTTTTATCTTTATTATTTACTTTTACATTCTTTGGTTCTAATTTTCTAAAATTTTTTCCAGTTTCTTGAAATGGAAGCTTATGTCTTGATTTTTGGTTTTTGTTTAACAAATACTTTCATTCAAGGGTATAAATTTTCCTCTAAGCATAGCTTTAGCTGCATTCCACAAGTTTTGTTTCGTCATATTCTTATTATCATTTAGTTTAAAATCCTCTATAATTTCCATTGTGATTATTTTTTTGACCCATCGTGTTATACAGAAATGTACTTTTTAGTTTCTAAGCAGTTGGGAGGTTTCTACTTATCTTTTTGCTATTGATTTCTAGCTTATTACTTTTACTGTGGTTAAAGAACATATTTTGGATAATTTTAGTATTTTCCAAATATTATTTCTGTTCTGTTCTTGTCTTTCTGGGACTCTTACTTTTACGTTAGAACTTTTACCCTACCTCACATATTTACTTTATTTTCTTCACTTTTAGTCCTTTTTTCTGTTTCAGTTTGATTATTTTCTTGCTTTCTTAGGGCTCATCAGCTGCCTTTGCTGTTCCTAATTTATTATTACACAATCTGTTAATTTCTTGATTTTGTTTTGTGTTTTTCAGTTTTCAAATTTTCTTTTTTTTGCTGCAAAAAGTTTATTGTTTCAATTTGGTCCTTAGAATTTTCGTTAGATTATATAAAAAAATAGATATTCCATCTTGTCAATTATTTCCTCAAATATATTAAGCACAGTAATTTTAAAGGCCACATTTAATGACACCAATGTGCAGGTCACTTGTCAGTTTATATTTTTGCTTTTCTTCTTGGTCCCCTTTCTTCATGTGCCTGTCCAACCCTGTGTATGAAGATGCTCTGGATGATATCATCTCCCTTCTGAGAGTATTTACCTCACTCTTTGCCACCATAGAAAGTAGATCACTGAAATCCAATCAGGCACTGTAATTAAGGCCATTTTGCAGACTTTTAAAGTTTGGCTTGCTTCTGGTTTCCCTAATCCTACTCCTAGCGAAGTACTGACTGAGAGCCTGGCATGTTTTCCCTTGGCAGGTCCTAATATCCAGTTTTTGTCTTCCTACAACTGTTAATTTGCTGAAAACTACACTTTGCAAAATGTTTATTTTTCTTTCTTATCTCCTTTCTCCTTGGCTTCTGTGCCCCTTGTCAGACTCGCTTTTTTGAATCCCTCTAAGATGTACCTTTTCAGTTCCGAATTCCACATTTTGTCTCTGCAACCCTTTAAGAATATTATAAGTTCTGTCTCTTAGTGGCTGCCCTCTGCCTGGCTTCTCAACTTCTTGCCCCCTGCCAAGAATTGTCAGATACCCTGGGAGGAGGGGGGAAATGGGCTTTCAGGAAGATAGGCTTATATCCATGAGCCTCTCATCTCTCTAAGATCTGGCTTCTCAAATCCTGACAAATCAGTAGGTCTCCTAGTACTTAAAACAGATATTTTTGGATTTTATCTGTTTTTCTAATTGCCCTCAGCAGAACTGTTAGTTTGCTACAATCCACTCTCTCATAACTGACATTTGGGTGAGACCTTGTGTGTGTGTGTGTGTGTGTGTGTGTGCGCGCGCGCGCATGTGTGCGTGTGTGTGTGTGTTTTAATGTGAATTGTTAAAAAATAAAAACAAGATGCCAATGACATTTTAAACATCTTATGTAAATAATAAGGGGTGTATATACGGTTGATTTCTAGTTACTATTCTTTGTTTATTCAAAGCTTGCCAGTATCTTCTTTTCTCATATTTTCTCTGAAATGCTGACAAATTTATGTTGCTTTGTTCCAGAGAATATGTATACTAAAAAACTTTTTCATTTTCCTGAGTCTGGCCCTTCATCCAAATGTTTAATACTTTTGTGTTTTTTTTATAATTTGGAATTGTCAACTCTCGCCTCTCAAGTTTATGATTCTAAAGTTTCCAAAATACTTGGAATGAGTGAGTTACAAAATATTCTAGAAAACTTGATACAATAGCTTTTACCCAAACTTTTACTATGCATGTGTAGGTATTTTTTTCAACATCCTTCCAAGGATGTAGGATTATGTATAGTGCTTGCACCCATGGTTACACCCATGAGCTTTATGTCACTGCCTATGTCTTCAATCTCTCAAATGCAAATTCAGTTCATTTACTCATTCATCTCATAGTTTTTGAGCACTTACGCACTAGACCCTCTATCCTTATCAGATATACACTAGGATAGTTCTAGGAGTTAGGTCAGGGCAATAAATAGCTCTACTCGACTGTGACATAGAACTAATGGGTGATGAGGTGATTGGTGCATTATCCAATTGTGAAAATACTTTTCATGTTACCCCACATTTTCTATTAAATTCAAACAAACAAACTAGGACCTATTTTTCAGTCTTTTCAGATGGATGTGTTTCCCTACTCCAGTGCTGGTAAATAATGATCTGTTACTTGATCTGGCTGCTGGTTTTTTAGGTAGATTGGGTATGTGAAAATTCATTGAGCTGAACACATGATTTGATCACTTTTCAGTATGTCTATCATATTTCATTGAAAACTTTACAAAGAACTTAACAATTTATTGTTAAAAAGTTCCAAGGACAAAAAAGTTTGAGGACCACTGATAAAGTTCAGCCTCCAAACCCTAAAATGATTAGGGATGAGGAAACTGAAGTTGGGAAAGGGGAAATTACTTGGGGGTTGGGAAAGTGTCTCATCTAGTAGGGACTGGTGCTTCTGATTTAATCTGGTTTTGTCTAACGTTTCTAACTGGTTGATTCAGAAATGGGATGGAGAAAAATCAACTGGTTGATTCAGAAATGGGATGAAGAAAAATCCAGCGTGTACTAACTTTAGAGCTGGGTGACATTCTCAGAACCCCAAATGCATCTTGCATGAGTCATCACTTAACTCCCTACTCTTTTTCTGTCCTCTTCAAACTCTTCCATGGTCATTTAAAAACAGACACTTTTTTCTCATGTGAACTTGGAGGTGGTTATTTTATCACCTAAGGATCATTTGACTACATATGCTTAGAAAAAAAGGGGTGATTCGTGCCTGTGAAATCTAACAAGAGCCCAGCACAAGGTATGTTTATTTCTCCTTCTAAGCCATTTTTAGTTTGGTGCTACATAATTTAAATTTAGAATACTTTTTCCAAACTGGGGTGGGGGTGTTGGTGTAGAGATTGAACCCAGCTGTGACTCCTGCTGTTGTGAGTTAAATGGGAAAATCTGGAAATCAGTATTAAAAGGAGCGGGCTCCAATAAGAGGGGGCCGCAGGGGAGCAGTTTGCTTTAATTGGGGTGGAGTGGTGATGGTAAGGAGAAAGAGACAGTGGGAGATATCTCCTCCTTACCTCCTGCTCTACGGGACTTGGCCTACTGAAAATGTGGTGAGGGTATTTTATATGTATTTATGTATCAATACATACACACCCGCATACACAGATACACATGTACATGCATGTTCCTGTACGTGGATACATACATATATAGCTTAGCTTGGAATTGGTAGTGTGTCATTAAGTCATCCTGGATTCATTTTACTTCTCAAAGGCTAGATTTTGAGTTCTCAACATTCTGTTCCTTCTGCCTGGAATAAATTTTCTCCTCCTCTGTGCCTGGCTCAGTTCTACTCTTTTTCAAATAGTAGCTTCCTCTGCAAGGCTTTCTCTGACTCCAGGTCCCCTCCCTATGTTCTGCTGAAGGCACACCCCCAGAGCATCTTGTGTTTTCTCCTTCTTGCCACATTCCATACTTTTAAGTACTAGGTTAAATTCCGGCACACCATCGGTCCTCAGTACATACTATAAAATGGAGGGAGGAAAGAAAAAAAAGGAAAAAAAAAAAGAAAAGGGGAGGGAGAGAGGGAACAAGGAAGGGAAGGGAAGGAAAGGAACCATGTTTGTGTTCCTCTTCTTCAATTTAATAAGGTGGACAAGTTTCCTAACTTTTCCGAACCCCAGTTTCCTCATTTTCAAAATTGTAATAATAATTCCCAACTCATAGGGTTGTTGTGAGATTAGAAATAATACATAACAAGTACCTAGCATAGTATCTGACACATAGTAGGTACTCAGTACAATGTCATTAAAAAATATGTATATTCCCAAAACAGAATTCTGGAAATTCAGAAAAGCACACAGAAAACTGTAAAAATCATCTATTATTCCATTCATTAAAGATAATTGCTGTTAAAATTTGAGTGTATCACCTTTCTGTGATATCTTTATATATCTATATATGTTTTTGGTTGAAATAATTTTTTTCACTTAACCTGACTGCTGACTTTCCACATTTTTAATGTCTGCAAAATAGTACTAAATTCATAATATTTCATAAGAATAACTGGCCCTTCATTTATTAGAAGGAGATTTAGAAGCTGGCATTTTTAACCATTCAAACTCTACTTTTAACAGGAAAATATGTTTTTTGTTTAGGAGGAAAATTCACATTCTAGGGTAAATAAATAATATAGTGGAGAGGGTCAAAATAGACTACTTTTTCCTTTTTTTCCAAAAGCCTCCTTGTTTATTTCAGTGGATTGGAAGATTGTTTTAGATTATAAAAAAATAAGGCAGCTGTTGTTTTAGAAGTTAGGAGGTCTGAAATTTTTCTACTTACAGTCCAGTCACTGACTCATCTTGAGTCAGTCATTTCACATTGTAACCATGCCCATCACAAAGATGATGCACAGGACACATTTATGGAAGAATTTAATAGATCCCTCATTCCCTGTAACTTAGGGGATCAGCAAACATGTGCCAAGTGAAACTGTATTCTTCTCTCATACAACCAGAACCTAATTTTCACTTTTTCGAAGTTAATGTAGTACTCTGCATTAGCCATCTGAATAGCAAAATTCCAAGTCATATAGAACAGTGGTCATCTGTTTTTGTTTTTTCTAATCATTTACAGATTACTGCTTAGAAATGAAAAGTCTATGGACCATCTCTTTCATCTTGTTTCATAAATGTAAAAAACTACAACAAATGATGGAAGGATTGTGTTGGTCTTAATGTAACTGTCATGAGGTGATGCATATAAATTTAAAATCTTAGATATGGAAAGTAGGGGTGGACCGAAAAAAGACGGTGTAGATGATAGAGGCTCTGTTCATCCCTCTGGCTACCAAATCAAAGTTGTGACAGAAACAAGGAGCAGCAGCAAGGAAAAATCACCTGCGATATAAAGGAACAAGCCATACAACTAAGGAGAAATCCAAGAAAGCACCCTGCAGTGGCAGAAGGTAGGACAGGGTGAGGATGCGGGGCTGCTGGTCTTGAGCGGTTGAGTGAGACGGAGGCTGCGGCAGTGGCAGCAGCAAAAGCCTCTTGAAGGGGCTGCGTCTGCAAATGGATTTTCGTGGTGACGGACCTGTTCGCTCTAAGCACCAGTGCCAATTTGGCTGCGCACAGGGGGCACCAGGACTTACAGGGAGACGCTGTCGGAGTGAAGGCTGAGGCGAGACTCACTCTGTACAGAAGTGCTGGCAGTGTCCATTGTTCCCTGCTGAGCCCTCCTCGTGTCCAGGTTACCAGACACTGCACTGCCATAGCCGTGATGTCATCAAACTGAATAACAGAGGTCACTCTGCCCAGAAGATTTCTCTGAAACCCTGCCTCTCCCAACTCTCGGTCCCATGCAAGCCACATCCAGGTATATCCTCAGTGAGTCAGGAGCTCCTTGCTGAGCAACACCTATACTCACACTGGAGGCAGCTGGCCTCGGTTTCTGGTGAGGCCTTTTGATGGAACTATAAACACAGCACCTATGGATTGTTTGCTGAATCTTAACAGGTGGCCCCAGAGGGGCAGATGCTTGGGCTAAGATTGGCCTGCAGCTGAACCCCTCTCAGGACTTTGCCACTGGACAGACACCTACTTCACAAATCCACACTAATCAGCCTGGGAGACTTAGGAGCTTTGCTTAGTACATAGAAACAGACATGGAAAGGCAGCCAAAATGGGAAGACAAAGAAGCAGAAGCCATATGAGGGAACAAAACAGAGATCCAGATATAATGGAGTCAAGTAATCTGATAGATGCAGAGTTTTGTTTTAAAGATACTCAATGAACTTTTGAGACGTGTAGAGAACTTCAACAAAGAGGAAAAAAACATAAAAATGGAAATAGAAATTATAAAAGGGAACCAGTCTGAAATGAAGAACACATTATCTGAGATGAGAGGTATATTAAATGGAATGGACAAAGGAATAAAGCGAATAAGGAAAAGGATCAAACGCCCTATGCAGAGGATGGGAAAGCCAAGGACACACAAGCAGAATGGCAAGAGGTAATTGCCAAGACTAAGAATATAATTTAAAGAGCATATGGGACACTTTTAAGGGTCCAAATATTCATCTGATCCATGTACCTGAAGAAAATCAAGATGTCGAACAGCTGTTTGAAGAAATAATGATGGAAAACTTCCCTAACCTGAAGAGAGAAATGGACATTAAACTCCAGGAAACGCAGAGAATTCCAAAAATCAGGGATCCAAAGAGGCCCACACCAAGACACATCATAATTAAAATGCCAAAGATTAAGTACAAAGAAAGACTATTAAAAGCAACTAGAGAAAAACACAGTTATGTATAAGGAAAAACCCATAAGACTGGCAGCTGATTTCTCAAAAGAAACTATGCAGGACAGAAGGGCTTGGCAAGAAATATTCGACAGGATGAAGACCCAGGAGCTACAACCAAGTATACTTTATCCAGCAAAACTATAATTTAGAGTTGAAGGACAGATAAAGAACTTTCCAGACAAACATAAGCTAAAGGAATTTATTACCACCAAGCCAGTAATACGGGAAATGTTGGAGGGACTTCTTTAAGAAGAAAAAATACAAAAGACTCACTTCAGAGTAAAAGAAACACACAGATTAAAAGGAAGAAGATAGAAAAAGATATTGCTTTGATGGACCTAACAGGTATTTAAGTCAGATGGAGAAAGATAAATACTATATGATTTCACTTGTATGTGGAATCTAAGGAATAAAAAGAACAAACTAATCAAAAACAGACTCAAATATAGTGGACAATTTGGTGATGGACGGAGTGGGAGGTTGGAGAGCTGGAAGAATGGGATGAAGGTTTAAAGAAGTACAAATTAGTAGCTAATGGATGGTCTCGCGGATGGGGAGCTCGGCATAGCGAATGCAGTTAGCATTAATACATTAGCTAGGTGGAGGGTCAGGGAAGGGAGGGAGCAATTGGGGCAATTAGATATCTAACCAATGTACTGTATACTTGAAACTAATTAAAATTTTAAAATTTTTTATGAATTTTAATAAATTTTATATTTAATAAATTTATAATTTTAATACATGAAAAAAGAAACTAGGTTATTGATATATTTAAAAAACAAGTTGCTGCTGACTTGCCTTTTACTGCATGTTAACATTATGCTAAGTGCTTTGCATATTTTATCTCATTTAAAACTAGCAATAACCCTGAGAGGTAGGTATTAATATTCCCATTTTCTTGATGAAGGCATTTAAGATCAGATTCAGGAAATAATCTACTCAAAGTCAGAGAGCTAGTAGGTGGTAGATCTGTCATAGGTTTCTTTGACCCCACAACTTATGTTCTCTATGCTGCTTTGTCTCTTTAGATAAAAGTAGAAACTGCTACATAGTGAGAGTTAGTACCCAACTGAAATTATGTTTTGAAACATTATCTTTCAGGTATTCCTGTCTAATGTGAAAATGCCTAAGTCAATGAGTGAATGGATGAATTTTTGAGTGAATGAAAGGTTGGGATAGAGTGTAAGTACCACATGTGTTACAATGCTAGGTACACTAGTGCACTTAAAATCAGATATTTATACTGGAGATTTGCTGGCAAATGATCTTACAAGAAATTAAAAGCCCTTTCAAAAAATTGCAGGTAAATGAGAGAGTGCAATGTAAAAACATGGAGGAGATGATGAGCTTACATGGAAACTATTTAAAAATTGATGTTATAGGTCCATGAATCAGTGGAATAATGAGATACTGTTGTAGTTCATTTTGACCTCACTATCTTACTTCCTTCTTTAAAGATCCTTCCTCAGTAACGGTTATTTATGCCTGATTACAGTGTATTTTGTTTTATCTTTTTAGTTCTTCGGGGAATAGGCTTATTTTATTAAGCTTCAGAATTTGGATGAAAAATAAGTATTTCCCCATTTGCCTGCCTGCTTTCGATCTGCTATTTCATTTCTTTTAAGAGATGAAACACATCTCATGACTGTTGGGGGTTCTAGCATTCAGAATGTCAACATTTATTTCGATACTTCAGCCTAAAACTGTGCCTAGTGTTCCCTGTCCACTGAGCCTCTTGATGCTCTCTCCACAGAATAAACCTAGTTTTCTAGTCTTCTGCTGGAGTTGGGAAAAGGCACTTGCCCAGCTGCATGAGTGAGGGAGGGGAACCCACTAGGGTGTCTCACTGCCTTTGCCTATTACTACATCACTCAGAGATGGGCAGGCTGTCAAATTCTGAGTCCTTAGGGGATTCTGTTTTGTAACTCAGTTTGCTAGCTTAGCTCTCAGTTTTCTTGATTCTGTTTTTATCGTCCAAAATTTGTTGCTGGTTTTCTCTGAGTGTTAAAAGTGTTAAAAAGTTTGAAGGAGGCTTTTTGAGTCACTCTTCTCCTGCTCAGACCCACATCCATGTCTAGAAGTGTACTCTCCCTTCTAATAAAGCTTTTCCAAATGGGAAAAACAAGAGTTTGAAGGAAAAGTCTAACTCTAACATGAGAAATTTATTACTAATGACAGCACTGGGAAAAGGCCAAATTGGCACTGTACAAATGTAAGAACATTACAAAAATAGGCATATTTCGAGTCTTCTCAGGAGATGAATGTTGGTTTTAGAATTCTTCATATAGATTTGTGAGTGTGATTATGCCCTGAGAGTATTAAATTTTAAGCAAACTTTTAAATTAAGTACATGGGAAAGTACACACAACTTTTAAGTGTACAGGTTGATGAACTTTTATTAAGTTAGTACACTTGTGAAACTAGCATCTAAATCAAGTAATTAGACATTACTAGCAAGGCAGAAGCCCTCCTCTTATCCTTGCTGTAACACTAAACTAATCCAAGATTAATTTTGTTTTTGAATTTTGTGTAAATGGAATTATTCAGTATAGTACAAGCCTTCTAGTTTCTTTTGTCCAGTGCTATGTTTGTGTGGCAGTTGGAGTTTATTCATTCTCATTGCTATATAGTATTCCATCAGGTGAATAAACCACTTTTTTTCATTTTCATTTTCACAGATATTTGAGTAATTTCCAGTTTTGGTGTTTCACAAAAAGCACTGCTATGAACATTTTCTTTGTGTCTTTTGGTGCAAATGTATACATATTTCTGCTGGTTATATAGTGAGTGAAATTACTAGATGTATACATTGTGCTTTAGCAGATACTGCCAGTTTTACAAATTGAGTGTACCAAGTTTTACTTCTATCAGCTGTGTATTCTGAGATGTCTAGTTGCTCCACATCTTTATTGATGTTTGATACTGTCAGTCTTTTAAATTTTACACGTTCAGGTTGATGCGTAGTGATATATCACTATGGTTTTAATTTGAATTTCCATGATCGATCTGAGATTAAACACCTTTCCAGATGGTTATTAGCCATTTGTAGGCAGTTTGTTTTTTTTTTTATGAAAGGCTGTATTCACTTTTGCCAAATTTTCTATTGAGTTGTCTACTTTTTTCTTATTAATTTGAAGATATTTAATTACATATTCTGAATATGAATCTGGTGGATATATGTATTCCACAAGTTTTTTCAGTCTCTTAATGATGTCTTTTTACGATCAGAAATTCTTTAATATAGTACACTTTATTAATTTTTGATTATAGTTACTACCTTTTGGATACTGTTTAAGAAATCTTTGCTTGCCCCAATGTCAAAAGACATTGTTTTATGTTTTCTTATAAAAACTTTATTATTTGAGTGTATTGATTTAAAAAATATTAAATGCATTTAAATATTCACATGTCAGCCTTATCTATTGAAGAACAGTTAAACATTAAATAAGTTTAAATAATGACTTTCCCACAACTCTCTACCTGGCAAGGCAAATTAGCATTCTCAAGTTAATTTTTTCAACTATAAATGGGAATAATATCTACCTCAAAGTATTGTGAGCATCATGCCTATTTAAATGTAAACTATTATTAAAAAATGAGCTATTATAAAAGACATTTTTGGAACAATTGGGGGTATTTGAATGTAAACTAGATGTTAGATGAAATTAAGGAATTATTAATTTGTGGTTGTGTAGGAGAAGTTCATTTATTAGGACGTGCATGATGAAGAATTGAGAAGTAAATGTGATTTTCAATTCATTTTCAGTAAGTTCTGCAAAATGGAAAAAACCTCAACTATTTAGATAAAACAAACTAGTAAAATGTTCTCAATTGTTGACTCCTAGGTATTAGATATATGAGTATTTATTGTATGAAATCCTTTCAACTTTTTGGCATGTTTGAAACTTTCATAATAAAATGTTCAGGGAAAAGTTGGCTGTTAATGAAGTTAAAGTATTCATTTATTTAACATTTTCTCTGAAGCGAAAGGTACATGAAGACATCATTAAATGGATTTTGAGCAGTTTGGCTTATTCTCTCTGGGAAAGCAGATGAAAATAAATTAAGAATAAAAAGTGAACTATAGCATTGCATGCTTGAGTAGTATAAAACTGAACTATTTACATAAAATGCAGACATTACTAGGAATATAAGGGATGAGAAGGTAAGGAAAGGATCTGGAATGTCCTGAGTGCCCTTTAGGCTACTCTGCAGCATGCTGTAAATATCATCACCTTTAATTTCAGAGCAACTCTACAAGGTAGGCAATATTAGAAAAAGTTCAATATGTTTTGTATAACTTGGCTAACACAGTTACTGGATGATGGAGCCGAGATTTGAACTCAGATCTGTGTTTTGTCTTTCTCCTTTCTCTCTCCCTTTCTTATTTACAAATGAGGTTTGATTTTTTTGTTTTTTTGTTTTTTTAAAAATTAATTTTATACTTTTTATTGAAGGATCTCTGGAAAACATATATGTATCCATTAGGTTTGCTGCATAACAAACTACCCCAAAACTTAGTGACTTAAAATAATATACATTTATTCAGCTCAGAATTCTGCAGGTCAATATGTGGGCTCAGCCAGGCAGTTCTGCTCTGGGCCAACCTCAGCTGTTGTCAGTGAGGCTCAGTTGCATGTCTGGGATGACTGGATCAGCTCCTCCTTGTGGTCTCCTGTCCTATGGCAGACTGGCTTGGACTTGTTCTCCTAGAGAAGGAGAGGAGAAGCCGAGAGAGCAAGCAGAGTCCAGCAAGCACAAGTACAAAAGGTCTCTTGGGCCTAGGCTCAGAACTGATACAATCGCTTTGTCTTAGTTTATACCATAAACTGGGTGGTTTAAACCACAGGCATTTACCTCTCGCAGTCCTGGAGGCTGGAAAGTCCAAGATCAAGATGCTGGAAGATTCAATTCCTGGTGACAGCTCCCTTGCTGGTGTGTAGAAGGCTACCTTCTTGCTGTCCTCACGTGACAGGGAGAGAGAGTGCTCTGGTCACTCTTCCCCTTCTTATAAGGACATTAATCCCATCATGGTGAGTTCCACTTTTATGACCTCATTTAAACCTAATTATCCCCCAAAGTTCCCATCTACGAATACCATCATCACATTGAAATTCTAACACGAATTTTGGGGGGTAGGCATTCAGTCCATAACACCCTCTATTCTTCAAAGCAAATTACAAGCTAGCCCAGATTCAAGGACTCTACCTCTTGGTGAGAGGTAATGTGAAGTAATATTGCAGAGTGTTGTGGGTAACAAGGAGTGGGTTTAGAAGGTGGGATGTGAATGATGGCAGCCATTTTTGCAAAGTTTTCCAAAACATATAAAAATAAACATCCTTTAAATCATTCCTATTAGCACTGTCAACAGATAATCATTGGCAATATGTTGCTGTATTTCCCTTCATTATTTTATCTAAGTACCTATAGAGGTAGACTTTTTCTTTCTTTATAAAGAATATGATTCAGATTTTGTTTCTTCTACTTATTTATTTTTTGATTCAGATTTTAGAATCAGATATGCGTTCTGTTAACATTATATTTTAGTTTTTCCCAGGCTTTACATATTCCTTGAAAGTGTGGTTTACTCTACGATGCAAAGGAAACCAACATAATTGCTATGTTCCAGGCACTGTGTTAACTAAGCATTTTCACACTGTTGTCTTGACTAAAAAGCAGGTTTCTTGTTAATTTACAGGATTGATATCCTGCCAACAAACAAAGAATTCATTTGCCGTTGCAAAGAAAAAATAATGAATTTTGTATGAAGTGATCCATCTAGAGAAAATTACAATGATTAAGACAGACCAGCAATGCCCATTTTTCTTTTGAAAGCCTGACCTGTCAACTGTGACGACTTAGAAAGGGCAGTTTCCCTGCTGTAAATGGTGGGAGGACTGGGACATTGGCAGTGGATGAGGCCGCGTGCCCTCCCTTTTTACCTGTTGCTGAAAACATTTTTACTGGACTAGATTATATGTTGAAGTTACATTGAAGGCCATTGCCAACCATTTCGGCGAATGATTTTATTTGCAAGGATTTGGATTTGATTCCATGAACAAAGTAATAGCTTGTTAAGGAAGAAGGTGTGGTGGAGGGGACGCTTCCATTTGTGACAGGAAGAGGTTAATTACATTCATGAATCAATAAATACAGAGAAGGGTGGATTCAGGGGGATTTTGTTCCTATTTGAGCTACTTGGTCCTATTGGCAGGCTCTGTGTCTGGAGTGATCAATTAGAAAAGACTGCCCTTGTGCTTAGAGACCACCAGTCCAACCCTCTCATTTTATAGGCGGGGTCACATCATCATTAATTGATTTGATTGATCTGGATGTAGTCGAGGGTCACGTTGAACATCAGTTCTTATTGTACAGTCAGCATAATAAGGAGCATAAAACTCGGAGGCCAAAGACCAAGGTTTGAGCCTGGGTTTGCACCAAGTAGCTGTTGATGGTGAACAAATTTCTTAATTTCTTTGTTTCAATTTCTCATCTAGAATTACAAAAACTTATTTTTCTTAAAGTTGTTGTGAAGGTTGACACACTTTATATCTGTCCTGTCAATATAGTAGCCCCTAGGCTATAAGTGGCTGTTTAGCACTTGAAATGTGGTTGTCCAAATTGAGATGTGCTGTAAGTGTAAAATAAACCCTGGATTTTGAAGACGTAGTATGAAAAAAATATATAAAGTATCTCAATGATTACTTGTTTCTGTTGACTGCATGTTGAAATGACAATGTTTTGTACTCACTGAATTAAATAAAATATATTATTTAAATTAATTCACTTGTTTGTTATTTTTTTAAAAATGTGGTTACTAGAAATTTAAAAATTACATAAATGACATATATTTGGCTTGCATTGTATTTCTGTTGGACAGTGGGGTGCTACATAGAAGTTCTCTGTAGAATATAGCATACGGCATAAATGTTAGAGCTAGAGAAAATATAGAAGGTTTAGTTGAATGGGTAGGGATTCTAAGTGATATCAAGAAGCTTGTTATTTTTACTAAATTTCTAATGCAGGTTTTTATTTAGGCATCTTATCTTCTTTATGTGAGTAGAGAAGCAGAGGGTAGAGTGATAATTTAATTATCTGAGCAAATAATAATAACTTCAGTGCTTTGAGCCACTGTGATTCAGGCATTATGCTAAGTACTGTATTAGGTAGGCTTCTGTTGGTTAAAAGTGACGGACCCACTTTGAAGTTGGAAAAGAGGGGCCTCTTGTAACCATGGGAGGGGTAGGAGTACATCTCAGCCTCCTGAATATCTAGGATATAAACATTTTTTTTTCTCACAAATTTACTTCTCTCTCATTGACAGCATTGTTCTCTTAGATCACTTATCTCCACATGTTAGAAAGTGTGGTTCCTGCAACTCCTGCCTGTTATCTGTGTTCTAGGGGAGGAAGGCTTGATCTCTCTGGTTTTAAATTGAACAGTCCTGTGAAAACGACATGGTTTCCAGTACCCACCCCTGGGTCATGGCAACTCTAATTCCAACCACAGAGAAGGAGGATTTCCCATAAGAGAGTGTGCTGCATTTGGCTAATAAGAGAATAAATGTACACAACGCCGACTCTAGCTAATTTAATAAGTACAGCTATTCTGTGGGATAATAATCCCAGTTACAAATGAGGAAAGTCAGGCTGAAATAAGTTACATGTTTTGCCAAAGTTCAAACATTCAGGCTGGAAGCCCAGGTCTATCTATCTCCAAAGTCCCATGTTCTTAACCACTGGACTGAGAGAGTTCTAGTAAATTGAGTTTGTGTTGACTTGGGTTTTACCGAATTAGCAATTTGAAATTTTTCTCCCCACCTGATTGCTTCCCATTGAAACTTATGACAGGAGTGAAGGTAAAGAAACTGGCCCAATGGTAACACCTGGTAAATCTTTCTTGAATAGAAAACCAACACTACTATGTTCTCCAGTCTTGCAGCCAAAGATTGAAATATATCTCTACCATATAATATCTCTACCATAATTATCTTTATAGTATTGAGCTTAAAACCTATTTAGCACTACTTGGGAATTTTGTTTTTGTAATTTGTGATCTGACACCTTCTTTGGAACACTTCCCCACGTGGTTTTTACCAACACGTGGTTTACTATACAGCACATGAGCATAGTGATTTCTGAGGCAAAGATGAAAATGTCATATTCTGTTATTCATAAATGACATCTGGCCTAAAGGAAATATTCTTTAAAATTGATGATCTTTAAGTCTTTCAGAAAAATGATCTGGAGTGTGTGAACTTCCTATTCAGGTCAAAAAGTAAAAAATTTCAAACTATCATGATTTCAAAAGGCTACAAGTCTATGTGTTTTCCTTAACTCAGTAGAAATGTTTTTTTTTTTTTTTTTTTTTTTTTTTTGCATAGGAAAATGGCAGTAAGTGACAACTTTATTGGCTGAATTTATATGAAGCAGTGTAATGGAATGCTGAGAGCTCTGATATGGACTGGTCAGAAAACCAGTCCCCTGTATAGTAGCTATGTGGCCTTATGCAGTTGTAAATGAAATGGCTAACTTTTGTTGGGTTCTAAGTAGTATAAAGAACAGTTTTATAGGCTCTTCTCAGTGGCAGTAGTCATTCATTTGTTTAACAAGTATTTATCAGGTATCTGCATTGTGTCAGATATGGAGTTAAGTACCAAACATGGCCCTCAATCTGGTGTGGAAAGTCGTACATATAACAGGAAATTTCAATGTAGTGTGTTGTAAGTGCTATGTTAAAAGATGTACAGTGTTCTAGGGACCATATAAAATTATATCTAATTTGGTTTTGAGCACTTTGGTGGTTTCCTAGGCAAGTGCTGTCTATGCAGGGATCTGAAGGGCAAGCAGGAACTGGCCAGGCAGGGGAACATAAAGAAGCTCTGTATCTGGACTTAGAGACAGGATGCGGAAAGGGGAAGTGGTGAGGGCTGAGTTTCTAAAGGGTTATATCTGGTCTTTGAATGTGAAGGATGATGGGAAACCCTTGAATGATTTTAAAGCAGCCGAGTCATAATTGGAACTGCATTTTAGAAAGCTCAAATGTGAATCAATTTGCTCACTTTTCTGTCTCAATTTTCTTATCTCTAAATTGAAAGGGATAGTCTCTTTGCAACTCCTTCTGACTTTGATATTCCATAACTTCCTACTATTCTGGAAATACTTAATTTCAGGCTGATTTCCATATCTCTTGGGAAGCAAGGCCTAAGATCACAACTAGTGCTTAAAGAGGGGATGGGGGTGGGTGAGAATGGGGACAGAAAGTTGAATGGGCTGACATGTCATTTCCACTGGGAAATAAGGAAACTGAAAAGTCATGCAGGTTTTTCTGACAGTCTCCTGAAACGGAACTGGATGATAGCTTCAGCTTCTCAGCAGACAGGTTAATGTCACCTCGTCCTGCTTTTAGTACAGATGAAACCTGGTGGTTATTTTACAAAAATTAAAGTGCTATATACTGAAATACTTAATGATGAAATGATATGAAATCTAGAATTTGCTTAAAAGTAGTTGTCTATGGTCATGACTTGATAATCGTCAATGCCGAGTTATGGGTACAAAGGGGTCAATTAAATAATTTTCTCTATTTGATATATGTTTCGAAAGTTTCTGTAACAGAAAGTAAAAAGATAAAATAATAAAATAAGAAGCCACAACTTATTACTCAAGTTCCTTATTTACTTTTAGCACAAATGAAGCAAAAGTCATTCTGTCTCATTTGGCCATACTGAAGTAGACTCAGAAACACTACGTCATAAATGCTGAAACTTTGCTTTAAGTTCTGGGTCAACTTTGATGGCTTAAAATGTTCCAGACTGGGAATATTTGGGCAGATCAAAGAAAGAATTACACCCCAAAGAAGAGGCGGCTCTTCTAGGGAGTTCACTGATGGCACAGGGTTCTGCAGCTCTGGGCTGGGTCTGCCCAGGAAGGCAGTCTCTGGGTGGCAGGGTGAGGTGGAGAGATCACTGGCTTTGGAGTTAAGCACAGTGGACTCAAGTGTGTATCAGTTGAAGGACAATGACAAGAAATAACAACATAGATAACATTCACTGAACTCCACATGCCAGGTACTGTGCCAAGCTATTTATGTACTTAATATCGTATAATTCTAATAGCTTCCCTACAGATGCCACTGTTTTACAGATGAGGAAACTGAGCTGTAGAGAAGTTATATAATTTGTCCATGACCATGTAGATTTTATGTAAATACCAGTAAATGTTGTGGTAAATAAATGAAATCCAGTGGTTGGCTTGCAGTTTGTATCCAGTTAGGGTTAGGTTTGGATGCACGTAACAGTAAAAAGCAGAATGGTAATGTCTTAAAACAAAAACAGTGTTTCTCTCACCTTTATGAAGTCTAGAGATAATCAGTATAGGGCTACCATGGTTCTCTGGGACTCAGGTTTCTTCTATCCTATTGCTTCATTTTCAAAGTTTTTCATCCTTAAGGTTACCTCATGGTGTAAGATACCTGCTGGAGCTCCATATTTTACTCAACAGAAAGGGAAAAGAAATGGAAGGACACACTACCCATCCTCCCTTTGAAGGATATATACCAGAAATTGCACATATCATTTCTGCTTATATTGCAATGACCACAACTGGTCCCATCTACATACCTAGCAGATTATATATAGAAAGCTTGCATGTGGCAGGTCCAAGACATGAAAGAAGACTGAGAAATACATTCTTTATACTGTATGGCCGTGTGCCCAGCTAAAGATCAAGATGGAAAGGAATATTGGGGATCACTAGTAATCCCTGCTTAGTCTGCACTCAGTTGCATTTCAAAGTTCTGGTCTCCTCAGGTATGACTTGGGCATGGTAATCCTCAAAAGACCTTTCATAGCTAAATGGGTAAATAATGAAACACTCAGGCACTTAACTTAGTGCTCAGGAAATGCCCCTTCCCTCTAGTTAGATGTGGTCAAGTAGGCAGTAGTGGTTTGCTGCCTTGGAGGCTGCGTGGAGACTCAGCACTCCGAGAACTGGCTCTGCCGGCATCTGGGGTGACCGCTGCCTTTCTTGTCACCATCGTAGAGAATCATGCTCCGGGGCTGAGAACCTTTAGGCACAAAGGGGTAACAGAGAATAAGCATCTGCATTTTAAGGATCTTGAGCATAAAATTATGCATAATGAACTCAGGGCCATACATGGGAATATCCAGGATTTAGGGAAACTTTCACTTAGTGTTTATTATGTGCTTTCCTAAACCTTATTTCATTTAATTCTTCTGTGAGGGAGGAAGAGTAGTCTCCTCAACTTTATAGAGAGGGAATGTGGCTATGAGTGGTAAACATAAAATAGAAAACTTGCTTGTGGCAGTTCAAGAACTCAAACAGTTGTATTTTTTTCCCTCCAAAGCTAAGTGGTTTTCCACCATGCCTTTATGTCTTTTTAAAATTTGTACACACACATATTGATACACATACACATGTGTGAACATAATAGAGATCAAGTTTTTTTAAAGTTGGAAACTTGTTTTTAATGAAAATAAATATTTTTTTTCCTTCTAGTGATTAAAACTAGGCCAAACCGTTTGCCACTGGCCATTCTTTGGTCATTGAAGGAAGGACCCAAACATCCTTCAGCTTTCACTTTGACCACTGGAATCAGCTCTTTGGCCTGGTGCAGTGACCAACACATGATCAGAAAGATGGGAGTTTGTAGCTAACTGCTTGCTAATGGTGTGACCTTGGGCAGGTTACTTAACCTGTCCAAGTCTGCCTCAAAGTAAGGATGATAACTTCGCAGGGTTGTTGGAAAAGGGAGAGTTAAGGTAGTTAAGGTACCTGGCAAATGGTAAATAGGCAATGGTAGTTATTTTTATTACTGCTAGAGAGAGCTTCAAGGAGACACAGGTTTCAGGGTATTGAACTATCTTAAAAAATATATTCTTCTGGGAATATTTGTCCTATCTTCTGGGAAACCTAGCCCTCCATCAGACACCAGAAGCAGGCAACTTCATTTCTCAGGAATATTGTAGGAATAGTTGAGATTGTCTTCTGTTAAATATTATTAGCTCAGTCAATTTTTTCCAGCATACTACTTTTCTTTCTTGTGTATTGCTCTATGTGTAGCTCTTGACAGCTGCCACTATTTATGCGTGCATTCTATCGGAAAACCTTGATTAATTGGGACTTAGCTACTGGAATACCTAAATGGTCATGGTTTTTCCCTCTGGGCTTCATTTGGAGGAGAAAGAGGAAAATGACAACTAAGTTTTGAGAAGGATGGGAAGATCCTGTAATTTAACACTTTCAAATTTGTTAGAAAGAGAATAATTATCAAGGCCACTCAGCTGATTAATAATAGAATCAGGAGAAGATTCCCAGCCTATTGCTCATTCTTCTGGACTGTGACCTAAAGATGTGGCTTTTGGCCTTTGTCTTGCTTTTGTTACTCCTCTGGCTTTGCCAGTACACGACAGGCCTCAAATTCAAATGCCTGCAAGGTTGATGGATAGTGGGAATGAATGAGACAGGCTGGGTGTCATACACTGGGAAGCAATAATCTGTGGCACTTAAACTGGAGCCTCTTTACCTTCTGTGAAGGTATCTAAGCTAAAATAAAAAAAGTACAGACTGAGCAAAACATGACTGGGGCCAGATATGGCCTGTCGGTCTCATTTTGGGTGCTTAGTACCAACTGTAACCACAGGCCTTATTCAGGAAGGAGATACAGTCTGAATTATGTACCTGAGGCATGTTGCCAAAGAAAGTTTCAATACTGTTCATTGATTTATATTAGCTAAAGCAGAAAATTGAAGAAGTGCATTTTAGAAACCTGATCATAATACATTTTTCAACAGGGAGAACAGAGCAGAAGCTCTGCCTCTATTTACGGTCTGGTTAGCCAGAGTTTTTTGTTGTCCAATTATCCAAGTGAATTCAGATGTCATGGTGTATAGGACATTCACAGTTGGAAATAGTAGGACCTCTCAGTACTGTAGGTTCTTCCGCATGTGTAGACATCCAAACATTTAATACTAGAACCCATAATGAGAAATACATTTATGTCATTATTGAGTAGAAACATACACATTCACCACACAAATCCAAAACAATATTTCAAGAAACAGTATCTTGGTATGCTCCAAACTGATGCTTTCTGACATATTTCATTTTTATTAAAATAGTGGTCATGAATTGCTAAGTTTATTTTACAGTCCATTAGTAGACCACAACATGCAATTTCAAAAAAATTACTAGACCAGGTGATGCAAATACATTTTTATTTATTAATAGATACTTACTAAATCTCTAATGAGTATGAAGTGCTCTTTTGAGTATCATGGGGGATACAGACATGAACAAAAAACATGGATTTTTGTCCTCAAGGAGTCCAAAATCTAATGGGAAAGATATGCATGACAATATCTAAAGACTCAAGGCAGAACAATGACTTCACATTTTACATAATGCTTTTATATTACCATACAATCATAATGATAACAAATCTCTTAAGTGGGCAGGGAAGATTTTAGCCTGATTTTAGTGATAGGAAATTACATTTTAAAAAAAGTGACATCCTTATAAAAATAGTAGAACAGTAATAGTGAATATAGGTAGCATTTGTTAAGCACTTACTATATTTAGGTGCTGATTTAATTCTTCCTGCAATCTTATTCTGATAGTAGTAGAATTATGCTCATTTTACAGAGGAGAAAAGTGAAGCAAAGAGGTTAAGTAACTTGCCCAAGGTCATAGAGGTAAAAGTCCAAGGAGCTGGGATTCAGTCCTAGGGAATACAGTGCCAGGACCTCAAACTTAACTAATGCGTTATAGTTCCTGGAAATAAAAAAGCACAGATCATAATCCCAGGTAGGGTGTGGCAGATTTTTTTTCCTACCCTACCACAGAAGTAGTGTGACATCTGCTGTGCCTGGAGATTATTTGGGGGATGGAAGAGATGGGGAGAAGTAGAGCCTGGCTCCTGAACGTTCCTCATTGTGGATAATTTTCACCAAGTAGTGACTGAAGTCAGCAATAAAGAGGCAAAGGGAAATAGTGCTCACCCGTAAAGAGGCCATTTAATCCTTTGGCTCTGCCTCATATGTGACATGGTATTCTTGAGATAAGACAAATTATTGAGCAACTTAGACCTTGGAAGAAACAGAAGAGTTTGGCTCTAAACGTTCACCTTGGATTTTACCAGTGCTGCTTCTCTTCTTAAGTGCAAATTCTCATTCAGAATCACATAGATAAGTTTCCATTAGTATAGTCCTGGAAAATAAATAGTACTCAACCTTTGCTGAGCTCCTCCCATGCAAGGAACTAGGATTGTCAAGTACTGAGAATAGTGCTCTGCCCAAGCCAGATTAATGATAGTAATAATAAAGAACATTTGTTAAGTACTAATTTAAATCTTCAACTATGTAATGTTGGTATTTTATTTTGCTCTATTTTATAGAATAGAAAAGCGAGACCTTCATAGATAAGCAAAAACTGTGAATTTAATCTTTAGGATAGTGAAGAAAATTTTGGTGATGAAATTGGTGTATATTCCAATTTAAGCCTCCAACTAGTTTTTAGACTGTTGTAAATTAATCTAGCTATTGTAGTCTCCTGCCCTATTGTTCTTTATATCCCTAATTTTGTAAAGTTATTAATAGTTACTCTGATTGATATTATTTGTTAAATTAAGAGCAAAGATAAAAAAATAAAATGGTCCTTCTAGCCCATTCATGTTTTTCTTTAAATTTGCAAACTTGGGAAATAGATATCCAAAAATACAAAGGCATATGTTTCATCTAAATTTCTTCCAGCAATATGTCGAAACTCTGAAAACAGTTGAGCAAAAATAACGGAGAGTGCTCTTTTTGAAAATAATTTTTACTTTTCAAAAGTGTCTTCTCTAAATTCTCTTAATCCACCGATTTTAAATCCAAAACTTGTCAAATCATGTGGTGGACACTAGGTATTTACTCTGTGGGTTAGTAATGAATTAAAAGATTTATTTACTAGACTTTGGAGACAGAGTATTACTCTTGTCAAGTAGGTAAAATAGCTCAACCTGACAGATTTGGAAAGTTGAAAGTAAAATTTTGTTTAAAATTTTATTACAATTTTAACTGACCCCGCTCAAGTTTGATGTTATAAATGAACATTAACTGTGATTCGTGGTTCAGGTGCAGTTGGGAAGGCAACTGGACAGGGAATTTAGGTCTTCCCATAGGGCCTGGTGTGATCTAGAAGACAGCACACTTGGTCTCTACTGATTCACCCTCTTCCTACAAGAATTTGTGTTTGAGTGATCTTTGAACAGGAAACGTCATTGTCTCAATCCAATTAATTTATTTACGTAGACCTATGTAGAGCTGGAGCTTCTAGGAAACTCTTTGGATCCCAAATAATTTGGACTAAAGTCTCTTTGATGCTATAGTTTGATTTTGTGTCCTTAGATGATCAGAAACATAACTGCAAGAGGAAGCTATGAAAAGTGAGAAGGCGGCAAAGCTGGCTTTGTATATTGTCTTAAGCAAATTTTACACATGTGCCTTTTTCTTTTGGTGATGAAACTCTGTCAGATGACTTTTGATTCAAGCTTCTCAGTCATTCCAAGTCTTGTAGGGAAAAGTATCATTTTAAACCAAGATTTTTACCTGGCCTCTACTTAAAATGATGAGAATGAGGGATACCTCTGCAGTCTTATTTCAAATGAAAATGAACATTTGCTAATTGCATTTTGGGACTTAGAGTTATATCCAAGTTTTATAAGGCTTGAAACTTATATAATATTGGGATCCTCTTTAAGAATATGAAATCACAAGTGTAAAATTATGTATGCAGACTTGAAAGGGGCTTCTGTAAGAAGAGGGGCCTGACCATTAAACTTCATTACCGTTGTGATAAATTCTCCTCTGATAATGAGTGACTGCTCTCTTTGCCCAAAATTTTGAAAGAAAACAGGGCAAGGGAAAGAAAATCCTTGTTTTACTTGCTTCTCAACCATCTCCTCAAGCCAGCTGAGTGGTTTGGTCCTTTTGCCAGGTCCCAAGGTAAATGATGTCAGATGTGAAATTGCACCTGATTTCACCTTGCTCTTCATCTCTTTCCCCAATTTATTCTTTCAACAAATAGCTCCTAAACGGTTCCATATGCTCAGTAGGTGGAATGGACCCTAGTTGCCTCCTAGAGTTAGAGTAGCCAGCTTTTTAATATCTCACTTAGGGATCATTCCCATTATGGGAAATGTGCAAAATACTGCTGTTTCTTTCTATCCTACGTGCATATACCCTGGTTTAACATGCGTTCCCCCCCAACCTCCCCCCCCCCCCCGCAACCGCCTCCCTCCCCTCCTGTTCCGTTGAGTTACAAGTCAGTCCTCTACGATAGTAACCGTCGAGGTGGCTTTGACTTGCTGAATCTTCCAGTGAATATAGGCCAAGTTATACGAAATGGGCGTGTCTGGATCTTACCAAGAAAGCCCCTCATCCCGAAGCTTACTAGTCGTACACACCCAGCCCCTTTCTTCTTTACCTCACACGCAAAAACACCCTCTAACAGGGTCGTAGTAGTCCCCTCCCCCTCCCACCCCGCCTCCTTTCCCGCCTTCAGCCCACCTCCCCGAGAATCTCCTTTCCCTACTCTGTCTCTTTTTTTCCCTCCCTGTAGGCCAGCCACGCTTGGAGCTGCCCTGCGCGGCAGGGCGACGCGCGGCGACACCTATAGGATTGCTTCCGGGCACTCCCCAGCCAGAGGGTGGCTGGCCCGAAGCCTGGAGCTCGGCAGGGCAGGCGGCTCCGGGGCGGCGGCACCAGGACGCGCGCCCCCGCCCCCTCGCCCCCTCCCACCTTCTCATCCTCCTTCTTTCCTCCCCTCCCTCCCGTGCGCTGGGTGCCTAGAGTAGCGCTCTGCCCAGGGCGGTGGCTTTGCCGCGCCCCGTAAGGCTCCTCTACGGTGCCCGCTCCCTCCTTCTCTGTGCGTCATGTCGGGCACCTGATTTTTTTTTTTTCTTTAAATTTCTCCTTTAGCCCTTTCCACCCTCCACCTCCCCGATTCGTCTCTCAGGTTGATTTTTTTCCTCTTTTCTGGGCTTGCCCATGAGCCTCCTCGGGAGCTACCGGAAAAAGACCAGCAACGATGGTTATGAATCCTTGCAGCTGGTGGACAGTAATGGGGACTTAAGTGCGGGGAGTGGCGCGGGTGGCGTGAAACAGAGAGTGAATGTCGGGGCGGCGGCGCGGAGTCCCGCCCGGCAGCCTCTGGACCGCGCCAGCACCATGGACAGCTCAGGTAGCGCCGCTGGCGGGGAGCGCGGGGCTGAACTGCGCGCGGCCCTACAGATGCGGCCCAGTTTACAAATCCGAGGCTCCCACCCCAGCCGAGGCGCTCCCACCCTAGCCCTAGCTAGGGAGAGGCCGGGATAGAGGCGAAGGCATCTAATACTACCAGGGTGTCGCGTCTCTAATTTCTCTAGTCCAGGGAGCTAGGAAACGTTAGATCAGTCCGGAGGCCCAGTGACCGTAGCGAGCACCTCTTAATCTCGTTAGGCTGGTGAATACACCAGCTGGGGGCGGGGAGGGGAGGGGTGGACGGGGTGGGGGAGGGGATGGCACGGGGAGCGGCTGGGAAGGAGGGCGGGTTGAGGCAGCTGTTTTCACTACCCAGCTTCGGAAGAGAGGTGAAGGAGCAAGTGCGTTGATTGTTTATGAAGCCTGCAAGACAGTATTTATTCCAATTATTCTCGTAATGCTGATGTTACTTGAAATTGTATCAAGCTCTGCCTCTTCTCAACTTTGCTGTCTGCTAGGGTTAATGTTTCTTGAGCAATTTTTACCTGGGATCTGGAGCCCTTTTACACAGCTTTTATGATTTGCACAATGAAAGTTATTTCATCTGTTGTTGGCTTTGATCTTATTTATCTTTATCCTTTTGCATTGAATGTATTAATATTTCATAAAACTTTACATGCAAGAAAAATGGAAATGCCTCTCAACTTTCGTATCTGGGCTTGGAACTGTTTTAGCAAGTTGGATTTCTTTCTTGAAAATGCTTTTTTTTTTTAGTGATTTCCATAGCAAAACAGTATTTAACATATTCATGTTAGACCAGGAGTATTATAGCTGTTTGCTTACCTTTTCAAGGAACCAGGATCTGAGGATTGTTTATACAGAGATAATTCACAATTAGAGTGCTCACTGGTTTGTTCTACATTGGTAACTTCAATATTGGACATCTGAGGACTCCAGAGGAAAGATTCATGTTGAGCTGTTTGGGAAGTAATGAAAGTAAACTGAATTTAATTCCTGCACTTCGCAAGCAAATGCTTGCTTCTGCTAATTGTGTAATGGCTCTCCCTGGGCTACCGTTTTGTATTTTCTTCATCCATATGTGGGATGAAATATCATCCACAGATGTTCAAGTGTCCTAGCCTGAAAATGAATTTTACCCATGCGAGCTCTTAGTGAAGTTAAATAAGGTATTGGTAGGATGTTCTCTCAGTACCATTTTAGATTAAAGCTAAAATAGGACTGATGACTTCAGGAGCATTGGTTTTGATGTTGTACGTGGTTATTTGATTTATGATTTTTGAAATCTGTGATATATCAAAGTCCAAACCATTTTTGACTAGACGTGATTTCCTTTAAATTCTAAGTAAAGATTCATATACTTCAAATGATACCACTGTAATTGTTTTTGTACATAGTGGGCATGTAAGCAAATAACTGAAATGAAAACAGTTTCCAAATGAATGTAGAAGAGTCCACTTCAGGGAAATGAAAGAAATATTAAATTTTGTGTATTTTCATCTTTCCTAGGGATTTTTAAGAATTAGAATTTTTAAGAGCATGTCACATTCTAGAATAAATTTAGCATATAGTTCCTGACCTTGTTATAAGCCAGGCACTGTGCTGGGCACTATGCTGGGCGCTGTGGGAAACTGTCCTCTAGGAGGCGGTCATTTAATATAGGGGCAGTAACTCAAACGCAGAGCAGCCTATGGTAAATCCTGGGTTTTTGAGGATTCTCCTTTTCACTGTCAGTTTTTCAATGGGTTTAAAGAAGAAGAATGAATTGCTTTGATAAACTATTGTAATGGGAAAGCATTTTTATTAAAAATATTGTTATCTCTAAAGTGCTATTGCTAGGAGTTAAATCTTCAACTTGATCAAACTAGCACTATATGAAGAGGTTGTAGGAGTCCTCCTCTTCCCTTTCCAGTTAGAGGAATGTTGTGGCTTTGTTGTGGCAGTACTATGTTATCTTATGACTATTTTGATGGATATTTGCACTTGAGAATGCAGTTGGGGAGGATGTATGTTGTTTGTTTGGTTTGGATGAGGGATTGGGCCCTGAGAGTGGCATTTCTTTTATAGCGTAGCAAGTTTCATTGACTAGTGCAACTATATTTGTCTTGTTTAATTATAGTTCTTCTAAGATTTTCAAAGAGTGGCCTTGTGTAGCGTAAATGTATCCATTTGTTTAAGATTTTTAATTAAACTCATGGATCATTTCTAAAGCATGCCTATTCATTCAACTGATTGTACTGTGACATGCTGGATAGGATAGGCGGTTCACGGGACTTTTGCTCTAACAGAAATGTTTATGAATTGAAAGATGCATTACGGTCTCTTTAGAGAATTTAAAGCTTAGTCTTAAAACTACCTTACGTGTGTATAGCTATTTATAATAGATAGAACACTTGAACACTAATCTTATTTCATTTCCTCAGAATTCTATTAGTTAGAGTAAGCAGCATATGTCTTTGCCTAGGGATTTAGGTTCAAACCTCTGCACTATTGTTACTAGCTGTAAAACCTAGAAAATGTGTAAGCCTGTTCCCCATTATAAAAGGAGAATCATAATAGGGCTTTATTTAGTTTGAGGCTTAAAACAACAGGAGAAGATATTTGCAGTTTTTCTTCACGTTGTTGTCTGTGCCCTTCCAATCAGATGAAGACACTTATTCTTAGAGATGGCAGGAAACTTATTCAAGGTAAAAAAGAGTTACTTAGTGACAGCCAGATTCAGGTCTCTGACTTTAAGGTCTAAATTTTTTTCCCATTGAAGGCATAATATCAACTGATTGTTGAAATGGAAGCAGTATTATCTACTTTTATTTTTCCCTCTGTTTTTAGATGAAAGAGTGACAGATGTTGAGAGAAGTATAATGACTTACTAAGTCACCAGACTCTCAAATGGTAGAATCAGCCCCTAGCTGGATATATCTTGCAGAGCTCTCTATCTGTTCTGGCTCACTTTCTCTTCATTTGAATTATTTGCTAGGAAAGACTGTCATTCAGAAGCGCTTCTCTCATATCTCAGATGACACTGCAGCTATCCCAATTCTCTGGTGTGCATTTTATCTTCCATGGAAAGTAGAATCCACAAAAACAGAACTCCCAGTCTTGAGTCACTAAGGTATTCCAACATTAGGCTTTACTTATTAAGTTCATAATGACAAGCCATAAAAAGTAGTCCAATTAAAAGTATAAAGATAATGAAGAATGCTAAAATACTTTCCTGTTTAGTATAAATCTAATTTGAAACAAAAATTATCTTTAACATACTATTCTAGGTCTATTCTAGGTAGTGTTTAAGCACAGCATCTACATTATGAATCTGGGTTTCACATTATGAAATCTATTTGGGTAACTTCAGACATCACTGAAATATAAGCATATGTGTACTAATACTATTTACTTAGTAATACCTGCCCACATAAGAGTCTTTTAGCTTAAAGGCAAAATTGATTTATCTAACTTATCTAATGTGTGGCTCAAGTATGAATGTTTCTGGGTAACCATTTAAAGAGGCCCCTCTGCCAAATTTCAAATGCTTGGTGACTGCCAGGTTTTATAGACTTAAAAGGGGAATCCTTTGAACCAAGCTGCTGAAAGATGGCCATGTAGCCTGTGATGTACACCATCTGTGATGGAGCTGTCTCTACCTTCTGAGGCAGTACCTTTGGACCGTTCTCGTTGGTGCGCAGTTCTTTCTTTTATCTAGGCAAAATCAGCCTTTCAGTCCTCTAGATACAAAATTAATCCAATCCTTTGTCCACATGGCAACCCTTTGTAAATTGGAGAACAAATCCTGTTTCTCCTCTTAGCCCAGTTCTTTTCTCTTAGCCCAGTTTTCTTCTCTTTTAGGCTAATCAAACCCAGATTCTTTACCTTTTTTTCCTACATAAATTGATTTTCATATAATTGTCCTAAGCTTTCAGAATATTTTTTTTTACTTTACATAACAAGGTTTTTTAAAATTAGTTTTATTATACAAGCTTTCCATACTTATTGTAAAAAAAGAATTAAAGATTACAGAAAGGAATACAATGAAAAATGTACCCTCTTCCCTTCTTGATTCTTAGGCTCTTGTCTCGATATAACCCTTATTGAAGTATGTGTAGTTATATATATGTGTGTGTGTATAAGATTAAAATTACAATAAAGTGCAAATTCAAAGTTGTAACCACGTACATTTATATACATACATTGTTTAATAACACTTAGTGATAAAAATAGATACATTTTAATGATTGCAATCTGGCATTGTGCTAAACATTGTACATATAGTATCTTATTTAATCTGCATAAGAATTCTTTAAGGTAGATGATAGTTACTTTCCTCTTTTAGTTGAATAAACCATGCACAGAGAGGTTAAGCAGGTTGCCTGAGTTTATCACAGGCTCTACTCATTGAATAAAATGTCATAGAGAAATGCCCATAAGATTGCAAGCAAATAATTTAGTAGTGAATATTTCTATTTGCTTCTTTTCCTGAGGTAAAGAGAAATAGAAGTATCTGAGATAACTGAAATGAGTACAGTTGTTTTTCACTTTGAATCTTATCCAATGAGATAAATATCTCTCTGGAATTAAATATAACATAAAGCATTTAAAAATGCTGGAAATGAGGGAGATAGAGAAAAATCAGTATTGAATAAGACTGATTAAATTCTGATGCAACACTAAGAGAACAATATAATTGGCACAGCTTTATAAATTTATGAAACAATGGCTTAAATAAAAATGAATCCACACTGCTCTCAGGATTAAAGTCCAGAGTATTCTTAACTAGACATCAGAAGTCCATTCTGGTTCATCTATAAGCCAGCCCAACAGAAATTCTTGTCCTTTCTTCACTGGTAGGTCCCCTCCCCCCACTCCATCTCTATGATACTTTTGCAAACACTGTTCCCTTTATCTTAGACCAGCAATTCCCACAGCCATTTAGATGTCCACTTTTCCAGGTTATCTTCTGCTCATTCTTTAGGACTCAGCTTCATTATTCTTAAAAGCTGTAGGTTGCATGAGATGGCCATTCTCCATGCCCTTCCAGTAGCCTGTATGTCCCAGTCATAGCCGTCATCACATTCAGTTGTGATATGTTGTCTGGCCTGTCTCTCCCTCTAGACTGTAAGTAAAGTTCAGAGCAAAGCTGTGTCTTATTCACCTTTGTATTCTTGTCACTGCTTGGCATTTATTAGGAGCTTGATAAATACTCATTGAATAAATGAAACTGTGAGCAGATTTTGAATTTTTAAAAAGGGCATTTATAATGAAATATGTCCATCCAAACCTAAAAATAATTGTACAGCGAGATTTTAACAGAAATGAGGCTGGAAAGAGACTTGAGAGAAAACTCTTTGCAATGAGCTAGACAATTCAATAATGAGCATATTTCATATGCAAGTACACTAGAGGGGAGAGAAAGATTATTATTAATACATAGTCCCAGACCCCCAAGAGTTTTCTACTATGGAAATGCTAAGAAATAGTTAGCTTACCAAAAGACTGCTTTCTTGACCAAAAAATGCAATCTATTGTATGATTCATCATCCAGGTTACTTTTTGAAGCAGGAAAAAAAAAAAAACAACACTAAATGTATACAGGTTTTTTATAGACTAACACTGGATGACTTTTATCTGTAGATCTGTGTGTTTCTTCATCATTATCACAGAGTTTGACTCTTAGCTATTTTCAGGTTTAATATTAAAAATTCTTTGTATCACCTTTGGCTATTGCAGTTGTATTTTAGCTTACTGCTTTTTATAACCCATACTCACCAACCTGAATTCCTTTTGGAAAGAATCTATAATTTTGAGGTGGATTGAAGAATCTAGGAGTTTAGGTGTGCATTACCATATGGGCAAAACTTGTAAAAACTAAATTGTAGCTGTCATATTGTATATTAAACAACATCACTTGAAATTTACTTCGAAGCTTTTGACAGAATAGCTCAATATCTGAGGAGTGAGTACTTCACCGTCCAAAGAATTAAAAAGTATTATGACATGTGCCAAGAGATCAGGCAGTTTCTACTACCTGTAATTGCTTTACCTGCCATAGTCTAGATTCGAAATATCTTTTTATTTCAATAATGCGCAAAGCATAATCTTTAAAGGCGGTAGGGATCAAAATTAAAATTCAGCCGTGTGGTGTTAGCAATGTGAATAATCTCACCAAGGAAGCAATCAGATGACCCAATGCCTTCTGTGCCGTGCTGGGATTGCATGTGCAGAAAATTACTGTTGGTGTGTTTCAGAGTAGCGCTCTACTTGGTAGCTGGTGAGTTTTCTGCTGTATGTTGTAAGCCACTTCTTGATTCCAGAAATGTAATGCTATGAAAGAAGTGCACGTTAGAATTGGGTATATTTGGCAACTGACAGGGTGAATAAGTGTGACAATAATAGATATGTAAAGTGGTATGGGGGTGCAGAAGAAGGAGCCATAATTTCAACCAGGAGTACTAAGGAAGGCCACAGTGGAAAGTGATGTTTGAGCTCGAAGTTGGTAGGTGGAGGAGGAAAGGAAAATTGTTTGGGGCTGAGGGCTGAGGGCTAAGGCATGGTAGCGTCATCTTGCATGGTGTGTTGACAGAACTGCCTTTAGGCCTAGAAGCTGGAGCCCATACGGATGGGAAGAGCTGTAATGGATGGTGCCGGGCAGAGAGATTGAACCCAGATCAGGGTGAGCCTGCTGCAGAGGTTGGACTGTATTCTGTAGGCAGTGGAAGGGTGCTGAAGATTTTGGGGTGGAGGGAGACAAATCGGGGCTGACTTATCCAATAGGCATAGTGCCCAGGGACCACAATAATTTTAAGGCCCGTGAAAATGTTTTAATTTAACTTCTTTTAAAAAACAGAATTAAAAAAAAAGCGAGTATAATAAGAATTTGTCTTCATACAAATGCAATCAAAACATATAATTTTTTTTTTTTTTTAAATAGGGGAATGGGCACTTGAAAACAGGAGAGGAGAGAGTATTTCTAGCGTTGGGCAGAAGTGGAAAATGTGACTAACTGGTTTTCTGCACTGCAAATGCACCATGAGCACACTGTGGAAGGGATGAATATACTATTAGCTTGGCACAAGGTTTCACCAGGCTTTCAGATTTTTGATAGGCTGCCCATAAGGCTGTACAGACCTTCAGAGGAGTGAAAGGCAGGAGCAGTGTCTGTGTTTGCCTGGCGGAGGGGTAAGCTAATCAGTGGAAATGCTAGAACTGAAGCTCTGTGGCCCTGGGCTGAGTCCAGGCCTGAGGCCGGAGGCCAGGACAGTATAGGGTAGCCAGCCTGCCCTGTGCCCGTTCTCACTGGGCACGCCTCTGGTTCTTTGCCTGGTGATGGAGGCACAGGAAGAAAGCTCAAACACTGGAGAAATTTGGAAGATGATTATTGATGCAAGAATTCTTGGTTTCCATGGAAACAGACAAGTGCCTGAAAAAATACCCTGACCCCAGGACTGCCTTACACCAGTATTTGGCCACTTGAGTATTACAGCAAAATCTTAGCAGGATAATAGTTCTCATTTCTCTTTGCCCTTTATTTTTCTTTTCATTTTCTCCCCTTTCTGCAGTCCTCCTTCCCTCTCTTTCTCTTCCATCTTCAACTTCCTCTCTCTCCTCCTCTGTCTCTGCTACTCTTCTGCTCCTTTCTTCTCTTTCCTTTTGCCCTTTCCTGTGTGGGTCTTCTCTCCTCCCCTGCCAGTGAGTCAGCATATTTGGGAGACTTGCAGCTCCGTGTCATAGGAAGATGTATGGAGGACTGTCGTTTGGGGGGTTGTGTGTGGGTGTGTATATGACTTAGATCCCAGCCTGCTGCATATGGTTCAATAGGTGTCAACATTGTTGTCACTTTCCAGTTTGAGTAACTGTATCTGACCTACCTAAAATTTCACTTAACTGTTTCAATTAGCAAAGTGTTCCACGCCGAGAGACTCTGTGATGAGAGGTTTCATAAGCCTCCGTCCCAGAGGTAGCTGCACTTCATTCAGATGAAGGAAAGAATTTTACCTACTAATTCACAACTAGGGTGTGCAAGGCTATAGCTCACCATTTCCCCCTCGTCGCCTCCCCTATCTCACCCCTGTGGGAAAGCAGATCTTCTCTTCCCCTCCCTTTTGCGGAAGCCTTGATAAATGGCTCTATTTTCAACTGTTCCAAGTCCAATTTTCAGATAATATTGAGCATTTGGGGGTATTCGAGAATCATGAGTAAGAAACCCCAGATATAAATTCTGGCTTTGTCATTTATAAATTGTGACCTTGGGCCAGTGATTCAAATGAGAAAAATCATACTGACCCTTCCTGTTTCACAAGTGAGGTGAAATGCGAGAACATAGATGAAAGCATTTTGCAGTGAATAATTTTATTCTCTCCTTTGCACAAATGCCTCCTGACCTTCTACTATGTGCTAGCTCTGTTCTAAGCACCAGGATACAGTAGAGGACAAGACAAATAAGACCTCAGCACTTATGAGCTTATATTATAGTGTGGAAGACATACCATAAATGAGTAAACAAAGATAAGGGAGTATAAGGTATGCTAAATGCTATCAGAGTGAGGAGAGAATAATTCAGGGTGCTGGTGGAGTTAACATTTGTGCAGACACCTGAAGAAACAGAAGCAGACAGAAAAAAAAAAAGAGCTAGTTGTAGAGTAAGCATTTCGAGTACTAGATGACAGTAAATGTGCACAGGCCTGGAAGAGGGAGAAAGCTTTGCAGAAAGGAGTAGCTAACTGGTGTATCTGGCACTTAGTGAACATGGGGGAATGACAACAAAGGAAGTCTGAGTTGTGTTGTTTTTTTAAATTAATTTTTTTATGGTGACATTAGCTAACGGAAACCAGTAAGTTTCAGGTGTACAATTCAACGGTAAGGCATATATATATATATGCCTTATATATATATATTGCATTGTGCATTCAGTGCCCATAGTTAGATTTCTGTCACAACATATTTGACCCTTTTATCCCATTTACTTCCTCCTCGCTCCCACTACTCTCTGGTAACCACTAGTCTATTGTCCATGTCCATGAGTCTCTGTTTGTTTGTTGCCTTTACGTTTATATCCCACATATAAGTGATATCATGTAATTTTCAACTTTTTCTGTCTGGTTTATTTCGCTTAGCACGATTATCTCGAGGTCCATCCATGTTGTTGCAAATGGCAATATTTCATCTCTTCTTATGGCTGAGTAATATTCTATTGCATATATGTACACAGCTTCTTTATCCAATCATCGGTTGCTTCCATGTCCTGGCCACTGCGCATAATGCTGCTATGAACATTGGTGTGTAAATAAATATCTTTTCAGAGATTTGTTTTCAAGTATTTCGGGTAAATACTCAGCAGAGGGATTGCTGGATCATATGGTAGATCAATTCTTAGTTTTTTGAGGAACCTCCATACTGTTTCCATAGTGGTTATACCAATTTGCAGTCCCATCAACAATGTATGAGGGTTCCTTTTTCTCCACATCCTCTCCAACATTTGTTATTGTCCTGTAGATTATAGTGATTTTAACAGATGCAAGATGATATTTCATTGTGGTTTTGATTTGTATTTCCCTAATAGCTAGTGATGTTGAGCATCTTTTCATATGTTTGTTGGACATTTGTATGTCTTCTTGGGAGAAGTGTCTGTTCAGGTCCTCTGCCCATTTTTTAATTGGATTGTTGTTGTTGTTGTTGTTGTTGTTGTTGTTGTTATTGCATTGTGTGAGTCCTTTGTATATTTTGGATATTAGGCCCTTATCAGAGGCTTGAAAATATATTTTCCCATTCAGATGGTTGTCTTTTTACCTTGTTGATGGTTTCTTTTGCTATGCAGAGCTTTTTAGTTTGATTTAGTCCCATTAATTTATTTTTGCTTTTACTTCCCTTGCCTTTGAGATCAAATTCATAAAATCCTCTTTAAGTCCAAGGCCTATAATTTTAGTTCCTATGTTTTCTACTATCAATTTATTGTTTCAGGTTTTATATTCAGGTCCTTAATCCATTTTAAACTAATTTTAGTGGGTAGTTCTAGACAACAGTCTAGTTTCATTCTTTTGCAGGTGGCTTTCCAGTTTTTTCAATACCATTTATTAAAGAGGCTTTCCTTTCTCCATTGTATGTTTTTTGGCTCTTTTGTCCAAAATTATTTGCCCATATAAGCATGGGTTTACTTCTGGACTCTCGATTCTGTTCCACTGGTCTGTGTGTCTGTTTTTCTGCCAATACCATGCTGTCTTGATTATTGTTGCTTTGTAGTATAAGTTGAAGTTGAGGGTTGTATTTTAAAGAGAACATTTTGGCTGCTTGCATTGACAAAAAATTTTGAGGCAGGATTGTAGGCAGGATTTATATAGCATGGATGAGGTCAGAAACTGTACTGTTCAACATTCATAGTCAGCCTTTTTTTCCCCCCAAGTTCAAGTGAACTAACATTTTCGTGGCATCTTAGTTTTGGCAACATGCTTTTTTATATCCTCTCATATTTAGTTCTTACAGTTGTCCAGTGAAGTAAGTCACATCAACAAAGTGTTTTAGAGATAAGAAACTCTGTTAAGTTCAATGAGCTGATACACAGCTAAGCCAGCAGCATGGCCCAGGTCCTCTGACATATTGGAGAGTGACAGAGATTGCAAAGGACAAGGGTTGAGATCTTGAGCACCCTATAGCTAAGATGTATCAGCCACTTGAGGAAGAGACAAGCCGTAGGGATAGAATGGGGAAAATTGCGTTTTAACTGCCAGGGAAATTAGCTTAGTTTACCTTGAAAAGTGTAGCAGGAGTTTACTTTAATTACTGGTCTTAAAATCCGGCCATTAATTCCCCCTAACAGGGTGGGAGCCGGCTTTGTCTCTCAGTGTGCCAGGAAATAACTGTCTCCATTATGCCTCTTACTGGTACACAAAGCCTGTGAGCCTTTCACACACTGTCCTGTTTTGCAGTTACAACAGAAGACGGTTCTGTTTCATATGTTGCTTTGTTTTCAAGCCATTGCATGAGCTCTGGGCAACTTCTATCTTAAAAACCCAAAACAAAGCAAAACCCTGTTTTTGCTTATGGCAGTGATGCATATTCATGAAAAAAAAGTTAAACAGAACAAAATTCAGAGAGCCGTATGAAAATGAAAATAAAAGTCCACTTTCTTTCTCTCCAGCTTTTAGTCCTACTCTCTACATATAATTAATATAAATGTGTTTTTTTTTTTGTATATACAGAATTTTCTATGCATACGCAAGCTTATATGTAACCATATAGACATCAGCAGATACCTGCACACCACTCATGCATATACACACATACATATATAATGTATACCTGTATGTCCTGGACTCCTTCTGTATACATTGTGATATAATTTGGTTTTTACTAAACTATGTCTTGGATAACTTTCCACATCCGTACCTAGGGATATACCTCATTTTCTCTAATGACTAATCCCACTCTTCCAGTTCCTCTATTGATAGGTAGTAAATATCTTTGAACAGATGTTTTTGTAAATTGCACATGTGGCGCACCCGTGGGATAAATTCTTAGAAGTGAACTTGCTAGGAGAAAGAGCATATACATTTCCCGTTATGATAGATTTTGCCAGATCGCTGTCTTAGAATCCGTACCAACTTAAGTTTCTGCTGTCAGTGTCTGAGACAACTTGTTTTTCCACATCCTTACCGAAGCTGAGTATTATCAAACTCCTTTATTTTTGACAGTCCCATAAGAGAGAGAGTGATCACGGTTCATTTAAAACTGGCATTAAATGTTGAAACTTCAATGAGTTATTTTTGTTATTGGAGATGGGTTATTATTTTTATTATATAGGTAATACATATACAGGACAAACAATTTAGAAAATGCAGAAAATCACAGAGAAAAAGAAAAATAACTTGTTTTCCACGGATGACCATTGTTAACATTCTGGAATATGTCCTTTTGTCTCTTATCTATGTGTAAAGTACAAGTAAAAAGATCTTCTGTTATCTTCTTAGCTCTCCATTCATTGTGACAACTATTTTCACTGTAGATTATTGCAATACAGGAGTGGAGAGAGCACTGGAGTTGGAGCTAGTGGTTGTTCTAGATTCAAGTTTTGATACCACTGACTAGCTTTGTAACTTTGGGCAGGTCATTTTACTCCTCTGAGCCCCTCTGTAAAACCAATAAGGCCTTTCTCATCATATTGTTAGGGAAAGTCAATGGGATAAGGTATAGAAAAGTGCCTTGTACATTTTCTGCCCTATATAGATGCTTAATAAGTGTTGGATGTATCAAGAGATTGAAGCTAAGAGAATATTTTATTAAGTTGAGGGGTATTTTATTATCCTGAGGTTTCTTCAAGGTGGATCAATTTACTCTCTTCATTTTATGAGATTCTGAGCATTTCCTTTGTTACATTCATTCTGGGATTGTTCATAAGCTTTCAAGCAATTTGCGGTCACCACATAGTTCTCATAACCGTAAGATATTTATCATCAGAACTCTCAATTGAGAGTGTCAACAGGTTGGATATGTGGTTCTCAGGAAAGCCCAATTTAAGGAGAATTTTGAGAGTGGAAGATGAAACATAAGAAGTTTCTAAGGATGAAAGGGAACGAGCGCTTATATTCTAAATATGATTACACATTACTTGTTTTTCTCTGTCTTAATTCCGCCCCCCCTCCCAGTGTTTCTGCAAAAGCTACTTCATGTAAAGAACGGGCTCTGAGTGATGGACTATTTTATGGTCTCCCCAAACCCCCTGACATTTGCCAATGTCTGGAGACATTTTTGGTTGTCACAGTTGACAGTGGTGAGGTTGTTATTGGCATTTAGTGGGTAGAGGCCAGGGTGCTCTAAACATACTGCAATGCACTAGGCATCTCCATAAAATAAAGAGTTATCTGGCCCAAAATATCAACAGTGAGAAGGTTGAGAAACCCTGATATTAAAGGAATAGAATATACTGATTATGCGTTGAAGGTAGCAGACGTGGTAAAGTATGGGTACATAGCCCATCAAGCTGATAGTACTGGCCAGAGCTACAAATTAAACTGTACCTAAGAGAAGTTTCTTCCTGGCTTCAAGGAAGTCCTTTACTTTTCAGAGAGATGGTGTTGAAGAGGACTAAGTTATAAAATGGTTCTCTTTGGCTAGACTTACCACCTGGAGGCAGCTAAAGTTCTAGAAAGTTCAAGTTCACGTCTCAGTTTCCATGAAATCCAAGATAGACTTCCTTTGTTCATTCAAGTGTTTATTCATTCAGCAAGCACTATTAAGTGACTATGAGCCCAAGTACTGTGCTGTGAGGTTTGTTTTTTTTTTGTTTGTTTGTTTGTTTTTTTTTAAAGCCATGATATTCACCCTAGAGGAGCTTAGAAGACAGGATTACGTAGTTATGAACTCAGATCTGGATCTGTGTTTCCCAGGCCTCAAATCCTGCCTCTACCACTTGTAATTTATATAATTCCGGTCCTCATTTTAAAATGAGGTAAAGAATATCTATCTCACATGATCATTGTGATTATTAAATATTGATATTCATAGAGTGTTCTGAACAGTGTCTAGTTCAGTAAAATTTTAATTGTTTTCATTATTTTTATTTTACTGCTATTACTAGATTCTTGAAGCTCTATAGATTAGCTAATTCAGGGTTTTCAAATTTGACTAGTGCTAGATTCCTTTCCTCAATAAAGCCTTACCCAGACTGACAATATATGAAATATATGAAAACAGAGTAACTCTGGTTAAAGTAAGGTTGGGAGGCTGAACACTGCTTTCTTGGGGCGACTCACTTTTCTATTCCCCAAAGTGGTTTCTTGTGGAACTTGCAAAACCTGGGGCTGTGTAGGATCCAGTCTGAGAACCACTGATCTCATTCAGTCCATTCATTTTCAGAACAAAGAAATTGAGGTATATATAGAGAGAAAGTGATTTAAAGGAAGGATAAGGGAAGTACATGAATAACTCTGATGTGCATGTGTCAGACACAGTAATGATGCCATATGTGAGAGTTCAGAGAAGGCAGAGACAGACTCTTTCTTGGTTAGGTTGTATTTGGGCTGGCCTGGAAGGATGGGTAGAATTTGAGCATTTCAGATAGTATCGTAAAGAACATTTTCAGAGGAAGAAATGGAATGATAAAGGAATGGAGGAAAAAACATCGAAGTCTTTACCCAGGTCTCAGTAAATTATCTTTGGTTGCAAGTAATAAAAGCCTATTTTAAAACATTTTAATTGAAAACCAAAGGAAGGAAGTTATTATAAAGTCCCAGGGTCCCAGGGTCAGAGAATGGAACCTGGTCTTGTTTAGTCCTGGAATTCCAGAGCTAAGATCCTACTGATAGCATCCACGCCCCCTGCCCCGCCCTCTCCCCCCACCCCCTCCACCGATGTTTCATGGTTCTTGTTTTGCTCTCTCTTGTGAATTTGCTTCATCCTTTATTCTCTCTCTGTGGATAAGCCCTCTTGTCTTCTCTGTGTACATGGCTTTCCCAAAGTTCCCAAGTTTACATGTCTCTAATTCAAGCAGTCAGTCTTTACTGATCATCTGGCTTTGAACCCTGAACTCTGAATTCCATGAAGAGGATATCCAGTTGGCTTAATAGGTGTTACATGTGTACCTCTCATCCAATAGCTGTAGCCAGAGTGGGGGATGCGAGGAGCCTGTCTTGTCCTGTCAACGTGATTGGCAAAGCCATACTGAAACTTGAAAAGGAACAGACTGACCTTCAAGTTACTCCTTTACCATCAGTCTAGACAGATGTATCTATAACAAAGTATGAATGAGGTGCATAATATGGGTGAGAAGTAACTTAGTGGGTTGACGAAGGCTTTTCTGAAGAGGAACACTGGTGTTGGCTCTGAGGTGGAGGCAGGATTTTCTCAGGTGGTGAAGTGGATGAGGGAGGACATTCTCAGTAGGAACTGACTGGAAAGGTAGAACATTGACTGTGATAGCAACAGTGAACAACTGAATATATGTGCCAGTAACTGCAGTCATTCATTCAGATAACAAATATTTATTGCGGACTTGCCAGGAGGAGAGTATGTTTATGGGCGAAAAAACAAAATTAAAATAGTTAAATTACTTTCCCAGTGTCACGAAGAATAGGAATATGAACCATATCTAGAATGTTTCAGTCTTAAAATATACTTTTCTCTGTAATTTCTTCATTTATGCTTTTTCTACTTGATTTTACAAGGTCAAAAATGACTTAGAGCAAGGTAGGAGACTCACGGCTAGTGTATGTGTGTGTTTTAAATAGCTGTTGAAATTATGCATTGTCCTTACTTCACAAAGTGAGAATAGGCACACAGTTTTCATAATTATAAAATGATTTATGTGTGGGTATACGTTTGTTTTAGGGGGATTGTTTGGTCAGATAATTTCTAAGATTCTTTCTAATCATAACATTTAAATATTTGGCGACCTGTTCTCTTTTATCTCATAAATGTTTTCAACCAGATTTCATTTATTGTAGAATTATTTATAATAGGAAAATATTTAATTCTGCCTAAAATGTTCCAAAATTGGAGGTTGATTCAGATAATTATGATATACCTGTATGATATTACTAAGTAGCCATCAAAATGATTGTTCAATGAATTTTTAACACACTGGGAAGATCTTTGAAATATAAAATTTTTAAATAACAAGAAACAAGCTATATGCTGAATTAAACTATATAACTACACACATTTATATATTCACACAGGAAAATCATTGTAAAGATCTATATTAGTCTAAGAAGGAAGGAACTACATCACAATATTGTAAAAGGATATTGTAAAGTAGGATGCCAGCAATTCTAACATTTTATATGTTTTGCTACAGTTTCAACAATAAATTTACATTTCACAACTACAGTTTTATAAAACTATATTTTTTCTGTAGTTACTTTTATAATTAATTTTTATTGAAATAATTATAGAGTCACGTGTATTCGTAAGAAAGAATACAGAGAGATCCTTGTAAACTTTGCTTATTTCTTCCAGTGGTAATATTTTTCAAAACTCCAGTTCAAGGTATTGACATTTATTCATTCCACCTCATACTTCTCTGGTTTTATTTGTACTCGTGTGTGTGTGTGTGTGTGTGTGTGTGTGTGTGTGTGTTCTGTACTATTTGTTACCTGTGTGGATTTGTGAATCCACCACCACAGTCAAGATACTGAACAGTTCCAACACCACAAGGAGTCCTCATGTTTCCCTTTTATAACTACATCCACATCCACCACTATTCTTTAAAAAATATAGTTACTTCAGCTGTGTAGTGCCTTTTCATGTGAAGCCATAACTGTAGAACCTTAGAGCCGGAAAAACCTTTGCAGTCTTATTGGTCACTCATAATGTGGGGATTTCAGGGAAGGGGGAGAGGTTTTATGATTCTCTACCCTCCTTCAAACATAGCATCGGCTTGAGTCTCCCTCCCTACCCTTCACCCCAAACACCTTTGCCTCAGTAATGCAGGTTTGAATTAGGTATCACTTTTTCTGGAATCCCTTATCTGACCCTGTAAGTCTGGGTCAGCTGCTGCTTCTCTGTGTCCTGATTATACTCTGTGTTTTCCTCATGGTGCACTTTTCTCGTCTTATAATTACTCATAGAAAATAATAAATATTGGATGTGCAGAGGAGACTGGATAACAGTTCTTCCCCAGGACTGCAACTGCCAGCTCTTCTCCTACTCTTTGAGTGACACTTCACAGCATTTATGCGGCCAGCCTAGTTTATTGCAGCCGTGTAAGTACTTACTTGCCCAGTCATCAAATACCAGCGTTCTACCTGCTGATGCTTCCACCAGGATCATTGACTCTTATCTTCTGAACTCCTCTCATTTTTCTCTTTTTCTCCATTCCTAAAGCTAATAGAACGTTGGTGATGACTAGTGTAAGCAACTCCAGGCCTAGCACTGTGCTATGTGCTTGACATGTACCATGTCTTCTAACATAATACGTTTCAAATTTGTACTATGTCCATTTTTAAAATGAGGAAACAGAGACTTAAAAAAAAAAAAGTGAATAACATGTAGCCAAGTAAGTGACAGGAACTGGATCGAAATCCAGGACTGTCTAATAATATACCTGACAACGTTGTAGGAAGAGCTCAGTCTGTTTTAACTCCATGGTCCTCCCCAAACTCAGCACTTCCTCTAGAAAGCTGTCTAGCACCTGATTGAATAATTCTTTCAGTCAGGCAACAATGGACTTTGGAAGGCAACCATTTTGATGCTGGACAAGCAACATCACTAGGAAGATGTCTTTAATGTTCAGTGGAAATCTTCCCTTCTCTATCTCGGTGGGTTGCAATTCTGTCCTGTGTCGCAACACAAAATCCTCTGCATCTGTAGTCCCCTCATGTTATAGCTAGTAGGGATTTTAATGATTTTCTGGTCTTATCAATTACAGGTAAGGAAACTAGAGTGCAAAGAGAGGAGCCCTGTGCAACTTACCACCCTTGAGTTGCTTGAGACCTAATTCTGTTGATCTGGCTTACCTTCCTCCTCTAGCTCTTACAGTCTTTCCTCATGAGATGGGGTGTTTTGACCTTTCATTGCCCTAGTCATCCTGCTGCAGACACCCTCCAGCTGGCCATTGTTCCTCTCATTTTTGGAACTGATCTCGATGTTCCAAATTTAGGTTTATTGCCTGGAGTTCTACAGAGGATGTTTAATTCTGCATGTAATTATTAGAACCTACTATGTTCCAGGGTCTACCACATTCTGCCTTTCTTCCTTTCTCCACAATGTCTATAATATTAATGAGGCTATAGGTTTGGCTGTATGTAACAAAACTGTAGTTTAAATGGATGAAGTTTTATTTCTTGCTCATATGAAAGCCTGGTCTGCAATGACAGCTCTACTCTGTGAAATAACAAGGGTCCCAGACTCCTCCTGTCTTGTTGCTTTATGTTTAGAGGGAAGAGGTATGTTTTCCAGCATACCTCTTCCCTCTAAGAAATACCTTGGAAGTTGCACTCTCATTTCTGTTCACATCCCATTGGTCATAACTTAATCACATGGTCATGCCTCACTGAAGGGAAGCCTGGGAATTGTAGTCTTTCATTTTGAGAGGTCATATGACCATATAAAACTATTTCTAAGGAAGAAGAAGGGGAGAACAGATATTGGTTTGACAAATAGCAGTCTCTGCCGCAGCCCTCCTCAGCTCTAGGAAAATAGTCCCCAGGTTGGGACTTCAGAGCCAATGGCTTCCTAGGCTCACGAACTTTCATTTCTAGGAAAGATGACAAAACTGGACCTCCCAGTGGCATAAGGAGAAATTCTCAGGATCTGATAAAATGCTGAGATTCAGAATCTTAGGTGAGGAGGTTACAATGGTGAAATAGCTGTCATTTTTTTGGACCTTACTATTTATTTGCCATACATCTGTTACATATTTAATATACATTATCTTGTTTAATTCTCAGTAGAATCCTAGGAGGCAAGTACTGTTATCGGTCCTCGGTTTTAAAGATCAAGTTTTCCAGGAAGATGAAGTAACTTCTCCAAGGTCCCATGGCAAATGGTGACACTGCCACTCATCTATCTTGGTGCCCTGGTGGCCTGAGGTCATTGTCCTCTCTACTTTGATGGCACACAAATTGGAGTTGCTCATTAACACTTCATAAAGTGCTCTCATGTTCTTCATATAATCAGATACTTCTAAATATAACCTGAGCAAGAAATGTTTTAAATAGGTTATGAGCCCCAAGTTGAAGGGACGAGTCTTACATCCTGTTTGCTGAGTCTGAGTTCTGGTCAGAAAAAAATACATGGCGACTAAATTGGCAAAAGCTGTTATCTCTGCACTCTATCTTGCTGTCAGTGGTGCTTCTTGGGATATTGTATTGAAACTGAGGTGCAGAGATATCACAGGACTTAACTACCTGTGGTAGGGTTGGGATTTGACTCCATGTTGGTCTTATGCTAAGCTGGAAATCTTAATTTGCCCGCTACCTCATGTTCGTTATTTTCCTGGATGTGAACTCTGTTTCCTAATGTTCTGGAGTCTCTCAGTATATGCTGAGACCTGGTCCCAGGCCTACATTTGCATACAAATATTAATCACGAGGCATTCTGTGAAGAAACCATGTCTCTGCAATTAAGTCTCTTTTCCAACCCCTAATCAGGCTATGTAGACCTCAGGATGGGCACTTGAAACCTGGATATTTCAGAATAACAAATACTTGTCAAATTGTGGGGTGGTGATGGGGGCTGCTTTAGAGCTAGTGGGAGGGTACACCTTTCTGAATGTGCAGCATTTACAGTAGGATATTCTGGAGAATGAGAAGGAATCAAACACACAAAGAGCCAGAAAGAGGATCCGAATAGAAGGAATAAGAAAAGCAAACACCCTGAGTGGGGAAAATGGAAAAAAGAGGCAAGTGATAAACTAATACCATGTCTGAGCCTTAGAGTTTGTTTGTTACAGATGGGGAGACAGAAGCTCATTGTCATTTGCCCTCACTCCATGCCCAGTGGAGAGTCAGCGGCTATTTTTGGACAGACTTCAGAGATGTTGGGGTAACGCCTTTCTGCTTGTCAGACTCTCCTTTGCTTAGGTATCTTTGGAAGAGTGACCAACAGTTTCCTTGGTGAATCATTGGTCTCTTTCACTTCACCAAACTCACCTTAGAAAGTGGTCACATTGACAACGTTCCTTTCAGAATTCTTCTGACATCTCCCAGCGGCTTTGAAGCTAAGAAAGCAGCGATGTTTTTATATTAGCAGTGGTTTCTAAAAATGTTTAGCTCACCATTTCCTCTTAAAATGCATTCAGGCACTCAAAGAGCTGGAAATCAGATGACTACATCAGAGTGTCAGACCTGGAATTGATAGAAAATTGGAGGATACTCAGAGAATGTTCTCTTGGCAGATGGGCTGAGCTGCTCTGAAAACAATGGCAGATTCTTTTATTTATAGTTACTAGAGTCTCACAGATGTGCATCAACTGGCAACAGTCCATCAGTCACTGGCAGATTTGCACATGGTTCCAGTTTGGGCACTTGAGTTCTTAATCTGATTTTAATTCTGCTATTCATTTTGAGGCTTGTGACATACCAAGAGGTTCTTAAAAATAAAAGCAAGCAAAAGAACACAAGTCCACTAATTGTGGGAATTTAATAGTACATTTTGGACTTATTTATTATTTGCCCAGGCTCAGCAGAGATCCCTTTGATGTACTTCCAAAACAATATAAATAACAGCTTGATGAAGTAAACCGGCTCTCAGGTAGAGAACTAAAGTTCTAGGATGAGCTTTATCATCTAATCATGTTGCTCTTTGGCATTGGCCATGAGTACAAACCATCAGTGCCTTATTTTTAGTTTACAGAGTGCTTCCATGAACATCATTTTACTGTACTTTTACAGCTGCCTTATGAGCTGAGTATAATTATCTTCATTTTATGGCTGAGGAGACTGAGGCTCGAAAGGGGTAAGTGACTTGCCCAAGGTCACAGCATAGCCAGCAGGTGACAGAATCAGGAGTCTAACCCAGATGTTGTTGTAACTGTAGTCATAACTCCCGTGAAACATAGTAGCTTTAAAATTAAAAAAACCATCAATGTCATCTTTATGACTATGACTTGGGGATTTTCCCCACCTAGGTATTGTCTTAAAAAATTTAAGGAAATAACTGCAATTCTGTTCTATACTAACCCTAATAATGCTTTCTAGAATGGCCGAGTCCAGAATTTCTCAGGACTATTCGATTTTTGCACAAGCTTCACTCTTAATATTACCTTGTACTTGATTATATTATATTGAATGTAAATCCTGGAGAATCGTTAAAGATTTGTAGGTTGTTTGCTTGACCTTTTTAAAGAAGCATAGATGATACAGGCACTCTGGAAAACAATATGGCTGTTCCTGAAAAAATTAAAAGTAGTACACCTTATGACCCAGCAATTTAATTTCTGGGTATTTATTTGAAGAAATCCAAAACACTAATTCTAGAAGATATATGCACCCCTGTGTTCACTGCAGCATTATTTACAATAACCAAGGTATGAAAGCAACCTAAGTGTCCATCAAATAATGAATGAATAAAGCAGATATATTTAATGAAATGTTACTCAGCTATACAAACAAATAAAATCTTACCATTTGACAACGTGGATAGACCTAGCGGGTATTATGATAAGTGAAATAGAGAAAGGCACATACCATATGATTTCACTTACCTGTAGAATTTAAAAACAAAAATAAATGAACAAACAAAACAGAAACAACTCAGATACAGAGAACATTTTGATGGTTGCTAGATGGGAGAGGGGGTGGGGATGGGTGAAAAGGTAAAGGAATTAATAAGTACAAATTGCCAGTTATAAAAATAGTCATGGGATGTAAAGTACTGCACAGAGAATATAGTCAGTAATATTATGATAATTATGTGTGGTTTCAAATGGGTACTAGACTTATGAGGTGATCACTTTGTAAATTATATAAATGTCTAATCACTATATTGTACACCTGAAACCAATGTAATATTGTGCATCAACTGTAATGGAAAAAAATTTTAAAAAGCATAGATATGAATAGAAGTAAAAAAAAATTATTTCTCAAAGTAATCGAGGCCTCAGCTATGTCCATATCTGATTCACTCATAAGAAATACTTTCGAAGATGTATTTCGAGTCTCTTGGACTAGACAGTTGAGGACGAGATGGCAGTTTGTTGTTAGGTTAATATAACTATCTCTGCTTTGGGAGAGGGCCATGACAAAACCGTATCAAAAGAAAAAGAAGACTCCCAAATGAGATTATACTTGCAGAATTTTCTAGGCAGACATGAACAAGTATAAGATGCAATCATATTTGACACAAGAACTAAGAGAACATAAACTACAAAACCCTTAAGGCTGACAGCCTCTGGCAAGATGGTAAATAATGCGAGGTCTTTTAGAGTGGCTTTTCTGGGGATAAAACACAAAATGTAATACATGTTATACATGCAGTATTGCTGCTGATGAGGAGACAACAAAAATGCTCTTGAGACATCCAAAGAAACCTATGAAAGCATATGCAAAGTTCCAGAAGAAGAGAGATTGTGGACTGTTAGAAGAACCGTGGGTGGTCCCTCGGATGGGAACAGAAAGCAAGAGGGTGGGGAGGCACGTGGGAAGTGAGACTGTACAGGTGCACAGCTCCCAGGTCATTCAAGGCCTTTCGAACCCTGCTACCTGGAGCACTTAAAAGTTTCTAAGAAGGGGAGCAATCTGATTGAATTTGCATTTTTAACAACATCCCTCTGGAGAGGACTAGAAGCGTTCTAACTGGCTGTGAGGAGATCAGTGTGCAGGACAGTTAGGAGACTGGAGATACAAGTGGACTGAACTCAGGTACTAGCTATTCGTGGATATGTAGAAAGGTGGGATGGATTTGGTATCTGCCTGTAGGAGCAGAGGGAGGAGACAAGGTTGTGCTTGGACTTCTTTGTGTCACCTATTCTTACCCCATAACCTCCTATGCCATAAAACCTTTGATGCCACTAGGGCTTTCGTGGGCAATCAACAAGAGAGATTTGTTGATCCTGGAACAGAGTCTCTCTCTCACAAGTTGCTGATGCTCTTGGAGCATTTTTATTTAAAAAACCTTGTGGGCAAATGATTGCCTTTTTTGTGTGTATGTTCATATCTCTTTATGCAAGGGCATTTTATTCTAATCCAGGAGGAAGCAACTGTCTTAAGTAGGTAACCAGAAGTGTTATGGTTCAGCTTCTTTAATTAGAAAGTGGTAAACCTTCTTCTTCCTCTTCTTCTTCTTCATTTTCTTCTTCTTCCTTCTTCCTCTTCTGTTTTTTTTTCTTTTTTCTTTTTCTTTCTTTCTTTTTTTTAAGGCAAGGCAACCCTCGACCTCACAGATTGCAAGGACCTTGTCAGCTTACAATCCCTTATTTTTATTTTTTATTTTTTACGCCTACAGCACCTGGTCTTCCTAGGTGGTCTCCCATCCAAGTACTAACCAGGCCTGACACTGCTTAGCTTCCAAGATCAGATGCGATTGGGCTTGTTCAGGGTAGTATGGCTGTAGACTAAAGTGGTAGACCTTCTAACATAGGTACCATATAAACATCACAAAACATGTTTCTTTTAATATAATGGTGAATGTGGTAAAATGACTATGACTAAAATTCGAAGACCTGTTATATATTACTTGAGGCTCCCCATCATCTACAAGATAGATAAAATCTGAGTGTCTTAAAAGGGCATACAAGCATTTCATAATGTGGTTTCTGTCTACCCTACCACTCTGTGAAGTATTGCTGACTAGTTTATAATTTGGAATTTAAGGTCAAAATCAACAATATTGATTGAGCCAGACATTTTGGGAAAAACGATGCTCAAAACAAACTATATCTATCCTTTCACAGAGCTCGTTTTCTAGTAGGAGGAGACAAAAAAAGAAAATTAGGATAGAAAATACCATGAGGAAAAAAAACTAGAATAAGGAGATTGCTGGTGCTACTTTATGTAGGGTGATTTGGAAAGCTTTCTCTGAAAAAGAACATTTCAGCAGACCTGTAGGAAGTGAGGAAGCAAGCCATGTGGATATTTGGGGGAAGAGTGGGATAGTAAGTGCCAAGGCCCTGAGGCAGGTATACATTGCATAGAGGAGACTTGTGGGTGCATTAAAGAGACAGGGGAAGAGAGGCAGAGATAAAGCCAGAGAGGTATGCAGAGCCCAACTCCTTCAGGGCCCTGGAGGCCATAGTCAGAACTTTGATCTGATTTCTCCCATCTAAGTTGGGTGGGAAACCATTGGAAGATTTTAAGCAGAGGAGCAACATGATTTGCCTCATTTCTTAAAAAAAAACACTTGTGTTGCTCTCTGTCTGACAGATGGCAGGGAGGCAAGGGTGGAGGCCAAGAGATAAGACACCAGTTAAGAGGCTACTGCAATAATTCAGATGAGAAATGATGATGATTGGAAGTACCATAGGTAGTGAGAAAAGGTGCATTATATCTATATGTATGTGTGTATAGGAAATATATACATTACATATTATGGTATATAATGTGTATAGTATGTAAATATACATAACTTTCTAATCCTAAATGCATGTAAAAGTAGAAAGGGGGTAACAACACAAGTAGAAAGCAGAAGCCTATGTCTCTGTCTCCTAGCTTTAGTAATTATCTACTCGTGACCAATCTTATTTCATCTATACCTGTTCCTGCCCCTCTGGATTATTGTGGAGTAAGTCCCAGCCATAATATCATTTTGTTCTTAAGTATTTTATGTGTCTAAAGTATAAGGGCTTCTTTTAAAAATATCACATGTGAAGAAAAGGGGAACTCTAGTGCACTGTTGGTGAGACTGCAAATTGGTGCAGTCACTATGGAGAACAGTATAGAGGTTCCTCAAATAATTAAGAATAGAGCTACCACATGATCCAGCAATCCCACTTCTGGGTATTTATCTGAAGAAATCCAAAGCACTATTTTGAAAAGACATGCACACCCCTATGTTCATTGCAGCACTATTTACAATAGGTAAGATATGGAAGCAACCTAAGTGTCTATTGATAGATGATTGCATAAAGAAGAAATGGTATGTGTATACAGTGGAATATTATTAATCAACCGTAAAAATAGTGAAATCTTGCCATCTGCAACTATCTGAATAGACCTAGAGGTTACTGTGTTGAGTGGAGTCAGTCAGACAGAGAAAGACAAATGCTACGTGATTTCACTTACATGTGGAATTGAAAGAATAAAATAAACAGAAACAAACTCAGAGATACAGAGAACATTTTGATGGCTGCCAAATGGGAGGGGGGAGGTTGGTGGGTAAAAAAGGGGAAGGGATTAAGAAGTACAAATTGGTAGTTACAAAATAGGTAAGGGGTGTAAAGTACAGCATAGAAAATATGATCAATAATATTTTAATAACTGTATGGAGTCAGGTGGGTAATAGACTTATTGGGGGGAATATCACTTTGTAAGTTATATAAGTGTCTAATTACTATTCTGTATACCTGAAACTAGTGTAATATTGAATGTCAACTGAAATTGAAAAAAAAATTAAATAAAAACATGATTCAATATCCTCATCACATCTAAAATGTTGATAATAATTCCTTAGTATCATCAAATATCCAGTCTGTTCAAATTATCCCAATTCTTTTAAGTGGGAGTCTTAACTTTTTCTTTTTAAAAGTTTGTTTGAACAAAGATCCAGATTGTTCCTATATTGAAGTTGGTTGACAGGTCTTTTAATTATCTTTATCATCTAAAGTTCCCATTTCTTTTTTGTCCCCTTTTGTCCCCTTTGTATCTTTGTTGAAAAAAATTAGATTTGCATTGTGGAGTTTTCCTGATGTCTAGATTTTGCTTCCTGCATCCCTGTGGTAACACTTAACTTATTTCTCTATCCCCTGTGTTTCCTGGAATTTAGATCTAGAGGTTTTATCAGATTTAGATTCAGATTCGATTTTTGTAAGACTGTCTCATAGATTATGTTTTGTGTTTTTATTGGGGGTACATGATGCATTGTTGTTATGATCACTACCTAGTTCCACTATTTTATCAGGAGTTGCAAATGGTAAATTTTATCATTCCTTCTTTATTTGTTAGCTGGAATACTTCCATGAAGAGAAACTCTCATCAGATATTTGTTTACTCTGACATGCAGTTCATAAAGCAAAGGCAAGAAAAGGCTTGCTTCTTTCCCTTTGTGTATTAGTTTTTTAAAATAAAATATTGGTTTCCTAGCCTTCTCCAAGGGTGACTAATGAAGTACTTTTCTCTCTCTCTTCCTCTTTGTCTTATAATTATGAACTCATGTTTGTAAACATATATTTATATTTTGATCCATTGCAGTTGTTATTTTTACTGGTGTTCAAATGGATCCACCCACCTTTGGCCAGTGCGAGCCTCTTAAATTGACATCCAAACACTTTTGACACACTGCAGTAGTCATTGACTCTTTCTTTGCTTTCTGGTATCACAAACCAGACTCACCTTAGACATTTTCCAACTCAATTTTAGAACCAGCCGTTTTTCAAAGGGCTCTAGTTCTTTTTCGAAGGCAGTGGTGTTTCAAGACCATAATCTTTGTGTGACAAGTGCTCCCTGCTGCTGGGTTGGCCTTTGTGCCTGGCTCTTTTTAATGGACAGAGCTAGAAACAAATTTTTTAAAAGATGAAATATATCATGCATTCATAATGATACTTCCAACTAATATTCAGGAACATGATTTTTTAAACTTAATTTCATCAGTCTTTTACATCAGTATCTCTTACTGTTGCCTTTCTCCCATGCCCCCAAATCCTAGTTCTCAGTTGCACCAGTATTTGCTTATTTGCTTATTACCATAATACACAGTCAAAAAATAATACCGACACTACCACCAAAAACAGCTTAAAGTTGTAAGGTATTTTGGTTTTTGGTTTTTCTTTTTGGGGGGGGGGGCGGTGAGGGAAGAGTCTGAGTATATTTCACTTTAAGACAGTTATTTTGTGTCTTGAAGTCACCTGAGATAGTTTCTCTCTATTTGATAGTTGGGTTCATTTGCTTCATTTTGCTCTCACTTTATAGGGGTTGCTTAATTATGTAGAGTATTTACATAGTTTCAAATTCAAATCTATAAAACAAGTTGTATTCAAAGAAATCCAGCTTCTATCCCTGCCCCCTATATTTTGTTCCCTGCCCCACAGGTAGTCGTGTGTGTGTGTGTGTGTGTGTGTGTGTATTCATTATATATGATGTTTTTCCTCCATGTCCTGCCACTCAGTTTTAGATAAGCTAGAGTTCTACACACATTTTGGATTCTGGATAGAATTTGAAAGTAGCTTAGACAGTATTTTCTAAAAGGTTAAACCTGAGATATGAGAACAGGGTCAAAGTTGATATCCTGGGGTATGGCTTAATGAACTACTAGAATGGCCCTGACTGCCCACCCCTCCCATCAGTCCCAGTGAGCCTCGCTCCTCTTTGCAGAGACTCTGTTCAGCTTGCCTTGTCTTTAGGCGCTCTTCTGTTTGTTCCAGGGACCTCCTGTATATAACATTGTCCTTCCCAAAAAAGAGTATATTTCTTTTGTTTATGTTTGTCTGGTCAGTAGACTATGAGCAGCTTGAGGACAGAAGTTGTGCTTTCTTCTGTGTTTCTACCGTCTTTCACAAAGCCTTTTACCAGCAAGCAGTTTAGTAGATACATGAGGAAATGACCAGGCCTGGCAGAAAGCTTGGTTTTTTTTTTAGAAGTGTTTATCGCTGATCTTTAGAATAACCCTACAAGGTAGGTGTTGTTATCCCATTTTACAGGTGAAGAAACTGAGGCATGGAAAGGTTTAAGCAGCTCATCTAAAGAAACAGCTAGTCATTTGCCGAGCTAGAGTTTGGGCCCAGGTCTGTCTGATGCCAAAAACACAAGCTCCAACTGTTCTCTAGGTGTGTATTCATTCAACAAATGGTATGAGAGATTGTCCACATTTTACCTTTATTAACTGTGTGACCTCGGCAAGTACGATAGCCTCTCTATGTCTGTTTCTACATCTACGAAATAGAAGATAGTAAAAATATGCACCTCATAGGGTTGTAAAGCATTTAGGACAATGCCTGGTATGTAGTAGGCACTCAAATGCAAACTGATTTTAGTTACTGTTACTTTTGGTAGCAGAATACTAGAATGCTCGTACAGCTCTGTGCTTTGTACTGTGTATGCGATCTTCTTGTCTAACCTTGCCAGCTTGCCTTCTGGGAGCTTGCAGTCAGTTAAAAAGGCAAGATTCAGATGTTTAAAGGTTACAGAAAAGGGCAACCAGGGAGTGGGGAGTGGTCATTCAGTTTGAGATTAATGCCAAGTTCAGGGAAAGAAGACAGAAGGAATTTGCAGCTCACCAACCTATTATATAACAGCCCTCTCACCAGGGCTTCCCAGACAGAAACAGAAAACAGAAGCCTTGACGGAGATTTGAACGCTTTTGTTTGACTGATACTGCCCTTAGTGCCAGTTAAAATGCCATGTTCAGTTTGGTGGGACTCCCACCAGTGCTTTGCCCTGTAGCAAATTGCATACATCACAATTTAACTCACATTTTATAGAGTCTGTGAATCGTGGAGTCACCCAGTGTTAAGGAACCTTGGAAAGCAGCTGACTTCTCCATCTGGTTTTAGAAAGAGACTTTGTCCTGATAGGGAAAGCCGTCTGCTTAAGGGCACACAGGTATTTAGAACCTAAACTGCTTTGGTCACCCTCATGGGTCAGGTAATGAAGATACCCGAATGCCAGGACTCATGCTCCTGTGCTGCTTCCATTGTCCGTGGCTAATCCAGGCTTCCACTCCTATGAGAAGCACAGTGACAGTGACTGCTGCAGGGAGAGCTGGGTACACCTGGGGCATAGCCATTTCTGTTGCCTGATTTCTCTTGGGTGAGGCTTGGTGCTCTTTCTGAGGTCCATTCACCCATGCGCTGTTGGCGATTGTGCTGAGACCTATTCTTCTCTCTGTCAAACAGGGGAAATGAAGACTGGGACAGTGAAGGGGAGTGGGATTTAGATAGAGCCAGGCGGACCTGATTCATCTCCTGTTAGATATGTGACCTGTCTAGAATTATTCGACTTTCATAAGCCTCAATTTCCTCCTCTGTAAAATGGGCATTATAATATCCTTTCCAATAGGTTGTAAGGATTAAATGTGATAACATACATGAAGCACTTGACAGACAAAAAAGTGCTGGGTAAATGGTAGCTTCTCTTTGCCTGCTCCAAGCCCAGCCCATCTTCCTTTAAGACAGTTTATTCTCAGTGAGGAAGTGTGACATAGGGTTGTGGCCACATTGTTACACTTCCTCGTTTATCAGAAGCTCCTGAGAGGGTGATGAAAGATGCAGATTTGGGGCCCCACACTCTGAAATTCTGATTCAGAAAAAATAAGGAACTCTGCATTTTTAAACAGGCATTTTTAAAGCTGTTTTGATCCCGTGGTCTGGCATCTCTGCCTTCTGGAGTCAGACCTGGCATTTAATCCCAGGGACCCCTTGTACCACTGCCTACTAGGCCTCTTAGCTTGGGCAGATTACGTAACCTCTCTGAGCCTCATTTTGGTACCTGGAAAGAGGGACCATCTTAGCCATTTTTGCAGGGTCCTTGTAAGGGTGAAATGAAGCAGCGTGTGTGAAGCATCTCACTTAGACCTGGCTCATAGGGGAGCCCAGTGAAAATTAGGTTCTCCCTAGGGCTGCCACATTTGCTTGTATAGTTATGCTGTGTGCAAATGGGCTTGTCTAAGGGGTCGAGTGGGGACTGAGATCAGATACGGAAGGGCTGGGTCACCCTATTCTAACAGGTGTGAAGGTTCCGTATAAGCTAGCTGTAGCCCTGTTTTCTCCTGTTAAAGAAGGAAACTGGCCCTTTAAAATGCATCCACCAATGCACTTTTATACCATTCTTTGGGTTTTGCAGAGGACATCACTCATGATGGAAAGCCACCTGTTTTCAGCCCCTCTTCTTGTCCCTCCTTTACCAAGATACTTTTTTGTGGTTGTGGGTGCTCATCTTTGAAATCTCAGGGCTGATGAACTCTGATCATATTATCTTGGATCTAAAAGGCACCAAGGGGAGACCAGACAGTGTTAATGACTTATCAACTCTGTCAGCCATAGCCTCAAGGAAGGCTGTGACCCTGGGTTTGTCAGCATTAATGTGCTTTCATACCTTAAAGGGACTTGACAGTGGACAGGTCTGCAAAGCAAAAGCATTTCTGTAGAATGGTTTTCTGGGGAAGATGGAGAGCATATTCACATGTTGGTTCTTTGAGCTCTCGCCTTTCTCCTCTCCTGTCTCTGCTGCCATTGCTGAAATGCTATATGCATGTGGCAGGTGAACATGGAAATCAGAGTCTGAGCAGCTGCTGACCCGAAAGACTGCAGGTGCTCATAGGATGGGTGGCATTGGGCAGCAAGAAGAGGCTAATTTAAGAAAGAACATTTTTATAAAAAAAATATATTTGACATAATGTTAGGTAAATTTAAGGCGAACAACATGTTGATTTGATATATTTGTATATTGTGGTATGATTGCCATTATGGCGATAGCACTTCTAGAACGTCATGTAATTATCATTTCTTTTTGTGTTTGGAATAATTAAGATCTAGTCTCTTAGCAAGTTCGATATAATACAATATTGTTGTCTATAGCCATTATGTGGTGCATTTGATCTCTAGGACCTATTTACCACTCATTGCAAGTCTTCGTGCCCTTAAACAACATCTCTCCTATCCTCTCATCCTCTACCTGCAGGTAACCGCTGCTTTACTCTGTTTTTATGAATTTGACTTTTTTTTAAGATTCCACATATAAGCAAAGAGCATCTTCAGCTGCTGCCGCCATCCTTTTGTGTGACCACCAAATCCACACAAGGGTCCATGATCAGAGCTGGGCCTTGGCTTTCCCCTTCTGCCTGTGAGAGTCTTGGAGGATAGTTTTCATTCATTTGTGCCTTCCAAGCAACTGATATTTGGTGGTTTTTCTCTCCTTAGTGTCTGGTCTTAAAAATAACCTTAGACCATATGCAGAGCAGACCTCAGACCAGGATCTGGCTTCTCTATTCTCTAGCAGTACTTTCTAGTTTGACTGTTTCCTTTTACGGTTTAAGCTTTTAACTGATATGTGTGCACGCACGCACGTGTGCGTGTGTGTGCATAGCAGCAAAATGTCGTAAGAAGAACACGAGCTTTGGAGTGAGACAGACGTGGGCAAGAGCCCTGGCTGTGTGACCACATTTGTCTCTTGGGTCCTCAGTTTGCTCATCTGAGAAAGGGGGGTAATAGAACTTACTTGGCAACATGATTGTGGTGATTAAGTGGGATAATGGATCTAAAACTCATAGTCCCAGTTCCCTGTAGACAGAAGGTGGTTAGCAAGTGACAGCTGCTGCCATTATTACCTTGCAGCATTTCGGTGCAATTGCAATTGGTTTAAGGCTGAAATCGAGTTTGTGGTTTCTTGACAGATTTAATTCAGTTCAATGCAGTGTTCTGTTTTGGACTGTTTACCCTGGTAGGCATCCTGCTTGGCGCTTGGTACAGACGTGATATAAATTGAGCACTGTCTCTGTTCTCACTAAGCAATTTCTGTTCATTCTCAATTAATTTTGTCTTGTCACAGCTTCCAACAAAAGCATTTCCACACCCCTCCAAATATTTCTAAATAACTCTGTGTACTCCTTTGAACGTTCGTTTGACTTTCAGGCCTTTTGGGATTTGAGGACTACTCACCCTCCTCATCTCCCATCCCTCTTTAACACATAACACGTGCTCTACATCCTCCCAACTCCCTGAGGAAACAACATGATACCTTGGTTCCAATATACACTGTAGTCAGTGCCACAGACACATTGCTCAACGTCTCAGAATCCCCTCCTTCCTCCGTAGTGGAGACCGTAATACCATCTCTCAGTGCTGGGTGAGGATTTATGCCTGTAAATCTCTGACCCAAGAGCATACAGACCCACACAGACCAGACTGCAAGAAATAGAAAAGTCACACTAGAATCTGCATCTGTCATTGCCAAGCAGAGGCAGAGGCTACCTTGAACTCAGGAAAGCCATGGGTGTATAGCAATTTGTCTGCGCCATATGTGGTGCCATTTCTGCAGCCTGCAGAAGAGAAGCCACACAGCTCTTTCTTGTTCCCTTCCAGGTTCCTTATCATAGGGGATGATGGTGATGATGGGATGAGGTTATGGCTACTTCTCATTGAGCATTTCTTGTATACATATATATGTTTGTGTAAATATATATTATATATAAAGTTATGTTATATATCTCAGTTAACAATTATTATCTGTAAACTGGGATTCACAGCGGTTACATGTGCTACCCTTGAGCATGTAGATGACAGGGAAGGTGGCTGAAATGATGGTGATGGACCCTCCAAAGCATGACTTCAGACTCTTGATGGTTGGGTAACTAGTATACGAGGGAAGTAATCATCTGTCTCCTCGGTAACAGCCAATGTTAGCTTCATTGTCATTGGTGCATTTCCATTATATTCATGTGGATGAAGAAACAGGTCTCGAGATTGAGGTCATAACATTAATCTTGTTTTTATTTTATGATTTCCACTGTCATCATTTCTAGCCAGTCTTATCAGGATTATTGGAGCATTATTAAGCCAGAAGGACATCCAGAGCAGCTAGTTAACATGGGAGCCCAGGTAGGGGGACCCCCTTCCTTTGCTTGGTAAGCCTTCCTCAGACAGCACAGGTGAGGGTTTCCCTCTGAGGACTCTTTCCTGGATACCTGATCTTTATATAGTTCCAATGCTCATGTGATAAAACATCTCCAGACGAGGAAAGGATTTCAGAGTCCCAGTTGGTGATCCATCGTGAGCAATGTTCTAGTTAATGCAGTGCCACCGCAGACCCCTTCACCTTGAGTTACCACATACTAAGTCGTGAATGTAGCCAGCAGTATGTTTTTACAGATGGTAGATGTAATCCTTGTGATGATTATGTGAGGCAGCTATCTATCATAGGCTTTCTCTTTGTATAAGGTCAGAGGTAGAAAGTGGGTCTGTCCACTGATTCAATGGAAGAATGTAGTACTTTCTAGATGCAGACCTTTCCCAAGTGCTTGTTTCTTTTCTTTTCTCTCTCTTGTTTTTTTTTCATGGTTGTTTTGCCTGTAGGATCTTTTTCACTTTCCCGTATGGGAATAAGAAAATAGGCTTGCATGTGAGGCAAATCAATTTATGATTGCTTTCTAGATGACAGATGCTTCTCTGTCATCATCTCATTAGAACTTCATCATATATATGGAAGGAAGATCTCTGCCCCCGTTTTGCAGTGGAGAAAACTGAGGCTTAGAGAGATTAATTAGCCTGCTTACTGTTATAAAGGTAGTAGGGAAGAAGGGTTGGTATCCTAAATCCAGGCCTGCTTATTTGCAAAGGCTCTGTCCTTTCAACCATGTCATGCTGGTATAAATGCTTCTTCCCTTTTTCTGGTTCTCCAGGAGCATTTATTGTTGAGTCGAAACTCTTTGGTGCAAGTAACACAGGGGGCCACATTTTTGAGTGGTGTACCGAGGGGGGCTAGGAACCCACCTACTCCCCAGCAGGGTTAGGGTGTGCTTTTGACATTCAGCATATGTTTGCCGTGTGCAAAGACCAGAGCTAGGTTGTCTTCAAGTCTGGCCCAGCCCCCATCGCTGACTTAGAATCTGCTCCATGTTTGATTTTCCCATGCTAGATAGAGGGTAGTGGTTGGATTTTTATGAGAATGCCTCCTCAGGCCAACTCCTCATCGGAAACTTTGTGCTTGTGACCAGTGAAATGAAGGAGTTGCGGGTCCTCTTTGCACTTAGGTAGCAGACTTTCTTCCGGGTGCTTGCTGTGAGGAGTTTTCTGTTGTTTTGTTTTGATTTTTGTTTGTCCCAGGATTCATCTTCAGAGTGTTTCTGCATTCCCTGTTTAGTTAGCATTTACATGTGTCCTCACTCTGAGTTCCTTTTGCCTCATTGAGCATTTTTATTCTTGGCACGACTTATTTCATAGACTGCCTGTCAGAGGTTCCTCCTAATACATTTATCTAATAATTAAATGCTGAAGGAACTGCCTTGAAATTTCCTTCAGGTGTCCTCTGATGGAATTGCGGCTTTTGAAATATGCCCTCAAAGGTGTGCTCTCCCTGGGGAATTCCACTTATCTGAGGCAATATTAATATTAATCTGCTCTGTGAACAGCTTCTTGGAAATCTGTTGATAACCATTTTTTTTTGTCATTTGTTATGTCAGTGTGACAGCCAAACCCCACAAGCAGTTATACAGAGCAGGTAAAATTTCTTACTCTTTAGCTTGACCTTCAATCATTCTGGGACCTGAAGACCACTCACCTTCCCAGTCTCACCTCCCTTTCTCTATAATACACCTTCTACTTCCTCCCAGTTCCCTGACGAAACAGCATGGCATTCTGGTTCCAGCCCAGTGCCTTAGACGAATGAGTTACCGTCTGAGTCGCCTTCCTCCCCTCCATCCTCATCTGTTTACTGGGGGTGGTAATGTCCATCTCTCAGTGCTCTTAGTCATCAGTACAGTTCTAACTGGTGCTCAGTTCTGATCCTTTTCCTTTTTCTGTCTGTCCTCGACTTGGTTGTCTCTTGGCCTTTGCTCTTCTCCTTTAGCTTTAAATGCCCTGTCGTCCACTTCTACCCAAACTGCAATTCAAATGCCACCTCTTGCATAAAGCCTTCCTCTTTCCTGCTTCCAGTCACCTGCATCCATCCCCTCAAGCTGGAAGTAAGCTCCTCTGAACTCCTGTCCACTTTATATTTTACATGCATATGTATATGTGTATGTGTATGTGTGTGTGTGTGTGTGTGTGTGTGTGTGTGTGTGTGTGTATATATTACTGGGTGAGTCTGTGCAATAGAAACTCAGTTAACAGTTATGTTAAAGCATTATGAGAGCTATTAGAGAAAAAACATCAATGACTTGGAAGATATTTTTTAGTGTTAAGTAGGAAAAATGGCAGGTATAAAACTGTAAATAATATAATCTTATTTCCACGTATATGTTCACATACACAAAAACACAGAACTGAAAATACAAAGATATATTGTTCTCTAAAATGGTTACCTTTATTTGTTCTCTTGTTTTATTTTCTTCTGTTTTAATTCCTTTTTCTATGATTTTAGTGAACTCAAGTGCTAAGAAGTGAGTTAATTATTTGCTTTGCCATCTTTATACTACACAAAGCCTCTCCCTGGTTTTAGTCTAGGTTTTCTTTTTTTCTCCCTTCATTCCCAATCCCATCCTCTTTTCTATGCTGTTTGCTTTCTTTCTAGAATGCTCTCAGTATAATTCCTTTGATGTGCCCCAATTTTCCATAATGAATATGCATGACCTCTGTATTATATATATATATATTATTACATAATAAAATATATATTGTATGTGTTATGTAACAAAACACAACAAAAATAACGTGTACTATATATACATATAATATATGTTTTAAAATCTGAATTAAAACCCTTTTTAAAAGTAGAAACCAGAATTCACTTCTCTGTATTGTATCTCCTTTCCTTCCTCTCTCCTCAACCTCACGATCACACACACACACACACACACACGTGAGCGTGTGATTTCTTGACCCGTTGCACTTCTAGCTCTAAAAGCGCAAGATTCTTTATTGCATATCAGATGATCTTTTCCTTGTGCTCTGTGATATATGGTTATGCATGGAGTTTTCACTCAGAGTTGTCCCAAGTAATTGAGTATGGCTCCTATTTCTTCGTACAGTACAGAGTTTTGCAGAGAATGGCCATGACAAGATAGACAGCCTTATGGGACCACCGATGGCATTTTGTGGTGATTTATATGCTTGTCTTATCTTCTCCAAGGCTGGATTCTATACAAGGATATGGCGAGAGGCCCACAGGCTTTAGAGTTAAATTGTGTGTGTGTGTGTGTGTGTGTGTGTGTACACATCCACATATACATGTCAAAACTTACAAATGTTTTCCATTTAAACATGTGCAACTTTTTTTGTATGTCAATGTTATATATGTCAATAAAGCTGTTTTTAAAAAAAGTTAATCATAGCAATGATTGGGGAAAATTATTTTATCTTCCTGGTGTCATTTGAGGCATGAGAATACATTGCTGATATTCCATTGAGTATTTAAAATGTTATGAATCTGAGTTGCTTCCTCTCATTGTTTGAGCAGAACTTCACCTTTGTGGCTGTTTATGTATCTCACTGTGTCTGAAGAAATGAAAAATGCATGGCGTCATGGAGATATTTGGTATATCCGATCTAAGAAACCCTGAGTGAATCTGCCTCTTTGAGACAGTTTCCTTATATGAAAATCGAGAGCAAAAATACCTTTCAGTTTTATTGTGTGGGATACCGTGTGCTCCTAGCATAGGGTTTAGCATGTAGTAAGGCTCCTTTGGCAGATGCGGACCACGTGTGTATGTTGTGTGTAGTGTGTAGTATGTATATATTGACCTTGATCTTGTTCATCAAAGTGCCTGTCCATGCTCCTCTGGCACTGCTCCTCTGGAGAGAAATGATTAGATCTTCCTCTAAGAAGTCTGATTGCACTAGCAGCTCCAGAATTTCTACCCAGAAGGAGCTAAAGGAAGGCAATCTTGTTGGAAGGAGGTGTTGAGAAATGTCACTTAGAGCTTAATTGCATAACAAACAGTGCTTTGCTAAGATTCTCTGTTTATCTGGAGATCATTTGGGAGGGTTGTTACAAGGGTTCTCTCAGTACCAATTGAGACCTCTGTTCTCTCTCCTTTCCTCATTAGATAAAACTGAAATGTTGGAAAGAGGATTTTTCTTTGCAGTATTCATTAAGTGGGCCATTGGTCCTTTGTTATCTCTGTCTTCCATTATGGACAGGGTCAGATGACAATGAGGACGTTTTCTCTGTTTCAGGCAACACGCTGGTAATTAGAGGGAAATGTCATAGTCCATTTAATGTAGTTCAAGCCCTGACCTTTTGGTTAGATAAGGGAGAAAAAAAATTGATGGTCCCTTCCTTCCTGGAGTTAAGAGGCCATGTAGTAAGCAGAACTCTTTCTATTTCTTCAGAGTTCCATTGGAGTGGTGGGGGTGAGGTAGATTCTCATTTCTTTAAATTGATTTGATCATTATTGTTTCACAATGATGAACCTCTTTATTTGGTCCAAGGGTTGGAGGCTAAAGCTGTCTTATAGAGATCTATTTCCCTGGCAAATAATATTAAACAATATCCATATGTTTTATATGAGCATTTATTGGCTAGAGTTTGGATTGGCAATTGTGGCCTGATTCCAGTGCTCCATGAAGGGATAAATATGTTACATCCAAATATGTTACCTGGAATTTCCCTAGCATCGACAGCCCGTTAGTGGCCACCGTGCCTTGCCCTTATTCTACACAGAGTCAGTTTTGGTCTCAATGTGGTCTTCACTTTGACTGTACTTCCTATTCTTTCTACTCATCATTTTTCAAAACATCTTGGATCTTTTTGGGAAAGAGAAGCTAGGAATGGTTACTTAATTAGTTCCTCTTATCTGTTGGAAGATAAAAATTTCTCCCTGGGCTTCGCATCTGTACAATAACACTCTGGTTGAGTTTTACGAAATACCTATGCCTTAGGCAAGCAAGCTCAGGGGGTGCTGGAAGACACAGGTTCTGCAATCAGAAATTCAGAGACATGTGAGGAGATAGCAAAAGCATCTGCTCGTATTTATTGCCTACAGTTAGGCAAAGACTAGGTCTCTGCCAAGGTTGATCTGTTTGGTCTTTCTAGCTATCCCTGCCATCTTCTCCCTGATTCTCACATTCTACAGCAGCCCAGTTTCACATTCATTTATTGAGTGCTTACTATGTGCCAGGAATTGTGTTAAGATTTTAGAGGGATGTGAAGAAGCATGGGATATAGAGCCAGAGTCTCTGGGGGAGGGAAGTCAGACTCATTCACAAATAATTCTAATACAAGTCAGACTCTTCTGAATCCTAGGACGGAGGTGCAGAGTGAGGTGGGAGAATGGGGGCATGAGAGGCAAAGTACAGAGGCAAAGTAGATAAGTACAGAGGCTTTGAATCCAAATGTAGGTCCAATCTCATTCTGTCTCGACTGTTCCGAAAACTTCAGTTTCCTTAGTGAGACTCCCACCTACCACTTTGCTTAGTTGTGAGGGCCTGATTTAGCAGCTTATGGAAGCCGCTTAGCAGAGTGCCATTTCACAGATGGTCTTTTCACAATGATAATAGTGTCAGAGGCTTTTAGAACTCAGGGGACTTAGGGAACCATCTAATTCAGTGCCTTGTTTATATTTTTTGAGGCCCTGAGCCTGTGATTCTCCCATAACCACGTAGCCTGGGAAGGAACTGGGGCCACTCCTCTCATCGAAGTCCTGCAAAGTGGGTATAGAAATACTGTATGCGCTGATTGATTTAATGGTATCAGGAGTGATAATAAAATATTTAGCAACTGATACACTAACGTAAATTAATATAATGTAAGGTACAGCCACCTTTTACTTTCTAAACAAATATTCACATGCGTATAAAACCATTTACCAGGTGATATTTATAGTGCAAATTATTTACCATTCTAATTTCCAATTTTTTTGTTGATTTTGGACATTGTTCAGAGTGTCCTTGTCACTCGCTAAATGATCCTCATTTCTGAGTCATGGTTTGAAATAGGGAATGGCATCAGTTTCTTCCATCAACTTCCCATTGAATTGTCGTGAGAGCCCTGGCATCTTATTCTAGCCGAAGAAGGGCTGAACATGCTGTTGCCTTGTCAGGACTGTGATGCACTTGAACGCCAGTGCTTCCTACTTGGTTTGGACCCTCAATGCCTGAATCATTGGTACCACCTGCTCATGGCCAGTGCCTGCCAGTGCTGAACATCTCTGGAGCCATTGGTGGATGCTGCATATGCTCGGGTGTGTCTGCTTCCTTGGTCTGTTGAGCAGCTGCCAGACCTGTCCTTGTCTAGGGCTGCTTCTGGGCAATGTCATCAAGTAAATTGTAGTTTTAACAGCTTATACATGCTAAATAGTACAGAAATATTTCAATATTTCAAAAACCAGTACCACGTGCAAATAGCATATATCATATCAAATTACTTTAAGATGAGAAGGGAAACCTTAGAGCTACGAGTTATAATTTTAACCTCTGTTAAAAAAATATGTGATTCTGAACTATCAAAAGTGAAGAGTTCAGTATGCTATAGGAAACTCTAAGAAGAGATTCTGTCCTTGTACACATTTACAATTTGGCTTTGTCAATCCTGAAATCAAAGAGCATGGCCTTTTTTTTTTTTTTTTTTGTAAGGCTGCTTAACTTTGCTGGAGACAGCATTTTTCATAGCTTTATTCTTTCTATTCCCCAGAGCCACCTGGTAGCTATCATTCATTAAGTGCTTACAACACACCAGGCGCTATGCTAAGGTTTAAAGAACTTTGTTTTATGTAATCCTCACCAGGATCCTATGTGATATTCTATGAATGCTTCCATTTTACAGATAAGGAAATCAAGACTTTGATCTGTCACTTAATTTCTCTAGGATATATATCCAGCTAGTAGCAAAAGTTGAAACCAAACCAGTTCTAGCTGACTTAAAGGTCCTAGTTTGACTGTGGTGATTTTGTCCCATGGTTGACATAGGAAATGTTGATATTTTTTTCACTATTTTATTTTTTTCGGTGAAATTGTTATTTCTAGTTGGATTTCTGGACATTCTATGGCAAGTAGTCAATCCAGTGACACATTTACATGAGAGCTGAATTTCTAAGAATTAAAATAAAAATTTCTGATGATTTTAGAAAATCTCACTACCTAAAAATCACATTCACATACATGGTCTCGTTTGATCGTTTTGATACCTTGAGGCATGTAGAAATGTTTTTGTTCTGAAGATGTTCTAATATATAAAGGGAGAAGAGGCCTCGGAGGAGTAAAATATTATGCTTAAGGTCACACAATTTTTAAGTGGGAAAACTAAGTCTCCAGTCTGAGATGTCTCTCCACACAGTCCACCCTCTTTTCTCTAAGCTTCCGTGACGTAAGATGAATGGGGAATGAGGTTTAAGCTGTCATTGATTCTGGAAGCCAAGGCAATGGGCTTTCCCATGATATATCTAGTTGTTGTCCCCATGTGATCTATTTTCTGTAGTTGTGTGAAGCCAAGAGCTAAAACATGTGTTATAAACAAGGATGATGAAGCCTTCTGTGGTGATGACACTGATTCTTTGCCCCTTGCCAAGTGTTGTGGAGAAGAAATAGCATTTTCCAGAACAGGGGCTTAATGGTGCATCTCTGCAAGGTCCCTTTAGTTTTGGAAATTTCTGTCCTGCAGTTGCCAACTTTATAGATGTCGGAAAAGGACATTTGTAGCATTATGACACATAACCGCCAAGGAAAATGCCTTATTGGTGAAAAGGAGCACGAAGATGAACAGATCGTCATGCCAAAATTCAGATTATTGGTCATCTCTTATACAGGCTGATCCCGAACACTATGGAATAATAACTCACAGTTACTAGAGCTGCATAACAGAGACTTTCTAGAAATGGGAAAGGGGATGCTCTGAGGTAGTGTCTTTGTGGAGGTTCAGAGAACTGAGGATGGTTGATGTTCTAAGAGCTTGAACCTGTTACCAAGAGTCCTTTCCCTTCTCTTCCCTGTCCTTAATATACTGGGTATTCTGGAGCATTTACATCAGAGTTGAGACAGTTACTACCATTACAAAGCAGGGTCTCAGGTCTTAGAAAAAGAGTCAGGCACTAAAGGATCTTCCTTGCAAGTTCCTAGCCTACTTGGAATTAATCATCCACATGAGTTTACTTGAGGGCTATGGGCAGCATTTGCCAGACCTCACAGGCTAGCTGAGAGACTGTGTGATCATGGACTAGGATGAATTTTGTACAGAAGAGGGAGGTCTCTATAGATACTGAGGGAAGGACGTATTGAGTTTTAATAGCATAGCACTTGGCTGTTGTCTTTATTTTATATAACACCTTAAGCTGTAAAACTAATAAATGTAAAATATACAAAATTTAGAAATTATAGTCAAGCAAATGAACAAAAAATCAGTCATCATTCGCTCACCTAGGTGTAATTGCTATAACTATTTTGAAAATTTAGCAGCTAAGAGCCTGGACTCTGGTGCAGCCTGCCTGGGTACTAATACTGGCTTGCTAAGTGTGGGACCTGGGGTGAGTCAGCGATGTGACTTTGCTTGGTTTCTTCATGTGTAAAATGGGGAATAGCAATGGATCTCCTTCATAAGGTGATTGCAAAGATGAAATACTACATATAAAGAATTTAGATCAGTGCCTAGTACATAGTAGGCATTCAGTAAGTTTGAGTTGTTATTATTATTTTGTGGTTATTAAATCCTATGAATTCTTTCTTTAAACTCAAATATTTTTCTCTTACAAAATGAGATTATACTGTGTGTATTTTATATTCTACTTACTTTTACTTAGCCGTTTGTCATGAGCATCTGTACTCCTCTACAGAGTGATTTAACAGCTAATTATGTGGAATAATAATAATAATTTTTAGTCCCTTGCCATTATAAATAACACCTCAATGAACATCTTTTTGCTAAATATTTACATGCCATCCTTTTTTTTTTTTTTAAACCACAGTACTTTATGGAGGAGCACCCCTTCATAGGGGTCACCAAGTGGAATTATATGCAGCCGAGGGTGTCCCGGGCACTTATATTGTATGAGCAATAGGAGCATATGTGGGGAATAACCACTGTGCATTATAGACTCTCCAGGTAAAGGCCTTTGTCAACATTTCCTTCCTCTTTCACTGTATTTCTCATGGTGTTTTACCCATGGCTGACAAATCAATAAGATGTTTATGAAAAGTAGCCACACTTAACTTTTCCTATATTTCCTGTTACGTTAAGGCAATCAAGACCAGCCTTAACATTTGTGCTGGTCTTCTTAAAAATATATTTTGTTCCAAATAACTACTAAACCACCTCATCATTTTTGGAAGGAAGCTTGATTTAAATAAATGAACAAACACCTAAATAACAGTCCAATGGGAAGCAGAGATTCTGTCCCAGGAGATATAAAGTTTATGTCACTGAGTAAGTGGGAACTGATCAGGTTATACATTTGGTGAGTTCCCATGACTTGAGAGGGATTGAATGCTGCTTGTAGTCTCTAAACATTAGAAATCCCAAGGAAACTTGTTTATTACACCCTTAGAAATGATAGGTGGGGGAAGGTGAGGTGTGGTTCTCTGATGCTTGTCTCAGGTGGGTTTAGATTTTAAAAAGACAAGATATCATAGACCAAGAACCTTTCTGGAGCTTTAGAGGCACAGATCTGGATCTTTCTCTTTGGATGGCACTCTCAGGCTCTCTCGACGCTGTCCCCCTCACTCCTACCCTCTGAGACCTTCAAATTACTGAAGACCCCTTGTTAATCCCAGGCTGTGTTCTTCCTACTGGGTGCCATTTTGGCTGAAGCATTTAGAAATGTGTCAGAGGAGACAAGGGCTGGATTCCTAAAAATGCAAGTCTTAACCATCTGGTCAGGGATGTTCTATAAAGGGCTAGGTAGTAAATCAGATTTTGTAAGGGCTCTGTCATAACTACTCAGCTCTGTTGTCAGAGCATGAAAGCAGCCATAGACAAGATGCAAAGGCATGAGCGTGGCTGTGTTCCAATGAAACTTTACATATAGACACTAACATTTGACCTGCATATCGTTTTCACCTTATTAAGCCTTATTCTTCATTCGATGGCTTTCAGTCATCTAAAAATGAAAAAGCCATTCTTATTTCACAGACTGTGCAAAAATAGGCAGCGGACCTGATTTGCTCCACAGGCCGTAGTCTGTTGACCTCTGATCTATAATCATTGTGTTTTTTTCTACATCACTTTCTGACTGCACCATTTTCCTCTTTGTTGTATCGTGTTTTGAAACCTCTCTGTCCTTTTTTTCAACTAGCCGAGGCTCAACTATCCTTTGGAGAATCTGTGCTGTGGCCCTCAGTAGCTCATCAGGAAAACCCAGAATACCTATCTAAAAGAATCGTTAGGGCAAAATCAGATATCCTTCTCTCTTTTGTGTCCTGGCTAGTTTGACATATAATTTGGATATATGAAAGTACAGATGGACTCTGTCAAATAGTTCTGGTTTCTGATGGGTTCCAAGGCTCTAATGAGCAGATTTTGCAGCCTGAGTGATGTTGAGAGTCTGATTTTTAGATAATCAAGGATATTTATATCTTTTAATAGGTTGGTGCTTTGGAATTCTGTTCCAGCATGAAATTGAGAGTCAGAGGTCTGAATCATCAATTTGGTGTCATCTCTTAGAACAATAATATATCAGAAAGATATTCTGGCTGGAGGGTAACTTACATTAGAAATGGGGGAATTATAATCATTTTATGCTGCTCTGTCCTTGCTATATTTAAAATGAAAACACAATACAGATTTTTACATGGGAGTATGTTTAAAGGGAGATAATGTGCCCTATGGCACAGGGGAACAGAACCTAAGAGAACATTCTCAGATTTGTAGCTCTAGACCTTGTTTGTGGAGCTGCTCAGTAGACCAGTTCCTGGCATTTTATTGAGGGCCATGAAGCAGTGGGGGTGACAGAAGCTCCGACCTCCTACATAAAGAGATTGGTTTGGTTGGTCTGACAGATGCAGTGATTTATGAGATTGCTTGTTAAGGCACATCTGCTGCTGAGCACCACCAGATGAAAGGCATACAGGTGGGAGGTGGAAAAGATCAGGGAATAGGAGAGGGAGGGCTGTGTATAAGGCAGGTAAGGATCATCCTGATTATAGCTGTTAGAATCGGGTGCTGATATGGAGCTGCAGAATAGTGCAAAATGGTAGAAGTAGCATAGACTTGGAATTGCACAGGTCTGAGTTTGAATCCCTGGCTTTACAATTCGTTAGCTGAGCTCTTAGGTGAGTTGCTTCCCTTTCTTTAAGCCTCCATTTCCTCATCTATAAAATGGACATCATAAACTCTTTCCCTCTCCCACTGTATGAAAATGTACTGACATAAAAGTCCAAGTGAAGTTCTTGGTGCACAGGAGAGCTCAGTAAGTGGTAGACATCATTAATGTTTTTTCATTGTCCATTCATTGATTATTCATCAGCATCGATTGTTCTTTGCAATTTCTAATAGAGCCTCCTTTTCAAATAGATGCCTGATAGTGACTGAGGCAGCACAGGATAGAAGTACGTAACAGTCAACATGTATTTGTAGGTATACATATGAACATCTAAGTGGCATGTAGGAGTATAATAGGTACCTCAAGTATGGCTTAAAGTACCGCTGTCATGGCAATAAACACAATAAAAAATAAGCCACTTCACTAGTAATTGAGGAAATCACAAAATAAGATCAAAAGGGAGATATTGCTTCAGACTTGCCAGATTTATAAAAATTTTAAATCTGACAAAATCAAGTGTTAAGAAGAATATAGAGTGAGGGAGCTCATATGAACTACTAGTAAGAGTTTTAACTCATATGACTACTCTGGAAAATGATTTGTCAATATCTAGAAATTTGAAGATGTGCATATCCCATCTACTAGCAAGTTTCACTCCTAAATATAGCGTAAAGAGAATCTTCCATACGTAATCACATTGATGTGTTTATTAACTGAATTATTTGTTTTAGCAAGCAACTTTAGTGTTCATCTTAGTGGGCAACCTTGGTGTCCAACCTTAGTGGGTAATGGATGCATACTTTAGGTGAGCGAAAGTTACATGTGGTGCCAGCATAGATGAATGTTAAACAATGGGGAGTGAAAAAAGTTGCAAACAAAAAACCATATGCATATATTTCTATAGCATGGAAGTATGGAGAACAATATGGATACCTACGTGTGTAACAAAAGTCTAAAGAAATTATTTGGAATGATAAATATTAAATTCAGGGTAGTACTAGGAGAAGAAAGAGGGATGTGGTTGGAAAGGATATTTAGAGCTCAAATTCCAACTTCGCCATTTAATTACTTGCTGTATACCTTTAGACAAATTTCCTAACCTCAGTGCTTCAGTTCCCTGATCGAGGAAATAGGGTAATAAAATTACCTACCACATAGGTATGCTATGGGTAAATGAGTGCATATAGATAAAATGCTTAGAATAATATCTAGCAGATTCTATATAGTACTATATAAGTATTAACAGTTATAATTATCACTTGAGTATTATATTCTTTTTTATTTTTTAAAAAATCTTTAAGATTGTAATTTTTATTCATAAATGTTTCAGTATTCTAAAAGATAAGGACTATTTTTAATAACTATAATATCATTATTATACCTTAAAATTAACAATAAATCCTTAATATTAAATTCTCAGTAAGTGTTCAAATTCCAGTTATCCCATAAATTTCATTATTTTTTTTACATTTTAGTTAGAATAAGTTCTATACATTGTGCTTGGTTAATTAACCTTGCCATTAATTTTTTAGCTTTATTAAACTATAATTGATATACAAAAATTATACACTTTTAATGTATACATCTTGATGAGATTGGACATATGTATAGGCTCATGACACTGTAACCATGACCGATGTACTAAACACATCCATTACCTCTGAAAGTTCCCTTGTGTTCGTGTGTGTGTGTGTTTTGGTAAGAACACTTAACATGAGATCTGTCCTCTTATCGTACACAATAAGTATTGCAATTAATAAAACGAATATATGTCAATCTTGCCCTTTGCTATCATGTAGTTGAAAAGTGAACAAAAATGAAAAATACCATCAACATAGGAATTTGGAGTGTGGCATAAGAATAGTGTAAGTATAATCTATTGCCCCTAGATATATTAGGAACTATGCTAATAGCTTTATATGCACTTATTTAACCTTTCCCCTTTGAAGCTGGCACTATTCTTATCTCTGTTTTACAGACAGGAAGAAAAAGGCTTAGAAAGACTGACTTCCCAAGGTCACACAGTTAGGAGTAGCGAGGCTGGGTCCAGAACCCTGGTGAGAATGACTCATGTTCTTGTATAGCCTACCTGGTCATTGTTTACATTAGCCTTCTACTTCCTTACTGTGGCAGTCTTTATAAGCTAAACCGTGCTGTGGTAAAGAACATCCCTAAATGAGAATGAGGTAGCTCCTAATAACAAAGGATTAATTCTTCCCTATGCTGCATATTCATCAAACGTTAGGTGGGAGTTCTTCAACAAAGCTTCTTACTCAGACACCCAGGTGGTACTGGAAGTGACACATAACACCCTAACTCACATATCATAGGCTAGAGCAGTGGTTTTCAGTCAGGGGTAAGTTTGTCCCCCCAGAGGACACTTGCCAATGTCATGAGATCTTTTTGGTTGTCAAAACTGGGTAAGAGGGGAGGGATGCTATTGGTGCTATCAAGTGCAGTGGTCCCTAAACTTTTTGCCACTGGGGACTAGTGCTCCTATGAGAATCTAATGCCTGATGATCTGAGGTGGAGCTGAGGCGGTGATGCTAGTGCTGGGAAGTGGCTGTGAATACAGATGGAGCTTTGCTGCCTGCCAGCTGCTTACCTCCTGCTGTGCAGCCTGATTCCTAATAGGCCACAGACCCGGTACCAGTTCTCAGCCCCTGGATTGGGAACCCTTGATGTAGTGGATAAAGGCCAAGGGTGCTAAACTCCCTACAATGTACAGGGCAGCACTCCCACCCCTGAGAAAAGAAATATTTGTCCCCAAATGTCAGTAGTGCCAAAGTTGAGAGACTCTGGGCTAGAGCTAACCACAGGGTCCAGCAAATACAATTTCATGAAGATGTGAGGGAGAAGAGCATGAAATACTTGACAAATTACACTAAGGACCACCATGCTTCTTCAGGCCTAAGAGCTGTTATAAAGAACCGTCAAAAGATATTTTTCCATGACGAAAGTGAACTATCACTTTGAGGGACAGCCACGGTTTGGGTCTTCTAACACAGTCAATTCCATCAAAGGGCAGAGGAGGCGCCCTTTTTTTTTTTTTTTTTTTTTACTTCTAAGCTGTCTGATGCTCCTCAGCAGTCCCTCTGGAGCACCACTGTCCAAAAGAATTGTAATGAAGGCCACATATATGATTAAAATTTTTCCGATATTTATGTTAAAAAAGTTAAAAGGAACAACTGAAATTAATTTAATAGTATAACTTATTTAAGTCAATATATCCAAAATACTATCTTTTCAACATGTAATCAGGGTAAAAATATTATATTTTACCTCTTTTTTTTGGTGCTTGCTTTGAAATTTGGTGTGTATTCTATACTCGCTGTATATTTCAATGTGGACGAGCCACATTTCACGTGCTCAGTTGGCACGTGTGACTAATGGCTTCAGTACTGGACAGGTAGCGCTGGAGGCTTCTGTTCTTGGGACTTAGGGAGGCACTTGCCTTAGTCTCTGAGGACAAGTGGCATCGCTGTAACCCAGAATCAATAAGTTCTGAGAGTGGGACATAAGTTCCGGGGATGTTTGCCTTAGACTCACGAAGACAGTCTAGGAACAAAGAAGGATTGGTTTTCTGTGTAGTCTGTGTCGTCACCTCCTTTTCTGTTTTTCATTGGCAGGTGCCTCGTCTCCAGACATGGAGCCCAGCTATGGGGGAGGTCTCTTTGACATGGTGAAAGGAGGTGCAGGAAGACTCTTCAGTAACCTAAAGGATAACTTGAAAGATACCCTCAAAGACACATCTTCCAGAGTTATACAATCTGTTACCAGGTATGTATGTTCTTCCTGGTTGAGTCGATGGACCTCTGTTCCCCTAAAAGATCTGGTCACCTGCCAGCTGCTTGTCTGGCTCAAAGACTGTCAGTTTTGTGATGTAATTGCATGGGATCTGGTTGACTGAGCAATGTCAGTGAAGCCATAATGTTGAGTCCTTCAGAAGCTACCAGCATAGGCTGGGAGGACTCAGCATATTGGTCCATGAAGATTATAGTGGTTGCCATGCCTGGCTTTCGAGTCCAACATCCTGGGTTCACATGCATAATCTGCCCATGTTAACCATGTGACCTAAGGCAAGTTAATTACCCTCTCTGAGCCTTACTTTTATACCCTGGTAAGATTCATGTCTTTGGATTGTTTGAGAATGAAATGTGATAATAATGTTACTGCAATCTGAATAAGAAATACTCATGGATTACAGTCAAAACAGAATTTTGTTTTTGAATCTTAATAGCGCTTTAAAATTTATTTAGTAGGAGAAGTTTTCTACCCTTCCATTATATGGAAACTTTTACAAGCAGGCCTTATGAATTCTTTCTTTATTCTTACTTATTAAAAAGTTCTAGGGTCACTTTAAGTTTCACAATGTGTAGTTATAAATCAGAAATTGAGATGTCAAGTACAATATCTTAAAAATTTTAATCCTTGTTTAAAGGTAAAATTTACCCGTTACCTCTAATTCCCAACTAGGGCTTGGTAGGCAGAAAGAGGATGTCCTTTGTTCTTTCTCCATCTCTTTCTCCCCTACCTCCTAGCTGCTAACCGAAGCTATTTCCCTATAGGCAAAGAGGTTGAAGGAATCAGTGTTAATAAATAAGCATTGTTTTTTATTTTGAGTGGATTCTGTTTATAAAGCCGCATCTACAAAGTGTATTGGGGTGTACCAGTTGGAGTGGTAGATTTAGGGTGTGAGCTGTCTTCTCTCAACAGTGCTTCCTTGTTAGAAAGAAAGCCTTGAGGGAAGTTATAATATGCCAGCTAGACTGGAGCTGTCCCAGGTGATGTGGGCAAGAGATTGAGAGAGAAATCTTGGCGTATTTGGATCAATTTAATGAATGCCCTTTCCTGTTTTGCTTTTAGCTACACGAAGGGAGATTTAGACTTCACTTATGTTACCTCCAGAATTATTGGTAAGTTTCTCGTGTTTATTAACTATTCAAACTTAGCTTTTAATTGCTGCCCATCATGACCTGTTTAACCTATTTTCTTTCTGTGTGACCCTCCCAGTGATGTCCTTTCCTCTGGACAATGTTGACATAGGATTCAGGAATCAGGTTGATGACATTCGAAGCTTTTTGGATTCCAGACATCTCGACCACTACACGGTGTACAATCTGTCACCTAAGTCTTATCGAACTGCCAAGTTTCATAGCAGGGTAAGGAATTTTAGCTCTGGGATCACACAGTTGAAGACATAATGGGGTATTTTTTCTCTTAAGAGCTATCCTCAAAGCCTTTGCCCTTAGATACAAAAAGATGAAAAACTATAAACTTTGGACATTTCTAGCCACAAAATATTAACGAGGCTGTAACGAGATATTCTAAAGATTTTCTCTGGGTGGAAGACATTTGCAGGAAAGTTTATCTGTCAGTGAAATATCTAATTTAGGGCCTCGAATTAATTGTGGTTGTTGCTCAGTTGTTAGGGCACATTGCCGTGAGGCTCAGATGGAGATTGAAATACTATGTAAGGCATTTGGCCACCTTTATACTGTAACACTAATTATGCCTGTAATCTTTCTTTATTTCTACTTGGGCATCATGATGAGTCAGTGAGGCTAGACCAATACAGACACACCAGTATTAATGGAAATAGCTTTCTGACATTCAGTAAGAATGCTTCTTTCATAAATGAACATAGCACATAAACAGTCTATGCTGTAGGTTTGGTAATACTATTACTAATAATAGTAGTTAGAGTAGCAGCCAATGCTTATGGAGCACATACACTGTGCCAAGAACTTTACATGCAATATCTCATTAAATTCTCTCACTAGTTCTCTGAGGTAGATGGAGAAACTGAGGCACAAAGAGGTAAGGTAGCTTGCCCACCACACAACTAGTAAGGAGTCTAAAGCTTGTGTTCTTAACCATTACCCTGGGCTGATTGTATCATGTGGAAAAGCTGGATTGTCCTCTTAAGGAGCTTTTGGAACTAGGTAGAGAAATCTTCCTGCTCTGGGGCTGGTTAAGGAGCTATGAGAGCTGGTTTTGATTTGAATCTGTTGTCAAGCCTGGTATTTCTGGCTACTGAATTCTTGATTTACTCACTAAAATAAGGCTTTTTCTCGTGCAAGAACATCTTTAAATATTTTGACTTAGTCTTTATCTGTGATTGGTTCTGCAACTACATCTGGATCTGCTAGTAAATAGAAAGAGTTTTCTCTATACATTGGACCCTTTAAAATTGAAACTTGCTTTGAAATATGTAAAATGGTAGCTCGTTATCCATGCTGTGTATCTAGAATTTCAGCTTTGATGCCAGAACACATTGAGCTCCAGATTTCAGTTGCCATTGATAATCTCTGGGCCTCCGTTTCTAGATCAGTAAAAAATATGAACAGGTTGATCTGTATGCTCTCTAATGTTCAGTAAGATAAGGGAGAGTTTTGTTAAAGACTCTTTCCTTAGTGTTCCTGAAATAAAAAGAGGTGACCCAGTGGTTCTTAAACTTTAGTGTACATCAGAATCACCTAGAGGGCTTGTTAAACACTAGGCCCAACATTTCTGATTCAGCAGGATGGATGTGGTGAGAATTAGCATTGTTAACAACTTCCTGGATGCTATTCCTTTGTCACCCTGGGGACCACTCTCTGAGAACTGATAAAACTGTTCTGAAGTGGTTTGGTCTAAATTGCCATTCTATAATGCAGCTTGTTAAAATTTTCTAGGATTATCTGCCCCTCCAACTCTTGTTCCATCTATTACCTAATTCAGGACAAGTGAATTAATGTCAAGCAAAAATGTGGGTAGATATTCTATTTCTAACTCAGATGCAAATCTTTTGAATTGATTTTTTCTTTTCTTGTTTGAAGATCAGTGCCATCATTTTTTATAACTGAAGGACTGTGGAACATCCTGCATAATGTTTCGTAGAAATTTTGTTTGATCTTGGAAGATCTGTTATAGTCTTGAACATTTTTACGCAGGAAGTAAAGATATAATATCATTATAGAAGCATTCATACATATGAAGATATCTCTTTGGGTAGTATTTGTAAAAGCAGTCAATATAAAGATATTTAAAGAAAGGTATCTATTGGTGTAACTACATATCTTGTGATCAGTCTTAACAATCTACCAAAGGAACCAGGAATTACATATTGAATTACATCTGCCGCAGGCTGCTCTCACTTGCCCTAGAAGGGCAGGAAGCGTGTTTATTTTATTTGCTACCTAGAATAATGCCTGGCATGACTAAAATGTTTCTCAGAAGAATGAACATGTCAAGAATTGTTAAACACATAGATATAAAAGAAATATTTAGTTCTTGTTCTCAAGGCACTTAAGCCTAGTTGGAGAGAGAATCGAGGACATTCTAAATACAATAACCTGGGACAAATGCAAATAATATGTATAATATCTTCTGAGTGAATTTAATGAAGGGAGACAGCAGTGAGAGCTGGATCTTGAAGTATGAAGTAAGCCTTGAGTAGGGGAAAGGTATGGGGTTATTTTTTTCCCCGTGCAAATTGTAGAACGTGTCTTACGAGATTCTTCATGATCTGGCTTCTGCCTGCTTCCCCAGCTTCATCTCTCACTGTTTCCTGCTGTCCCCAAACCCCATGCTCTTACCAGGAGAGACACACACTGTCTTTTTATCTGAACTGCTCCCTCTCCCTAAAAAGCCACCCACTGCCACCCCCCAGCCACTTCTTCATTAGCCTAACTTTGCTAAGGGGAGGATTTCTACATACCACAAGGCTTTCCCAATTCATTCTCTTGAGGATACAGGATTCCACAATGTCTTTAGCCCTTTCCAGATAGTTCCAGAACGAAACTAGACCCTCTGACCTAGCTCCTGCAACCCTTGGTTGCATATCAGGTAGATAGTCCAAAAACTTTAGTATGTCCATTTTAGCTCTGTTTTTGATGTGGCTTGTTTTCAAGTTCCTACACCCTTCTCTCCCCATTACTAACATCGTGAATTGGTTTGAATCTCGTTACATTAGAATGGTTCTGTTGCTTCTCATCCTGCAGTTCATGAAGACTAGAACAATTCTTTCTCCTTTTAGGTCAGTAGAGTGCTAGGTCTGCAATTAAGTGTTGTTTTAATAAGTGTATATGATAGTCTTTCATAAATACGAGTGCTGGAAAAGACCAAATAGGAGACTGGTCTTATTTATAGACTCACAGGCATGCAGCTCTGTTTATATCTATCTCCATGCCTTAAAACCTAAACTCAGTCACCTTACATTTTTATTGTGTGATGTATATTTGGGGATACAGGTGGTAGTGGCAAAGATAGGCGTCCTGTTTCCAGGAAGATTTTGTTTGCTGATGGCATCATTCTGTATTTTGATTTGCTTTTATACTTATCATAGGTTGATAAGGATAATATGCAATAATCAAAAAAGCAGTTTTCTTAGTACTTGTATACATAACAAAGTTAAAATAGGAATCTGCGTTTTAGTCTGTTTTAACAGAGGATTTATCTCAAAACAGCACATGGTAGATAGTCCTACATTCAGAGTAAAGTGCTGGAATACCTGTTCAGAACTGCAGAGGAGGTACCGAATGTTAGTTTTTGTATTCTTCTTAGCCAGTATGCACCTTGAGGAACTACAAAGTACTGATGCTGATGATAAAGTCCTAGAGAATAATGAGATGCATCATCTAAACCAGATGTTCTTAACCTGTGTTAAAAAGACCTGAGTCCACTCTGTTTAGGTCCATGGTTGGGCTTCAGAGAGTTTACCCATCGGCTTCCATTCTTTTGCTTATTTTTGTTTTTTTTTTTTTGTTTTTTTATTATTGTGGTAAAATATACATAACATAAACGTATCATTTTAGCCATCTGTAAGTGTACAATTCTGTGGCACTAAATACACTCACAAGTGTTGTCTAGTTATCACTACTATCTATATTCAAGTCATTTTTTCATCATCTCCCAAATAAACACTGTATTCATCCACTCCATGAGTGTGTGTGAGTGTGTGTACACTGGTTCAGTTTCTGCACAGAAGGTTTCTAGTTGTGTCCCGGAATATCAGGAGCTACTGCCTTATACAGTTCTTTGTGTTGCTACTGGCAATAAGTGGATGAATGGCCATCAAGTCTAGTTTGGCTCTAGAATTCTTATATTCTGATTAATGCTATTCTGATGCTACCTTTAAACGTTCTTCTCCCTCTGCCGAACCCGGAAGGAAGGTATACAGATGGAGCCCATTAGTAGCATAGAAAAAATAAAACCGATTGTTTCTTTTATACTCTTCCTTCATTTTGACTCTTTCTAAACCACATGATCTTAGAGAAATTCTTCCCTTCTGGGAACAACTTGATGTTTGGAAAATATATTATTAACTCGGCATCATGATTGTTTGAAGGTCAACCTTTTTTCTCCCTTTGTCCTCCAGAGTTTGCCAAAAGTCCCGTCGTTTCTGCTTTGGTTCGCTGCTTGATAAAGGGAGTTGGCCATAGAGAGGTGACCTTGCAGCTTATGCTTCATCTTTCCCTCTGCCACCATGTATCACTGTAAGGACAGGAAATAATTGGGTAGAAAATAAAGTCCTTGCCTGAAAAGCAGAGGGCCAGGGATCTCCACATTCTAGATCTGCAGGCTTCAGTGAATTTAATGTTGTAATCTTGGTAAAATATAGCCATCACATATAGCCCTACAGAATGTACAATGAAATCGTAGTAAATCATCATCAGACAGTATGATATAATAGAAAGTACACAAGTTTTATTATTTTTTTTAATTGAAGTAAAATTTATATAATAGACACAAATTTTAAACTTTAAAAATTACCGTAGGTTCATGCCGCAGCTATTTCTCTTCCTGGGTAAGTTACTTCATCTCATCCAAGGCTCAGTCTTCTCCTGTATAAAATAGGGATGGCAATAAGAATACCTCTCTCACAAATACATGGAACGTTTTCTGTAGGTTTACATAAGGAATAAATTTGATATCAGTGTCTGGCCTAGAGTAGGTATTCACTAAGTGGTAGCCATGGTTAACATTGGTAATAATAAAATGCTACAAGAAATAATTGACTGAAATACCCTTGTCCTCTAAAAATTATTTCAGATTCTGAAAACACTGGATATGGCTCTTCAGTCTGATTTTCCATAGTACCTTTTGCTTGTATGCTCAGCAACAGGGATGCTTATGTGGTCTTATCTCGTGCCTGGGGCGACAGAGAGTTGAAAAATTGAATGGCATCCAGCCCATGTGCTATTTTGGCCTCTTTTCCCCCTGGGTGGTATCATGGCAGCCATGTAATCCATCTGGCATTCTCTGATGCTCTGGAGCTCCAGGAGGTGTTCAAAGGGATGAAGATGGCATAGTGAAGTGTCATGTGCCCAAAGACTGTGTTTACTGCAGGAAGCTGTGAATCGCAGAGAGCTAAAGAAAAAAATATGCATTCCTTTCATTTATGCCTTAATGCTTTTTTCCCCTTTAAACAGAGCACATGCTTTTATTTAAAAAAAAAAATTTAAATAAGAAGTTTATTTAAACAACAATATACTTGAAGGGAAAACTATTTGGGATTAATTTCTTTTAAAATAATTTATACCTACTTAAGGGCAGATTGCTCTACATTTAAGAGCTACATACAAAAATGTTATAAAATTGTCCTTGGTTTTATAACTATAAAGAGAAACATTAAAATTCTCCAACTGAACAAGGTATGCAAGGATTTTTATGTTGTCCTTTTTTTGTTAAACAGTGAGAGTAAAACGACTTACTGAAATATAAAGGTAGGAGCAGAATGAGCATGCCCCTAATGGAGACAGGGGGTATTTTCACAGAACCAGTAATTTTTTCCTGTCCCATCTCCATTTGATGTCAATCAAAACATACCATTGACCATTTAGTTAGATGTATGTGCAAATGCTTGTGCACATACATCAGTTACTTTATGTACAATAAAGGAATGGGGAAGAGGAAAGTAAAAGAATGGAGAAAACTAAAGTAGTCAGGATGTGTTAGAACCAAGTTGTGGATTTCTAAGTGAGAATGTCTTCTTTGTCAAGAGGAGCAGAGTTCTGGAGTAAAGTAGCAGGTTCTCTGTTTAGTAGACATCTCCTGCCTGCTGCTAGAACGCATCAATTGTACCTTCATCCTCCGTTTCCAACCGTGCAGGTGTGTCTATTTCATTGAATGGCTGCCCATCCAATGAGAATCTGATCTGCCTCATTGACAAACCCAGTCATTCACAATAGGCTTTCATTGGTTTACTAAGTGGTGTTTGCCTCTTCATCTTAAACTGCGCCACAGAACCATCCTGCCCTGCCACCCTCAAATTAATACAGTCGTTCTCAGTCTCGGCTCTTTCTTTGGGCTTTTCATTAGACATGGTGAGCGCCAGAGTCTCCTCAGCTGCCTCACAGAAGTGGTACCAGGTCTGCACTGAATGAGCACACAAGCAGCACCAGGAACAGCAGAAGCCAGAGCACATGCTTTTAAAAAATTGTAATTGCATGTTTGCTTAATGGTGTATAATTATATATATCAAGTAAATATGTAATTATGGAGCACTTTAAATTAATATTATTTACTTGATTGATTTAATGATTCTGGAGCTATTAGCCTATTGTGCTAAGAACAATTTAGCCAATTTTTAGCTGAGACTCATTACAGATATTGACATATAGTGTTTGTATGGGTGACATACAGTTTTTAAAAGGTTTAAGAATATTTCCCAGAAAAACAAATTTCCCACACTTTTACATGGTTGTGATCTAAAAAACAATGAAATCGATTCACCTATTCCTTCTTCAAGATATTGCACATATAGACAAATTTAATTACATGAAAAGATTGCCAAGTGAGATTCATTCTTTCACTCATTCATTCACTCAGCAAATACCTACTGAGCACCTGCCATTCAACTAGTACGTGCACACTGTATTTGGGTTACAAAAATGAATAAGTTATGGTCTCTCTTCTGATGGGGCTTAGTATCTAGAATGGAAATAGCCATAGAGAGTTAATTTGAATACAACTTGACAATCAGCTGGCGCTTACTGTATTTACATTGTGTTATATAATTCTCACAACAATCTCGTAATGCCCATTTCCACTTTAGAATTGAGACTTGGAGAGGTTAGTAACTTGCCTAAGGTTAATTAGGTAATAAGTGGTAAAGCCAAGGTGAAAACCCAGCCTGTGGGCTTACCTGTGTTGCTCTAGGTAAATGGACAAGGGATAGGTACAAAGGTGACTAAATTGACTAAATAATTCTGCCTGTGGGTATTAGAGAAACTGTCAGAGACAAGAGAACATTTGAACTTGGATTTTGAAGGATGAATAGGGATTTACCAGGGAAGAGAAGTCATTGCAGATAGGAAGCAGCTTGTACAAATGTACATTTTGCAGTTTCTCTGATGGCAAAATTTATCTTCCCAATTATCATCCTTATTATTATTTAAAAAAATTAGTGTATCATCTCCATTCCTTAAGAATACATCAGTGGGGAATCTATCTGGGAATAAAAAGGACAGAAACAGCTCTGAATTGTGTCGGGTAAAAGGGACAACCTGTTAAGTTTGTATCAACAGAGGCCCAATACTGGGTCACCCTGGATTGTTTTGTAGCTATGTCAAGCATTTCAACTATTGTTTAATAAAACACATCTGTCGTTCCCAAAGTATAGGAAAACGGGTGACCTGGTAGGTTCCCTGCCAGTACTCTACAGTTGTCTTGTAGAAAAAAAAATGTTGCAAATTAACCAAAAAGAATGCCCTTTTTTGACAACCCCAGAGAGAGAAATGCTACATTTGTTTTCAGATGTCAGTTCTACCGAGACCACACATAAATTCCCATTTATATTTTGATTGTTTATTATCTGGTTACCAGAAAAGGGCAGACCAAACAGATTGCTTCTAGTCCACTTTACCCACTGTTAAATATTAGGAATTTGAGACATTTGAGTTTTCTTAGACCAGTGGTGTTGGTGATGCAGAACACTTTCTGATGACACCATGCACATAAAACCTGTTCTTTCTCTGGAGTTTCCTACCTCGGCGGATGGCATCTGCTCCTATTTTTAAAAATCTAGCCATTCAAGCTGGAAGCCTGGAGTCATCCTTGACTCTTTGCCCCTCTTCTCTTTCTTAAGTATACCCCTTGACGCTCATACACTGCCACCATGTGATCAATCAACCATCTAATCTTGCGTTAGGTGTTCCACTTCCTCTTTGTTTCTTGAATCTCTCAAATCTTTTTGTACCCACTGCTACTCATCTAAGTCACCACCATCCCTTACACAGACTCCTCAGCAGCCTCATAACTCGTCTCCCTGACTCATGTCATCTACCTCCATTCTCTATACTGGTTCTCGAGACATCTTTAGAAAATGCAGATCTGAGAGTCACTCTTTTCTAAAAATACTTCTTTCAGCTTCTAACAAGGCCCTGTATGATCTGACCCTTTAGTTTATACTCTCACCATACAGGGTTTCATTCAAACATTTTTTCAAACATTTGGCTCTTATCAGACCTTAGGGCTTTGCATTGGCAGTTACCTGATAAAATAATAATAGCTAACATTTATTGATCACTTTGCATATGTCAGATATTCAGCTAAGCCCTTGAAATAGATTTTCATGTAATATCCACAGACCTGTCAGGTAGGTAGATAGGTAGGTAGGTAGGTATCATTGAACACATTTTATGAAGAAAGGCTTAAAGAGGTCCCAAAGTTTGTCCGAATTTAAGATTCTCTTTATGTTTATTAATTAGTGAACATCTAAATTGAGTCTCATGCCTAGTATTTTGAGTGGAATGACAATCTCGACCAGTGTCCTGTTGTAGCACAATGATTTATATTCAGAAGACCAAGTTACAGTGCTGGTACTGACCAGCAGTGTGATTTTAGACAAGACAACCTCTGAGAGCTAGTTTTCTCATCTGCAAAATGGGGACCATATTAATACCTGTCCTATGTGATTGTCGTACAGATCAGAGCCAAGCAGAATTCTTGGAACATAGTCGATGCTATGTAATATGTTAAATGAATATGTGTATTAGATGAATGAAAATGCTGAAGGTTGGCCCCACGAAGTTGGGGGCCCTGTCGTTAAAAGAGAAATAAGAGCCCTGAACAAGGTTTGGCTCACTCTGCAGCACTCTTCATGTTATCATGAGGGTTGGGATAAAATTAGGAATAGTTCAGGATTTGTAAGATAAACCCGTAATTAAACCTCTAGTAGTCAGATCAAAACATTTTATTAATATAGAAATTAAATTTGGAGCTTCGTGCAATGATGATAGTATTATAGCCAATGAGATTTGCCTGAGGCACAATTATTGCTAATTGAAAAAAAATTTGGGGTATCCTCACAGAATAAAAAAAATCCAAATATGTAGTTTAAGTGGTCTAGTAGACTTTAAAATGTATTTCAAAAACGTGTTTTCGTACCTTTACTGAAACAGAATTTTTTAATTAAAAAAATTACTGGACTTAACAACTCTTCTTTCTGTGTTTAAACTCTGTTCGTGACTCTTCCTGGCTGTATTAAAAGAGAATAGAGGATCACTTCCAGAAGAAGGTGTTTGGTGTGATGCTGTTTATGGAGTGAAAGTCACGAGGGGAATTCATTTCCTTTTACTATGTTCCCTTAGGTCTCAGAATGCAGTTGGCCCATTAGGCAGGCCCCCAGTCTGCACAACCTCTTCGCCGTGTGTCGGAATATGTACAACTGGCTCCTACAGAATCCCAAAAACGTCTGTGTTGTCCACTGCTTGGTGAGTGATTTCTGTCGTTGTTATTGTCTGTGGTACTTCACTACGGCTGGCTCTGCGCAGACCGAAAACCTGGTAACATTTAACTTGATCTTATAATTAATTGACCTCCTACTTAGTTTAGGAATTAGGTGATCTGAGGGATGACCTTATTACTCTTGTCTTAAAATTTGAGTACTGGGAGAGGCAGATATGTACACAACCTACATCATGCAGGGCCTCCAGAATGTGCTAAGTATTACAACAGAAGTAGAAACAAGAGCTGTGGGTGCACAGGTAAAAATGCCGTTGCGTTTTTTTGTATGAATAAAGTTATACAAATACATTGGAATATTTGTTTTTTCTTTTTAAAATAATTTTTTATTAATTACAGTTAACATACAATGTTAAATTAGTTTCAGCTGTACATCACAGTGCTTAGACATTTATATAACAGTGATCACTTCACTAGGTCTAGCACTCATCTGACACCATGCATACTACAAAATTATTGACTATATTCCCTATGCTTTCCTTACTTTCTGTGTTTTAATAAAAAGTGAAATTAAAAGACACTCGTGCCCTTGTAAAGTAGTCACACAGATTGATTGTATTTTACTGAAATTCCCAGTGGGACTGGTGACTTTTCTGACCACTGACTTCATAGAGTCCCTTTCCCTAGCCCCTCCTCAGGAGGCCTCTTATCTATTTTTTAAAACTCAAAGCTCTTTTGAGCATTTTCATGAAATGGACATTCCCATTGTATATGTAAATGCCTCTGTGGCATTTAATGCACTGCGTCATCACACTGGTGATCTGCCTGTTTCTACTACACTGTGAGAACTATGTCTTCTTCACCTTTGCACCCCAGCTATGAAAGATTTTCATAAGAGATTGACGACATAAACAAATGAACACACAAATGGAATCTGAACATAAACACTAGAAATAACCATTGCTTCTATAAACTTCAAAGTACATATACTTTTTACTGTGCTCTCACTTGATGATTTTCCCCCTGCTTGAGAGCCAGTTGGCTAAGAGGGAAGAAAACCGAAGAATATTTTTTCTTTCCACTGCACATCCCCAAACTCTTGGCAACAAAGGAAAAACACTTGGTGTTCCTAGGAGTTTAATGTTAAAGGCCCAAGGCTTTTCCTTTTGAAGGCATAGCAGATTGTAAAACAAGACAGGTTACTTTTAGGCACCAAGCAGTCTTTAGACACATCGGCGATTTTCTTTTCACTTAAGACTTTCTAAAATTTCGGAGGGCCTAGGTCTGTTGGCTTTGTATGCAGGATGGCTCAAGACAGACTGGAGGCTTTCAGTTGATACAATCTTAAAGAATAAAAACTCAATGAAGAAGAAAATAGAAGAGGCGGACAGATAATGATGACTCTAGGTTGCTTTCGAGACTCCCTGAAAAAGGACATGCATAAGTTGAAAGTCTGCAGCAAGTCTTTGTGCAATAGAATGGAAGCTGGAGGTGGGAGCTTTTATTTTTATCCTATCTACACTGCTATTTATTGAAAATAATAAGCATATACTTGACTTTTAATAAAAATAATAATTGTTTAAAAGACCTGCATGGCAGATAAAAGAAGGGGACACATATCCAAGTGCCATGGACCCGTTAAAAGAGTATCAGAAAGGCTAAATTCTAAAAAGGAATTAAGAATGTGAAAAATGTCTTAAAAAAACAAACAAACACCTTTCCTTGGAATAAGGACAACAACAGATGCTTGAGGTGCATGGTTTAATCTTAACTCCTTTATTCTGTTCCTTTATGGGGAGGAGGATGGAACAAATGTCAAGATAGAAAGGGAGTAACAATGATAATTAACAATGATAATTAACAATGATAATTAAAGCTGATAGTGAGATAGTAAAAGAGCTTCCTCACAGTATTAACAATAATCTACTCTCTAAACTTAAATTATGTGACAGAATGCTGAAAGCACTAGGAAAAGCAATTATGGATTTCTTCTGTAGTAACTGGGAGAAGAGGGGCCAGGCAAGTAAAGAGAGATTGTATCCAAAAGACAGAGGGGGTTGATCCTGGAAAGCTACAGGCTGGTAAACCTGATGGCAATTCAGGTGAAATTCTCATGTAAATTTTTACACAGAGGATTTTCAACTGTTAGGGCAAAAAACCCCAAATTGGTTCATTATGAACACATGTATCAAATCAACTGAACTTTTTGCAACAAGACGAATAGATTAGTAGAAAGAGTTTATTGGATTTCTGTAAGATATTTTCCAGTTTTTGTAATTAAGATAGAGAAACTTAGGTTAGGTCGTTATACATTTAGTCAAATTGTGCCTGAATATCCTCTTCCAAAGGTAGGTGATAATTAGCAGCCTCCCAAGGTGCTGTTTTAATCAACAACTTTGATAAAAATGTAGAGATCAAGCTTATCCATTTTTTTTTAGATTGGGAGGGTCACAGAATGAATCTGGACTTAAACTAACAATGTGAAATTAAACACAGGATAAATGTACAGTCTTGAATGCTGGTTCTAAAAGAGTAAATGTATTTGTCTATTAATTTAACACATCTGAAAAAAAAACTAGGGGTTTTAGTGGATAGAAAGTTCATTCAGAGTTTATGGTGTGACTTAGCCTGCACTTAAACTAGCTTGGCCTAGGATTATGTTAATGAAAGCATAGTGTCCGAACTAAGGAAGATGATATATCCTCTAGTTTGGGGAGAACACCTCATACTTTGCATTTCACATCTGGACAGCACATTTAAGGTAAGTTGTTTTAAAACTGGAGTCTTGTTCAGAGGAAGTACACCAAAAGTTGTCTCTTAAAGTGGAAAATCAAATGAGGAAGAATTGAAGGGGTTGTGTATTAGTCAGTGTTCTCCCGAGAAGCAGAACAAATAAGATCTATAAAGAGTGATATAGAAGAGGATATTTATTATAGGAATTGGCTCATATGTTTACGGAGGCCGAGAAGTCCCACAGTCTGCCCTCCGCAAGCCTGAGAATCAGGAACGCCATTGATATAATTCAGTCTGTGTAAGTCAAGGGTAAGTCAAGGTGTCAGAGGCCCTCAAACCAAGAGTTTCGATGTCTGAGGGAAGGAAAAGATAGAGGTCTCAGCTCAAGAAGAGAGGATTTGCACTTCTTCACCTTTTTGTTCTATTTGGGCCCTCAGCAGATTGGATGGTTGCCTTTCCCACCCTCCTTGAGGTGGGTGGATCTCTTTTCTCAATTTACTGATTTGAATGCTAATCTTTTCCAGAAACACCCTCACAGATACACCCAGATGCTGTGTTTTACCTGCTATCTGGGTATCCCATAGCCTAATCAAGTTGAACATAAAATAACCATCATGGATTGGGTGTGCATTTAACCTGGAAAATAAAAGTGTTGATGGAAAGGGAGGGTATTCAGATCTATGTGAGGGGGAAAGGAGTAAGTTTACTCTTGGTCCTCACAGAAGAAAGAATGAGGACCATTGAGGGGCATAGACTTCAGCTCAACATAGTCAGGATAAAAAAGAACTTTGTAAACTGGACCGGGCTACTTCAAGTAGTAGTAGGCTCCCTGTCACTTAAAGTGTTCTAGAAGAGGTTGGGTCACCATCTATCAAGCATGTTATTGCATATATTCCTCCAGCGAATGAGATTGAATCAGATGAAGCTTCTTTTATATGATTTTATATGATGCTGGGAACATATTTTGTGTGAAACACATACATAGCATATTCCAAAAAGCACTATTTACCTACTATGTGAACTCTACCTCCAGCCTTAAATCAAGGGACCTCAACTGTTGGTTCTGATGCCACAAATCCAAAATTGCTTTGCAGATTAGATTATCTTTTTGGTAGATATTTGCAAATCAAATTTATATTGCTGGGTTTCTTAGGTTAGTAGAGAGTCAACTTTATCCTAAGAATAAACCTTTCCTTTTTGCTTTGTGATTTCAATAGCTAGATCAGAGTTTGGTTTTCAAGTAAACAGTTTTGAACTGAAGGCATGTCTGGTTACAAAGATTTCTCTCCTCTCTCCCTTCCTACTAAAAAGTACAGCCATTCTTAGTGGTCAGTGGCTAACTGGACCATGTTTATGACGAGTTTGTTCATTTTCTTTGACAGGATGGACGGGCAGCATCGTCAATTCTGGTTGGTGCTATGTTCATTTTCTGTAATCTCTACTCTACTCCTGGTCCAGCTGTTCGATTGTTATATGCGAAGCGACCAGGAATCGGACTTTCACCATCCCACAGGAGGTAAAGTAAGCTAGATGCATGGTAGGCGCAGATGTGATCTAATTGATATTATGTACCTAACAAACAGAAAAAAACCCTTTTAGATAATTGACTTTTCTTCTATTTAGTCAGTTTCCTCCTTTCTCTTACTTAAATTGCATCTCCTTAACTTTTTTTTTTGCATTAAAAGTGCTTCTGATGATAAAATTCGAAAATTTTCACAGTGCCCGGTGGTTAACTGATAAATTTAATCTACTAGATCAAATAAGAATAGATATTCTAATATTGACCTAGTATAAAGTTCCCATAAGCTTTTTTTTTTTTTTTTAAAAAAAAATAAATGCCCCTTTATCACTTCTTCGAGGGAAGTATAGCAGTGACACTAGATAAAAGCATTCCAGAATTATGGGCTGCATGCTCTTTTGCTAGTTCATGGTTAAGAAATTAACATGGTAAATTTTTATTGTAAGTTAATAATATGCAAAAACAAGCCTCATAGCAAAAATCGATTGCTTCTTTCTTTGGGTGTGGTGAGCACCCACAGAATGATAATCTTCTGTTTTAGATACCTGGGCTACATGTGTGACCTCCTAGCAGACAAACCTTACCGCCCTCACTTCAAGCCTCTCACGATTAAGTCGATCACTGTCAGTCCAGTCCCTTTTTTTAACAAGCAGAGAAATGGATGTCGCCCTTACTGTGATGTACTGATTGGAGAAACCAAAATATATACAACCTGCGCAGATTTTGAACGAATGAAGTAAGTCATGACACTTTTCTTTACTTCTTCTGTGAACTCCTCAATTCTTGTGTAAGTCAGATTATGTTCATCCTGTGAGGACTACATCATTGTGAAATGACTGATATTAAAAAAAAAAAAGAAAGAAACACAACTAACATAGGTGGTAATCATAGAAAAGCACAATGAAATCGAAGGATGCCATAGCCCTCTTTCAAATGGTGATGCACGCTAAGGGACTAACGAGCTATAATGAGGGTTAAGACAGTGGTGTGGGACAGTGGACTTGGACATTTAAGAAAGGGATAGCATCTTGGTGACATTTGGTGAGGATGATGGAAGAGTCATGATTGAATGAGGTTTGTAGGTGAGCAACTAGGTAAATGGTGATGTAATTAAAGAACTTATAGAATCTACAAGATAGAGGTGCCAGTGGGAGGTGGTAGGGAGTGTACAGAGAGGGACTGGATGGTAACATGAAATGAAATTAGTTTCGAATAGATTGAATTTGAGGATTAGTATCCAAGACCCTCAGAGAGCTCTTCCTCACTCTTTCTGTACTAATTTTGTTTGGACTTTTTGTTCCCTCTGTTTCTGCTTTTACTATTAATTTAAAATTAGGGAAAGGCAGATATATCAAGGCATATTTGAAGAAAAAGAGACCTGCAAAGTAGAGATGGGCGATTGATTTATCTGAAAGTCCAGACGGGGTAGAGAGAGAGGGACCCTGGGACCAGACCAATGCCATCCCATGGCAGAACCAGTTTGTACCCAGTTGGCACTGGCTATGCTCTTGACTTTGTTCGAGATAGGAGATGGTTCTTGGGTCCAGGCCTGGGCAGACAGGTTCCTATATCTGTGCAATTGTACCAAATTGGACTCTCTTTCATGTATGTTTTTGTCTCTGTTTAGAGAATACCGTGTACAAGATGGGAAAATATTCATTCCATTGAACATCACTGTACAAGGAGATGTGGTTGTTTCCATGTATCATTTGAGGTCAACCATTGGGAGCCGCCTACAGGCCAAGGTATGGTTTTGGGAAGAATCATGGCATAAGCTCCTTTGAGCCTTCAATAGGAGTATTTCAGGGATCTTTTCTCCACATCACTTGGGGCTTGAGGGATTTGTGGTTTTAGAATCAGCAAGAGCCTTGAAAGGTTGCTTATGCTCATCTCCCTCATTTTCAGGAGAGGAAACTGAGACTCAGCAAGGTTGTGACTTGCCCAGATGACTTTGCCAGAAGGTGGCAGCCTTAGAACTTTTAGCAAACCTTGCTCTTTAGAAGCTTGTCCCTTTTTTTTTTTTTTTTTTTTTTTTAAATAATGTCCCATTTGGATCAGTGTGAAGGGGGAATATTTCTCCTAAGGGTGTGGGATTAAGTAATTATATTTTTTTCAATGCTTTTACTGCAATAAAATTAACATAACATAAAATTCGCCCTTTTAAAATGTACAGTACAGTTGTTTTTAGTGTTTCAAAAGGTCGTGCAACCATCAGCACTCTCTAATTTCAGAACGTTTCATCACCCCCAAAAGAAACCCTGTACCCATTAGCTGTCATTGCCTATTCCCCTTCCATAAGCACTAATCTGTTTTCTGCCTCTATGGATTTACCTATTTTTGACATTTCATACAACCAGAATCATACAACATATGGTCTTTTGCGACTGGCCTTTTTCACTTTCATAATGCCTTTGAGGTTCATCTATGTTATAACACGTAACAGCACTTCATTCCTTTGGCCAAATAATATTCTATTGTATGACTATGCCACCTTTTACTAATTTCTTCATCAATTGATAGACATTTGGGTTATTGCCACTTTTTAGGCATCAACAAATAATGCTACAAGTAATTGTATTTTAATTAATCAGATATTTACTAAGTACATGGACTGTGCCAGTCATTGCGTGGGTGTTCAGGATTGACAAGAATAGGACTGTGTCCCTACCTGTAAGGAGCTCATCCTAGTGTGGGAGATTCACACATGTACAAAGGTTCCCCTGCCATGTTAGAGGTAGGATCAGCTGCTATAATGGGAGCAGTTTTTTTCAGCCAGTGGTGGCTCGGAAATGCTATAGAGAGGATACGACTTTTCATGGTGGGCCGTGAAGGATGAGTTCATCAGGTTGGAGCAGGAGCATCCTGGATAGAAGGAATGGAATGAGTCAAGGTATGTCAGTGTGCAAGAACATGGGGCATTAGCAGACAAGGAAATGGCTTGCTCAGGCAGAGTTCTTGGAGAAGAGAGGCTAGAAATGAAGCTGTTCCAAATGGAGAGGTCATTTAACATACAAAGTAAGCAAAGATTCAAATGTAGAAACAGTTGAAGGTGCATGGCTCCTGAAAACGTAATCTTGATCCGATTCCTTTTTCCCTGATTGTAATGTGCTCCTCTCCTGTATTTTTAGGTGACCAACACTCAGATATTCCAGCTTCAGTTTCATACTGGATTCATACCCCTGGAAACAACAGTTTTAAAGTTTACCAAGTGAGTGCTGCCTGAGCCAAAAACCCTTTTCAATCCAAACAGTGCAGAGTGCTGGGAGCCAATTGCTCAGCGCTGTGCTGCAGCATCTCCGAATCCTGCTTAGCAACACAGAGAGGCTGGCGGCATTTTACAACTTGCACTTGGATATGATTTGTCTTGAACAATGGTTCAAAGGATTTCAGATAGAAAGGCCTAAAATTCCATATGAGGGATCAAGAGGGAACAAAGTATCAGTACTGTGATTCTTGGTATCTGTGTATCCTTTTGTGTTTTTCAACAGGGGTGGCAGTTTCATCAGTAGTATGATATGAGCAGTGACCCTTCAGGATGGATGCCAGGCCATAGCACTGAGGCAAGGTCCTAGGAGACCCTCTGCCCCAGACATTAATCCTTAGTTGCAATATTATGGTATGGTCTAGGGAACCCAGGAAGCTGGCTTAAGCTATGATGAGAGATGGGACTTGCTGTGTCAGGCTAAGGCTAGACATTCGAGAGCTCGGGGTGGAGGCTGTGGGCCTGTTTCACTATTTTAACAATGACTGGCCATGCTAGTGCATACTGGGAGAATGTGTCAGCCCTGCTTTGTAGAATGCTTTCACATGCAATAGTATTCAAATTCTTTGAGTAAGCATTAGTCCCCTTTTTTTCTCTGGATGAGGAAACCGAAGCTCAGACCAGTAAAGTAACTTAGCTGATTAATGACTGATTTTTCTCTAGAAATGAGCCTCAGAGTTAACGTAGGTTTCTGTGCTGAACATCATACTGCTTCCGTTGTTTTTCACTGACCTTATTCTTTTACATCCCTATTTAGGCCTGAGTTGGATGCTTGCGATGTACCAGAAAAATATCCTCAGCTATTTCAGGTGACTCTGGATGTAGAAATGCAGCCCCACGACAAAGTGATAGACTTAACCCCACCTTGGGAACATTACTGCACAAAAGATGTCAATCCCAGCATCCTCTTCTCTTCTCACCAGGAACATCAAGATACTCTGGCCTTAGGAGGTATGAGTCACCTGGTGGTTTTGTTTTCTGCTCAAAGCCTCTGTGTTATTTATCACGTTGATTTATTTCCTGTGTTTCATCAACACCTTATGGCCTTTTGTCTTGCAGGACAGGCTCCTATAGATATCCCTCCAGACAACCCCAGGCATTTTGGTCAAGGGGGCTTCTTTTCCTCTCTCTGTTGGCAAGGTACTTTTAAGCATTTCTTAAGTTACATGGTTAGATGATTCAGTTACACAGTTTTTCTATAAAGATGATTAGTTCTTGAAGCAGCCTAAAGTAAAGCAGCACCGAGAAGTCATGCAGCTTCCTCCTTATTTCACACTCTCTTTGCTCATTCCTTTTTCACAGCAGGCAGCTTTCCTGCTTTCAAGTCCATACATGGTCTTAGACTGATGCAAAAGGCTACTTTACGTAGAATTCTCCCTTTTCTCTCTATGCAGTATGTAGGATCGCATCTTTCCTAGATTTATAATAAGTGTGATATTTTCTAGGATCTCTCTTTATGCTGCTGACTCACAAATTAACAAAAACACAATCTCCTGCCCTCAACTAACTAGTCTATAAGTATAAAATTTGGTATTTCCCTTGAGAGCTCTAAACACTGGCAGGGCAGAGCTGAGCTCCCCCTGGTGCAGGGAAGGCAAACACTTACCTGTTGTCTCTGCTGTTTGCTTTAACCACTATGGCAGAAATAAGACTCCGTCACAGTATCTTTTTCTCCTGAACCTGGAGATGTTCTGGAATCTTTCCAACATAACACTTCAGACTGCTGCCATCAGCCTGGCATTAGCATTCTAATTGATACCCATCTGCCATCTTTGCTCTAGAGTTTGCCAAAGTTAACTGCAAGTTTCAATGAAAAATTGAATAATAATGACTTCTTCTATGAAAGAGGTGGAGACCTGGCTTTGGCAATGGCCTCCTTACAATTTTCTTGATTGACCTTCCTCTGCTGTGTGAACATAAGACAGTGTTCTCATTGCCTACAGAGAGTTTTCCACGTTTGGTGAAAAAATCATTTATGTAATTGCTTTAAATTGAAAGGCTTACTTTTGGAAATTTCCTCTAAGAAATAAGACCACTAACACACCAAAATGGAAAACCCGGGAACTCTACATAGCTTGTAGATTTCTCAGTTCCTTCTTGGTTTCCCCTGTATCTTATCTTCCTTACATAAGGGCTTTCAATAAAACTTCATGTTTACCTCTTTACTGCCATTTTAGTAGTCATTCCTGTTAGGCTCTGAAATAGATTTTAGCACAAATGTACAATTCCTTATCCTGACTTCGCAAAGCCAGATACGTTTAGAAATGCAGAATTTTTTGAATTTTAGAAAGGTAGTATGGTACATGAACTGTGTATTATTTAGCGTCCACAGTGGCATTTCCAACAACTTATAATCAGACATATTAACATTTCTGCGCTCAAATATATAAATAATAACCCCACGTGAGCTAAACAAGGACTAAACTTTCACATCAGCTCCGGTCAGATTATTGCGCTGAGTTTGCACCAATTTAGGGAAACTTTTCCATTTCCATAGCTTTTGCATTTCAGAATTGGGTATAACAAATGTGGATCTGTACCTCAGAATGTGGGTCTGTCTGACATTAAATAATAAAGTTCTGTAGGAGGATCTGTCTCAAGGAGGGCCTGGAAAGTCACTCGCCAGCCTCTCTAGTCCCTCCCCAGAAGACGCCTCTTTCCTGTTGCCTATTTTAGGCCGAAAGTATCTCCTTTCAGGTTGGTGTAAGGACTATCCTAAGCAGAGCCACTCCTTCTATTTACTTGTTAGGTGTATGATTAACTTCTGTTCCAGACTGTGGGAGAAAAGCGTTGCTTTAGGCTACAGGCCTCATGGAAAAGGAAAAGATGGTGAGGGGAGTCAGCAAAAGAATAGGAGATTATATTTTTTTCAAAGTATCTAGCATAAGGCCTGGACGAGAATAACGACAACACCAACAATTGATAATAATAGATATAAATACTTAAATACTCCTTACTCTTGATCTGAGCGCTTCTTATACATTGCCTCATGTAATTCTCACAGCAGCCATGGGAATTAGGTACTATTTATTACCCCATTTTTTTGAGGAGGAAACTGAGGTCCAGAGAAATAAAGAAACTTTATCAGGGTCACAGAGCCAGTAAGTAGTGGAGTGAGGATTCAAACGTAGGCTGTCTGGCTTTTCACTCCTCTGCTATACAGCCTCTCAAATGCTCAACACATGATAATTGAATGTAATGTGAAGAACATCAAATTTTCTATTGGAAAGGGTCTGAAAGCATTGTTTGCTCAGGGCTGCACCTTCTCTCTTTCTGGAGCATGTTATACATACACATATGTTATAACAAAACCAACAATGTTGTGGCTGGTAGCTACCCATTTCTTGGCATATTGGCTTTTCTTAGATCAGAAATCTGAGAAATCATTCTGTGAGGAGGACCACGCAGCACTAGTTAATCAGGAAAGCGAGCAATCAGACGATGAACTCCTGACCCTTTCCAGTCCACATGGCAATGCCAATGGTGACAAACATCATGGAGCCAGGAAGCCCAGCAAAAAGCAGCAGGAGCCGGCTGCCCCTCCACCCACCGAAGATGTAGACCTTCTGGGCTTAGAAGGGTCTGCAGTGAGTAAGAACTTCTCCCCGCCAGTGGCTCCTCCCACCAATTCTGAACTTCTCAGTGACCTGTTTGGGGGTGCAGGTGTGGCTGGCCCCGCCCAGGCTGGTCAGTCTGGGGTGGACGATGTGTTTCATCCAAGTGGACCTGCATCTTCCCAATCAACACCGCGCCGATCTGCCACCTCCACCTCTGCGTCTCCAACCCTTAGAGGAGGAGAAGGTAATTTTTACCCATGTTGCATCATACTTCTTGGTTTTTAATTAAAACCTTTGAGCCAAACAGGTAGAACTGAACTTTCCTAATAAACTGGACTTTTCTGGTCTCCCTCAAAGTCCCTCAGAGGTCTATATCTTCATTTAAATGGAGAACACAAGAGGAAATAGAAATATTACCCATTTTGGTAGGACAGTGTAAGAATGGATAACAGCTCCTTATCCTTACTTTAATTTTTTTTTTCAGAGCTTCAATACCTGAGCTGTTTTGGTTACTTCTGCTTAGAGGTGTAGATTGATGAATTATTAACAATAACAGCTAATATTTGTGTGGTATTTGCCAAGCATGGAATTTAATACTAAACATGAATTCAGTTCTTATAAAAAAAAAAAAAAACCAGTAAATAGGTGCTATTATTATCCCCAGTTGAAGAAATAGAGGCTTAGAGTCAAATCAGTTGCATGCATTTATACAGTTAGTAATCAATGGGGCCAGCATCCAAAACTAAGACATTTGACTCCAGAAATTTCCCTCAGTTTTCCTATAATGCCTTCCTGGAATTATAGTTTTCTGGGTACACTTTGACTGTGTACAGAAGTACTTACTTACTTCAAGATATATTCTTCAGAGACTCATGGCAGTAGCACAGCTGACTGGAGCAGAGCAGTTGGTGGCAGGTGAGGAGTTTGAGCCCCATGTGGATCAGTGAGCTTTACTTTGCTCATTGCTACAGACTCAACCCATCTTTTGACTGGCTGTCCACAATTTTTTGACATTTGCAGGACAGTGTAGCTGGGTAAGCAGAGGTTCTTTGTAGCTTCTGAAAAACCAGCTCCCCCTTGTTACCAAGACAAGATCACATTAGGAAGAGTAAAGAAAAATGTCTTAACTCTCGAGGCACATGGTAGGAACTTTTTTTCCCAAGCTCATCCTTCACTTTTCAGGAAGCATTGGGCTGGTCTTGAGTTGTGGTAGTTCGACTGGAGGCATTCTTTATGAGTGAGTCTCAGAATCATAGAATGTAGGTGCAGAGGCTCAAACTCCTGCACGTTACTGGTGGAGCCAGGATGTGAACCCAGGAGTCCCGAATCCCAGGCTATTTCTCCACACATCCTTCTATCCAGTTCTTACTCTCCAAAATGAATAAAATCTGGCATTTTATTTGTCAGAGAAAAAAATCCCCAAGATCCAAGAAAGCACAGTACTCAATGGTCGCATGTTAAGATCATACACATTGGTGACTTTTGATGATTTAATTCATCACAGTCCCCTGGAGGTATTTTTGTTCCAGTATCAAAACTAGAAGAGACCTTTGAGACATTAGGTAAATCCGTGCCTCAGGTGACAGACAATGAAATTGAGACTAGATATATTGATTGATTTGTCCAAGGATACACAGCTGATTAGTGGCAAACTCAGATTTAGAACTCAAGTATTCTCTCCCCTAAGATGAAGTAGAAAGAACACAGACGAGATTTAAAGGAATAGATTTGAATCCCAGACTGACACTTAACTATCTGTGTAGACTTATCGATCAAGCCTTAATATTCTTAGTTGTAAAATGGCAATACTACTTACTTATCAGCATTGTTTTAAAGACTAAATTTTCAGTTCTTGTTTTATGGTGTGGGAAAGTTCACTTTTAGTTATCGGAGAATGCCTCTAATTTAACATAAGTTGATATTAAAAGCATACCAAGGAATAGTGAAAAGATCTTAGCATCCTCCACTAGTTGGCTTCAAACTTAGATGTAGAGGGGTTAATCCATTGTCCTCTTACAGTTACTCTACAAATCTCAGTGTTCTCATATTATAGAAAGGATAGTTTTGTGAGTATTAAAACAGGTAAGGGATATACATTGTATAGCAGAGTGCCTGATAGATAGTTGATTCACTGGTACTACACAAGGGTAATCTGCTGTCCACCAGATACTAGGGGAACATTATGACAGGGAAGTCATAGCTGAACACTTTAAACTATATACCCTACCTGGACTATAAGAGTAGGATTTATTTGTTAACTTGTTTGATTTTAGTTGCCTATTCTTAAATAGGTCAATTGTACTCTAGGAAGCAGTCAACTTATTGGTTTGATATTTAAAGATTAGAAAGTAACATCTAAAGAAGCTAAAGGGAATTCTGTTTCTTGCCCAATAGTGAAATACTAAAGGCCAACTATATACATGCATTTCTTCACATTCACTTCACACCTTGAAAATTTGTGAGATGCCTTTGGGAAATTCCTGGAATTTGGAGTCAGGAGACTTGAGTATGAATTCCAGCCCTATATGTACTTGATCTTGGGCAAGAACCTTGGCTTTCTAATCTCAGTTACATTGTCTACAGAATGAAAGTAGTACCGCTTTTGTGTGATAGCAGATAAAGATAACTGAAGATCAGCTGAAATGTTCTTTATGAAAGGCAATGTAAACCTTAAGACATGATAAGATATTAGTATTGTTGCATTGCTACTGGAAACCTCAGCTGCCCACTTTGTTCTAGTCTTAGTTCATTCACAAACCTTTGTTGGCCCTGGAGGAAGTTTTAAGGATACTATGGGCCTGTAGAACAGCCCAAGGGGCAGGCACCATCCTCATTTTTCAAGTACTTGGCCTAGGGCTGGCAATAGCAACAACTCTTCAAATTTATTCAGTGAATGCACTCACAGGACAAAGTAACACATTTTTCCTTTGTTTTCTAGGTGCCACCTTTGACCCATTTGGAGCACCTTCTAAACCATCAGGTCAGGATTTGCTGGGTTCTTTTCTGAACACATCCAGTGCTTCCAGTGACCCTTTTCTTCAGCCGACGAGAAGTCCTTCACCTACAGTGCATGGTAAGAAAGTATTTTATATTGTGTTCAGTAGAACATAGATTTCCACAAGGTATCAGTAAGTACTTAGATTTAAAAGCATCCTGTAGGTGTTCTGGGGGTGGGCTGTGGGGTGGAGGAGAAGCTACATAATGTATCTCTTTTTTGGGGAGGGAATTAACAATTCACATTAACAAATTAAAAGTTCCAGGATATCTTGCTGTAAACAAGCCTGCCTAACTTTATTTTACTCAGCTTTTGCAAAACTTATTTGACTGTGAAGTTTTTTTTATTTTTGCATTAGAACTACATGCTCAGAATTGTAAGACACCATTGATTATAAGGCATTTCTTTATTTTATGTACTGATAAGGAAGAAAAAGGTCCCACTGCTTTTAGTTGATTGGAAGATGCATCCTAGTTGGAGAAATCTTTTTTTTTTTTTTCATGCCTACAGCACCCTGTAAGGTGCGCATTGGTGACTTTGGCATATTGGTGGTCTCCTATTCAAGTACTAACCAGGCCCGACCCTGTTTAGCTTCTGAGATCAGACAAGATCGGGTGTGAAAAAATCTTTGAAATGTGGAAAAATATGAGTCTAAAATTAATAAAAGTTGATACGAGCATTCCACAAAGTTAGTATTCTACAGAACAAAGTTTAGAATAAAACACTCTGATGTATTAGAGCCATTCTATCTAATATGAAGTGGCCTTTTAGCACTTGAAATGTGGCCGGTCTGATTCGAAATGTGCTCTAAGTATAAAATACATCCCAGATTTCAAAACTTAATACAAAAAAAAGAATATAAAATATCTCATCAATATCCTTTATACTGATCACTTGTTAAGATAATATTTTGACTAGATTGAGTTCAATAAAATAAATTGTTGAAATTAATTTTACCAGTTTCTTTTTACCTTTTTAAATGTGATAACTAGAAAATTTTAAATCACATATGCAGCTCACGTTATATTTCTGTGAGAGTCTTAGATGGTGTGGAAAGAATAGTAATCATATCCATTTGTCAATGCAAAAGGATATCATTTGGGTACCACTGATTAAAACTGGAGCTCTTCAGTGAAGGACAAATACTTTTGAGCTAGAGAATTGTAGCTCATTTCTGATGTTGAAGGCTACTGAACATTATTGGCCTCAACCTAGAGAGTGATGTATTGATGAAGGCACCCTCAGCTTGCCTGGAAAATGCAGTCCAGTCATCAGCTTGACTTCATGAAAGCCTTGCAAATGCAAAAGGAAGATGAGTTGTGTAACATTAGTCAAACTGGAACTGGACTGAAAATGAGAGATCAGTTTGGAATAACCTTTATGGGTGATTTCCAGTTGGTCTTAAACTTCGGACTATTTGAAATGGGTCCACAGGACAACATACTACAAGAAATGCACCTCTCACCCATGAGCAGTGCTCACCTAAAAGAATCTGCTGATTGGAAGTTTACCACCTTGGGAAGAAAGATGCAGGGATAGAGGTGAAAGCTGTTGGTTTTTCTCATTTACTTAAATATAGGTCACATCAAATGGTTCCCTATTTCACTCAGCATGGCAGCCAGAGTCCTCAATATGGCTTTCGTAGGCCCTGTGTGCTCTAACGCCCCAGCAACCTCATTTTCACTTCTCTCCCTCTTGCTTTCTCCATTCCAGCCATGCTGATCTCTTTGCTGTTGCACTGGCTATCTCTTCTTTCCCCTAGATATTGGCATGGCTAAACCCTTCACTTCCTTTGATCTTTGCTCAATTGTCACCTTCTCAATGGGGTCTTACTGACTGTTCCATTTCACCTCACAACTCATCCCCCTGCCCCTACTCTACATTTTCCTTTCTATGGTACTTACCAACTTGCAATATATTTAATAGTTTACTTATGTGTTATTTATTTTGGTTGTCTGTTCCTCCCCACTAGAACATGAGCTCCACCAAGGCAAGGATTTTCATTCATTAATGGTTCCCACATGCTTAGAAGAATTACTGGCACACAATAGATGCTGTTTATCTATCTGTCTTTCTTTCTAGTGTAAATATAAAATAAATTAACTCATCTTTTCCTACCTAAGTCTCTTTGATACATAATGATAGATAGATAAGGTTATATATCTTCTTAACTTTAATACTTTGAATTTATTGTTTTCATAAAGGTACTACCTTTTTTGTCCCATGGGCATGGCATTTCTGAATCCAGTTCTTTGTTTCTTGTGAGCTGGTTAGACTATGTTGTTTATCTCCCAGTTTAGGCCAGTTAGCACCCCTTTGTTTTGTGGCTACACTTCTCATTTTGACCTGTGTCTTGCTGCTGCATGAAAAGAATTTTTCACTGCCCTTGCTGAGAAAGCAATGATCATTCCACGGTTAGTGGAGCAGTTGCATCTTCTTAATATAGAATAACATACAGGTGAGACTCAGATGTCAGATTGCCCACCTCCAAATTCTTGAGGAATTTTCCTCAGATTTCCACAAGGTATCACCAGTTTCTTCTGAAAATCAAGAAATATTGCCTTTGAGCTCCAAAAATGTTTAATGAACATCTACATTAAAGAATATAAACAATTGAGACATAGTATTGAAAGAAAAAGTAAACAAATAATCACAATAAAAGGCAAAAGGGAGAATAAAAGTATCAGATAATTACTTTTTAATTTGTATATTCCCACATCTCCAGCAGATTTTAAGTTTCTCGAAGATAGGCAGCGTGTCTTTTAGTTTTGTGATCCCTAGTGAGATGCCTTGCATATGGTAGGTGGTCATAGGGATTTTTGGGATTGATTAGTAATAAGGTTGACGTTCTGATACTTAGATCCACATCCTAGTTGGATATAAGGCCTAAATGAGAATATAAAAGGAAATCAAACAGTAAATGTTAGCAAGATGGTCTTAATTTCCACCTTATTTTCAGGGCTCATTTTGGAATAAGAATCGAAAGGAAAGAACTGTTACTGCTGATAATGGCATGTTCTTTTTAACTTGATGAGAAGGCACAAGATATCTTGGTTTGTAGTAAGCAAATAAAACAAGTAAATAAAGTCTTGGTAATACTAATCTTGGTGATGAGATGATTCTTTTGGTGGTGGTGGTATCTGTGTGTATGTTTTAAATCTCAGTTGCAATGTTAGTTTAGTATTTGCATTTTACTCACTGATTTTACGGACAGAACCTAGAGGTACTCTAGAAAGAAATTTTCTCTTATGACATCTTGTTTCTCGTTTGGATTTTATAGATGCAGGAAAACCTTACTACCAATGTGTATTCCTTTAATACACCTGATTTTTTTTTTTTTTTTGCCGAACATTTTTAAATTCTACATTTAGATTTTTGAAGCTAATGAGTCAGTTTTGAATGACAGCAGAAACATCCCTGACGTGAGCATGGTGGATGGCATATAGTCAGTGCCCAATACGTGTTCTGAATGACTCATCATTCTCAATTCATGCCACAGCAGAGGAGAAGACAAAATTTCAGTTCTAACTTGATCGTGTCTCTCATACATTTGTTAATGCAACCAAAGACAAATTGATTCCCTCCCCCCATCTTTTCCTATTGCATACTGACTTTAGGTTAAGTATAGAGGTGAGATGCACAAAGATGAATAAGATAGTTTCTGTCTCCAAGAAGCTCATAATTTAATGAAGACAGACATATGCACAGTTATTGTCGGTTTGGAGGTAAAACAAAAGTGAGCCGAAGAAGGAACAGAGATAAACAATATATGGCTTTTACCAACCCCCATGTAAGTAACCATAGATGAAGGTACAAATTATCAAGTGCTGCAGAACATGACAAGACCCAGAGGGAGGAATGAATCCCTTGGGATCTCGGGAGGCCATGCAGATTTAATGGAAGGTACAGCATTTTCCTGTGTGAACTTAAAAAATGAGTGCTGAGCTATCTTGTTTTGATTCTTTTTCTTTTCCTCATTTTTAGCATCTAGTACACCTGCTGTGAACATTCAGCCAGATGTTTCAGGAGGTTGGGACTGGCATGCTAAAGCAGGTAAGGTCAGCGGTTATATATATATTTCGGTCCACATTTAACCAGTTGCTAAAGCATAATCCTTTACCCAATTGAAGACTGTACTTACAGAGTATTATAGCCCATCTGTGTAATTCTTGTTGATTTTTCCTAAACGCTCTTATTCTGGTGGTATTTTCCCATTGTACTCGATGACATGGTAGTGCTGTGTATTATACATTATTTAACTTTTCTGAGTCTCATTTGCTGAATGTTTGTCTTGACACTAAAATTAGGCAGATTTGGATATATATCTAACTGCCACTTAGAAGTTCTTGAATTTTTTTTTTATAAGTCTGAACTTCAGTGTTGTTATCTGTAAAGTGAGGTCCTAATTCTTGTCCCACACAGTTGTATAGTTTAAGTGAAATAACTTACATGAAAATGTCTGGCATAGAGTAGATGCTGAATAATTCGGATGGTCTTCCTTCTTCACAAAGGACTTGTTTCAGGGCCAGATTTGTCTGTGATAAACAAGCTGGCTTTCTCCTGGATAGATGGTATTTATTGAGAGCCATCTTGTGTGATTGCATTCCCAACACTGTGCAAGTTACACACATCCACGCATCAACCACACACACACGTGCATGTGCGCAATGTTCTTATCACAGCAACTTTCTGAAGCAGTTGCTGTTTCCTTACTTAACAAATAAGAAAACGTTGAAGCTCAGAGAAGCTAAAAAACTTACCCAAGGTCTCTCAGCTAGGAAATAGCAGAGACAGAATTCAGATCCAGGCCTGACTGTAAATCCCATAGGAAAGAATGAAGTCATGTGACAGGACAGGTAGACACTGGACATAGTAGTTCACAGGTGTGGCCAGGAAATGACATATGCCTTCTCTATGCCCTGTCCCTGCTCCAGGCCACTATTCATTTAAGTCAGAAAAGCAAGGTCTCGCAGCTTCTGAATTATGTCCAAACTCTGTCTTCATTTGCCGTCAGAGACAAGACAAGCTGTAACTTTGGATTTCTGAGTTTCAGATTTCAGTTACTTCAGAAAAGTAACTTATTTTCAATAATCTTATTTCAGGAGGGTTTGGAATGGGAAGCAAGTCAGCTGCCACCAGCCCAACAGGATCGTCTCATGGCACTCCCACCCATCAGAACAAACCCCAGACTCTGGATCCTTTTGCTGACCTCGGGACGCTAGGTACAACCTTAACAGGTTAAGATATTTACTTATGGCTATAAACCCTCAAATCTAAATCTGTAGTGTTACAAGAAGCTGGTACCTAAAATCTTGTGTATTTTTAAGCTATACTCAAACCTGAGGTTGGCTTTTTTTTTTTAAAAAAGGAAACAGGCTTCAAATAATGGGTTGGAACTAACCCGTATTCATTCATTTCTCTAATGCCTAATTTTGGATTGGTAACATGAATAAAGTTAGATCTTCCAGGAACATCTGACAACAGAGTTTGGCTACAGCAAAAGTAATGAATGTGTAGGAAAATACTGAGAAGCTGGTCAGATAGATTTGAGCCACATAGGTCCAGCCGTGCATAGGTCATCCTGTAATGTCACCAGTGAGATATTCACACTGGTATGTTTCTTCTCTCCACTGACTGCAGTGCTCTCTGTTCAGTTTGTAAAATCCCATTCAGAAAATAGACTCACTGTATAGTATTTCCAAAGTGTTTTTTATCATACGCTAATCGTTGTTGGAGGATAAGTGTTCCATGAGCATGTAATTTTGGAAACGCTGGTTTGATGGCAGGAGGGCCCCAGGGCTGGTGAAGAGAGGCTTCATGCACTGAGTTACCGACTGACAGGGGACAGTGCCAAGCTTCTGAGCACAAGCGTTGCCATTACCTTTTCCAATAGCAAGTATTTATTGAGCCTTTATGGTATACCAGCGTGTGCTGGGCATTGCTGGGCATTGCGGGGCATATGAAGTTGCATTTTCTTATACTATATAATGCTTCTTAATTCACTTAATTCAGGGTCTGTGAAGCACTTTTACACAGCCATTGTGTCTTTACAATATACCTGTGACATAGATATAGTTCTGATCTTACAGATGAGGAAGCTAGAATTCAAGGCAAAGTTTTTCACTGAGCTTCAGAATAGACCATTTTCAGCTATATTCCCAGTACTCAGCACTGTATCTGGCACATAGTACATGGTCAGCAAATACTGATGAATGAATGTATGAATGAATGAACAAATAAATGCATGCAAGAATGACTGTAAACTCTAAAGAGCTATATAAATGCTAGTTATTTTATTGTCACTGTTACGTTGGGTTTGGTGCATGAAAGGGTCTCTGGAGATCACATTTCAGTTTCTCGTTTTACTTCTAAACATAAGCCATAACTGGTTTTCATATTTTGGGGACAACCCAGCAGGTATGCAGTGAGTACTTAAAAGTTAGGAGATTATGGAATCAAGACTGTACTTAAACTCTGTAGAAAGTAATATCATTTTTTAAAGCTGGAATAAGATCCTTTGCCCCGTTCAGAGTTGTCAGGATAGTGGCTGTGTTTACTCCCCTGCAGTGAAATGTAAGTAGTGTGAAACTGAAACCTCGTTGTGAAATTTCAAAACATCTTTGTTTACTCTTGAGCATTAACCATGTTTATACTTATAACAAACAGTGATTAGTCCTGATCATTGAAATTTAAGTAGCACCCTAATGAATGAATATATTTTGTTTTAGTCTCTATTTTTGGCATTTGGTAGTTTTCACTCCAGTGAAGAAATAGAGTCTGCTTAGAAGGTGGGAAGGAGGAGGGGGAGGGCACAGCGGGAAGAGCCAGGGTTCTTCTGGCTTGGAGTCAAAGTCTTGGATTCAAGTTCCAGTTCTGTTCCTTGGTAGCTGAGTGACTTTTAGAAAATCGCTTAACTGCTCTGAGCTGCAGTTGTCCATCTAAAGAAAAGATGGGGCTATTAATGCATACCTCAAAGTGTCATTTGTGGGGATTAAAGGACATCTATACCTGCAATTTCTTTAATTATTAGGTAAGTCAATTGTGCTCTCAGTCAAGGCAATTTCCACTAAAGTCATTGCAAACAGTAGCCTAAGACACAAGAGTTAGAGGCTACTCAAAAAAGCGTTGCCTTCTTTCTCCCCCACCCTTTCTGTTTTCCTTGTAGGGAGTTCTTCATTTGCCAGCAAACCCACCACGCCAACTGGATTGGGTGGAGGATTTCCGCCTCTCAGCTCGCCACAGAAAGCTTCTCCCCAGCCTATGGGCGGAGGGTGGCAGCAGGGGGGCGGCTACAACTGGCAGCAGACACAGCCTAAGCCACAGCCCGGCATGCCGCACTCCTCCCCTCAGAACCGACCCAACTACAACGTGAGCTTCTCAGCCATGCCTGGCAGCCAGAACGAACGGGGGAAAGGATCCACTAATTTGGGTAAGGATGATGGTATGGAGCCCAGCTGTAGGGTGGCCTGTGTTGTCATACTGGCTGTATGTATATATGTCTGCAAGAGATAGAAAATAATTCCAGTAGTTTCTGAGGCAATCTTATAAAGATACAACATGATAGCTGCCTCCAACTCTGTGCCTAGAGCACCTGGGTTTACCATGCCCTTAACACTTATCATTTTCTGACTGTTGGCTCACTTGTCTGTCTCTCCACACTGAGAACAGATGGAGGGCAGGCACTATGTCTTTTCTTGCCATCTTATCATTGGCACATAGCATAATGCTTGGCACAGCATAGGCACTGAGTGAATATTGAGTGGATGCGAGTGGAGGGCTGGATGGATATTGAAGCTGTCATTCCTTTGGAAGAGGGAATAGAAGAGAAAGTTTGGGAACCTTTCAGGCACTGTGTTCTCACATTCACATTTAACCTTGGGTCTCGATTAGAGGAGTGTATTTGTCTTGAATATTGGTCTTTTTTAAGCTCTAATTGGTGGGTGTTCCTGAGATCACTGGGTTTCCCTGTGATGGTTTTTCCTCTCTTCTGAGAAGAAAGGTCAAAGAACACAAGATGGGCTAACAGCTAAGGCTGGAAGATACTCTGAATGGACTCCTGCTCAGTACTTCCGTAATGGCGGAAGGAAGGAAGGAAGGAAGGAAGGAAGGAAGGAAGGAAGGAAGGAAGGAAGGAAGGAAGGAAAAGAAGAAAGAAAGAAAGAAAGAAAGAAAGAGAGAAAGAAGAGAAGAGGAAAGAAAGGAAGAAGGGGAGGGAGGGAGGGAGGGAGGGAGGGAGGGAGGGAGGGAGGGAGGGAGGGAGGGAGGGAGGGAGGGAGGGAGGGAGGGAGGAGGGAGGGAGGGAGGGAGGGAGGGAGGGAGGGGAGGGGAGGGGGAGGGAGGGAGGGAGGGAGGGGAGGGAGGGAGGAGGGAGGAGGGGGGGAGGGGAGGGAGGGGGGAGGGGAGGGGAGGGAGGGAGGGAGGGAGGGAGGGAGGGAGGGAGGGAGGGAGGGAGGGAGGGAGGGAGGAGGGAGGGGGAAGGAAGGAGGAAGGAAGGAAGGCCTGAAGGAAGAGGACCCTTAGAAAGAAAGAACGAAAGAAACCACTCTCTCTCTATATCGTCTTCCTCGTCTCCTCACTCCTCCTCCTTCCTCCTCTTCTTCATCTTCCTCTTCCTCGTCCTCCTCCTCCTCCTCCTTTTGGATAGGATTCTTAATGAGTAAAAAATGTTTCACATACAATGATGGTTAAATTTAAGTTTCTTAGAAGGCCTTTTATGACACATTTTACATTCCAAATGATTTGATCATACCCAAAAATGAAATGTATAGGGACATGATAAGGAAACAGGCCTTTCTCTCTATGTAATATGAAAGAAGAAATTCTTCTGTTTTTTTCCTAGTAACAATAAGTAACATCTATTGAACATTTCCTGTGTGCCAGGTATATTCTAAGCAGTTTTCATGTATTATTTCATATAATCTTTAAAACCAACCCCATGCTGCAGATGAGGAATCTATGACACAGATCGATACAGTAATTTCCTAAGTTCTTAAAACTTGTAAGTGATAGAGCCAAGATTTGAACCCAGGCAGTCAGGCTCCAAAGCCCTTGCTCTTAACCACCATGCTCTACTGGCTATGCCACAAGGGCCTTCTCATAATACTAACATGATAGTGATTCTTTTGTTGGGAATATGTAATATCATGTTTGTTCTTTGAGTTAGCAGTGGATAGTCCTTGAACAATTCCAAAGACTCTTGTAGCTTCCTTTCCATTTTTACTTTGAGTAGCTTTGGGGCAAATATCTTCAGTCAGCAAATATTTGTGGAGCATCTTCAGTGTAGAAGACATTCGGGATCAGCTGTGAACAAGACAGATAAAATTACTAGTATCAGAGCACTTACATGTTTGTGTGTGCATGTGCCAATGTGTGTACAGAATGCCTTACATTATAGAGATGATAAATGGATTTCAATTCAGACATCATCTTTGGTTGATGGGCATTGACAACATGGACTGCTGTGTTGTGGTTTTGTTTTGTTTCAGTGAATTTAACAAACATTTAAATAGCCCAGTACTGTTCTAAGCACTTTAAAATGTTAACATCAATTCTCACAACAACCCCATGAGGTAAGAAGTAGTATTAATACTGTCCCTATTTTATGAATGAGACGATTGAGGCATGGAGATAAGTAACTTGCCCCAAGGTCATATTGCTAATAAGTGGCAGAGCTGGACTTCAAACCCGGGAAATCTATCTCCAGAGTCTCTGCTCTTTGCCACTATGCTGGGCTGCCTCTCCAAACAGATCGAGAAAGATTGTCAGGCCACAACCAGATGTGGCGAAAGAGACCACTATAATGGACTAAAACTGTCAGTTGGGTGTAAGAAGGAAGGTAGTGGCGTGCATGGATTTCAAGTACCAACACCGAGGCTGTAGTCCCATCACTGAGACTAACTAGTTGTATGACAGGAAAGGGGAGGGTAAGAATCATGGGTATCCTCATCTATAAATAGGTAGTACAGTGGTGCACAATTCCAGAATTGGATTTAATCTAGTGATCTAGCCTCAAGTCCTAGCAGTGCCACAGGCATGGTATATGATCCTGGAAAGACCTCTTAAGTTCTCTAGACTTCATTTTCCTCATCTGTAGAATGAGCTTGACACTCTCATACTAAGAGGATAAGTGTGAAGATTAAGTGGATTACACCTTAAAGCACCTTTAAGACTTTTAAGTGTTATAGGACAATGGTATGATATGTTGAAGAGCAAAAATTATAATGAGTTTTAAAAAATTACATTGCAGAAGGGAAACAAAAGGCAGCTGATTTTGAAGACCTACTTTCTGGTCAAGGTTTCAATGCTCACAAAGATAAAAAGGGGCCTCGAACAATAGCTGAGATGAGAAAGGAAGAAATGGCTAAGGAAATGGACCCTGAGAGATTAAAGGTGAGTGAGCACCTCACTCAGTGTGATTATCCTGTATGTCAAAGTCATGTGACAGGGCATGTGTGTGGATCCATCAGTGTTCCTGTTCTTGGCCTCCTCACTTCTTCTCTCTACTTTTAACCAGAGCAGTTCTACTTTTAGCTATTTTTGATTTTGGAAGTCTAGGTAAGATTTGATTTGGGGAAAAAGAATGTTGCTTCACTTTTTTTTTTTTTTTTTTTAATTTACAAACCAGCTACTCTAATTCCCTTATTTCACAGATGAGGAAACGGACATTATCACTTCATAGATGAGGATGTCGTGTGCACGGGTGAAGCCAGGTTAGCTTGGGAACAGAAGGAAGGTTATGTTGATGAATTGTGTGAGGTAGTGGAAGAGTTTGTAAGGATCAAGAGAATTGGTATTCCTTTCACAGATGGAGAGGCTGAATTTCTACATAACAAAATACTAAATATGCTGCCACTATAACAAACTGGAAGATGAGGGTATAGTCTGTTACTGCATTAAAACATCTCTGAAACCAGGACTAGCATGCCACTCAATCTTAAATATTTAAAAAATATATACCTCATGTCCAGACAGATTCGAACATTTTTTGAAGATGTACAGATTCTTTGATACTTTTTTGAGTACAAAATAGGATCCTCTGTTTGTATTTGCTCTTCAATTTACACATTACAGAGGCTTTATATTCTTTCCAAAAACTTTATCCTCCATCTGGATAACTTTTGTTCATATGGAAAACTGTCAGTTTTCTATAAAAGAAAGTCATGTATGTCTTTTAAACCATGCTTGGTTATTTAGTTGGTACCAGGCATTTAGTCATGTGGGAGAGTAGCCACACTAACTCTGACTAAACCATTCATTCGACAACAAATATGCACTGAGCTCCTGTTACGTGCTCAGTGCTGATGCATTGTTATGAACACCTCACCTTAATCACCTTATTTGTTCAAACTATGAAGATCCAAACTATAAGTAGTTTGAATTAAAGACTAAATGGATGAATTCATTTAACAAACCTTTTTGAGCCATGTTCAGTGCAAGTTGAGTTATTTGGTTTCTGAGGTATAGTGTTATATAAGAAACAAGACCTTTCCTCAAACAACTGTGCCTCGTGGCAGGCAAGGACAGACATACAATTACAATAGTATGGCACATAATACAATAGAAACATGTTTAAGGGAGGAGCCCAGAGAAATTTGTTCATTTTTTTCAAGGGATATTTATTTAGTGTCTGTGTGCCATACATACAGTATACTAGACAGAGACTGATAGCAAAGACCAAACTAGATGTAGTGTGCGTCCCCATGGAATTTATACCTTAAGAGTGAGTAATTAATTCTAGGGTGGGGCAGAGAGGAAGGAATTCAGACTCTTGGAGGTGAATAGTATAAAATTCCTGAGCAGGCTTTTGAAGGATGATGAAGAGTGAACCAGAAAGAGTGAACCAGGAAGTGGATGTGGAAAAGCATTTCAAGTAGAGAAACAGCGTGGAGTACACAGGGAGCCCCAGGGACTTTGATGCTGCTGCAGTGGGAGGAATTTCCACAGTCCAAGTGGAGACCTTCTAGACCGGAAATCATTTGCCTTTCCTAATGCCCCTGTGTTCACAGATTCTGGAATGGATCGAAGGCAAAGAGAGAAATATCAGAGCACTTCTCTCCACCATGCACACCGTGCTGTGGGCTGGGGAGACCAAGTGGAAACCAGTTGGCATGGCAGACCTGGTCACGCCAGAGCAGGTGAAGAAGGTGTACAGGAAGGCTGTGCTGGTGGTGCATCCAGATAAAGTGAGTGTAACCTATCCTATCCTATCGCCTGTCTGGTCCTCGTTTCATTAGTTTATCAACATGTATTAAAACAGCATACTTTCAATTTGCTGGTTATTAGTCCATTTATATGATAAAATAAAGTCCGTGGGCTAAAATCAGGTATTTAAGCAAACAGTTATACTTTATAAAGTTGGTAGAAAAAAAACCCCTATATATTACAAATAATGGAATGGGGGCTTTACTTAGGTGTAAAATTCACCACGGATTAATTTTAAGGGTCTCCAAGAATTTAAGTATTTTTAGAAATGAGAATGCAGGAATTTAGAAGTACAGTCTGTTGGAGTTAGACTGTCTTAAACCTTTGTCTCCAGAAGTATTTACTTCTTGAGAATGGAGCAGAATCTTTCACTGCTCAATAACTTCTCTGTTATCTATCCACTGACTGATTATACTATCATACGTGAATTTCTACGGGGAGGGCATTTTGGGGGGAATCCTGGTATTTTAGGTCATGTAGATTGGGCTCTCAAAAGTGAAATAGCCTAATAGAGAAACATTTCAATAACTTAAAGCCCACATATTAACAGTGAAAAATTTAATATGAATCGATTTGTCTGTGGTATTAATGTGTGTGTTTTGTTTTGTCTATAGGCTACTGGGCAACCCTATGAACAGTATGCAAAGATGATTTTCATGGAGCTCAATGATGCCTGGTCTGAATTTGAAAATCAAGGCCAAAAGCCCTTGTATTAATTTATGAGCTTTTACATCTCTGCTGCAGAGCTGTGTTAATGCTTAGTATGTGTCACAATTCTGAGGTTTTCAAAGATGAACCAAAAACTCCAGTAACATGTATCTCGTACTAAATTGTTAAACTACTTGTGACTAATTCCTCACTGATAAGGAATGTAGATGTTTGTTTTCTCGAGTCTACCGCCCCCCCCCCCCCAAAAAAGTTGCAAAGCAGGGGAGGAACTTTTAGTCAGAAGACCTTGCAGAATTACAGCATTCCAGCCTGCCCTTTGGGGAGACTACTCAGCACATCGTGAGGGGCCACCGAAAGCATAACACCCATCTCATTGTCTGGAAATACAATTAATGAGCAGAAGTTATAATAATAGGATGACATGATGGATTTTAATGGTTTTTAGGTTTTTGGGGGAAGATGTAATTTGAGAAGTTGCTTTATATAGACTCTAGTATTTTTTTTTTTTAATGGAAATTTACTATTGTCTTTAGCATGGCACTGTATACTTCTTTTGATCGAGAGGACTAACAGATGCAAAAGAGCTTGACTTGTGGGAAGTGTGCAATCTAGTTATTACCACCAACCCTTCCTGGATAAACTAAAAATTAGTGAAAATGTTGGCTTAAGAAAATAGGGATGCTTGAGACATAGAAATCTTTATTCCTGGTCAGAAAGTTGGGCTGCACCTTCCTTTCCCTTGAGAAAACTGTGGTTGCTTAATGAAAAAGTATTAATACCATGAACAACAACTCAGTCTGATTTGAAAGAAACTTCTAATTTTGCCATAAGGCTTAATGCTCTTCCTTTTGCTTAGCCACAAAAATGTTCTTAGCTTGTTATAAAGCAGTTGGGCGCATTCATAAGTTATCAGGACTGATATCTAGTAGGGACTCAGTGTCCTCTAGGTTTGCGAGTAGTTGTGGTAAGAGAATAGAAGACGGCACTTACCACAGGTAACCAGACATGTACAGTTGTGTTGAGAGAGCTGTGCTTACCTTCAGACCAGGTCAGATGGCTTATGAGGATTTCCATGTTCCTCTCCCCACTCGTTGAAACTGGACACTTTGGATTATTACCGTGGGGTTTATTATTTTTAAAGTCATTGGGGATCCACAGGAACAATCCTCACATAGGGACATCTGCGAAAGCAAAGCAAGAGTGAAGCCTTTGCAGACTTCACACTGGTTGAATTTTAGTTCAGTGTTTCGGCTGTTTGTGATTCATAGGGGTTAACAGTGGTTATCCTGTGGCTTCAGTAGATCTCTTTTGGTGTGCACACACACAGTGTGCATAGTATATATATGCAAAGCAGATGGGCAAAAAGATTTCCATGCTAATTTTAAAAGGTTCATGCTCAATATTGTGAAGAGCTTTCAAAAATTGTTTTTCAAAGACAATCATTTTTTTGTTTCTATTTTAATTTTCTTGTGGCAAACCGTACGGGAAAGGCAGCATGTCAAAAATGCTTTATGTTCTATAGAGAACTCTCTCTCTCTCTTTTTTTGGTTAAAAGGATTCATTTTTTTATTTTATCTTTTACTAACAATGTGAAATTCACACACAAAAAATGTTCTTTTTAAATATACAGCTGTAAACTGTTCAAGGTAACCATAACAAGCTAGATGTTATTTATTAACGTATTATAAAATGTTTGATCCAGTATGTGCTTGTCTTATTTAAAATTGGAATGTGAGACATGTTGCTGTGACCTGTTTTTTTTTCTCATTCACATTTGTAGATATTGTGTGAACTACAGTATATAATGATAATAATTAAAAGGATATTATGTGAATGTTGTGTACATTTTGAAATGATAGAACTATATTAGCTTTGTATCATGTTTGGATAATTCATCAATGTTCACAGTTTAAAACATCATTAAACATTATGTAATTAGCAATGAGAAAGAATCTTACCTAACTTAAGTTTGGGTTCCCCCATCTCTTTTCCAGATACATTATAACTCTGGACCTCTGTCTATTTCAAAACCCTTAACATATGCAGACCAATAGGTTATTACATTCCTTTTAAATATCTGGTTGTGACAGAGCTTCTTGTTGATCAGATTTACCATTTCATTCATATTTATTGTAATATATTTTTGTTTTGTAAATATGTTACACACAACAAAATGTGATTGGTCTAAAATATTTGTAATGAATATTAAAAGGCTCAAAAATATTTGTAGGAGCCTAAGTTATTTTTGCACTCATAGCAATATAGTGACAAGCATGAATTACACCTTCTGACATGGTACACATTTAAGAAAAGTTATAGAGAAAGAATGTGAAAAGCATGTAATACATTTGTATCAAAATATCACCTGACAGGATTTATGGATTTATATTCTAACCATCCCTACTGCCACCCTTGCCTCCACATGCACACACACTTTGATCATGATACATGAATGCTATGTTTCAAAAAGAGTCAGCGTAGAAATCCTGGGCTCATAGCTAGAATATTAATAGATTTTCAAAGCTGCATTTGTTTACCAAGGCAGAGGGATTGATCCTGAGAGTCTGGGACTTTGTCATAGAAAACATAATTTAGTTCTTTTAGAACAGAAGCAGCATGTTCATTTGGAAGCAAATGTTGCAATTCAAAAGCATTTGAACCGTCACTGTACTGTCTGTGTCTGCCAGAATGCTCAAGTCGGATCCTAATGCTGCTGATGAAACACCATTGTTTGAGGAATGAACACAAAAGTTGAATTCCAGAAATAGTTATCACAGCAACGGTTCATTTTCTCCACTGGAAACCTCTCTGGGGAATTTAGGTCAAGTAAACAGGTTTTGGTTGTTCTAAAGCTAAACCATGGTGATTTGGGGGCCTAGTAGTAAGTACAGTGTTGGTCCGAGACAAAAAGACTGGTTTTAAATCCTGGTTCTCCCACTTAAGACTCATATTGGGCAAGTTTCTTAAAGTCTCTAAGTCTCAATCTTATCACCTATGAAATAGAGATAATTCTAACAACTGTGCAAATGGAGAAATTAAGGACTGTGTATATAAACTGCCTGTTATTAAATGGATAGTCACTAAATAGTAGTTATTGTTACTGACAGTAGGACAAAGTGTATCATTGCAGGTCGGTATTGGAGCTGAAATTACATTGTTGTGGGGAGTGTATAACATGAGTAGAGAAAGGTAACTAATTGGCTTTTATTTCTGTCTCCTTGGGCTGACAAAGATCTGTCTGTATAAAATGGCAGGGACTTGCATTGTAGGTTCTGTAAAGGGAATGGCTATGTGAAAAGAAGTGGTCTTTGAGAGATAGGATGCAAAACTAACATTGACTGATTTCAATAGTGTTGCATCATACTTGCATTTAACTTAGTCATGGACTTGAAAGCCAACACAAGTGTCGATATGATGCCATACCATCTATCTTTCATGCATAGATCTAGGTGCTATTCTGTATATTCATTTTCTCATTTAATTCTCAAAAAGTTCTGAGAGGTTTTTGTAAATCCTGCCTCAGGAAACAGGCATGGAGAGGGTAACCCAGAACTAGAGTTTGAAGCTAGATCTTTTCTGTAAGATAGGGAGAGAAGTAACAATACATGGTGAACTTTATTAATTCAACAAATATTTTATGTATACTGTATGCAAGATGCAAATAGGCATCAATGAGTGGATTTGATTGCCTAACATAAGGGGCTGTTATTTCTAATTACTACAATTCCTGCCTTCTTTGTATATCGGATCTACTGTGAGGAACAGTACAAATGCTAACTCGTCTGACTTCAGATTAAACTGTTTTGGGCTTGATCTCAGCTTCCCCACTCACTAATTACTATCCAAGCCTTAGTTTTCCCATCTGAAAAATGGACATAAGAAAACCTAGTTTAAAGTGTGAGAGAATTGAATGCAAGGAGAGAATATAAAAACTTACCTGAAGTTCTAGGCAGTGTGAGAGAGGACACATCTTATACATTAAAGTAACACACTGATGGCAAGTTGGGAATAGGGTTCAGCTTTTGAGGTTTTACTTTCTGTTTTTGGTGACTCTTCTTGAAGAAATGTAGAATGGTAAGTGTAAGAACAAATTTTCAGTGCAACATCTGGCAAGAAGGAAGATTTTCTAAGGAGATGGTAAGAGCCTCTGGCAAGATGGCTAACTTTCTCTTCAAATTATTCAGGAAACTTGAAAAGACAGATGGCATTGGCATGAAACTTGTTGGAGACCAAGACTGGCTCTGCATTTTTTGGATTCTGGACATTACCCTCAGGCAAACACCTCATTTTTTTGCTTCTCACCATCTAACCGTTTCTTACTGCTAAGGCTAAGGCACTCAGACCAAGCTGTGCCTCTGAAGTAATGTCACTTTTCTCCACAATCGTTTCCTTTCTGTAGGACTTGCCTCAGGTTAACATGGAAGGTTCCAGCAAATCCTCATACATGGCTTTCCAGATACTCGCTGGGTGGTGGGGAACAGAAGGGGAAAATGAAAGATTTGGTGTCACAGGAAACCATCATCAGTTAAGGGGAAAAATATCTTAACTTCCTATTGAGAATAGCTTGGCACTACTGTAAGAGAGCTAAAAAAGATAGACTTCCAGTATTTGGGTGATAGGTAGTTTCCCCTGAATGTTTAAACACGTGTTAGAAAGAGCAGGATACTCAAAATAGAGAAAGAAGTTCTCAACTATCTTGAACAGGTTGCGGGTTACAAAGTAAAGAGTGTGGTATAATTCTGGATCTCGACGGGTCTGCGGTGAGCCAGGTATTAGCAACCTAATGTTTTTAATAAGTGTATCTTTCATCTATGAGAAATGAGAGGGGCTTAAAAAATAAACTATTCTCATGGGTAGTTAAGCATGTGTTGAGACAATAGCACGCTCAGTGCACAGTTTTGAAAAAATTAACCTGGTGGAGATCCTGAAAGGTGGTGAGAATGTGGACTTCGCAGGTGGCCAGTAGAACCTGGGTTCCAACATAACCCTTAATCTTTCATTCTAGTTGAAAATTAAGAAGAAGCAATAGATGAGGGGCAATACCCTGGAGTGGTTCTAGGTTAGAATGAGGGTACTGGCCAGTAATCCAACCTCAAGAGAGCTGCGTCAATCTGGCAAGTATTACCCTTTCTGAGCCTCTCTATAAAAGTCAAATGAAGTATCTAGGACTAGATGGATTTTAAACTCTCTTCCAGACTGTCCCCAACAAGACAAAACTCTCCATTTCCTTGAGGAAAGCACAAAACAGCCGTCTAAGATGAGCTCACGACGAAAGGTCGGGTTTGCAGGGAGCAAGGGAGTTGGTGCGGCGGGCTGGAAACTGGATCTGGAGGCAGGAGGGGATCTCCGCGAGATGGGGGCGGAGTTAATGACGAGCTGGGGGGGGCTGTGGGTAGCAGGGGCGGGGCTCCAGGGACGGGGCGGGGCGACGGGGGCGGGGCTCCGAGTGGCGTAGGCAGGGGAAGATCGGGACTGAGGCGCGGACCTCACGGGCCGGGGAAGATCGGGAGCGGCAGGGGCGGGGCTCCAAGTGGTGGGGGCTGGCTCGCGACCCGCGGCACAGCGTCCCGCAGAGCCGTAGGGGTGGGGTGGTGGGCAGGGCTGTGGTAGGAAGCCGGAAGCAGCTGCGGCTCCAGCTCGGGAGACATGGCGGGCATTAAAGGTACATCTGCGGCCCCCGGCTCTCTGGTCTTGCGGTGGAGTCGCCTCCTCCGCTCCGGGCTGAGCTCGGAGCTGCGCTTTCAGTGCGTAGGCGGAGAGAGCTTCCCCCAGACTCGCCATGCTTCCCGCCTCTCCGGGTGGGAATGCGCTCTCTCGCTCCCTTTTCCCCTTGGGGTGCGGGTGGAGGGGTGCTTGAGAACCCCCCATTTTTTTGCAAGGCCACTGGCCTTCACGCTCTCCTTGCACTCCGGGCGACTCCAGGCTGGAGCCCTCGCGGAGATGGGTCCCTGCCTGGGACACCCGGTCTAGCCACCCGAGCATCACCTCCTGGGCTCCTCCTCAATTCCTCCGAGCTTCCTCCCACCCCTACTTTTGCCAAGTTTTTAACGAGGTTTCCACTTCCTGACATGTCCACCCTAACGCCTCTTTTTTTCCCCTGCCGCTTGCAGTTTCCCATTTCCTTCCAAAAGAGCCATTGTCTTCAGTGTTCTCTGCTTTGGGGCCCTTAATCCTCTTGTTCCTGATGATTTTTCCAGTTGGGCAGACTTCACTTAAGGCGGTGTCAACGGATGGCGTCCAGAAATGTATTTGTCGTAACTGTGGAGGGTAGATTAGGTGGAATTTTATTAGTACTTTCATCTATGGACAGACGAGAACGTGGTGTTTGTGCAGCATGTATTTTTGAATGGTGCAGTTGATAAAAAGGGAGTGTACCAAGAACACCACTTCCCTTATCTGTATGCTTTGCAGAGGAGAGGGGATGGTAGCAGTGGGAGAGGTAATTGGAAGACTTAGTTATTTTGGGGAGGAAACCATTAGATTCCTAATTTTCTTGGAAAGAGTAGCATAACTTGTTTCTATGTTGGAGCTCCTTATCCTCTTTGAAATTTGTACCCCCAAATCTTCCCTCCCTATTTAACCTATAAAGATGTATGCAGGATATTTGCATACATACATGTGTTCACTATGAAGTTTATCTGAGTGTGTGAGCTGTTAGCAGCAGACACATCATTTTTTTTTCTGGCTGACTTTTATATTCAACTTTAAATATGATTTACTTGGACAGTGACCAGTGTGTAATATAGCCATTTGAAACCAATGCAGAAAACAGCTGAAAAGTAGTATATCAGTATCACACTGTATTTAGTTATGCCCAGAAACTATCAAATAATAATGTTTATGTGTAAATATGTTAGAAATTGTGATGTAGTAAAACAGAAGATAGGCTGTGAAGCGGAAATGGACTAATGGAAGGACACATTTTGTAGATAATTCAGTTCAACCTTTATTGAGAGACTACTGTATGTTTAAGATTTGAAACAGGTAAATGAGAAGATACTGTTGGGTAACAGAGTTGGAAATAATTACTATTTAAGTGTCTAAGGTATACTCAGATACAGTGAAAGCACAGGCTGGTGTGGGTTGAATTGTGTCCCCCAAGTAGATAAGTTCTAACACTCCACTACCTGTCAATGTGACTTTATCTGGAAATAGGGCCTTTGCAGATGGAATCAAGTTAAGATGATATTAGATTGGCAAGTGCCCTATCCTATGAGGACTAGTGTCCTTATAAGTAAAAGGAAATATGAACATGAGATATATAAGGAGAATATATGAAAACAGAGGAAGAAAGTAGAGTAATGCAGCTGTAAGCCAAGGAGTATCAAAGATTGCCAGCTAGCAACCACCAGGAGTTAGGAAGAAATGAGGAAGGATTTTTTTTCCTCAGGGGCTTTAGAGGGAGTATGGCCCTACTGACACCTTGATTTCAGACATCGAGCCACCAGAACTGTGAGAAAATAAATTTCTGTTCTAAGCCACAGAGTTGGTGATACTTAGTTAATAGCAGCCCTGGTATTAACTAATATAACTAATACAGATGAGATCACTTAACCTTGCTCCAGGAAGGAAGAAGGCAATTTCTACACAAAAGGCAATCCTTGAAAAGAAGCTAAAAAGATCAATAAAACTTCATCTGGCAAAGGATGGGGCAGAGTTTAATTCAGATGCTGAGAAGAGTATGTGGTGTTTCAAGATAGAACCTTAAAAAGGAAGAAGTATGTGTTTGGGAGGAGAGGGTGGGCATATTTCAGTTTTTATATGTTGAGTTTGATGTCCTCGTTGGCTGCTCAGGTGAAGTCCAGATTGGAGTTGTAGGTGTAACATTGACATGGCTGAGCCCTTGTGGTACCAGGGAGCTTTGGAATGAATGCAGTGTTTCAGCAAGAGTATAGAGTAAAATAAGATAAAGTTGGATGCCTGGTCAACTCCAGCTTTAAAAGATGGTAGAGGACGCAATTCTTGAAAAAGAAAAAAAAGACGAAGTGAATAAATGTGAGGTACAGTTGTGAACCTTGAGAGATTGGTGTCACAGACCAGAAGGAAGAGGTCTACAGTTTCTAGCTTTGAAAGGTGTCATGGAGGAAGGAATAGTTCAAATGTGGGGTGCGGCGGGCGTGACACAAAGCCAACTAGGAAGAGACCCTCTGTAATGAAAAAATTCATGAAGACTGACTTTTGAATTTTTTTTAAATGACATATACTAAATGGAAAAACAAATTAAAATTGACAGTCCTTCCTTGACCCCTAATATCTGCAAACTTCCAGATGTTTTAAAAAATACCTTAGCATCTTTTTATAAACGGTCCCCCCAGTTCTCCTCTTAATGTAAAAGGAAGCAATCAAAACGCTAATTAGGTTAATCAATGACTAATTTTGAGTGTTTTGGATTTTTTTCAGAAGGAAATTTAGATAGTATAGTCTTATGCTTCTGATATATACCTTTCCCAAAGAACATTGCTAAAATGAGCAGATACCTTCATCAATCAACATTTACTTATTGAGCCTCTCTTACGCCTCTCCTATGACAAGCGCCTTACATAAATTATCTCATTTAATTCCCATAAACTCCCTAATAAAATGGCACCATTATTCCCATTTTATAGGTGAGAAATCACATTTAAAGAAGGTCAGCTTCAACCTAAGGTCACACAATCTGTTCATGGCAGAGAAGGTTTGAACCCGTGTTGGTGACTCAGAGATCAAATTTTTAAACAACTCTGATATTCTGTCTTTCACTTAGCAGCGTAAGGACAGATATGTACCTGTCTCCTCAGAGATTCATGTCCTCCAGATGCTGGGAATAAATATTTTATTCAGTAGTCGAGAATCATTTTCTATGAGGTCCTGAAGACAATCTGCGAATACTGTGGTTTGGGGTGGCAAAAATGGTCAGAAGGTATATATTACAGGGAAGCAGTTTTGCATGTAATTTAAGGAAAACGTTTTCAATATTTAGAAACTGTTAGAATGAAATGACCTACCTTAGGTGGTTATGAGTTTTCCTCACTGGAGTTGTACACACTGGCTAGCATCTTGTGACACATATAGAGGGAATAAATGCATTAGATAGATGTTGTGTGCTGGAAATGTTTTAGACCTTTCTCTACCTAGAAATTTAAAAGTGGTGAGCATAGGCAGTAATTTGCTAGTTAAATATAACATCGACTAATGAAATAAGTAAATTGCTGTATTTGTTTAAATTGGGGACCTTTTATTGTTTTTTAATTGCAGTTTTTTATTGGGATAAGATTCACATACTATAAAATTAACTTTTTCCAGTGTTAAAGTCTTTCCTTGTGTTTTTTAGTATATTCACAGGTGTGAAACCATCACTACTAGCTAACTCTAGAACATTTCATTACCTCCAAGGGAAACTCCATACCTATTAGTAGTCACTCCCCATTCATCCTCTCCTCCCCCAGCCCCTGATAACCATGGATCTGGAACCTATAACTCTTAGTTTTATTTTTCACAGCTCTCGTGTTATTATCCTTCAGCGGGGCTATTGGACTGACTTTTCTTATGCTGGGATGTGCCTTAGAGGATTATGGGTAAGTTATTTTTTCAAAAACTATTCTTTTTGTGCCTTTGCCACTATTGTGTGTCATGGGTGTTAGAGAGATTGGTAAATTTAAGACCAATCTCTAACCAATTAGTTAGTGAAGCCCAAATTATGAACCCACTGCCTTAATGATTCAGCTGTACTTGTGCTGAGAAAAGCTCTTTTTAAAATTGATGTATTCATTTAATAAACATTTATTGAACACCTACTCTGGATCAGCTGGGGATACAAACATGAAGAGACATAGTGCTGTCCTCAAGAAACTTACAGTTCTAGACAAGTGAGAGATAAACAGTTCAGTTAGTAAAAGGACAGCTGTAGTGGAGATGTGTGCAAAGTACAGTGGGAACTTGGAGAAAGTGCATTGGAGTTGCCCCAGGAGAGTTGGGGAGAACTACATTGAAGTTGTCTTTAAGCCAAGACTTGGTGGATAAATAAGAGTTTATCAGGCTGATGAGTCAGAGGTGGGCATTTCAGGTAGAGGGAGCATTCAACAGATTTCTTTATTCAACAACTGGTCAAGTGCTTACTGTGTGCCAGCTACTGTTAATGAAACTGGGGATTATGAAATAAGAAAAAAAAGGTCCTCTATGGCCATGCCACCCTGAGCGTGCCTGATCTCATCTGATCCCAGAAGCTAAGCAGGGTCAGGCCTGGTTAGTATTTGGATGGGAGACCACCTAGAAATACCAGGTGCTGTAGGTGTTAAAAACAAAACAAAACAAAAACACATTGGAAAAGAAAGGTCCTGCTCTCTTGCGGTCTATATATTTTAGTGGGGGAGACAGACAGTAAACGTTTTAAAATATATGTTCTATCAGAGGTAGAAGTATTATGAAGAATAAAGGGTGAAGGGCACAAGGGGTTTAGGGAGGGTAGTTGTTGAAATAGTGGACCATTGGAGATGGGACAGGACTATAACTGTGGGATATGAATTGAGGCTGAATTTCCTCAAAGGAAGAGCAAGTAAATGGAATGTAGTCAGGTCTTATGAAAAACACTGTGGATCATTTCTATCCTGTGAACTATCATGGTTCAAGTCGTGTCATCTTGTCTCATTTTTCTGTATTTTGCATCTAGTATAACATTTATATAGGCATAAAAAGAGTGTTCACAGTTATCTTATACATCTTCAGTAATCATAAAGTTGGACTATATAGAAAAACCCAGAAAACAAGTATAACTATTATTATGACTAATATCATTAGCAGTCAAAGACATTCAAAACAAATTGGTTTCTGAGGTCAACATCAATCTGTAGGTATACAGGCCTTGTCAGTGTCTTGGAATAGCTGTCTACCTCTGATGTCAGTGGCTTCTCATCCTAGATGAGTTTTTGATGTCTGTTGTGGATAGAGGCAGGTGTTACAGACAGAGTAGATGGCCATTCATGGCTAGAGGCCTAGAGGCTGTTAAGGTCCCTTCCAGTGAGGTTGGAGAGTGCATTTTATTTAATGTCCTTTCCAACAAACAAAATCTCAAGATGGTGGTTAATGATTCTTAAAGTCTTCATCTCTTGGTTGCTCCCTGTGAAAGGAAGCAGTTACCTATTTGCCATTTTTTTGAAGTGACTTTATCAAACCTTGGTAATAGTGTAAGATGTCACCTTTCAGCTCGTAAGCTCCTTCATCTAATTGAAGTCCAGCTTAAATGCACTAGGGTGCATGAAGGAATGTAAATACTGAAAGAATGGGGTTTGCCAGGGAGCCTGGAAGAACCATGCTGCCGTCTTGGGTTTCCCGTAGCTCTGATTGTTCATTTAATTTACAATTACTGTTTCCCCACACAACAGAGTATAAGTCTTTCATTACTTATTTTACAGTGCTTCCCAAGAAATTTAACATAAAAAAAAAACAAGCTTTATTAGTTTAAAATTTATAAGGAGAATGTATAGATCTTGAGATGTTCCAGGGGCCCTTCTGGAACATCAAAGTTATTCCTACATATATTGAGATTGTAACCCTTAAAATCTCAATTTCTAATGAAAATTAAAAAGTCACATTCATGAAGACATTTTGTAAGTTCTAGAAACATTTCATAGACATCAAAGTTAATTATTAACATGGACTTATTTTTGTAAAACTCTGGGTGTAAAATATTATATTTAATATCAACTCAAAAGACAGATCTGTTCTACTTAAACCAACAAACTTAAACTAGCTTTTATTTACTAGGAATTAATCTTAGATCATGTGAACTTAAAAAGCATTTGAGTTATTTTCTATATTTCTGAGAAGAATTAAGAGCTCTTGGTTGTGGGTATGTCAGGTAACAGCCGGGTCTATTCCAGACCTCTTTTCCAATCTGTATCTGTTTTCGCACTGGTACAATGAAGGCTTTGAACTAGAGAATCTCTAAAAGTCCCTTCCAGCAATATTGTTTTCTTGTGATTCTTGAAATACAATGTAATTTCTCTAGTTTGCAATTAGGAGTCCAAACTCAGTGTTTGTATCCTGAGTCTCTTGATAAAGGGCATTTTTCTTTTTTGCTTTTTGGTTAACCATCCCACCTTCCTAGATCTGTAGCCAAAATGAAAAGCTTTCATTACAGTGTGGCTTCACTCCAACTACTGCTCAAAGGTGCTCGCTATCTGGATGGATCTGAGTTAATCAAGGCGTTGTGGTGATAATGTATTATTATGATGTGTGTATATAAATGATTAGAGACTATGCCCTTTCCCCCCTCAGGGAAACATAATAAATGTCTAGCTTATGGAGAAAAATATTTTTGAAGTGTTTGTAGAAGAAATGTAGGAAATGGAAAGCAGATGGCAATTTTTAATAAATACAAAACATTGAAATTTGAGAAGAAAGCTTTTTTTTTTTTGCATTGCAGAATTATTGTAATCTCATAATAAAAATTAGAGTGTGTCTAATTTTTTTAGTGTATCTTAAATTTTAAAATAAGCACATTTATTTTCATATCTTCCAAACTTAAAATCTATTTATTATTTTGTTCATTCAATAAATATTAATGAAGCACCTCATTCTAGGCCCTGGAGATCAATAGTGATTAAGACAAATCAGATCCCTGTTCTCATAAACAAGAATATATCAGATAGGAATGTGTGCTGTGCAGAAAGTTAAGAGGATGATGTGCTCAACGGTGACTTGAGGTACTTAATGCAGATGGTCAGGATAAACTCTTAGGAGGAGACTTCTCCGTTTAGATTGCATGATGAGAAGGAGCCAGCCAATGTGAAGGTTGGGGGAGGAGCATTCCAAGCAGAGGGCATGGCTAGTGCAAAGGCCCTACGGCAGGGATGGGCTGAGTTTTTAAGGAACTGAAAGAAGGCTGATGTGGCTACAGATTAAGCAAATACAGGGAAGATGGCACCAAATGAAAAACTAGTTGACCAGATCATTTCAGACTTTGTAGGTAAGGGCAAGGAAACTGGGTTTTGTTCTAAGCCATTGAAAGATTTCCAACATGCAGGCACTCATATATCTTTGTTGAATATGCATGCCCAAGGCACTATACTATGTTCCGTGGGGAAAGCAAAGATGTGTAAGTTGAGCTTCTGTCATTAAAGAAATTACAGCTTAGTAATAACAGAAAATAAAGATTCTAGATTATATATTGTATAGTTGTATCTTAACACAGTATCAGCTATCTACATATTAATGGACTGGTAATTTTTAATTTTCATTACTTTTTATCTGTTCCTGGTAGAAATCATTTTATGTGCTAATGTTGATGATCGAATGAATAATTTTTTAAACTAGATTTTAAAAATAATATTAACCGTGAAACAATAGAATGTCTTAACTGTCACTTTTCTTTCTGCATTTCTTCTGCGATCAACCGGCAGTGTTTACTGGCCCTTGTTCGTCCTGATATTTCACGCCATCTCTCCCATTCCCCATTTCATTGCCAAAAGAGCAACGTATGACTCTGACGCAACAAGCAGTGCCTGTCGGGAACTGGCATATTTTTTCACTACTGGAATTGTTGTTTCTGCCTTTGGATTTCCTGTTATTCTTGCTCGTGTGGCTGTGGTAAGTTTTGTTCTCTATTGTTTGGCCCAGTTGTTACTGAGTTTACTTAAAAGGCCTGTGTCTAGAACCACAATTTAATTTTCGTTGCTTAGATTTCATACTCAAAGTAGAGATATTTCTAGTTTCTTTAATCCGCATTTTAGATCTACCTATCAATATCTTGGCCATGTTTTCAGAATGCTTTCTTTGTTTCTCCTACAACTTTTAGCCAGAACAAATGATTTCTTGTTTTTTCTTCTTTAAGCTACATTTTTTTCAATTGTTCTTAAATTCTTGCCTCTTATCATAGGGCGATCCAAGGAAACTGTAATAGCAATACTTTGCTAGTTCCAAAATGAACATCTAAATAGGTCCTGATCACCCAATTCCAATGTGTGTGTGTGGGGGGAGTTTCCCCCCATACCACCAATGAGCAATCTCCAACACCAGCTGGGTGTCCTACTATTCAACTCAATTCTGACACTATCTACCCAGGGATAGCATCAGATCCCACAAGTTAAAGGCTTAGTCCCACAAGACTGCCCTTCATTTCAAATGCCAGTCAAAAGTCCCAGTTATTCCCTGTGCTTCTAACTGACTATCTACGGATCAGAACTTCCCAGGACCCCCTCCTGGATCTGGTCGATTTGTTCATAGAACTCAGGAAACTGGTATACTCACTAGATTACCAGTTTATTATAAAAGAATATAACTCAGGAACAGCAAGATGGAAGCGATACATACAAGGCAAGATATAGGGAAAGGGTATGGAGCTTCTAAATCCTCTCCAAGTGCACCTCTCTCTTCAGATCACCAGATTGCCAACCCAGAAGCTCTCCAAATCCCGGCCTTTTGGGTTTTTAGGGAGGCTCCATTACATAGCCGTAATCGATCAAATCATTGTCCACTGGCGATTAATTCAGGCTTCAGCCCCTCCTCCTTCCCCAAATATCAGGGAGTTGCGACTGAAACTTCTAACCCTCTAATCCACGTGGTTGGCTTCTCTGGTAATCAACCCCCATTCTTAGGTGCTTTCCAAAAGTCAGCTCATTAACTTAACAAGAATCACTTTTATCATTTTTATCGCTTAGGAAATTCCAAGTGTTTTAGGAGCTCTGTGCTAGAAAGGCAGGAAGACCAAATACATATTTCACAATAGGCATACATATGCTGTGAGGCAACTGTATAGCTACAAAAAGATACAGTGAATAAGATGACATCTTCGTATCCAATATTAGAATTTCTTTTTGTCTCCAAACACATTGTGGGTATAATTTATTCCATTCTTTGATGTTCACTGTCTTTCATACTATATTTTTGTTCTTCCCAATTACATACTGTTTTAATTTAATGAAACATTTACTTGGGGCATTGAATATCAGATATGCACAAATCTTACATATTCATTGTTAAGTATCTTTAGAACATCTGTTATTTGTAAGATGCCAGAAATGAGAGAAAGATACTGTCTCTGTTCTCCAACAGCACAGAAACTAGCCCGATGGGTAAGCATACAATAAAGGTGCTACGTGTGATAATTAAAACATGATCAGACTGCCTTTGAAACACCAAGAGAAATTCCAACTGGCATTCGATGTCACTTTTGATAAATAGGGTTTTGATTAAAGTAGAGAAGGCTGTTAAATGGAACGGCACCCAAGTGTGAAAGTGCAATGTGTGGAATAAAGAGCAGCAGTCCTATATGGTGGAGCAAAAAAGAAGTGGATGAGATTGAGGTTAGAAAGGTTCACGAAGCCCAATTGAGAAGGGTCCTGAATGCTGGGCTGGTATGAACTCAGTCTGGATAACGAAAAAGCATTGATGGTTTTCAAATGCAAGACTGTCATGACCTTATTCTTCTTATGCTTCAGACTAAGTACTTCTTAAGTTCTGCTCTAAAGATTTCTATTTTTACCTTTCAATACTGCATCACATTTTATGACGACTTTTTTTTGATATTTTCTATTGGTTAAATTAAAACAAAAAATGTCCACTAGAGGGTACCCTCATCCCCATCTGTGCCTCTGTAGAAAGAATCGTCTGCCACGCTGGAAAGCTGTTTTCATTTGCATGCAGATTATTTTTCAAGGTCTTTTTTTTTTTTTTTTTTTTTTTGCCTAGGAAAAAAAAAAACAAACCAATCCGTACCTCTCCAATTACTATTTTCATGAGAGAAGGCAATATGTACAGAATTTTCAGTGCCCAATGTCATAATTGGACCCTTTATAATCTGCTACATGTATTTTACTTAAGGCAATCATTGTCTACTGAAAACAGAAGAGAGATATGTCTAATGCGAAAAATGTTAAGGATGATTCTAGACTTAATTAACAAGCATCACAAAGTAATTAGACTAATTACTGAATAGCTAGTTCACTATCTTCCATGTGTTAAATTAAGCCTTTTAGCAGTTTTATGTAATTTTCATTGGATATTTCTAATGCAGAAAATACTAGATTTGTGAAGAGTACAATATGAAGAAAGTAAGGATTTAATCTTTTTTGCTTGTGTTTCAGATCAAATGGGGAGCCTGTGGGCTTGTGCTGGCAGGCAATGCAGTCATTTTCCTTACAATTCAAGGTTTTTTCCTTGTATTTGGAAGAGGAGATGATTTTAGCTGGGAACAGTGGTAGCATTTTATTCTTATAAAATGCATTTAATTTCTTAAAATTCATACTATATGTGTGTGCACATGTGGCCTTTTACTATGAAGTTCAATATGCTGGGTTTTTTTTATACCTTTATATCATGTTCACTTAAAGGAAGACTGTATGAGAAAGAGATTAATTTTATTCCCAAATAGACCACTCCATTTACTCAAGTTGAATTATGTTTTTTTGGCTGTTCATGGTGCTCTCTGAAAATACAGCTGTTCATGTATGCAGTGCATCTACACCTTTGCCTGGGGATGTGCCTGGGTAGGAGCAGGTCTTAGTTATGCTCAGGACTCACAAGATACACTTGTGTCCAGGAGACACAGAGGTGGCTCCCTCTTTGTGCGATAGACCCTCGCTTCTCAAAGTGTGGTTCATAGACCAAGAGCATCATCATCTCCTAGGAGCTTATAAATGCAGAATCTGAGACCCCACCTCAGACCCACTTTGATGAGATCCCAAGTGAATCATATGAGAAGCACTGTCATAGAAGAATAAGCATTATATGTAGCTTCCTTTTCCTCCCCTTGGCTGAACCACTTTAACCTGAGTGTTAGTTACTCATTTGTAAAAATTGTTTTACCTCCCCTCATGTCGAGGCCTAGTTCAGACTCTCTTTCGTTATTTGTGAATTGTCCAAACCTGTAATGTGTAGGTTGTCTCAGTAGAGAGCAGCTATGCCTTCACACTGTCTGAAGGGCAGTGACCATTTTCACAGTGCTGGGTGAACAGAATAACCCCACTGGGATGCAGGAGGGGAAGGCCGGGCTGGAAACAGTCCCTGCTTTAGCAGGATGGGGAAGAATAGGTAATTTTGTTTAATTTTCCTTTATAATCTGACACTTCCATCTGCTCCTTCCCTATGCTGTCCCACCTCTTCCCCCTCCACCAGTACACACACTCCCAGCAGTTCTGATTTGCCCTTACTTCTTCCTGACTCTGGTGTCTTCTTTCTATAGAGACACGGAACCAAGTAAGCAAGCAGAGGGGGAGCTGCTTCATTTCATTTACATGTGGATGTACTTACTGTCTTTCCTGTAGGACTTTATACACATACACATACCTATAGAACTTTATGCCACTTTTAAATGAATCATTAGGAGTTCATGTCATGCTGGATCCTGTAATCACAGTTTTTCTAGCTTAACTTTATGTCTAAGACCTATTAAGAAAGCGAGATATGGGAAATGGAACCACTTAATCAGAGTATAAGCAATGATTTTACAGCATTGTTAATGTGTGATAACTGACATACAGTCAAAACACAGAACCCTTGAAGTTTGTAATCTTAATAATTAGCACACCCCCTGGAATGATGCTGGGCCCCGAAGAAGATAAAAGTAATACTTAAAAGGACAATATGCAAAGTAATATTTTGACCTCGTGCATGATTTTTTGTTTTCAATGTTCTGTGTACATATAGGATTATTAAAGTTGTTATTTCCAATATTTATATTAGAAAAATTATAGACACTTTATAATTTTAACCAGAATTTTTAATAACACTTGCACTTATTGTATTGTAATAAACTTCACTTTTAACATAAAAGAAAAGTTTAATTTTAGAAGTCTTTATTCTGATATAGCCTTACTTAAAAGATATTAGCAGTTTCTGAAATGGGCAGTTTTGAGCAATATTCTGTCCTGCAGTGGAATACTAGCAATAAGTTTTAAGATTCTATGTTGAATGTCTAGATGGCTTGTAATAGTTTTTCTTTTCTTAAAATGGAAATAGTGTTTAATTTATATTATCTTTTGCAAAAATATCTTCGTTGCTTATATACATTTCAAATAACCAAAGTAGCCTTAACATGTAGTCTTAAAACATTGCCTCTTGATCGTATTTCCAAAATGATTGATATAAAATACTTGCGTATGGAATATTGGTATCTATTCCCTAATAATGGAGTGGTTTGTTGAAATAGTAGATTATTGGATTTGCTATGTATCTGAAAACAGAGACAATTGTTCTGAAGTGACCACATTTCATTTAAATGATATATGTCAGTAGGGAGTATTGCTATATATATATATGAATGTACAATATAAAAGTTTCATCTTGGTGACAAATGTTGGGCATTTTTTTTTTTCTTATAAAAGTTTTATTTTTTTTCTATACACCGTAAACTATATTTTGGAGATTCAAAGCACATTGACTACATTCTGAAACTGTGATTACACATAAAGAATTGCCTACAAGTAAATAATCCTATGAAGGAATTCTCTATCATTTTCCAAACAACTGGCTTACAGGTAGACTTTGAAACACTTTTCTCACAGAAACAATATTATGCATTGGTGATTGAGTTCCCAGGCCAAGCCTTTGAGGAGGAGTAAACCCGAATCTTGCCGACCTGTAGTAGTCAAGGTGCCTGCCTGAGATTTGGGTCTTGGAAACAGGGTAGGGTGAACAGTGGAGGAGGAAGAGTAAAATTCCACTTCTTTCCCAAAGAACATAGTCTTTCTTACTTCAGTTTTTGCAGTCCTTTCCATCCCCTAATGGCCTTGGGGTCCAAGTACATTCCTGTGAGTTTTGCTAGCTTCCTCTCCTGACTCCGGGGCTCTCCTTGTCTGCCCCACCTCCTGAGGTTCTTCATATTCCAAAATCACCCACCTTTCTGCTCCTACCAATCAGTTTTCTTAGTAGAGCTGATATCATGTGGTGATAAGAAGAAAGCGATCTGATCAAACTTCTCAGAAAGAATGAATGACTTGGGATCATCTTCCCCACATCTGAAACTCACCAATACCTGCATTGTGCAATTACCACACGGTGCTGCAGCTGCATTTTTCCAAGGACGTGACTTGGAACCCGAAGACTTTCACAGAAAATGGCAGTGTTCCAAAGCAAAGTGGAAAAAGCATTCCAGCAGTTTATAGAAGATCATAATTTCTTGTAATGGGGTAACCATGTCATATACCTTCCTCAGGTTGAGTTTTCAGCTGGTTCTACTTATCGTATTTGTTTCTTTTCCTCCACTTGTGAACCTACACTTTTTTCTTACTGTCTCAAGAAATCTTTACATCTGAACTGTCTTCTCAATGAAGACTATTCTAGAGAGTAGATGAAATGTTTTATTAAATTGATAACATTCCTTATGCTCTCAGGGGTGGCTAGAATAGAAAAGACAGACAATAACAAATGTTGCCAAGGAAATGGGATAATTCAGACCCTCATAAATTGCTGGTGGGAATGTAAAATGGTAGTTCTTTGAAAATCTTGAACACTGAGTTACCATATTGACCCACAAATTTCATTTCTAGGCATATACCCAAGAAAAATGAAAACATACATCAAAAAAAAAAAAAAACCTGTAAATGAATGTTCATAGCAGCATTATTCATAATGGCCAAAAAAGTAGAAACAATTCGAAGTCCATCAAATGATGAATGAAAGAGATGAAGTACTAATACATGTTACAATAGGATGAACTTTGAAAACATTGTATTAAGTGAACCCCCCCCCCCATATATTGTATAATTCCATTTATCTGAAATGTCCAGAATAAACACATCCATAGAAAGAGAATGTATATATATGATTTCCAGGGGTTGAGGGAAAGGGAAATAAGGAACAACCGCTAATGGGTACAGGGTTTCTGGAATTAGTGGTGATGGTTGCACAGCTCTTTAAATATATTAAAAGGCATTGATTGGACTGTACACTTAAAAGGAGGAATTGTGTATTATGTGAACTTCATCTCAAAACCACAAAAAAATTCAAACAACAAAAAGAAAAGTAGAAACAACTGAAATACCTAATTGCCTGGTAAGTGTGGTACAAACTTATGAGTGATGAAATTGTTCTAAATTGATTGTGGTGATGTCTGTGGAACTCTGGAGCTGTACTAAAAACTATTATATGCTTTAAATGTGAATTTTATGGTATGTTGGTTTATATATCAATAAATGTGCAAAACATAATGAATGAAAGAAGAAACTCTGTCTGAAGGTCAAAAAAAGTATATCCATTATTCTGGGCTTTGTGGGACAATATTTTCAGGTATCCAGCCAATAACAAAATAATTCAGATTGTGAGAGGGTTTTAATTTACCTGCATTGTCACTTTTCTAGATTTTGTAATATCTTATTTCTTAGATTTTTTAAATTTGAAAATTTTAAATTTATTTTAAAACACTTTTTAAAAAGAAGACTCCAGAATGGTGCATCAGGCCCCACAAAACCTAAGATTGTCCCTGGCCATTACAGTGATCAAAACAGACAACATCACTTGCCGTATATAACTTATATTTCAGGGGGAGAAGAAAAATAAAAATGAAATATAATTTATGTTAATTATAATTGACAAATGAAGTAAAAAAATAATATGATAGGTGGCATGGGGGGAAATATAGTAGGGAAGGGGATAAACAGTATATTAGGCCTTGCAACTTTACATAGGGCGGCCATGTAAAGAAGCCATCTGAGTTCCAAAAGAAGTGAGACAGAGAGCTGTGTGGTTCCTGAGGGAAGTGGAAATATTTGTGAACATCCTTAATTCTTTAACATGCTTTTCTAGAAGAGCAAAGATAGATTGAAGAGTATACACATTTTTCATGTTGCTAAATCATTTTCTTGCTCAGAAGTTCTTGAGAATGCTCTTTCCCTACCAAAATATGTGTTTTCATATTTGAAAGTAATTGCTAAATCAGAAAAAAAAAAACCCTCATTGTTATTTTAAATTGAACCTATATTTAAAAACTGATAATATTGAATTTTTTGTCATGCTTTTTTTTCTCTCTTGAATTGTCTACATTTCTTTGAGGGCATTTATCTTCTTTATTGATTTGAAAGAGTTTTTCATATATACTAATATCCTGAGCTTTGTTTCTTGTATTTTGCAATTATCTATTTTTATTAGAAAACAGACTAGGTTGAGGTAGTCCTGTGATTTTTAACTTTATGTAATATTTCTACCTACAAAATTTTCTAAGTTTTCTGCAGCCCGGTATGTTAATCCTGCTCCCCCAATTTGAATTTGCATATATTCTTAGAAAGATCTTTCCTGTTCCAAGAGAGGAAAAATGCATTTATCTTTAATTCATCTAGAATTAACTTTGGTAGATGGTATCAGGCAAGAGTATTTGTCCCGATATCTTTAGCCTGGCATCTTAACAAGTTAGTAAATTAATTAAATAATTGATATGATTTCAAAGACCACCTGTAACATGTAGTAAAAATTTATATCCACCTAGTTTATTTAAGGATTTAAAAAAAAATGTATATATTCCTAAACTGGTACCACATTTTTTAAAATGTATGCCTTTTTTGTTTTTAAATTTGGTAGAATAGCCTGCGCTGATTTCACTTTTTTTTTTTTTCATTAAAAAGTATCCCAACTAGCGCTGGCATTTTATAGTTTGAGAAATAAAAAACTGTAAGTGAAACAGCTCTTAATCTAGGAAGTGAAGTTATGTGTGTCGACGTAAGAATCGTCCAAACCTGTAGAGAATTTTAATGAGTTTATTTGAGCCAAACTGACGACACAATTGCCGGGAAGCAAAATCTCAATGGATTAAGAAAATGCTCCAAAGAATGGCAGTTTTGCAGCTTACTTTATACATTAGAATCAAAGGAGGAGACATAGGAGGGTTCATTGGTGATAGATTAAGGGGGCAGGAGAAAGCAAACCAAGGAAATCTCTGGGAATGGATAAAAAGTAAAACGGGACACACACTACTTTTACATTGGTGCGTACAGGAGAGTTAATAACTAATATTTACAACACATAGAGATGGTATGTGGGAGACAAGGTAACCATGAGGGGTTCTGTGGTCTCTTGCTCTGATGCGGTGGGCTGTGCCCTGAGCGGTCTGGAAAATAGAGATTACTCTGACATACCAAGGGTAGGTTATCTTACATGCAAAGAGACAATAAACAGGCTTACCTAAGGTAAAGACAGACCTTTGTCAAGAAAGCTACAGGCCCGGGATGTGACTACTGGCCATGATGTGCTTTTAGTTAGGGATTTTTATGTTTGGATCGTCCAATGTGGTTACTTTCGATCTCTGAGTTTGTGGGGCTGGCCTTCCCTGAGCCAGTTGGGTTTAGTATGTGGCCTTTTATTTATTTATTTATTTATTTATTTATCCATCCACATGTGCTAGTTGGGACTCTGGCCAGGTTATGGTCATTGATGAAGAAGAGAGGGTTGAGTTGGAGAGTAAATAAAGTGGCCATCATAGATGGGTGAGGCAGTAGCCACTGGTACCTAAATTTTGGCGACTGTTAACTTGACTAATTTAGGCATGTCAGGAAATTTTTGTTTTCTCTTTTTCTAAATATGTTCTCTGCAATTATTCTTATGCAGGTTGTAAACTGCTCACAACAGTCAGTTCTTATAGGCTTTTACTCGAAACCAAATCAGTCAGATTATAAAACCCATTGTTTTTGAAAGGACCCAAGTGATTATCCAGGTGCTCAAAAGCTTTTAGAGAACTGTTGAATCTCATGTATTTCTGAGCAGCATTAGCAATAGAAGTGTTTCATTTCACATGTTTTGTCAGGTGAAATTGATTTTGGTTTGGATTTTGTTTTTTGGAGAGAGAAATATTTTAATCAGGTCAAATACAGCTAGCACATAGTAGGAACTGAATAGGAAATGGCAATTAAATTGATATGAGTTACTTAGAGAAGGGTTAGTGTAGTAAGATTAAATAGCTTTAGTGAAGAATAGGTTTATTTTCTTTAAAGAGATTAGATTGTGATCTATATTTTCATCTCTGCTTTTTAGTCCTTGGCAATTTAAGACTCTATGGTGTCTTATTAAAGATGTCTTTAACTGATTTGCAAATTTACCTCTTTTGACACAGTGGGAAATTCTCAAGTTCTTCCTTTGCAGCTTGCTTGGGTGTGACACACCTCTAACCAACATGAAGATAAAGAGTGAACTGATAACTGAATTAACATTAACTCACAGGTGGACCAGAATATTTATGTGCTTTGTTGTGCTATCTTAATATTTTAAAATGCATGTTCCTTTACCTTCATTCAGCACTTTTAAAAATGGGATGTTTGAGTTTATTCTTGATAAATTGTGAAAAGCTTCTTTTACAATTTCTTTTTTTCCCCTCTCTACTTTTCTATTAACTTTAGCCTCTGACTGTATGTCTTTCTAAACAGTCAGAAAAAAGTGATTCTAGTGTCATAAGAATGAACTGTAGTCCAGAAATTTCAGTACAACAACAATTTCATGTGATGTGTCAACCTGACTGACTGGCCATGGGCTATCAGTATACTTGGTTAAACATCATTCTGGGTGTGTCTGTCAGGGTGGTTCTGTATATGATTAACATTCACATTGGTAGACTGAGTAAAGTAGTTTGTCCTCCCCAACGTGAGTGGCCTCATGTAATTTGTTGGTGGATGAATAGAACAGAATGGGGTGGGTAAGGGAAAATTCTCTCTCTCTTCTTTCTTTCCTTACAAGCTGGGATATTGGACTTCTCCTGCCTTCAGAATTTGACTTGGACTGGAACTTATACTGTCAGCCCTCCTGGTTCTCAGACTATTGGCTTTTCTGTATTTCCAGTTCTCAGACTTTTGGCTCTTTGATATTTCTAGTTTGCTAACTGCCAAGTTTTGGAACTTCTCAGCCTCAATATTCACATGAGCCAAATCCTTACAATAAATCTCTTTTCATATCTATCTTAATTTCTATCTCTATCCTTACCTCTAATCTCATCTATAGCCTATTAGTTCTTTGGAGAACTAAGATTAATGATCTAATTTACTTATTTTCCTTATACCAACTTCTACTCTGTGCCTCCTACCTCATTGGACTGATGGGAAATTCAGCTCCAGTTTTCTTGGAGTTGAGACCTAACGTCTGCGAGAACTCAGACCTTAAGCCAATGAGTGAGTGTTTGCCTCCCCCATTGTTGATTCTTGCCTATCATGAGTCACTGCTCAGATACTCATGGCCTCTGATTACACGATCTCTTTAGGACCACTGGTTCTGCACCTTTGAGGCCACCATTGGTACAAAGGTATCTGATGAGGCTTAAAACTGTAAGGCTCCTTTCCCTTTCTGGTCTTGCCACCTTCTCAGAGTGCTGCCAGGGAATAAGGCAAAGTCAAAATTGCTTATGGGATAGTCAGATATACATCCCTGAACAGACTTAATTAAATATTGTTAAGAAGTCAGTTCTCCCCAAACTGATCTATAGATTCAATATAATCCTAATCAAAATCCCAGAAAGATTTTTGGAAGAAATTAAAATACTACCTGATTTCTAGGCTTATTATAAGATTGTACATTAGTTCAGACAATGTGATATTGGAGAAAGGACATTCATATAGATCAATGGAATAGCATCAAGGATTCAGAAATAGATCCACGCATATGTGGTCAAATGATTTTTTATTAAAAAACCATTCTAAGCAGAAGAGACATAGCAATGAACAGGACACATTCTTTGTCCTCATGGAGCTTACCTTCAAATGGACAAGACAAATACTTTTTTAAAGTAAAGAAAAAAATGAGTAATAAAATTTGACAGTGGAGAATGCTATGAGGAAAAAAATCAGGATAAAGGCATAGAGAATGACTTATAGAAAGGGCTGCTACTTAAATAGAGTAGATATAGATTATTGTTGAGCAGAGATTTGAACAATGAGAAGGAACAAGCATGATGATGGGACTTATTTTTAGGGTACATTTCTGATGTTTTTTGTTGTTGTTTATTCATTTTTTTCAGTAAATTTTTGTTGAGCACTTACTATGTGCCAGATATTCTAGGACCTGGTGATACAGCAGTGAATGAAATAGACAAAAACCCTTGCCCTAATACAGCTTACTTTTTTGTAGAGGAGCAAAGAATAAGCTACATAAATAAATAAAATGTATGGTACATTAGTGGAAATGGTAAGGCAAAACCAAGACAAAACAAAAAATGAAGGGATAGAGATAATGTGTGTGAATGTGGGTGCGGGTGCGGGGAGGTGATAGTGGTTTCCACTTAAGATACAGTAGCTAGGAGAGGCTTACTTAGAAGGTGACATTTGAAGGAAGTGAAGGAAGACTCATGAAATTATGGGGGTGGTAGTGGGGAGTAGAGGATCCAAGAAGAGGACTGAGCAGGTGGGATGATCCTAAGCTGAAGCATGCCTGGTGGCTAGCAAGGAGCACTCGGGGGTCGGGGGGAAAGTGGAGAGAGAGAATGTGTACTATGGGCCTTATTGTAATGACTTTGACTTTTAGTTATACAAGGCATTAGAGGGATTTGAGCAGTAGTGATATGACTTAGCTCTTAATGGGATTCATTTAATTGTGTTTTAATTAAAACTGTTTTATAAAAAGAGGGAAAAACCACTTTGCTTTTCCAAATTAACTGTTTGTCTTTGAAAGAAGGAAAAAAGAGACCAACAAAGCACAGAAAACATAAACAAATGCATTTTGTTCAGGGACAGTCTGAGGGTGAATCACAGACACAGAATCAGTTATGTCCAAAGTACTCAGGAAATGGCTTGGTCCCTAATTAATCATTCCATGTTGTTAAACTCTGTGGAGATAAATTTAGCTGGCAGTAGGTGGAATGAGATGAGTTCTCATGAAAACATGTTTTCAATGAAGTTGGCAAAGAATGCTGTGTAAAACCAAAATAACCCAAACTATGTCCTAATAGTGTTATATTTGATGTGCCACATCCCCAGCAGTTCCACTTGGTTTGTCTGTCCCTGAGGCATGAAGACTGAGGGTGTTAACATTTGTTTTAGCAGAAGGGGTGCGATAGCGAGGTAGGTGAGGGAAGGAGATAGTCCAAAAACGTGCAGATTCTTGGGTGTTACCACCTCCTTGTGGCAATTCTGGGAGACGACTTTAATGTAATTTAGGCATACTTACTCTCAGGGCTCATACTGACAGTAAATATAAACTATCAATAAAAGGGAAGTGACTTCTAAGTTTTAGCCCTTGGACTACATTTATTTAATTTATTTAACAAGCAATTTAATGGTTGGCAGCACAATTCTTCTGAGGAGAAAATGTTTGTTGTTGTTGTTTATATAAACTCAGAGGAGCCATTTGAACAGTAAGAGCTGGGCCCCAGGACAGGGGAAGGGGTTTGAAATGTTTTGCATAATAAAGCAAGAAAATTTTGGGTTTGCTTCAGAATGAGGAGGATATGTGTGTGGTTGGAGTAGAGGGGTACACCAGAGGAAGACGAGTCCAGGGGAAGGAGAGAGAGAAATCCTGCCTAGAAGGGCTGAAGCCTGAGACTAAGCAGTGCCAATGAAATATTCCTTTGAGGATGACAGCCCAAGGACTCGAAAACAGGGATATCTAATATTTCAGTTGTTTGCTAGATAGGGGTGAAATCCTCCCAGCTTCCCCACTGCCTCTCCCTCCCTTGTCCAGACTCTCATTCATGCCTTTAATACAGTGTTAATGACTCTGGAGTTCTGGTATATCCAGGGAGGTGGGAGGGAGGGGGAGGAGGGATGAAGAAAAGGAGATTGCATGTTGAAGTTAATTTAATGTGGGCTAAGGGAAAGGAGGAGAGCTGTGGTGTGAGTCACAGGGTAAAGATAATTCAGAGTACAATGGACAAAAAGGTGAGTGGAGGATATATAAGGCATCCCAAATTCCTCAAATATTCGTAACGAGAGGATGCTACTATATGTGGGCTGAGACTTGAAGAGGTTTGAACAGTCATCTCCCAGAATTGCCACAAGGAGGTGGTAACACCCAAGAATCTGCATGTTTCTGAACTATCTCCTTCCCTCACCTACCTCGCTATCTCACCCCTTCTGCTGAAACAAACGAGACTTGAAGAGGTTCAGCACAGGCTTCCCAAAGGTGTGCCACTTTGGTGTGTGAATTATTTTGGGCCGAAGGCAATGGAGACCCTGTAGGCTCACAAGAAACTTTTACCTCTTCCTTAAAGAGTTTAAATTTGGGGCCTTGCCCATAATAAGAGTTATTATCAGAGATAACTTTTTATAACCTATCTAGAGAGTAGGACAAACGTCAATTACTGAATATCTGCTCTACGCTCTACTTATCCTGTGGTTGACCTTTTTCCCTTCTGAAGCCCCAAGGCACCTTATGCCATCATTAGCTCAGAATGTCATATATACCTCATTTTTTCCTTTCTGTCTCTGACTCTCTCAGTTATGCAAGTGTCTGACTCTCTCATGTATGAGGGGTTCCCATATGTACATATGTAATTAAGTTTGGTTATTTTCTCTGTTAAGCTATCTCATGTAGATTTATTAGACTAACTGAAAGAATGTTGAAGGGTAAAGGAAAGTTTCTTCCTCCCTCACAGACTCAAGCTATAGTTTTGTAACTATAATATAGAAAGGTAATTCCCAAAATGTTGGCGGACTTTGGTTATCATTAGCAAGAACTTTGCCACTTTCAAAGATTTGTGACTCTGACCTGAAAGAAACTATTATGTGAAAAATATTACTTAAAAATTTCATGAAATTCTTAGCAGCACTATTTATAAGAGCTTGAACCTGGAAATAATCTAAATACTCATCAACAGTACAATGGATATGTAAATTGTGGAATTTTTATGTGACAGCAAGAAGATTGAATGATCTACAATCACATGCAAAAATCTGAATGAATCTCACAAACGTAATGGAGAGCAAATGAGGCCAGATCCAAATGGGTACATATAGAATGATTTCATTTGTAGGCAGCACAAAAACAGGCAAAATTAACCTATGCTACTTACTCTGAGGTTATGATTATAGTAGGAGAGAGTCTTGAAATCCTCAAATATTGTTTCTTTCTTTTAAGAAATTGATTTATTTTTACTTTTTAATTACAGTTGACATTTAATATTATTTATATTAGTTTCAGGTATACAGCATAGTGGTTAAACGTTTATATAATGCACAAAATGATCTCCCTGATTAGTCTAGTACCCACGTGGCATGATCTATAGTTAGTTTTATATTATTATTATTCCCTGTGCTGTACTTCACATCCCTGTGACTGTTATGGAATTACCAATTTGTACTCCTTAGTCCCTTCACCTTTTTCACCCAGCTCCCCAAACCCTCATTCATTTGGCAATCACCAGTTTGTTCTCTGCATCTATGAGTCTGTTTCTTTTTTTTTGTTGTTCATTTATTTTCTGTTGATTATACATTTAGGTGAGATCATATGGTATTTGTCTTTGTCTGACTTATTCACTTAACATAATACTCTCTAGGCCCATCCATGTTGATGCAAACAATAAGATTTCATTTTTGTTTTATGGCTAATATTTTGTTGTATATATATGTACTACTTTTCCTTTAGCCAATCATCATCTATTGATGGACACCTAGGTTGCTTCCATATCTTAGCTACTGTGAATAGCACTGCAGTGAAAATAGGAGTGCACGTATCTTTTTGAATTAGTGTTTTGTATTTCTTCAAATAAATATCCAGAAGTGGAATTGCTGGGCCATAGGTAGTTAGTTCTATTTTTAGTTTTTGAGGAAACTCCAAACTGTTATCCAAACTGGCTGTACTAATTTGCAATCCTACCGACAGTGCAGAAAGGTTCTCTTTTCTCCAAATCTTCACCAATACTTGTTGTTTGTTAATTTATTGATGATAGCCATTCTGATAGGTGTGAGGAAATATCTCATCATGGTTTTAACTTGCATTTTTTCGATGATTACTGATATTGAGCATCTTTTCATATATTTCTTGGCCATCTGTATATCCTCTTTGGAAAACAGACCCTCTGCCCTTTTTTTAATTAGATTATTTGTTTTTTTTTGATGTTGAGTTGTATGAGTTCTTTATAAATTTTGGATATTAGCCCTTTATCAAATATATGATTCGTGAATATGTTCTCCCATTCTGTAGGTTGTCTTTTTGATTTGTCGATAGTTTTTTTTCTGCTGTGCAAAATCTTTTTAGTTTAATATAGTACCCTTTGTTTATTTTTTCTTTTGTTTCCTCTGCCCAAAGACATATATCAGAAGAAAATATTACTGAAAGCAGTCAGAGTTTACTGCCTGTGTTTTCTTCTAAGAGTTTTATGGTTTCGGGTCTTACATTTAAGTGTTTAATCCGTTTTGAGTTTATTCTTGTATATGGTATAAGAAAGTGGTCCAGTTTCTTTCTTTCTTTCTTTCTTTTTTTTTTTTTGCATCTATCTGTTCACTTTTCTCAACACACCACTTTTTTTTTTTTAAATGTCTGCAGCACCTGGTATTCCAAGGTAGTCTCCTATCCAAGTACTAACCAGGCCTGACTCTGCTTAGCTTCCGAGATCAGACAAGATTGGGCATGTTCAGGGTGGCATGGCCATAGACTCAATGCACCACTTATGAAATAGACTGTCATTACTTCTTTGTATATTCTTGCCTCTTTTGTCAGATTAAATGGCCATATAGGTGTGAGTTTATTTCTGGACTCTCTATTGTAATCCAGTGATCTATGTGTCTTTTTTTATTCCAGTACCATGCCGTTTTGATTACTATAGCCTTGTAGCATAGTTTGATATTAGATAGTGTGATACTTCCAACTTTGTTCTTCTTTCTCAAGAAGAGCTGTAGTTATTCAGGGTCTTTTATGGCTTCATATAACTTTTAGGATTATTCTAGTTCTGTGAAAAATGCCACTGAAATTTTGATAGGGATCATATTGAATCCATAGATTGCTTTGGGTAGTTTGGACATTTTAATGATATTCTTCCTATCTGTGAGCATGATGTATGCTTTTATTTATTTGTATTTTCTTCAGTTTCTTTCTTCATTGTCTTATAATTTTCTGATTGCAGGTTTCTTACCTCCTCAGTTAAATTTATTCCTAGGTATCTTTCTTTGATGCAGTTATAAATGGGATTGCTTTCTTAATTTCTCTTTCTAGTAGTTGTAGTATAAAAATGCAACCAATTTATGAATATTAATTTCATATCCTGTTACTTTATTGAATTCATTTATCAGTTCTGATTTGTTTGTTTGTTTGTTTTGGCAAAGTCTTTAGGGTTTTTTATATGTAGTATCATGTCATCTGCAAATGATGACAGTTTTACTTCTTTCCAGTTTGGTTGCCTTTTATTTCTTTTACTTGTCTGATTGCTGTGGCTAAGACTTACAATATTATGTTGATAAAAGTGCTGAAAGTGAAAATTTGTGTCTTCTTTCTGATCTTAAAGAAAATGGTTTTAGCTGTTCCCCACTGAGTGTGATGTTAGCTGTGGGTTGGTCATATACGGCCTTTATCATGTTGAAGTATGTTCCCTCTATTCTCACTTTGCTGAGAGTTTTTATCATAACTGGGTGCTGGATTTTGTTAATCACTTTTTCTGCATCTGTTGATATGATTGTCTGATTTTTATCTTTCATTTTGTTTATGTAGCGTATCACATTAATTGATTCACAGATATTGGATCAACCTTGTATCTTAGGAATAAATCTCACTTGATCATAGTGTATGATCTTTTCAATGTATTGCTGAATTCATTTTGCTAATATTTTTTTTTGAGGATTTTTGCATGTATGTTCATCAGGAATATTAGTCTATACTTTTCTTGTAATGTCTTTGGTTCTGGAAACAGGGTAATAGTGGCTTCATAAAATGAACTCGGGAGCTTTCCCTCCTCTTGAAATTTTTGGAATAGTTTGAGAAGGATAGACATTAGTTCTTCTTTGACTGTGATAAAATTCATCTGTGAAGCCATTCAGTCCCAGACTTTTGTTTATTGGGAGTTTTTGATTACTAATTTGATTTTATTTGTAGTAATTTGTCTGCTCAGATTTTCTGTTTCTTCTTGATTCAGTCTTGGAAAATTGTATGTTTCTAGAAATTTATCCATTTCTTCCAAATTGTCCAGTTTGTTAGCATATAATTGTTCATAGTATTTTCTTATAATCCTTTGTATTTCTATGGTGTCAGTTGTCACTTCTCTTCTTTCATTTATGATTTTATTTATTTGGGTCCACTCTCTCTTTTTTTTTTTTTTTTTGATGAATCTGGTCAAAGGTTGATCAATTTTATTTATCTTTTTAAAGAACCAGCTCTTAGTTTCATTGAACTTTTGTATTGTTTTCTTAGATTCTATTTCATTAATTTCTGCTCTGATCTTCATTAATAACTTCCCTCTTTCTATTCACTTTGGGCTTTGCTGTTCTTTTTTTAGTTTCTTTACATGTGAGGCTAGATGGTTTATTTAAGATTTTTCTTGTTTCCTGAGGTAGGCTTGTATTGCTATGAATTTCTCTCTTAGAGCTGCTTCTGTCCCATAGATTTTGGGTCATTGTGTTTTCATTTTCATTTGTCTCAAGGTATCTTTTGTTTTTTTCTTTATCTCATTGTTAACCCCTTCATTGTTTAGTAGCATGTTATTTAGCCTCCATGTGTTTATGTATTTTTCATTTTTTTATTGTAAAAGATTTCGAGTTTCAAACCATTGTGGTTAGAGCAGACACTTGATATGATTTTAATATTCTTGTGGTCTCTCTTGGAAAATGTTCCATGTACACTCAAAAAAAATGTATATTCTGCTGCTTTTGGGTGAAATACTCTAAAAATATCAATTAAATCCATCTGGTCTAGCGTGTCTTTAAGGCCACTGTTTCCTTTTTGATTTTCTGTCTGGAAGATGTCCATTGGTGTCAGTGGGGTGTTAAAGTCCCCTATTATTGTATTGCTGTATTGCTGTTGATTTCTCCCTTTATGTCAGTCAGTATTTGCTTTATATATGTAGGTGCTCCTGTGTTGTGTGTATATATGTTTACTAGGGTTATGTCCTCTTGTTGGATTGATCCCTTTATCATTATAAAATTTTTTTTTGTCTGTTATCATAGCCTTTGTTTTAAAGTCTATTTTGTCCGATATTGCTATCCTAGGTTTTTTTCCATTTCCGTTTGCATGAAATATCTTTTTCCATCCCTTTACTTTCAGTTTGTATGTGTCTTTTGATCTGAAGTGGGTCTCTGGTAGATATGTATATGTCTGTGTCTTGTTTTCTTATCCATTCAGCTATGTCTTTGATTGAGCATTTAATCCATTTACATTTAAAGTGATTATTGATAGGTACATAGTTATTGCCATTTCATTATTCATGTTTATACTTTCCTCCCTTCTTCTTCTTAAAGAAGTCCCTTTAACATTTCTTATAATACTGGCTTGTTGGTGATGAATAATTTAGCTTTTTTCTTTCAGGGAAGCTCTTTATTTCACCTTCAATTTAATTGATAGCCTTTCTGGGTAGAGTAGTCTTGCTTATAGTCTTCCTTTACATCACTTTGACTGTTTTGTGCCAATCTCCTCTGGCTGCAAAGTTTCTGTTGAGAAATCAGCTGACATTCTTATGGGAGCTTTCTTGTAAGTAACTAGCTGTCTTTCTCTTGCTACTTTTAGGATTCTCTCTTTGTCTTTAAGCTTTGGCATTTTAATTATGATGTGTCTTGGCGTGAGGCTGTTTGGGTCCTCTTGTTTGGGGCTCTGTGCTTCCTGGACTTATATGTCTATTTCTTTCTCCAGGTTGGGGACCTTTCCCATCATTATTTCTTCAAACAGGTTCTTAATCCCTTGGTCTCTCTCTTCTCCATCTGATACCCCTATAACGTGAGTATTAGTACACTTGATGTTGTCCCAGAGGTCCCTGAAACTACTTTTATTTTAAAAAAATGTTTTTTTCTTTTCGCTTTTCTGATTGAGTGTTTAATGCTATCTTGTCTTACAAATCACTCATTTGATTCTCTACTTCATCTAATCTGCTGTTGGTTCCTCTTAGTGTATTCCTCTTTTCAGTTATTGTAGTCTTCATTTCTGACTAGTTCTTTTTTATGGTTCCTGTGTCCTTTTTTATGCTTACTATCTCTTTGTTGAAATTCTTACTAAGTTACTTGAGCATCTTTATAACCAGTGTTTTGAACTCTGTATATTGTATGTTGCTTGCCTCCTTTTTGTTTAGTCCTTTTTCTGGAGTTTTCTCCTGTTCTTTCATTTGGAACATTTTTCTTTGTTTCCTTATTTTGGCTGCCTCTTGATGTTTGTTTCCATGTATTAGGTAGATCTGCTATGTCTCTCAGTCTTGACCAGGTGACCTTAAGTAGTAGTCTCTCTGAGTACCTGCGCTGGGTGCTCCAGGTGTGTCCCCCTTGTGTGAGTTGTGTGTATCCTCCTGTTGTGGTTGAGCCTTGATTGCTGTTGGCACGTCAGTGGGTAGGGCTGATCCTCAGACCAACTGGCTGTGAGGACCAGCCATGACCACAGCAAAGGAGTGAGATTTACTCAAGTGGGCTCTGGTGCCTGCTGAGACCACCCTTTGGATGTGTCATTTGTGGGCTTAATCAGATGGTGATCTGTTGTGGTCTGAAGCAGGCCTCTCTGTGAGTTGGTTCTGGGCCTCTTTGGGGGTGCTCCTGTGGAGGCCAAGGTCAGCTGCTGCCTATAACTGGCCTGGGGCTACTTAGGAGGTGCTACAAAGTGATCCACAATTGGTTGCTGCCCGTACTGAACCTGGAGACACATGGGAGCAACCATACTGCAAACTGAAGCTAGCTGGCATAGTACTGGGCCTGGCACACCTCAGCAAAAGCCCAGGACACCCCGAGGCCTGCCATCACCTGTCTGCTGCTCATAAGGCTCAGCCGCTGATGGAGCTTCAGGTGGTATGTAAGTTGGATGAGGTGGGATCTCAGGGAAAGTTCAGGGTGGGGCAAGTCATGTTCAATAGCTTAATGCAGATTTAGGCTTGGAACCAGTGCTGCACTGGAGGCCATTCAGCAAAAAGCTCAGAGTGCATTGAGGCCAGCTGTTGTCTGCCTGGGTACTGCAGACCCCTGAGAGTTGTCCAAGAAAAACTGCAGTGTGGGCTAGGGCTAGCACCAGCCACCAGAAGTGCCTCCAGAGGCATGTGTGCAAGGCTGGCTCCTGAAAGAGCCTTCTGCAGTGTGCGAGTTAGGTAGGGTGGGATTCTAGGGGAGTCACCATGGTGGAGTAAGAGGATTTCCTCAGGCCAATGCCAATTCATTTTAGCTGTGTGGAGGGAGGGCTCAACATAGGAAAGATGGCACCTGCCTAAGGCTGCATGGAAGGAGGGTTCAACACAGGGATAATGGTGGCTGTCCCTCTAACCCTCACCCTGAAGCCACACAACTCAGTCTCTCCCTGTATGTCTTTGGTGCCTTCTGAGTCACTGTTCCTCCACCAGAGCCCAAGGTGAGTACCTGTGAGTGATCCTGTGCATGGGCTCTTTAAGAGGATGCTTGGGTTTCTAGCAGCCTTCCGTCTCATCTGGGAACTTGGAATCTCTGCCGATTTTCACAGCCAGACGTTCTGGATGCTTCTCTTCCTGGCACTAGTGCTTCAGGATGGAAAGCTAGGTGTGGGGCTGGGGCCCCTTTCTCCTCAGGAGTGAACTTCACAACTGAGATATCCCTCCTGATTCTCAACTGTCATACATGGATGTGGGGCCAGCCTGTTTCATGTCTTGTCCCTCCTACCAGTCTTGACATGGGTTCTTCTTTCTATCCTTAGTTATAAGATTCCCGTTCAACTAGTCTTCAGATGGTCCTCTAGGTTAATTGTTCTATAATTTAGTTGTAATTTTAATGTGGTCATGGGAGGAGGCAAGCACAGCATTTACCTACTCCACTGTCATGCCCAGACTCTGTTCAGTAATGTTCAGTTTCTTGATTTAGTAATGGCTATACAGCAATTTTAAGTTTATGAAAGTTTACTAAGCTGTGCGTTTATAATATGTACACTTAAAATTTTCTATGTGTACGTGTAAAGGAAACCTTGCTTCTGTGTTTCTCTTGTCAATGTAAGACTTTCCAAACCTATAAAAAAAATTTTTTTTTAATAAGAGTTTATTTGAGCAAAAACTGACAATTTCCAGAAAGCAAGATCTCAAATACTTGGGAGAATAGCAGTTTTGCAGTTTCTTTTATGCATTTGAAATTAAAGAGGGAATATAAGGAAGACTACATGAATGGAGGACAAAGCAGGGTGGGATCAGATTACAGAATGGTTAAGATTATGTGCCCTCTTGAGAATGGTCACTGTTTTAGAAGTATAGGTCTGAAAAGAGACATTTCAAAGTATTAACCTAGATGCCCAGAAACAATGGACAGGGCTTGCATAAAGCAAAGATATAAGCCTTTTACTAAAGAAGTTATATCCCTGGGACATGACTACCTACTATGACCTGCCCAGGTAGTAATTTATGATTCATTATAGCACCTTTTTTTATCCACAAAGTTAACTCTCCTTATGTGAGCACAGGTTAAAAACCCTTTGCCAAGCTACAGAGATTATACATGTTACCTCTGGTAATGTTTACTCTTTTTTTTTTTTTTAAGCCAATAGTAAATAACTTAATCAAGAGCAACTCAATTGAAATTTGATTTTGTGTAAAAAGAATGTGACTTGTTCAGAGAAGTTAATATGCTGTACGTGTGGCAAAGTTGCTGCCAAATGTCATTCATCCTTTTGTCTTTCTAACCCCAAGTGATGTTTCTCGTCCATGTGTCCAATACAGTGTGATAAGACAATGTCGGGAGCTGGCTGTAATTTCATCTTCCTTCTTGAAGTCTTTTATAATGTGAGGATAATGAATAGATCTGTGGTTAAACTCATTACCAGGAATAGTCAATATTTGTTTCCCCTGTGGAGATTTTGGTGATTATGTTAACTGAAGAGAGTTTTCTTAAACTTCAGATCTTTCAATATATTAGAAATTTTAGGGTTAGAGGTCTATGACCTGTAAAGATGTTAAAGTTAGTTAAAAAAAAAAAAAAGTTCATTTCAGCAAATAAATAAGAAAGCGTCAGCTTAAAATAGAAGATTAAATCAATTGCTCAGTTGCATGTTTTAAATTAACCAGCTAACTCTTTAACAGGTGAAACTCTCTTAACACTATAAGTACATAAAGCATTAAATGTGAAAATTTCATACAAAAGCATTAATATTATGGGATTGATTCTCTTCAACTTTTCTATGCTTAATTTTAAATCTTTCTGAGGATAAAGTTGTTTTCCAATTTAAAAAAATGTATAATCTCAAGTAACTTAGGGAGATATTATTTAGTCAAGCAACGTTGCATAATGACTAGAGATATTAGCTGAGGTGCTGACTCTGTTCCAGTCTGAGGTACCAATGAATCTTTTTACTTGATTAACTATTTAGGAACAAGTTTTCTGGGTTAAATGGTAAGTGTGTGTGTTTAACTTTGTAATAAACTGCCATTTTGTTTTCCAAAGTGGCCATTTTTCATTCCCATCAGCAATGTATGAGGATTTCAGTTCACTGCCTCTCTAGTACAAGGAATTGCCAGGTCTTAAAAAATTTTAGCCATTCTAATGGGCATGCAGTAGTATCTCACTGTGGTTTTAATATGAATTTCTCTGATGACTAATGATGTGAGAATCTTTTTATGTACTTATTTATTTTCTCTATAGATTTGGCCCATTTCTTCATTAAATTATTTGATTTCATAATACTGAATTTTGAACGTTCTTATATATTTTTGATATAAGGCTTTATCATTTATGTGATTTACAAATATTTAATGTAGACTATGGCTCGTCTTTTCATTTTCTTAATGGCACCATTGGAAGAGCAGAAGTTTTAAATTTTGAGAAAATTTTCCAATTTTTTCTTTGATCATGGTTTTGGTATCATCTTAGATGTATTTGTGTAACTGAAAGTTATGAGAGTTTCTCTTATGTTTTCTTCTAGAAGTTTTATAGTTTTAAGTTTTAGATTTAGGTTTGTGGTCTAGTTATTTATTTTCATAGAGTATGAGTTATAAATCAAGATTTTTTTTCTTTTTGCATATGGATATCTAATTGTTCCAGCACCATCTGTTATAAAGACTATCTTTCTCCTTAAATTGCCTTTGCATTTTTATGCAGGGTAAATTTACATAAATTTGTAGATCTGTTTCTGGATTCTATAATCTGTTCCATTGAATTTTTATGACTACCATTTCTCTAATACCACATTGTCTTGACTAATGTAGCTCTATCTGTAATAAGTCTGAAAATCAGATAGTATATTGGGATTCACAAGAAATCCTGCTGGGGTTTTAATTGGAATTGCATTTAACCTGTAGATCACTTTGGGAAGAATTGACATCTTAACAATATTGAGTGTTCCAATCTGTGAACATGTGAGTCTCTCCTTTTACTTAGTCTTCTTTGATTTCATTCACTAGTGTTTGTTGCTTTCAGCACATAAAACTTGCATATATTATATTTATCCCTAAGGAGTTTGTATTTTTTGTGCTCTTATAATTAAAAAATTTTCGATTTCTAATTGTTCATTGCTAGTATATAGAAACAGAATTAACTTAAAATTTTTTTTGACTTTTGTGAGTTTGAGAGGTCTCCAAGATTATATTCAGTTTTAATAATTCACTAGAAGGATGTACAGAACTCAGCAGTGTTCAGTTATCATTTGTTATAGAAAAAAGGATATAGATTGAATTCATCAATGGCATAAAGCACAGAGGGCAGGGTCCAGGAGAGATCACATATAGAACTTCAAGTCGTCCACTCCCACTGGAATTGTATGGACAGCATTTATTTTTCCTAGCTATGATGCGTTATAATATGCAGTGTATTGTTACCGGCAACGAGGGAGGCTCACCTGAGCCTTGGCATTCAGAGTTCTTATTGGAAATTGGCCAAAGCCACTGCTGACTGTCTATGTGACTGACTTTAGTTTCCAGCCCATCCAGAGGTTGAGCTGATACTATGTGGTCCAAGGCTCCCATCATACATCACATTGTTAGACCACCTGGTTTGGCTAAAAGCCCCGCCCTAAGTAAGGTACATCAGTTAATCTAGAGTATCTGGCCTGGCCAAGGCTCTAGGTAAACAAAGACATTCAATCAGGCAGGACATTCCAAGGTTATCAAGGCTATTAGAGATAATCTCCTAGGGGTCAGGGGCAAAGGGACAAATCTTTCTTTGGGCAAGATTAATCCTTGACTAGCTAATGATAGTGAGCATCTTTTCATGGGCTTATTGGACATTCTAGTATTTTCTTTAAAGGCATGTATATTCAGATTCATTGCTCATTTAAGATGGGTTTATCTTTTTATCATTGAGTTGTAAGAGGTTTTTTTTTTTAACTATATTCTAGATACAAATCTCTTATCAGTTAAATGCAAATATTTTCTCCCTTTCTATGTATGAGTACTGTTTTTTTCATTTTCTGGATGATGTCCTTTGAAAGCAAAAACTTAAAATTTTTGTCAAATCCAATTGATCTATTTTATGTCTTGTGCTTTTTAAGTTATAAGTTTAATTTATTTAAGAGGTCAATAAATCTTTAGGTAATCTTTTTTATTTTGAGTGAGTTTTGTCAGTTTGTCTTTCAAAAAAACTTTTTCATCTCATCTAATTATAAAATTTATAGGATCAAAATTGTAGGATTTCCTTATTTTTTTAATACCTGTAGGGTGTATATCCTTTTATTACTTTTTTTCTTCATCAGTCTATGTAGAGGTTTATTAATTTTTTTTGCCTTAAATTTACTAAATAGGGGTTTCCTTTTGCTTCCATATAAATTTATCTTTCTCTATTTTAGATGTCACAGTTTTTTCTTTTCAGTCTTGACTAACATAATAGAGTCCAAATCCATAGATAAAGAAACTACTTATATAGTTTCAAAACTGAAATTGACGGTACATTTGTACCCAATCTGAGTGGCTCTCAGTAGCATGGGGTTTAAAAGAAGCTACTGGCTTCCTTTATGTGTGCCTTGGATATACTTGGGTGTAGTGTAAGTGTTCGATACTAAGCTTTGGATTGCTGATTTATCTATTTTGAAAGACATCGATCTCAAACATAATGCAGCTGAATCACACAGCTACCAGCAAAACAACCAGATAAGGAACTAGGCAACTCCATAATCGTAAAGGTTCCTCTTTCAGAACCCCAGGGTAACCTAGATAACTGCTTAAACGACCCTAGAGAACTGTTTGAGTGTCTCTTCCCATGCCCCATTCTATACTTATGCTTTAAATTAGCCAATAAAGAATGATCCCATGGAACCCTAGATATCTCACTCTCAGACTATAATAACGGCAGAGAGAGCCCTAGGCCGTCTCTCTCTCTCTCCCTGTTTTTCTCTCTCCCTGTGATCTCACTGTGTGACTTCTGGGCATTCTGTGTAACCTCAGGCACCTGTGAGTACTAAATCTTGTTTCTCAAAGTTTCCTGAAGGTTTTTGCAGAAGTGTGTCCTGTGATTATAAAATAAACACAAAGGCTGGTCCAGCTGCAACATTGTCCCTGTGAGGGTAATATCTGTGAGGCTCACCAAGTGTAATAACACAGGCCCAGGTGAATGCCTTGGGCAAAGCTCATTGAGAGTGTCACCATGAATGGAGTAGGACTGGTGCAACATTGGATTAGCCCATAATATACAAACACCTATAGAGTTTGGGCCTATAAAACTTTTATGGTTAAACAAATCGAAACATGCCAACAGTGTGATACTGCTTACCTGCAGTGGGTCAGGTATAATTGCAAACATAAGTCTCCTTGGTGACCTCTCAGATACATGAGATCAGAACTGTGGGATTAGTGACATTCTTCAACTGGAGCAACCACAGTGCTGAGAAGAACTTTGACAACTCTATGTAGTCCCAAAACCTCAAATTTAGATGAAAAAAATTAATAACTGAACCTGTACTGAGGGAAAAATTAGGATGTTACTGGAGGGAGAGTCTTTCTGTGTGAGATCCTGGAGGTTACGTTAGGCTTCTTACTTCCTGGAGTCACTATCGTAGTGCCTTCATCTACTCCTTCTCAAATATTCTTCCTTTCTTTATGTAGATTTGAGTTTCTGACCTATATTATTTTTCTTTTCCCTGAAGAACTACTTTTAACTTTTTTTCGAAGCTGATCTACTAGTGACCGAATTCTTCAATTATTGATTGTCAGATAGTCTTTATGTCCCCTTCACTTTTGAAGGATAATTTGCTAGATACGAAATTCTAGGTTGGTGATTTTTTTCTTTCAACACTTTAAATAATATCTAAACTTGTAGAGAATTTTTATAAAAAAATATTTCAGCCAAACAAAGGCTATATATCTGGAAGCAATATCTCAACAAATTTAGAAAAATGCTTTTTAGAATGACAGTTTGCAGTTTCTTTTATGCATTTGGAATTAAGAAGGAAATGTAAGGAAGATAAAATGAATGTGAGAGAAAGCAGGGTGGGGATGGAATCTGAGAATAGTTAACAAGATGATTAGCTCCCTTGAAGGTGGTTATCCCTCTGAGGGGTCTGAAAAAGAGGATTGCTCTGACATTTCAAAAGGTAAAGTTAACCTAAATGCACAAGAACACAATGAACAGGGCTTGCTTAAGGCAGAGATAAACCTTTTACTAAAGAAGTTGTATACCTGGGGCATGACTGCCGCTACTAGCTACCCAGTTAGGAGTTTATGATCAAATCACTCCAGGAGATTACTTTCTATAGAATCCCTTTTTTGTCTATGTAGGTAGATGTTCCCCCTGCCCCTTCTAGCTTTTTTCAAGGTTTTTATCTTTGTCTTTGATTTTCTACAATTTGAAGATGATATGCCTACCTGTAGATTTTTTGGTATTTGACTTTCCTCGAGAACACATCCAAGAAGTACCAGAGTCAGGATTCATCTCAGGTTTGCCTGATATGGTCTTGAGAACAGAAAAAGAGCATTAGGTAAAAACTGGAAAAAAAAAATCTGAATAAAATATGAACTTTGGGTAATAATCATGTACTAGTTTTCTTTTGCAATTCTCACAAATGAATCACAGTAATGTAAGATATTAATAACAAAGAATATTGAATAAAGGTTATATGAGAACAATCTTAGCAAGTTTTCTGTGAATTATACTCTAAAATTAAAAAAAAATATTGAACTAATAGATGGTTGAATAGGAGTAAAAAATAGTCTTTATCTTGGAACCTTGGGAAAAAGAGTAAATTCACATCGGCCAAGGACCTGTATTCCATTCTGGTATGGAAAGACAGACATTACATTTGTTTGGGAGAAAGGCTGAGCCAAGTAAGGGTGTCCAGTTTGTTTCTGCTGTGCTGTCTTGTGGCTCTTCCTGGGAAGAGCTGTAGCTCTATAGAGCCATGTGTACTGGAAGGTGAGATTTGACACTTCCTTAGTGTGGGGAGGGAGGTGGTGTGCAAACTCGAATGCCCATAGCATCCAGTTATGTGGTCTAAATGAGCAAAAGAAATTGATTATAAGAAATATAGGAGAATTGAGAACTGTAGCAAATAGGAGAGACCAGCCTCAGATGAAATAACAGCTGCTACTGAGTGCTGGCTGATTCTTGCTATGCAGGAAGGTAAGCCCAGATGCCCTATTTTCTGAAATTTCAAAAGAACCTGGAAATCCAGATTACAAAAATGTGGAATAGTCTACTTTGTAAACATTGGCAACTATTTCAGAAAGTACTTGTTAAACATTAGGCATACCCAATGGAAATACTTCTGTGGATATGGTCCTCACACCAACAGTTTGGAACTACTCCCTATAAATCTGGGCTCTGTTAATAAGGTGGGCCAATCTAGAGGAGCCAGAGCTTTGCATAGTGTAAAGCATGGAGTTACTCAGTGTTCCCTGGACTATGAGAACAGTAATCTGTGAAAGCAAATGTCTGAACTTCTAATAAGCTTGGGACAATGTAGAGAAGAGCCAGAGGGCATCAGTAGTGAGTGGCATAAGCAAAAGTTGAGAGTTAGAACATCACAAGCTATGTTTGGGGACTGGATAATTGGAATAAGGATTCACAAAGAGGAGAATTTATTAGACTAGCCAGTTTAGGTAGGAGCTGGATTATGACGGGCTTGGGCATTTGGACTTTATTCTGCTTGTAACAGATGACTAATCCCCAGGCTTTCTTGAAAGAACATAGGGAAGAAATCAGGATTTATACTGAGAAATTTGGCATTAACTCTTGGACTTACCAGCCAGAAAGAGCAAGGCAGAATAAATTAATGTACTGAGCCCAGATAGAATACTTGGGTTCAGGTGAGAGTGACTATTAATAACAATTAGCCAAAGAGTACATATACATAGGTCCTTCTGTAGTTATTTGATACATGTATAACCTTTGTAACTGGACTACATTGACCTATGTGGGGCCAGTCAAAACAGCTCCCGTGGGCACCCTAGCTTTATATCAGTAAGCAAACACTATATTCGTTCTCATTACTCTTTAGTGCCTCTTGACTCCCCAGGGATTATTGCATGATCCAGGGCTGCTGAAATAGAGAGACCTATGCCTGATCTGTGCACACAGCATAGAACAGTGATATTTGATGTGAGATTAGGTCAGAGCCAGCCAGGAAGCCTTCTTAAGTATGGCATATAGCCAAAAAATAGAAAAAGGTTTATTTGGTCATGGGGGATTTTTCCCTCTCTTTCTGGCTGTTCCCTCTAACCCTTCTTCAGGCGTCATTTCCCTTAAATTCTAGTCCATAATGTTTATTTGAAACTCTTTTAAATTCCACTGGGCCACTAGATGAACATATACCTCCCTAAACAATGGCATTATATTTCAAACTCTTATTGTGGTAATGCTGGCATCTTAATAGCCTAAGAGAGACTGAAATAACTATCCCTAGCTCACCACTATCACCATGGAGATCAAATATCATTCTTAGGGTTTATGATGAGCCCCTCGTGGTGAAACCACAAAAACCAGAGGCCGAAAAACTGGCAGCTGCATATTTTAAGTAGTATATTGCTAACGGTTGGCTGGTCCTTTCTAACAATGAATTAAAGTTAGTGTTCTTGTTGCTTCACCTGTGGAGTCTAGTTCTGTCTTGCGAGGCAACTCAGAGCAGCTCTAATCTCATTTCCATCATACAAACAAGCATTTACTAATAACAGCAACTATTAGCGACCTTGATAAAGTTGTAAATGAATAGTGTAAATCCCAAGTGGGGTCCTTTCAATCACTTGCTCACATTCCAAACAAGTAAACAAGAAACTTTCTGATTTCAGTCATGATGATGTATCACTGATAACCCAGAGTTGCTTATGGCTTTATCATTAAGATTTACAATGAAAACTCTTTTATGTATATGTGATAGGAAGTAAACTATGTGAAAACTTATGTAATGAATATTCTTGATACCTAAATGAGTGTTTTCTCTATCCAAGCAGTAGCATTGGATAAGGGTCCTACCCTTGTTTCAAAAATGTCCAAATATATCATAATAATTAAATAATTTAAAATACTTATTAAGGGCTGTTTGAAGTCAAGTATGGTGAATAAAGTGAATGGTTGAGACATCTGATAATCATTTAGGGGCAGTAAATAGTGTACAAGTAAGAATCCTTAACATGGTTCAAAAATTACTTCTGAAGGCTATTCACACAGAAGAGCTCCAAAGGTACTCTTGTAAGTGGCAGTAAAAAAGATGATACTCATAATGATTGGTAATCAAGAAGTGCTGGATTAAAGAGCTACCTATTCTATAATCAAACTTTCTCTGCTGATGTAAAAGTTTCTATTTATTGTTTTTATTACCTTAATTTACCTTAATTTGCCTTTGTGCAAAGAGATTCATTCTTTAGTTAGGATCCATTAATTTACTCAGTGATTGTTTACTGAGCACCTACTTTGTGCCAGGCACTAAGGGTAAAATGAAGAACACACGGACTTGGTCCCTGCCCCGACAAATCTATGGTAAGAGTGGGGTTATGAGGTCAGAGTGTGGAAAATACAAAAAGCAAATTTTCAAGGCAAACTGATTGAAAACCACTGATATTGGTTAAATATTTTGAGTTAAATTTTTACTTTTTCCAAAACATTTTCTTGACAACATTATAATCCCAGGAAGTATTAGGAAATGCAGTAATGAAACCGTGGGCAGGCCTTGTGCCTTTATAATATTTACATTGCTCACGACCTTTGAGCGTGAATGTTTTTGCCCACTTGGCTAGTCAAAAAGAAACCTGGTTGAACTTTTTTTCTGAAAGACTTTTGACAGAAAATTTGATGGACAGAGAATTATGCCTTCAAAAAGAATCTACTTACAAACAAAATTCTATAGTGCCCTACATTTTAAGCAAGAAATGTGGACCAAAGTTTAAAACAAACAAACAAAAAAACTGCAATAGTGAGGGACTAAGTTGAGCTTTTGACTTTGAGAGGAAACTCACCATATTAGGAATTTAACGCTTTTTTTTTTTTTTTATTTAATGTCATACAAAGTTAGAATGTACTCATTTATTGAACAAATTTTGAGCATCTACCATATGCCAAACACTGTGCTAAATATTGAGGTACAATAGAAAACAAGATAGAGCTGGCGTGTTATAATTTAATACATAACTACAAATTTTGAGGAGATACAGAAGAAAAATGGAAGAGTGCTATGAAAGCATGGGACATAGAAACCTAACCCGAAGTAGACAGGGAAGTCTCTGTGAGTAAGTGATGTCTTTGAGCAGAGACCTAAAGGATGAGTAGAAAGTGGTCTAGTCAAGAGTGAGGGGAAGCTTGTGGGACGGAATATATTTTGACTTAAAGAAATTTCATATTGTGAAAATTTTTCAAAGTCCAAAAGAGAAAATTAGCATCCTGTGATATTTAAAACAAAAACAAAAACCCCTCATCACTTTAGACTGACCAGAAATGCGTCAAGAAGAAAACTTCAAAGAGGTAGATTTCATCTCTCTGGCTTGTAAACAAAATGTACAAAACACTTCTCCAGTGCTTGAGGTCAGTTTGTAATCACTCTTTTTATCATCTCAGATGAACTTCCAGACTTTAGTAACATAGTAATAGTTCTTTTTTGCCTTTGTAAGTAAATATACTACTATGAAATCTGGTTCAAAAGATCAAGCAAACAGCAACTCGGATCTTCAAAACATCATATAATATGAAGTATTACCAAACATTCATTAAAAAAAAAAAAAGTATAAAACCAATTCTCCAATGGCATGCTAGTGTGAGACAGTAAAATGAAGCAATCAGACTAGATGCTGCAATTCATCAACAGAGTTGTTGTTTGGGAGAAAGGGCAGGAGGTACAATGGCAGAAGTAAACACGGGGTCATGTAGTCTTTCTCTGTCCATTTTCCCCCTATTCAACTATTTTTCTAGGTCACTTAGCTGTGGTGTGATTGATGCCAAAGCCATTTACTTAGCGATATGAAGAGTGCCCGCCAACCTGGGATTACGAATAGTCCTTTACCTTGTCAGACTCCTGGAAAGGGTGTATCCTTGAGCCCAGTGGGGAAGAGGTGGATGGTGAGGGTGTCTCTGTGCATTCTTATCCCACTGCTGCAGCTCAAAACATGAGTCCCACTGCTGGTCAGTCAGCATGTCTTGTAGGTGGAAGAAAGCACATTTGTCCTTATTCAGAACCTCAACTTTAAAAGATATTTTATCCAAAAACTCATTTAATGCAATTCAGTAAAGAAAATATATACATTGACTAAATGACTCCAGGGACAGAACTTCACTATGTCATGAGGCAGCTAATTCTCTTTCTGACAGTTGACATTTTTAAAGGTCTTGCTCTTATCTTGTCCCCAGAAAAGTGCATACCATACTCCAAATGAGATGTGAGCATTGCAAAGAGACTTCCTTGGGTCTCTTATTAATGGCATTTGTTTTTAAACAACAACAACAGCATAATTAGTTAAGATGTGAATTTAGGTAGGTTTATCCCTGGTTTCAACACTGAGAAGCTTTTGGACTTTGGACATTTTACTTGCCAAATTATTACATTTCTCATCTATAATAACATGGGGATGATGATGATGATAATGCCTATTTTTTAGAACTTTTACGAGAATTGACGTAGTACATGTAAAGAACTTAGTCTGATGCCCAGTGCTATGGTCAATAAATACTAATTATTATTGCCCTCATCATTATTATTTCTTTACTTGCAGTAAACTAGAATTCCTATAATTATTGTCAAGTGAGGCTCCCCCTCTACCATGTTTGTAAATTTGAATTTTGGGTATAAATGTAAGAAAAAAATGTTTGTGTCACATTTCATCATGGTTAAATTCCAACCAAAAGCTCCAGCTTTAATCTTGCATTTGTCATTTGGTGATCCTTTGTCATTAGTAATCCTCTCCAATTTTGTGTTGATAACCATATTTGTAGTATTTCATTCAAGTTTTTGCTAAAAGTGATTACACACTGAAATTTATGTTTGTTCCCATTTAGCTAACTTATACTTTTCTGTTTTTTCTCATGTATTTACTTATACTGTTCTAAGGATTTTTTACATGTTCAACAGCTACACACAGAATTTTCTATGAGCTTATTTTAAAATAGTTTTTATTTCTCAGTTACAGTTGACATACAATATTATATTTATTTCAGATATATAGCACAGTGATTAGATATTTGTAACACTAATGAAGTGATCACCCTGATAAATCCAGTACCCATCTGACACCATACATACTCATTACAATACTACTGACTGTATTCCTCATGCTATACTCTACATCCCTATAACTGTTTTGTAACTACCAATTAGTACCTCTTAAATCCTCTACTTCCCTTCACCCATTCCCTCAATCCAGAAACCTCTGTGTGCTTTTCTGTCTGTTTCATACACTTATATCCCACCGAGATCCCTTGAGTTTTAAGCTACCTCTAACCTATGATTCTGTAGATTGACATAGTTGATTCTATTAACTAACGTTTAGAATGGAAACTGGAAACCAGGGCTTAGCACCAGCCTTTCCGTCCGTGTACTTTAAGCTCTCTGTGTCTCCATTTTTTATACTTTTAAAAGTGAGCAAATATTTGCCCTTTCTTTCCTTTCAGTGCTATGGTGAAGATAAATTTAAAAAGTAGTTATAATGCCACTAACAAAAATGAACAAAACTGAATTCAAGGTTTAAATGTAAGGCCTGAAACTGTGAAACTCCTAGAAGAAAATATAAGAATAAAGCTCCTCGACATGCATCTTGGTAATAATTTTTTGGATAGGACACCTAAAACACAAGCAACAAAATTAAAAATGAGCAAGTGGGACTACATCAAACAAAAGCGTGTACATAGTAAAAGAAACCATCAACAAAGTAAAAAGACAACCTATGGAATGGAAAAAAATATTTGCCAACCATATATCTGATTAGGGGTTAATATCCAAAATATGTAAACAACTCATATAACTCAATAGCAATGAAAAAATTAGCCCAATTAAAAATGGAGAAAAGACCTGAATAGATATTTCTCCATAAAATATAGTATACAAAAGGCCAAGTACATGAAAAGATGTTCAACATCACTAGTCATTAGAGAAATGCAAATTAAAACCACATGAGATATCACCTTACACCTGTTAAAATGGCCAGCATCAAAGAGACAAGAGATAACAAATGCTTATGTGGATGTAGAGAAAGGGGAACTCTCATACACTGTTGGTGGGATTGTAAATTGGTGCAATCACTATGGAAAACAGTATGGAGGATCCTCAAAAAATTAAAAATAAAACTACCATATGATGATCCAGCAATTCTACTTCTGGAAATATATGTAAAAGAAATAAAAACACTAACTCAAAAAGGTATCTGCACCCCCATATTCATAGCAGTGTTATTTACAGTAGCCAAGGCATGAAAATGACCTAAGTAAGTGTCCATGGATGGATAAATGGATAAAGAAGTTGTGGTATACACATACACACACACATGTGTGTGTGTGTGTGTATATACATATATATGTGGTATATATATATACATATATGTGTATATAATATTCTGTTGTATATATATGTATGTATATATATATGTGTGTACATATATATGTGGTATATACAACAGAATATCATTAAGCCATAAAAAAAAAGAGAAAATCCTACTATTTTTGACAATATGGATGAACCTTAATGGTATTATGCTAAGTGAAATAAGTCACACAGAGGAAGACAAATACTGTATGATCTCATATGTGGAATCTAAAAAAGAAGACCCCAAACTCAGAAAAGGCTCAGATTTGTAGTTACCAGAGGTAGAGGGTAAGGGGAGAGGGAATCGGAGGAATGTGGTTAAAAGGTACTAAGTAGAAAGTACTAAGTACTAAGGATGTGATGTACAATATGATGACTATAGCTAATGCTGCTGTATAACATATAGGAAAATTGTCAAGAGTAGATCCTAAGAGTTCTCATCAGAAGAAGAAAATTTGTTTTCTTTTTTTTTCTTTTCTTTTTATTGTTATTATATGAGAAGATGGATGTAGCTGAACCTATTGTGGTAGTCATTCCACAATATATGTAAATCATACCATACACCTTAAACTTATACAGTAATGTTTGTCAATTATTTCTCAGTAAAACTGGAAAAAATAATTATAAAGGGACATAGTTTTCTTAAAAATGGTACCATACCATTTACAGAGAAATTCTTCATCTAGTCACAATCTAATGAGCTCATAACTAAACATTAACAAAGGAAGTCATTGAGCAGCAATGTAGATGACACCAAGTCTATGCATTTGTCACCTCAATTTTGCTTATGGACCCATACTCATTTAAAGGCTCACTATATACATACATCTAACAAGCTTGGTTCTTTTATTTTCTAGTCTGTAGCCAACTTTGGGAGGTAGGTAAATTGAAAGTAGCAAGGTAGATAAATCGAAAGGACCAAAGGTAGGCAAATTGAAAGTAACAAAAAACAAATGATCATTTTAAAAGAAAAAGACTAAAGAATTATAAAAATTAGAAACAGAAAGCACTGAAGTCTGGGACCATTAAGGGGAAAAGTAACCTTGAATAGCTGAATAGATTCCAAGAATATTAGTAGGTTATAACCTAGTGCTATATTTGACCAACTTTCATTCTGCTCTCTTTTGAAAGCAGCACTGTGACTTCCTATTGGAAAATTTTCCTTCTCAAGTTGTACTCAGTTCCAGTGGAAACATTATGTAAAGTGCCCTTTCTTCTTTGGGACAAGGTTGAGTATGCGGTCCAAGCCAGCTAGGTTGTTTTCTTGTAGGAATTTGGGTGTCGAGCTGAGTGATACATAGCCATTGGGGCTGCTTCATCCTGATGGTGGTACCCTGAACAGATTCTCCATTCTCTCTTTTTACATAGACACTTGGAATTGCATGGTCCTTGACCCTTTCATGATTGGTTGTCTAATTTTCCTTTAACTTGGAGGACTTCTCTAAAACATTCCCATAAAATACTTTGCTTAAGTTAACAAAAGGTATTTTGGGCTACTCACAACTTGTGATCTGTAACTGACACAGATTCAGTAGAGGAAAAACCTCAAGTTTTTTTCTATATTCAATGTTTAAAAAGCCACAGGTATTTTAAATAAAAATTTAAAATAGTCCATCCAACTTTGTTAAAATAAAGTTGAAAATTTTTAGCATTCAAGGGGCATTTCCATTCTAAAGAATTTAGTTTCCTAACCACGCCAGATAAATGAGTTATTGTATACAAATCCAACTAATAACTACATTTTATTTTTATATCTTGAGTACATTTTAGTTAACTCCTTTTCTCAGCATGGCTCTGGTTAGCTCTTTGTTAAAGTGATGAATGATGTCATAGAAATTGTTCAAGGACATATCTAAAGTTGACATCATTTAGTTGTGGTCAAAATAGTTTGAACATTCTACACATATCTACATCTGTTTTATGTAATGTGCTGAGCTAAGTTTGAGATAAAGCAGTGTTCAAGATGGATGCAGACCCAGCACTCATGGAGCTCGTGGTCTAATAGCCCAGTAAATGTTCATGGAATGGAAGGATGAGTAGCCTTTGCTTGAGATAAGCTCATCCCCCCTGACTTTAACCATGGCTATGTTTTGCCTAGAAAATCCAGTGTCTGACCTTTATCCATATTCTTTACCTATCCTTTACTCATATGCCATTTCTTTTTCAAGGACTAGATCAAATAGCTTATTGTCCATTAAGCCTCTCACAATAATAACAACAATGATGGTAGCTAAACATTTTTTTGAACAGGACGCTAACCTCTTTACTTGGATTACATCATTTATTTCTCACAATGCACTATGAAGTATTTATGTAGGACTCTTTAATAGTTTTATTGATGGGACTTTCAGAAGTATTTATAATATTTATAACTTGAAATATTGAGTTCAGTATGCCCAGAATTATTGGGATCTTTCTTTACCATAAAATCTAAAATACAAGGTGGGAAATAAACAGTTTGTGTATCTGACTGTATATTGGAATTACCTGCGGGTACTTTTAAACAGTAGAGATACCTGAGTACATTTTCAAAAATTAATTTCCAATTAATTAAAAACACACACGCACACACATGCAGAACACACCACTCAAAAAATGACCCAAGTCTTATCTTCTAAATATAATCACAAATAGCCTTTGTGAGTTTTCATTCAATCTTCTTTGTAGCTATAAACTTTTAAATGTAATGTTGGGATAAATTTTGCCATTTCATTGAGGTCTTCCCTGACCACTTCATTTAAAACTATAACCTACCTCCAATCCCTGTCCCCATCAGTGCTTAAGTTTCTTCCTTAGAATTTCTCACCTTTTGCTTATTAAAAATTATATTTTAATTAATTTTTAATTTATTTCTTTTTCTTTCCCAGATAAACTTATCTTCTTCCTGACCTCCCCACCCAAACACTAGACTGTCAGCTCCAAAAAGGCAGAATTTTTTGTCTGTTCAGTTCAGTATCTATAGTGCTTAGAAGATCGTGGGACACAGAGAGGTGTAAATGATAACCTTTGTTATCATTGGTTGGTAGATCTTCATAGGATGCAATTTTTGCAACCTTTTCACTGAGCGATGAACGAATGAATGAATAAAATTGCCAGAGTGCCCTTCAGAAATACTATATTATTCCTACTCCTACAAGAAGTGTAAGGCAATGTTTGTGTCAGAGAAAAGTTTTGACGAGGAAGACTTTGAGACGTTGCTTGAATGCTTCCTAGGTTCTCCGTGGAGGGCATTGGGTGTTAGGAGCCTGGCAACCCTAAAGCAATGCAGTACCTGGGGCCATGTGGCTAATGGCAGGTGCCACATATGAGGGCAATGCCATACGAAGAAGACCACCTGTCTTCTAAAAGGTTCAATAGGAATATTTTCTAAAAAACATGCCCAGCTATTAGTTTTAGAACTTGAGCACATAACTTGTCCACATTATAAATTCTGGGACTTGTTCACAGCTATGTCCTGTTTCCTCTAGTTCACATCTTTCTACCACCCAGATAGCCTAACTTTTGAACTTTTTAATAGCTGAGTACTGCTTTCAGTGCTATTTAGTCATTTCCCATGGCTCTCTGTGCCTTTAGAGTAGCTTTTAAAGTTACTTGGGCAATTTTGGGTAGAGGACATTGGATGACTATTTTTGTGCAACTAAATAAATGGAAAGCTTCTTGGTATTATTAACGTTCAGAACATGCAACCCACACACATTCAACTGGAGATTGCTTTGAAGTCATTCTTTAAGTACGGAATTTCCAAATCAGAAAGTATATCTGAAAATAGCAATTTAGGACTAAATACACAGAAGAGCACAAAGGTATTTTTTATAAAAATTAAGAGGGTAGCAAAGTTTAGTGGAAAAGCACCAGCACTAAGACTCAGGAGATCTGGATCCCACCTGCATCTCGACCCATTATCAGCCCTGCAAGTCTCCCATTTGGTTGGGAAAATGGGGCAGCTCATCCTAGCTCACAAGCTTTGTTATGTGAAACTATAAATATGTGAATCACAATGAAAACTATAAAATTATATTAATTTTATGTAGCTGCACTAATTTTTTTAAACACTGGAAGATGATGGTTGGTTGGTAGAGAGATTTTGAAGGACTAGAGCTCATATATATATATATATATATATTTTATATGTATTATATACATACATACATATATATATATATATTTTACATGATTATACATAAACATGTAGTGTGTGTATATCTGGCAAATAATTACATAGCTAGTGTTCAGAATATACAGTACTTCTACTACAAGTCCAGAAGAGAAAGACAGACAAAACCATGAAAATGTACTCAAACTCATTAGTAATCATAGAAATGTAAATTAAAACCACAGTGAGATACTATTTTAGAGAGAAGCTTGATATTAAAGATGTCAGGTGGAGAGAATACACTTGAAGTGCAGCTATTTTCAGTAGTTAGAAACTACAGGGGTTTAAATTCTTGGTTTAAAACTACTTGGGTTAAAATTTCAACTCTGTCACTTGCTGTTCGACTTTGAACAATTTACTTAACTAACCTCTAAGTCTCAATTTTCTTGTCTATAAAATAGGGAAGAGTAATGAGAAAATAGTGGAAACCAGCTAGCTCTATTGCCTGGCATTTAACACTCGCTACATGTTCATTGTTATATAAATTTTATAACTCGTGAATTTTGTTTACTCACTGTGGGCCAGGCACTGCACTGGGCTAAGTGCCTGACATGTATATATTAACTCCTTTGATTGTATGTGTTGTGATTATAGCCATTGTACAAATGAGGATACACACGTAGAACAGAGATGAGGGAGCCAGGGCTCAAACCTATGTCAGGTGGGCTCTGAAGTCTGCATGTAAAACTCTTGGCCTTATTGCTTCCCACTGTTACCATAGAGAGCATTACATTTTAGATGGATACAGATTATCTTCAAGGTTACTTACATAAATCCTTTATTTCCAGCATATACACGCACACACGCACGCACTCAGACCAGCCTATTTCCCTTTCTGGTTAGAATTTGTGTCATCTTTCATTATTGCTCTGAAAACAGATTTGTAACAATAGATCCTATAGTGCTTCTATTACCAAATTGTACAGTCAGCCTACAACATTACTTACAAAAATGTTCTTTTGGAGCCACAGTGGGTCTCTGAACATTTCTACAGCATTGTCTGTACAGAAAGTACACCTGGGAAGAATGAGGATAGGAAATAATGTAATTAAGTCTGTTGGGAAACCCTCTCTCTAAGGCGAACTAGAGGTTCAGGTGTGGATATTATGTTTCTGAACTCTATTCTCTAAAGCTTCATTTTGGAATTTTAGAATTAAAAGGTACTTTAACAAATATCCTAGTTTACATTTTCTCCCTTGCCAGAATCACTCTGACAATACTCCTCATAGGTATCACCACTTGCCATAGTTGGGGAAGGAGTGATTTTCCATTTAATTTCTGGACTCCACTAATGGTTAGTTCATTCTTCTCTGTAACTTTCACTTTTTTTTTTCACTTTTGTGTTCTGCCTTCTCAAGCAGCATAGAATAAATGTATGTTTTATACACAACAAATTTTTAAATTTGACGATTCCTAGCGATCATGTTTACTTTGTGAGGCAGGTTTCCTATGTGAGAAAACTGAGTCTTATTTTATGCTCCATTATAACCATAGCATCTAGAACGGTGTAGGAAATAAAGTAGGTTCTCATGAAATTTCATGGTGAGTGACAGAGTTTTCTCTTTGTTACACTAGCAGCTTCAGCATCCTGAATAATTCTTCATGAGACACGGCTTCTAAATTTCTCATGGGCTTCATGATCCATCTACGAATGGTCTAGTCTCTTGGGTTCTTTCATAGAGTGACTGAAACAAAATATTCTATGTCTTTAAATGTGAAACTCGAAACATGACTGTTAACTCTTCTCAATGTGAGCACCATGTAGTCAGAGACCACATATTATATGTAAATAGATAAAGGAGTGGCTGAATAAATACATGCTAAAGGGCTTCTCTGGGCAGTTATGGGTGTAACATTTGACCTTGCTGTGCTTGGCCACAACTGGTTGGACGTAGGGCAAATATCTGATTTTATTCGGGCCAACCAGATTTCTCTTCTGGGAATTTGGAATTAAGATCTATCTCTAGGGAAAGAGGAATGGACAGGTCCAGCATTGAGACTAGAAGTAGAGATATGTCTACATATCTATGATTAGATCCTCATGGAGCAGATCTAATAGTCACAGTACAGTGACAGAAACAGAGGAGACACACAGCCCTACAGAGGAAAGGACATGGACCACCTGGCTGCCTATGAACCTAATGATTTCCCAGTGGCGGGGCTCTAGTTTCCATGAGGGTAAGCTGTTCTTCATTTTGTGAGCTCTCTGAATCTTTACAATAATCACTGTCCCACCTTGCCGGATGGACACACAGATATGCACACATATTCCTGTATCGAAGGTTGCCTAGGTTAGTTCTGTTCTTTGCAAACTATCACTGCATGGAACAATTTATCCAACCTAATATAACAGTAGTTCTTGACTCATATTCTGCACACAGATAAATAAAACATCCAGGACTTTTTACATGAGCTACTGTTAAACCAACTGTATAACAGTTTTTTTTTTGTAAGTTTGCTCATTCACACATTCATTCAACAACAGTATATTAAGCAATTACTATATGCGAATGTACTTATTGTATTTTGACTCTTCCTGTTGTCACTTTTTGCTGCTAACAAAAATTGTTACCTCAATAATTTCCCCTTTCTGTTTATTTCTTATCAACAGTGGAATGAAAAACAAATGGGTTACTAAATACTGAGTTCGTGAGCAATAATGAGTAAAATACAAGTTCTTAAGCTCTGAGTGTGGGCCAGCGCAGGGATGATGCAGTGCTCAAAGTACATGATGTTTACTATATCTATTTTGGGTACGAAGAGAACATTTTGCCTACTTGCTGTTTTCCACTTAGATTTTGGGTTGTTGAAGGTATAATAAATAAATACTAGATAACTGGAGTGGTACATGTGGTTTTTGCATATGTATATGCACACATCTTATATAAATTTCTATCTAAATATATATACACAGCTAGGGAAAAACTGAGTAAGGTTTCTACCTGAATGCAGCAGTGAGGAAGATTTAAGCACACTTAAATAAATAGAATTGGTTACATTTACAGACCAGCAGATGTACTCAGGACTTTTTCTTTCCCATTATACATCTTGAATAAAACCAGAGGTTAAACTTGGCCATTCATTGGGGCTTTTACTTCATCTCTTCCATCCCATCCTTTACTTTAATCAAATTAACCAGCATTTAAACAGCTATTTCTAAGCTGCTTTTCTGCAATCTCAATTTGTGTGGGACCTTGCCTTTCAGCCCTTATCACTTGTGCGTTCAATTTTAGGGCTGAGATGGGACATGAGGAAGAAGACACTTTTTCTTTTCATAGTAAACGCCAATGCCATAGTCAAGTTTATACTTGGTCTATCCTCCATTTTCATTAGCAATAAAAACAATATGACACTAAGAAAAGGGATTTGCATCCTGGCTCTGCTACCCCTTAGCCGTACAACCTTTCTGCAATTCTCTTAATTTTTTTTTGTATCTAAAAGGAGGTTAATACACCAACTTATAGGAATTGCTATGAAGGTTAGAAGACTTAACTGTCTATAAAATACTTAGCATAGTGCCTGGCACTTAGTAACTGTTCAACAGATAATAGTTTTTATTGTTATTTTTATTACTGTGAGAGTCTTCTGTCCTTGACTCCAAAAAGAAATATAGAAAACAACATATATGGCAGAGGAGTGAAGGAAACATTTTATAAGAATGTAGTATATTTTCTGGTACTCCCAATCTTAGTTTTAAAAAACCTTAAAAATTTGTTAGTGGTGGCACAATTTATTCAGAGGTCTATCCTGAAGATTTTCTATAAGGATTATTTCAGGCTTCTTTTTCTGTGAGAACAAATTCCCTTATGCTTCTGAAATTTCTGTCTTCTTGCTAGAGCATTTGTTTTCTCTAAAGTACCATGGGTTTTCTCAACTTTCCACTTTTCAATCCTAGTAGTTTCAGTCTGGGCTGTGGCAAGCATGGTATTTAAAGGAAAGAGATGTGAGAAATGGTCTTTCTTCAAAAGTACACTGTGCTTTAAGACCTTAGATAATTCTGAAATAATTTTCATTTCTTCTTAGACATTTTATGGAAAATGAGCTATCCAGTATATTTTTGATCTTTAGATCTAAAAAAAGTTCTGACTAGCTACCTCTGTGCCCTGAAAGCCTGAAGTACTTGTATTTTGGTCTCCATCCTCTTGGATGACTTGTGGGAGTATCTGCCAACCTCCTTCCTTCCTGAGTTTCCTCAGACTTAAAAAATTAGAAATGACTGTGACCATATACTTGATTCTAGAATTGATTGAGTTCATGCAACACTGGACTGAACTTGCCGGAGAGGCTGAGGAGTCCAGATGATTTTTATAATAGGATAGAACAATTTTTGGAAAGCAGGGGATTGGATTCACTGATGACCATAAAGTTACGACTCCAAGATGAAAAACTTTTGGCTGAGCAATATGCAATCGTACATATTGTTATATAATGTGCTTCCATTTTCTTACCCCAAATAAGTTCTTCTTGTCGGCAGGGAGATTGGCCTGGTCTTGCTGCTGCTACTGCTGGTTCAAACATGAAGTGGTTAATGTTTGTTATATACTTAAAATCTCTTTACAGTAAATGGTATAAGTGATTATTTTCCTATATACACAGAATGTATCAGGGGGTCAGAGAACTCTGAAAATAAGCTCCATTTCCAAAAGGTTTGTGTCTATTTGTCCTTAGATTGCCAAACTTAGAAAAATCTCAAATACTCATGTTACTTTGAAGAAAGGAGATTTCTCAGTGGATATCTCACTAAGTAACTCGCTATTGCAAAATAACCAACTGTTAAGCTAACCAAATATCATTCTTTACCTATGTTTTAGCTTAAGATTTCAAAAGGAGGTGTGGTCAGATTTATCAATATGATTTACTCTGCACCATTTTCTCTGCTAGGAGAGAGCCACTTTCTCCTATGATTGACTGCCTAGGGGAACTTCAGAATATCTATGGTGTAAAGAGTAAACATACTTTTTAGCAAATAGCCAGATATTACAGTAGGGAGTATGTAGATCATCTTGCTTATTTCACCATCCATCGGGGCTCTTTAGAAACATCGTGAGTTGGGAACACTGAGTTTCATTTTACCAATATCTTTGCCTTTTAGAAGGTATCTGTTAGGAACAGCTAAAGTAAAATAAGATTCCTTCTGAAATTGTGAAATGAGCTATAGGGCATCATTTCTATTTAATTCATTTTTTTTGTTTTGTTTTTTTTTTTTTTAATTTTCTGCTGAGAAAAACAGTGGAACCTAAACTCTTCATTCATTGAGGCATCCAGGTTGCTTAGGATCCTTTTGCTAAGAACATCTTAAGGCCATTCCAAAAAGTATAGCTGGATAATTTGTAAATTCAATTTTGTGTCAATTATAATTTACTTATTGTGCTCCTTTCTGTACTCTGGGTATTTACCAAGCTCAACCATAATTTATACCACTAATGAGAAAGAGTCACAGTAAAAAAATTTTTCTATGCACAGGTGGGAGTGGAAGATTCATTATTTTCCAAAGCACCCAGGCTCCAAGCTTCAAAATCATGTATTTTTCTTCCACTTCTAATCTAATATTACATGGTATTGATTTTATCTTAATATTTTTTTCTATTTGTTTCCCATTTTTCCATTATCATTGTCATTATTTTAACCCAGGCAGATATTAGGGTTATCTTACATTATTCTCTTGATCTTTCTACATTTTAGATAAACTTATCTGCTCGTGTGTTACCATGTTCCCTGGCCTTTCCCAGCTTCAGGGGTTATGTTGTTCTTTTCATGTGGAATGCCCCCATCATGTCATATGAAAAAGTCCATCCATCTTTGAAAATTCACTTTAACGGTCACTTTCTCCAAGAAGTTTTTCCTGATCTCCTTCTTCCTTCCACTTTGGCAAATCCTTGGCATTTGTTTTCCAGCATTAGCCCTTGCTGTCCAGCTATCAAGATTCTGTCTTTACACCTTCTGAACTACTTGCATAACAACCTAGAAAGGGAACTAGAGATGCCCCAAGCAGTTATGGGCAGTTGCTCCAGTATTTTTTCCTATTTCCAGTACGCTCTTTTACTCTTCTCTGTCAATTCTTGGATTCTGTCGGTCCTTTGCCCATCTCTGCCCTCTTTTTCTCTGTGCCTCCACACCAATTCTGTTTTTTCTTCTCTATTTTTAGTTCTTTTACCATTTGATGATTGATTCTTCAACATGGATTTTGAACTAACTTGTGTCGTTTTTTTCTAAAGTGGATAGTTTTAGATAAGATCTTGCTTTTGCTCCATTTTCTTCAGAATCCAGTCTTGCCCGGGGCTAAAACAATGCTAGCCTCCCCCTCTCTTCTCCCAAGAAAAAGGGTGTGGAGGGGTAGTTTGGTGGTGGTGACCAAGTACTTATCTTTATTTACATTTTTTTCTTTTTAAGGTTAAAAAAATTTAATTGTGGGAAAAATACACATAATATAATATTTACCATCTTAACCATTGCAAGTATACAGTGCAGGAGTGTTAAGTATATGTACATTGTTGTGCAACCGATCTTCAGAATCTTTTTTTGCTTACAATCTTTTCTTACATTTTTTAACAGCCACTTTTTGGCTTGCTTTACCTTGCCTTTTAGACTGAAAGTTTCTTGAGGACAGGGCTGTGTTACTGAATTTTGTATCCCTTATTGAACTGATATAATTAACAATTTCTTCATGAAGTTGGCCCTAGTTTTCCCTATTTCTCATCTAATGTGCTCTCCTCAGGCCCTCTACTCTGCTAACAGACCTGGATTCTGCTATCAATGAAATAGTGTGCATTTTCAAAACATTTCCACTTATGTAAGCAGGGGAGATGGACATCAACAGAGGTCGTAGCTGGTCTATGGGGTTGATTGCATCTGCTTTGGAGGATTGGGTTTCTGGCCTGTTGCATTGTGCTGTTGTTTTTGTTCTGGGAGGTGGGACAGTGTTGTTTTATTTATTTTAAGAAGACAGAAAGCCAGAAAAACAATTGAAAGGAAGTTTCTGGGCTGGCATGTTCTTATTCTAACTTGGAAGATAACAAATAAATTGCAACTTCCTTTTGTTTGAAGTGGTTCATGTGAACTGGAGTTTAACATTTTAACATTTTATACTCATGAAATTGCCAAGTACCAAATTCTTTCATGATTCCTGTTTTAATATAGGCCTATAAATTTACACTGCATTAGTAATATATTTCTTTACATAATAGCCTCATAGAATTGTACTATACATGTCTCCTATGTTCTCCAGAATTGGAGGAAACCATTATCCTCCCCCCATGTTTCTGAATGTTCTCAGAAGGCTTTCAAAGGTTTGCGTAAGTACATGCTATGATATTTGCACAACAATGAAAGCACCTAATGATGCATTTCTCAGAATGTATCCTGGTCGTTAAGTGGTGTGTGACTGTACCTATATCATTTTCCTTTTTTCCTAGAGAACTTATTTCAACATTTCTTGCTTCTCCAGTTTTGCTGAGATGAATTCATTCAGTTTTGTTTGCTTGAAAAGTCTTTATTTCTCCTTAATTTTAAAGATTAATTCCTCAGGATATAGAATTCTAGGTTCTTTTTTTTTTCTTCTTTTCTTTCAACAATAGAATACTTCATCCTACTCTCTTTTTGCTTGCATTGTTTCTGATTAGAAGTTCTTTGGAATTATTATCCTTGTCACTCTATAGGTAAGTTGTTTCTTTCCCCTCTTTGGCTTTAAAGATTTTATCTGACATGCCTAAATTAAAAAAAAAAAAAAAAATTGGTGTTCTCTGAACTTCCTGGATTTGTGGTTTAATATCTTTTATTAATTTTGGAAAAATTTCATCCTTTATTATTTCAAATATTCCTTCTGCTTCATTTTCTCTCTTTTCTCTCTCTGCCCATTACAGTTACATAGATATTGCCTTTTAGAAATTTCCCCACAGATCTTAGATGCTCTGTTTTGGTGTTTTATTCTTGCAATTTCAGATTAGGGTGTTTCTCTTGACCTGTCTGCCAGCCTCAGTTAGGGGCATCTCATAAGGGTGATCATAGCTTCAGAGTTGCTTGTGAAATTGTGATCAGCATCTATGGCAGCTGTATTGCCTTTCTTCTTTCCCAATTGTCCAATCCTCTCTTCCTTGCTCCCTCGTAGTTGGTATTCTGTGGATCAATCTTCAATAAACCACCTGCATGCAAAGCTTCATCTCAGAGTCTGCTTCTTAGGAAACCCAACATTTGACACACAACGAGGAAGCCCAAGAACATATAAAGATACTTAAGCTTATCTTAATCTTCTCTCTAATATATGAGCTTAAATCTTAAATGGGAAGAATGGTGGGTTGAAGGAAAGAAAATAAAGATGGTATAGGAAAGTGATTCAAGAATTGGAACCTTATAGTAAGACTGAGACAGAAGTCAAAGACATTAATCCACATTAGGTGTACTAGCATACTGAGTCATAGAAAGACATTAAATAGAATGGGGATCAGACAGGGAATTTCTGAGGGGTGTGAGAGAGTAATAATGAGGTGGTGTATGGACCAGATTGTTGAAGAAAGAAATTCCTGAGTTAACTTTACACCAAAACTGAACAAAGACTAATCAGCTTGCATTCTTCGTGGGTTTTTAGTTCTGCCCATGTTTTGGTCCGCTGTGGTTATTTGTCTGTTTGTTTGTTTGTTTGTTTATACAGTATGAAGGATTCTAGAAAGTCTAACAAGAGCTCTTCTGTCCCATCCTAAAAAGTTGGGGGTGGAAAGGGTAATTCATCTGGCAGAGAAGTGAGTAAAATGGGCTTTTCAGATTTTATGTTTTGTTTGTAGAAGTTAGGATGATTTAATCCTTGTCAATATACTGTCTTGGAGCAAGGTAAAACGTTGTGTTTTCAAAGTGCTAATTATGCTGTCTATCCTGAAGCGGTGCTTCCCTTTGGCGCTTAACTCTTCAGATGATAGATTCTCTTCCCTTAAGTCTCACTGTCTTTGTAATCACTTTCTACCAATCCTAGAGTCTTTGTCTTACAAATCAATGTTGTGGTAGTAAATGAGATTTATCACAAAAGTGTGTTTTATGCTATTCAGGTAGACTGTGATATTTGGAGGACAGAGACCATATCTGTTTTGTTCATTCCTGAATGTCCAGCTCTGAGCCAGAATATTGGCTAATAGTAAATGTTCAATAAATTCATTGTATGACACAGTGAATTTGTGGCAAGTCACTTAATGTCTAAGATCTTCTGTCTCTACATCTATTTAAGTAGGAAAAAAAGTCTTACTTTACTTTCTTTATTAAGTCAGTCATATGTAAAATTAATTATTTTATAAAAGAAGCACTCACATGTAAAATTAATTCTGTTGTAAAAAAAAAACAGAATCAAATCATTTTGATTTGGAAGGAAACATCTAGCTCACTCTCACATGCAGTACAGAAATCTTTTCTGTTGTATTTCTGACAAATAGTTCTTCAGCTTCTGCTTAAATAGTGACTGGCAACTCGGTATGTCCTAGAGAGCGTATTGTCAGACAGCTTGAGAGCAGTGATACATGAGATGTAGTTTTAACATCAATAGCATCAACACAATTTGGGATCTTGTTAGAAATGAAGAATCCCAGGTCCCATACAGAACTCGGGTGAGAATCTACATTTAACAAGATCCTCCAGTGCTCCATATGCACATTAAAATTTGAGAAGTATTCGTCTAGAGGTTTTAAAAATTATTATTATTGATTCGAAGGCTTAGTTTTTATATTATCCACTCATTAGTCTTAATTGAGTTTCTTGTCTAAATAGTCTGGTCTATTCCTTGTTCCACATGAGTACTTTTCAAATATTCAAAGGCAGAATCCTTGTTCATTGTCTAGACTCTTCCTGGGTTGTTACAGGCTGGAGCCCTTCCTGTCCTGAGCTTTCTTATAGTAACTTTGTCCTGTAGGATTATTTTAACAAGAATATCAGAGTCTGCAACTGAAGGATTTATAAAAGGAAAGGCTACCTCATCCCTTTGCCCTCATGAATGGTGGAATGGAAATAAAAGAAAGAATATTTGAAATGATTGTTTATACACTCAAGCCTTAGGGAATGTAAACAGGATGAAACCACTTATCTCACCCTTATTGATTGTTACCTACCGATTGTGGCATTTTCCTACATTTGCTATTTTCTCAGGGACAGTTCTTTAAATTCAGTCTTCTCTTTTCTAACCCGAAAACACTCTGGTCATTCATCTGCCTCTCACATGGCAGGACTGAAATGTAAACTTTTTTAGAGAAGCCTTACTCATGGTCGTTTTTCGTTTTTGTTTTTAATTTCAAGTTAGATCAGTGGTTAGCACATAATATGCTCTTAATAAATATTTTTCAAAATATAAATGAGTTAATGAGTGGGGAAACATATTTACAAGACCTTGGTTGCTGTCATTTGAAAACACATTAGTGTGTTATTGTCCTGACAAAATGTGGCATCATGAACTGGGCAGAATACTCCATACGTTGTATGATTATTTTAAAGTAGTGGTATTATTAGTTCCTCTAATTGAGACTTTATGCTTCGATGAGCTCAGCCTAATTAGGACAGAAGAGAATATGACCCCCATCATTATTGTCATCTGTTTAGAAAGCCATGTGTTTAGAAAGCCAAAATAAACCTCTACAAAGTTGATTCAGTTTATCAACAAGGTGGAATTTATTTTAAACTGCTGAGGTTTTTTCCCCTCACCTCCTTCGCATCATTCTTTGCTTCTTGATTCCTCTAACTATATCCGAAGCCATTTCCCTTACCTGAAATTACTTTTTCTATAAAGTATCACTTTGAAAAAGACTGAGAGGAGAGTAAGTAAATGCAGAGTAGATAAACATAATGATCCAAGAAAGATGATGATGAAATATGACATTTTATGGTGTTAGGTATAATAATGGATAGAAACAGAGAAATGAGAAAAACAGGCTGGCTCCTTTGCCATGGCAACAGTAAGTGCATTTACTATATAAACAGAAGGACAAAAAGCAATTTTTTGGTCTCTGTGTTTTTCTTTCCTAATCCCCTGGTTCTCCTGTTTTTAGTTTAGTCCAAATTCTCAAAAGACAGCAGCTAGTTACCTTGCAATGACATTGATCATTTCCTTAAATGCCCAAGATTGCAAGTAAACACTTTTCTTCATCATATTTCAATACCGACAAATGAATAAATCAAGGATTTCTTTTAAAGTTCATCAGAGACTAGCTTGTATCCTTTTTCATCAAACACAGAAGAGTACCCTCTAAAAGTTTGTATCTTTATTTTGATACAATAAATGTACAAGCAGGAATCAAGACACCATTCTCTCTACAATTCAGCATCATTAGAAAATTGTCTGATTCATTCATGTATGTCTCAAGAGTAAATGGTCATCCGTGAGTGTCTGGCAGAGAAACACTAAGTGATTCTAGTTTAAAAGGAAAGACATGGACATGAAATAGCAGCGCTCCATAGATTGTTCAAAAGGCTACTTTCCTTTCCTATGTCGAAATGCATCTGATGTCCTTGGGTACCAGTGGGAAACAGAAAGCTATTCAGTGCTGATGAGAGTGAAACATTGTATTTTAGGAGACAGGAAAGACAGGAGGAAAATATATGAAAAACCAACAGCAAGCTAAGAATATAGTGGGTTTCCCAAAGAGAATTGCTGGGTTTTCACAATATTCTTCCTGTTTTGGAAGGAGTGGTGCAAAATTAAAAAGTTTGTAGAGTCTCATTTAATGTTTTCCAAATAATTTGAAATCGCAATATGAGCCCTAGGATGAGTTGGGGTGAGTTGATGAGGCAAGAGATTAAAAATATGCCAAATTTCTGAGTACAAATATCAGCCCCACTATTTATTAACTATGTGTCTTAGGGCAAGATACCTAATGTCTCTGAGTCTCAGTCTCTACAAGTGTACAATCAAATTCTACCACAGAGAAGTGCAATAGGTTTAGTGCAAAAACCATTGCACAGGTTTAGTGCAATAACATATAGAATGCATCCAGTAGGGGACCTGGCATACGGTAGGGCTTTGAAAATAGGAAATACATTTTCATTCTCTTTGTCACTGAAGTTCAGCTCTTCAGAATCTCTCCCATGGGCACTCCAATAGCTTCTAGTTTTCCTTGTTTCCGGTCTCTCAATGTGTGCTCATTTTGCTCATTCACCAATATTTATACAACGGCTTTTATGCAACCTCCCTAATTTAATATTGTGCCATGTCTCATTTTCTAGAGAAGAGTTCAAACTTCTTATCATAACATTTAAAGATATCCATGATCTGACCTAAAATAACCTTTTCTTTATAAAGATTTTGTTTTCTGTTCTCATTTTCTCAACATATCCAGATATGTTTTCCCTCCGTAATTTCATTTAGTCCCCCACAGCCCCAACTGCAATACTTCCCATTTCTGCTTACTGAAATCCTACTTATGCTTTAAATTCCAGTTCCAATGCCATGGTCTCCATGAAATCTTCTTTAATCTTTTAGACAGAAGTGATCTCTCTAATTCTGAAACTGCCTAACAATCCTTAAAATATTAATAATAAGTATCTATCCATTTGTATAATGCCAAACTCAAGGATACTTTACAATTTGGATATTATCTGACTTGTCTAGAGTAGTTGACAATACAAACAACTTTGCATCCATTTTGTCTCCATGATTTATGAAACACTAGACTTCTTACTACCTGTCTGGCTTCCCCTTCTAAGTCTTCTCAGTGGGTGTATTAGTTTCCTAGAGTTGTCTTAAAAATGTATGACAAACTGGGTGGCTTAAAACAACTTAAATTCATTGGCTCAAAAACCTGCATGTGAAAGTTTGTAGCAGTTTTACTCATAATCACCAAAATCTGGAGGCAACTAAGATCTCTTCCAGTAGATGGATAGATAACCAAACATTGTATACATACAATGGAATTTTTTTTAGCCTTAAAAACAAGCTATCGAGTCACAAAAGATATGGCTGAATCATAAATGCATATGTCTAGCTGAAAGAAGGCAGCCTGAAAAGTCTACCTACTGTATGACTGTATTTATAGGACATTCTGGAAAGCAAAAACTAGAGACAATAAATAGATCAGTCATTTTTGGAGTTGGAGTCGGGGGGTGGAGGAGGTTGAATAGGTGAAACACAGAGGATAATGGTGGCGAAGCTGTTCTGTTTGATACTGTAATCGTAGGTGCCTGACAGTATGCATTCGTCAAAACCCATTGAACTCTACAACGAAAAGAGTAAGTCTTAATGTGTGCAAATGGGAAAGAAATCATTTAGGAGGTCCAAAGATTCCAAGTTGGAATCTAACTATGTTACAAATGTATGAAAAAAAAATTTCACTGCAGGGATTAGGGGAAAAGTTGGCTGACTAAAATAACTGGCGGTGAGGGGAGATTGTAAAACTAAAGGAAATAGGATTGTACATAAACACTGTATTCTAGTTGATAAATTCTTCCATGGGGGAATGGATTGACAATTCTGTAACCACAATACCTGTTACACTATTGGCTATTGAGCCACTGACAAATATATCAAGCATATAATTAAACAATTAAGTAAATGAATGTCATATAGTGGCAACCAGGTTTCTCACTGTTGAAGTGAGAGCTTATAGGTAAGCAAGAGGAAGAGGCAGGCATGATCCCTGTGGTTATGGATTAGGGTTAGTGACTTCAGTATGAACTCATGCTTACAGCAGGTGTTTACATATAGAAATATTTGTTGCTGTGTGTATATCTAGGCATTAGTTATATGCACACATATATATATTTGCACACATAGGCTTAGAAAGGGCTTAGAAATAAGGATACATCCAGCACCCACATATTTGTTTCTAATACTATTCTCCAGCAAAAGGAACCAAGAATCTTTGGAGAAATGACTAGTAAACAAAAAACTTACAAGATGAATCTGGAGCATCTCATAGTGCTAGAAAGTATGAAGGTGCTATAAAAAAAAATACAATGATGGGGCATGTCAGAGGAGATAATAGCCAATAGAAGGAGGTCCCAATGGCCAAAGATGGAACAATTTGAGCAACAAAATAAAGTTGCATTGGATTATAATCCAGACTATAAAATAAATATCTGTAAATCTATAAGATAAAAATAAATGATTGAGTAAGTAAACAATTATGGGAGAATAGATAAATCTCCCATATGGAAGAATTCCAAATAATTTGTGTAGATCCTCATTCTCAAGGAAGTGGAGCATAACTCCCCACTTTTTATTGTGAACTGCACATAGCGACTTCCTTTCAAAGAGTATAGCTTGGAAAGGGGAAAAAACCTTACAGGGAAGAAAACTGATAAATGCTATCTTAGCCAGGAGATTGAGCTCAAATTATAGTGACATCATGTTGATAGCATGTAAATAGTATAATACGATGCTATAAGAATAGCACTTTAACTCTGTGCTCTTCCTCTACACATAACATATAACCATGGACTGATCATGAGAAAAACATTAGATGGACCCAGTTGAGAGATGTACCTGACCGGTACTCCTACAGTCAAGGCCATCAAAAATGAGAAAATTCTGAGAAATTATCATAGCCAAGCGGAGCCTAAGGAGACATGTTGACTAAATGTAATGTGGTATTCTGTATGGGATCCTGGAACAGGAAAAGGATATAAGGTAAAAAAAAAACCAATGAAATATGAATAAAGTATGGACTTCAGTTAAAAATTATGTGTCGATATTGGTTCACTGATTGTGACCAATGCACCATACTAATGTAAGATGTTAATGGCAGGGGAGACTGGGTATGTGCTATATGATAACGCTACTATCTTTACAACTTTTTTTTTAAATTTTAAAACTACTAAAATAAAAACTTTTAAAAAAAAATGTCTATGCCAAGTTTCACCCCATATTCATTAAATCAGAATGTCTAGAGTGAGAGATAGGCATCATTTTTTTAAAAGATCTCATATGATATAAATGTACAGCAAAATTTGAGAACCTCTAGTGTAGAAGTCTCTGAAGCATGAAGGTTGTTCCATACTTCACTCAAAATGTTCCAAACCAAAAAAAATTTGTTGAATGTTGCTTCTATTTTATACCTATGAGAAGCCGAATTTTTAATAATTAATGTGATGAAAATAAAGTACTGGACAAGTTACCCATTTGAGCACCACTTGATGTTACACTATTGGCTATTGAGCCACTGACAAATATATCGAGCATATAATTACAAGCAACATTGTACCTTAAAATAAAATAAAATTTCTCTTGTAATTTTCCTACAATTGAAATGAAAAAAAAAAAAAAAAAGACATTCACATGTGCAGCATCCTTTCCTTTGGTCCCAGTAGCCCAAACCAGAGTAGATCAATGTGCCCCAGTAGACCCCCACTCTGGATCCATTCTTCACCCTTGTTTGACCTGCGCTGTGCTCCAGGAGGCTGACTCCATGGACTGCAGCACTCTGCCCTGCTTACTCTCTGATTTCCAGTTGGGTTCAAGCAGGATGGAAGAGGTAGATATGGTGTTTTCAGCCCTGCTGTTCCCTTTCCTCATCATGGGTCTGGCAGTGGCTGCATTTGTCCCAACTCCAACTCCTGTCAACTGCAGCTTTTACTTGGCTCTGGGAACACTATTCTGAACTTTCCTCACCTCTTCTGGCCCAGGAGAAGTAATGGCTTCCTGCTGTGGCTAGTCTCTGGTAACACACCTTCCCCTGATGGATTACTAAAAATTTTGCCTATACCTCTCTCCAGAAGTAGTTTCTTCACTGAAATATTTTTAATTTAACCCGTGAGAGTTCTGTCTGTTCCCTGTCAGAATTCCAACTGTTACAATCAGTGTATAGTTATCTACTCTCTGTTCTCGATAATCATGACACTCTCCTCCCTCTTTTTTTTTTTTTTTTTTATAACTTGAGATAATGTCCTGCCTACTTCTTTGGCTTTAAAAATGTCCTCTATTTTGTGAAATGATGTTGAAAGTTGAGGACATTATTTTTCTTAAATTTTTACTTGGCAAAAGGAAAAGTTGGCAAATCTATGCTGGTTCACCACACATTTTTAAAATTTCAGTTTTGAAATCCAGAGCCTGGGAACCATTGATCTAAATGAAGAGTTGGCTTTGAAGCATTAGGGAAATTCAGCTGTATTTCATTTTACCACAAGAATCTTACAAATTTTGTGGAAGTTGCCAATGTAAAAGTTGTCATGGCAGGCTCTCAAGTTACTAGGATTTAGTCGCTCTCTTAACTTATTGTCCTACTCCTGGTAAAGAGAGAAGTAGTATCAGGGGAAAATGGAAGGAACTATAAAAATCGAAGTGGTTGTTTTTTGCACCTTTCAGTATTACATTTCACTGGAGATCTGATGGCAGAAAGGATAGAGGAAGAGGACAAGAGTGCATCTGAAGTTTTAGCAGTTGAAAGGACTCATCTATGCAGTGTGGATGTTTGGTGATAGTGACTTAGAATTTCCATGTTCACAGATCCACAAATTTTCATATTTGTACTATTCCAAGTATTTTTATTATAAATAATTACAGAAGCTAATTTAAGCCAATTCATCAGTAAGCAACACACAGTAAGCATACTTATTGTGTTTCAATCTCCTTGACTTTAAAATTCTTCTTTGTTGGAAATGAATATCTTTTTTTCATTGTGTCACATCACATTTAATTTTGACTGCGAAGGCATTAACTCATGATTGTTTTTTAGTTTTCATCTATTTAGGACATTTTTTTGTTTTTATTCTAATGACTTTCCCTGCTGTGTATTTAGCTTAAGAAAATACACAAAACAATCTTTTAAAATTTGTTCTTTCCTTTATACACTTTTGGAAGGGAAATTTAGAAGGGCCAAACAGCTTATTCTCTGAGCAGAAAGGATTTTTTTTACACAGTTGTTATCCAGAAACAAGCTATTGTCCACATAACGTGGAAGAACTGGTGAACTTGAGAATTTTCTTTCTCTTTAAATTTCTATTATCAAACCAATTAATAAGAAACTTTAAACACCAGTTATTTACTCCTTTATCTGGTGGTGGAAGCCAATTGATGGAAAACCTGAAAATGGTCAGTAGTCATGTATTCTACCATGTGAAGAGAGTTAGTAAGATGGAATAAAACCCACTTCCGTCAAGAAGCAGAGATAAGAGATGGAGAAGGTTATTGGTGCTTTTTGGGTTCTTGGAGGCCAGCTGCATGTCTGTTCTTGTTATTTGGCTATTTAAATCTTCCTGATTCCACGAAATAAAGATTTTCCTTTTTGGATAAGCTATTAGATTGGGCTAGATATATGCGGCTTGAAATAGTTTAGGTAAACAGAGGAAATTAAGGAAAGATCCTGGGGTAGTTTACGGAATTAAAGGAAGAGTTGTTGATCAGCTAAGCTTCAGGAAGGCAGAGCAGGCATTCTAGGATGTACTCAGAGCCTAGGACCAATACTCTATGTAGGAATATTTTGGCATATTACCTGCTATGTTTTTCCGCAGTACTTTCATTTATTTACCCTATAACCTGCTTCTATTCATAAGCATTTTTTTTTTTGTCTATTGCCATAAAAGGATATTTTATAGGAGACTGTATTCTGAGTCTCACAAATGGACTAGAAGTGAATTCAGGCTCTAAAGACTAGCAGAGCCATCTTAAGTTACGGGGAAAAGAAGAAAGCTCAGAGGGAGGCAAAGAGAGCTAAGTTGGTGTACCACTCAAAACAGGCCCTGCACTCAGCAGATGACTGCATTACTGAGCAACAGTGGGCATTTGTGTTTATCGGTGTTTTAAATTGAATGTGTTTCATAATATCAAGTACAGTAGTCTCCCTTCTCTGCCGTTTTGCTTTCTGCCACTTTGGTTACCCATGGTCAACAGTGATCCAAAAATATTAAATGGAAAATTCCAGAAATAAGCAATTCATAACTTCTCAAGTGCCCACGGTTTTGAGTAGCATGATGAAATCTTGTGCCATCCCACTCTGTTCTGTCTGGACATGAGTTATCCCTTTATCCAGTGTGTCCACACTGTACCTGCTACCCAACCATTAGGCACTTAGCAGAAATCATGATTATCGGATGGTCTGTCATGATATCACAGTGCTTGTGTTCAAGTAACCTGTATAGTAGCCTAAAGTTATATGTCACAATGCCAACGTCATTCATTTCACTTCATCTCACATAACTTTTTTTCAACATATTGTTATAATTGTTTCAGTTTATTATTAGTTGTTAATCTCGTACTGTGCCTAATATAGAAACTCTATCATAACTATGTATGTGTAGGAAAAAGCATATTATAATAGGGTTTGGTTCAGTACTATCCATGGTTTTAGGCATCCATTGTGGATCTTAGAATGTATCCCCACAGATAAGAAGGGACTACTGTATAACCAATCTATAATTGAAACAAAAACTTTGAAGTAACCTATGACGTTTATATTTGAGGACCGAACCCTATGGAGGAGCAACAGAGTCTGAGAGGAATCCAAGAGCTGAGAGAACCACAGAGTAGAAAGAACCATTGCTCCTTATCCTAGATAAAGCTAGAAGTAAAGAAAAGACCCTAGTATTCTCAGTAATTTCGAGTAGCATGAGACAGTTCATTTGAATGGCTGTGCGATAAAGGTAATCAAATCTGAAGCAGCTTATGGAGTTCCAAATTGACTCAGTAAAATGTAGAAGCCATAGAATAATTCCTGAGAGTATATGGTTCTGGGCCTTGGAAAGCCTCGCCAAGCTCCCTATAGCCCAGAGTGGTGTTTAGAGAATATCACTGGTGCATTTCAGAAAAGAATCAGCAAGCAAGGGGAATCATTGATCCTGAAGTGACCTTTGGCATGGACCCATGTAGATCAACACCTGAAAAACAGATAGGATGAGGAGTCAGATGACAAATTCAGCAGATGACCAAGGGTCAGAAACTTTGCTTACCCTGGGCCCTGCGTACATTTTCATCTCATTGTCTCCTGCTTAGAAGTTAGAAGTGAACTTAGGGAAGAAACATGGACCTGAATTCATTGAGGTTTAATTTCTATCTATTGGTATAACAAGATTTCATTGAAGAAATTAAGTTTAACTGCATAAAAAAATTGTCATGCTTTTTGAACACCTGCTTATATGGTTTGAAATTCAAATTCTGTTTTCTACTTCAGACTGTGTTCTTTCATATGGCGGAGAAGCTGGCAGCTGGCGGCTGCAGCTCACAACCACGTATATTCGCCATCTGAGGAGAAATAGTTCTTCACTCCTTTGCCTTCTGCCCCTTGGTCCCCACCCCCATCCCATTTCCTGTTTGAAAAGTCTTCAAGAACAATCTTGATCGGCTTTTTTTCTAGTCATGTTCTCACCCCATTGACCATTTACAGAGCCAGAAGTGTGAGATGCTATGAAAGATCCAGCTTAGACCACATGCTATATGACCTCTGAAGCCAGGATACCATAGCTGGCAGCCCCCACTAGATTCATGTGCTTGCTTAGAGTCAGAGGAGGAACAATTTCTCTGCCAAAAGGAAATACTTGGACCAAAGAAGACAAGGGGAGCTGGCTGAGAAAATAGTGGTATCCTTCACAATATGTTTGAATCGTGTATCTATCTAGCAGGGCCACTACTAATAAAGGTTTCCTTAATGTTGCATTGATATGATCAAGGCAAGTACCTCAAATAATTAACAAGATATTGTTAGCCATTAGTTTAGAACTAGAAACTAGGCTCCAGAAAAAAAAATCAACCCCCCAAAACATTTAGCCTTTCATTGTTAATTTGTAAACTTTGTAGTACATTAACTATGAGACTTTGCCAGTGAATAGGCCTGATGCTTTTTGCTCTCAAATCCCATTATACTCCTGCAGAGAATAAAGTGCTTTGTGCTATGTGAAAATTAGTTTAGAGTATGTGTGTCATAATCACCAGGATTATCAGAAATATTGGCTACTTTCCTTTAAGATCCATAGGGACTTAAATCTGAAATGCCTATGAAAACTTCATTTAGCTGCATAATTCTGAAACAATTCCAGCCAACTGTTTATTTAAAGCAGACTTTTCTGTAAACAAACAATTTCATTGACTTGCCTTTCAACTCTTAACAGCTTTATGGTCACAGTTCAAATAGCTACTGTGAGTTTCATTGCTGTTAAATAGCTTTTTAGGCAGTCAGAATAATACATGTCTCCCACACTCATGCCAGTAGTGTTCTAAGGGGCAAGAAAAGATGTTCCAACAGATTAAGAGCCTAAATGAGTTGCAAGTTGGAGCAGGTTACTAGTGAGCAGCCTCCAATAGTAACTGAGCTGCCCCAGGCCTTATGGGGTATCAGAATGGCTTTAGTTCCCAGGAATATTTTCTAAAGAACTCATGATCTTACCTTGATCTTTTCAAATAACTCTTTTATTTCTGACTATAAAAGTAACATATGGTCATTGTAGATAACTTGGAAAGGTACAAATTAATGACTAAACAAACTCATCTACTATCCCCCAATCCAAAGATAGCCACTGTTAACATTTTAGTGTATTTCTTATGTTTTTTTTCCCCCTGTGTGTGTGTGTGTGTATTTAAATCAATTGAGATTGCATTACATATAGAATTCCTATAATATATATTCTATGGAAATTTAGAATAAAAATCTTTTTTTTTTACATGGACAAGTTTTATTTCCTTTTTCTACTTTGTACACTTAAAAATTACCATTAAACACATTAATTAAAATAGAGATAGACCAATGACTTAAGTTATAAATTTATAGGGTTATAAAACTCTAACCATTTAATGGCTCAACTAGTGACAGACATAGAAAACTTGCATTTGGGAGGGGATTATTCAGGAGTAGACTGAAGCTATTGGTTTCTTACAATGGCCCCCTGGGCTTTCGGTTGTGCAAAAACTCTGTCAGGAGAAATAGCCAGGATGAAGTGATTGACATGTGCCAATCTGGATGGCAGCTAACCCGTGAAAAGGGAGCAGAGATGGAGACTAGCACTAGGCTGGTGGCTACAATCAAATGCAGGACCCAGGAGGAACAGCAGCCTGGGGAAGTCAAAGTTTAGTGTGCTCAGAATCCCATTTTTTCTAAACAGTTCTTAGGATGCTTTTCTCAAACAGTGAAAAATCTCTCTTTGACATGTGAATTTTTAACAGTACTATAGGTAAACAATCATTGTAATTATAACAAAGTTTTTTTGTTTTTGTTCTTTTTAATAACACAAATGGAAAACTACAAGATTTGTCTTTTATACTTTAGTCCAATGCATATTAATTGAGCAATGTCTACATCCAAAATACTGTGATAAGCACTTTAGGGGATAAAGAAAAGTTGATAAAACACAACTTTTACTCTCAGAGCCTTTATATAGATATATGCACAACTAACAATTAGATAAAAATCAGAAAGCATATTATAATAAAATGGTTACAAAATCAATTTGCAAATGATCATAACCCATAAATAGCATAGCTCTAATTTGGCAGATTACAAAGAAGGATCAATTTAGTTGTATCTTGGCATATTGGCTTGGATCCTCACCATCAGATGATGGTGATGAGCAATATTTGAGGGAGAGATGTTGTGGAATGGAGGAAGACCATTCAGGATCAAATAGAATGCTGAACAATGCTGAACAAAAGCAAGAAGTGAAAAAGCAAAAGTGTGTTTAGGTAACTGCAAGTTGCCCTTTACAGTGGAAAAAAACACTGGTAAAGTAACTCAGACAATGCACTGAGAATGAATTTGAGTGCCAGCCCAATTTAAACTTTATTCTTTAGGCAGTGGAGAAACATAGATATTTTTGAGTAGCAGTATAAAATGACCAAGGCCATATCTTAAGAATATTACACAGGAACTAAAATTCCTAAAAGGAATGATATGCCCATTTGTGTGTAGGTAAGTATTCATTTAACTGTTTTCTAAACATCTCTTTTTAAGATAAATGGTAGATGTTTTTATTTTTCTTTCTGTACCCCAAGAATGCATTTTAAGAACTTCTTAGAAGTGTATAAGAATTTCCTAAAATATTTTAACGTCTAAACTTCCTTGTCATTAGTATTTTTTAAAATCATTTATAACTTGACAGTGAAATGTTCATTTGTCGTACATATATTTGTTCCCTTTGTCTTTCTTTCATAAAATACTTCATTCACTCAAAAAGGATATATGGAGCAATTATTTGAATAAAAATATTATATAATAAGTATTATAGGAACTATGTCTCCTGGTTAATTTGGATCAAATTTTGGATCTGGAGGTAGTATTTTAGTAAGAAGAATTTTGAATGTCATTCATTCAAGGAAAAAATTGCTAGCACTTAAGATAACCAAACATCATAGTTGATAGTAATTATCCTGTTTCTTAAATACCTGGAAACTCAGATTTATTTTACTTGTTCTTTAATTTCCTTTCTTAAGCATGCAAGTGTTTTTCGTTCATTGCTGTTTAACTACTTTGAATTGCTAAATTGAAAAATGAAATGTGTTTTAGGGGTATTGTTTGTTTTTAATGTAGAGAATTGAATTTAGGCTTTCATTAAATCAGCTTTTACATTATCTGCTCTAAACTTTCCATTGATAAATATATTTCTGGTGTAGACAGCGGTACTGGCTACCATTTACATAAATAAGTTGGCCTGCTAATTATCTGCAAATGACATGGCAAGTGACCTCAAATCTTAAACACCTTATATGAAAGGCTTTCTCTTCTAATATTTACTTTGGTTTCAGAATCCATTACTTTATTTATATTCTTTATACAACTAATACAATCCAATACAATTAAATATAAGATGGCATTTACTCAAATCCAAGAATGTACTTGAATATTTATTGTAATTAATGGCATCGAATTATTTTTTTGACATAGCATCTTTTAAGATTGAAAATACACCTCTTTTACTGTTAGATCCAAATGTGTTTGTATCCATTTCATGAAACCTCATCACATTCTGAGATTCCATTTTTTTCTACTCCATCATTCTTTTTCCCTTCCAATAAAAATAATAAATTAGAGAAATTGTAGCAACACAGAAGCCACAAAGTAAAGACCAAGCTTAGTGGTGCTTTTTAGGATCATGATAACCAAATAGTCTCAAATTACTCTTGTGAAATTTTAACATTTAGGCAATCTCCCACAGTTTTTAAATGCTAATAGTAATGACTTTTTGCCTCTACCATTTATTTCCTACCTTTTTGGCATTACTAATGGGATGTAGAATATAAGGCTGGTCAACAACAAGGAAACTTTGTTGAATATCTCTATCCTAAAGGCAGAGTATTGGTGCCTCAGACTTAAAGAATTCACACACGACCAATCTGGATGTCACAGCAGGGCATATATATCATAAGCTGTCAAATTGCTTAGTGGTTCTTTGGATACTTAACTGAACTGGTTAAAGTCAAAGCCTGTGGATGTATGTTTAAATAACAGTCTACAGATAATTCTCCTGTTTCAGGTTGACTGATTTGCCCCAATTTTCTTGAAAATAAGATAAAATCAATTAATTAATTAATTAATTACACGGAGAACAGATGCAGGCAAAATAAGTAAAGCAATCATCACCCTTGGAGGGAAAAAATTGTCCATGCTCTGTGAATGGTGAATCAACTCCACTGTGAATAGTAGGTAACATTTTTACTATATAACTTGTCAAAATCCACATGACCTTCAAAGTTCTTCCTAATAGACTTCTATGTATTTTCCAGGTATACTTCTCTGAACGTATCCTGGGTTCTAGCTACACTATCTACAGTCCTCTAGGGTACTGTGCCTTTCCCCCTTTATGCCTTTTCTTCTACAGTTTGGTCTTCTCCATGAAGTACCCTATGCCGACCTGGGTGAACTATGGGGATCCTCACTTGATGCCTCATGGGTAGAAAGGACCTGTGCCATTTATCTTGGTAATTGTGCCTGATATGTAATAGTTACTGATTATCTATTAAAGGAACAATGAATGACCAAAGTGTGACTACCCGAATGGTTTCCAGAGATCTTGTGAAGATGTATATGAGACAATAATAAGTAAACATAATAGAGTACTAGGTAATAAGCACTATTTTAAAGGCATTATCTCATTAGTTTTTATGAAATTTCAGAGGGTTTATTATTATTACCTCTATTTTACCTAAAAGGAAACTGAGACAGAGAATAAGAAACTTATTCAAGGTCTCATAATAAGTGTGAATGAGAGTTCAGCAATATGGCTTCTGATGCATATAAAAGTATTTTGCAAAGTTCTTCACAAATCTAAACTTTTAAGATTTGCGTAGTAATTAGACATATAATCAATAGTTATAAATATCATTTCATTTTAAAAGACTTTCCAGAAAACATTTAGAACACCGTTGACAGGGCGAAGGACTGTTTTAATTAAACAATATTCCAACAAACCTTTTTGAGCATCTATTGTGTATATCTGTACTTTTTTTGCTCACTTTCCCTTCAGTTAGAGCACCCTAATGTTACTTTGAGGTACCACTTTTTCCCCTGCTCTAAGTTATTCAGTTAGGGTTAGATCAACTCTCCTTCCATTTTCTGTTTTCCTGGAGTGCACAGGTTACTCACACCTGGATAGTCATCATATTCCAATTGATTGGGCATCACGACTGGTTAAAGCATGGGCCTATGATCCAATAAGTTAATAAGTGAGACTCAGTTTGATAGTTACTAACATATTGGTTTATTTTTTAAAAATTTTAAGAGTGAAAGAGTGAGAAGGGAAGTCAAAGACGAAAGAGGTGAACCAGGGCAAGTGGAGTCAGTAAAATCATTGTTTGTAAAGCGTTTTAAGAAGTGCTGTTATCAATATTATGAAATTAATAGTTGAATAAGGTTTACGGTTTTTTTTGAAACTAACAACAAAAATACTTTGACAAAATATTTTATTCATTTTAAGTAACTGTAACTTCAGTCATGATCGATTGTTCCCAGCAGGATCTGTATTTGTGTAAATAGGCATAATATTGATTTTTAAAAAAAAAGAAGAAGAAGATGGGTGATCTCATTATTTTCTTTTTTAAATCAAAGATTTTCTTTTAGTGACTTTTTTCTTCACTCAAGAAAATACCAAATGAGTCATGGCATTAGTCTGTTTTGCTCTAATAAATCCTATCTTCTTCTTATAGAGAAGTTTTTTTTAATGTGTTAATAATTGCCTGGTTAATTGATAGTGATTTATTTTTTACTCTTCTACTCATTTGACAACTCTTTATCAGGCTTCAGATACACAGCAGACTTTGTGCCAGAGGGAATGAGATTCAAAGGTGTCACATAGCCTAGAAAGTCTGGTGCCTAGCAGACATTCAATATTGGATCATATTATCAGAAATCCATGGATGGGAGTAGGGTGTATTTCTGTGTTAATTTAACAATGGTAGCTTCGAGGAGTCATACTTGTCCTTCAACTATTGCCTGTGATTGAAACATCAATTGAAGGCTTGGGCCTCTAATGCTTTTCCTTATGGCAGTTATTCCTCATAATGCCCCAATTTAATGATACTTATTTTCAGTAGTTCACAATGAAACAATTATACTTATTATCAATGCAATTTATAATAATGATGTTATTATAACAATGATGGGAATGGCACCCTAATACAGTAGACAATAATTTTGATCCGTATTAGTCTACTGGCTTTAGGATGAATGGCTTTCCCCCCAAAGTATATTTGCATCTTAAAACCCAGAACTTGTGAATGGGGCCTTTTTTGGGTCTTTGCAGATGTAATTAAGTAAGGATCTCTAATTGTGATCATCCTGGATTATCTGGATGGTCCCTAAATTCAATGACAAGTGTTTTTATAAAAGACAAAGGAGAAGAGACACAGACATAGAGAAAGCCATGTAAAGGTGTAGGCAGAGATTGGAGTGATCCAACCACAAGTGAATGAATTCCGGGAGCTATTGGAAATCAGATGAGGCAAGGAAAGATTCTGCCCTAGGGTAATGGGAGGGAGTACAGACCGGATGACATCTCGAGTTCGGATTTACAGCCTCCAAAACAGCAAGAGAATAAATTACAGTTGTGTTAAGCATTGTTTGTGGTCATTATTAAGACAGCCCTGGGAAACGAAAATGCTAGTTTATACCAATTACCTAATTAAGAATTCTGCTATGTTGTTTTATTTCACAATAATTTGGGAAAGTCAGTATCTCTACTCCAATTCTTGTCTCCATCCAATGGAGACATTTGGTCTGTTTTTTGAGGTTTGATGAAAACCTAAAGGTTAGTGTTTCTCAGTTATTTTTGCCTACCACAGATGCCCCCAGAAAGTCCATTCAGTGCACAAATATGAAATTTCTGAATAAAGTGGCCTCAACGAGTGGTCAGGAAATTCAAATGCTATTCAGAAAAGTGACAATGTTCCTGGAAGGATATTCCTATAGGAGAACATTTCCATTTACAAAGCCTTATAACTTCGCAAAGTGGCTCGACCGAGGAGCCAGGAGACTTTGCTTATGGCCCTCCCCATCTCTGAGCTACTTTTTCTCTGTGCTTCTGATGCCTCCTCCTATGACGGTGTTAGGCAAGTTCAATTCTAGAAACCTTTTAACCATCCGCCCAGTCTAGAGTATGTTTACTTCCCTTTATTCATTCTTCACCCTGTTTCCTTCATCTCACCCATCACAATAGGTAGTTATATGAATACTTGCCTGTGTGTTACAACTCCAAGTTCAAGAAACATAATAACTGCACCTAGTATAATGTCTGGCACACAGTAGGTCCTCAATAAAAATGTATTAATAAATAAACGAATGCACAAATGAATATAGTGAGTGGAGAGCAAGAAAACGTCTATTTCCTTTGAGGCTGGAATCAGACTGTTCAAGGATGCTTTTTTTCTTTTTTTGCCACGTCAAAAGCCATTACATTTGAAGATTGAAAGGTAAGTGGTCATTTAGTCCAACCCCTCACTTGATGCATGAGTGGCCTCTTCAGCCGTCCTGACAAGTATGACCAAAGTGCTTGGCTGAAACATCCCTGATGACAGGAAACTCACTACTTCATTGCTTCTGGTCTTTTCCTTTTGCTTTCCTTTCCCACTCCTCTCAGTCATTGCAGTCTTTATGGCAGCATTTTCTACACCTGGCAGAATAGAGGCATGGAAGTCTGGAGGTGGCAGGAACAGGGGGAACCTCAGCCTGATGCAGTCTTACAACCACTGGGTGGGTGCGCAGTAGCTGACTTCTGGATGAAGTAGCGGCGCCACCTTTCTGCTGGGTTCATCTCTGCTCTTGGCCTCCGGAGTAGGCGGGTAAGGGGTCCTCCTTCCCAAGCTCCCTCCTCCTCCAGGTCGGTGGCCACGCGCAGCAGTGTTCCCCGCCGCCACCCGGGTCACCTGCGCACCGCCCTCGTTGCTCCGGGTCTGTTCACCCGCCCCGGAGCTGTCAGAGCGCGGGGCGTGCGTGCGGCCACCAGGCTGTCCCTCCCTTCTTCCCATCCCACGCGCTCCCCCTCAGCCCCTCCTCCCACACACTCAGCTGCCCTCCTCTCTCCTGAGAGTTTGCCAGGCACCTCTGGCGAGAAGTTTGAAGCCACCCCACCGCAGAGACCACGCCGGCTGAGCACCAACGACGCAGGTGTCCCAGCCCCGGCGCCGCCGCCATCTCCGCCTTTCTTCTCGATCGGACCCTGGCATCGAGGTGGGTCTCGCTTCTCTCTTCTCCACCCCTTAAAGCAACCTCTTCCCGCTCTGGGCACCTGGAAGAGCGGGGCACTGGGGTGAGCGTGACCCGCGTGGAGCCCGCGGGACACTTGGGGACTGGGAGTTCGGGGCGGCCCGGCGGCACCACTAGAAGAGCCAGCGCCTACCGGGCAGCCGGAGAGGTGCCGCCGAGCTCCGGGCTTGGGGTGAGGGGTGTCGGGCCACGTGGCTGAGGGCAGCCCGCCCAACCTGGGAGCTCACCTGCCTGCGTGCCACCCCGCCAACTCTTTTCTAGGTCTCCGTCCCGCTTCGGAAACTGAAGGGACTGCGACGTAAACCAGTAAGCCCTGGGGCTGGGAGGAAGGATTTATTGGTTTGGATAAAAAAAGAAAAAAATGTGTTGTAGACCTGTACCTCTGTTTACCACCCTCTCTTAATCTCAAGAAAATTAAAAGAGATCAAAATAAAACCTAGTCCCAACCAAAACACTTAACTTATTTAAAGGAATTTCTAGGAGCGAGAAAAAGAAAGAAACGCTACCAAGGAATCCTTTTGGAAACCCCAGGTATTATGAGGTTTAGAAAAATGGTGGTTGTGGGTGCTATTTCTAGGACTTGTATTTGCAAACAGAAGATGACACTGGCTTTTGTAAGCCTGAAATAGTTCCTTATATTGAGGATCTTTGGAGTGCCCTCTGTTAACTTTTCTTCCCATAAGTATTAAAATATCTTGAAACAAGTACTCTTTCAAAGCTTTGGGCTTGTAGTCAGAATTTTGGTATGATTGCCATTTATCTGTCATGATGCTGTTAGTTTAACTTCTCTGGGCCTCAGTTTCCTCATCTGTCAAATTAGAGGATTGAGTAAAGATTCTGACAGCTTTTTAATGATATCTAAGATATTTCCCAACTTAAAAATTTATAATTCTTTAACTCATTAACATGTTACAAACTTTACTAGATACATAATTTAATGACATAAAAAAATCTATATTAGTGTTGGCATTTTGTTTTATATGCATTTATGAGTTGTGCTTTTAGGGTTTTCCAATCAAAAATCAAAGAGTAAAGCACTTATAAAAGGGTTTAGAAATATTTTGTTTATATGTAAATATTTAGATCATCTTTCCATCTACCTTAAAGAATCATGTTCAACTTTAAGTTAGTATGTGCCACACTGCAACAAAAAAGTGTGGCTTTAGCATCATATTTATTCTCTTATTGTACATTTGGAGAACATAAGAATGGTTTTGGAGGAAAACAAAAATTGCACCTTTTAAAACCAGTTACTACTCTTGAGCAGTGGTTGTTACTTTTTAATATTCTGCACACAACTTTATGCTAAAGTTTATGCTAAAGTTGTGTGCAGAATATTAAAAAAATGGTTTCAGACCACTTCAGAGGCTCTCTGAAATTAAGCTCAGGAGCAGAGATGCCAAGTTTAGTAATGCATTTGATTTGTCTTGGAATGAATCCCAGAAAATAGCAGAGGTTAACTAAACAGATAAACCAGAAATTAGGAATTGACACACACAAAAAGTTTTATAAGAAATGGGCACTATAAAGTGTCATCTAACCTTTCATTGCCTTTTGATAAAAAACAACAAACAACTGTTGGCTTAAGCAGATAGAGAATGTTAGTATGGCTTTTGTTATTGTAGTTCAAAATTATCTGAGATTTAGTCATAAGTTATTAGAATAGGTTTAAAAGTGTTTTGGCTCTTTTGGGTGGTTTTGATCTAAAGTAGTATGTTTCTACCAGCATGTGCTTTGTATGCAGTTTGAGAAAGTGGAATGGATTTGAATATTTTTTAATGAACACATTTTAACTTAGTTTCAGTGCTTGTTGGCTTTGGGGCTGGAAGTGTCACTAATCATTCAGACATCTGTGTTCCTTCATATTCTCTGGTGAAGTAGATGATCATCTCCTTTGAAATAGATGCTCAAAGATTTCAGCAAATTAGTAGTTGAATGAACATAGAGTAGTAGAACTTAAATACCCTGGCTTCTCGTTGCTTATTGGAAGGCAACTGAAAATAGTGGTTGGATCTGACTGCTCAAGGTTTATAGTCAACTCATTCATGGCTTAGAAGAGTCATCATGGTTGACAGTAGCTCTATTCCTCTTTTGTAGTGTGGAGACTTTACTCTCACCAATTTACCAAAAAAAAAACAAAACAAACAAACAAAAAAATGGTCATATCTTCACACTTAGAGCACTATTATATAACCAAATGGTTTGTGTTTGCGAAGTACAATATCTCAGGGAGTCTTGAAAATAAAACTAAAATATCCAGAAAAAATGAATTATCTTGGCAGATACTGTACAGCATTTTCATGCTGAGAGCCAAACATACATATAGTAGTAAAAAAAAAACCCCATGTCCTAAGGAGCTAAAATTGAAGAAAGGGCTATAGTCTGCTCTATTTCTTAAGATTTTATGTGATTTTCAAATTCCATTTTTAATTAAATCAGAAAGGCACAAACGTTCACCTACTGGCCCAACCTAGTACATATAACTTTTTGGAGTTTTAATTCAGATTTGATCTGCATATAATTTGGAATATTCCTTTTCAAATACTTTTTAAAAAACTTTTGTGACTATAGTGACATTATCTGTAGTCTTTTCACACATATGATCTATTTAAAAAAATTAACAACTATAACATTTATAGGGAGAAGTATACACAATAAGTGTACTGGTTGATAAATCATGTAATAAAGCATTATAATGGATAATTATACAGCAAATACCCCACTATTCATGTAAGAAAAATAATATTGCTAATACTCTGAAACCTCTTGCTTGGTCCTTCCCAATCACGAATTTAGTTTAACCTGCTTTTGTTTAAATTTTATACAAATATAGGAAGTATTATTTTATAGATTTGTTTTTGTAAGATTAAGCCATTTCTTTGTTCCCTTTTAAAGCAAAAACTTTGTGAAAAAGTTGTCTATATTCACTATCTCAAATTTATCTCTTCACATTCTCTCTTAAACCCATTCCTATCAATCTTTTGTTTTCAGTACTCAGCTAGAACAACTCCTGCATGGTCCCCAGTGAAATTACTTTCCCTAAATCTAATAGCCAGTTGTCAGTGTTGATCTTATTTCACCTATTGGCACATTGTCATGATCATCACCTTATTGACTTCCAGGACACTAAGTACTCTTGATGTTCTTCCTTCACTCGCCGCTCCTTTCTATCTACGTTGCCAATTGCTCCTCTTCTTTCAGAGTTTTTACCTTAGAATGTCTTAGAGGTTAGTCCTTGGGAATTCTTTTTTTTTCCCTCTATACTCTGATGATTTCATGCAGTCTGTCAATTTTTTCCCTACAGTCTATAATTGTAGACTGATGACTACAAAATGATAGCTCAAGCCTTGACTTCTCTCCCTAAACTTCAGACCTCTGTATCCAGCTGCCTACTCCTCAACATTTCTATTTAAATCTCTAGTAAACATCTTTAGTTCAATGTACTCCAAATGGAATCTTTATCTTGCCAAAGTTTACTCTGTTTGCAGTCTTCCCCATCTCCATCCTTCAAGTAGCTTGGAGTCATCTTTGATTTCTCCCATTCCCTCATACCTCGGATGTTATGTATCAGGAGATCATTTTTGCTCTATCTTCAGTGAAAATCCAGAGCAGAATTACTTCTGATCACCTCCACAGCTGCCACTTTGGTCTGAGCTACCATAATACTTCACATGGATTATTGCAAGGAATGCCTAACTGCTCTTTATGCTTTTTATCCTTTGCTTTTCATAATCCATTTTCAAAATTGCGATTAGAGCTGTTGTTTTACAACACATGTTGGATCATGTCACTTTTCTATTCCTAACTTCCCATTGACTTTCTAGTCCATATAGAGTAAGAACCAAAGTCCTCAGGATGACCTACAAGGCCCTACCTGATCTACCCCCCGCCCAACACCTTTACCTGTATGAGCTCACTTCCTACTGTTTTTCTCACTCACTTCTAGCCGCACTGGTCTCTTTACTATTCCTTATCTATATCAGAGACTGTCTTTGCACTTTAACTTCCTTTGCTTGGAGTGCTCTTCCCCTAGATATCCACATGGCATCACTTCCTGTAAGTCTTTGTTCAGTTGTCTCCTTTTCAATGAAGACTACCCTTATTATTGTTTAAAATTGATTATCTTCTTACCTTTCAATATACTCTTTCTCTTTTCCTTTCCTTTGCTTTTCTTCATAGCAGTTACCACCTTTTGAAATACTAATAATTTCTCACCTTAGTCATTTAAAGTTCAAGAATATGTAAAAAAAAAAATCATTGAAACAACCCAATAAAATGGAAACCCAGAAACCTATCAAAAATTCAGTGATTAAATGGAGTGTGGAAACGTCCAATGATTGGGATAATAGTTAGTATTTTAAATTAAGCAGACACAGCTCAACCAGTGAGGATATCTGAGCTGCTTCATGAAGAGGATCCTTCCTGAGATTCAGACACATTCCAGACCCATGTGCAAACAAAGTTTGGAGACGTGCTGGTTATTTCTAGAAGACTAAAATTTTCATTCCCCCACTCTCAGCACACTTCTCTAAGAAAAATTATTTTAAAGCATATTAGACTATGTGATCTTCTACCCTAAATACATGTGTGCACATCTTAGAACAGTTACTGTAACATTGTCAAATCTGTTAATCTGAAGTATGGTCTACTACTTGCCCATGTTTAAATCTCCTTTGTTTCCACAATGGGTCCCACACTGGATTCACATGTGGTACATCTGGTTATGTCCCATTTCAGTAATTCAATTGGAGCCATTATTTTAGTTTTCAACTTTATACCTATTTAATGATTTAGTACCTATTTAACATGCTCATGAATTTAAACATATACTAAACCTTAGATAACCCTTTTCGAAAATTAAGTACACTTTTAAAAGACATAATTTCTACTATAAATGCAGATGAAACCAATATCACCACCCATAAATAAGATAATTATAAAATTATTTATGTAAAAAACAAGAGCAGTTGTAAAATACTGTTTGACTTGTTATTTTTTTTTGTCTCATTTCTAATAGAATGTAAACCCATTAAAAGCAGATTTTTTTCCTGTTTTGCTTAGTGTTGTATCCTTAGTACCTGAAATAGTGCCTAGCTGTTGTTAACAGTGGCTATTATTTGTTCATTTTCATTGCTGGATATATTTAATGGTATGAGTGTAATATCTTTATTGTTTATTGATTCTGATTATGGATAATTGGGTCACCTCACTCCCTCTTCTCTTTGTTTCTCTGCTACAGCATGGATCAGTACTTCATTTCTTTTTATGGCCAAATAATATATCCCTGGATAGATATACCACTTTTTGTTTATTCTTTCATTAGTTGATGGACATTTGGGTAGTTTCTGCTTTTTGGCTATTATGAATAATGCTGCTACTAATGTTGGTGAACAAGTTTTTGTGTGAATGTATGTATCTCTCAGGAATATATGTAGGAGTGGAATTGCTGAGTCATATTTATGTTTAACATTTTAAAATCTGCCAAACTTCTTTCCAAAGCAGCTTTCATTATTTTACATTTCCACCAGCAAAGTACAAGGGTTCTAATTTCTCCACATTTTTTGTTAACACTTGTTATTGTTTGTCCTTTTGATTATAGCTGTCCTAGTGGATGTGATGTGGTATTGCATTATGGTTTTGATTTGGATTTCCTCATGACTAATAATGTTAAGCATCTTTTCATGTGCTTGTTGGCCATTGTATATCTTTTGTAGAGACATGTTCTTTGCCTATTTTTTAAATTGAGTTATTTTTCTTTTTATTGTCGTGTTGTAAAAGTTCTTTATATACAGATAAAAATCTTTTGTATGATATAGATTTGCAAATATTTTCACCCATTCTGTGGGTTACTTTTTTACTTTTTTGATGATGTCCTTTGGTGCTCCAAAGTTTTTAATTTTAATGACGTCCAATTTATCTATTTTGTTGTACTTTTGGTGTCATATCTAAGAAACTATTACCTAATCCAAAATCATGAATATTTATATAGGCATACCTCATTTTATTGTACTTCACTTTATTGTGCTTTGCAGATATTGAATGTTTTACAAAATGAAGGTAAGACCAACAAAAAGGATTATGGCTTACTGAAGGCTTAGGTGATGGTTAGCATTTTTTTAGCAATGAAGTACTTTTTGATTAAGGTATGCACATTTTTTTTTAAGACACTAATGCTGTTGCACACTTAATAGACTACAGTGCAGTGTAAACGTAACTTTTATATGCACCAGGAAGCCAAAAAATTCATAGGACTCATTTTATTGCAGTGGTCTGGAACCAAATCCACTATATTTCTGAAATATGCCTGTACTTCTGTGTTTTACTAACAAGAAATTTATAGTTTTAGCTTTTAATTAGGTTTTGCATGTGGATATCTATTTGTCCCAGCACCATTTGTTGAAAGACTGTTCATTCCCCATGTCTAGGTATCTTGTCAAAAATCAATTGAGAAAAATGTAAGGATTTATTTCTGGAATCTCAAATCTAATGCATTGATTTATATTTCTGTCCTTATACAAGTACTGCACTATCTCGATTACTGTAGCTTTGAAGCAAGTTTTAAAATCGGAACTGTGAGTCTTCCAACTTTGTTCTTTTTCAATATTGTTTTGGCTATTTTCTTATATATTCTTATGAATTTTAGAGTCAGTTTGTCAAATTCTGCACAAAATGTAACTAGAATTTTGAAGGGATTGCATCGAATACAAGGTTAATTTAGGAAGTATTATCATCTTAATAAAATCAAATATTTCAGTCCTTGAACATGGGATGTTTTCCCATTTATAAAAGTATTCTTTAATTTCTTTCAATAATTTATGATATTCAATATTCAAATCTTGCATTTATTTTGTTGAGTTTATTACTAAGTATTTTATTCTTTCTGATACTAATAGAAGTGAAATTAAAAAACATTTTTTTTCTGATTGTTCATTGCCAGTGTATAGAAATATAGATTTTTGAGTATTATTTTATATCCTGCAAACTTGTCAAACTTATTAGGTGTAACATTTTTGTGACTTCTTTAATGTTTTCTATATACAAGGTCATATCATCTGAGAATAGAGATAATTTTACTGTTTTCTTTCCAAACTAGACAACTTTTATTTCTTTTCTTGCCTAATTGCCCTGGATAGAATCTCTAGTTCAGTCTTGAATAGGAAGTGAAGTGAATATATTTGTCTTGTTCCTGATCTTAGCAGGAAGCATCCAATCTTTCATCATTACATATAATCTTAGCTGTGGGTTATTCATATGTAGCTGTTATCAGGTTAAAGTTCTCTTCTATTCCTAGTTTGTTGAACGTTTTTATCATTAAATAGTGTTGAAGTTTGTCAAATGCTTTTTCTATTGAGATGATAATGTCTTTTATTATGATTTATTGATTGATAAATTGTTTGGTTTTCATATTTTAAACTAAATTTGCATTCCTTAGATAAATTATATTTTATGCATTGTTAGATATGGTTTGCTATTATTTTTGCATTTATATTTATAAGAGATGTTGGTCTGTAGTTTTATTGTGATACCTTTGTCTGGTTTTGGTATCACTAAAACTGGCCTTAGAATAAGTTGGGAAGTATTTAAATACTTAAGTTTTATATTTTATATTTTTCCCCAACAATCTTGCTGAGTTTTATAACTAAGTCAAATAACTCACCTATAGATACTTTTAGATTTTTTACTTTTCTTTTCATTTATGAATAATGACAGTTGTTTCTTCCTTTATAATCTTTAAACATTTTCCCTTTCTCTTACTGCATTGACCAGGACCTTAATTTAAGTATGATATTGATTTGAAATGCTGACAGTGGGAATCATTTCACCATTGAGAATGATGTTTGCTTTGGGTTTTGGTAGATACCCTTTTACAGATTTAATAAATTCTTTCTATTTCTAGCCTGCAAATCTTTTTTTTTTTTTCGCTATGATGTTGACTGCTATCGAATGTTTTTTGTAGTTACTAATATAATCAGATGGGTTTCCTCCTTCCATTTATTAATAGGATAAATTTACTGATTTTTAAAATATTAAATCATAGTAGTCCTCAGCTCCACCACCTTCACTATGACAGCCCTGCTCATGCTATATGAGCTTTTCAACATTGCAGAAGTCCATTTGCTAATACATAGTCAAGGATTTTAAGAAGTCTATATTCATGTATAAGATTGGCTGTAGTCTTTCAAGTTCTTCTTCTTATAGTTTGGTACTAAGGTTATATTAACTATAAATTTGACCTGCCAAGTGTTGACTTTTTCTAGTCTCTAGAAGAGTTTTTGCTGGTTTAAAATTATTTGTTCTATTTTAAAAATCTTCACTGAAACCAGATTTTTTATAAAACCATGGATTAGGTTTTTACTTGGTTATAGGAACATTCAGCTTTCTTGGTTCCTTTCTCTTTTTCCTTTGTGTTAGCTTTGGTAAATTATATTTTCTTAGAGTTTATCCATTTCATCTAAAATTTCAAAGTTAATTGGCATAAAGTTAGTTTAATTAATTCTGTATTTATGTCCTGCTTTCATTGCTGATATTGGTTATTTGTCCTTATTTCTTTCAATCTCATCACAATTTTATTAATTTTGCTTATCTTTTAAAACACCAATTTTATGTTTGTCGATTCTTTTATATGTTTGCTTTCTATTTTATTACTTTCAACTCTTTATTATTTTCTCCATTTTACTTTTTCAATATTCCCCTTTTGCTGTTCTATTGTAACTTCTTAAATTAATTTTCAGTCTTTTGGTGAAATATTATTTATGAATTTTAATTTCCCTCTATGTACTCCTTTGTCTGTACATTCTGAGGTCTTTTTCCCTGCAAAGGAACATAATTGTTTTATATGCTAGAAAAGGAAATACATTTGTAATGATTTGGATTTTGGTTTGACTAATACGAAAAAAGAACACTACGCTTTCTGTAATTCACTAGAACTTTCTTTAAGTGAATGTGTCAGTATATATTCTTAATCTCAAAGCAATCTTGTGTTTAGTAGGACAGGGATTACTGAAGCATGAAAACTAACACAGCTTTCATTGCTAAGAAGTTCCTATTTACTAAGTGCCACACTTGGCATTTCATACACATGCTCCAAGCCATCTTCCACACTGCTTTCAAAGTAGCCTTGGGCCTCAAAGCTAATTTTATGTCATCTCATTTTTTTAAAATTTAATTTTATTATTACTTTCAAGTATACAGTACATTGGTTAGACATTTATATAGTTTCTAAAACGATCCCCCTAATTGCTTCTTCTCTCTTCTGGCTCTCCACCTAGACATTACATTAATGCTGACTGCATTCCTTATACCGTGCTTCCCATCCCCGTGACTAATTTGTACTTCTTTAACCTTTCACCACATTCTCCCAGCCCCCCGAACCTCCTCCCTTTTACCCATCACTGGATTGTCCTCTATATTTGTTAGTCTGTTTTTGATTAGTTTGTTCTTTTTGTTTCTTAGATTCCACATATAAGTGAAATTACACAGTATTTTTCTTTATCTGACTTATTTCACTCAGCATAATAACCTCTAGGTCTGTCCATGTGATTGCAAATGGTAGGATTTCATTTTCATTTTTTTTAATGGCTGAATAATATTCCATTGTATATATGAACCATAAATTCTTTATCCACTTGTCTGCTGATGGGCATTTAGGTTGCTTCCATACCTTGGCTATTGTAAATTGTGCCGCCATGAACATAGGGGTGCATAGATCTTTACAAATTATTGTTTTGGTTGTTTTTTGAATAAGTATCCAGAAGTGCAATTGCTTAGTCAAAAGATATATCCATTTTTAATTTTTTTGAGAAATCTAAAGACTGTTTTCCATAGTGGTTGTACCAATTTGCAATCCCACAAACAGTATATGAGAGTTCCCTTTTCTCCATATCCTCACCAACACTTGTTCTTTGATTTATTGATGATAAGCCATTCTGACAGATATGAGGTGATATCGCATTGTGATTTTAATTTATATTTCTCTGATGATTAGTGACCTTGAGCATCTTTTCATATGTCTTTTGGCCATCTGTATTTCCTCTTTGGAGAAATATCTTTTTAGGTCTTCTGCCCATTTTTTAATCGGGGTGTTTTTCTATTGTTGAATTGTATGAGTTCTTTAAATGTTTTGGATATTATCCTCTTATCAGATGTATCATAAGCAAATGTCTTCTCCCATTCAGTCGGTTGTCTTTTCGTTTTGTTGATGGTTTCCTTTGCTGTACAAAAACTTTTTAGTTTGATGTAGTCTCATTTATTTATTTATTTTTCTTTTATTTCCCTTGTCCAAGGAGATATATCTGAAAAGAAATAACTGTTAGCAATATCAGAGAGTTTATTGCCTATGTTTTCTTCTAGAAGTATTATGGTTTCGGGTCTTATATTTAAGTCTTTAATCCATTTTGAGTCTATTCTTGTATACGGTGTAAGAAGGTGGTCCAGTTTCTTTTCTTTGCATGTATCTGTTAAATTTTCCCAGCACCATTTGCTGAAGAGACTGTCTTTACCCCATTATTTATTATTGCCTCCTTTGCCATATATTAAGTGAGTGTGCAGACGTGGATTTATTTCTGGGCTCTCTATTCTATTTCATTGATCAGTGTATCTGTTTTTATGCCAGTACCATGCTGTTTTAATTACTGTAGGCTTGTAGTATAGTTTAATATCAGGTAGTATGATACCTCCAACTTTGTTCTTTCTCGGGATTGCCATGGCTATTCAGGGTCTTTTATTGTTCCATATAAATTTTAGGATGATTTGTTCTAGCTCTCTGAAAAATGCCATTGGTATTTTGATAGAGATTGCACTGAATCTGTAGATTCCTTTGGGTAGTATGGCCATGATAATGATGTTGATTCTTCCTGTCCATGAGCACGGTATATGCTTTCGTTTATTTGTATCTTCTTCAATTTCTTTTTTCAATGACTAATAATTTTCTGAAAACAAATCCTTTACCTTCTTGGTTAATTCGATTCCCAAGTTTTTGATGCAATCATAAATGGGGTTGTTTTCTTAATTCCTTTTTCCAAAAGTTCATCACTGCTGTATAAAAATGCCACTGACTTCTGAATATTAATTTTGTAACCTGCTACTTTACTGGATTCATTGATCAGTTCTAACAGTTTTTTGGTAGAATCTTTAGGGTTCTCTCTATATAGTATCATATCATCGATAAATAACAAGAGTTTTACTTCTTCTTTTCCAATTCAGATACCTTTTATTTTTCTTTCTTGTCTTATTGCTGTGGCTAAGACTTCCGATACAGTGTTGAAGAGGAATGGTGAAAGTGGACATCCTTGTCTAGATCCTGATCTTAAGGACAATGCTTTTATTCTTTCTCCATTGAATATGATGTTAACTGTAGGTTTTTCATATATAGCCTTTATTATGTTGAGGTATGTTCCCAATATTCCCACTTTGGTGAGAGTTTTTACCATAAATGGATGCCGGATTTCATTGAAAGCTTTTCTGCATCTATTGATATGATCATATGATTTTTATCTTTTGATTTGTTAATGTGGTGTATCACATTAATTGATTTATGGATATTAAACCAACCTTGCATCCCAGGAATAAATCCAACCTGATCATGGTGTATGATATTTTTAATATACTGCTGAATTCGGTTTGCTAATATTTGTTGAGGATTCTTGCATCAATGTTCATAAGAGATATTGCCCTATAGTTGTTTGTTTGTTTGTTTGTTTGTTTTTGTAATGTCTTTTTCTGGTTTTGGAATTAAGATAATGGTGGCCTCATAAAAGGAATCAGGGAGCCTTCAGAAACTCTTCTTGAATTTTTTTGGAATAGTTTAAAAAGAATAGATGTTAATTCTTCTTTGGATGTTTGGTAAAATTCGCCTATAAAGTCATCTGGTCCAGGACTTTTGTTTTTTGAGAGGATTTTTGATTACTGATTCGATTTCATTAGTGGTAATTGCTTGATTCCAAGGTTCTGTTTCTTCTTGATTCGGTCTTGGGTGATTGTGTGTTTCTAGGAATGTACCCATTTCTTTCAGATTGTCCAATTTGTTGGTATATAATTGCTCATAGCATTTTCTTATGATCCTCTGTATTTCTGTGGAGTCCTTAGTTATTTCTCCTCTGTCATTTCTGACTTTATTTATTTGAGTCCTCTCTCTTTTTTCTTTGATAAGTCTTGTTAAGGTTTTGTCAATTTTGGTTATCCTTTCAGAGAACTAGCTCTTGGTTTTATTAATCTTTTGTGTTGTTTTTCTAGATTCTATTTTGTTTATTTCCATTCTGATCTTTATATTTCTTTCCTTTTAGTCACTTGGGCTTTGTTTGCTGTTTTTTTCCTAGTTCTTTTAAGTGTAAAGTTAGATTGTTTATTTGAGCTTTTTCTTGTTTCTTGAGATAGGCCTGTATTGCTGTGCATTTCCCCCTTAGGACTGCTTTATCTGTGTTCCATAGATTTTGAGTTGTGTTTTCATTTTCATTTGTCTCTAGATATCTTTTGTTTTTTTTCCCCTTGATCTCATTGATAACCTAGTCATTATTTTTGTGTATTTTCCATTTTTTTTCTTGTAGTTGATTTCTAGTTTCATACAATTGCGATCAGAGAAGATGATTGATATGATTTCAGTCTTCTTAAATTTATTGAGACTTGTTTTGTGTCCTAACATGTAGTCTATTCTTTAAAAATGTTCCATGTGCACTTGAGAAGAATATATATTTTGCTGCTTTGGGGTAAAATTCTCTAAAAATTTTAAATTAAATCCATCTGGTCTAATGTGTCATTTATATCTATTGTTTCCTTGTTGATTGATGGAATCAATGGAAGATCTGTCTATTGGTGTCAATAGGGTGTTAAAGTCTCCTATTATGAGTGTATTACTGTTGATCTCTTCTTTTATGTCAGTCAATAATTGCTTTATGTATGTAGGTGCTCATGTGTTGGATGTGTATATACATTTTTTAGGGTTAAGTCCTCTTGATTTATTGATCCCTTTATCACTATGTAATTTTCTTCTTTGTCTCTTATTATAGCATTTGTTTTAAAGTCTATTTTATCTGAAATAAATATTGCTACCCTGGATTTTTTTCATTTCCATTTTTTTTCATTTGTACGAGATCTCTTTTTCCATCCCTTTACTTTCATTCTGTGAGCGTTATTTAATCTGAAGAGGGTCTGTTGTAGACAGCATATGCATGGGTCTTGTTTTCTTATCCATTTGGCTACCCAGTGTCTTTCAGTTGGAGCATTTCATCCATTTACATTTAACATGATTACTGATAGGTACATAGTTATTACCATTCTATTATTCATATTTCTTTTTTCCTTTTTTATGCCTTCCTTTTTTTTTTTTTTTTTTTTTTTTTACAGTAGTCCCTTTAGCATTTCTTATAATACTAGTTGTTGGTGATGAATTTCTTAAGCTTTTCCCTGTCTGGAAAACTCTTTACCTTACCTTCCATTTTAATCGAAAGCCTTGGTGGGTAGAGTGTTCGTGGTTGTAGATACTCTTTTTTTCTTAACTTTGAATACTTCTTGCCAGTCCTTTCTTGCCTGCAAAGTTTCCAGCAGACATTTTTATGGGGGTACCCTTGTAAGTAACTAGCTGCCTTTCTCTTGCTGCTTTTAAGATTCTTTCTCTGTCTTCGACCTTTGTCTTTTTAATTATGATGTGTCTTGGTGTCGGTCTGTTTGAATTTCTCTTGTTTGGGACTCTGTGCTTCCTGAACTTGTAAGTCTAATTCTTTTGCCAGGTTAGGGAAGTTTTCTGTCATTATTTCTTCAAATAGATTCTCAGTCTCTTGCTCTCTCTCTTCTCCTTCAGGTACTCCTATGATCCAGATATTGTTATTCTTCATGTTGTCCCAGAGGTCTCTTAAACTATCCTCATTTCTTAAAAAATCTTTTTTCTTTTTGTTGTTCTGATTGGGTATATTCTACTACCTTGTCTTCTAGTTTGTTGATTCAGTCTTCTGCTTTGTCCAATCTACTGCTGAATCCTTCTTTATTTCAGTTATTGTATTCTTCATTTCCATCTCATTCTTTTTTTATGGTTTCTATGTCCTTTTTTTTTAATGCTTACTGTCTCTCTCTTGTAGTTCTCCTTGTGCTCATCCATTCTCCCCCTAAGTTCATTGAGCATTCTAAACATTATTTTGCACCCTGTCTCTGATAGGTTGCTTGCCTCCATTTTGTTTAGCTTATTTTCTGGAGTTTTCTCCTGTTGTTTCATTTAAGGCATATTTCTTTGTTTTCTCCTTTTATTAGTCTCTCTGTATTCATTTCTATGTGTTAGGAATATTTGTTTTATCTCTCAGCCTTGGCCAGATGGCCTTATGTGGAAGATAACCTGTGTGGCCTAGTGGCACACTCTCTCCGATCTCCTGTGCCGGGGGGTCTGGACATGATCTTTGTGTGGATTGTGTGCAATCTTCTGTTGTAGCTAAGCATTTGTTGGTGTTCGTACATCAGTGGATGGAATTAATGCTCAGGCTGACTAATTGTGGGAATTGGCTGCATCCATAGGGTAGGAGTTGCTGTGTGGGAACTGACCTCACTGAGTGAGATTTTCCCTAACAGGCTTGTGTACTTGTTGAGACCACCCTTTGTGTGTACTGCTTATGGGACTAGTCAGGAGTTGCTCTGTTGTGGTCTCATGCCAGGTTCCAGGTGCATTGGTTTTGTAGTCCCTTGGGAGGAGCTCCCCAGTAGATCAAGGTTAGCTGCTGCCTTTGATTGCTCAGGGATACTTGGTGGGAGCTACAAAGTAATCCTCAGATGGCTGTTGCCTAGGCTGAAATTTTAGGTAAGTGGAAGAGATCACGCTATAGGCAGCAGTTGGTTATCCTCCATCCTTGACCTAGAGCAGTTTAGCAGAGGGACCAGTGCTTCTCAAGGCCTGACACTGCCTGTCAGTTGTCTGTAAGTCTCTGAAATTGGAAGAGCCTCTGGGTGATATGCATGTTGGGTGGCGCAGGGACTCCGGGAGGCTCCTGGGTCTATTGAGTAAATTTCCCCCTGTCACGGCTTTGTCATTTTACATGCCAGCACTGTTTCTATGCCTCCCTGTACAAGTTTCCAATCATAGCAAGGTTAGCTGCTGCCCACCTCTGGCTTGTTCTATTTAATTCTTAAATAGAACAGTCAGGCTCTATTTAAGAATTAATGAAGCTCACGGGCATGAGTTTGTGGCCTGACATCAAATGCTTCTTCCAGATGAATGGGCTTTGCGTGGGCCATATGAAATAAGTACTGTTGTTTGCTGTTGAATTCATGACCCAAGGAAAGCATGGGGTAGAATTGGGTTACCTGAGAGCAGACTTGCCACAGGTAATTTGTGGGTGAGGTGCAGCATTGTCTCGGTGAGGCATGAGCCCCTCAGGCCTATACAGCACCAGATTTGCTACCAGCTGTGAGACTGGAGGCTCCAAAAAAGTCAGATACCATAAAACCCCTGAGATCTGCCCAAGCGATACTGTATCTTGTGCCGGCAGCAGTGATCTTCCCGTCACTATATTCCTTGAACTTTGCTCATTTTGCTGGCCGAGACCTGTTGACTGTGCAGAATACACCACCCCAAGGCAGGGGCAGCTGCCTGTTAAGGCACAGCGGACACTTTGTGCATTGGATGGGACAGGGTCTCAAGGAGTCAAGGACCATTAGGCCAATGGCCTCAGTTTTCTGCCATTTCTGTGTCTGCACAGTCCTGCATAAGTCACAGATCACATGGAGACAAGCTGCTGTTTGGAGCAGTCCAACAGTCCCCTGTGATCCCTTCAAGAGATATTGCAGCTCGTACAGGCAGCAGTGGTCTGCCCACAACTGTTTTCCCCAAAATGCGTTCACTGTGCTCGCCAAGGTCTGTTGCCTGTGCAGAATGTACAACCCCAGAGAAAAGCAGGGCAGGGGAGGCTGTCTGTCAATGGGCTGCAGGTACTTTGTGCCTTGGGTGAAGCAGGATCTCAGGGAGACAAGGACCATCAGGCCAATACAGCTTCGGTTTTGCTGCAACTTCTGTGTCCCACTGTAGTCACAGAACACAGTGAGACCAGCTACTCTTTGGGTCCCGTAGACCCTTGCAATCTCCTCATGTAGGATTACGATCTTGTAGGCAGCAGAAGTCTGCCTGCAACTGATTTCCCCACAGTGCCTGCCAGGTGCTAGCCAAAGTTTGTTGCCTGTGTGGATTGGGAGACCTGGGGAGTTTTATATAGTCTTGTCATTCCTACACAGCTACAGATATAAGGAAGAACATTAATTGGTTGGCAAGCTATGAAAAAAATGATGTTAGCTGGAGAGTCCTTGAGGTGGGAGAAGGGCAGCCAGGAACGAACTTGTTCTAGCAGCAAATGGCCAGACAGGGTCAGCTGCTGCAGAGTGACTCTCTTGAATTCTGTTTCTGCTTCTGTAGGGTTTTATTGGTGGGGAGAGGTTGTTTTATATATATATATATATAATATATATAATAATTATATATATATTATATATATATATATAAAACACACTTTTTTCAATAGTTCTAAGTTATGATTATCCTCATACTTCCTGTTGGCTTCAACATGAAAACTAAATATATCTACTTTTGTACCCCCTGAATCTACATTATGGTCACACCAAGCTCAAAGATGTGATTAATGTCATTATAACATTTTTCTAGTGAATTTTATTATTTTAAAGAAATATCAGACTCAGAAATGCTGGATATGTAGTAAAAAATCATTGTCAAATTTAAGTGGCATGAACTTGGAAGTTTCAAATCTTCTTCAGAATTGCAAACATTTAATATGTTTAAAGTAGGCTATGTGAAATTTTGGGGGATATTGATTCTCACCAAATAAAAGTCAGAAATCACTTATTCTTTCTTAAAATTAGTAGGCTAGAGTCTTCTCAATTATACAGTTTTTTTTGGTACCAAATAAAGTCTCCCCCAAAGTGAATATAGTCTACTTCCAGTTAGTGTGGGAGAGTATTTGCCTGGCCATTGAAATGGTTAGGTAATCCACTCAGCTGAGTTACAGTTATTTCTCTGCTTAGCATAGTGTGAATATTTGCTGAGGAAAGAACAGAGCTGTGGGTAGTCATTGCCTGGTGGACTGTGGATGATCTTGAAGGAGAGTCATGCATTTGAGAACTATTTGAGAAAAATCTGTGGTATCCTATAGATCTCTTTAAATCAAACTAGAGTACTATGGACTAGCAAATGAAAATGACCTAACTGGAGACTCTAAAGGGAAGTTGTGGTATTAATATCAATTTTAAAGTCTTTACCTATTAGTGGAGAAAAATCCAGAAACAGTACAGACTCATAAGTGTGTATACATGTGTGTATAATAGTGAGTGAAAAAAGAGAAAGAGTAAGGGAGGGAAGGTAGGTGGAGAGAGGGGGCGGGGCTCTACTCCTGGGCCAATAATTTCTATAAAGTTTATGGGAACGTATAACTTTTATCTGTTTGTACTAAATAAAAGCTAAAGGTTTGATCCAACTAGAGATTCTCAGGAGCTTCTATAATGGCATTATAATAGGCTTTAAAAATGTGGACTCATGTTTAAGAACAGCTGTTACTAAATATCTGTTATGCGAAGGCATAGGGCAACTTAGATTTTCTCGGAATTATATTTTCTCATTTTATTTTAACTAACATCTGTTATTTGGGTGTCTAAATCTATGAAAATTAAGAAACTATAAACACGAGATAATAGAACAATTAGATTTCTGTATGCACCAACAAAATTTCTGAACCAAACTGGTCAGTGTTTAAGAGATGAAAGAGAAAATTAAATATAAACACATAGATAAACACACACATGTAGTAAACAGAGAGAAAGCATACTGACACACACATTATAAGCTCCCAATAATTATAGTTGCTGTTATATTATTAAGATGTTATCGCTTAGAATTATGACATACTTATCATATTAGACCTACCTGGGTGGTAGCTGGGTATTTCTCTAGTGACCTGGGTATCTTGCAACAACACTACTAGTCACGGGTATGATTTGGGGGAGAAAAAATTTTCAGGCAGAACAAACAGGATATAAAAATGTTCTTTCTATAAGAAGCAGTCATCTGGGCAAGTGGCTTCTTGGTCTTTTGATTTTAAATTTGCAAATCTTTTCTCACATAGGAGTTCTTTTTGTCTTTTATTGGTATCTTTTGGCTGATCTTGGTTTTTACTGATCATAAATTCTGTGGGAATCTCTTTTGTGATACTTACAATATGCTTCATATCTTCCTCAATCTTCAAAGGGGAAGTTAAATCTTCACTCCTCTAAGCTAGAATTATGATTCCCCTAAGCTAGAAGTAATTTCTACTAACTGTCACTGTTTCTAGGTAGTTGTGATTCTTTAAACCTAGACATCATGGATTTTTAAGATAAACCATCTTTTTGTACTGTTAAGAAAGAAAAATTCTGCCTATTTAACTATTATACAATGCTTTTTCATACTTTAGAATTTTTATTTTATACCTACAGAGAGAACTTTTTTAGAACTATTTAAGTAAAGATTTTTGTTTAACTCATCACTTTCATAATAAAAGTATAAATCAAAGAAATTGGTTAAAGAATTATTTTTCATATTCAGAATCTGGTTTTTCTTGAATCAGTTTTCAACTCAATGCTGTTGATGTTAATATTTTTTCAAACAATATCCTACTCTGGGTTATCAAGAATATTTGTGACATAGCACTTCATAAAAAAAAATGTTTTTTTTATTGTTTCTGAGATCTCCTCCTACCTAGGTTGAACCATTTTGCAAATTTTATTTTGGTTTTTATTGATCTTACCATAAGAGATCAACATAAGGTTTCTGGACAACACCGAGGGCTCATATTATTTCATCAAATGGTTTTTTAAAGTATTTAATAGTTTGTTAACCAAAATATCGATGGGTTAAAATTGTACAGTCTGTCGTGAGGAAAGTGTCCAGTTTGTATGTATGCAGTCAATGGCAACTGGATAGCAGCTGCTACCAGGCCAACAGTGATTATAAGATGACACTGATTTTCACAAAGATCCTGATGTCAGGTGTTAAAATATTGCGAATCTTAAAATGGAAGAAATACGACACTACTCTCTTCCTTGGTATTTCTTAGAATTCAACTAAAATTTTACTTCTATGAAGATTTTGTTGTTCCTTAGGATTTTATTAGTAGCTATTTTTTTTTCCTGAAATTTCATAGCATTTCAATTAAAAGTACTGAATAATAATTTTGCATGGAAATAAATCATGCACATGGTTACAAAAACTTACTGTAATAAAAAACAGTAGTCCTCTGACATACTGTCCTCACTGTGTCAGTCCTGACCTTGGGAACAACTAACGAACCATTTCTGGTTTTGGTTCTTAAACCCGTGACTACCTCTCTAGGGCTAAATAATATGCTTTTACTGACTGCTTTTTCTTCTTTTGCCTCCCTTCCCCTCCCCTCCTCAACAACTTTGAACAAATACCATGGTAAAAGAGAATTTAGCCTACTAGTTTCACCTTCTTTTTCCTCCTCCAAATATAATTACATTAATTTTCTGAGCTCTTTTATTGGTTACATTAGTAATTGCCACCACTATTTCTTGTTCCATTCACTAGTTTCTCTTGACTCCCTGTCATGAGGTTTGTATATTTCACCCTTTGCTTTCTCCCTATCTCTATTTACACAATTATACTACCCAAATTTTGACACCTGTACACAAATATTGATAATATTTTATATTTTGTATCATAAGTAATTAAATCTTTCGTTTTTGTCTATTGATTGAGCCAGAAAGTTGAAAAATCAATAAATTGGGGTGTGTTGTAAATAAATTATTTTTTAGTTGTTAAACAATGGATTCTTTAGCATTTGATCAAAATTATGCTGTATTTTATTTTGGTTCATATTTAGGACAGGACTTTTGTAAGGCTTTTTCAGTTAATTTTATTTTTTATTATTGAGAAAGATATGTGGGCCTTCTTTATAGTCTTAATTTTCAGTTTTTTACTTTCTCCTTATTCTTTGGAATCTAATTCCTTTTGAAGACCACTGAACTCATATTCAGATTTGGACTAGTAGCTTCAATTTTGAACTACAACTTCTTTTTTCCCTTGTGTTATTCTGGGTTTTGTTTTATTTTCTGCAGCATCAGAATTATATTATGTACCATGCTGACTCCATTTCCTCCGTCTGTATTCCAGCTATTATTCGTATTGGTCATTCTCAAGTCTATAGAGCCATCAACTGAGCTGTAGTCATGCTTTCCTGAATTTACATTTTCTTCTTTCTTGGTTTACTCCTCTTTTGCTGGAATACATTGCAAAGGTACTTCTAAGAAAGATTCTTAGGATATAAATTTTCTAAGTCATTGAAATTATATTTGTTTTTCTTTGATACTTGTTTGGCTAATAGAATTTTAAACTATAAGTAATTTTCCATCAGGAATTACTGGATTGTCCTCTAGCTTTCAGTGTTTTGGTCTGAAACACTTGTTTCCATTCTGTTTCTCAATTCCTTTAGTGGTGTATTCTTCTCAGGAAACTTCTTATCTTCTTTGTCGTTCTGCAATTTTTTAATAATATATTTAGGAATAGATTGGATTATTTTCTTTTCCTTTTTAGAACTTGATAGACTTCTCCCCGCTCCCCGCCCCTGTCCCCCCAGTTTGAAGATTTGTGTCTCTTCTTAGCTCTGTGGGAAATTTTTTCATAAAATTTTATCGATTATTATTTTTTCTCCTTTTCTGGAAATACTATTGGTTAAGTTTAGATCTCGTGACCTTTTTTAAAGTATCTTTTCTCTGTTGCACCCTGCCCCTACTTTGGGCAGGAATTAATTATGCAAATTTTGTTTAAACTTTCCATTGAAAAAAATTTTTACAATTATGCATTTAATTTTCCAAAGCTCTTTCTTCCTCTGATTATTCCTTTGTTAGAACAGTCTTTGAATTTTTGAATGCAAAGTCTTCTGAAATGTCTCTGAGGATACTATGAACATTTTTTCTTTGATTTATCTCTGTATCTGCTGTGGTAAGCTTTCTTTTGTCTTGCTTCTTACAAGATTTTCTGTTATACTCAAGACTTGCTCTATGTCTTAATGTCTCCAATCAACAAGGCTATTAGTGAAGAAATAGGAAGAATGTGAATTTCGTGCATATAATTAGTTTTTGCCAACTGATAGGCTTCATTCAAGCACTTATTGAGGAGCTGCCATTTACACTGAAGGCCCATCCCCTAAAATGGCAGGTATAAGGTCTTTACCACATTGGTGGCAAGGCTATACGAATGCAGTGTCTTGGTGGGGTGGCAGGGCGTCTTTTCTAGAGAAGTCTGTATGAGATTTTGGGTGTGTTTCTCAGCTGCATATATTATTAGTCAGGTTCTCTGGCCATTGCTGAGGTTCTGTGAGGTACTTTTAATAAATTCCTTTTCTACTTATACTAGAGTTATTTTCATTTGTTTGTAAATCACTCCCCTGCCAGTTAAAGGGAACTAGGTTTGCCTGTTGTGATGTGTCTGTAAGGGGATGAAGAAGTCAGATGTTACATACATAGACAAAAATGTCCCTTCTTTTAGCCACACATAATCACCTTTCTGCCCTGTACCATTCAGAACCTCTCCAGGGTTTGGCCAAGTAAATTTGTTTCCTCATTGTTGACAGTTCCTTCCCGAAATATCCTAGGTAGCTATTCCATTTTACTTCATTAATCTTTGGTTCATCTTTCAGAAGTTTGTTTAAATCTTTTTGCTGCTTGTCAACTCATTCTCTCTGTTCTAGTGGGTTGATATGATTTACTTTACTGTAATTCTAAATGAAGGAGGAAGAGAAGGTTAATTTACTTGTTCATGTTGCCATCTCAAATCCAAAGTCCCAAGGTAACTTTATTCATATTGGCATTATAGCACTTTGACATGTTAAAAAGTCATAAAAGAAACAATCACAAGTATGATTATTCATTCTGATTCTTTACTTAAAGTGAATTATGATTTCTTATTAATTTTTATATATATCTAGTACCTTATGTGGTAACTTACACTTCACCAAATATTCAGTTAATATTTAAATAAATTGATTTATGTACGGATTTTTAGGTAACTTTGTAGGTAAGATGCCTATTCTGACTCAGTTTTGTTAACTTCATGTCAGCTATGTCTATGAATCATAGCCTACCCTCTGCATATCAGGATGATGAGGATGATATATTTTTTAAATTTCAAAAATAATTTAAGTCTTTAACAGTTACTTGATGGGAATAACACAACTAATTTCTATCCTAAGTGAAGACATGAAAGTCAACATACTTTAAACAACAAGGTTACTAGAAATAGACCAGGTTATATTTATTTTGTTAAATTTTTGACCCTTGAAGAAATAATGTTTTAATTTTATATTTAAATAAAATGGTTAAATATTATTGTTTAAGCAAAAGATAGATATAGCTTCTCCAGCAGAACATAAAAGAAAAAATTAGTGGCAAATGGAGTTTATTCAGTTCATTCATCAAGGCAACAGAATTGTCAAACTGGCTTTTCTTACTCACAAACTTTTCTACAACCCTAGAGACTTTTTGAGATCATTAGAGCAAGTTGTAAATAATTTTCTTTCTCCAATCACTCATTCAGACACTGATTGAGACTCTTCTGTTCCATATTTAAGTAGAATTTTATACATAAAAATAACACAAAGAATTCTCTATGATAGAAGTTAAATAGTCTTATTTTCTTCTGAAAATCCATACTATAATTTAGTAGAATATAGATTTTAATTTCCCTTTTGTTTAAAGTTTATAGAAATAACTAAAAGTCAGTGATGTGTTTAATGCATGGCATTTGGTGTGTTATACAAATTGAATTATTGCCTGCACCACCAGGTATCATGGGTGCATCATTTAGATCAGACTATGGATGAGTCTTTGTATATGTTATAAAGATTTCTTCAAGTATTTCCAACAAGACACTCTTTTTAACTATCGACATAGAATGACTGCATTCCAGAGGAATATTAGACAGTATTATCTCAAACTCCTCAAGGCTTATTGTCTATCAATGGCTCAATTCATGGAGCTACACTTGTGGAAGATTGCCTGAGGAACAAGCACTCCGTTTATTTATCTATATTGGGAGTTCTTAATCTGGGAGTTTTGGGTAAATTTCAGAGAGTTGGTTAACTCTTTGAAATTATAGCCCTAATTTTGGGTGTATGTGCCTCCTCCTGGCGGTTGGTATATTGCTCTCACCAAATTCTCAACAAGGTCCATATCCAAAAATGGTTAGAATTACCATTCTGAAATTCTCTCTGGTATTAAGCCAAATTCTCAAGGAGCCGAACCTGATGATATTAGAAAGCCTCTTTTAAAGATTGCTTTTATTCAGTTTTGTCTTGATGTGATGCCACCAGCTTATTTTTAAGAATATTTCAAGAAAGGGTCATATCTTGCCATTCACTCATGCATTCAGTTAACATATATGTAGTACCTATTATGTGTGAAGGATATAATGGTGAAAAGGAAATAGCCAAAAAATCCTTTGATCTGGTATTTACATTCTAGTGAAGAGAGACAATAAACAAGAAAATTAACAGGTCATATTCACATCAGTGTTGAGTAATAACGAGAAACAAATTAGGCAAAATAGCAGATGTGACATGTTTAGGTGGGGATGGTGTTAAAATTTCTGATAGGCTGGTCAGGGAAGGCTCTTCTGAGAAGGTGATTGAGCATAGCGGGGAACAGTGGTCGATGAGGTCAGAGAGGGAACAGAGGTCGAGGACCTCGTAGTGCTGAACAGGACTTGGACTTTTACTCTGAGTGAAAAGAGGAGTGCTGCCATGTTTTGGGAAAGAGAGACATGATCTGACCTGTGTGTTAACAAGACCACTCTCAATGGCTGCATTCAGAGTAGATCGAATTGAGGAGTGAGTACTGCAGCAGTAAGACCAGTTAGGAGGCTCTTCTGATCTTCAAGGAAAGAGATCATGGTGTCTTAGAATGGGATATTGGTAATTGTGGGGGTGAGAAATTATCAAATTTTGAAATTCTCTTGAAATTCTGCTACTGTTAGGATGTTCATGAGGATGTTACCTGTTATAAAATTAGGAAAAATTTCTTTCTGTTCTTAACGTTAGGATTATTTGTGCATTTCCCTTAAGTAGTTGGTTTTAAGTACTCTGAATTTATAATTGAACAATTTCAGTGTGATAAAGCGTAAAGCAAATTAATAACTCCCCCTTAAGAAGTGTATTTGAATTAATGTCATTTTACATATTAGACTATTTTGGTCACCTTACCATTATTTTCCACTTTGCATATTTTTTCCTCACAGTTTAAAATTTTCTGTGACCTTTTTTCTATATTATTTGTGTTTTTGTAAACCTCCTTAGATTCCTTTCTGGTGCAATTTAGAGGGTATTTATCGCTTTTAGTCTATGGAAGGTTCCACCTTTCACACTCTCTTCAAGGTTGTGTCTATGCCTTTTTCATACTTGCAATTGTTTCTTTGTTAGATAAGAGCAAAACCTGACTGCAAAATATTAAACCTTGAGAATAGTTTGTTTTTCCTGGAACATTAAATAGAAGAATGATTGTCTTATGTAAGGAAAAACAACTCATCTGTTTTGTCACTTAACTCAGCATATAATATTCAGTTAACTTAAAAAGTGAGCCAAATCAATTATTGGACTAAATGACTAGTCACTAGTCAGTTCATTTAAAACGCTTAGTCTAGCGGTATGTTGTATGTATAACACATCCTAAGTGTGAAACTTGCTTTTGGGTTTATTTTATGAGAAAAATTTATATCAGAAACAGGTAGCGTAAAAAACTAGGAAGAATTTGCACACATTTCATCTGATTAGCTAATGAGGATTCTAAACAGAACCAATTTTTAGAAATCCTAAAGAAACATTATGATGTCAATGTATAAAGAACCCAAGTTTTGCTGAAAAACTAGTAGTCTGAAAAACAAATTTACCAGACTGCACAATGTTTATACACATCCATTTTCTTCTTATGAGTCATTAAGTTGTGAACTAAAGAAATATATTTTTGTTTGCTAATCACATGGTACCAAATTCTCAGATATGTCTTATGAGATATATTTCTCATTTAATATTTAATAATATTCTTTATGGTGAAGATGTGACTAATATTTTTAAATAAAATCTCCCAAGATTATGGGAAGCTCCGAAAGGGATTGTAGAGACCATCCATCCACCAGTCTGATTTGTAGATGAGGAACCTGACATGCCGTGTCTTATAGAGGATTAGTGAAAGAGCCTAGACTGGCACCCAAAACTCCTGACACCTAACTCAGGGCTTTTTACCTCAGATTAATTTACACATAGTGATCTGAATCCCTAATTTTAGATAAAAATAGTTTGGAATATCAAGTCTTTATGTGTTATTACAAATATAAGATCGATATATTAAAATAATACTAGCATTCTACTTCATGACATACTAGTACAAATAATTTTATTCATGATATGGTTCAAATTGAGTAGAATTCATGGGAAAGCTTGTCTCTAAAGTCACTCTATCATTTAGATATATTCAGCCATCCAGCTTTCCTTGAATTATTCTGATAACTCTCCAGTGTGAATATAACCTCATCTGCAAATAAACAGTAGGTTTCCAAAACATATTGGGAAATTTCTTCCTCTTTATTGGAAACAAATATATGGTCATTACTATATTATAACCATTTGGGTTTGTAGAATCATAGGAAAGATAAGGGTGATCTTTTGATTATGTAGCATATGAGTATGTGGCTTGTTTTAATTTTGTAAAATAGCATGTGCACAGTAATAAACTTAGAGTTATACTTTAATGTAAGATACTTCTCTGATATTGACCCAGAGTATTATAGATATTTAAAATTTAAAGACTTATTTATATCTTTTTATGTTTTTCACAGATAGCTTGTATATATGTCAGGTTTCTGGGTGTTTTTTGAGGGGGGGGTATTGTGTTTTTTGTGTATGCGTATTTGTTTTAGATTTACTGTTTTTCAGGTGTACTTCCCTAAAGTAAGATGACTTGTAAAAAATTCTACGTGGCTTTGTTACATTGGGGTAAGTTATTTGCCTTTTAGATGTCCATATATAATGTAGAGACTTTGTCCTTGGAATGCTATTCCCTTTATTGGCTAACAGAATTTCCTCTGTTTCCAGTTAGGAATTCTCATGTTCATGCTCACTGAACAAAAGTATATGTTTGAAACTGAAAACTCTTTCTGACACTCTGAAAACAGTGTGAAAATAAAAACCATTTCCAACTCTTGGAAAGAACCTAATATGTGCCCTTCCAGAACTATAACACACACACACACACACACACACACACACACACACTTCACATCTATAGTTACAAAAATAGAGTTGGTCTATGCGTATTCCGCATTTTTCTTTTTCCACTTAACAGCTTTTCAATTGATCATGACAGCTTTTTCCAGTATATACTGATGTATTTATTTGTTTAATGGTTGCATGTACCTTAAATTGTTAATATATTTGACCAATTTCCCACTGATAGACATTTCTTTTTCTATAACAAATAATGCTGCATTGAAATCCATATACATATATCTTTATGTATTTAGAAGAATATTTCTGTAGATTAATTCCTACAGAGGGTTTTTTTTATATTGAATAGCATGCACATTTTTTAATTTGATAGATACTGTGAAATCTTTTCCACAGAGCTTTGTACCATTTGCCATCTGAACATGAGCATATGAGTGCTATTCCACTGCATTCCTGCCAAAGGTGCATATTATCATTCTTTTATTTTTTTGCCATCAGATAAGCAAAAGATGGCATCTCATTTAGTTTTAATTATTTGATTATTTATGAAGTCTGATACTGTTTATTTACTATTTATATTTCTTAAGTGATTTTCTAATTCATATATTTTGACTATTTGCTTGTTGGATTTTATTGGTCTTAGATGATTTTAGAAATTTCTAAAATGTAATAGATATTTAGCTTTGTAGCATTTGTCAGGGTTCTCCACAGAAACAGAACCACTAGGATATCTATCTATCTTTTTATATATATATCTAGGAAAATATTTATTATAAAGAATTAACTCACATTTTTATGGAGGATGAGAAGTCCCAAGGTCTGGATTTGGTAAACTGGAAACCCAGGAGAGCCGATGGCATAAATTCTATTCTGAATACTGTCAGACTTGAGACTCAAGAAAGTTGATGTCAATTTGAGGCCAAAGGAGGGAAAAAACTGATGTCAGTCAGGCAGTAGGAGTTCCTTTTAACTCAGGATTTTTGTTCTGTTCAGGTCTCCAATTGATTAGAGAGGCATATTTACATAAGGAAGGGCAATCTACTTTACTTAGTTTACTGATTCAAGTTATATTAATTCAGAAACATCCTCAAAGGCACACCCAGACTAATATTTGATCAAATCTCTCATTACCCTGTGGGCCTCCACAAGTTAACTCATAAGGTTAACCATGAGGGACCCTAACAATTTATGATGGTTTGCAAATTTTTCTCTCTGCCCATCATTTGCTTTTTAACTTCATTTTCTTTTATGGTGCACATAATTTATATATGCACATTAACGCCCTTATACATACTTAGAAACAAGATACAATGATACTCAAATGTTTTAATTTTATTTAGCAAATGTAGCATTATTAAATTTCAAATGTATGTACATCAGATTGTTATCAGTCCAAAGTCCATGTGCCCGATGCCTTGAAAGGCCAAAACTCAAAAGGTCAGAGTTTGGAGTAAAGAAAGGTTTATTGATAAGAGAAGGCACCCACTGAGAAGGGAGGTCTAATCCTCAAATTCATCTTAAGAAAGTTGAGTTAATCAAGGGAAGGGAAAGTGGAAAGGGCTGTTTTTTTGTAAAACTCAAGCTGCAAGCAGAATTCCTGTAATGATTAGCATGTTTATATGCAAAACAAAGCAAGAGCTATTAGCCTGAAGGCCATGGAAACAATGTAGGCTTGAACAAGATGGTGTCAGAGAAATCCAGCATTTATTTCACTCTGTTACAAGATGATAGTGGAAACTTAATTCCGTGTATCAAGGCACAATTTACTTGGTAATACTGAAAATAAATGACCGTGACACAAAATGATGGGTTTATTCCCATATGGAAGGTAGATGCCACTTGAAATGCTATTTTGCATTATAATTCTGGTAAACAATATCATGTTATAAAGGATTATTGTCAGGAGATGGTGTATACCTTGGAAATTTCCATCTTGAACAACACCAGAATACTTTCAGAATTAAACGTATACTAGTCTTTCTCTTGCAGGAATATTCTCAAGAGAAAGCTTACAGATGTGCTTTTAATGTCTTGTGATTTTAACTGCCCTGAATCATAGCAAGTTTCTCTTTGAAATTAGTCGTACATTGCTGATGACTTTTGAGCATACAATTCTTACTTGTTTACGGCATTCTAGTTTTATTCTGATTTAAAAAAAAAAAATCATCTAATTTCTATTGTTTCAAGTTTTTGAAATTAAAGTAAGGCTATGTTTAATAAAAACCACTTTTTTTCTAGTAAACATTACCTATGTGTTCAACTAGTTCTGAGCATCTCCTTGTCTACATGAATCTAACGGTGCTCCTATGAGGTTCTCTACAAGTCTTTCTTATTGTACATACTGTTCATTCTCATTTTAGCCATCTTTATATTTACAGAAAATACCCAGCATAACTCCAATGTTGCCATTTTAAAATAAAACAAAACAAAACCTATGCCACTATCAAAAAGTGATAACATAAGCATTCTCTGTTACATTACTTAATTTTTATTAGGCTCCCTTAAATGTTTCACATTTGCTTTTCAAGTGATTTGTGGTTTGATTAGTTTTGTGAATCAGAAAAGTTCCTGGGATATTGTTACCATGATAACATGTTTTCAGATGCAAATTCTGGACTCCTTACTGTTTAGGGTTCATTTGGAGGGAAAGAAATATTATTTTTAAAGGAGCGTAAACAGAATAGAATCATCTTTTAATTAAACTGATTCAATAGTTGCCATGTCGATCATGTTCATTATTACATTTTAAATTTCAAATACTTCTTTGAGAAATTTAAGTTAATTTTAGTTCAGCCAACTGAATCTTCCATGTGCAGCTAGAAAATATAATACTTTTAATTAGTACCATAACATATTCATGGTTTTGTAAAACCAAAGAAATAACTTGTTTTCTTCTCATTGAGATAGTCTGATTTTGGAAATGTGTTAAAAAGACAAAGGAACACAATTGCAATGAAGATTTACTTCTGGTGATGTTATGGTAGCTAATTGTTATCGCTGTGAGCAAAATAATATCAGTCATGTTAATCATTTTTGCCTTAATTTTTGCATGAGATAATTATGTATCTTAATTTATATTATAGAAAGGTTTAGAAACCAAACTGTTAATGGTCATTACTTATATGTTAATTGAATATTTTTACATGTATTATTTTTATAATTTAAAGTTGTGAATTGATTAAAAAATTTTAATTTTCTTATAATTTTATATTAACCTTAATCTTTCAAACATTTATTCCATATAAATCCATAAAAAATTCTCAGAATTTTGATTCTGTACTAGTTTATATAAGAGGTAATATAACTGTTGGATTATTTGGATAACTTGTCAAAGAGATAATTATTTATTTTGTTTTCAAACAATTAGTTATTAAACAAGTATCGCTTTTGAGGATTCTTTGCACAGGATTATGTAATTGTTCTTAATTTTTATATGTCTTTAATCAGCAATAGAAGTCTCCTGTAACAAGTGTGTCACTTCATCGATTCTTTAAGAGTGCGTTAAGGGCATGTCTTATGTGCAGTTATATATCTGGAGGATTATGGGCAGAGTCAGGAGATTATCCAGCTGTCCTGATGTTGAAGACAAACCCTTTCTAAAGTTCTCAATGAAAGTACTGTTAACATTTTGGTGGTGTTCTCTGTAAGAAATATTAAAACGGCACTTTAATATTTGTTTATGTAATTGCACATCCAGATATTTCTAATTTGTGCTAGAGTTCATTAGAATATATTTTTAGAAAAGGCAATTGAAATATTTAGCTATAATTTTCTTTTATAACAATATAAATATGTTAGATTCATGAGGAAAAGGAAGCATAAATGTCCAAAAAGAGATGCATAAATGTCCAAAAAGAAATGCTAGAGAGTGAAGTTATCTCTGTAAATAAGCACACCCTCTCAAGTGTAATGCGATATACAGTGAAAGTGCAAAGTTGTGCATTAGGCACTGAGCAAACACTTGAAAAGCTAAATAATTATTACTGAATGCTGCATGGTTTAATCTTAGGTACTTTCTATTTATGTTTTAGTCAAAATGATAAATTGTTTTTCTATGTGTCCTAACAGAATTTATTTATGTGATAACGGCGTTTAACTTGGCATATCCAATTACTCCCTGGAGATTTAAATTGTTTTGCATGCCACCAAATACAACATATGACCTCCTCCTGCCTGCTGGAATCTCAAAGAATACTTCAAATTTGAGTGGACATTATGAGGCAGTTGTCGAAGCTAAATTTAATTCAAGTGGTACCTACTTTTCTAACTTATCATTCAAAACAACTTTCCCTTGTTGCTTTTGGAGTGAACAAGATAAAAACTGCTCTGCACCTGGAGACAACATTGACAAGAAGGCATTTGTTTCAACAGTAAATTCTTTAGTTTTTCAACAAATAGGTAGGTATTTTAATGTTCCAAGATTTAGCTGTCATTTAACCGTATTGAACAAGTTCTCAAAGTTCTCATTCTCTGAAACCTGTATGAAATAGATATCTTATGGATGGGATTCTTAACACATATCATTATTTTATATTATTCATGCGACCAAATGAATAAGGCCCAAATTATTTTATATCCCCCAAAATAAAATAAAAATGTAATAAAATAACTCTTTTTACCTATAAATACATTTCTTGCGGTCTTCTAAATTTGCTTTAAAATAGCAAAAGCACACCTTATTTTTTTAAATAGATAAAATATTTAAAGTATTCCACTGCTAAATTAGTTAAATTTTAAAGCATTGTGAATAATATTTGTCCAAGCAAAGAATCACTATGTAACCAATATATACTTTAAATCAGGAATTTCTGTTGTTTAAGTATAATGCATTTTGGATGCAACTAGTGTAGTTAATAATGCTGAATCTGCAGTCTAAACACCAAAACTGTTTCGAAGCTTCTGGAAGAGCTAATAGAACAGACTCTATTGACTTGGTAATATAAAGAGACCCACGGTAGGAGAATAAAGGCACACATTGTAAAGCACTCCTATGTAGGGTTAATCAGAATTTCTCAACCTCAGCACTATTGACATTTTGCGCCAGATAATTCTTGGTTATGGGACGGGGCGGGAGGTAGGAGGTTGTTCTGTGCGTTGTAGGATATTTAGCAGCATCCCTAGCTTCTACCACTAGATGCCTGTAGCAGTCCCTTAATAAAGGTTAATAACTAGTTACCTCTAAGTGAGTATAATTTTTATAACTAAAATTACTAGTTTAAGTTGTGGTTACTGAGGATTTTCATTTATTATTTTGCCAAGTAGGCTGTTTACTTCATAGTGCTCCAGAGTGCTGCAAAGGCCTTCCTAGCTAGAAATCCTTCAGGTTTGGGGAAATATGTTAGTGTTGCCTTAGGATAGTTTTAGTCTTGTCTGAGGTTAGTCATACTTTTCAATTGTTGCTATTCTTGGCTTTCTAAATTACAAATCATCAATAGTTTATCTCTGTTATCAGGTCAATTTTTCAGTGTGCAGTAAAATAAACTTTTATCAGTTATATTTAGAGCCGCGTAACATTACAATAATAAGAATTTAAGACATATATCGTATTTCTAATGGTACCTTTATTGTTCAAGTAGACATATAAATACTACTCCAAATCTGCTTGTTATTTGATATTTAATATTCTCTTTTTTCTTGAAAAGTGAGGTACATGAGTTTTGAAGATTTGTCCTGCTTAAGTGGTTCAGTATAAAAAAGTTTGAGAAGCAATAATTGAATTGCATTCTCTTACTTTACAAAAAAGGAAACTGAAGGCCAAAGGGACTGAATGACTTGGGCAAACACATGCCACTAGGTAGAACCTGTTTTTTTTCTATTAGAATGGGCAATGGAAGTTATATCAGAACACTGGTAAATTTAATTTAGCTCTTCTCTTTCACCGAGTTGTTCAGAATGTTTTTTAGATTTAATGTAGCTTATTTTTAATTCAGGGGCAAACTGGAACATACAGTGCTGGATGAAAGAGGATTTGAAATTATTCATCTGTTACATGGAGTCATTATTTAAGAATTCTGTCAAGAATTATGACCTTAAGGTCCATCTCTTATATGTTCTGTAAGTACCAAATAAATTAATTTGGACATTTCTATGACACCCCTTTTTTTTTTAATGCAAGAGCTTTCATATACAGAAGTGTGGTGTGACACCTCTCCTATCCCTACGTTTCCTTTGATATCTCTGTAAATTTCAAGGAGGTCATTTACACATATATATATGTAAACGACTATATATAAATACATATATATATAAATATATATATATTTATACAACCTTCTTTTCCATTAGTTGTCCTCTTTTCTCCTCTTATTGCTTCAGGTAGCAAGACATTGCAGATATGACTGGGCATATATTCCAAAAAAAATGTCAACTCAATTCAGGGGTCTTAAATATTTGAGTGAGGAGGGGGAAATTTATTTTCTATTTCTCTTTCAGGTAGATTTTTTTCCTCAGATTTGATTTTTTGTTATCTTAAAAATATAGATGCTTAATATTTATTTGTACTGGATAGAGAGCCAATATGTCGGTTTCGAATAGCTATATAATTATAATTCTAACAGCTAATACAGCTTTCAAGTTTTTCAATAACTCCAGTGATAATGTGTACCATTTCTATGTGAATTTGAACTCTTTAAAATTCTTTCTCATTTGTTCTTTTATTTGATGCTTAAGGAGAAAGAGACTCGCCTCCTTCAGTTGGTTAGACCATATCATTATGAGACGATGTGCTAGAAACGTTCCATATAAAGATGAATAGAGACAGAAAGCAGAATGGTGGTTGCCAGGGACTAGAGGGAGGGCTAATGGGAAGTTCTTAAATGTGTACAGTTTCATTCTGAGAAGATGAAAAAAAGTTCTGAGGTCAGATGATGAGTACCCTACAGTGTGAATGTATTTAATGTCACCGAACTGTACACTGAAAACAGTAAATTTTATGTTATGTATATTTTACCGTAATAAAAACAATTTAAAAAGAAACTTTAAACAGTCAAAAAAAAAATAGTTTTGATTTCTGCCCTTGAGTTGCCCACAGGCTAGGGGCTGGGACAGGTATGTACAGAGTTGCAGTTTTAGTGGTTACCGATTTTGTAGGCATGTGAAACTATGGGAGCACAAGATTGGTGAGGAAGCCTTAGATGGGGATATGTCGTAGAGCTGGAAAGAGAAGAGAGGTGCAAAATTTCCTAAGGAAGAAGGTAGCTAAGTTGTATATTTAGGGATGAATAAGAGCTAAAATATGCGGGCAGGTGATATTAAGAAGAAGGTCAGCATTAGCTGGAAACTTTAGAGTCAGACTGCTTGTCTGTAGCATTTACTAAATGTACACACACAACACTTAATATGCTTAATAGCATTCCTAACTCTATAAATGAACTCACTGGCAATATTCTCACAAATGCTTAAAAATTATTTGTTGAATCAATATTGCTAAAATGCTTTCTAGAAAATTTTGTCAGTTTACCCTCCAGAAATATATTAATGAGCCAAAACTTATTGATAAAAAAATAATATTGTCTAAAGGCGGGCCTAGCGAGTGGTTAATTTTGTTAGAACAGAAAGATATAATAAAGTCTGAATAATATCTATTAATTTGACAATGTGGAAGTAATGGAGACTGGCCAGAGCTGGTTCAGAGAGTGGAAAGAGAGTTAGCCAGAACAAAGGGAAGCTTGAGGAAGGATCCTGAAGAGCTGACTTCTGGAGAGTTGGTACTGGTTCTTCAGGCACTTGATGGAGCGACTCTGCAGAGCTGGAATGCATGTATTTGAGGAGGGGATGCCAGAGGCCTTGGGTTGTGGGGTCTGAGGAGGCATACTGTGGTTCCCTGAGAATGTGGGAAGAAAAACAAAAAGACCCTGGGTACTGCAACCAACTATAGCTATCCAGGTGAAGAGCCTTTGCTACAGTGATGAATAGGAAGCAAAACATTTAGGATCTAATACTGTAATGACTATGTATAGTGCCAAGTCGGTACTAGAGTAATCAGGGGGATCACTTTGTAAATTATATAAATGTCTGACCACTGTGCTGTATGCCTGAAACTAATATAAAAACAAAAACAAACAAAACAAACATTTAGGATGAACTCTCTTTTTCCTCCATCAGCCTTGTAGCCTTCTAGCGCCCCTTATAGGTAGAATTTAACAGGAATTCAGGAGATTTGCAGAGTTTCAGTAGCAGCATGGGAAAGCAGTGGACTCGAAGCTGAGAGACAAGAACTTAATCACCAGCATACTTCACCCTGTTGGCTACTTCGCATCCATACATGCCTTTTACACATACTTGAACCGCGACTTCCCTATCGCTTCATGTTTTCACTTAATAAGATGCAACTATACTTTGAACAAAAGGAGATACCAAAATGAGGAGATGCTGTTTGCCAGTTGTCATTGTATCCATTTCTGGATAACATTTAGGATACCGATCTGGGCAATATTAATATAGCTCCTTACATTTGGCACACAGCCACACCTGAATGAGTATTCTGGAAACTAAATGCTAAATTGTAAAATTAACGCCACCAAGAACCCTTATGGACATTAATAAGGAGGAGGAGATTGAGAGGAAATTAGTTAATATATACAAATATACAAATAATATATACAAATAAGAACATGTTAATATATGCAAATATTTTGTATATTCCATATAGAAAATACAGTTAATATACACAACAAAAGGAAGAAAATGTGCTTAACTGACATCATCTTCATTTTTGTACTCACTATCAGGCTGTAGTTAATATTTACAACTTATGTTGAACTAGATCGTAAAGTTACCCTGGTGGTAGCCCAGATAGGGTGCTGTTGCTGTAACATCTGGACATTGAATGTCTCTGTGATCATAATTTCCACATCTGAAGGCTCATTAACAGATGCCACCACTGATGAATCTAGAAGCCCCTGCTACTGCCTGCTTCTTTGTGCAATTCTCATTAAGGCCAGTGTCCCAAGTGGGAATATCTGATTGGTGCCAATGTGCCCTAGCTGCCAGTATTTCAGCATTACAAAATGATAGATTTTCTATTCAGATGCTCGGTAGCCAGGAAACCTACATAAATGTCTACAACAGAAGTGTCTGAAATATAAATCTCTAGAGGTCCAGAAAGCCTAGCTGAGGTTGTAAAGCAGGGAAGGTAGAGGAATAAAGGTAATGCAGGGCCAAGGGTGGACATTTAAGGATGGGGAAGAATGAGCTTGATTCTAGTCTGTGGAAAATGACCCAGTATAGAGAGAATAGTTGAAAATATGATAGACGAGGACCTATTGAAGATATGTGTTAGAGAGGGAATAGTTTAATAGGCAAGTTACAGAAAAAGAGCACAGATAGAGGGTTGGTCTTAAACTGATGGAGGCTCACCTCAACTTTTATTGAGAGAAAAAAGGAATCATTGTGGTAGATGAAATATTTGAAGTTTGGGGTAGAAAGTTACCTGCTTTATTGAGTGAGATAGATTTTAGCTCAGAGAAACGAATTCCTTTGCAATGTAGTATATTCCTACCATGACCTAAATAGTTTGGATGGTGATCAAAAACTCAATGGATGCCTATTTGAGGGAATTTCAAATATTATCAGCAGGCTAGGGCAATCTGCTCAAATTTAAAACTCTATGACCATTTGTTAAGGATTTCAGTTTTATTATGTATAGACTGTAGTTATGTCTTGAAGTCTGCACTTTCTGAAAAAGATATACTCTATGAGTATATCAGAGCATTACAGAATTGTACAGTGACTTAGCCACAGCTGAATGAAACCTTTAACTTTAGTTAGCTGAGTGTTCATTTGTCTATTCACCTAAATGGTAGGACCCAGAAAAATGAGAAAATTATAATGAATTAATTAGATTTTTGAACTTGTAAATATGATAAAATTCAGCAGATTTTTTTGACCTGTTTTTATTTTTGAACCCAGGTTTCTAAGAATATTACTACAGGAAAACCTGTCATAAGTGCATGCAATTTGAGAAATAGTCTCTTTTCCCCCCATATTAGTTTTTCTCTCCTTGGTATGATTTGGTTAATTTGGTTAACATGTATATTTTACCAATTGTCACATGCTATTTATGCCTTGAATTCTATTTTTGTGCATATCTTTGGGCAATATATCTCCCAGTAATTTGAATAAGAGTCTGGTTGAGATTGAAGAGCTGGCCAGCATAACTAATGAGAACTCCAGGGACGAGAAATCTATAATGGTGGTTGCTATAAAAAAGTTTTTAATCAAAATCACCTTCTCTGGACATTAGGGAATTCCCAAAAGAAATCATTCAAATGTTTTCTTTTGTAAATAATTATATTTTTATAAAAGAACTAAGCTCTAATGTTTATAAGATATTTAAAGCCCTATAAATATGTCCCTTAAAAGGAAGCATTATTTGGGCTCTGATATTGTTTGTCAGAGGACCAAAAGGAGAGACCATAGAAATGCACTGTTTTGGAACTGCTTTAGACATTTCATCTTAGACCTAAGAAAAAAATCCTCTTTTTCCTTCATGAGGTGCCTACTGTGTGTACCAGGCACTGAGTCAAGTGTGGGGAACAATAATAAATGACAGAGACTCAGCCATTGCCCTCCTGGAGCTCATGGTAAAGACAAAGAACAGAACAACAGAGTTTGAAAATACTGTGATATAATAAACACAGGGGCTTGGTGATCATATATTGGAAGTATCTGCCTAGATTATGAGGGGCACAGATGAATGAGCCAGATAGAGTGAAGAGCATTTGCAAAGGCCTGTAGTCACATATAGACATTTGAGGACTTGAAAAGTTGTGTGGATGCTTTGGGAAGGTGGGGAATGATGAGAAATCAATGTGGATGAATAAGCAAGGGTCATCTAGGGAGTCCGGATTTTTTTGTAACTGGTAACACCTAGTTTTACTTTTGTCTCTTCACTATTATTTTTGTCAACATTCTTGGTGATTTCAATATCCATATGGATGATCAATTTCTTGAATGCTTTGTTTTCCCTTTTTTTTTTTTTAACTCCACGTAGTTCACCCATGCTCATGCACATATTCTAGACCTTGTCATTACTGATGGCATGTTTCTGTAATCTCAGTTGCTAGGATCCCACTCTTTGACCACCTCTCCTGCTCCCTCTCATGTTGGCTTACTCCCTCTATTACCTCGACTTCAGGAGTAATTTTCCATGTTTCTTGGCTTTTCCCTCTGGGCACCTGGTTCTGCCCTCTGCATCATGCTCTCTTTTTCATGAAAGGGTGCACATCTCTGCAGCTGAATAGTTTTCTCAGCATGCTTCTGGTCAGCACAATTTTGGGAGTCCAATGGCTTTGTTTCATTTTGTATCCTTTCAGTATAAGCTATCAGTGTTTCTGCTGTAATTCTCCAAGATCACATGGCCTCCTGTGAATCTTATTGAGGTTCATGCCATTAGATAAAAGCCCACAGAGCTCTTAGAGATAAGCCTTTCTCTGCCTTCTCTTTGATCTTGGCTTAGAAAGCCTTTTTTTTCCTTTTTTCTTTTTTGTACAACTGGGCCATTTTAATGTTCTTTACAATAAAATAAATAGTTCTCTTAATGATGACAGAAATCTAACCTGTTTGGAAGTACTCAGAAACATCACAGTAAAGGTGTTTTCCTTATTGGTGTGGTCTTCAATAATTATAAGGAGTTTCTTGTATGAAACACCTGTCAGATCAGTAAGACTGCATTTATATATACATCCATCATTTTCAGGATTGTTGGTAACCTGGGCATATTTTCCCCAAATAACCTTGCCTCCTATCTCACAAGGCCCAATCACTCATGTTCACCTCAGTGGCTACTACCTTTGGTAGTAGCATCCAAAGTTGTATGAAATGGGGATGAAGGATGCTTCTTTACACCAAGTATTGGCAGGCAAAAGGTGGTAGAAGCCATTTTCAAATTTTAACATCCTTTGCCATCTGGAGAGGCTGGGAATTTCATAGCTCTTAAGTCCTGGTTACTTTAATAGCCCTTTCCTCAAGGTATGTCTCTCCTCTTGCAGCAAGAAGAAACCAAAAGACAACTTCTACACCTTCAAGGAAATCTTTTGAAGCAGATTACCCACTTCAATAGGCACAGTCTATGCTGTCCAGTAACTGTGGATGTGTTAATTAGCTTTCTGCAACTACCTAAGAAAGATCCCCTTTCCTCCAGTTTCTAATAACATGTTCTTCACTTCCTTTTGTTCCCTCATTGGCAGTGTCCTTAAAATCCAGATTCTACTAACAATCTGTTCAAGGCAATTTAGGCTTTCTCTATCGCGCTTCTCTAAATCCTTCTAGCCACTGTCCATTGTCTGGTTCCAAAGCCACTTTCACATTTTCAGATATTTATTATGGCAGCATCCCACTTCCAGGTACCAACATGTCCCTTGGTTATCTATGGTATATAATAAATTACACAGTGTTTAGTGGCTTAAAACAACAAACATTTATCACCTCTCAGTTTCTGTGGGTCAGGAATCCAGGTGCAGCTTAGCTGGGGACATCTGCCTCAGGGTTTGGCACAAGGTTACAATGAAGATATCAGCTAGGTCTGCAGTTATTTCAAGGTTCAACTTCATGAGAATCTGTTCCCAAGCTCATTTCCTGGGCTTCCATTCCTCATAGGTCATCAGGCTAAGGATGTCCGTTCCTCCTTCAGTTCCTTGCCATGTGAATTTCCTTAGAGGGCATCTTATAACATTGCAGTGAGCTTCCTTTAGAGAGAGCCAGAGAGAACTGCTGATGACCTTGCTTTTGATTTTCTCTAAGAGAAAAGGAGCTGGGGGAGGTCTTCTTATGATGACTTTTCTCACCGGAATCTACCAGCTTGCTTGTGTCAATGCCATACAGTTTCCTTTTCTTCTTTAATTTAGATGAAGTCTTTGTGTTCCAGTCTAAAGTGAATCCTTTCTCATGGGTGTTGAGTCTCATCCCCTGGTGCCTACTCCAAGACTTTGTTCTTGTAATGATCCTTTTTCTTTCCTGCATCCTTAAGATTGTCTCTCAGTTGATAGATGTTCCATAATAACTCCAATTTAAAACGTGGATTTCCTTGATCACACATTTTCATCAAGTAATCACCCATTTCACTACTCCCTTTTTAAAGAAAATTAAGTTTTAGACTGTGTGAATACATCATATCTTAAGAAGTTAATATAAAAAGTCAACAAAAGTGACTTCTGACCATGGGGAATAATAAGGTCTGAGATTGCTCTTCTGTCATAAATGACTGGAAAACTTGATAAAAAGTAGGAAGCTTCTATTTTCAGATACTGGGCAATGACAGAACAGAGCTACGATTCCCGATGGAAGGAAATAAAATGAATCCTCTATTACTCAGGCTTTCAGGGCTAGAAGTGATTTCCAAAACATGGCACAAGGTTGGGGAACTCAAGCAGATGCCAGAAATATTGCTGAATCAAGGAGCTATAGATAAAAGTTCAGAGAGTATAAGGAGGCTTTAATTCCTGGGGCAGAGTAATTGAAGCAGTGAAGTACACAGAAATTATTAAGGGCATTTCCTGGACTCTTTGGCTGAATACCAATCTATGTATGATGTTGGGTAAGAAAATCTTCTAGGAGGAGAACAATTAACAGGAGCTATAAGCTAAACAATTCCCAGAAGTCACACAGGGCCAAGAATAAAAATCTCCATCAAGCAGATTGGAGAGACCTTGTTAAATATCAAAAACATTCAGTGGAAACCCTATAATAACCGTACTTTACAAATGGGGCCAAATTAGCCCTAGAGTCAAGGCTATACTATACTATCCCCAAAAGAACTTAAAAAGAAGCATGAAAAGGTTCAAACTGGTACCCGTTACTTAACAGACTGCCAGAAAAAAGTTTACCATTCTTCAAAGGAAAACAACACAATCTAGCACTTAAAAATGTAATATTCACAATGTCTGGCATCTAATAAAAGATACTACATATATGAAGGAACTGGAAAATGTAACCAATAACCAGGAGAAAAAGGAAAATCAGTCAATAGACATCCCCTTGATAAAATTTACCTAAGTCAATACTTCTCACCTGGACCCAATTCTCGAGATCCCAGAAATGACAGAGACGTTAGAAATTGCAGACAGGGACAGTTATTATTAATCTCCACATGCTCAAGGATATAAAGGAAAACATGAATATGATGAGGAGAGAAACCGATTATATAAAAACAACTGAAATTTTTAGAGACTAAAAATGCATTACTTGTGAAGCAAACAAAACTGATCAATATTAATTGGTACATTTTAGGAATAGTGTTATTCAATCAAGAAGCATTTAGCGTGTGCAGGTCACAGTGCTAAGATCTGTGAGAAGTACACTTTCCATTCTCTTTCCTTCCTTCCTTCCTATCAAAATGGGCTCATGGATTCTTATTTTATTTTATAGGCTAGAATCAGTTGCTATCTTCTCAAATTGTATCAAATTTGGCCAGTGAGAAATTGTTCAGGCTGGTCCTTTTGTCCTTTTGATGTGTCCCTATCTTTTTTTTTTTTTTTTTTTTTTAGGACATATTTTCTAGCACTGCAAGATGTTTCAGGTTGATTTTATACTTCTGCTATAACACTGGAAGCAGCAATTTGACCAAGGAGCCCTGATTCCTTTTTATTGGAGAATAATATTTACAAAGTAGCATCTGGGATCTAGATGCTAGTTATTATTCGGGTTGCATTATTTCTATGCCCTCTCAGCCACAGAGCAAGTTAAACATATGTACATACGCCATACATGTGTGATGTGTATATATTATATACCTAAATATTTATATCTAAATCTCTCTGGATATACATATATTAAGAGCATGTGTTCATACTAATGTCTCCCATTCTAGTCCAAAAGCACAGGATCTATTCTAGCCTCCCTTTTTTCTTTTCTTTCCTTCCTTCTTTCCTCAGTTCTCCTCTCCTCTCCCCTCCCCTCCTTTCTCCAGAAGTGAGAAACCTGGCTTCTCTTTCCTACAATATATCACCTATTTGCTCAGTCCTAGAATACACATAGTTTCGAAAGTGCTAACCCATACCACTGTGAAAAACAAATATATTAACTAGAGTGTAATATTTGTTTAGACTTATTTTTCTTTTCTAAAGCTAAAGGTTAGATGTTCAAAATACTACGTTCTAGAGTTAATTAGGATTTCCTCTCCTTCTGCTCCATGTGGTTATATTGTTAACTTGATTTACATTGAGGCCCATTTGTTTGTTTTTCATTTCTCTTTTTCCCCATTTTTTCTTCTTTCTCTCATGTCTGTTGGTTTTCTATTTGCGTTCTAGTATATTACATCTGAGAATATGTTGTATTTTACAAAATGCTTCTTAAATTTTTCCCCTTGATAAAATTTACCTAGGCCAATACTTCTCACCTGGACCCAATTCTCGAGATCTGGGGTGGAGTTGGTAATTTGCATTTCTGTCAAGTTCTAGGAGATGCTGATGTTACTGGTTTCGGGACTAGACTTTGAGAACCACTGATCAATGACACTTATTAAAAACAGATTCCTAGACCTACTGAATTCTTCATGGAGGATCTAGGAATCTATTTTAAAAAAGGGCTTCAGGTGATTCTTATGATAAAACTAATCCGAAACACTGGTCTTTGAAATCATTTGGGATTGACAAAGCAGATATTTTGGGTAACATATGGATTACTGGTCTGAGATTTAAAATAAGTGACTTGATTAAATAATATACAAAGCTATACTAAATTTTCTAATTGCTGTTAATTGGTTTGTCTACTATGTTTTGCTCTTGTTTTATGTCATAATCAGAAACTTGGGCACCCATTTGGTGTTATTCCTATAATAATTCAGTATAAATCTCTGCTTAGAGAAGTTTAAATGCATTCATAGGAAAATTTTCTGGGAACAAGTAATTTGACCAAATATCAGAAGGTAAATATGCTTTTTATAAACCACTGTGTCTATCAAAAATGAAATTTCAATACTACTTATAACTCTAACTTCTAAATATAAAAATTGACCAAATAGTGAAATTTGTGAAGCCAAATTTAAAATTTATTTGACAAATGTTTTGTTTACTATTTTTACTTTCAAGTAAAGTTTACTCACATATATAGAGAGATTAAATAGTGGCACAGAGTGTGTGTGTGCACACGTGAGTGTGTGTGTGTGTTTGTGTGTGTGTGTGTGTGTGTGTGTGTGTTGGCAAGCTATATTATATTTTACTGCATAAAAATTTTTCAAGAATTTCAGAAATTTTTAAGTTTTGGTTATTTTAAGCCAATGTTTCTCTTATTTTAAAATTTTGATTATTTTAATTCTTATAATTTAAAATTATCAATTTTTTAGAGTATTAGTTGATGTTCATAAATATTTAAAACTTTTAAAAGTCTTTTAGAAGGTAAAAGAAGTACTCGTGTTGACTTTGGCAAGTAACAAGGCTGGTGCATTCCGGGTTTCACACAAACTTGGAAAAACTTCTCTTCTCATAAATATGAAATATCTAATGTTTTCTTCAAGGAAAAAATTATTTGAAATAATTCCATAATTTTCTAATGTTCTGATTTATAGATATATTAACAAGACACAGATAAAGGATTCTTTAGTCGTGGCCACTACCGTTTTCATTAATCCCCTATATAAAATGACAGTAATGACAGTGAAATTTATCTTGTGATAATAAGGCATTTTGGATGTAACGAAATGAGCACTGAACATGGAAGCGCAGTGAGAAGGTAGACCTGAAACTCATCTGAAGTCTCGTGCTCACAAAATGCCCTAACATGTCTTTGGTTTTATAGCTCATAAGCTATATGTTTATCACTTACAGTTTTTTTCTCCCCAAAGGACTACAAGATTTCTAAAGGCAGTGATCATGCCTAAATATTAATACTCTCTCCCTATTCCTAATTTCTTTTAAAAGCATGGAGTGGTTTGGATAGAAGACAGTAGCAGTTTATGGACAGAATGGGGGTAACTCAAGTAAGACAGGAAGTTGAGGCATAGATACTCCTTCCTAACCTCAACTCCCACCCCAAAGTCTTCTCATGTACAGTAAGGCTTAGACTTAGGGGACTGAGCAGCTTAAAAGAAAACAAAACTAATAAGTCAGGAATAACAACTCTCTGTGTCTTGGTTGCATGCTATTTTTCTTCATGCCTTGAGTTAGGTAACTTTACCCAGCTAATTTCCATTATTTTTTAAGATTAACTCATTCAGTTGTAGGCACAGTGATTGACAAAATATTGCTTAAATTTCTTCTCCTGAATTTTCTTTTTTCTTTTTGTAAATAACTTTATTGAGAAATAATTAATACACAACAAACTGTACGTATGTAAGGTATAAACTTGATAGATTTTGATATATGAAATCACTCATAAAATTACCACCATAATCAAGAAAATGAATATATTGTCAATCACAAAATTTCTTCCTGTCCCTTTATAGTCGGTCTCACCCTCTGCCTCTACGTGTGGTACCCTGCTGCTACCACCCCACCACCCCCACTGTCCTCAGGAAAGGTCTGACCTGCTTTCTGTCACCACAGGTTGCTTTGCATTTCCTAGAATTTTACATAAATGCTTTCACATGGCATGATTATTTTGAGATTCGTTCAAGTTGTGTGTATCTCCTGGTAGTTCATTCCTTTTACTTGCTAAGTAGCATTCCACTATATGGATATACCTCAATTTTTTCACTCATTCACCTGTTGATAGACATTTGAATTGTTTACAGTGTTTGGATATTACACATAAAGGTGCTATAACTCTCTGTACTGGTTTGTATACAAATCTCTGTAAAGACATACACTTTTATTTCTTGGATGAAAACCTGGGTGTAGAAGGTGATGGGTATGTGTTTAACAACTTAAGCAACTTAAGAAATTGACAAACTGTTATTCAAGGCTGTCTCATTTTACTTTCCTATCAGCATTGCATTAGAATTCCAATTCTTCCACATCCTTGTTCAATACTTGGTATGATTAACCTTTTTAATTTTACCACTTAATATTTAGATAGTGTATCTTATTGTGGTTTTAATTTGCATTTCATGAATGACTAATGATGTTGGGCTCTTTTCTTTTTTTAAAAAAAATAAATTTATGGGAGCGACATTGGTTAATAAAATTACATAGGTTTCAAGCGTAAAATTCTATAATTTATAATTGCATTGTGTGTTCACTACCCAAAGTTAAATTTCCTTCCACTACCATATTTTTGATCCCCTTTACCCTTTTCTACCTCTCACATCCCCCCTTTTCCTCTGGCAACCATTAAATTGTTGTATGCATTTTGTTTGTTTGTCTCATTTGTTTGCTGCTTTCAGTTTTATATCTCACATATGAATGAAATTATATGGTTCTCAACTTTTTCTGTCTGACTTATTTTGCTTAGCATGATATTCTCAAGAAGATCCATCTGTATTATTACCAATTTCATCTTTTTTTTATGGCTAAGTAATACTCTATTGTACATATGTACCACATCTTCTTTATCGAATTATCTATCGAAGGTCACTTCTGTTGTTTCCATTTCTTGGCCACACATATGCCTATTTTCGTTCTTATATCTTCTATGGCAAGGTGACTTTTGAAATCTTTGCCTATTTTTTTTTTAAATTGGATTGTTTATTTTAGTGTTATTGAATTTTGAGAGTTCTTTATATTTTCTGGGTAAAAGTGCTTTATCCGATAGATTATTGGCAAACATTATATCAATCTATGGCTTATCCTTTTGTTACATATCATGGTATCTTTTGAAAAACAAGTTTTTAATCATGATAAAAGTCTGATTTATCAATTTGTTCTTTTATCTTTTATAGACTATGCTTTTGGTGTTGCACCTAACCCACGGTCACAAAATTTTTTCCCATGTTCTCTTCTAAAAAATCTTATAGCTTTCGGTTTTAAATTCAAATTGATGATCCATTCTGAATTAAGTTTTGAATCTGGTTTGAGGTATTGATTGGCAGTTGTGCTTTTTTCCTGGCATATAGATATCCTATTGTTCAAGCACAATTTATTAAAGAATCTACCCTTGCTCCACAGAATTGCTTTTGAAGCTTTGTAGAAAATTGGTTGTCCATATAGCTGTCAGTCTGTATTCTGTTCCAGTAATCTATTTTTCTATTTACATTAATAGTCCATTGGCTTGACATTGCAGTTTATTAGCTAAAACTGCTTGTTTTATTTTAGTGATTGCTCTAGACTTTATGATATAGGTCTTTAACTTATTATAGCCTGATATTATACTTCTAAGTGATATTACACCACTTCACTGCACACTCACACATCTCTCCCCTTCCCAAGCTCGGCGCTAATGTCATACATTTTACTTCTACCTGTGCTACGAATCCTATGCGACATGGTTATTATTTTTGCCTTAAGCAGTAAATAAATACTTATCCTCTTAGATAAATTTTGTTTCTTTACATGGAAAAAGACTTCCACCTGCTATCATTTTCTTTTTGCCTGAAGGACTTCCTCTAGCATTTTGTATAATGCATGTCTCGTAGTGATGAATTCTTTCAGTTATGATATCTCTGAAAAAATATTTTCTCTGGATTTAGGGTTTTAGGACAGCAATTTTTATTTCTTTTTAGTACTTCCCTGTTGCTTCACTATCTTCTTGTTTATATTATTACTGACGTCTAACCTGCTTTAACTCCTATCTTTGTTTCCCTGATATATCTTTTTTTGCCAGATGCCTTTAAAACTGGGTGTCCAGAATAGCTTATGTCAATTTGAATTTTGTGTCCTACATTTTAAATGTATCTAGTACCTTTATTTCTATGTTAATATTTAGCTCTTCATTTTTCCTATAGGCCTGAAGTGTTAGAAGAGTCACCTCTGGTCCCCCAGAAAGGCAGTTTTCAGCTTGTTCAGTGCAACTGCAGTGTTCATGAATGCTGTGAATGTCATGTGCCTGTGCCAACAGCCAAACTCAACTACACTCTTTTTATATATTTGAAAATCGCATATGGTGGAGTAGTTTTTCAGTCACCTCTTATGTCTGTTCAGCCCATAAATATTGGTAAGTTGTACATAAGAAAGATCATAGATCTAAACATCAGTTATACAAACAGGTTAAAGATTACTTACAAAATTTGTCACTAGCTTATCTCACTTTGACCAATGCTGTAATGATGGTAAATGGGGTGTGTTATGAGCAGCTTCTTGATGATTTAACAGTAGAATCGTTATCTCTGCAATTATAACTTAAATTCTGTCTTGTAAACAGTTTGGTTTATTTAAATCCTGGGTCTGTTTAATGCATATATATTTTGGGGTTATCACTTTTTCACATTTTGGGCAACTGTGAAAAAAAATTAGAAGCTTTTTTTTTTGCCTGAATTTATTCCTTCAATAAATGTTTCTTGGAGGCTCATGATTTAGTTGCTGGGGAAACAGTGGTGAATGAACAGGGACAAATAATAGTGGGCAGAGATAAAAAAGTAAACAAGGGGCAATATGCTATACAAATCTGATCATGAAAAAAACTCAAATAATAGGTAACACTCATATTTTTAGTGCAAAAATCATCCAAGTTTCTTTTGATCAACTTGAATATATAACTACAGTTGTGACTATGATGGGTAAATGTTAAAGTATTTAACTTACTCAGTTTTTCATATGTCTGTTAAATTATGTATTACATATGGTATGTAATTTAAGTTTTTTTTTTTTTTACTATTTTCCACTTATATTTCCTGAAGTAATTATTATAATTTCATTATATGCATCTTTGCATCATTGCTTTTGACATCGCTAGAACCATGTTTCCAGGTACCTGACACAATTTCCCACACAATTTTCCTTTATGTTTTTCTAAGTTACTGGGGGTATAGCACTTTTTGAATTTGCATATGATATCATATTTTAACATTAGGACTTTCAAATAATTTGTCCTCTTGGGGTAAATTTATAATCTTCACAACATAATTGCAATGACATCCAAGCAATTCAGTCATGAAGTTAAACCTTAGGAAAAAAAGAATACAAAATGTGTATTAAAGATCATTATCATCTCTTTTAAAAATCTTATCAGGTGATTTTCAGAAGCATTTGGAACCAATATTGAATTGGGTTTAAAAAAAATAAAGAGAAAGTACTATAATAAGCTTTATAAAAACTTTAAAAAGAATTGTCTTTCTTCAGGGACAATTTTGGGGAAATTTTTTCCTTATATTTGGGTATATATGATAAAGTCCAAAAATTCTAAGTGCCATAAAAGAAATAAGACAAGTGGTTTGATGGAGAGTGTTAAGGGTAGGGGTTATTATTTCAACTGTGGAGGTCACAGAAAACCTCTTTTAGGAGATAAAGCATTTAAGTTGAATGAAGAAGAGATACTCATGCAAAAATTCAGAGTAAAAGATGCTCCAAGCAGGAAGAATAGCACTCACTATGCCCTTGAGCTTGATTGTTGGAGGAACCAAGAGAAGGCCCTTGTGTTTACAGTGAATGAAGTCGGAGAGTATTTGGAGATGTGGTCAGAGTTATCTGTGTCCAGATCATATTACAGGCCATAGTTACAGAGTTTGGCTTTTATTCTAGATATAATGGACGTTTTTGAACCAGGAGAGTTATATGATCAGGTGTATGTGTGCACGCACGTGTGTGTGTATTTGTACACATTTAATATTTACTCTGCAAGTGAAGAAGAAGTTGATGGAGAAGGGGGAAGGATAGTTGGAAGAGTGGAAGTAGAGGGCCCAGAATAGAGGCTGTTGGAATTGTCCAGTTGGCTTAGGGCTTAACCAGGAGAGAAGTGAAATAATGATTAGACATAAGCTCTGCTTGGAAGATGGTGCTTTCTAGTTGATTGGATGTGGAGTATGATATACAGAGAGGAATCAAGGATAACATTTAGGCTTGGACTTCAATATGCCAGTGAATGGTGGTCCCAGATACTGAGATGGGGAATTTTGGGAAGGATTAGATGTGTGACACATTATCTCTGACATGCTTATTAGAGACCCAAGTAAAGTTGAGTAGACAGTTGAATGCGTGAGCCTAGAGTTCATAGGAGAATATTTAGGTGTCCGTAGCATATATACAGTTATGGAATTGTGTAGATCACCCATGTAGAGTTCAGTGAGAGAAGACTGAGGTGATGATCAGAGAGCATAATAAATAAAAGAGTGTGGTGATCTGGAAGCCAAGTGGAAAAAGTATTAAAGCTTTTTTTTCTTCTAACAATGAGCAGTTATGTGGGATGCTACTGAGAGGTGAGGTAAAATAAATCAGACAATTAACATTGGATTTGGCAAAGGGCAGTGACCTCGAGAAGAACAGTTTCTGTAGACCGATGAGGAGGAGGACATGATCAGAGTAGGTTGATTAGGGAATAGGATGCAAAGCAGAGTGAGTGAGTAATGCCAACTCTTTTGAGGATTATTGCTCTGAAAGAAGCTAGTTGGTAGATGGGAGTCTACCTGGGACTGTGTACGTAGGATGTCCAGGGAAAAATTTCTAATATTAGGCATTGTTATATAGATAGGAAATGTACAGTACTTTATATTGTATGATTTGGTGTCTTTTGTTTTGTTTTCGGTCATGGGAACTCAGTGAATTTTATCTGTTGTTTATTGACTTTAGTGTTTAGCTGTCCCTTCTTTAAAGTAACTACAATTTGTAATATGTCACATAAAGTTTTAATTTTGACTTAAGGAGAAGAGAAAGCTATATCCAAATTTCTGAAAATATAGAATATGAAAAATATTTATGTGCCATTTTAATTTTTGAAAATAACATTCAAGTCAGTAAATGTTTTAATGTAATGATTATTTTTATGTGCATCAATAATTCCTGTTAACTATGAAATTTCTTGATACAGCTGCATGAAGAAAAATGCATAATCTATTTTCTATTATTTTTGCATTTTTCCTACTTTTAACACATATTTATATGTCTTTTGTTAATTTCAACAAAAATCAAGAATCCAAGTATAGATTTTGTTTAACATACTTTTAGAACTAACAATATTAAACATTTTCAATATTCTTCTCAAATATAACTTTTAATGGCTACATAGATTTCCCTTATAGGGAACCATAAATTTATTCGATCAATTCTTTATTATAAGATGATTACATTGCTTCTACAAATCGTTTAAAGGTTTTGTGATATGTTTAAATCTATACACATAGACACATATTTATATACACAAATGCATGTACATGCATAAACACATGCATAAACATATGAAATCAGAAATCTTTTGGCAGAAGAAACACCCCATCAGGCTGAGAAACTCCATCCCAATTTCTGATGACAAGCCAGGGCCTGCTAATCCTGTGTTTATTATATGTAAAATATATATGCTGCGGGTTATTTGACTAGGTGTGCTTAGATCATTGTATTTCAAAATTTAGCGATTTTCTGAATTTTGTGTGCAAATTTGCATTAATTCACATGCATATTTGCATCGAGTTTTGCATACAAAATCGGTATGCACTTTTCAAATAGTGCTCTGGAAAATACTTTCTTTTTATACACTAATAACAAGTGGGTGAGTTTAGTGGGGGAAGGCTTCAAATATTTTTAGTAAATGCTAGGTTAAATAAAGTTAAACAGACTATTTTAACAACAGGAATTCAAGTTTATCAAAATTTCATTTACTGACTTATAGTTTTTGTCACTTAAGGAGAAGGAAATGAACTTGCTATGATAGGCACAAAGAGCAGACCCAATATTTTGGTCATGTAATTAGCCCTTGAATAGAGTCACCTTTTAAGTCATTGAAAGAACAGGGTATGCTGAAAATTCAATTAATGATTTCATTTTATGATTATCATAAAAATTGCTTGACTTAAAAGTGTTCTCTTTTTTTCTTAAGTGAAGCCCGATCCACCATTAGGTTTGCATATGGAAATCACAGACAGTGGTAATTTAAAGGTTTCATGGTCCAGCCCAACTTTGGTACCATTTCAACTTCAATATCAAGTGAAATATTCAGAGAATTCTACAACAAGTATGAGAAAAGTAAGTATATTTTAGTAAATAAAATGAAAAGTTGAGAAGCAACTCTAGTAAATATGAGGCCCATCTAAGTCCCATAGAAAGTGCCCTCATACTAAATGTGCATGTTCCTTGTAGAACAGAAGCAGTTATCATTTAATATCATACTGATGGTTTTCGTTTAAGATCAGCATAGGAAGCAACCATATGAATAGCATTTCTATATCTTCTGTAAAGTTTTAGAAAAAATTGTTTGATATTACTCAATATCTCTTATATATGGATCCATCTTGTGTACTGAGGAGCATGATACATTCCTCCTAGAATTTAGTGCCAGGGAAATTTCCTCTTCCAAATAGTTTATGTATATTAGATTGACCTCTCTCTCTGCCCCCCACCACTCTCTCTCTCTCTCATTTACACACACACACACACACACACACACACACACGACTACAGAAAGTCCAGTTACAGAAACTTGAATTCATAATTATAATTTTTTTCACCTAAAGATCTACTCTGGTTTCTGGTTTTATGTTTAATCTTTTTTTATTGCTCAATATATTTGTTTATATGCAGTGCATGCCTTTGTACTGTAAAGTGCCTCAAATCTTTTTTCATTCTTTCGTAAGTATTTATTAAGCACCTACTAAATGTGAAGTACTATTCTGTTCTCACCAGGATGTATTGGGATAGTAGAACAGGATAAGAAGAGTTTGGCCATGCTGGTGGAAGATAGTGGGTTGTAATATTAATTGGAGGTGGGGGAAGATCTCACTGAGAAGGTTACATTTGAGCAAGGATTTGAAGGACATGGTGATATAGATATCTGAGAGAATTGAGTTCCAAATAAAGAAAACAGTAATTTAGATGTCCTAAGCTGAATGAGAAGTTGGAGACCAGGGGGAGTGAGTGAGGGTAAGAGTAAAGGTGGATGAATCAAAGAGAGGTAGGGGATAGTGGTCTAGTTTCATTCTGTTGCATGTGGCTGTAGAGTTTTCTTAACACCAAATAATGTTATTAACCAATGTTATACAACAGACAAACAAATCTTTAATAATAAAAAAAAAGGAAACACAAAGAGGAGCAGGGGAGGAGAAGGAGGAGATTGTAAAGAGCCTCCTGGGCCATACGAGGAGTTTGACACTTTATAAAAATAATTGTTATGCAATTTAGAGGCAAACACCTGTGGGTTTAGATCTAGCCTTTTTTTTTTTTTTTTAACTTCTATAGCATCTGATATTCCTAGGTAGTCCTCCATTCAAGTACTAACCAGGCCCGACCCTGCTTAGCTTCCGCGATCAGATGATATTTGGCATGTGGCCTAACTTTTGTAAGATTTTATTTTCATTAAGAGTGGAATGGACATCCTTAATACTGTGTATGAGAAAAGTAGAGTCAAGGCTTTTCTGGGTTTCCGTTTTCTCATCTGTAAAATGGAGAAAATAGGATTTTTAATACTATAGATGATGTGATAATGTTTAATGCATTTCTAATGCTTTTCACCATTTTCAGTATGTGGCGCCCTACAGTCTAGGAGCCTGGAGTGTTTGGTAGTTTTGGGGTACATCTTTAGAAAACTTCATTTATTTGCTAAGCATTTCTTAGCTAGTGATTTTTTTATGCAATTAGGTCTCTTAGATATTTTCCCTCTAGCTTGTAAAATGGTATTTTGATTCACTGTAGCTTATCATCAGGCTCAGGTTCTTAAAATTATTCATGCTCTCCTCTGTGACATTTTCCTCTGGGAACATTAATAGTTTCCTGTTCACTCAACACATCACTTTCTACATTATGTGTTAAAATTGTCGGCAGTGGCTTGAAGCTTCTCACCAACATAGTTATACATCCCACATTCTGAAAGGTCAATGTCCATTAGCATCCCGTTAAAAATATTTGCTGATTGTCATTGTGATATTTTTTCTTGGACTTATATGGGCTATTTAACAAAAGGTTTTGACTAATGTGCTAGCATTCCAATGTGGCTAGCTAACTACTCTGTAACATTTTAATTCTTTAAAATTTATTGAGACCTACTCGTGATCAGTTTTGGTAAAGGTTCCATGTTGACTTGGAATATTTATTTAACAGACTGATGAAATTGTCTCAGCTACATCTCTGCTACTAGACAGTGTGCTTCCTGGGTCTTCATACGAGGTTCAGGTGAGGGGCAAGAGGCTGGATGGCCCAGGAATCTGGAGTGACTGGAGCACCCCTCTTATTTTTACCACACAAGGTAGGTTTTGGAATAATACCTTCTATTAAGAGGGAAATATTTCTGAAGTTGCCTTTGGCATATTGTAAGGATCTTAAATATTGTGGCACTAAACCGAAAGGAGGACCACAATATTAATTTTTATTTCGACTTTTATTAGCCACTTTGTTAATGAAAACTTGTATAAGAGCTCCCAGGCTTATGTGCTTCCATAGCGGTGTCTTATTACTTTCTTATTAGAAGATAGAGTTAATATAAAAGTTCCAAATTCACAGATCTAGAGCACTGCTTGTATTGATGTTTCCTTAACTTACATTTTAAATGTCAGATATATTTATTTGATGTAAATTTCAAATATTAACATTTTATTTGAATATTACATATATATGATAAAATAATTATTTAACTCCAGATACTTGTTTTTAAAAGTTTTCATTTTCACTTTTCATATTTTTAGATTTACCTTTAACATCAGAAAAGCTGCAGCTTATTCACAACTTCCTTATGAAGTTGAGCTGCAGTGTTTTACATGGAGGCCCTGGAGCTTTAGAATAGTCCTAGCTTTGTCACATGCTAGGCTGTTACCATAGGAATACACTTCATGGTCCTTTGACTAGTTGTGTGATCTGTCAAACAGGCAAAATTATTCCTACTCAAATTCACTCGGGTCGATTATGGATACAGGAGATAACAAGTACCCTGTCAAACATGAACACATTTAAATAAATAAATTTATTTATTGATTACTTACTATTTAAAAAGCAGTGATTAGTCAAAAAGAAAGCATGAGTAGTTTAAGAGCACTGACTTTGGAATCTGACAGAAGCTTATGAAGTCCTGGCCCCATCACTTATTTGGTATGTTTCTTACATTTTTATGCCTCTGTTTCCTCATCTGTAAAATAGAGATTTTTTTTGTGGCTAGAATGAAATAATGCGCATAACATGGTTACTACAGTGGCTTCCTTACCCTTCGTAAGTACTCAGGAAATAATAGACATGATGAAAGTTTATAAATCCACAATCTCAAGTTTCAAAAATCTCAAAGTCTAATGAAGATGACAGATTGATATAATCTATAACTTAGGACAATTGCTTAGGACAAGTGAGATTGTGAGAAGAGCTTAATAACTGCAAAGCAATGGGAACAATTAATTCTCACTGAGAAAGTATGGTAACCTTGTGTGAACAGATTTAGAAGATAGGAATTTCTCGTATTCCCAAATAATTATTGAGTATTATAATGTGTATACTATGATGCTGAAAATGCAGCCCCTGGAGATTTTCTTTTTCTAAGGAAGGTTAAATCTTCTGTCTTCAATTATGTATCATTGATTAGCGGGTCTTAATGACTAATTGTGAAATATGTAGAGAGGAATGAATTAACATCAAATATCAAAGAATGTCACATTGTGGTTTCTCTATAGGGGGATGGGGTGAAGTGAATGGAGAAAAGGAAAGTCTGACAGTTTGACAACGGCGGCAGCTCCTACTCCCACTCTGAGTGGCCTGTGGCTGGCAGCTTTTATTTAACCATCTGCTCAAATGTTTCTCTTCCACAAGAAACTGACTTTATTCTTCACCGTTTTACTTCTTAATTAGATCTGAAAACCTACCCTCCCTGAAGAGCAAAATTCCAAAAGACTCATCGTTGTTTTTAAAATTTGCTAATATTCAAATTCTGTCTTCATGTTCAAATTATACTTTTCTAGAATGATGATTCTTAGCAATGTTGTATATTCAGTTGGATTAAGATGAAAATGTTGATCCAGTATCTATAATAGCTTGTGTTATGTTTCACATAAGATTTTGTCTTGAATTATTCAACTTCCATTTTTAGACCTACTTTACATAAATAAAACTCTTTTATACTTCTATTACCTTCATAGTTTATGTCGATATCTGTAGGATTAAATTTGCTTGGTTTCTTAAAGTGTTAGATCATATTTTTGTGCTTTTGTACATAATGTGATCGGATTTATTAATATGTACTATAAATCATATACACACATATATGCCCTTCCATATGGAAATATTTAGTGTTTTGTGTCCATGAAGCTAATAACGATATGTTTTATCAAAAATAAACTTTGCTAATTTATTTGCTTAAACAATACCCAATGATATTATCATTAACAGCTGACCTTTCACTTATTTGCCACAAGTGTTTCTCTAGTGGCTTTAGACATCCCAAACAGAAAAATATGAAAATAAGTAAAAGAAAATCTGGACAGTGAGTAAATAACTGCTCTAGAGGGCAAATTTGTTGATTTAGCAATGACTATGAAGTTAGGCTGATTAATTTAACAAACTTGGATAACTTAGATACCATTCAGTGGTAACAGTTGATGATTAAGAGAAAGACAGAAACTTGCCAAAAGAAAGCATATTAGGGACATTGAGAGTGGGGAGAGAAGCTTACATGCTTTAGTAGTTGCAATCATATTTGTCCATGTTATCTACTGTAATGATGTAATGATGTGTGCTGTATCACAAATAAAATGTATGGTTAGGCTCATAATTCCCTATTGAATAATAATGATGATGATGATAATGATGACAGTTACAGGTACTATAATAGTACCTGTGTCTCAGGTACTATTCTAAGTACTTTACATATGTTATTTAGCAGGAATCATGTGAAAAATAGGGACTGTTATTCCTCTTTTATAGATAAAGAAATTGAGAGTTAGAGTAGTTAAGTACTTGTAAAAGTTGGCAAAATTAGAAAGTATTAGAGCTGGCATTCTAATTCCAAAGTTCATGTTTATAACCACTAGTAAGGCAATTAAGTGCATCATGTGTAATTATGCAAGATTTCTGGTGGCACTGAAAATTGATACTCAAAGCTAATAAGCAGTAAGCTTAGTTACATAGAGTATTTGAGTGGAACCTTATTTCTTTCATGATTCCTGCTAAACAAAGTTTCACTGTTGCTTAGGTTTTAAGGTTTCATTTTACCAAATTATCATTGCAACAATTTCCGTACTTGAGGCTTGTTGCCTGAACAGTGTGCAACAACAAAAAAGGTTTTTTCTAAGCTTTGGTACTTCCTAGTTTTTGTGCAAAGGGATTTAAATCATTTTTTCCTTAATTTTAGGTATTTAATATTATTAGCTTCTCAATTGTTCACTGATAGGTGCTTGGATGGCATCCACCAAACGAAAACATTCTGAAAGACTGAGGTGTTAATTTATTTAGAATGAATTAGCACACCTGCTTTCTCATTTTCAAATACTTTGGATTCTATCTATCTATCTATCTATCTATCTATCTATCTATCTATCTATCTATCTATCTAACAGCCATTACCTGCTGTATTGCTGCCATAATGAACAGAATGCTGATTATCAGTACCTTCATAGTTACCACTTTTTATTCATTGATGTTATTGATATTAAAGCTGTACCTACCAAGTGTACAGTTAATGAAGCACTGACTATTCCTAATCAAGAAATTTTTATGGATCCTCGTAAAATGAATTGCCTAAGTTCTTTCTCTACAGCTATTGGGAGGTCTTGGACTTTTGAAGGAAAACTCAGGATCTTGCCAGAACTTAGAAAGTCCAAGAATATTTCAGTGATGTTATGCTACATACTGAAGACAATTTTAGAAGTGCTGAATTCTTGTAATACCTTTATTAACTGCATGTTTGTTGCTGCCAAAGAGGATAAATAGATATGAGATAATTCTACACTTCATACTTGGCAGCTCTTATAACAGGTTAGAGAAAATATTCTCCCCTGAAAATAAACTAGGTAATCTGCTCAAAGAATTAAAAAATCTATATTCTGGAGTTATATTAAAGAAACACATTTTAAAATAACTTTATCTAAAATGTTTTCATTTATGTTCTTTTGAGAAATGCACTAATTTTTATTAATAGTATGTTCTCTTTTAAGAAAGTTCATTAATGTAGATCTTTCAATGGTATTGCTACTTGACCATGAGAGGAAAATCATTATTGTTTTCTTATTTTAAAAATTTAATATTAAGTAGCTCATGTGAAAATAATATTATATTACTTAAAAAATTAAATATTCAACATTTACATCATCAATTTTAATATATTTTTTCAACATAAATTTTATAAATTGTCAGCTTTTTAATGTTTTTATTTTTGAGCTAATATTTTGGTATTTAATAATGCCAAAATATTTTCACTTTGATCTTATTTCTCAATTAAGCCTTAACTATATGCATTAGATTTTGAAGTGAAATGCTTTGAGTTTTTATTATCTTTAAAACTAATAGCTTCGACTTAATTTTTAAAAGCTCATTTGTACTCTTAAAAAAATGGAATATTCTGTGACTTTTGAAGCACTTCAGTAATGAGATGTGGAGCATATTCAAGGTAGATTAATGATCTCTCAGGTCAGTGCTAAGTACCTGGGTGCAGGATGTAATGTACCCATGAGGTTTGAGTGCCATCCTAGGCTAGCGTATAAAGCTAGCTAATAGACTGGCTTCTGTCCTATAATTTCATGCTATTAAGTTTTTTCTTGTTTATGTTTAATTGTAGACATACAGAACACTAGTGTCTTACATAGATTGTAAATATGAAGACACTGAAATTCAACATGCTATTAAGAAAACAAGAAAAGCCCGTCATACAGCTTTTTTAAATTTTGTTTTTGGGGTGATCCAGATGTTATGTATGAGAACAGATGTTCATATTTTATCAGTAGAAAATAGATTACTTTAAATTGTACAATTGACATATACTGATTTTATAATGTACTCTGGCAGAAATAATTTCTTCCTATATTAACAGGCATTTACTTTTATTGTTTCTATTTGAAATATAGGTAAACTATGTTTATAACAATAAACAACTGAAAAAGTAGTATGGAATAGTGTATAGGAATTAAAAATGATATTTTAGAAAATACTGGTTTCTCTTGTCCTCAACCACAGGAAACTGGTATTAAGCAACTCAAAACGATACTGCAGACTAGTAATATACAGACCTGCTTTGTATATTGGTGCAACATTAATTTTACATTTCCTAACTATTTTTCTTATTTAAAGCTTATTTCTCTACTTTACCCGCTAACTTGAAATTTTCATGTATCCAAATGAGATAATAGCAATCACCATTTTCCCCCCAGGATTTTGTAGTACCTGTGATTTAAGAACTTGCCCCAAGCTTCACTGGTTCTCAGAGTCTGATGGTAGAAATGTTATTGTGCAATAGACTATATTTAGTTTTCAGTAATTTTCTACCTATCAGTTAGCAAGTGACCATTACTCACTAATGCATATTTTATAATAAATAAATATCTATGTTTAGAAAATACTGAAGACATTTATGGAAGCTCATATCATTTGAGAATAGGAATGCTTGGGACACTCACTGCACAAACAGGCGATTACAGTTTTGCAGTCTCTTAACATTCATTTTATTTTGGCAGTGTAATCCTGAATGCATTATGAATTTTTTTGTATGGTGTCAGTTACTTACATGATGTATTCTGTCTTCATCTGATATTCTATCTTTCTTTCCTCATTACAGATGTCATATACTTTCCACCTAAAATTCTGACAAGTGTTGGATCCAATGTTTCTTTTCACTGCATCTACAAAAATGAAAACAAAATTGTTTCCTCAAAAAAAATTGTTTGGTGGATGAATTTAGCTGAGAAGATTCCTGAAAGCCAGTATAATGTTATAAATGACCATGTTAGCAAAGTTACTTTTCCCAATTTGAATGCAACCAAACCTCGAGGGAAATTCACCTATGATGCAGTGTACTGTTGCAATGAGTATGAGTGCCCCCATCGCTATGCTGAATTATATGTGATTGGTAAGGTTTTCTTCATTTTGTTCCACAAGGCAAACTCTTATTATGGACCCTATGTTAGAATTCCATTGAAGATGTAAGGAAATTTTATTTTCATTAAAATTTGTTGGTGTTTTTTGCTCTGTATTAATATTTTAATGTGTTTTAAATAGATGCCAATATCAAAATATCATGTGAAACTGATGGGTACTTAACTAAAATGACTTGCAGATGGTCAACCAATGCAACCCAATCACTTGTGGGAAGTACTTTGCAGTTGAGGTATCATAGGTATGTATTATTTTTGCTCTTTTATTTTTTCTGAGAATGTGGTGAGATAACAATTTCCCATAGAAATATCACCTTAACAGTAGTCTTGTAGATTTCCTTCCTGAAAGAGGAAGGTAGAATTATACTTAATTAGGAAACAGTAATTGCTATTGTAACCATCGAAATGCCATATTCAGAACAAATAGTGGCAGAGGACTATTTCAAAGAAGAGGAGAAATGCTTTGTATGTTCCAACATGGAATGTTGATAGGGAGTCAGTTATAAAAAAATATTTTTTTGATTTTTTTCCTCTGAGAAAAATAAATGATATACTTGACTGTATGATTCATATAGGAATCAAGAATTGGTTTATTAAAAATTATATTGCTTTCAACTAGAAAATATTAGGACACTCTGATTAAGCTATAATTTATCATCAACTGTGTTTTGTTTGCCTTGGATCTTAATTCATATTGAAAGTGTAAGGAATTTACCTTTCTTCCCATTTCAGGAATGTCCCATTACTATTATGATCTATACTTTTAAACTGTATCCCTTTGGTACAATATTATCTTACCTTTCAAAGTGCTATAGGTTCTATCTCTGACTGGGTCATTATTTCCTTGTTAGAGCAATGTCATTTATATCATTTGCATCCCCACTTAGTGAAATATTTAATAAGAATTACTGTCTTTTTGTGTGTGTGTGAAAGGCAAGATTCTAATGTAGCTGGGAATTTAAAAACATTGTTTTCAGATGGAGCCCAAACTCTGCCTTTTAAACATCAAAGCAGAATTCTCAAGTATCTGACTACATCAAAACAGAATTCTCAAGTACCTGACTGCTTTCATCAATGTTGTATTTTAATTGACTGTTTTCATATCTTTCAAGGAGCAGACTTTACTGTTCTGATGTTCCATCTATTCATGCCATATCTGAACCCAAAGACTGCCATTTGCAGAGAGATGGTTTTTATGAATGCATATTTCAGCCAATCTTTCTATTATCTGGCTACACAATGTGGATTAGGATCAATCACTCTTTGGGTTCACTTGATTCTATCCCAACATGTGTCATTCCTGATTCTGTGGGTATGTTAAACTGTGTTGTGTGTCTTCAATTTATTAGTAGGTTTGGATTTAGATCGATTCAGGGTAACTCGTATTTTACCATTTTCTGATTATATTAGATTAAAATTTTTTTTCCTCTTTATAGTGGAATTGAGAAGACAGCCTTAGAAAGTTTTATAGTTTTATTTTTAAATTATTTATTAAACAACTTGTTATCAATAGAAGTATTTCACATACTGTTTGATGAACTGTATTGGTCATTAGGAATTAAATTTAGTAATGTTATTCTAAATAAAGCACTACTTTATGTTTTTCTCCCAATGTACTTATGAAAACATTTGGTATTTTTTATCTTAAAGTTTAATTTTGGTTTTCTGATAGTTTTCATAATCTGAATAATAACAACCAAGGCTTTATGAAGCTGCATAGGAGCAAAAGTGTTCAAAATAATTAAACCAAAGTGAAGAAAAGAAAATAGAGAAATATGATAACATTATATTTTAAACACTCTTTATAAAAGATATTTTGATTTCAAAAGATTAAGAGAGCCCTGGGAAAATTTGATATATCTCTGTGGTTTCACTATGAAATCTTTGCTCTGATTTTGGCCTAGAAATACTTAGTAATAAAGAATAGGAGAAGAGTTTGAAACTTACACATATGGAAATGAATGCAGTGCATGTTTTTTTTGGCTTTAGTTCAAGCCCTATCAGTTTGCCACTGATATTTATTATGTGTTCAGTATGGTATCTTTTGCATTCAGAGCCAATGGCTCAATTTCTAATCAGATCTTACTATTAACTTGCAGTGACATGACATGTATTGATTTTTTTTAAATCAGCTTATCTACTTGCAAAATAGAGATAATTCCTTTCATATGTATCTCATAAAGTTGTAGGAGGTTAAATGAGATAAGGAATGAAAAAAGTTTGAAAAAGAAATATTGCTTTATAAAGTATGAAGATCATAACATCATAATAATGATTTTTCAACATTATTACTGTTATATAATACTATTTTTTAAATTTTTAGTGAAACCACTGCCTCCATCTAGAGTCAAAGCAGAATTTACTGTAAAAACTGGATTATTGAAAATATCTTGGGAAAAGCCACTTTTTCCAGAGAATAATCTTCAGTTCCAGATTCGTTATGGTTTAAGTAGAAATGAAGTACAGTGGAAGGTACCTTTTACCTAGAAATTTCTTTAACTTGCTTCATTAAATGTATTTCTTATAACATTTAAGAATTTTATTGCATAAGATTTATTTTTTTGGCATAAAAATACATATTCCTGTATTCTGTAGCTACTTTTCTTAAATAGATTGCTCTAAATTTAACCCTTTTAAGGAATGAAGTTTCCTACAATCCAGCATTTTCCGAAGTGAGTTTTATAAAACATTGGTCCCATAAAATCTTTTTTGGGAAATGATCACGTGGCTAAATAAGTTTAGGAAAGCTTACATCCTTGTGTGTCCCTAGTTTAGGGTCACAGTATATTACACATTAAAGGTTTGGAGAGGTCCTGCACTAAAGAAACATTTGTGACTTTATTTCATCCTGTCTTTCTCATACTCATTTACTAAAGGCCCTTTTTCCTCTAACATCTAATAATATTCGTTAGTACACATATGTTCAATGGAACACATTTTGGAAGAAACTACTTTTATTAAAAGATCAGAATCATACCCACAGTGGCAAGTGTGCATGTGATGATTTGCCATGTCGGTTTTCTGATGACAACCTTCAAAGACTTAGAAATATTTCTTTTTCAGGAACCCTAACCGTATCATTAGATCACAATGATTTCAACTGAAATGAATGTGACTGTTTAGCTGCTTATTTGGGAGACTGAATATCAGAGATTCATTATAGCAGACCCTATTAAAATACAACTAGATTAAAATTCTTAAAAGTTTTTATGAATAGAGGATTAGTAGACAAAAATTAGTAGTAGGGTTAAGAGGGTGATTGGGAAGCAGGGTTGCAAGTGAATCAGTCCAAAGCTTGTCATGAGAAGGAAATAATAAGAGGACTAAGACAATTCTTAATTCAAAAAAATGCACGATTTAAGCCTAATATATGAGTATTTCCAAAGCCAGAAGATGCAAAGTCAGTTCCCTTTTAATTTCAAAATAGTGTTAAGGTTTAAAATAAAATGCACTTCAGGACTCTTTAGCTACATGCGTGTTAGTAATGGTCAATTTAATGCTTCGATTTATTTTATAGAGGTACGACGTGTATGACGCCAAGTCAAAATCCGCCAGCTTCCCTGTGCCAGACCTGTGTGCAGTCTATGCTACTCAGGTGCGCTGCAAGAGGCTGGATGGACTGGGATATTGGAGTAATTGGAGTATTCCAGCTTACACAGTTGTCATGGATATAAATGGTCTGTAGAGATTTTGTAAATGTGTTTTAAATTGCATAAGTGTGCAGTTTCAAATATGACTGAAAAACACTCCTCCCAAGAACACAGGTACAACGTAGGCTCCTTGTTGTTTTGCAGTTCCTGTCAGAGGACCTGAAGTTTGGAGAATAATTGATGAAGACACCACTAAAAAAGAGAGAAATGTCACTTTACTTTGGAAGGTATTACTGCTTTTTATGTTATTCTTAAAATTTACCTTTATACTCTTAAAAGATATGCGTCATCATTCACAATCCTGTCATTTTTAGGCTCTGCAATCTCATATTTTGTTTAAATTTTGAAATGTGACCACAGAGAGCTAAGATCCATAGTGGAGAAAGCACCAGCACAGTTGGGAGACTTTAATTCTATTCTTAGGTTAACATGTTATATAGTTCTGTCAGTACTATTTCGGCAAAGTCATTGAGACTCTTTGTACCTCAGTTTCTTCATCTGTAAGAATGTTGGATTGTTCTAGATGATGTCTAGTGTTTCTTCAAGTCCAAAAATTCTATTTATATCTAATCCTAAACAAAGCAACTGTGGCCTTCCAAACATACCTCAAGGGCATTTAAAACAAGAGATATTCTTTTTGTATGATGGCATATAAACAGTGGCTATTTCCATTAACAATGGATATTCAGCCTAACAATTTTCAAAGCATTCTCTCTCCCAAATGAATTGGCTTCTATCCCAAGTGAATGGATTTTTTTGTTTGTTTGTTTTGTTAGAATTGTGGAGAGACACAAACATTTGATTTATAGCAAACATCATTTTTTCATTAGGGAATTATTAATTTAAACAACAATGAGATGCTACCACATACTTCTTAAAATGGTGAAAATCCACAAATCTGACAATAAATTCTTGACAAGGACGCAAAACAACAGGAACTTTTATTTTTTGCTGATGGGACTGCAAAATGGTACAGCTACTTTGTAAGATAGTTTGGTAGCTTCTTACAAAGTTCAAAACAGTCTTACCATATGATTCAGTATTATACTATTAAGTATTTACCAAACTGATTTGAAACCTTGTGTCCATATGAAGATTTGCTCATAGCAGCTTTATTCATAGTCCCCTCAAACTGGAAGAAACCAAGATGTTATTCTATAGCTGAGTGGATAGACAAACTGTGGTACTTCCATACAATGGAATGTCATTCAGTGATAAACAAAAGAAATTGCTCTAAAGCCACAGAAAGACATGGATGGATCCTACATGCATGTAGCTTAGTGCTAGAAGCCCATGCAAAAGGGCTACATACTGATTCCATTTATATGACATTCTAGAAAAGGTGTAACTGTAGAGATGATAGATCAGTGTTTTTTAGGAGTTCGGCTGAGGGGAAAAAGTTTGAACAGGTGAAGAAGCACAGGGGATTTTTTTTTTTTTATGGTGGTAAAACTATTCTTTATAATATTATCATGGTGAGTCCATAACAATATGCATTTGCCAAAACTCATAGAGCTTTAAGGCACAAAGAACAAATCCTAGTGGATGCAAATTAGAAATAAATCATTTAGGAGGTTGGAGGATTCTGGGATGGAATCCAGACTGTGACAAAAGAATGTCTAACTATATTACAAGAGTACAAAAAACCTCACTGAAGGAGGTGAGACAAAAAGGTGTAGGCCTAAGTAACTTTGTAAATGAGCAGATTCTTAAAACTAAAGCCTAAGGAAACAGTACATGCGCACCAAGTTCTAGATAATAAACTTATTTATCATGTGGTGTGGGTCAACAGTTCTTATACCACAATATGTATAAACTAGGATTGAATAATTAAGGAGGTGGATGTGGGTGGTGGGACCCAGGTTTCTCTCTGTTGGACTGGTTATAGAAAATAAGGGGGAGAAGACCAGAATGAGCCATATGGTAATGGATCAGAGTTGGAGACACCAGTAGGAACTCCTGTTTAGCTTAATGTGGCTACAGATGGATTCATTTAGAAATATTTATAGAGATGTGTAGTACAGGGGTTACCATACACACAGACTTCCTCGCTTTGTAAACCAGGAGGGCCTTGGTATAACAGCACCCCAGCAGTAAGGAGCATGCCCAGATTTGTTCCTAATACCATCCTGTAATAAAAAGAACTAAGGTTCCTTGAAAAATGGCTAATTGTAGGGCTAGGGCAGAAAATATACAAGAAGAGCCTAGAGCACCTTTGTAGTACCAAAAAGTAAGGAAGTTTATCATTATTTTAAATTTATGGCTACAAAAGTAAATATCTGTTTAGAAACTGACATAGATTTTTAAAAACAAAATGTAAAATATGCTTTACTTTTCAGACATTTTTTTTCTTGCAGTGACTGTAAAAATCTCACTCCCCATTTATCGAGATTATTCCAAAACTTCTAGGGATACATGTCTATGTGTTCGATTGTGTTTGTTTTTTCTCTGCTATTTCTGACATATAGGAATCTCAATGACAAAAATTTAAAAAAGAAGTTGAGAAGCACTGTTCTAGTCTACTGTTTGGAGTCAAGCTTTCTATAGGTTTACAAGGGCTGGCAGCACTTATTCTTACCTGAAACAGGTGAAGGTGTTGGGGGAAGTGGTATTCTGTAGAATGGAAGAATAGAATTGAACTAAATATATATTTTCCACTGAAATTGCCAGTGACCTGGTATGATTTTTTTAAACTATAGGATTGAAATTCTGATTACATATAAACTGTCCTAATAGCCTCCGTTACCTGAAGTGGCAGGATCTCAGGGGAAGGGAAAGCGAATGACAACTTACTGAGATTAATATATGTGATGATTAACATCTTTTCAGCTTTCTTTTTATAGAACCAGAAGGTTATCTTTTTTTTTTCTTTTCTTTTTAGATGAGAAAACTCTCAATGGCCTGGCGATCTTTTTTTTTTTTTTTTTTTTTTTTCATTAGAATTAAAGTGAAACTTCTTGGTAGAAAAGCTATCTGTTTGTATCTATACTTCATTATCTTTCGGTGATTTATTCTCTGAATCTTAAGAAAAAACCCAAGGGAAATAATAAGTTTCCTGTGGTCCATACCCACCCAGTCACCTTCACTGAGCCTCTGGTCAGAGGCAGACCCTACCTTACCCGACTCTGCATACTTCAACCCGGAAATAGGCAGTACTTGCTCTGGTCTGACCCCTGCCTCCCAATGGGAAATATGTAATAAGAGCTCCATGAACTTCGTTGGTATAAAAAGCACTGTAGCCCTCAAACTAATCAATTTCTATGTTTACTACAGCCCTTGATGAAAAATGACTCATTGTGCAGTGTGAGAAGATACATGGTAAAACATCATACTTCCCAAAATGGAACATGGTCAGAAGATGTAGGAAATCACACTAAATTCACTTTCCTATGGACAGAGCAAACACATACTGTTACAGTTCTGGCTGTCAATTCCATTGGTGCCTCTTTTGCAAATTTTAATTTAACATTCTCATGGCCTATGAGCAAAGGTAAGAAAAGGTACCTGCTAGGAAACTACTGCCCTCTTTGATATTTAATCTTTGCAAACTCCTTCCATTCTAAATGGTCTTCTAAGAAGCCTGTGATTCGCTGAATCTAGAAGTCTCTCTTTCCACTTTATTTATTTATTATATTGTCTGAAAAATAAAAAACTAAGTTGCACCCTAATTTTGTCATACAGTCCTTGGATTTTCATGTAGTAGAACATGGTCGAAATGGTATTATAATACCATTATATTCTACTAAATCTAATACTTAGACTTTTTGGACCAACAGGAGAGAAAAGTTTGGAGGAAATTAAGATGATCGATAAGCCTGTACAGTATTCTACCTTTTTCACTATACCCCCAAATCACTTTTTTATATGTTTGGTAGACGCTTGTTCTTCCTCAATAGCATAAATTTCTATATTTCTCTGCTTATGTGACTCTTGTAATAAAAAAATAATTGTCCTTTATTGTATCTCTGTGTAAATGTGTCTGCCTTCTCTTCCTTCTCCCTTTTTCTAGTAGTTATATATTCTTCAGGGGTATTAAGAGATTTTTATTAATTTTGATTTTAAAAATAAATTTCCTTCTTTTCCCCCCAGTAAATATTGTGAAGTCACTCAGTGCTTATCCTTTAAACAGCAGTTGTGTGATTCTTTCCTGGAAGTTATTACCCAGTGATTACAATCTGATGTATTTTATTCTTGAGTGGAAAATTCTTAATGAAGACAATGAAATTAAGTGGCTTAGAATCCCTTCATCTGTTAAGAAGTATTATGTCCATGGTAAGTTTACTGTATTTTAACGTTGCTCTTATGGATTAGTGTGATACTATAAATGATTAATTAAATTAATAAGCCAGTTAATTAATACTTCAAAAAAATAGATGATATTACCATCTTAATACATGTAATTTTATCACCTTACCACAAACATTTAATTCTATTTCACTTGATCCTTTTTCATTTAAATGTTTTACAGTTGTCATCATATTATATTATCTACCATTTTTCTTCTGATTTGTTCCTTTGATATATCACAAGCATGTTTCTATTTTTCCCCAATCCCTTTAACCATTATGTTAAGTGATCATATAGCATTTTATTCCAGAATCTACTTAAAATATTTATTTGAAAACATTTACATTGCTTCCAGCTTTACTTTTTTCTTTAAATCAATTTGTAATGGCTTTCGCTATTTTCTGCCAAGTTGTTTTCCTAAATCATGTGCCAATTTATAATTCTACTAGCAATGAGTGGGAGTGCCAGGCTGAAAGACTAAGGATCCAGGACCTGGTGGCATAGGCCAGTGTAAACTCCCAAAAGTAGACCAGTTACCCTAGGAGGTGATTAAAGTACAAAGTTTAAGTGAGCTACCCATCATCTCCAAGTCTGGGTAAGGTTTACGTATAAAGAAGCTGAGGATTGCTATGATCTTATACAATATCATCCTGAGTACTTAAAGACCTAGAATTTAGCATTAAGGTAAATAGAAACAAATTATTAATAGAGAACTAAATTCATTTCATTACCACTGTTGTCCAAGTTGTTACTCTCTGTGCTTTTCTTAAAACCATATAGATATAGCATTTAGGTTTCTAAAAGATTTATGCCTTGTGGAATATTATTTACATATTAGTAGCATTTGTAAAAAGACAGATTATTCATAGATTCATTTTGAGCTTTGCTATAGAGATGGTCATCCTCCATGAATCTAAACTCCTGGATATTGCAAGGAGTCCCTGATCCTTACCACCATCTACTTTGTATAACATTTCACAAGACCCTTGAACGGGGAAACTAAGTAAGCTAAATTTCTGTATAAAGGGAATATTGCTGGCTTTGGGAATATAGGAGAGAAGGTAAAGCATATTGTCCTGGACAGGTAAACAAAATAATTCGTATACTCTGAACTTGAACAAAGTGGCTATCACCGGAACATACCTTTGAAAGATTGCTATCTTTTATCTTTGGATAAGATTTAAAAAGTTATTTGTAAAATCATTGTCATTGCTAGGAGAATTTGGAGTGCTTAGGTTGTTTTTGAAACTTTCTTAATCATCAGTTTATATCCATACATAACAAGTAATTTCTATGTTTGGAAATATAGTGTGATCACTTAAATTTTTTTTTACATGGATTTCACTCATTTGCATTAATTTGGTAGAAATGACCCTTTAATATGTTTTTCTCCTCAGATTATTTTATCCCCATTGAGAAGTATCAGTTCAGTCTTTACCCAATATTTATGGAAGGAGTGGGGAAACCAAAGATAATCAATAGTTTTACCCAAGGTAAAAAAATTTTAACTTTTATTTTTTTAATACAGATGCGTGGCTTTCTATTTAGTAGCAATGTTGCCACCTTCTTCTTCTTCTTCTGATGGGATCATGGAAGAGTCTAGAGTCATATGTAGATGTCACGGGGTAATGCAGGAAGGGCACATGGCTCCATGGTGGTAGTAAGAAGGAGAATAAGCAGTCAGGGTATTGAATTTTTATATTGGTAAGTAAAATTTTCAGTCTCAATTTTTTGGGTAAAAAGTTGATGGAAATAAAATAAATGGATATACACAGCTATATAATAAAATACATCTTCATACAAATTAATTATGAAAGTATTAATTTTCAGTACAATTAATATAAATGCACTTTCCCCAAACTATATGTTTGGGGGCATTTGTTTGTAAATCTGTAAATTTTAATCGGTCTTTTAAAGTAAATATTTTTTTGAACAATGAACATCAGTCTCTGCCTTTACAGAGCTTAACCTCCAGTACTGTCATGGGAGTGACAGATAATAAACAAATCATGTCAGATAGCAATAAGTGCCATGAAGCAAAAGAAAAGTAAGATGAAAGAATACATTTAAAATGTGGTGCGTTAGTTAAGATGGCCAAAATTGGCTCATTTCTCTGTGCAGGTGGTATTTGAGATAGAGCCCCACAAGTACAAAAGGGAAGAGCATTTTAGCAAAGGGATATAGCATGTGCAAAGGCCCCGACGAGTGAGCATGCTTGGTGGTTCAAGAGACAGCAGGGAGGTCAATGTGTCTGGAGTGAACAAGATAGAGACTGGCTGATGTTGTAGGTTGTCTTCTGCAGAGCAGATGCTGAGGCAATCATTATAATAACTTTAATTGCCACTTTGACTCATGCAACCTAGAAATGATCAGATGGAGAGAATTGGCAAATAAGTAGTTTTGAAAAAATGTTTTGCTAGATTACAATAAGCATAATTCTGAAAAAAATAATTGTTTTTTAAATGTGCTCACAACTATACTTTTACCTTCTTTTTTATTTTTATGTTTTAGAGATAATAGAGGCTTGTGATGAAATCAGAAAAAAGTCTTAAAATTTTTGGTACAGAAAGATATTATTTCCTCAAGCTTCTGAATCATATTTTTTTTTTTCAGATAATATTGGAAAACACCAGAATGATGCAGGTCTATATATAATTGTGCCAATAATTATTTCCTCCTCCATCTTGTTGCTTGGAACATTATTAATGTCACATCAAAGGTACTGTAGCCATTAAGAATTTTCAGCATATTTAAACCTCAGTTTAAAATCCAAATCAGAAACATTATTCTAAATATTTTTTGTACAATTAAGATGGCATAAAAAGAAAAGGTCTGTTATTAAAGGCAAAAGATTTATATAATCTGAAGAGAAACCAGAGCATGTAAGTTCTGTTATTAGAAAACCAAATTCCATTTTGCTTGCATAACATGAACCTCATGGAAGAAATTCATTTTTTTGTGTATAAATATTCAGGAAATAGTAAGCCTGTAGCAGGAAATTTCAGACAGTATGTTCATAGAGGTGGCAAAAATGGCTCTCAGAGTTGTGCAGTTTGGGTTGAGGATTTTAGTGGTGAAAATTTACCTGGAGCAGTTAGTTCTCTTATGATTAGTAGGCATTTTGCTTTGTGGTGCTCCAGTGTGTCTGGTTTGGCAAATGGCCTCGAATTTCTGATAGTTCTGTGTGTGCCACATTACTCTGTGCTGAGAGGTCCAGACCAGTGAATTCATCTCACAAATGATGAATCTCTACAGAAATGTTTGTCGTATAGTAAAAAAAAAAAGTGAGAGTAGATTTTAGAATCTGAATATATCAGTCAACTGAGCTGATAGGGCCATATTGAGTGGAATTGTTTCTGAAACTCGCATGATGACTGTTTTTAATATTTTATTTTCTCTGAGAAAAACCTATGCACAATGTCTGGCACACAACTTTCAAAAAGTGTTGGCTATTTTTATTATTATAATGATTATTGACATGTCTAGATAGCTTGTTGGTGGAAATCTTCATGTGATAGCATTTGAAAATGAATCTGACTCTAATGAGGCATAGCTCTGATGGATTAGTTTCTAGTTTATACATTCATTAACTGTTAATATTTTCAATATGAATGTTTATCTCTAATTCTAATACCTTATTTATCCTTTCTAGAATGAAAAAACTGTTTTGGGAAGATGTTCCAAACCCCAAGAATTGTTCCTGGGCACAAGGACTTAATTTTCAGAAGGTTCCTCTTTCAATTTTCTTAACCCAAAATATATAAGATTTCATTTTAGATGCTATATGCCTTCTAGAGCTTTAAACGTTCTTAAGATTTAAAAGTTCTTATTCTAGCCAATTCATTTTAATATGAGTCTATCTAATCTACTATTTATTTAAGAGTAGCAGGGTGTAAGGATTTGAAACCAGAGAAAACAAAATTTAATAGGTAGCTAATCACATGAAAGTTAATAGTATCTTTTCTGTCACAGTAGAGAATAAAACAAATATTAGAATATTAGTGGTTAAATCTGATGGAGAACATATATTTGGATATTCTTTTTAGTATAAATTGATTGTCCTTAGGCAAAAGACTGGAATCAGTACTTATTTTTAATAATAATAATTATCTCCATAATTATTTAAATCAATTCAAAAATGATAAAAATAATCCTATCCTCAAACACTACAATTTGAAAAATGCAATTATCATAATCAAACTTACACTTATGTAAACAGTTCTTTTCAAGCTAAAATACTTAATGAAACAATTTGTTCACTATAATAAAATAATTTGTACTTATGTCTATAGTATAATTTCTCAGAAAATTCTCAAGGTTAGCAAATGTTTTATGAACTCTCAAAATTTGAAGCAAGATTGGTTTTCCACTCATAAAACTGGGGAAATAGGGATTTAGTTTTCATGTCAAAATAGCTACATGATGGTTTAAACAATAATCATGTGGAGGTCATTATGCAGTCTCAGTAATTGCATCTTTGTATGAGTCACTGTTAAAAGTCTTTAGTGGTTTCCTTTTAGCTACAAGATAAAGTACAGTCCCTTTAAACTAGTACTCAATCACTTCTCTCTACAATGTCATCAACTTTCACATCCAGTTTTTTTCTGTCCCTAGGCCTCGATCATGCTTTTACTATTCCCTTCCATATCAACAAATATCTTGCCCTAGGCTCTACTTTCCCCAAATCTTCCTTTAACAAATGTAGTTCAGAAGAATTTCTCCCCCTCACTAAGTTCCCTGGGCATTTTATTGTTTAATTTATTGTGAAGAGTGCTCTGAGTTCAAGGGCTATATTTTACCCATCACAAATATTTGTTGAACTCCTCCTGCTATATGAAAGGCATTAAAGTCAGCTATTAAAGTAGGATTTCATTAAAGAATTGTTGGTAATTCATCATTATAATTTCTGCTGATTTATGTGCCAATCCTCGAGATATATACTCTTATATTTATTAATATTTTACTTCAATTCTCAATGTTTTAGTTTTCTCTCCTATAAAAGAAGGTAAATAGAACTTACCTCATAGAGTTGTTTGGGAGATTAAAGCAGATGGTACTTGTAACATAGTAAAGTCTCGATAAATATTATTAGTTATTATTCTTTCAATTTTCCTGTGGAATAAGTATCATTATCTCCATTTTATAGAAAATTGACTAATTTGTCCGACTTTGGAGCCTGTTTTACTAGTAACTGTTCTAGCAGTGGCTTTCAATATTTTTTTTTTTTTGACAATGACTCACAGTGAGAAATAGATTCGACCTTGCCCCTAGTACATGCATAGATGTAACTACACAGAACTGAAACAAAAGATGCTCAAAACAGTTTTATTATTTGCAGTGCCCTCTATTTTCAAAATTCTGTTTCATTTTTTTAAAATACTTGTTGCGACTGACTAAATTAATTTCACATACTAATGGCCTATGATTTACAGCTTATTAATGAATGAATGAACAAGTACATAATATTATAGATGGAAGAATGCAAAAAATTAAATTGTAATCTTTCAGCAGAAGGGATACTTCCCTATCTTCAGACCAGGCAGCAGTTTTGCATATAATTATTCCCTTTACAGAAACTTCCTCTGCCTTAGTCTAACCAGCCCAATGCCTAATACTCCTCAGCTATAACTTTACTCACTATGAGCCATGGAGTCTCCTTTCATTAAAACAGAGCTGCCGAGTTTTTTCAGTTGGTAAAATATTTATTCCTCTCTTTTCTCTTCCATTATGAATTTAACGTTTGTTGGAGTTATAGCAGTGTTTCAACCATATATTGATTCATCATTCATTCAGTTGTTCAACAAGCACATAGCGGTGTTTATATGTAAGTCTATGCTGCTGCTAGGCTCTGAGAAAACCAATTTTTTAGAGATTCTTCTTACCATAGAGGAAATAAGACAGTGAAGTCATAGAGGAGTGGCCAACTTGAAAGCAGAATATTCATTTTTAAATTTATTCATTAATTCATTTCATCCATTCAAGGACTATTTATTGAATACCTATTTTATGCCAGTCGCTGTGCTAGGCCCTGGGGTTATAATGATCATAAAAATAGGAACTCCTGGAATGTACATTCCATTAGCACTGGGAAAGATAATCACTAATATATTTATATGGAACTGATATTATAGTTTTAAACTATATATCATGAAAGCAGGAAACCCAGTGTGCTGAGAGCTTTATGTGTGAGGTGGAGGCGAGCAGGTAAAGATACGAAAACATTTCTTTCCCCAGTTTTATTGAGATATAATTGACATACAGCATGCTATAAGTTTAAAGTGTACATCAGAATGATTTAACTTAGATATATTGGGAAATAATTACCATAGTAAGTTTTAACACCTATCGTCTCATGTTGATACAAAAAAGAAAACAAGTTTTTTTCTTGTGGTGTGAACTTTTAGGATCTACTCTTTTAAACAACTTTTATATATACCATACAGCAGTGTTAACTATAGTCACCATGTTGTATTTACATCCCTAGTACTTATTTATCTTGTAAGTGGAAGTTTGTGCCTTTTGACCAACTGAGTCTAATTTCCCTTCTCCCTACTCTACACAAATCTGATCTTTTTTCTGAGTTCAATATTTTTTTAGATTCCACATGTAAGAGAGATCATACAGTATTTGTCTTTCTCTGTCTGACATTTCACTTAGCATTATGCCCTCAAAGTCCATGCATGTTGTCACAAATGGCAGCATTTCCTTCTTTTTATGGCTGAATAATATTCCATTGTATGTATATACCACAATTTCTTTATCTGTTCATCTGTTGATGGACACTAGGGTTGTTTCATGTCTTGATTATTGTAAATAATCATTGGGAAGCAACATTTGAGCTAACGTTTAGAAGATGTATAGACTTTGACAAGGTTTTGCAGTGGAAAAGTAGAGCCTAGGTAAGGACACTCGCACATAAATACAAAGCTATGTGGTAGGAAGAACCTCAGCACATTCACAAGCTGCAGCTAGGGAGAATAGAAGACAAAGAGTTAGAAGGAGGTATTTCTTTTTAAATATGAGGGTTTTTCTTATATGAGAGGTTTTTGGTCAAAAATATCTAAATATTTAAATAAAAAATTAAAGCTTCGCTGTATAAGTACATATTCATTAAAGGGATAAACATCTTAGTGTCCATTTAAAGAAGCTAAAACACTTTTCTCTTCAACATGTTCAGCTCTGAAAATTTCCTCATGAACCACTGTGAAAATGGTGTCCAGGTGTTTACCAGGACAGGGAAATGATTGGGTCCATCTCAGGAAAATGCTTTTTGAACCTGCACCAAATGATCTTTACCTTTTCCAGAAAATGCCTGACACAAAGGAACCACTTTGTGGATGTTGATCAAATCGGTGAATGTTTGTAGACTACCCGCTACCTCACTGTGTCACATATGCCTCCTGTAGATCAACACTGTGCCACAGCAGGTCATCTAACAGGCATTATATACAAGCAGACTAAAATATCACCAATTTTTTTCAGGTCCTGGTAAACTAAAAGAAATGTGAGGAGTTTTTAAGATACTTATAGTGGATGTGAATGCCCTTATTTGTAAGACTGATTATTTTAAACCACTGCAAATATTATTCGTGATAATCTTATAAGATAGTCTTTAAGCATAACTAGCCCTCAAGATGCTTAGTTTATTACTATGGCTTAAAAAGTACACAGATAACACAATTAGGAATAAATCAGGAATATAGCAGGAATATTTGAAGACTGGAAAAGAATATAATTTCAAAGATCTTACTAAGGATAAAAATCTTCTAAAATTCAATATATATATATGTGTGTATATATATATTTGCATCTTGCTGCTTTAATCTAAATAAAATTTACTTTTTTAGGGAAAAATAATACAGTATGAATCACATATTATTAATAAAGAGTATGAGGCAAATTAACTAACTGCTCTGTGCTTTCATATTCATATTACTGTATTTCTGTCATAGGCCTAAGAGCCTTATATTTTCTAATGACAAAACTGAGGCTCAGAGTGGTTCAGTAGCTTATCTGGATCATCCAACCTGTATATATAAAAACCTTGATTCAAACCCAGGTCCTTCTGACTCAAATTGATACTCTTGCCATCAATTCCATATTGACAATTAATTGCTTAATATACTTAGTGTCACAAATTGTACACTTAAATGTAATTGAAATGGTAAATTTTATGTTATATATATTTTAATGCAATAAAAAAATGGACAGTGGATCTGAATAGACATTTCTCCAATATCTAATAAGCAATGAAAAAAGTATGTTTAATATCATTAGCCATTAAGTAAAATAAATAAAAACACACAAGATACCACTTTACATCAAATAGAAAGGCTATAATAAGAGACAGATAATAAATGTTATTGAAGAAATTGGAACTTTCATACACTACCTGTGAAAATATAAAATGGTACAGCCCTTTTAGAAAGTAGCCTGGCAGTTTAGCAGTTAAACATTACCACATGACTCAACACTTCCACTCCTATGCATATATCCAATAGAAGTGAAACTACACAGAAAACTTGTACATGAATGTTCATAGCAGTATTATTCATAATAGTCAAAATGTGGAAACAACTCAAATGTCACTCAAATGATGAATAAATAGGCAAATTGTGGTATATCCAATTCTAAAACAAAAACAAAAAAATTTCAGTGAATTGGACTCAGACCCATATCTTGACCCACTTGAAGACACTTTCAAGTCTATGTCTTCTGTCAACTCTAAGAAATTATGTTATTTCTTTGATAATTTCTTCCCTCTTGTTTCTTTGGTTTTCTCTAGAATCTCTATTAATTAGCTTTTGGACTCTCTTCATGGATCTTCTATATTTCATTATCATATCTCTGTTCTTTGTCTTTTTGTTTTAAAATTGAGACCTTGCCATAATCTATTCTTTCAGTGCTTCTGTTGAACTTTTATTTACTATTATATTTGTAAATTTCCAAGTATTCTTTTTCGGGGTGTTCTGTTCTGGTTTTATACATGCAATGTTTTTTTAAATCTTACCAATTGGAGGATCATTGTCTGTTTTAAAAAGTTCTCTTTTCTTCTATTCCCTGAATTATTTGTGTCTGCTAGGATCATTTTCCTCTTCTGTATCTTGGCCTTTCTTTTTCTTTAACTATGACTTTTCCTTACTATCTGGTAATATTCCTTTGTTTTCCTTTCATATTTAAGAATAAAACAGTGCACAGGCTGACTGGAAGCCCAATGCATATAAGCAGAGATTGTTGCCCTGGATGGGTAGACAGGGCTCTGGCTGGATAAGGTAGATGTACTCATAGACACTAATACCCCATGGCTGCTCCTCCTTCTCCAGATAGCTCCTTAGTTGCTTTTAAAATACATTAATTTAGGTGCGTAGGGTGGTTTGAATATGAAAGCTCTTCCAGGTTCAGCAGAGGGGTAGGAGAGCCCCATTTCATATGCAGAGTTTCCATTTTTCAGCCTCAGCTCTCATTTCTTCCTATGTTTCCACCTGCCATCTCTTCACCCACCATCTGTACTGTATTCAACCTGGCAAGCTGGCTTTCTCTTCAGCTACAGTCCAGTGGAGCTGCAGCTTCCTTTGCTCATCTTCTTTGTTCTACAGCCATTCAGTCATTTTCCATCCTTTAGAAATGAATTCCAGATCTTAGTTTCTCTAAGTCTGCTCAGATTATCTTCTTTGTTGTGGGTATATATTTGATTTATTCATGTACTTTCATTGTAACAGAGTTTCTACAGAGATGAAAGAAAAACATGTATGTTCAATCTGCCATCTGGAATCAGATTATTCCTCTACCATTTTTCTGGATACTTTAAAAATCCAAATCTTAACAAAATAAAATAAAAATAAAAATCAGAATCTTAAAGATTGGATTTTTGTTGTAGGAAAACATATTGTAGTAACTCAATAGCTTTGCTTTTCTCCTAACTTAAATTTCACAGTGTTTAAAATATTTCAGTCATTTTTTAACCCCTTTCTTTAACATTTTTGCCTAATCTATGATTTTCTTCCTCTAATTTCAAATTGTCTGTATTGTTTTAAAAAAATCTAACCATGTTCCTTTGTTGTCTAAATTATGTCAATTTTCACTAGTGTGCTCCATTTAACGAGCATTTTAGGAATAAATAAGCTCAAACAAAATGGATTTTTTCTAGTGTTTCAAAGACTATCCTAGATTTTTCACCCTGCTCTAGGACTCCAAAGAAGCTCAACAACTCCTGGAAAGAACACTATCCTTATAGGTCTGTAGCAGAGCGTTCTGATGTTCCTAGGATGGCCTTGCAGAAGTGTAGAAGAGCCGGTGCAGTTCCGAGTTAGAAAGTCTAATTTAAAAGTGCACATAACTGGATTTAGAAGTGTATGTTTCAGTTCCCTAAAACATGACTTCAGTTTTGTTTATTTTCTTGTTCTTCTTAATATATTTATACATATGTCCTTGAATTTTAAGGAACCAGAAGAGAGTTTGAATTATTCAGCTCAAATCTATCACAGCAAGTAGAAAAAGCAAAACAAAAATCCATTTTGTTTGAGCTTTAACATTCCTAAAATGTTTGTTAAATGGAGCACACTGGTGAAAATTGACATAATTTAGATAACAAAGGAACATGGTTAGATTTGTTTAAAACAATATAGACGATGCTCCTGCCTATTTGTGTTTGGGATATCTTCTCTTCTTTCATTGTGTTATAGAAAGATTGTTGGACTGGAAAAAAAACTAAGTCAGGGTTCTCACTCCACTCTAATTAGCTGTGTAACTTTAAGAGTCAATTATTTGTCTAAAAAAAAGAAGAGACATGAACTAGATAATGTCTTTCTCTTTTTTTTTGTTTGGAATAGTTGTATATAGTTGTATATGTAGTTGAATAGTTATATATTGCTGCTGCATATTAAGTCGAATAGTTGTATATAGTTGTGTATATAGTTGCATAGTTGTATACAGCTGCTATATGTTTAGTTGTATGTAACTATATATAGTCGAACAGTTGTATGTAGTTATATATGTAGTTGAATAGTTGTATATAGCTGTGGTATAGGTAGTTGAATAAGATGTATATAGCTGTATATAGAGTTGAATAGTTAGTTGCATAGAGCTGTGTATGTAGTCGAATAGTTGTTTATCAGATGATTTCTTAGATCTCTTTGTCTAGATTAAAAACTATGAGAATCATTCGGTGATTCTATTCTTCTTTACTATTTTAGCTTTTTTTTTTCAGTTTATTAAAAAAATTTTGTTTTCACTGCTCTACTCTTTTACTTTTCTAAAAAAAATTATTTTATTATTAGTTTCGAGTATACAGTATATTGGTTAGATCTTTTGCTTTTTCTTGTTCCAAACTATCTAATATTACTATTCCTCCACATTCTTTTTTATTTTTCTAGCTCTTTGTTTTTGTCTCCTTTTACTTATTCTGTTATTCCATAGTTTTTCCTTTCCTGGGTAATTAAGACTGTCCTTAGAGTATAATATTAATATTAAGGCATGCATTAAGAAAGTAGAAGAGGCCAACTTAGTTCAAAATTTTACCCTTTCTTAAAAAGATACATTATTATAACAAGAATTTATAGTCTAGAACCCCACATATGACACAATGTTTTGAAATCTTTTATCTTTTGTTTTCTGAGAGATTTTTTATTTTGCTTTCTTATTTTGTTTTATTTTATCTAAACAGAGAACGGAATTCTTTGAAGTCTAATCATGATGAATCCAATGTACCAACGTCCCAACATTCCATAGTGTATTAGAAGATTTTTACATTTTGAAGAAGGGGAGAAAATTTTTTAAAAACTTTGGTTGAACTATTGAGAACTATAATATAATGGATTATGTTGATTTATAACTAACAAGAGATGGGTAAATTTGGGGTCAAGATATGGGTCTGAGTCCAATTCAGTTTGGATGTATGATTACTTTTCGGGTTGTCTAAAGTTTAAAAAGTAATATTTATGATATCTAGCTTTTGATTTATCATTTTTCTGGTCATAAAACATTAAAAATTATGACTTGTTTTTACTGCATATCTATTAGATATCATCAAATATATAGTAAACAATGCTGTGACTAGGTGAAAAATACAACTTCTGACACATAGCTTTGCAAATACAATGACTCTAATTGCAGAATTCAGTAAACCATTTAGTTTAATATTTATTATGTCCAAAACTTTTCATTTTATTTTCTCTTGTAAACATTTCAGTCTATAAACTGACCCATTTGGGCATTCTTTTGAATCTCTTATAGCTTTTATGTATACTAATTTTGGTCAATCTGGGAATTTCCATTTTCGGTAGCCTCAAAAATGGCTCAAGTGCTGACTTCTATTTCATTTCAAAGAAGCTAGAAGTTATGGTTTGTGCTGGTCACAGGCTAGTGGAAGTTACAGCTCATATCTGGATGACCTGACATATCTAGGTCAGGTTGACCAGGTCATGAAACACATTAGCCTCCCATTCAGCCTCCTCGTGAAATTCTTCCCTAAATTTAATTTATTTACACTGAACCTCCAAAGCTTCTGGCAAGCAGGGAAGTGGGTAGTGATGCAAAAAGGGGGACTCCTTGGAGCTTTTACAAATATTTCATGCTGAAGACAGGACTTTTCTCCCTGAAAAAGATTACCTACTGTTTTATGGACTTAGCATGCTGTCTCTTATTCAACACCATTGCTCACATTCAAAACCAAAGCCTCTACTTGATGAACCCAAATAACGTTCAAATTTAGGCTTTAGATGGATCATTTGCATTTAGAGTTCACTCACTGTTTTATTTGAATTTTTAAAAATAACACTAAAAATCAGGAGAAATGTATTCTTTTCCTCCTTTGTTAACTTTTAATAGATGTCACTGGAATGTAAAATCTAAGTGTAAATTTAGGAAGACATTCTTTAATTCCTACTAGTCAAGTACATATTTAATGTGTTCTCAGACTGTTCTAAAATCTCAAAAAATTAGACACATATAGTAACTGAAGTGATATTTTAGTGACCATACTTTTAATAAAGGTTTGTGACTCATTTATAAAATATACTTCAATAATATATGAGTATGTGGTTTTTATTAATTATTATAAAATCTTCCATCTGAATGCATTTGAAGACATGTAAATTTTTTGGTACCAATAATTAGTTACCACTTATGAAGTTTTAGAGGGCATGAAATATGCCAAATACATCATTTGAAAAACATACATGAGTTTGCATGCTATAGATTTCTGTCAGAAGGAACTAGGCATAGAAACAGTTTTATTTTCATATATTATGTTTATAGAATAACAGAAAAGATTATGTTAACATGGTATTGTCATCATGTGGTATTTTATTATCTGTATAATTCTTCCATTATTATTATATTTAGTGTTTGGTATATTTATTCCTTTAATATTATAATCACTATATTTCATTTAAGAGTTCAAAACTATGCTAAATGAATTATGTTTTTATATGGAATATATTTACCATTATGAAAAATAGTTGAGTATATTGTTATTTCAGGCAATAAATCTGAATTCACTATATTAGTTTAAAAATAGTAATTTTTAAAAGTTCAATTATATGTATGATACACAAATTGAACACATTTTTTAATAGTGCTTCATTTAATTGTTTATTTTTCGATGTGATGTATCCACAGTATTCTTTGCTTTGCATTTATTTTTCAGTATGTTTACATTATACGAGTTGAGTGTTTTGCACAGATTCTTGATTTGCAGCTGCTTGGCAAGATTTTTTGTTGCACTGTAACCGCTATTCTTATAAAAAATACAATGTGCATTTATTTTGTGTCTTTGTCTTCATTCCACATGTCCCATAGTATGTATTTTTATATGAAGTTATTTATAAGAAATGGTAATTTAAAAGTCTGTGATCATCTCTTTCACTTTCATTGTTTTCAACAGTAGCCATTCTTAGTTCTCGTTTTTCTATAGTCTTAAACAGATTCTCAGTATAAGACAGATAAGTTTTTAATAGTCACAAATATTTTACCTTCACATCTTATATCATTATTTTAACTATCTTTGGGTAGGTTTTGCTCATTTAATTTGCATCGATTTCATTCTTTTAGTTGAGGTTTAAAGTTTGTGGAGATCTAATTTGCTATAAAATATTAGGAATTCTTCAGCAAATAGTATTTTCTAATTACAATAGTCAATCTTTGTTGAGAACTAAGCACTTTCAGACACTATTTAATTGATCCCTCGTCACAATTCCATGAAGTAAGTATTTAACACATTTTTACAAATGAAGAACCTAAAAGGCGGGGAGATTAATGTACTTGCCCATGGCCTAAATCAGTCTCATCCCCTTTTTGTATGTGTGATTTTTTTTTGTTTTATTATATTTATTGGGGTGACATTGGTTAATAAAATTATATAGGTTTCAAGTGCACAATTCAATAATACCTCATCTGTATACTACATTGTGTGTTCACCACCCAAACTCAAATCTTCTGTCACCATATATTTGACCCCCTTAACCCTTATTTACCTCCTGTCCCCTCCTCCTTTCCGTCTGGTAACCATTAAACTGTTGTGTCTATGAATTTTTGTTTGTTTGTCTTGCTTGTTTTTTGCTTTCAGTCTCATATCCCACATATGAGTGAAATCATATGGTTCTCAACTTTTTCTGTCTGACTGATATTGCTTGTAGTGCTTCTCCTTTATGATTTTTGAAATATCTGTTTCAGTCCAAAATAGTTAATTTGTGGTAGATCTATGTCCTTTACCATTAACCTTTCACACTTCCATTTCTGCAAGCATGTCACAATGAACCAAAAAAAAAAAAAAATTAATACAATTGATGACCATTAAAATGTATCATTTCTTTTAGCCAGAAACATTTGAGCATCTTTTTATCAAGCATACAGAATCAGTGACATTTGGCCCTCTTCTTTTGGAGCCTGAAACCATTTCAGAAGATATCATTATTGATACATCATGGAAAAATAAAGATGAGAAGGCGCCAACAGCTATGGTCTCTCTACTTTTCACAACTCCCGATCTTGAAAAGAGTTCTATTTGTATTAATGATGAATGCAATAGTGCTAACTTCTCTGAGGCTGAGAGCACCAGGGAAATCTGTGAGAATGAAAGCAGGAGACAACCCTCTGTTAAATATGCCACCCTGCTCAGCAACTCTAAATCAGGTGAAATTGATGATGAGCAAGGGCTTATAAATAGCTCAGTGAGCAAATGCTTCTCTGACAAAAATTTTCTATCAAAGGATTCTTTCTCTAATAGCTCATGGGAGTTAGAAACACAGGCACTTTTTATGTTATCAGATCAGCCTTCCAATATAATTTCACCACACCTTGCATTCTCAGAAGGATTGGATAAACTTTTGAAACTTGAGGGAAATTTTCTTGAAGAAAATAATGATGAAAAAACTGTCTATTATTTAGGGGTCACCTCAATTAAAAAAAGAGAAAGCGCTGTGTTTTTGACTGATGAATCAAGGGCGTTATACCCATTTCCCACCCACTGTTTATTTACTGACCTCAGAATCCTCCAGGACAGTTGCTCACACCTTGTAGAAAATAACTTCCATGTAGGAACCTCTGGTCAAAAGACTTTTATATCTTACATGCCTCAGTTTCAGACTTGTTCCACTCAAACTCAGAAGATAATGGAAAATAAGATGTGTGATCTAACAGTCTAATTTTAATCAAGAAATGGCTCAGATTATGTTATAATGAGTCATAGAAAGTGTAATATGTTCCATTATAGTTGTGGATAAGAGAGAAAAGAAAATGGTCTGAGTCAAATTTGAAAATGATTTTTTCTAAAATTAATGGTTATCTATTTGTCCTCACTCAGTAATATACACACAAAAAATGTAAGAAAGCCGTCATGAGCCTAGCAATGTAGACTGACTCTTCCAATGATTCTATTAACTGTGACAGTGGAAAGGTCTCCAGTGACTCATTTCTGGTTAGAAATAAGCTCAACGAATATCTTTTGTGAGCATTACACCTGTGCAGAAAGACCTACTCTTCTGAATTATACCTATTTCTGAAAGATTTCAAATCGACACTTGTGAGTTATTACTGTTGTTTCAAGGCTGTGAGTTGTCTTTGTTTTGCACTAAATTACACACACATACAATGCACACATTTGTACCTAATAGGCATCCTTGTGCGTTTAAAAAGTATATGATGCATTTGTATTTTGTGCTGCCAGACTTTGATTTGAAGATTTTTCAATTTAACAAACTTACCTTGAGCACTTACTGTGTTAGGTGCACCACTAAATGTCACAGATAGAGGATCTTGGTCTAGGGGATATAGATGTGAAGACTGACAAGTAAACCAATCTTTCTGTGTCAAAGCTAAGATATATACCACTTATTAGAATGGCAATACCCATAACCAGTATTTCGATGACGACACAAGCAATGTCTGTCTCTTAACTCTTCTCTATAAAAGATGTTGAAATAGACACATTCCGATATACTTGGTTGCTAAATGTTACTGTATGCCACTCTGGAATCATTGTCTTCCCCCATTCCCACTTGCATGTACACTATTTTTTTCTCATTTAGCATTCTCTATGTAAACCAGCTACTGTTTTAATACTTTACATACTTTAATTCAACTATTAAAATAATTGTATGAGAGAGGTACTACTATTACACTCCCTTTAAAGATTAGGAGATTAAGTAATTTGCCCAAGTTTGCAGGATTAGTAGAATTTAAAGATGGAAGTAGAATTTAAACCCAGATATTTTCAGTGGTGGTCATGTTTTTAACCTTTACCTTCCTTACATTGCCATTCATTAAACAAAAACACAAAAACTGATGTGCAATCAAATAAAATTTGTTAAGTAGAAATTTAATGTTGGATGAAAATTAAGTGAAAATTACACAGATGTTGTTTTTTGTCTTTAAAGACTTGAAGGACTTTTGTTTATTTCAGCTTTTGGTATAGCAAGAAAACAGAATGACAGCATATTGGGCAACAAAGTAAATTAAGAAACCTGCACGAATAGATGTTTAATGGCAATAAGTAAGAATTTGAATATTATTAGCATCATCAAAAGAAACACTTTAGTCCTCAAAAATATTCCTATGGGTTGCTAAACATCACCAGTTCCATACTTAGACTGAGAGAGGATTCCGTTGATTAACCTCTTACAACAGAAAGAATGAGGGCCCAGATCAACTCACAGAATAATTAGTGTGGTGTGAAAGCCTTAGTTCTACACAAACATAAATTAAGAAAATTTTTTCATTAATTTTTAAGTGGTTTACAGATTAAGAAGCAGAAAGAAATAATCACATATATGGAAGTTTTGGAAATGTCAACCATTTTTAATACTGCTCGTCGACATTTAATCGAAGGTACACTATAGAAGAGACAGAAAATTACATTTTGTCCCACTCTGCATGTAATTAGAGACTAAACACTGAGCATGTACACTGAGATACAACTTTTACCTGTGGTCTGGGCCTCAGAACAACATGGTGGAGAAACTGATAGATGTTCCAGTCAGCCCAAGGTCTCACCACGCTATGTGTACACTACAGTGCATTCAGGAGACCCAGGACCACTGGGGTGATGCAGGTCTGAGTTAAAGGATTTAGTGGCAGCACATTAACCTGAGAGTATTAGTACCATCTTGGTGCAGCTTCAGTTCCCAAAACAAAAACATTTAAGAAATACTGAAATTCTAAAAGACTTTCTTTCATGGAGAGAGCTGAAGTGGTAGAGTTTGACCTATTGGTATATGTTGATTTAGATTATATTGTCTGTGTTCTAGGGCTCTGATTTTCGTTTTTGAAAGTTCATTTCATTGCTATATTACTCTGTATTATTAGATCTTTATGAAAACTATGTGCCATTAAACAGTGGATTTTCATAAAAATTTAGGTAAAATTTAGAATTATACTTTATGCTTTATACTTTGGAGTGGTTGAATATTCTACATTTCTTGCTAGAGATTTTGTAAAAATATTTTAAGGAATTGTTGCTGAACTATAGGTTTAGGTTTTTAAACTTAGGGATAAATCAGGAATTTCGAATATTTAATTTAAAGGCCTTAAGTTGCAATTCTAATCAGTCTTTATAATGTGAACTTCATGAAAAAGAAACTCAGAAATTAATAATTTGAACTACCGTTTTATATTTAATTTGAAGACAAATCATTTTTAAGGCTTAATGAGATTATAGATTTCCTAGGTTAAAACCTGCAAGAACAAAGATGAAAAAAATTGAAGTACACTTATCAGGAAAAGTAGGGGTCTCCTGTTCAACTATATTCTCATTTAAAGATGAGCTACATACTGACAAGAGGAATCATAACAGATGTTATTTTTAAACCTATTCTCAAATAATGGATGAAATTCCCAAACCAGTGTGTGATCCTGGACCCAGAATAAGGTTTTATGACCCTAACCATGACGTTCCTCTATCTCCTCTTATCCCTTTCCAATGAAACAAATTTCCTCTTTCAAATATCAAACATATGGTCACATTCCCAAGGAATATCCATCTTAACTGCTCAAAGCTAAAGGAAGATAAATTTCTTCCACAAATGGATACCAGATTCCAAAGCTACTTTGGCTGGCAAAATATGCACATTAGGCTGTAAGAGCTGTGTCTATGTTGCTCATCTGTGTTAAATGCATCATGACATACTGCAACCATATGTCACCTAGATGTGGATGAAAAAAAGACTTCTCTTCAAATTATTTCCCGTTGTTTTTAAAAAGAAATTTGTTTCACTTTTTGTGTGTCATCTTGCTAGTTACAAACTCTTCAGAGTTTCCATTATTGAGAAAACGCATTCGCAATTTTTAAAACACAAAATTACAATTGTTCACTCTACTATGATTAAAAAAAGCTGAATTTGAGAAAATAATTAAACATTAGTTACTAACAAAAAATGTGAAAAACTATCGATAAAAGGAAACTAGATAAGTCGGTAGCTTTACTTTTTCTTGAACAACTAGTTTAAAACAGTAAAGCGCTCCCGTACCTGTTCATGATGTTGGAAGAGCAACTTAGAATACAAAGGTCTGTACCGGAACTGTGATAGTGTTACATGTATTTGCATGAACATCAAAAAATGGTTTTCATGGGTTTTTATAGAGAAGTTATTTTTATACAAAGTTTATCAATTTTTATTTTGAAAAGCTGCTGAAATGTCTATTTTTCAAGATGAAGTATGCTTAAGATGTATGGCATTGAATTCAATTTTGTGAGGATCATTGACAGAATATTTTAAATAAAGTGTTTATTCAAAACACCTAGAATTGAGAAAGAACTTGGAAGATATTTAATTTTATAGCAAAATACATGGTAGATATTGTACTTTGAAAACTTGTCATTAAGTATTTGGCATGCAGTTAAAACTTTCTCTGTAGCTGTAATTGGTATGTTAATAAACACTACAAATGTTAAGTGCTGAAATATGCATCACTAATTGTTCTATAAAATTTAATCATTCTAATTTCCTTTATTTTCCTAAAGTCATAAAGTATAATTATGATTGTTAATATTTTCATTTTTATAATTATGAGTCATAGCAATGTCAGAATTTTGAGATATGGAAACTCCAAATAAAATTGTTATGAATTTAAGTTATTTTAGGATTATTTTATCTATTGTATGATTACTACTTTAGCAAAGATTTGAACCTATAAAGAAGTAATCCTTGTAGTTCATGTAAATAGTTAATATAAAATTTTTATCCATTGTTAGCCTTTGTGTCTTCGAAACTTTTACAAACATAATACTTAGCCTTTGGAAGAGATTTGAAAGCATTTTAGATCCAAGTATCTCCCTTCATTCTTACTCTCTGGTACTCTACTCAACACATCACTCCACACAAATTCTTGCTGGAATTATAGCTACTTGTGGTGAAAAATTGCTCATTTTACACATCAAGAGCTTTTTAGTCTGATTCTTTAGTTTCTTAAGAAATCTTGATTTATAGTAATTTGTGAACATTTGTTTTGTCACTTGGGTTTCTAGCGATTTGAGTTTTTAAACACTACTTGGGCAACTATTTAAAACTGTTCTCTTTCTTGCTTCCTTAGTTTTAAAATGTAAATAAATACACACAGGAAAGATTTCAAATGATACAGAGAAATATAAAATAAAAAGTGTAACTCTCCTTCCATGCTTATTCCCCCAAAATAACCTTTGGTATTAATATATTACACATCTTTTTTCTTAGTTCTTATTCCCCAAAATAACCTTTGGTATTAATATATTACACATCTTTTTAAAAATGGAGTTGGGATCATATCCCACTTGCTGTTATAAAATTACCCCTTTCCCTTGATGTATCTTGGTGATACTTCCATATAAACTCATTATTTTTAATGGTTGCATTGTATTAAAATATAATGATTTATGTAAACAGTTCACAATCGGTGAATATTTAAGTTGTTTCAATCTTTCACTATTATGGGAAATACTGAAATGAACATACTCATATATGATTATGTCTTGGCTTACTTTTGCAAATATACTTATCAGGACTCTCAGTTGCAAGTGTAAGAAACTAACTCAATTGTCTGAAGCATCTTTTTGCTATTTTAATTTTAACTTAATAAAGTTGAGCATATTTTCATGTTTATAAGCCAATTTTTTGTCTCTGTCCTTAAATTTCTTGCTTAATTTTCTACTGAGTCATAATTTTATTGATTTATAGTTTTCATGTTTAATATTTTTTATTTTTCAATTACACTTGACATTCAATATTATATTTCAGGTATACTACATAGTAATTAGACATTTATATAACTTATGAAGTGATTACTCTAATAAATCTAGTCTCCATCTGACACCATAGGTAGTTATTGCAATATTATTGATTATATTCCTTTTGCCATACTTTACATCCCCATGACTATTTTGTAATTATCAATTTGTACTTCTTAATCCTTTCACATTTTTACCTTTACCGCAACCCTCTCCTATCTTGCAACCATCAAAGTATTCTCTGTATCTATGAGTTTGTTTCTGTTTTGTTTATTTGTTTATTTTGTTCTTTAGATTCCACATGTAAGTAAAATCACATGGTATTTGTCTTTCTCTGTCTGACTTCTCCACTCAGCACAATAGCCTCTAAGTCTACTCATTGGGTTGCACACAGCAAGATTTCATTCTTTTTATGGCTAAGTAATATTCCATTGCATATATATACCACCTCTTTATTCATTTATCTATTGATGGACACCCAGGTTGCCTCCATATCTTGGCTATTATAAATAATGCTGCAATGAACATATGGATGCAATGTTCAAAGTAGCATTTTTTTTTTCGGATAAATACCCAGAAGTGTTATTACTAGGTCCCTCTTTGTCTCTTATTATAGCCTTTGTTTTAAAGTTTATTTCATCTGGTATAAGTATTGCTACTCCTGCTTTTTGTTTGTTTGTTTCTTTTTTTCATGAAATACCTTTCTCCATCCTCTACTTTCAGTCGGTGTGTCTTTCAATCTGTAGTGAGTCTCTTGTAGGCAGCATATGTAAGAGTCTCATTTTCTTAGCCATTCAGCTACTCTGTTTCTTTTGATTGGAACATTTAATCTCTGTAACGGTAATCTTTGGTAGATATTATTGTCATTTGTTCTTCATATTTTTTATCTCTCCCCCCCTCACCCCTCCCCACCTTTTCTTCTTAAAGAAGTCCATCTAACATTTCTTGTAATACTAGTTTGGTTTTAATGAACTCCTTTAGCTTTTTCTTGTCTAGGAACCTCTTTATGTGTCCTTCAGTTCTACCTTGCTGGGTAGGGTAATCTTGGTTGTAGGTCCTTGCTTTTCATCGCTTTGAATATTTTGTGCCAGTCCCTTCAGGCTTGCAAAGTTTCTGTTGAGCAATCAGTTGAGAGCTCCTTAGTAGGTAATGAATTGATTTTCTCTTGCTGCTTTTAAGATTCTCTTTCTTTGTCTTTTATCTTTGGCATTAAAAAAAAAAATTTTTTTAAGTTTATTAGGGTAACGTTGGTTAATACAATTATGTAATTTTCAGGTACATTATAGTTTGACATCTATATATTCTATTGTGTGATTACCACCCAAAGTCCAGTTTCCTTCAGCTACCATATATTTGATCCCCTTTACCCACTTCACTCTCCCCCTACCCTTCTATATTGATCCCCTTTACCCCGTCTACCTCTCCCCTTCTCCCCCACCCCCTACTCTCTGGTAACCACTAATCCATTGTCCATGTCCTTAAGTCTCTGTTTGTCTCTGTTCATTTGTTGATTTTAGATTTATGTCCCACATATAAGTAATATCATGTGATGTTCAAATATTTCAGTCTGGCTTATTTAGCTTAGCATGATTATTTCAAGGTTCATCCATGTTGTCGCAAATAGCAGTATTTAATCTCTTCTTATGGCTAAGTAATATTCCACTGTATATATGTGCCACAGCTTCTTTAGCCAATCATCTATCATAGGACATTTTGGTTGCTTCCATGTCCTGGCCACTGTGAATAATGCTACTATGAATATCAGTGTGCAAATATCTTTTTGGATATGGGTTTTCAAGTCTTTGGGGTAAATATCCAGTAGTGGGATTGCTGAGTCATAAGGTAAATCAATTCTTAGTTTTCTGAGGAAACTGCATACTGTTTTCCATAGTGACTGTACCAATTTGCAATCCCACCAGCAGTGTATGAGGGTTCCTTTTACTCTGCATTCTCTCCAACATTTGTTATTACTTGTCCGGTTGATTGCAGCTATTCTAACAGGTGGGAGATGGTATCTCATTGTGGTTTTGATTTGCATTTCCCTAATAGCTAGTGATGTTGAGCATCTTTTTCATATGTTTGTAGGCCATTTGTAAAGGACATACAAATGTCTGTTCAGGTCTTCTGCCCATTTTTTGATTGGATCATTTGTTGTTGTTGTTGTTTTTGAGGCATATGAGTTCTTTGTATATTTTAGATATTAGGTCCTTATCGGAGGCGTTGCTTACAAATAGATTTTCCCATTGAAACGGTTGTCTCTTCACCTTGTCGATGATTTCTTTTGCCGAGCAAAAGTTTTTTTTGTTTGGCATAGTCCCATTCATTTATTTTTACTTTTACTTCCCTTGTCTTTGAGGTCAAATTTATAAAATCTTCTTTAAGACCAAGGTTCTTCAGTTTAGTTCCTATGTTTTCTTCTATGCACTTATTGTTTCAGGTCTTATATTTAGGACCTTAATCCATTCTGAGTTAATTTTGGCGTGTGGTGATAGACAACAGTCTAGTTTCATTCTTTTGCAGGTGGTTTTCCTTTAGGTAATATGGCCATTTAACTATGTTGATTCTTCCAATCCAAGAACACTGAATATCTTTCCATTTCTTTCTATCTTCGATTTATTTTAATAAGGTCTTGTAGTTTTCATTAAATAAGTCCTTCACATGTTTTGTTAAATTTATTCTTAGATATTTTATCCTTTTTCTTGCAATTGCAAAAGGAATTATTTTTTCCACTTCTTTTTCTGATGCTTCATTATTAGTGTATAAGAACGCTATGGTTTTCTATACATTGATTTTGTATCCTGAGACTTTACTGTATTTGCTTATTGTTTCTAGTAGTGTTCTTGTAGAGTCTTTAGGGTTTTTTGCATAGAAAAACATATCATCTGTGAATAGTGACAGTTTGACTTCTTCGTTTCCTATTTGGATGCCTTTTATATCTTTCTCTTGTCTGATTTCACTTGCTAGGACTGCCAATGTTATATTGAATAGCAGTGGCGATAATGGACAGCTTTGCCTTGTTCCTGATCTTAGAGGGAAGATTTTTAGTTTTTCACCATTAAATATAATGTTGGCTGAGGGTTTGTCATAGATGGCCTTTATTATGTTAAGGTACTTTCCTTCTATACTGATTTTGTGAAGTGTTTTGATCATAAATGGATGCTGTTTCTTGTCAAAGGCTTTTTCTGCATCTATTGATATGATCATATGATTCTTACTTTTTAATTTGTTTATGTGGTGTATCACATTAATCGATTTGTGTATGTTGAACCATTCCTGTGCCCCGGGATGAAGCCCACTTGATCGTAGTGTATAATCTTTTTAACATGTTGCTGTATTCGGTTCGCTAGTATCTTATTTAGGATTTTTGCATCTGTGTTCATGAAAGATATTGGTCTGTAGTTTTCTTTTTTTTTGTGTTATCTTTACCAGGTTTTGGTATCAAAGTAATATTGGCCTCATAGAATGAGTTGGGAAGTATTGCCTCCTCTTCAATTTTTTGGAAGAGTTTGAGGAGAATAGGTATTAAATCTTTGAATGTTTGGTAGAATTCACTGGTGAAGCCATCTGGTCCTGGACTTTTACTTTTTACCTTTGGCATTTTAATTATGATGTATCTTGGTGTAGGCCTCTTTGGGTTCATCTTGTTTGGGACTCTGTGTTTCCTGAGCTTGTGTGTCTATATCCTTCACCTGGTTGGGGAAGTTTTCCATCATAATTTCTCGGAATAGGTTTCCAAACTTTGCTCTCTCTCTTCTCCTTCTGGTACCCCAATGATGCGAATGTTTGCATGCTTGATGTTATCCCAGAGATCTCTTAAAATATCCTCATTTTTTGGATTTTTTTTTCTTATTGCTATTTTGATTGGGTGTTTTCTGTGACCTTATCTACCAAATCACTGATTTGATCCTCTACTTTATCTAATCTATGTTTATTCTCTGTAAGGTAGTCTTTATTTCAGTTATTGTATTCTTCATTTATGACTATTTCTTTGTGTTTCTTATCTATATTTTCATGTTTTCCATCTCTTTGTTGAAGTTCTCACTGAGATCACTGAGCATCCCAGTGTTGTAAACTCTGCATCTAGTAGATTGTTTTCATTTTGTTTAGTTCTTTACTGGAGCTTTGTTCTGTTTTTTCGTTTGAGACATGTTTCCTTGTCTCCCCATTTTGGCTTTGTCCTTGTGTTTGTTTCTATGTATGAGGTAGAGTTTCTATGTCTCCTAGTCTTACTAGAGTGGTTTTCTGTAGTAGGTGTCTTGTGGGGCCCAGTGATGCAGTCTCCAGGGTCACTGACCAGGGTGTTGAAAGTATGTCCCTTTTGTGGGTTGTGTGTGCCTTCTTATTGTAGTCGAGCCTTGGTTGCACTCAATGGGAAGAACTGACCATCAGTCTCATTGGTTGTGAAGATTGGCTGTGACTATGGTGGAGGAACTATTGTGCAGGGGCTGGCCCTACAGAACAGGATTCACTTTAGCAGGGCTCTGGTGCATACTGAGTCTGCCCTTTGGATGTGTTATCTGTGGAGGCAGCTGGGTGATTCTTCAGTACAGTCAGAAGCCAGCCACCAGGTGTGTTCACCCCAGGGCCTCCTGTGAGGAGTCACTCTGCAGGCCAAGTTCAGCTGCTATCTGTGCCCTGTCTTGGGCTACTTGGCATGAACCACAAAGTAATCTGTAGATGTCTTTCACCTGTGTTGGGCTTTGAGGTAACTGGGAGAGGCTGAGCTAGGAACTGAGGCTGGCTGCTGTTAGTGCTGGGCTTGGGGCTGCTTAGCAAAAGGTAAGGCCAGATACTGCTTGTTTGGGGTTTGTGAACCTTTCAGAGATTTTTAGGAAAGTTCACAACATGAGTCAAGATAGGCTATTTGTATGGAAAAGCCACTGGAAATAGAGTGGGTGGGTCCAAAAGTTGAGTGAGGCAGGGCCTCAGTATGTCACCAGGGTGAGACCAATGGTGTTAGCCAGGCTGATGAAGACTTAGATATGGCAGCCACCTGTGTCTGTATGCTGGGTCAGGGGAGGGCTCAACAAAGGCTTCTGCCAGCACTTCTGTCTGGGTGAAAATTGCCCTTCCAGCCCTTGCTCTGAAGCCAGACAATTCACTTCCTCCCTGTTTATCCCTGATGCCTTTTTTGCTGCTTCCCCAGTGCTGGAGCTCAGAGCAAGTGAGTCTCTCAGCAGGTAAGTCAATGCATGGGCCCTTTAAGAGGAATGCCCGGAAGTCCAGGTGCCCTCCATTTCATTCAGCCACAATTTCAGCTGATTTCCACAGCCAGAAGTTGTGGGGACTTTTCTTCCTAGCACTGAATTCCTGGGCTGGAGAGCCTGGTATTGGGATGGGACCCCACACCTCTCGACGGGGACCTCTGCAGCCGAGATATTCTTCCCAATTTTTAACTGGCACAGGTGAGCGTGGGACCAGGCCAGTCTATGTCTCTACCCCTGCTACCAGTCTCTAGGTAGCTTTTTCTGTATGTCCTTAGTTGTAGGACTTCTGTTCAGCTAGACTTCAGACGATTCTCAATGATAGTTTTTCTGTAGTTTAGTTATAATTTCGATGTGGTTATGAGAGGATGCAAACACAGAGTTTTCTCTTCTGCCATCTTGACTGGAAACTAATTTTATTGGTTTCTTATAATTCTTTTTTATATATGTAATCTTAGTTTTCTTAATTCAGACAGGACTTTGTACTGTAAAGTATACAAGCTATCAGTGTATAGCTTAATGAATTTTTACACATTTCCCTCTGAATACCTACCTATGAGTAAAATTGCTGAATCATTGGATGGGTTCTGGTTTAGCTTTACTAGATACTGCTGAGTAATGATTGAACTAATTTATATGTTATCAGTAATTTAGAAGAGTTCTGTTGCTTCATGCCATATCCTAATCCACATTTATATTGTCAGCCTTTTGAATTTTAGCCATTCTAATGGTTATATAATGGTTTCTTGTGGTTTTAGTTTGCATTTCTATAATATGTAATGATTTTAGATGACAATCTCTCTCCTGCCATTTTTGTTATTTTTGTTATGTATCTTATTTCTGTGTATTTCTTAAACATGCAAAGCATTGTTACATTGTCACTTTAAACAGTAAATAGTCTTTCAAGTTTTCCCTTGTAATGCTGTTTATTCTTTCTTGCATCTTGGTACTTCTATCTGGGATAATTTCCCTTCATCCTCTAGAACTTGCTTTAGGTTATGGATCAACCGTGACAAATTCTCTCAGGCTTCGTTTCATTTTACTTTTAAATTTGATAAATATTTTTGCTGACTATAGAATTCTAAGTTGGCAGTTTTTATTTATCTCAAATTGTCACTTTATTGTCTTTTGGCTTCCATAGTTACAGTTGAGAAGTTAGCTATAATTTTAATTGTTGTTTCTCTTTAGGTAATTTGTTCATTTTTATTTGTTTGCTTTTGAAATTTTTCTCTTTACCTACCTTTTCTTTTTAGCAGTTTGACTATTATATGTATAAGTGTGATTTTCTTTTTACTTATCTGTATTGGTATCATTGAGCTTCTTATATCAGTGAGTGATAGATTTCATTAGAATTGGAAAATTCTTAGCCATTATTTCTTTACATATCAGTTTTATCCCATTTTATTTATCCTCCCCTTCTTGGACTCTTGAATTCACATGTTAGTTATTTTAGCCTAAATCCACGTGTCTATTTTTCTCAATATTTTTTTGTCTCTATGCTTAGTTATGGTTATTTTTTTCTTGATCTTTTTTTGAGGCCACCAATTATGTCATTTCTATGAACAGTCTATAGTTAAAACTATCCAACGAGTTCTTGTCCTTTTCATTTCTTAAATTAGCTTTCAGTTGTTTCTTGAAATGCTATACTTTTCCTCTACTTCATCCATACATTCTTATATTTTCCTTAACATGTTAATTATAATTATTTTAACATGCTTGTTCCTTAACTTCAATATGTGAATTATGTCTGCATCTGCTTGTATTAATTAATTTAGCTCTTGATTTCCTGTTTGTTTTTTCTCACATATCTAGTAATTTTTGTTTATATGCTGGATATTATGAATAATGTGTTGTAGAGGCTCACTGGTTGTGAGGACTGGCTGCGACTACAGTGGCAGAGCTGTTGGGCAGGGACTGACATTACAGAGCAGGATTTTATATTACTGTTGGATCACTTTGATCCTATTCAAGCTTTGTTTCAAGCTACTTTTTTTTTTTTAAATACTCATCCTGTGTTTCTCACATGAATTTATGTCCTCATAAATCGTCAACAGGTCTATTTCTCTAACAAAAATTCAATCTCTCATGATTTCCCAGGAAAGAATGTCTTTGATATATTATAGGAAAGAAACAACCCAAATCAAAACATAGTATTTGTAACTAAATATAAGATAAAGTCTAGAATGATAAATTGATTGGTGGCACAATGATATCTTTAACTGCTGTATTCACTGAATGCATCCAAATGTATTTTAGGCTACTTGAGAAAGGTATATTTTAGTTTTTTTTTTCTCAGTCTTTGGGTATAGTCTTTACTATTACACCTAGCCATAACCTATCTGGATTACAACTAAATCTCCTGGGTGTTGTCCAATATCTTTCCATTCTGGCTAGAGTGAAACTTTAAAATTTTCTCAATATTGTGTTCCTAACACTAATTAGCTCTTAATTCTCAAGCAATTTTTTTCTACTATGGATACTAGAGTTTTACCCAGTGGATATGCAGCTTAAGATTTGGCCAAGGACCCAGGGGAAACTTTGTGTGGATTTTTGGAGATTCTTTTCAAGAGCACACTTCTTTTGAAACTCTTGCCCTTTAAATACCAACCGTGTTATCACTCAAACCCTGACACTCCCAGGGACACTGCTGCTCTCTTCTTGGGCCTCACTTCCTTATGCTTAGAGAATAACTCCAGGGAGAAAACCATGGTAAATACGGGACTCACTTCATGTGTGTCCTTCTTTTAGCTCCCTGTGCTAACTTCTGTTCTAATGCCAGAAAGCAGTTGTGTTATATGTTTTGTCAAATTTATAGTTGTTTATAAGAGAATAAATCTGATAAAAATGTCTCTGTCATGACCAAGATTGGAAGTATACAAGAATTCTTTTTATATTAAAAATCAATTCCTTTTCTCTAATATATTTAAATATTTGTTGCAGTTTTGACTTAAAATTTGACTTTGTAGTATTATTGTCATTCATACATTTTACATTCTTAAATCTTACATTTCTAAAATTTTTAACGTTTCCTTCATTCCCTCTTGGTTTGCATCATGTTTAGAAAAACATAGCAAATTTGAATACTTTATTGATAACTATTTTTTTCTGGTATTTTATGCTGTTATTTTGGGGTTGACATTTTTAATTTATTCAGAATTAATTTTGGTATAAGGAATGAAATAAAGATCTAGCTTTTATTTTTTTCAAGTGGCCAATAAGGTACCCCAACACAAGTTGATTCTGGGAAAACAATTTTTTCCCCACTCACATAAAATGTCACATTTATCACTAATTCTCAAGTATATTCGTGTTTATATCTGGGCTCTCTATTCTTTTTTTTTTCATCATTCAATCTGTTTTCTTTCAGTACTAAGTTTATTAATTACCACCAGCTACTCAACATGTTTTAATATCTAGATTTCTTAACCCTGCCCGTTGCACCTCATCAATATCCTTTCCAATGTTTGCAATGTTAGGTTAATTAAATTTTGTAAAAAAATTCTGCTTGTGTTTTAATTGGAGTTAAGATACAAGTACTGAAAACTGTCATCATTATATTATTTAGTTACCCAAGATTATCCATCGATTTAAAAATTTGGCAAGGAAAATATTACTTGTGTCTTCTAAATAATAAAGACAAATAATTCATATATATTTGTAATATTAAATTCTTCCCAGAATCCACCTGTGATTCTGGCGAATAGAAATGTGGTAGGTACTCTAAACTTTATCTTTAGATACAGGATTATAAATAGGATGATTATTTACCTGACTGTATCTGGCCAAGTCTTCCTTTATGTATATATAATGACCCCTTTCACTCTTGCAAGTGTTCCAGTTATGACAATAAAATGTATGGTCATCTTATAAAGGACTAGCCCTCCTAGTAATAATTGTTACTGTCACTTTTATCCCTTTAATGTACCAGTCACTTCCAAATTTGTTCAGGTATAAAACATCTGGAAGTCATGATGTACTTTAAAAAAATACCAAGCTATTGCTTTAATTCTATTTTATCACTTGACAATAACTGCCTAGTAGCAAATACTTATTACTTATATATATGTATTTCCTCAAAAATAACATAAAAGCTTTCTTTATCCAGCAACACGGTAAACCAGATATCCAGAGAAATCTTTCGCAATATAGCATACCTCAAAACAATGCTAAATAATAAAAAAAAAAAAATCATTTTAGTGCATTGCTACATTCAAGGGACAGTAAGGAAATTCCAGAGAAGTATGCTAACCTTGGAGTCATCTTCTCTCCATGACCTACAGCCTAGTTTTGAGAAGGCAATATATAGGGAGAAAATAAATAGGGAGACCTTACAGTAAGTCGAGGCCCTCAGAAGTGAGCACAATAAAATTATGCCCAGCAGAGGAAAATGGTAGGGCTTATTTTCTTATCTCAGCCATTGCTCTGGCCTGAGTTAAAAAAATTACAGGGAAGCAGGTCATTCTTTGAGAATGTCTACCCTCAGTTTCGCATCTACTCAGATTTGTATCCTAAGATTTTCATCTGCATGGATTTTAGACCAGAATTCATACTACTTCTGTGGTTCAGAAAAATGTAAGTGGAATATTTAGTTTTAAGAGTCCCAAACTGGTTGATCCTTTAAGGTACATCACAGAAGCAAATGCAAATGGTCTTTTGTGAAATTTACCTTCAACCTAGATCCAGGCGATCTGAAAGCTCTAAGAAATATACAGTCATTAACAAAATCACTTAAATGAGGATGCAGGCCTCATTGGTGAGTGTCAGCTGCAACAATAGATGACAGTTTCAGAGCAACTGCACCAGACTCCTCTTAAATCCCCATGAGCAGCTTTCCATTGCAGGATCTTTAAACCCTTGGCAGTAAAGGTATGGCCCTTGGCCAGGAAGTTCGACTCCACCATCTTGCTTACTTATCACATCTGATACATCACTGCATCCTACTACTTCCATCTCCTGAGCATCTCCTAAAACCTATCCACAGTTTTCAGCCCCCTGCATCACCATTCCAGTCCAGGCTTCTGTGATATTTCACTAGATGATGTCAATTGTCTGTTTATTTCAGACATCTGGGTGAATGTGTAATAGTATGGAAGACCATTGTTTTGCATTTCTCTGATGAGAAATGAAATTAAGTAGCTTTTTGTATATGTTTCTGTCATTCAGATAACCTTTTTCAAAATGTACTTGATTAAATCTTTTGCCTATTTTTTTTCTACTTTGTTGTTTGCTTTCGTTTCAGTTGACTTGTAAAAATTCTTTATTCTAGATAAGAGTCCTTTGTCAGATATATAAATTGCAAACATGTTTTACACTCTGTAACTTGCTTTTCTATTCTCTTAATGAAATCTTTTGATGAGCAGAAATGCATAATTCTTATTTTTCTTTATGGTTAGAAGTTTTTTCAGTCCTGCTTAAAAAATTTTAACCTACCCCAGGATTAAAAATATATTCTTTTATTTATTTTTACGATACATGTAGAATTAGTCTTTTATTTTATTTTATTTTTTTATATGGTATGAACTAAGGGCCTGTGTATTAATTTTTATTGCTGTGTAACAAATCATCATAAATTTAGTAGCTTAAAACAACACATTTTATTTTTTCATAGTTTTCCTAGGTCAGCAGTCTTGGAATGGCTTTGCTGAGTCCTCCACTCAGGGTTTCACAAAGCTGCAAGCAAGGCATTAACTGGGCTGCCGTCTTATCTGAGTTTCGAGGTCTTCTTCCAAGTTCAAAGGATTGTTTACTGAATTTATTTCCTCTCAGCTGTAGAATTCATGGCGGCTTGTTTCTTCAAAGCCAGTAGGGAGAGAGGGATATTCTATTACTTTGGGTTGTTCATGCCCAGATCTTGCTGTAAAGAGCTCTCTTGAGTAGGTGAGACCCATCCAGGAAAATCTGTCTTTTGATTAACTTAAAGTCAACTGATTAGAGACTTTAATTACATCTTAAAAATTCCTTTACCTTTGCCATATTATGTTGATTAAAAGCAAAGTATAGGCCCAACCAACATTCAGGAGAGGAGAATTTACAAAGGCATGGAGGCCAGGGGAAAAGAATCATTGCAAACCATCTTAGTCTTCTACCTACTGTAACCTTTTTATACTTTCCTCATGGATAGAATTGACCCAGGTCCATATATCGCTTCCACTTCATAAAGTTATTGCCAACACATCAGAGGAAGGGTTGATTTATATCTAACAAATGAGACCAGTTAAAGGGGAAAATGCTGAAAGGAAATGAAATCTTGGTGGAGTGGATAAAAGGTACACAGGAGGTGGCTATGTTTTCTGAGCTGAGAGGTGTTTGACCTTCTGCAGTGGGCACTTTAAGTGAGAAATGTTCATTATTTTTTCCAGGGCAACAGATCCATTAGAGTTCTTGTTGCAAATTGATTTGAATTCCTTCAAATCCCCTTTCACCAACTTCAGCAATATGTGCCTAGCCTTGTTTGGTAGAAGGCTCTCTCTCCTGCATGCTTAGGTCATGAAGACTGGGCATAGAAACTGCTCCAGCTGAGATTTACAGCTGGATTCAATAGCTCAGCAGATGTGGAGGCCAAGAGTGCTGAAGAATAAGAAAATTAATAGAGATGTTATGACTGTGGGGAGTATAGCATAGTAGAAGAGAGGGAAAATATTTAGAGAGAAAAATCAGGGTTGGAAGTAAGGAAGAGATTTATGCTGAGTACATCGTGGTATAAGAAATGCAGGTCAGTCATACTACCCTACCTGCACCAGAAACATACGTACCTAAAGTCAGAAAAATATATGACTCTAAAACATTACATTTGAGGAAATTATTTTTCTAAAGTAAAAATTCCTTACAGACATGAAGTGTTGACCCAAAATTAGTGAAAAACATGTATGTTAAGATTCAGGAATCATAAGGCCAAATTGTGAATAAAACTAAATCTATACACAGACACATGATAAAACTTTCAAACTATGAATGCAAAGAAAAAAGATATTAATAGAAACCAGAAAAAAAAAAAACAATCTACAATTAAGATCAAACGCTAGACTTCTCAAAAGCAAGAGTGAAAATCAGGATAGAATAATATCTGTAAAATCATGAGAGAAAATGACAGTGCACTTAGAGTTTACCTCTGATGGACGTTTGCTGAAAGAACCCCTAAGTGTAATTGATAAGAAATAAATGAAACCCAGAATGACAGAGTGAGATACAAGACTTATTCTTCAGCAAATAAATAAGTAAGAATGTGGGTAAACTGAGTGTATTAAATAATAATAAAAATATTGACCAAATTACAAGGAGAAATTTCTATATCAAAGGATAACTTTGCAAATTTTTGTATGATACGGGCAACTGCAGTGTAAACCTTAAACCTTACCACAAATTGACAACCTCTCCCTTGAAACCAACAAACTCAAATGGTGGTTCTCTCTAATAATACTCATATATTTCTCATGCTCCAGCCCATGACTGGGCTCACTCTCAGACCTTTCATCAAGGAACATTCTTATCTCTTCTGTGATAACAGACCTCTAACTTGATAGGGACACAGAATTGCCAGATTAGTTTACCCACATGGATCTAAGGTGATAGCTGTTGGCTAATTGAGCATAGAGTCTCTTGAAATGGAATAGATGAGCAGCCTAGTAAGGTGTTGGTTGACATATATAGGAAGAGAAATTTGAGGTTTGCTGAGAAGACATGAGAACACATAGCAGAGATTCAGAGCTTTTTAGCAAGTTCCTAGAACTTAATTCAGTTTGCAGAACCAAAGACCCTCAGTTGAGAGCAGCTGCAGCCATTTATCCAATTAATTCACATTGAGGACAGGGAAATACATAGATCTTCTAGGGGTTACACTGAATTTACACTGCTTCTTATAGATCAGAAACACCACTATTCCACAGGTGATAGATGGAGTCTTGGCCTGAGCCTCGGATTTATCTTGAGTTTCTTTTCTCAGTCACAGATTATATCATGGGAATAAACTTTCTTTGTAACTGTCAGAATCACCACATTTGTTCTCTGACCCAAAAAGTGAGAGCTATTATGCTGAGAAAGGCCAACTGGAAGCCCGTGGAGTTGGAACACCCTTCAGGGCAGTTGTAGAGCTAACTCACCATTAAAACCCTGAGAGCTACAATTGTGGTGTTCCTACCAGATTTCAAGCTGAGGATTCTTAGGGATCTTCTAGAAACTGATTGTCTCCCAAAACGTGACAGCTTCCACCTAGACCAAATAGATAACTGCATGAAATATTGTTTTCCCCCAAAATTCAATGGACAACACCAAGATTGTCATGCTTTAATCTTCATTGTTTTGTTCTCAGTTTTCCTAGCTATCTTCTTTCCTTTTTTGCTGATTTAAACCTACTTTAAACATTCCAATTAACTTCCTGTGGCTTACAATGGTATTTGTGCCAACTTCCTGATGATTCTTAAGTGCCATCACCTGGCCTTTACCATGCCAATTGAAGTTAGTAACCCAATTCTGTTGTATCATACTGCATGGTCTTTTCCAGTTTTAGAGGACAGTCACCACAGAGCCCTTCAAGAATGCACATGCCCCTTCATGAAGACATTTCTTAATTGGTGAAGGGAATATCCTCTGGTCCTCTAAGGGAGGTGTCTGACAAGAGATGGCTGAGCAGGTCGCACATAATAGATCCATTCCAACTTACCTGTTTCTCTAAGACTTTGGATTCCTTTTTCAAAATGAGATCAGGAAAATAACAGCCAAACTATACCACCTGTAGGCCCCAAAATATGAGGGACAGGGCTCCCACTAGAGAACATAATGAGAGAAAGTCAGCCACTTTGAGAGGAGCAGTAAGCTTCAGTTGCAGGGCTCAGAAAGCTGGAGACCTTTCAGCTCCAGACAGGGAGAAAGCCTAGCACATAACTACCTCAGTGTTGCTTTCCTCCCCTTCCGTTAGTTTCCTCCCAGAGCTCGAATTATTCAAACCCAACAGACAAAGAGGGCCTGGAACTCTGTGGATGCAGTACATACAGGTTAGCCTTTGGAGGCAAAGAGAAGCGTGTAAAAGAGGTGGGGAGGGACAAAGAAAAGCAGAGAGATTTCTTGGTCTCCTCTCATCAGAAAAGAAGGGGAGATTCACAGGTAAGTTTAATGTTTTGTAGCAATAAAAAATGTTACATTTCTTCCAAAAATGGCACAGCAGTGACATATAAATGTTAAAACGGACTGTGCTGCTATTTTCTCGCTCCTCCTAAAAGGAGGAGGAAGATAAAGAACCCCACAACTAAGGGAGACCCACCAAAATCCTTGTCAGGAGGTCAAATAAATTAACCTGGATAAGAACATATTAGAATCTGACTATCAGAATGCGACAACCTGGTTCTCACTTAGTATCCATCAACTTGAAATGCGGTTCTCCATTTTTGCATGGGTCGCTGCCTCTCTTCACACAGTTCCCTGCTCAAATTGACTTCATCATCTCAGAGAGACCATCCCAAACTAAAGTATCTAAAGTTATACCTTTTTTCAAGTCTTCATTTTTGAAATAAAAATCATTTTCTAACTGAAGTTAAATTAATAATTGTTTTGCTTACTTTTTTATTGTCTGTATATTTCTGAAATACAAGCATATAAGCTTCAAGAGGGTATGAAATTGTTTTTTCAATTTTATACCTTATGCCTAGAACGATGCCTGAAACAAAGCAAATCCATTTTTTCCACTAAATAAATACATATTGAATTACTAGAAGCCTAATCATAATCTCAGTGCATCGAGCTCCTCACCATATCTTAAGCCAGGTGCTTTCCCAAATCAGTCTTTTCCTAGGTATTATTTTCTGCCCATCATGCTCTCTGTTCAATAGCTTAGAGTTGCACAACTCAATCAAAATTTGGAGACTGCAGCTTACATAAATTTCATCGAGTCTTTGAAAGATACAAACTACTAAAGCCTAGTAAAAAAGAAATAGTTAATCTGACTAGTTCTATATCTATTAAAGAAATTGAATTTGTTAAAAATCTTCTGACAAAGAAAGTGATAAGCCCAGATACTTGCAGTGGTGAATTTTACAAAGAAAGAAAGAAAGAAAGAAAGAAAAAGAAAGAAAGAAAGAAAGAAAGAAAGAAAGAAAGAAAGAAAGAAAGAGAGAAAGAGAGAAAGAGAGAAAGAAGAGAGAGAAAGAAAGAAAGTCAATTCTGCACAACCTTTTCCAGAATAAAAAAATAAAAGGAGGATAAAATATTTCCTAATCCATTTTACAAGGCTAAAAATGCCCCAATACCAAAACCAGACAGAGACATTACAAGAAAGAAAACCACAGACATATAGACATAAAATCTTCAAGGAAACATTAACAAATTAAATGTCTTACTCATGTTTGTACCTCTAGTGTCTGCGATAGTACCGGGTACCTAGTAGGGCTTTGGTAAATGTTTATTGAATGCCGTTGAACAAAATCACTTTGAGTGAGATGTTAAAGACAAAAAAGTGTTGATATTGCTTGTGCTGCATAGGGTAGTTATAAATAAGTTAACGAGGAAAATTCTGGTTTGAAAATTATTTTCTCTAGCTCCTTTAAACTATTTGAAACGACACCCCTCGCTATAATAGATTATCTCTTTACTCACTTCACCTTTGTGTCGTTTTGGATGGGGCAAGATAGTTACCATTTATTGAGGACTTTCCACGTGGTCAGTGTTGTGCTGGTGGTTTAACTATGTTTTCATTTTAATCCTGATAATGGTTAATATCTCCAGTGAGAAAACGGGGGCTTATCCACTTTTCCAGCAACCCAGAAGTAGTAGGAGGCAGAGTAAAGAAAAGAGTCCAAGCCTAAGGACATATAAACATCAAAACCAGCTTGTCAAATAGAGAGCTTCTCATAGGAAAGATCTAGCTTGGAGTAGAAAAACTGGAATAGCACTGGGTGAGGACAGAGTATTCCTAGATTCTAAATTTCCAAAGCGTTAAGAAACGATCATGGGCTAGTCGATTGGGGTAGGACTCATTACGTTATTTATAAAGTGAAAAAAAACAAAAAAATCAAAACAACCACCCCCAAAACGTATGATGGTTTCAACTTATTTCCCAGATCTTGCCAACAGCCCTCCTAATTTACATTGTGCTCTTCTGCCATCTGCTGGTCATCCTTGGGACGGCAGAAGGAAGCTTCACACATAATCCGAGCTCTGCCGTCTCCCTCAGCTCAGCCCTGCAGAGTGACTACAGCGTCACCTGCAGTTGTTCTCAAGGAGCTTGTTTCCATTTTTTCGTGTGTTCTGAGTGAACGACCTCTGCCTCCAAGTGTGAAGTTCCATCCTTAGAACTGATGCAGGCAGAAGCCTCTCCCCTGGGTCCTCTGAAACTTTAGTATTAATGCATGGTTCTTCCGGAGGGCCCAAGCAGTGCCTACTGGGGTAGTTGTATTTTACAAATAGGAATTCTTCCTTCTTCTCCCTTCACCACCAGAGCTCCCCGCCTGACCAACCCAGGAACTGGTTGGCCTTTGCAGTCCTCCCAGGTGGAGTACACTTGGAGTCTGAAATAGTCCCAAGGATTTGCGGTTTCCTCGCTAGCGTTTAGGTCTCCTGGGGCGGAAAAAAATCCGCTCAAGGATTTACGCAAGAGAAAACCCCTTTATTTGGGTTTTGCGTGCCATTAAAACCTGTTTATGCTAGGGCTCTAGCTAGCTAGGTGGGTCGTTGGGGTCCATTGTGTAGTGGACAGGAAACCATCCACTAAGCACTTTAGAAGACTGCCCATTATTTTTTCTGCTCGAACTCTGGAGAAAGCATTAAGAAGTAACATGGGATTGCGTTTTTCAAGCATATACAAAGAATTTAAATTTTTTTGTCAAAGGCCAAATATCAATAGTACATCATCTGAGGGTGATGTGATCATTATTTTCCCTTATTGCATTTTCTAGTTTTTTTTTTTCCTACAGTGAACGTTTAAAACTAATATAATATTTTTTGACTTAAAAATATTTCTTAATCAGAGACTTGTGTACCTGGGACTTTTTTTTATTGTGGGTGGGATGGATACGGGTATCTCAGGCAGGAGACATGAAAGTAGAAAATGGCAGGTCTATTTCATTATTGCAGCTCACTCACATTGGCACTTTCAAGACAGAAGTCAGAGTTATTTGGTTTCTCTAATGCCATCACTAGCTTTGCTGGATGACGTGGTGCTGACGCTGGACTCCAGAGATCTAGAATTGGCCTCTAGTCTCCACCTGTTTTCATTCCCGCTTCACCCATGATCTTCCACCACTTCTGTCCCTAGCCCACCCTGCTCTCCATAATTGTCACAACCTCTCTTTCCATTGCCACAGAAATGATCACAAGTAAGTGACTAGAAATAGACATTATTTGTTCAAGTCAAGGGAGAGAAGGAGGGTACTAGAGGACTTTTTTTTTTGTCCCTGGAGAGCTTTGTGAATGTTAAAGTTTAAGACTTATTAACCTATACAGTTTAACTTGAGCTGAGTGGGGCTAAACTGTACGCTTCCCTTCCCCTCCTTTAGCAAATGAAATACCACATGAGTGAAATCAAACTCAACTTCTCCTGCTCCCATAAACTATTTATTTTCCTCCTGCTTTTTCTGAAAACAGGACCATCATCTTTCCAGAAACCTAAGCATAAAATCTGGGAGTCACTTTTCACTCTTCCCACCGTTTAGATTACTGCTCAATCCTGTCCTGTCTCTAGGATGTCTCTGCCATCTTTCCATTGAAGTTTCCCTGTTTCATCCCATTGCTTCTAGCTTTCCGAGGCTTGCTGCTCCCAGTCTGCCCTTGTTCAGCTCACCTGACTTAGAGATGCTGCTTTCGTCCACCTGAGGGCCAGTTTTGACTATTCTGCCAAAAACATTGACAAGTTACCCAGCATTGAACAAATAAAATCTGAATTCCATAGTTGGGCATATGAGCCCCTCCACAATCCAACCCCAGGTGTATGGTCTACTACTCCCCTCTTTGTAACCTAGTCAGCAGCCAAATTTGACTATTACGTTCCAGGGACTATAATTGACACTTTGGCTATACAAACTAGTGAGACAGCACTTGCCCTCCGGCAGCTACAGGTCTTGTTGGAGAGATAGCCAACAGTGTAATAAATGCTCTGGTGAGGGTGGGGGGATGCCCAGAGCTCTCCGGGTTTCTAAGCCAGAGAGTATCAGGCTAATGGCAGATTAGGAATGAGTGGAGATGGGGACTAGGGGATTGGTGAACATTTCAGACAGAGGCGACAGCCATGCAGATGCATGGAATTGTAAGAATACATGGCAAATGCCACTACGAGTAGTTTAGAACCACTAGAGCTTAGGTTGCGTGAGAGAAAGGCCTTGCAGGTGATGCTGGCGGCATAAGAACAGCAGCACAAACGTTGATAACTTCCTACAGGCATGATGTCCTGCTCAGCACTTTTCAATGGGCTTTCCTATTTACCTTTTACAAAACACTATGATATTGGCATAGTTTGTTCTGCTACAATATGTGTCTTTATAACACCAGTTAACTCATATGTGATTGGAAAATAGGAGAAGGATTTCTGTACGATGAAGTTGGTTGATTCAAACACAGTTTTGTTTTTTTTTTTTCTACGCAAGAAGAATTGGAAGAACAGGAGTAAAACTAGAACTTTCAACAGGAAATGAGAAAGCCCTCAGCCCAACTATGTTTTAGGCTGTTCTAGTTTTAAGAGAATTAAAAATGTTCTATTTTAAGAAAATTAAAAATGAGAGCAAGCCCACCCTTGCATGGGCTGTGGCTCATGGCAGGTACACATCCGTCTCTCTGTCTGCACTTGCTATGGCCCCTGGCTCAGAGCTTCACTTCTATCTGCATTTTCCTGGCTCTTACACATAACATCTCCATTCTATAATTTTATGCTTTGAAAATATCCCCTGAAGCAGTCTTCAACTATGCTGAAAAACCTGTGTGGATGGTCTGGAGTTATCTCCCAAGATTCCAACTATTGTTTTTATTAGTGCTCTGTTTGCAATGCTTCACAGCTTTTGAGAGATTTGCCCAATTTTATTTTTCCCCTTGGTTCTTTTATTTTTAGTGTAAGCTTTTGTAGAACACGAGATTTTTTTCAGGTTTGTATATGCAGTGCAATAGGAGACATGTACTTTTAAATTCTCATTTTATAAAAGAGGAAATAGAGGCTTAGAGGCATAGAACTTGCGGATGTTTGCATAGCTGGTGAATAGTAAAGCTGGATTTCGCAGCTCAAGCTATATTGTTTTTGTGGATTCAGGTTGTACAAGATCTTACGCGCCGTGAGGGCTGGTTTTTAAAAATCGGTTATTACTCAGCGGCAAAACCAACTTTTTCATACGTGAGCTGTGATGCAATCTGTGATTGCATTTCTCTCTCTCTCTCTCTCTCTCTTTTTTTTTTTTTTTTTTTTTTGTCAGCTGCTGTTAGAGTTTCCATTGGGAGGCACTGGAGAGAGGCTGGAGTGAGAGAAGAAGAAGGTTGACTTCCTTCCTGTCATCCTGCTCCTGTCCACGTTTCCCAGGAGTCATGGATGGCTGGCTCCAGCCTTTCCAGACCCCTTAGTTGCCAGCAGCAGCTGGGTGGCAACCCCTTTGGCAGTCAGTGAACCAGCCATGCCATGGTCCTTCACCAGGTGAGCCTCAAAATCCCTTGATAATCGATTAAACCTGTGCTGGATTATTCTCCTACAGTGCTTTGAGTAACAGCTTTCAAAGTTTCCTCCCAGAAGTCTGAATTCTAGGTCCTGAGAACTTCTCCTCCAAGCTCTTCGGCTCTAGAAACACCACCTTTTCCCTTTAGGTTCTTCATTTCCAGGAGATGTGGTTTGCTTCTTGCTTTCTTAGTCTCTGGATTATTGCTAGGCTCCCTTTTGCTCTTTCAAACTTCCAACACTTGCATAACCAATTCCTGGCATTAAATGTCCTCTCTAAAAAAATTAATGTGTGTTCTCCTTGAGCAGACCCTAACTATTGCATCATGCCCGTGAATATCTATATCTCTGTAGGGAAATGTGAGTCTTTGAAAGCATTTGTGCAGAAGATGGACTCCTTTTTGCAGCATTTGACAGCATTTGACTCAGTTGACAACTTTTCTTTCCTTTAAACATTATGTCCCTTGGGTTTCTGTAATGTTATACTCTCATGGTCTCCTCCCAACCCCCACCTCTCTGGTCACTTTTTCCCAGCCTCTTATGAAGACTCTTCTTTCTTCATCCTGATGTTACTTAAGGCCCTGATGGTGGTCCTTTCGCTTCTTCAATCTACAGCTTTTGCTGGAATAGCAAATCCATTCCTATAGCTTTAGTTATCTGTTTTCTGATGAAGATTCATGTCTTTATCAGGCAAAGATTCCTGTCTTCGACCCAGAGATTTCTCTTCAGTTTGCAGATCCATTTATCCAACTGCCCTCTGGACCTTCCATTTGAATGCTTCTCTAATTAACACTATTGTATTGTGATGGAAAGAGATCTTGTTTCAACCTAGAGTGTGGTTAGAAGGGTCTCCTGATCTGCATTAAACCCAGGCATCCAAAACTGAGTTGATTGTCCATTTCCACCACCAACTCTTTCTTCCTCTGTGTGTTCTTAGTGTTGTTGCAGAAATATTGTGAAATAAGACTGATGAGAAACCAAGCACTACTCAGAGAGTTGGAGAACTCAGGTTTATTATGCTGGTGGCCCCAGAAGAGCTAACACTCTGAAGATCTGTGCCCCAAGCTTGGGGACAATTTGGCTTTTATATCTGCTCTGTTACAGTTAACATGGGATTTAGGAATTTAGGTAATATGTCTGTTATCTGAGACAAAACAATCATAGGGGAGGGTGTGTCTTTAGTTGATATTGAGATCACTCTGCCCTTCGGCCTATGCAATAAGCACATCCACAGAAGCAGAACAAAGAGGGGAATAGCTTTATGAGTGCAAATTCCTCTTCACTTTCCCCTTTTGATGCCCTTTAAATTCTTATAAGGTATTGACCTCTTAATTTTCCTGGCCTAGGGGTTGGTATAAGTATGGTCAGGATGTCACAACCATCTGTAATTTCATGGATTCTAGGCATGAGGAGATAGTTCAGGATACAGGGACCAAATAAGAGAGCTATGAAGAGCATGAGGAGAGGATCTGTAAGTGGGAGAAGCCAGGATCCACAACTCTATATTCTGGACCAGGACCCCCATGACCCATTTAATTGTTGGCGGTTAGGGTGTACCCCTTCTAGGATATAATGACCTCAGTGTCTTTGCAGGCAGACCTGGAAACCCTCTAACTAATTTTCTTGCCTAACTCTTTTCTAAGAGCCATGAACCCCTTATTAGTAGTATGGATGTTGAGGGATGGGAGGTCTCTTTTTCTGTATCTGCTTCCTGCTAAGAATGGCTGTACTCCTTGCCTACTGGGGTTTCATGAAGCTCTTTCCCTTTCTTCCTTAATCAGGGTGGGGTCTTGGGTTTCTTGCTGAAGTGCTGCCTTGGTCCCTAGACAAGGAAAAGATACGAACTGGTTATTTAAATCATATATCCATTAATTTCTATTATTGATCTGCCTATTAAGCGAGTAAAAAAAAAAAAAACAGGCTTGGTAAATATACTTCTTAAAGAATAAAAAACCTTTGGCCTAAAGTCCCTTCCCCTCTCAGACTCTAAGGACCCTGCCTGCTTAGGGCCATTCCCCTAAGATGGTTCCATGATCTTTATCAAAAGCTGGAGGACCTGAGTTACTAGTTTCAGGATCATTATCTGGATTTGGGGGAGAGGGTCTTTTTCCCAAAGAAAGGAGGGAAGAAAACTTAACTGGGTTTACTAAAAAATCAAGAACTTTGCAAGAGATGTCCCATATCATTTCCTGCTAAAAGATTAAGAATTTTACAGGCAATGTCCTGTATCATGTCCTCCCTCTTTTGATCAGTCTCATATGAGACCAGCTTAAGATAAAATTGATTACTTTGCTGCTGTAAGAAAATTCTTCCCTTCAGTTTCAGTTTTGATCTAGGTATCCAACTGGCAATGGACCTACAGGCAGGAGCACATTGGATGCAGCAACAAGAGATAATTCCTACAAAGATAAACAAATCGAAAATAAAAAATGCTTCTCTTACTGCAGAGAGACTGGGCAACCAGGAAGTGAGAGGGAGTGATCAAGACCAAAAATTCCTATCCTCTGTTCAATATTGGACACAACTTCATGAATTCATTTCACTTTTTCTTTAATGAGTTGTCAGAGAGGTTAAACAACATAGTCCTTTACCTTCTTCACATCCGTGGTTATATCTGAGTAATAGGTTGTCTATAGTGGTCCTGTTTTCACGGATAGCTTCCCTTACCTGTCCTAATTCTTCTCTCATGGCATGGATGGCCTGAGAAGTCTCATTTAAGGCTTATGCCATGGATCAGGCTCTTCTATTGACTTCTATATCTAGGGCAATAGTCATAGCTGGTACAATAAATAAAAACAAAGCAGTATATTCAGCTGGACTAAATAGGTGTAGGTCACTATCACAGCTGGGATCAAGCGTGAGTTCCCTGCAGTGCCTAGTTAGAGAATTTGAGGCACAAATACAGTTAGTCTTCCCAGGGAACAAGGTCCCCCAATACTATTCTATTAATAAGAGACCATCCAGTGAGTAATTTAACATGTACACATTTTCATACCTTACAAAAGTGGTGGAGCTACAGTTCAAGGTCATATTATTTGAGATGTTAAAACATTAGTTAGTACACTTAGTAAATGTTACACATTTTTCTGCTGATGTTATAGTAGAAACTTTTAAAGAAACTTAGCTTTATCCTACTTGAGTTTCAGATGGGGCCCTTTCTGTTTGCAATGAGGGCTGACCTTCGACAGATTGCGGGGAGGTAGTTGCTCTGCTAGTAGGAAACCCTGACATAGAGGCGAGTTGTCTACAAATGGTTTAGCCTTAGGTTCTCCACAAACGTGGTTTGTGTGGTGTGCAAGGGGCTGTCCCCCTTTATGTCTGTGTCCAAGTTTTCCAAATGAGGTGCTTTCTGCACTGGCCCCTGGTCCTGATGTGTTGCAGAGAATTTCATTGCTAGTCTTGGTCTCACAATGGGAAGAGTAAATTACATTAGGCTGACTATTTATTCCTGCCACTATATAATTAGCATTGGAGAGCGGCTCATTGGATGGGTCAGGACAGAGTAGGTAGCTCTGGTATCTAGTAAAAATTCAGTTTTTTTTCTTCCAGACATGTTAAGGGTGACCTGAGCCTCCACTATTGTGATCATAGTGGATTTTTCTAGGACTGGAGCTTGCAAGATGCCCCAGTCTGATGATGCCAATCATGGCCAACTGAGATCAAGGCCCTTCAGGCCTGCAAGGTTTTCACTGGATATTCTACTTACAGCTAAAATTTGTACCTTTTTGTACTCTGCTTCCTTCTCTGCCTTGTCCCAGTTATTGGTCACCTTAGAGACCTCTGGCACCAAGGCAGTCTGTGGGGTTTGGATTTAGGCCCCAACTTTTGGAGCTTCCTTTGAATATTGGGCACAGATCAAGTTTTTAAATGTATAGCCAGGAGTGTCTGGCCCTCAGACTTTGGGCCAATGTTAGTATATTCTCTAAAAGTCTCAGAAAACTGGTCAAGGCAAGATAAAACAGAAATTATTTTGATGAAGTGCGGAGTCCTTGTTTTATACTCAGAAAACTTTTCTATAACATCAGCAGCAGACTAATAGTCTAAGAAAAATTAAAATGCAATTCTAATTTTGCATTAGCTTACTTTTGGCATTTAAATTTCCAATCTTGTTTAGCTTAATCACATAAAATTTCTCTCGGGATTTTTCTTCACAAACCTTCTACCACTTTCCTCATTCCTTTCCTCATTCAGAAATAACCAACTTTAAGACAAACACCTTTCCTTCAATTATCTTCAAAATAAATCTCCATACTTTATACCTTCTGTTATCAAAAACATTTTGCTTTCCATCATAATTAGAATTTTATCTGAACCACTATATTACATATAACACAGACAAATGTAGATCAGAGGTCATGCATACACTCATATTTCCCCATCATCAATATTCCCTGAGGGTGCATATCTAATTTCCTCAGAGAGCAAAGACATAGATGGGGTTTTGAGAGGACTCGTTTCCCCCTCAGAGTCCAAGGGTGAGGGGGAGAAAATTCCTGATTATCGAGATCTCTGGGAAGGCGCCTATCATTGAGCCAGCAAATAAGTCTGGGTCTTGGTAAAAGAGCAGAGAAATTGAACTTTTACTGGCACAGCAGTCCTGGCTTGCCTGGGCTTGCCATTATAAAAACAACTGAATTAACTTGTTGGTTAATGTTTTCTGGTATATTAGCTGATTCTCAAAGCATTAAAAGTTGGGGGGTGGGAGGTCTACATCTGAGTTGTAATATTGCTCCTAATTTAGTTAACATATCCTGTCCTAACAAGGAAGTGGGGCATCTTGGAACTATTAAAAACTCCTGCTGAAAGATATGATCTTCAAATTGGCAGTTCAGTGGTGGAGTAAAATAATTGACCTTGCCTTTCCCTTCTACTCCTGTGATAATTGTAGTTTGTGAGATTTTTCCTGCACATTCAGGAAGAACAGAATAGGTTGCCCCTGTATCTAAAAGAAACTGAATTTGCTTACTCATTGTGTCCAGAGTTACTTGAGGTTCCTTGGTAGTGATGACCACATTCCTAGACAGGGGCCTCTTCAGTAACACAGTTCCCGGTCCTGGACTACTAGGGTGTTGGCTGGCCACCCTCCTTTCTGGGAGTGTGGACAGTTAACTCTCCAATGCCAGGAATTAGTACCAGTTTCTTTGCATGTGTGGCAGGGGCACAGGGGCTTTTGGGTACAGCCCTTTGCCCAGCATCCTACGTTCTTGCATTTGAAGCAAGAACTCAATGTCTCCTTATTTCTCGGTCTCTTAAGGCACACTTGTTGGGTACCAAGGGCCTGGCCAATTGTGACAGCCATAATCCTCGCTTGTCTTTTTTTTTTTTTTCTTATTCTGTTCTCTTTTTCCCTCTTCAAGATCTCGAATGCTATAGACCATGAAGGCCATATATAGTATGCTGGCCTAACAAAGCTAACCCTGCAGGGGAAGTGGGGTCTACATCAGTATACATCCTAAAGGATTCATCCAGCTGGTTAAAAAGCTGGCCGGGTTCTCATCTTTTTCTTGAGTAATAGTTTTAAGCTTCTCATAGTTCACAACTTTTGTATTCCTTCTCACCTGCCCCTCCCCACAAGGCCTATAGAAATTTGGTGCATTTAGCCATTGCCTCTTGGGTATTATAATTCCAATCAGGATCAGCTAAAGGTACTACCTCTGTTTTAGGGGCATGGCCCTAGGGATTCCTGGCAAAGGCCTCATCTGCCTCCTGACGGGCTGCTGTTAGATTGTAGTCCTTTTCAATGATTGTACAGCAGGTGGCTAAAATAAATTGGTTGTCTTTTGCTGGCTCTTTCTTGTTCTTTCCCAAGTCAGTCAGACTGCTCAAGCTCACAAAGAGTACGAAGTTTTCCTGAACTGACCCCGTAAGCCCCTGAGAAGCCTTAAAAAAATTTTTTTTTCAACATACAATTTAAGAGGAACCTCCCCCCCATATTTGCCTTAGGGAGCTTTCTAATGGAGGTGGAAAATTAGACATTAAAATTTCAAGAAAATAATTCAACAGAGGGCTCCTATGTCAAACAGGCTGTTTGGAAATAGACAATTCTCAAGCTGAATCAGTAATTAATCCCTCCCCCAACCCCTTGTGTATCCTACCCTGTGTCAGTGACGCAAAGACAAACAAGTGTAGGGGTGCCTCCTTCAGCGAGGAGACAACTCAGATGCTCATCTGGCCGTGTCCCAAAAGAGCTTAGGTGACACTTGGCTGTAGCAGACTCAGCTTCATAACTTACTATCGGACACTAGTCCAATGCCACCCTAGATGGTATGCCGTACACTACAGTGCTGCAGAGGAGCCCACTTGGACTCCATAGCCTTTAGGGGACCTTAAGGATGCCCAGCCGCGGAGCCACGAATTCGTACTTGACCGAGTCAAGAGGGCCAGGCCGCCCATGCACTCACTCATTCACACACCAGGTTAAAACATTGCCTCCCTTCTTTTGGAAGCTTTGACCTATGTCCTTCCCCACTGAGAAGACTCTGACTTATGTCTTCTAACTGAAGACTAGGAGATGATCAAACTCCTCTTCTGTCTGTAGATGGAACCTGACTAAGGGGCTGAGACCCGGGGCTTTACCTTATCCTGTTGCCATTCCTGGTGAGTTGGTCTATCCCTCCTATTAGTCTGGTTGGGGACTAGCTGTCTTGGGAGTTGGGGAGCCAGTCCAAAAGTGAACCTGAAATACCATCAGGTGGTGCACCTCCTCGTTCATCTCAGAGCCCCTCCTCTCCTGGCTGAGCCACGGGTCTAGCGGCTCAAAGGGCCAACGTGGTTGGAATCTCGCTGGGGACTCAAGAAATGCTGCAGACTGGTGAGAAACCTAGTACCAGGCAGAGAGTTGGAAAACTCAGGTTTATTACACTGGTGGTCCAGAAGAGTTAGCACTCTGAAAATCTGGGCCCCAAGCTCAGAGGCAATTTTGCTTTTTATATCCACACTGTTACAGTTAGCATGGGCTATGGACAGTTACAGAACACGTGATTTAGGAATTTAGGTAATAGGTCTGTTTTTGAGACAGAACAATCATAGGGGAGGGTGTGTCTTCAGTTGATCTTGAGATCACTCTGCCCTTCAGCCTATGCAGTAAGCATGTCCACAGAAGCAGAACAAAGAGGGGATTAGCTTTGTGAATGCAAATTCCTTTTCAGTGTGAGTAGCTAACTCTGGAGTTTGTGTAATTGTGCAAGTAAAAAATCTGAGTGTCTATTTTGACCCCTGCTTCTTCCTCTTGTCCCACATACAAATAAGTCCTATAGATTAACTATCTTCACTCAATTTACTTATTTCTATCATTTCTGTCACTAGTCTGTCCTACCATAATTTTCAACAATCTCTTGACAAGTATCTCAGTTTCCAATTATGCTATTTTAAAGTTCAAGTCCTACATAACACAGAATAATCTTTCCTCCAAATAAGAACATAATCAGAGTTTTCTTCTAATTAAAATTTCTAAGTTCCAATTCTACCTTTAGAATAAAGGACAAACAGCCTAACATGGCTTATTATATCCTTTATCATCTTGCAGTACAATGCTTCCAGGTGAGGGTCTTTTTTTTTTTTTTTTTTTTTAAGCAAGAAAAATTACCATTTTAAGGCTTCCAGTTCTAAAATGTCTAGGGATATAGATGAAAGGCAACCTTAGGAGCATATATTGCTTTGGGAAGAGTCACTTGGGTGATTGGGTAGTCTCTCTTATTTATGTAAATATTAGGAAAGCTGGTACCCATTGCCTTGAGGGGAGGCATAACAGGAGTTTTTGAAACTTGATAATAACTACCCTTTAAAAGGCACATGCGCATTCTCCAGGGAGATCAATAGGGGGTCATCGAATTTCTCAGAAACAAAGGGAACATACCTTGACCTCTTCCTTGTTGAGTTTCAAAGTTATTAGAAACTGCTGAATTGATGTAGTCTCTACTGGTATCCCTTGGCAGCAAAGGTCACCATGGAATGAAGGTGAGGTTGGATACTAGAGAACCTTATACAGACATGGAGACATAACTGGTCCCCATCCAGGCGTCAATATCTACCAGAAGAGACCCAAAACTAACAGGAGGATTGAATGATTTAGCTTGTGGATGTCAAGCCAGCTGCTGTCCTCCCCCATGCCAGTGTTTGTGCAATGAGATCATGAACATTTGAGCCATTTTTGTAGAAATAGGCAATATTTTTGGGACTGACTGTATAGACTTCTCTCCAAATCCAGCCATAGATCTGGCTACATAATTTGCGAGGCTCAGTGCAAAATGAAAATGTGGGACTCCAAGTTCAGGAAACATTGAGAATTTCATGACAGCACAGCAGAACATCAAACCAGTGAGGGCCCTTCTGAGCCCGGAGCTCTGCATGACGGCCCTGGCCCTCACCAGCTGTCTACCTGGTGAAGTATTTACATCAGACACCTTCAAACATGGAATGGGAAGCAATTTGTTCTTACAACAATTGATACGTGCTCCAATTATGGATATGGCTTCATCATTTGCAGTGTCTCTGTCAGCACTACCATCTGAGGGCTTGTGGAAATCATGACCATTCAGTATGATATCTGATACAATATTGCTTCAGACTAAGGGGCCAAATCACTGAAAAGAAAGTGCAACAATGGGTACATGGCCACATATTTCAACGATTGTACTATTTACTCTAGCACTAAAAAGCAGATGTCCTAACAGTACTGGCATGGACTTTTGAAGGCTTAACTAAAACATCCCTGGAATAGGAGTGGTGCATTGTCATCCAGGATGTGCGAAAAAGTCGGTGGGTAATATGGTGCTCTGCCCTCAATAGCTTCAGTAGATTGATCCAGAAAGCAAAGGTGGAATTAGTTTTGAACATTTCGCTCCCAGTAACTCAGGGTATCTGTGCTTTCTGTGCTCACAATCTTAAGTTCTGCTGTGTTAGAGGTCCTGATTCCTATAGGCTGGGACTGCCTCTTGCAGGGTGTGCCTCTGCATTGCTTCCTGAACCAGATGCTGTGACTGCCACCTGGCCACTTGGAGCTCTTCATGCACATAACCATCTAGAAAATAAAGGAGTTACTCTATTGGTTGACATATTAGACCCTGTTTATAGTGTGGTAATTACTAGTAATAGGGGGCATGAAAGAATATGTTTGGAACTCAGAGAATTCATTGAATTTATTCAAGACTCTAGGTCAGGAGTTGGTATTTTTTTCTTGATGAGCCAGATAGTAAATATTTTCATTCTTACTGGCAATATAATTTTGTTGTCATAATTCTTCAACTCTGCTGTTGTAGCAGTCATAGGAAATACATAAATAAATGAGCATAGCTGTGTTTCAAAAAAAGATATTTATAAAAATAACTTAAAAAACAGGCAGCTGGCCCACAGGCAACACAGTCTGCTGACATCTGCTCTAGATTTAACCTCAAATAACCAAGAATTACAGGGCATAGAGGAAGATATCAAAAGATTCCATGAAGATACACTCAACCAAATACAAAATGTGGGAAATTCCACAAAACTAATGACTTTTTTTCTTCAACATATATATAATATGAAAACAAAGAAGGAGGAAGAACTGCTATATATATAAGCGACCTAAGAAATCTATAAATAAAATTCAATATATGAAACTTCAATTAAAAATTATTTATTTTTTTCAATTTATTCAAAAATTTTTTTTTAGATGATCAGAAAAGCAAACATAGGTTGAAATTGCATGATGTTAAGGAATTGAAAAAATTTTTATCAGGTGCACTAATGGTAATGTAGTTATGTGAAAATAAAAGGCCTCATCTATCAGCCATATACAGTGGGCTATTGAAAGAGAAATAACGCAGTATTTGGGATTTCCTTTAGTATAGTCCAGCAAAAGAAAAAAATAATTTGTGTGTATGTATGTATTTGTGTTGGAGTTTACGTATTAATGAAATAATAATGGCAAAAGGTTTACATTTGTGGAAACTATTAGATACTTAAAATTTCATGATAGTATTCTCTGTTTTTGTAAATGTTTGAAAAATTCCATTTTTATAAGTTAAAAAACAGCAAAAATGAGTTTAATAGAATGTAAATGTTGAAGATGTTGCCATGCCGAATTTCCTATCACTTTGCTCATTTATTACTCAGGTACTCACCAAATGCGGAAAAAAAATGTTGGATACTCAATTCCATAACTATGTAACTTTCTCAATTTCTCCTGCTGTAGTTTACTTTCTAATCTAAACCTTTGGATAAATAATTTGTCCTATTTTACTGGTCTAAAATATATTTGCTGAATATGTACAAAAGTATACAAGGGATGATACCCTCCCCTTTTCTTGAGTTTATCAGTGAATAATTTAGAGAAAAAAAAGTTTATTCATTTTATTTTTTTCATTTAAACATTGAGAACATATACTCCTGATGCCATATACTGCACACATCCAATTATTTTACAACTGGCCACTTCCAATAATAACCTTAAGGGTCTAGTTCCTAAAGACATTTGGTACCCAGAAAGTACCTATCGCTGTCTTGTTTGCATGTTTGCTAAAGTTTTGTCTCTTGTTATGTTATTTCTCAATTAGAGTCTTCATCTTTAGCTCCCTTACCCCATCTTTTCAGTGAATTTTATCATCTCCTAAGCTTTCAGTGCACATGCTGAAGATAAAAAATGATTTGCCTTTGACCCCAGGATTTTTAAATTACTTGTGCAAAGTTTAGCCGTCCAGTCTTCAACCTTAATGTATGTTTGGAGTCAGAAAAGACAAGGCACACAGACTACTTTATTAGGAAGGAGGAATTGGGCTGGTAACTTTAGCTCTTCTGACTGTCTTTTTGAAGAACTGCCTGCTGAAAGGTGGGACAAATGTCGCTGAGGAGAAGCCCAGGCTTCCCTACCTTGAGCCTTTAACCTCAGCTCACTCACCCACTTAATTCTAGCTGGAAGTAAAAAGACCTTCAATTAAACCAGGAAGGGTGAACATTTTTGAAATGCATTTGCCTAGAGGGGCTGCGAATCAGAACACTGCTGCCTCCATTGCAGGCGCAAAGTGTGAATTTTACTGTCTTGGGGTTTTGTCGTCTTCTGCTGTCAACGTGGCCCCGGCTACATGTCTTCCTCTTTCTGGGCTTCTATCTCCTTCTCAAGGAGGTCGAGGTCCTTTTTTTTAAGGTCAGAGTTCAACTCAACCGTTTAGCCAATGGAGACAATCTAAAGCAGAAAGCTCCTCATTCTGCCAAAAGCAGAGTCGTGAAGGAAATCCTTTTCTCATACCTCCTAATCTTAATTATAAAGGAAATCCCTTTCTCATACCTCCTAATCTTAATTATGATCCACCTCACCCCCCACCTCATACACACACATACACACACAGTCATAGAAGTTCATTCAGCTCTGGGTTTTGCATGTAAGCAAATTGTCTTGGCTAGAATTGATTTGAAGCTCTGCATAGGGCTCTAAGTGTGAGCCAGGAAACCAGGACCTGAACCCCAGACTCCCATCCAGAAGTGATATTCTGGGTTCATTGTCATCCTGGGAGGGGCTACCTGGTGGGAATGCGGAGAAAGAAAAGAACAAAGCGGCATCTATACCATTTCATGTCTTATTTAACAAATAAATTGTAACTAAATACTCTGTGTGAAGTCCCTTGTTGCTTCTGACACTTGGCCTTTCCCAAGGCACCAAACCCCTCGGCCCTTTGTATTTAAATTCAAGTGTTTAACATGTCAAGTCAATTCAGGCTGCCTCCTTATTCCAAGGAACAATGAGGAAGAGTGAAGCTCTCTGAAATATCTGCTGAATGGGCTTGTGTGGAATTCACATTTGAGGGTACCTCTATTTCCTGGAGGCAGTGGAAAGAGGGTGGGCTTTGGACTCCCGCAGAGTGTGGGGGTAATCTCTGTTCTGTCAGTTATTTGCAGCAGGATCACTTTAGTCACTTAATATTTTTGAGTTCCAATTTCATCTTTTCAAAAATAGTGATAATTATAATTGAGAGATTAAATGATATATGTAGGTAAAATGCTGGCCAATAGTAGATTCTTAACAAATATTAAATCCTCCTTGTACCTCCAGCTTCCAAAATGGTCTTCACTAAATATACACCTTGGGTTGCAAAAGCACTCTTTATTGAAAAAGCCAAACTGTTTTAGTTCCAAGACCTATCTGATAGCAAAGGTGGAAATTTACTCTCATATGCGCACTTTCAATGGGAGTGAGAATCGAACAGAAATAAGGCAGATGGTATTGTAGTCACTAAAGGGAATGGACTGGGGGTGATGCAAATTAGTTTACCAAATGGAAATGATGCAGGACAGGGCAATGATACCTTGTATGATACCTTGACTGAGCACAGGAAAGAATTCAAGTGCAAGCCAGGGTTTAAGTCAAAAAGAATGTTTATTAGAGTAGGATGGAGAAAAAGACCAAGACAGAAAAAACAAAGACAAAAAAGCAATGAGTATTCAGGGAATTCAGTTTATAATTCATTCTTTGTTTCTATGAATTACAGTTTAAAGACTGTTTACCTGTTTTCTTTTGATGGTATGAGCATACCATCAAAATGTTCTTTGTATCTATAAGTTTGTTTCTGTTTTGTTTATTTTGTTCTTTAGATTCCACATGTAAGTGAAGTCATATGGTACCTTTTTTTTCTGTCCTATTCCACTCAGCACAGGACCATCCATGTTGCTGCAGTTGGCAAGACCCATTCATTTTTTTTTTTTTTTTATGGCGGAGTAATATTCCATTGTATATGGAATATTAAATACAAACAACCTCATTATTTATTCATCCATTGATGGACACCCAGGTTGCCTCCATATCTTGGCTATTGTGATAATGCCACAATGAACATATGGATGAACATGTCCCTTTGAAGTAGTGTTTTGGATTTCTTCAGCTAAATACCCAGAAGTGGGATCACTGGGTCCTTCTTTTCTCTTGCTATAGCCTTTGTTTTAAAGTTTATTTCATCTCATATAAGTATTGCTACCCCAGCTTTTGTTTTGTTTGTTTCCATTTTCATGAAATACCTTTTTCCATCTCTTTATTTTCAGTCTGTGTTTTTCTTTTGATCTGAAGTGAGTCTCTTGTAGGCAGCATATGTAAAGGTCTTGTTTTCTTATCCATTCGGCCACTCTATCTTTCGATTGGAGCATTTAATCCATTAACATTTAAGGTAATCGTTGGTAGACATGTAGTTATTGCCATTTAATGTTCATATTTTTGATCTTTCTCCCCCGTTGTCTTCTTAAAGAAGTCCGTCTAACATTTCTTGTATTACTAGTTTGGTATTGATGAACTCTTCGCTTTTTCTTGTCTGGGAAGCTCTTAATTTGTCCTTCAGTTCTAAAAGACAGCCTTGCTGGGTAGCGTAATCTTGGTTGTAGTTCCTTGCTTTTTAACACTTTGAATATTTTATGCCAATCCCTTCTAGCTTGCAAAGTTTCTGTTGAGAAATCACCTGACAGTCCCCTTATAGGTAATGAATTGCTTTTCTCTTGCTGCTTTTAAGAGTCTCTCTATGTCTTTAACCTGTAGCATTTTATTTATGATGTGTCTTGGTGTAGGCTTCTTTGGGTTCATCTTTTTTGGGACTCTCTGCGCTTCCTGGGCTTGTATACCTACTTCCTTCTCCAGGGAATACTTACGGAAGTTTTCTATCATTATTTCTTCAAATACATTTTCAATTTTTTGCTTTTTCTCTTCTCCTTTTGGTACCCTTATGATGTGAATGTTGGTATGCTTGATATTATCCCAGAGGCCCCTTAAACTAGCCTCATCTTTTTGGATTCTTTTTTCTAGTTGCTGTTCTAATTGAATGTTTCCAAGTACCCATCTTATAACCATGAATCCTATAATAAGCACTGCATTTGCAAACAAACCAAGTTTAATGTATGTTTGATATTTCAATTGTTCGATGAACTGGGAAAATAGCTGTCATTAGTAAAAACTTTCTAAATATAATTATCTTATTAATTTAACATTGTTAAGGGTGGAAAATTTTCAAATGGCCAACTTCTGCCTCTATAATCTGCTTGCTTGTTTAATGTTAAACCAGGGTGTAGTTCTAAGAGATATCCTGTGCAAAGATATGCTAATGGTCAACCTCTGCTTCTGTAAACCTGCATGCTTGTTTGATGTGGTTTTAGGCTTTATAAGCTACCCCCTCTGGAGACTGGGAGCTGATCTCCTCTGACTCTGCCTGGTAGAGAGTCAGTCCTCGGCCCTGGCTAATAAAGGCTCACAATTCATCTCAGTTGGCTCCGCGGTCTTAGATTTGATAGCACCACAACATGTGTCATCTCATTTCTTCCTCAAGACAATTCTGTGAGGTAGGTAGCATTTATGTCCTTTTATAAAAGTGGCTCCGAGTCTTTGACTAGCCTAAGGTGACATAACTGGTAAGAAGCATAGTCAAACCAGTCCATCTGATTCCAAAGCCCATGCTCTTTGCTGCTTTGCTAAATGGATCCTTGCAATAGTTTCCAATTAGAACTGCATTTTTATTCATTGTACTTATTTTTCCTCAGTCTAGCACATAGCAGGAATTTAAGAAATATTTAACAAATTAATGAATAAATGAGTGAAAAATGATGATCTGATTCAAGTTGTGAATAACCCAAATAATATACCAATTACTTCTTAAACACAGAGAGGCTCTATTACTTTTTTCCATTTCTACTATTAGCACTAGCCCAAGCCACTATTCATTCTGCCTAGACTCTGTGGACATAAAAGGGGTTCTATGGAAAGTAACTTCACAGGGTGATCTGATTATAAATTCCTAACTAGGCATTCAAACAAATCTTTGAATATTAAATATCTATTGAGGGATTGCTATTTGGACAGACACTGGTAGTCTTCACAAAAGTGAGGGGAAAACAGATATAGTTCCTGCCCCATGGAGCTTACATTTGAACAGGGGAGACAAAATAAATCAGAGGAGGGTAATATTGCAATAAGCATAGTGGATAGTCACTCCCCAGGCATGTAACCTCTTTAGTGAAGAGTTTTTAAGCCAGCCCTGTCCATCGTTTTTTGTGCAACTAGGCTAACACACCTTTGAGATGCAAAGCAATACCCTTTGAAGGCATAACCACACTTCAGCACTTAATCTTGTAATACAATCCCCTTTGCTTTCGCTCCCCCTCATGTAATCTTCTTTAGTCTCCTCCTTAATTTCAAATGCATTAAAAGACATGCTAAACTATATTCCGAAGATTTGAGATCTTGCTCCCCAGCGTGTGTTATCAGTTTAGCTCAAATAAATTCTTACAAAAATTATCCATGTTTGGATATTTCCTTACATTGACAACAACTTCAAAAACTTGAATGTCTACAATCTAGACTCACTGCAGCAAGAGAGAGCCCCCTGAAATGCAAAATATTTTCCCCTTCACTCTCATGAAACAACCTTCAATGGGTTTCCATTTCTTCTAGGATTGAGTCTTAAATCCTTAACATGGGATACAAAGCCCTTTCAGCCTCATCTCATACCATGTCCCCATGGCTCTCAGCAGTTCAACCAATCAGATCTGCTGTTAGTTCTTAAGTTATTGCTTCCCACCTTGGGCATTTATCCATGACATTTTCTTTGTTGGAAATGCACTTTTGACTTCCTTCCAACTTCCACTCCTTGTAATTCCTCTTTACCCTTAAGATCTCAGTCAACTATCCTTGCTTAGAAAATATACCCTAGAGTCCTAAGTCTAGATCAAGTTCTTCTAAAATTCCTCCTTATGGCACCTTGAACTTTCTCCTCAATAGCACTGATCGCTATTGCAAGATTACCCTCGTCTGATTAATTTTGTCTCCCCTGTTCAAATGTAAGCTCCATGGGGCAGGAACTGTGTCTGTTTTCCCCTCACTTTTGTGAAGACTACCAGTGTCTGTCCCATAGTAATCCCTCAATAGTTATTTAACGTTCAAGGAGGGTTTGTTTGAATGAATGTATAAATACAATTGGTATATTGTGAGCTTGGGCTTTCTCATGTTTCCATTCTCCATTCTTATGATTATGAGCTAACATTTCTGGAGCAACTGTTTTGCTCATGGCTTAGAATGGATTTTAAAAATGTCAGCACATCTGTTGGCAGGGCTCAACTCTAGGGAAGCTCATATAGAGTTAGGATTAGAAAAAGCAAAGCACGCTCGTGTTGGGCAGGCAATAAAAGGAAGCAACAGTCCCAGAACGGCTGGGTCACTGACAACCTGCAGGCTGCCTTGGTTCTCTCATTACCACTTTCCTTTTGGCTTCACATGGGAGAAAAAGCAAGTACAGAATGCAGACTGCCTGCTGACCTGGGTGCTGCAGAGAGCCACTGATTAAAGCTGAAGATGAAACTCTTTTTCTTAGTTTCATCTTCTTGAACCTAATACCAACCATGTTTCATGCTGAGCTATCACACACCTGCTGGGATGCCCTTTGCTACCTGATGCTGTGAAAATGATGACATTTACTCTTTCAAGTGAGAGAGATGATCAGCTCATTAGGAGGCCAGAGGAAGAAAAACAATTTTCAATTGGGTGTATGTCTTTCACCCTCTGACCAGTTAAAGGGTTAAGAACAAAGTGTGTGTGTGTGTGTGTGTGTGTGTGTGTGTGTGTGTGTGTGTGTGTATGTAACAGTGTTGATCTGGGCTTCTCTATTTCCAGAGCATCTATCACTGTGGGTAAATTCAATTTCATGAAATTGAAATGGTGGGTGTTGTTCTGGCTCTTGACGGCACCGCTGGCCTGAAGCTCTGGAGTCCTTCCTCTGCTTTGTCTCTGACCCCTCTGGCTCCATTTGTAAAACTACAGTCTGCAGAGGCAGAGTATATACTCCCTCTTCGACCACATTATTAAAAAGCATGATTTCTCAGCAAAAAAGGACAAAGAGAAGCCAAAGAGAAGAACAAAGCTTTTCTCTCCTGGGCACAGCATGTTTATTTTCTAAAACCTTTTAGCACTCACCCTAGAGAAAAGAAAGGACTCAGTATGCAGTTATCGTTCTAAGGAAAAAATAAAATGCGCTAAGATGAATATTTCTATTCAAACTTTCCCATCACATCTGCCCTACATTAGTACCACTCTGGAGGAGTCAGGAGTAAGAGGTTTTTTTATAATTTTTTTTTTTAAAGCTTCTTTATGCTTTGAATTTAGAAGTGTTAAATGTTAGGTACTGCCTGAGGATTGAGAGTTTTGGGGTAAGATTGTGAAATTTATAATCTAAATATTTTTCACCCTGATTTATAGGCTACCAACCAAAGAAATTTGTGGAAGCTAGCAGCTCCCTATCAAAGTAAAGAACATTTACTGTTCCAGGTTGTCAAGTTTTGAGGATGATAAATTTGGGATACAGTACAGAATTTACTTGGACCTGCTAGACCGTGTCTGTCTTGTTCTCTATAAAATTCCCATTGTAAAGGCACAGTGTCTAGGTCATAGTAATCCTTCAAGAAAATGTTTTAATGAGACAAGTAACTAAATGATTCTTTCAATATCATTATCATGAACAACACTATCCTCTTGAGCACTTGAATTTTGTAGAGAACTCAGGAAGGTTCTTTTTTCTCCAGCTCTGCTTAGCTGTAGACACCGGTGACCATCATGTTGCAGATCAGCACCTTTCTCCCTACCTTAGCTGTGTTACGTTGCCATATGTTGCGTCCTCACCGTAGGATTCGCCAGTAAACTTTGTGACCGTAAGGCCAGCATCTTCTGTACCTGGATGAAACCTCAGAGTGAGATGCTTCTATGCTTAGATCTCTTAACTTCATTTCTATGCCTGGGAATATGTCCCTCTTTTACTGTCTAATAGGAGTTTTGCTTCAGTAGTGGCCAAGTAATAGACAGATTGCAAGTTTCACCTCTGTCCAGTGCCTCTTCCTGTATTATGAGGGGGCAGAATATGTGACTCCAAAACATACCACTTTGACATGTGGATTATTTTGAGCTGAAGGCAATCAAGGTTCTACAGACTCAGGAAGAGCAGTTTATCTTCCTCTCCTCTGCCTAAAGTAATTTAGATAGAGGGCTGGTACCAGGATAGAACTGATGTCAAAGATGAAATATTATCAGAAAGACCTATGTATGGCATGGCAAACATTTATTTCCCAAACATTTGCTCTCCTCATTTTCCTGTGAATTCTCTTCCTCCCCTTGTAATACCAGGCTGTTACCCTCTTCTTATCTCAGGATGGCATACAAGCCTCAATTGCCTGACTCTCTTTGGGTTTCGTGTTTTTGGGATTCTTGCACATATGAAATTTATTTTTCTCTTCTTAATCTGTCTTATGTCAATTTAATTATTAGCTTAGATAAAGAAACTAGAAGGGAAAAAGGGAAAAGTTATCTGTCCTGCAACTACATGCATAGACAGGATCCCATAGCCCAGAAAAATTAACAATAGTAACCAATAGTTACTGATCATTTATGTGCTTGGCATAATTCTATATGTGTTGTTTATCCTAGCATATTTAATCTTCATAATGACTTTATGAAGGAAGTACTGTTATTATGCTGTTTTTAAAGATGAGGAGATTGAATACAGAGAAGCCAAAGAAATTTCCCTCAGGTTAAACAGCGTCATGATTCAATTTAGGTCATCTAATTCCAGAGCTCATATCCCTAAGTAGTATGCCATGACTAGTATCCCTTTAGGCAGAGAGAATATTTAGCCATTAGACACTGATAAGTTTTAGCAGCCAGTATCAATTCTGCTTAAATATTTTGAATATCAGCTCTTCCCTGTGGGTATTGAGAAGAAGGTCTTGGCTATTTCTCGGATGCTTCTATGTAGCTAAGTTCCATGATACCATTCTACCTGGTTCTAGATTTCAGTCCTTGACTAGTCTCACTACTGAGAGTACAGGGGCTTTAGGAGATACGAAGAATAAAATAAGGTCTTTAATCTCAATCTTGTTAATACAGGCCTTTAGTACAAAACAAAAGATAATGACTGTAGCTTATACAAGACACCAGCTAAGAGGTACAGACAACACCATGTGAAAATTCAGGGAAGGAGAAATCACTAACTCCTCACAGAGGAGATAAGACTTGAGCTGAGCTTTGAAGAAAAATTGGGCCAATAACATAATGAGGAAATACTGAGAACACTGTGCATCTAACAACCAAGTCCAACTAACATGGCAATCAGCACAAATGACTGCTAATCGGCAGAAAGTATCAAAGTTTTAACTTTAAAAGTCTGCCAGGTAGATGCTGACTAAAAGTGAGAATGAAATTTTGCTTCTGGGTATCCCTTTCCGGAATACTAACAAGCCTTCTCTTATATATAAAACTAAGGACAGTAGAGGGCTTCATTAAGTTCTACTAGCATCTTAAATTTGTACAGGTACAGGGAGAAGATGACCAATAAGTTCTTGCAATGCCTTAGATATAGAGTTAGAAGTCCCACATAAGACATCTAGGGAGCAAAGCTGAATGTTCATTTAGGGGAGTGGATGTGTGTGTGACTCCTATGGATCAGGGAGGGGAAGTGTGAAGGAAAGCATGCAAACTCAAGAGGCTATATTTTAAATCTAGTCTTTGTCCTTTATTAGGATTTTTAGATCTTAATAACACCCAACGTCTTAGCCTGTTAGAGCTGCTATAACAAAATACCACAAATTGGGAGGTTTATGAAGAGCAGAAACTTTTATTTCATACAATTCTGGAGGCTGGAAAGTCCAAGATCAAGGTGCAGGCAGATTTGGTGTCTGGTGAAGATCCACTTCCTAGATGGCTGTCTCTGTCGTAACTTCGCATGGCAGAAGGAGCTAGGGAGCACTGTGGGGTCTCTTTTATAACAGCCCTGATTCCATTCATGGAGGCTCCTCTCTCATAACTCTCAAAGGCTCCTCCACCTAATATCATCACCTTGGACACTGAGTTTCAACATATAAAATTCATGGGGAGATACAGTCAATTTATGGCACCCAGAACCCCAGTTTACTTAACTGTAGGTAATTATCGTGGTTGAACACTTGAAAGAGATTTGTTACAGACTGTCTGGGTTCATATACCCACTCTGCCATGTTTTTGTGGCAAAATCCTGGTGAAAAATTCTTTTACCTCTTTGTGCTCCAGGGATCTATCAAATGAGATACATAATTCAAAAAGTTATCGCAGAAATCGATGAATTAATTAATAAAAAAATAAAATAGTACCTGGCATGGAAGAAGTGCTCAAAAAATGTGAGTTATTATTAAAAGCTGCTAAATGAAAATAATAGCAATTACGTCTGTTGTGAGCAAGAAAAGTGGCTATGAGGTAACACTCTTGGACACATTTGTGTCCTTCCACAATGCCAGCTTTACTGAGTGGAACATTCTCAGATAAACCAATCAGGGACCCACACAGGGCCACACACAACACACAGAGAGGGAGAGTAGAGTCTTATGTGACAGAGCAAAGGGATGAATGTCCTTAGTGTCTCCAAAGCGAGCTCTGTTGACTGGAAGCACAGAGAGAGCTGCACTTCATTCCCAAACCAGTGACTCCCATGGGTCAAAAGGTCAGAGACTTTGGCTCTCGCCCACCGTCTGTGACACTATAGGGTTAGGCTTGAGCTTATAAGGACCTTAGGAAGTGAGATCCTCATGCTTGTCAGCTCCTGCAGATGGGGGCTGACATTTCTGTGGTTTCGGGTGTTTAATCACACCTTAAGGGCGTTCTCATTACGTGCAAGTTGACATTACTGCCATGGTTTCCATGAAATTCATTTTGTAAAATCTAAAAAGTCCTCATTTCTTTATGCTCTATATACTCTTAATGATCTCTCTTATGAGAATTCTACAAGGTAATAACCTACAATGAAATAATCTGGTATATAATAGAAACTCAGTAGTTATTAACTCCTTCTTATTATCCCAGTCAATATTAAGCTCCAGGTATGAAAAGAAATTATGGAAAAAGAAAGGCACATTTCACTAGCATTAGATCTAGCCTATGTTCATACTTCATTGGAAACTTATCTTGAATCAAGATTAAATCACTGGCAGAAAAAAGGATTGCCTTTTCTGTGTTTCTTTATTTTAAATTTTATTATTTTTATTATTTAACAGTTTTAATAAGATATATACTCTACATACAAAAATACACACATTTAATGTATACAATTCAATGAATTTGGACATAATGTATATACCTGTGAAACCATCACCACAATCAAGCTTATAAACATAGCTATCTCCTTCAAAAGTTTTCTCTTGCATCCCTCCCCAATTTTTGTGATAAGTAAGCTTAACATGAGATCTACCCTCTTAATAAATTTTTAAGTTCACAATTAATTATTGTTAACTATAGGCACTATGTTGTATAGCAGATCTTTAGAACTTATTCATGTTGCATAATTGAAACTTTATAACCATTGAGTAATTACTCATTTTCCCTACTCCCAGTCTCTTGCAACCACAATTCTACTCTCTGCTTTATGTGTTTGACTATTTTACATACCCATATACGTAGAATCATGCAGTATTTGTCCATCTGTGATTGCTTTATTTCACTTAGTATGATGTCCTCCCAGGTAATCCATATGAACAGGATATCTCATATGGCAGGATTTCCTTCTTTTTAAAGACTTAATAATATTCTTTTGTATCTATATATTGCATTTTTAATCCATTAATCTGTTGAACATTTAGGTTGTTTCCATATCTTGGATCTTGTGAACAATGCTGCAATGAACATGGGGGTGCAGATATCAAAGAAGACATGCAAATGGCCAACTGGCATATAAAAAGGTACCATTACCAATCAGGGAAATGGAAGTCAAAAGCACGATAAGATATCATCTCACACTTGTTAGGATGGCAATTATTTTTTAAAAAAAGATTAACTATTGGTGAAGATGTGGAAAATTAGAACCTTTGTACACTTCTGGTGGAAATGTAAAATGATGAACCCACTATGCAAAATAGTATAGAAGTTCCTCAAAGAATTGAAAACAGAGCTACCATATAATTCAGCAATTTCTAGATATATAGCCAAAAGAACTGAAATAAGGATTGTCTTTTCTCTTTATAGTCTCTTAAATTCATGAGTCATCATCTACAGATGCTCATTATAGTCCTCCATAGGCAATATTTAGGCAAATGTGATCGCTAAATTTTCTCTACTCTCAAGAAAGAAACTTACAATTTAGTTGGAGAAATATGATCTTTGCCCCTCAAATTAATTATCTCTAGAAGGTGTGTTCCCCCAGGCAATTGATAATATTCTGATGCTATGTGCTGGGGAGAAAAATAGATTCTCCATTATTCCTAAGCCTCAAAGGCCTTTTCTCTACCACATTCATCCATGGAAAGTTTCAGATATTTGTTCTCTAAAATTTTTAATGGATGTATACAACTTTGGAGATTGATGGAGTCTGGAATCAGATTGTTAAGTTTCTAACCTTGGCTCTGCTACTTACTAACTATGTGAACTTGGTCAAATAAGTTAAATTCTTTGTGCCTTAGATTCCTCATATGTAAAATAGAGATTAAAATAATGCCTGCCTCCTGGGATTATGGTGGGGATCAGAAGAGTTAAAATTGGTAAAGTGTTTAGAACAGTGTCTGGCACATAGAATTCCCTATATATGTGTTAGCTATCATTAAGTCTGCATTTTTTTCCTTAATTTTTTTTTTTCGGGAAGGAAATATTGTCCTTTTCCTGAATGGAACCTTGTCTCTGTTAGACCCCAGTAGATAGTAAATTCTTTAAGTTTCAAAATCAATCTGGGTTTTACTTTTTAAATGTCCAATCCCTTATATATTAATTTTCCCTTATATATTAATTGCAAGTTCAGACTTCTCCTAGTTGGTGATCTACCATCTTCCAGGGAAGCTGCTCTCTGTTCTTCTCTGATATGCTAGCTGCTATTTCTGACCTTGACCAAATGGCTTCATGATCTTAGTGTTTCAAGTGGACTTGCTTTTTGGGTGCTTTAGTGGCCTCTCAGCACTGTTCTCTTGATGCAGGCAATGCTTTGTCTTTGACTTGTTACCCAATCCCACCTCCAGCCCCTAGTTTTCTAGCTGTCTCTCCAGCAGATTCTCCTTGTTAGAGTTCTTCACCCTCCTGGAAAATCCTGTAGACAAGACTTAACATGGCTCCAGGTTAGTCTCCTTTCCTGTCTGGCTCATTACAGGACCACAGTGATGGGCACTCATCCCTCTGAGAATTCTGGCTCATTGTAATGCAGTAACTTTTTAACTTTTATCTCCAGGCCACTTTATTCTTCTCTCTTGAGAGTCAAGGCAACATTCCTTTGTGTTTTCCAGCTTGAGAGAAAAATCTAAAGTTCTTAGAGTAGACAGTGATCCCCTCTGCAACTTTCCCTGGTGACCTGAGATGACAGAGATAAACTCTCCTCTCATTTTGGGTGGAATAGGTTGGGGTATCAAAGCAAAGCCATGAGGTCTTCAAAAAAAATTCCCTTACAAGTCCTTCCATTTCTGTATTTGCTCTCTCAACGCCTTTATAGGCTGTACCTGCAATTTGATATCTGCTATGTACCATATTAGTCAGAACTGAGATACAAAAATATCATTTTAACATCAATTTTTCAAAAACTCACAACTGGGAACAAAAGCACACAGAATTTTATTTTTCTCTTTCTTTCACCATATCAAGGACCTGGCGATTCAGTTTAAGAAAAATGCCTGGCAATCTATTTTAAAGAATAGTGGAGAAGAATTTACCTATATAGAAGCAATTAGAAGTGAAAAAAATAGCTGGGTCAAATCTCAGTCAGATGATGGCAGAAGTCCCAAGTTAAACCGGCAGCTCTATTTAAGCCTATTTTCTTTGCTGCTTATTTCATTAAAGTACTGGGAAAAAATGCCAATATTCAGCCTTAGGGACTTGGTTAAAAGCTTTTTAGATTGATAGCAGCAGGATCTTGAAATGAATAATATTCTGAATTTAATAGTGGCTTTGCTGAAAACAAATTCTTAATACATTTAATTTAACTACAATAATAATTAAGGTATATGGATTTATATTAATAATACCAGTTAGAGATTTGAGGTGGGGCTCTGATGGTTCAGAAATGGAAAACAGCCAACAATTCTTTCAGGATTCTCGAAAATTGTATTGATCTTCCTTTCTTTACCCTTTTTCACCCATATCTACCACTTGATAATAAAAAAAGATGCCCTTTAGAAGGAAGTCATAAGTATGTAAATACTTGGTATTGATGAGGTGTGAGTAAGTAGCAACTTTTACATAATCCAGGTGGAAGTGTAATTGTATTAGGCAAAATGGTTTCTGGTGCTTTATATGATTGCTGCTAAGTTAAGAAGTAAGTTGCTCTCAGTGACCCCCAGAGGGGTGGGCTTATATCACCTGAAAGGGATGTTCTTACATAGATAAATAGGCCCATTATTTCTTCTTTGGAATATACAGCTCCTAACAAGCAAGGGCCACTTGGCTACAAACCACCTCTGTTTCTGGAGGCCATATATATCAAGGCTCATCTAATTCGAGTGAGGAGATCTACTGTATTACTGCCACCTAATATTCTGCTTCTGTTGATAAGTTCCCTTAATAATTCTTTGTTTAATTCTGGTGTTATCTTTCTTTGGTTGCACGGCTCAGTCTTCCTTTGGAGGTCGGTTCCAGGACATTTTGGGAAATTTCTCCAATGAATTGCTACAATTTGACAAAATGCCTCAACAGCCTTAAAAATTACATACTTTTAAGTCCAGTAATTCCCTTCTAAAATCTACCTTAAAGAAAGGAAAAAAAAATGCAGATTTTTTTTCCAAAGAACTTTTTGTAAGTAAAGCAATCAAGTTTCAACAATAAAGATTTTACTAAATTAATTATCACATATACATGTGATAGAATTTTGTGGAATCTTTAAAATTAGGATATGAGTTAATATTTATCAATACAAAAATGTTCAAAAAAAGATAGAGAAATATATAAAATCAAATTCCATTTTTCAAATTTATGTATTTATAATATACAGTTCAGGAAGAGTCAACGTTTTTACAGTAGTTATCACTGAGTAGTGGAACTTTGAATGATTCACCTCTTTTTCCTACCTGTTTAATTTAATTTTTCCATAGCAGATATAAATTATGAAAATTTAAAGGAAGAAAGTAATTAGAAGATGTTTTATGTGCTCCAGAAGCAAAAAATATATCGAATAGAAGAGAAAACGTGTACACCTAATATTAAATACAGGTGGGTATAAGAGAAAAATATAGCTTAGTGCTAATGGATAAAATTAAACTAGAATCTTCTTTCAAATGAATATCATTGATCACCTGTTAATCGTATGGTTCTGTGGAACAGAGAATCCCTGAGAGTCCTCAGGCATGGAGGTTAAGTAAAATAAGCTTATATACACACATATATACACAAAGACACAGTGCGGTATATATTTTGAGTGAAGTGTTTAATTTCCTAGATTCTGAATAGATGTCTGTCTCCAATAATTCATCTACTAATGTCAATAGATTTAAAAATTTATGTTATTACTTTTTAAAATTGAATTGGGAAAACCGATCTTTATTTTTGCATGTTTTTTCTCCTACAATAGATGGTATAGGTTTTGTGTAATTAACATGGTCATATAGTGGTTTCATTCTGTTTGAGTTCTGCTCAACTCTCCAAAATGTCTCTTATACCAAACTATGTCATCTGTAATGCAAGTACATTTTTCCAAGGCAAGTGTTTCTAAGAAAACTCTATGGAAATGGAAAAGCTCCAAACATACCATCTTACATCCGATGGAGAAATTGACACACCTATTAATAATGAATGTGATTTTCTCAGGACCAATGAAATAAGTGTTGATTGTCACTGTTCAGGGTGACAACAGTAATAAAAAGGGATGCCCTAACTCCATTATGGATGCCAAAGAGAGAAATGTCCTCACATTATCTCTAGGCTATAAACCATGAAAGGGAGAAAGTGTTTGTGGGAATAAATGGAAAATCATTAGCAGGTCTTTTTTAAGAGGGTAAGGGAAAGAGCTAATACATTAAGGCCAAACTGGCTTCCTGGAATATGTTTATCAACTCTATCACCCTCCTCTCTCAACCCTCTCATCCTCTCTGCTTTCTCTTTCCAGTTGATCTAAAGCCTTAGCTTATAAGAATTATTAATACTAAATTCTGTGTGTAAAATAACTGAACCAACCTAGAATATTCAACACAATATTGAAGGAGAAGAACAATTTGTAGGACTGACACTACGTGACTTGAAGATTTACTATAAAGCTACAGTAATCAAGACAGCACAGTATTAGCAAAAGAATAGACAAATACAACAATGGAATAGAGTAGAGAGAAATAAACCCCCATAACTATAGCCAAGTGATCTTTGACAAAGGAACAAAGGCAATAGGATGCAAAGATAATCTTTCAACATGCCAAAAAAAAAAAAAAAGAATCTAGTTAATAATACTGTATTATATATATGGAGGTTGTTAAGAGAGTAGATCTTAAAAGTCTTCATCACAAAAAAAAAAAGATTTATATATGTGGTGATGGATGTTAACTAGACTTATTGTGGTGATCCTTTTGGAATATGTACAAATACTGAATCATTATGTTGTATACCTGAAACTAATATGATGTTATATGTTTACTCAATAAAAAATAAAATTACCATGTAAAAAAATGAATCTAGATACAGAGCTTACATTCTTCACAAAAATTAACTCAAATGGATCTTAAATCTAAATGTAAAATACAATACTATAAAACTCCTTGACGATAGCATAAAAGAAAACTCGCATGACCTTGGATATGGTGATGCCTTTTTACATATAGCACTAAAGATATGATTTATGAAAGAAATAATTGACAAGCTGGACTTCATTAAAATTAAATTTACTCTGTAAAAGACCATGCCAAAAGAATGAGAAGACAAGCTACAGATTGGGAGAAAATATATGCAAACAACAAATCAAAGGGTTGTTATTCGAAATATACAAAGAGCTCTGAAACTCAACAATATGAAAACAACAAGAATAAAAAATGGCCCAAAGACCTTAATAGGCACTGCACTGAAGAATACATGTAGATGGCAAATAAGCATGTGAAAAGATGCTCCACATCATATGTCATCAGAAAAAAGAAAGTTAAAACAATGAGATGAGATACCACTACATGCCTGTTAGAATGGCCACAGTCCAGAGCACTGACATTAATGTTGGTGAGGACGTAGAACAACAGGAACTCTCACACATTGCTGGTAGAAAAACAAAATGGTACAGCTACTTTGGAAGAGAGTTTAGCAGTTTCTTACAAAACTAAACATACTCTTACCATATGATCCAGCAATGATGCTCCTTGGTACTTGCCGAATGGGATGAAAATGTATGTCTACACAAAAATATACACAAGGATGTTTGTAGTAGCTTTTTTTTTTTTTTTAATTGGCAAAACTTGGTAGCAACCAAAATGTTTTTCAGTAAGTGAATGGGTAAATAAACTGTGGTATAACCAGACAATGGAATATCATTTAGTGCTAAAAATAAATGAGTTATTAAGCCATGAGAAGACACAGGGGAACCTGGAATGCATTCTATTAAGTGAAAGAAGCCAATCTGAAAAGTTTACATATGCCCTGATTCCAACTATCTAACATCTGAAAAAGGTAAAAATATGGATACAGTGAACATATCAGTGTTTGCCAGAGGTGATGGTAGAAGAGGGGTAAATAGGCGGGGCATAGGGGAATTTTAGGGAAGTGAAAATGCTTTGCGTGATATTATAATGATAGATACATGTCACTATATATTTGAACCCTAATATTAGTGAATGCTAATGTAAACTAGGGACTTTTGGTGATTATGATGTGTCAATGTAGGTTCATCCTTGGTAACAAATGTACCATTCTGGAGTGATGTTGATAATGGGGAAGGCTACACATGATGAGGCAAAGGGAGTATGGGAAATCTCTGTACCAACTCTGTTTTGTTTTGACCCTAAAACTTCTCTAACAAAAGCTGAATGACAAAATCAGCACCCATACACCTGTAACTAAAGCAGGAAGAGAAAAGAACACTTTTCTTTGAATGGGCTCTATACAAAGTAGTCTAATCTGAGAGTAGGCTACAGAATGGAAAGCATGATCTGCAGTATGTGCACCATATAAGCAAGCAATTGAGAAACAATTTGGATAGTTAAAAAAATATGTAATATTTTGGTAAGAAACATAAAAGGAATTTAAATTAATTCAGAGATATATTTTTCTCCAAGATAGGAAGTCACATTATTGTAAAAATGTTAACCCCAGATTAATTTAACCCTTGATGGAATTCCAACAAAATTTCTCTCCCGCTCCCCCTGAAAAAATGATTCCAATGTTCATCTAGAACGGGGGTTTGTAAGCTGAGGCCCATGGGCCAAATTTGGCCTCAAGTTGTTTTTGTAAATAAGTTCTATAAGAAAACAGCCACTCCGTTTGTTTAAATATGTTCTATAGCAATTTTTGTTCTACGGTAGCAGAGTTGAGTATTGTGACAGAAACCATTAGGGCTTTAAAGCCTAAAATATTCACTATTTACAGAAAATGATTGCCAGTCACTAATCTAGAAGGAAAAAAAAAGGTAACTGACAAGAATATGTTGAAATGAAAAATCAAGGGGTTCATGTACTTCCCCATTTTAATTCATAACAAATCACTTTAATATCTAAAGTTCCTAGTTTCCAAGAAAAACATATTTTCTCACATTTTTTATGTCCTGAAATTAATGTAAATGTTACAATAGATATGAAAATAAACTTGCCATCCACCAGATGGAATAAGAGCGCCACATTTGTTGCTGCCTATACTTATACAAATTTAACTTTCTGTAGAAAATCTCTCATCTTCACCACTTTATTGAAGTTATGTGCATGTTTAACAATGTACTGTTCAGTTATAGTCCATATAAGAGTTCACTTCTTTACATCAAAAACATAAACATTTTATAAACGTATCCTAAAGAAAAAACTGGACAAAACGTAAGGATGGATTTGTAAGGATAGTAATGAAGTGTTGTAGGCTACAAAACAGCAAATGTAATCTACTTTTTATAAAACAATATGTATGTGCTTGTTTCTATATACACATTTCTATTCAGTCACCTGTTTATCCATCTATCAAGGTTGGAAATATATACATCGAAATCTTATTGAGTGTCTCCAAGTCGAGAAAAAACGAGAAATGTCTCACTTTTTCTTGTATGTTTACTCTTTTTCTGATTTTAAAAATGATACATGTTTTTTTAAAGAATAAAAGCTGTTTTCATTAAAAAAGAAGCAGTAAATGGCAAATTGAAATTTTTGGTGATGGACATAGCAAATTATTTTTATCTTTCCATACTATGTGTTACAAATCAATGTCAAAAGATGACTCTCCAACATAAACATAGTGAAAAGTTATGGAGAGGAAATTCACAAAACAGTAAAAAAAGTTCAATCTTCCAGTAACCAAAGTAATGCATTAAAATGAGACTCTCATTTTTCTATCAAGGTAGAAGTTTATTTTTTTAATATTGTTTTTATTCAAGAGTATGCTCACAGGCAGCACTTTAGAATCAGGCTTTTAAAAACAAAAGCAAAACTGGAAAAATTTTGCAAATATGACACTGTTAAAAGAATGATTGTCTTAATAATTTAAAACCTAAAATGTCTTGTAGAGTTAAAGTATTTATACATAGAATGTGTATGATTGATAGCATTTAATAAAAAAAAAAAAACACCAATCATGGGTGTCAATGAAGATAAACATTAGTTTCAGCCTTCCAGATATGAAAACTAGCAATTAATTTTTCTTGTGACTGAACATAAACTGAGCTTCAGAATTTGGACTTTAAAGTCTCTTTCTCCAGTAGCAAATCAGCATATATATACTGAAGTTCCTTTTCTCTTTTTTGTTGTCCCTGTACGTCTTCTTTTAGGCACTCTGGCCTCCGGGCAATAGCAGAATCTTCATGTTTCTTGAGTTCTTCAAAAGTGCGTAACTCTAAGCCTGCTCAGTTTGGTCTCGTAAGTCATTCGCCTGTTTCATGAGCCCCATAGCATGAAGCTGGTAACCCCCAAGCAAAATTTTCATCTTCTTTTCCATCTTCGCAGCTCTCTTGGCTTACGTCATCATGTGACCTCTGTTTATCTCAAGCCTCTTTTCAAGTGACTCACTTCTGCCCTTTTTGCTTGCTAGGTTGGCCTGTATGTAGCAGTTCTGCCCAGAGGGATATAAAACTTAACTGTAGCATTCTTCCCACCCCTGGTTATAAGCTTCCCTTGAGAGTTCTCCATGACTCATACCTTGTTTGACTACTTCCATCTTCTGTACCAGAATGTCCCGGGCCTTTTTCAGCTCTTCTTTGGACAACTTTTCATAAAGGTTATGTTCTAGATAGGCAGTGTGCTCTGAATTATTGGTAGCAAATCCTATAGTTTTTCCTTTATTTCCAGATGGTTCAAAAGGGTGATATAGAAGGTCATAATGAAGCATTGTGATCATTTCTTTTTTGATTAGATATTCACTTTTTGTAAATCTGTTAAAGGTGATTCTACATTTAAGGATTTTAGAATAGTTTTGTTTACTTCTAAGGGTCCTGAAAGATCTTTCTGGACAGCTTTGTGCATTCATTTCATTTCCTTTATACTCTCTGCATCTCGTGGCCTGCTTTCGTGCATCCACGTCAGCAACATCTTCAACATATGTATCATCTACTTCACGATCTTCCAGCTCCTTCTTAGCATTTTCTGATAGAACATTTTCAAAGTCATTCTTAGGAGCAGGAAGGCCCAACAACCCTACATGAAGGTATTCACAAGATTCTCTTTTCATCTGCTTCACATAAGAGGGATCACTGTACTCTACCATTTCAGCCTTAGGATTAATGTTTAATTTGTCTCAAAGAAGAATTCTACCCAGGGTGGAGTTAACAACTGGTTTGGGAGTTGTCCTCCTCTAGGGAGTCAGTCCTTCAGATCTATTAGATGGAGTCCTGCATGGGATAGAAAGCACCTGTGTTTGGAGTCTGTACAATATGCCACTGTGGAGTCACACCTGAGAAGTCACTCCTGTGCAAAAGTGTGTTAAGTCCACCTTTTAATGGGATGTCTACATTGGTCAGAACCATAAAGTTCTGAGCTTCCTGCAGAATGCTGCTCTGGGAAGCTGGCATTTGTGGCGTTCAAAGAGAGATGTTGGTGGTGGTGACATTATACTCATACACAAGAGTACTGGAAGCAGTTTGTTATGCCAGATTCCTCAGTAGTCTGACGTACAATTTCACTAGCTTGGCCTACTTTCATAACTTACTGGAGCTCTGCATCTGAAATCTGAGGAATAGGAAGTATTACTTTGCTTCTCATTTTTGTAAATTCAGAAACACCACTAGTTTGAAGAATAGTTGATGGTAAATCAGACTCCTTTTTCTTTTTCAAATGCTGCTTGCCTTCTTTTTCTATTCCTTCTTTTTCAGATCTAAGCTCCCCATCAAGATCCTGCTATCTTAACTTCCTGAAATCTGCATCGACAGCCTGGTTGTTTTCCTCAGAAGTCTGGTAGAAACAAGCGCAGGCTTTTTTTTTTTTTTTTCCAAGTGGGATTTCAGCATTATAATTAACTCCTCTCTTTTTAAAAAAAAAATTTTTTATTTTCTTCTAAATTTCTGTATCAGTTGCTCAAAGTTCTCTTCTCTTTTGGAGGGCAGCAAGACTCCTTTCTTTTTCTGTTTCTCTTTTGCTTTCCTCTTGGCCTTCTTTCCCTGAGTATTAGCCATGTGGGCTCTAGCTTCAGAAAGCATCTCAAGTTCATCCTCGTCCATATCAATTGGATGAGGCCATGCTGGTTTGTTTCTGGATTTGGATCTGTTTCTCCAGGTTTAAGTTTTCATGGATCATCTTTTATTTCCTCTTCATTGTTTCTTCCGTGGCTTTATCCAGATGAAATTCGTATTGCTCCAAGCACTGGGAAGCTGTTCTTCCAATAATTGTAGAGATGGTCCTCCACTGTGTTGGCATCAACTTGGTCAAGTGCAGGACGGTTTCCTCTTCTTGGGATCATTCTGTTTTCTTAATGCTTGGATCCAGCCACTCATACCATCTGGCTTTGGACTGCTTTGCTGATTTTCTGTGCAGCAGTGAGGTAATGCTGGACTGCTGGCTTTTCCCGTATTTTATTACCGCTACTTTCATAATTTCATCCTCGGTATTCCTCCACATGCCCCCCTTAATTGTAATTCGAGGCATCATGGTGGCGGGATGTCTCAGCAAGCAGCCAGCTTAAGAGAAGTAGTAACGATGCTGCAGCCACGGGACCAAGAGCAGCCACTTCCCATAGCCACGACCTTCTCGAAACTCTTTTTTTTTTTTTTTTTTTTTTTAATGCAAAACAGTTCAGTGCAGAGTATTGGCAAACATTTTGGCAGCACCTCCATTTTGACTCATGTTTACACATGGAGGGATTTCAGCTAGACTAACGCTTCTGGCTCCTTTCTTCCCAGCACTTTCTCTCATCCTTTACTGCCTCTCATAGGAGAAGTGACTTCATGAGCTTTGGAAAAGAAACTAAACAGGCTTGTCTAAATTCTTTCTCCATTCTAATTCTGAGCAGGCCTGCGAAAAGGAATACTATAATTTCTATGTGATCAGCTTACTCGGCAGGCCCCCCAGGGGCAGCCTGTGGAAATCCACCTGGGCTAGGGATGGAATCTGTAAAATGGACTGGTTTAGAGATCAGATATTAACAAGCAAGTTTGATGGCCAATCTAAATCATTATCTTCCATTTTATCAGGAATAGAGTTGATTTTTAAAAAATCTGAATCTCACATTTCTCAAAAATCCCAAGAGCAAGGGTAAATAAAGGGTGAGGAGAACTCATATATACTACTAAGGGTAGCACAAAGATAATCATTTTTCTGGAGGGCAATTTCCTAATATGTTATGAAGGCTTTATCCTTTGTTGAGATACTTCCCTAAGAACTCATGGTAAGAAGCAATCAGAGGAATGAACAAGATATGTGTATATGAATGTTTATTATAGTATTATTTGTAATAACAAAAATTTGAAAACAAATGGCCAAATATATAGTATATTTAAGAAAAATATGTTTGTATATCATACAAGATTATTAAAAATCATGTTGTAGAAGAGTATTTTTAGCATGGAAAATTTTTCTTGATATACAGTTATGGGTCACTTAATGAGGGGTGATACATTCTAAGAAATGCATCATTAAGCAATTTCATCTTTGTGTGAACATCATAGAGTGTACTTACAAAAACCTAATGGTACAGCCGACTACTGTAATTGCATATGCTATACTCTTATGTAACTGGAAGTGCAGTAGGTATGTTTACATCAGCATCACCACAAACACGAGTAATGTATTGTGTGAAGATATTAGATGGCTACATATCACTAGGTGATACAAATAATCTTATGGGACCACACTCTTATATAAAGTCTTTCATTGACCAAAATGTCATTATATGGTGCGGCTGCATTGCTAAATTTAAAAAATGAGCTGTAGAATTGTATATACAATATGACATCAAGTTTGCAATGCATGTAACTTATAAACTTGAATAAAAATATGCTGGTAGGGCACATCAAAATATCGATAGTAGTTACTTTTGGATTATAAGAGATATTGTTTCTTTCCTGTTTTCGATTTTCCAAATTTTCTATATTATGTATTAATAATATAATTAGAAAAATGTTATTAAAATATAATTGGACAATAGATATAATAAATTAATAACCCTAACTTATGATTATTTTTATAATAACTTCTTTTCCATAGAATACCAGTTAGTTAATTATTACGTTCATGTTTAAAGGAGTTGTTAATGTATGGAAGGAAATTTCTAATTAAAATGGAAGAATGTACCATGGGTCAATAAAAACTGGGTTAATATCTTGGCTTTGTTGAAAGTGATAGAACCAGGACGTGAACTCAGTCTTCTAGTTCTAAAGATGAGTATAGGATAACAGTTATTACCTACACTATATTAAGTCTGGGACCATTTTAAATGACTACATTCTTTTTCAAAATAGATTTTATTAAAGTTTCTAAAAATAGTATTCTCAGGTGTTTTAGCAAGGCAGTATGTGGAATATATAGATTTGTTTTCTTACTGCTCATGTTCTTTTTGAATCATCAAGCAAAAAATGCTATTGCTATTTAGTTTTTAAATCAAGTTTATGGAGCATGACAGAGTACACACAATGGCCTGCAATCAATTATGACACAACAGCAAGTGTTTTCATTTTTTAAAAAATATTCAGTATTTTAGTTTGAGATTTGAAACTAATAAAATATTATGAAGTTTATCATACTTAACTGTGTACAGGTACTTTCAATTAATTAAGAATCAAAGCTAACATATTTTTTTACAAAATATTCATTATTAAATTACTCTTACTTTATGGATTTTCTCTTATTAAAAATATTGAGAGTATTTATTTATTGCTAATTAGAATTTAATTACTGTTTTTGGAGGAGATAATCTCAGAAAATTTTGAGACTAAAAATATATCTATTAAAAGTCCAAGAATTTTGCCAATCACCCTCTCTTTTTATAAAGTGGAAGTTTTAAGAAATTTTTTCTGTTATTTAATGACTTGTAGGTTGTACTTTCTCCCAAAGAGAGCCTCCAAGGTACATCCTACACCTCATGGTAGGCCTGTTTGCAGGTGTGGATAACTGATTGCATCCTATCGCAGCTAACTGACAAAGAAGCTTGTTTCCAAAGCATGAAAACCAGCGACCGGTAGCATGTTAGAAGGCAAAGTAGGGGACGTTTTTCATACTAAAGTAAATACATTTATGATAGTTAATTTTATGTATCAGCTTGACTGAGCCATGGGATGCCTATGTAGCTGGTTACACATTATTTCTGGGTGTATCTGTGAGGGGGTTTCTGGAAAAAATTGGCTTTTGAATTGGTGGATTAAGTAAAGCAGATGGCCCTCCCCAGTGTGGAAAGGTATCACTTAATCCATTGAAGAATGCCAGCTTCTCTCTCTGCCTGATTAATTGAGCTGGGGCATCCATCTTTTTCTGCCTTTGGTGTTCCAAATTTTCAGGCCTTCAGAATCAGACTGTATGCCATTGGCTTTTTGGCTCTCAGGCCTTCAAACTATGCCACTGGTGGGTTTTCCCTGGTCTCAAGCTTGCAGATAACAGATTGTGGAACCTCTCAGTTTCCATAATTGTGAGAACATTTTATAATAAATCTCAATATCTTATTGGTTCTGTTTCTTGGGAGAATCCTGACTAACATAACATTATAAAAAGTTATAATGTATAAGAAATCACAGTTCAGCCCCAAAGACATGATTGTCTGAATTAGAAACATTCATCTGAAAATCTAGAGTATGCGGTTTCTTCGCTTTAAGAATCATTTTCTGAAGTCTGGAGTTTAAGTAGGAGATTATTCCTGCAAGAGTACATTAAAAAAATGAATTTTAAAGAAAATATGAAGATGCATCAGAGTTTAAAATGGAAAACTTGTATGAAAAGATAAAATAGAAGGATATGAGGAGAATATTTTCAAAGCTTTAGCCCGAGGACACAGGTCATTTACTGGTCCAAGATGAAATAAGAAAGAAAAAGGACAATATAGTGAGTTTTTATATATAATGCTAATTTTTAAAATCTGATAAGAAACTCTGAGATGAAGTCTTTATTAACTTTTTGCTTCATTGGTATTAATGAATATGCTCTTTGAAAAATAAGGTAATGATAGCGAATTGTGATACTTTTATTTTTAATGCTCTGATTTGGCATAGAAAGTTGGTATTCTCATTCTACCACACTCCGACATACATATTTAATACTATGGTATCCCAAAGTCTGGGAACCATGAGGGGTGTGCAGATGGAAAACATGAGCATATGAAAACAAGATCCTTTTAATGTGTTTCAACTCATTTATAATAAAGTCCAAATTACTTACCTGGCCCTAAGCATATTCCCCCATGGCCTTTCTCTTGCCCATTCTACAATCTCCTCTCTCCTGTTCTCCCATTTGTTCACGGTGCTCCAGCCACACTAACCTCCTTGCTCTTAAAAAACAAATGTCCCTCCCTGCCTTGTGGTCCTTGCTCTTGCCACTCTTAGGTTGTCATGACTTCTTCATGGCTCTTCAAATGCCTGACTCCTTCTCATCTTTCAGTTCTCAGCTCCCTTGACCATCCTTTCTGAAGTAGTGTCCTCCTATCCTTTAGTCGAATCATCTAATTTATTTCTTCCTTTGCACTAAGTACTAATTTCATTATTGGTGTATGTAACTATTTATTGTTTATCTTCTCTGGCTAGAATATAAACTCTAAAACTGCAGGTGTTTGTCTTTTTTGTTCTCTACCATATCTCTGGTTCAAAGATAGGTGTCTGGGAATAAGTAGTTATTGGGTACTGTTAACTGAAAAAAAAAAGGAGAAGGAAGGAAAGAAGGAAGGAAAGAAGGAAAGAAGGAAGGAAGGAAGGAAGGAAGGAAGGAAGGAAGGAAGGAAAGAAGGAAGGAAAAAAAGGAAGGAGGGAAGGGAATTGCAGCTAGATTAAAAAGAAGAGAAAAGTTAAATAGTTTTGGCCATAGCATGAGCTTAACAATATTTTACATCTTGATTTGTTAATTGTCTGTAACCTCCTCCAGAATGAAAACTTTGTAAGTGCAAGGACCTTATTGCTTTTTCAACTGTATTTCCAATGTCTAAAACAGGGCCTTACTCAAAGCACTCAATAAATATTTGCTGAATTAACATAAATGATGAGCTCCATTTAGGAAAGCTTGTGAAATATGATCGAGAGAGAGAATGCTTGGAAGTGATGTTTTTCTAGCATTTGAATGTAAAAACACATGAAAAAGAAAATTATACATAATGTTAAATTAGATCCAGTAATTGCTCCCAAGACAGTGTTTAAAATAATCACAAATCAGTTTACAAGGCTTGTTCTGATTACCTACTTTACCTCAAACTGAAATAATAAGAAAAAGAAACTGTTTATTAGCATTTACTATGGTCAAGATACAGTGCCCAGCATTTTCACCTGTGTTATCTTACTGGGTCCTCATAACAAAAGAAGTATATCTGTTTCATAAATAATAACAGAGTGTCTTAGCTGGACAGGTATTTCTGTGTATTAAAATTAGGAACAGTCCTGTCTGTCCATGGAGAATCTAGGGCACAGAGGCTCCTGGCAAGTGAAATTAGCTGACACACACTCTACTGTATCCATTTATACCCACAGATCCACAGAGATGCTGAGTCTCAGGGCAAAGGACTCAAACTTTTCAGGCACTGGATTTCAAGTATAAATTGATGTTTTACAGGTTTGTGTGACCCAGACAGATGCTAGTTTCAAGAACAAAATGGGGCTCCTTACAGTGAAATTTCCATAAGGAAAGGGGAAGTCTGGTGTTGTAAGCTAAACATAACAATATGGCTTGTTCTTCAGAAGGGCGTGCTGGGTTCTTCAGGCATCAGTATGGTATAGATAATGAATTTGCTCTCGTTCTACTACTCTGTTGGTTTGTTTGCATCCCGGCATGTAATGGGCTGTATATCAATCAGTTTTTCAGTTCCAGATATATAAAATACTTTAAGCAGAAAGTGACATAACTCAGATGTTTACAAAAATGTTTGAGGGACCAGAGGACCCAGAATTAGCCTGAGTTTCTAAGAATGACACATGAACGATACTGTAGAACTGGCCAGTCAAGGCCATCATTCTCACACCATGATGAGAAATTGAGGAATGAGTAAGTTTCTAGAAGCAGAACAGCATAATTCATCCGCAAACTGAGGAGCCAGAAAATGCCATCCCACTGTTGGCTCCAGCTCAATTCAGCCTCAGCCATACTCCATGCTAGCCAAATGAATAACTCACGCTCTAGCTCTTAATACCAGTAAGCCAGAGACCCTTGTTATCATGGCTGCAGTAAATTCTAATGCCTCCATGACTGTGCTTGCAAGCAAGAAATGACAAAAACAGCAAAAGCATAGCCTTCACACCACTCTTGTCTTCTAAATCTCATGTGACTGCATCTGCTTGGAGAAGCTATGTTACATACAAAATATAAGCTAAAGAAAAGGATCTGAGAAATGTTGTTTTTAAAGTTCTAGCCTATGGAGTATGAGACAACAGTCTGCAACATTTGCTACAGACTCCATTTGTGAATTGAAAGTTATATCTATGGATACTGAAATGTCTCACTCAGCACAAGGAATTTTGCTGTGGGATAACTATGATAAAAGTTCTTTGGGACACAAATAACCATGTTGTGGGAACCTCCTCAACTAAACATCCAAAGGATATTCTCTTTCTTGTTTTACAAGAATGATGAGAGATTCCTGGCATAGAATAACAGGGGTGGTATTTCAGGCCCACTGCTATCCAGGCATGTAGGTCTCTAGCTCCACTAACATCTATACAGCAGAAATGGAATGAAGACGAAGGTACCATCTGAAACAGCAGCTATGTGGAACTGTCAGGCCTAAAGCTATGGGTTCCAAATCAAGGCCAATTTATGAATACATATAAGCTCCCATCGGGACAACTGGGGACCAGGACTTGTCATCCTAATATCAAGAAGAGGGGGTAAGAATCTCAAGATTCACATTTTAATATCCTCTCACTTGTATTCACATGGATCTTTTGTTTGTATTAAGATAATGAATCTTAGAGCAAGTAACAAATTTGCTTGTCATTGTGAGGTGGAGACACAGTTTGGCTATATCCACAGTAGATAATATTTGTATCTATTAAGGTCCTTTTCGTTAAAAGTAACAAAACTTTGACTCAAATTCTGTTAAAACAGCAAGGACATTTATTACCTCATATAATGGACAGTATCTTGGTCCCGTGGGCAGGGAGGTAGGGCTCCAGCTCCCCTTCTCTGATTGCTTCTGCCTTTCTTTGCTCCCGTGCTGGCTTTAACTTCAGGCTGGAGATAAGATGGCTGCCACAGGTCTAGGCCTCACATCCAAGCATGACAATGGCATTTAGAAGACAGAGGTGGCTTTCATCTGGGTCTTCTTAAGACTATGGAAATTCTTCTCGCATAAGTCCCCTGCAGACTTCCTTTCATGTCTCATTCACCAGAACAAATTCCCTTCTTTTAAGACTACACTCAGAAAAAGGAATGAGATGATGGTAGTTGGCTTGCATTAAGTAGGAGTCACACTCTGGAGTTGACTCCCAAGCAGAGTTAACTTTCTCTGGAGCACATGGCTGTGTGGAGTAGTGGTGTTAACCTGAATAAAATTGAAGTTGTGCTACAAAGGAGGAAAGAGTAATGGAGGTCAGGTAAGCAATGAAGAGCATTCACTGCCACGTCTATAGAGCTAAATATTCAACTGTTTTCCTGGAGGATAGATTATGAGAAAAATTCGTCTTGTCAAGATTAGGAAATGTGTTGAGGAGGGAGGGAACCCCAAATGCTAGGGGAAAAGAGAAGTTAGAAAAGAATGAGAGAAGAGATGGACTATTCCAAAAGAGGGAACACAGCAGGGAACTCCTTGTACAACAATAGGCAAAACGAAAGTGCTTGCACAGAGGCATGAACCCTGATAAAAGTGGTTATAAGAAGGCTCTCTGAAGAGGAAGCAGGACACAGAGAATTTAATATTTAGAGAGTTGCAGGGCTGAGTGGGAGGTTTCTAAAGAGAGATAAGGAATAAAGTGACAGAGGAGAAATAGAAAGGAAATACAGGGATGAGAAGCCTTGAAAGCTTGTAATTAGTTAGGGAAGGTGCTGTTGCTCGGAGACCTGCTCAAGTGCTGCCGGGAACCACAGTCCCTGGCAGCTGGGTTCTGAAGAGAAGAGGTTCTTAACTAGCTGACATCCTTTTTGCCTCTTGTCATTAAAAATACAATTTAATGATGAGGGAATTCAGCAGAGCTGTGATTCTGGGGTTATTGTTTCTTCTTACTGCCTAGTTAAGAGAAGTTTCTTATTCTTCTGTTTGGCTCCTGGATAAATTCAAAGCTGTGGTATTTGAGTGTGACCTGCACAAGGGTCAGGGGTTTGACAGTACAATTAACAACATTTTAGTTCCTCTCATACTTTCCCCAGAATATCTATATTACTAAACTGTAAACCTCCCTGCCCCCCATCCCCATTGTGTTTCTCTGGAATCCTTTCTGGGAATATCACTGCCGATGCTTTCCAGGAGCCCTCCTGTCTTCAGACCGTCATCTCCTGTGATTCCTGTTGTGCTGTATGTAAAACTTAAGTTTAAACTATGTGACAGCATTATGCACAGATACACAATAATCTGTAAATGCATATTTTTACTCTACAGGTATTTTATGATCTAGGTATCAATGTAAAGCTAGCGTACACTTGGTGTTTGCCTTTAAATGGGGCCGACATATCTAAACATAATGCTGCAAATATAATAAAAGCTAGCCTTAGACAACAGTCCTTTTTCCACTACTTTCTTAACCTCTGATTCATATACATACATATATATATATATATATATTTATGTTTCAATAGCTGTTGCCTGATTAAGGTTCTGTGTTTCGTAAACTTTTTAGATTATCTACATTGTCTTAATATCTTGGTCTTGTTCTCAACTTTCCACTCAATTATTTAAAAATAATTTTTTACTCTTTCAATTACAGTTGACATACAATATTATTTTAGTTTTAGGTGTATAACACAGTAATTAGACATTTACATAACTTACAAAGTGATCACCCCAGTAAATCTAGTACCCATATGATACCACACATAGTTATTACAATATTATGAACTATATTTCTGAGGCTATACTTTACATCCCCATGACTTTTTTTTTTTTTTTTTACCACTAATTTGTACTTCTTTATCCCTTCCCAGTTTATACCCATCCTCTCAATACCACTCCCATCTGGCAACCATCAAAATGTTCTCTGTATCTGTGAGTTTGTTTCTGTTTTGTTTGTTTATTTATTTTGTTCTTTAGATCCCACATATAAGTGAAACCATATTTCTCTTTCTCTGTCTGACTTACTTCACTTAGCCCACTACCCTGTAGGTCCACCCATTTTGTTGCAGATGGCAAGATTTTAATGGCTGAGTAATAGTCCATTGTATATATGTATCAGTTCTTTACCCATTTATCTATTGATTAGACACTTATGATCACTGTCTCTTTATTGAAGTTCTCTCTAAATTCCTTGAGCATCCTTATAACCACTGTTTTCAACTCTGTATCTGGTAGGTTGCTTGCTTCCATTTCGTTTAATACTTTTCTGGAGTTTTATCTTGTTCTTTCATTTAGGACATGCTTCTTTGTTTCCTCATTTTGGCTGCCTCTCAGTGTTGGTTTACATTTATTAGGTGGATCTGCTATGTCTCCAGTCTTGGCCAGGTGGCCTTATGTAGTAGGTATCTTGTGGGCCCATTGGTGCAATATCCATGGTCACCTGAGCCAGATGCTGCAGGTGTGTCTTGTGTGGGTTGTGTGGGCCATCCTGTTGTAGGTGAGCCTTGCTTGATGTTTGCATGTTAGTGGGAGGGGCTGACTCTCAGGCTGATTGGTTGTGAGAATGTATGATGAGGGGCTAGCCCTATGGAGCAGAATTCATTTTAGTAGTACTCTGGTGCCTGCCCTGTCTGTCCTTTGGGTGTGTCATTTGTGAAGGTGGTTGAGTAGTGCTCTGGTTAGATCTGAACTGGCCACAAGGTGTGTTGGCCTCTTGTGAGGGACTTTTGTGCAGGCCAAGATAAGCTGCTGTCTGTTCCCGACCCGGGGCCACTTGGTATGAGCTACAAAGTCATCTGTAGATGGTTGCCATCTTTTTTTGCTGGGCTTGGAGATGCTCATGGGAGGTTAAGCTGGGAACTGAAACTGGCTGCCACTAATGCTGGGCTTTAGACTTGTTAGCAGGAAGTATGGGACATGCCAAGATCAGATGCTGCTTGTTTGGGGTTTGTGAACCTTTTAGAGATTTTAGGAAAGTCTGCAGCAAGAGCCAAAACAGGCTGTTTGTATAGAAAAGCCACTGGAAGCAGCCGCGTGGGCCTGCGAGTTGGGTGGGGTGGGGTCTCAGGGAATTAACAGAGTGAGGTGAATGATGTTAGCCAGGTTTATGGAGGCTCAGATATGGCAGCCACCTATTTCTACATGTTGGGTTGGGAGAGGGCTCATAAAGGAACAATGGCTTCTGTCAGCACTTCCATCTGGGAGAAAGCTACCTCTCCAGCCCTCACCTTAAAGCCAGACAATTGAGTTTCTCCCTGTATGTTCTTAGTGCCTTTTGAGGTGCTGCCCAGAGCTAGAGCTCAGAGTGAGTGAGTCCATCAGCAAGTAAGTGTATTCATTGGCCCTTTAAGGGGAACATGTGGAACTCCAGCAGCCCTCTTTCTCACTCAGACCCAATCTCCTCTGGTTTTAACAGCCAGAAGTTATGGGGACTTCTCTCCTTTAGCTGGGGAGTCTGGTGTGGGTCTGGGATACCTTGAGCCTCAGGGCAGACCTCCATAGCCAAAATATTCCTCTAGATTTTTAACCTCCACATGAGGTTGTGGGAGTAGCCCATTCCAAGTTTCCACTCCACCTAACAGTCTCATGTGGCTTCTTCAGTATGTCTTTAGTCATAGGACTTCTGTTCAGCTGGTCAGGTGATTCTCAAGGATGGTTGTTCTGTAGTCTAGTTCTAATTTTGATGTGGCGTGGGAAGAAGTGAGCATAATGTTTACCTACTCCACCATCTTGACTGGAAGTTTTCCTCTATTTCAAGCTCTCAGGGATTTTTCTAAAAATTTTTTTCTGTAACATCCCTAACTGTGCTGGCCTTAGCTCTAGATCTTGTAGGGAGAAAATCAGATAGCTGGTATGAATGTTTCAGTTAGGAACAACTCTTTGCCCTTCAAGAGCAAAGTACTGAATGTGTCCAGATGCTGTGTTATACTGATTGTATTTAGGATACATTTAAATTAGTATTAAACCATTATTCCATTCATGAGCTAGGACAGAAAGCCAAGGGGGTATTGATTTTCTTTGGAAAATCATGATTTATTATCAAGAGAAGAAAGTATAAATGCTGGGCATTAAGAATAATAGTTAACTAAACTGCCATAATCATCCACATAGAAGTTTCAGTAGTTTAATGGGTTATCAGCCCCAAATATTTCAAGCCTATAATTAGATTTTTGAATCCTGAAATAAAATTTCAGATGATGGAATCTGAGAAACCCTAGATCCTTAATACATATTGAAAATCTCACCTTTCCTCTTGATTATTTTAATTATTATCTAAGGAAGACATTATATTTGACTAATTCATTAAAAATAAAAATTCGTGTCACATTATTTGACCAATATTAATTAATTACCAGATTATAGCATTTAGGAGAGCCTCTGCCACACTTAATTACAAGATATACAAACACTCCAATTTTCATACTTTTTAGCTGAAATAATTTCATAAAATGTAAGACATCAGCAAAAGTGCTGAAACAAGAAGTTTAACATACATTTAAGCTTTAACATACAGATATAAAGCAGCCTTCTGAAGAAGAGTGTGGTGCTCATTGCCACATGTGATTAGGTATTGCTATATAATAGAATGTTAACAAGCTATACCTACTCCAAAGAAATGCTTTACAAATAGTGGAGAAATTTGTATTTCTGATTAGAGAATAAAAACCATATCCCTACATCTGCTCAATAAAAATTCAAGAGATGGCCAATTACACTCAGTCTTGAGAAATCCCTTTGCACAAGTAAGAAATAAAATAATGGTCATATCTTCCTTTCCCCACCAAATACTCAGGGCATATCAGACCTTAGGGAATAACTAGGTTTGTGATCATAGGCACTCCATTTTCCTCTCCCTGTATGTTTGCAGAAGCTGAGGAGACTCCTCTGAAAGCTGAAGATCCCAGGGATAAAAACCATTCAAAGAAACCTACAGTTAATAAAGTAGAATTTTATTTATTTCTTTCAATTTCTTAGAATTCACATGTGAATATCATCCTGTACCTCTAAGGCCTATCCCAATTACTCTTATTGTTATTTGTGGTCTCAGTTCTACAGTTCTTTGAGTACTGCGAGCCTTGTTTCCTTTGTGGTACAGAGATCTTTCTGCTTCTGTCAAAGCTTTTGGAAGAGATAAGAGAGAGAGTAGTCATGCTAGTGATATAGATAAGGTTGTGAGTATGTATAATTAACTAGGGAGCTTGAAAGTTTATGATTTGCCAATGTCATCAAATCATACCAGCTGACATAGTTTGGAGAGGTTGGAGAAAGAGATCATGCAGATTTTGCATCACAGAAATACTTTTCTCTTCTAGCTTGTGGGAGTATAGCTTCAATGCTCAGCACAAAAGGATTTTTGTAAATAAATACTTCATGTTGAATGAATGAAATATAAAAACATGATGAGTGTATAAGAACATGAAATATAAAAATATGGTGATAATTTTGTTGTCCACTAATAATACCTGAGTAAGAATGACGGAGTGAGGATGAATCACCTAATTTCCCTCTATAGTACTCAATTGAATAAAAACAACTAGCAAAACAAATAAACTAGCAAAAAAAAATAGTCATAAAAAATCTAACAGAGAAAAGGAGGCAATGCTTTATAACATAAAATTTAAAAATATATGTAGCCGTAGAAAGAAAGAAAGAAAGAAAGATCTAAGCTTTACTTTTTTGGCCCCAACTCCACAAAATCAGTTCTAGAGAAAGAAAACGAATCAATCAAATGCTGGTCTTTTATTTTCTCTCTTTGTATGGAATAGAATCAGTAGCTTTGAAAACAGGGACAAAATGAACAAAGTTCATAATTGGCACAGACTGAGCCTGATGAAGTATAGGTACTCCATTTTAAATGGTGATAATAGTAAAAGGCCTGAAGATATACCCACTGAACAGAATATACTCCTTCAAGTCAAGTAAATAATGATAGGAAATAGTTAAGAAAATGCAAATAGAGAACATTACGAAGGCTCTCTTACAAAAACTGTACTAAACCCAAGTTTATATGTTACCAAACCCATCCCTCATTCTCAAACTAGAGTCCAGATAAAGTGGGAAGAGAATTTTAGACAATTCATCAATACAATATCAGTGGAAATAAAATATATATTCAGAGTAGCCAACATTAACATTGAATACACATGAAAAAATTATATGGCAATTATGCAAACAATCTGTAATAAAAAAGTTTGAAAGAAGAAAATATGAGAAAGAAAAATGGACAACTGAGACTGGAAAAAGTGTAAGTCGAGGATCAGAAAGCAATTGCTTGTGATTATTTCTTGTTATAAAAGGATCAACACAAGCACAAATTTGGTAAATTGAGAGTTCTGGTGAATCAACAGGATAAGATCACATGGGAAATTGTGGCAATGAGAAAAAAATGTGTTACCAAAATAACACCATTATGTAAGGAATAAATAAATAAATGGGAAACAGCACGAACAGAATATACTGGACTCACATTCAAATTGACCTGGCGGAAATGGTTAAAATTATCTCATTGAATAAAGAGGAAAAAGATAAAGAGCATAAAGCAATTTTAGAGATAATTATATGCTAAAAAAGATGATAAAGCATTACTAGGTGTTTTTAAAGTAGATTCTAACAAAGAAGAAGAAAAGTTCTTTAAGGGTTAATAAAAAAAATTTTCCGAAATGAAAGAACTAAATCTGAAGATTGATAAATGAAAATGATCAGTTGAGAATGAATGACACTGACTGTTTTCCAAAAGGTCACTCAAAATTAAGAAAAAGAGAAGAAAACAAGAGATTGAGGTTAGAAACCCTCAAGAGTATCTGGCAACATTCTTAACGCTTCTGTAAGATATTGGTGAATTCCCATCATTTGCAGCTTTGGGCCTTTGGCTGAAATGCTAACAGACAAAAGCTAAAGTTCTGTTCTTTAATCTGTTCCTGTACATATATATATATGCACAAGAGCTGTTGGCTATTCCATTCATCTCAATGGTAGGGACATATGGCCTGGAAGTTTTATCGTACCCTTAAAAAAATGGTCTGTATTATTTATAATGATCTTATATTATGTTACAAAATTAATTCATTATTCTTAAAAACCTTCTACAGACTATATAAATAATTTTACATACTTATATATAAAACAGTAGCAATTATTTACACTATCCTTCAAGGAATCCTAAAAAATACAAAAGACCTAAATTCTAGTTTCTGCCTTTGTCATCCATCTGCTATTACCTTGGGCAAGTCATTAATCTTTCTGTCCCTTATTTTCTTAACTTGTCAAATGGATAGATATTCCTATTCTCATTTTATAGAAGAGAAAACACACTTGGAGAAGTTGAGCGACTTGTCCAAACACAAGCAAACTTTCTAATTCAAGGCATGATGACTTTCCTATCACATTATGTATTAAGATAAAATAAGTTAATGTGTAGGAAAGTGGTTCTCAAAGGAACACTGCCTATGCAAAGTTTATAGTACCAGTTTTGTAACAGCATTATGAACAACAAGATTTAGAAGTAACTTCATGGTCTTTTCTTCTGGTTTATTTTATTACATGTTTAATATTTAAGTAAAACCACATACAACTTTTAATGCAATGAAAAAACGTATATTTTCCTATCAATTTTATAGTGCTTTATAGTCTAACAGAATTTGAGGGGGATAAACATTGGTAAGAAATACAGGTGAAATATGACTTCTTCCTTATTTAAAAGTGATAAAGAAAAATTTTATCCTGCCAGGCTCATTTCTATTGGCTCCACTTCCTCTTTCTATCCCTGTTTTTAACCATGGTACAGAGGACACTATGTTATTTGTTCTTCTTTATTATGTTTGTATGAAATGTACTTTGTTTATAGTGACATCTGATCACAGAGAGCAACAAAAATACACTTCCAGGTTTATGGAGAAAATTATGGCTCTTCCTGTTTCTTCTTTCCACCCCCAAATGATGCCTCCTAGTAGCTGATTTACCTAACAAGAAGAAAGGCAAATGGAGTTTATTAATACATCAGTTAATGGAATGAAAAAAAAAACCCATAAGGAAGAAGGCTTCCAGAAGAAAAATTATGATATGACATTTATTAAATAAATGTAAGTCCAAACATATCTCATCTCTGAAAATCAAATTAAAGCATACAGCCTTGATACACTTGGCTATTTCTGAACCGGTCTTATCTAGCTTTCCTGAAGCTATCCAGACAGCACCAGTTTAGGATTTTTCCAATGTTGCAAAGAACAGGACAAAATAAGACATTATCAACAATGAACCTTGTGTTTTCTGTTTACTATTTTAATAACTTTGTTCCTTGAATCATTCATTCAATAAGCATTCATAAAGTTCCCACTATGTGTCAGATACTAAATGAAATAATAAAAAGTCATTAATGTAATCAACAAGGCACTCTGCTGGTTGGTAATAGGTATTCAAATACTCCTAAAACTGGTTAATCAGGATTCTCTTGGCTCATCTAAGAAACAGAAGGACCAGGCTGGCTGACCTCTGTTCTGGCCTCAGGTGTGACTGCAGGTAGGAATTTGACTGTTGTATTGTCTGTCTTTTCTCTGTCTTTCTTACATCTCATTTCTCCATTTCCATCTTAATAACTCCCTTCTGTTTCTCTCTGCTTATTAAATTCTTTCAAATTACCTATTCCCACAATTATACAGCTGCAGCCACAGGGAATCTGGATTATATCCTTACAAGTTTGTTTCAGGGGAAGAAAGCAAACTTTCGCAGACAGCTTCAGTTAATTGGAAGGAACCTACTTGTCCTGAAAATGTGCCCAACTTTGGACTAGGTGGTTAGGTACATTATTAGCCCACCCATGGTCATATGTCCACCCCTGTGGCCAGTATGATAGGGTCTGTTACCAGAATATGAGGTAGGGAGAGGAGTAAAGGGGTACAATGCTATGTAAAGAATAGCTATTGCAAAGAACATTTCACTAGTGTTCTGTTCTAAGAAATGCCATGAGAAAAACCATGTACGATTTACATTATCTGTTTAAAAGCAGATGTAATTTCAATTAAAAGTGTGCAAAGTATATGACCAGAAAAGCTAAAAAATGAAGATGCAAAATTTAGAAACTCTCTAACCAACTTCCAGCTTATCACCAAGACTCAACTGAATACTTTACTCCCAAGACTGATGATGCCCTTCGCATTATAATATATCCTTGCAGTACCAGTGATTCTGTTCTCTCACAGTCGACGCATGGCAATTAATTATTTGTTTAAAGTCCTTATTTTTGTTGAGATTGTTACATCCATGAGAACACTGACAAATCCAAAATCTAACATAATGCCTGACATGTAGTAAACACTCAATAGGTGTTAGCTTAATGAATAAAATGAGATGAAAACAACAGTTCAATCTAAGTTTTGCATTCAAAATTTACAAGAATTTTTAAACTGGTAATTTTCAGTGTTATCTAAGATCATTAAAAAAGACATTTTTATACACTCCTGGTGAAACTGTAAATTGATGTCATTCTTCTAGAGGATAATTTGGCAATTGGATATAGTGCTCCAAAATGTTCAGAGCCTCTAAATTTTATTCAGAAATGTATCTTAAGGAAACAATCAGAGTTACGCACAAGGCTATTGTTGCAAATGACTCTTCTATAATGGCCTTCCTCATTTCTTCTCAACCACCCCCAGCCCCAGCATTAAACCTCTTGCAAGTATATTATACCACTTGCTACCCCTCCTTGTGCAATTATTTAAAGATTGTGGATCACTCCCCCTCACATCTAACAATTTGATCTCCTGGCTCATTACTAATATCTCCAGTGCTACTCTTGTATTGATTCTTAATGACTTTAATATTTGCACAGACAATCTTTCCAAAACCCTGTCTTTTCAGTTATTAAACCTCTTCTCTTTCAATGATTTTCATCTTCATCTCACCTGCAATATTCACCTCCATGGTTACCCCTTAGACTTTGTCATGCTTCCCATTACCATAATCACATTTCTGAGCATTCCAACTCTTTGAACGCCACCTCTGTCTTTACAATTCATTTTCTCTAAGATATCCTTAGACTGTCAGAGTTAAGGCACTCCAATTTTAACAATCCACCATGTCCTCTTGTTCCAACTCTCTTTCTAACCCATTAGATTCAATGTTCCTTTATTGTAGGCATTCTCTTGCTCTTTTCTCCCTCCACTGCACTGATGTGGCTCAAATAAAATTCTGCTTAAAGCAACCTCTTCATCTATTCCATCTCTATTCAAGCTGCTGAACTGGCTAGAGAAAAATTTAAAAAAAGCCTGGTGACTGCTCTTACTAATTTCATAATTTGCCACCACAAGGGGGCTCTAATTAGTGCCTGGCAGTCCTATTTTACAGTCAGCTTTTTGCTTTTTCCATCAGCTTGCTAAATCTCCATCTTTCCTCTTCTCTCATATCTGATGCTCTTGCTTCCTACTTCACTGAGAAAAATAGAAGCAATCAGAATGAAATTTTCACAAGCTATCTCCTAGTACATCTACCAGCCTACTCATCCCTATATCTTCTCTGTTCATTTAAAACAAACTTGTACACTATTTTATTCCTTCTGCTTACTCAAAGACACTGCTCCAGCAAATCTCTCTCACACATACATCATCAGTTTCATTGCTTTATACTGGGTTCTTCCCATCTGTATAAAACACGGTGCTCTTTTTAAAAGTCTGCTTTGAAAAAATTCTTTAGTGACCTTTTCCTTCACCTACCAACTCCATTTTTGCTGTCTTTTACAGTAAACTTCTCAGAAGAGTCATCTACATTTGCTTTTATCTATTTTGCTTTTCATATTTGCTCTTTATTTTCCTCTTATCAGGCACTCCTCTCCACCACTTCATGGAAACACCTTTTGTAAAAATCATCAGTGACAAACTTGTTTCTAGATCTAGTGATCAGTTCTTAGTTTTCAGCTGACTTGGCCTATTGCAGCATTTGACATAGTTAATCCTTCCCTTCTGAATCACTTCCTTTACCCTGGAATCAGGAATATTACCCTTCTGTGGTTCTCTTCCTACCTCAATGATCAAACATATTTTGTCATTTTTGCTGGTTTCTCCTCAATGTTCTGATTTCTAAATGTTGAAATGCCCTGGGAATCAGTCCTCAGACCTTTTCTCTTTTCTATCAGTGTTTCCACCAGGGTTATTTTATTCATTCTCATAGTTTTAAATATCAGCTAAGCTCTGATGATTTCTAAATTATTTCTTTATGCCAGACCATTCTCCTCACATATTGAACTGCCTATTTGATTTCTCTACTTGAGTGTTTAATTTACATGTCAAATTTAATTTATCAAATCCTGACCATCTGATTCCCATTTTATTCCTTCCAATCTCATTAGATGACAACTGCATATTTTCAGCAGTCAAGGTCTAAACTTTAAAGTTATCATTAACACCTTTTTTCTCTCATATAATCTAATAAAAAATTCTGTTGGCACTATTTCAACACCTAGACTCTGACTTCTTCTCACTACTTTTCCCAATATCTCTCTATCTTAAGCTACTTTTAGATAAAGTCTTATCTAGATTACTGCTATATACCTTAACTGGTCTCCCTGTTACTGCACTTTTCTCATTTTAGTCTATAATACGACATTCAGAGTGATTGTTTAAAAATGTATGTCTAATCATATCACTCCTCTGTGTAAAACTCTCCAATGTTTTCCATCTTCCTCAGTGTAAAAGCTAAAGTTTTCACCAATCCCTACTATAATCTGGCCAACCACTAACTCTGTGACCACTTTGCCTACCATTTACCCACTTGCTCACTCCACTCCAGCCACTCTGCTCTCCTCATTGTTCTTTGGACACTTACGCAAAATCTTAAATCAGGTCATTTGCACTGGCACTGTTCAGCATGCTTTTCCATCAGATATACATAAACCTCACTCCTTAACTCTAAGTTTTCTATTTAAATAGCACACCAGATTAGACCTTTCATTACCACTCTATTTAAATTACAACCTCTTTTTTCTAGAAATTCCTATTCCTATTCCCTATCTTCCATCTTCAATAATTCTTATATAACATAATATATGTTTTGATTATTTATTATATATCTTAATAGAATATGAGCTCCATGAGGAATTTTGTGTCTATCATCTAGAATCCTGCCTGTTATATACTGGCACTCGATACAGTTTTGTCAGATAAATGAATGAATGCAAAATCTTTATGTAAGTTGAAAAATTAGGGACACTTAAATATTTAACAATATGATAATGTCCAAATAAATCTTGGCATAGCAATTGATAAAAAAAAATGTTCCTCAAAGTTAACATTAAAAATATTTGGTGAAAATAAATATTTGGAATGTACACTACTGTAAGTTTGTATAGATTGTATATTTAAGACCTGTCTTTTATAGAATAGAATAGAATAAAAAAAGTTGTTAAAATTTGCATATAAAATGGTTTGTAATATAATTTATAATACATAATTTTTATTATTAACTTCAAATATGTAAGAACAAAAAATTGGAAAGAAGTACAGCAAAATAATAATGGCTAATATTATTTAATATTTCTGTAAAAGGTTTAGTTCATGAAATTGAACAAGCTAATTAATTAAAAATATAAATGAAACAAAAGGTAAAGCAAAATTATCATTATTTACTAATGGTATAATTATACATAACTAGAAAACCTAAGTAAATTTGAAAAGCCATTAGAAGCAAAAAAAAAATCAGTAAGGTTATGGGTTGAAAACTTATTAAGCAAAAATAAATAACTTCCCAATATATAAAAAGAATTGTCAATAAGAAAACAGTATCATAGAATAGACACCAACCAAAAGAAACAATATCTCGAAGTAAATCATATAAGGAATATATAGTACCTAGATGAAGAAGATATGTAAGCTCTTAAATCAGCCTTTTGAAACAGGAATCTGACTACCAAGAATTTACCAAATGGACATATACACAAAATTCAGTATGTTTCACAATGACATTTTAAAAGTATTTATTAAAGTATTACTAGCATTAAAATAAAATAAAACTATGAGTACTTATTGGTAAGAAATTGGTTAAATAAAATGAACTTTCAAGCAATGGAATGTAATGTTGCCAGAAAAAAAATGAGGTGGCTCATTCTATGTGTTAACATGAAAAAATCAGCAAAAAACAAACATGTAAGATGTTATTATTATTTTATATAAAGTTATAACTTTATTTTGTATCAATAATTAAAAAATTATATATGGAGATATATATCATGGTATATTCACAAAAATTTCTGAAAAGAAACAAAGAACTATTTCAGTGATTTTCCTTGGGAAGAGCAGCTGGTGAGAGGTATATATGGGAGGACTTAAAATTTTCATTTTTCATCCTCTGGATTTTTTAAATATTAAAACCACTTTCGTGTTTTAATTTTCTTAAAATTTCATCATGTGTGACCTGCATATTTGGATGATACTTCTTTTACTTTTGTTTATACATATAAGAATTTTTAAAATAATGAACACTACTCAGGTTTTTTTCTTTCTTTTAAATCCCAGTAGTTTAGAGTCTGGATGATCCTACATCCCGTATACCCTTTAGCATAACCCTTTATAAAATGTATACCTATGTTAAATGAATAGGAGAGTTTGTTCCATAGAATTTTAGAAGACAGATACCAAAAAATTAATTTTTTGTTTGAGAATTGTTAATCTGTAGCTCTCTTGCAATAATTAGGTAACCGGAGTAGTTAATTTAAAAGTCACTCCTAGATAATGACAAAAAACCATTTTCTCTGTGATAAAGTTATCTGAATCTTACTGTCCTTTATTGTCAAAGAATGTGCAATTGTCTCATCCAAATAGAATCAAGTTCACTTCAAAACAATTTAAAAGGTATAGAATTCTATTTTAGAATGTTTTCACTGCCAATTTTTAAACTTTTTTTTATTGAAAATGGGCACTAAAGGAAAGGTTTCTCTGATCTCATGTTCTAAAGCTAAAGAAAATGTGTTTTACTTAGTGTATGATTATGACTTCATCAGTAATACAGTAATACAGGAATAAAGATCTTTCACATACGTTAATTCATTTATATTTTTGTAACAACTCTTTGAAATTGGTATTACTATTTTATCATCACATCTCCTTCATGGATGACAGCCAGGGGCCTGAAGGAAGGAAGTCACCAGGGGAAGGTTTTAGAATAAAGGAGAGTATTGGGAAACCACAACCAGCAGGGATTGGTGACAGTAAATCAAGGGCAGAGATAGAAAATATATAAAGATCACTGATTATGTGTTATTAACTTACTAAGCCTTTTACATGTGATAAACCATTTAATCCTCAGAACAATCCCATGCTGATTTGACAAACGGTGTAATAAAGACTCAGCAAGGTTAAATAAGTTGTTCATATTCTTACAGCATTGGCTGGGAAGAAGTGCATACCCCGGAATCCAAGACAGCCCAGATCACTGCTTCCTGCAGCTTTTCCTCAACCCCATCTATAAATACACCAGCCCCCATTCACTGGAGGTGGCCATACATACGGCAAGCCTGCCACCTGAATTTTGTCTTTTACAGCAGCCTAGAGCTACTACAGCTCAAACCATAGACAGTTCACTGGGCTTCTGAAAAAAAAAAGGAGCCCTTTCCAATTCCCAGTTCCAGAAGCCCCGCCACAATAGCATCTTGATCTCTCTGCATGTCTGTCCACAAGCCTTGGATTGTGTTGGAAGTTGGCTTTTCACGGCCTTCTGCTGCAGACATCACGCGCATACACAGTAGTGCCTCCTTCTCTCTGAACCCACTCCTTCTGTGTATCTGCCTCTAGCCTCGGCCTCTTGCATGCCACTAGGTTGTTTATGCTTTCCTGGAGACTGTGAACTGTGCAACCCAGCAAACATCTGTTATTTTTTTTTTTCAATGAGCTATGAAGCACCTTTCCAATACTTCCTTGAGTATTTTCCCTTAATATTCTCCCTTAGCCCTAAATATATTTTAGAGTTCTCTTTTTTAACTCTCTATTTACTCACATGTGGTAGCTTACTAATTCTTCCTGTTAAATTTTTTCTTGTTTAAATGACTGTATATCTTTTGTCTTTTGACTGAACCATACTTTTACAGTAGGGGGTCAGGTAGAGCAACACGAATTTTTAGTCGAGCATAGTTTCCAAATAGGCAACCAACAGATGCACTTACTAATACAGTAGCAGAACTACAGATAACTTGAAAGCTAACTTGTCAGAAATTTTTGAAGCAATTCAGGAATGATAACACTGAAAAGGTATAATTGGGCTCCCTGAGAGATATGTTGTGGTCAAGGAACCTTTGGGTGCCTTCATACTTGCAAATGATGCTATTTACATAGTAAATTAGAACTTGGTGCTTTATAGTTTACTTGTGCACTCACATGGGTTTTCTTCTTGAAAAATGGTATGAAGTAGTCAGGAAAATACTTTATTCTTCAGATAGAAGAGGAAGCTAAGCTGAAGAGAAATTACATATTTGGCTGAAAGAGACCTGGAGGAAAAGGTCCCCATGTCTTCACATTTCTACTCCTGAATTCTCCCCACTGCACCACACTGCCTCTCAAATACTACCAGCTGGGCATCAGCAAGTTTTTTTTTTCTTCTATGTAGGAAACCAATTCTGAATTCCAGAATCAAGTAATTTCACAGAAAACAATTTTTGATTATAGAGAAAAACATGTATGATACAACCTCTGAGAATATGAATATGAAGAAAGCACTGTGGTTTAAAGAAGTGTTTTCCCTTTTTAATTTTCTTATTATTTAGACACGGAGGCTGTGATCTGCTGGTGTGCTTGCTATGGCGTGAGCCACGTTCTCTGTTGATTTCTCTTCTGTCTTATTTATTAATTTTGCACCCAATCATCTTTTTCTTTTTCATTGCACACAATAACATTCAGTACTGTACACTTGAAATTATTTTGCCATGCTGCTGTGCAAGCTTGCATTTTTTTAAAAAATTGGAGACATTAATGTATTACTATTTAGAAACTCTGAAAAAGATTGGATAGTATACATATAAATCATCTATGCATTTATCAGTAATTAATTGCTTTCACATACCGAGAATGTTCAATAAATAGCTGATGAAAAATGAAAAGGTACCTCAGCAGAGGCAGATTATCAGAAGAGCAGGATTTTACTGAATTGGTCTTTTATAAAAGCATTATAGTGAGCAGTTTACTTCTTTATAAGGTCTGACTACAAGGGAATCAGAAACATTGACCTCTTTTTTTTTGAAAACAGAAATTCTTGGAAATAAATATGAAAGGAATCATATAATTATCTTGCTTGTCTCATTGAGAAGCCAAATGCATTATAAAAACAAAACAAAACAAAACAAAACAGAACAACACCCACAAAACCTTACCTATGTCTTCTTTTGAGAGCAGAGGCAAGACTATAAAGCCTTGATTTGTAAATTCCCAAGTCATCATTTAATTTTCTTTTATTGGCCTATTTGGATAATTTTCCAAAGTTGCTTCTTTTAAAAAAATTTTTTTTTAGATCTTCTCCTTCAGCTTTACACCTAATTTATCTATTCCATAGCTATCATTTCAAACACTTCCAAGTAGCTGTTCTCAATAGGAAACCATATCCGAATATCAGAATCATCTAGGAAGCATTTCAAAACACATCTCTCTTTTCGTTTTCTCTTCCCTACCATGTACTGACCCTACTCCTGAAGGCCATTTCTGAAGTCACTCATTATAAATGTCCTTGGAATAAATTCATGGAAGCACTGGTAATATGATCCTTTCATAAGACCTTTTGACTGCATATGATAAAGACAGCAAAGAATTTGCTGAATGAACAAAAGTCACGAATCACCCAAGCTTAGCAAAAAACAGGTTATAGACTAGGGCAATAAAAGATAGAAAATAAGTTACATTTTTAATATTCTTTCCATGTTAATAATCTCTAAACTGTTACTGACAATAGTTACAAGGAATTTTAAAATGTATTACCTCTGCACATTTATGCTCCCAATGGTTTATTATAATAAGATTTTAATCATACAGAGTTGTTCCAGTTCATCCACCCAAGATATCATTACTCTGTAGAATAACTAAAAGATGGGCAATACTCTAGTGTGTTTATTATTACGCTCTGAATAACTACACCTAGAGAATTGAACTCAATCAATCACTCCACCTAAAAATTAACAGGTGGGGGAAAAAAAAGCATAAGTACCTTAGAGACAGCTTAAGTGTTTCTCAGAAGAAAGGCCTTGACCGGATATGGGTAGATTTTTGAGAAGAGTGAAGAGGAAGCAGAAAGACCTAGTCTTTGATGTTAGACACCCCTGGCTTTACTCATTGTTTCATGTTTCTAAGTCCTGAAATCATAAATATCTGAAAAGCCCAGCCTTCTCTGAAGTCTTCCTTTCATATGCAATTGGTTCTCTTCTCGATATATTATTACTATGCCTTTGCACCTCTTTTAGCTTCTTCCTTAAGTAACAGTCTCCACTCACTGCCATTGCTGTCCCTAGCTATGGATAATTAGACCAAGAAAAGAAAACGTATCTATGAGATCTCATTCATAGCCTGGCCCAAACTTCTGATGTCCAGTGAAAGTCTGACCCAGGGATTTTGGGATTAAAATCCAGTTCCTGGAGAGAGCTAAGGTGGAAGATCAAGAAGAACTTATATACTTATTAATTTTATGCAAGGTTAAAGGAGTATCATAGCAGAAAATGAATAATCGGAATTATCTCAAACTTGGAATAGGCAAAAGAGATTATTGGGTGTCCCTTCAGATATTACTACTGGCTGGACTTTGTTTGACTAAGGTATTTTTTTTACTCAATGAGAGTGTAAGTTAAGTTATAGATTTGTGTCTGGTAGAGAGGCCAATAATTTCCATCCAATTGAACAGATATAGCAAAGCTTACAACTTCTTGCCTAGAAGACATTAACTAACACTTTTGTATCTAAACCAGCTACCTTATTTTAACATTCTTTGATTAAATTCCCTATATACATCTTGCTCCTAAAATATTCGTTGGACCAGTTTTAATATCTTTCATATCATTTTTATTAATCAATGAATTAAATAAAATATTTAACATGTGTTTTGTATTTGTATGAAATCATAATTTTCAACATCTTGAGAATTAGATTTTGACAGTTCTGGAGTTCATCCACCGAGGTGTCCAACAAACTCACTTTACAGAAACAGGTAAACTGTGTTGCCAGAGATATGCATTTCATGGGCTACTAAGCCCACAAAATATCATTTCTTGGGTCCCAGAGTGAATTTCTAGTGACTTTGCTGATTCTCTGTTTTTGTTTGTTTGTGTGTTTGTTTGTTTTTCTCTCTAGTTTTATCCTCTCAGCCCCCAACTGCCACCCTGTTCTCTCCTGGCTGATAAGTTATTCTTGTGTTTAGCAGTTACAAACGCATATTTGGCTTTATGATTTTATCGTTTGGTGATTGAAAGAAAACAGAATACAGTTTGTTAGCTTTTTTCATTTGTATCTATTAGTGAGCTCACATCAATTAAAAATTTTATGCCTACTGGGAAGAAAAATAGTTGTTTGAGATCTATACCAGTGAAGGTTTGTATTTTTATGTCTACTTCCAACCTGTGACTGAACTATAAAACAAGCCAAAAACTGTGTTTCTTGTGCCTGTGATCAGAAAAAGTATCTTCATATCCATAGAAAGTGTTAAGAGATCAGTGCTACCTCTTAAATTATAGCAACTTTGTTCTGATTTATTTGGTGAGATAATTAAGTGCTTATGAAATAGATCACCTACCAAATTCACAAATGTAAGAAAACGAACTTCTAATTATTTTAAATCTGCTAGACCCTTAAGGAAAAAGTATTCTTCTTATATTAACTGCTATCTTAGAATTATTTTTGTATGAGGATCTAAGTTTATATAATTATGATAAGTATTTGGACAAATTAGACTGGTTTAGTGATTTTGATTTTAAAAATCAATAATAGCATTTTGTCTTTTCCTTGAATTAATCAGTATGGAATATGAAGTAAGCACACTTTTTGAAAAAAACAAGGTTTGGGTTTATTTTCTCATGAAAAGACTAGTTAAGATAAACTTTTAAAACTTTTTATTGGTTTAAACTTTTTCTTGGTTTCCTGATCAAGTAAGTTAACATTATTCCTAATGTCTTTTAATGTTATAAATAAAGTAAATTTGTGTTCAAATGAATTGAATCATCATTCCAAGAAACATTTTTATAACAGTAATCATGTTTTATAGTGTCAGCTTAAACATAATTTCCAAGATCTTTAGGTAACTTAAATATGAGTGTTAATGTTTATGCCTGCTTTCTGAAAGAATAGGTCACAGAGGGGCAATCAGAGCAAGTAACTGTACACGACTCTGTTATTCAGTATTGACAATGACCTGGATTTTGAATTTTTGACACATGACTCTCTACGGAATGAGTTGAAGTCCTCCTAAGCTTGGCCTGGTCAGAGGATGACTCGTGGTTTTCACTTACGGGCTGAGGTTTGAGAACAGCAGTGTTGAATTTATAGGTGCTATAAGTTCATTAAGTGACTACACTCAACTTCATGCTTTTCAATCAGCCAATCCTGGCTTAGAGTCTGATATAAAAGAGCTTTTAAATAGGGCTAAAGGTAAATATATAATTTCTTTAGAAGTTGTCATTCATTTTTACACTTGAAGGTATGATTGATTAATAAAAAAGGAAGATTGTGTACTGAAATAACCATGTGAATCATAGCTGCTAACATGATAATACCCTGCGTGTAGAAATTAGTTTGACCTTTTCATAGAAAGAAAGTACTTGTAGTTCTATTATTGTTCTGTGGCACATCACATTTTTTTTTTCCAACATTAAAAAAAGGATGGCAGATAAAAACTCATACTTCGCATTACATCTAATGACTTATTTTATTTAATATTTAAATAACTAATAATTATGATTTTCAAATAACAGTATAAAAACACAGTGAAAATCTTGTTTTTTATGTCCCAGATCCTATCCTACTCTCTGAGGTAATCACTTTCATTTGTTGAGTATCCTTTCAGAAGTTTTTAAAATGCATACTCAATAAATACAAATATATATTCTTACCTTTTGAACCTAAAGGTAACCTACTGCTTTTTTTAACTTAATAATAGATCTTAGAAAAATTTTCCTATCAGTACACTTTCTCTTATTTTTTGTAACTATATAGTAGTATCTCGCTTTACAGCTATATCTCTGTTAAAAAAAATGAGTTGTTTTTATTATTCCAATCTTACAATAAATTTGCATATATATTATTTCATATGTGAGCTAATTTTAGTAACTGTCATATATTTCATCAATATGTTCAATATTTAGTCAATATTTAGAAACTGAAGTATATTCAAAAATGAGATTTGTGGGTCAGAGTGTACATGTATTTTAACATTTTTTAACATTTATTTATATGGCTAAATTGCCTGCCATAGGAGTTGAATCTGCTCACAGTCCCACTACTGATGGATGAGACTCTACCAGGATACTAGTGTATTCTTTGCCTTTGACTCTGCTTATGGTGTTTGTTTAATATTTCTTTTTTCTTTTCTTTTTCTTTTTTCCATACTTTTCAATATACTTTTTATGGGTTTTTGAATTAAAGTTTTGCCCATGTTTTCTTTTAGAATGATTTTTATTATTTTATTTTTCTATATAAAATTCAGAACTGGTTTTCTGGTTCTAAAATAAACTGGGAAAATGTCACTTTAAATTTATAAATTAGTTTAGAATTATATCTCTATGATGTTGAATCTACCTATTCAAACATGGAATGTGTTTCCATGTGTTTATGTTTTCTTTTGTGTCCTTCAGTACTATACTAAGGTTTTGTCTTATATGTTTCCCGTTTAGTATATTCTTAGATATTTAAGCTTTTTTTGTTGTTGGTGCTAATCTAAATAAAATATTTTATTCACTATATTGCCTAACTGGTTGTTGTTTGTAATAATTTATAACTGATTTGCTTGGGTTTTCCAGATATACTCTCATATTTCCTACAAATAGTGACAGTTTACAGTCTTAATTCCAATGTTTAGATCTTTAATTTTTTATTCTCTGCTCTAATTTATATCCCCAGAAGAATGTTAAAAAATAGTTATAATAGTTGCATAATTATCTTTTCCCTTACTTTAGTAGAAATCTTTTAATGTTTTATCTTTAAACATGGCTTTCATGCTAAGATATTTTATCTTGTTAAGGAAATATTCATATATTCCTAGATAATTCAGATTTTTTTTTCCAAATCATGAATGAATGTTGAATTTTTCAAATGACTTTACAATGTCTCTAGAAGTAATTCCATGTTGTTTGCTTATTAAATCTTTACCTGAATAAATTTACTAATGTTGAATTATTTTTATATTCTTGGATCCTGGATTTATAAGTAAGATTTCTTTAGGTTTCTTTTTTGTGCAAACTTTGTTAGATCTTGGTTTCAAAGTCACCTACTTTACACATTTTAATTGAGAATATTCATTCTTTTTATGCTTTTTTAGTAGTTTGGAAATCATAAGAATTATACACTCTTTAATGGTTTGGTAAATTCTTCTGGGAAAATCATTGGCTTGGTAATTCATTGAAGGAGGATAGATAACTGATAAATTTTACAATTTTTTCTCTTTGGATTTTTCATATCCTCAAGGGACAGTTTTGGCAGGTCATATTTTCCATTAAAAGTATTCATTTTATCCAGGTTTTCAAATGTATTTTCCTCCAATAGGGCATGCTTTCTCAATAGGGGCGATATATCTTTGATATACAATGTTTTGTATCACTCCAAATTTCCACCCTCTTGATAAAGTCTTATTCCTTAGAATTTAATTTTCCTCACTCAGAAGAAATTAAATTAAATTTACTTCTTAAGGAAGCAAAAAAAAAAAAAAAGTTTGAGACACATTATAGTAGATTAAAATACTTTTGGAGATTATAGTATTATTATCTGTTTCTATGTTTAACCCTTTACTATTTCTTATTTTTGTATTTATATCTTTTTTCTTGATTCAAAATAATGTTAGATATTTTATTTTTATAACTTCAAAAAATTAGTTTTTGGAATTATGTATTAATTCTAATTACTTTTCTAGCTCATTAATTTCTTCCTAAATTATTTATTTAGTAGTGTTTTCTACCCTTTGTGTTGGTGCTTATTTAAATAATTAAGCTAATGCCGGGTCATAGAATTTTAAGTAGTATTTTTATTTATCAATATTTTCTAGAAATTATACAATTTTTATTCACAAGAGTAGTTGAGATTTTTTTTATTTATAATTTCTAAGTGGAGAGATTTTCATTGTCCCAATTTTTCTATTAATATCTAGTTTTATTATATTGTGATCATAGACTATTGTTCATGATTCTTTATTTCTAGATTTTATTAAAGTTTTCTTTATGGTTTAATATATGGCCATTTTTTTCATGAATAAAATATTAGCCTTTAAAAAGAACATATGTTTCTACTTTTGAGGCACAGAGTCTGATATATCTAGAGTTAGACTGAGAGAGATGAGTAAAATTCTTCTATTTTTGGTCTCCTATCTATATGTCTTTCTATCTCCTGTACTGTCTGGTTATATAAGTTGCTGCTATGATGCATTTAGTTCATAAATATTCATAACTTTTACACCTTCATTTTGAATTTTACTTCTTGTGTTATAAAGTGTCATTCTTTGTCTCATATAATACTTATTTGTCCCAGACCCAACTTTTCCAATATCAAGGTCAAACTTCTGCTTTCTTTTTCTTCTTCTTTGTATGTGTTTGAGGATAAGGCATTATCCTGGTAAAACTTTGATTTTCTTTTCATTTTCAGCCACCCTAAATCTTTTAAAAAATGTATCTCATAATGAGTTTTGCTTTTAACTCAATTTGAAGATTCTTTTAAAAAATAACTTAAAAATATATTTATTCAGAAGTATTTATCTCAATTCTTGGTTACAAGTTTGTGTATGTCTTACTAGATGATTGGTTTTCTTTGCTGTGTACATGGATATGTGTGTGTTTATATGTGTCTGCGTGTGTGTTAATGGTTTCTGTGATATTTAGAAAGGGGTGCATTGAGGTATATATTTGCTTTCTAGTGGCTACCTTTATAGTTAAATAATATTAAATTCATCATCTATTATTTAAGACATAATTATTAGTTATCAATGACAATAAATTGGCATGCATCCTCTTCTTTTTCTTACTCTGTATTTTATCCATTATCATATTTTATTTAAAAATTAATTTTCTTACTGTTTATCTTTGCATTGTTACATATATCTAGTGAGAATCTATTGAGTTCATATCTGTAAAGCGATCAGAATATTGCCTGGCAACAGCAAACACTATGCAAGAGTTATCTATTTTTATTAGATTTTTTTTTTATTCATTGCAAAATACAATAGTCACAATTTTTATGGCCTCTGTGGCAACTTTTTGTAAGTTTTGATGCTCTTTTTCATAATTTTTCTCGTAGCATCATTGTATCCTTTTTGTGCAAGCTTCTTTATCATAACTTTGTAGAAAGTTCCTGAAATGTTGGATTCAAGGTAGCTTTCCTGTCCTCTCAATCAAAAATTCATACTTTTCATCGTAGATTGTTATATTAATGACCCCTAACAACTGACAATTCCTCATGTCCATGCTTTTATGCTCTTTCCACATTGACTCTAGACAGCTCTATGACTTGTAGCTAATGGGACATTAGCAAACATGACACACGCAGAAGCTTAAAAAGGGCATGAACATTGGAGCCTGTCTTCTCTCTTGCTGCTGGCAACTCTACCTTTACGTAAAAATGTCTGACCTACCTTCCTGGAAAGAGGCCCCAGATGTCTAAGACATCCCTTACGAGGTCCAAGTATATGAATGAGACCTGCTGACACTACTTGGAGCAGAGAAAAGCCACCCCAATTGAGCACATCCCAATTTGTCACTTCATTGAATTGTAGGCAAATAATTGGTAGCTTCTTAAACCATTGTTTTGGGTGGTTTGTCATGCAGCTATAGATTACAGGTTCACTTTTATTGCTGCCTTCAAAACAGACTGCTTCCAGTAATTATGGCTTTTCTGTAGACTTACTCCCTCTGAGTCTCTGAAGTAAATCTAGTTTAGGAGACTATCTGCCAACAACTCTGTGCTCCCCAGTTCTTACAAATAAAGAAGAGGGCTTCTACATGTCACAGTAATTATTTCATCTTCAAGGATCATAGTTTTGCTGACTTGCTGCCACAGGGTCTCCTGGAAACTGTCCTTTCTCTCCTTCTATGTGTGCCTCTTCTGTCTTACTTGTTCTGCTCCTGCTCCATTTATTGAGAGACATAGCTGCTTTTTCATTTTATGGTAAACCCCTCACTTTTAGGGAACATTTTTTTTTGCTGGTACTTTGAGATGTCCCTACTGCTGGTCCCATTTGATTCTCCTTCCTGTGCCTTTTAACATATGATTTCTGCCCAAGCTCAGCTGCTTTTAGCAAACTTTACAGGTAATTTGGAGTTTGTGAATAAAATCTGTGTAAGTTTGCTGAAAATGGCATTTGATATTTTTCTTCATTCTCTTTGTTAGTTTATGTAATTTTCAGGGAGGAGTGGGAAAAATGTTTAAATAAGTGAAGTTAACTTCATACTGGTGTCCACTTAATTCTATTTTGCAGCAAGAAACTTTTGGGTATATTTTTTCTGAAGATGATACAATAATCTTGGTTGCTTTAATAATAAATATCTTTCAAAGCTCTAATATTCAGAGGGAGGAGAATGCTACTCAAACTGTTTCTCCCCCACTCCCTTCTATTTAATCACAATTTAGTTTTCCAACCCACACTCTATTCGGGCAACGGTCTCTTTATATTTAATAAGTCTGACTAATTAATCCTCACCGTGGTTCAGGAAAAAAAGATTATAATGTCATTATTTTACAGACAGAGAGTGTGTCAGATTTATTGGCTTCTCTCCAGATGCTCATTGCCTTAGTATTAATTTTGACCTTGGGCTCAATTTCAAACTAATAGGTAAGGTGGATGGTATAGAATGTAAAGCAACAGGTCCAAGGAGGCAGCATCTTAACTATGGAGAACTGGGTGTTCTACATTCCAGGGGCTAATGTTTGGAAATATTTCCTCCAAAACCATGAAGGAGAGACAGCCCAGGGCAGGAGTCCGTTAAGTCCCTACATGGTATGCTCTCAGGTATGATGTTCATTGCATACATATGTAAAGCTGGTTTGGGTTAATGGGCGACTAATAAAAAGTTATTGCCACTTCTTTGGCAAGCTCTTATTTGTACTTTAATACACACTTCAGAAGGGATCTAATTCCCTGTCCCATTTCCCATTCAGCTAGAGAAATTTACTCCCACTAATGTAATTGGTATGTGCTTCTGTTGTGTAATACTTGTCCATTTTGGGCTTTCATCGTTGCTTCTCTCACTAAGCTGTGAGCTCCTTAGGTGAATGGACTGTGTGTCCTAATCATCTCTGTACCCTAGCATCTGGCACAGTGTATTGTGCTCAGTATAAAATGAGTGTGCTATAATGTTTATTGGAATAAATTGAGAAATAGGCCAGTTTTACCCATTAAAGTCTTTCCGGTCTCTACCTAGTTGTAGTAGTTCAATCCACAGTTACTGCATCGTTATCTTTTTCTTTGTTTTGTTGTCAGCTTTCTTTCTCTTCCTATAATTGAGAGGGCTGGACCACTGGAAATCTGTCTCCCCCTACCCTCATTCCCTATAGCAGGCCTCCAGCTACCTGTGTTCTTCTAAGCTGAGCAGTCAGCCAGCCAGGCTCCCGGGTGCCTGTTGCTCAGTCACACAAATTGCTAAGTTGTGGGACCCACTTCCAGGGTGTCTTGGTAGAGCACCTCTTCAGAGGTGATCTGACTCCTTGGTTCGATAGCACTGCGCTTATGTCCTCTGGAGCTCTTTTGTGCAACAGGAGAGCACCCGGCTCTCACCCTCACACCGGCTCCTTTCCACTTAATTTGCCCTGCTCACTTCCTCTCCTCCCCCAGTCTTAAGCTCTGAGTGTCCTCTCTCCTCCCCCCCGCCCCCCGCCATCCCCCTTTGTGCCACCCTTGGCTGCGGAGCTTCTAGCACTGTGTTCATGGCAGATGAATTGCGAGTGACTGACACGTTCCAGGGACCGCGAATCGCAGCGCGCGGGCGGCAGGGGGGAGGGTGTGTAGTGGCAGACTGCCTCTGGGATTATGAATGGGGGCGGGAGGGGGTGATGAGTTTGGGGTTCATACCAGGATTTTAGGTATCCGGCTTTGGATAGGCACGCAGGGCTGTGCGTATTCCTTCAGCTCTGGTGAGAAGGGAGATGCTGCGAGCTCCTGGTTGGAAGTGAGGGTTATTTTGCAAAACTCCCTTGGTATCTTGCGGGTGGAGTACTGCGGGAGGTCTACGAGGTAGGTGGGGAGGAAAATAAGAGAGGTGGGGTATCAGGGAGAAGCCAGCCGGCTGGGGACGGTGTGTCTTGCTCCTTAGAATTGACAGGTGGTGGCCTCAGCAGTTACAGCCTACTACACAGCATCTAGTCTATGCAATACGATCACATTGTTATTCCCCGCACCGGGCTGAAGAGAGCAGCGCGGCAGACCAAGTGCCACCATCGAGCGGGGGAGGTGAGGGGAGGGGTGCAGTAGGGATACAGAGAGTGGGCTTTGGGGCACCAGTGGAGGAAAGAGAAGCTCAGGGGCGCATCGCGGCCGCCTTTATAGCCAGGCCGGGGTCCTGGACGCCGGTCGGTCCGCGCGCGCGCTCCGCAGCCGCCCCCGGCTCGTGCGCCCCTTTCCGGGTCTCCCAGCCCCGCCTTGGCGACTGCGGGTTCCCACTTGCCGGCCGAGCTGCACGCTATTGGCGTGCGACGGTCCCCCAGGCTGGTTCTTGTGCCCTGGAGAGTGGGAAAGGCTCGCTCGCATTGCACAGACGAGCTGTACCAGGCGGAGCCGCGGCCGGAGCCCCGGCGCCCAGAGCACGGTGGCTACAACGGTGCATCAGCGGCGCCTCGGGCAGGAGGAGGGAGACTTCCGCCAGGGTAGCCTGAGGTAAGGGCTGCCCAGGAGGCTGCGGGTTTATTTCCTTCCACCCTTCTCTTACTTCATCACTCCCCCAAGCCGAAATGGAGAGTGTAAAGTGCTTTGAGTCTGATGGGGCGTGAGGGGGGAATGGGGCCGCGCAAGGACGGTCTCCTTGACGGCGTTATTGCCGCTTGTAGTAAATCCGCCAACTGGCCCTTTCTCTTTACCCGCTCTTTCTTTGCTACTGCGTCCGCCCTTGGGCCTCTTAGAAGGAGGGAGAGCCGAGGGGGGATAGAGAAAGGCAGAGGGATTCTCCCAGGAGTGGGTGATAGATTGGCGCGCGGTGCCTAGTGATTGACTGCGGGCTGCGGGCGCCGGAGGGAGCCTAAAGTACCCAAGAGTTTGCAGGGCTGTGGCCCCAGGACGGACAGTCCTGTATGTCTGGGTGGCTGGGGCACCGATGGGGCGCACGCAAGCTGCAGCATAGGAAAGGCTCTGCTGGGAACTTTTGGGGAATCTCAGTTTCACGTTTGGGAAGGGGTCTGCGATGTGTTCAGGGCCTGGCACTTTCTAAGTTACGTGTGTAGGTCAACCCCACCCCCACACCCCCACCTCTTTCCTGCCTTCCATCTTTCTGTTTTGCTTCCTTCCCTTTTTCACAGAACTCGCACCTCTTCCATGTGCCATACTTCAAACAAAATCCAAACCCACCGTAGTCAATAGCTTTAAAACAAGTATAAAGAGGAGAGCACAGAGACATATCTCTGAATTATAATATGGTTCATTTAAAAGGCATATATATTATATATTATATGTATATGATATAAAACATGTAAATAACAATGTTTTATATCATATACATATAATATTAATATAGTATAGTTTATACTATATAGTATAGTATATATTATATATAATATACACACAAGCCTGGGGTAATTTTTAAGAAATACTTTGAGACTCTTACCTAGAATTACATTTGCATTGTTTACATTACATGTATATGATGTCACTAAACAGAGATGGTCAATCCATGCATTCTGTGCCTTAGATCTGTATGAGATGTAACTGTTCTTTGAATCACATCCATCTTTTAAATTCAGAGGTTTCTAGCTACTTGAAAGCCCTGGGCTGCAAGAATAAAAGGCCATGTAGTTAAAAAAAAATACAAATACTGTTTTTTTTTTTTAGTGGCCCACCCACTTTCTCCTCTTTCCTTTTACTAAAAGCTGGTTGTTATGTCAATAATTTTCATAAAAACAGAAACAATTTGGGGACTTCAAAGTGTTTTTGCTCAGGCCTGAGAAGCAGGGAAGAGTCTGGAATTTATCTGACAAGAAGGTGGATAAGGCAAATGATTTCACTTCAGATAAGAGAATATTTGGCAACACTTTCCTCTGAGGGTACCTTATTTATCTTCCGAAATCCCAAGAGAGAACCCCCTTAATGTCAACACGTGTCTCCAGCATAACAATGGTCTATTCAACTCTTCAAATCAGTACTTGTAGGACTTGACTAGTAACATATTTGCTGGCTGTCTCAGTCCTTTTTTTTGAAACAGCAGAAAGTCAGTTAAACAAAATAATAATAAGTAAAATTGTTTAAAAGACTGGAATTGTTGCAATGATGTAGTTGATAGGTCAAAGCTATATGTCAATATTTCCGTCATCTCTCTACATTCTTTATTACAATTATGAGCTAAACAATTTTGCAATGTGTTTACTTGTATTTTTGTCTCAGCTGATTTGCTTTTTAGTTAATTTCTGACTTGACATATTTTGCAAAGATGAATTACCTTAAATTTCTCTAGAGGGTACCCACTTGGGTATTCTTGTTTCTTTTAAATAGAGTTGGTTTTTATTTAAGGAATAAGAAAGCAATCATTTATGGGTTTCTGATCTTGAATCTTTTGCCTGTCTAGAAACAGGTATTTAATAATAATGGTATGCACAAATAGGGATTCATGTTTGATAAAAATATTAGACAGAAATGATATTTTCATTTTGGTTTATGAACTGAAGATTTAAAATCATGAGGGAATAAAGAGTCCCAGGTTGCTCTTAATATCTTTTTGGCTTATTTTGGTTAGTGAGCAAGAGGTACATGATGTAGTTTTGAGTCAGAAAGATTTGGAGTTTAGAAATTTGGATTTATCTTTTATTATTATGGCACAAAATGTCATTGCTCTTCCCAAGGAAATTTTAGTTGTAGGGTTTGAAGAAGGTATGGGAATGTTGTTGATCACAGGATAAGTGGATTCCTTTAAGCAACTGGTGTTGCAATTGCCTTGTGGTAATATGAAAAACACTATGATGTGTGAAATCCCCCTTCAAGGAAGAGTTTTTTTGCCCCAGTTTCAGGGAGGGCTGTCAGCAGATAGTCTTCAAGGGTCAGTCTCTTGAATGATTGCCTGAGCTGAAGAAAGCTCCTTTGTTCAAGGTCATGCCCTTTCTAGGGCAACTCACATAGAAGGCCGATCCCTGTGTGAGTATGAAGGCCTGGCCCTCTCAGCCAACTTCAGTAACTCTGAAGGATCACTCTAACTCTGGATCATTCTAGCCCATTGCAGCCACATCTTCCTTTGCCCAGTTTTGCTTCCTTTTCCATTTTTCAGCTGTCGATATCAAGACAGTCCTTAATAAAATTGCATGGTCAGCTTCATCTCCAAATGAGCTCTCCCAGGGAAGCCAACTTGAAACAACACCTCCTCTATGTACGTTCATTTTACCAGTTTTAATCTTTTTGAAAATGTAGTGCCATTTCTTATAGGAGGACATTTCCAAGGCCTGCTCCTTTTCTGTCTCTCCTTGCTTTATTGTTCTTCCCGACTTTTATAGTACTTACAGTTTCCTGTCTCTTTTATATTTATTGATTTGAATGTTACATATCCCATTTCTATTCTTATAGCAGCTATTTTTATATTTTAAACATCCATATTTTGTCTTAGACGATATTAATAAAAATATCTGTTCTTCTCTTGAATAAATAGGGGCCTTATAATGTTGTAATTCTAATCATACTCTATATTTTATAATATATTGTGATAGAGTTCCACCTCATTTTTTATATTTACTGTGTCATTTTTATATTAGTTTTTTAAAAATTGTTTTTATAGTCAATGCTTATTTAAATTTATCCATATTTTCTGTGCTCATTCTTGCATACTGCATTCCTCTCCTTCCTTCTGGATTCACACTCCTTCTTGTGGAAGTAGTTCTGTGATAAGCATATGCAAATCATAAAAGTCTCTTAATTTTTAAATTTTTTTGAAACTATAGTTCCTCCTAATACTTGAATACTAGTTTATCTGGGGACAGAATTCTAAGTTGATATTATTTTTCTCATCACTTTGGAGATATTGCCATCTAGCCTCTATTTTTGGTGACAGAGATTGTATTTTGGTGGCTCTTAAGATTATTACTCTTTCACTGATGTCTTGTCTCTTATTTAAATTGTCCATTGAGCTATGATTTTCTTTTTTAATTTTTAGAAGTACTATTTGATGAATTTCATACCTACGTTTTTCCCCTAGGGTTTCTATCCTTTTATTATGAATTCTATCCCTATTTTATCTCTCTAAAAATTATACCTATACTTATTTTATAGTTCAGATTGTTCTCTCACTAAAACTCTTCTGGGTGTTACTCATCCCAGTGGCTGGATCTGCTGGTTCTTTCAGAACTTTAAAGTGGATTATTTCCTCTTGTGGTTGTTATTTGGTTTATGAGCTCATCTTCAGCCAGATTTTTGCTTTTTGGGTTTTCCTTTTTTGTTTTTCCCCATGGTAGTCATATTTTCTCCAGGTTTTGAAAGTTTCCCTTAGAGCGATATTGTGTTTACCTCCATATAACATTTCAAGGTTTTTCTGGTCTAGGATTAGCTTTAAACAAATTACTGTTATAATTGACATATAACATTATATTAGTTTCAGTTATAAAACATAATTCTTTGATATCTGTATATATTATGGAATGCTTACTACATTAAGCCTAGTTAACATCCATAGGATCAGCATTTTGACTGATTTCTTGGCTTGAGATTCTTGCACCATGCAAGTGATGTAAATTCAAACTGTATTTGTGTGTGTTGGTTTAGGGATGTAATTTAAAGAATGCTTTTTGCTTCAATCCAGAGCCCCAGGAACAGACAGGCTCTCTTGCTGCTTCTGAGAAGGAATACTTCCTAGTCCTTCTTAGACTGAGGAGTCAACTCTTTCGTGGTTCTCTTTTATGCAGATGTCTCAACTCTAATTACCTTCTTTTTATGGGCTTCCAACCAAGTTACCTGTCCCTGAACACATGAAATTTCCAGTGTCTAGTCATTAATGCATGCGTCTAAATTCTATATCACTTTGGAATTCTGTATTCCTGATGTGTCTACTATTCTGATAGTTGTTTTCTTTCTGTTCTGATGTCTGCATATTACCTTTCTTTTTTCCTTCATTCTTAACTATTTAACCTATTTTAAGTTTTCTAGTTTTTCAAAAATCTAAGTATCTATGTTTGCAGAAGAAGGGAATTTGGTCCACGTTTATTCAGGCTGCCATGCTAGTGGCATAGACATCCATCTGTGACTATATCCAGTCTGAGAATTGATTCTCTTCAGTTACTTTCTTTCTTTTTTTCCACAATATCTTTACATTTTTAAAAAATTAATTATACTACTTCCCTTGTCTTTTTTCCCCCTCATGTGATGTTAAGGTTTGTATTTAGTTCAGGACAGTTGTCTTATAAGTATCTCAGTGTCTGGATTTGTCCAATGGTTCACTCTCTTGATTAAGTTCAGGTTAAATATTTTTGGCAAAAATACTCTTACTTGGGTGATGTGTACTTCCTGTTGTGTCACAGCAGGAGAGTCTGTTTGTTCCATTATTGGTGACTAAATTAGATCACATGAAAAGTAGTACCCACCAAATTTCTCCTGTTTGGTTTTTCACTTTGAGCTTAATAAATACTCTGTAAAGTGATACTTTGAGACTATGTGAAAAACTCACTTGCCTACAATTTTCACCCAGTGCTTTTTAAATAATTTTTTTTTTATTTTGAGATAAATTCTATATTTACATGCAGTCGTAAGAAGTAATGGAGAGAAATCCTGTGTACCCTTCATTCAGTTTTCCCCAAGAATAATATCTTGAAAAACTATAATGTGATATAACAACTGGAAAATGGATGTTGACACAATCTACAGATATTATTCATATTTCACCAGTTTTACACGTATTTGTGTGTGTATGTAGTTCTATATAGTTTTATCACACACGTAGGTCTGTGTATTTACCATCACAGTCACGATACAGAATAGTTTCACCGCCACAGGGTCCCTTGTGTTGCCCTTTTTGTAACTACACCCACTGACCTCTTGCTCATTGGCCCTGTTCCTAACCTCTGACAACCACTAATCTGTTCTCTATCTTTGTAATTTTATCAGTTCAAAAATGTTATTTAAATGCAGTCACAGTTTATATAATCTATGAGATCGCCTCTCTCCCTAAATTCCCATAATTCCCTAAAGATTCACTCAAGTTGTTGTATGTGTTGATAATTTGTTCTTTTTTATTCCTGATTACTATTTCATGATATGGATGTACCACCACTTGTTTGGGCATTCATCCACTGAAGAACATTTGGGTTGTTTCCAGTTTTTGGCTATTACAATTAAAGCTGCCATGTACATTAGCATACAAGTGTTTGTGTGAATACGATCTTTCATTTATCTAAATTAAATGCACAAGGGTATGATTGTTGGGTCCTATGGTAATTGCATGCTTAGTTTTATAAAAAATTGCCAAACTGTTTTCCAGAGTGATTGTACCATTTTACAATCCCAGAAACAAAATATAAGTGATCTAGTTTCTCTGCATTATGTTAGAATTTAAGTCTGCCATTTTATTATGTTTTCTGTTTGTTTCTTCTGTCTCTTATTCCTGTATTTCTCTTTTCCTGCCTGTGAGTTACTTAAACATTTTATAGGATTACATTTTGATTTATCGCTAGTTTTTTAAAAATTTATTTTAAATTTATTTATTTATTTTTGGGGGACATTTGGTTAACAAGATCCAATAAGTTTCAGATGTACAATTTAATAATAAGGCATATATATATGTATATATATACATATGTGTGTGTGTGTCTGTACCAATTCAGTACAGACACACACACACACAGACACACATACATATTACATATAACCAGTACAGACACACACACACACACACACACACACACACACACACACATTTCATTTTCTGTTCCCCTCCCATAGTTGGTTTCTTTCTGTCACTACATATTTGACCCCTTTTACCTCATCTACATTCCTTCCCTTCTGGTAACCACTAGTCCATTGTCCATGTCCATGAGTCTCTGTTTGTTTGTCCTGTTCATTTGTTGCTTTTAGGTTTATATAAGTGATATCATGTGATTTTCAACTTTTCTGTCTAGCTTATTTCGCTTAGCATGATTATCTCGAGGTTCATCCATGTTGTCACAAATGACAGTATTCATATCTTCTTATGGCTGAGTAATATTCCATTGTATATATGTACCACAGCTTCTTTAGCCAATCATCTATCATAGGATGCTTCAGTTGCTTCCATGTCTTGGCCACTGTGAATAATTCTGCTATGAGCATCGGTGTGCAAATATCTTTTTGTATATGGGTTTTCAAGACTTTGGGGTAAATACCCAGTAGAGGGATTGCTGGATCATATGGTAGATCAACTCTTAGTTTTTTTTTTGAGAAACCTGCATTCTGTTTTTCATAGTGGTTGTACCAATTTGCAGTCCCATCAACAATTTATGAGGGTTCATTTTCATTGCTAGTGTTTCTGAATGTATTTCTTGGTATAGTTTTCATAGTGGTTGCTCTGGCTATTATTTTATATATTTAAGTCTCTTTACTCTCCCTTTTAAAATGCTGTTGTTTGAGTATAAGACTTTTATTTTTTGTTTCAATCATCAAATGGGATTTAGACAGCTCAGATCAGGAAGGAATTTGTAGTTGACAGTTCTTTCCTTTGAGCACTTAAAATATGTGCCCCTTCTTTGAGAACTCCATGCTTTCTGATGAGAAAACTATTGTCATTTTAATTAATGCTCTGCTAAAGGCAATGTGCCATTTCTCTCTGGTTGGTTTTGAGATTTATTTTCTTTGTCTTTAGTTTTTCAGAGGCTTGGGAATAATGTGTCTTGGTATAGATTTCTTTGGGTTTATTCTATGTGGGGTTCAATTTATTGGTTTGTTTTTCACCAAATTTGGGAAATTTTCTGGTACCATTTCTTCAATATTCTTTCAACTCCACTGTCATTGCTGAGATTTTCTGTTTCTGTTACTTTTTACCATTTGTTTCCAGAGAATTTGAATTTGTTTGTTTAAACATTTTTATAATGGATGCTTTAAAATTCTTACCAGGTAATTCTAACATCTGATTCACTTCAGTGTTGGTGTGAGATGATTGTCTTTTCTCATTCAGGTTGTGATTGAATACTGGACATTTTGGCTGCAATGTTAGGAGTCTCTGGCTCCTACTTAAATCTTATACTTTAGCAAATAGTCACCTTGTTTAGGTTTAGCACACAGGTCCTGGATTACTTTTGTGTATTGTGGTTTCAATGACAATTTAATTTTCAGAAATTTCGTGATGCTGTTTTAGTCTGCCTGGCTTGTCTGGTGCTTCTGGGGCTCTCATTGAACTCTGCTGATGCCACTGGAGAGGAAAAGAAGCTCCCCAGGCCAGGCCTCCTGATGCCTCTAGGTGAGGGAAGGGATTTCTTGGCCTGCGGGAATAAGGAGCAGCCCTGCTCCTGAAGCTTGTTGTGGCAGGATTCCCCTTGCTGGTGCTGTGAGGCCATCTGGTGTTATTGGCTGGACCTCAGTGAGACACGGGGGAGGAATGTATCTACCTACATCATCTACTGCTAGGTTGGGGGTTGGGAGACTCTGGCCTGAGAGACCTGCTGTTGGGTAGGGAGTCATAAGGCAACCTACTGCTATGTTGTTTCTCTCATCAGGGGCTCACTAACCAGTTTACCTTTCTTTTCACTGTTCTGAGTCCTTTCGCTGCCTCTTGCATTGCTAGGGGTTATAGTTATACTAAGCAGAGAGTGACAGGGAAAAATGAGTGTATGCCATTTTGTCTGGACTGGAAGCATATGCTTCTTAAAAATGCTCTAGTTTAATCCCTCAGGGACATTCTCCATTGATATAGTTGAAAATACTAGTTCATGTTTTTCTGTAACATGTATTTGTTCTAAAGACATAGTTTGAACCTCGGTTTAAAAAACTGGTACATATTCGATTTAAATAAAGTTAATTAATATTATTGCAGCTTGATAATTAAATTTGAAGTTACATCTTGTCAGTGGAATATAAGACAGAAATCCATGTATGTGGTATTTTCTTCTAGCAAACATTTTTTTCCAAGTTGTCTTAAAGCATCTGAAAAAGATCATTACCTTTTATCTGTTGCCATCTCTGGGAAATGTTAAAAAAAAAAATCCCTTATGAGATGGACACTTTAAACTGTAAAGAAAAAAATAACATTGTTTTCATAACCAACTTGCTGATATTTTGAGTGGTTTAAGGAAAAGATACCAAGACTCTCTGTCTTTGGCTCTCCTGGTTTATACCACAGTGCTGACTCATAGAATTATGCATTTTTAGAACTGAAAGTGAACTTAGAGATCATCTATTTCCACTCTATTGTTTAATATTTAAGAAAACTGATACTTTGAAGTCTAAGTTCCTTCAATTCAATAATGACAGGGCTTGTTTATTCTGAATTCTTAGTATTTTACAATGTTATGTTTTCTTTAAGAAATCAGAATTACTTTCTTTTCAGAAGACATTAAAATTTTATATCAAGGCATGATTTATTAGTTCCTTTTACTAATGAAAAAGAAACCACTTTGAGAAGTTGGGGTGGCGTGATGGAACATTTTAAAATATAGGCATGTTTAAAAATCCAATGATCATATGGACCAATTAAGCAGAAAAATAAATATAATCTCAGAAGCTTACATATAATATTGAGGGTTTATGAACTCCTGAGGATAACAACTAAATACTCTTTCTGTGTTATTTGTACTTTGTGATATTTCTTAATGAAATGTTCTTTGCTGGGGAGAGTGACATAGGGATAATGCCTCATTTAATAGGTTCTCCCATAAAAGCTTCTTTATCATGGCAGTTGTCCTGGAACAGTACACTAATGTGCTGAGAAATTTGTTTTCCTGCAGGTTATAGAGAGATTCAGTAGGTGAGAAGGTGTAGCAGGACCAGCAAGTGTTAAAACAATGGGAAATATTGTGGGCAACTCAGCCCACAACACTTGCTCTCTTACAATGTACACATACGTCATGATTCCTTGGGAAGATTCTTCATCTTCTCTTGTCTGCTGTCAACGTCTTACTGTATGGAGAAACATTGCCTGTTGCTCTATTAAAGCTGTTCTTCATTGGTCATTTAAACCTAATTTCAACCATATACAATGTTAGGGACTGGAAAAAGAAAGCTTATAGTAGCATCAATGTATTACTGGGGACTTTTTTGAGAATAAGAAAACCACATCCATGTTTTTCTTATATTATGAATCAAAATAAGAGTACAGAATGATAAATGTCTCTGAATTCAGAGATCAGGAATTGAGACCTGTATTGTTACAGGAGTTAAAATTACCTTTAAGGGAACTGCCTATATATACTTAAAGGAAGCTCCTATATAATTATCTGTGATTAGTACAACTCCCTGGATGAGAAGTAAGTCTCTGAAATGACTGGAAGTGCTGTGATATATACTAGCGTGAACAACTCAATGCGGGATAATGGGGAGGTTGTACGATAAGAAAAAAAATACGACAGTTTTTTCCCTAGTGCTTTTATATCTTTTAAAAAATTGAAAGGGGTTTTATTTTTAGGGTTACTTCTTAGTAATTGAATAACTAATACTGGGAATCAGAAGTCCTGAGTTTTAGTTCTGCTGTGCCACTAAATGGGTAAATGACATTTCCTCTGTAGGCCTCAGTGTATAAAAAAAGACTTTGGCTTATGATAATTTCTAAGATCTTTTCCTGCATTATGATTTGGTGAAACTTTTGAATCATCGAAGGTATTATTAATATAACGTTAGGGGAACTTTTTGATAGGCCTATGTAATTAAATATTATTCATAAGAAAGCTTTCCAAGGAACTGATTTTTTAGTTTAAAATGATAATACCTTGACATGGTCAGACATTTGCACTAGTTAGAGAGGTCATGATTGGATTAAGACTATCCACCTATATGGCTCAGCAATTTGAGGAACAAATACTGTAATGCTGATAATGGTAATGACAATGGCGATGATGCTAATATGGATGGAACTAGATTCAATTGGTATGAAGGTGTAGGGATACTGTAGATTGCTCATTAAGCATCCACATTCACACTCTTTCTCTTTTACCTTCTACTTTCAGCTTCCCTTGAAGGTAGGAGTAGCCCATATTACAAAAATCAGATGGTGATTTATGGGGAACCCTCTTCTTGAGTGAAAAAAGGAAAGCTTTTCAGAGAAGACCCTTGCCCTTGATTTGATCCTTATCCCTTCTTTCTTGTTAGGGCACAGTGCCCTGCTTTGAGATGAGCAGCTGTCTTACAAGCATGAGGAATAAAACCACGCACTTAGGAAGATGAAGCAGAAAAATAGATGTAACTTGGATCCTTGCTATATCTTATAGTAGTTCTATCAGCTCTGTACTGCCTACCTTCAGTCTTATTATTCTATGAGAAAAAAATAAAACCCATAATTGTTTCTTTCAGTATTGATTAGGTTTTCTGTTACCCTAAGCCAAACACATTCACAACTAAATATGTAAAATAATTGTTATGATTTTGCATTTTACCTTTTTGAAGAATAAAATTAGTGTTTACAGATCTTCATAATTACTAATTTTATAGTGTAAAATATAGGCTAGTTTTTACAAATATTCTCATTCTGAAGAAGTTTGGGTGTGAAAATTTTGGATAATTCGTGAAATTTTAATTTTATTGTTTGTAGCATGAAGAATAGCATAAAACTCCAAGTGTCTCAGTTTCATATTGCTTACAGAGTATTTCAAATTTTTTTCAATGGGTGAAATTTATATGAGGGAAACTATTTTTGTGAATCACACCTCCTACTAAGCTATAATTTTCGGTAAGATGGGGATACAGCTGGAGAATACCAATGAGTTTTGAAAAAAATGTTTTCCTTATTTGGTTTATAGGCAATGTAGAGGAGAGTGGGTTGCCCTCTTTACCATTTAGTCTAAGGTTGTCCAGAGATTCCTTCACACTTTCAAATGATTGAAAAATACTTTAAGAGATAGACTTTAAAGATTAAAGAAGGAAGTGAATATAAAATATGTAAATTTTTTTTGCATAACATAGTATCTGCACACTCTCTATTTGGGTTTACCAGACTTAAGTGCAGGGAGTTATTTTTTTGCATTAAGCCAGAAGATAAGAGAACAAGAAGGATCTAATTGGGATATATTTGTGTTATTTTATCAGTTAGGATTATATTCACTTGAAAGTAACTGATAATTTGATACATACTACACTATAAGTATGGAGTTTATTGTACATGCCATAAGATGTCTGGAAGGAAATAGCCCAAGGCTGGAGTAAATGCTGAGGAGGTTACCAAAGATTTAGGATCCTTCTTGCTTTTGCTTCTACTATCATTAGTGTATGACTTTCATTCTCTTAGTGGAAAGACAGTTAATGAACCTCTAGGCATGGTGTCCGGACCACAAGTAGGAAAAAGGGCTGGACAAAAGCAAGGAACACATCAGCTTGGTCAGAAAATATGATAAGGAAAATGATAGCTTCCAGGAAGATGCATCCGGTAGACTTCTACTAGTATCTTATTCATCTGAACTATGTCAGTGGCTATCCTTAAATGCAGAGAAGTCTGAGAAATAGAGGATTTTTTCTTCTTTTCCCACATTAACATGAGAAAATTAGCACCTCCCAAAATGTTAGGATTTTGTTATATTGAGGAAAGGGAGAACGGGTATTGGATAGGCAACCATCATTGTCATAGCATATGAAGAATAGTTTTTCTCAGCTTTTAAGATCATATTTGTAGTGTCATATCATGAATGCACAATTTGGAGATATCTTAAAATATGACAGTTTAAGAATAGTTATTATTATTTTCCTTAAAGTCTAGAAAGTACAATCGCTTAAAGTTTTGTATTGGTTGCCACTTAGTATCAAGATAGCTGACTGACATAAATCTCAAAGCATATCTTTTTGTTATTAAAGGGGCTTGTAACAAATATCAGGACATCTTTATCTTTTTATATTTTTCAATTATAGTTGACATTCAATATTTTTTTATATTAGTTTCAGGTGTTCATTGTAGTGGTTAGACGTTTATATAATTTATGAAGTGACCTCCTCTGATTAGTTTAGTAGCCATCTGGCACTGTACATAGTTATTACAATATTACTGACTATATTCCCTAAGCATATCTTGATAGTCATTGGTATTAAGCAAATTGTAGGCAAAAAGTTATAATTTCCTTCTACAATGAATAATAATGTATGTGAGTATGAAATTCTGAGAAATCAGACAGTGACAATATCATAAACTATTCATGAAATACTGTGCCTTTTGTTTAAATTTACATTTATATATTTTGAGCTATTTGCTGTCCTAACATTTTTAATGATGTATATAAATGATACTCAAGATCAGATATTTATTTTAAAAAGAATAAAATTCGATCAATTCCAGCATATCTCCTTTGCCATTCTCATTCAGAATATTGACGGAAATACCCTGTAATTAAGGGTTTATTTTCCAATTGATGTAGGTACTCTACTTAGAAGCTGTTTATCCACAAGGAGGATAATGGATCTTTTCTGGTTAAATTTTTTGCCATTAAAATAGGATGAGGCAACTGTCCTAATACACTTCAAAGGGATAGTAAAAAGATAATGAAATAATGGATGCAAAATGCATTTTTCTTTGCTCTGATAGAGGTGTTATATAAATTCTATAAACAGTATTAATGTACAAACAAGGTGATGGGTGAACATTTCCAAAAGTCGAGTTTCATAACTAGGAATTTCGAATGTCCTCAATGTCAGTTTTTTAAAAAGAAGAGCAATTTAGCAACACATTCTTATGTTCTTGCATTGAAAGATCAAAGGTAAACCTCATTGTGAGGGGAAGAGAAAGTATAGAAACAGTTTCAAAGAGAGAGAGGTGATCTATTGATTAATGACTAGTTATAAAAAGTCCTTTGGGTCTCTTGAGTGGTTACGGAAGTGAGAAAACTCTGATTAAAGCTTAGAATAGAACTTCCAATGGCTGTATTTTGAAAATAGATTCTGCTTGACTCATAACAATCTTCAAAAAATGTTTTTTGCAATGTCTTTAATAAGGCTTTTGTCATCCCCTTGGGTATAGGCTTTTATTCATTGAAAGATAATTTGAGACAAATAGTTGCTTCTTATTTCTACCTGAACTGCCATTCTTTCTTTGTGCTGTTATCTGTAAAAATGACTTGTATTAAATAGTGATAAGAACTTTGAGCCGGTGAGCAAGGTTCATGTCTAAGGTTTGCCACTAATTATCTGTATAACTGGGAAAATTATTCAATTGCTTTGTGTAAATAAACATCCTTTAAGTCAGTTTCTTCTCCTTGTAGGTGTTCTAGACTTCTGGTGGTTAAGCTGAAGTCATAGGACAGAATCACATTCCTATGGGAAGAATAGTGGCTCTCCATCGTACCAATCTTATGGTGATGGGCCATCAGCCAGGAAACTGGCATGGGAAAGCTGGTCTGGAAGTGGATATGAGGGGGGAAGCTTTTCTTTTCTCTGTACCTTATTGTCTTGGGTGATTTGTTGAAAGTAAATGGTTAGGTGTGGGCTTATTGGTGGTCTATGCTAAAGAAACAGTAACTACAATGGAACAAATTTTGCCAGTTAAGGAAAGCATGCCATACTTTTCAAATCAGATTATCCAGATTACTTTATCTCTGTCTTTTAAAAAATGACTCTATGTCTTTAGAAAGTCTGGTTTAATTGTCTCAGCTGTCTTTTGAAAATTGAAGGGAAGGTCCAATGTCAGCAAGAGCTGTGGGTGGGAAGAGTGGCTCCTAGCCCAACCAGTGGGCAGTAGCAGTAGGAGCAGTTAGTAGACAGTAGGAAGTTCCTAAGAGAAGATTCGGAGGAGATCATGTTGGGGCTTGAGAAGCTGTGGCTACCAAATACCCGTAGAGGTCCAGCTCTTCTTCCACTGCATACCTAAGAAGCTTGGGATTTACTTTTGTTGAAGAAGATGGCAGATTCTCAGAAGGCTTGCAGTTTCCTCATTTGGAAAGTGAGTGAATTAGGCCAGGTCATTGTTTCAAATTCATTTTTATTTTCTCCCCTCTGATTCCCTTGTTTTGAAACATTTTGTCTACCACAGTATTTATATAATTATGTCTTTTTTAAAGTAAGAAGAAGCATATAAAGTAGCCAATTAGCACTTCCAGTTAACATGAGATAATTTGTGTGACCATTCTGAGAAGTCATAATTCAGCTTAAAGCAAACAAATTTGATATTTTTGTTTATTCAGGAATGTAATACATGTTTACAAATTTACCATATAGCAGATTGACAGTTTGATATGCTGTCTAAAAGCAGTGGTCCCCTGTTGTGCTTGCCCTTCCTCATCTCTGATTCTTAATTCCTAGAGGCATTACATTCAAGTACTTTATTTCTTTATGTTTGCCTCCAATTTGTAGAAATGAGATGCTTATGCTGCTGTTCGTTGATTTTTGGTTTTATTCTTTATATGGTTACTTTCTACTTTGGTCAATGACACACACACACATTCACTTACTTTGTTTCCTCAATTTAATATTTAAATTGTTATGACTGTAACTATCACTCACAGCTGAATTATTTGGTGTACTATGATAACATTTCCTTTTTTATAAATGTTTTTATTTTCTTCATATTTCATAATTGTTTCAATCATTTTATTTTGCACAGTTTTAAAAGTATCTCTCATTGTTTAACCCTCAAACTATCCATTTAAATTAGTACACTTGATTTTAGCCAAAAAGCCAAAAAAGCAATTATCAGACAGTATATACATTTTATCTTTTTATTGACCACATGCATCTTCAAGCTGTCCATATATTTGCTCACTGTTGTCATTTGGGAATTTTTCCTTTTGATCTAAATGAGACATGGTATTCTTATTCTGTAGCCACCAAATTTGTAATGGTTCAAACGCAACAGAAGTATATTTCTTGCATGTAACACTACTGAGTTGTCGCAGGTGAGTTTGAGAAGGATGTAGGTGGCAACAATGATCTGCTGTATTAGATGAGTGAGATGGGGTGCTGCTCTGCTTCCTGCAGTCACTCATGGACCCTGGTTAGAGGCTCTACTATTTTAAGTACAAGGGTTCCAAAGTTGTTATGGTCAACTCCAGTCAGAACTTGGAGGTAGTCCTGGTTATGGCTTACATCCCTCCCACTTAAAAATCTTTGTCTAGAACTCAGTCTTCTGGTCAAACCCCATTAAACTAATGCTGTCTAGCTATGTGTCCAGAAAAAGAGGAAATGGGTTTTAGTAGACAGCTAATAGTACTTGCATCGCAGTCATTCTGCAGATTTCTTTACCTCTGTCCTGTGCTGTATCCCTTGTTTGTTGATTTCTGTAGCTCTTGCTCTTTCTTGATTTAGTCTCTTGTTTTGATAGATGGAGTACATCCTCCAACATCTTCTTAAGAAAGGGTGTATTGAAGGTAAATGTTTTGAGATGGTTTATATTTAAGGATAGTTTTCTTCATGTAGAATTCTTGTCAAATATCATTTTTCCACAAGTCATTTCCACATTTCTTAGATTCCATAAAATATTATAAATTCTGTGATTTAATTTTCTTGTTTTCTTTCTAGAACTTCTACTACTATATTTCATCTAATCTTATATGCTTTCCATTGTAAGATACACCATTTTTTATGTATCACTAAGAAAAATATATTTTCAATTTAACTATGAATAATATTCTAATATCATTTAGAATATTAATTTTATTCTGATGGAAAGAACATATTTAGACTTAATTAGACTTAAATAGATTGTGTCATATCTCTCTTCTGTGACTGTATGAAAAAACACACACTGAAATAAATTGGATGAGTTATTCTGAAAACTTACCTTCAGAATTTATCTCTTCTGAATCCCTTTTGAAGTGCAAGTCATTAATGTCTATTTCATCCGTGCACTATCACTTTTTGCATCAGGAACAGTGCTGGTCCTGAAAACATGCTTAGTAATCATGGAAAGTGAGCTTGCATTGTGATTCATGCTATGGGAATGGTCTTAAAAATGCTCGATTGATGGTTGCCAGCAGGGCTTGGGAGGATGGGTGACAAATTTGAAGGGATTAAGATGTACAAATTGCCAGTCATAAAAACACTCATGGGGATGTGAAGTACAGCATAGGGAATATAGTCAGTAATATTGTAATAACTATGTATGGTGCTAAATGGGTACTAGACTTACTGAGGTGGTCATAAATTGTCTACTGTATGTTGTATACCTGATACTAATCTAATATTGTATGTCAACTATAATCGAAATATAAAAAAATAAAATAAAATGCTTGATTCTCCACTGCTCCTATCCCTTCCTAATAGGCATATAGTTTCTAGATGTGAAAAAGAGTTTTACATTGTTGTCTCAGGTTCTTTCCAGCCAAACTAATACTCACTCTACAAGTTTTACTAATATGCAAGTCATGACAACTAGTTCATTACTGTTGCCTCTCTGAGAACAATTATGAGATACTATTGATTGTAAGATGTATCTGATTTTAGAGCTATAATAATGTGGAGAATGTGTGTAATATTTAGCTGTTGAACCATCTGGATGAACCTTCTAAAAATGTCTTATCTTTTCAAATCCAGTTTTCACATTTTACATTTTGTTATACATTTTATTTTAGTATAGATAGATAGAGGGATAGAGAGCAGTCTTACTCATCTACTGTGTGCCTTAAAACTATAAAGGGAAAAAGAAATTGAATTTTTCTAAGATGAAATGGTAAGAATTCTTTACCTCTAATAACAGCACATGTGCCAGAAGACCCACCTGAACTTGGAGGTGATGATAGATAAGAAGTATCACATTTATGATGCAGCCACCCTTTTGCAGGTGCATCAGGGACCATGCTTAAAAGCAGCTGGAAACATTTTTCCAGTTGTCCCTCTGTATAGATTCAGAATTATGATGTACATGCTATTCTATAACTTTATTTATCCAAAATCAAGTGAAAAATATAGATTTCTAGCATATTAATATTAGAATTACTACATAGTTTTCTATTGCATAAATGTACAGTGCTTTATTTAATCCTTTCTTCAATGTTGAACATTAAATTGCTTTCATTTTAATTTTTGTAAATAAACAAAACTTTAATAAACATGCTAATATAAATGTTAATAATTTGATGAGTGAAGGGCTATATAGATTTTAAGACTTTTTGACACCAAATTGCCTTTCAGAAAGGTTATACCATTTCACACTTTCAACAACTGTTAATCAGTGATCACGTTTCTCTCATTTTGAGTTTTGTCAGTCTTTTGTTAATGTGAAGAGAGTAAAATGATCTCTTTCCTGTTTTCAGTTTGCTTTCTTTAATTACTAGGGAGCCTGAAATTTTTTTTTTTATGTGATATTGTATCCTGGGAGAGAGAAGAGGCTTCCCCAAGTGGGGTGGGCTCTTTGGTTGATGTCCGTAGAAGGTATCTGACAGGAAATGTGTAGTCACTACTTCGGATGACCAGAAGTTCTAGGGAGCTCTGTGGTTTAAACACTTTAACCTTCACAGAGACCATTTTCATTGCCTTCCCTAAGTGGCTGGAGGCCTTCCAGGTACCACAGGTTTTTTACTTTGACTATAGTGTCTGTAGGAAAATGGAGCTGTAACCTCAAGACTGTATGGTCTTCACTAGTCCTGTCGCCTGGGTGGCTTTGGGGCAATAAGTAGGAGAGGTATAAGTGCGGCTTTGAGTCAGTGAGAGTAAAGGAAAGAGCCACAGAGCAGGTGGAAGAGCACAAACATTTGAATGCAGATAGTATAAGGCAGAGCGATTAATTCTAGACAATTGTCCACGCAGAAGGTGGGGGGTGTTTGAAAGGTGTGCTGAGGTCACATGTGAACTTTGAGCGTGACTTGAATGTGAGTTTAAGGAGTATGCTCTTTATCTTTTTTTTTCCAATTTATTTTATTTATTTTTATTTATTTATTTATTTATTTATTTATTTACTTTATGGTGACATCGGTTAATGAAATCCAGTGTTTCAGCTGTACACTTTAACAGTAAGGCATATATATATTTACACTGTGTGTTCACTTCCTATAGTTAGATTTCTTTCTGTCACCAGATCTTTATCTTAAAGGCAGTGGAGAACTTCTGAGACTTTTGGAGTCCTGGTATGATGAGACCTGACAAATGGTCATGTTTTAGGAAAGCTAATAGCATTGAATGACATTGGAAATAGATTCATGTAGTCCTGGTTTCTGCACGTATCCTGCAGTTTATGTTTAGCTTTTTGGTTGTGATTTATGTTTAGAGGAACAAAGAATCAGGTGAGTGCTTCCAGCATAGGGCTGTCGTCATTCTCCATTTCCCAGAAAGAGAAGTGGGAAGTAACTCATTTTTTGACAGATAGGTCAGGCCTTTAGAATATGTATAGGATGTAATGGAGAGTGAAGTTGTTTTTGAACATGTCATGATATGTGGGTAGATATCTGGCATATTGAAATGCAGCATGCATTCAGAAACTACATCAAAGACACCCTATAGACTTGCCATGAGATCATCAACTGCCAAATGGCATCAAATATAGACACATCTTTCATACTGAAAATAGAGTAAACAAGATCTAAGCATTGCTTTCATTTGACTGGAAAATTGTCTTAAGTAAGTGATACAGGTATTTAAAAAGGCCTTAACATCAATAGCTTGGAATTGATGGTTTATGACTATTTTCTTATTTTCACTGAATTTTAAGCTGTACTGTCTGAGATAGTGTTTATTATACCTTTAGATATAATCTGCCTTGGCTCTGCAGTCAGGAACTGAATAAGTAATTTCATCTTTGGTATTACTGCCTGACAAACAGTGATTTTCAGAGATGGTCATAAAACCTCATTAATGATAGTTTTTAGAGATAGGATGGTAAATATCTTCTAATAAATCATGAATTGCGTTTAGCTCATTTATGAAGTTACTGTTTTGGATCTTTTTGGAGCTCATAAAATGCAGTTAAATTTGTAGCAGAAGAATTCAATTTTTATTCTTCCAGTAACTGTAGCCAAGGGCTGTACTCTCTTTTAGCCTAGATAAGTCATAGTGACATTCGTAGGCCAAAGGAGGAGACTTGATGAAAGTTGGTGGGGGTTGAAAGGGAGATGCAGTGTACAGTTTTCCTTTCAAAAGCAGTTAGAGGCTTCTCCAAGGTGGAGTGTTTATAAATTATGGAATATTCCAGTAGTCCTTAAACCAGACTACCTGCTCTAGCAAAGGCAATTTTTACTATTTGTTTCAATCTTGGTATCTTTAAAAAATCAATTTTTCTTTTCTGGGGGAAGGTAACTAATATTCATGGAGCAGTTACCATGTGCCAAGCACTTTACTCAATGTTTTAAAATGCTTATTTAATTCTTACTATAACCTTGTGGTAGATGCATTATTATACTCATATTGAAGATGAAAACAAGTCTCAGCTAGATTAAATAATTTGGTTAAGTTCGTATAGAATGAGCTGATTATTTTTTTCTCTCACCATTCCAAAGTCTATACTTTTTCTAGGTCCTGTTTAAGACTCAATATGTTAGAATTAAAAAAAAATACTTGTTCAAAGTTTTATTGTGTTCTAGGTGCATAAATTATTTAATGTTCACTAAAAAAAAAAAAAGAACAAGAGAAGTAGGTATATTTATTTTTATTTTAAAGATGAGGAAACTGAGATGTTCAGAGTCTGAGTAATTTGTTCAGCATCACACAGAGCTGGGATTCAAACCCAGACCCATCTGACTCCAGAGTCTATGCTCTTACAATTACATTGCCTTGTAAATCTTTGTCTTCGAGGGTTATGTTTTAAAATGATTATTTTTACAATTTTTATTTTTATTTATTTTTTATTTTTGGCTACTTGAGTACATAGAGTATGACCTTTTCATGTAATAAGACCTAATACAGAGGGCCTTTAGCATTCTGCTAAATGCTTTGTCTACCATAGGGCTTCTCAGTCTCAACACTGTTGATGTTTGGGGCAGGATGACTTCTCTTCATTGAGGACTGGGTTTGTTCTGTGCATTATGGCCTCTCTCCAGTTGTGGCAACCCAACATGCCTCCATGCATTGCCACATACCTTTGGTGGGGAGGAAATCACCTGAGGTTGGGAAGTGCTGGTCTGCATTATCTCATCCTATCCTCAGAGCACCCTGTGTGTGATGTTCGCATCCTTATGACCTCAGTTTCACACAAGAAGAGTAACTTGCTCAGGGTCACATTGCAGGGGAGTGGCACCTCCAGGGTGCAAATTCAAAGCTTACATCTAACTTTGGACTAATTTTCACTTTATTTTTATTCTTTTAAATTTTCAATTAATTTCACTGTCTTCAAACTTACCTTGAGAGTCCTGGAAGTTTTGGGCTGTGTTGGGTTCTTCTTCTTTTTTTTTTTGTCCCAAGGATACAGAGAAAAAAATTAAAGTGCTTTGACAGATGTTCATTAAATAAATGACCTATTTTATGTGAGTCATATTTAAATAAGAATTTTTAAAATAAGATATAGCTTAGTGCAGTGATTAAGAACACAGGGGTTGGAATCAGATAGATCATAGGTTTAGATCCCATCACTGCTATTTATTAGTCCTAGGAGACTGAGAAAAATTTTTGACCTCTTTTAGCATGGGACTAATAATTCCTTTTGTAGATATTGTGGTGAATAAATATCACCTAGTACACTACTACATGACACAATGTTAAAATAATTCAGTAAGTGGTAGATACTAGTAATACAAATAATCATAATACTTATGGTAATAAAATGGTTTGGATTTTTTTCTTTATAATGTGAGATTATTACATATACTTACATTTCAATCAAGCTAAAATTTTTTGGTTATGGTCTACTTGGATCAGCTTGAAAGCTGCTGTTACATTAACGTTAAATTAAAAAGTACATAAAACAAAAAGTAATACGGAAGAGAAATGAGGAAAGATGGGGAAAATGTAAACCTAACAGGACCGTTATGCGGATTAAAATAACATACTGAATTATTTAGGTTTCGAAGAAGAATTAAATTAGTTCATTTCATTTTAGGCAAGAGTTATTAATTCTCTTGGTGGCTCAAAGGAGAGCCTACTTTGGCCTCAAGAACAGCTGAATTGACTCATCCTTAATCCCAGCCCTCAGCCTTCTGCTGGTTTGGCATCTCTCGCTTCCTTCCCCAAGGTCTGACCTTTTGCCGTGTTTCCTCTGACTCATTTTTTGGGTTCTGCTCCTGGATTTCAGCTTCTGCTCTGAGGATTCCTCTTCAAGGTTCACAGGTCCTCTTTCAGGTTAGTTACGAAATTAAGTTTCTCCACTGGATTCCTTCCTTAAGTGATGACACTGTATGTCCTGCCATGCCCGAGTTGCATGACTGCTCAGAGGCAGCATTTTTCACCTTTGGCTGCTCCCCTGGGCCCTAAGCCAACTTTGACAAATTTCTTCCAAATGTACCTGGCCATAATCATTTGGGTTTTAGCTATAGGTTTGGTAGCATTTAATTCACCAGACAGGAAAATGCCATGATGCAAATTCATTGTTTTTAGAGTCTTGAGGGCCTATTTTTGTATTTAAAATGCTTCTCAAATTTCTAAAAAAAATTTTTGGCACATTTTGGAAATGCTAATTTGTAGGGAGCATGGAGGCACATAGATAAAGCTGTTCCTGGTTCTAGAACATGCTTGGCTATCATGGAGGGACCGAGGGGATGAAATAGCTCAGCTTCCTGTATAAAATTATATATAGTAGCATTTTAGTTGGGAAGTTCTATTCTAAAGTCTACCAGGAAAATGCAGGTAATGACACTGAGCTGGGTGGGAGAGATGAGGAAAGTGTAAACCCTTACACAGTTACTTTCTAGCTTCTTTGTTTTTAAAATTTATTTTATGTATTTATTTAAATTAATTAATTAATTTGGGGGGGGGGTGACACTGGTTAATGAAATCCAAAAAGTTTCAGATGTATTATTTAATTCTAAGGAAGATATATCTCTATATATTGATCGCATTGTGTTAGCTTCTTTATTTTCTATTCGACTAGCAAATGCTTTCTAAAAGGCCCAGCCCACCCCAGAGAAACTGTTCCAAGATTAGAAAGGCAAAATGGGGCTGAGGATGCTGAAGGTTTCATAGGCAGCTGGTGAAGAAAGAGATAAGTTCATTTGAAGACAAGATAGAACATGTTAGAACATGGAAAGAGATTGGGAACAGGGAGAGAGTCAGGAGGTTCCTGAGGGAATCTAGGAATGAGGATTTGGAATGTTGGCTACTGAACTGAAAAGGAATGAATCATTCGTTTTATATTCATACAGGAAGGACTTAAGTGCACATGATAGGTGAGCTGATAGAAATATATTTACTACCTTGGAAATGAAGTTGTATTTACACCTTTAACCAATTATGTCAGGCCACCATAATTATTAGATGTGATGGGTGTGGGGGAAAAAAGTCAATAATAATATTCAAGTTACTATTTTAATTAAATATTTTAACTATTATTTAATTATTTAAACTATTTTAATTAATTTTAGTCATTGGAGAAAAGGAGCAAGAAAAAGGTGCAATTTTGTGGGGAGAAATGGAGTGTTGAGTTTTGAGTATCCCGAATTTGAGATATTTATGCAACATAAAAGAATAGCTATCTGGAAAGTACTTGGGAAGTATTCTGGAGCTCTCAGGAGAGAGCCACAAGAAAGATACCAGATTTTAGAAGTGAACAATGTAGAGATCCATTCTTCTGGTCATAGGGGGTGGGATCCCATGGAAATAACATGCAAAACTGTGAAAAACATTGTGTACTAGTGTGATTTTTCTAAGGAAGTGGTCCTCTGTAGTTTCAAGGCATCACTGTCACAGATAGTAAAATACGACCTGAAGGACAAATTGGCAGGAGTTACAATTTTTTAAGTACAAGAGGAGAATGAATTGAAGATAACGTCAAGGTATCCCCACCCCCCCCACCCCCCCCACCCCTCTTTGGCAATAATGTGAGAATGTAAAAGGGAATTGGTTTGGGAAAATATGTGATTAGAAATACTAAATTTAAGCTGAGATAGAACTTTGGAAACTAGTGTGCTCCACAGGCAGCAGGGATTGCAGCCAAAGCAACAACAACAACAACAACAACAACAACAACAACAAGGAAGAGATGCGGAATGCATATTTGTTAGGCTTTAGCATCACAACGGTATTAGAAGCTGTGAGTGTACTTGGGCTTCAAGTGAAGGTTTAGAATAAAGGCAGAACATTGCAGAAGGCCAAGTTTTGAGCTTGGGCAATACCCAGAGTAAAGAGCCAGGTGAACAGAAGGACTGGGGCACTCTGAGCACCTGACAGAAAATTCAGTCGTGAATTGACTAAAACACATTGCTTGCCAGAGCCTTGCTTGAGGCAGCTGCTGGTTGACAGAAACAGCTCAGGAGACATAGTATCATTTTTTCTCCTTAGTTTGCTAGATTGGTACTTGTATTTAAACCCTTTTTCCTCCTTTATCCCTATAACTAAATTTATTTAAAGCACACTATCATCTCATATGTGTGTTTAAATATCTGTGTATGTGTATGTGTGATGTAGACAATATAGGAAAACAGAAATTTATAAAGAAATAAATTGACGAAGGATGAGCTGTCATACATATTTCCATAACCAGTGGATTATTTTGTGCACCCTCTACAATGATTTAAACAACTTTATCGAGGTATTACTTATGTGCAATGAATTACACTCATTTAAAGCCTACAATTTGGTGATTTTTGACAAACGTATTATATAAGCACCACAATAATCAGGATCTTTCTATTATCCTGAAAAGTTTCCCTCCACTGCTTTGCAGCCTGTTCTCCTCTCCACCTCAGTCCTTGGCAGCCACTGATCTCCTTTGTTTCACTGCGGCTTAGTTTGTAGTTTTAGAATTTTATGTAAATGGAATCATACAATATTTACTCTTTTTATCTCATTTCTCCTTCCCTCACCTCAACTTAATGTGTTTTCTTTTTATTGCTGTATGGATATACCACAATTTATCTATTTACCTATTGGTTGGGTTAAGGTTGCTCCCAGCTATTGGCTATTACAAATATAACAGCTACGAACATTTTTTTAAATAAGTATTTGTGTGCACATATGTTTTCATTAGTCATGGGTAAATGCCTCCTTATGGAATAGCTTGGTGCTTTTAGGTTATCAGAAAGTGCATGACTATACTAAAATTTTCACATATCCGAGAATAAATGTATTCATTCTTCATTCAGCACATATTTTTGAGCAAGCATGTTTATGCTTTAGTAGCCAAAATTAAATCTTGCATCTCCGCTTTTGAAGAATTTAAGAAATATCAATTTAAAAGTCATTATAAGATAAGCTGGTGTTTTATGTGACTGGGGAACACAATGATTATCGAATGATTGACCAGTTTGGGAGTGGAGATTGAACACTCTTGGCTCTATGAATTATAAAAAAATAAGTACAACTTAAATGAAAAATCAAACCGAGATGAAATGAAATATAGTATCCAGAATTGGATCCTGAAACAGTAAAAGGACATTAGTGGGAAAATGGGTAGAGTGTATACTGGAATTCTGTGCAATCTTTGCAAATTTTCTGTAAATCTAAACTTATTCTAAAATAAAGTTTTAAAGAAAGCTTTATTGAGATATAAGAGTTTCTGCTCAATAAAATTATAAGCTAAAATAAAAAAGTGAGAAAAACATTTGGTGTGTATACGACAAAGACCCTTATTAAATAAAATGCTCTTTTGAGTCAATAATAAAAATACTACCTCCTAAAAGAAAAAATGGGCCAAGAACATAAAGATAATGAATAAAATAATTTCTCCAAACAGCTTAGGTAAGGAATGAACCCTATTCCCCGGCCTTATGTTTCTATATAGAAGGACTTCAGCTTGGCTAACACCTTGACCAATTTCCCCATTTCTCACTTCGTTCTACATGGAGAGAACTTACTTATCTGATTTTGAGAATTTGGGAGGAAAAAAAATTACACATACATGGCTCAGCTTTTTCTTTATTTTCTCTTTTCTTTGGATGCACCTCTGCAGTTTATGTTTCAATTTTAGAAGAATCTTGGAATGTTGAATTGTTATCTAGAGTTAATTATTCTTTTTAATCAGCCTAAATATTAAGAAAGCTTTTTTTTTGGGTTAATGTGGTTCCTGCTTCAATTTTTAGTGATTATTAATGTACTGTGTGTGTGTGTGTGTGTGTGTGTGCGCGCGCGCGCGCGCGCATGCACACATGCACACATGAGAGCAAGAGAAGGTGAGAGAGAGGCAGAGACTGAAGGGATGGTGGTGTGTTGTGGTATGGTGTGTGTGGGGGATGGAGAATGTGATTAATTATACGAAATCCTGACAGCTGATAAACATTTTAAAATATATTAATTCTCTATAGTGATCAAAGCAATGCAACTTAAATCAAGAGAGTACCATATTTTGCTACCAAATTGACGATTCAGAAAACATTTCTGAAGGAAAGATAGCTAGTATTGAGGAATTTGTAGTAAAACAATCTTTTAAACTGTGGGTAGACATATAAATTGATACAATTTTTTTTTCAAAAAAAAGATCATCAGTTTGTATTAGTAACAATAATAGGCTTATACTCAGCTTTACTTTTAGGAAAAAATCTAAGGTAGTAACCAAAGATTTTTTCACTAAGATCATTAAACAAATATGCTAATCAAGGCATTATTTATAGCGGGCAAAACTGGGAAGCAACTTAAGTGTCTAATACGAGAATATTGACTACTTATGATTAAAACCACGAAGACCATTTTTAAAAATTTCATTTTAGCATAAATACCATTTTTTAAAGGGTTGAGTGAATTGAGAAAATGTGTATGATCTAGTATAAATAAGATTAAAGTAAGATATAATACCATGTGTATGATTTAATCCTAATTTTATAAAGAGCCTCTATCTACAAAACAGTTTTGTAAAAACCATTTTTATAAAATTGTAAATTTAAAAATTATTTTGTAACAAAATAAAAACATATTTATAATGCAGAATATCAAGTAAGATTATTCTTATTGTCTGGACTTACAGCTGAAGTCCAAAGCTGAGAACAAAGGTTACTGTGTACCCCTAGCGATGGCTGTCTTTTGGGAGGAGCAGTATTTGGGAAGAGAGCCCAATGAAAGGAGCATAATCAAGATGCCTGCTGCATGGAAGCCATTTAAAGCCAGTGTGCCATTATTAATCAGAGAGGCAATAACTAGGAGAATAATCACTGGGAGGATGCCGGCTCTCCCAGTTAAGTTAGGAGAGGTTTACCCCTTTTATCCTCCCCTTCTTTCAGCGAGTTAGCCTTTAAGAGGAAGGAGGTGATGTGCCAGGATGCCTTATTTTACAATTACAACTTGTAAGGGTCAATCAAGTCCAGTTTCATTGGAGGCAGGGAAATAGGAGAACTTTGACTTCAATTTAAGATTGAAATTTTTCAAAATGAAAGGCCAAAACCTTAAATGTCAAAATGAAACTATCCTAATAATTGAAAGTTTATGTGTGCGTGTTAGTATGTGTATGTGGTTTATTGAGGAGTCTTAACCCATTGGACTGTACACATGAATTGGTTTTATTTTTTTTCAGCTATGGTATGTCAAACTCTAGCTTCCCATCTCTCTTCATTTTTGCAACTCTTATTGATGTGTTGGCCAGATTCTATATGTAAATTTGTTTTAAAAAAGTGCAATTGTGTTTGTATTTTGTATGTGTATGTATGAGCGAAAAGGGCTAGAAGAATACCCACTAAAAATTAATAATAGTTATCTTTTGGTAGGGGGATTATTTATGCATTTTACTCCAAATATTTAGTCTTCCTGTATTTTCGAAAATAAATATATATAATTTATAAGTTCACAATAATATATATTATACAAATATCTTTTGAAAAATTGTTTTTGAAGATGACATTTGTTGTGCTGTTTGAGTTACATTTTATAAGTTTCCACATACGACTGTCATTCTTAAAAGATTAACAGGAAAATGTTTCTCCAGATAAACCTGAGATTTCTTTTGTCAGATAAAAATATCAGGGCTCTTCTGTTTTATTTACCAAAAGACAAGCTAAATTTATTGCTCAACTGTCACTGCCATTGATTTTGCTCTCATCAAACCTCATTTAGAATGCCTCAGCTGCCTTCTAACTATTTTCTGCTCTAGACTTTTCTACCCTCAACACTGCCTTCTGAGGATGTTTCTGGAATGCAAATCTGGCTGTGGTTATTTTCCTGTTTAAAATTCTTCAGTAGCTTCCTGTGTGATAAAACCAAACTTTGGCACATGAGGCCTTCCCTCCCCCAAGTAGGACTGTATCTAAAATGCTTTCCCTAATGTATTGCTTATTTCATATTTGTATCTTATTTTTTAGCTTTATTAAATTACTTGTAATTTTCCTATAGTGCTATGGTATTTTTTTTCATGCTTTTATTTTGTTTCTCATGTCTTTTGCTCTTCCCTCCTTCATTCTTGCTATTGTCCCTTTCTTTGGAGAGAACTTTTTTATTCCTTAATGAACCCAGTTTCACCTAGCAGAGTAATCTGTTCCTTTCTTGTGTTCCCAGAACCACGAGCACAGAACTATAATTTTTTGGTTATTTTTGTCTTCCCTATAAATACTGGGAAATACTCAAAGGCCAGACCATATTTTTCTCAACTAAGGGCTTGTTATATAATGCATGTTTAATACTGATACATGTACAAGATAAGAACTTTACATACATTGTCTTTTAAATTCCCAATGACACATCTATGAGGTGGATGTTATTATAAAGAAATTGAAGTTTAGAGATATTATTATTTATTGCGTTGTTATTTACTCAATGTCCATCCCTACCACTGTGAGCTAAGTAAAGCAAGGAATAGTAATAGTTAAGATAGTCTAGGATATGCTGCAGTAATAAAACACCTCAAAATTTCAGTGGCTTCTTATATTAAGCATAACTTACTTTGTTTCTTATTCATGCTACTTATTCATTGTGAGTTGGATGCCATTATGCTACATTTGAATTTCACTCTGAGATCAGTTTGACAGAATAGCCTTTATCTGGAAGATTGGCAATTATCATAGCAGAAAGACAAGGGACATAAAATCACATGATAGCTTTTGAACCTCTGTTAGTGTTTTATTGACCAAGAAAGTCACATGATCCCCCTAAATACAAAAGGATAGGTGTCTATAATCCGCCTATAGTGATGGCATCACAGAAAGGAAAAGTGAAATACTTGGCAGACTTTAACATAATCTACCACAGAGAACCTAATTGTTTTGTTTACCACTGCCTGTTTAGTACCTATTATTATGCCTGGTACGTTGCGGGTCTCAATATTTGGTGATTGAATGATTGAGTATCACGAAGCTAGTAGGTGTACAAGAACTATGGTTTGACTAGTCTAAATTCAGAGCTCATTCTGAATGACTTTTCTATTTGCATTACCTAGTCTTGGATGCTTACTAATATGCCTTTCTCTAATATCTCTTTGCTCATGCTCTCTCCTATTTGCTTTGTTTTTAATTTTTCTGTAAATAGCAGGGAAATATTTGCTGTGATAATTAAAGAAGTTAGAGAGAGAATGACCCCAGAGACCGAATGAAATCAAGAATGTATAGTTTCAGAGAAATCGGGTTAAGAAAAAAAAATTCAGAAGGATAAGAACAAGAGCAATATCAAACATAGCAAGGCATCGATTAGGAAAAAAAGACTTGGTTAGAAAAGGTCTTTGTTGTCAGATACTTCAGTGGATTCCAGGGGCAAAAAGGTGATTATTTACAGATTTGATCAGACTTTAAAAGGTAGAAATGAGAATGACAATATTTATCTTTTACGACATTCTGAGGCTGGGATATGGGTCGGAAGTGCAGTCCAGATCCCGCATTTGCAGTGTAGAGAGCTTTTCTCTCTGCAGTATATTCAAGTGGTCTAGTTTTCCATTTTCTCAGACACACAAAAGGAAGTATCTTTAAAAAGAAAGAAAGGATTATGTCTCTGAATAACCATATTAACGTCCTTGAATGACTGGTACCAGTCTTAATAATTCACTACAGATAAAAAAGCAGAGCTTCAGATGTAAGTTAGGATAGGCACTTTTTGAAATTCTAGCACTTTTATTTATTTACGGTTAAAATAAGATGAAATTATCGAAGCATTGCTTTCTTACTTAGGAAACTGGATTGTATGTGGTCAGAAATGTGTTTTAGTACAGGGGATAAGTGGGGGCACTGAGAACTACTTTAACAGAAGATATAGAAATAGAATAAGAATACAGATTTCTTAAGGTGGTTCTGGATTGTTTTTAAAATATATATTTTTTTAAGTTCTTTGATTTAGCTTTTAATTCAGCTTTTACTCCTTGATAGCCGTGAGACCAGGGGAAATAGAATTAATCTCTTTGATTCCTACTTTCTTCATCTGCAAAGTGAGGATAATATTTGATGTTTTAGTAGCATAAATAATAATGCATGTGGAATATTGACAATCAGTGGTGTAGCTCTGATGATGTACTAATTGAAGTAATTACAGTGATAATTACTCCCTCGTCTACTTTTAGCTTCGAGGAAAGAGCAGGATAAGTGAGGTTAGAAAGACAGAAGTTGATCAGCACTGTTTTACTTTTAGACACTTCCTTATATCCTTGTAAAATAAATCAGGGTTAACAGTGATGCATGGAGGTCCCCAGCAAGGGAATTTTCTTTCCCCAGAGTCTCAGAATCCATTCAGCTATTTGAAATCATAATAAAGTATTTCAGGTATCCTGACCATAATTTGCAAACCCTATAGCTTGTGCAAATCTATTGAGGAGAGATGAGTGTAGAGCAGGGAACAGAGGACTTGTTCTCTAATGATGACTCCAAGTTGACCACCGCCTGGTCAGGGACAGGGAACACAGCTCATGCTGCCCCTGGAAAACATAAAGTGGTGTGTTATTTATAAACAGCAGGCTTTTTATTTTTGCTTGAGTTTGTAGGAGAGTAATTGCCATAACAACAGTTATCCCTTCCAGTGCAGATAAGCACAGGATATCCCTTGGTAGAAAGATTGAAGGTTTGGGAAATTCTAATCCTGTTATGATTTATTAAAAAAAAAAAAAAACAACTTTAATTTTAAAGAAATTTAACAGTTTTTTTTGGTCTCAGTTTCCTGAAAAATAGCATAGATTCTGTATAATCATTCTTGAGGCTGAAAGGTACCTCCTCAAGAAATCTACTTTCTCCAGTCCTGGTCTTTAGTCAGATACTAGTTCTACATTTAACGAAAATTAACTGAAAAAAAAAAAAACTGCTTTATTCAGTTATCTACAACAAGTGATGTTAGTCCCACTTGCACCTTAAACTTATCTCGTCCGTAGTTTTCCCTAATCCAGTTCTTCTGAATTCCCTATTTTGGTTAAAGTTACTCATTTCTCTTTCTAAAAACAAGCTCAAAATTGAATGTCAGTTTATACTCCTATCTCACAACCTAAAATTGTTGATATCCTGCCAATTTTGCCTTCCTAGTATAGTGGTTCTCATTCCTAGTGTGCATGAGAGTCACCTGTGGAGACTTTAAAGCCCACCACTCTTGAAACCTATCTCTGGATAGGTTGGGATATAAATATCTGTATTTTGTTTTGTAAAGGTTTCATAGATATTGAAGAATAAATACAATATAAAATACAAAAATAAGGTATAAACATAATAAATGACTTTGTTTAGCTTCTACCCTGTTCAAAACACAGAGCATTGCTAATAGACATGATTTCTTGTGTAGAACAATCCCTTGCTTTTATCCAGGGTTCAGTTATCTGCATTCGATCATGGTCTAAAAATCTTAAATTGAAAATTCCAGAAATAAACAATTCATAAGTGGTAAATTACGTGCTGTTCTGAGTAATGTGATGAAACAGAGCTGTCTTACTCTGTCCCACATGGGACAGGAATCATCCCTTTGTTCACCATATCCATGCTGTCTACATGACAAGACCTTTAGGCACTTAGTAGCCTTCTCAGTTATTTGATCGACTGTCATCCTATCGTCATGCTTGTGTTCAAGTAACCCTTATTTTACTTAATAATGACCCCAAAGCACAAGATTAATGATGCTGGCAATTTTGATTTAATAAAGAAAGAAAAAAATTGTATGCTGAGGTTGTTAACATCTAAGAATGAACCTTCTATCAGTGAAATTGTGAGGAAAAAAGAAATTCATGCTAACTTACTGAAAAAGAGAAACTATGTTCACATAACATGTATATTTTATTATTAGTTATTGTTGATCTGTTACTGTACCTAATTTATAATTAAAATTTATTGTATGTATGTATGTATAGGAATAAAACAGTATATATAGAGTTCGGTACTATCCATGGTTTCAGGCATCAATGGAAGTCTTAAAACATATCCCCCACAGACAAGAGGGGATGACCGTGTTTCTAGTCTATCATTTTCTTCTCCCTGCCTTCAAGGGTAATTTCTATATTGAGTATTATATTTATCTTTCCTTTCGATTTAATTATAGTTTTATTATAGAAATGTGCCTTCAAAAACAATAGTCAAACTTATTTTGTGTGATTTTATGTAAACATCATACTATCTGTAATCTGCTTGTCAGTTTTGATACTCGGTCATGCTTGTGCCTAGAGCTGTGGCTCATTTATTTAGTGTAGTATTGCATTTATGACCATAGCCTAATTTATTAGCTCTCCCATAGATAGTTATTTAGATTTTTTTATTTTTATTTTTTGGCCAGATGCACCATTTAAACAGCTTCTCTAGGACATGTATCTGGAAGTGGAATTGCTGGATCTTTTTATTTATATTTTCAACTTTGCAAGATAATGCCAAGACTTTTTCCCATAGTGGTTATATCAATTTACTACAACAGTCACGCATGAGAATTTGTGTTGTTCTATATCTCTGTCTTCATTTGTTAATGCCCAAGTTTTATTTTCATACGAGAGGATATTAAGTGGTATCTCATAGTAATTTAATTTGTATTTTCCTGATAACTAATGAGGCAGAACATCTTTTCTTATGTAGATCTACCATTCTCGATTCCTCTTCTGTAGAATTCATATTCCTCTCTTTTACTATGCATCTGCATTTAATATATTGCGCAGGTAATTCAGCTAAAGGCAAGAGAAAATGCCTTTGTGTCTCTCCCTTTTGACCCTCCCTCATTGTTCCAATTGTGTCTATACTTATTCAGGCCCCTATCACCTTAGCGTATGTCATCATTATGCAGTATTCTTCTCACTGGTCTCTGAGCCTTCAGCTTCCCCACCACCAATTCATCTGACCAGGTTCTTCTTCCTGGCCCCCAGTTCTGACTGATTATCTAACTCTCTCATAAAATAATGTTGCTGACTCTCCAATGCCTTCCGATAAAGTCTGAACTTCTTGTGCCTTTTTGATTAATACTGACTTATCTCTAATATAGAGTCCCTGCAGTTTCATCACATACCTTTTACTTCTATTGATCCTAATATTTTGTTATCCAAATATGAGTACCACAATTTCTTCCTTTTATGCCTGGTCACCCATAAGCTCCACTGTTGTTACATTTTTTAATTATCTGTATTTCTCTTATTCTACTTACCACTTTCTGTATGATGTTACAGTTGTCTTTGCTAGGAAGCGAGTTTATGAAAGTATAATTCTTCATTTTCTCTACCTCCATCTCAGTGTCTTTTATATACTAGGTGATGGTAATTTTTTTGTAAATGAATGAAATTGTAGAGTAGAAATAGAACCTAAGTCTCAGGATTTAGTCTGCTTTTTTTCTTTGCTTTTTGTTAAACCAGTCAATTCCTTCAGGCCAAGAACTAGGTCTTCTGATGTGTGTGTGTGTGCACGCACACATGTGCATGCACTTTTTTCTAATTTGATTATTGGTATGAAGATAAACAGTGGCCATGGGCTTTATTGTTGGTGTTGTTTAAGCAAACATGTTTAAAATTACACACAACAAACTGTACCCTTAAGGCCAAAGATGCTTTGAAAAAGATTCTTAATAATGAGAAATAGTAAATATTTTATGTGAGTTTGCTTAAAAAAAGCAGTTTAAATTTATTAGGAATTAAATTTGGTGATTAAATTTTTTAAGTAAACTGGACAGTGCTACTTATAAAAATATCGACAGTGCTCTGCATGCAAAAAATGTTAAAGGATTAATTGTACAGAAATATTAAAGAATAAGACTGAATTTCTTATGTGAGTTATAAATTGTCTCTGAAGTCATTTCTACATGAATGTTCCAAAAATATTTTTAAAGGTGACATCATCGAAATATATATCTATATACTCTCCAACAAAAATACTCCATTTATATACAATTCATACACCAATACATTCTCTTGTTTAAAACCATTCTTGTCATTTTACAATCTCAGTTTACAGGAAACCCTCTTGGTAGATTTCATGCTATTGATCCTGAATGTGACTTTGTTGCTCCTTTCTCAGGGCTCTGAGTTGGGCTGGTGAGTGCAGGCAATAAGGAGGACCAACTTTCAGAAGCCCAGTTGAGTCAGGCTCCTTAGTGATACCCCAGATCATTAGAGTAGTCACTTTGGGTGATACCAAAGGTTTATTAAACTCGATCTGGCAGAAGAATATAATTATTTCCTGTAATGAAAATCTGCCAATATCATTTAGGTCAGTATTAGATCTGATTGGCTGGTGACCCCAAGCAGTTCTTTTTCCTTTCCCCTCTTATCTCTTGTCCCTTTATACTAGAAGTTAAAAGGCCCTGTATCTGACCCTGTTCTTGCCAAAAAGACTTAAGTTAAAGACCATTGAGGACCTTCTGAGAAAGATAATTTGCTTCTGAGTGAAAGGGATAGGTATATGAAGAAAATTATTGGTGTTATATCTTCCCTTTCCTTCTTTCTTGGGATACTGGTGAGAAAATACTATATATGGAACTGTAGCAGTCATCCTGGACTACAGGGCAAAAAGCCACCAAGGTGGTGGAACACGAGGATGGATAAAGGCTGGTTCATGATGATGCTGTTGAGAAATGGAATGAACCCTGGAAATGCCTCCTCCACATATGGGTATGAGTAAACAATAAATGTCTTATTTTTACTGTTCATTGGATTTCCTGTTATTGGAAGCTGATTATATCCTGATTTATAGATTCACATGTTGAAAGAGTATTCTAACTGTAATTGTATCTATATCTTCTTGAAAACATTTTTCTTTCATTCTCCTCTCTCTCCCCCCTTTCCCTCCATTTCCTTCCTTCCTTCTTTCCTTCCTTCCTTCCTTCCTTCCTTCCTTCCTTCCTTCCTTCCTTCCTTCCTTCCTTCCTTCCTTCCTTCCTTTATTCTTTCCTTGCTTCCTTTTCATTTCAACAACCTCTTTGTGAAATTTTTGTTACCTATCCTGAAATGAGCTTCAAGAGACTCTTCCTTAGTTTTCTCTTCCTGAGATTTTATAACAACTTCTTATTATTCATTTTGTATACTACAGCTTTCTGGAACTGGTTGTGACTACTCTACAGTGATGATATTATCATCTTTATGGAAATATGACATTAAAATTTCATCATATTTTACATCTGGATTACCATAAAATATTCTGTACTCATCTCCATGGAAGAATATCTGTTTTACAGAGAAATTGCCAATTTTGCAACTTGAGGGAGTTTTAAAAAACTCTTCATATATAGGACAACTTTCTCAAAGTCCACATTTCCTAAAAATTTATGAGATTTCCTACTTTGGAAAAGTTACCTTATGGGAGCTAGGTATATGTATAAATTCTTGCAAAATAACCTTAGCAGTATAAGTTATTTTTTTGTTCATGCTTCCTGACTTCCTGATGAAGTTTCATGGAATCATTGAACTTGAACCATAGAAATACAATGAATATGGGGCTCTTTATTCTAGAGCAGGATTAGGCAGACTTCTGTAGAGGTCTGGATAGTAAAAAATTTAGGCTTTCCAGACCACATAGGGTCACTGTTGCATATTTTCCTTTGTTTTTATTTTTGTAACCTTTTCAAAATGTAAAGGCTATTTTTAGCTCATGGGTCACAAACACAAGGTTTGGATTGAGTTCTGTCCATAAGTGTAGTTTACCAATCTTTATTCTAGAAGGTTATTCTGGAAAGTAAGATTAAGAAGCTTCTAATACCCTCGAAATAGAGGTAGAACAGTTGAGAGTACTTAATGTAAAAGTCAAGAGGGAGAGAGGGAGGGAGGAGGGAAAAGAGAGAGAGGGAAAGAGAGGGGAATGAAATATTCTAGTTTCTAGCATTTATCTGTATGTAATAAGTGTGAGGGTAACTTTTGATTTCAGCTGGAAATGTGAGACCTGGAAAGACTGTCACTCTCACCCATACAATAAAAATACAGCTTGACAAGCTACACATTAATACTTTTTTCTTTCTTTTGTATTCAGACTTATTTTCCTGGCTTTGTACAATAGTTCTTTTGTTTGGCCTTGGAAGTCCCTAAATAAACTCAGGTATATATATTTTGGAGTAGGTTATTTCTACTGAGAACTAATTTTGCCATTTGTGGTTTCTTCCTGAAGGTTTTACTTTCAGATGGCAACACTGTTTCACTTATTGTAGTAACCAATAACTTCTTTGAAAATGCTGAAAATCAAATTCAGAAGTGGTGGAAAGGTATGTCTTCTTCTTCGATCAGTGATTTTCAATAAGGAATAAAGAGTGAAGGTAGTGATAAATATGAAAATTTCATGTGATACGTTTAAAGATCTAATTGTGTATCTTTCTGGCTAAAGTTATTAGGTGGGTTTAAATACTATAGTCAACTGAACTGAAAATTATAGTAGGAATTAGTGCTCCTCAATACTATTCCAGTTCTAGTCCTTCTGATTACAGGTAGTATGGCCTTCTCTGTTTCACCCTTGAAGTTACACATAACATTGTGACTTTCTGTGATGAGCGAAAATGAGCAAAAGTGAGTAATGACCCCTGAACTTGAGTACATTTACATGAATGAGAAATAAACTTGTATCATATTAACCAATTAGACATCTGGGATCATTTGTTCCTGTTGTATAATCTAGCCTGTCCTTACCGATGCAAAGATATACATTATTGTAAATATTTATAAATTGGTGAAAATATATAAGTATATATAATAAGCAATATATAAATAATAAATGTATTTAATTATAGAAATGGATTTAAACCAGGTTTTAACTCTAAAAATATTTCCTCAAATATAGACTTAGAGAGATTCCTAATAAATAAAGAAATAAATTGTGCAACTATTTTGTTAGAAGCAGAAGCTGGATTAACCCCTCTAACCATCCTTTGCATCTCCCTCCTCACCAGACTGTGGCCTCTGAGACCGAGACCTTTGGGTCCCATTTGTAGAATTCCTAAATTTTAATAAAGGTCAATTTAAAAACCAAAACTATGAGAAGATAGATTGTAGCTCAATAAAAGGAAGTAGTTTTTTGTTTCTTGTTTTTGTCAGAACTATCTGAAGATAGAATGGATGACTAAAATAGTGAGCTGTCACCGTAGGAAGTGTTAAAGCATTGATTAGTTATAACAGGCAGGTCTGTGGTAGAAAGCATCCTGTCAACAGTTGGTCATTTCCAGCCCCCGGAGTTTATGATTCTTAGGCCTCTTCCAATGGATAACCTCCTCTATTATTCTTTATCTCTTTCTCTCTCTTATTCTTATTCATCTAACTCATCACTCCTTTAAATTATATTGAAAGCCTCTCCCTCTCTGTCTCCAGTAGTGTGCTGCAGCCAGCTTATACTAGGCCAAGAGAACCAGATTGTAAAATTTCAGGAATTTTTAGAGCCAGTAGTTAAACATAGACACAGACGTTATTAAAAATTAAATGATGTAAACTTATAATTAAATAAATTTTAAACAAAGTACTTAAAACTCATCACTTCCTAATGACTCTGCTGCATTTTACTATTATTTATGCTCTCGAGGTTATTCGCATCCACTGCATCTGCATGGTGGAAAGGTACAGTATGTGCTACCGAGATCTCTCCCAACTTTGCTGCCTGAGCTGTCTCATTGGTAGCTTGAAATCAGCCCTAGTGGGAGTATTTATACCACAGATATCATCAAATTACTGCAAATCAGGGCCTTTCTGTGGAGAATTGCTTGTTAATCATTTACTAGCATACCACTGTGTCCACTATACCTCCTTCTGACTCTAAAATACAGACTTTGTTAGGTTCGCTGTTGTTAGTGCTTAATAAATATTTATTTACTGAATAAATTAATGGCTGGCTAATAACGGGGCCAGCATGGATTTTAAAAGAAGACAGATGGGAGAAACCAGGGAGCATGAGTGGGAAGATTTGGAAGAGATTGAGACTGCTTTCTGTTCTTTTTGCCATGCCTGCCTCAGCTGTTTTACAAAGGTAGTAAATAGGAAATGGCATCTAACACCATTCAATCTGCAAATGGGAATTATCCCCCCACCAAATCCTCCAAAGAGAGCTTCCCAATATTATTGCTGAGCCATTTTCAAGTTTCTGAAAAAAGTTTGACATCTTTCTTCCATTGTTGTGTTTAATAAAATACATTTGTAAGCAGGAGTTCTGACTTTGGGGGAAAGAAATAAGATCTTAACTCAGAAAAACAATGTAAAGAATCACTAATTGGATTTTAAAAGAATGATTTTCTTGAAACATTAAATATCTTGATTTTTAAAAAATGAGTAGTTATACATTTATTATAATCTCTTAGAAGTATAGTTGGTTTGTCTTTAGAATTTTTTACTATTACGATAATAAGCATTAACAATAGTAAAAAACTAAACAAAGCAACAGATTGATGATGTAGCCTGGGAAAATAAAAATAAGAGTAAAAAAAAATTTCCAGAAAATTTGAGCTATATAAGGGCATGAACCACCACTTATATTGTTTTAAATAGATTCCTTAGAAGTACTCATTAGTTACCAGCCCTGCATTGGGTAGTGGATGAATTAGACAAACTTCTCATCTCCAAGGACAGATGAAGTGGCTAGCTTTGTTCCTTTTACATTTATTATTCATCTCTGTACTTTTAGCCCTAGCACAGAGCTCCCCATAAAGCACTTGATATCTGCTTGTTGAATTGAATTGAATGTTTATTGCAAGAGTGAAACAATAAGATTTTAGAATCACTAAGTTGTGTCTACTAGTTTTTACATGTTAATTTTGTTTGAACTTCTCAGAAGTTTTTTAAGTCAAAAAAAAAAAACAAGCATAAGATCTCTTATATTTGCTGGAATGAAAATTACTTAATAATATTCAAAAATAGCATTGCATTTAGAGTTTATAGTGTTAAACATTTCTATTTATTTTAACACTTAGTATAGTAGAAATAGCAGGAGTCTGGGGGAAAGGTATTTACCATCTTTGAACCTGAGACTTTTCGTTTTTGACCTGAGGGCCAAGGAAAGGGTCACACATGACCTAAAGTCACAAATGACCTTAAGGAATGCCTTGAATGACTTTGAATGGCATGCAAAATGAAGTATGGATGCTTGAGAATATATATTTTTACTTGGAGAGGATCCAAACTTCAATAGATTCTTAGGAGTTTATAGTCCCTCCATGCCCCAAGTTTAATTTCTGGTTTAAATTATCTCTAGAGTTTATTTTACTTAAAAAAAAAGTCTTTAGTGTAATATGCAAAAATTTTATTCAGTAGATTAAAATTAGGAAATAAACCTTTCAGCTTGTTATTGTACTAGAGAAATCCCATTTGGGGTTATTCTTTGTTTCCCACCTTAATCGAATAATTAAACCATCAAGCAGCTAATGAACGAACATTTATTGATAACCAGTATATATTCTGAACTATTGTAACAAAGGGAAATAGTGAAGAGTATACCAATATCTTTCCTCGAAAAATCAATTATCTAATTAGGAAGATTAAATCGACCTAATCTTTAATTTCATTGTAGTCATGGAGATGAATTTTCCACCATGGAAAATTAGAGGGAAGCTATATTTAAAATTATATTGACTATAGGTGAGACAAATTATTAATTCTGGCTGATGTATTAAAGAGATATTTTTAAGGTGTCATGCTAATCTATTTATGCAAGACACATTTATTGAGCACTGACTATATGCCAGGCACAAAAATATACTAATAAATAATATATCGTCTTTCAACATTAAGGATTATTGTAATGTAGGAAATATACGCAGAAACAAATAATTATAGCTTTAATCCAGGATTTTAATTCAGAAATGATAAAAGTGCATGAGAAAACAGAAAAGTTACTCTAAGCTGATCCATAAGGTAGCTCTTAGTGGTCTCAAGTCTAATTGAGTGGTACAGTAAATAAACAACTAAAACATAGAATAAAATATCTTGTATCAAAATTAGCTATGAAATGCCACACAGTTTCTGAGGAGGGAGAGGAAAGTAATATGAGGGAACAATAAAAAGAGGCTTTGTGAAAGGTGTGGAATTTGATAATAGTGGGGATGAGCAGAGAGGGAGCAGCAGGAGCAATGACATTGGCTAAGGGCATATTTGTGACATGATCCATCACTTAGTTTACCTGGAGCACTGGGTATATTTAAAGGAGCATCAGGAACAAAGGTTAGAAAAAGAAACTAAGTGTCATGGGAGGAGTCCAAACCTTATCCTTGAGTTAGTGAGGAAGTGATTATGAACAAGGGGAAAATAAATAGATTTATGCTCTCTGGAGCTTAACGTGGAATGAATTAAAATGGGGAGAGGGCCAAAGAAAGATACCTGCTCTAGAAATAGACCGATGAGAAGTAATGAGAGGCTAGTGCAACAAGAACAAAGGGAAGGGAACAGGTTTCTGTGCCACTGCAGAGGCAGAAGTAGGAGGATATGACAGCTGGTGAGGTGTGGGACTGAGCGAAGGCACAGGCAAAGATGAGTCTTGGATTTTGCACCTGAGTCACTGGGAGGAGGCTGTTGCTCTTGGCAGAAATAAGAAATTCAAAAGGATGAATTGTTCGAGGAAGGAAAGAAGGTAATGGATTTAATTCTTATTGAAGTCAGTGCACTGGGATCAGTCATGTAAAGCTTGAGATCATGGAATATGGGCTAGATTTTGAAGGACAAAATTGGATTTGGGTAAATGTGTAGTGGAGGTTTGGACATTCCAGGCACAAGGAGCAGCCTTATTAGAATGCTCATGAATGTGAATATTTAGGCAAACCATAACAAGGAATATGATTTAATTCAACAAATATTTATTGAGTTTTACTGGCTTGTTGGTTCTATAAAGTTAGGAGTCAAGATCATCTGACTTGTTATTCTAAGCTTAGCACAGTGCCTAGCACTTGGCATATGCTCAGTATTTGCTGAATAAATCAATGAAGACCCACTCCATGTCAAACTTTGTGTAAAATACTGAGAATGGAGGCAAAGAAGAATAAATCTGTTCTCTCAAAGAGCTCATAGTCAAAAGATATATGTGTATGTGTATATACACGTGTACATAGATAATAAGTATTACATAGTAATAGAGTTGCATTCAAAATATAGGAGGTACATCCAAGAAGGCCTCACAGAAGAGACATTGACATAATCAGAAAATGGCTGGCATTTTGAAGGGTACATGGAAGCTTGTGCCAGACAGAAAAGGAAGTGGAGGAAGGGGTTCTAGACAGAGGACATAATACATGTATGGACATGGATGTTTGAAAATACATAATTGTTGGGAGAAATGATTAGATTCCAAGGATATATATGGATAACAGAGAGGAGAAAAATGAGACTGGAGATTTATATGGAAGACATTTCTTAAAAGACCTTATTTGTCACAGTAATGAATTATAAATTTATTCTGAAGTTCCTGGGATACACTGAGGGATTGTGAAGAGAAGAGGTGAAGACAGAGTTATATCGTTAGACACAGTCACCAGCAAGTGTGAGGCTTGGAAGGCTCAGCTTCCTATACACTAGAAAATACTCAGACCTCTTAGGAAGGTGCCAGGAAGATCCCTAAGCATAATAATTTTAAAAGATTAATTTGCTGGCTTCTCCTTTATATGGCTTCACTCTTTGGAGGCTAGATACTCTAATTTCTGTTTGGGAAACTTTGTCCTTTCTTCCCCACAAGGTATTAAGAGAGCCCATGAAATTTCCCACTACTAAAGTATCTGGTGACCATGAGAGGCACCTCATATTAGTTTAAAAACATGATCTATTTTAGTTTAGTTTTTCTAATTCCTAGATATCTGGCTCGGGGTATGTTCAATAGTATATCTAAACTTGAGTTTCTTCATCTAAAAAATAAGACTGCAATTTCATAAGAAGATATGTGCATATAATCACTTTTTAAAAAATCAGTAGATGTAGAAAGACAGGATATATTTTTTTCCAAGTCTACTTTTCCCCCCTACGTATGCAAATCAGAAGTTTTGTACCCAAACACATCATTCTTTCATTGTTTAAAAGGATAATGATATATTTTTTGAAGCTGTAACTTAAAACTTCCTTTCAGTTAAATATAATTATTCTAAAAATGGAATATCTCTACATATGCTTGCTTGGTGAAATTAAATATTACTTTCCTGTTTCTAGAATGTGACATAAGTGGGAATAAGACAATCATAGACAATTCTGGTAGCAAAATTGCCATATAAGGCTGGTATGATTGGATGGCTTAATTAGCTATATATATATTTTTAATTTCAGTTAGATAAGTTTATTTTTTCTAGTTTTTACTTTATATTTGATCTTGAGAGAAACAAAGTACCATCTAACTGCATTTATCTCAAACATTTCTTATCCACCTATCTTCAATATATAATCATAAGACTTGGTACATCTGAAGTGCCTGGTGTTCATAAACTGCTTTACAAATATGAACTTAAAGCCTTGTGGGCAAGGCAGCAAAAGCAGTCAATAGCATAAGAACATTAATTGAATACTAATGATTGTACTGGTGCTGTGGGGGTGCAGTAGGGGATAAAAAAATTGAAAAAGAAAAAGTTTTCTGTGCTTTCAGGTAGCCTACAATTTATCCAGATGATCCAAAAATGAATACTTTTTGAAGAAGAATTAAAGGAGTGCACTTGGGAGTATGGCATTGTCTTGATAATGGGCCTAACACTATTGAAGAATTGTGCTCTCAGAGCTAGAATCTTAGAGGCTATTGTGTTCCCCTAGACAAATGGAAACTTTCCAGTTAAACTGGTTTACTCATTACTATTAATTTGGCAGCCAAAAACACTTTGCAAATTCATTTTGTGTTGGATTTGAAATTTTTTAAAATGTTAAGAAAACAAAACAAAAGCTAAAGCCATTTTTTTTTTTGTAATTTTATTATGGGAGTTTTGTTCCAAGACTATTTGGTGACCAAACCCAAAAGATTGCTTTAATATGTAGTTTATCCCTGCACCTCCATCCCAACCACATAACTTGAAAGAGAAGTAACTAAAAATGGGAAATCAAAAGAAGCAGAGAGAGGACACAAGACATTCTGTTCTGCTTCTCAGTTCAAGATGGTGTGACCTATTGGACAGTTTTCCAGAAATCATAAGCAAAAGAATGGAACAGTTGGTTTTATTATAGAATTACTAAGAAATTCTAAGGTGAAAGTAATTTGTAAAGCAGCTCTTATTAGAAATAGTTTTGTTGAAGTTTGCATCACTTTCGTAGTTTGCCATCTGAAGTGGTAACCATAAGGCTAGACAGTTCCACCTGCTGGATTTGCAACTGCAGCGGAGGATTCTACCCAGCCCCATCTGTCTACGGTGTCTCCACCTATTATTTCTGTGCTCTGAGTTTTTATGACATGACATTGTTTCTAATTAGTTTTACAGACAATTTCTCCTTCTGTCAATTATATCTCAGTATCTAACATCCAACATAACATCTTCAGCAGTTTTCAGAAGTGAGATTATATGACATACTTATTGCCACAGTTGTAAATAATTGTAAATGATTTGTCGAGGAATATACGTCCCTCATTGTATAAATATAACACACTTTTCTTTTTTTCAAATCTAACTCGTTAACCTTGCCATGTGAGTCCCCTGTTAGCCTCTCTTCACAACACCTTGGATAGGTTCCATAGCTTTTTAGTCATTTTCACTTAACTTGGTTTAGTCTGGTTTAAAACTTCATTTTCATATCTGAATCAAGGCTCCCTCCTCCTATTTGTAGAATAGAGTTGTAACCCTGACTTTATTGTAGGGGGTGGGGCATGGTTTGCCCTAGAGATACATCTCCATCTTATTCTTCTAGGTTAAGCTCTTTTGGTTTGGGGAGAGGTGGGCAGAATGAAGGAATAAGAAAGCAGAGGTCTTGTAATATAACTGGTTATATTGGTGATGTTGGAAAGGACCTCTGCACTTACTGTGTAGTCTGTCCTGGCTTTTGTTGATCCTGGTGGCCTCTGTCAATGTGGGAGGATGTCCACACAGGTGCTATGGATGGTTTTTGTTGGGTGGTGGTCAGCTTTCTGCTTGCTCCTTTTATTCCCAAGGACCCCTTCATATTAGGGAAGTCAAATCTTTCTTGAGTTCTGCATCTCCCCTTTTTGGATGAATGTCCCATTATAAGAATTCATGAGACCCTTCAAGGACTATGAGCCATTAAATATTTTTAACCAGGAGAGGAATCAAATTATGATTTTGTTTAAAAACTATTATTTTGTCAATCATGGGCTCTTCTCTTAGCCTCCCTCCTTACTGATTGTCTCTCAATCAATGCCAGATTGTAACAGAATGGCTATCTCTACAGTGTGGAACTTGGTGAGTTACCATGCTTTTATGCAGTTCTCAGTAGCCTATATGTGACACAACTGCATTTAATGTCCCTTGTTTATTGTCATTCCTACCTTTATGTAATTGTAGCACATAGAGAACTTAGAAAGATAGTATCAAGGGAAAGTCTAAAAAGTCGAACCTCTTTAGCATAATATCAGCATTCAGTATCAAGTTCTTAGCGTTGATCATCAGGACACTCAGTTTGGTCAGTATGCTAAGAGTTGAATCAGCTCAGTGGGATGACTTCACCATAATTAAATGTATTACTCAATTTTGTGAATTCATTATTTTTTAAATCAATCATAAGGTGTAAATTTTAAATAGTAAATGGATCCACTTTAATATACAGTGTGATGAATTTTGACAAATGCATACAACCATGAAACATCAACGACAATCAACATGTAGAGCTTTCCGTGATCCCTAAAGTTTCCTTGTGCCAAGTTCCAGTCCCTTCCTATGCCTCATTTTTAGCCTCAGGCAACCACTGATATGCTTTCTCTCACTATAGATTAAATTCTCTTTCTAAAGCTTCCTATAAATGGAATCATATGTTACACACTCTTCTGTGGTGTCTTCTCTTGTTCTGCAAAATAGTTCTGAGATTCACTCATGTTCTTTCACATATCAGTAGTTCATTTTTATTGCTGACAATGTTTTATTGTATTGATAAACTACAAATCATTCACCCGTTTACCTGTTGATGAACATTTGAGTTGTTTTTAGCTTTTAGCTATTATGAATGAAGCTACTCTGAATATTTATGCACAAGTCTTTTTGTGGACGTAAGTTTTCATTTACTTCATTTATTACTCAGGGTTCTATCAAGAGAGAGAAACCACATGGTAATTTGAACACAAAAAGTTCAATGGGAAAATATTAAAATCATTAACTAGGTAATTGTTAATAGGAGATGATCATTAGATTATTAGAGGATTGCATCAATGAATAATTGGCTATTGAGAGGTAAAGAGAAATAAAAAGAGGTAAAGAGACTTCTAAAGAATATAAGATTAGCAGAATAAGGAGGAGCCACTGCCCCTAGGATTGAGATAGAACACCCAAGAAGGTCACTCCCTTTCCTTGGCTGAGATCCATGGTTCATTTAAGAGGATATGGCCATGGCTCAGTGGATGGTAGAGAATTTTCAAGAGGTGTCCCACTAACAGGACTCCTGGATATCTGCCATCAGGAGTGCTGGAGAGGGAAGGAAGTGTCCACGGGGAGGAGCTAAACTCTGGAACTGACTGCAGAGATTTCCACTGAGGGCCTGGGAAGCTGTCCAAGGGCAGGCAGGTACCTAGTTGCCCATACCCACTGGGAAATTACTGTTTGGAGTACCAAGGGAAGAACTGTTAACCCAGAGGGGGCACTCAATAGGGAAGCATCCTAATGGCCGCTGAGTTGCCTTGGCAGTGATACTTCTCTTCGAGTGTCAGGGAAAGCTGTTTCAGGAAAGGTGCTTTTAAAAGGTACTGATGGGGAAGCTGCTCTATGGACCCCAGGAGAAGCCATTCACAGGGTGGTGCCCTGACAATGGCATTCCACTACAAAGCTGCCTGATGGAGTGAGTGTCAAGTGAAGACACCTGTGGGAAGGTGACATATACTTTTGGTCACTGGGAACTGCAGGAAAAGAATGTGCACACTGCAAGGGCCTGATTTGAGGGAAATCCTTTTCTTCTCCATTTTGTTTCTGGAACCCTCTACTACAAAGCTTAACATTGTACCATATGACAAAAGAGAAATATTTACAGAATTTGGCTCCATTATCACAGAGTAGGCAATGAAAGATGAATATGGAGCTGGGATTCAATAAACTAATAACTGGCACAGTTGGAAATACATAAGACTGGAATTGCTGAATCATATGTTACTACTGTAGGTTTAACTATATAAAAAAATGCCAAACTGTTTCCAAAGTGGTTGTACCATTTACATCCCTACCAGCCAGCAATGCATGAGAATTCCAGTGGCTCCATATCATCCGTAACACTTGGTATTATTTACATCTAGCTCTTGTAGTGAATTCAGTATGGTATACCTTTTTGGCATATCATTTTGATTTTAATTAACATTTCCCTGAGGGTGAATGATGTTGACAACCTTTTTTATTTGCTTATTGGTCGTTCATATATATATGTTTTTGATAAGTATCTGTTCAAAGATTTTGTTCATTTTAAAAAATAAGTTTTTTGTCTTCTTTTAGCTGAATTGTAAGAGTGTATGTTTACACACACACACACACACACACACACACATACACATACATATTCTGGATAAAGATCCATTGTCAGATATATGTGTTATGGATATTTTCTCCCAGTCTGTGTCTTGCATTGGCATTTTGTTAATGATGTGTTTCAAAGACCAGACCTTTTAAAATTCGATAAAGTCCAATTTAACAATTTTTTCTTTAATGCTCAGTGACTTTCTATTCAATCTAATAAATCTTTGCCTAAGTAGCAAATATTTTATCCTATGTTTTATTCTTTAAGTTTTAGAGAATTAGGTTTTACATTTAGGCCTATGATCCACACAAGACAAATTTTTCTGTGTGGGATAGGGTTGTGCTTTAGATGGATATGAAAGTGTATTCTCACTGCCCGCCCCACCCCCACCCCACTGCCCCCAGTAGACATCCAGTTGTTCCAGAACTATTAGTTGAAAAGAATCTCTTTATTCCATTGAATTATCTTAGGCACTTTTGTCAAAAATCAATAGAACATATATGCCTTGTTTATTTCTGGATTCTGTGATCTGTTCAATTAATCTGTTCTTTACCCTTATGCCAATGCCATGCTGTCTTAATTACTGTAGCTTTATGGTAAAATTTTCAACCGAACAGTATAAGTCCTTTACATGTTTTATTCAAAATCATTTTTGCTATTCTAGCTTTTTTTTTTTTTTTTTTTTTGCATCTCTATACACATTTTAGAGTCATATTGTCAAAGTCTACAAATGAGTTTGCTGAGATTTTCATTGTAATTGAGTTCTTTGGGAAGAACTTATATCTGAAAATTATGGTCTTATCCCAGGAATGTAAGGTATATTTCTCCATTTATATATGTCTTCTTTAATTTCTTTCCACAATGCTTTGTAGCTTTCATTGTACTAGTCTACACATACATTGTTAAACTTATTCATAAACAATTCGTTGTTCTAGATGCTATTTTAAATAATATTTAAAAAATTATTTTCCAACCATTTGTTGTTAGTACATAAACATAAACTTGATTTTTTAAATATTGGCCTTAAATCTGGAAGCCTTGTTAAACTTACTTATTTGTCCCAGAAACTTTTTTTCCTAAATTATTTAGAAATCTAATTTTTTCTTTTCTGTATGCCTTTCAGTTCCTTTTCTTATGTTGCTGCAATGGCTAGTATTACTACGATGGTGTTGAATAGAAGTGGTGAAATGGAATTATTACCTTTTATACTCAATATTAGGGGGAAAGCATTCATTCTTTCATTCTTAAGTGTGACATGAGAAGGAACTTTTGATAGGTATTTCTTCTAGTTTTCTGAGAGTTTTAAAATAATTTTTAATCACAACATTTTGGGGTAATCTTTTGAGATAATATGTATTTTGTTATGTTAATGTGGTGAATTATACTGATTGATTTTTGAATGTGAAACCAATCTTACATTCCTAGGATAAATCCTTCTTGGTTATGGTGCACTACCCCTGTTTGTATATTGCTGGATTTTACTTACAACAATTCCTAGAGTTTTTTTGTATCTATAGTTTTATCGTGTTTATCTTGCTTGGATAAGGTATCTGAGTTATGCTGGCCTCATAAAATATATTAGGAAGTGTTTCTTCACCTTCAAATATCCAAAAGTTTATGTAACATTGGTATTATATTTTATTTAAATTATTGATAGAATTTTTCAATAAAGCTATCTGGATTTGGAATTTTCATTGTTATTGAGATTTTAATGAATTCAGTTTATTTAATAAATATAAGATAAACACAAGAAAAACTATACACATTATAATTAAATTTTCAAAGACTAGCAGTAAACAGAAATACTTAAAAGCAGGCAGAGGAAACAAGACATATTACACAGAGAAACAAATATGAGAATTATTACAGACTTCTCAAGCCAACAGTGAATGGAACAACTCTAAAGTGATAGAAGATAAACTTTTCTTATGGCTAAAATGCTTCTGTTTGTTGTCCTGGGTACTCTCTCCCTAGTACTTTTGGGTGGATTGCAGTAATATTATTGAAAGCTTTCCTGGTGAGCATTCAATCAATGTACAGGGAGATAGTGATTCTTAAGAGTTTGTTTGCCTCAACCACAGAAAAGTCTTGCGGACACTGTCAGTCTCAGCCGCACTCCTCTCAGGTTGCCCCACCTCATTTAAATGCAACTTTGCCTTGCTGGTGGATCATGCCAAATATTTTGGGGTCATCCTTGACATCTCACTTTTTTTTACATACTGCCCAATTTTTCAGGAAAGATGGTCAGTTCTACTATCAAAATAGTCTAACACCTTATTACCATTTCTATTGCCACCAGGCATGTCACTGTTAATGGTGTTTGTTGCCACTATTTTGTGCCTAGAATATTGTAGCTCTCTGCCTATTTCCTATGTTTTGTCCCTTACGACCTGCAAACACTTCTTCTTCCTGTTAAATGTTGACAGAGTGCCAAAAGTAATGCTGTTAAAAATAAGTCAGATCGTATTAGTCCTTTTCAGTGGTTTTCTATCTCACCCAAAGGAAAAGCCAAATCCTTAGAACACTCTGTAAGGCCCCACATAGATTAGCCTCAGCTGCTTCTCTTTTCCCATCACACAATGCATTTCGGACATAGTGGTCTCCTTGCTATTTCTCAAATACATCAGGTGCGCTTCTACCCTGGGGCCTTAGCATGTCCATTCTCTTTGTATTTTATTTTAGGTGTTAGGTATCCACATTGGTTCTTTCACCATCAGCAGGTTTTTATGCAGTCACCTTCTATGTTAGTCTTCCCTGATCAACCTATTTCAAATTATACCCATCTTTCTCCTCTTTATTCTCTTTCTTTTCTTTTTCTTTTTGATTCTCATGCAACATAGCTAAATATCTTATCAATTTATTTCATTTATTTTCTTTCTGTTTCACCTAGAATGTAATTTTTATGTGTGTTAATCACTAGAATATGTTTGTTACCTAAAACACTTTTGAGGACATTGTACACACTCAAGAGATATTTGTGGAATAAATTAATATTTGAAGTCAGTTATCTTAGTGACCTGATATTTGTGCCTTCCAGGCTCAGTATTCCTTTGCCCTTGACAATGTTGTACAAAAACTTGCAGGTTCTTGATCTGTGACTCACACAGGCCACCCTGTTGCCACATTCTCTTTTTGCAGGCAGGTTATATAACATCCACGACTAGGACAAGCTTTCTTTTATATTTAAACATGTTTTTCTGGCCTAGACTCAGGTATATAGCTTTCAGAGAGGGTAATTTGTACTGAGAACTAATTTCATTGTTTGTAGTTTTTTTTATGAAGGTTTTGTGATAAGATGGCAACATTAATTTAAGTTCCGGGGCAACTCATTGTAGTTACCAATAACATCTTTGAAAGTGTTAAAAATGAATTCAGTTTAGCTGTGAACAGTTAATTCATATAATCAGTGTTTATTCCTTGCCACCTCCTTATTATAGATGGTGGTTAAGTGCACAGGCCAACCCACAAAAGCCTATTTTAACCACATGAAGCTGAAAGATAATTCTAATATCATTGTACCTATATGAGTCATAATCTTTTTTAAATTAAAAAGTGTATCCAAGTTCTAAGCAGCTGTGAGGTCTATCTGGCTGCGATTTCCAATTGATTTACAAACATTGTTGAAATATAGCTTGATGACATGTTGGAGATGAATTTTGCTTGGACACATTTCATTATATTGGATAAAATATGATAGCCAACTTTGGTTAGTGTTGTATACAGACTTAGAAACCTACCTAAAGCATTAATTTGTAACATTTAGGCTTAATTTTATAATTTTTTTTTCATTTTTTTCTCCTACAAACTTTTTTTTTTTTTTTTTTTTTTTTTTTACCAGCTCGTATAAGCATTCTCTTCTTTTGAGCTTGTATCACCTGGTTAGAAAATCAGATATTAGATTTGGCCATTTTAACATTTAAAAGCTTAGCAATTTTGTTAACAGAAGGACAAAGAATTTACCACAGAATGGCAAAGGACCATTCCTGTGGCCCTGATTTTCTTTGCAAAACAACCTCTTGGCAGGGTAAAAGAGAAACATGAGATTCAGTTAAGCTCTGATTTCTGATCTAGAACATGTGTGAAGATAATCTATGTTCCTACTATCGTGATGCTCTAATTGTAGTCCCTTAGAATTGGAGTGACCTATAGAAAAAAGAGACCATTTCATTCTCTAAAAAAAGTGAGTAAACTTCCAGCTTTTATGATGGCCATCAACAATATAAGATTTAGGTTATGTGATGTCTCTGGGCTGATGTTATAACTTATAGGGATTTTATACATGTCCCTATTTTTGTTCTTTTCAGCCTCCCTTCTATTATTTAACAATCCCCATTTTTGTAATAAACCATTATGGAGAGAGATGAGAAGAGGGAGCCTTTTGCTCCCATATTAGAGATGTTTGCTTTCAGTACTATGTGAATTATTAGTTTTCTCTGGAGCCATTTGAATTTTATTTATTTATTGTACTGCTACATTTTGGCATCCATATATTCTATCTCAGATATTTGTGTATTTCCCTTCTATGCCCAGTATTTCTCAAAGGGGCTACAGATATCTGCATCATTGAGAACTTATTTTCGGTTATCCATGAGTACAATGAGAAGGTTTAGATTTTCTGTTTGATGATATGAAGTAATTGGCATAACATTATTCTAGATTATCTGGCTGCCCATTTTCTGTTGAGTTTACATTTACATTGAAACAAAGTGAAGGTCAATTAATATCACAATAATTAATGCAAAAGTCTTAGTTTGAATTGAGAAAAGAATTGGGAGAATTGAATCATCACACACTAGCACAAGATGCCAAATACAAAAGAATATGTACCGTACTGTGTTTATCTTATATATGAATGTATTGAGCGATTGGGTAGTCTCAATCTTTGTACAAACTACAGTATTTCTTTCTTTTTGTCTTGCAATGCAATGAAGATATTTTCATAAGCAATATTTTAGAAAAACATTAGTATTGTATTTTGGATTACTAATATGTTTGTCACATATAATGACCAATTGGTTGTAAAAAAAATGAATTTCCTGTTAAAAAAAGGAAAATAATGAAAATTAACCAGTGGTCAGAATATGCTCAAAACAATAATAATCAAGCCGGTAGAAACTGACATAAGACATAAATACTGTAGATATATACAGCTTTCTACTAGTTTATTCAATGTTGGCAACTCTGTTTTAGAAAAACATTATATATCACATTAAATTAATTTAGTTAAATTGATTGGTAATTGTTTCGTAATTTGGGTGAGAAGAAATTCATCCACTCTTCTTATTTCCATGTAGATAGATAATCATTACAGAAATACTACTGACATCTTGCTCCAACCCTCATTCTTGTCTGTGGAGGAGGAGTGAATTACCTGATTGGAGGATGATAATCATAGATTCATTATAGATTGTGTCTGCTCTGTAGACCCAAACTTTCTATGAGTAAGTTGTCCCAAGACCTGTCTATGGAAGGGTTAGGTCAGGGAATGCTTATCCTTACACTAAGCCATATTCTTTAATACCCTTATCAGTTCAGAAAGATGATACTTTGATTTTCGCTTGCTTATTTCTTTCTTTTGATTGATTTACTTCTTGGGAGAGAGAGGAATTAATCATTATTGAGCCTCTCAAACCCCTATAGTTTTCTTTTTACTTACTTTGTAAATTTGTTTTATTTTTATGGATATATGGGAGCAATATCTAAGGAATTTCATGCCTTTTTAATGTTATGTAAATATAAGTAAAATTATAATGAAAATAAACCAACACCAAGAATCCTTGAACATGCTTTTTCCTTTAATATGCATCCATATATCATTTGAGTTAGAGGAATTCTGGGGATAAGAAAATTTTCGCTAACATACTCAAACTGAAAAAAAAAAAAAAGAGACTAAAGGAATTTCTCTTGAAACTTCAAAAAATAAAGTCGATTTTAAGAAGTATTTTTAGAATATGGTAATGATGATAGGTAGCTTTTAAATTTTCCTAAATTCACCATAAAAACAACAACAACAAAAAGCAACTACAATAGCTAGGTCCCAAACCTATAAAAATATCTATAAAAAAAAAACTAGCTGATGAAGTACAAATTCTAAAGTATAATCAGGTCAGGTAAAACCTCTACCAACAGCAACATCTACATAATAACAAGCTCTAGATGTGACTACCTGTTTCCTGGAAACACAACACAGGAACATGTGAAACCGCACTGCAGGAATGCAATCAGCATATTCTGGTCTGTGGGAAGAAATCCTGCTGAAGAAATGGTCCCTTTCAGAAATAACTGAAAAATTGAGGCTAGTTCAGGGACTAAAAAAAAAAAAAAGAGGATTCAGGGAGGAATTTGAGAGGAAGAATCAGTAAGATTTGTTGAACAATCAAATGTCAGGGTAAGGAAGAGGAAAGAATCACAGTGACATCCATGTTTCTGGACTGAGCAACAAGGAGGGTACTGTTGCTGAGAGAAAGACAAATGCACACCAGCTCAGCCCATCCCATGGGGCTGCCTAAAGGCTCTGGGGAAAGAGAAGCATTCTCTATATCTTGTATGTTTGTTTAACTGAAATAAGACGGACACCTTTAAGAATCTAATTTGATAGTGACATGGATACATTTGACCCCCCAAAATCTCCACGAACCTTAAAGACATTATGCTAAGTGAAATAAGCCAGACATAAAAAGTACAAATATTGTATTATTCCACTAACATAAGATACCTAGAATAGGCAAACTCATAGAGACAGAAGTAGAATAGGGGTTGGAGGAAAGGGAAAAATGGAGGACTATTGTTAAATGAATATAGAATTTCAGTTGGGGATGACGAAAAAGTTCTGGAAATGGATTGTGGTGATGTTTGTGTAACATTGTGAATATACTAAACTGCACACTTAAAAATGGTTAGAATGATAAATTTTATGTTGTACATATTTTGCCGTAATAAAATGTTTTAACTGTAACCTTAAAAAAAATAGCTAAAAGGATAAAAAAAAAAAAGGGACTTCAGAGACATATTAGCATATTAGCCAGTTGAGGTGTATGGATCTTGATTAAAAAAAAAAAACTGTAAAAATTATACAAAAATATAAATATCACCAAGTGATTATATTAAGAAATTATAAATTATATATTTTGATATAATATAATAAGAGTATTGTGGTCATTTTTAAATGAATTCCTAACTTTTGGAGATATATAATAAAATATTTACAAATAAAATAATATGCCTATATTGAAATTTTCTTTAAGCAATATTTATAAAAAATCAACTAAGGGAATTAAAGGCTTTTTAAATGAGACTATAAGGACCAGACGATGGGCCATAAAACTTTTGAGGTTTTTTTAATAGTACAAAGTGAAGGAAGGCCAAAGCAGGTTTTAAAATCCTGGATATCTAGTAAAAGTGATTCTAGTTCTGTTCAAATATTATGGCTCCCTAGCAACCTACAATAGCAGGTAAGTACAAAGTCCTTTCTTTTAACTTTGTAATGTATTCGTGTCTTATGCTTATAAAGATCTATCTGACAGATTGGCAATTCTCCTAACTTTTTACAAAAACGAAGTTTGCTAGCATATGTGATAAGAATGGATTACAGGCTTGCTAGAGCCCTTGGGATGACAAGGACTTCTAATTTCCTAGACTAGAACTTTCAGCCTCCAGCTGTAAGCAGCCTGGCCTTTCTACCTTAATATATTATAGATATTATAATTTCTTATACATGTCATATGCTACGAATTCTTGGGAAACACTAAGCTAAACCATAAATCTGACTTGTTATCCCCTTTACTTAGGAACTGTTCTCTGTGTCTTAAATTATTGTTCACAGTGGTCAGTGTCTTTTATTCCAAATCAGAGAGATACACTCCAGAAAGGAACAGATGTCAATCTGTCAACCAATGAGTATTTATTGATTTTCTAGGCATAATGGGAAGAGAGAATACATACTTTGCCTCACCATCTGTTCCTTATCAAAGAATCCCTTTAATTTCTCCACTGACTCTGATATTGCAAATTCCACTGACATTGGTACTACAAAAATCATTAGTTCACTCATTCGATGATCATTTAATAAAAGTTTAATGAGTAGTTGACTAATGTCTGACTCAGGGCTGGGTCCTTAAGACAGACAGGTAAAACATGTTTCTTGATCCCCTCTTCTTTTCATAGTACTCAGTCTCTTTGTCTTTGGTGCTAAATTTGACATTGATCACCTCTGCTTCATAGACACTTTGTAATTCTTAAGGCTCTAGATGGCTTTCTAGATTCCCTCTGGCTCAAGCTTATTCCATCTCTCAAACAATTCACTGATTGCTGCTTCCTCTGATGAAGTATAGGCATATTTTTCATCATATCCCATTCATTGAACAGTATTGGAGCATCCTGCTATGTTCTAGGCTTTGGGATCCCTTCTCTTCAGTGAGAAACAGAGATTGTTAAATACTGTGATGGTACAAGAATGTACAAGGAACAGAGAAAGTTTTGAACAATATTGCCTGGTGGCCAAGGAAGAGCTTCACAAAGTGTGAAAATTAGTCTGAGTTTCAAAAGATGGCATACAGAGTTGGGTTAACATTTTCCTTCCATTGCTAGCTACTTCCTCTTCTAGGTAACTGAAGTTAGCCATAAAGCACTCATTTATTTGTTCACTCATTGAACAAATATTTATCGAACACCTACTATGTGACAGGGACTCTGCTAGCCACTGATTCAGCAGGTGAATGGGCACCAATCTATTAAAGAGATAATATATGGAATATAAATAATCTGGGTCAAGAATGGTAAATGGGAAACCCAGTCTGATTCTTGGCAGATGCTCTAGCCTCAGAAATTTGGAATAAATAAATATACTTATGTAAAGTTTAAAGTTTTGGCATTTTGAACTAATGTTAGTTGCAACATTTCTGAAATGATGCAACAGCAAGGGGTGTGTGTGTGTGTGTGTGTGTGTGTGTGTGTGTGTGGTTCAAAGAGTACAGGAGCTTACAGAATGTCACAGAAAGAATTAATTTGTGAACCACTGATAGCAACCAGTCATTATCATGGAATTAAGTATGAGTTGTCAGTTTCCAATGACAAAAAATTATATCCAAGAGTACTGAAACTCCACCCTGTTTTTCTGAGAGGGAGGCTACATTGTTTGTGCATATTTATCAATAGCTGACTAAAATCCATTTCTCATCATTTCTGAGGTGATATTTGTGTTAATTTATTTGTGTTAAATTTTAGTCATCAGAGTGCTAGAATAGAGCCACACTATTGCCTGCCTTTATCATATTTTTAAAAACGTGGGTTTTTCTGTCTTTTAGTATTAAAGACAAAATTTCAGTTATTTTAAACTTATAACTAGTGAATTTTTCATCATCTCATGGAATTGCTCTTATAAAGGTAATTAGAGCCTTTAGCTATTATCTCCATAACTTTGACTTCTTTCATTAGGGACAGTGAAAATATGAGTATGATTGTGGGAAGGATTTGAGAACTAAGACAGCTCACATATGTCATAGATTAATTTTAGACTAGATATTTTTTTCATTCAATGCTGACTTACTTTCTTCATTTTTACAGTATCTTGCAAAGATTTAAAATATCCAAGAAATTTTTGACCAGAGAGACAGAAAATTATTTCCCCAAAATATTGATTTATTATGCATTTGTATTCTTCTCCAAGCTGAATAAATTTCAGAACCAGGCCCAGAAATCTATAAAAGGTTTGTATGTCCTAACCATGTCTCCAGAACCCACACATATATGCTCTTAGATGTTATTTTGTCTTCAGATCGTGTCCTGGATTGCTCACAACAGCACTTTCTATTGCTTATTGAGCACCAAGGTTGGTTTTTTTTTTTTTTAATCAAAGGATATTATTTATCAATCCTCTCCACCAACCCATTTACCTCCCTTGCCACTAGCCAAAAAAATAATTTAAAAAATGCCAACAAAAATGAAATTAAAAATTTTAAAAATAGAGGGTTTGAAATTTTACTTTCTACTTAAAACACACATAAAAATTATCCAGAGGATTTTTTGGGATGTAATTTTTAAAAAATCAATAAATTTCCATCTGAGTGTTTAGATAGCATCCCTTCATAAAAGTATTTGAGACTAACAAGAAAATCAGCAAAATAGTTATATAATATACTAATTCATATTTCATATTCAAATTACCAATAACCAAAGTCTTTAGTGAGAAGAGAGGGGACTACATTTTATTGTTTTCTATAGATCATACCATTCAAGTATATTATTAGCAATAAGTATCTTATTGTCACTTTGTAGGTGTCACTAAGCCTATCCTTTTTTAACTTGTAGCCATGAAAGGTTATCAGAGAGCATAGTGATAGTAATATGTTGCAATTCAGGTCCAGGTATAAGTAATTTTAATGGTCTAAAAGCCAGGCAAGTAAGAAAAGGATTATCTGGGTCAAGAGAGTTGAACCAAATTTGAGATGCTAAAATTAGAAAGATGGTCCTATGAGCCTTGTGTCCAAGAGCAGCACTGCAGCCCTGGAACACGATCAACTTTGAGATCCTGGGAAGAATATTTAGACCCAGAACCAGGGGGCAATAGTAGGGACCTAGGACCAGAATTAGAGTTCAAGGCAGAGATTTGCTGCTAAGGAGAAGATGGAAGCTTGGCCATTAGGGTGAGACCTAGAGTCAGAACTCTTCAAATGGCAGGCTAACTTGATGTCTTGTGATATATTTAGTTTTAAATCTCCCCATAACGAAAGTCAGTCTTAGTCTTAGACCTGGGCTGCTGGACCAGGTCTTGCAGATCAGAGTTATGATTCATCCTCTAGTGAAATACAGTTCCTCTCTTCTCTAATTTGAACTGGTCTGCTGTTCTGCTAATTAATTAACTGCTAACTAATGTATAGTATGGTGGTTGAACATAGAAGTTCTAGTTCTAGTACTAGACAAATCCCTTTTTTATCTTTGGGATACAGGTCAAATTATTTAACTTCTCAAAACCTCTGTTTCCAGCTCTATAAAATGAGAATAGAAAATTATTTCAAAGCCTGATTGTTAGGATTTATGTAAAATAGTTTGCATAATGCCTGGCATATAGTTCATTAGAATGTGTACTTTATTTTTAACTAGTTGCCAAGTATAAAAAGAGGACTTTGTTTTTGACTGAAGCATTGATTCTCAGGCACCAGTTGACACACAGCCTTCCATCATCTGACCAGGCATTCTGTAGGCTACTCCCTCTGCTTCTTTCATTGTGCCTGTCAGCTGGCTGATTTGCATGACAGTTCCATAATAAGTATCAATAAAAAACCCTGTAATAGTGCTTGCCAAGAAATATAACATCAAAATCCTATGTCTAGAGGTCTGTTTACTATGTTAATCCACTTTGCCTAAGTTCTGAATGATTCTATTATATTCACAAGTGTGTAGATATGATTGATTTGATATGAGTATTGTATTAATAATAAGATGCAATATGCTTTAAAAAAAGAGTGGGCGAAGTTAAAAATTGCTATCTTAATGATTACTATTTTGGTTTCATGATAAATTTCATGGGAAAATGTATAAGTTATTATCCAATTTCTTCCTTTTTGCTTATCAAACTCATGTTTGTTTTTTTTTCATATTTATAAGTGCCAAATTTAGCCACATTTCAGAAATGTAATTTTAAAAAATGCCACCTACACACTAAATTATTTAGGACATTGAAATAATTTTCAAAAAAATGGTTGTTTATAAGTAATGAAATAATGAATGGTTATGTTTATGACTAATGGAATTATATGGGCAATCTATTGAATAATTGTTCATAACTAATGACAAATAATGAAACAATGAAGAGACAGATTCTGGCCTCAAATGTATAGTCCTTAAGATACAATTCTGAGCTGATACTTCTCAGTAAGGACAATGCTTCAGCTGAGGCTGGTTCACTTTGAAATGAGAAGTAAATAAAGAACAGTGGTGATTTAACTATACCTTACTTAGTACTTAGCTCAAAGACTTACTAACACTTCTGAATCATAGCAGCCTTGTAATCCTGAGCACTCAATGAATAGATTGGTGAAGGAAATTTCAGTTCACTTAATATCTAGAGAAAGGAAAAAAGCAGCTATTTAACCATCACAATTTTCAAAGGAGGACAGAATGGCAGTGATAATAGATGCAGAATTTTTTCCATCTTCAATCAGCATGCTTCATTGAATACTTACAGTATGCAAAGCACTATGTGCAAAGTACTGTATATTAAGCATTGCGGAGGGCTATAAAAAAGTAAAATAAAAGTATCTGTGTAGCACATTTCGAGTAAAGAAATTCTTTCAACACATCATCTTATGTGTTGTTGACAACATCCCTATGAGGAAGGAATATAGATGTTATTATTTTTTTCCCACTTTATAGCTATGACAACTTGAGGTCTTCAGAAATTAAATGGTTTGCTCAATCATCTGCAAAGCTGACATCTGGATCCACATCTTTATATACACATATATTCATGTGTTCAGAAATTGAGGGCCCACCATTTGCCAGGCATTGTGCCAAGCACTGGTGCTATGATAGCAAGCCTCTGCTCTTCTGGTGCTCTCATTCCAGAAGGGGAAATGGGAAAATAACCAATTCGAGTACAAAATGCAGGGCTCTGGATGGGTGGTGCTGAGATTCTGGCAAGGAAGACAGAGATTTCTGCTGGGCTTTGAAGGTAGGGTGTGTGTGTGCGTGTGTGTAGTTCCCCTTCAAAGAGAGAGGGAGATGTCAGGAGCAATGAAATAGAACCCAGGAATATAAGCTAATTAGATCAGCTGAGCTGGAGGTAGCAAAGATGACTGGGAAGAAAGGTTGGAAATTGTGGGGAAAGCCAGGCAAAAAGTGTGAGCTTTATGAGGTAAAGATCACTGAAGTTTTCTAAACATTAGTGATCTTAGAAAAAAAGATTAATATGGTAGAGTGTGATATGTGAATTATAAAGTGTGAAGTAAGAGGCAACCCCTCCCCAAATTTTTACATGATTCACTTAAGGCATTTATCTTCTAAAGTTAACAACATTGTATGATGCAATTAGTGTAATAGTCATCACAAAACTTTCCTAAATTATTCGTTTGAAATATGTAAAAGACATTAACAATATTTTGGGAATTAATTAGGAATTTAATATAAAAGAACTCTTTTAATTAAATATATGAATATGACTAATTCTCTTTTGTTATCAAGATTTTTTTCCAATAGGTCAGTGTCTAAGACCTATATTTTCTAGAAACATTGACTTTTATGTATATATACTAGGGCCTGATGTGATACTTCATAAATAGAGCTATAGATTTTTTCCAAATTCTGATTATTTTTCTTCTTCATAGTTGATTTAAAGATATTCTCTGTAAATTTATTTTTTAATATTTTACTCTGATCTTTTTATTGCAGTTTATTTTCATGTACCAAGCAGTTAAAAATTGATATACAGTAGAGGGGCAGGATAAATTTCTTAGAATTTAAAGATTAGATGAAAAGTTTTATTACATATTCTAAACCTTCATCTTCAACCGGAATACTTGTAATTATATTATTGTCATTTTCACTCTAGATTTCTCTGCTATTAACCAGTGCATACAGAGCATAAAAGTTTTTTTATTACAAACATTTAAAAATGTAATTTAATGCTATCAATCTTTATAAAAATTCAATTAGCCAGAACATAGTCTCTAAGATGTTGCCAGTATCTTTTGTTTAATGTCATAAAGCTTTTTATGAATATCACAGCACACAGTGAAAATATACTTAGTATTTTGTCCAATGATTAAAACAAGTACTAACAGTTACATATATATTACATATATGTACACACACTAGTGTGTAACAATTTATTGTTAGGTTGACATTTATGAAATTAGAAAAATAAAATGAACACATTATTTTATTTACTACTAAATCTTTTTTATTAGTGTCAGTGCATAGGCCAGATTCTTTAGGGTCCTCGTCAGTAAATTTTTTAAAAAAATTATTGGTGGTTGAGGCTCCTTTAAAGCTGTTTATTAGTAAAGTTTTATAATTTATGAAATGTATATATATAGAATTATCATTGTTATCTGTATTCATACAGTTCGAAATATTTTCATGGTTGGGAATGATAGCCTGGAAGTATGTTTCTGTGTAATATTTTCAAATAATATTTAGTGCAAGGAAGTTTTCAGAAATTAGAAAGTCAATATGAAAACTTTTAGAAAATACTTAAATGATGAGAATATCTAATTTATTGAGGAGTTATTATGCTCCCGGTTCCATATTCTTTACTTACCAATATACTCTATGAGATAAGTGTTATTATTCTCATGTTAGAAATGAAGAAACTAGGACTCAGAAAAGTAATACCCTGGTTTCTTCTTTTCTTTTGCCCTCTAATCTTTCATCAAAGTTTCTGTTGGCTGAACCTAGCCAGAAGACATCTGTCAAGACTTTCTGGGAAATGCAGCATTCAAAGTTCACTACCCCTGAAATACGGACCAAACCAAGGGAAGGGTGAAGAGTGGATCCCAGGCCCAGAACTAACACTTATCTATTATGTAGCAGGCACAGGTGTATGCTAGTTTTTCCCTGGTGTTTTCAAGGTTCCATATGAAATTTACTTTGTCTTTCACTTGCTTAGCAAATGTTAAGTATCTGCTAGATGAATGTGATTCAAAGAAATGCAAAATAAACAGTAGAAGAGCTAAGTTTACCAATAAATAACATATGCAAAACATAGATAATATAAAGTTAATATGCATAAAGAGTGTTATAGCTCTGGATGCTGAGCTACACCTCCTTCAAGACTGATGAATGGCTGTCAGCTCTCTCAGGACCTGTCCTCAGTTAGTTGCCCTTACCAAGGTCCTGTCCCTTCCTGGAGCAGTGTTTATCCAATGACTGATCAATGTAGGACTATAACAGGCTTTGTCCTTTGGACCCAACTTGGAACAGCCATAGGGTTGTTTGAGACCTTTGTTGAGACTGCACTGAGGCTCACCTTCTCCCTCTGCCAGACCTGCTTTCTTGTCCTTGCTTCCACAAATGAGAATCCCAAGAGTGTTCCCTGATAATTATCTGGAAAGCTGATCTCAGCCTCAGCGTCTGTTTCACAGAGAGGCCAGTTTGGAACACATTCTTAAGGAGCATGTTTGCTTGTAAAGGCTAATCATTCTCTCCTTCTTGTAATAACCAATAGGACCCACAGCGGGCATCACTTTCTTTTTGTATTGTCCCATTTTCTTTTCCTGGGATTCGTTATGGTCTTCTCATACTCTTATGTCAATCTGTACTCTTGAAAATATCTAAAAATACTAATTAAAGCAACTTTAAACTACCAATTTATGCCTACTAAGTCAGCAAACATTTTAAAATATAATAGAACACAGTATTGTTGAAGTTGTTACGGCTCAGATATAATTATGCACTGCTGATGGCATTGCTAATCAAACTAACTGGAGAAAAATAACATGGCATGGCATGTATCATTATGCCTTTTGGCCTAATAATACTTTACCGAGAATTTGTTCTTAAACAATTAAAAGAAAGAACGAATCCATATGCATGAATTATTTTTGTTGAAAGCAGAGACTACCACTCAATATCTGAAAAGCATGCCGAATTTCTTATCTTTTTAAGCACGAGAGATCCTTGCTTTTTAGGCATGGGCCCTTCTGAGCAAAGTATGAATCTAATTTTGTAAGACTTTGAGACACATGGAGTTTTGGTATTTGGAGGCCTGAAACAACATGGGACTCTTCAGTTATTGATTGGCCCTTGGTGTTAGAAGCATGTTACCAGCATGTGCCTATTGCTGATTGGCTCACTTTCAAAAGTATAGTCACTGAAGTGAGTCTGTTTTCAATTGGCTGACTTTCAGAATCCTTAGGTGTCATCGATTGGCTGACTTTCAGAAACTTTGTTATTGAGGTGAGTTGTCAATGCCCAACTAAATAAGTTTAAACCCAATTGGGTAGCTACTTAGTACAATGGCTACTAAATATTCAGTCTTTTCTTAGAAGGGATTTTTTCTTTTTGGCAGCATAGGTTCTAACAGAAACCTGGATATAATCTCAATATCCAATAATGCACAAATGGTTAAATAAATGATGGTGAAAACATAGTGAATGTTATTCTCTCAATAACTGCTATTAATATTGAATAGCTACATAGTAAAGGGTTTATAATGTAAGGATAGGTTAAACAAAGGATTTTGAATTGAATCTTATTCTTGATGGTAGCAATTTGAAAAACAATATGTGTGGAAAATTATCAGCTCACAGAATGGCGAATGACATTTTTAATGTTTTATATATAACATGATATATATACACGAATGTTTGTCAAAAAAATTGTACAAAAAAAAGTAATTTAATAATGCAGCAGATAATAAGAGTGTTTTAATTTTCATAAGGAGCATTGAAGATCAAAATGCCTCTAAGATACAAATAAACTAATTTAGGCCATAAGAGTGGAAAGAACACTAAACTTGGAATGGAAGTCTTAAATTGAGTCCTTAATTTGCATCGCATTATTAGTTACTTGACCTTGGGCAAACCATTTGTTCTTTCTGAGCCTCATTTACTCATCTGAAAAATGGAACAAGTAATTACATACCTTACGGGGCTAAGAAAATTATATGAGATGCTTTTGTGAAGTGCTTTGTAAAGTACTGTAAAATGTTATGCATATTCTATTATTAATTCTCTGTTTTTCACACTTCACTATACTATGGGTATAGTGAAGCTAATTGCTAAAAAAAATAAAATAAAGTAAAATCATAATTTTTTTTTGAAAATAAAATGCTCTATAATATCAAGTATGTTTAGAATTGAAGCCAAGAAAGGCACATGGTGCCACTGAAAATATTTGTCCTTCTAATGAGGTGCCAGATAACTCAACATCTAACTGAGTGTTGGCAGAGGAGAGACAGGGACAGTCTTCCTAGTACACTCTGACAGGCCTCATGCTGTGTGGCTGCTGCTTTAGTGGGGACACCCGAGTATAGAAACATTGTTTAGCATTAGGGGCTATAGTGTTTCTTTAGAAGTTTCCTTTGAATTGGGGCCATTGTGTTTAGTAGACATCTTCATGAAAAGCTACAATTCTGTGCTACCGAGTTCTTGACTATTTCTATGAACAGTAAATATAGTGCAAATTCCTTCCTGTTGCAAGGCTCCACTGGGTTCATAATCCTACCAAAGTTTAGTCACACATCCAGACTGAATCATGCCAAGGTTATTCAAATAGCTATTAATTTGATGAGCTCAATAGTTATAAAGTTTAACTTTCTCCAACTTAAATAGATAACCCACAAATTAAAAAGAAAACATCCTATTTGTACCATTGAGAATATGAGGAACTTAGAATTGCTGGAAGTATGAATCTTATAATGAATCAAGGAATTCTGTAATTTAAAGCTTGATGAATTTGTTTTCCCCCTGCCTGGCCAAATCCAATATTATCTTTGCTTATTTTTTAAATAAGCAAATGAACTTAAATGAACTAAAAAATTTTAGGATAATTAATTTACCTTACGTAGGTTTGCATTTTCATGGAAAGACGTTTGTGTTTGTCCCTATATGACTGCATGTGCGAATATATATGTTTGAGTGCACCAAGTTATTTTATTTTAATATGGTTTATTTTAGTACAGTTAATATCTAAAATTTGAATTTCGATCAGTAGATAAATTAGCCACCATAGCAGAAGTAAATATACTTAGTCCCGGTATTGCTTTTCTTAATGTGGTAACTTGGTTATACACACTAACTTAATCAGTTAGAAAACTAAACATTGTGATAGATTGAAATATACATGTTTTCAGCCTCAACATAGTTTCATTATAGTGTTGGAGATGAAAGTCTGCTGTAATCAGAGTGGAGAGAGACAGAATCCCATGAGAATGATGGCTTTTAAGCTGATTTTGAAGAATTTGGATACATGGAGGAGAATGGACAAGCAAAAGAAGTGTATGCAAACATCTTGAGGGGACATAACATGGAATATTTGCACCTGTTTTGCAAGTGAAGGCCGCAGTTCTGCATCTTTAATTGAAACACACACACACACACACACACACACACACACACACACACACCAGAATTAACAACAACCAAGGGACTGAGATGAAGCAGTTGATGCGGTGGTTGGGAGCATTGGCTCTAGAGTCAGACTGTTTATGTCTCACCTTTTCTTATTAGCTCTGTGGCCTGGGACATATCATCAGTTTCTTCATCTTTACAAGCAAGGATGATTACAGTACTACCTGATGGAAGTATAAAAATTGAAGGAGATAAAGTACTTAGAAAAATATTTTCTAGTGTGTTGATATCAGCAAATCCTTATTATTATCATTTGAAACTATTTGTGAAAGATGTTCATAATTTTGTTAACTTTGATGAATATATCAACAATGATGAATACAGCAATAGCTAAAGGCATCTTGCCTAGAACTCATATCTTTTATTTTTAATTAATTAATTCATTTAACATTCAGGTTTTGACTATCCACTTATACCATGTGCTAAAAAAGAGAGGTTATCTAATGGGCATTCACTTCTTTTATATTTTGAATAATCAATGTTTATTAAATTAAAGTAAATAATTATTAGCTAATGGAAATACATATTGTCTTAAGGGTTAGTCACTTTTCCTTCCTTGGTAGTTACACTTATTACAGACCTATAAGGATGTAGTATAATTCTATTTCTTTGAAGTATCATCTTCTCTGTGTCTGTCCCAGTAATGGAACAAGCCTTTATCTGGTCAAGCTTGTTGTTATAAAACATGCCTTTCCTGTTTCAGTAACATAAATGCGTGTTACATAAGAAAATGTTGAATAGATTTACATTAATTCAATCCATCTTAGTTATTTCATTTGTTTGTTATTTCAGTGCTTTAATGGTTTTAAGACTGAAATGTTTTTTCATTTAATGGAAGTCATGGCAGAATTTCTAGGGCAAAGTATACTAATAATAGTTGGCATCTGTGTAAATTTCTTTGATGTATTGTATGATGAATGTTAAAAAGAACATATTATCTTCACTCCTTGTTGTTGAAAATGAAATGTGCCTTTTAGAGGTCAAACAGGGGTTCTAGGAGTCATTACCAGAGGTGGATATGGCCCCAGATGATCCATGATGTCATCCATGATCTGATAGTCTTCTTTATAATTGTCCTTTTTGGAAGTACAGCCACATTGTTAAATGTCATCTATAGGTGTCTTGTTTTTATTTCAATTCATCTACTTATGCTTTGATACAGAGAAACTCTTATAATAGCAATTCCCCAAATTTTGCTTCCTTGCCTTTTAAAATCGATTAAAGCCATAGAATTACAAAATTCTAGAGCTGGAATGAAAAAAAATTGTCTTCCACAATCTCTTTATTTTACCGGAGAGGAAACAGGCTTGTGGAATTATCTTACTTCCTTAAGACTATAGTAATTAAAACAAACTAGAATCAAGGCTTCCTGTTTCCACCTTTCTACAAATCGGAGATACTTACCGTATCAATAGTATGTAATTTAAGAGCATGTGACTTAAATATTTTGATGGGGCAATCATAAACAGTTATTATTTTAAGTTGAGTGATCTTGTTTAAATAGGTTAGAATCTGAATATTAGCTATAAACTTCATTCACTTAACCTCTCTCCACTTAGAAATGTGTGTGCATGTGTACCCATCCTAATCCCAGTCCATACTTCTGTCTAAGGTTGATTGCCTATCTGTGCTATAGATCTCAACTTCTTCTAGTCCATCAATTATTCTTTTGCCTTCAGCCTTTCCTTCTGTATCAGCTCTTTCCTCTTAACAAATAGATTTATTCATGTCCACTCCTACCCAAAACAACAACAGAATATTTTATTCATTGTCTGTTGCTTTTTCTTCTCTAGATATTATTCCCCTGTTTCCTTTTCTATAGAGCTAAATTTCATGAAGACTTTGCCTACCTAGGCTACCTCTATTTCATTAGTTCAAATGCACCTCTCAGGTAACACTGAGATTGTAGTGAGTAGAATAAAGGATACAGTATTGAAAGATAAAATCATAATTCCTGCAACAAACAATGAATAAAAATAATTCCCCATAATAAATACATAAAATTAGTAACTTAATTAAGAGTTAAGTATTCCTCAATAATAAAACATTGTGTTTAAAACAGACTCAACAAAGCAGGCATCTTACAAATAAGCTACTTAATATCATTATGATAAGATACAGAATAAACTGGTTCCTTGCCTAAAAAATTTTATTTGTTCTTTAAAATCTTGCCGATTAGTGAAAAGGTCTTAAATGAAAAAGATTCATTAATTTTCATGCAGAAAATCTGATTTCGTTCTGTCCCATGATACTCAAACAATATTTTTATAAATTAAAAAAGGTATACATTGAAACAAGCTCATAAGTAGTAAACAATAACATGATAAATATAGTTTACATGTAAAATGCAAAGTAATGAAGGCTTATTGTGCCCCTTCAGAAGGAAGACATTAATGAATGGTGGATAGTGGTTGTGGAAGGGGTGGTGGATGGAAGTCATCTCTTGGAAAGAGTATTCTTTCTGCACCATTTTTTTCACCATTCTTTGGACCTTTTAGGGGTTTGTGTCTAGAGAGACACAAACTGCATTTAAAAATAAAGCTACAGTAGATTTCTTAGATATTTTCTAAATTTATATTGAAATAAAGGTCTTTAAATAACTAATAGGTCTTTGAAAAATAAAAATAGAGGTAGAAGACTGTACTCACTGATTTCCAGACAGAGTGATATAGAGATAGACAGACACTAAAGGCCAATGGAACATAATAGTCCAAAAATAGTCCATGCATATATAATCAAGTAATTTTTAAAGTACATTGTGCCCAAGTAATTCAGTGAGGATAAAGATAGTATTTTCAGTTATTAGTGCTAAATGTTTTTAACATACATATGGGAAAAACAATAGGATTATAACTCATGCCATATGTTTAAAAGCTCAAATTAGAACTTAGACCTACATGTAAAACTTAAATATATACAATTTCTAGCAGAAAACATAGGAGAATAATCAATGTGACTATGGATTAAGCAAAGATTTGTTAAATAGAACACCAAAAAACCCACACTAAATAAATAAATAAATAGGAAATCATCAAAGTTAAAACCCTTTGCTATTTAAAAGAGCTATTCAGAAAATAAAACTATATGCCTTAGCTTGGGAGGAATATTTGCAAAATATATCTAGTATGGAATTTATTTTTAGAATATATCAATAACTCATAAACAGGTAAGGAGAAAAACAAGCATATGAAATTATAGAGGAGATTTGAACATATAATTTACAAAAGAAGACATATGAATGGAAAATAAACACATGATAGATTCTCAACATTTTTAGTTATTAGGGAACTGTAAATCCAAACTGTAAGGTACCACTGTACTCCCAATCATGGCTAAAATAAGAACACAAAAAACAAAAACCCCGATAATAGCAATTCTTGGCAAGAATGCAGATCATCTCTGCTGTGGAGAATGCAAAATAGTTTAGCCATTTGGTAAACAATTTGGTAGTTTCTTATAAAATTAACTATATACTTATCAAATGACTTAATTATCTTAGTCCTAGATTTTTTCTCCAGAGAAATGAAAACATGTTCATACAAATATTATATTTTATTTGAATGTTCACTGCAGCGTTGTTCATAGTAACCAAAACCCTCAAACAACCCAAATGTTTATCAACTGAGTAATGGATGAACAAATTGTGATATGTCCATTCTATGGAACACCACTCAGGAGTAACAATAAAACTATTGGTACATGTAGCAATATGAATTAGTCTCAAAGCATTATGCTAAATGAAAGAAGCCATCTATGAAAGACTACATGTTATATTATTTTATGTATATAAAAGTCTAGAAAAGACAAGGAGCAGATTGATGATTGCCAGGAGGTAGTTGTAGGAGAAGAAATTTATTGGAAATGGGCAAAAGAGAACTTTTTGGGGTGATGGAAATATTTTATATTGTTGCGCTGTTACAAAAATGTGCATATTAGTCAACTGAAAGTTAGTGAATTTTAATGTTATTTTTATTTCAGATGCATTGATTTTTAAAATGACACTTGAAAAACTGGTTAACTTTAGAATGACATGATCATTGGCCCTGTCTCCTACCATTAATGAAAACTTTAATTTCAAGTAGACCATAGTACTTAACATAAAGGTTAAGGTTATAACATTTCTAGAAGAATAAATAGGAAAAGCTCTTTGTGCCTTCAGGCAACTGCAAATTAAAACCATGATTTGTTACCATTTCATACCTCATAAAATGTCTAAATCGAAGAAAAAAACTGACACTATCAAGTGTCAATGAGAATTTGCAACTACTTGAATTCTAATGTATTGCGTAAGTATTGGCATATAAAATATTAAAATCACTGTGGAAAACTGCTTGGCAGTTTCTTTTAAATTTAAACATACTCTGTGACTGTAGTGAGAAATTTTACTTATAAGTAATTCCTAAGAGAAATAAAATATATGAACACACAAAAACTTGTATGAAACCTATTTAGAAGTTATATTCATAATACTCCAAATGTTAAAAACTTAATTGTGTATCAGTAGAAGAAAGGATAACTGAATTATGATATATTTATGAAACAGAATACTTCTAAGCAATATAAAAAAAGAATGAACTGCTTTATAGATGTGACAAAATAGATAGAACTCAGTGACATTAAGCTGAAACTGGACATAAGAGAACATAACCATATGATTGCATCTATATGAAGTTCAGAAATACATATAGTGATAGGAAATTCTTATTTAAAAATTTTATTACTGACTTTACTGGAATATGAAAAAATTAATTTTTCATTTTTGAATCTATTAACTTTATTAAGATCATGGTTATGGGTCTCTTTCCTGGACTACACTATCTTTTCATTCTTTGCCAAAGTTCTGGAAAATTATCTCAAATTATAACTTTAGATATTTGCCTCTTATATGAATGCCTTTTCCATTTGGGGGGCTTTCTTTTTCAGAAATGCTAATTATGTGTTACCTGTTTTCTTTATCATTATTTATTTAATTCTTTAAAACTCTTTGTTCGTTTCTAATTTACTTTACTTGCTTTATGTAAGTCTATGCCCGAATGTGTTTCCAGCATTGTCATTTCTCTCTTTCGCTGCTTCCAATTTCACCTTTATTTCTGTTTATTTACTTTGTTTTTTGACTTCTTTAGTAAACTCTACCAGTTCATGTATTCGTGTTTTGTCCTTTTGTTGTTTTACTACAGTTATTTATTTGACAGGCATTTATTGAGTGTTTACCACCATGCATTAGGTACTGTTCTCTCAATTTTTGTGTCTCTTCTATGATCTTATTTTACAAAATTATCTTTTTCTTTCACTTTCTCTACACACAGACACACACACAATATAATAGTAATGTGCTTGATTAGAATTTTTATCCGGTCTCATGACATTATTTTTCTGGTGTTGCTCTCTGTCTTCCATTTATTTATCCCTCTCTCTCTCCCCACTTACCTTCCTTATTTGCATAGATCTTGTGTTCTTTCCTTTTCGATTATTATTCATCTTTGAGTAAAGTGAGTTCTTCTTGTCCAGTTATTTGTTGGAGGTTTGTTTGAGGGTGGGATCGAGACTTTGTTTCAGGAATAAAAGAAATTTTCCTTTTGTCATTGGGTTAAGTGTACGAATGATTTATTTTAGACATTATTTTTTCTCAGCTAATCTAAATTAGCTCTGCAGTGTTGTCTTTATTTTGAATCCCACGTGGGGATACCCTCTCATATTTTTAGTATGTAGGACCTCTAAAGATGGTGATATTATCCTGTAGCTCCCTCAAAGTGAGCTTCTACCACTTTCTGGAGATTGTTGTTTTCAAAGCTGGCTAATGACCACATATTTCTCTGTTTAACAATCACTTCTCAGTCCTTATATTGCTAGACCTTCTGTTTCATAAGACCATGTTTATTGTGCTTCCTCCCTAAAACTTCTTATACCCTTGTTTTCTGTCACTATTATCTCCTCATTTTCTTCCCATTTTTTTTTCATAAATCCTTTTGGTCTTACTATCTTTTCAAGATTCTACTCCCTTCAGATCACTTTCTGATTGTCACAAAAATACATTTTCTAGAGTGCAGAGATAATCATTTTGATCTCTTCCTTACAATTCTTCAAAACATCTCCCATCTCCACTGTATATGAAACAAAGTCTGTGTCATTTAGCATTACATTACAATGTCAACATGTTCTGTCTCTTGCACATCTTTACAATAGTGTTTTCCACTGTTGTTCGTCCTGCAGACCCTATTCTGTAGAGCTGTACAAACTAGGCAAAATTCACCAAATGTAATGTTGAATGTCTCTCTGAAGTTTCTTCCAACTGGATCATCCTTCCAAGTGCTTTCCTCTGATGAACTCCATTTATCCTTCAAAACCATGCTCTGGTGTTAATCTATGGCCCTCTTATTCATGCTAATCAATCCTTTTGATGTGTTCCTTCTCTATATAATGCATAATACTCATCACTGCCCATTCAACATTGAGCGTCCTAGACTATGTGCTCCTTGACAGGCAACCTGGGTGTCTTCTGTTATTAGCAGTGCCTGTCAAATAGTAGACCTATACTATTTATTTTCTTTAAGTGAATGCATGTCTCTTAACATTTAGGCTTGAGGCCATTGCTTCATTTTCTGTCAAGCACTTAAAAACATGCCTGGATGATAATGAAACAGGAGAACTCACAGTGAAAATTGTGGACTATGAAGGCAGTTTTATCTCTAACAAGTATTAATATAGTTTTAGATTTAATATGCTTAAGAAATAATAATGGTAGTTGTTTTATTGCCATCTAGGGAAAGATGAAAAAGAGAAATAAGAATACTGCCTCAAATCATCTATAATAATTTCCTCAGAAGTGAATAGGAAGAACCTTTGCATTATACTTGAAGTCTGTTCGTAGTTTTACAAAATATTTGATCAACAATCCCATTATATATATAATTTCTACAACACAGCCAGTAGAACAAATATTAAACTCTTTAATCTGGATTTACTGTCATTAGGACAGTGCCCTATTTATAGTGACAGTCTGTAAAATTTTTTTGTGACTCAGAAATATTATTTAGCTTTATGAAAAAATAGAGAAATAGTTATTGCTTATTTTTCATTAATTACTGAGGGAGAATGTTCTATATTAGATTCATGGTTGTATAATAATTTATTGGTATTTTTTTTTCTATAATCATCATGAATGGACAATAGTCTAAAGGATTTGAGATTAATGCCATTTCAGACATTGTATTATTTCCTCTTCTCGTAATTGTATGTTTACCTTGTCAGATTCATCTTGACCGCCTGCCCTGGAGACTGTCTATCCCCAGGGAAGCAGTTGTCATGTTCTCTTGGTAATAAGAAAGTTCAGGTATAAATAGCTCTAAAGCAGTTACATAAGGCCGTGTTATTTCAGTTATGTTTTTTAAAAGGAAGGAGGTTGAAAGGACATCTTTGTGGTGAAGTGAGGAGATAAGACTTAACCGAAATGTTTTGATGGGATCATGATCAGTAAACCATTTAATGAGGATGTACATATAAGACCCTTGCAGCCACCACTCACTCTTTTATTTAGTCCTCACAATAACCCTGTGATATAGGATGCACTGTGCCTGTTTTTATAAATAAGAACACAGTCCCAGAGAGGTCAAGTAATTTACTAAATGTACCACAGTTAGTATGTGACAGAGTTGGAATCTCAGCCTAGTGTTTTCTGTATCCACTGTCAGAGAGCTTCCTTTATACAACTAGCTTGCACTGAATATAGTTTATATTGGAGAATCTGCAAATGCCTGTGACTAATACCAGAATATTACTGCTTCCTTCATCTTAAAAGTATGCAGTGTTTTCATATTTTTTAATATTTGTCATATACGATTGTAGGCATATCAGGAATATATATAGCAAATAATTATTTTTCACCAATAGAAACACAGGATTAGAAGATTCGATGAGTTATTAAAGATTCTGTAGTCACTAATTGGGCTCTTATTGGTAGCTAAAAATCAGCAAGAAGAAGTCTTTTTTCTGTTTAGAAATCAACTACCCTCCACATTTCCAATAAAATTTTACTGATCATGTGAGAGCACAGTTTAGATTTACCGTCTCTGAATCCTTTCCTGGTCCTCCTACAGACTTGTATAACCTTCCTGTATGCTACCGCTACACCTCATAAGTACCTCTTTAATGTAATTTGTTGTATCAATTGTCAATTCCCATTCTACTATTCTACATAGACTGTGTAATCCTTGAGGATAGAAGAATCATGTCTTTTCATCTATGTATTTTTGGTGCCTATGTAGTACATGGCCCTCAATAGTGCTCAGTGAATGGTTGTTGCACAAATGAATGCGTAAATGAATGCCTGAGTACAGGAGTATATGAATTCATAAATGAATTGCTTGGTGCTGAAGTCTTCTTTTGTGTTTTAGCGTGCTCTCTAATTTATAAATAAGCCTTTGCGTTAAACCAAACAAAACTCTTTAATTTATAGGCAACAAATATAGGCACTAAAATGGAACAAACTGTGGACCAAATACAGTTACTGGAATTTTAGTCCTAGTTATGCCACTCATTAGCTAAATGACAAGCCAACTTTTATAGGGCACTTTATTTTATCTGTAAAATGAGGGAATCACATATGGCAAAAGTTACAAAGATGATACTTGAATACGTAAAGTTTGAAAAACACTGCTCTATGGCATTTTATGGGGGGTATTATAGGCAGTACTATAGTGGTTTTCAAGCTTTTCTTTTTAAGTGGCAGAACCTATTGTTAAATAAATCTTACATACAGACTAAGAATGTAAAATGTATAAAAATTGAGATTTTAGTGGCTTCCAAGCTTCTTTGTTCTCTAACAACTGTTCCTTCTGTTCTCTCACCCCTTACATTTCAAATATATTAGGTGCTTGTCGAATTCATTTGTGAGTTAATTCTTAAGGTGAGATATAATTTTGCATCTTTAAAAATAAGCAAGGAAATTGCAGTTTTTGAATAAAAAAATAAAGACCAATCAAAAATGTTTCCCTATGTTCTTTTATGCCCTGTCAAGACAATATTACACAGCATTCTGGTCTTACCACATTAGTTTGAGGCATTCTGCTTTTAAGATTTTTTTCATCTTTTTTTTTTTTAATATTTTCATCTAGATAGATATGAATCTTCAAACTTTTAGGAGAGCTGGGACAAACTGACCACAAATTGAATATCTGTTTCTAAACAGACAGTAATCATTGATAGAGTTATTATCCAATTTAATTCACTTAAAGCAGTAAATGCCGTGCCCTAATTCACTCGAGGTCCTGGGAAGATTCCTCACATTTTGAGGATCTTCATCATAGGAAGTCTGTTAAGATGTGGGATTATATTTCTGAGAAAGAAGCACACGGTTTTTCTGTGCTTGCTTGCTTAATACAATAATGAACTATTATGCTTTGTTATTTAAGTCTTCTTCTAATGAAAGGAAAATTTTTAAGTTGATGAACATCTGAGGTCTTTGAACTTAAAAAGAAGACTTTGGCCAAACTCTTATCTGTCTCCCAAATGTCCCATGAAACATGCTTGAAAAAGATTATAGTGGTTACAATTTTAAAAAGCCTAGAGACATAGCACTTGTGAATGAATATCAGGAGTCTTCTCTATTGACTTAAAATAATTTTAGATATTGAAGCAAAGACCTAATTTAGAAGGAGAAAATACTTCCAAATTTTTGCTCAAGCATAAGAGAAAGCGGAGACAAATTAATATGCCTTTTTAGTTATGTTTTAGATCTAGTTTTATACACATACTCTAAGTTTTCCAAGTTAATGTAAATGTACATGAGATTACATTAAAGAGTAGCTTTTCATATGTTCCATATATTCTGCAAACAACAGAATTTTATCTCCTTTTTGCTTCATTATTTTAAAAAAAACACAAACTGGTTCTTTTCTTGTCTTGAAATCCTACTTTTGTTCCCAATTATCCTCTGTATCTTAACCTTAACCCATCCTCGTTTGCTGCTTGTTCTTTGATAAATGCTCATTTGCAGCTTCCAAGAGGCAATGGAGGATCATAGTTAATTACATGAGCTCTGTAGACACAGTGCCCTGTTGTACATCCTATCTCTGTTCTTTCCTAGATAAGTGGGCTTGGATGAGTTATTTACCCTTTCTATGCTTCAGAATTCTCATCTGTAAAATAGAGACAAACATAGTTTGTGAGGATTAGGTGAGATGATAGATATAGGGACTATAGAATTTTGCTTACCACAAAGCAATACATCCCTCTACAAGAGTAAGACTATAAATCCTGTTGATTATGGTTATTTGTGAGCTGATAGTTGTAGTTTACCAGACATTCCATTTCTATCTCTATCCTCCTCCTATCTGCTGCCTTTGGATTATCACACTTTTAGTGCATCCAGGTACAGACATAGAGCATATATATTTTATTCATTCAAATATTTTTCAGTAAATATTTATTGCTTGGCACAGACAATATATAAATATATAACAATATTCACTATGAGCTTCTGAGAGGTTAAAAACTATACATTCTTATAAATAAATATACAATTACGATGAGTACTATGAATAAGAAAAAAGTAACATGATAAGATCTTGTGACAAATAGGGGAAGTAAGTGAAGCTTTTCTGATAAAATGACATGTAGGCTGACTACGAGGAATGATAGCTAGGCAAAACAGAGCAAGTATTACAGTGCAGGAAAAATCCTGAGGCAAGGAAGGCAGGTAAATAAACCCTAAATGCAGTTTGGCTAAAGATAAATGAGTTAAAGGAGTCAGTGATATGGGATAAGGTAGGAAGGCAAGTGAAAGGCAACATAGGAAGTTGAGGCTGAAAGTCAAGCAAGGGCCAGATGTAGGGATTTGTATGTCGTATTCAGGTTTAGGTTTATCCTAAATGTAATGAGAAGCCATGAAGAATGTAATACAGGGAAGTAATATAAGGAATTTTGCATTTTTAAAAAGATTATTCTGGAGAACAGATAGAGTGGGAGAAGAAAGGCTTCTTTCTTTGTTCCTTAGTTACAGTACCTGTACAAGGACTGGAACCTCTTCTGTGAAGCTTTTCTTGATAATTTTCATCTGTAGAGGTGGCCCGACTTCCATCTGTAAGGTTGACCCTTGTCACCTCATTTACTAATCTGATGAACCCATTGTCTCTTCTTGTCATAGCACTTAATATACTACACTGTGAGACTGACCCATGCCAAGGGCATTAAGGATTTTAGAATAATCATTGATTCATCCCTCCAAAGATTATACAGTGGGGATTTTAAGGTCAAGTATTATGTCTCATTCATCTTGTATTACCCACAGCACCCAGCAAGCCTCTGTCACACATGGGTTCTCAAGAGTTTTTTGTTGTTGCTGCTGAGGAACCAAAGGAAGTGTTCAATATTCATGATGGGTGGAAATGGGGATTTTGGATCATAGTTGCAATTTAGTTTTCTTATACTCTCATTGAAAGTTGATAATATTTATTGGGATCCTAGAACACCTGTAATGAGTTTATAATAGTTACTAATAGCTCTGACGGTGGAACTGGAATATCCTCATTTGAGCATGAGAAGGTACCCAGTAAATATTTAAGTGAATCGAATATCCTTCAGCCATACTATCTCTTTACATCTCTATTTGTAGACCTGTGGTTCATTTTAGGAGATAGTAAAAATTCCCTAATCCTTTCTAAATCTCCTCTAATCACATCATCATTTTGGTGCAATGATAACTCAGAGATGGAAACCCTCAAATGCTGAGAGAACTTACACTATCAAATTGTTCATTGATTTGAATACAGGGTTTGAATATATCATTTGAACATAGGACTTCTTTGTTCTTTCCTAGTTATTTAAGACAGAACCAAAATGGCTAAAAAACAAAGCAATTTATATGCTATCTTATGGCATTTTAAACTATAAAAGATTAATCAGTGGTACCAGTAACTTTTTTAGAGTAGGAAAAATAACTCAGTTCTTTAAAATTTTCCCATTTAGACAGTTTTTACTGGAGAGAAACTTGCTAATAAACCTATTAAGGCATTATTTATACAAGTAGAAATATGGGAATCGTTTGTCACTTTCTCGCAGTTCTGTTATTGTTAGAAATTAACATTCATCCAAACAAATTGTATACTAAGAATTTTTCTTTGTTGTCAACATGTGAATTGTATCCTATTAGTAATTTAGAGAGAACACATTTTATAGTAGAAATTGGTTTTAAATTGTTGTTCAGGAGACATGTTTTAGTCAGAGCAGCAGTTAGCTTAACTACTTTGCAGTCTGATAACTATTAAAAGAATGCCATTATTTCTTTGTTACTTATCATTCTGTCAGGCTAAGCTAATAGCTTGTTTATATTAATTCTTAATACTTTTTAATTTTTATCTCGAAAGTCCTTGATGCTTATTGCCTAATTAAACAAATTGATTTTCTCTCCCAGAAATGCTTACATCTAAATGTTAGGTGCTTATAATCTTAAGCTTTCCACAGAAAATGTCTTTTTGTATTACATACACATTTTTTCTTAAATTTGTTTGCTCTCCATTATTTGCATCCCACTGCAATAATTTTTAGGAAGAAGCACATTTCTCTCCTGTTTATCTCTCTAAAAGTTGAATCCAAAAAGGGCTTTAATTGACTGTTGCAATCCTGAGTTTCTGAAAGTCTGATGAGACCAGTAGATAGAAACTCACTGGGGGAATTTCATCCTTTATGTATTGAATTCTGGACATGTGTATCTCTTAGTTGAATCTAGAGAGTTGTTTTTTATAGGTTGTTGTTTCTTATGTTAGTTTTCTGGAATTTCATTAGACTCATAGAATTTATGGATAATTATAACCTGTAGAGGAAAGGACAGAGGAGGAAGAAAAAGTGAACTATCCCCTCTTCCCACTCTAGATTCTACGCACTGGACACTGAGTGGCCCCACATAGTCTGATCACTGACCTGGGAAAAAAGAAGGAGATGTGATTTAAAGCAGTTGTAAATTGAAGTTAGGGACTCAGTCTGAACTGTTGTGAAGGAAGAGGAAATAGACTTGACATTATGGGTAGAAAGCACTTATTGGAGAAAAATTAAAATCAGTACTGAGTTTAGAATGTTCAATAAATTAATTACACACACATGACAAATTAAAACTTTTTTGATCGTCATCTCAGAATAAAAGAAAATCTTTCAATTAGAAAAAAGGTAGCTTTCTTTTTATGTTTCTTATTTTTTCAAGATTTGGTTTAGTATGTATCCATAATGTAGGATTTTAAATGGATTATCATTATTTGTTGCAATTTATTTCAGCTAAGATTACTAGTACTAACTATAACCCAGGGAAAGAGAAAATTCACACAATTGCTTTAACATCCAGGGTCTTTTTCCTCATTTTAGCTTTTAAATCTCTATGGAGAAAAGATGAAGTGGGAAAGACTAAATTATATGAGGAATATGGAAGTCTTTGAACATAACAGAATGTTTTGAATGATTAATATAACTTTAAAAACATCTTTTAAGTGGAGAAATATAAAACCATTTATATGGAAAACTATTAAAATATGCCAGAAATGGAATTTATAGTCATCATACTTACTCATCAACTTAGAAATTCTTAGAAATACTTTGTTTTAATGAAGCATATGGTGTTCTATTTACTGGGAAGCAAACCTTGCTAATGGAAGAATGTTCTAAAATTAAAACCTGACCTTTTCACTCATCTATATTTGCCTTAAATTTGAGGCACTTGAAAACTTTAGTATCTTTTAGAAATTACTTTGTCCTTACATGATTGGGGGACATGGTTCCAGAAAACTGATCAATTTAACTTGTATTTCCAACTTCAGAAAATGAAATAAAAATTACTTCATTCAATTCTACCTTGAAAAGATGTGAATAAGGCCAAACATCTGGTTAGTGACATATTTAGAGGCTTGGCTTTAGAACTGGAATGTTCTGGTCTGGACTAGCAGAGTGCATGGCTTTGGGCATATTTTATTACTGCTCTAAGACTTGATTTTTCTCACCTGTCATGATTGTTGCACCCACCTTATTTGGTTGGCTGCTTTTATGACACATATTTGAAATTTCGTATGTATAGTGCTTAAATTGGCATAAGATAAATTATCAATCTATGTTAGCTTAAACAAAAAGCAACTGGTACTAACAATCAGCAATTGGCATGTGTAACCCATATTGTCCCATATTATACGTACCATAACAATACATTATGTTATATGATATATTAAATTATATACTATTATGCGATGATATAGTTTGTTACAACATACTATAATATTAAATATATTATAACATTTCTCAAAATTCCCAAAGAAAATCACCATTGTACCCAGAGTGATGACAAAAAGCTATTTCAGCCTCTTAAAAGTAACTTGAGATAATGCTTGCTGATCCTCTTCTAAAAGCCATACAGCCATTCTAGAATTCCAACTAGATTTTACTCATTCATTCTTTGAAAAATTACTTATTGAGACCCTGCTTTGTGTCAGTCATCACTGTACTAGGCACCGAAGAAAGATTTTTTAAAATTGCCCTGTGGCTTTGAAAAGTTTTTGGAAGAAACCTGTTATTAGTCAGTGTTGCAGCAGGGAACAGATCGCACTTCCAAAAGGAAATGAAAGAGAGTTTTGTGGAAGTACTATTTGCAAAAGGTGTGGGCCGGTTGAAGATAAGCAGAAAAGAGTGATGAAGTGCCATGAGGCTAGCAACAGTGGAAAGTGCTATCAGCTCAGTGTCTGAAGGGTCAAGTGGAGACAGTAATTACTAGAATCCAGAAAAGCTTGTCACCTTCGAAGAGGAGTACCTACAGAGCTGTGACCTAGAGTAGAGGACTTTAGCCACTGTTATACCGTGGCCAGCAGACAGGGACCACTCTTTCCTCCTGCCCTCCAGTTTGTTGCCTCTGCTTCCCATTGGCTGAATACACTCAGGAACCAGAGAGCTAGAAAGCCATGGATGCACTTCCCTGAGGGCCAGGCTCCCAGAGCACAGGAGAAGGTGGAGGAGTAGATCTAGAGGGGCAAATGAGGAATATCCAGAAAATAATTTCTCCTCTCTCTTTTTTTTAATCTTATATAACACATGTTAGGTTTTATTTCTGAATATAAAATAATATATTTTTAAATGTAGAACTTTTGGAAAACTGCCTTGTTACTTGAGATCCTGCTTTTCCTAGCCAGGGCATGCTCCCAGTTGAAGGCATATGTATTTATCTAGTAAGCTTTCGCACTCAGAGTGTCATACAACATAAATTTATTTCCGTGGCCGAGTCCTCACAAAAATACCCTCGCTTGCCAAAAGATCTACTATGATTTTTGTCTTTCTGCCTGTCATGAGTTTGCTTAGCAGAACATCTTATTACACGTATTGCACATTTAGTATATTAAATTTCTTTCCATACTTTTCCATGTCATATTGTTCTCCACTATCTCCACTAAACAAATACTACTCATTTTTTAAGGCTAAAAAGAAACTTCATTTTCTTCTCAAAGCCTTCCCTGCAACCCAACACCAACTCCTACTGTATCTCATAGAAGAATTTTATTCACACATAATATCTTAGTATTTAATCACATGCTTTGATACGCTCATTTTACAAATATTTTTGAGTACCTACTATGTACTAAAGTACATATTTAATTTATATCAGCCTTTCTTTCCAAACGAGACCTAAAATCCTTGAGGGCTAGGTTTCGCATTGAGCTTCATTTGGATCCCATCATACCCTACCCAAGTCTAAAGAGATATAGTTAGGGTCTTATTTTTCATTTCTACTGGGGAAACTTGATCACTGTTTCTTCCTGATGAAGATAGCCTAGAGATTTCTACTCTAGTTGTGTTGCTTAATCCTATCTTTAAGTGCACTTCTTGCCAAGCAAAATGGATGTCAGATGAAAACTAAATTTTGCTTTATAGAGTTTTTGTACTAATTTACTACATGAAACCATTTGTTAAAGATCATTTTGCTTTTCTTTTCTTCACAGAACCATACCCTACTAATTATGATTCTTTGTGATTGACTGTAAATAACATTTGCATCTTGATAGCCCTGATGCTAAACTTACCAGTTAAATATGTTTCATTTTGCACTGTTATATGATATAATGCTGTATTTATTTTATTAACTGTGTGAATTCAGCTGGTAATCTATTAATAGATATTTAAGAGGCTATAATTTATTAGCTAGCTGTGACCTAAGGCTTAGTCTGTCATCATTCCTTAGTTTCTTTATCCAAGATAAGTAGATATCATTTACCTCACAAAAAGATGACCCCCAAAATATATTACATGAGTTTTATAGAAGTAAAATTATTTTAAAAATCAGTTAATAGTCTCATTTAATTTGTGAGCCCTTACATATCTATCTGTATCCATATCTGTATATCTGTATCTGTATAAATTTTTGGCTCATAAAATGATATATCATTTGGAAAATATAGAAAAGAAAGAAGAAGCTCCTATAACTCTTATGCAATGTCCACTATTATTATTTTACTCATTTTACACAGCTTCTTTAATATTTTTCTGTGCTTTATTTTTATAGAATTATAATCATTGGGTATGTCTAATTTCATGTCTTGAATGTAAAACGTTAAATTTTGAATCTTGCTTTTTTTAAATTTAGAAGTGTAAACCTTTTTTCAGACTCCACCTTATAGAGGCACTTGAGATTAAGTATAACTCTGTGATAAAATGTCTCTGTTATTTGTCTGCTTTTCTTAGGTTTTAAGCAGACTGAATAAAAGTTCTAAAATTCTTCCTATTCCTGTTAGAATTATAAACATCCCTTGATGTATGATAAGGATATTTTTTTTCCTTAGCCTATGGAATCAGATACCTGAAAAGTCTGTAGGGTTCTCTCCCTGCAACACTAATAAAGCAAAGTTTCTCCTCCCCAACCCAATCTCTTATCTACTCTGTCAGTTTTGCTGCCAACTCCTGCATAATATAGTCAAATTATGCATTAGAAATTCAACCCCGGTTTCCTGGGTGATGGTACAATGCCACTACTTAGTATTCCTAGTCACATAGCTACAATTTCATCATGCTCTTTTAATCTATATATATCTTCATGTTCAAGAAGGAGACTTTTCAAATCAGGCATGTATTAAGAGTTTAAATGTACAGAGTGAGAAAACATCGGAGCTTCTTGAGCTCAGCGACAATGCAAGATATTTTTTTTTTATATCAAGATTTTGAGAAATCAAAATGGACCATATGGACCAACACTTCCTTTTTGGATTCGATGATTTCTGTAGTATATCTTTTCCAGTTCAATTCTGCAAACTCAGAATTCTTCATATTGACTTATTTTATTATATTGACTTATTTTCTATCTTTTCTTGACAATAGTTTTCTATCTTTTTTTTGACAATAGTTTCAAGGGAGCATATTTCATAAATCCCAAAACTGCGGTTATAACTGTGTTCCCTAAATTCCACATCTGCTATGTTTTAACTGTGTGACATTTACTTATGCATGTATATCGTATACATTCAAATGTTAGTTTAAAAAATACAAATGAACAACATATTTGTATTTAACTATAGATCAAAACTTATTTTTTTGTATGTGTCTTTTTCTCTGCCCCCCTTCCCCCGTAGGTCTTAAAAATTGTCAGCAAAGCTACACTGAAAAACACATCCTAAGAGGGGATATTTTTCTTCTGTATAATGAAGAAAAGCAGGAGTGTGATGACGGTGACGGCTGATGATGTAAGTTGCACGAGTCAGAGTTGCCTACTTCCACCTACTTTTTCTCTGCTCCATAAAGAATTTACTCCATAATTTTATTTAAAGGGAGGGCAAGTTCGCTTAATACCACTGCTTTGTCGCTAGGTGTTTCTATGATCCAGACCTTGCCAACACCTGGAATGCGAGGTAGACAGCAGGAGCACTGTCTTCTCAGCAACTTGGAGATGGCCTCAGTTTGAGCTTTATGGTTTTCATTCACAAACCCATCAGTCTCTGGTGTAGGGCCACATCTTAACTCCTAGAAACTCCTCTTTACCAGTTCCCTGAGGACTTCCTTCCATATTTTTATCTAGGTACACCTAAACCTTGAGAGTTACCTCCTATGGTGGGATATTTGACATCTGCTCATACAAAGTTTGTGATGTATACATATTCTAGGTCTCAGATACTCAAGTGTGGTCCTTAGAGCAGCAGCATTAGCATTACCTGGGTATTTATTAGAAACGTAGAGTCTCAGGCCACACCCCAGATTTTCAGATTAAATTGTATTTTAACAAGATCCCAGGATAACTAGTTATGTATATTATGTTTGAGAAACCCTGTTTCAGGTCATCTGAAGAGTCCTGTAAACTAAGCATCTTCAGAGCTTTGCATCTTAGACAGCTGAGATTGAGTATCTCCTTTGTTTTCCATTAACTAGTCCCCCATGAGTGTGTCTTTAATTGTCCAGTCTTTACTCAGTTTCTGTTTGTAATGGAGGTAAAAATTATACACCACTAATCAGATGTCCAGAAGGAAGGGAAGGAAGGAGGAAAAGGAAATAATTTTCCTTGTTCTCTGTAATAGCTCACCTTGTTAAGCTCCTATTCACAGATGGGAAAGGGGTTGGGAGGAACTTGAACTTGCAAGTTGGTATAAAATGATGTCTTTCGGATAAAGACCCAGTATATCAGGATTTCTCCCAGCTCTTAAGGCTTCTCTTTAATTATGTGGCATTGGACAAAGGGTCAGACTTAATTTTAATTAACATTATGGTAATGGATGTGTGATATTGTCTTTCTATTGTACTTTTCTACTAGTAATTACTGTTTTCCAGTTGAGGAACAGCTCATTTCCCTGGATCTTTGATTGTCAAGTCTGTGCCCTTGATCTAATGCTGCTTAGGCATGTAACAAGTATACCAAGTGATGACTGCCCTCAGCATGAGCAGTGTACCTTCCCAGTTCACTTCAAATTTGACTTCTTGCTCACTGTCTGGGCTTTTCACCTAACCTATTAGTTGTTTAAAAAACTCAGCTCTGCTTTCTGTTAGCACTTACCTTTGGGCTGTTCAGCACATGGATTCCTGGTCCCTTGGCTTTATGCCGCATCAAGCCCCTTGACAGGCAGTCTGAGGCTGATTCTCAGCTTCCTTCTGTGTCTGTATATGGCTTGTGGGAACCTCTAGGACCCACAAGTGCAGAGGGAGGCTTAGGTGTGCTACAAGGCTCTTGATTTCCAAAACACACTCTTTTGCCATTGCTATTTCTACTCTTTTGCGTCAAGGGACCTCGTTAGTGTTCTTTTCTCATCACCTGTGATAATATTTCCTTTCTTTATTTCCCTTTTTCCTGCTCCTTGACCACAAGGGAAAGTCCCTTAATTTATCATCTAAGTTCTCAGTACAGACAGTAAAAGCTATGTTCAGACCTCCATGTTCTGCTAGGGTATCTAAAGGGAAACCTCTGGAATTTAGAAATCCTTTTCCTCTTCAAAAAAATCTTGGAATTATTCCTTAATACTATTTGTATACTGTGTGCTCCAAGATTCAATTTTTAGGAAGAATAAACCTAAGCGATGCATCACATCTATTAAAGATGGATGATCATTCTTTCTTTTCCATTGTATTCTTCCAGTAATAATCCTGAGCCTTCCCAAGGCAATGGTTGCCACATTCAAAGGATGGGAATGTTTCATATAAGAATGTACAAAAATGGCATAGGGAATGCAGTCAACATTAATGTAATGTCTAGATGGAGAGCCAGAAGAGAGAGAGAGCAATTAGGGGGATCATTTTCTAAACTCTATAAATGTCTAACCAATGTACTATGTACTTGAAAATAATAATAAAATAAAATTTAAAAAAGAATGTGCAATAAAAGAAAAGTGCAAAAACTACTTACCTTACCCAAGTGGATAATTATCACCAGGATTTGCAGTGTTCAACATGGTGGCCACTAGCAGTGTGTGACTCTTAAATGGAGATGTTCCATAAGCATAAAATAGAGCTTGGCTTTTGAATATATGGTAGTGCAAATAGAAAAGAAGGTAAAATATATCTTTAATAATTTTTCATTACATGATAAAATGATAATTTGGATATACCCGACTAAGTAAAATTTACTATTAAAAGTAATTTCACCCATTTCTTTTTACCCTTTTAATGTGGCTATTAGATAATTTAAAATTACACATTTGGCTCCCATTACACATTGGCTCCCACATATGGCTTACACCTTATTTCTACTGAACAGTGATGACCTAGAACTTTTTACTATGCACCACAGCCATTTGAGTGAGTACAGTGCCAAAGATCACAGTAAGCATTAACAGAGTATCTACTTCCTCACAATAGGAGCAACTTAGTAGACCTTACATTTTAGATAATACACTCTTGAAGTAAGTTTTCACCCTTAAATCAGGTATATTTTTTTATACTTTCATTTATTTCAACTTCTTCCCTTCTTCCTTGCATACTTTTTCTATTTAGATTTAGAGTTTCACACTTAATCTTCCTTTGTGATAATCTTTTGGAATTATATTGGCAAAATATTGATTTTTAAAAAGGATTATCCAAGAACACGAGGATAATCCAAAACTTGGTTGTTTCCCTTGGGATTATAAAGACATAAGTTAATTTGAGTCGGTGTGATACATTTTAGAATTTGTGATTTCCAAAGGTAACATTTAAATTAATGTTACTTTCCCAAAAATATTTGACCCAATAGTGGGTGTAGACAGCCAGAGTTGTGCTGGTTACAATAAGAAAATAGCCCAAGATCACAAATTCAGTAGTTGAGAATTGATGAATTGGATTTTGCCTTTGAGAATGTTAATACTGTATAAATTATGAATATGAATTAGAGAGTTTGAGGTAATTATGAATAATTCCACATGGGTTAATGAGTGTTTATAAAACAATGTTAATGATTCCAATATTTAACTTAATTTCTAAAAAGCTTTTCCATTATGTTCTTTTGTGACAGTGCATTTTCCATATGAGATCTTTTAAAATACATTTTTAAACTCAAAGCATGACTTCATATCTGTAAATCCAAGCTTGTTGGCAAATTAGTGTGGAAGATATTTTATGGTGGGTTTGGTTTTATTACTTTTCAAATAAGTACCATAAGTACCAAATAAGAACCCATTTAATTCATTTACCACTATTAAACCTACTTGGTAATACTTCCTTTTTCTAAAGGAGAAAAAGTATCCAATAACTTTATTAAGAAGCTATGATGATTGATGGTTGAACTAAATGATTTACTTATTTATTTTCTTGGATGTAGTATTTTTTGCATAGAGGCAAAGTATGTACATAAGACTTTGCTTTTCAGATAATCGGTATTTTCTTTACATGCATATTTAAAGCTAGACTGATTCATAGTATGAGTTCTGAATTTTAGTTTGTTCTTAAATCTCTTTAGGAAGACAGCATATTCTGTCTCCTTAACTAGTCTAAGTTTTTTGAGAAAGAAACATATATATTGAACTTTCATCTCAGCTTCTTATTTCTAACACACACACAGATACACACACACACACACACATACACACACTACAGTAAGTACTAGGCCTACAGCACACTTAATATAATAACTAGTTACTAAACATTGAAACACTGGAAACATTCCAGATTATTTCAAAGTCTAGAATATTCTATATTGCTTTTTCTTCTTCCTGTTATCAAATTATGGTTCTACAGAATCTCAGATAAATAGTATCTTAAAACCATAAGTCAAACACAAGAAAATGTGATGATATCCCATTTTCAAGTAGGGGGAGTGGGGCCTCTGAAAATTGTCAGGCCTATTTATGCCCAGATTTCCATCATCAGAATATCTTGTGTGGATCAGATAAGTTTAAATCTCTAGAATACAAATTCTTGGAGAATATTTACTATTCCTTTTTTTTTTTTTACTGTTGTATCTTTCTTAAGTTGCACAGTGCAAAACTAAAACTATAATAGAAATGCAACAAATATTATTGAATGACCACAGACCTTTAAACCTGAGTTAATTATTCTTGTATGCACTGGAATAGGGATGGGTAGAGGAGTGGGAGACAAAGACATTTGCTTGTTTAAACCTCAGGAGGTCTAGTCCTAGTAGGGCTCGGAGAAAGTACCAATCTTTTTAGGCACAGATGACTTTCGGTTGAGAGACCTTGGCCTGATGGTTGGACTTCCATTATTTTCTGTTAAGGGAAGAGTGGAGAGTAGCAATTATATCTTTTAGACTCCAAGTTGCTCTCAGTGACCAATTGCAATGCTATAACCTTTTCTTTGAGCTGATATGAATGGTACACCAGGCTCATTTGGGACCCCCACTTCTAACAGTACCAGGAACCATAGTCACCAAGAGAAAAGAGAAAGAATGGATAACTCTTAGTATTGGTTATAGTACAGAACCTTTATCTTCTCACAAGTATTCCATTCATGTCATCATTAGGGCAAGTATTGAATGTGATAGTTCAACTCATGACTGAATAAATTATATCCTTTTTTTCTGAGCCCTTATGTAATTTCAATAATAATAAAAAGAAACCTCAACTCTGAGAAGACCTTTTTTATAGGAACAGTAATAGTAGTCATTCATAATTCCATAATTATCAATATCTTACTGTTCTGTGATAGAAAATATTTTTACTTTCAAATACTAAACAAGAAACCTTTGACTTTAGCCAGTATAGTTTGTTCCAATGACGCAGAATGAAATCATTGATTTATAAATACATTTTCACTTATAAGCTTTCATTTTGGCAAATAAAAAAGGGAAAGAAAGAAAAAAGAAAAATTTTAAAAAGAGAAAAAAGATAAAAATCCCTCCAATCCACATGTCATGAATGGTAAATATTATCTACAGTCCTAAAGGTCACCAAGAATCAGCAACTGATATGTTTATTCTGAAAGTTGACAATTAACTCCTCACTCCCCCCTGTCTTATTTCTTCTTAATAAGCTTCTGATGTCAGTGTTAGATGCTAATTATGAGATAATGAATCAGGACTTTAGGAGTGACAACATGATCATTTAGTTTCTTACATTACTCTACTGTGCATCACTTTAAACAATTGAATTTTCTTTTTTGTCTTCTTCTTTTTTATTTTCTCCGTGGTTCCTCCAGAATATCAAAGATTATTTTGAATGTAGCTTGAGTAAATCCTACAGTTCTTCCAGTAACACACTCGGGATCGACCTCTGGAGAGGGAGAAGGTGTTGCTCAGGAAACTTACAGTTACCACCACTGTCCCAAAGACAGAGTGAAAGGGCCAGGACTCCCGAGGGTGATGGCATTTCCAGACCGACCACGCTACCTTTGATGACACTTCCAAGCATTGCTATTACAACTGTCAGCCAGGAGTGGTGAGTAGTCTCAAAATTAAATGCCATTCTAAGTTTTATTTTCCAATTACTCCAAATACAATTTCCTGCTATTAGATATTAGCTTTCTGTGGAATAACTAAAGCTATTGACATTTTAACAGTTTGTTTCCCTTTGGGTAGCAAGATGGGGCTTTTAAAAGTGGAGATATTTTCTACCTCTTTAGATTGGAAGGAGTCTATTGAAAAAGAAATAAGATACACTTTTATTATTGTCAAGGGGAAACGAATCACTGCCTATGGTGTTTTTTTAAAGGAACTATTTAGTGAGCATCGGTATGTTTTAATTTAATAAAGCTAAAGCAAAATCCTATCAGAGTAGCTAAAGGAAAAATACGTGTATGTGTATATGCATATATAATAGGAGATATTTTTACTCCTGTATTCTATATATAATTATTCCTAGTTTCTTTTTATTATGATCTCACTTTACTAATCTCAGTTTGTGATTAACCATAAAATAAAACACTTCATTGTAAGTCAAAAGAGGAATGAAAATTATGCTTGGACTGTTTTGCAGAGTCTCTATTTGTGAAAGAGGCTATTTTAATCTAATGTTGCAAAGTTAATCAAGTGCATATCATCTTAACAGTGTGTTTAAAATTGTGCCATGACATGGCTTCAAATATATGTATTATCATATACTTAATAATTAGCATTTTCTCTCTTTTTCTTTTTATTCCCTCTGTATAATTTTCAAACATTTTTCCAAAAACAGACTGCTTAAACAACATGGAGCTTTATCATTAAAATAAAAAATATTTTCTCTATACATCACATAATTTTAAGTACTTTTAAAATTCTTTTTTGTTTGTTTGTTTAAATCACTTACTTATTAAGGAGGATGGAACATATTAAATTATTGTACAATACCATTCCAGGAAATAATTAAAATCTGTGATTCTTATGTCGTGCCTTATATCCTTGCCACAGTGCTGATGAATAGCTCAGTATGTGCTCGTTGGCTGATGCAAGACATCTTTTAATTGACAGTTAACAAATACATGAAGAATTATATCCTTGAAACTACAGGTATCACAGTTAGTAGCATGAAATGATTCACCAGCCCGTATGTGATAAAGAAGCATGTTAACACATTCTAGGGATAACAGGTTAAAAATTTGAGAAGCACTTACTTACACCTTTTGTTCAGCTGAATTACTATTAGAACACTCATAGCCAATCATTGAGAACTAAAATGAACATATTGATCCCACACTGTTTACTTAATCACATAGCTTCTGTCATTAGTCTTGGTCGTGTTTCTGCGTAATCACAGGTTTGGAGTCTTAAAGACAAATATGTTTTCCAGCATGTTGACAGTGGTATAGTGGTGCTAGTTGTTGCAATATTGAAATGATTTGTAGCTGTTGGTATATATACATGCTTTTTTGAGCTCTCTGATTATTCCTATTACTATCCTGGACTCCTCCCTGAAAGTTCCTCATAATCCAGCAACTTAAAAAGTGATGACAATGGGAGTCCAGTTGTGGCAGGTGTTGGTGCTGCGCCTATTAAAATAACACTCCAAGTAAAATGTACCTTGTAAAGGTACATTTTAAAGTTTAAGTTAATTTAACCCAAGGACACTGTGATAATTGTGGAATCGTCCCACCTGTAGAAGTATCAAATCCAGACTCTGACATTTGGGACATACTTGTCTACCTCTCTAAATTGAATATGTTTATCTGTATGAAAAGAGCAATTGTACTCACCTCATAGACTGTTGTAAAGATTAAATATGGTTATCTCTATAAGGTACCTAGTTTAGTAAAAACCATATGTTAAGCAACCAACAAATGTTAGTTTCTCTCTTCTCAAATATTAGCCAATAAATCCTTTTGAAAATTAGAAACCATGTCTCAAGTACCAGCAGCCTCATGCTAGGTACCAATAGTTTATAGTGAAATGGAGAATTTAGCCATTATCCAGAGAGTTTACATCATGTAATCAGCTAACATCACATATTAGTAATTCATTCATAACATCTCTGTTTTATTTTAATTACCTGGATACTTTTTAAAGTATGAGAATATTCAACCATTGACTCTACTCTCTTGTGTATATGTATATATATAGTTTTAAATCATCTTGTCTTTTTGGGTTTTATTCTGGTAATTGTTTTTGATTTTTCTTCTTGTTTGCTAATTCTGTTTTCAACTATGTCTAATTTGATGTTAAATCTCATATTGAATTTTCAATTTTGATTATTATATTTTTTATTTTTAGAGTTTGTATTTATTTACTTTTTAAATATGGTAGGCAATTTTATGTAGTTTCATTTTTCCTACATGTATTATTTATCATTTGCTACATAGCAAATAATTTTAAAACTTAGTGGTTTAAAGTAACAGGATCAGGAATCTAGTTGTGGCTTATCTGAGTGCCTCTGACTGGGTCTCTCACAAGGCTGGAAACAGGTTATTGGCCAGTGTTGCAGTCATTTCAAGGCTCGGCTTGGTGTGGGGAGATCTGCTTCCATGCCCACTCACACAGTCGTTGACAAGTTCATGTGCTTGCCTGCTTCTTGACTGGAAACATCAGATTCTTGCCACATGGCCTCTCTATAGGCCTATTCAAAACATGGCATTTTTTGGAACAAAGGCAGGGGTGGGGGGGCAGTGGAGAGAGAGAGAGAGAGAGAGAGAGAGAGAGAGAGAGAGAAGGCAAGATAGAAGTCAAAGTCTTTTACAACTTAATCTTGGAAGTGACATCTCATCACTTATACATGTTCTCTGCATTAGGTCTAAACCCCATATAAAGGGAGTAATTGTGCAAAGGCATAAATACAAGGAGGTGGGCATCACTTTTGGCTGTGGCACAGGGAGGAAAAAAGTAATCATTGTGAAATATGCCCAGAGTGTTCTCCAGAAAGTCTTACTCTTCAAGGTAAAATACTTTACCAGAGCCACATAACACCTAGAGGGAGGACATTTCCTCAATGCTAGCCCCCTCTAGCCTGCCTATCTTCCCTAAGGAGCAGAGAAGCCAAGAAACTTGTGACATAGGTCCACTAAAAAACTGAAGTGTAATCAGAAAATTGTGGAATGCTTTTTCTCCCAAATACCTTACCACTATACCAACAGGGTTTCAGGATAACAAGAGTGGATTACAGCTTAAAAAACTATGAGAAACACTTTATCTAAGAAGGAGTTTCTAGGAAATCCTAAAGGAAACAGGGGAGACAAAAACTAATACATTAGAAAACTTTGAAACCTCCAACATCCACAACTATAGCAAACATTTAACACAGCCAAACCCTGGCAAGATTAAAACCACACTTCATAATAAAGGCCTGTTTGCCTCAGTTCCTCATACCTGATACACCATATTACACTTTCAACAATAATGAAAATTATAAGACATACTAAAACTCAAGAACAAACACAGTCTGAAGGAACAAAGCGAACATCAGAATTAGATCCAGATGTGACACAGATGTTAGAATTATTAGAAAGGGGATTTAAAATGACTGATGAATATAATAAGGCTCTAATGGAAAAAGTAAGCAACAATCAAGAAGAGATGAGTTGCATAAAGCAGAGAGATGGAAACCTTAAGACAGAATCAAAAGGAAATACTAGAAATCAAAACTCTGTAATATAAATGAAGAACGCCTGTGATGAGCTTATCAGTAGACTGTACAAAGCTGAGGAGAGAATCACTGAGGTTGAAGTTAATTGAACAGAAACTTTCCATAATAAAATGTAAAGAGAGAGAGAGAGAGAGAGAGAGAGAGAGAGAGAGAGAGAGAGAGAGAGAGAGAAAAGATAACCCCAAACCTAAAACAAACACAAAAACAACGGAACATCAAAGAACCATGGGACAACTTCAAAAGATGTAACATATACAATTTACAGTATCAAAAGTGAAAAAAGACAATGGAACAGAAGTAAATATTGAAGCAATGGCTGAGAACTTTCTAAAATTGATGACAGACACTAAACTACAAATTTAGGAAGGTTAGAGAATACCCATAAGGATAAATACCAAAAAGTCTACACCTAGACATATCATATTCCAACTACAGAGAAACCAAAACAAAGATACAATCTTTTTAAAAGCCAAAGAATAAAAACCGTATACAGCAGGGGTCCCCAACTTATGGACCATGGATCAATATTGGTCCATGGCCTGTTAGGAGCCTGGCTGCACAGCAAGAGGTGAGTGGTGGGTAAGCCAGTGAAGCTTCTTCATCTGTATTTGCAGCCACTCTCCAGTGCTAGCATCATCACCTCAGCTCCACCTTAGATCATCAGGCATTAGACTCTCTTAGGAGCACCAGTTGCTGGTGCCAAAAATTTTGGGGATCATTAATATACAGAGATGAGCAAGGATAAGAATTATAGCAAACTTCTTGTTAAGAATCATAAAAACAAGGACAGAGTCTATTATTTAAAATGTTGAAAGAAACCCCCCTAAAAACCTATAATTCTGTGACCAGCAAAATTATTCTTCAAAAATGAAGGAGAAATAAACACTTTTCATAAAAATGAAACATAAGATAATAATTCATCATCAATACTCGTGACCTCAAAGAAATGATAATAAAAGTTTTTCATGGAGGAGGAAAATGATATAGGGCATAAACTTGTACCTACATAAGGAAAAGGAGAGTGAAAGAGAAGAAATAAAGATAAATAACATTAATTTTCTTAACTAATATTTATTGACTACATAAAACACAACTGATTAAAGGAATTATAGTAACAATGTATAGTATATAGAGATAAGTGAAATGAGTGACAGCCATGCCATAATGGACAGGAGGGAGCGATTAGAGTTATTCCAGTTTAAAGAGCCTGCACTACACAGTAAGGTAGATTTAGATTAATTAAAATATATATTGAAAACTTTAAAAAAAACACTATTTTTTTTAAAAAAGTATAATTGATATTCTAAGAGAGGATAAAAATAGAATCAAATAAAATGCTCAGTTAAAACTAGATAGAGAAGTCAGTAAAAGGAGAGTAGAGACAAAGAATAAGAACAATGAATACAAACAGCTGTAAATATCATAGATAATAACCCAACTATATGTGAATACCAGTGGTCTAAATACACTATGAGACAGAGATTGTTAGAGTGGATAAGCAAGAGAAGACCCAACTATATGTCAACTACAAGAATCCCATTTTAAATACAAAGATTTAGATTTGTTAATAGCAAAGCAATGGAGAAAGATATACTATACTGATACTAATCAAAAAAAGCTAGAGTAATTATATTAACTCTAGTTAAAGCAGACTTCAAATCAAGGGATAAAGAGGCCCATTACTTAAGAAAACATAGTAATCATTAATGTATATGCACCTAACAACAGAACATCAAAATATATGAGGCAAAAACTAATAGGTCTGCAAGGGTAAATAGACAGATCCTGTTATACTTGTAGACTACAATACCTCCCTTTCAGTTATTTAGACCAAACAAGCAGAAAATTATTACAGATATATTTGACCTGGACAGTACTACCAATCAAGTTAATTTAATTGAATTTTTTTTTTAGACACTCCATTCCACAACAGCAGAGTACTTGTTTTTCTCAAGCTTGCATGAATGTTCACCAAGATGCAACTCTTCTGGGCTATAATACACACCTTAACAAATTTAAAAGGATAAAAATCCTACAAAGTATATTCTCAGACCACAATAGAATTAAACAAGAAATCTATGACAGAAAGATAACTAGAAAACCCCAAATATATGGGGATTAAACAACCAAATTCTAAATAAAAGATGAATCAAATAGAAATTGCAAGAGAAAATTAAAAATATTTTAAACTAAGTGAAAATAAAAATACAATTTATAATTTGTGGAATGCAGCAAAAGTAGTGCTTAGAGGGAAATTTATAGCATTATGTATATATGTATGTATGTGCACATATATAAGGATGTATATTTTTGACAAGAACAAAGAACTAAAATCAATAAAGCTATCTTAGGAAACTAGAAAGAAAAGGAATAATTTAAGACTAAAACAAGCAGAAGAAAACCAACAATAAAAATTAGAGCAGAAATCAGTGCAATTGAAAACAGGAAAACAATAGATAAAACAATGGAACCAAAATGTGGTTCTTTGAAAAGCAATACTTTGATAAACCTCTGGCCAGCTTAACTGAGAAAAAGAAGAAAAAATACAGGTTAACACTTTAAAAAAACAAAATAGAGATCATCACTATTGATTTCATGGAGATTAAAAGAATAATAAAGAAATAACGTGAACAACTTTATACTTACATATTTGAAAATTTAAGTACAATTGACTAATTCCTTGAAAGATGCAAAGTATCAAAACTCAGTGGGTAAATAGATAACACGATTAGGCCTGCTTCTATTAAAGACATTGAAAAGAAAATTAATAACTTATCAAAACAGACAGCTCTAGACTTAGATGGTTTCATTGATGAATTTTACCAAACATTTAAGAAAGAAATAATACCAATTCTCCACTATCTATTCCAGAAAACTGAAGTAGACAGAATGTACTGTTGAAGAAATGATATTAATTCTCCACAGTCTAATCCATAAAATTGAAGTAGACAGTCATGAGATGATCATTATCATAATACCCAATAGACAAAGACAATATAAGAAATAAAAATTATGAACCAATATCTCCCATAAATATAGATTCAAAAATACTCAAAAGCAAGTAAAATTCAACAATGTATCAAAAAGATTATATGCCATAGCCAAGTGGGATTTATTCTAGATATGCAAGGCAGTTCAACACTTGAAAGTCAGTCAATGCAATCTGCTACACTAACAGACTGAAGAACAGTCATATAATTCTATCAATTGATGCAGAAAAAGCATTTGGCAATATCCAACACCCATTCATGATAAAAACTCTCATCAAACTAGAAATAATGGGAATTTCCTCAACTTGAAGACTTCTATAAAAAACATATAGCTAACCTACTTAATAGTCAGAAATTAGGTGCTTTCTAAGATCGAGACCAGAGTAAGTTTGTCCTGTCTGACTAAACTTATTCAATATTATACTGGAAGTTCTGGTTAGTGCAATAAGACAAGAAAGGGAAATAAAGGTATACAGTTTAGAAAGGAAGAAGTAAAATAGTCTTTGTTTTCAGATTACATGATTGTCTATGCAGAAAATCATAAGGAACTGACAAATAAAAAACAAACAAAAACTAACTCCTGGAACTTATAAATGAGTATAGCAAGATTGTAGATTACAAGGTTTATATATAAAATTGTTATCTTCCCTATACAATGGAAATGAACAATTGCAATTTGAAATAATAATAATAAATACTATTTATAATAGCATGAAAACAAAAAAGTTATTTAGATATAAATCTAAAACTATGTACAGGATACATATACAGAAAACTATACAATTTTTATTAAAAAAAATCAAAGAAGTTCTAAATAAACAGACATACTATGCTCATGGATTAAATGATTCAAAATTATTGGGATGCAATTTTCCCTAATTTGATCTACAGATTCGATGGAATTTCAATCAAAATCCCAGCAAACTATTTTATATATATTGACGACTGATCCTAAACTTTATGTGAGAAGCAAAAGGTCTAGAATAAGCCATCATAGTACTGAAAAAGAAAAAAAAGTTGGAAGACACACTATCTGATTTCAAGACTTACTATAAAGCCACAGTGATCAATATAGCATTATATTGGCAAAAGAATTATATTGGCATAGGTCAGTGGAACAGAATAGAGAGCCCAGAAATAGGTCCATAAAATAGAGTCAATGATCTTTGACAAAGGAGAAAAGGAAATTCAGTCAAGAAAGGATAGTTTTTCAATTAATAATACTGGAACAATTTACCATCAGTATGTGTACCCCATCCCCAAACAAACACTAAAAGAAAAAAAAAAAAGAATCTAGACATAAGCCTTACACTGTTCTCAAAAATTAGCTCGAAATGGATCATAGACCAAAATGTAAAATGATACAACTCCTGGAAGATAAAATAAAAGCTAGGTGACCTTGGATTTGGCCACAAGTTTTTTGATAACACCAAAAAATGATCTGTGACATAAAAAAATTGATGTTTGACTTCGATAAATTAAAACTTCTGCTCTGTGAATAACGGTGTTACAAAGATGAAAAGACAAGCTACAGACTAAGAAAACATTTTCAAAATACCTATTTGGTAATGAACTTGTACCCAAAATATGCAAGAAACTTAGAAAATTCAACAAATAAACAAATGATGCCATTAGAAAATGGGCCTGTGATATGAAGAGACAACTAATCAAAGAAAATATACAGATGGCGAGTGAGCATTTCAAAAGACATTCAACATCATTTGCTGTTAGAGAATTTCCAATTAAAACAATAATGATACTACCACACACTTATTAGAATGGTTAAACCCTCCACCCCAAACTGACAATGCAGATTGCTGGCAAGATTATAGAATAACAAGAACACTCTTTCATTGCTGGTGCAAATATGAAATGGCACAGCCGCTTTGGAAGAGAGTTTGGCAGATTTTACAAAGTGTTACCATATGATCTGGCAGTCATGTTTCTAGGTATTTTCTCAACTGATTTTAAAACTTATATTTATACAGAAACTTGCACAAAAATCTTAACAATATCTTTATTCAAAATCACAAAAAAAATGGAGACAACCAAGATGCCTTTTAATAGGTGAATCGATAAATCATGGTACATCCATACAATGGAATAATACTCAGTGATAAAAAGAAATAAGCTATCAATCCACAAAAAGACGTGGATTAATATTAAATTTATGTTGCTAAGTGAAAAAATTCAGTGTGAAAGGAAACATGCTGTATAATTTCAATTATGTGGTGTTCTAGAATAAAAGCAAAATTATAGAAACAGTAGAAGACCTGAGGTTGCCAAGGGGTCAGGGAGTGTGTTGAAAAAAATGAAGCTTCAACACCCTCAGGCATTAGTGAGAAAAACAAGTGTAATTAATATAATGCTATATGTTTAGTTCTAGAATAAGAATACAGGTGAGGAACAGTTAAGTCTTCTTTCGAGGGGAGAAGTAACAGAGAAAGCTGATATTTGCCCTTGACCTTGAAGCTGAGTAAATATCTGTGTGCTTGAAAGAAGTGGAGAAAACATTTTAGGCAGAGGAAATAACATAAAGATGACCATGACTACTTGAGACAAAGTGACATTTTTAAGGAATGCGCGTGTTCATAGGGTATGCAGGGTATATGAGAAGGTATGGGTGAGATATGGCTTAAATAAAAAGTAGGAAAGATGAATTTTAAAAGGTGGACAGTGTTTAGAATACAAAGGGTTGAAGTTTTGGCTTTATCCAAATTAATAAATGGAAGCCATGGAATATATTTTTTTAAAGAAAGTGAAATTTTTAAATATAGATCCGTATTTTAGTAAGGTAATAAGAGACAATGTAGAGATTATTTGGAAAGAGAAAGGTTTAGGTTTGAAATCTAGAGAGAAGATTTTCAGGGTCAGATGGATGATAAATGCTAAGGGAATGAAAGGGAAGAGGAAAATGTGAGCCACGTTGGGGTTGAATGGATGGGAATTGGTGCTTTGTCAAATGTGGATTAGGAGCAAGGAAGAGAAGCCATGAACATCTAGTGGTTTCCAGCTTGATCAGCTGGATGAATGGCAATGCCAAGAAGGCGGCCAAAAAAATGGCAGAGGGTGGGGTGGGGTAAGGCATGAAATGAAAGATGATACGTTTAGTTTTGAATAGGATGAGTTTAAAGTACTTTAGACATATACTAAGTGGACATTGTCTGGAAGCAGTTAAAAAGGTGTATTGTCGTAATACTTTGGAGATCACAGATGTACAAGTGGTAATGAAGTAATGGAATGAATGAGATTGCCCAGACCAAGTATGCAGAGAGAGATTAATCAGGATCAATTTTTATCTTGAACTAAGGAACAGCCCTAAGGAACAATAATAATATGAGGCCAAAAAGGGAGAAGAGGAGCCAGGGGAAAGGCAGAAAATGAACAATCTGAACCATAGGAGAATTAGAATAGAGAATTATTACAAAAGGAGAGTTAAGCCATAGGCAAGGTTTGGTTATGAAAGACGTCACATGGAGTATAAGACGAGGACTGAGAAAAGGCCTTTGAATAATTTAATTTCGTGGATGCTGGTATCACCAGTGAAAATCTTCATAGACTTGTGAAGTCAGAATGCACTGGGTTTAAGAATGAGCCTGGAAGGCAGAAGGATGGGTCGGAATGCACAACAATGCATTAATAATGCTTCAGTTCTGTTGGATAAATACATATGTTCTTTTGTACACTGAATGTGATATTAAAAGTGATGGTGGAGGACAGGCTAAAACTTTAGAAAATCATAAATTAGAACTGAGGGAGAAAGGATAGTGTAAAATACTACCGAAGATTTTTGTTAGTGAAAGGAAAAGAGTGAGAATGGAAGTGGATTGGGGTAGGCAGGATTAAGGAGAAATGTTAGAATGTGCAGACAGTTATGTATGCTGAACAGAAGGAACCAGAAGATTGGGGAGAGATTAAAGATAAGACATATGGGCAGTAATTGATATAGAATAGAGTGGGAGGGCACAAGGGAACAGATGAACTTTAGACAAGATTAGAAATCTCATCTTTTTTGATATGTAAATTCAAGGCAGAATGAATATATTGGAAATATCAAGGGAAATAGGAGAATCTCATCTCCAGAGGTGATCGGTGGTTGTCAAATATCAGAGAACATGGAATCACCTGTAAGACTTTCTGGAAAACAGATTACTGGACCCCAACCTAGAGTTGAGAGTCTGGGATATGGTCTGAGACTCTATAGTTCTCACATGTTCTTCATGTGATACCTAATGGAACTCATCTGGGGGACTACATTTTGAGAACGTTGGCCTAGATTTTCTCAGAGAAGTAGGAGTTTAGGTCATCTGCTGAGAAGAAGGGCAGTGTGCCCTCTGCTCTTCTTTCAGCCGAAGGCGGACCTTGCTCCAGATCACTATGGAAGAGTTTTTGTCTGGCGACGTTTTTTTTCTCCTGTGCCACGCCAGTTGACCTGTGGGATTGAACTCCCAGGTGTGAGATGCAAGTGCTGCTTTAAGAATGCTCACATCTCGATACAATAGAACTATTGTCCTCGCATTTTCAGTTGGCCAGGAGGGGACATAAAGATAGAGAAGGCAGCGTGTCTTGTTTCAGTATTTTCCTAATGGTGTACTTTTTCATAAGAAACAATTCTGGCTTCTCTTTTGTTATTCCCTCAAAGAAAATTATAAATATCAGTTTGCTTGTCTCCCACCTCCATCTGCCTGAGGGCTGCGCTTCGCTTCTGTAAATGTTTCAGTTGTGAACATGATGATTCTATTTGGGCAACTATTCATTTAGATGTGATGTCCTTAATGTTCACTGCCCTGAATTTCACTTCCGTCGGGGAGAGTGGTGGTGTCAGTTTCCCTGTTGCTTTTTGGAAGGCTGGAAGCAGCCATTCTGATCACAAAGGGGGGAAGTGGTCAGCCCACTGAGGTGGTGGGTGGCTCAGAAACATGGGATGTACTTTATTGCACCCACAGTCTGTCACAAGTTTATGGTCTGAGGATGTTTTCAGTAAAAATATTTTATACTTTTGGACTCTCAACTACAGATCCTAAAGCCCTGTTTTAAAGATCAGAATACCCACAGATCCAGCACACAAATGCCATCGATTCAGCAAAAGCTGGTGTGAGGATGGGAAATTGATGACACACACATCTGTTCAGCATTTCCCAGGCTTCTTACCACCCACCAAAATCTTTTGACTACAGAAACTGCATTTCTGACTTGTGCATCAAGCATTGTGATCTATAAGTCAGCAATTCACAACCCCCCACCACCCTGCCTCTGGGTTCCCTGTCTCAGGTATGTGAGATATATGGACAATGGATATCTAAAATCATGCATCATCACCTCCACACCTCTTTGCTTGTATATTCTGTTATCAATCAGGTGAAAATTATTTTAGAGTATAGGAAGTACACGTTTTATATAGAAAGTGCTTAAGATAGGATCTGGCAGATATGATTCTAATAATAAGTGTAATACTTTACAGTATAGATGACACATTATAATATTTAAAGTCCTGTCTACTCCCTATTTTATTTAAATTTAATTCCACAACAACCTTGTGAAATGGGCATTATTTCTTAAGGTAAAGCAAAAACAAACAAAAATGGTTTTAACCAAAGTATAATCATTGGTATATGGGGTTGTATAATAAAGAATTCATTTTTACATTGAAGTATAATTGACATACATTATATTAGTTTCAAGTGCACAACATAATGATTTAATATTTATATATATTGCAAAATGATCACCACAATAAGTTTAGTAAATATCCACCACCACACAGTTACAGAATTGTTTTCTTTTTATAACATTTAAGATTTACTCTCTTAGCAACTTTCAAATATGCAGATTTAAACAAGTTACATAAGTATATTTATACAGCTGAATTCATTAAGCTTAAAATATTAATATTCAAAATAAATGCTAGCTATACTTTGCATGCCAGGAAGAGTTTTACAGAATGCCCAAGCTAGTCAGTCAGTTTCCCCTCTGACAAGAAACATCCACTGGTGCAGGTTCTTACATCTGGGTGGGCCAGCCAGTGTGACGAGAGCTGAATATTCCTTCATTTTATCTTTTTATTATCATGTCTACTTATTAATGCTATCTTAAGCAAATTGGTTAATTAATTGAGAAAGGCATGAGTCTGTTCATTGAGGTGCAAGCTGATAACAATAGTGATTACAATAATTAACAAAATAATTAACAAAAAACTACAAAATGAAATAATGTGATGAAGGAAATAAATAGGGTGATATGATAAAATAATTGTAAGCTAAGCAAAGGAATGCTATTTTAGATAAGGTAGCTGTGGAAGTCCTCCAAGAAGAAATATTATTTGATTGACATCCAAATGATAAAAGACAGCCAATATATGCAAAAAGTAGTGGAGGGGAAGAGATATTACAGGTGGAGGGAATAAAGATATAAAAGCCTGGAGTGGGGAAAGAACCTAGTGTCATCAAATAGAAGGGAGGCTAATGTGGCTGGAGCACAGAAGAGGGAGAGAAAGGAGTTGGGATTGAAGAAGCTGAGAGCAGCTAGATCACCTAGTTATTTATAAGCTATAGTAAAAAGTTTTGTTTTATTCTAAAAACAATGGGAAGTCATTATAAAGTTTTAAACAACAATGAGACATCATCTGATTTTAGGGGTAGAGTGAAGTGGGTAAAGGGGATCAAATATATGGTAGCTGAAAGAAACTAGTCTTTGGGTGGTAAACATACAATAGAATATACAGATGTCAAATGATAACATACAACTGAAATTATATTATATTAACCAATGTTACCCCCAATAAACTTAATTTTTTAAAAAATAGTATTTTCACTATGCGTATAATGAATTATAGGGATAAAGTGGAAGCAGAGACTATTGCAGGAAGGTGATTTGAAACAAAGTGTTACCAGTGAAGATGGAAAGAAGTAAAAGAATTTAATTGTTTTTGTTGTTGTTGTTGTCGTTGTTGTTTTTTAAAGTGGATTGATAGGGCTTGCTGCAGGATGCATGTAGAGGTCTGGGAAAAGAAGGCATTGAAAACCAATCCCATGCTTTTTGCTTGAGCAACTGGGTTGATAGTGGTGCCATTTGTTGAAACTGGAAACACTACAGGTTAAATATATATTTTTGAATGCAAAATGTTGAATTCTCCAGATAGGTAGTAGTAACCTCCAGATGTATTTTATTGGAGTATGTGCATTTTTAGTAGTGAAGGTCCAATAAGTTGTCAGATTTTTCAAATGTTAAGAATCATTGTTTTCAGTTCCATTCTTACTTGTATTGATGATTTGCCATTCATTCATCGAATTATTCATTTCTCAAATTTTTTTGCCACGTAATTTTCCAAGATTAAGAAGAACACAAGAGGAACATATTTATGTGAAAGCAAATGATGGGCCTGGGGTATTGTCAAACAATTGGAAATATTTGTCTAACTCGGATGTGAGATTGGGTGTAGAGATGCTGGCTTGTAAGCCTTGGCAGATAAAATGATAGTTGAATTTTTTATTGATTAGGGAAGTGGAATTCCCAAATGAATTTCTAGAATGAGAAAAGAACAGGATTTCAAAAGAGGATGAAGACAGAGTGAGTAAAAGCAATGGAGAATGAACAGCTCTGGCAATATAGGAACAAGAAGACCTGAGTCAGGAAACATGGAACAATTATTTTTCATACTGCAAATAGGTCAAATAAATAAGGGAAGGGAGTGTGGCTTGAGTTTGGCAATTTGGAGACCACTAACTTCTCATTACCCCACGTTCAGCTCTATGAGTCTAGTGGTCGTGGTTTCTAGATGGGGGCCATTCCTACCAGGAAACACATTACGAGTATCACTAAACTTAAAGCTGTAGCTGTTATTAGGTCATTTTCAACTCTTTGTGACAGTAGACAGTAAACAAAGAAAGAAGTTACTGTATAGGCAGGGATTGTGGACCATAATCATCATGGGGTGGTAGGGTGAAGCAGGTCACAGAGTAATGGTGGGCAAGGCCACACCTACCTCTGTGCCTTGGTTCCCTGGCACAGGCATTCTCCTTCTTAAGAGTACAGAACCATGTAATGGCTTTTGGTTTAATGTATATAGCTCATCCTAAAGGGTAGTGCCTCATCCTACCAGGGTGTCATCTCCAAACTGACATTTCAGTGGCAACTTTAAGAATCCGTTATGTTCCCTTCTAAAGCTGGCAGCTTCAGGATGGTGTGGCAATAGTAGGACGAGTATACCTTTTGGTTATTTCCTGTCTACCATGACTCCTTTGCTGTAAAAGGATCCTTTGGCTTGGGTTGATATTATGTGTGGTCATTGTATACTTTGAGTCATTGGATAGTGGGCTGGTTGAGACACTGTGGGCCAGAAAGGCAAACCCAGAACAAGAATACATGTTGGTTAGCATTTTCTGGGTGAAATTGGTCCTGTGTAATCAATTTGCTACCAAGTGACAGGTTGGTCTCCTTGAGCAGTGGTCTGTGCATTGCTCTCTGTTGCTGGCAGGCCCATCATTAAGCAGCAGCAGTTACTAGATAAGCTTTGGAGAGGCGGGGGAGTCTTGCCATTAGGTCCATTCATAATCACCATCTCTACCAGGCTTCAAGATAGCCAAGTACAAAGTCTGGCAGACATTTGATAGCTGAGTCATTCTGCACGTGTTTTCTTCTGCAGTGGCTTCTCTCTGGTCGATACGAACATGCAATGGACAGTCCCCACGGTTAGTGCCCATTCCCATAGGTTCATCTACATGCCCCTTACCCAGACCTTCCTGTACCTGGCCTTTCAGTTGTGCTTGTTCCAGAGTCCTAACCAGCCAGCCAGCTAAGTCCCTTGTCCATATATCCCAACCTCAGGCCACTTCTCTTCTTCCCTTAACTGCTATGTTTCAGAGCTACACTGTGGTGCAACAGCAATTCATTTTCAGCTTATATCCATATACTGAGTTGACCTAGCTATATACCAATCTTGGGCTTTTTCTTGTTCATCAGTAGTTTGTAAAAAACTCTTTATGAGTTTAGGTGTGAAATGAGGAAGAAGCATTGCTGTAACAGTGACAGATTACATGTGGGTTTGGGACACATATTTGTGTAGCTCCCTGCACAGACATATATCTAGGACTGCTCACATTTGATCCCAGATATATCACATCTATGTTATAATGGATCGCTGCCGAGATCACCTAAATTTATGATTTGTTGAGTCTATTAGTATTAGTAATGTGCTGGGTAAATCGCCTATGAAAAGTACCACCTTGGGTTGTAGTATTTGCTGAGTTCTGTGGTGTTATTGTTTCCACTATGGCTGATTTCAAGCTGCCAAAGTGATGCCACAGAATATGGACTTAGGAAGAGAACTACCTCTTGCATATCACTGTATCCAGCTAGTGATGGGGCAGTTCTGGCCACATAGTCACTTGATATCACTTGAGGTCCATGGTTTGATGCTTAGTTTCTACTGAGGCCCAATAGTATGCCAGGAATTATTTATCAACAGTTTATAGTTCTCTGCTACAGATGTCATAGCTTTTCTCTAGTACCCTAAGAGTGTGCACTGTATGTAATCTATTTTGCTACCACAAAATACACCAGTATCATTTGTGATGTGACTCAAGCAATGATCTTGGCTCTTATGCAGAATCTTTCCTGGTCTTGAGCTCTACTCAAAGACTTTCTCCATCATCTGAAAAATGGAACAAAATAGTATTCTCAAGTATGTTATATGCTACCTCTCAAACTCTAAGAAGCCTATCAAGCATTCTTTTTTAGTGCTAGGAGATATAAGGTAATAACCTATCCTTTGCTTTGGAGTGAATATCCCAGGATGCCCAGAACACTGGATTCCTAGAAACTTAACCTACGTGTCAGGCTCCTAAACCTTTCTGGGTTTCGTTTCCCTCTGGAGCATATGTGCCTTTCTAAAGCATCTACAATACTTACCATTTCCTGCTCCTCAGGTATGATTAATGTGACATCATCAATATAGTGAACCAGTGTGACAATCTACAGAATGTCCAGATGGCCAAAGGCTCTTCTGACAATATTGTAACAGAGAAGGAGAGTAAACACAACCCTGGGGCAAGACTGTGGATGTGTACTGTTATTTGTCCCTGTGAATGGGAACATCTTCTATTCTTTTTTTTTTTTCTGATAAGAAAAAAGAAAACGTTTGTCAGTTCAGTGATGACATACCGGATAGCCAAGACTGTATTAATATGTTCTGGTAAATATATCACATCTGGTACAGTAGCTGTAATTGAGATGGCTGCTTGGTTAACTTGTGTAGTCCATTGTAATCCTCCATGGTCCCTAGATTGTTCAGAGGTTCCTATTGGGGACCACCACTCCTTATCCTTTAAGATTTTAAAGGTGGCACTGATTTTTGCCATTTCTTTGAGATTCTGTTGTGGGTTGAATTGTATCCCCAAAAAGACATATTGAAGTCCTAATCTCTTGTACCTGCGAATGTGGCCTTATTTGGACATAGGGTCATGGCAGATGTAATTAGGTAAGATGTACTCATCCTGAAGTAAGGTGGCCATTTATAAGAAGAGGGGAATTTAGATGCAGATACAGACACAGAGGGAGGACGGCTACAGCTAAGACAGAAAGGGGCAAAGATTGGAGTTGTGCTGCCAAGAAGCCAAGGAATGCTTGGGAGTTACCAGAGCTGGAAGAGGCAAGGAAGTGTCTTCTTTTAGAGACTTTGGAGGGAGTATGGCTCTGCTAAAACTTTGTATTCCAGTGTGAGTACAAGTTTGTGGTACTTTGTTACAATAACCCGAGGAAATAAATACAGATGTGATATAAACATTTTTTAATATTTTCCTCATGGAGGGGTGGTAGAGTCACTTTTAGGATCTTCTTCTTGGCTTTCTTACAACAGATATAACATTACAAAGTTAGGGTTCTTCCAGTTTCTAAATATATTCATTCCAGTTATCCCTTAGGAAACCAAAGAAGCGACCGCCAGTAACAACTGAGTGGCAAACCTGGTTAGGCCTCTGTTCATTAGCCAACTTCCACATACTTTTAATGAGAAGGCCATGATGGTATCTCCGGCTGTCAGCATCAATTTATTTTCAATAGCTTGGAATCATCTGAGTAATCCAGAGCCAGCTGTAGTGTTGCAGAGTCTTTCTTTAATTGATGTGTTCTGGATCAAAGAAATGGGCATATAAATAGCTATTCTTTTGGGGATGGTTGACTTCCAACTTTTGCTCATTGGTTCTGATCTCCTTTGTGTATGTGTGCATGTGTGTGTTTGTGTGTGTGTGTGCGTGTGTGTGTGTGTGTGTGTGTAGCTCTATCTTCCAAGAAGAGGAAATAGGCTATTTCTTCAGGCCCATGAAATTCAGAAGGACTTCAGGATTCGATGTTTTTAACTCTACCAACACAGATATCCACTTCCAAGTGTCAGACCCCATTCCTTCCTTATCAAGGACCTGAATTAGTGTAAGAAGTTTGCCTAGGCCGAGATTCAGCCTTTTCTATAGCTCTGCTAACAATTAAGTCCTGTTCTTGTTTTGCTGTGACTGCCATCCAGCTGCAAGATCAGCTCTCTTTAAATGCTGCCAAAGAGTCCCTCTTGGTCTCATACTTTGCTTTAAATTGTTAATAGAACTGAACTTATCATTTACTCTCTTCAATCAATGGTACATAGCAACGGCTAACCAATTCCACAGTTCTTATAGTTATTTCTTCATAGCTATTGCATCCCCTCCCACCTGTATTCCATCACAGGTTGCCATAGGTGGCAGCCAGACAAATGCTCTAGCATTCCAAGGGCTACCTATACTTTGCCTCTCACCAATGATGGGGCCCTCATTGCCATCCAGCCAGAAATGATCCAATTCGAGAATTCCTATCTTTGAAGTCTGCTTCTCAGGAATACCCTGCTGTAAACTATCTTAGATTGTGTTTCTTAGAACAAAACCTGAGATAGGGATCCTTGTTTAAGTGACTTATTTGGAACGTGCTCTAAGGGGAAAGGAGGTGAGGGAAACAGAACAGAGCAGGGGAAAAATTGCCTAGCAAGAATGTGATCTCAGTAGAGACTAACTTCAGTTTGATCCTACGTGATACTCTAGAGTACAGATGACAGATAGAGCAAGTCTCACATTGAGGCAAGGGGACCGGCCTTTTGTATTCCATGCCAGCAATGTGGTAGGGGAAGGTGGAGAAAGGTGTAGCATCTCAGGCAAGATGCTCCAGTTTGGTCCAGGGCAATTCTCTGTATTGTTATCTCCAATAATTGACACATGTGGGTGAGAGGTGCACTAGCCAGAGGGGGAGATCTGGGTGGACACCAGTAGCATCCATTGTAACAATGTAGAGCTATCATGCGTTATAATGATTAGCAAACTCTGAGTTATTCTGCATCCTAGACAAGAAATATATTTCTTTAAACTGTTTAGAAATAATGCTGTAGGCTTGGTTAGGAAGATTGTGTTCATTTCTCCACACCCCTTTTTTAGTGGAATTATAGTTAGTCCCACTGGCCATAAATCCCAAGGGCCCAGTTCACCATCTTCTACTAGAGACTCTCTCATGCAAATGAGATCTCTCTTCCTGGTCTGCTGACGACTCTAAGAATCTTCAAATTGAGAATGTTATTCCTACTGTGACCCTTGTTAATTTCATTAAATTTCTTCCTCCTGCTTACCTTTACTTTATAATGGTTGGAGTGAGCGATTATAGAACAAGTACTTTCAGACACATTGTCCCATGTGGAATGGTGTGAAATAGTGTGAAAATACTTTTCCTCTTTGCTTTCCATGTGTAAGTAAAAGTGTCTCAATACTAGTATATACTATTTTTGAAAAGGGGACAGAAGGTTTAAAAAAAGGAAAGATAAAGAGGATAATCCAAAAGTAATGTGCAAATGGTTGAGAATAAGATTCTAATTTCTTATTTTTTCAGTTTGAGTTTGGAAATTTGTGTTTTGTTTTTGTTTTTGTTTTTGCCAGCAAAGTATGTATAAGTTCAGCTCAGAGATTCAGTGTTTTTGAAGGGTCTGGAAATAAGTCATTGTCTCCCAAGCTGACAAAAAGCAGTTTACGGTTAGAACCATCCTGTTCTTTGCTCCCCAAAGCTCTGAGCACACTGCAGAATGAGCAGTCTGTGTGCCATAAACACTTAAAAAATGATGATGCATGCTAGAGTGTTTTGAAAAAATGAAAACCCACATAAAAATAAGATATTATGGTCGCTTTCAATGAACCTCTCCAAAGTCTGCACTAAAGTTGTCTTTCCTCTTATATCCCATTTCCTCCTATACATAAATTCCTGGTTATAGCCTGAGATTCTTCCTCCCACTTGCAGCCAAATCCCCTTTTCATTTTCTCCTTCTTAACTATCAAAACTCCACCCATCATAGTAAGTTTGGTTTGAACCCCCACTGCGGGGAAGCAAATCCTGACACTCTAAGGTCTGTCAACGAAAGGTGGATCTCCTGGTGGGGAAAACCATGGCAGAAACCTGTGGCTCTACTCTGGCCAATGTGGTTCTCCTCCCTCGAGGAACACCTTTCCCTATGACAGAGTTCTCAAAATGTGGTGTCATCACTGGAGAATCTGTTAAAATGGAAATTATTGGCTCTACTTCAGACTTGTGAAATTAGAAACTTAGTGTGGCCTGCAATCTGTGTGTTAATAAACCTTCCAGATGATTTTAAAATTTGAGGATCACTTTTCCAGGGAATTTCTTAATGATCACTTTTGATACCATCCTGTTGGCCTCAGAGAGTGCTCTGCCATTTAGCACTCAAGCCAAATAAACCCTTAATTGCCAGAGTACAGTTGGAACATTTAACTTTCCTAATGGCTTGTCCATAATAAAAGGAACATGAATTTTCAGACTAAGGTATAATTAGATACAATGACTCATAAAATATGGAAATGTATTATAGTGATTAAAAGCACCAGTTGTATAGTCTGGCAAACTAGGCTTTGAATGCAGCTTGTCACTTAAGCATGTTATTAAGGCTCTGCACCTGTTAAATGCTGATAATAATGATACCTTTTAAAGCTGTTCTGAAAATTAAGGGAGATGATGAAAGTAAAGCAATTAGAAAAGCACCTCATAGGTGTTCAATAAGTGGCAATAAATTACAGTTTGCTTGGTCATCATTAGTTGATAGCCCCCTATTTGCAGTGGATCTCAGGGACTAGCTCTCAGGCCACCTCCACAGGACATGGAACATTTTTTCACTTTCAGAATTCAGAAGTACCCCTAAGCATGGCTAGGCCAAGAGAGATGCAAGAATTCTCTCTTCCATATCTGATACCCACAGTCCAAATTCTAGTTTACTGTCTCAAGACCCTCCTGTCATGTAGGCTATTGCTTTGGGGGAACATCAGTCCCACCTCAAACATTTACAGGGCTTGGAGACAGAGTACAAATTGGAGGCCCAAACAGCATATATTTATATTTACAATTTACAGAGCAGGCTTAAAAAAATGTCATCCTCTGTGTAGGCAAAATAACAGCCCTCACAATTCCCGACCGTGTTTCCCTTCCATGACAAAGGGACTTTGCAGATGTGATTAAATTCAAGGCCTCGAAATGGGGAGATTATTCTGGATAATCCGTCAAATGTAATCACAAAGATCCTTATAAAAGGAAGCAAGAGAGTCAGAGAGGGAGATGTGACAACAAGCAAAAGTTGGAGTAGTTTGATGCCACGAGTGAGAAATACAGGTAGTTTCTGAAAGACGGAAAAAGCAAGGAAACAAGAGTCTCCCCTAGAACCTCCAGAGCGAATGCAGACCTGCTGACCCATTTTAGAATTCTGAACTTCAGAGTTATTTGGTAATACATTTGTGTTGTTTTAAGCCCCTAAATTTGTGATACATTTTTACAGCGGCACCAAGAAACTAATAACCCTTCTACCTTTGTAATAATAAAAAATGTTTAAAATGTGAACATCGGCTTTAATAAGACTGCAAATGGCAAAATATCAATAATAATCTGATTCTTAAATTTAACGATTATTTTGTATAGTGAATGGTCTGTGAATGATTCAGTGATATTTAAATAATTAATATATTGAAGATATAACATTAATTTTTATTCTAGTCCATTTGTGGGTTTTTTTTTGCCTTTATTTCAGCATAATTATGAGTTATGTAGTTGGGAGAACTAGTTTTTAATAGGCAATATTGCTAAGTTAGACCACCTTTCTTGAGTTATCAGAGTTCTTAGATAATATTTTTTATCAATTACAATTTAGAGAAATTTGGTTCTGCTGAGGCAGTGGCAGCAGTATGGCCATTAAAACTCTTAAAAAATACTAAGATTTAGAAATAAACAATATATCATTTTTATATATTTTAAGAGGCTCATGTTTGATAAATTATCATAATCTCAGGGGAAAAAATTCAGATATTTATTTTAAGCATGTAGATTACTGCACATATAGATATATTGTCCACATCTATAAAGCAATATCTAGATGCATAGAGTTTTATTTAATTTTAATAAACATATTCAATACCAAAATATTAAAAGAAAGTAAAAAAAAAAGAAATATGATGCTTAATTTGTTCAAATCTCTTAACTGAAACTATCAAGATATAGAATGGTTAGAAGGTAGACTCACTTTTATTTGTACACATATCTTTTATGATCATGGAAATATTTTCATTTTCTTTTCCTAATTAGTTTATATTTTTTTGGACTGTCATTATGTTACATATAGTTTATTTCAATTTAGAAAAAAAGATTTTCAAAAAATTTAAAAATGCTATTCTTTTGAAAATGAAGTACCCAAACCCATATGTTTGTGTTTTTGTGTGCTTTTGCTAAATTATTAATAGCAAGCAACAATTCATACCAGAACATTACAGATTATTTCAAATTCAAAATTAATTAAAGCATACCCCTAGGCATGCTTAGGGGTACTTCTGAAATCCAAGGGTGAAAAATGTTCCATGTCCTGTAGAGGTGGCCTGAGAGCTGGTCTCTAAGATCCACTCTAAATAGCGGGCTATGAACCAATAATGACCAAGCAAGCCACTATTTATCAAACACTTTCTATGAGCCAGGCACTTTGCTAATTGCTTTGATTTCATCGTCTCACTTAATGATTTGTTCCTACTTGAGGATATCCTGTTGTTTTGCTTATTTCTTCTTTGGTTTATCTTGTCACGTTAACACATCGTTTGATACATATCTTATTAAGATGTTTCTTTCTGGGAAGATCTGCAAAATACCGTATATAATACTATTTGGATTGTTTTATATAATATCATCATTAAAAGCCTAGCTGTGACTCTGTCTTCTAATAACAAGTTCTAACCATGAGCTGTACATGGCTCAAAGAATGCTTCTGGGATTTTGGCCCAAATTCTGTCTTGGAAACTTTTTTCTTGCTGAATATTTAGCACCAGCATCATAGACATAGCTTCAATAATATTTTAAATTGTTAAAGTGGAAAACTATTCAATATTTTAGAAAATTTTAATAATTCTTATTCAATATTTTATAAAAGTTAAACTATCAAAATTCTACTGTCCAGTATCTATCTAGTTACCATTGTGAAATTATCTGTATCATTCTTCATAGATTTTCTATCTAGATTTATATATACAAATTTATTGGTAATACACATTATTTAATATTACAAAATATTCCATAGTTTCCATGTGTAGCTGTTGAAAATACCACACCAATTTGTGAATTTCAATTTGTGAGAACCATGAGCAGGAACATAGAGAGATGTAAAAAAAGGGAACCTTAGCACTGCTGGAAAGTGACATATTATTATTAGAAAATCTATTGCATTCATTCTATATGAGAGGATATACGTAAGTGATTTGTCGTTTCTTTTACCATGTGGAAGTCATGTCTATTTCAATATCAGCTCTAGCATAGCCCATAAACCTTAAGGTATTAAGATGCAATGACTTTTTATTTTGAGGCATGGCATAAGAAATGTAGAGAAGTGCTTCTCCAGAGGTGGACAGTTCATGAAATAACTCTTTAAAGTCAAGCATGATACTGGAGCAACATACACACTATTAGGGAAATTTCATTTTCTACTCACAGAAATGTGTCTTCTCCCTAATGCTTGAAAAAAATGATGACAGCAACAAAGACGTAATCCATTACTATAATATAATAAGCCAATTAGCATGTGTGTGCCTGCTAACATACATACACACATACATATGCATACACACACATGAAGAATTTAAGGGAGTTGTTCGAGCTTGCATTAACAGCAGTGAGACTTGGGATTCAACCAGGTCTGCTTCTCACAAAGCTCATTTTGGTACTTTAGCCTGCTTCCTCAGGAGTAGGGTTTTAAATTTCTTTCTCTCATCTTAACCATACTCCTTTTCACTCAAAACCAGCTGATATTTTGCTTCTTTGGGGAGGCTTCCTGATCAACTTTTGAATTTTGTAAACATAATTCTGATGTTACAAAAAACACATCTATTAGTCAGCTACTGCCTTACATGTTAGTCTCCAACTGATCTCTGAATTCCTGAGGACAGAGAGCGTGTCTTATCGTCTTACTCCTTTCTGCATTTCTGAGCATTAACAGAGTGCCTGGAATATATTAGGAACTGAAAAAATAATTTTTAACTAAATTAAGTGTAATAATAAAAAACATTGATTTTTAAAAAGAAATCCACCATTCAGCAAACATAGAAATGTTAAGTTTCTATGGCATTCAGAAATCGCTCAAACGTCTTTCGGTTCCAGACAGATTAGCTACTGGGATATTTTAAGAGGAGTCCTGAGTAGATTCCACAGTTTTTTTTTTTTTTTTTTCCCAGTAGTTTAAATATAGGCCGCTGCATACTGTCAGCAATTCTTCCTGATATTTAAGCTGAAGCAGTACCTTCTAAAGGATACGTTGCAGCTCTGAGAGAGCTGCTGGAATTGCCACAGTTTCAGCACATTTTAAAGAGCAGTAGTTTTAGTTTCTTGGGCAAATGGTCCTATTTTAATTCAGGAAAAAAAAAAAAAGGTGTGGGATTAACTACTAGTGGAGAGCACCTCACTGTTTTCTCTCTAAAGCCTTTTCACCAGCCATTCTCCTTTTTAAGCAAAATTAATCACTCTTTCCTTCATGTCTCCAAGTCACATTATTTAAAATACACATGTAGGCACATGCACGCACACACGCGCACACACACACACATGCACACACCGAGTATTAAATTGCATATAAACACTATTTTAAATGTAGGTATAGAAGAAACATACGTAAAGGTTGTGCTTCTTTGAGTTTTTGAGGATTTCTTCCTTGTGTGTTTCTCCAGTGACTTTCCAGTGGCATAGCAAACCTGCAGAAATGTTTGTGAAATACCTGGATAATAAATGAGTTGAACTAAGATGGAGCTTGAAATAATCTTGCTACCTTTGTTTCCATCCTTGTGAATTTTTTATATACATGTCTCCTGGTACATATGTGAGTGATTTTTTCTAAGAAATATACATTGGTGATATCATCTGCACACTTTGAATTTTACTAGGAAACACCAAATTATTTTTAAAGTGGTTTAATGTGTACATTCCTATCAGCATTGTATAAAAGTTCCTACTTATCTATATACTCTCCAACCCTTGATATTGTCAGACTTCTTAATTTTTGACAGTCTAGTCAGCAGTAGGCAATGATATCTCATTATGGCTTTAATTTGTGTTTACATAATTACTAATGAAATTGAACAATTTTTCAAATGTTTCTTTGTCATTTTTTTAAGAATTTACTTATTTTTCCGATTGACCTCTAAGTAATGGAGGGAGGTATGTTGATATCTATTCTGCGAGTAGCTTTTTATAGTTCTATTAATTTTTGATTAATAAACTTTAAAGTTATTTTATTACTTCAATTTAATTTTAAAACTTTTATGTATTACTGAAGTAACGCTTTTTCCATCACTATATACCGACTCACTTTAATTTTAATAATGAAATTGTCTTGAACTCTATTTTGTCTGATTTTTTGTTTTTGTTTTTTGTCTAGTATGTATTTGTTTAGGGTGCCTAAACTTTAAAAATTTCCATGTCCTTGTGTCCTGGGAGTGTCTCATAAATAATACATATCTGTATCTACTCTCCTCTGGTTTTCATGTTGTTCAGAAGATTGCTCTGTGGTCTGACCACCTATCCTTTGTAGGTGATCTGTCTTTTGCTCCCACTGCTTTTTTCAATTCACCTTTTTATTCTGAGATCATCGTAGGTTCATATGTAGGTAAGTACTTTTCACCAATATACTCTTTACTTAGTTTACTCCAATGGTAATGTCTTGCAAAGCTATTGTGCGATACTGCTCTTTTTATTTTTAATTTTATTCTTTACTTCTTTACACATTTCAAACCTAGTAATTCTATCATCTGTTCCAACACCTGTAGTGGTTGGACTTCTCTGGCTTTTCCTCACTGCGGCTTGCCATAATGTGTTTTGTGACCTTTAACCTGTGCTTATGACTGGATTATATTATGTAGGAATCCTGCAAGTTTAAACTGGGGCGGCTTCCATCTAAAGATTTGTTTTTCCGGGAAGCAGGGTTGCTCTGGACCCAAGATCATTTTAAGATGCTAAGGGCCTGACTTGATAAAGCAATTGCAGTCTTTATTCCTTCCACTCTGCATCCCTTGGCAGTGCTGTTACAGTCATTTGCTCCCAAGGCAGCTCTGCCTCTCCTCAGCTCTCACTGCTCACTGCATCCCGTGGCTGCCCTGCTTAAAGTTTGTCTGTCTGTTTGTTTTGGTGGATAGGCTTAGGTTTGCGAGCATAGCAATATGTCACAAATTGGGTCCCATCAATGATCTGGCTGCTTTGTAGCAGAAAGTCAGTAAAGCCTTTAGTTTATTATATATTGCTGGAAGCAGAAGTTCTAGAGAGAAGGCGACAGTGGTTATTAATCTTGGGAATGAGTATTGAATAAAAAGTGTATCATCTCTGTGGTGTATGTCTTGGAGTATTGCCAACATCCCCTCTTTACCCACTTCTAGGACCGAAGCACTCATTTCCCCAGCCACTGGGAGTATAGGTACCACACCACTATCCTCTCTTGTCTGCAGGGGACAAAGTTGCTCGAGGGTCAACCTGCATCCAGTGACTATTGGTGTGTCTGTTTGTGTGTGTCTAAGCCAACACAATGCCGCAAGGACCACCCTAGCTCAGAGCTCCCTATGGAGTTGTTGGAGACCTTTATCGTGACCATGTCACAGTTTGGTTTCTCTGAGAAGCCTGTTCCCATCACTTTCTCCCGGGTATCGGTGATCTTATGGACATTTCCTAGTAAACTTCCTGCATGCAAATCTGTCTCAGAATATGTTTTCCTGGAGGAATTGGACCTAAAGCACTCTTATGTAAAAAACTTTTAGAATAAACATGGCTCCAGAGAGTACATACTTAAAATATCTATGCTATGCCATGAATTTTAGTCCTGGGAGCCACTGAGAAATAATTTAGTTGTACATCATTCTAAAACAAAAAATTGAGACCCCAGAGTTGAAGTAATTCACAAAAGGCCACCAACTCACTTCATTGTCTCCTCTTATCTCCAAATGAATGGACTTTGATCTTTACTTCATGAGTTCTATTATTCAAGTAATCTCTGGTTCTGTGCCTTTGAGACCAAGACACTTAACCAGCCTCTAGTGCTATCTTCCCTCTTTGCTTCTATGCTATATCTTTTTGTTCTTTTCTTGGATACTCCTAGAAAGTTTCTTCAGATACTTTTGAGCTGTGCCTATAAAACAGAGTATGGAAAAGATAGCTAAAGGTGCTACAACAAAGAAATGTAAAGATATTTTGCATATTTGTTCCTTGAAACACCCTTACAACTATTGGACATGGAGGTAGATGCGGGGCTGGGTCCTTGGATGTGTGACTGGTACACAGGGTCCTACAATCAGAAAGGCTCAACTCTTCATTTAATGCTTGGTTGCCACCTTGAAATTCATAATCATTTTAACAAGGAGCCCAACATTTCCATTTTCATTTTCAAAGAGAAGAAGGAGCACAGCTTTTAGACGATTGAAAGATGTGTGATTGAATCATGCCTCTGTCCTCTGTGTTTCATGGCCTCAGGCAAGATTCTTAAACCCTCTGGACCTCTTTTCTAATAAAGGAAATATTGATGACATGGCCAACAAGTGTTTGGAATTTTCTGATTAAAAGAGTAATCAATAAATATCACTATAATAGTTACCATGCGAAAAAACTGAATTACCGAAGTTAAGACAATCAGTTCTGAAATCAGATTTCCTGGGTTCATATCTGAGCTTTGTTATTTCCCAATGGTGAGACCTTGGATTAGTCCCTTAAGCATTCTCTGTGTCCCATCTAAGAATCATAAGATTGTTGTGAATGTCAGATGAGTTCATTGTTACTTCTCGGCATGGTGTCTGGTATATGATATTCATTCAAATGTATACTGTTGTTGATTTTAGGAAAAATACCCAAACTCTTCTAAAACATGCATGCTGTGGAAGAAAATAATGAAAAAGTTCTTTATAGAGAAAAGGTTGGGAATACATGTGAACAACATCATAGTGAAGGACATGACAGCTATAAACCACAGAGTAAAACGCTGGCTTTGTCAGCATAGCAGCTCCACTAGGCGTTCACCTCCTGGCCGGCAACATGTCCTTAGGTGACATTGTGGCATGAATTCCATACATAAGGAGAAGAGGTACTCTTTAATAGGTTCCAAATAGTTAATTCTGGTGTATATGTTTTATGCAGTTTTATGACTGGAATAGAAAACCCAGAAGCACAAATTCCCCATGATGTTTGTATGATCATTATCTTGAATTTTATACTCTTAGCATTTAGTTAGAATAACAAGGCTCCTTCAGTGATGATTTACCTCATTAGTCATCCCAAAGTGAGTAAGTATTCAGGATAAGCTTTGAGAGGGAAGTATAAATTCTTGAGTAATTACTCAAGATAGCCTCAAAGTATAGGGCAATGAATAATCAAACTAAAGCAAAATAAAACCCATTTTTAAAGAAAGCAGATGAGTAAGATGCACGGCACGAATGAGTAAGAACTGCATTCAAGTTATCTAGGTTAGTGGAATAAAAGATGATCTGTAGAAAAGAGTTGCAGTGGGTACGGATTCCATGCCACAATGTCACTTAATACCCCAGGCCCTGCACACCTTTCCCTTGTTAAGTAAACCCGACCAACCGATAATGAACAAAATATACATGTATATTTTATGGTACATAGTTTTTTTCAAAGTTTGTGACTGATAACATTATATTTATCTCAGGTGTGGAGGGAGCTGTATAAACTAGAAGGATAGTAGACCAATGTGGTGACTTATATTACAGATGATTTTTATTTATGGAATCACACTTTCAATTGTAAACAGGATCTTTATAATTTCTTCTTGAAATATTAAAGTTTACAATTATGTGTCATAAAAGTATTATGGGGTATATTGAAATAATCATTTAAAATTTGAATCCATTCTGTTCCTCCCAGATAAGCAGAAATATTTTTATGTGTTTTATTTTCCAACACAAGGGGGCAGCATTGCCACACTGTTCAGTTCATTTCCTGTAGGACCAACGACACTGTACTTCCTGCAGATTTAAATACACAGTGCACCTCTTCTACGTGGATAATCATTTGAAAATCGCACAAAGGTAGACCCAGGCTATTTATTATCTACATGACATTAATTTTAATGCTAGTTTTGAAACAATACCTTCTGATAAGCATTTTTTACAAATTTTATATATTTTATATTTGCTTCATTGTTTCTGATTCTATAACAATCACCTAAATCTGGGAAGACTAGCCACCATTGTGTTTTGTAGTGTTTATGTGTGGTAATTCTCTAGAAAGCTGAATTCATTTAAATGGAATTTTCAATCACACATTGCTAGGAAGTTTGACACAGAGGATGAGTAGCCCATGAAGCAGGTGAACTTCCTGCCAGATGTCACACAGCAAGTCAGAGAGTAACACTGGTGGTAAGTATTCTGGAAGGTCCATGCAAATGAATGGACTTGGTTATGGGAGGTGGGACTGCAATAATTATTATTATTGATATTATTGTTCTTATTAATAATAAGAACAACCACCAGTTTTGAGCTGCTCTTTATGTCATAGGTCCTTTATTTGCTTAACTATGTTATTCTTAATATAATGCTCTTGTAAAGTAGATGTTGTTACTCTCATTTTTATAGATTAGGTTGTAGAAGCTTGGTTTGGTTAAGTGATTCACTCTGAATTCATGCAACTCATAAGTGGCAGCAATGACTGCTAGATCCAAGCGTTCCCCACTTCTTCACATTGCCTCTCCATCCCCAGGAAAAGAGATTGAATTCAATGATTCAACTAAAAAAGTAGTTTGATTTGATACTTAAACTTCTCCATTCCTACTCCATCCAGTTTATATATTTGATTTAATCTAGGCTAGCATGATGGTTAATTTTATGTGTCAACTTGACTGAACTGAAGGATTCCCAGGAGCTAGTAAAAAATTATATCTTGGTGTGTCTATGAGGTTGATTCTGGAAGAGATCAGTGTTCGAATCAGTAGATCGAATAAAGAAGATCACCCTCACCAATGTGGGTGGGTGCCACCAACCCTTTGAGGGCCTGACCGGAACAAAAAAGGTAAAAGAAGGGTGAATTTGCTCTCAATTTAACCTGGGAAGTTTCCTCCTGCCCTTGGACATTGGTCCGATTTACACCACCAGCTTTCCTGGTTCTCCAGCTTGCAGACAGAGATGTGTTTTTTGGCCTCCATAATCAAGCAAGCCAATTTCTATCATCAATTAGTCTCACTCTCTCTTTCCCTCATAGCTACCTTAAGGAAAGCACAAAGTGTTATATAAAAGTCCAAATTTTATTATTGCATTTATTATTTTAAGCTCTTTACACCTGAGCAATCATTTAATGCTCATGTCTGAGAATTTTTATATATATCTCAACAGGAGTACTCTGGGGGAGATTCCAGAAGAATCTAGTCCCTTTTAGAGTTGTGTTTCACTGTGCTAGTGAATCAGTGACTAAGAAGGGAGTATTTATTTTTTGTATGGTAGAACAATGAATTTACATAACATATTTTCCTTTGAGGAGCCTAAGGCACAGCAAAGATGGTAGGTCACCATCTTCAAATTCTGCCAGTGGCAGATATGGAAGACAGTATTCATCTTCATCTTTGAGAAAGAGAAACTGAGGCAAGAGCAAATTGCTGAAGAATATTGTTCATGATTGCTAACAGTTGAAATTCTTGAGCTAGCACTTTTTATTCTTGACCTGGGACTCTATCTTTTGAGTTTAATACCACTTTAGGAATCAGAGAAGCTCGACTTTTAGTCTCAGCTTTGCCACTTTCTGGCTCTTGGCTTTGAGCAAACTTGCAGAGCCTCAGATTCCTCATCTGTGAAAGAAAGATAAGAATAATACCAAATTATCAGTGTATATGTACTCGTGCTAAGTATTCTGGCAGGAAATAGCAAACAGTTAGTGTGCCTGAAGGATCTATAACACTAAGTGTAATAGATATGTTCTTATGCCTATAAATGCCAGGGAGGATATTACATATACTTTCATTTTTGTATACACATATCCATTCAATAAATAATGGCACTCCTCCGCCCCCCAAAGAATCTATCCTGCTTTTTGACAAGGGCACCAGTCTCATTAAGTACAGCCACCTGTAGTTCTAAGCAGTGCCCAGTGAGGCCACCAGGTGTCTCTAGAAAGCTTGACATATAAGAGTAAGAAAAAAAAAATGCCTGTGAACATGCTTTATATACTGTAAAGCCTTGTAAAAATATAAGAACTTAATGGCTTCCTTCTCTGAATTTAACTTCCACTTGATACATGCTTATACTTTTTTATCTAGTTAGTTAAAATCAATAAACATTTATTGAACACTGAATATATACAAGGAAAAGATTCATTCATTTTACAATGTACACTGTTCTAGATACTAGATATTCAGCAATGAACCAGATGTCATAATTATTTGCCCCTGGAGCTTGCATGTGTAAGAGTGATAATAAACACACACACATGCACACACATGTAGAACATTTGGTAGAAATATGGAGAAACCTGGTAAAGGGCTAGAGAATGATGGCGACTGCTATTTTAGATCATGCTGTCCTAAAAGTGTCCTTTGAGAGGGTGAGAACTGAGCAAAGACTTGAATTAAATAAAGGAATGAGCCACCTACCCATATAGGAAAAGTGAGCTCTCAGCAGGTGAAACATCTTGAAAGGAGGAAGTGTGCTTGCTATGTTTGAAAAACAGCAAGGAGATGAGCGCAAACCATGCAAATAGATGGGTTTCCTATATAATTCATTGTCTTTTTGGGGGACAATATCTGTTATAATCTTATAATTTTATAGCCCTTCTATTATAGGTATAGTTGCCAATACTATAATAAGAATAATGATAAATAATTTGTACTTATTCAGTACTTGCTATGTGCTAAGTTAGTCCTTACGAACCCAGCAAGTAAATATAATTATTCCTAACTATTCAGAGATGCTAAATAGTGTTCCTAAGGTAACATATCCAGTAAGTTGGCAAGGCAACACTTGGTCTTGTTTGATAGTTCAGGCTGCAAAGTAAGTCAATGGGAAGACAGATAGATGATTGAAAAATACATAATGATATGAGAAGGGTTATGGAAAGCTACCAAGAGGGATTGACATATGGCTTTTGCTCTGGAGGATAAGGATGAGTTCCTTAAGGGAAAAGATGGGGATGAGAGTGGAGAGGGAATCTCCTGGCAGAAACCAAGGCATGGAGGCTTGGAAGAGTGCAGTTAATGCAGGAAATGGAGAACAGTTAAATGTGGCTGAAGGACCTATAACACTAAGTGTAGTGGATGTGTTCTTATGCCTAAAAGTGCCAGGGAGGGTCTGCTTCTGTAACTTAGGACACCTTCCAGCCATGGCTGACTGGGCGGAACCCCAACCCAAATGCAGCAGAATCTATTGTCTCATAGACAGTAATTCTATGGCTTGACTCAAACAGAGGAGTTGTCCAAATTAGATTCCCTCATTCAAAATTTTGAAGTACAGATACAGGGACTATTGCTAGTCCATGGAGGACCCTGGAATAAGGATGTTATCCAAATCTGAGGACTCAGAGGAAATTATTTGAGGCCATTTAAAGCCTGGTCAGAAAGCTACAGAAAGAGAAAAATGGAGCAAGTGCAGAGATGAGCAAAATGGAAAATCATGAGGTCTTTGAGAAAAAGAAATGGCAATATCTGTCTTTCAATTTCTGCCACATTTACAGTTCCTAGTTCTTTAGGCCTCATGTGGTAGGTTGATTTCCTATCTTGGAGCCCAGAGGTCTTTGTATCCTAAAATTAAGAAGGTCATATAATTTATTATCCAAACTGACTGACTTTTGAGAGTAAAAGTGGGTGCCACTAATAATTACAGGCATAAACTGGAAACTTACTGTGAAAACAGATGCATGCAATGGTGGACTAGGACATCTTTAATATCTCCAGAAAGCAACAACAGCCACAGAGCAAAATTTGATCTGTAGCATTTGTCGATTTTCATGGTGTAAATACTCCCACCATTGCCGATTCGAAACTTCCAATGCAATATCAACTGGGTTGAAAAATTCCTGAGATTTAACGGTCAGCTTTCTCAAGTTGTGGCAAGTCAGCTCCAGCACACCACTGGATGCTTGTTGCCCTACCTAAACCTTTCTCTTCCCCAAGTTTCATCTCCTTTATTTATTTATTTATTTATTTATTTTTTTATTTTTTTATTTTTTTAGCGTATTTGAAACTTGCAACTCCACAAGTACAGATTAGGAAAGTGGTGTGTTTGAACCTGACACTGTAGGCAGTGGGGAGTCTGCCTCCAAATCATCTGCCCAGCGTCTTGAAGGGAGAGACTGCAACTCCCTTTTTTACTTCCAGCTTGCCCAGCATGGTAAAGAATATGCAGTAGCTGTCAGTAAACAGCAGCTGAATCATTGCTTCAGGCATCATTCGTTGGCTCCCCTCCTTCCCTACAGAAAGGTTACCCAGCTGTGAATTATAGTTGGCCTGTGGGCACCTTTGTGAGGAAGGCACCTTTGTGAGACAGCAGCAAACACAGCTTCTCAGGGGATTATGAGACCAGAGCTCTGACATTCTCACCTAACTCTGATCGTTATCAGTTCGCCATCCCTTGTCAAAATCTAGCCTTCCATAAGTAGAAAATGAAGTTTCTTAATTCAGTTATGGAATGGTCTTACCCTATGGCCACATGGGTACTAACTGCCTGATCAATTGCTTCTCCTTAGCTTGTTCACACTAGCCTGAGGCAAGTACTGTCACACTCATTCTTCATTCTTCAAATAACACAATCTTTGTCTTCCAAGAAGCAGAATCTTCCATCCTGATTTACAAATAAACTGGTTACGCAAGCTTATTAGTTGAGCCTGGATTGTGCAAATACAGTCTTACCTGGAATCTAGATTTTTCTTCCTCCCTTTTTATTTCCATTTCTACTTATACATATCTTTATGCATTTTAAGAGGCTGGTGAAATGTCAGAAGAATTCAATTTCTAACAGGTTTCCTAAAGCAATTTTACTTATTTCTGAGAAGAGAGAAGACCAGAGATATTTCCTCTAAAAATCCTAAGTGTATTATTGTTAAATGATTGATATAGCACTTTTACTGGGACAAAATTTATTCTAAGTTGGACACATGTATGTATCTGTACACATATGTACACTGCACACACACACACACACACACACACACACACGTTTTCCAGCAGTTCTCAACTCAAATGGATTCAAGTGTAATAGTTCTATATTTGTACTACAGCTGTCCTTTTTAAGTAGTTAAATGGTTGTTTACTTACAAAAACCTTCACAGTTTATGTGCCAAGCAATAAAATGGTTAATTAAAACTTTTCCAAGACAGATTATTCCAAAGTACTGTAAAAGTTAAGGAGTAAAATAACACCTGTAACTAAAGACTATGTCTTGGTTTTCAGTAGGCATGCATTAGAATCAGGAAGGTCAAGATTTATCATTCCTGGTAATTTTGGATATAGCGAGAGTAATTAACTTTTATGAACCATAGTGTAAAAATCAATTTACAAAAAATTCTGTGTGCTTACAGTGTGTTCATTAATGTCCTCAACAGTATAAAATAATGATAACGTGAGTCTAAATAATAGATGTTTACAAAAGAGAATATATTAAGCTGTTTGCTAAGCATTTTTTAAAATTCTGAAGAAGAGTAAAAATTCTACATGTCTAATAAATGAGCGTGATTTAATATGCAGCCGGCTAATAGATTGCTATCAGACCATTTAAAGCCTTGTTACAGAAGAATACTTGCTGCTGTGAAAAGATTTTCAGAATATATTGCTAGGTGGTGAAAACAAGCTATACGACTTTATGATAATATTTGTGTGTGTGTGTGTGTGTGTGTGTGTGTGTGTGTGTGTGTCTTAGATATGGGACTAGAAAAATATATTCCAACATGGTCTGTTAATTATGGTTTTACCTGGGTAGATGATTGAAGTCATACTGCTTTATTTCATATTTACATTGTGCTCTGTTTTACTGCCTTGAACATGCTTGACTATTTTAAAGGAAACGTTATTCTCAATAAACTTGCTGAATTTTAAAGGGAGTAGAGTCACATGCAATCAAATATAAGGCGAGGCGTGTGTGTGCTAGATTTATGGAGCAAAGACGTGACTAATTCATTAAATTCCTGTCCTTTTATTCAAGGATAGGTTTTAGAAAGGTGAGCAGGGGTAACCTAGAAGGATGAGAACACCTTGAGCAACATGAATTGCTGCCTTCTTAAAGAGTTCAGGGATCTCATCCCCCCACAGAGCAAGGAGAACAAAGCTTTTACTGTACTATTAATTAGAATTCAGCTTTGCATAGTCTGTGGTTACAAACTTCAGTGAAATTGGTGCAGGATCCTATTCTCAAAGGGTTACAAAGCACATCTTGTTGTCAGAGTTAATCCAGTCCAGGAAGATGGCACCTTGGAATAAAAATTAAGTGCATTTTATATTGAGCAGACCACATTAGGCATAGGTTTAGATGTTAAACAATGGTGAACATTTCCAGGAATCTTGTCAGCTTTTTTATTTAAAAGTGAATGTCTTTTATTTTCTATAAATTCAAGACATCTTATAACACATTCTGTGATGAAAAAAAAAAAAAAGCCTAACTGGAATATAAACATTGTCAACTATGATGATTCCCAGTTAATGAAACAAGGTAACCATGAATAAATTTCTATAAAGCAAAAATCATACTTTATTCATTTTTCCCCCAAGTGCTTGGCAGAGTGCTTGACAAATAATAGGCACTCATCAAAAGTGTGACTACTTGATAGAGCTGGAAAATGTGCTAACTTGGCAGTCTCCGATCTGTGCTTGCTGTTGAATAGAATGACATGATGGAAAGAATAATGGGCAGAGTGACTTGAGTTCTAATCCCAGCTCTTCTATTAACTCAATGTATGACTTCTCTTTGTGGTGCCATCTACCTAGTTGTTAAAAAAGGGGGTTGGACTAGATTAACTCCAGCAGGATCTTTTATATTTAAGTACCTAAGATTCTAAGGGATCCCTAAGGGATTTTTTTTCTTTCCTTCTCTATTGCCAAAGCTCATGTATTTATTAATGTATTCCACAGATGCTTACTGAATGTCTTCTCTGTGTATCAGGCATTTTGTACTACATCATTCAGAATAGGCCTGCAAACAAGGCACACACAGTCCCTGGCCTTGGGTTTCTTTCCTCCAGTGAGGAGTGGTGTGCCCTCCTACTTGACTAATTACATCTTTAAACATTTTACTTATTGCTTAAAGTACAATCTTATACTAATGGGAAGTTATCCTTTTTTAAAAAAAAATTTTAAATTTATTTTTATTATGGTGATATTGGTTAACAAAATCTAATAAGTTTCAGGTGTATAATTCAACAGTAAGGCGTGTGTGTGTGTGTGTGTGTGTGTGTGTGTGTATTGCATTGTGTGTTCACTGCTCATAGATTTCTTTCCGTTACTACTCTCTGGTAACCATTAGTCTATTGTCCATGTCCATGGGTCTTTGTATGTTTATCCTGTTTGTTTGTTGCTTTTAGGTTTATATCCCACATATAGGTGACATGTGATTTTCAACTTCTGTCTAGCTAATTTTGCTTAGCATGATTATCTCGAGGTCATGTTGTCTCAAATGGCAATATTTCATCTCTTCTTAAGGCTGAGTAATATTCCATTGTATATATGTACCACAGCTTCTTTATCCAATATCTACTTTGGTTGCTTATTGGGGGAATTGTTTGTCATCATAGAGCACTCTTTGATGAGAAAAATGGATTCAGAAAGATTAAACTCATAATTTGTATTTCCTTGTTAATTCTGTGAACAGACCAGACAATGACAAATTTAATGTTTTCTAGCTTTTTTGCTAGTAATATAGTGGGTAGCCTTCACACCACAAAGAGATGTATGTTTAAAAAGCAGTTTATAAATTATATTTCATAAATTTTTATATTTTCAGTCTACCAGAGTAAACTGACAATTAGAAGGAATGTTTCAGTGATATAGTGAAGGCATATTATCATGTAATTCTGACAACCTATATGTATTTTTTTACTATAAGATTTTTCTGAAAGCAAAGTATTTCTGTACTTCAATAAAATGGGGATAATTATACTAAAATAATCATAGCCACATTTTGGCACAGCACAGATATTTTTTACTACTTTAAACTAATAGTGGATGTACTAAAACATTCTATCTGATTTTACCTACGAAACACCCTACTTTTTTCAGGATAAGTCAGGATAGATGGGTTATGCTGCTATAACAAAGAACTCCAAATTCTCAGAGTCTTTTCTTGCTCATACTACACACTACATTTCTCTTAGATGTACATGAGCTAGATTCTTCTGGGACCAAGGCTGACAGCAGTCGCCATCTCAAGAATTTTCATGAGTTGTGCAAGAGGACAAAGAGAGCTCTGGAGTGTTTCACCCTGGTAATGAATTGTTTGGTTACATTGTTACAAATCATTGATCAGAATTAGTCACATGCTCCATATTCTCACAAGGGGGCTTAGGAAGTGCTGTCCTACCATATGCCTAGGAGGAAGACAGCTGGGATACTTGATGAGTAAACACTAATTACTATCATACATGGCATAAAAGATTTGTTTTTAATCATTAGCTCTCTTAATTTGCTAGGTAATGAATTAACTGTTGGCTCTCCTGGCCACTTGTTTAGTTGAGAAATTTTATATATATATATGTGTGTGTGTGTGTATATATATATATATATATATATGTATATGTATATGTATATATAGAGAGAGAGAGTGAGAGAGAGAAGGAGAGAGAGAGAGAGAGATGTATATCTCTATATATGTATATCTTTCTTGAAAAGATCTCCTGCATTACATTATATATTGCTGAAATGTTATCAAATCTTCATATTTTAGGTTAATGACATTTGCAATTATGTATATGTCTACGCTCTTGCTCATGGATATTAACACTTTATTCCCGTGATTTTCAGAGGTTTTAAAAAAAAGTTAATTTAGGTACAGTGGAAGCTTTGTTTCTTTAATTTTTTTTTCCTTTTGTGTTTTTATATGACCCTTTCATAGTTTTGATTTGAATTGCTATTTCAGTAATATTCTTTGACAGGCCTCTACTAGTGTTACTCATTTTCTGTTCTAACACAGTTCTGAGCCACAGCAGATAGGAATTAGTCAGAAAATCATTTTAGACTCACAATACTTCTAAATATCAGTCCCAACGGTTTATTTCATTATTAAACTTTCTTAGGTTAAGTAGTAAACAATGTATGAATGACTTTTACTTTATCTTTTCAAACTAAAGCATCATTTTTGTATATATTAATAATTTTATTCATTTGCACATTCAGCAATTCTTTATTGTACTTTTACTGTAGTGGGCACTCAAACTGATTTTATTCTATGGATATTACTAAACATTTATGAGGAATTACAAGTAATTTTCTAAGTAAGTTAGTTACGCTTTAAGGGTCATATAAGCTATTCTTTTATATGAATCTAGCAATACAAGACTAACAATGGACCATGACTTTGAAATACATGACCAATGGTGAGAGCTAAATTATGTTTTTTTCCTGTTATTTCCTGCAGAAGAGTGATACGTGCATTGGAAAAACTATTGACTTGAGGTGTCGGTATGATATGTTGTGTTAAATATTCACTTAACTAGCCAAAAGCGACTATATGCCGACGGTGGGCCTTGCACTTTGGTAGAAACTTAGATTATAAAGATCGTTAAGATTTAGACCATATTCCCATGGAGTTCACAGACGACTGGGGAATATAGATATGTTCATGTGTAAGTAACAAATGTATAACGTAATAAATTTTATAGTGAAAGTACCTACTGAGTGCAATGGAAATACCAAGAGGTTGTGGAAAACTAATCTGGAGGTGTCAGTGACATCTTTCAAGAGTGGGGTCATCAAGCGACATATACTGGGGTCTTAAAATGAAATTCACTGGAAAGAGCGGAGGGAGAACAACATTGCAAGCATAACAAGAGGCATGAGTGGTTAAATTTATGGAAATGTGAAAACCTGTGAAGCTAGAGAGCTATGCATGTGGATGGGGGGAATGTTTGGTGAATGTTGGCAGGAGATGAGGCTGAAAGAAAGCTGTGGGCCAGGCAGAACGGGATCTTGGCTTCTGTTTGCCTCAGAAGAATGTACTTCTTTTATAGGATAAGAGAAGAGAGGCACTAGCTAAAGGGATTGGAATTAATCTCGGATGTGTTTGAGAGCCTTGAAACTTAAAAACAAGAGAGCGACATAGTCAGGTTGATATATTCAGGAAGATAAGTAATTGTAGTAGGGGATGGAGAGGGAGAAACTAGAAGTAATGAGACCTGGAGGTACAGAGAACTCGGCTTCATCAGCTTAATTCTCTAGTGACTAGATTCTAGACAATTGAGATAGGTGACTAGTTCATGTATTTTAATTTATAATACTATGAATATGTGCTTAGAAAATGGCAGCTGGTTGTTCAATAACTTGATTGCTTTTTCTACATAAAACATTTCCATTAACTTTTCTTTCAAGTACCAGTGCATTTGTTAGAAAGCGGCAGACATGTTAATAACAAGTCACTGCCTTCCTCAGCTATGAAAATCTATGTGGTACTGAGTTCTCATTTAGGCATTCTATTAATAGATAGTAATAGGTATATTGGGAAGATTCCTAAGGGAGTTGTTTCATGAAGAGCCTTATTCGACTTAGATGCAAGAACCCATCCGTGAACAAAGGAAAGAGTTGATGGCACACATGTAGCCATCAGCAGAATTTGAAGAATGATACATAGTTGAAGTGAAATGAAATGCTGAGAGTGATATTTATTCTAACTATTTCAAAAGTAGAATATGATAGTCCCTGACAATGTTCAGAGTGGATGCTGTTATCAGCAGTTTCAGCTGTTTTTGACAAATCAAGAATAAAAACGAGGGAGAATGATTAGTGCCAAAGTTGACTAATTTGAAATAATCATCTCAAAAATGCCTAAGCAAGTATTTTATGTTCCTGTAGCTATAACAATATATAATTTGAGAGATTTTCAAAATGAGCATTATTATCAATAATGAAACAAAGTAAGTCATAATCTCTTTTTTCTTTGGACCTTTAAATGCCATGTCATGTATCTTATGACTATAAAAGCTGTAATCTGTTACCAAGAAATATCCCCCATGGTTGCTTCTCTCTGTTATGAAGTCATACTATCGTTTCTAGCCAGACTGAGTAGAGACTCTCGTCCAAAATCTTTGTTAAAATGTTATTACTGTGCATTTGTTGAATTTTCTGCCTTTTTAAAAACTGATATATTTAATTTTGAAGATGCTAAGCATTTAGGTCCCTTTCACTTTTACATACAGGTGTGCTTTGATATTTACCCTTTGTATTCCCCAGAGGCCACACTCTGGTCAGAGAAGAATTTATTTCATGATTGCCAATTGTTTTACAAATTAGTTTGCCATTTAAATGTTTAGTCTCCTAAAAAGCAGGAGACTATTTCTTCAGATGGCTTGCTGAGTGTTTTTAGACAGTTTTCTACAATCCCATATTTGCTATGTTATACAGAGGAGTTTTCTGTCATTTGGATTATGCATTTATTAGAGATCTTGAGCTCTCAAGAAGTTCATGTATCTTTACCTTTTGAATCTAAAGGTTATTTTTTTCCACAATGTTTTATAGGTCTAGATTATTTGAAAAGAGGTGTGGTAAAGCTGAATATTTCTCTAAAGAAGGAACACTTTGTAATCTTCTGTATCAAACTTTCTGGGATAGAAAATAGCTTTTGCCAAAGAATGATGATATTCTTAATTAGTACACGTGGAATTGGATGAGACAATCACCTGAAGGTCTGTGCTATTTACCAAAAAGTAGTAGAAGTGGAAGAAAGGGTATAAAGGATTACATCTTATCTGATATGCTCTGATTTACTTACTTTTTCTGCATGGCTATTTTTGGATGGTATTTCCTCCCCACTTCCCCTTATTCAGAAGTAATTATATTGTAACTAATTAGTCTTCTTACTTTTTCAGTTAAGAGAAGAGAAAATAACATACTTTATTGTTTTTAACTTCTTTAGGACTAAATGTTTATTTAATGTCTATTTCATGTCATGCATAGAGTTGAATGTGACAAATTGTTGCCTTAAAGAATTTCTAGTCTAGTGAATGTTTTGTACGTTCTTTTGATTGCATTTAGGTGGAATTCTAGGAGTAAAGTGTTCCCTTGGCTGAAAAATCTATTCCTTCTGTTTTTATCAGGGAAACCTAGGGCTAGCCAGTTTTGAGCATTAGCTAATTGACAATATTAGGAAAAATATCAACTCTGAAACCAAGCCCCTTTTTTGATTAACTGGAAAGCCACATGGATCTATTCCTTAATATAGTCCCACTTCCACAGAACAAACTGAAGGTAAATTGGTGCCAGAGAAATGCTTCAATTCATAGATAATAATGAACATGTTTACTGATGTAGGTATTTAAACTCAGTAACTATTTTCTATTTATATACTACATATTTATGTATAAATTAATAAATATATATTCCATTTTATAGCATAATTGATTTTTGCAGAAGAAATTCTAGTTGCAGAAAGAACTTTCAAGTGAGGCAAGGCTGGGTTTGAATAAAGCCTTCAGGAATCACTGGTTTTCAGCTTTGAATCTTACTTTTCAGAACATGAGCGTAAGTGCACAATAGGAAATAAAAATACATATTGTGCAAAGTTACTGTGATATCTTCAAAGTTACTAGGACACAGTGGACACTGAGGAATTAGTATTTATTTTTTTTCTTTTTGTTATTTATTTGGTAATGAATATTGAAGTGATATTAAGAACAAAAGACTGCAGGAAGATATTATGGGAGGACATGAAAAGAAACAAAATAAGATCTGTGTCTTTGAAGGAGCTTGCTACAGTTTAGATGGGGAGACAGACACATTCACACATTAAACAAATCTGAAACAATCTTAACATAAAATATACAAAAAAATTGTAGCACATAAATGTGGTGTTGGAACAATTTTATGTTCTGAAGATGGAAATTCCTTCCTTCCCAATCATTGCCTTCCTTCCCAATCTCTTTAGCTATCTCCTCCTTAGATATGGCTATAAGAGAATATTTGATTTTAAAGACTTTTCAAAGAGTAGTTTTAGGTTTACAACAAAATTAAGAAGGAGGTACAGAGGTTTCCCATATGCCCCCGACCCCGACACATGCATAGCCTTCCCTATTATCAACATCACTCACCAGAGTGGGACATTTTATATTTTTTTTAACCAAGGATGAACCTACATTGACATATCATAATCACCCCCCTCCTCTCCAACCAAGTCTAGAGTTTACCTTAAGGTTCTCTCTTGGTATTGTGCATTCAATGGGCTTGGACAGATATATAATGAAATATATCCATCATTATAGTATCACATAGAGTATTTTTACCACACTGAAAATCTTCTGTGTTCTGCCTATTTATCTCTCCTCCTCATCCCACCTCTGGCAACTACTGATCTTTTTATTTCCATAATTTCGCCTTTTCCAGAATGTCATATGGTTAGAATCATAGCATAAGTAACCTTTTTAGGTTGACTTCTTTTACTTAGAAATATGCATTTAAAGTTCCAATTGAATACTTTTACTAAACTCAAAGATGTTCTTGAGAGACATTATTGATAACTGGTGTGTCCAACTACAACAAATAGGACTGTGCTTCTAATTATCATAAATTGCTTCAACTCGATTCTATATTAAGTTCACACTGTTATTTCCAGTAGGCCCCCAATCTCTGAAACTATATTTAATTTGGATTTATATATATAGGAAGTATTCAGATGGTAGCATAATTAGGATGCTCACAGTTAATCACTCCACACTGCTTGGGTGCTGCCATTTCCTTCTCCCTGACCCATGGAAGACATTACCAATTGATCATGGCATTCTTTCCCTGCCGAATGCAGCCTCACAAACCTTCTAATCTTTGTGTTTTAGGCAGTCACAACAAATTGATTTGATTTGACACTCGAGATAACGCCTAGTTATCTTATTGACCTAAACATTTCTGAGTTTGAGAATGTCCATGTACACTATATTAACTCAAGACCAAGTCTTCTAGTTTAATAAATCTTTATTTAGGAACTTTGACCTACTGAGCGTATAATTCTGTTTTTTATTTTTTTTCTTTTGGTCTCTTTATATGTTAGAATTCCATGTGATCAGCTCTGAAAGCATGGTGGGATGTAGTGGTTCACAAACATTGGTTTGCATCACAATCACTTGAAGACTTGTTAAAACACATTCTTGGGTCCTACTCTCAGGGTTTTTGACCCAGTAAGTAGCAGTCTTTAAAAATAGGTCCAGAATATGCTTTAGGAAATATAATTCCAATTGTTATAGTTTATGGTGTTGTTGGTTATGGATCCATACTCTGGAAACCTCTGGCATAATGAAAAGAACACAGAATTATAGATAGAAAAGTCTTGGGGGCATCATAACTAGTGCTTTTAAGTTTCTTAAGGTATCTAGTCCTCAATTTTTTTTTCTATGTATTTTCTCTATAATAAAACCTCATGGAATTATTTGAAACATTATGTGAGCTATTTCAAGCATTTAATAAAAATGCTTTGTAATTTTTTTAAAAATCTAGAATTATTCTGGACACTACAGAGAAATAGAGTCAGAGATGTGTTGTTCTTGCTCTTTCTTAAAGAAATGTTACGTATTCAAATCTTTGGAAACTTACTTTCTGTTTTTCTAAAGGTTTTTGCTCTTTGCTTTGTAAAGCTTGCCTCGGGCCCTGAGAAAAAGTAGTGCTTACGTTTGGGGAAGTAGACCAAAGGTAAACTAGCTGGGGACTGTGCTTAAAAGCTGAGGAGCGCACTGGAGCTGGAATTTCCCCCTGTATAGGGAATACTTTAAAATGAATGTGGTAATGTGTTTAATACTTTTTATTTATTTATTCATTTATTTATTTTTAAAATTTTACTTATTTTTTTATGGTAACATTTGTTAACGAAATTCAATAAGTTTCAGCTGTACACTTCAACAGAAAGGCATTATAATACTTTTTACATCCTGCAAGAGAGTATATTGTCCAAATATATGTACCACATTGCGTTGCAAACACAATGCCGTTTACATTTTAAGTTGTAATTTGTTAATTTACACGAATTATCCTGTAAAGTACTTGATGTGAAACAGAAAGCTTGAAGGAGTTGCCGTATGATGATGAAGAAGGTGGCTTTGCAAAGACTCCTAATAAATAATTCATTCACTTAGGTCATTTTCCTACTTGATTGCTCTTCAATTTGGCAAGGGTTTAATTTGTTTCCACATAAGTATTTCCACGTACAGATTTTTAAAATAAATTGCTATGCTTTTGTGTTTAGCAATCTTAATAAAAAACATCAAAGTACTCTAAGAAATATAATGTTATCTATGGCAAAATAGTTCTTAATTATAACACAGTGTTTATGGATAGTATAAATGATAGTTTAGAATTGAAAGGAGAATTACTATGCTTACCATAAATCTCCTTGACAACAGACTCTATGTTTTGAATACTGAATCATTTAGAAGTTTATAGAGATTTAAGGATATCTCACCTTGGCATTTCATTCTTTTATATACATAGGGTTTTTAATATGTAGTCTTCAAAATCTCATTAAACATTGTCCCTTTAATAAATATTTTTGGCCATCTAACTCAGTTATATTTAAAATGTTTCTTTAACTTTTATCATCATCATCACCTTTAACCAATATTTATTGAGCTATGAAAAACAGAAAATCAAGTTCAAAGAACATTTTGATTACACCAAAATGAAGCTCTTTATTGGAACCCCGCTCCATAAAATAAATAAATAGATAGATAGATAGATAGATAGATAGATAGATAGATAGATAAGAAGCAATCGACACATCTCGGGTCTTCCTACGTAAGGGACTTGGGCTAGTTATCATCCCCCAAATTGCATGCTTCTCATTTTAAAATGAAAAGAAAGCCTTCTCTGCATATAGTATTCTGTAAAGATTGCCCTCCTGCCTTTGGTGGAGCTCCTGTTTTTCCTGTGAATCATGCTTCATACACAGTGTTACTATTGTGCTATCTGAAAGAGCGAATACGGCTGGGTGGTGGTGCAGCTACTCCACGGGAAGGTCACAAGTTCACGTCTGCTTCGCTTTCTGTTTAGCAAGAAGTGTTTTGGCTAAGCAACAGATAATTATAATATTCCTCTACGTATCCAAGGTTAGATTTTTAATGGTACCCCAGCAGTGGTGGCGAAAAGGCCAGTAGTAATGGTGGATCCAAGACAATTCTCATCCTTGCCATTGGTCTGTCCATTCTGCATGTGTCTCTTTCAGCATCTCTTCTCAGTGGCTGTAAGAATGAATTAGCTTAAGGACTTGGTTCAGGCGACTGAGAAGGAGACAGATGGTGCTTCATGGGAGCACAAATAAACACTTTTGCAGTTTAACTAAGTGACCTTTATTTATTAAGCTGACATTTATTAAACTATATGCCGGGCACTGTTTTAGGTGCTGGAGTCAGTGAAGTAAATAAAACTAAAGCTCTTTGTCCTTGTGGAACTTTTATTCTTGGGAATGACAGACAAGAACAATGTCAGAGAGTGATAGACACTGTTAGGAAAATAAAAATGAGCAAGATGAGAGGGTGGATGGTGCTTTTTTACATTAGAGAAAGATCTAGAGGGATGGCTCTCCAGGCAGAGGTGAAGCAGATAGCCCGAGGCAAGTGTGCTTGGCTATATGATGGGCCACATGTAAATTCAATGTTTATTTAAAATAGGAATGTATTGTTGATAAAGATTATACACATCTGTATAAAATACATTTGAAAATATTACATTAGGAAGAAGAACCATCACCACTTTACAGATGTGTGTATAATGAAGGCATGAAATAATACTTTCTGTCATAAATCTTTTCCCAGTAGAGCTATCACAGGGTTAAAACAGTATACTTCATACATAATGTACTGTAACTGCTTTTTTTAACAACTGAAAATGTACAGAAAATGCTGTTTTGACTGTCTATCTTTAGTCTTCAGCTGTTGCTGTCACGATTCAGAAATTTGGATCTCTGCCTTAAGAGGCACATTTTCCTAGCTGTAAAAAATAGTCTGATGGAATCTATGATTGTAATCATGGGCTGTGATTTTAGAATGTAAATCACCTGCCACAAAGGGAGAAGGGCATTCCTTTTGTTTTATTTGAGGCATTTATGTTCTAATATGCTTTACTTTGAGTTTGTTTATATTTTCATGAAGATGAAATTTTCTTCAGCTTCTGTGTGTGGCACGTGGTGCTCACTAATTTTAGTGAATTCTGTACCAATAGAATCGCAAAATGTTTCTGGAAATCAGAAAGCTGAACCAAGAAGTGGTGTTAGCACAGGCTGGCAGGAGGAATTAAAGAATCACTAGATTTTACTCTGAAAGTTGATGTGAAGTGGCACCCTAGAGTATCTGTGAAAAGTGGACCTGTAGTCAAAAAAAAAAAAAAAAAATTAATGATGATAAACAAAAGTAGTATCATTAAGAATTTGGCCTCCCACTTTTAAATTTCTAAATTACCAAAACTAAAATGAAAATATTGGTTATAGCTAATGTAGCACAAATGAAACCATTCAAAATTTAAGCCCAGAACTGAGCTTAGAATCTGAGCAAAATCAGTACAGATTTCATAGCAAAACACTGTTCACACCTCTGACAACCAAGAGAATTAATTTGTAACCTGGGAGTCCCAAAACATGTCGCAGGACTGTCTACTAGAAGCTAAAACAGGCTAGAAATAAAATCATAGGAGGGTATTTATAACTTTAATATTTAAATCAGAAAGAAAAGGAGGTATATAAGAAAAATTTCTAGTTTTTAACAACATGTGAAAGTCATATACATTGTAATTTTGAGTTGCAAATTAATGAACATGCTAAGGCACATTAAGCCCATGTATTCCCTTCCAAAATTGACTTAAAACTGATAAGAATACATTTAGACAAAATTATTTTTAAAAATAACATATTCATGTAGTTAATTAATGCTTGGGTGAGACTAATCATTTTTTTCTGCACATTCAAATTATTTTATAATGTCCTGAAATACATTTATAGAGAAACAATTCCCATTTTAGGATATAATGTAATTGAAGGTAATAAGTTGTTATACAGTAGACTTTCTCTATATTTATGACATATCCATATGTTTATTTCTCATTTTTCCTTTACAATGCAGTTTAGTGTATTAAAGTATGAACTTTGAGGTTCGATGGCTTTGGATTTGAATCCTTACTAACGGATAATCTTGGGTAATTCAGCCTACATTTCTGTAAATCAGTTTGTTCATCTGTAAGGGGTAGAGTATATACTTCAAAGAGGTATTATGAGGTTTAAATGTGATAATAATGTTTATAAAAGTGCCTAGAACATAGGAAGCTCTCGATAAACACTAGTTATCATATTTTGTCCCCCAACTTGCTCTTTCTTTCTCTTTCTGTCCTGTACCTACTTGAGAGAGGCCTTGAAAAGATCCTTCTCTCACAGCCTTCAGAAGGAACCAACTCTGCCAACACCTTGATTTTGCACTTGTTGCCTTTAATACTGTGAGGCAATTAATTTATATTGTTTAACCACCCAATCTGTGATACTTCCTTACAGCAGCCCTAGCAAAGTACAGATTTTGTTACCAGGAAGAAAGTGTTACTGTAACAAATACTTAAAAAAATATGGAAGTAGCTTTGAAATTGAGTTGTGGGTAGAGACTGGGAGAGCTTTGCAGCACTTGATAGAAAAAGTTTAGGTTGCCTTGAGGAGACTTGGTAGAAATGTAAATCTGAAAGGAACCTCTGTTGAGGTCTCAGATGGAAATGAGAAACGTTATTGGATGCTGAAGGAAAGGTGATTCTTGTTATAAAATGGCAAAGGACTTGGATGACTTGTGTTGTAGTTTTTCAGTGGATGGAAAGTAGAAATTGTAAGTGATAAACCTGAATTTTTAGCCAAGGAGATTTCTAAGCAAAGTGTTGAAAGCATGACTCAGTTTCTCCTTTCTGCTTATAGAAAAATGTAACAGAAGAGAGGTAAATTGAAGAAGGAATTGCTAATTAGAAAGTAACCAGGACTTGAAGACTTAGAAAATTCTCAGCCTATTTATATTGCACAAAGAAAAAATGTATTAGAGAAGAGGTCTTTGAAAGGCTGTCATATGACTTATTCATCATGATTCCAGGTGACAGAACTAGAACAAATGGAAGAACATTATTGGGAGACATACTTTGGTTTAATATAAAGAAAAACTACTTGTCATTTACTATTAAAACTAGACAAAAATCTCCTGTGTCTGAGTTAGAATTCAAGAAAAGTTGAAACAAGAGTTTTTGTTTGTTCGTTGTGTTTGTTTTACATCTGTTGGTGTGTGTCAGTGGATGGCATCTACATTCCTTCAATATTTAAAAAAAAGTTATAGGCCAGCTATGAGCAAAGAATAAGGATTAATGGTCTATACAAGGAAAAAAAAAAAAACTCCAAAAACACTGACCAAAACATGCCTTCGTATTTTATCTTGCAGGATAGTCTGGGTGAAAATAATCCACTCTGTGTGGTGCCTAACAGTTAACGTTTAGCTAATACCAGTAAATGAATAGATACTCTCGATTCATATTCCTGGGTTTTTAAACATTCATTTAGCATGCACGAATCATTTCCAAATCAATTGAAAATAATTGAAATATTGATCACATCACAGATAAAGTTAAAGCTACATAAAGCTTTTTAAAATTATGATTTTATGTTTAGTAACAAATATGAAAACTTCAAGCAATAATTCAGGCTTAAGAAAGAAAATAAGAAATATATTCTTGGCATATAAGACCTAATTAGTAAATAGATCTTAGAGGAATGTGTGCATTAAGAGAAATATAGATAGGAATAAGGAGAAGAAAAAAGATCAGGTTTCTTTAGAAGTATTGGTGGTGCCACAGCTGGCAATGGATAAAGGAAACTTGCTTGGGAAAGTGGTCAGGATGAGAGATACAAATTGGGATTTATCAAGAATTCTTTCTTTTTTTTTTAACTTCTTTTAAAATTAATTTTTTTTTTCGGTGACATTGGTTAAAGAAATCCAGTAAGTTTCAGGTGTACAATTTAACAGTAAGGCATATATAAAATATATATTGCATTGTGTGTTCCCCTCCCATAGTTAGATTTCTTTCTGTCACCTTTTACCCCACCTACCTCCCCCCTCTTCCCTTCTCCTCTACCACTACTCTATTGTCCATGTCCTTGAGTCTCTGTTTGTCCTGTTCAGTGTTGCTTTTAGGTTTATATCCCACATATAAGTGATATCATGTGGTTTTCAACTTTTTCTGTCTGGCTTATTTTGCTTAGCATGATTATCTCGAGGTCCAATAGCTGATTGGCTAAAGAAGCTGTGGTACATATATACAATGGAATATTGCTCAGCCACAAGAAGAGATGAAATACTGCCATTTGTGACAACATGGATGGACCTAGAATTCTTTCTAAATAGCTGCAAGAGGCCTCAAACCTTCTGCTCTTTTTCAGTGGTAGTGCCACCTATTGGCAGCATTGAGGACTAATTACAGCAAGAGTGAGATTTAGGAAGTCCCTCTGGATGGTCCAAGCTGCAAGGCCCACAGATGCAAAGAAACAGCCAAGTCAAGAATGTAAGCATTCAAGGCTTTGGGAAGAGTGTTGATAAAGTAAAAGGATTATAAACTATAAAACCAATTTGAAAGTTTCAGATATGTTGTAACTAATATTGTTCTATTAAAGTTTCTGTTTCCAGGTAAAGACAGGAGTAGCCAAGACCCCTTCCGTTTCTACAGTTAAATACAGTTTTAAGTCCTGGATGAAATGCATAGGTCAGCTGTTTAAGAAGTCTGAAAAGTAAGCCTTGGTGGGAAGATTGAGGAAGAAAATCCAGTTGTTAGAAAAGAAATAGTCTTAAATAGAAAATGGGGAAGAATCTTGAACCAAAAACGGGGAAGAACTTGACCTAAGAGTCTATGCTAATGGTAAATAAGCACATGAAAAGATGATCAACACTAACCATTAAGGAAATGTAAACTATAGCCAGTATGAGATACCACTACACTCCTATTAGAATGGCTAAAATAAAAACAAAGTAAGAAAACGTTTCACTTACTTTCACTAAAAACTGCTGGTGAGTATGAGGAGCAACTGAGAGCTGAGAGCTCTCACATAATGCTGATGGATATACAAAATGATGCAACCATTCTGGAAAACAGTTTAGCATTTCCTTAGAAGGATGTACGTACACTTACCATATGACCAAGCAACCTTACTCCTGGGTGCTTACCATAGAAGAATGACAGCATATATTCACCCAAAAACCTGTACCTGGATGTTTATAACAGCTCTATTCATAATCGCCCAGAACTAGAAACAGCACAGATGTCCTTCAGTGGGTGAATGGATAAACAAACTGTGGTACATCCATAATCTGAAAATTATCCAGCAAAAGAAAATAATGAACTGTTATAAATGTAATATCTTGTTTAAACTTCAGAGATATGCTTAGTGAAAGAAGCTAGTCTCAACAAGTTAAGTACTGTATGATTCCATATATGTGACATTATTAAAAAGATAAAATTAGAATGATGGTGAACACATAAAGATTGCTAGGGATTAAGAATGGGAGGAGGGTAGGACTATAAAAGTACATCACAAGAGAGATTTGCGAGGGAGGGGGGCATGATAAAATTGCTCTATATCGTGATTGTGATAGTTGTTACATAAATCCACATATGTGACAAATTTCATAGAAAACCGCACAAGAAAGGTCAATTTTGTATGATAAATTTAAAAATAAAATTTCAATTAAGCCAGGGAAAAAAAGACAAAGAAGTATTTAAGGGAGTTTTACAAAAACATACATTTCATTCAAAAGTCTTTGCTACAAAGCTTAGCATATTTACCTATAATATGTCTCCAGTTTTGCATTTTACATAAGCTAATATTGTACTGTTTCAATGGTATGAAATATTTATATAAAATTAAATTTGAGTTACTTTTTAATACTAAAACTTCATAGTTAGTCTTGATAGTTAAAATTCTGTTTTCTTCATTATAAATCAAAAAATGTAATATTAATATTACTGAGGTTTTAAAAACTTTTAATATGAACAGATTTTAAATTAACAGAATATGTAGTAAATAAATCTTAAAATTAAGTTAGCCAATCTTGATCTAATCCACTATTTTGGAAGCATTTTCCATATTGATATGCATTCTGTACCATTTAAAGCTCATACTATTAAAATGCTAATTTAGGAAAATATTGTTTCTGTAAAATAGCTTACAAGTATATATTTAAATGTAAAATGAACCCTTGAATATTATTCTCATTTTAAGAACAATGAAATGAATTTGATTTAATTTTCATGTGTGCTATACTCTGATCTCTGTAATATCATAGTTAATTGGTTTTACAAAGATAATTATTTACATTTAAAAATTTTAACTGTAGATTAATACTATACCATTTTTTTCTTACATATTTCACAAAAGACTGCTGACAAGGTAGGAAATAATAAAAAGATAAAAGCTCATTTTAGAGAAAGAGGTTTTCCCAATGCGTCTTTGTTTTAACATATGTCCCTAATACCCTATTCATTTAAAATAACCCTTTTAGGTAATTTGCTGACAGGTTAGTATTATTTTCAGGAACTGGAGAACCCTCCTTTAATGCAGATTGTAAAACACCTACCATGGGAACAGTTTCTCTCCTTGCATTTCAGTATCTGACTCATTCTCGCTAATATATCTTGATGTTAACAATGACCTAGGAAACAAAGAAAGGAGCTTCCTCAATTTTTACCTATGCAGTCTGCCTTCATAGAATGTGCCTTGTGGAAGAGGTACCTGAATACTCTGCCAGAACCAGAAAGCACTATGAGAAGAGGACCTATCAAGTCTGTCCTACCTGTATACCACCTAATGAATAGAGATTGCAACACAGGGCTTTTCTGCTTTTGCACTTCACTGAGGATGTGAATAAATAATAATAATAATAATAATAATAATAATAATAATAATAATATATTTAGAGAACCATGAAATGCCAGTTAAAATGGTAAACATAAGCCAAACTGCTATGGTGTAAGAAGCTCATTTAAAAATCCTTTGTGAGTTCAAGGACAAGAAATTAGGATATTGAATGGACTAGCTTTCACAGCAGTAAGAAAACTCTAGGGCTAACAAGAAAGCATGATTAGGGGCACTGGATTCATTTTCTATTCATATTTTCAATCAATTGGGATGCAATGTCAGGCTCTGGAGATATAAAAATGAATAAAATAGTTTATTTCTTGGGGAGCTCATAATTTAGTCCAAGACACACACAAAAATATGTACTATGATATACTATGAAACATTCTGAGATGAATCCAGTGCAGTTGGAATACAGATGGTATGAAACGGCTGACTATGCCCATGGAAGTTGGGAAAGATTTCACTGACGAGTTTTCATTTGAATTTAGCCTTAATGGATAAAGCATAGTATTCTTGGCAAAGAAAACAGAGCAGTAATACTTCAGGCAGTAAAAACTACATAAAATAATACATGAAATTGTGAAAAGGGTTACTGCTTACTGCTGCTATAGCTCTTTTTCTAATTTGAGGTTGTTCATCCCATTTTTATTTGATGTCCCCACTCCCTCATGTTATTATACATGGAGATTATTTATTTATTTATTTATTTATTTATTTATTTATTTATTTTCACATTAGACAAGGAGGCACATCTCACACAACAACATAAACTATGAACTACAAAAGAATCTACAACAAACATTTATTTAAATACTCTTTTATGCTAATTCTTCTCGAAGTCTTCCAAAAAAAAAAAAAAAAGAGTGATCTCTTTCAGACTCATTTTATGAGGCCAGTATTATTACCCTGATACCAAAACCAGACAAGAATGCCACAAGAAAAGAAAATTGCAATCCAATATCCCTGATGGACATAGGTGTAAAAATCCTCAACAAAATATTAGACAACTAAATTTAACAATATAATAAAAGCATCATACACCATAATCAAGTGGGATTTATTCCCGGGATGCAAAAATAATTTAACATATGTCAATTAGTCAATGTGATATACTACATTAATAAAATAAAAAATAAAAATCATATGATCATCTCAATAGATGTAGAAAAAGCATATGACAAAATTCAACATTCATTTATAATAAAACCTCTCAACAAAGTGGGTATAGAGGGAACAGTATACAGATTTGGTACAATTCATATCAAAATTACAATGGCATTAAAAAAAAATAGAACAAATAATCCTAAAGTTTTCATGGAACCACAAAAATCCTGAAGACCCAAAGCAATTTTCAGAAGAAGAACAAAGCTGGAGGAATCATGCTTCCTGATTTCAAGGTATATTACAAAGCCATAGTAATTAGAACACTATGGTTATTGGCATAAAAAAAAAGACACATAGATCAGTGGAACAGAATAATGAGCTCCAAAATAAACCCATACATATGGACAATTAATTTAAGACAGAGGAGCCAAAGATATACAGTGAGGGAAGGATAATCTTTTCACTAAATGGTGTTAGAAAAACCAGACAGCCACATGCAGAATGAAATGATCACTCCCTTACACCATACACAAAAATTAACTAAAAATATGTTGAAGACTTGAATGTAGGACCTGAAACCATAAAAATCCTACAAGAAAATATAGGCAGTAAGCATCTTGACATAGATTTTGGTGATGATTTTTTTGAATCCGACACAAAAAACCAAAATAAATAAATTGGACATCATACTAAAAAGTTTCTGCAAAGCAAAGGAATCCATCAACAAAATGAAAAAACAACCTATTGAATGGGATAAAATAATTGCAAATCATATATCTTATAAGGGGTTAATATCCAAAATATACAAGAAACTCATACAACTCAATAGCAAAATAAAATGATTTAAAAATAGGTAGAAAATTTGAATAAACATTTTCCTAAAGAAGACGTACAGGTACATGTATGGCCAACAGGTACATGAAAAGATGCTCAACATCACTAATCACTAGGGAAATGTAAATCAAAAGTATAATGAGATATCACCTCACACTTGTTAAAAGGGCTATTAATAAAAAGACAGGAAATAAGTGTTGACAAGGGCATGGAAAAAAGGAAAACCTTGTACACTATTGGTAGGAATGTCAAGCAGTGCAGCCACTATGGAAAATAATAATGAAGTTTTCTAAAAAAAAAAATTAAAAATAGAACTACTATATGATCCAGCAATTCCACTTTCAAGTAATTAAAAAAATATATATGCACACCATGTTCATTGCAACATTATTTACAATAGCCAAGACATGGAAACAATCTAAGTGTCCACTGATGGATAAAGAAATTGTGAGGTATTTATATACAAAGAAATATTATTCAGGCATTAAAAAAAAATGAAATCTTGCTATTTGTGACAACTTGGATGTACCTTGAAGGCGTTACGCTAAGTGAAATAAATCAGACAGAGAAAGACAGATATGTTATTTATATGACTTTTTTTAATGTGGAATTTGAAAAGAAAACAGGGTTATAAATACAAAGAGCACATTGCTGGTTGCCAGAGAACAGATTGGGCTATGGAAGAAAAAAAAAATGGGTTTAGGGCTATAAATTCTTCGTGGGACTTTGCCTTTCCTCTCCCCAAAATCCACCCTGCTGTGTGGCAAGTGCCATTCTGGGAATTGGGATTATAAGAGTGAATAAAAGTCCTTGCCCTCGTGAAACTTAAATTCTAGGGGTGATAAATGACAGTAAACCAGTCAATAAGTAGTGTATACTGTATTATATGTTTACAAGTATCGTAAAGAAAAATAATGAAGAATGGGGGCAATTACAGATTTACAAAGGGTAATTAGGGAAGACTTTCATCAAGCAAATGTGTTTGGGCAAACCCTGGAAGGAGATAAGGGAACAAACATGCAGATAACTCGGGGGAGAAAGGAAACTTTCACGACATATTCAATGAACAGAAATGAGGCCATTGAGACTGGAGTAGAGAGAGCTGTGAGAGTGTCAGAGATGGACTCAGAGAGGTATTGAGATGAGGATGGAGAACATTTAGGGCCTTCTAGGCCATCACATGGACTTTTGCCTTTATTTTGAGTGTAATGAGGAGTCTTTGGAAAGTTTTTCTTTCTTGAATAGAACAATCTCCAAAAACCATTTGATACCACACTTAAACATCTAGGGTACAAGTTTCCCACCTCCACCTAAGATTTAGGTAACATTGCTAGGTGGTACTGATTAAAACCAGTCTTTCTGGAACACCATTTTACTAATGATGAGTAATTAAATAATATCATGGATAAAAATGAAGTGTTCATATCCTCTTATAAAGATAACGTGCCAGATAACTTCAGACTCAAGGACATTTAATACTTGTAAAGATATGCTTTTAGCGACATGATTAGACTACCCTGGGAGCATGCATTTTATTCCCTCCTCTGTCTCAATAGGTATCCTCTGGTACAAAAGTTTTGTGTAGAATCAACTCCTTAAAAGCTAAGCAATTTTATGTCTTAATGTTCTCATCGCAAAATGTTGTGGATTTATTCTACAAATATTTATTGAGTATTTACTTTGTGCCAGACTCTGTTCCATATTCTAAAAATGAACAAGTCCAGCCCTAAAAGATCTGATAGTTTAATACTGTGGGGAAATCCAACAAGGATTTCAATAGCACTTGTCTGATATGTTTGCAATGAGGACCAAATGAAATAATTTATTAAAAATGCTTACAATATCTGGCACCAGAAGGTATGTAATAAGTTTAAGTTACTTCCCTGTAATCCCTAATCCTTAGTGGTGTTGTTCCCAAGATAGCTAGACACTCAGTTGAATGTTATCTTTTCTTTAAACACGTTAGAACAAATCTCTAGTTCCATTTCTTCAAACTGAAATACGGAAAGTGAGAGAAGCTTCCACCTATGGCGAGGGGGTATTCTGCTGAAAGAGGCTGCAGTTGTGTTTTCTGTGATCTGTATTCATTTATTATCTTGTCTGACTAAAGGGAGACTTTGTGTACCTTTAATTGAATAGAGTCTAATGGCTCTACTCAGATGGTGTGTCTTTTTACGGAGAACTGGATAGCAATATAAATAAAGACAATCAACAATAATTTAACTCTGTTAATATTCATAGTCTTAAATCTATTCCTCTTTAGAAAGAAACTTCTGAATAAACTCTGCCTTCTCAAGTGTCCAGGTTTGTATTTATAGTAAATGTGAGCCATGTAATTTTGTGTTCAATGTATATATAATATTATTACATATAATCTATAGTTTTGTGCCTGTAAATTATTTCAGTTTTATAATGACAGTTAAAAATTGGTCACTTAGTTAAAAAAAAAAATCTAGGTTAACTTAAAGCTTGAAAGTTATTGAATGCAAAAATAATGTAATTATTTTTATTTAAAATAATTTAATTACAAAGCCATTACCTTTTAAAAAGATTTTAACAATGGTATGCTACTTTCGCTATAAATTTATCATTTTGTTTGGTTGTCATTAATTTGTTTTTCACTTTAATTTAATGAAAAATTAAACTATCAATTTGTAATACTTATAAATAATACATTATTGATTGTTTTTGACGGTATAACTCTACTGAGGTCCTTTCATGATATTTTATTATAATAAATTCTTGATTCTTGTTGCTTAGATATGATGTGGACACTATGAATTTTGTTATCTGAAACAGACATAGCTATACTTGAAATTCTTTAATAATTGCCAAGGGTAACCATCTGCATATGAATAAATTAACTCAGAATTACTCCTTTCTCCCTTTGTGGTGTCAAGGGCTAAGCATTCGGTAGGAAGGTTTGTACTTTGGTTTTTTAGCTCCTTCCCAGGTACTCAGTAGGGCATATAAACTCTAATTGCTTTCTTCTTTGATTTTTCTCCTGATCTAGCTATCTCTCTCAAAACAGATATTCTTGGCTGACCTATAGCAGGGTGTTATCTACTTTTATTGTGCTTTTGTTTACTTTTTCTTAGATACCATCTCCTGTTTCCTACCTTCTAGATTCATCTTTGATTTCAATATTTAACACAATGTCTAGTTTCTCTTTCGTTGGCATTTTGACCCTAGAAACAAATTTTCATGCATTTCCTCTTCTCAGAGGTAACTAATTCAGACTTTAAAGTAGTCTGATTCTTTTATAAGATTTGTATTTCAATAAACTGTTTTTTGGTATTCCTAAATGTTATCTAGAGTATGAAGAGTTAACAAACTTTACATATTTTTGAGGATTTTATTTCTTACGATGATTCTCAGAATTTCTTTAAATGGGACATTGGCTGTCATAGTAGGCAAAGTGAAAAGAGTAATGTGAAATGTCATATAATGTCACAGAAATTGACAATAAGAATTGGAAAGTAATTATAATTGCACCATTATGCCTCTTTAGGTAAGTGTATGTCAGCATTTCCTTATCTGAACCCTAGTTTGATATGGCTAAATCTGGGTTGTTAAATTTACCATAATTTGGGGAGGAAAAAAAATCACTGAAGTGATTACTATATTTTTGTAGCATTAAGTAGTCAACATAAGAGAAACCTTATTGACTTTAAATTGCTATTTTACTTTTTGCAAATAAGTCACTTACTCTGAATATTGGCAGGGTATCACATATTCTCACCTACAAGCTTTAAATCACATTATTGTTAGAGGAAAGTCCTAGCTTTGTTATTGTAATGCAGTAAATAATAGAGAACATTAACTGTATTTTCTCCCAATCTATTCTCAAATAGGACAGTTCAAGTATCTTCAAATGCATAAAAGATATGTGCCAGGGCCTAGCTGGACAATGAGTATTTTGACCTCTTTTTATCACGTAGTGACAGAGCACTCAACTCAGAGTCAGAAAGCTTGGGTTTTGCTTTAACTCTATTGTCACCTACAAATATGACTTTGGACAAGTCACTGGCGTTCTGTAGGTCTGTTTCCTTGTCTTTGAAATGAGGAGCTGAACGACGTGATTCATAACAACTCAAAATTCCATGACTTTGCTTTTGTTTATGATATATTTTAATGTATTATTGAAATATTGATATTTTCCCAAGATAATAACCATAAACTAGGAGTTTATATCCTTCCAAATATTTTGAACCACTTCCCCCAAGGGCTGGTGTGGGGTTTATTTTTTTCCTCTGCATAGGTCATAGTCTGCTCTTATTCAGCCCTTTCGATATTCAGCTAGAGTATATGACATATATAAATGACTTGATAAAGGTAGAAGTACTCACACCTTAGAGGAAAAAATAAATGTCTTCATTTTTCACTGAAGTCTTACTGTGAATTATTTCTTAACTGTCACTCTTGCTGACCAGCCCTAGTTCTGCTTTGTCAAATTTGTGTGAGATCAGGCTGGCCCTGGTGGCAGTCATTACTAATATAGACTCTTCACAACATCCATACACTTCAATCACCATAGTATTCTTTTTTACTTCCATGTGCCTTTTAGAGTATAGAAGCTACATTCCGGCATATTTCTAAATGAAATTCCAGGTTTATCTGCTTTGGAACTTGAGACATTTTTTGAATTTTCCTTCCCAATGTGTCACTTCTGTGCCTTTGTGAGCAAAATACACACAGACGCTCACAAGTAAATATACCTACACAGAGACAGTGTATACCTAACAACACACACACACACACACACACACACACACACACACGCAAGCATAATTCTTAACTTTGAACTCTACACTCTAAGTGAGACTTGTTACCTCCATTTCCACTCTGGGGAGCTTTGGCTTTCAGAAGTGACTTTGCATCTAACAGAGAGGCTGCTGTGGACAGTTCATGAACAATGAACTTAAACAGAAGAATCAGGGTAATGTTTATTGAAATAAAGATAAGACTAAATTCCTCAGGGGAATGAACCAGATTCAATGTTTTCCTGTTAGCTGACATTTTTTATATTGATGCTGTGGGTCTTCTGAAGAAAGGAGAAAAAAAAAAAAATAGCAAATCAGCTCTTTCATTCAGCCATGGAACTTGGGGGCCTGTTTTAGCTAAGCTTTTCAGTCTCTGATTTAATATTTTTACTGTGGTGAGAACAGTAGCTTCACAAATTTTGTGAAAATCTGACCAATGGAGAGTGTTGTTCAGGGGAAAACAGAGTGTAGTTGTTTAAATAATCCTGGGCCAATAAGCATTTGGTAGGTGGAGTTACTGTTGTGTGCATTTACAGAGCAAGATAATTCTGAATGAAGACTTTAAACATCGCACATGCTGGACAGGTTCTGGTTTTGCTCTGTACAAACAAAAGAAGTGACTAGGTGACTAGGGTTTATTTAGTATCCCTTTGGTGAATGCAGCCTGTTTGATAAGATTTAAAAAAAAATACACGTAAAGGTTTATCAGAAGCCCTTATGAATATTTCATGAGTTGATATATTCAGCTGAATGAATTCAGTGAGTGTCAGTGTGTAGCTTGCAGACAAACCTCATCCACAAGGAGGCTACTGACATAGGAAGCACTTTGGCGCATTTTCAGAGGCAAAGCCAGCCTGATAAAGCTCCTTGTGACAGCCTGACTTGCCATTCTTCGAGTATGCTGCTCTTGTTCTAAGCAGTTCATACATTGGAGCCTCAGCTTCCTAAATTAAACTGGAAATAGTTTGCAGACTTATCAGCCTTCTAACCTGCAGCTGTGTTTCTGCTATGTTTGAGGTTTTTGTTTTGGACGGTGAAAGCTAGCACTCCATATAAGACATGACAGCAAAAGATTCTTCCAAGGAACTTACTGCTTCTGAATCTGAGGTTTGCATAAAGACTTTCAAGGAGCAAATGCACTTAGAACTTGAGCTTCCGAGACTACAGGGAAACAGACCTACATCTCCTAAAATTTCTCCACGCAGTTCGCCAAGGAACTCACCATGCTTTTTCAGAAAGTTGCTGGTGAATAAAAGCATTCGGCAGCGTCGTCGCTTCACTGTGGCTCATACATGGTAAGACGCGACTTGGAAGTATCTACAGTGCTTTTCATTAGTATGCAGTGATTTAGAAATGTAGAAAATAGAACATTTGAGTTTTGTTTATAATACAGACCACAAGTGTGAAATGAATGGAGAGTGGGTCAGCTGAGGGATACATAGTGCACTGTTTGTTAAATTATCAGTGTGCTGTTTCAGATAAAATAAGCCTCTAACTGTAGAGAGTCTTTCAATTCGCTGCTTGTAAAAAATATCTAGCTAATTCTAGATAATTTGAGAATTGAAGGAATTTTAAAAATTCAGTTTTTTGTTTAATCTCTGTTGAGGTGATGGGTGACTTTTTGTGTGTTTTGTGGTTGTTGATATTTTTAATAGTATATTTTTGGTACAAGAAGTGTATTAATTTTAGTTCTAATTTATTTCTGAAGACAATGTGTAACGTCAGACTTGATTTATTGCATTGCTATGTTCGTAGTGTATAAACTAGTGAGTTTTTGCCTTATTGACTTTACGCTACTTAAGGAAAGGGAAAACTAAGTTTCTACTTCTGAAATTGCATAGTTAATCAATTTTATTTGTGATTCTAATTGCTATTATCTTTGAGACGTTTGTTGTAAAAAAAATGATTGAAAATTTAGAGATAATAATAAATTTCCAACTTACTTGCACATACCAAGTAAATAAATTCAAAAACACCTCTTTGTTCTTGCACTGTACCTGCCACCTTTAATGTATAGGTTATATACAATAGGCTAGCTTCCTTAAACTTGGGTGATAGTGAAATGTGAGAAAAAACAATAGAAATTAAACTTTAACTGTAAAAGTTAGGCCATTTCAGATTTTTCGAAGGACGTATTTACTTTCAGATGAAGCTACTCTTCAAAATTGGGTTTCTGTACCTATAGTTTTTCTTTAATAGGGACCATAGCAATGAAGGGAGCTAGTAACTCTTCAAGGCAATTCTATCACAATGATTTTGTGATTGCAGACAGGGTTGTCAACCAGCATACTGAGGCTATCTGGTTTTTGAAAATTAATATTTACTTAAATTCTGTTTCTACTCACCTGAAATGTTTGTCTGCCTAATGCAGCGCATAGTGCATTGACAAATTCAAGGTATCCCTAGAAATATGTAGAATACCTTTGATGGACACCACACGTTTAGTCAACATATGCTTTTCCTAGCTAAAAATGATATGGTTATTTTTATTTTCTGACAATGGACTGTTGTTTATGTAATTGTTTAACTGGAGAATGTTTTTCTTATCTTTTAATGAATTAAATCTTATTAGTTAATTGTAATCTCATACTTATAGAATACATATGATGAGTTTTTCAAAACCTACCAATGGTAGCATTTATATAAAGAGAAGACATTTGTAAGTATGTACTGATTTAAAGAAGTGCTCTCTCTAATGGCTTACCCCACCCCTAATGTGTATGTATTTTAATATAATGTGCTAAGTAGTATAACTGAATAGGAGAAGGTATATAAGTATGTTGTTAATTAGTTTTCATAAAAGAAACAAAGATGGAAAACATACAATAAATTAATAGACTCAGTTTTTACTATTTGGTTAATATTAAACCATTATTTTCATTAGAGGGACATTTAATTTTAGTAAGCTAATTTTTAAGTAATGGCAAATCTTCATAAAAATTTGATAATATTTTTCTTATTGTAGAGTTCCTGAATATAATAATTTGACCTTTCTTTTACTTAGAATAGATTTTTGATATGCTAGGAACATAGAGCTATAAATATTGGATTTTTCCTTTTCAAAAGAACCCCAATTTTAAAATGATTAAAGAACCAGTTTTACTCATGCATTATATGAATTTTCTTGCAGCAAGTTACAAAAAGAACAATTAAATTATATCTGAAGTAACTTATGCTATTAAAATGATCTTCTTCTAGCTAAGTTAAAACAAAATTTTCCACAAATTACCAAAAATAAAACATATGACTTTGGTTTAATGTACCATAATATAGGTTCAAAGAACCCATTAATCATCATGCTTATTTTATAACTTTAGTTATGACCATGATTCATTTTCACTCTTTTATTCCCTCCCAACTCAGGCACTTTCTTATGTTTCTTAGTAAAGCTGTACCGTAGTTTGTTTTCAGCTCCTGATTATGTCTATATTTATGCTCATTTCTATTGTTTTACTGAGTTTAATATTTTTTGAATTTATTATTTTCATGAAACATTCAATGAAAAAACTTTTTTTTTGGAAAATATTCACATATCTTATATGTTTGAATGACTTTCTCACCAACCTTAAAAATTATTTGCCAAAGCATCATATGTAATAGTTACATGAGGAAATAAAAACATAAGTACTTTATCTTTGTCTCTTTGTTATAATGAAATATAACTATTTTTTTCATGATCAATGATTGGTATTTTCCAAATTGTGTATTTATATTAGAAATTCCAAGGTATGAACATAGAAGTCTCTAAAAACATGTTAATACTTCACAGTAGACAATAAGCTTCTTTTAAAATTGGATTGTTTTGATTCCAGGATTGAAATTAAAGTAATTTTCATGATGAAGCTAAATAATGCAGAGGATATAGTTTATTTCTAAACTCGCTGAACAATTTTTTAAAATCTTTAGTTATTTGTAGATTTCATACTTTGGTCAGGTGAACATGTAGTTCTGGTTTTGAAAACCTAAGTTATGAAATGTGCACTAATAGCAGAAGATGTAAGAAAGACTTGTGAAATACTGGCTCTGGGATTATTTAAAAACATCCGAAAAAGTAGATATTCAATGTGTTGTCATTAATCAGAATATTTACAGAATCCTTAATCTGGAAGGAATTTGGGTGGTTATCTCATTGCTTCTTTTACCATTGGGTGGGACCACAATTACTCCATCTTTGACATATGGAAATCTTTCCTATTTTTAAGGTCCTGGAGAAAAGAGTTTTATAACTTCACTTAGCACATAATTTCACTACTTCATAGTCCAGGTATTGGAAAATTCTTCCCCTTAGTCAACCTATATATGATATTTAATACTTAAAATCTATATTTTGGTCCTTGGTGGGTTTTGAGAAAAGACTTTAAAGAACCTGCCTGAATCTAAAGATCATTATTAACTAGTCCCAGGGTTTTCTTTTTTTATTCAGTCAACTTATAGAATTGATCACAGAATTGTGAGATCCAGAGATGGACATCACACTCATTAGATGATATGAGAAAATACAGATAAACACATGTCCCATTAGATGATCTGAGGATATATATATAAAAATATGTCATACTTTGCAAGGTGTCAATGGAATGTTCAGTATTGCTAAGTAGGAAGGAGAAATTAATGCTAGAGTCCTTAGGTCAACATATTATTTATCCCTATCCCCAAATCAAGAGTGACACCTTCTGAGGCATAATGTTTTCCTACCTGTTTTTTATGTAGACTGTTTTTTCTGGACTGTCACCGGTCAAGAAACCTGTCAGTGTCTAGCTCTTTTCATCTTCCCTTTGCTGATGTTTCAGCCTCCTTTATGAGTTCTCCTCCATCATCAGCAGCATGATACTCTCTGAAGACAGCTACTGGTAATGGTCTTGAATATATCCTGAGTTTACTACATACCTCTTTCCTACAGTCTCCCCTTGAAGAGCAAAGGTATTGGCAAACACCACCCTCTGTCTGTGCTTGCACATGGGAATATGTTTGCCCAATATATTTTTTTTCAATTAGAATTAGTATTAGAAAAAATACGTTTTTTTTTCTTTTCTTTTCTCCTAATGTAGTTATACCTATATCTTGGAAAGCTTTATTTTAACAAGAGTTCATGAAATGTGTACTTTTGTGCCCAATATCTGAACACAAAGCTATTAAAAGACATAGTTTATGCTCTAAAGGAACTTTTACTGATAAGACAAGGCTGGAATAACTGGAGAAGAGTAGAAAGAAAACAATGGATGTAGTATATGCTTGACCTTTCTCTGACCTTAAAGCACATTACTGTCATGCAATTTAGTCCAAGTTTGTTAGCTCAATCTACTCAATCTGTGCCTTGTTTTCTTCAATTTTCTTGAATAATTTCTTAGCAATATTGGACATTTTTGAGAAGTATTTGGGTTTTTATATGTTTACTAATTGAACATTCGATTGAACAAAACATTTTTTGAGAGCCTACCATGCTCTAAATCCTACTCTGAGTTTAAGAGATTCAGAATGAGAAAGACAGCTCTTGCCTTCAAAGAACTTATATACAACCAGGAAAACAAACTTTTGCATTAATAATTAATCAGTTGTTTGTAATGCTATTGAAGAATGATTATCAACTTGTCATGAGAGCACAGAAGAAATAAATCCTGCTAGAAAGTGAGTCAGTGCATTAGGGAAGGTTTAGAGAAGAGATGACATTGGAGTGAGGCCTTGAAGAATGAATAGGAGTTTTTCAGAAGAATGGGCAGGAAGAACTTTTTTTTTTTTTTTTTTGGCCAAGGAAACAGTAGTAAGGAAATTCCATTAACAAATAACAGTAATAAGAGCTCACGTTTATTCAGCACTTATAGAGTATCTGACGTTGTTTTGATTATATTTACTTCTTTAGTCCCATAGAAGGCCCGTGAATTACATAATATTATTATTTCTATTTTACAGGACAGGAATGAAGCACAGAGAGGATAAGTAATTTTCCCAAGGTTACACAGCAAGTAAAGGACTAGGCTGGGATTTGACTCAGAGTATGGGGAAAGTGATCAAAGTTCACTGGTGTTATAGCCTAATGTGCATGGTGGCAAAGATAGAAAGTAAGTGTGTGTGTGTGTGTGTGTGTGTGTGTGTGTGTGTGTGTAGATTGGAGTTATACTCTAGAGATTCCAATATGATGAACAAAACTTGGGGCTTTGTCCATCACCAGTGGCAAGCCACTGCAAAGTTGTAAGAAAGGAATTGCTGTAAATAGCTTTTACTTTGCAGGCATTGTGGAGAGTGGATAAGTGGATGAGGAGATTAGAAGCAGAGGGAAAGGAAAATGTGTGTCCGAGGGGTAATGACTTCTAATTATTGTATATATTTCATAACATTAAAAATTGTGCTCCTGCCATTCTTTATGACTTAACGAATTACTGTTTATGGAAACTGGGAGGAGAGTATGTAAATTTGGTATTCCTTGCATTTGTCATCCACGACATGATGCTATGTATGGTACTAGCTGATGTACTACCCCCAAATACATCAAACAATCAGAGCAAAGGTGCTTGGGAGGATGGGTGAAGCTAGGGAAAACCTTAGTGCTCAGTCCTAATTACCTAGGGGTGCTTTGTGTTGTTTTATTTATAAACCTGGTGGGTTTTTTTTTTTTTTTTACAGAAATTATTTTAGTCCATAGTTTGAACTAAATGCCAGAGGAAATCTATGCCTCATAGCCTGATCTATTGCTTTAATCAGAGCAAGCATTTTCTCAGTAATGCAAGTCTATAAACAGTATTTTCCTGGCCTTTTAGTGTCTGCAAGTCTTCAGTGTATTGGATTTTTAAAATGCTTACCATAAAAGGTTTTGTAAAGTAATGATGACAGCCCCCAGGACACATGCTGGAAGGTGGCCCAGCAAGCATACCTACTGTCCACTGCTAAAGTCTAGCCCCTTTTGCAAAATCCCATTTGCTTTCTCTTCTTAGTCCTTCTTTTGTTGTCTCCCTGTTTTCTCCTTAGATGTTTATAGTGCTGTCTTCTGTAGCATCACCATCAAGACACTAGCAACATTATGCTTAAGGCATTTAAATGATTCTCAGAAAAGAATCTAAAATGCTTACCATGGTTTACAAAGACCTACATTATTTGGCCTCAGGCTACCTGTGACCTCATCTCCTATTCTCCAGCCATGTTAGCTTCCTTTCTGTTCTTCAACAAACCTAGCATGTTTCCATCTCTGGACCTTTGCACTTAGTGTTTCTTCTGCCTGGAAAATGAGTATCCTACCTTTTGACATGGCTCATTCTCTTTCCTTGCATTCAGGCTTCTACTCAAATATCACTTGCTAGAGAAGCCTTCTCTGACTTCTGTATCTAAAAAAAAAAAACAAAAAAAAAAAAACAAAAAAACACCTGCTCACTTTCTAGTCCCTTACTCTGCCTTTTCTTCTTGGTACTTATCATTACCTGAAAATACATCACCTGAAAGATATCACCTGTTACATTTTTTTTTTACCTTCTATTGTCTGCTAACCCAACTAAATTGCCTGAGGGTAGGAATTTTGTCCTGTTTAGTATGTCCCATGCACCTACAAGAAAGAGAACACTTAATAAATAACTGTTGAAAAGATAAAAGAAAGAACGAATATGGTTTCACTATCCTGCTCTTTATTCTTAGAATACTTTTCATTCAGTCTGATATGATGGAGAAGAAAAGGAAGCTTAGTTGATGCTTATTCTACAAGAATCCTTATTTCATCTATCTTATAGTTGTGTTCCCTTGCTGCCAGCAGGGCAACTCTAACTTGCTTCCTATTTTGTGTTCTATAATATTGCAGACACAGGTTTTATTACAATATCTCACCAGAGGCTAAGTATTTTTACATGGTAGCCTATTTAATTAAGCCATTGTGTACAAATCATATTACCTAGCTGGTAGTGCTGTAAAGTAAATATTTGTCTGTAGCATGGTACAGTTATTTATTTTAGTTATTTCTCATGCATCAAACAGCACAGTTGGAGCTTCAGCTCAGAAAAGCTCTGCGTAGCTCTGATTAACTGTCTGAGTGGAAGTGTTGTACAGAGGAGTATATTTGTCATTTGACCTTTCAAATGTTTACATATTACATGTGAGATTAATTATCTATATTTTTTGCTGATGTAACATTTAAAATATTAATAAGAGCTATACACTAATAAGAGCTATAGGAGTTTAAGCTTTTTCCAGTTTTTTAAATTAAATTTTATTTAATAAAATTATATAGATTTCAAGTGTGCAATTCTATAATACATCATTTGTATATTGCATTATGTGTTCACCACCTAAAGTTAAATCTCCTTCCATTTTTTATAGAATTTCCCTGGATAACTTGGAAGTGAATCTATGACTTGCAGAGTGAGAAAATTGTGGATTAATAACCCCTGTACTCTAGAAAAGACATCACCAGAAGTGAAAATTTTCACTTGGTTCTGGTTTATTTTTTCTGAACTAAGAGATCTGGACCTCTGTCAACTCCTAGTAATTGTTTGACACAGATATGTTTGAATCCCACTGTGTACTTTCAGTTAAAAAAAAAAAAGTAATTTGTTGACATTCGCAGTTGTTTCTTGCTAGATCTTAGGTATTTTCTCTTTGAGGGGAAATGAAAATGACTGCTTTTCTACACCTTCATGGAAAAGAACACACGCCACATAGCATGTTTCCCTCATGGACCCGGCTTATCCTTCTCTTCCTACCTATACCCTTGACAACTCAGGCTTACTACAAATTGCACAGATTAGAAATAAAGGGATATTGGTAATGTGGCTTCAGACAAAATTGCTTTCAAACTGTGTATTCTGGAAAATCAGCGTTCTAGGAACCATTTTGGGGATTCCTTGAAAAATAGGGTGATGACAATCTTTTTCTTGGTCCTGGATCAAATAAAGCAACTTGAATAACTATAGGCTTAGAGAGCTTTGGAGGCATCTCACATAGATACCATAATCTCCAAGTACTTGAAAACTATCAGTTTAAGAGATAAGTGAGTGGAGAGAGAAAAAATTTCTGTGTAGCTGTGCTTGATAAAGTCATAGAAATTTCCAGACAATTTATAACATTAAAATTATATGTATCTAAGATGTCCAGACATGGCAGCAGGATAAATGAGGAAGGTGGAAATATCTGTGGGTCAAAGAGAAACCACTGGTAGTGAAGGATTAAAATTTCAAAAACTTGCAAGAATAGTACAACAAAAACCCTCTATCTAGAATTACTAATTATCAATGTTTTTCCACATTTACTCTGTATTTCTCTCCATATATGAAATCACGCATACATTTTATTCAGTTTGAAGAAGCATATTTAGATGGAGAGCAGTAGTTTTGGTCTCAAAAGGAGACTTACATATTTTTAAAATATGGAATTATTTTGATTCCATCAATGTGTTCTCATACCATAATTTCAGAGTTTAATTCTTAATAGTATACTAATATACTGACAAATTATAATAAGTTCATAGCCCATTTTTAAAAGTAAACTATTAAAACAGTTATAGTGGAAGGTTAGAGGTATATATAATAGTTTATAACTTTTCTGGGTTTTTTTTGTTGTTGTTGTCATTGTTAGTTTAGGTGCCTGGGACAGTTTCTAAGAGGATGGATGTCTATAGCATTCAAATTTTCCTTCCCTAAGAAGAGATGATTTCTTTATCTAAACCTGTAGGACTTATGTCATTAGTATGGAATATTATATTTCTTAACATACTACACACATGGGGGTTTTATGATTGTATTCTTTTAAAAATTATCTCGAATTTAATTTTCATTCTTAATCTTTGTTTAATGCTGCATTATCTGGAGTAAAGAAAGCTAGGTTGGGTTTCACTATTTTCTCTTGACTTGCTAATGAAATTTTAGATTAGTTAGTTAATTGTCTTAGACTTAAATTTGTTTGCACGATGGAGAAAACCTTATGCTTAAATATTTTCAAATGTTGATTTAATTTAAAAACATGCCTATATAGCTCTTTATATCTATCTATCTATCTATCTATCTATCTATCTATCTATCTATCTATCTATTTATCTATCATCTATCCCCAAAGATAACATATTCAAGTACTTAGCACAATACTTCATGCATTATAAATCAGTTAGTAGATGCTACTGTTTAATTATCTTACTAAATCTCTAAACATACACAAACATTCACATTATTGTCACTCTTGATTGGTAAAGCAGAAATTATTTTTTCAGTATCACTGTGTATGGAATGTGCCAATTCGAAAGAGTCAAAGTGCACGTGAATTTATACAGATATGATTTTATAATATCCACTGTGTGACTATTTGATATACTGAAGAAACAAAATGCCAATCATTTATTACTCTGTGATAATCACATTTTAATGAACCAAGCTAAATTATATTGAAATGCATATCTGAAAATCCAGTGTGAATAGCTTACATCCCCAGTAAAAAACTTTATAGCTTTGTTTGGCTGCTATCACCAAGATATTTTAAAAAGCCATGTGTTATCATCCACTGTGTGAAAGAGATAAGAAGAGAACCACTTTGAAGTAATTCCATCCATTTGCACCAATAAGCTTGAAAGTAAAAAGAAAAAGCATAGAAAGATGTCTTGTCTATTTCAGGATCCCACATTTAAAAACCCAATATAGAATTTAATGAACAAATGCCATAGGAAAATTCCAGTGTCATCAAAAACTCATTTATCTCTAAATGTCTCCTTGTCACTCTTTCTATTTCAGCACAAATTAATAAGCTCAGACTATTTGTTATGGCATAAAGCTTCGGAAAGTACTTCTGTGGCTTAATTGGGCCACAGTTACCTCAGCAGTTTATGCAGGAAACTTCTCTCACCATCGGGACTATTTAGGCCTCCAAAAAAGAGATCAAGAAAGATAGGACAAAGAAACTGAAGAAAGCAAGTCTCTTGCTGGTGTTAGAACTGCCCAAGACTTCCTTTGAGATTTTACCATTAAAATCCATATGCAAATTTCAACTTCCCTGGGATAACTATGGCCTTGGTCCTTACCTATCAGCCTGCTCACCCAGGTGTGAGTTCACCCAGAAAATTATGTTTACTAAACAATACAGGGACTTTATGAGGCTGGGTGGTCTGGTGCAAAGAGTACAACATTTGAATGCCACTCCACCTTTTATCAGACACTGGATTTTGGACAAACCATTTAACCTATCTTACTTTCTTTTTCTATGTCTACAAAATTGGAAAAATACTATTTGTATCTCTTTAGACCATTATGCAGACTAAATGAAATAATGTGTGTACAATGCTTAGCATAATCCCTGGACAATGACAGGTAATCAGTGGACATTATTAGTTCATTAATGTATCCAGAGCTTATGATTTCATATAAAAATTTATAATGTATCATAATATAAATGACTTAAATATTTTATATGACACGGTTTAATTAAATTTTTATTAAGTAACTTATACATATTAAATTCATTCTTTTTAGACCACTTAAATTTTACTTAGTTTCATAGGTTAGTACTGTTTCTTAAAGCCCATTTTAAATGTTCTTACCACAGAAAAATAAGATTTAAAGAGAAAAAGAAATAACTATGTGTTTTGGGATTTCATCAGTTTCATACTTCAGAGACAGCTGCAAATTACTTTGGCCATAAAATGATCTCTATTCTTTAAAATTTCAGTTACCTTCTTGAATTTGATACTCGTCTTCATCAGTGAAACATCAACACTATTTCTCTACGTTAATTTAAATTCATTTCTGATAAATTAAAAAAATGTTCTTTTTAAAGTACCAGAATGTCACTGCAGTTTTTCCTAGTCGTTAGAATCTAACTTGCTAGTGATTTATTATGTAAGATAGTTTATTCATGAGAGGCAATGGAAAGAGAGCTCAACATCTAGAGTCAAAGAATCTAGACATGTGTCCTGGTACCACCACTTACAAACTGTTTTTTTTTTTTTTTTATTTTTTTGTGGGGCAGAGATAGTCATTTAACCTTTTGGGAACCTCAACTTTCTTGTCAGTAAAGTAGAAATAAAAAAAGTTTTTCCTGTCATATATGATATTCATAAAATTAATTAGAATTGTCAAAAGTCACAAAAAAATTGGAACCTACTTATTGAAAGAAGAAGAAAGGTAAATTAATAGGATAGAAAGTAATGATGAACTAATACTAATGAATACAAAGCAAGGTGAGTGACTTAAATGATACAGATGTGTTCGGGTTGTATGTAAAGAGCATCCTGTTAATAAACATTATTAAATACCAGAAACATTTTATTTTATAAAAAAGAGGATTTTCTCTCACTTAAGTGAGAGACTATATGGAGACAGGGGCTAGACTAAATGGTAGTTTTAGATCTAATTTACCCCATGGGTCTTTACATAACGTTTATTCTTCCTGCAGAAAGATAATAGAAAGCTCATATAACCAATATTCAGTGCAGCAAAAGTTGTATTTAACCTTTATCCCGATGACTCTATATCATTTAGATCAAATTGCTTTTTATTTGTTGGTTGTTTTCAAGAATATTTAGGGATGAAAACAGAAATAAAGGTTATTGCTCCTCTTTTGACAAAGACTTCCTTTTCTTATCATTGATCGGGTTGATTCTGTCTCCTAGCAATTGAAAGGCAGTAAAAGGTTATATCTTTAAAACAAGGGGTTCTGTTCTGGTGAATTGGCACATCACTGAAAGATGGTTATTCAGATAAACTCAAAGCTTTGCAACAGTGTAAAATAGGGTGAAATACTTTGTACTTCACAAAAATCATGCCAACTTTCTGGGTCTGTCTGAATTAATAAATATAAGATTTTAAGGAAGCTATCTGGCAATTATAGATTAAATTAAGCAAGTGCTTCATCTGAATAAAGCTTTGCAGAGTCTAATATTATGAAAGAGCTATCTCTATAAACACAGTACTTGCTTGGGATTCAAGGGATTTGAATTTTAATGCCAGCTGAATCCCAAATGTCCAATGAGCACATGTGCATACATTTTCTGCTGGTAGCTTTTTTGTTAAATGGGATTAATAATTACCTGCTCTACCATCCTTCCCTTATACATTATGATATGAATATTGAATACCAGTGGTTATAGAGTGCTTTGGTTTCCTGCAAAGTCACTTGGCAGAGATATTCAGATGGAAAAAGAAAGCTTCTAGGAAGTTTTATGCATATCAGATATTCAAAAATGTGACTCACTTTTAAAATGCATTAATAAATTTTATATTTTATAGGACCTCTAAAAGTGCTTTTGCCAAGTATTAGTACTCTGGGTACTCTAATTTGACACAGTAAAGAGCAGAGGCAAAGAGAAGTATTTTATATGATGAAATGGTATTTTTGAATCCCCTCAAAGCATATTTATGTTTAGTTTCTTAAAGCTTTGCTGTATTTGTGTGTTAGTCTTTTATTAATGGCTAAAAACCAGATAGACATTGCCTAGCGAATTAATTCTGATGTGTGGCTTGCATTTTCATTTTGTATTGATTCCAGTCAACAAATATTAATTGTTGGATGATGCAAACATGATGCATCTTGCATCAAAGAGCTTTCTTCTAGCCAAGCAGAATATATAATCATTTGGTATGTGAAATGATTTTATTTTTACAGATATGAACGTTACAAGTATAAAACATAATGGCTCTCCTACTGCTCCAAGTGGTGCCAATCTGATAATGAAACTAAAGGTTTACAGAGCAACGGTGCTGCTCCTCTTTCCAAAAGTCTGTAAGCATTGACTCTCCCTTGTTATTGTGACTGACTGAATTTCTTCAGCAATTATGACTAGGGAACTATGCTTGGGAGCCCGATCTAGAGCAAGGAGTCGGGTATAAGTGTGAGCAAGTAGGAAGTATGCTCTGAGAGAGAGAAAGGAATAAGATAGATAGCAGCATTTTAATTTCGTTCACATAAAAAATGGGGCGATAATAGAAAAACTATACCACATACATATATAATTCAGTCTTTACCGCTATTTACAGATGAGGAAACAGACTCAGAATGATCAACTGACTAATGGTAAGTAGCCAAGCTACAAAATGGCAAACCAAGAATTATCCCATGTGCTCTTATTTAGTTAAACACTGTAGTATTGGTAATGTCCATAGATTCAGTGGTACTTCTTCACACATCCCACTCCATCCTTCTCAGCCTCCAACTCCCAAACCCTAAGGGAAAACGTCCGGGGTTATCATGCTCTTATGCCTCCTTTGTAAAAGCCTTTGCAGAGTGAGGACTTGACACATTCCTTCACACTTAAGCATAATTGACTCATGAGGTTTAATGTGTTATTTCATTTTAGGGAAATAAACATTAAACCAGAATAATTAATCTCTACTTGGATAATTTGACACATTAGAGAATAGAGACAAAGAGAAGTATTTTAGAGGATGAAATGGTATCTTCTAGTCCCCTCAAGGCATGGGATGCTGATGATAGGCTAAATGTCCCTGGCATATAGTTCTGTTTACAAACCTTCATTCATTCACCAAGTCTACCACCTTCCTGTTCAGTGCCCCAGTTTCTGTCTTCCTTCTTGTTTCTGTGAGTTAACACCGTGTACCTGGTTTAGGCCAACCCCTCCCCACTGTTCACTGCATTGTATCCCCTCTCACCCTCTAGGGATTTTTCTCTTGTGCTTGTCCCTGCTGTCCCCTGCATCATCAGTTTTCAATCTTATTAATTTCTATCAGTCTATAAACATGCTGTAGCTCTATTCTTTCAAATACGCTCTTTGATTCCATGTATCCCTCTATTTATTACCCTCTGTTCCTTTTTATAGCAAAACTCCCTAAAGTTATTTTTTATACTTCTCTCAACATTTTTTTCTCCTCCCATCCTCTTTTTGAAAACTTCTAATCAAGGTTTTCTTTCAAAACTCTGCTAAAAATGGTCATATTAAGGTTATAACATCCTTATGTCAAATCTGATAATCAATTGTCAATCCTCATCCTATTCAGCCCATTAGCAGCATATCATACAATTGACTACTCTTTCTTTAAACACTGCCTTTACTCGGCATCCTAGATACTATAATCTCTCTCCTTCCTCAGAGTCTGTTCTTTCGCAGTCTCTTCAGCTGGTTCCTCTTTATGTCCCCGAACTTTAAACATTAGAATGCCCCCATAGAAATACGGACCCCTCTCTCTCTCTCTCTTTTTTTGTCTATATTCCTTAGGCCAATTATCTTACTTAGACTCATGACATTAAATAATACCTATATGCCAATGATTTCCAAATTCATATCTTTAGCCAGACTTCTCTGAACCTATATATTTACCCAGCAGCCTTCTTGATATTAGATCTTAGCTTGTCCAAAATTAATTGACATCATGATTTTCACCTCACCCTTGTTGAAATCTGTTCCCAGTCTCCTTTATCTCATTAGAATACAATTCCATTTTTTAAAATTGCTCAGTCCAAAAATCTTGGAGTCTTCATGACTTCTGTTTTTCTCTGATATTTCGCACTCCAAATACATCAGCAAATTCTATCAGCTCTACTTCTGCAGTGTATCCATATCGAATCACTTCTCATCGCTGCCACTGCCACCATTCTGATTCAAATTACCATTACTTCACACCTGGATTATGACATTAACCTTACCTAATCTTCCTGCTTTCACCCTTTTCTCCTTACAGTGTATTCCCCTCACAGCTACCTGGTGATCCTTAATAACACGTGAGTGACTGTGCCACTCCTCTATTCAGAATCATTTTGCAGCAGCCCATCTCCATCAGAGTATGGGTCAACACGTATATACCATACCTGCAAGGCCCCTTGGTCTCAACCTATTATTTCTCAAACTCTTTTCCTTCCCCTCATACCATTCCACACACCCAGTCTACTTGCTGGTCCTCAAACAGTCTAAACAGTATCCCTCATCAGGGTTTCTGCCTTTTTTGTTGTTGTCATGAAAGAATTTCCCCCAGATATCTGTATGGCTTTTTTTCTTATTTCAAGTCATTGCTTAAATTTATCTAATTGGAGAGGACTTACCTCACCATCTGTATAAAATAGCACTCCTTGCCCTAGCCTTCCTATTATCTTTACCCCTGCTTTGATTTCTGTATAATAGTTATCCATACCTGATGCATATATCTACATCCACATCCACATCCATATTCTTTCTTTTATCTATCTATCTATCTATCTATCTATCTATCTATCTATCTATCTATCTAATCTATCTCATCATCTATCTTATTGTCTGCCTTCTCCCACTAGAATATAAACTCCATGATGACAGACTTTGTCTGTTTTATTCACTGCTAAATCTCTTAATCCTACAACACAATTGAGCACATGATAAGCAGTTAATACACATTTATTGAATGAATAAATGAATGCATGAACAAATGAATTGTGCAGATTGTTTAGGTCCTTCCAATTTTAAGCACTGAGGCTCCAAGTTGAATGAAAATATGAAAGATAATTTAAAATACATTGTGATAAAATAGTAAAAGCACCCCCCAAGATAAGCAATTTTATTTGCAAATATAAATTTTAAAAGTTAAAATAAGTTATTATTAAAATTTAACAAATGAGAGAGAGAGGTGGAATGTGGAAAATATGCTGAACTTGTAATGAGAAAACTTTAATTTATATCCAATACTTCACTTTACACTCACAGGTAAGCTCTCTATAATGTGTCTTACTTTTTCATCATTTTTCAATGATTTTCCAAATTCCCACCTCATTGACTTTCCCTCATTTTCTTCCTACAAGACTTTTGGCATTATTTGATGCTGTAATCAGCCTCTTCATCCCATCAAAGATTAATTGATCTTCTCTCCCTATTTCAAATAATTATATACACACACATATATATTTGAATGTGTGTGTGTATATAAATATATTTATATATATATTTGTATGTATATATATTTGTATACATTTTCCTTTGAGTTCAAGTTCAGTATAGATGCAGATTTTATCATAGTAATATAGTACTAAGACTGGTTGGGCTTCTCCTCTGCCACTTTGCTGTGGAAGGTTCACTTAATCTCTTTAGTTTTCAGTTTCCTCAACTGTAAAATGGGCAGTTTGTGTACATATGTGTGTGTGTGTGTGTGTGTATGTTCGTGTGTATATATGTGTATATGATGAGTCCTTTGACTATATTCGTAAGGGTGGAAAGCTGGATCAGTCTTCAGCATTATTGGATGGTAATATGTGGATATTTATTCTTTAATTATAAGTACGTTTTTTTGGCTCACACTAAAACAGTGGTTCTTATCACATCACTAATATATCATGAATCAGTGGGATTGAAAAGAATATTCATAAAGTAAGAGACTGGGAATTACACATAAGCCTAGACTATGACTATTTTTTTCCCCACACTATGACCAGGCTGTTAAAACAATAGTAACATGAGTATTTTTCAGGACAAGGTATTACAATTCTAAGTGACATTTTAAGGGCAACATGTTGGAGGAAAAAATATCAAGAGTCATTGTATTAGATTAATCTCCTTGAAGCCAGGTGCTATTTTTTAAATTGATAAAAAAATTATTTTGTTTTATGTCTAGTTTTATTGACATATAATTGACATATAACATTGTATAAGTTAAAGTACACAACTTAATCATTTTATATATGTATATATTGTTAAATGATTACCACAATAAGTAGTCTTATCACATTGCATGGTATCGGGCAAGTAACTATTAAACTGATTTTCTTATTTTTTTTCTCTAACACGTCTATATTTCTGTTGCACATGAGAAAGACTTATTTTGGTTCTTGTTTTACCACTGGGATATTGGCAAGGCAGAGGATGATGTAATAATGTAACATCTGAAATTATAGGGTATAAAAAGCCCACACACATACTATTTGTCAAACAATTAGGATATTTCTAAAATGTGAACAGATGTACAATGGAAATTAGCAATATGAAGGAAAACCTATGTTTTGATATAAACACAGATTCGCATATAGTTTTTTAGGTACTCAGTTAAGAAACTCATTATTAATTGAGACCTTGATTTTCTAATGGTTTTCCTTTTTGTATTTTGATAATAACAAGTATCAAGAGTTATATCTTGTCATTTTTTGTCCCAGTCCAAATGCTGTTTTTTGAACTACCATGAAAGATTTTTTATCCAAATACTCACTGGTTGAGAACTCTTAAGGGTTGTTTAGTTTTCAATGAAAGACAATCTTCTAAGGAGTTTATGTCCAAATATTTTCTAGTTTTGCAGCAGCATATATCAGACATAGTTTTTGTATTTGGATTGAGATTTTCATTCTTAACATGTTCTCAAATTTTCTAGGCATTTAATGTTTCCATCTGGTCCTTATAAAAGATTTCACATTTGTAATGCAGCTCAGGCTTCTGCTCAGAGAACATCACTGTAATTCCATCCTTGACTCTAGTTTAATAAGTTACTTTTCTAACATTGGATTTGTTTCTGGTTTTGCTATTTCTTTTCTTTCTGAAACCTGGAAATAACACCTGATTTATGGTGCATTTCTCTCTAAAAACAATCATAGTGTGCATACCATGACAACAGATTTGCTCCCCACTTCTACACAGTTTGAAGCTGCTAGGGCAGGAGAAGTAACTGCATTGTGAGTCTGGTACAAGAAAACTTAGCAGTCGTCATACTTCCTCTCTAAACAATCTGTTCTCAGTCATCACAGATGGAGGAGATATTTTCAAGAACTTGAACATTTTCTCAAAATAGCCAAACAGCAAGGAATCCCCTTTCACTATGTTAAGTAATAGGTTCTAGGGCACAGGTTGAGCATATGTTCATACCTACTAGGTGATTTCTGTTTAGTTAGGTGCTCAATAATATTTGTGAATTTCTTTAATGAGAAGTTATGTAGCCTTTCCTGTATACCAGGTAATGCTCTAACAGCTTTGTAAATGCTTAATCATTTATTTTTCATGGCAACTTTATGAATAAGGTACTATTAGTATCATCTTAAGTATTTCTAAGTATATAGTCCAGTAGTGTCAAAAACATCCACATTTTTGTGCAATTCCCAGCACTGTTTTCGCCTTGTAAAACTGAAGCTTTATACACATTAAACAACTCTCCATTTCTCTTTCTTTCGGCCCCTGGAAACCACCATATTTTATTTATCCACTCACGTACCTATGGACCTTTGGTCTCATGCTTTCACCTTTTGGTTATCACAAATAATGCTGCTATGATCATGGATATACAATTAACCTCTCTGAGACTCTGATTTCAATTCTTTGGGGTGTCTATCCAGAAGTAGAATTGCTATATCATATGGTAATTCTATTTTTTAAATTTCTTGAGGAACAATCATACAGTTTTTCCTAATGTCTACACCATTTTACATGCCCACCAACAATGCATAGGCTTCCAGTTCCTCTGCATCCTTACCAATATTTATTTATTTTCTTTCTTTCTTTCTTTCTTTCTTTCTTTCTTTCTTTCTTTCTTTCTTTCTTTCTTTCTTTCTTTCTTTCTTCTTTCTTGACAGTAGTCATTCTACTTGGTATAAAGTGATATTTTATTGTGTTGATTTGCATTTACCTAATAATTTCTGATATTCGACATCTTTTCATGTGCTTGTTGGCCATTTGTGTATCTCTTTGAAGAAATGCCTATTCTAATCCTTTACCCATTTTTAAATCAGGATGTTTGTTTTTGAGTTGTAGGAGTTGTTTATATATTCTCTACATTAAATCCTATCAAATATAAAATTTACAGAAATTTTCCCCAGTTCCATAGATTGCCTTTTACTTTTGATGCACTAAAGTTTTAAGTTTTGATGTAGTCTGATTTGTGTATTTTTCCTTTCGTTGCTTATGCTTTTGGTGTCATATCTAAGAAATGATAGCTAAATCTAATGTCATAAAGCTTCCCCCGCCACTGTGTTTCCTTCTAGGAGTTTTATAGTCTTAGTTCTTATGATTAGGTCTTTGATTTATATGAAGGTGATTTTTGTATTTGGTGTAAAATTTTGCAGATTCTCTAAGCTTCCTATACTTATTTTATATTTTTCCTCCTTCTAATTTCCGAGGAGTAAAACACAACCAAAAGGACTTCAGTGATTGCTTTTGGGTCAAAATAGATGGATAAGGAACAGAACAATGCAGCTTGCTTTCAGCTTCCAGTAATATTTGAGTGGAAGGAGGCGGTGGCATATTTCCAAGGACAGATTACGTAGGACAGCTATTAAAAAGGAAGAGTGCTAGCTCTTTGGGGTGTTCTGATGGAATGGGAAATAAAAATGGCTTGAGGTGGAAGCAGTGACTTCAAGCAAGAAGGCTGTAAGGTGGTTCACTGAAATTTAGGTGCTCATGCACTTTGTTGCTGTTTTTAGATTTACATACTTGACATCCTTTATTCGACTATTGAATACGAGAGCAAAGATTTGAGAGCAGGCAGTTTATTGATTTTGTATAACCAGCATCTCTCATTGTGCTGGGCATATAAAAGGCTTTTAGTACATATATACTAAATTCATATATCAATTAATGAAGTATTAAAGTAAGTCTGGAAGAAGTGAGCTATATCCATTAGACTTAGCCTAGAATTTGTTCAATATTGATATGTTTAAAAATAAAAACTATCCTAATAAAAACTCAACATATAATTTGTTGTTAACATAGTCAAGATAACAATTTATCATTTCTGTAAACTAACAGTCTTTTGATTTATCCTACATATATTCAGTGGTGGTGGTAGACAATTGGTTTTCTATGGTCAAAATTGTATATGGAATCATATTGTCTTTCTGGTTTAACTTACTATGTTCAAGCATAGTCAGTATTATGGAAATAGCAAAATGTTTCCCATATTTCTGTAGATTTTCTTGTTTTTCAAGCTTCATTTGTGACTTTGAGAACCAGAAAGTTTTTTAGGATATTATAAAATAAAATAAAATAAAATAAAATAAAATAAGTCATTCCTCCCCTGTAAAACTTTCTATACCCATCAACGTCTTGGGTTTAGAAACTCAGATGAAAGTAACTACTGATAATTCTCTGACTATAACTGCTGGTGAAGTACAGAAATACTTCATGAATATAACCCACTCTTAGCGAGATTTAAGAACATTTCTATTCAAGAGTGCTTTCTAAAAACCATTTACATTTCACCAATTGCATATAGGGTTGCATGTGAACATCAGAGGTAAGTGGCACCATTTATTCCAATTGTGTTTTAAAATCACTTACAGATTGACACCCGGATAGCTGGCTACCTTTTATATACCTCTGCATATCATAGAATCTTTGAAGTGGAAGTTGTTTCTTCCTTTAACGCTACTCATGTAACAGGATTTATTTAGCAGTTTTAGAAAAAGTAGGACAAACATTTCCACCTAAAGGATATGTGGTTTTAACTTTTATAACATGGTAGATTCTGACTGAACAGGTTTTAAGATTCAGTATTTTTTAAAATTTATTTTTCAGTTATAGGTGGCATATAATATTATGTTAGTTTTGGGTATACAACATGTTGATTAGACATTTATATACCTTATGAAGTGATCAGTATTTCAATTTAATGGTTTACTTTGCTTGTGTGGACAGAAATGGAAATCTTACACTTCCAATATGAGATTAATATTCTATCCCTTATTAAAAATATTTAAGCCCCTAGAAACAACTTTGCAGTGACAATCAACATCTTGGATGGTCTTCTAGATAATTTAACTTAACAGCAGGATTTGGAAATAAGTAGCATTATCAGATTTAAAATGATAACGTTTTATAAAAGTGTCTATGGAACATAATCTTAAATTAGTAGACTATGCTTATGTTACACATTTATCCAGCTAATGTCAATTGAGGGCCCACTGTATGTTAAGGTGGAATACAAATGTGTATGAAAAGAATTTTTAAATTTTGTGATACAGACTGTGATCTTAGGATAAAATGCTATGGGATGTAACAATTTTATGATGATGAAACTATCTAAAAGTTGAAAACAGCATTCTTATTTCTTTTCTGCTTTTGGTAGTAATTATACTTTTAAATTAGTAGTAGTAGTTCTTACTTACTATTTTCACAATCAAATGCATCTTGATATGATGAAAATTTTCTGTGGCATTTTCTGGCGCCAGTAGTCTGATGCATGTTTTATTTTGATATTATTGCAATAACTAAATGTATTAGTGCTTTTTCTAGCCTAGAAATTATTAATTAAGAAATTGCATTAATAAATCAAAGAACAACAAGTGTTGGCAAGGATTTGGAGAAAAGGGAACCCTCATATACTACTGGTACAGCCACTCTGGAAAATAGTCTGAAAGTTTCTCAAAAAATTAAAAATGGATATACCTTTTGATCCAGTAATTGCACTTCTGAGTATTTATCCAAAGAAAACTAAAACAATAATTTTTAAAGATCTATGCATCCCTGTGTTCATGACAGCACTATATACAATAGCTAAGATAGGGAAGTAACCTAAATGTTCATCAACAAATGATTGGATAAAGAAGTTATAGTTCATATATGCAATCAAATATTACTCAGCCATAAAAAAAAAATGAAATCCTACCATTCACAGCAACTTGGATGGACCTAGAGGTTATTATACTGAGTGAAATAAGACAGAGAAGAATAAATACCTTATGATTTCACTTATATGAGGAATTTAAGGAACAAAATGAACAACTAATCTAAAACAGACTCACAAATATAAAGGACAATCTGGTGACAGCCAGAGTGGAAGGGGGTTGGGAGACTTGGAGAAAACCTTAAAGGTTTAAAGAAGTACAAATTAGTATTTGATAGATGGTCATGGGAATGAGGAGCATGGCAAAGGGAATGTGGCCAGCATTAATATAATGGCTAGGCGAAGAGCCAGAGGCAGAAAGAGAAATTAGGGGATCATTTTATAAACTATATAAATGTCTAACCACTATACTGTATACTTGAAACTAATAATAAATTTTTTAAAAAGAAATTGAATCTCAGATTATTTAAAAACTAATTTAAATAATTTCACATAGAATTATTTAAATGTTTCATGCAAATTAATGAGATGCTGCAGTAAATATTTTTTGGAAAATTATTTTCGATATATTGGATCCTTCGCCAACTAGTATTATATTGGAATTCTTTTGCGTCTAGAAACACAGACAATTAGATATTAACACATATAACCATATTCTTTTTTAGTTTACTTCACTGTATAGTAGAAACCTAAATCTAAGCTGGAAGTCTGTCTAGGTTTGATTTGGAGGACTAATTAAATAGACAGCACACCCAGAGAGATATAGGATCTAATAGTACTTCTCTGATTCATTTGCAGGAATTATTCAAGCCCCAGGTTTGGATTTGTTAGTTTAGATTAGCCTACCACCAAGAATTCACTAAGTAGTCACTTGTGACTGAGACCTGTACTAGACTGTGTACTTAGAAGTGAAGGAAAAATAAATTAGTTATTATTGAGAAGCATTTATTGATACACAGAGGCACAATTTCTCTTAATAATTTTCATTAATGTTGGGGAGACCAGGCATGTGTTTATTTTAAATGCCTATTTGAAATTTGGCCAAGAGATTTCGTTGCTGGTCAACAGTGTAGCCAGTTGCAATAAAAGGCCAGAATTAGGTCAGGATATTAGGCACATTATAGCATTCTGCTAGTTACAGTAGATTTCAGATTAAGGCAGGTGTCTGGCATCATAATAGTGAAAGTCAAACAAACAAACAAACAAACAAATGAGTATGTAAGTAAGTAAGTAAATAGTGTCACTTAAGGAGAACTGAGAAACAAGACTTAACTATTAGGTGAGTAGATTAAGTGACTATAGTTCTTTGGTACCTTGGAGAGCTCTTGATAACCTCTAAGTTTGGTACTTTGATTTTGTGTAGGGCTCTACTGAGGTTTTTTTGTCCTCCTAGCCTTAGACCTACCTTATCAGTTCTATCACTGTGCTAGAACTAAAGATAATTAATACTGCTGTACTCCAGTTTGCTGTGAGTAGCCTGCATTGTACCAGAATATCAACTTCATCCTACTAAAATCTTTTGGCTGTGACACTAGATTATGGGCAATATTTCTGGTTTCTTCAAAGGTTCCTATGTACTGAGGAAGACAAATAAGCATATCAGGGGTTTACAATGTTGGCACGCTTTCTCTCCAGGAAAAGGATTGTGTTTTTGGCTCAGACATATGTGTTGCCAAGGATAAAGTGGCATATGCTCAGCTCCAATTAGTGGTAGAGACAGTAAACACTGTAAGAGTTTAGAGAAGGAAGTTGTTACTAAGGGGTGGGGAAACCTATGAAAGATTCCACACAATAGCTGGCTCAGTAGTAACGGAAGGTTCAGACAATCTGGGAGAAGAGGGAGGGAATTCTAGATGGAGAAAGTAGTTAACATCACTATTCGATCGATTTCTGGGGAAGACAATTACAAAACAAAGTCTTTGTTTTTAAATAGCCTGTAATGCACCTGAGGGAGAAAAGAAACATGCAAGCATGAACCATCATTAAGTAATGTAGTAAATTAATAAAGTTATGTAGTAAATTAATAAAGAGGAGAATATAAACTTAACAATGATACTTTAGAGATAAAATCTTAGGAAGAAAGTATCAGTGTTGGATAGAACTAGTTAGGGCAGAGTTGTAAAGATTTGTCTTCTGATATGAGCATCTATTTTCTAATTCTTATATGAGTACTTCATAAGTATGTGCTGTGTTTGTTTAATTGGAGAATTGACCTCAGGAAGAAATGCCTATAGAATAAAAGAAAAAAAAAACTTGTATACAGGAACATTCCAGTTCTACATATTTTGATGGCCACCTCTATGGGTTATTTCAGCCTGTGCTTATTTTCTAGCTCTTGTGCTTCCTACTGTTCGTCATTCTTCCTGACTCTTGGCTTTGGGATCCTCCACTCTAAGAGACCTTCCATACAGGTATTTTCCATTAATGTGAAGTTAAGTTGCTTGCACTTCCAAAGAACCCTAGAGGATAGAAAAATAATCAATAATGAGTATAAGTAATAGATACACACTATTTCAATAATATTCAATTGGGTTTTTCACCAAGGAATTTTCAGGAAATCTCTAAAAATATAAATATAGCATGCAAAAACCTTGGAGTTGGAAATATGTCAGAGATAGATTGCTTCATTTACCTCTTAATCAATCAGGTAGTTATTCAACCTGCATCATATCTCCAGCATCTGGTTGCAGGCTCTGTGTGAACATTTTTAAAGATGGAAGCTTCTTTCCCAAGGCTGCCATTCCACTGTTGACTAACTTTAACACTTGAGAAGGTTTTGCATTAAGCTAGTATCTATTTCCATTACTTTAAATCTGTTGTTCAAATTTTTTTTCAGGAAAACCGTACCAGCTCAGTCAGTTCATACATTTATTCAACAAAATTTTATTGGGTACATAATAGGTGCAATGAATTTTCTAGACCTACAAATGATAAAGTTATGAATAAGGATATGATATTTGTCCTCAGTAAGAAGACAGATTTTTAATAAATGCTTTTTCTATCAATAGATGGATGAATAGATGAATAAATTATAATATTTTCTCTTTTTCACTGTTAAATAATGGATAAATGCTTGATATATAAGTAAATTTTACATATTCCTTTATAAGAGAAGAATGTTATATGGAGCCTTAATATTCTAATATCCTCTAATATTCTTTAGAGTAATGATGTATTTTTTTTATTGCATACTCTGTCAGTATAAAAAACTCAGGCAAATCCAATATATATGTATTTATGTTAAATACATATTAAAATGATAAATATGAAATACTGAACTAAGTATCATGTATACATACTAAATGGGCATATTTTAAAATATATTTATGTATATATGTCTATATTCATCAATAAATAGCCTCACACATCTGACTTTGAAGACCAAGTGATAAAAGGTAAAGATTTATAGATTATTTGCTATTCAAATGTATTACCTCTCTAGGAAACCAGCATTTTATTCATTCATTACATCTTTTTTCTTTTCCTTTCTAATTGGAAGCAAGTGATTGCAATGTGGTAGCATTTAGGATTTGGCTCAAGAACATATCAGAACTCAAGAAGTTTTAAAAAAGACTTAGAGTGTATATTAAGAGAGGGTACTTCAAGAAAGGATATAATAGGCATAATGTCTATAAAACAAATAATTTATAAGAAAGCTGTGTACTTTTCATATATAGGAACCATAAAAGTAAACCACTATAGCAGTATATGAAAAGGAGTAGATGTTTGAAAAAATGCCAAATAATCTAAAATCCTGATCTCTTTATAGGGCTAATAACCCATTTAGAGTACCATATATATTAGAAATCTGGGATTTTTTAAAAAGATAGATATTTTCAAAGAAATTGCACAGAGGTAAAAATCGAAGATGTAGAATGAAAGAAAAATAAGAAGAAAGTAACTTTTTACCCTTCTTTACTATTTGCTATGCTAACTTAAATCACTATGCTACAAATTTAACAGTCTTGAGACTGTACTCATTTCTTCCCAGATTAATGCTTCCATGAGTTTCCAAATTCTGTTTATGGTATATCCACCCTCTAAGTCTCCAAGGCTGCAAACTTTACACTTAAGCTTCTCTGTCTCATTTCACAACAAATTGGCTACCAAATTGTTTTGATTCTCTTTTTGCATTATCCACCAAGCAAATGATCTATTTTAGGTGTAGTAAACACTTAGATCTTATACCAATAGAAGTTTTATGCTTTTAGTTTCATTTTGAGTTCTGGAAAATTTTTATAATACTAAATGTCAAGCTTAGGATAGTAAATGGATTTTAGTAATTTTATTTTTACTTTCGAATTTGAAGAATCCTGTTGAATATATATGTTTCAGAACATAAACACTTAATAGTATACATTCTTTTCTGGTCAGTGAAATGTTTTGTTTGCACTGCTCTTAAGCTTACAAACTCTGAAAATGAGTTTTAAATGTCAACAGCATTTGGTCGATATTGCTTTATATAAAAATTGTAAATACAAGTTTAGTTTTTTTTTTTAGAAGCCTAGGAAATGCCCTTGAAGTGTCAATGGCATTTTTTTCCTCAATGGTTGAACATATATAGTTGCAAGGGCAATGGATATGATCAGGATTCATGGCTATACTTTCTGCTTTTACCCAATCTGCCTTTGGACCTTGGGCAAATAATTAGTCTCACTCAGAACAGAGCTTGGACTTCATAAAATCAGTGTTTCCTTTCTAGATCTAGCTAACATTGTATCTCCTATCTTCTATTATCCTCATAAGGCCCTAATTAGGAGAGATCTACAGAATGACAGCATAGCTTCAAGACTACGCTCTCAGGCTTTAGAGTCAGGCAATTTGGGCACACATTCTGGTGTTAGCTATCATATCAAGGAAAAAGGTACTTAACTTCTCTATTCTTTCTTTTTTGGTCTGTAAAATGAGGTCAATGATTAATAATAGCACTGAATTTATAGATTATTGTGAGAATTTTATAGAGAATTTTAATATATAAAGAGTGCTTAGGACCCTGACTAGCACATACTAACTGCTATTGATTTGTTATTATTGATACTATGTGCCTGGCACATAGTGTGTACTCAGTGGAGTATTAGCTGTTATTCTTCTTTCCAGAGAATTCATTCCAATTTCCGTAAGCATTGTGTCAGACTTTGGCCACAAAGTAAAACAGATGAGAGTATATCCTCTTAAAGCAAATCCATGTTTTTCACTTCACCAAAGAAACCAACAAAATTGCTTGAGCAAATGGCCTACTGAGAAAGGGTGTGCGCTACACCTTGTAATGCCATAAGATATGCCTATGGAGGGCTACTATATAATACATAGCTGAATAAACTTTTTTCTTTTTCCTGCTGTAAATCAAGTTTTGCTTTAAGTAATACTATCATTTTGTTCCCCAATGTTACTGTGAAAACACATATTCAAATTCTTGGACTTTATTTTACCTATTAGTTTTATATACTTTCCTTTTTAGTATCATAATTCAGTAAAAATTTGAAAATTTATCATTAGATAGGAAGATTGCTGTAATTTTGTAGAATATAATTTAATGCAAGAGAGTTTAAGTAGAAATATATTAACATAAATGTGATTTATGTTACAGATATTTTCACGCAAATATTTTTTCCAACTTATCATTGTTAAAAATGCTTTAGATTAGAAGATGAGAGATGAAGAGTCTATAGGCTCTTCTTTCTGAAGCTAGGACAACCTCAATAATGATTCTTATACAATATTTATAAATGATAGATTCACTTTTTACATTAATTACAAGTCATATGTTACTATAATAATCAGTGCTATAGACAAATTTTCTTCTTACTTGTAATCATCATAACATAATGAAACCAGTTCCCTATACCTAGACATAGAATCAAGAAATATTTTAACTATTAAATTTAGGATATTTTGATTTTGTAATCTTAACTTTAAAATAACCAGTTTTTAATTTCTCATCCAGTGATCATAATGATAAATGATATTTGTTTGATATACAAAAATACTTTCAACTAGTATCATTTTTGTTGCTCACCAGAAATTATTAATCCTAAATTCAGAAGACTCTGAGAAATTAAATGAGATAGTTAGACATAGTGACAAAATTGGTATTTAAATCTGGACCTCTGATGCCAAATTTTGCATTTACAGGCACTTAAAATAAATAGGCTAAAGTAGTTGATTAAAGAATAGTAGATAGGAATATAACACTCTTTCACCATGAGTTAAAGAAATAGAAATTAATATCCCTTCTCATTTACTCTTATCTGGCATTCCTTTACAGAGAAGGGAATTGGAAAGAGGGAGGGGACAAGGAGATATTGTCAATGAAAGAAATTGATTCATAATCAGAAAACATGGCTTAGCCAAGAGGAAAGTCATCTCCCACTGGTGAAACTTTGGTGCATTACATCCAAAATATAAAATCAAATTTATATTTTTTAAATTAACAAAACTTTGGAATTCATAATGTAGAAGAAAAGTGAAATATTTCAGTGACCCACATATATATTTGTGTGCTGTGTTTCTGTTTGCCTTTTAATCCAGAATTGGGCTTCAGCCTGCAAGTAAATTAGAGAGCACTTGTTTTTATTTTTAATTATTGATCAGCTGCCTGTAAGGTTCATTTTCTATTAATGCGGAGGTGGAATTGTGTTTTTCCTTCCTCTTTAGTTCTTGATGAACCCCATATGGTTCTGATGCTACAGCTTTTCAATAATTCAAGCTTATCATGGAAAAAAAAGTCAAGTTTTGAAAATCTACATCAGTGATTCTCAAAGTTCCCTCCCCCCATTATCAGTAGAAATATTTCTTCAAGTTAAATGATAATCTGGACTCAAACTTTTAAAATGTGTTTAAACTCAGCTGCTTGGTTTGCATATGGGAATGACTATTATTTTATGGTCCCCTCACCTTTTACTCTCTCTGTGGTGACCTGAGATGTGACTTCTTAAAAGCTCGAGGGTTCTATAACAGAGTTTGAAATCTGTTTAGGTAAAATGATCAGTTAGATACAATGTGGTTCTGGCTCAAGGCTGAGACAGACCAAATCTAGATCAAACCATAACTGCACCACCAACTAGCCTTGTTAGATTGAGCAAGTAGTTTCTCTAAATGTTGTTTCTTCCTCAGTAAAAATGAGGATCAAATGGTGCCCACATCGTAAAACTGTTCTGATAATTAAAGTAATATGTATAAAGTGCTTGGTCCATGTTATTACTTATGTCAATATTTAATAATCTCTTCTAAAACATACTTTACAGTGATACAGTGTGGCAGTAATTGTGGCTTTCTTAATGAGAGACCCAAATGTTTCAAATTATAATCTCGAGATGCTATAGTTTGTTTTTTTTCAACTCTAAAATTTGTGTAAAGACATATATAAAAATGCACCTACTTTGAATAATAAATTATCAAGTATTATTTTAAATACTGAACTTATGGAAATCCTTACCATATTGTTTATTTTCTTTGATGGTATGTACAATCATTAAAAATAATTTCAAAATAGCAATATGGCATACCTCCCCTTTCCATGTGCAAGTAGACCTACCATTTCATTCAGTGTAGGTGCTCTAAAGTAGAGGTTTATATGCCACAGAATCATTTTTTCAATCCTTAATAAACTATCTATTTTACTTTCTGTTTCCCTTCCTTTTCTTTGTCTCTTTACCTCTTCCTTTCTTTCTACTCTGTGACAAGCACTGTGTTTTAATTATGAAGTAAAAACTAAAATGGGTTTTACAACTGAAGAGAGTGGTAACAGTCCACAAGTTACTGTCCCTTCTATCCCTAGCTGTCACTTTAACCTCAGCACTATGCATCTAAACTTTTCAGCAAAAGCATCAAGTGAGAACTCTCTAGGAGAAGGCAGCTTACAAGATGATATGGACAGAGTGGAGCAGTGAAAATTATTCCCACTCTTTCTGCAACCACCAAACCATCTTGCTTCCCCATGGTTTTCACCATCTGATACCTGCCCCAGGCTCTTCTTGGTCATTCTGCCATACTGCCCACTGGATTCTTTGTGAGCTGCACTGACCTCCAAGAGGGTAGTGCCTATTCACCACTGACTCCTGGGTCTAGTGAATACTATTCTTTAATTTATTGAATGCATTCAGAGATCTCTTCTTAAAAATACACATGCCACTAGGAAGTAGTATACTTGAGGGTATACTTTGATTTTTAGTTAGAGCCTTAGCTAAGATATGTTAAGAGCCAGCAGAAAGCAAGGCTAACTCAGGAAAGATGACAGAGAGCAGGTAGATGTATGCGCCAAACAAGAGAAGACAAAAGCACCAAACCTGAAAAAATGGGAGGAGCAGGACAAAAGAATAAAAATAGATTTTGTTTTTGTAATTTTGCCTTAAGCATCCCATTGAAATCATCTGTTTCTTGGACTAGCTATTAATATTAGACTTTTGCTTAATTAGCATTTCAAAGAGATAGAGACAATGGGTGATGATCATTCTGTGATTCACCCACTTTGATGAATGACAGCTTGACTAACCCAATAACACAGGTCCCAGCTCCACCCTGCCCTGCACTCTGGCTTCTCAGAGTTCTCTTCCCTGATCCTGATCTTCCTGTGCTTCTCTGTCTTTCCTTATTATGAATCTCTTCTGCTTCTTTCACTGAATCTTTAGTTTTTCTAATCTTTCCATTTTTTTTTATGTTTCTATATTTCTTTCTCCCTCTTTACGAGTTAGCTTTTTTCTCTCTTTTTTCTCTAAGTGTTTTGCATACTCAACTCTTTTTTTGTATGTACAATAGATGCTGAATTTTATGCTTAAAATATTAACTGTGGTTACTTTGCAAAAAATTTGTAACTCCTAGTTTTTCTTTAAAACAAATATGTTGAAAGCTTCAAATTTCACGTTTCCAAGGAGAGAAAAAGTATTTTTGATATGTAATCCACTCCCTCTTTGAACTCAGTATAAAAAGAATCACCTACCCTAATTTGTTATTTTAACGTTTTTAGACAGTAAATTTATTTTAAACATGGTATCATGGAATATTGCTGAGTTGCCTAGTTCTCTAAGTTTATGCCACAGAGTTTTATGAATAGGCTTAACTACAGAAAATATTCTCTGAAACATATGTCATATATTAAAAGAGGAGAAAAGGGGAGAAAACATCTGGACACTGAACAATTCTGTACATACCTCAGCCTGTAAATCCATTAAACTCACAGTCTTTGTTCTTTTTCCTTCTATGTTTTGGAAGACACTTAGCCATTCTAGGAACTCACGATGTATTTGCTGAATCTTGGAAGTGACCATATATCCTTGCTATTCTTACTTCTCTTCACCTCTTATCTGCTCCAGCTTGTTCTCTCTGGTCCTGAAGTTTTGATCTTAGCATTCACTTTCTCCAAAGAATCTCCTCAACTGAACTGACATTGTTATTTCTGTCTGCCAAAGCATCCACTACCCCTCCACTGGACAGAATTTGGAGAGAGGAGGCGGGGTTACCTAAACCTTTTCTCATCACCATGCTATCTCCCTCTTCTTCTCCTAGAGAGGAGATTCTCAATCTACTTGTGTCCTTTAGGACCTTCTTTGCATATCAGTCTTCTAACAGCTCCTTGCATTATACTCTTATTATATGTAGTTTGGATTGTTTCCTTGTGTCAATTGCAAAAAAAAAAGTGGGCTAAACTAGTTTAATTAAAGATTGGCATCATTTTCAACAATGAAATATTTTTAAAATCTTGGATTGCAGTAAAAATTGCTAAAAGAGGATATTTTATCATTGAGTAGAAAATTATGAGTCAGAAAAATGTTACTGAAAATAAAATAAAATATATCAAAGCACCTCTTTTATCTTTATTCACTATAATTCTAAATTATATGATAAATCAGAAAAAGAAGAGATTAATTAAATAAACAGCCTTATAGAGCTTTTTTAGGAATTTGTAGGATTTACACAATTTGGTTAGGAAAAATTTGGAGAATCTTCTAGGAGCTCAGAATTGCAGGAGCAAGGGAACATTAGGTTGTGGAATAAAACTGATACATGTTGGATAGCACATGGGTAGAGTAAGAGTATGCAGTGGGCTGGATTAATTATTCAGTGATATATTCAAAATAATTATCTAGTTGCTCTTACCTTGTGCCAGTAATTGTACTAGGTTTTGAAGTCTCAATGCTAAATAAAAACAGACAACATGAAGTACATTTCTACATAGGCATTAATTGAATAATTATATAATAATTAATTGGCAAACCATGTAACATGTGCTTTGCAGAGAAGAAAACATAAACTCATAAAAATGTATAACTGGAGGTCTTGATGTCTGGAGAGTGGAATCAGAGAAGATTTCCATGATGAAGTGATATTGACCTAAAATGTAAAGCAGGGATAAAGAGAAAATTCTTTTTTTGCTTTAAGGTTGGTAACCCAGCACATAAATAGTGGTTGAAAATATGAAGGAAAGAAAGATGTCCGAAAGGTATTTGAGATGGTAGAACTAGGAAGTGAAGTTGTAAGATTTTAAACAGGGTTTCATATTTTGGTGGTGTTTTTAAGACACAAAAAAATAAGATTGTTGAGCAGATAGGCTCTTGAGCAGGTGGTGAACTGGCGAAGGCATTGCTTTTAGAATCTGGTGGTAATCGATTGTGGAAGGACTAGAGTAGGGAAAGGCTCAACAAGGTTGGATGGAGTAATAGGGTCATGGATCAAGACAGCTTAATATCCATGTGAAAAATATTCTGTATGTGTTTTCAGTTTTTGTGATATTTTTTCACTCCTATTTTTAAAAAAATAGAGTTAGGTATATGTATCTCAAAAGTCATATATTCAGTGAAATCTCCCCTTTTCTCTTAGAAAGAATTATAGCTTACTCCCCCAGAAACCCACAGAATTCTATTTCTACCTCTGTTGGCGCACACTTGATGAAACAATTAATTATTAATGTTCTTGTCCTCTGAATAAAACTATTAAATTCTCATGGGCCAGGAGAATTAATTATTTTCTATATGGCACCTAATGCAGAGTTTGAAAAATAGTGGATACACAGTGAATATTGTTGTTGATTGACTGAGTGCCTAAATGAATAATCAGCACTTGCGATTTCTATATTTTACCACAAGTAGCCTGTCTAGTTGCCTAACTTCTTAGCAGAACTTAAAATTAAAGACTTCGTAATTTAGAAAGATCCAGTATATTTCTTGTTGAAATCAGTTGCATGCCCAAAGCAGAAAGATTGGTTACTTTTCAAGACATGAAAAGTGAGTAGTGATTGATTTATCTAAGACTATATTTATTTAGTTTATAATATGCCAAAACATTTTCTGTTTTCTATTCTTAGTGGCTGGTCTTGGAGATCTCCAGTGATATTTTTCACTCTTCTCTCTTGCTCTGTCATCTATATATCTACCTATCTATCATACATTCATATATGTACTCTGGAGCTAAATAAATGTGGGTTTTAATCTTGTTTGTTTCATTAAACCGTGAACCTCAGTTTATGCATCTGAAAATGGCGAATAATTTCTCCGGTCTTCTAGAGTTTATGGCAGAATTAGAAAATAGGTATGCAATACATAGTGGCTATTATTTTGGTTTATTTTAATGGTATTTTTGTTCTATAATGATAAATAGGCATAAATGGCTATTACCTTCCATAACTGACTTAATTAAAGTTTTCTAATCAATTTTGGTGGGCATTTGGGAGGGAAGTCTTATTTTAGATGTTTCTTCTTTAGGAATGGAGTTTGGGAGGATGAAGCTGAGAGTCTGCATTTCCTTCCCTCTATCAGTATCCATATTTTAGATTGGAGGGTGGGGTGGGTCCTCCAACCAGGGAAGGTATTGCACCATTGGAACACTGGCAGTTCTTAGGACATTAGCTCTGTCTAGAAGCTTCTTCAATTAAGATGACTTTTGCATTGGCAAGAAGAATGTTTCCTAGTATTGGTTTGTATCTATGCCCAACTCCTTAAATCTGTTAACAGAGGGCACCCCAGTAGAGAAATAAGCACTATCTTCTTTGTACTGACGATACCCCTTAATTTTGATTTGTTCCACAGTATCATCCAAAGCCAACCATCGTTAGTGTACATCTGAGTTTTTTTGTCATTAGACCTTACCAACTTCTCTTTTTCCTTTCTTCTTTTTCTCCAAATTTAATAGCCAGCTATACTCAACTATTTGCCAATTCTGCAACATGCTGTCTTTGCCTATGCTCTATCCAGTGTTTGGAACATTTTCACTTACTTCTTCACTTTGCACACTCCATGGAGTCATCAAGACGTGGTTCAATGTCCTATAGGATAAGAAGCATGATCAGTTTCAGGATGAAGTCAGAGTTAACTGTCTCTCTTACATGTTCCAGTTAGCTTTCTGTGCTTCGAAATAACATTTATCACAACATAAAATATATTGTTTTCTTGTCCCCCCTTTTCCAGGTTATGAATAACTTGAGACAGATTATATTCTATTTTTCTATCTATCTATTTATCTGTCATCTATCTATCTATCTATCTATCTATCTATCTATCATCTATCTATCCAGCTATCTATCTAATCTAACTCATGAGTTGACATTAAACTATTGTCTGACTCAGTAGGTAAATAGTAGGTTGAAAGAATAAATGAATATGTGAATTCTGAGTACTTTAAATAATAGATATGTGATATGTAAATGTTAAATATTTTTCAAGGAGGTAATTTTTTTGAAGAAAAGCAGATCCCTTAATTTTATTTTTAATACAAAAGTTTAGAAAGATGTACTGAGTTCGATTAGCCATTTTCAAAGGAAATGTCATACATGGAGGTCACTAATCATGCAGGAATTCTTTACTGAATTTGAGGGGCAGAATAGTAAGTTAGGATGAGGTAGAAAGCATGGTCAGTGCTAGAAAAACAAAATTGTAGAGTTCAACAAACTTGAGTTCAAGTTCCGAGTACTCCACTCCTTAGCCCTGGCAACTAGGTAAATTACTTAGCCTTCTTGAGCAACCCATTTCCTCATCTGGAATAAATTGATAGTGTTGCATAGTTCAAGTTGTTGTTAAGTTTGAAAGAGGCAGTATAGGGAAAACAATCGGCCCAGTTCCTAGCATACAGCAAGTGCTCAATGAAGCACCATTTCTCTTTATTTCATTTCCTCACTGTTATTGTGTGGGTATTCTTGAGGCAGTGTGTTGCAGTGCCTTTTGAATCAGACGGTCTGTATTTAATAAGACACTTCACTGGTGTTGAAAAGTGTTTGATCTGTTGAGGGAAGAAAATTTTTATTGAAAAGACCAATTATTTTGTATCATCAAAAATAGACATAATTGTTAATATAAAAATAGATTAGATGGTGATAGTAGTTAATAATACTGTATTATAAACTTGAAAGGTGCTAAGAGAGTAGATCTTAAATGTTCTTATCACAAAAAGAATTGGTAATTATGTAATGTGTTGGAGGTGTTAGCTAACACTATGGTGGTAACCATTTTGCAATAAATTGTAAGAATATCAAATCAACACTTCATACACCTTAAACTTACACAATGCTATATGTCAATTATAACTCAATAAAGCTGGAAAAATTGACTATCCAATGCCATGTGATTTCCAGACAGCATCGGTCGTATGAACGCAGCAAACAGTGAATCAAATTGGAACTGTACTCTAGCGATGGTGTAGTTCTTTCAGTGTACTCTATTATGTTAACTATTTTCTTACTGTGTGAAATTCATGTGCTCTTTCCATGAATGTGAGTTATAAGGAATCTGATGTAATTTTGAGTTTAGAGCTATGCATTGAGCTTTAAGAAGACTCATAAAGGAAAAAGGAGTCATGTGGATCAGTGCACCTACTGTGTGTTCTAGTGCCTACTGAGTATCTATGTGTTAGTGCTTTTGGAATAAAAATAAGTCTGAGTTCCTGCTCTATAACAATAGCTCTTTAGAGCCTTTAGAAGAAGGAAAAGAAACTAAAGAAAATTCTTTAAAATTTTTGACCATAGAATGCAGTAATAAAGTGAAATGGAGAAGTCATCTAATTGGATTCGTTTCGCTATTTCAGCCAATCTGTGTTGAATCTGAGCAAAACTGGTTGAGCGGCTTTCATGTCAGCCCTCTAAGTCAATGGAAAATTTCCCAAGCTCATGCTGGTTAGGAAACAGAAGCTCTTTTTTAAAGCAGTGCAAAACTAAGCAGTTTGGGTTTCATTGAACTGGTTTAGTGGTTTCAACTTATATAACTTCCATATGGAAACTTAAGGGGAATATAGAAACTAAACTCTCTTATTGTACTACCTGAGAGCAGCTGTTATTTCAGAGGTTTCTGTTCAAGTGGCCCAAGACCCTAGCAATTTAAAAAAAAAATTCTGAAAAGCTGGATTTCTTTCTCAAAGACCAACAGAACCAATCAAACTTATGAAAACTGATTTCTGATGGCAGCGAGAGTTGGAAATCTAATTTAGTCTCTTTTTCAAAGTTCAGGAGTTCTTGGAACCAGTTCACCTAAAAATCAGCCCAGGATCCAGACTGAACTGAAACCAAAAAGGCAAAAAAAAAAAAAAAAAAAAAAGTTTTCTTTACTGAAATATGGGTGGTGTAATAATTTTTTTTCTTTTGAAATCGTCTAGAGGCAAATGTGAAAATTACGCCAAGCATTGTAAATTATAGACAGCTAGGAATGGCGATTGGCAAAGACTAAGGATGCAGTCTTGAAATTAAAAAAAAAAATCTCCCACTTGGTTATAGGAGGGCATTGGGAATCATTTAGGGTTGACCAAGCATTATGCAAGCTTCTTACATGTGTTTTCTCATCTAATTTTCTTACCAACTCTATGGAGTAGCAAATTAGAAAAACTCAGTTTTATATCTTCCTGTGTAAGGAAAACCCCAGTTCTTTACTATGAGTTTCTTCCCTGTGAGTCTCCTTTATTACTCACACAAAACACTTCCCTTCTGATCATCAAATCTGTGGAGGTTTTTTTCCCTACACCAAGTAATTTTCTGCAACACCTGCTGGGTGTCCCACACTTTAACTCATTTAGGACCCTATCTACCCAAGTGTCAGGTTCCACAGGTTAAAGGCTCAGTACCACAAGACTGCCACCCTTCCCCCACCTCCCAACACACGCACTTCAGATATCAGTTGCGACCCCAGGCTGTCAACTGTGCTTCTGACCAACTGACTATAGTTTGGTGGTTCCAATGACTCCCTTCTTGGTTTCGATTAATTTGCTAGAGCGGCTCACAGAACTCAGAAATGCACTTATCAGTTTATTATTAAAGGTGTGATTAAGGATACAGATGAACATCTAGGTAGAAGAGATGCATAGGGAAAGGTATGTGGAATAGGGTGCAGAACTTCTTTCCAGGTGCACCACTATCCCAACACCTTTATGTGTTCAGGAACCTGGAAGCTCTCTGAACCCTGTAGTTTTGGGAGTTTATGGAGGCTTCATCATGTAGGTATGAATAATCATTAACTTCACTTTCAGCCCTTCTCCCCTCTCAAGAGAATGGGGAGTGAGCAGAGCTGAGAATTCGAAGCTTCTAATTATGGCTTGGTCTTTCCAGTGACCAACCTTCATCCGGAGCCACGTGGGAGCTCGCCCAGACTCACCTCATTAGAACAAAACACACTCCTATCACCTCAGGAAGTACATGGGTTTCAGGAACTCTGTGTCAGGAACAAGTCAAAGACTAATATTAGAACATAAAAATTATAAGGGTTTTATGAGCTCTGTGCAGAACCTAAGGGCAAAGATCAATGTATATTTTTTATTATCTCTCAGGTAGGAATGATTTTAACCTCATTTTAGCTTCTGAGGAAACTGACTGAGAAATGTAGTGTCTTCTGAAGCTGACACGGCTGAAGAGTGGATCCAGGATGGAATGTCATGTGTTTCAACCTCTTTCCAACACACCACACCATATTTTTATGAGTTTATACTTTATCTCTTATTTGTATGGATTTACAATCCATAAGAGTAGATTGATCTGTCCTTAATATATTGAAAGCAGATTTCAAAAAAATTATTTAAAAAGTCTTTCATGCCTAAAAATTCCGATTACTCTCTTGAGCAAGTTTCTACATAAGTAGATAATCTGTTGTGTAATGAAAAATTCCACATGTTTTAAAAGAAAAAAAATAATGAACCTTTTGATGACTGAGCAGTATTTCTACCTGCTGCTTTAGGAATCCTAAAGATTGTTTGGATTGCCTTAGCAGAGAGATAATAAGCTCAATATATTTTAAGTAAATGTTTGAGAGATTAGCTATAAGTTTAGTTAGATAAAACTTTCAGCACTCACGATGAGCGAAAGAATTTGAGAAAATTGACATATTATACTGATTATATATGACTTTATGTTATAGTGTATAATATTATTATATTAAAGTCAAAACTTACATGGTTAGCAAAGTTGCAGTATATTTCTTTTATCCTTTTGTGAGATGTAAATAAAATATTCCATGTAATTAAAACTGAATTTTAACCCTACGAGGGAAATACATTATTTTTAAATTTGTAATAAAGAACTTTATTTAAAAACTTCATATTACTTTTCTTTATGTTATCATGTCCTGAGTAAAATTTTACCATTCCTTTAATTTTGGTATTGTATATTGGGCATTATATATATATATCAGCTATTAAATTAACTGCCACCGATGCAACTTTTATGAAACATAAACTTGAATAACTACTGGTCCTAGCTTTAAAAAACAAAAACCTAAGTTACCCATTTCCTGCAATAATGACACATTTTTGAGTCCCCTACTACTGGAAGAACCAACTAATATGGGTATTTGACTCACTTGCATTCTAATTACAAGCACATGATGTAAGTAAAGCTTCCGCTAAGTGTATGATGTCTGTCTCAAGACAGAGCTTTAACTCGAGACTTATGGCTTATTCTAGACTGATTAATCTCCTACAATTCTCTCCTTTCAATTTAAAATTTCAACATAGTACTTGATAGGCAAAATTTTGTTTCTCCTGCTTGAAGCCTAATTCTTTTGCTTCCCAAAGACAATGCTGTTTGTCAAAGAGAAAATATCCTTAGCTTAAAGTTAGAGGTATGATTAAATCCCTAAAATCTCTTACATAGCTCCTTCTAGCATGTTTTATCTAAATGATTTATATTGCAAATTTCTCCTACCAAAATATTTCCTGAGATATGCCTTCTAATTTTATTCAAGTATGTAACTGGAAATTCCTTCAGTATTCATAAAGTGCCTACTACATGGGAGGTATTTTCTTAGGTGCTGCACATACGTAAGAGCTAAGACATATGCTCAACACTCAAGATGCTCATGTTATGGTCAAGGACAGAGGCGTCAAGATGTAATATGTGCGGACTATTGTAAAGAGATAAAAGTTCAATCAAAGAAGAGATATTCTTTAAAAAAAATTTTTTTAAATAAAAAGAAAAGAGACATTCTTGCAAAATGAGTCTTGAAGAGCGGATGAGAGTCTAAGAAAATGGGAAGGAGCATGACGGCCAGTGGGGCAAGGCACATGGAAATAGTTGTTGTGCTCAGGGAATTGTGTGCAGTTACATAATGCTGGGCAGGAAGTGAGGGCGATGACAAGTGAAAGGGGAGCAGGCTGTAGCGTGAGAACCAGACCACGACTGCAGCTGAAAGCCATGCTGTGGAACCAGACTTGATTTTGTACATGATGGTGGTGCTTCTGGAGTGTTTTTATTTTAGCTAAGTTATTCTCTAGCAGTAGTGCCAAGAGACACTTGAAATGGGCAAAATGGGAGTCAAGGAAACCAGTTAGGAAGTGACCGTAAATGACCTAAACTAGATATGGTAAAGACTAGGACTAGGACCATGGTGCTAAAGATGGGAGAGGAGACAATTAAGAGAAATATTTAATAAAGTTATATGCCATGGAGAATTATAAATGTTTACATGAAGCAGCAAGAACAGATCTGGGTTTTGTCAGGCCTGAAGCTTATATAATTGATTAAAAAGTGAAAAATTATTAATTTAAAATAAGGTATGAAAATAAACATTTACTTAAAATTAAAGAAGAAACCACAAAGTTACACATTTTAAGAAAATTGCAAAATGCTCAAACCTCACAAAATCCAGAAAGAAATATATCATAGTAAGCACAAGAAATGTATCACTGTCTCAACTTCTCTTTAGCTATAGCACGAACTGTCTGTATCCATTTTTAATATGTTCCAGCACAAAGAAATATGACAGAGATGAAACCAGAGTGGAAAAAGAATCAGGAGAGACTAAGATACAGCCCAGAACCTTTTGTTCTTGGTGGTAAATTGAGCAATCATGTCTAGTGAGTAGTCAACATAAATTTAAATTATTCTTATTTTTTCTTACCTACACAGAATATTTTCAATTTTTTTATCAAGAAGATTCTCAATGATCAGGATTTACATGTTTTTGGCCTTAAGAATAGAACCATGATTATAATTGTTAATAATGAGGTTATGCAATGAGGAAAACAGTTTGCAATATTGTTTCACAAAAGAATACTATCCCCTCCAGTATTTATTCTTTTTGTACATTGCTAAGTAAAGTGCCCACGATATTCATATACATACAGTGGATTCTGGTATGGTCTTTAAAAACCAAAAAGCCTGAAACCTATGAGTCATGCAGATTAACTTCTCTGAACTTTAGATTTTTAAAAATCTTATTTAAGATCTAGAAGCAGAAATAAGAGAGCAAAACTAAGAATAAATAGGATTTTATAAATTGCTTTATTTAGAGAATAGCAAATTTTAGCCTTACAGTGTTAATTCCTGTGATTGTATTTATACTTGTGAGACAACTGGTCATGCCAGTGAGGAATGTGGCAATGTTTGGTGAAATATAAAATTTGTGAAGCCTTCTGTCTCTACTTTGAGAGACAGTACAGCACTGAAATTAAGTATAAAGACCCTGGAGCTTGATTAAGTTGGACTCACAGCTTCACTGCTTACTGGTTGTACTTAACTTCTTTGTGCCTCAGTTTCATCATCTGTTAAATGGGGATTATAACACTTACCTTACTGGGTTGTAGAGTGGATTATAGGTATCAATGGATATAAAGATCTTAGAAGCAATGTCTAGCACATGATAAGTAAGCATTATATAGGTATTTGTTAGTTTTTTAAAGAATGAACCATAACTTTTCTTGAAATGGACTAGAAGTCCCTGCACAACTACGTAGTTTAATTTCCAAACTTCATTGCTAGCCACTGTGGTGAGAGTATGCCGAACTCTAGACCAGAGTTTCTAAAACTGTGTTCCATGTAGGTGTTCTGAGATAACTTGTGGTGAAAAAAATAAATTCCGAGCTGAATCAAATTGAATATTTTAGAGGTAGCAGAAATTCCCAAGTAGTTTTATGTGCCCTAGACCCATAACTTCAAGTGGTTCAAGAATAACCTCCTCTCTGAGGAGATCAGGGAATATTGTCACTGTGAGCTTTCACTGCACATGACTAGAATCCACTCTGCTAAGACTTTGGTGTTACCTACTTTGGGTGGTTCAAGTTCAGGCCCTTGGAAGAGGCAGATTGATTGTAAATGCCAATTAACTAAACAAATTCTGCCCTGCCAAGGGAAGTGTTGTTTGCTTATTTAGCATTTGCGATCTTGTTAATACTGGCGATGGCCACCTGTGGGTGTGAACAGGGCCAACAAACTAAATGACAGATGAGTCATTTCCACGGTGTGTGCACATCAGTTCTGTTCTTTGGATCGTGACTAGAGTTGTCCTTGGCAGATCATTGCCATTTTCAGACTTGCTTCTAGTATCCTCTTTTAGTCATTGCATCCCAACAACTTGTCCCTTAACTCAAGCAGAAAGCTCACAGTTTCCTCATTATGCTTCCCCTGACACAATTCTCTCAACACAAGGTTTATGTGATTGCCATTCCTGGTTCCCTGGGCTTTTGATCTCTAAACTTCCATTATCTGGGCATCACTTGTATTTATGAGTAAACTTTTCCTTTTGAGCCACCCCCATACTCCAAGGCTTCTAGCTGAGCTATTTCCTGACAGCTAAGGAGCAATCAACTCCACCATCCTCCTACATAACAATGAATAATCTTTTCTGCAGTCAATAATACAGGCTCCCACGAGTGTACCCTCTTATGACTTAGGGATGGTGGTAAAGAATCCTGACCAGATATTAACCAATTTGGGAGAGAGGAACAATAGAATATGGTATTTAATGTGCTTTTAAATAATTACCTGGAAGGTGTAACTATCATGTTCAATATTATTTGTGCTACAAAGAAAGAAGTCATGGAGAAATAAGCCATAGAATCCATGGGTGTTTAGTGAGAAAAGAAACAATGTGATTGTCTAATTGGCTCCTTTATTCTATATCTATGGAAGGTGAGGCCAAGTAGAATTAACTTACTCAAGAGCACACATTTAGTCAAGGAGCTGCAGTGACAAATGAATAGTCTTCTGATTCACAGGCCAGTGCTCTTCATTATCAAACATTTTATAACTGATAACGTGTTTGAAAATGTCTAAACATATTTGGCTTTGAGGCTGCTCAATATTGCTTTCTTTTCACTTGATATGGGACACATGGAAAATTCACTCAGCATATCAGTAAGTCAGTGATAGAATGAGTAAGGCATTAAGTACAGACATTCATTTTTAAGTTTTGGTGTTGGGATGAGGAAAGAAAACTTCCTAACTAATTAGCTCTAGGTCTTTCTTGAATCTGTCCACTACAATTGCTATAGTAATTGATTGATTCTGTGAACTGTGGAGCTTTTACTAGATTCTCCACCTCTTATATTTGGATTTTTTTTTAATTATTATTTTGAGAGAGGAAAGATTGTAAATTTAGGATTAAAGATTAAGTTCTACTCCAAATTCTGTGAAACTGAAGCCAGATCATGAGCCAGTCACTTTACTACTCTTTTCCTCAGTTTTTTCACATGTAAAATTTGGGAGTTGCTCTAAAGGCCATCTGAAATTCCTTTCAGTGATTAAGAATGGGAAAAGCTGCAATGTCCTTGAAAGTTAGAACTGTCATGTCTGTTAGCCTCACGTGTTTCATGCATTTCCAATGCTTGATTGTTGGTAGAGAGACAAGAGTAGGAGTTTGGCATTTGTGTTTGTATTATCAGCTAACAGGCTATAAACTAGGAGTAGTATGGTTTCAGTAGCAAAAAGACCATCTCAGGGTTTCTCATTAAATAATGAGAGAATGCTGAAGAGAATTTCTGTCAGAGAACTGAGATAGTTTGGGAAGTTTTTTGATAGGCCTCCATTTTGTATTTAAAAATAAAAATTGTGTAATTAAAATATAGCTGAATTTGTATTAAAATCAGCATGTTAGCATATATTCTAAAACTGGATCACACAGCATGGATTTCAAAATAATCCTTCAAGGGAATAGAGCAGGAAATTAGAATCATAGGACCTGACTCATACTCATTTGCAGTGTGGTATTGGTCTTTCAGAAAGCATAAACATGGAAGGCATTGGGGTAGGTCTGGATACCAGTGATGCCAAGAACTTGATTTTAGCATTTCTTGTCTCTTCCATCATCATGTACTTCCTTAAAGGGCCTCTCTCCTTTCTTTTGCATAAATATAAATTGAACCCTGAGTTACTTTCTGCCTTAGGTATGGAAAACATATTTAATGTTTTTATACTGATGCTGAGAATTTAAACAAGTAATGTGAAAAACATATAAATAAATAAAAGTATTTAAAATACTCCTAGAAGTATAACTTGGAAAGGGGGTAGTTTTGAGAATTAGTTAATAAAAAACTCTTTTACCTAGGTTTTATCTTTCAGTGCTCTGTCATATAGATTTATGGGGGTAGATGTGTCCTCAACAAATTAAAGAACACAAGATAATCATTGTTGTTTAATAAACCACTGAGTAACTTTAAAATTTGTTTTTATAAATCATATACTCAATTGGGAATATACCTTTAATTCCATATTAGTAGAAATTCTATTGATTTTTTATTAATGACTCAGCAGTTCAAGTGACCTATTGTATCATCCAATGGCCAGGGGCAGGAACAAGGCACTCTGTGGTGTTGTTGTAACCATGATATTAGTTACATCATTTAGTGGAAATAAAATTTGGAATATTTGGAAAATAGAGCTGTGGTTTTTTTACTTGATGCTGTGAGAACCCAATGAATACTAAGAGGGTGTAATGAACAGTGTTGATTTCTCTACGTATATTTAGCAATGTGCACACACATATATACATAGAAATGTTTTATTTGGACTTTCCTATTAATGCATGAGATTCACAATGCTCTATAGACTCTGAGAATAATGTTCTTGTATTGCAAAACCATGCTTTACTTTAAAAGCAATACTTTTAGATTTTGTAGCATATGGACTCGATGCTGCCAAGAAAGCAAATGAAGTTGATTCTATTCTGAGGTATACCTTTGTTAAAAAAAGATTCCTTCAGTTTTTCCTTTCTGGACCTTACTAACTGAAAATAATGAAAGGGTGGATATCTTACAAGGGTGTGGTAGTCTGTGGTGTTGGGAGATTCATGGGAGAAGAAGCATCCTTGTCACTACAGAAATGAATGCTGCTCCTGTTATGGGCACAGGGAGGATAGACTGAACATTGAGGAATGAAAAAACAGTGGGAAGAAGGGGTGGCATTCAATGAGAATGGGAGGAGCTACACATGAAGGACTTCACTAGGAAAAGAAGAGCTTGAAGCATGGCAGAGGAACTAGATATTGCAAATTCCTAAAGGAAATGTGGAAAACAGTATCACAACTTGGGTGAAGACTGCAAAGCAATGAGGACATTTCTATTTTAAAAAATTAAATCTTCTTCTAAATTAAATAAATTCTGTCTTTTTGTCTTTACGGCTACTTCTTAAATCCTGACATCTTTCTTAACAAGTAAATTTGAGAGAAAACAAAATAAGAAAAATATTGACGTAGGTTCCAGACTATGAATCTAAATTCTGAGTTACTTTGTTACCAGTCTTGGATTTGGGGCAAGTCATTCGACCTTAAAATAGAGTATAAAATAATATCAGCCTTATAATTATTGGGTTAGTATATGAGAGAACCAAATTCAAACTCCAGTCCATGGAGGTAACATTTCTAATTGGGAGAAAAGACTAAGAAATGGAATCTGAGATATAAACCACTCATTTAAGCATTTGAGAATAAAAAGAAAAGGGATTTCCCCCCTTGTATCTCTTTTTCAAAAAGAGAATGACTTGTTCATGATAGAAGGCTGGATAGAAGTAGAAAACATTTGTTATGTACATGTAAATATAAAATGATGATAATTCGCAAAAGGAATGAATAAAATGCTATTAAAATATTACTTGTGACTTTCAAAAGGATCTTAATGGGTTTAACATTTTCATTCATTTACTAATTTTGATAGATTGTCAAAGTAAAATTTTATTTTAATCATTTCTTCATGCCATGAATATAATATAAAGATGACATTTTTATAAAACTTGATGTATTTTCTAGAAATGTTTATAGGTTAATATCATTCATGGACTTTGGTGGACATGGTGATATGCCATTCAGATACCCCTCTAAAGAAAATTTTCTCCCAGCTCCTGTCTCCTCATCCAACATCATTCCATTCCCAGAGCAGCCCACTTTCATGGCTAATAGAGGTTGGGGGTATAAAAGTCCAGCCCTTTTGGTCCAATGTGGACAAACAGTGATGTGCTGTGGAGATGACCAAGGCAGTGGGAGGGCCTACACTGCAGCTCAGATTCTTCTTCTGCCAATTCTCCTTCATTCCCTTCCCTTTCACAGGTGTTGAGCTCAAAAACATTCCTTAGTAAACATTCTGCTCGCTAACTTCCATCTCAGAGTTTGAGTTCTGGAGAAATCAACCAGCATCATGAACTTCTATCTATTGTATGCAGATTCTTATATGGATAAATTTATGTGCATAAAATTAAAAAGTCAGTTTTCAAATATATGCATGCCATCAAATTATCTATTTATATATTCCTTAAGAATTCACAAAGAAAATAAATGCCTGCAAAATTTGCTTATCTTTGATTTGCAGACTCTTAGCTACTAAAGAGTTTTGAGGAAATGCCTAATTACATTTAGAGGATTTAAGGAGACCCTTGGATCCCATCGAACCCACTCATATAGATGAGAAAACTAGAGCCCCAAAGGTAAAAGGTCATGTTGCCATACCAGAGGTTAGAACACAAGGCAGGTTTACTACTCCTTCCTGTGTTAAAAGAAAAAAAATTCCATCTTTCTCCTCTCCTTTCCTCTTTTGTTCCTTTAACCTAGTTTCTTTCCTGATATCCCTGAGCCACAACTGTTTCCCAGAACTGTAAAATCCTTTTAAAGAAGTGACGAGGAGTGTGATGTGTGTAGGGAGTTATACAAAGGGCACGTGTAGCTCTCATAATTCTGTCAACTGGCAACTGTGCTTAAAATTGATCAAATTAGAGGGTGCTTTCTGGACCGCATGACACTAAGCTGTTCTCCAAGATGAAATGAATATTAACCAGCCCTTCTTCCTCTGAGAATGCAAGAGGCAGGCTGAGGGACAACTTCTTCATTTCACATTCAGAACTACACATTTGTACCTTCTTCCTATGAGCACAAAAATTGTATTCAGTATTTTTTGGAAATTAAATTTGAACAAAGTGTCATTAAGAGTACTACAGTCTAAAAAAAAATGTATTATTTCAGAGGTCGTTTTAGCATTTGCAGTGCAGGAAGACAATGTATTTACTGCTAAATATATTTTAGAGGGTATGGCCTTGATTTATGCTGTATTTATCTCATATCTATTTATATCTAAGTAGTTAAGATCTGTTTATCTTTCCTCTAATGCCTTAATGTTATCATAGATATTTAGCATTGTACAAAATGATTTTACTTTAGTATGTTTGTCAAACAAATAATACTATACCTGTTATTATATTCAGGCACTAGAGAAGGGAGTTATATAATACTCTTACTTAATCGAAACCCCACGGAACCACTATGAAGTAGATATGACCATATTTACTTTGGGTTAAGAAATCTAAGGTTTGGCAAGTTTAAGTTATGATAACTACTTGCACTTGCTGTTTATGTACCAGACATGCTCTAAGAGCTTTACGTATATTATTTATTCCTCAGAATGATTTCATTTAAATAGGTCCCATTCCTATCACTGGCATTGTATAAATGAGAAAATGTAGACACAACATGGTCACGGTCCCACAGTGGGTAAATAAATGGTGGGAGTAGGATTCAGCTAGGTCGAGTGACCAACCATCCTGGTTTGCCCAGGGGGTTTTCCAGGACACAGGACTTTCAGTGTTAAAACTGCTACAGTCCCAGGCAAACTGGAACAATTGTTCATGCTAGATCCAGGTTGTCCACTCAATTGCCTGCACTCTTAAGCACTTAGCTCTACTGTCTCTTAGGTAGTGGTGGTGGATCCAGGGTTTGAATCCTCCCATGTGACTCTGAAGCCTGCCTCTGATACTGCCATTATATGGCCATGGTTTATGCTTTGGTACAAATATATCACAAAAGTGATCGTGATTTGGTAACTCGTAATGTGTTTGAATAGGTAATCATATGCCAAGGCCTCATTTATAATCCTTTTATTTTAACAGCTTTATTGAGGTATTATTGATATTACAAAAAACAGCACATATTTAATGTATACATTTTAATGAGTTTGGGCATATACATACACCTGTAAAACCATCACTACAATTAAGGTAATAAACATATCCATCACCTCCAAAGGTTTTTTGTGCTTAACTCCTCCCCCCACCTTTTAAAACAAGTTCTAGAGGTCTGCTGTACAACATGGTGTCTAATTAAAAAGTATTGTGCAATAAAAAAGTTGTTAAGGAGGTAGATCTCATGTTATGATTCATAATTGGCTACATCTTGTTTGACAGCAGACCATTTATTTTTCTTAATAGTTTAGTTCCTCTCAAGCTTGGTCTCTAATTTCTGTAAATCACTATAAACTTACAGTCTATGTATAGATTGATGCTTTATTTCCCTCTCTTCCATCAGACACTCCTGAATAACATATTTCTCATATGTGTCCATCTTCAACCTCACTTTCTCACATGGCTCTGTAATATATGATATAGACATATGTCAGTATCCACAGGTACCTCTCAGCTTTATCTTCTATCATGCTTCCCCCTTAGTCCTCTCATCTAAGTGTTATTGTTTCTACTATTCTGACCCCCTCGCTACCTCCTTAGTCAGTTTCACGGCATCTTTCTATAATATGGTACCAATAAAACTACCCTAGGATTTGAGAGAAGAGAGAAATCCATTTAGCTTAATTGTCATGGGGACCTTCATAGAGAAAATAGTAAGCCAGCCGAGTTTTAGGGAGTGATTTTGATTGTAAGGGGACATTGCAGTCTAGAAACTAAGGAATATTTAATTAATTTTTTGATTGCATGACCTTAACCATAAGTAACTTAACTATTGACTGCCTTAATTGAACAATTTTTAAAGACTGTGCATTTGAGGCGGTGTTTCATAAATGCCTGTAGACTCACAGTGCTTAATCATATTGGCAGTTGGTTTAGCATTATAAAGAATATTGTAACACTTATCAGGTGAATCACTTTTGGTTTGCACTTACCTTTCCTGGGCCTCAGTTATCTTTTGGCTAGCAATACCTATCAAATAGAGTTGTTGTGAGGATAAAAATAGATAAAGCGTTTATTAATAAAATAGCTAGTTTGGTGCCTGGCACATAATAGCTGTTATTAGTCTTAGCCAAAGAATTATTATTCTGTTCATGGAGGAAAGCACATTAAAAACAACTGGTTTTATGCTTCTTTTATGCTCTGATGAAATGACAAGTAGATGGGAATGGATGGCTGTTATTAGTACTCTAGGTCAGTAATAAGAAATTATTTTTAAACACATCCCACTCTTTCCCTGTATAGCAACGCCTTTTTGTCTGGATGGGAATTTATGTAGGTGCTCTCCCCCAGTGCCACAGTACTAAGTGTTTAAGAACACCAGATATTTTTACTTTTAAAGCAGACTTTTTCACATAAAATAATGTGTTAGAAATCTGCAAATGAACAATAGATATAATTTTGAGATATAAAATAAATCATTACAGCAAACCCTGAAAACTTATTTTGCATTTAAATATGTAGATATGTTAGATTGTTGACAGTGAGGTTTACTGGGACTTCGTGGTTGAATATTTTGCCCATTTAGAAATGTTTTATTGCCCAACATAGTTTGCCTTTGTATTGCAACAGAGCTGCTGTTTTTTGTCAATACAATTATTATTTCTTGTTTTGGTTATACTTCCCCTAAGATAAATTAATAAGGGAAAAACTAGTTTAAATATATTTTTCCTATGACAAATGCAACTTTATTATTTAGTTATATTTTATAATCAGGTATGTAGGCGATGCCTACTTTATCTTTGTTATTAAATATTTTTTCTGGTTCTATAAGGTAACTTCAGGCTTATGGAACTTCTGAAGGCAGTAAGAAACAGAAATCTAGGGGTGGATTAAGTAGAATTTAAAATTTTAATTTAAATTGCTATCTGTTTGCAATTTTTTTTCAGACCCTTGGACTATTACACAGAAAGAGACAGAGAGACAATGAGAGAATTATGGGGGAAGTAGGGGGCGGGGCAGTGCTGAGAGGGAGAGATAAAAAGAGAAGAAGAAAAAGGAGAGGGAGATATATACAGTTTTTCCCAGCCGTGGTCAGAGAGGCATGTGACCATGGAAGAATGGTCAGGCAGGTGTAATGTTGATGGCTTTGAAGATGGAGGGAAAAGGCCACAAGTCAAGGAATGCAGGCAGTATCTAGAAGCTGGAAAAGGTAAGTACATGGATCCTCCCTTGTAGTCTCTGGAGAGAAACACAGCCCTGCCAACATTTTGATTTTAACCAGTGAGACCTGTGTGTAAGATAATAAATGTTTTTTTCTTTTTTTTTAAAGCACTAAATATGTGGTAATTTGTTACAAGGGCAATAACCATGCACACAGTTCACATTACATTGAGAGAAAGAAATTTATTTTTATATTTTTAAATTTATCTGTATTCACCCCTACTATATGATCTGTTAGCAATAGATGCTTAAATACTATCCCATATCCAAAGCAAATTGGTTTATAGTAGCCCTCATTTGCTGCACCACAAACATACATAGAGGAAACGATATCATTTATTCAATGGATATGTACAGAGCATGTGGTATATGCCAGGAACTTTGCTAAGTTCTGGTGCTGTAAAGAATAATAGCCTTGTGACCTATTATTACTGCATTATCACATTAGTTATGACTCGTTCTGCCAGTCTTTCTCCCCCTTTAGATTGCATATTTCTTGAGAAAAAGAACTCTTTCTTTGTTTCTTCTCAGCATTGTTCCTGCATTATAATGACACAAACAATTTTTAAAGGACGAAAGCCTTTTTGGAAGCTAATACATATATACTCATGAATTTTAAGATTTCCTCAGATCAAGTGGAATCAGGAGAGAGCTCATTTTCTTTTTCTTTTTTCTTTTTTCATCACATTGTTTCTAAAATACCTGAGAACCCCTGAGAATTTAGAACCATTTTTAGCTAAAATATCAGTGAGCAAGGAAAATGCCCAAATAGAACTTTAAGTCTGGACACACATTTGGAATTCAACCTTGACTTCAGAAAAAGTTTTTAAGTGTTCTGCAAAAAATAAATCATAAATTACAGTTATGCCAAGATTAATTCTTTAACTACTATGACATAACGTGCTTCATGAATGCCAACAGCTTTTATTTGATTTAGAGGGGACTACAGCCAATAAATTTTATCTTGCGGTTCTCAATCTGGCTTCATTTATCACTGTGTTCTAAAGCTTCAGAACTAAATTTTTGTAGGACTACTGGACATGAAACTTCTTCAGTGTTCTTGACTACTACTTATAACTCTTTAAAAATGATGTACAAAGTAGGAAGAAAAATAAATAGAACCTAAAATTCTAAGTTTCCACATGTTATAAAAATTCTTCTTGTGTTTGTAAGACAATAACTATGTTTTACCCTCAGAGAACATTAAAAAATAATTAACTTAAAAAAAACACTCTGGGCTTTCCAATAAAGTAGCCACTAGCCACATATGTGATAATTGGACACTTGGAATGTGGTTAGTCCAAGTCGAGATATGATGTAGTATAACATACACACCAGATTTTGAAGACTTAGTACAAAAGAAAAAAAAAGAATGTAAAAATTCTCGTAATAAATTTTGTGTTGATTCTATATTGAAATGATATTTTAGATATATTTGGCTAAGTAAAATACATTATTGAAATTAATTTTACTGTATTTTTTAAACTTGTTTGAATGTGGCTACTAGAAAATTTACAAATAATGTACTCTCCTTTTATGGATGACATTATATGCTATTGGACAATGCTGCTTTAGATGGTTAAATTCATCATTCCAGCTGTAGGAAAATATAGGAAACTGTGTTTGGATTTTCAAATACTAAGTGTGAGATCACTGTCTCTTCTTTTGTGAGGCCACTCCTCTGATCCTTCCTATCTTTTTGAGCCTGGAAGAGGGGTATCCTTCAAATTAACATATATTAATATATATATATATGTAGTGGCTACCTATCTGTCTTTGTTAGATCTTACATAGAAGAGAAAATTTAGAACATCACTGATATGCCATCAAAAGAGGTGAACAAAATTGGGAGGGAGAGAAGCGCGCAGCATAATCTATCCGCTTACTTTTCCAGAAAAACTCTAGAACCCATACCTTAAAAATGAGAAAGAGCCTGTTCATTCACCAGGTAAAGAGTAGATGTGGTCTATAACCAGAAATGTGAATCCAGGAGAATGTGAGAATAACAGATACTAGCCTTATCTGAGTAGAGAGGAAAGTACGGGGTGAAATGGATTTAATATTGTGATTTCACAATCTCTTCAGACATAATAGTGACTTAACTGGCAATGTAGCATTTATCATTTTATTGCGATCTTATTATTAGAGCATGGGAAAGTGGTTATCAAAGTACCCATGCTTTCTATTAAAGAAACTAAGTACCTGATATCTCTTGGACATGAATTTAAACTATCCTTCCATGAATAGTAAAAACTTCTTTGTTTCATGAAGGAAGGATGGAGACAGAAAAATAATCTATAATACAGGTGCAGGAAAGGAGTTTGAATCATAACTTCTCTAAGCCTTTGTTCGCTTCTAAGATTTGTTCTTATCTTTTTTTAAAAAAAGGTTTTGTTGCAGTGCTGTGAACCATACTCATTGTATAGAATTGATAAAAAAAAAATTATTACCATGTAATCTGCTGACTCTTGCTTTTTTATTTAAGCTAATACACAAGAGGAAAACATGAGTTCTGTGTTAGCAAAAGGGAAGATATTTTCAATATCCTCTTTCTGCTTCTGAACATCTGTTCAAAAATTTTTAATTATCTCCAGGGAAAGAGGGATATAATAATGACATTCATAGAGAATCAATTTAAAAGTGATCATACTTGGTTCCCCAAATGGGTCTTTGCTTCTTTTAGGAGCAGAGGTAGGGGTTGCTTATTCATCTAGTTTGCAAAATGCTGAACACTTTAGCCATTTTAGAATTTGCAAATAGCTAATATTCCATTTCCTGAGCTATGAAAAGGGATAATTTTGTCTAAGCAAGCAAACCCCAACACTGTAACATCTTGGTTAAAATAAAGGGCATGAGATGCTCTGGGTTTCTTTACAAAACACAGTTGTTTACAGATAAACCATTGGGTGCTACTCATGGGAACTGTGGCAGCTGTAGCACCTAAATAAATTGGCGTTGCATCCGTTAGTGTCATGGAGAGTTTACAGAAGATGGCCTTGAAAGATACACTGAGGGAGACAACTCAGAGATTCTCTGTAGCTCCCTTTCAAGAATTTAAAATACTTTCAGATGATATAGGAAATTAGACTTGTTCTGCATGACTTCGGGCAAATAAGAAAGACGTTGAAGATGAAATAAATTTCTTTTAAGTTTACCAAAGAACCGCCTAACAAATAGTGGTCACAGTGAAATTGGTGGCACTTGGAGGTTGGGTTCACCCTAACAGGATGTGTTTCAGCAGAAAATAGATAATAGTCTGTAGTTATGCTAGAATGGGATTCCAACTTTAATAGAAATTAGGTAGGATACTAGAAAAGCTAACCTTCAAAGACCTTTAATGTTAAGATGTCTGTGAAAAGCAATGATTGACTTGTGTTAACAGTTTCCTAAAAACTTTCAGTGTCTGGATTTCAGTACTCATTGGAAATTGAATGAAATGCACTTATGCATTTAAAGCTGTTGAATTTATATTACAATTTATATCACCACTTCAGTGCAATGAAGAATATGTTTATTAGTAAGGATCTCTATATGTCAGGCAAGAGGCCTTTTGATGAGAGGTGACTAAAGAGTGTAGGTGTTTCTGCAGACTTCCCACATACAGCAAGCTTGGTAGTTAATAGTTCTATGGGCACAGGTAGTCTTTTTTCTGACCTTGTTAAAACATTGATCAGCTAAGACCTCATGAAGCTTATTTGCCTCATTGTAGATACCATTCATTTTGTACCTTAGTGGTTTTGCACAGTGAGGATTTGAAAGACACAACTTAAAACCCTCACAAAACTGTGAAAATGGGAATTTTTTTTGGTCTAGTTTCTTATTAAGATTGAATGACAAAATGAGCAAGAGGAGAAGGTGAAAATTATTTATTTCAGTGGTTCTTAACCCTGGTTATACTTTGAAATTGCTAGATATTAAAAAAAAAAAATCAGGCTCTGAGCCCCATATTCAGGGTTTTTTAATTGGGCTTAAGTGGTTTCTGGGCTGTTTTTTTTTGTTTGTTTGTTTGTTTGTTTTTGTTGTGTGTGTGTGTGTGTGTGTGTGTGTGTGTGTGTTTTTACAGCTCCCCCAGGTAATTCTAATGTGTAGCCAAGATGGGGAAGCACTAGTCTTTTCTAACTTTATTTTCTTAGGGTGGATAGTAGAACTTAGAGGAGTAGTTTTTGAATTTTGTTTGTTCATTTGTTTGTTTGTTTGTAGCACACTCTTGAAAGCTATAAGTTTGGCAATTTATAGCCCAAACTTATAGCTTAGAAAACTAATCTAAGCCACAAAGTGATATAGTTACAATGCAACACACTGTTGCAGCATAATGATGGCTCACAGTGTCAGTGAAAGCATCCCTAGTTACCATATTGGTGTTCTCCTCAACCTTGTAAACGTGTCTTTACTGTCCTAATAGTGTTCTAATACATACTCACAGTCAAAATTCTGGCAGGTTCTCAAAATTTGTGACCTTTCTTTATTGCTTCTAATTGCAACAAGCTGTACCCTCCTTTATACTCAGTTCCATGACCTGTCTTGCTCAGAATTTCATCTAACAGATATTTTATTCATTCATTCCTCGATGGAGATATGGTGGTGAGAAAAAAAATGCAGCTCTTGTCTTCCTGAAGCTTACAGACATTAATCAAATAATCATTTAAACAAATGTAAAATTGTGTGTATAAGTCTAAAGAAGATGTATAGCTCTAGCAGTAAATGTAAAATGGGGATTTGACCAAATTAGGGAAGTCTGGGTAAGGCTTCCCTGATAAAGAAAAAGATGAGCAGGAACTAACTAAGCAAAACATTAAAAGGAAGCATTCCTGATAAGATATTAAATGTTTTACCATAACAACTTGCTATTCAGCTATTGACCAAAATTTAGCTGAATACACATGTTCATGTGACAAAGGATTTCTATTTGGAACCTAACAAATATAATGAGTTGAAGTGACCACTTGCAAAACTTAGCAATGTTTAAGTCAGTATGAATTTGTTTACTGATATCGTTAAACTCCTGAAGCTATATAACCAATAAGGGGTGATGCTTTTATAAATGGTCTTAGAATTGAGGATTATATGAAAACTTTCATGAATAGCTAAATATATAAAAATGGCTTCTAGAATTTTTAATAAGGGACAGTTTTCAAAAGATGGTCAGCCTTCCTTGAATTTTGAGTTATAAAACACAGTGTTTAAGATGATTTTATATATCCTGTTTAGGTATATATAATTGTGTTTAATTTAACCCAGATCAAGACCCTTGCAAGTTCTATTAGTCCCTTCTAATTTCTCAAATAGAAATCAGTTTCTCTCAATGTACATAGAATTATTTATAAGAATGTAAACCTGCTAAAGCGTTCTTGGATGGTATGCCAAAGTCTTCCATAACTTTAAGGAAGAATAGAGAATAGTAGATGGATTGGCAATTCTCAGGGTTTTCTATTGAGACCACATGATGGAAGACATAGTTTCATGAGTACATGTTCACAACCCGATAATATGTTCACTCCTGTTTCTTCTAGTCATAAAATAATATAATAATGTGTATAAGTGAGAAGAGTATTATGGAGGGGTCCCTGAAGCTTGAATTAAAAAACTTACCTATGTTGCAAAACAAACTTCTATACCTTATTACATTTGATCCATCTCGTAGCTAATCGTAGCTCACCACATATCCAGTTTAGCTCTCTGTTTTTAAAAGTCAAGGTACTGTTTTATCTTATTTTTTAAATTAAATTTAAACATCTTACAAATAATGGGGAGAGATTCCTTATTCTAACAATTGGGCCATTGAGCTGGTTTTCATTTATATAAAGAAATCTCCACTTGGGTCTTTTGGTAGAGACAATGAGACAGTCTTCTCTACAAACTGCCACCCCTCTCTCTCAACTAATATGACCATTACGGAGGTGATGGATGTTACCTTGAAGTATTAGGGACTGAAGATACAAAGAAAAGAAATTATCATGTGCCTTCAAGGCTTTGCACCTGTGGTAACAGACTAAACATGCTTTTCTCCCCATTTATACCAGAGAATGCCTATTCATTCTTTAAATCCACCTTCAAATTATTCTCCATTAAATCTTCCTTAACATCTTTGAGGGAGCATCAGCTATTCCCATCATTTGTGTACTAAATTCATATCTCTCCTATATGGTATATTCTCAGCTGTATAATTGATTTACTTTTACACAAAAGTCTAACCTTCTCAAAGCTGAGCACCCACTTAGGCCTAATCTATTGGCGTATCTTCTATATGGTTTTTGGCATGTTTTACACACTCAAGAAATTGTCACTAAAATAAACAATCAGATAAGTTCATGGGTGAATGTGAGTGAAGATGAAAAGACTCTTGTTCTCATAGGGAAGCTGCAATAGATTAAACAAATGTTAAGGCCATAGATTTCTGCCTTGAACCGTGCAAATGCTAAGTATACAAAGAATGTCACAAGGATCTTGCTTTGACGTGGAGTAAAAACATCCGACGTCTTAGGCCCTGGTAACAAAGGCTCTACAAAAGCAAGATGGAGGACCCTCAGGAACTAGTGATGTCAGCCTGTTTCTTAACAGTTTTGTTGAGCATGGCATTTTAATAACTGTGAAATTAAGACCTTATTTTTCAAAAACTGTCCCAGTGATGTAAGTTGGTCTGGAAACTATGAGCATCTGACTTCAAACTTTCTTGCTGGTTTCTTAGGTATGTGAGTCTAGGTTTACCTGGTGTCTGTTACTTATATAGTGGCTATGACCTTGTACTTCCTGAGGAATGAAGCTGTCTTCATTCTACTTATTCAACTTGCTTTCCTAACTCTGAAAACCTTGAATCCTGGGAAAATTTTACTGTTTAGTTATTAGAGTCACTCAACTGCTAATCCTACAACATGTTGTCATCTAAGTGCTCATTAACATGTCTGGTCACTTCTCAGGTAGTTCTCATGTGACATGTATTACTTCTTCACTTTCCTACCTCCAATCTCCTTTCCCCTGGGTACCACCAGACTATCAGATATGTTGGCCCTGAGGTCTCAGAAGCCCTCCAGGCATAGTTGTATCTACCTTAAATACCATTATGGATAAATGACTTAATTAGTATTTTTTTCAAATCCCATAAAGCTTAACTTATACTCCAAATAGAGCAATTACTTAAAAAAATAGTAACATTGAATAAAGGAGAGTTTTTTTCCTTTTACTATGTTCAGTTCTTAAATTTTAAAATAGAAAATTTCTAAATGTTTTAAAATAAACTATCAAAATCAGGAGCAGACAGTTTTGTAGAAGATGCTCTTACTGAAAGAAATCCATAAAGAATGTCCAGTACATTTACTCTTCTGAGACCTCTGAAGTGAGCAGGTGTTTTCTTATTTGGCTAGAACTTTCAATACCAAACATTATAATGAGGTTTCGGAAAGGTCAAAATTAACTATAGTTATCCGAAGTTGAGTCAGTGCTTTCTTCTTGAGAGTAATGAGGTAACTTGTAAAAATTAACTGAGGTATAATTAAACAGAATTAGATTTTCATATTCTTCAAGATTATTCATATTTAAAGTTTCACTTAGGTTTCTCATAGCCTTTATCAGCCAGAGACCCAGCAAAACCCGAATATATCCCAGATTGTTGTAATGAGGACACATTAGTGAAGGAACTACTTGCAGAGGTATGGTCAAAGTAAGGGACAAAGCAAAGGCTGATGAGACACCAAGAGACTAACAGCAGTGAGAAGCCTTGGTCTGAAGGGGCAAAAAGTAAGAGTGTTAAACAGGTCATGAGCTGAAGGTGAAGGGTGGGGCCAACCAATGGAGCTGTGAAAGTGGAAGGTGATGACTACTGAAAAAAAAAAAAAAGGAAAAAAAAAAAAGAGAGAAAGCAGGTCAGAGTCAAAGGGGCCTTCAGAATTATCTATGGCCTGTCTCTTTTGCCTCCAGTTTCTTGCTGGTGTTTAAATGGAAGTCAAGTGGAGCTTCCTTCTTAAACCATTTACTGGTAATGGTCTCATTAATTCTAGTTCTTGTGGATCATTATTTTCTTTGACTCTGAAGTCTATTTTTTCTTGCTACCTATATGCAATATAGTTGCAGTATGTCTTACTGATTTCTTGGACTCTGCACTCTGCTCTCTCATCTTTATTAGAATGTTATACCATATGTTTCAACTCTAGTGCCAATTCCTAGTTATTAGTAGCATTTGTTAAAAAAAAAATATTCCAAATAAACTTTATGTCTTTAGTATTCCTTGCAGAATCAGAAATTGTAAAAAAAAATTCTGGAAAAATTTTACAGGTTTTCTTCTAAATTATTTTGTCTTTTTTTCATTTTATAACTCTCCAGCATGAATTTGGGAATAAGGTAAAAGTTTTGGTTGCTTTTAAATAATAATAAATATATAATTTGATCATATTTTTATTATTAATATTTAAAACATTTTATGTACTTATTTGGATTTCTGTATATAACTTTTTATTTCAATATTTTAAATCAAGGCCCAGCATTTGCATACAGATAGATTTCAAGAATGACATGTTAAATTAATTATTTTAAACATCAGAGAAATCCCTTATTGTGCCACTAATAAGCAAGGAAATTAAAGACTGAGATCAACTTGGTTTTAGTTCACTTCAATCTTTCATTACTTCTTCCATTTATTTATTCATAGAACAAAGTGTTTGAGTGACTGTTACCATATGTCATTGAATATATGTTGTCACTACTTTTAAGTAACATTCAGATTTCAGAAATTAAAATGTGAAAAAGATGTGTATTCTAGAATTAATGAAATAGTCTATGTAATGAGTGTATTTCAATTTAGAATAACTTGGGTTGGGGAATAGCTTATGATCTAGGATTTAAAACTAAAGAAGAGCAAAATAAAACAAAACAAAAAACATCGGGTTCTGGGCGTGATTTTGTATGCTGCTCTTCTTTTTTCAATAAGTCTATTTTGTACTTTGAATGTAGGAGCTATGTTATACTTTTTCAACATTCTCTGTAGTGCAATTCTATAATATAGTCATATAATGTTAGTGATGAAAGTGACTTTAGAAATCCTCTAGTAATATAGCCAACCTTCTCATAGATAGATGAGAGAATCAGAGAAGTGATCACTTTCTCTGGTCACTCAGCTAATTAATAGCAAAGTGGAGACTAAAATTTGATCCTTAATTTTTTTTTGTCTAGTATTATCCATTATATAATGTAGTTTTTAAGAGGTACATACCCAGTGACTAATAACACATTTGCCTACTATGTGCTTACCAGGTTCATAATTAATAAGTTATAAATATTAACTTGAATACTAATACTCCACTTAGGTGTTAAGAGTTTTATTGTCATTTAAACTTAGTACAAAAAGGCGTAGTAATAGTTTTGTGTCTCTGTTATGTGCATTAAAAGCTTTTATTTTAGGAAAACTGCATCCAGCTCTTGTACTAAATGGCTCATCCTGTTTTCTTTTGGATGCCTTTGTTCTTTTTTTCAGCAACAAAAATTAAAATGAGAGAAATAAACATGTATAAATAATTTGTATATAGAAAAATAGAATGTGCATAAAATTTGATTATATATTCATTCAATTTTTTCTCCTATTTAAAAATTTTTTGTTTTTAAATTAACACTGACACACAATATTAGTTTTAGTTGTACTACATAGTGATGAGACATCTATATAACCTACAAAATGATCTATGATAAATCTAGTACCCATCTGACACCATACATAGTTATTACAATATTATTGACTATATGCTATATTTTACGTCTCAATGACTATTGTGTAACTCCCAATTTGTACTTATTAATTCCTTCCCCTTTTTTGTTCATTCCCCCAACCTGCTTCCATCTTGCAACCATCACAATGTTCTCTGCATTTATAAATATAAATTTGTTTCCTATTCGTTTATTTTATTCTTTAGATTCCACATGTAAGTAAAATCATATGGCATTAGTCTTTCTCTGTCTGACTTACTCTACTCAACACAGTACCCTCAGTGTGTGCCTATGTTGTTGCAGTTGGCAAGATTTCATTCATTTTTTTGTGGTTGAGTAGTATTCCATTATATATGTATATCACTTTTTCTTTATCCAATTATCCATCGATGGACACCTGGTTTGCCTCTCCGTCCTGGCTATTGTAAATAATGCTGCAATAAACACATGGATGCATATGTCTTTTTGAATTTGTATTTTGTGTTTTTTTCAGATAAATATCCAGAAGTGGAATTTCTGGGTCCTTCCCTGTCTCTTATTACAGTCTTTTTAAAAAGTTTATTTTGTTGGTATAAGTATTGCTTTCCCAGCTTTTTTTCTCTTCCCATTTCCTTTTTCTTGAAATAGTTTTCCATCCATTTACTTTCAGTCTCTGTGTTTTTTGATCCGAAGTTAGTCTCTTGGAGGAAGTGTGTGTGAGAGTTCTGTTTTCTTATCTATTTAACCACCCTATGTCTTTTGATTGGAGCATTTAATTTATTTACACTTAGGCATAGTTCTCTTATATGCAAAATATGGAATTAGATTGAAACTTCACAGTATTACTGTAAAATTTTAGCAGGAAAATGAATTTAAGGGTTTTTTTTTTTTTGGTTTAGCACATAGTGCTTGATCTTGATACATCTTAGCTACTGTTTTTATTTTGTAACATTTACCAAAAAAAAAAAAAAAACTGAAACTGCTAAAGTTAGGGAACATATAAGATATAGCAACCAACGTCAGGGCCTTGAGAGGGCTACATCTATAATTGTTCTTGTCCTACGAAAAAGCCAATACGGAAGTACAATACGGCTTAGAGAACTCACTGAAAGAACAGCATGGAGCATAAACACAACTCAAAGCCAGTAAAACTATTCCCAAGGAAACAGGGTAAGAGCCAGCAATCGTTTTGCACAGCAAGCATTTCACACAGCAAGCATTTTAGAAGAGACCTCCATGGAGATTTGTACAGCAGCTATTAGAATTAACCAACAGCTTAAACTATAGAAGCAGAGTTGATGAAGAGTTGATAAGATTTTGAAAGTAATGACATGATATTTTTTAAATCTAAAGCTCACTCAACACCCTTCCCCTTTCAAAATGTATATTTTATCATTTCTGAATTTTGAATTGATCTTACAGTTGAGGTTAATGTCCTATTTCCCACCTCGATATAGGTGTCTTAATGTATTTCTGGATTAAAGAAGTAAGATAATATGTGTTTTGCTATATTTATTAATACACTTTGAGCAACTGCTGATGGAAATATGGAAAATTCTTCTTATTTAAACATAATTCCTAATACAAACCATACTTTTATGTAAAATCATTATAATATAAATTGAAATAGGATGTAGAATATATGGGACACTCAAGAAGACCAATCTAGGATCATAGAAAGGGAAAATCAAAAATGGGATCAAGATATAGATATTTCCCATTGTTTTCAAGTTCCTTAATGCTGAAACCACAAGTATATGTTTATGATTTGTAGTAGCTAGGTATACATACAGTTCACTGTTCGGTTAATATTAGATAGATTTCACCTCACAGTGTGGGTAAATCACTTCGAATTAAATTTTATGTTGTTTACATAAAGTCTTAAATTAGAAGAATTTTATTCTTTTATAAGATATAGAGAGAATGAGTAAAACTTTGAATTGTATAATAGGTGCCAGGACCAGATGGATACCTAACTGAAAAATGCAATAAGAAATGTGTAAAAATGTGAGGGGTGAAAAATGCAGGAGCCCCTCTAAGAATGGTTTCTAGAGAGGGCCTATTTCTATTTGGTGCCTATGTTAACTCCCTGCTCTGTCCTTCCTTGGTTATATACAATCTATTTCAACTTGGGTGTTAAAGTTCATTAGCAGTCAAGCTCAGACCCATAGCTCTAATTGACTTTTCCAACCTATTTCCATCATTGTGGCTTTGACGTCCAATCAAAGCATATCTTTCTTTGAGCATGCTCAATTTTTTTCCTGTTTCCATATTACCATGCATTGTGTTCTCTCTATCCTTAAATACCCTTTCTGCCTTTATCTGAATGATGAATTTCTAACCAGACTTTAAAGCATAACTTAAATGGTCACCATTCACTAAGACACATTTCTTGATAATTATAGGAATGATTTCTACTCTTTGTTCCCCCTTAGCCTATTTTGTGCTTCTGCTTTTAGCACTTGCTGCAGTTATCTTTGCAATATATTAATTTCTAGACATTATATATCTAAATCGTATTATTTTGTCTCTCTAGTAGAAGCCACACATTTATGGAACACATACCATGTTTGTACACTAGCAATATGGAGATGAAATGGCCATACTCTTCTGAATCATAAGTCTAGTAAGGACATAGAAAAGAAAATCTCTACAATTGAGTGTGATAAATGTCATCAAAGATATATAGCAATATGTCATGGGATATAAAAGAGTGAGATCTAAGTTAATCTTCGTTTTAGGGGATAGTGAATGTCTGGGTCAGAAAACCTTCCAAGAGGAAGCTAATTATGAACTTCATAAATAGCTGCCTCATTATATTCTCTCATTTAAACCATTTTAGGTAGAATTCTCTTTATGTATTAATGATTATTAAAAATCAGATTTGCTCTTTTTTTATAAACCTCTGTTATATTTATTCCATGCTTCTTTATCCTGTATTTACGTGTTCGTATGTGTGTGTGTGTGTGTGTGTGTGTGTGTGTGGTGTGTTGTATATTATTTGTTTGTGTTTACCCAGCAGGACTCTGAAATCTTGAGTAGAGATTACAGTATTTCTGTACACTTACTGCACTGAAAGTATCTGTTTCATGCCCATACACCTTTAAAAGATTGTGAATTCTTTGGGGCAAGTGCCGTTGCACACTCCTAATCATATCTACAGGTGCTCAGCTCAATACTAGTAACATGTGGGGCAAGAAGTAAATAAATGTGTTAAACTAGAGTGATTAACGCATCTATATACACTTTTTCAGGAGGAAAAGGTCTGCTGCAATTTTTAGTTGGAATATATGAGTGTTCTTATTACTATATATATATACTGTAACTTCATGGAGGAAAGGCTTTGAGGGTGGAAGAGACAGATTTGCAAGCTGGAGAAAAAAGAATGTGTCAGTATACAGGAGGATGGCAGAGGGAGAAGTAGATGGAGTGGGAAGCTGGGGGCGGTGAAGGTGGTGAAGTGAAACACAAAATAACAAACCATTTAAAAATAATTTGTCCCAAAGCGCTGGCTATTCTAAATTCATCTTTGCTGAAAAATTATATATCTTTAGTTCACCTTTTGGGAAGGTGGTGATTTAGGCTAGGGAAAAAGTGGACAAGTTCAAATTTCCATGGAAACAATTACCATAAAATATTGATTGATGATGTTATTAGGAAGCAGGAAAGGAAAGAGATAGTTGCCATGGAAACATGGACATTCAGAGAATGCACTCGAAGAGATTCCTTCTTATTTCTTTTAGCTAAATATCTGATTAACCTAAAATTGCTGCACCTTTGGTTGTAATTTATTTTTAATATTCCCTAAAATTTGTTTAAGAACATTTTTCTATATTAATAAGTGATAGTCACAGGAATTTAGGGACTATTCTTTGATTTCAATTCTGTAAAATATCATTTTTTTATGATTATAAAATCCTTTTTAAAAATATGACATATTACTATATAAACTCTAGAAGCATTATTTTATAAACAAATCTTTTGAACTTACTCTTTTCTTTAGAGTATAAAATGATTTTAATGACCATTTTCTTAATGAAATTTAAATTATTTTAATTTGCATTGAATTGCAGCATAAAATACTCAATATATTGAGGAGATCATTTCAAGTATTATGACGCAATAAGACAAGTCTCACTTTTCTCTAAACAATTTTTACACCTCAAATTTTGAGATCCTTTTTGGGTTTAGAATTTCATTTTGGTTATTTTGGCTATCAACTGACTACAGAAACATGAGGCAGTTTCTATTATGGACCATATATGTGTAGTTGAAGAATATATAGAAATCAGATGATTGAAAAACATCCATTTATAGAAATGCAACATAGAAATTTGAATTATTAAAGCAGAATATTAAACTTTAGTGTTACCTGTACATTTGTAGGGTTTAATTGTAAAGCTTCTTTTGCTTAGTGCATTAGACAATATATCCTGAAGTGAATTCTTACTTTTTCAGTCCTATAAAACTGAAATGTAAAGAGCTTACAGTGAATATATGATTTCCTCTCAGATACTGATATACCTTAAGTGTCACACTTAGATTGAATTATCTTTTTGAGAATTCTATTCTCCTTTCGGCTGTCTCTTGTCATCTTTGGCATTGAGAGTTTAATATTCCAAAAGCAGAGCAAGTACACCATTTGTGCTGGCTCTCCTGTTCTTACTGATCTTGTGTATCTTAAAAAAATGTTATAAGAAAAGCCTCTTTAGATGCTTTTAGATTACACAGAAGGTTATGTGTAATCCATAACCTTAGGAAGATACAGCATGTTAATTTTTAAAACAATGCAGGCAAATAAAAAGCCCTCTCAGTTTCTTAAGGTCATGCAAATTTATACATAGAAGAGGCTTAGAAGTGAACTTGTCTGACTCTTTTATTTTAAAGGGGAAAACACTGAGGTACAAAGAGGTTAGGTGATGTCATTAAGGCCGGGTCAGATCAGTGTCTGTCCACAGCACCGGTACATCTCCAAGTCATGGTTTGGGTATTGAGTAAACTTTATCCTACAACCTCATCTCTATTTACCTATCCCTAAGTGACCACAAATAAATGTACACAAGTAGATCATTCACTATGTAAATGAAGCTTCAAGACAAATCCTTCACTGGGTACTTCTATAATGAAAATTCTGGAGGTTGATGAATACTGTAGAGACTGCTTAAGAAATAATGAGAAAGCAGTGACATATGAGAATGGTGTATGTATGTCTAAATAGAATGAACCTTCCCCTTAAAAGATATATATCCCAATCGCTACCAAGTGAAGGAGATGGACCTGACTTCTACGGTTACTTTAAGACTTTTCTTATCTCTTCTAGTGCTAACATTTTTCACTTCATCGTTTAGATATTTTCTTGTGATTTCTGTAAGACAAATTCTCCTACTAAAATGATCTTATTGATTTTAGCTTATAAATTTAACATTTCTTTGGAAAAGGCAACCAGGTAGCTCCCTAGTCTATTAAATGGCTAGGTAGTAAAGCTTTCCCTTTTTATGGAGTGAACATGGCAGTTTTTAGGATGTTGGCATCTATGTAATATTGCCTTTCAAAATTGCCCCCAAATGACCAACTCACTAGAATTTTTTTGTCCTTCTACTTTAAAAGGAAAGACTATGCTATGGTTCAGTTGTTGAACTGCACAGAATATATAACTCCCTAATGCCTGTTTATTCTAGGTACCCCGATAAGTTCTAAGGACACCAAGACAAATCATATATGGTCCCTGGCATTGTATTTTGCAAGTTAGTGGAGGGGAAAGACAAATAAACAGCAAATACAATATAATAAATTGATATGATAGAAATGGGAGCACAGAGCAAAGATATCTAATGTACATTTGTGGAATCAGAGTAGGATTGGTGGAGGTGAAGGTGAAATGAATTGTCAAACAAACAAAATCCTACTTCTCTAACATAATTGTTTCTAATCTTTACCTTTTTTCAGATTATGTAGCCATCTCCGTATAAGAAAATATTTGTCACCATACCGTGATTTGACGATGGCTCTGCTGTGGTTTCAGGAGTAGGTCCTATAGATCTTCTAACTCTCTAAGGACAGGGATTGCACCCTGCTATGTCAGATATGGCAGAACCAACTCTGGAGGGAAGAGTTAGTGTGACCAGTATATTGAACCCATCTACGGTGTCTCTATAGATAGGTTCAGTTTACTAGGCACACTCTTTACAGCATCACCTAGTAGTTAAGAGCAAGATATGATGGGCTAGGCAGACCTGTGTTTGAATCGAGTCTTTGCCACAAACTGTGTCATCTTGGGCAGTGACTTTATTTCTCCAAACCTATTTCATACCATTATGTTGAGAATTCGATGAGGCAGTATTGCCAAAATTTTTAGAATAGTACCTGGATGGTAAGCCTCAGCACTACGTTCAATGCTTTATGATGACATGCATGACTGTTGAAGTATTAAAAACCCAGTGGTGTAAGTCTTGGGAGCCCTGGTCCATAAGCCAACTGTATCACTCTCTTTCTCTAACTTCTCCAGACCCACTCTCCCCATTCTTACCTCTTGTCCTTTCTATGGGATATAATGATGTGAATATGTCGCCTCCTTATACCTTTTGAAAAAAAATAACTTATAGTCATCTTCAAGTTTTAGTTGGCAACAAATCCAACAGAAGACCAGATAACATCATTATCCTCCCAATAATTATAATTTAGATAGCATCAATGGAAGTATAGTTTCCATAACACCAGAAATCCCTCTCTGGCACCATTGTGGACCTCATTTGGAACACTGAGCCTAGTTTTTTGATACTGTCCTTAAGGACATTATCAGACTAGAGAGCATCCCAGGAAGGGTATGCAGGTTGCTTAATGGAATGGAAAACATAGCATAGAAGGAAAGAGATGAAAGACATAGGGATATTTAATATTGAAAAGACACAGGGTATAGGAAAGCTACCTTTAAATATAGAGATAACTTTAATGTGGAGTAAAGTGGTCCTTGGAAAAGTCAAGGCTGGGAGCCCCTCAGGCATTGCTGTTATTTGGTGGGTGCTATAAATAGACCATAAACAATTAGCACCTGGTTTTTAGGCAGTCATCTCTGCCCATGTCAGACTCACTCCCTTTGTTAGAAAAGGTTCTGGATATGTGATTACTCATTGTTACATCCTCAAAGAGGGGTGGGAAAGTCTTTGATTTGATGAATTTGTTTGTACATTTATAATGACAAACATATCCAAATGTTTTCTTGGTTGGAAAATATTAGTATCAATGACAGCTGTCTTTAATGAAGGGTAATCAGGTCATGATTTCTTTTGCTCAATTATTATCTGATATTCATTCACATAGTTCTGAATAAGCCATCCATTTATTTAAGAGAAGCTTACTGAACAAAGGTACTTTGACAAAAGAGAACAAATCCGTTGCACTTTGAGAAATTAAGTCCTGTGAACAATACTTTTATTTTATTGTGGTAAAATACACATATTAGTTACCATTTTAACCACTTTATTCCTTTAATCCTTCATGAGACTTTTCTTTTTAAAATTAAATTCATTGAAATGACATTGATTAATAAAATTCTGTAGGTTTCAAGTGTATAATTTCAAGTGTACAATTCGAGCATACATTGTGTTTTCACTACCTGAAGTTAAATTTCCTTTCTTCACCATATATTTCACCCCCTTTAACCACTTTAAAATGTGAAATGCAGTAGCGTTTAGTCCATTCACAATTTTTTGCAAGCATTGTCACCCTCTCGTTCTAAAACACTTTGATCATCCCAAAAGGAAACCTCCTCATCTGTTAAAGCAGTCTCTCCTCACTCCTCCTCCCCCAGCCCCTGGCCTCCACTAGCTTGCTTTCTATTTCTGTCTCTATTTCACCTGTTCTGGGTATTTTATATAAACGGGATTACACAATCTGTAGTCTTTTATGTCTGGATTTATTCACTCAGCATTATGTTTTCAAGGTTCATCATATTGTAACATGTATTAATACTTCATTTGTTTTTATCGCTGAATAATATTCCACTGTGTGGCTATACCACACTTTATCTATGTATCAGTTGATTAACATTTAGATTATATTCACCTTTTGGTTATTGTGAATAGTTATGCTATGAACATTTTTGTACAAGTTTTTACTTAAAGAGATATTTTCAATTGTATGTATGTATGTATATAAACACACACACACGTGTAGGAGTGGAGTTGCTGGGCCATGTAATTCTTTATCTTATTGAGGAACTTGCTTTTTCTTTTTTAATCAAGACTTCTAGGCTTCACATTTTCTGGTTTGTCTGCAATTTGTTGGATTAGGAAATGTCAAGGCCTTCACTCCTACCTCTTTAGACATTTAGCAGTATCTGCTTAGATACAAAAATGGGAAAAAATAATTCATAATAATGACCAAAATTATAATCTTGTAATTTTTTTTGGAAAAGTATAGCTCTAGATGGAAATTTCTGCACGTCCTCAGGCCAGCAGCCCATATCATTTCTTTTTCGCAGGGTGATGTGCACTTGGAGCCCTGGCATAGCTGCTTCCCAGCTGGTCTCTCCACCACACAGTGAGATGAGGACATCTGAACCTTTTGAGCTGGTTAATTCCCAGCTCTTGCCAATATTTTCCAGGCAGAAATGTACTTTCAGATCGTTACTTTTTAGGAGATGCTGGAAATCTGGATTTTTCCTTGATCTTATAATTTTTAAATTTTGGCAACTCATTCACATTTTGAAAGAATGCTGTGTGACCCAAGGAAAACAAGACTGGGAGTTGGTCATCAATTTACTTCGGCTCTCTGTTTCTTTATGAGTACACCACCACTCAGAAGACTGTAATAACAATAAAGTTGATAATAGCTAATGTACTAAGTACTATATTCAAGGTACTAGTCTAAGCATTTGACACATCTCAGTTTAATTTAATTCACGTGACAATTCAGTGAGGTAGGTGTAATTTCCTTGTAATTGATTCTATAGAGTGCTCCTCATAGTTCTTCAGTTGTTTATTTATGAGCTTGACTTTCCTTTATATATCGTAAGCAACTTGTGGGTGGGGACCACAAGTTTACATTTACTTATATTTATGACCCCAGGATTGAGTCCAGTGCCAAGCATATGTAGATATTCTCTAAATTTTGGTTAAGTGAATGAATGAACTGTATCGGTCTCTGACTATAATTCTTGTCTACTCGGCAATAGTAAGAACAATCACTAATATTTAAGGTTTTCTAAGACACATGCCATAGCTATTAGTTTATAATAAAGTCCACACTGTGAAGAAGTTAATTGCTTGGTCTCTAGAACAGACTTTCTGATTCAAATCCTGCTTCAGCCAATTATGGTCAAATAACATACCTCGATATACATTTTATTTTCTTCAAAATGGTGATAATGATGTAATGATGGTCATGCCTAACTTGTTCTAATGTTTACCACGTGATCTGCACTGTTATAAGCAATTTATAGGAATTCTCTCTTAATGATATCCAACTCCTAGATTTGTGAGTACTAAATGAGTTAATTCATTTATATTTTGCCTGATTCACAGTGAGTGTTATACCAGATGCCCATTTTACCCAAGAGCAAATTGAGTAGTAAAGAGACTGAGTAAATTGTTTAAGGTTACACAGCTAGCAAACTGCAGCATTGGGATTCTGACTACCGCCTGCCTGCCTTAGAGCTTCTTTCCTTAACCACCATGCTGTACTGATCATCCCACTGAATAGACCTTTCTTTCCCGCTCTTCATATAAGCAGCTTCTACTTAATCTTGAGAATCCAGTTAAAATCCATTATCTATCTCTCTCTTCTTGACCTTCTTTGATGTTTATTGGGCAATTTTGTACAAAATTGTGACTTTTTTTCCTATCATGATATTAAAATGTCATATATTTTAGCTCATGTCTTATCTTTTATAATCTTTCTTTTCTGTACCACAGCCTAGCACAGGACCTCGTATAAAAATCACATAATGCATGAGGGTTTCTATGAGGTGGGTAGAATCACTTTGTAACTTTAATCAAAGAACACTCCTATTCTCTTGAAGTGTGGATCACTTTGAGGAGAGGAGTGGGCAGTAAGGGAAGAAAGAGAGTCAACCTAATCAACCACTCATTAATTCATTTATTCATTCAAGCAATGTTTTTGGTTTTAGAGCATCTACTAGGTCCTTGCTCCCTATCTTTGAGGAGCTTGGCCTCAGATACGTTTCTATCAGATACATCTAGTGATGAAAATTGTGATGAATTTTGATATCAGGTAACTTGATACCTTCAGCTTTGTTCTTCTTTCTCAAGATTGCTGTGGCTATTCTGGTTCTTTTATAGTTCTACATAAATTTTAGGATTATTTGTTCTAGTTCTGTGAAAAATGACATTAGTATTTTGATAGGGGTTACTTTGAATCTATAGATTGCTTTGGGTAGTGTGGGTATTTTACTTATGTTAATTCTTCCTATCTATGAGCATGGTATATGTGTTCAATTATTTGTATCTTCTTAATTACTTTCTTCAGTGACTTATAATTTTCTGAGTACAGGTCTTTTATCTACTTGGTTAAATTTATTCCTAGGTATTTTATTTTTTTTGATGCATTGTTAATGGGGTTGTTTTCTTAATTTCTCTTTCTGATAGTTCATTATTGGTGTATAATAATGAAGTCAATTTCTAAATATTAATTTTGCTACATTACTGAATTCGTTTATCAGTTCTAACCATTATTATTATTATTTTTTTGTAGAAACTTTAGAGTTCTCTCTATATAGTATTATGTCATCTGCAAATGACAATTTTACCTCTTCCTTTTCAATATAGATGCCTTTTATTTCTTTTCTTATCTGATTATTCTGGCTAAGATTTCCAATACTGTGTTGAATAAAAGTAGTGAAAGTTGGTTTCCTTGTCTTGTTCCTGATCTTAAGGAAAATGCTTTTGACTTTTCCCCATTGAGTATGATATTAACTGTAGGTTTGTCATATATGGCCTTTATCATGTTGGGATATGTTCCCTCTATTCTCACTTTGCTGAGAGTTCTTATTATAAGTGGATACTGAATTTCTCAAAATGCTATTTTTTTTTTTTTGCATCTATTGGTATGATCATATGGTTTTTATCTTTCAATTTGTTAATGTGGTATATCACATTAATTGATTTGTGAATATTGAACCAGCCTTGCATCCCAAGATTAAATCCAACTTGATCATACTGTGTGGTTTTTTTTAATGTCTTGCTGAATTTGGTTTGCTAATATTCTGTTGAGGTTTTTGTATGTATCTTCATCAGGAATATCAGCCTATCAATTTCATTTTTCATACTGTCTTTGTCTAGTTTTGAAATCAGGGTAATGGAGTAGTTTGAGAAGAATAGGTATTTATTCTTTGAATGTTTGGCAAAATTAATTTGTGAAGCCATCTGGTCCAGGACTTTTGTTCAATGTGAAATTTTAGATTACTGATTTAATTTCCTTAGCAGTAATCAGTTGGTTCAGATTTCTATTTCTTCTTGACTCGGTCTTGGAAGATTGTGTATGTTTTTAGGAATATATCCATTTCTTCCGCATTGTTAAATTTGTTGGGATATAATTACTTATAGTATTTTCTTAGAATCCTTTGTATTTCTGTTGAATCAGTTGTCACTTATTATTTTTTTTATTTCTGATTTTATTCATTTGCATCCTTATATTTATCAGAATGGCTATCATCAATAAATCAAAAAATAACAAATATTAGTGAGAATGTGGAGAAAAAGGAACCCTCTCGCACTGTTGGTGGGATTTTAAATTGGTACAGCCACTATGGAAAACAGTTTGGAGGTTTCTCAAAAAATGTAAACTAAAACTAACTTATGACCCAGAAATTCCATTTTAGAATATTTACCCAAAGAAAACCGAAAGAATTAAAAAAAAATATGCACTCCTATGTTCGTTGCAGCACTGTTTACAATAGCCAAGTTATAGAGGCAACCTAAGTACCCATTAATAGACAGTTGGATAAAGAAGTTGTGGTGTATATATGCAATGGAATGTATCTCACCCATAAAAAAGTGTAATCTTACCATTTGTAATGACATGAATGGACCTACAAGGTATTATGCTAAGTGAAATAAGTCAGACAGAGGAATCAAATACCATATAATTTCACTTATATGTGGAATCTAAAGAACAAAATAAACAAACAAAACAGGAAAAGACTCAGATACAAAGAATACACTGGTGATTGCCAGATAGGAGGGGACTTGGGGGCTGTTATAAAAGTTGAAGGGATTAAGAAGTACCAATTGGTAGTTACAAAATAGTCACAGAGATGTGAAGTACAGTGTAGGGAATATAGTCAATAATAGTGTGATAATAACTATGTATAGTGGCAGGTGGGTAATAGACTAAATGGGGGATCATTTCATAAATTATATAAATCCCTAACTACTATGCTGTACACCTAAAACTAATATAAGACAATACTGAATGCCAACTCTAATTGAAAAATAAAATTTTGTTAATGTGATGAATTTTGCTACCAGATAGCCTATGCATCTTTCTCAGATAGTGCACATTGATTCACTTAAAACAGAGTTAAAAATTAATATGTGGGCTCTGAGTATTTCCTGTCATTGTCTCTGAGTTGTTCATGTCTCTCTACCTTTATTTTCTTCTTTCTCCCTTGGTTTCTCTCAATCTCATTCGAAGCTTTATCGGTGAACTTTTGGGCACGGAGAGATATTTCTGGTTAAAATAGAACTGTTTCTAGTTAAAAGCTGCTGATTGAGTCACAGTTACATAGGTACCCTTTTGACAACTTGAAGGAGCTTGAGGATTCTGACCTTTTATCTCTGTTGTTTTATATTCCTGGTAGCCTGCAGGTTACATGTGAACTACGTCATGTAAACCTGCTGGTGCTCTTAATTCTCCACAGATATTCTGCAGGGTGCTTAATCAAGTGTATTGTATATAATTTTTGTAGTATACCTATAAAGCCACATGTAATGCAGCTCAACAAATGCCAGTAAATTAAAGAAACTTTAGAAAGTGCACCACAAACTGATTAAGAGAATAGAGTTATTTAGAGAAAAGATTTAAGGAGCTAATTCACACAGCTTGACTTAGCAGAAACTGAAGGGACAGTTAGTGGCTCTCTGATATTATTTGAAGATGCTAAATGTTGAGGAGAAAAAAATATTTTGTATAGTACAATGAAGTGCTGTTTAGAGCAATGAGGCAGAATTGAGAATGAAAACATTTAAATGAAGTATGTGTGAACTCTATTAAAAATATTGAATTATGAAAAAGTCTTCCCAATGATAAGGTAGAAGCCTTTTCTTGAAGAAGTAAAAATAAGCATAAAAATAGACTAAGTTCTTAAAGAAAAATTTTTGGACAGTTTAAACAACCTGCTATTTTTCCATATTTATTAATTCCCAATTTGCACAATTGCTTTTGTTCCCATGAAGATCCCAGATGTTTCTAGAATCTGTGTCCTGTAAAACCCAAGGTCTCTTAATTGTGAAAGAAGGTAGCAATATTTTAAAATATTGCTCTTTAGGATTTTGTTTTATTGGAATATCTCTAAGAGTAATGGGAGTTCTTGACCAACGTATGATATTTTCAAGTTCTTATGCCAATGTATTTTCTTTCCCTGAGTGAGAAAAGTATTCTAGTTCACACTGGAAAATTGTATCAAAGTGTTACTAACCAAGCCCTCCAAACCATCATGAAACTACCAATAGAACATGTCCGTAATGTAAGTTGTTGAAAACTTAATAAACAAGATGAAATTAATTACTTTGACAAAACCAACCAGTTAGAGAATACAGTTATCATTTTATCAAGTGAGAAAATACTGGTTTATAAATAGGATTATAGTATTAAAAGGGAAAAATAGACTCGATTGAATGAGTAAAATACAAAATATAATCATTGAAAACATTGACAAAGGTTTTTATGTTTGAATGTGATTGCTGAGATAGCCTGAACTCATAACAACAATGATGCAAAATCTAACCTATGATGGAAAATACGGAAAACAAAGTAGGGGCGGGGCATGTTTTCACCAAAGTTCCACCGGGCGCTCGCTGAGAAGCCTCGCTTTAGGGAACAACAAGGTGGTCACCTCGTGTATTCCGGACACATTCTTTTTGGCTTTCTTGTCCCTTATTAGAATATTGTAGAAGTTTACTAAGAAAGAGCTCTCTCATATTACACTTGGTTTGTAGTGCAGATCTTCTGAAGCGTCCTTCCTAATTCATCATGGTCTTCCTGACTCATTGCTATTGAATATTCAACAGAGCTTCCTTCCTGGTCTTTTCCCCATGTGAGAAAATTCCATTGTAATCTATTATTTCTTGTTTTTCTTCACAACAATTGCTATTTAATCTTTGAGGGGTAAAGCTTTTAACATTGGCATTGATTGAGATTAGTTTCTATCCAGTATATGTCTTTTCTACTATTATCTTCTCAATTTCATTCAAAAGCCTCAGTGCTGGATCCCTTTCACTTGGATGTTAAGTCTCACCAAGCTTTGTCTGAGATTCTTATAGAGCTGGTATGCTATAGCCCAACTGTTCGGTGTGCTACACTTTCTTCATTAAATTTCAACAAAATTCAGTTTAGAAAACATTAATCTAAATTAAATCTCTTTAAAGTTTTTAAAAATATTCAAATATATTCTAATCTTTATCTATGTGTACAAATTTCTGAAGTAGAATAAATTGTGTATAATAATAATTCAGGAACAAAGAAAAATTCCATTTATGGAATTAGCAGATTTATATTGTTGATGATTCTAAAGGTAAATTCAGTTTTTGGCAGAGAACTTGCTAGCAATGTGGACTAGTGCAGTGTCCAGGCTGTGTTTGTTACATTTCTCCTCACTTGCTGCTTGACTTTGAATTAATCACCTTTATGAACATCAGTTTTCTCATTGAAAAAAGGGGGTTAATAAAACCTATCTTTCTACAGTGTTAGTTAAGAAGCTTTGTCTTACCCGTACTATCTCTGCATCCTCTAGTAAACTACTTAACATCATCACAATGTCTTAGTCTCCTAATCTGTAAACTGGGGATAACCATATACTTACCTCATGGAGTTACGAGTACTCAATAAATTAAGATATGTAAAATACTTAGACATTATATATAATGCCTAGTGCAAGCTACATTTTATAGAAGGGCTTATTGTTGTTATTGCAGTGTTGTATAGGATTGTTGTTATAAAAGGTACAGGACAGGTTATACTGTAATGATTAAGGAATGGGGCTCTGGAGTCCACATACTGTGGTTGTGTTTCTTATAAACTTACATCACTTGTATGCTCTACCTTAAGAGAGTTACTTAACCTCTGAAAGCTCAACTTTTATCAACTGCAAAATGGGATAACAAACAGCTGCAGCTGGTACTTACCAAATACTCAGTATTCCAGAAACTTAATATAATTACTTTATTAAATTATCCCTATAACTGTATCTGAGCTAAGTATTATTAATAAAGCCATTTTATACTTGAAGAACTGAAGCATTAAAAAAGCTAAATAAGTACGTACCAGAGATTAGGCTAATAAGTGATAATGATGGGATTTGAATCCAGGTACCTCAAAGTCCAGAGCCCATGACCCATGACATTGATCACTAGGTTATACTACCACTAAAGATATTAATAATAATAGAGTACTCACATCATAGTATTATTAGAAGAATTAAAAAATCTGGTTCAGGTAAAGGATTTAGTTCCAAGCACAATACATAGAAAATGCTCAATAAATGTTAACTTTCATGAAGGAATGTGATTATTTTAAAATAGGTTAAAAATCTTAAGACTGTACCACATGGAAGGCATGTATATGGAAGCGTCAATGTAGTAACAGATTTCAGTTTGAATCTCATCTCTTCTACTCACTGTGTAACTTCACAAAAGTTACTTATTTTTTTCATTATCCCTTTATGAAACAGGAAACATGATAATACTTACCAATGTTGTTTATTTACCTATTATCTCTCATCTCCAAATCCTTCCCTTTATATACCATTCCATAATGCTGGAGATGAAACTCTGGACCATGTTTCTTAAATTTATTTATTAGCTGACTTCTAGTTCAGTTCTGCCAATGGGAGACTGTGGGAGACTGAAAGATGGGAGGTGGGAAGAAAGGACCACTTTCCCATTTTCTGATCCTATCAGTATCTCTCCAATAGCATGGGATGGGGTATGCTCCAGACTTCAGCTTCTATTGGTACTCCTAGGACCAGTATGTTACTTTAGCCTTCTGAGTACCAGCTGTGCTGGGGTGCCTCCTCTGAGTTTTTAAGTTCTGTCAACCCTACTTCTTCCCTTTCCCTCCAGCCCAAGGACTGTTAACTACTTCCCACTAATACCCAATGTTACCTCAGCATTTTCTCTTTTTTCTTTCAGTCACCTAATACCTATCTAACAAATTCCCTGTAAGTAAACCCCTTTGGTCTGACATACCATAGTTTCGGTTTTAATGACAGGAACCTGAATGAAACACTCAATCTCAGAGTTCCTATAAGTATCCAATAAGATAATATTGTGGAAAGTACTTACTCCAGTGCCTGGCACAAAGCAAACATTCAGGAAAATATAGTCTCCGACATTAACTGGAGACCCATTCTAGAACTTTTCTGATTTATAGATTGGTTCAGGTCCTGTAAACAGTGTAAGCCCAAACTTCCCATTCTTCAAGGATGAGGAGCCAGCTCCTGAGCAACCAGAATGAACACAAATGTGGTGAGTGGAAGACCTGAGAGTAGGATGTACTTCCTTTCATCATTTGGTGGTGTAAAGTTGAGTGACTGGTGATATATAGAAAGACTGTTTTTTTTCAGCAGAAACACCATAGTGTGTATGGAGAAGTATATACTGGAGAAATGTCCCTGACACTTAGTAAGGACTCAGCAATATTTAGGAGATGAACTATTTTAGAGAACAAGATTTTGGGCAAGTTAAATCATCAGCCCTTCTCCATCAGTTCTTCTCTATCAGTTTCTCCAGCTATTGAATGGGTATTAAATGCAAAAATAACTGATATTTGTAAATACGTCGCTGAGTCATGGGCTAAAGCAATGGTTCTCAAACCTGGTTTCACATTATAATCATCTGAGGCATATAAAAAAATAAAGTCTGATGTTTTTGGACCAACCTTTAGAAATTTTTATTTAATTCACGTGAGGTGAGACTCAGGGAATTGGTTTTTAAAAGCTCTCTGAGTTGATTCTAAGGAGCAGCCAAATCTGTGATCTAAATATAAATTACACATTTAGCATATCCTCATTAAGGTGGCAGAAGACCATATAGTACATGCTTTTAAATATTCAAATTATAAAATGTCTATTTGAGGGCTTGTGGGCTTTTTCTTAGCTTTCTGGGAAACTGAGTAATGTTCATTGCCTTGGATTCATCCATGACTGTTTTCTGTGTACATTTGGTCTGTGATGGTTCATCTTATAATGTAGAGATACCTAAAATACTTCATGGAACTAGTTCTAATGTAGTAACTGAGCAATTCTTAATTTAATTAAAATTATTTACTGCATAAACATTCCACATGGGCGTGAAATGGGCAGTGTGTGTGTGTGTGTGTGTGTGTGTGTGTGTGTGTGTGTGTAGCTGCAACTACTCCGGATTTGCCAAAACACCATTTTGTCTACTGAAATGGCATGTGCTCACTTCACAAGTCATCTGTTCTAGAGTGTCATCAGATGTGTAGAAAGGGGGCTTTTTGTAAAATACTCTTGAAATGGGCTAATCTATGTTACACAACCTTGTAACAGAGTAGTAGTGTTAGAAGTATATTGCAGAAAGAAGTAAGAATAAAATCTGAGGAACACTGGAACAAAGGTACATAATAGCATTCACTCCCACTCCCCAAATCCTAACATTTATTAACCTGCATCTTCCTTACACACTTAATCAATTAAATGAAGCTTTGCAGCCTATCCTTTATTGTTGCCCTTTGATTTATTTTGCTTGTCACATTACTCTCCTCTGCTCAATTTTACTCTCTTTGAGAACAAGGAGCCTCCTTTTCCTTTCTAGGGACCTTGCTTACCAACAGTAGGGTATCAATTTAAAATTAAGTTTAAACCAGTTTTCTCTACCTGTGGAATTGATATGAAGGATAAATATTTATGAAGGAAGGGCAAGATGTATAAAAGTTAACTGGCTCCATTACTTCTGTTTTTGTTTTGCTTTGTTTTGTTTTGTTTTTGTTTTTGTTTTTGATAAGACTTTCCTTTTTTGCAAGTTCTATTCCCTTTTTCCCGAGTAAATGTATAGGCTTTGGCATCAGAAGAAATAGGTTTGAATCCTGGCTCTGTCATTTTCTAGTTAAGTAACCTTGGGTAAATTGCCTATATATGCTGTGCCTCATTTTAAATGGTACTAATAACTATAGTATCTACCAAACAGGATTTTTTTTTTAGGGTTGAAATAAGGTAATTCATATAAAGTACAAAATTCTCATTAAAAAGTGCCCAATGAATGTTCACTATTATTAATTGTAGCAATCATTAGTGTTTATTTATTTATTCATTCAATTTGTTTTTCTGAATAAAATTCATTTAATGTATTATTCATTAGTGAAATGCATTTTAAAATAGTATGCTTGAAAAACTATGCTAGGCACTGGTGAACAGGAAGAAATGTTGTTTTCTCCTGAGGAGTTCAGAATATAGTGGAAAATAAAGACAAACAGGAGATTAGTCAGACAATTACTGTGATCATCAGACTTGACCTTTGACTCACTCATCTCCCCTGTATAGTCCGTCACAAAATCCTCTCCAAAGAAAGTAAAGAGATATTTTCTTTAAAATGTTTCCAAGCCTCCTCTTTGCAGTCCTCTGCCACCTCCCTCTTCCTGTACTCTTTGTCACTTTGTGGCTGTCACCACAACAGCCTTCTAGTTAGTGTCCGTGCCCGTAGTATTTTCCCCTTCGTTCTCTTCCTCCACGACCATATTAATCTTCTTTAAACACTGCTTTCATCCTGTCACTGCCCTGCTCAGTAACTCTAAATAGCTCGTTTGTTCCTCCTTTATCAAGCCCAAAGTTATCTGCTAACTTACAAGACCACCCACCATTTGTTCCTAGCTCCGTGTAATCATGTTTTCCACTTCTCAGGGTGTAGCAGCTGCTGCTGCAGGAGATTGGCATCTGCATGCTGGAGACACTAACTCCCACCTCCAGACATATTGCCATAGCCATAGAAATGGCTAAGTTTGAGTGCTTAAGGTGCGCTAAGTATTGTATAGCTGTTTTACAGTTTCTCTCTCATTTCTATGAAAGTGAGACTCTTCATAGACATCATTGTCCTGATTCACAAAGGAGGAAAGTGATTCTTAGAGGTTAAGGAATTTGCCTATTTTAAGCCAGGTTCCCAGCTCATGCCTGCTTCACCTCAATTTTCTTTTCTTCTCACTGTGCCTCTACTCCATGTTGTACTCTGTTCTATGTTGTACATCTTCTACTTCATACTTCATTTTGTCCAGAATGGCTTTTTTTTTCTCATTCTATCAATCTAAAACCTTAAATTTTCTTCATGACCTATGTGCTTGTTCAAGTCCTATCTCTTGGAAAATACCTAATTCTTGCTGCCTTCATTGATTTTCTTCATCTTTGAATTACTGCGGTATCAACCCTCAGTACCACCTTGCTCCTAACTTTTATCCTTGTGTTGTATTCTGTTATTCTCACTATGTCAGTCTTTTTTCCATAGCTACGTTGTAGGCACCTTAAACTCAAACACTCTGTGTTACTCTATAATCTCCCAAACAAGTTGCAGATTTTTCTGATTATGAGGTAGGTATTAAATACATGTTTGCTGATAGGGTCCTTTGTCTTCCTTAACCTTTTGAGTCACCTCGTTATCTTAGGTCCAGGTGGGCAGGACAGAAAGGAGTCAAGAGTGAGCCTTAATTAAGTGTTTTAAGAAATTAAGACAGCTTACAAGTGATATGAGAGGTATAACAAGAGAGCGTTGGGATGAAAGCAAATAGGAAAATAAAAGTGGAGACAATGTTATTGAGCATGTGACTTAAAACATACAAAATAATACTAGCTCTGATTCTTAACAGTCAGAAGCAAACGCAACAGCCTTCTCCCTTATAAATTTAATGTTCATGAAATAAAAAACAAATCAGTTGCTCATGAGCAGTAAATCTATTTTTGGTATCAAGACCAGACAGGAATTTCTCCCTAAGGATTCTTATTAAGAAGAAATTGAGTAAATGAGTGAACAACATCCTTGCCAACATCTTCATAGTAGTTACAATAAAAAATTTCATAGAAATCTTTCTTATAATGATCCCGAGTCTAGCCAATGACTTCATAACAACAAAGTAAAATACCATAAGAACAATTCCTCAGGTGGGAAGCACAACAAATGTTGCAGTCTCAACCTCAACAAATTCATTCAGTACAAGGACTGAGGACCTAACCCTCAGAGAAGGCACTGGTCCAGATATATGCTCTAGATATCTGAAGACTCAGATATAGAAGCTGGGGGATAGCATGGATCTAGGGGGATTACATATGGTAGGTCTTGTCTGTTTTTACAGTCTTTTTTTCAGATATGGGGTGGTTTCCTCATTCTCCTGTGGGCTCTGTCTAGGTTTGGTGGAAATTCAGATTGCAACTGGGGCTTGATTGAAGAGAATTTCCCTAGACAACGTGTCAGTGCCCCCACCAAACTGGGCTGAGATTCTAGGCACAGTTTCTATTATGGCCGGAAGCAGAAGTACCAATCAAGAAACCATGGCTCAACTTGATCACACTGGTGGAGGATGTGGGATTAGCTTGATAGATTTATGTGTACGCTGATTCACTCAGGATGCACTAAATGTTAGGTTTAGTGAGGATGGGGTTGAAAATATACCCACACCAGAACTTTGTTCTCCTTGGCTCATCAGGGGTTCTCATTATATGAAACAGAATCACCTACAGGTGCGTATCGGTGTGCACACTTGTGTGCCCCATCCAGGACCTACTGAGTCAGTGTCTTTGGCACCGGTCTTGGGCAGCTGTGTGTTTTTTCCAACCCCCAGCGCTTGTCATGTAGACTAAAATTTGAGAACCACTGAGTTAGGGACCAAGTAAGGCAGAACCGACAGGTTTCAAGTATAAAGTGTCTGCTCTAAGGCTGACTCGGAGCTGACATTAGACACAAAGCAATTTTAGTGGGACTTAGAGGATTAGATACCATTAAATTTTTTATAAAACAAGATGATGAAGTGGTTTGGAACAAGTCACTGAATTAAAAAGGGCTTTTATGAGAGAAGTACAGACAGGGAAATTTAAAAGTCCTCTTAATAATGGGAGAAGGTACAAATTTAATGAATGGGGGAAGTTTTAATCTGAGCTAGCAGCACATCCTGCCATTTACCTCCATATGAAGCCGCTCTAAGGGCATCTGAGAAGTTTCATTTTAGGAGAAGGGAAATCTAGAGTGGCTTTACATGCAGCAAGGGCAATAACAACTTGGCAATAGATGAAAACAGACCGACAGGTTGCCATAATAAGCGGAATGGCTGGGCAATCTGATCCCAGAAACTTCTGGAATCTGGATACATTTTATCAGCATGAGCACAAAGATCAGAGCCTGAAGTGCACATTCCCCTCTGTCTTGACAGGTTATGGGGAATCATGACAAGCTTTGTTTGTGTTCGCCTCAAAAATAGGTGTTTTGACTGCAAGTTTGTGCAGCTGTTGTTGGTAATGAGGAGCTCAACCCACGCTGCTGCTTGTTGTGTTATTGTTTCATTTGTTTGTTGTAGTGATTTTAAATAGAGAAAAAAAGGAATTGAGGAAAAGGTTTGAACCGAAGCAATCAGGCAACTTTAATAATGAAATGCTACCCAGGCTTTTGTGATAGGAAATCTATGCAATCCCACTGCTAACGCTGCTTGCGCTATAGGGATTCTTCAAGCCTATTTTATCAGCTCAGTAGGGTTCGGCCTCTCTTCTTTGGAGGGGAAAAAAAGCAGAATTATCACTGAGGTAATGAAACACACCCCTCCCACATTCATAGAGTGTTTTATTAAATTCGCATTGCTTTGGTCTCATATACCAGTTGCAATACATGGGTATAAAATGCTAGAATAGCTCTCAAGGGAAACACTTCCCTTTGTATTAGTGTAAAATTCCTCAGAGGATGCAATCAGGTGTGATGTTAATATTTTGTCTCTTTGATAACTGAGACTTTCATAAAGGAGCTGTTATATAGAGTAGTAAAGAATCACCTGAGTTTTGGAGTCACCTGACTGGACCAGTGGTTCACTGTGATCTGCTTTCAGAACAATTTATGTCTTTCCTGATATCCCACACTCTCAAGTCTATTGTTTTATGTCATTAATCATTAGGGAATTTTAATTAGTGATCAAGCCAATAGCATTTTACTTAATACTGCTAATAATTACTTTTTATTTTTTATGGTTTAGTTTTTTGTTCTGCCAGTGAAATTTTCACAATTAACATAGGTTCTGAAAATTGTAACCCAGTGTTATTTTATTAACCCAGTGAATTTTGCAAACTTCACCATTAGTTCCATCCCATTGACATTTAATTTTCTAGCTCATCTCATGCTAATTCTTCTAAAACTTTAGGGCCCATGTTAAGTTCTGGGATAATTAATTCCTATCACAGCATGTAGTCTAGTAGAAGAGACAGACTTGTAAAGAAGTAATTCTAATGCAGTGTGATAAGTAAAACAACAGAGGTGTTTGAAAAGAGAAGTGCAATTGAGAAAAGTGATATTTGAGTTGGATCTTAAAATATTGAATGGAAATTCACCAGATCATGAAGAGAAAAGTACTCATACCAGGGAGAGAGACCTGCACGTACAAGGGCACAGAGTTATGGAAGAGAAGAGCATTTGGTGTATTCAGAGAATAGCTGGTACCTTTATGCTTATGAAGTAGGGATTGAGGAACAAAAGATGAAGCCAGAAATATAGCACCCGTATTATGAAGAGCCTTATGTTCTGTATATAAGTCTTGAACTTTATGCTATAGATGTTGGATGGCCAGTCAATGGCTTTTATATAGCGAGACATATTTTAAGAAACATCTTAGAAAGATTGCTCTGTCAGAAGCGTGCAAAATGATTTGGAATGAGCCAGTCTGGAAGAGGCAGGATGAGTTAACAGGCTGTGGCAATAGTTCTGAAAACAGCTGGGTGGAACTACAGTTCCCCAGGCCCTTGGGATGGAGCAGCATTGCTGAGCAAGAATCAGATGAACTTGCTGGTCAGCTATTTGAAGCAGAGAGGAGAGGGAGAGAACACAACTAGCCTGAGGTTTCTAACTTGGGGCATTGGCTTATGCTCAGTTGATGCAGATAAGACAAGAGGTAAGGTTCCTTCATTAAATTTAAGGACAAAGAGTTCATAAGTTTTGTTTTAGAATGATGAGTTCTAAGTGAAGATGTCTAGCATTTAGTTAGATGATAAGGCCTAGTGCTCAGAAGGAAAGTTTTAACAGGAGACATGGATTTGAAATTTTAGGGACTTATTATTAGTCTGCCTGAATCATGATTTTATAATGCTATTAATAAACCTATTCATTATATAGATGGTTCCTTTAAAGGTTCTACTCTAATAAGTCTTCAGTATTTTTATATCTGCTGCTGTGTGTAGGATCTGTTTTACGCTGTACTTGTATTTCTATATGTTTTCACCTTAAATGAAATGGAAGCCAGTCCATTGATCTTTTTTCAATGCCACCCCATTGAGTATTCAACAAAATGAAGTGGAGAGAACTTAAACTTAGGGACCTGGTGAACACTGGAGGTTTTCACAAATGTTCCATTCTCTTCTGCCTGGGAGAGGAGGATTACATCTCTCAGCCCCCTGTTAGATTTAGCTAAGTATTAAGCTTTTAGCTTTTCAAATGTGAGTAGTAGAGATGACCAAGTCATTTTTAGGCAGACACTTATGAGTTAGTTTATATCACCACACCCTTTTTTCTGCCTCTGTAGCCTTGGAGATAGGAACCTTCATCAGCCAGGGTTCTTGAATGACTATAATGAACAGAGTCTCTGTATGACCCACTTAGACAGGTAGTGTGTGTGAGTAATAAATTTTCCAGCATTAAGCCACTGAGCTTGTTATTCTTCAACTTGCCAATCTGACTAGTAACAAGCTAACCAGATATGGGCTTGAGTCCTGGCTCTGTCACTAATTAACTAATTCTTAGCACGTTAACACAATTTCTCTGAGCACTAGTTACTTCATTTTTGGACTGGAAACAATGATACTGAATATACCAGAGCTCTGTAAGAATAAGAAACAAGGTGTACAAAGTACCTTATAAAGAGTAGCAATTCACTTCATTATAACTATTTTTATATTTATAGACGGTTACTCATTTTTAGTGTATTGATTTTGTAACATCATATGGTTACTGCTCAGATTAGTATTGTATTTAAGTTTCTTGAACTTGTTATCTATGTGTTTATCTGAGCAATGCTGCAAAAGGGAAACAAGATAAGGCCAAGGATAGGAGCACATGGTCATGCCAACATAGATCTTCTCACAGATATGACATTTATTAATGGACAGTCTTAAGATAGTGCTATACAAATAATTCACCTTCAAATAGCCCTGAATTTTTCAACTTGTCCATGAAGATGTAGTTTTTTCCAGAGTTACCAAAAGGGGTTGCACTAAGCCAATCACCTAGCTAAAACTGTGTATGAGATGACACACAGGCTTCTTGAATATTAGTACACTATTGTTTAATGATATTTTGGCTTCCCTCCCTTCAGACAAGCTTGTTGTTGTATGTGTTCTGAAATACACAAATAGTTGAACTATTCTCTTTACTTCCAGTATAATCCTACACCAAACTTCTGTCATTCTGCCACATAGAGTTATCTATCATGATCTTATTATGAATTAACATCATCTCCTTTGTTTAAAACTCTCCATTGGTCCCAAAGGGCCATTGTCCATGGAATAAATTTTATGGGAGATATTTATCCATTTGAATATTAACTGAGAATCTAAGTCTATGTCTGGAGAAATATACAATATACCTTTCGTTTATGTGGCTAACAAATTTAACTCAGAAAAGAGAAGAATGAACAATAAGAATTACATCTCATAACTTCATTTTGAAAAACAAAAATTGGCATTGTGGAAGAAATGGCAAATTTAGGACAAAATGACCTTGGCAAACATAGAAATAGCAGAACTGGAGAAAGAAAAAGGTATGAATAAGGTAAATGTAGGTCTAGAAGAGTAGAGATAAGCATTAGCTAAAAGTTAAGCTTGAGACATATCAAAGAAACATCACTTCCTGTGACGGTGTGGTCAGGCTATAAAGCCTATTTCACCCAGGGATGGTACAGCTGGACATATATTCATAGTCTAAACAGATTGACATAGATTTATAAATTCATCAGTAATGTACCATGAGAGGCAGAACAGGTCATAGAATAATAAATATGATTTTTAAGAAGAACTTTAGGTCACCCTATATCCCAAGAGGGAACTTACATCTGACAATTCAGAAATTTGACCAAGTTTAGCCATTTCTTTTTTCATATATTGTCATCACAGTTCAATTACTCAGAAAAACAAATTGCCATAATTTCACTAAAGCCTTTGGTGACAAAATAATTTTTCACATTTATTTGTATAGATGTATACTGACATTATGAAACCAATAATTTTTTTTTTAATTTAAAAATTTTAGGAGGTGGCACAGACTTTTCCTACTCTGCACAAAGCATTCTAGACAATGTTGAAAGTCATAGTCAGAGGCCTGAAAATATTCAATTATATGTGTGCTTTCTTTAAAATCTCTGCTTCAGTTCAGGTGATGGTAGCTCTCACTATACCCTTTCCCTAGGTAACTAAATTAATTGGAAAAAAGGAAGAATGTGTGTCATAGAGCCCAATGTAACACACTATACAATGCCTCTTACCTAAAAGCACCCTGTTGTGGTTCCTGTTCTACCTACGTGATGGCCTTTCAGAAATGACAATCAGTTTCTCTTAGGTAAAAAGATTTAACTGGCAATTAAAGTGGCATCCTAGGTTAAAAAAAAAAGTAACTAACTTTATAATTTTATTTTCCTAGCATCTGTTCTATTCAAGCCAAGCCTACTGTGGTGATCTTCATGAAGACAATTCAGTGGTTTCCTAGCAACCAAGTTTCCTGTGGTTTCCTTGGTTATAAGCAATGACATAACTCTTGTGGGCAACTTCAAAAGCACAGGAGAAAACCCTCCTCCTCAAAAATGAGGTTCAAAAAAATTCAGGTTACTGCTTTCTGAGTGTCTCTGTTTACAATGAAAGTCTCTCTCCATAGACATCTATTACTCTAATAAATGATTACATGGAGATCTCAAGTAAAATCAAAAGGTTAGATTATATGTCCTTTTTGATTGTTTTTGTGATATGCCTGATTCTATTTTTTTATTTTTGAAATTGGGACTCTTTTCCCATCTCTTCTAATTGACTACTATCCTTAGACATATGCAGCAGATGAAATTTAGACACTTGTTAATAATTATATGAGGGGTCATTTATTAAGGCAGCAGAGTTATAATAACACAATAGGACAGGACCCAATAATACTGCCTTGATTTTTTATTAATTAAGTATATTTTAGAGGCTTAGATGGATGACAATATCAAGGCCTGCTGGTAGAGCCTATTAAATAACTGTTAATTTATACTGACCAGTAATTTCCAATGTCAACATAAAACATGGCCATCACCCCTAAACATTTCTCTCTTTCTACTTACCAGTCAATGTCCTTCTACCGCAGCACTTGATAATCACTGATATTCTTTCTGGCACTATGTTATGGTTTTGCCTTTTCTAGAACATCAAATAAATGAAGTCATACAGTGTATTAGTCTTTTGTGTTGGCGTTCTTTCATTTAACATAATGCTTTTGAGATGCATCCGTGTCTTTATGAATCATTGGTTTGCTTTTTTATTGTTGAATGGTATCTATGAATGGATATTTCACAGTTTGGTTATCTACTTCTCAGCTGATAGACATTTGAGTTATTTCCAGTTTATTTTTACTATTATTAATAAAGCTGCTGTGAAATGTGTGAGTACAGGTCTTTATATGTACACGTTTTCATTTATGTAAACATATCAGGATGGGATTACTCGATGGTATGGTAATTATAAACTCAACTTTAGAAGAAACTGCCAAATTCTTTTCCAAAGTGGGTGTAACACTTTACATCCCCACTAGTGGCGTATGAGAGTTACAGGTGTTCCACATTTTCATCTACTTACTATTGTCACTCTTTTTAAGTTTTAGCCATCCAAGTAGATGTCTTGGTATCTCATTGTGGTTTTAATTTGTATTTCCCTTATGACTAATAATGTTGAGAATCTTTTAGCCATTCATATTTGTCCTTTGGTGAAATGTGTCCTTCAAATATTTTGCCCGTTTTTTTTTTTTTTTAATGTTATTTGTCTTCAAATTGAGCTGAAGGAGTATGGTAGTTTCTATGTTCGTGTCTTTGAATTCACTTTTTTTCTTCTGCAGTGTTTAATTTGCTGACGATACAATACATTGTATTTTTTAATTTCAGATTTTGTGGTTTTTATCTCTAAATTTCTAGTTGACTGCTTAATATGTAATATTTTTTCCCTTATAATTATGTTTTTCTCTATCTTCTTGAACAAACAGATTATATTTATAGTAGCTTTTAAGAAATATATCATTATCTGTAAATGCGGTTATCTCTGTTGTTTCTGGGTCTCTTTTTATTGATTGATTTTTCTGCTACTTATCGATCTGATTTTTCTGGGTGTTTTTTTGATGCTGGACATTTTGAATTTTACCTTATTTGCTGCTGAATTTTGTTGTATTCTCTTAAATAGTGATAGACTTTGCTCTGGCACAGTTAAGCTACTTAGAACCAGTTTGATTATTTTGAAGTTTGGTTTTAAACTTAGAGTGGGTCCAGAGTAATCTTTAGTCTAAAGCAAATTAACCTTCACTACTAAGGTATGATGGTAGTATGGTAATCATCATACTACTATTGTATGATGATTCTTATAGATACTACCTGTTATCACACTGGCTGGTATAAACACGAATTGTGATAAACTCTGCATAAGCTCTGAGAATTATAAAGACAAAGGTTTTTTCTTCAGCTTTGGATAGTTTCTTCTCATATAATTGCATATCAGTATTCAGACAGACTCAAGGGGGCCCTCGGCAGATCCTATGGCTGTGTAGCTCTCTCATTTTTGGTACCCTATCTTATAGTTTCCAGCCCCTTTGCCCTCCCTAAATTATGATCTCTTTCTTCTCAATTCACCAAGAGAATACTGGGCTTTGTCTGAGTTCCCCTCTCTGAACTGCAGCCTGACAACTCCCGTTAGGCTGTACACTGGGAATTTATTAAACATACCCCATTTATTTTGCCTTCTCTAAGGAATCACAGTCCATTTTTTCATATATTTTTTTCAGTTTTCTAGATATTTAAGGTAGGAAGGTTAATTTGTTGTTCTATCATGGCTAGAAGGAGAAGTCCAAATACTTTAGCTTTGAAGTCAAATATCATTTTTGAAACGTGAACATGTGGCATATGCATCCTGAATTTTCCTTTCCATCAGTGGTTCAAAGTGTCAGCAGTTCTGGTGATCTTTCAGGAGCTTGGTTGAATTTTTGCTGTCCCAGTTCCAAGAAAAACACAATTAAGAAAATTAACACATTACCATTCAAGAAAGATAGTCTACAGATTATAATTAACATGTTTGATTCTAAAATTTTGGGCTCCATTTCTATATCAAATTAGAGCATTAAAAAGCATTTTAACTGGAGTTAACCGATTTAACTCCACTTAATCAGTTTAACTGATTTCCTTTAACTCTCCCATAAACGGGTTTACTCAGCTATATTTCCGTTTTGTGCTTATGGCTTTCATTAAGGCCATTTCAAAACACATTGCACCTCCTGTTGAAACACAGATACACAAACACACAAACAGATATAAACACAAGGAAACATGAATTACCATAATATGCCTCCCATCACTTTTTTATTTCCTTGGTCCCCAAGAAGCTCTGAACTGAATCTAATTCTCAGATCTTTTGTTTCTGGCTTGATGAAAATCTTGAATGATTGGAAAGAATAAATTAAAAGCTGCCGTTTAATGTACTTTGGAGTTTTAACTCTTCAAACTTTGTTGCTTCTAATGTCTTTTTATATAATTATAATTTTAATAGCACAGTATACATTTTAAATAATAAAATGTAAAGGATAGTAACTCGGATTTTTTCTTTCCTAAGTAGAGAAAATCCTAGTTCTTCCCTACTGTGTGTTTATTCCATGCGAGTCTCCTTTACTACTCGTACAAGACTTCTGACACTTCTAGTCACCAAATGTGTAGAAGTTTTCCCCCACAACAAACAACTCTTTGTGACACCACCAACTCAATTCGATTCAGTTCTGACACTATCTATATCATCAGATTCCACAGGTTGAGAATGTAGTCTTACAAGGCTGCCACCTACCCCAACTTCAAATGACAATTACAAGTGCTGTGCTTTTGGTCAACCAGCTATAGACCAAGGTTCCACAACCCCAAACTTGGTTCAGTTAATTCGCTAGAGTGACTCAAAGAACTCAGGAAACATTTACCTCCATTTATTGTAAAAGGATACGGATGAAAATCTAGATAGAAGAAATGCATGTGGCAAGGTATGAGGGAAGAGGAAAGAAACTTCCATGCCCTATCTGGGCATACCACTGTCCCAGCATTTCCATGTGTTCACCCACCTGGAAGCTCTCTGAGCTCTGTATTTTTAGAGCTTTATGGAAGCTTCATCAGGTAGGTATGATCGATCATTATTAACTCCATTTTCAGCCCTTTTCTTTTCTCCAGAGAAAGGGGGAGTTGGGCCAAGGAGCTGAAAATTCCAAGCTTCTAATCATGGCTTGGTCTTTCAGGTGACTAGTTCTCATCTAGTAGTCATCTAGGAGCCCACCCAAAGTTTCCTTATTAGAGCCAAAGACACTCCTTTCATCCAGGAAATTACAGGGTTTCAGGAGCTCTATGTCAGAAACCAAGGTCAGAGACCAAATATTAGAACAAGAAATGCTCCTAGTGCCCTTACCACTTCTTAGGAGATTACAAAGGTTTTAGGAGTCTGTTGCAGGGACCAGGAATAGAAACCAATATATACTTTCCATTATTTCACAGAAAGAATCAAATTTGTTTTTCTATTTTTACAATGCTGGACACATAGTTGGTATTCAGTAAACCCTAATAAAATGGAATTCCATTGCTGATAAACTAATGCTAGTGAACATACGCTTTCTTCCTTTCTTGAATACTTAAATGAGCAGGCAATGGATGTATAAAAGTTGAGTTATCTCAGTGCTAAGCACATATTGGCACCTACAATGTGCAAAAATTTGTGGTGGGTGCTGGGAAATAAATTGAGAAATGTAGTCTATGTCCTCCTAAAACAATCACTCCAGAGCTCTGCTCTTTATTGATGCCAAGACAGAGTGCTTTCTCTGCTTGGAATGGTCCCTCTCTTACACACCTCACTCAGATAATCCCCTGACTTGCTCCTTGCTTCACTCAAGTCCTTGCTTAAATGTTGCTTCAACAAAGAGATTTTAGTGGGCCATTTTTCCTAAAATGGAACTACCTGCTTAGTCTTTTATCTCTTGCTCTGCTTTAAGTTTCTTCATAGCTTTTGTCGCCACCTAACATATTATGTATTTATATGTTCATTTTCCTCTCCTCTTCACTTCAAAGTAATCTCTGTCAGAGGAAGGACTCTGACTGCTGTGTTATCACAATATCCGTAGGTCTCAAAACAGTGCCTAGTACAAGTAAATGTTGATAAACATTTGCTTAATCAAACAATGAATAAATACAAAAATGAATTCTCGTGTCTTAGAGATAGATATGCCAGAGAATAAACCACAACTTACTTTTGAGGAAATTCATTATATAAAAGGAAGGATCCTTCGGGTTCCTCATGAAAATAATATTTTTTAGAACTGTTAATGTTTTTTGTTAGCATAAAGTCACTTTGCCTCCCTCGGATTATTTAGTTTAGTTGTAGGAGTACATTGTAAACATATTGGCAAATTGTTGATTTTGTTAAAAATTCTCATCTGCTGCTAAAGAATCATCATGACTCTTCACGAAAAGTTTAAAATGAGTTGTTGATTTTGGAGTAAGAGAAATTCTGTCTCACATAAGCTTTTTCATGTTGCTTCATCCTTCTCCATACTTTGAGGAAGCTCCAGGACCAGGCTGATGCTGCGTGTATTCTCCGAAAGACTGGGACTTTAGAAAAGATTGCGTCCCTTTTCTTTCATTAGATTTACTGATCTTGCCGTGCTTCCTATTGTATGTCTTAAACTTCTTAAATGAGGCCAACATGTCTACCATTAAAAAAGGGCCTTACAGTTCCTCTTTTAGTGAAGTTGAATATTTTTTCATACATGTTGATTGTGATAGGGTATAGATATTGATTTAGCATGAGAAAGCTCTAGAAGAAGCCTTGGCTGCTCAATCAAAGATCCTAGCAACCTTTTTTACTTTGTATGTTAGTTTTCCATATAGAAAAAAAAAAAAAAAGACAACATCAACCCACAAAGAGAAAAAGCCAATAAATGCATGTGAATAAACAATGTAGTATAATTTCATCACATAGAGTTGGTATGATAGTGATTAAACACAAAGAATGGCTGTATAAGAATTTTTCCCCCTGTGTAATTTGTCAGAACGTTTTAGGCTTCCATGTGGTCTCAGTGAAATTCACTTTTCATTACAAAACCTGTTAATATTAAAGCATATGCTCTATTACTTTTTAGGAAATGGGAAATCATAGCCCACTATGAATGCATAAAAAAAAACATACCAACCAATGCACTACCTACACATTAAATGAATAATGATAGCCCTCATTCATTATTTTGAACATATACCTGAAATGAGAAAACACAGTAATGAATTTGGGTTGTTAATGTCAATCCATTTTCCCCTATTTATTCAAGATTATGGTGTACACAGAACTTAAAAACTATTTTTGTTTTTGCACTTAAAAAAGTTTTCAACTGTTTGGGTCATTAAGAAAGCAGCAAAAAAAGAAAAAATACCTGCCTTCCCATGAAACTTTTCATGGTAAGTCCAGCATGACAACCAAAAAGACTTTTTATTTGTTAGTCCTTGCCTCAGGAGATGGAATACAGTCGTACAGATGTATTCATTTTCAGGCAGAACACTAAGTTGTTTCCTTGTGCCTTTCCCTTTAGAAGCTTTCATGATTCTAAACCTTTATGAGATAGGTAAAAGCAAATCTTTTTGAAAACTAGTTACATACTGTATAATACAAAATTGTTCTAAGCTACCAGGTGTATATGATCAATCTCAATTGTATAAATGTCAACCCAAGACAATAAAAGCTGTTTTACAGCTTTTATTGCTATGAAATAAATAACATAAAACAACAACAACAACAACAACAACAACAACAACAAATCTTGACATTACGGTAAAACTAGAGTTCAGGCATTTCATTTGGATTTTTAAAGAAAGATACACATTTATTTTAATGTCTTTTATTAATGATATTATATATATAGATAAGTATTTAATTGAGGAAAGTATCTAAAATATTCATTTCTACTAATCAAGTCAAACAAATGTTTCGATATCATTTGCCAGTGAAATTGGTTTAACTAATCTCTAGTTTTTGACTAAAATCAAGTCAAACCATTGGTCACATAGAAAGTGTCTGTTCTCACACCATTGCCTTCAGCCCACTATTCTCATCAGCCGTTTTTCTGCCTGGTGTCTTGACCACAGAGCTAAAGATAGATGAAGAAATGAAATCTATATTGACTAAAATAAACAAGTTGTTTTATTGTCCGTTGCTAATCATTGTACCTGACATTAAAGGGTAAGGTAATTAATGTACTGCAATTAGCATATAAAGCTAGTGAAACTCTGTTGTAGATAATCCTGGTGAGGATATATCTAAAATAGACCAACAATGTCTTAAGAAACTTCATAAATTCTTTTTTTAGTTTTTTTCTAAATTATAATGTGAGAATACACATGTAATTGGTGATGATGGGATAATTCTTTGAGTGAGTATAACAAGTTCTGTAGATGAAGTTAGAAGGCCATATTAACATTGCTAGGATTTTTGCAATAGGTATTTTTGTTGTGATATCAGGGATCAAATCTTTGGAACTCTTCTTAAAATGATACACAAGTGACTCAATTTCTGTGGAGTAGTTCTAGGTAAAGAGCTTTTTGGATTTATCTGGTTGTATAAATATCAACCACTGTCAACACTTACTAATGGAAAAGTTAGCCTTACTATAAATACCCGGCACTACTGCTGGGTCTAAGTATCATATAAACCTCATTGTTCTAACAGAAAGTTTGAAAGTGCTCATAAATGCAGATCAACACTGGTCAAGACTATCCTGATTTTCACATCATTACCTAAATCTAAGTTTTCTATAAAGAGCAGAAGGTTTGAGATAATAGTAACGAATGAACACAGTCAAAATAGTAGCTTCTGTCACATTTCAAAGTACAGAAATGCAGTGGAGGAGCTTGGAGCTTCCTACCACCTTTAACATAAACAGCTCTAGCTTGATTGGGTAACTTCTAATGTGCATACCTGGCTGCAGGCGCCCACCTTTTAGAGAAAGTGGAAGAGGGCAGTGGATGAATGAACTCTACAAATTTTATCTCCCTCTAATCCAAATCTTCAGTATGATTTTCTGAGATAATGTATGAAAAAGCATATATCGTACTTCCTGACACCCTGTGAGTGCCAAATACACAAAAGCTATTAGAAAGGGATGTAGTGATACTTAATGGCTAAAAGCATAGGCTCTGAAGTCAAGCCACCTACATTTGCATCGTACTTCTACAATAACCTGCTGAGTAAACTTGGGAACATTGTTTAATATCTCAAGATAATAATAGTGTTTACCTCATGTAGTTGTCAGCAAAATAAATGAGTGCATACATACGAAACAATATCTAGTACATAGTAAGCACTCATTCTAAATATCAGCTATTTCTACAACTATGATGATGACAATTACTTCTACTACCACCACCAATACTACAACTGCTGTTATCCTGCCTGTCTTGTTAGGAATTGGCTGGGAACATCAGAGACTTTAGAGAAGCAGAGTTAGGTAAGTCACAAGCTGACCAATATGATCAATTTGGGCAAGGCTAACGCTTACTTTTTAACATGTATGAAGCAAGTGTAAAAACACAGGTTTAGATGAGGATTAACCTATCCGATAAAACAAAACACTTTTATCAATTTTAGCAAATTATTTTTGAGTAAATGATGAAATGATGCTCTTTTGGTCAAAGATTTAAAGTGTGCCAAATTCTTACCAACAGGAAAAGACTTGAGCCCCAAGATTCATTAAGGAAAGCCTTATCTGGTATAAACTTTGAAACAGTTTTCTAGCAGTTATTTTGTATTTTAAAAGACACTGTTTCTTTTCTTTATTTTGAATATATATATATATATATATTCATATATATATATATATATAAAACATAAAAGTTACCATACTAACTATTTTTAAGTGGCATTAAGTACATTCACATTGTCATGCAATCATCAGCGCCATCCATCTCCAGAACATTTTCATCGTCCCAAGCTAAAACTCTCTACCTGTTACACAATAAGTCCCCATTCCCTCCAGCCCCTGGCAACTACCATTCTGCTATTTGTCTATATGAATTTGACTACTATAGATACCTTCCATGAATAGAATCATATAGTATTTGTCCTTTCGTGTCTGGCTTACTTCACTTAGATAATGTCTTCAAGGTTCACCACATTGTAGGATGTGTCAGAATTTCATTATTTTTTAAAGGTTTATTAATATTCCTTTGTGTATGTGTGTGTGTGCATATATATATCTACACATATATATTTGTGTATATATATACATACATATGTGTGTGTGTGTATACACACACATATACATTTTGTTTACCTATCTGTCTGTGGATGGACATTTGAGTTGATTCTACCTTTGACTACTATAAATAATGCTGCTATAAACACTGATGCACCTGTTTTTTAAAAGACTATTCTTTAACTTAGGCTTTCCATTAAAATGAAATTTCTCCTGTAATAGTCCAAATTAGTGAGCCTTTCTTTATTTCATATATTTAATATTAGAATGGTACCTTAGAACAGTGGTTATCGAACTTCTACATGGATCAGAATTACCTACTTGAAGGCTTGGTAAATACAGATTGCTGGGCCTACACTAGAAAATCTAATCAAGTAAATCTAGAGTAGAGCCCAAGATCTTGCTTTTTTAGTACATTGCCTGGTGATGCTGTAGCTACTGTCTTAGGGACCACACTTTGAGAACCACTGCCTTATAGCCTCATCTTAGTTGATAGAACAACCTCTGGTACTGGTTTCACCACTGACTTTGTCACTCTGAGCAAGCAACTTTCTTTCTCATCACCTAAAAATTGAAATGGTACACTAATATATGTGAAATTTCCTCTAATTTAAAATTCTACGAGTGTGTGTGTGTGTGTGTGTGTGTGTGTGTGAGAATTGTAGTAGGAAACAGATTGTGCTCCCAAATTAGGATAATGTGAGGGGTTTTATAAAAAGATTTATTTACATAAAGGAAACAACCAAGAATAGTTTAGTTGCCCAGGTTAGAAACAGTGGTTCCTTTACTGTCCCTAAGCCTCCAAGGAGAGGGGAGGGAGCAATTCCATGCAAAGCTGAGTGTAGATAGCTATCAAAGGAGATAAGCTTTTCAGTGGTCCATGTTGAACCCTTGGGACAAAAGCCTAGAGAATAAATGCCTTTTTCATCCTTCCTCCACTCCGCATTGGCTGAACACAAAGGAAAGTTAAGGCAAGGGAGACAAGTGATGGAAGTTATGATGAGTAGCCTTTTATAGCATAAAGCAGAGTTGGAAAGGGTTGAAAGTGCATGTGGAGGGAGCAAACAGAGAGTATCCAGCACAGTGGAGCTAGTAAATACAGGAAGCAGCTGCTAGAAAATCTATCATAGTGAGTTACTTTAAAAAATATATATATATAAATAATTTTTTTCTGTTGCCACTAAGTTTTCTCAAAACATGATCTTAAATTATGTTTCTTTGGCTTTTCAGCTCCAAGTGAGCATAATTGTCTGTGTCTGACAGATGTCGATTAGTCACACTCATTATAGTCTGGGGCCTCGTTTATGTCACAAAAACATTTGCAGATGTGATTACGTGTAAAATAAAGCTCAGAGGTAAAGGGCACTGTCTCCTATTTGATTTTGGTTTTCTCACCGGCAGTAGATCTATAAGTGCTATGTTCATTAAGATCCATGTAGTTTGATCTGATTTGTAGTTGATTAGAAGGGCTCATCCTTCCTTTGATCAGGTTTTTTTGTATTGTGTGATTATGATTCCCTATCAAAAGAGAACAACTTAGAGTTCACAACAATAACCATTTTCTAGAAAATAAAGCAATCGAATAGTCCCAGCATCTTTGGCAGGACTAAGTCTTCCATATTGGAAACTCACAATTTATGAGTTTAAATGAATCTAGATCTCTGGCATTTTAGGAACTTCTTATTTTATCCAAGGATGAATCCAAGACAGGTAAAATGACCAGTTGATCACTTTATATACATTGAGTACTTATTATAGGCATACAATTGAAGATGTCAGGGGATTACAAAGAACTCTAACTACGGAGTCATACTTAGAAGCTTAAATTTATTTGTAGAAGAAAGGGAGACCTGCTTGATAAATCAAAGTAGTGATAAAGAGGTAGAAATGATCCCTGACTTTTTTTTTTAAGTTGAATGTTCTTGTGTTACTTTCTTTTGGTACATTTTACTCAGAGTATTAAGTACAACTTATAATTATGTATTTGGGGAAATGTTTTATTCATTATCTGTCTTACCCCAAACCTTAATAAGGACAAAATTATGTTATTTTCCCCACTAACGGGGCATTGGTAATTGTCTCTTGAATTAATGAAAAATCAACATAAACACGGATAGCAAATATAAGTCATAGGTTAGTACTCAAAAGTGGATAAGCAAAGATTAATGACTACGTACATTCTCATTTAATCGACACAGACAAGATGACAGCCATAAACAAGGAGGGGAGCATACACCTAAGTGTAAGATGCTTCTACCACTCAGGTTGCCCGGTTATTGTACACAGCCTCAGTCTCCCTTTGTCTCCACTGTTGTGTGTGTTTTCTTCCTCTGCCTCTAGCATCCACACATTATCATACTTGATTATCCTGACGTGTTTTTAGTTTACCGAAGGCATAATGTTCATGGATTGACAAATTCCCCTAGTACCTGTAGGGGGGATGTGATGTCCTCCCCCTTCTACAAAAGAAGAAGCAGAGGTTCAGAGAAATATGGTGACTTCTGTAAAATAACAGCAGGTAAACAGAACAGAAGTAAAACTAAGGTCCCCTTCTAAAGCTAGTGCTGCCCCTAGCAATAAGAATGTACTGCTGTTTGTGGCCAGTGATTCTGAGAGTGTCTGAAATGACCAATTTTCCTTTTTGTTCACTTCCCCCTTGATGTTAAGTTTTTGAGACAAAACTAGATTCATATTTAGAATTCTCAAGCACCAAAAGGTGCTTTCCCATATGAGTTTGAATCAGATGTTCGAATAGCATGCAAAAAGGTTAATCTGTTTACTCGACTAGAACATTTTGCACTCAGAAAAAAAAAAAAAAACTCTGGAGTTGCATTGCTGTGTTGCTCCAGATGTCCTCTGCTTTGAACTGCTTTATTTGCATTTGGTATTTCAAAGCTCGCGATCAATTTACAATTATAATTGCCTTCAAAATTTTACTTTAACTAGCATTTTGTGAGGGAAAACATTAATTTACATTATTTTACAGAGTTGAAAAATATTTAATGATTTATAAAATAAAAATGGGTTTCATCAAGACAAATGAGTACAAAATTGCTGTTGCTGCTCTGTGTTGTAATCATTTCCTAATACAAGATTTTATTATTTTCATACATGTATTTTACATTTGCTGTTCTGGTGCATAATAAGATAATTTTAATCATTGGATTATACAGCTGCTGTAAGAGAATGAAGAAGAAAATGAAACAGCTCATTATAAAATGTGCAGTGAATGTCTGATTAGCAGCACTTGTAACTAGATTAACAGCAAGCCTAATTCCATTTGCTAGGTGTTCCTTACTCTTCATATCTTTTTAAAAAATACAAAAATGTATTCCTTACATACATTATTGGTAGGGTTCTTGTCAATGAGTTAGAGGAATTCTTATACATATATCAGCTTTTTTCTACTCTAATAATAGGAGAAGTATTGTAAATTATGCATTGAATATATTGTTTTAAGAGTCAATAGATAGTAATAAATATTTATTAAGCGCTTACTTTGTGTTAGGCACTGTGATAAGAACATTATATGCAAAATTCCTTTAAGGCTTCAAGAATCTTCTGAAGGTAAGCACTTCTACTATTATGAAACCTTTCCTAAAGATGAGGAAACTAAGGTTTAGAGTGTTTGAGTTGTCAAAGGTTTTATAGCCAGTAAGAGGTAAATATAGCATAAAATAATAAAGTAGATTTTTAAATAAAAGCAAAAGCCAGGAAAAGGCAGAAAGTACTAATAACTGGTTCTGAATTTTATTATTAGTCTGATAAAAATTAAATAATTGATATGCAAATTATATAAGCTTAAAAAAAGAAGGAAACTTCGATTAAAAACTCCCTGAAAACAGAGACTAGGTCTAACTCATTTTTTAATCTCCTTGCATATAATAGCCCACAGAAAATATTGAATTTGTCCAACTTCAAAGTCTTCCAAAGTTATAGAGTTTGCAATCCAACCTGTTCTTGAGAAGTTCTGGGCATCATAAAATTATTTATCTGTTAGGTAATAGTATTTCTTCCCATAATTTCCCCCTGTTTGGATTGTCTGATCATGGAGCAAAAATGATAAGATAATAATAATATTGGTAAGATAATAATATGAATATTCAAAATGTGCGATGCGATACATAGTGAGCTGGTAATAATTAAACTACTCACCTAGAATGATTTCAATGGTTCTCTTCTCTTGTTTACTTTTGTCACCTGGGAAATCCTTAAAACACGCCAATGCCCAGGTCCTGCCACAGATCACATGAATCTGAATATCTGAAGTTGGTCCAGACATCAGAATGTTTTAACAGCTCCCCAGATAATCTTAATGTGTAGTCAAATTTGAGAAGCATGGTTTCAGAGAAATGCACACTAAATATAGAAGATTATTGCCAGGCAAGGAGCAACCTAACTACCCAGCCAGAACAATTCAAAATGGCATTTTTAAAAAATTCATCAAGAGCTGAGATCCAAAAAGTTATTCTAACCCTGCATAAGAGTTAATCAGGCCCTAGGAAATTAACAACATGTTAATCAAACATAAAATTGTCTAATATAAAATATAGAATGCTGGAACTCTGGGAACCCTCCATTAGGCATATCCACTGTCTGAAAATTCCTTTCTCCATTTTGATTAGCTGGGCAGACATAAGTCATTGCACTTGAAGGTTGTTATCTGAGCAGAAAGAATTGAGAGTTGGCATGCTTTGCTTAAGGTATAGAGAATACTAATAAAATGTCTCTCTCTGCCTTAAAAACTAATAACCATACTCTTTTGTCCAAATTATGGTACCTTACAGATTCAGGATTGTATATTTATTACTTTTTTGGAAAATGTCCTTTGTATATTCTAAATTATCATTGTGAAATCTACTTCTCTGACTCTCGTGTTTCTATGATTTTATACTCAACTCTCTTTAGATATAATGCTTTATCTTACAGCCTTTAGCATTGACAATATTTTATTTCTGTTATATTTCCTTGATTGTATTAGTCAAGAGTTCTAGGACTATTACAGCCTATAGAATGCTCATAAATGTGCAGAAGTTAGGAAATTTGGAGGGATAGAACAAACATTAGAAGATCAGTTAGTTCTTAACCTCCTGTTCTGCTGAGACACTCAAGACTGATGTTCACTTGCATGGGCATACTTTATCAAATCACTCCCATTTCCTGCTTTGTTATCTGGGTTTCTCTCATGTTGTAGGCTTTCCTCAAATGGCTAATGATTCCTGATTGCCCATTCATGTTTAGGAATGAGTCAACTAAAAAGCCGGTTTGAAGTTCTATGCGCAAGGGTAGGTCTAGCTTTAGAATTATCAGGTAGAATGAATAGACAGGATGCTGAACTGAGTACTTTGTATTGGGCTTTCCCTCCACCCCCACAGCCACATATATATCCTGGAAATTTGGTCAAATTCTTTAGAGGAATTCTTCGAAGTTTTTGCCTGAGGACTGGGGCTGTGAGGGTCTAAATATCTGAATGTCTACATAAAAACTTTTGACTTTTTTTTTTTTTTTAGTTTTCAAGTTGAGGGCTCATTCTGACTCTTTTCAACCAAAGTCACCAGGAAAGTCAGTGGCCTGAGTCACTGGATTGCCACTACTCAATCCAGCTTTGGTCTTCCAAAGTACTGACGACAGACTCTTGCCCCCTTGTCTTTATCAGATATTTTTAAAATTATCTTTTTATTTTTAAAATATCTAAAGAGGAGGAGACAAACACTTGTGAATAAAGTAAAACAGACTTTCAGAAAAATTATTGAATGTGAACTGCAATATAGGTACGTATATGTAGATTATACACAACTCTAGCTACTTTAGCTGTATTCCGTCCCTCTATCCTTTATCCTCTAAAAAAAAATGATGATTGGACTCAGGTACTTTGAATGTTAGTGAGAAATTCCTTCTGACTCTCTTCACAACTGTTTTTTTTAATACCGACTTTGTCGTTAACAGAGATTTAAAACAGTTTCATTAGAAAACTCAGGATCTTCACAAGCTATAATTATGGAATTAATCTGGCAAGTTAACATTTAATATTGTTAAATAATAACATTGTACTTGAGTGCAGAAAAATTAACACATTAAGTATGCATGTTGGAAGAGGTGTGATAGTAGCACACATAAAATTTGCCTGGACGTTTTTAAGTTTCGAAGGCTACAACTATCTTTGAATTATTCTCGTATTTCCCCATGACACTCAGCATAAAGCTTTATTTATTGTGACTACTCAATTTTCCTTTGATAAACTGAGTTAGTTTCTGAGACCCTGGCAGCCCACCAACTTCTAAAATATAGATCTAGAAGAAATTTATGAGATCATCTAGGTTTTTTTTTTTTGATTCTGGGACATTTTTCTGTTTCATATGTCATCATTGCTTGAAAAGAGGATGTATATGAAAATCGACATGTACAAGTAATGTGTTAGTGCTTCTCTTTCTAAAAAACACAACAAAACATTACATTTATTATATTGTTGGATTATCTTAGAGTCAGTGGCATTTAAGAATTGAGTAGATCCAGTCTTCGCTTATTCCTAATGTGATATATTTTCTTTCTTCCTTCTCTGCTTTTGCACATGCTTTTTCCTTTGCCTAGAATACAGATTTCCTCTTTCTTTATTCTTTGGTGAATTCCTCACTGTTCAAAACCAGTTCAAATGTTATCTCTTTGGTAAAGCCTTCCCAGAGTCTCACGGGAACAACTGACACTATCTCCTTGCTATCTTCTCTACTTGTCTTGCCTTCTTCATCTTCATATACAACCTTCTTCAACTTCTTCATTTAAACTAGCAAAATTTGTCCAAAGAATTAATTGGTATTTTAAGGTTACACATGAAAAGGGCCTCAGAGAGACAGGTGAGTCTCATTTAAGACCCATGCTAGCTCCAAGTATCCAGTGGGATGGCCCAAATGAGTTCCGGATTTAGGTATTCAAGAAGGAAACTGGGTAGGAGAAGGGTCAGGAGTTCATTGTAGGAGATACTTTCAGAAGACCCCTTTTCCATGTAGTTTGTGTATTTGTAGAAGCTCAGCAGTGTGTTTGCCACTGTTTTTGGCCATTGTGTCACTCTGTATGGAACAGCTGTTACATTAGTCCTATGGAAACAGGCAGGACCTGACTCTTTAAGACTATTAATTTGGAGTAGGACACATAGAACAGCTGCTTGTATACCTTGCAACATGTACAGGTAAATCAATATATCCTCGGATTACAGGGAGGAAAGAAATATGCTTATTTCTCAGGAGAAATAATATTGTCTCCAGCATTCTCCATAACCCAGAGTAGAAAAGCAGTTCTGTGTTCCAGAACCCTGCCCTTTACCTATGTTACTGCCACAATTCTTAGCTCTCTCCTCTTGGCACAGATTTCTGCTGGATTTCCAAGGATTAGAGGGAGTTTTTTAAGAAATACTGGATTGTAGACAATATCACTTATTATAGATGGAATTCTGGCTCCCCTCCTCCCCCCAAAATATTGGTGTCCTAATCTTCAGTACCTGTGAATGCACTTTCTTTACAGCTGATTCAGTTAAGATCAGATCATTAAAGTGAGTCCTAATTCAATATAATTGTGTCCTTATTAAGAGAGCATATTCCCGCAGAAGCAGATGCACAGAGGGAAGACGATGTGAAAACATGGTGACGACACAGTCTATAAGCCAAAGGACAGCTGAGGCTACCAAAAGCTAGGAGAAAGGCATGCAGCAGATCCTCCTGCACAGCCTTCATTCACCTTGATGTTGGACTTTAAGTCTGTAGATCTGTGAAACAATGAATTTATTTATTTAAGCATCACATTCCCCCAACTCTGTGCTATATGGCTGTTGGCATCTCGCCCTTCTCCAGTCTCCAGGGGAATTTACTTTAAGTACTTCCTCTTCCTGCACCAGTGATGATGGCTAGAATTAGATAAAAGACTCACTGTGTCTCATATAAACATCATAGACCTCTGACCCCTATCTTTCCATCGCATCTGCCTCAAAGTTTGAGGTCTAATATCCCAAGCTGGTGATTGCGGCCTGGATTCAGCATGCAAATGACTTTTACTTGCCTGCACAAAGTTTTATTAAAATGAAGAATACAAAAATAATCATCATGATTATTTGCAGATTCATAAACATTGTAGAATTTGAATTTCTGACCCAGTAACCCAATATTCTCACACAGGAGCATGGAGCTATTTCCAGCTCATTTACAAGGAGAGCCTCTCACCTTTGAAGGGGTATGTATGCATTTTCCATTTGTCTCCATCCCTCCCAGTTCTTCCTGCACCAGGCCCAGTTCTGGCTTATCTCATGAATGCTACCTCTACAGTTGTTTCAGGCATTTGAGTTTGGGGCCTCTGTAGCCATTATTATGAGAACTATTTATTTTCTTACTATTTTCTCTTAGGATATTGAATTTGGTTTGTCCTTTTATATGCCTCATATGTTTTATAAGTGATATGTCTACATATGTATATGCCTTGTAATGATTATATATATATATGCCTCAATGGTGTTATGTATATTGTGGAAATTAAACAAATATCTACTTAAAATATTTTCGTCCACTATTTGAAAATCAGTCTTTTAATTTCATTGAGGTCCATAAAGTTAGACCAGATAGCAGTGCTGCCTCAGGGGGTTTACAGTCTACCCTGAGGAAGTACGATATTGAGTTATGCATGTAAGAGATTTAAGAAAAAAGTAAAAAGTGTGGAGGCAATGCAGACAAAGCCAGACAAGAATTCAGAGGAAGGAAAGAGTATTTCTGACTGGAACCATCAGGGGAGCCATCAGGGGAATTTTGTAGTGGTGGGGGACATTTTAGCTGGGACTTGGAAAAAATGTGAGATTTGGTCAAATATGAAGAAAACTGAGTATTTGGATGGGCAATCGTGGGGTAATTTTGAGAAATAAATAGTTTAGTTAGGGCTGAGGGAAGTGATGAAGAATAACCTAAAGGATAATTTGGAACCATCTAATTGCAACATGAATGTAAGGCCTAAGGAGGTTAGGTAGTGGTGTGTTATGAGTCTCTTAAAGGATCGATAATTTTGGCTGTGACTAAGAATTAGACAAGAAAACTGTACCTTAACCTCTGTTGCTCATAAGGAAAAATGGTCCCTTATGTTTGTGTCTAGTTAAGTTTCATGGTGAACAATTTATTTATTTATTTTTTACCCCCTTATTTGTAGCAGTTTTCAGGGAAAGCAATTCAACACAGTTCTTGGTGGACAGTTCTAAAGAAGTAAGACGGCATTCTTATTTCTGCTACAACCTCCCATCTCCCAACTTTCTAATGTGAGTGTGTTAGCATTCTTCACTCTCACAGAAGTATCCCCATGGACTTATTAGCTGAATTTTACAGCTGTTCCTTGAGAGAGTGACTTTGTCATTTTGAAAATCAAGTTAAATAATTTCATTTCACATTCTTTTGCTGTCTTCCTTTCACCCTTGTAACTTTCTCTCTTCTTCTCTCCTTCGCAGCTCTCTCTGTTTCCCTCACTCTTGTTCTACCTTACTCCCTTTCTCTTTCTGTTCTCTCTTCCTCTTTTCTTCTGCCCTGCTTTCCTCTTACCTTTGTAAGATAATGCAGAGGTTCAGAGCAATGACTTTGGAGTTCTATGGCCTGTAGTACAATTCTAGTGCTACTACTGGCTGGTTGTGGGACCCCGAGATAGTTATTTTGTTTCTTTGAGCCTCAGTTTTCTCATCTGCAAAATGGGATGATAATGGTCCCCTCATAGGCTTCTTGAGAATATTCACACTTTAATACATGCAAAACACTGAGAACACTATCTGGCCCATGTTAAATACTTGGTGTCAGCTATAATTGCTAATATTATTATCCTCGTTGAAAATGTGCTTTTAAAAAAATTTGGAGAGAAATAAATTATACTGTCTCTTGTTTACTTTTAGGCCTAAGAGATTTGTTTTGATATGAAAATAATGTGTTATTATGAAATACATATAGAATCTACAACCTAGATTTATATAATGAAGATGATGAATTATTGGAGGTCGACTGATAACTGGATTAATTTTATAAATATAAACTTTGGACACCTTCAGGAGAATGTAGTCATATTATAGATGCTTCTTCTCTTCTCTTATTGAGATAGAAGAACTTATCTGCAATATATGATATGTTTTATATGTAAGGAGTAGGGGAATCTTGAGTTTCTTTGGGATTTTTAAGAGCTCTACATTTTGATCATTTATCTACTTCTCTTTCTTTTTTTCCTTTACTGGAAACATCCAGCCTATTATACCTTGACATTTGAAAAGGTCAGTATTTTTTTTCAGATACTGGTAAGCATGGTCTACTTGAAATAGGTGGAACAATGAACTGCTGATCTTTTTTGTAAGGACAGCGAATTTAACAGGAGAGAATAGCATAACTTAAGCTCATTTTGATAACCATGAGTTCAACAGGTGTGGTAACTGAGATCCCAATAAGTTTGACAAGAAAACGTGCATGCATCACATTGTTGACACCATTTTGAAGGTTATCCCCACAGTACCTTTATATATTTGTGTACCTTGCTTCCAAAAAAACATTAATGTTCATCAGCATTTTCGGGTAATTGAACTGCAGTTTCTCAACTTGATTTTTCACGTGAAGTGATGGAACAAGAGTGGGAATGGAGCCTGCCTTCCCCGCTCCCTTCTTCCATTCAAACCCCGCATTCCTTCCTTCCCTCCCTTATTACTTTCTTTTTCTTTTTTCAAAGGCTTTAATGTCGTTCTTTTAAACTGGCAATTGTTGCCATTAAATAATCATCACAGACACGTTTGCCCTCCTCTCACTATTAATTTATCAGATGAAAACAAATTAATTATGTTTACATACCTTCTTATTAAATTGTCAGTGCCTTTAGGCCAAGAACAAATACCGTTCAAAATGCCCAGTCTATGTGATCGTGAGAAATTCCTCAGCCTGTCTGCGGCTATGTTACTTGTATACTTGGTTAATGATTCTTGCCCTATCTGTCTACCTCGCTAGGTTGTCATGTCACCATGATGACAACAACAGTGTATAACTTCTTTTCAGCTCATGAAAGTTTTTTAAATATCCCCTTATACGGGTGATTAATATGAAAGCTCTTTGAAATGGAAAATGCAAAGCAAATGCAAGGTATTGTTTTCATTAGCAAGTTTAAGGAAAACCATCTTACAGAAAGAAGTCTGTGTGATGCTGTTAAGCATTTAATTTTATTTCTTAAATTATGAATGTGTCTCGTGTGAGGTGATGTGCTTAACAACATCAGCATGTGTGAAGCAGGACCAGTATAATACATAAATGTAGTTTCAGGGGACTTAAGAAGGCACCAAAAAATAGCTTGAAACAGAAAATGATCGTTTCTCTTGATTGGTTCTGAAAAACTAGCAGATTGACAGTAATACGAAAAGGGATCTAATTTTACACTAATGCAACTTAAATAAAATATAAAAGTTATAATGTTATAAAGAGCATATATACGTGCTTATAAATTTTATTCAATCAGACACTTTGAAAAGAGCGTATAGTGCTCATACTTCGGCAATATCCAAAGTAGATTTAAGGATGATGGAAACTATTATTGTTGAAAATGACTTTATAAATTCTCTAATCAGCTAATTTCATGGGAAAACCAAAACCTGGAAAGGAAAAATGACTTTTTCATGGCTGAGCCAGGTTCTTTATATCATGCCCCACATTTTGCCTATAATAATTGAAATCCTCACTATATTACATTTCTTCAGGGCAGGGGCTTTGGCTCACCTAGCCAGCCAGCCAGCCACCCATGTATCTGTTCAGAAGTTATTAAACATTATTTTAAAACTCCAATGTATTGACACTGTATTGTTAAGTAACTGAGTTATAAGGATAAATTGATGGGGTGGCTGTTCTGAGAGAGAAGAGAGAGAGAGAGAGAGAGAGAGAGAGAGAGAGAGAATGTCTATAATTGAAATATAATGTAAAAAAGGCACATGCTAACAGACAATAAAAAGGAGTGAATAATTACTAAGTCAGAGAATTATTTTGGGAAGAGATATTTGATTTAGGTCACGAAAAAAGGTCAGTTCCTCACCTAGCAAAATGTCAGTGATTCATCTGTATGTAATTGAAAAATCAAGACTTAATAACTTTCTAATATATCTGTGGTTACTAATATCAAATACAAATAGTTTCAGTGGTAGAAGCTTTCGCTATAGCATTTGCTTTATGGACTTTTTTTTTCCTTACCTTTAACTTTCTTAGCCCATAGTGACATTTCTTCATCACAACCCTACCTTATTAACAGCTTTGATCTTTTAAAACTTATAAATGTTTCAGAATACCTAGGAAAATGCAGTAAGGTGATCATTTATTTTCAAATCAGGACAATGAAAACAAAAAACTTACAACTCCTCCTTTTAGAAGAACTCTAATTAATAAATGTAGAAAAACTGGGAGAGAAAGTCACCATTAGAATATAGCAGTAATTGTTGCAGGCAAAATCTACTAAGGGGTGCTCAAGCTGTTGGATTTGAGAAAGAATAGGTATTTCCATAGTTCCAAAGTATTTGATCCAAATTACTTATTAATTACAAAGGCAAAAGTAGTCATTTTGTAATGGAGAAAGTTGGCAGATTCAACCCCAAAGATCAAGTTTCATGTCAATGCTGAAAGATATATCAAAATCATGTACCCCCCCTCATAGGATACACTTAAAGGGTACATCCCTTATGAGGAATATTCTACAAAGCAACTGATCTTTACTCTTCAAAAGTCTCAAGATCACAAAAGACAGAGAAACTGTTTCAGGTCAGAGGTGAATAAAGAAGTTTTAAAAGTAGATGTAATGCGAGATACTGGATTGGATCATGGAACAAAAACAAGGACATTAGTAGAACAACTGACAAAATAGGAATAAAGTCCACAGTTAGTTAACAGTATTGTATCATGTTAATTTCTTAGTATTGATAATTGTGCTATTATTAAACAAGATATTAATTTTAGGGAAACTGGTGAAAGGCAAAGGATACACAGCAACTCTTTACTACTTTTGCAACTTTTCTATAAATTTAAAATTATTTCAAACAAAAAATTAAGAACACTTCCAAGTGATTTGTACTTTGATGACAGGTTATAATGTTCAAAGCTTATCTAAATCATTTCATTATATAAAATTTTGAAACAGAGAAAAAACAGGTGCATTTCTGTAAGATTTGTATTCTAGAGTTTATAGAAGTTAAAGTATAGAATTTAATTAAAGATATGATGATTACTTTTAGTGAAGTAATAATGCCGAGCCTGAGAAATGTGAGAGTTAGTATTAACCTGTCTAGTGCCCCACCTATGTTTTGATCTTTATGCGACAAATGGTATGTAATACAAAAGAAAAAAGCGTGTGACTTCTCAAGTATATTCTGGAAGTTGATTGTGGGATGTAAAAAACTAGAGGGCTTTAAGGCCCCTCTTTAGCAAAGAAGACAGTTTGTTTCAGTATAGAAAATATTGTCTAGCCTCAGGTGTTATTGGCTTGAGACTGCCCAACAATTAGAGTATTGTTTTTCTTATTATAAAACTCTCTAAGAACTAATATTGTTATTAGTTGACTTAATGCCTTTCTTAGCTTTTTCCTTATGACTGAGATTATTTTGGTTATCTGATGGTTTTCATTGAGGGATTTTCTAAGCTATTCGAGTATAAGAGTTCTTAGGTAACTCTATTTCAGGGTTTAAAATGCCAGATGTCTATACTTCTCAGTTATGTACAGGTGTATTTGTTTAACCTCAACTAGCTAAGTGGGTTTTATTGCACATTATTTCTAATAATATCATGTATTTGAAAATCCTGTTAGTTGAAAATAGGTAGATTCTAGGCCTAATTTCTAAATTTTCTTTGCTTAAAATTCTGTGCAATGAAGGTGAAAGGGTTTGTTTCCAAGGAAACAAATGCACTCCATTTTTATCACATAAAATGTTTTCTGCAAGAAAATTCCATAACCAGTCTCCAGGGAGATACTGTGTCATAAGATAGCTCTCACTGGAGATTTTGCCAAAGGAATGCTTTATTTTATTTTTGTTCTCTTGAAAATCATCCTGTATTAGTACAATCATGATTGTATTGGATTTCAAAAAAATTAACAACAGCCATTGTCATTACCTTATTAGAGTCATAAATATACAATTCTGGGGGATTGTGATTTTCCTCTGACCGTTTCGTTAGGTTTATATTGGAGTCTAAATACCATTGCATTCAGGATGTTCACTTGAGAAGAAACAGCCTGTTCTAAGGATGATATTTGTCACCCTGAGGGCTGAAAAAGAACTTCACTCTTTCTGGGTATTTATTTGAAGTTGGTTGTAACTGCTTTATCTTAAGAAATTTGAAAACCATATAAATAGCCTAGCTTTACATACTGTAGTGATTAACTAACAAGGAAGGTGAAAGAAGTAAATTCAGCTCACAAAGGTCTGAGACTTTGTTCTGCTGCATCTCTTGTTGTGGTAGTTGATCTTACCCATGTGGGCATCTGCATTCAAGGACACCGTATTATTCATCTTGTGGCCTAGAGCTGGTTTATAATAAGTGATACAAAAACTGTTGATGATGGAATTAAAGGATTAACTAATTATATAGCAAGAAGACAAATTTTTGAAGTAGGAAAGAAAATTACTATGGGTATTATGGGGGGGATGGCATAATAGTCAAAATTAGAAGCCATAGCTCTCTCTGTTCCTTAGAAATTCTGCAACTTAACAAAAACATTTAAATCACTCTATAAATGGGGAAAGAAGTATCAATCTCACAAGGTTGTTAATTAACATATATAAAAAGTATACTTACTGGAGGAATTTCTTTAAAATATAGAAACTATTTCATAAAGGAGTATAAAAACTTACTTTGTGAAAGGAATAACCACATGACTCCTTCTTGATTCAGGAGATATATTACATTTGCCTTGTTTCTACTGCAAATCTCACATTAGGCCAGCTAATATGAAATAATTTGAAAATATTATCTTCCTAGGCTAGCCCTAGAGCCTAAAAAAATAATTCTTTTCAAAAATTATGTAAAACTTTAGACTGCAGTCAGTCTCACCATAATACAATAAATCTCCCAAATTTTGTTTTCAAAGGTCCAATCAACATGTAGCTGTCTAACTAAACCCATTTAGTCTAATCCTTTACATGGCTTAGAAGTGTAGCTGATTAATCAAAGCTGATGAGAAAATGGCTAATTTGTGAAATGGAGACAGGCCTCTCATGGTATTCCTTGCAGAGCTTCTCTAAAAAGTTTAGTCTGTAGAGTCACTTTGTGAAAGAGAAACACACATGATGGAGAGTTGCCCACAGGAAACAGCAAATACTGAAAACAAGATATGGTGTCAGTAAACATTTATTCATTTTTCTTTTATTTATTTATTTATGTGGCAAATTTTTATTGAGTGCCACCTAAGGGCCAGGAACTAGACTAGATGCTTTCAACACACATGATCTCATTTGATAATCACATGAAATTTGGCAAAGAAATATGATTAACCCCATGTAGCAGATGCTAAGGGGAACCACCTAGACCCCACTAAAGGACAGAGCCACTCACCACCCTAGATGCCCCCAAGTGAAGGCTCTTATCTGATCCCTATCAGGAATTGCTCTTAAACAAAGAAGGCCACCTTAGCCAGGGTCACACTCACTTCTGGGAGCAGCCTGCATCCAGTGACTGATGTGGATTATAAAGTCTCAACACCTAATCTCAACCAAGGAAATTACTGAGGGGCCATGCTAGCTCCAGAGCATCAGTAGATTTGGCTAAAGCCAATGTTGCAGCAGCATCGCAGCTCATCTCCTCTGCCCAATCTTGTCTCCTTCACCCCTCACAGATGTGTTGTTTCCCTCAAAGGACTGGCCAACAAACCTCCTGCACACAAATCTTAGAATTGGGATCTGCTTCCTGGAGATCTATTTTACAAATGAGGGATTTGAGGGTAGGGAATTAGTTTTTATTATTTCACCCAAGGCTGCACAGCTAATATGTGTTGGAGTCAAGATGCCCTCTGCAAATGTCATGATGTTGTGAAAACCAGCAATTAGAAATAGGGTTCAAGGTTGGAAATAAGCCCCTGCCAGGTCAGTTTAATTTCTCAGTCCCACACTGGCAGTCTGACACTCTCAAAATTGGTCAGAAGGGTTGTGCAGAGCTAATTCTAAAGGCAAGATAGATGTGTCTAAATGTCACCATTAGCAAGAGAGGGCAGGAGCTAGTGAGCAGATGAAACTTGACATAAGTATTGCCAGCTGGAAGCAGACATTTGTACCATTTGTTTTACTAGGACCTTGTTAATAAGTCAATTCTACTTAGCAGTTAATTACTTAACCATATTATTTTCAATATGTAACAAAAATTTAAATGATCAAAATAAGGAACTATAAACAACATAAAATATTTATGAAAAATCATATTTTTAAAAAGACAGCTATTAGTAACATAGAAAACAGATTCTGAATCTGGAGCAACTGTGGATATAAAATAAAGTTAGAATTTATAGTAAAAAGTAATTATATGTTGCTATGAAAATGGCAAAATCAGACTTCATGCCAATATTAACCATTAATATTTTGTACATGCCAAATATATATTAATAACCATTGAAAGGATGATGATTTAACATTTTGAATTTTTCTAGTAATAAATTAATTCCGTCAATAAATATTTCTTGAGCACCAGAGACTGTTCTAAGCATTGGGGATAGAACAATGAAATGAAAGATGTGGTCCCTCTCACATTACCTTACCTTATACCAGGGGTATGCAAACAGTCAACAAGTTAATAAAAAAAAAAAAAAAACATAAGCAACACCACTCTATTAGCTGACATCTGAACAGCGAAGTGTCAGCCACTTCAGAATCTGTGAGAAGAACCTTCAAGCAGAAGGTCAATGTAGAACCCTATAGGGAATGAGGGGAACTTTGGAAAACAGAAAGGACGGAATGGCTGGAACAGAGCAGGTGATGGAAAGAGTATAAATGAGACGCTAGAGTTAGGCAAGATCATCTGTGGGCCATGAAAAGAGAGTTTAAATTTTATTCTAAGTGTGATGAGAATTCATTAGCGTGTCTTAAGCAGTGGAGTGACATAATCTTATTTGTATTTTTATAAGACCTTTCTGACTTGGAGTGGCCCTGAAAGATGTGAGTATAGTCAGTAGCCACTCAAGCATTGGTTAGGGTCATGTGCTAAAGAGGAGATAATGAGGTGGCAGTGCAGTAGAGTGGGGAGATCTGAAAGATCCCAATTCAAATCCCAGCTCTGTTTTTTTTCTAATAGAAAGTTAGCCTCTGAATCCCAGTTTTGCTATTTGTAAGACTTAATTTTAAAATTTTAATTTGTAAGACTTAATTTGCAGACTGTTTTTAGGATTAGATGACTCATATGCACTGCCTGACACAGGGTAGATGCTCCATATTTTGTGATAGAGGCAGATGTGAAGCATGGGACCGAATGAATACTGATGTAAATATGCTGGCTTTTCTCTGTTCTTACTTTTTGTTGTTGTGAGAAAGGCCTAGAAATAAACTCTAACCTTCCTTAAAGAAAAAAGAATTGTTTCCTTTGCCTTCCAGCTTCAAAGGGAGTTAGAAGTGAAAGGCTGCTGAATTCGGAATGTTTCTTTCATTATTTCACCCCCTATTTTTCTCATTGCCTTAAAATCCTACACCTCAGGCAGACTGTTTTGTCATCTCTAGATCACACGGGGCAATCCTTAGACAGCAGCCTGGGCTGACGTACATTTAGTCAGTGCGTACATTTATACTTAATGCTCTTCTTCTTTGTTTTAGTGATGATTCAAGGGTGAAAAAAAATGGAAGAGACCAAGGTCATTCAACTTGTTTAACAGGTTTTTTAGGACTAGGGAGATTCAGATACAGCACAGTAGCAGCAGTTGCATATCATGGAAAATATTGTGTTTGGAAAATCCATTCCTCTGAAGTGGCAATTGGATGCAAGAATTGATAGAAGCAGGACTACTTGCTTAGAGGGCGTGCCTCAAGGGCAAAGAGTCCTAGCAATCTCTTCTGACATTGCAGTTTTGTGATTTTGTTTAAAGCAAATAGGAAGAACACAAGAGGAACAGGAGGAGACCTGATGATAAGGATTCAGATACAGAAGCAGGGATGTTGCCTCTGTTCTCCTGCAATACCATTCACATTCACCCCACAATATAATGACTCACACAATTGTAAGGCCTCGGTGATCCTGCCAACCTCCCATACTATAAAGGCAGCTTTGGATATCATTATCAGTCAGGTATCTGAAGAAAGTCCTCTGTATATTATTATTATTATTATTATTATTATTATAATTACTACTACTACTACTACTGCTTATTTATGAAGGTTACTTTACAACTTGAAAATGCAATAAATATTACTTGCCTTTACTTTCACTAACATATCTTAACACTTTTCAATCCTATTCTACTTACCTGGAAGAAAACTGAAGCTCAGGTCATTCTGGGGTTCTCACTCTCAAGAGTGGGTCAACTCCTGAGTCTTACTGCCAAGTACGACCTTATGGTAAGCTTGTCTTTGGTCCCTGTGCCTACAGGCTGACTTGACCATGAGAAGAAGCTTATTTAGGTCTACCAGACTTCTGTTGCTTCCTTGCCATACTTGGAGCTTAGGAATCTAAAGCAAGGCTTTGTCTGAACCCCCAAGAAACCATCCCCTCCAGGGGCCTTACCACCTTCCTGATGGTACTACTGGGTAGCAGAACCTAGGACTTTTCTGCTCTCAGGAACCTAGCCCGGAAGGTGGGCATTAAGAAGAATCGGTAACTGGAGTTGAACCCTCTTTGTTCCCATTATCTACTGTTCTAAAATCTTTCTGCCTTTCCCCATATCTCCCTTGGGGCAATGAGTTCAGAGTCTACCTCTTACTTCAATGGGAGATAAACGAACAGGGAAAAGGCAGCGAGAGAAAAGCGTAGGTTGCTATCACAAATATCATGTAGACAAAAACTGGAAAAAATACCTCCTAAGGCTGCCATTGAAGAGTGGAAATCTTTTCTAAGATGAAATAGAGATCCAGATGAATATGATGAAACCAAAAGAACAGTTTTCTTGTCTTGCCAGAACCATGCTGACTTCCTAAGGAAAACATACTCTGATTCAGCCTGAGAAACAATTGTGTGTCAGGCAGAGAGTTACAGAGTTGGCACTATGGAGTTGCTTTGAATAAGCCAATGCAATTATGTGGTAATTTAGAAACTTCTCTGTTTATGATACCAATCACTGAGATAGAAATAGTACAGAAAACAACACAATTCTCAAAGGTACCATGGCCCTTTATCTCTTCTCTCCATGCAAACATCTCTGGCCCTTTCTTTTATTTTTTTTTACTGTAGTTTGATTGTTCTCTTGTTGGTGTTTCAGGGCCAGAGGAAACTCCCGTTAACATAATCAGACATCTCATGCCTTATTTCACATATACATTTAGGGTACCAGTGTGGCTCAGTGGGCCGAGCATAGATCTTGGACCTAGGAGACACAGATGCATATCCCTTGCTACACTTAATTTACTTGGTGGCTATTAACAGCTTATTTATGCTATCTAAGGCTCAGTTTCCCTATTTGTAAAATAGAAGTGAAAATATCTACTTCATAACTTTGTTTTGAAGATCAGATGCAATAATATAATGAAAGGAGGTTTGTAAAATACTTTCACGTAAGTCCTTCCTTTTTTCCAAAAATGATTGTTGTATGTATACCATGTACCAAATACTTTACTTTAGAGCTATAAGGATAAATTAGATATAATCACTTCCCTCCAGCAATATACCCTAGTGAAGAAGATAAATAAATAAACAGAAAGGTAAGTGTGGACATGTATAGAGATAGAACTGTGCCATATCATGCATAAGGGAGGTAAGAAACTGCACAGTCTGTATATAGGAGGATAGTGCTAGAATTTGCTTCCTGAAGGAATTGGCACCTAAATTGAGTCTTATAGGATGAATAGAGTTTGGTTGTATGAGGATAAGTGAGAAAGACATCATAAGGTATTAATAACAGAATGATCAAAGGCGGTGAAGCAGCAAACACACAGGTATTGGTGTTTGTTGGTGGAGGCAGAAGATCCAGACGTATTGATAGAGCTGGACCATATAATTTGAAGCCATGTATAGCTACAGATGAAAATGGAGAGGCAGTTAAAGGCCAGATTACTCTGATAAAGTATTCAGACTTAATTCTTTGGGTGATAAGAAATCATCGAAGGATTTTATGCTATCAGATTTTTATTTTAGGTAGGTTGCCCCAGTGAAGGGTTTCGCTGTGACAGTAGTAAATTTGCAATATCTAGAACAAAGTCAGAGAGACAGTTAATGCAGTCATCTGGGAAGCAATGAGGAAGACCTAGATTAACACTGAGAATAAAGTGTAAAAAATAGAACAATGCTTAGTGGTTGATTTGGATGTTTGGATATTGGTATAAATTTGGGAATCAGAAATAGTTGATGCCAATGACTGAGAAAAAATATAGTAATAAGAACAAGTTTAGGTGAGGATGAGATTAGTTTGGAACAACTATAATTTGAGGTATCCAAATGAAGATTTGTGATTGGTTGTTAAGATCATGAACATGAAACTCAGAGGAGAGTCTGGATGAACAACGTAATTATTATTATACGTAATAATGCATCTTGAGAAACTGTGATCATAGAGCCCTTTTGGTCATTTGTGTTCCCCAAATAGTCTTACTTTAGTAATTAAAATATTTGACCTCATGTAGTAGTTGAAATTTCAAATTGTCATTTTAAATGAAAGTTTCTACCCTCCCATACTTTGGGTATGCAACAGTTGGGATAAGGGAGGAAAGGAAGGGTCAGGAAAGGTCTGTCTTGGCTAGTACCAATACAATCTGGGATTGGACTACTCTGGTGGTTCCAGATGTTTCAAGGTGGTTCTTTCTCTTGTGGGTATTTTAATGGGCTCATTGAAGAATTATCCACTAAGCTATGCTTACTGTAGCTCCCTCCATGTCAATGATGTGTCTCCTCTGGTTGATTACTTATGACCGCTCCCCACCCTCACCTCTGCAGTTCCACTTTGTGCAGTTCCACATTAGTGTGACTCTCATCTCAGATATGCTTTCCACTTCAAGTTCTGCTCAGTTTCTATAGCACTTTATTCTGGAGTATGGGCCTAGTTGACATCTGTTGTCTTGAGTTTTAACTAAAATTGAGTTAGAATTAACCCTATGTTTAGATCCAATTTCAGAGATGTGTGAATCATTTGATTAGAAGTTGTAATTGAAATGATGAACATCCCCTGGGCAAACACTCACACCACCATCACTAGTAGGAGCAAGAATGCTCATAAGGAAGATTAGTAGAATAGGGAGAGTTTGCTGGGGTAAACCATTGTTCAGAAGGTGAGCAGAGGCAGAGAAGGAGAGAGACAGAAGCAATGATTATCGGAGGAGGAGAACCAAGAGAGTAAGGACTCACAAAAATTACAGATTGAGGAGTTGCAAGGAGGGTATAATCAACATATCAGATGCTATGAAGAAATATAATTAGATTAGGACTGGCATAAGAAAATGTGAGATTTAGAAATTAGGAGATCAATCATTACCTCAGCAAGCAAATCCATTAAAGAAGAGGAAACGATGAAGACTCTTGAGAAGTCTGAATGAAAGAGGAGATACTAGATGTTGGGCAGAAGGGATGCAGGATCAAGGTAGGGATTTTAGAATGGGAGAAACTTATGCCTGTTTACAGACTGAGGGAAAGCAGGCATTAGTGAGGGATGATTTGAAGACACAAGAAAGAGAGGATAACCGAAGGCAGATGTTTAAAGCCAATTGTTTCTCTTGTGGGCATTTTTATGACCTCAAGGACTGTAAGAAAAAAAAGAGAGGAAGACCATAGCTAAGAAAAAAAAGAGAGGAAGACCATAGCTAAGAGGTTAGGGATGATTAGAAGAAGGAATATCTCTTCCTCTGAGAAAGGAGAGGAGTTGCACAAACATATATTTGGATGCATTTGTTTGTAGTGGCAGAAAGTTGAAGATCATAGCCAATGGCTTTAGTTTTCTCATTGAAGTAGGGGGTAAGGTTTTTCTGCTGAATGTGATGAATCAAGATCTGAGTCACTTATTCTAATCTACTAATTTAGAAATTAGAAAGGCTGAATTGAGTGGAGTGGTGTTATTATGCTTAACATAGAGCTGTGGAAACAGTGATTGAGAACACTTCACTGACTTGCCTGAGGTCACCCAGTTGGCTAATGTCAGAGTTGGGTCTGCATCAGGAGCCTACAGATCGTTAGGCTGTTGGCACTTGAGAATCTTAAGAGATTTTTTATGTTTCATCTTTGCCAATCAATAAAAGAAACAAGTAAAAATAGAAAATTTAAAAAATAGTTCTAAATTTGCATATCTGTAATCATGCTTCCTTTTCCCTTTTTATGGCTACACTTTAACTTTTATTTACGGAGTTTCTCGTATCTTCTAGTCATTGTGATAGGTGCTATGCTGGGAAATCAGATATGTAGCTAGTATTTAGTGAACACTTTCAAATGCCAGGAACTATCCTAAGTACTTTACAAATATAATTTAATATAATCCGTACAAGAACCCAACGAGTGCAGAGAACTCTTATTTTCATATTACAGATAAGGAAACCAAAGTCCAGTGAGGTTAAGTAACTGACACAGGGTCACACAAATATTAAGTGACAAAGCCGGGCTCATCTAGCTCCATCACCCACAGTCTACAATATATATACTTTTTGCACTTAAGGAGCTTATCTTCATCTGAGAAAGCAAAAAGAAAATGGGATTGGTTTTAACAAACAAAGAAATCAATAGTAGGATGAGGTAACAAGAAAAGTAAAACTACAGGGCATGATGAATTGCAAAATGAGTAGTCCAGGCTACTAGAGATCTAAGGAAGGAGAGCTCAATGTGGACTTACTTGTCTGACAGGTAGAATTAGAATGGTTTGACTCACAAGCCTGAGAGGTAAGAACAGACAGAGCTTGAGAATAAGCAACTGTCTGAGTTTCCATCAAAATTATATCCGTACTATGTTTTCATGAAAAAATAAATAAATCAAGAGATAGGTTTTAGACAGAGCAGAGTATTTACATTCAGTCCTTCATGCATCTATCCATCCAACAAATATTTATTGAGCCTCTGCTCAGTGATATATTCCACAGTAGAGCTGTCAGGATTCTTGGGTCAGATACAACATTATATTCACCTCTCTATCACCCACAGTATTGGCATACTTTTTACTAATACTCTGGGCTGACAAGTGTTTGTTGAATTTAATCAGTCACAGAGTAATCAGTCCAAGTAGACTTGTCATTTATATGCATTTACATAAACCCTTCAACTCATATTAAATCCAGATCACCAGGCCAGTCTTCGTACCTTCTGAGCTCATGTGATAGGCTGAAATAACACTGAACTGCAAAAAAAGTAAGTGAGTGAGGGCCTTGATGTTTTTTCCTTCTAAAGAAGCTCCTTTCTTGCTCTCTTAAAAATGTACTGGCTTTCTCCCTAATTCATCCATGTATCCAAGGTATATTGGGAAGGACAGCTTGTATTGAGACCCGGGGATCTGGATACAACCTCTGTATTAGTTTCCTCTTGCTGACATAACAAATTATCAAAAATTAAATGGCTTATAACACCTATTTATTACCTCAGAGTTCTGTAAATCAGAAGTATGAGTACACCATGACCCAACTGGGTCTGATACTTAGAGTTTAACAAGCTGAAATCAGTGTGTCAGCATGACCACCTCCCTTTCTGAAAACTCTGGGCATGGAACTGCTTCCAAATTCAGGCAAATTCTTGGCAGAATTCAGTCTCTAGTTGCCAAGGGACTGGAGTCCTTGTTTTGTTGTTGTTGGGTTGTTTTGTTTTGTTTTATTTTGTGATTTGCAGAAGTCAACTAGGAGACTCTCTCAGCAGCTTAAGACTGCCCAAATTACTTATCACATTGTCTGCTCCATCCTCAAACTGACAAGGACTCATTCTTTTCACATCTCATATATCCCTTACTTCCCCTCTTCCCCAACCCTCTTCTGCCTCCAGTAGAAGGGTGGTCTCTACTTTTATGGTCTCACATGATTAGATTGGGCCTACTAGGATGATCCAAGATCATCTCCCTATCTTAAGATCTATAACCTTACTTGTATCTAAAAAGTCCCTTTTATCATTTAATGTAACTTATCCACAGATCCTGGAGGATTAGGATGTGGACACCTTTGTAGGTCCTTCTGCTTACTAGACCCTCACTCCTGAGACAATAGGGTGCTACTCACAATAGTCTCTAAAGTGATTCTGTAAGAATACATATCTGTTCCAGGGCCCAATACCTGCTGTTTCTCTGCTCTAGTTAGAGAAGAGATAGACACAATTGGGAAAAAACAAATTCTCATTGGACATCCTGTTCTATATATACTGGCAAAGCACCATTCTTAACCTGTATGAGGTGCTCAGTAAATGGTAGCTGCTGTGATAATAATGACAGCAGCGATCCTACTACATTTGACTTAAGACACTATGCTACTAACTAAAGGAGAGTCAAAGCAAATAAAACATAGCCTCTGCCTAGGAAAAATGATAGGTCTATATATAGAGAGAACAAATGGAATGGTAAATACCTTGAGAAGAGGATGTTTTTCTCTTCATGATACTTGTTCTTGATGTTCATTTTAAGTTGTCCTTATTCAGGTAAAAATGATGCAAAGGGTAGAAAGCTATTTGTTAACTGGCGCTCACTCCCTATGCAGTGCTAATTTTGCAAACCCAGAAAGGATAGGCACCTGAAATTGCCTCACAGAGGACCAGAAACTGGAGAAAAAGGTCAGCAAAGCCTCTCAGAATTAAAAATAGAGAATCAAGAAACAAAGGACTCAATGCAACTTTTACAACTACAAATTAAATGCAAAGAATGACACATCATTACATAAGCAGCATAAAATATAATTTAAATGTCAAAAGAGCTGAAGATTCTTTAATCATGTAAGAAAAAAATACAAAATGTGTTAAACGTCTCAATTTGTACTATACAAAAAAAGTGAAAAGTAAAAATGGCATTGTTTTATAATACAAAAATACAGAAATCAGTCATGTTGTTGTACTCCTTATAGGACCTCTTACATTTATTTTGTCCAGCTTTAAAAATATTTAATTTTTAAAACTTCTCATGACTTGCAGGAACTGTGGGTATATTCAAGTGCAAGAGGGTATTATTTCACTTATGACAGGGCTTAAATGTTATAGGTGTGCCTAGTAAAGTTACAGTTAAGTCTTCTATATGAAAGATACATTTTCTTTGGAAGGAGTAGGCAGATTGCAGGCTGTTCCTGCTCTACTACTTGGAATATGATTTCACATACATTTTGCTCTCTTGAAAATTAGCTTTGCAGCAGTTGGTTTCCCTACTTCTGCCACCCACTTACATTTTAGATTTCTGTTTTGAAGTTTGCGAGATATATTTAAAAAACATTATATTAATGTTTTAGGTCTCTGTCTAGATACAGTGGTTCCACATATGCTGTTCTTTGGCAGATGTGGAATTTTACAAGTTTTTGATTGTCAAAGCTAAATATATATGTACACGTGTATGCAGATAATTATACATTTACACATATATGTATAGAAGCTATATTTTGGGAATTTTACTCTTCATTCATTTATTAAACATTTATTGAGCTCCTACTGTGTCTTCTGCAGTGACTTGAATACTGAGGAATACTAAGTTATTAGGACACAGGAACCTGGTCTCAAGAACTCTTATAATTATGATTGAGAGAAACTTGGAACAGTATATTGTGGTAAATGCTGTACTAGCAGCCAGCATTTTGCACAGAGAGCTTTGGGAATACCTAGGAGAAAAACTTACTCTAAACTAGGGCAGAAGAATTTGAACAAGGATTTTTGGAGATGACTATTTTAGTGAATAAGTCTTTAGAAGTAACTTGTTTATTTAGGTTTCTGGTATTTTCAGTATCTTTTCAGATTGGATAAATTCCCTTGGTTAGTGGAGGATGGAATGTAAGGGAAAGAAGAAAGAGTTAGAAAAAAAAAAAGAAGAGAAAGTGAGGAGCCATTTCAGAATGCCTCTAAGATTGGGCCTGGAATATAACTTCCATCACAGGGGATTGTTTTCCTGCGTTGGGCCTTAGGAGCAGGGAGCGAAGATCATCTCCCTGTCTCTGGGAGAAGTCACAGCAGAGTATATAATCCTTTCTGGGCCTGTGAGAGGCAGGGCTTGAAGGACATCTTAGATCAGTAGCCTTTAGGACAGCATCTCCCTGGCCAGTCTGGAATGGTCCTTGTGGACTTCCCTTCCATATCAGTTGTTGCTCAAACTAGGAAAGTCACACGATGCCTTATACACCTGAGATATTATAAAAAACAGCAGGGGAATAGAACAATTCTATGTAACCTCTACGAAGGTCAGTAAAAAGGTAGGGCTAAAAGATTTGAAGTTTCTTCTGCCAGTTTACGTGTTGTTTCTTTTGGCTCTCTCCAGAATTAGCAAAGCTACAATACTTTGCCAAGAATTCAGCATGCAAATAGTTTCTAATAAAGAAAACCATAGGAAGAATTTGAACTTTGTTGCAGTATGCCAACACTCTGACAATGTTTTTTTTAAAAAAACAAAACAAAACAAAACAAAACAGGAAACAACATTAAAAAGCAAGCACAATAGTGTTCATTTAAAAGAACACCTGCTTTAAAAATAACCCTACTATTAGGAGGAAACAATTTCTGGACTAGTTTTTATTTAAGTGGAAAAATCCCCACAAATTATAGTCAAGTTGCTATTATACACACAACATTTGTGTTGTGGGCCAAGCTTTATATTCTATATGAATGCTAGGATCATATTCTGATTTAATGATATTGTAATGTCCGTGTTCTACTCTTTTGTTGACATCTGGCCACATTTGATCATTTCCATGTGTATATATATAGTCTTCAGTCCAGAGAAAGGGTAGAAGGAAATAATATTTGAGGGTTCCTTTCAACACACATTGGCCACCAGGAAAAATCTCTAAAGAAACTGTCTTCCTTGCATCAGGGAATCGATGGGTAAGATGGAGAATAAGCTTAATCAGAGAGAACAGTTCATTTCCATGATTTGCATCTGCATCTTAACAGGCATTTATAAAAGGCTGTAGATGCAGTATGAAAACCTTAACACAGGAGCTAGGCAGTGATTTAGAATAAGAAGCACAGAAAATGCTTGCAGAGTCAAGAAGAGCATCACATTAGTAAAAAAGATACAAATTGAGGACCTTTCTTTTTTGCCAGGCATTGAGATACAGTAAAGGATAAGACATAGCCCTTACCTTCAAGAGTTTGTCTTCTAAAGAAGGAAACAAGTCTGTCTACAACTAACTCTATTTTAACATAGCCTAAGCCGTTTGTACACTAAAGTGCTGATTAATTTTTATCAGGAGAAGTGAGGAAGCTTCATTGAGTAGATAACATTTGAGTGGAACATTGACAAATAGAAAGAGTATCAACAGACAGAGAAGGGAAAAGTGGGAATAGTAAGTCAAGATCTGGAATGCAGGGCAATAAACTGAACAGGATTAAAGCATCAAGGAATGACTCTAAAAATTTCCTGAAATTCTAATGGAAAATAAATTATTTTATTTCAGCTTCACCAACAATTTAGAAGGTAAATTGGTCACTGATGCATTGGTATTAATGCTACAGAAGAAAAGTGGTCGTGGTGTTTTATCACCAGTGATCTTGAGTTAAAGGAACACAAAATTAGTGTCTTTCTAAAGGAAAATAAATTAAGTAGCTGAGGATAGATATCTTGACAGATATGTAAATGTCACCAGTGGACAGTTAGGGATGGCTACTCTGTTTTGATAGATTTCCAGAAGCTCCATCTCCACTTTTCAAAATCACAGCAGTCCATCGAACATCTAACTTCTGAAGGTAGTGGAATGGACTGGTGTGTGAGATAAAATTTCTTTATGCCCTGGTAATGCTCTGGTGGTCATGAGAAGCAATTCAGAAACTTGACTTCTAGCTCCTAAAATAAGAATCAAATTTGAGTATTAATGCATATTTTTCAAAATATTGAGCAAATATTATTGATCACCTACTATGTACCAGACACCATGTCAGGTGATAAGAAAATAAAGTAGAGTGGCATGTTGCTTGCCCTTAAGCTCCTGTAGACTCGTATATGCAAAAGAAAACAAGCAGGTAACAGTCTTCAGGGCAGGTATATAAAAGAACTGCAGAAGGTACATGGATGGTAGGAAGCCAAGTAGCTTTGATGGTATCAGAGTCCAAGAGGATCTTGTAGATAGTATGACTCAAGTACTGCTAATGAGCAAGTTGCAACAATGGGCAAGGCTATCATTTCTCTGCTCTAATATTTGGATGTTACTACAAATGGATGAATGAGAGCACTCAGGTGCTGTTAGTTCTATATACTGCAAAAGTCAAAACTTGGGCCTTTCATGGGACAAAGAACCCCTCATCATTCACCTTTGTATGAGGTCTGAAATCTCAAGGACATTTGGAAGTCATTTCTGAGCCTTTTATTTAAGTAACAATCCTGTGGTTTTTAGGTAATGGTAAGTGATTTCTACAAAAGCTTTTATGCCTTATTATTGCTTGCCCTTTGAGAAATGGAGATGAGATAAAATGAAGAAGGTGGCTTTCCAGCCATTTCATTGCTGCTATGCTTCCCACAGTGGATTGTTGTGCTTTCATGGACAAATACAGTATATTGTTTTTCTCCTAATTATTTCCGTAAAATGATAGTATCAGTTTTCTGACATTGAGAAATGATCCCTGCTGTTATTAAGAATTTTTTTTGCGTGTGTTTTGAAAATTGTGACTGCTGTATGACTGAAGTATTTGTTTTGCTTCACCAAAGTTAACAAGGGTAGAAAAACTTTCGACAGGTCAATCAGCCCACCTCACATTTCTGGAAGTAACTTCTAATACCTGCTGTTACATATTTGTATTACCTTTAAAAAAAAAAAAACTCACAGCATAATAACAAACTATATTAAAACCACCCATCATGAACAAGACTTAGGAGAAGACCATAACCTACGCAGCATGATTTTTATGGGCTTAGTCTTCTTTTATCCTAGATGAGCAGCCAAACAGGGTTACCACTGTGCACAGCTCCTGGAGGCACTGTTCAAATCAGAGTCTGTTTGAATGATGGTCTTGACATTGTGCGATAAACAATCCACACAGTCAGGCCTCACAGCTCTGAACTAAGATGCTTGCACTCTGCCCACTTTAGCATCATACGCATTGGGAGTCTGCTTGCTCTCCTTAAAGACTAGGGTTATATATTAAAATTTTATGTAAATTTGGCTTCTATTTTAACATATGTCTAAATTAGAAATCATGTTTTAATTTGTTTACCAAAAAGGAAAATTAATGCTCCAGAAAAACTCACCGTGTTTAAAATCTTGTACTTTCTTATACCCATTACACACTAAAAATGATGGGTAAACACAAAGGACAACATCTCTGGTGAGTTGCTATATGCAACTCCAGGGCCTAAAAATGCAATTTGTTTTGAATTGCGAGTTCGTTCTCTCCAGGGTTTGTGTATGGCTACATTAATGAGCCAGCCAGCAGCCTTGAAATAGGTGGACAGTTTGTGAAGCACAAGTGAGCCAATTTGTGTGGGAAATAACAATTCACGTGGAAGGAAACAAAAATATAACATCTATATTTTATCAGTATCTTATACTTTAAAAACTCCTTTCACACTAGACTGTGAGCTTCTTCAAGTCAAAGAAGATCTTTAATTCTTCATGTTCCATTTTCATAGATTGAAGTGATCCTCAATAAATATTTAAGTTAATTAATATTCATCATATTTGGCCCTCCCAACAGACCCATAAATTGGGAAATACTATCATTTTGTAGAGGGTGGACTGAGGTTGAGTGTTGACTTGCTCAGGAAAACATTGTTAGTTCCTGGCAGAACTGGGAGAGGGAACTTGAAGCTATATGCCCACTGGTGCATCAGCAGTGCACTGTCCGTGACACCAGGTACCTTCCACATGCCTACATTCACACTTTCCTCTCAATAATTGCACAATGTCAAAGGAGAAGAAAAATAGTTCGCACATACCGCATTGCCTTTTCTGGTTCAAAGGCTTGGTTCAGAGTAAAAGCTATTATCTAAATCTGGTAAAACTTCTTGTCAGCTTGGATTTAGTCAGACTTCAAGATGGAATGAGCAAATTATAGATGGCAGTAATAGGGTGCTGGAGAAGGGGGCATTTTTTACCTACTTTATTCTGCTTCTGGGAGCTCCATGTGGAAATGTTTTAAATCACTTAGGAAGAGAAAGCCTGACTTGTAGTAGGAGCTCCGACCTGACAGGCGTCTAATGATTTGGTATTCCTCTACTGTTTGAGGCTATAATCATTTGCATTGTACCAACATAACCCTGCTAAGTCTTACAGAAAGACAATAGAAATGAGAATAAACATGTTTTTTCTTCTTTCTGGAATGGCTAGCTCATCCGTCATTAAAGGAATATATTCATACAAATGTAAGAATCTGCATCAGCTTCCCTGTGGAATTTTCTACGATCTGCTTCCTTGTGTCCAAACCCTATCTATTCTTCAGCAATACTGAAATTCCTTCTTCTTTGAAGCTTTCTATGCCAATTCCATCTCCCATAACAGGTTCCATATATTCCTATAGCTCAGCATGTTTGTTGTTTGTTTTTAACATCTTTATTGATATATAACTCACATACCATAAATGTATCCTTATAAAATGTACACTTCAATTATTTTAATATATTCACAAAATTATACAATCATCAACAAAATCTAAGTTCAAAATATTTTCATTATCCCTCAAAAAACCCTTGTGTTAACATTTACTCTCTATTAGTATTCACTCTCTATTCCCGCCTCCTCAGCCCTAGGCAACCACTAAATTATTCTCTGCCTCTATGGACTTCCTTGTTTTGGACATTTCATATAAATGGAATTATACAATATTTAGTCATCTGCAACTTGCATCTTTCACTTAGTTTAATGTTTTCTGAATCATTTATGTTGTAGTATGTATCAGCACTTCATATTTTTATTATTAAATAACATTTCATTGCACGGATACACCACATTTTGTTTATTTATTTATCAGTTGATGGACATTTGGATTGTTATACTTTTTTGACTATCATGAATAATGCTGTTATGAAATTTATACACAATTTTTTGTTTATAACTAGGAGAATTGCTAGATCATATGATAACTCTATATTTAACCTTTTGAGGAATTGCCAGACTTCTTCAAATGGCTGCACCATTTTACAGTCCCACCAAAAATGAATGAGGTTTTCAATATCTACATCCTCACCAACACTTGTAATTGTCTGTCATTATTATTTTAGCCATTCTAGAATGTGTATGTAGTATCTAATTGTGGTTTGATGAGCATCACTTTTTGATAATAATAGTGAATATCTTTTCATGTGTTTAATGGCCATTTGTATATATATATATTTTTTTTTTTTGCAAAACACAGCTTTAAATGGATTGTCTTAATTAATTGATTTCTTTATATATATTAGACATGGGTATGTCCAGTTGTCAGTTATATGATTTGCAAAATATTTTCCCCCATTCTATGGTTTGTCTTTTTACCTTCTTGATGGTACCATTTGTAGCACATTAATTTTGATATAATCAAATTTCTGTTCTTTTATTACTTGTGTTTTTGGTGTCATATCTAGGAAACCATATACCTAACCCAAGGTCATAAAGATTTACTTTTGTATTTTCATCTAAAAAATGTAAGTTTTTCCTCTCATATTTAGGTCTATGACACAACTTGAATTAATTCTTGAATGTGGGGTAAGGTAGGAGTGCAACTTCATTCTTTTGCATGTGGACATCCAGTTTTTTCCACACCATTTGTTGAAAAGACCTGTCTTTCCTCCATTGAATAGTCTTAGTATCCTTGTAGAAAATCAATTAACCATAGATGCATGAGTTCATTTCTGGACTCTCAATTCTATTCCATTGATCTGTATATCTATCTACCTTATGTCAGTACAACCTGTTCTTGATTATAAGTCGTTTTAAAATCGGGAAGTGGGAATCCTCCAACTTTGTTCTTTTCCAAGTTTGTATTTGGCTACTTAGAATTTTTTATAATCCTATATGAATTTTAGAATCAGCTTTTCTACTTATTTTAAAGGCCAATGGGATTTGATAGGAATTACATTGAATCCATACATCACTTTAAGGAGTATTGTCATGTTAACAATATTAAGTCTTTCAATCATTAAACATGAAATGTCTCTCCACTTATTTAATTTCTTAATTTTATTTTTTCAGTAATGTTTTGTAGTTTTCAATTTACATGTCCCATGTTTCCTTGGTGCCTTAGTCTGTTCAGGCTGCTATAACAAAATACCACCAACCGGGTAGCCTATAAGAAACAGAAATTTATTATGACTAATAAAATTCATTAAGTATGTACCTATCAATAATCATTTTAAATTTAAATGAATTAAATGCTCCCATCAAAAGACACAGGGTAGCTGAATGGATAAGAAAACAAGACCCATAAAATGCTGTTTATGAGAGACCAACTTCAGATTGAAAGAAATACACAGACTGAGAGTAATGAGATGGAAAAAGACATTTCATGCAAATGCAGATGAAAAAAAGCTGGGATAGCCATACTTATATTAGGGAAAATAGGCTTTAAAACAAAGGCTATAAAAAGAGATAAAGAAGGACATTATATAATGATAAAAGGATCAATACAACAAGAGGATATAACCCTAGTCAACATTTGTACACCTAATATAGGAGCACTTAAATATATAAAGCAAATATTTAACATAAAGGGAGAGAGCGACACTCATACAGGTCATAGTAGGGGATGTTAACACCCCATTAAAACCAATGGACAAATCTTCCATTTCCATTTAGAAAATCAACAAGAAACAGCGACCTTACATGACTCACCAAACTACATGGATTTAATCGATATTTTTAGAGCATTTTACCCTAAAATGGCAGAATATACATTCTTCTCAAGTGCACATGGAACAATTTTTTAAGATAGAACACATGTTTTTGAGACCAATTAAAGCAAAGTTTAATGAGAAAAATAAAAAATGGAACACATATTTGGACACAAAACAAGTCTCAATGAATTTAAGAATATTGAAATTACATCATGTACATTCTCTGATCACAATGGTATGAAACTAGAAAGTAGAAACTAGTAGAAACTAGAAAAAAAACTGAAAAATACTCAAACACATGGAGGCTAAATAACATACTACTAAACAATGAATGGGTTAATGAGATTCAAAAAGAAATCAAAAGATACTTGAAGGTAAATTAAAATGAAAACACGATAACCCCATTGAAATCAGTCTTAAGAGGGAAATTCATAGCAATACAGGCCTACTTCAAGAAACAAGAAAAATCTCAAATAAACTGTCTAACCTTACACTAACAAAATACTAGAAAAAGTACAGCAAACAAAGCCCAAAAGTGAGTAGAAGGAAGGAAATGATAAAGATCAGAACAGAAATAATGAAGTAGAGTCAAAAAACAATATGAAATATCAATGAAACCAAAAGCTGTTTCTTTGAAAAGATAAAAAAAAATTAATAAACCTGTAACCAGATTTATCAAGAAAAAGAAGAAGAGAGGACCCAGATAAATAAAATCAGAAATGAAAGAGAAGTGACAACTGACTCTACAGAAATTAAAGGATTCTAAGAAAATACTATAAGCATTTATATGCCAACAAATTGGATGATCAGGAAGAAAAGGATAAATTTCTAGAAATATACAATCTTTTAAGACTAAGTCAAAGAAGAAACAGAAAATCTAAACCGACAAATTACTACTAACAAAATCAAATTAGTAATCAAAAGACTCCTAACAAACAAAAGTCCTAGTCAGATGACTTCACAGGTGAATTTTACCAAACTTTCAAAGGAAAATTAGTGCATATTCTTCTCAAACTATTCCAAAAAATCCAAGAGGAGGGAAGGATCTCAGGCTCATTTTATGCAGCCACCATTACCATGATTCCAAAACCAGACAAAGATATTATTAAAAAAAAAATTATAGGCTGATATTTCTGATCAACATACATGCGAAAATCCTCAACAAAATATTACCAAGCCCAATTCAGCAAGTTGTTAAAATGATTGTACACCATGATCAAGTTGCGAGATGCAAGGTTGGTACAATATTTGCAAATCAATTAATGTGATACACCACATTAACAAATTGAAAGATAAAAACCATACGATCATATTAATATATGTAGAAAAAGGATTTCACAAAATCCAACATTCATTTTAATAAAGAATCTCAGCAAAATAAGAATAGAGGAAACATACCTCAACATAATAAAGGCCAAATATGACTAGCCTACAGGTAACATTCTTTTCAATGGGGAAAGGCTAAAAGTGTTTTCCTCAAGATCAGGAACAAGATAAGGGTGCCCACTTTCACCACTTCTATTTGACATAGTATTGGAAGTCCTACCTACTGCAATCAGACAAGGCATCCAAATTGGAAATGAACAAGTAAATTTGTCATTATTTGCATTATTTGATACTATATAGAAAGAACCCTAGAGATTCCATCAAAAAATTGTTAGAACTGATAAATAAATTCGGTAAAGTAGCATGATACAAACTTAGTATTCAGAAGTTGTGTTTTTGTACACCAATAATAAACTATCAGAAAGAGAATTAAGGAAACAATTCCATTTACAATTGCATCAAAAAAAAAATGTAAGAATAAATTAAACCAAAGAGGTAAAAGACCTGTACTTGGAAAATTATGTCATTGAAGAAAGAAATTAAAGATACAAATAAATGAAAGCATATACCATGCTCATGGACAGGAAGAATTAACATCGCTAAAATGTTCATGCTACCCAAAGCAATCTATAGATTCAATGCAATCTCTGTCAAAATACCAATGTCATTTTTCACAGAACTAGAACAAATAATCCTAAAATTTATTATAGAACCATGAGGGGGAAAAAAAAGCCATGGCAATCTTGAGAAAAAAAGAACAAAGTTGGAGGTATCACACAACCTGATACCAAACTATACTATAAGGCTACAGTAATCCAAATAGCATGGTACGGGCATAAAAACAAATACATATGTCAATGCAACAGGATAGACAGGCTGGAAATAAATCCACACCTATATGGTCATTTAATCTATGACAGAGGAAGTAAGAACATACAATAGGGTAAAGACAGCCTCTCCAAAAAATGGTGTTGGAAAACTGAATAGATACATATAAAAAAAAAAGAAAAGAAAAGAAAAGGAAACTGGACCACCTCCTTACACCCTATACAAGAATACACTCAAAATGGATTAAAGACTTGAATATAAGACCTGAAATCATAAAACTCCTAGAAGAAAACATAGGCAGTAAACTCTGACATTGCTCTTAGTCATATTTTTTATGATGTGTCTTATTGGACAAGGGAAACAAAAGAAAAAATAATGAATTGGGACTACATTAAACTTAAAAGTTTTTGCACAGCAAAGGAAACTATCAACAAGATGAAAAGACAACCTACTGAATTGCAGAAGATATTTGCCAATGATATATCTGATAGGGGATTAATATCCAAATTTATAAAGGACTCATATAACTCAATGCCAAAGACACAAACAATCCAATTAAAAAATGGACAGAGGACCAAAATAATAATTTCTCAGGACATACAGTTAGCCAATGGACATATGAAAAGATGCTAAACATCACCAACAGTAGAGAAATGCAAATTAAAACCACAGCAAGATATCACCTCACACCTGTTAGAATGGCTATCAATCAATAAATCAACAAACAATTGTTGGCAAAGAGGTTGAGAAAAGGAAAATCTTGTGCCTCTTCATGGGACATCAAATTGGTACAGCTACTATGGAAAACAGTTTGGAGGGTTCTCAAAAAGTTAAAGATAGAACTACTTTATGATCCAGCAATTCTACTTTTGGGTATTTATCCAAAGAAAACCAAAACGCTAATTCGAAAAGATCTATGCACCTCTATGTTCATGGCAGCGCTATTTACAATAGCCAAGATATGGAAGCAGCCTAAATGCCTATCAATAGACAATTGGATTAAGAGGTTTGGTACATATATACAATGGAATATTACTCAGCCATTACAAAACAAAAACAAAAACAAAAACTGAAATCTTACCCTTTGCAACAACATGAATGCAACTAGAGGATATTATGCTAACTGAAATAAGTCAAACAGAGTATGACAAATAACATATGATTTTACCTATATGTGAAAATCTAGAGAACAAAATAAATGAGCAAACAAAACAAACATAAGCTCAGAGAAAAAACTTGTGATTGCCAGATGGGTAGGGATTGGGGGCTGGGTAAAAAATGTGAAGGGATTAAGAAGTAGAAATTGGTAGTTACAAAATGGTTGCAGAGATGTGAAGTACAGCATAGGGAATATAGTCAATAAAATTGTAATAACTATGCAGAGTGCCGAGTGGGTAATAGACTAATTGGGGGGATTACTTTGTAAATTAGATAAATATTTAACCACTTTGCTGTGCACCAGAAACTAATATAAAACAATATTAAATGCCAACTCTAGTTGAAAAAAAAAACCCCATAAATGTATGGGTCACAGTCTGGAAGCTTGGAAGTCCAACATCGCAGTGCCAGCATAGTCGCTGTCTAGTGAAGGCCTACTTCCTGGTTCACGATGCATCTTCTCACTGTGTGAGCAGAGGCTAGAAGTCTCTCTGGAGCCTCTTTTTAAGGCACTAATTCCATTTATGATGGCTTCACTCATGCGGTTTAAGCACCTCCCAAAGGGTCTGCCTCCTAACACCATCACTTTTGGGATTAGGATATCAAAATATGAATTTTGGGAGGACACGAATATTAAGACCATAGCACTTGGTCAGATTTATTCTAAAAAGTTTGTTCTTCTTGATGCTATTGTAAATGAGATTGCTTTTAATATCATTTTTGATTGTTCATTCCTAGTGTATAGAAATATGGTTAATTTTTGTATATTGAGCCTGTATCCTCTTCCCTTACTGAACTCACTTATTTGCTCTGATAGTTTTCTAGTGGATTCCTTAAGATTTTCTATTTACTCTCTCTACTGAGATGATAATGTGGATTTTACCTTTTGTTTTATAAATATTATATATTTTTTAAATTTATTTTTATATGTTAAATGAACCTTGGATTTCTGATTTAAATTCCACTTTGTCATGATGTCTAATGTCTTTTATATGTTGCTGGATTCAGTTTTCTAGAATTTTGTTGGAGAGTTTGCATTTGTGTTCATAAAAGATATAGGCCTGTATTTTTTTTTCTTGTGTTGTTTGTGTGCTTTCGGAATCAAGGCAGTATTGGCTTTATAGAATAAGCTGAAAAGTGTTTTGTTTTATTTTATTAATTTTTTGGAAGGGTTTGATCAAGATTTGTGTTAATTCTTTAAATGTTTGGTAGGATTTACCAGTGAAGTCATCTGGTCCTAGACTTTTCTTCGTTGGGTGTTTTATGGGTCAAGAAATTTATAGGCAGAGAGAACGATAAGATGTAATGGAATTTGAAAAGCCACAGTAGCTGGAGCTGAAGTGACTCCACATTGCCTACATGTTAAAATTTAATCTCTTTATATTTGTTCATGACTCTTTCTGTGTGGAACTTGCTTAACCTCTCTAGCTTTATTCACCTATCACTACTTCCATCATACTGTAAGCATGCATCATCTGTGCTGAGCTAATGATAATAATTGTTTTTCTCTTCCATGCACTATCTTAAATCTATTATACACTCTCAAATAAATATCATGTTTATTTTCCCAGAAATAAATCTCCCTCACTTCATGACTTTGTTTATGAAGTTTCCACTCCCCAGAATGAACTATGCCTTTATTCAACCCTGCTCTCTTCAAGCCTCAGTCTTGTGGCTTGTGTCGTAAGTCTCACTTCAAGTGTTACCTTTACAATAGAGACTTTTTTTATGTTTCTAAAAGAAATATCAGTGAAGAACATCTGGAACTTTTTAAAATGTGTTTCTCTCATATTCTATAAATTCTTTGATGTCAGGAACCATGTATGATTCATCTCTTTATCCCGAATTCAGCAACCTGCCTGTCACATAATAGATACTAAATAAATATTCATTGAATTAATAGGTAACCCCAGCTATTCAGACTAAGTTTTCCCCAGCATTTTGGATAGATGAGATGTTATTGTACTTCACAGTGCTTCCCCTGGGACCTAGTGAGATACTGGTCAATGCTCATTGGAGTTAGCTCAGCTGAATGACAAATTAATATTATGTGTTATAAGCGCATTTTGAACCCTTCAGTAAAAAGGCACCATAAAAGCCTCAGAGTAGCTATAAAAAATAGGCATGACGAAAAATATATTTGGATAGCATCTCTTTTTGAAAATACAAAAATAATTCTGTTGTGTTTTGAAACATAATTACACTTGTAGATGTTGCATGTTAACAGAGTTGCATTGTGGGATTCTGGTGATCATAGTAACAACACTGTTTGATAATAGGGGAGGGGTGATCCATTTTAGGAGCTTTTCAATGACAAGTTTTCTTTTTGGAAGCAACTTCTACTACTGTTTACGTAAATGCCTTGGAATATGGGAAGCTCAGTAGCACTGTGGGTGTCCCCAAAGGAGGAAAAATTTAATATTTCTCATATTCTCCCCATCACAAAACAAAGGCATGCAGCATTGGCTGTAGCAGCAATATATCACCACCACCCAAGCGAGGTCTGTGCTTTTTAACATTGACATTCAGGATCTATATCAGTCAGGATTCGTCAGAGAAACAGAACCAATAGGAGATATAGATTATATTTTTATATGTTGATGTATTGACATGTCAACGTATCTCTATCTCTATATCTATCTCTATGTCTGTCAATATCTAGAAACATATATTTCCATATATATCATATGATACAATTGTGGGGGGTAGCAAGTTTGAAATCTGTAGGGCAGGCCTGCAGGCTAGAAACTTAGGCTCGAGTTGATGTTGCAGTCTTGAGTCTAAAATAGCAGGTGGGAAACTCAGGCAGGTATTAGTGCTGCAGTCTTGAGGAACAAGTTTATCTTCTCTGGGAAACCTGTTTTCGCTCTTACGGCCTTCACCTGATTGGATGAGACTCATCTACATCATCAAGGGTAATCTCCTTTCCTTAAAGTCAACTAGTTGTAGACCTTAACAACATCTACAGAACATCTTTCCAAGGACATATAGATTATTGTTTAATCAAATAATTAAATAGTATAGCATAGCCGAGTTGATAGATAAAAATCATCACAAGGTCCTTAGCCACATAACACTTGCCTCCCACTTTGTTTCTTTTCATACCTTCTCATTCCTCACATCAAACCGCCAGTTACTCTCTGAAGAAGCCTGCAACTTGCCTGCCTTTGGTGCCTTTGCCGGCTCCTCCACCCCTGTTCTAGGGTCTCTCTCCTTCTCTATCCCAGCCGTCAAATTCCTCCTTTTCTCCCTTAGACCCAATGCAGATGCCATTTGCCATCCCTAATCTTGGCTGCTTTTATGTTTAGATATCTTCTCTCCCTCTATGGAACCACCAGCAGATTTCCTGGCAGCACGATCAACTTGCTCTGCTTTGTATTATTCGGAAATGTATTCATGGCTGCCTTCCCACCTTCCCTGTGGCCTGAAGGAGTCAAGAACCTCCTGCTTTTTCATTTTGTTTTTTAATTTCTGTCTTCCCCAGAGGGCATATGACTTTTGTTCATGAGCCAATCTTATTCTGTGCTAGGTCCTGTGCTCATTGCTGAGGAATATAAAGATCAATTAGACAAGTTTTCAGCACTCCAAGAGTTCACAGTCTAGTGGGGACGGCAAATTAGTAAACTGCATGTGTCCATAAGTATTTGTTTAACTGAATTAATTTTGCTGTAAAATGTACTCACTTTCCCCTCAGCATCTCCTCATCTTAATACTTTTACATAAAGATATGAGCCCGAGCAGACAGCTAGTGGGCTGGAAAGCTCTGTCCTCATAAAACCTGTAAAGGAGTAGTGTGTGTGGTGTGACTGAGGGGCATGGCATCAAAGCAGTCAACAGATTCAAAAATATCTCTGTTACTAAGCTTTAGTTACGCCCAATATGCCACTTTTGGGAATCCTTCCTTTTGGGTTCAGGATTATCCTATTTCCAAATGTACCTAGGAGGAATTACTAAATACATATGCTGATATCTCTTTCAAATGTCTTTCCTTTTCTTCTTTACCTCTGTATTGTCTTCTCCTCCTTGAAGGCTTAGTTAAATCGCCCTTCCTAGAAAACTCCTATCACTCAGAGGAATTAGAGACTTCTCCTCTGGGTCCTCATAGCACCCTGTGCCCATTACAACATATTTTTTTTTATCCTCTGTTGTTTACTTGTTTATTAGTATCCTGACTTCCCCACAAGATTGAACTCTACGGGGGGAAAAAACGTGCTTTTCATTTCTGAGACCCTGACGTTAGGCACAGTTCCAAACCCATAGTGAGATACTCTGTAAGGGTTCCTGGAATAACTAGGTGATTCTTTGATAGAATGAGCCCTGAGCATATCTAGGGGACAAAATTGATGAAAGAGAACTGAAGGGTATACAGGGGAGAGGTGGAAGAAAAGGGGCCTTAAGGAAATTACTTCTGTGTGGGGGGCCGTCCTTGATCCTGGATAATAGCTGTTTGCTATTATCCACTTTTTGGTGTCATTTATAGATAAAGTACTTTGTGAACTAAACATGCTCTTTTCTTTTGTTCTATAATATACAATCTGAAGTACTTTCCACTGGCAAGAGTTCTTCTGGAAGCATATATTGAGTGTAAAGGTGGCTACACGTGCTTCATTTTACAAAAGCAAAAATGTTTTCAAATATCTTCTATTTCTGCTTGAACTGAGAATACAAAGCTCTTCTTATGCCTGTCTCTCCTATCCATCACTCTTTGCCTTTGATCAAAGAATAAGCTGGTAAAGACTGCCAACAAAGTATTTTTTTCCAAGTCTCATGACTGCAAGGAATACAGACCTATACAGTTTTTCTCAATTAATAGGGCTGGAGTTTTCAAGATATTTTGAGTATGGAGCTGAAATCAACAATGAAAACCAAGATACCCTCAAAGTCCTCTATTATATGTTTCTCTCTCATTAGCTGAGTGAGCTCTCTCTTTCTCATGATGTCTCCTCTCTCTGTTGAGTTGCTCCATTTTCTTCTTGCTTCTCCTGCATTACATGTCTCTTCTCTTTTCTCATGTCTTTATCTGCTCCCTCTCAGCTTTATCATGGCTGCCCCAGATGCCCAGTAACATGACTTTTCACCTTTGAAAATATATGCCTATCAATAGATACCCTCTGGTTCATGCTAAGTTTAATTTTTCTACAAATGCATTTTTAAATTAATTTTTATCAGGGTCAATTCACAGATAAGTTAATTTTCTGTGACATAACCAAAAGTTATCTTTATTTAGTTACCTGTCAGTTAGTACCTCTATGCTATTTATTATTGTTTTACGTTATTACATATTTTTATTTATACATTTATATTATAATATGTATGTAATAGAGTTATTACCACTAGGCAAAACCTAGCATAATTCTTGACATCTGTAGATACTTAAAAAACATTGAATAAATGGCTAAATTAGGCTCTTGAAACCCTTACTTCTTACTCATCCTCTTCTAATCCACCTTTAAGAAAGTAATCTTTCCAAAACAAATATCAAGTCACAATATTTCCTGCTTTGAATCATTAATGACATTTATTATCCAGATTAGTAAGAGGATACTTATTGCCTACTTCTCTAGCTTTATTTCCTGCCCTGCCCAATTTCTTCTATTTTATACTTCTATAAAGCCAATGTTATTCATAAAATACACTGTTCTATGTCCTTGCCTTTGCACATGGCAGAATCAGAAAATACAACATTTGGCTGGAGTGAAGACGAATTTAAGAGACAAGTTCATAAGATTTAATGTCTAAATAATATTAATTTAACTAATGTGTAAATCTCACTAAACCTACCATTGCTTTCTACATAGTAAGCACTTGCTATGTTCTTGTCAGAGTGGATTAAACAGTAGCATTTGTGTTTTTGTCTGGCTTCCTATCCAGTAGGACTGAGTGAAAAGGACTAAAAGGGTGAGTTCATTGGTACATGAACAATTTCATCCTTTTTCAAACTCAATAGCTATTATCGTGACTAACAAAGCAACTCTTATGAATTGAACACAAACAAGAAATAGTCAGGAGAGTGTTTATGATGTCATCATAAATATTTATAAAAGGAACATGATGCAATGCTTTGTGAGATGTGGGTAACAAAGGTTAGACTGTGGATGTTCATTTAGATCAAAATATTAAACACCTGAAACTGGTACAGTGTTTTCTAATTTACAAAGCACACTCACATTTATTATCCTATTTAAATTTCAACTTCTTGATCCCCATTGGACCATTATCTTAAGTGTACAAGAATTCTATAGTATCTCTATCTTTAAGATTTCCTCTCTAGATCTCATATTCCCCAGCAGAAACAAGCACCCCAATGTGTCCTCTATTATAGCAAAGCCCAAGAGCTTTTTACGTACAGTCTCTACTTTTTCATCTGACATTCTTTCCTCATTCAACTCAGAGCTGGGATTTAGCCGCATGACTCTGCTAAAATTGCTTTTATTGAGGTAATTAGAAACCTCCATCTTATCTATTCACTCCTTCTTCCTTGAAACATTCTTCTTCACTTGGCTTCAGATATTGTGTACTCCACTGGTTTTCTAACCACCTCACTGGATCCTCATCCTCCAGAATTCTAAGTGTCCCACCGCTCAGTTCTTGTCTCTCATCTTGTCTTTGTCTATACTCACTACCTAGGTGATCTCAATCAGATCCTACATGTCAATGTTATTTGCACACTGAAGATGTCCACATTTATATCTTCAACCCAGTTCTCTCCCTAAACTTCAAACTTGTGTTTCTAAGAGTCTTCTTAACTCTCTCTGGATAGGCATCTCAAGCTTTCGTTCCTAAAGAATAACTCTGGAAAACCCTGCTCTCATGCCAGAATTCCCCTTTTGTGAAAGCAGTGCTAAAGTCATCTAGGTGTTGTAGCCAAAAACCTAGATATCATCCATAATGCCTCTCTTCTTCAGGCCCAGTATGCCATTAGTTAACAAGTCCTATTGACTCTACCTCTCAAATGTACCTGGAATTCGACTACTTATTACCACTTCTACCTCTACCAAGCTAGGCAAAGCCACCATTATTACCAGCCTAGACTTCTGGAACACCTTTCTAACTAGGTTCTCTGCTTCCTTTCTTCTTTTGTAGTCAGTTCTCTACTGAGCAGCCAAAGTAGTCCTTTGAAATGTAAAACCATCCAGTGGGATTCCTTTCTTATTCTGATTAAAACTCACAGTCTTTTCCAGAAACTGTAAGATCTATATGATCTAGCCCCTGCCTTTCAGCTCAAGTTTATTTCTACCTTAGAGTATTTGCACATACTAGTCCTGGCTGGACTAGTCTTCTACCACATTTTCCCATAATTCACTCCCTCAATTTCTGCTGGTTCTTCTCAAAAGTGATCCCTCTCCCACCTTCTTACATCTTTTTGTCCCTTAATTCACTTTGTTTCCTTAGCCATTTACCTGTTAATATATTTGCTTAAATCTTTATGGTACCTACTTTTGTCACTAGAATACAAGTCCAAGAGTGCATTTAATTATGTATTCCCCCAAAATTTGTTGAATGAGAGGATGAGACTTGAATATAAATATTTTTACTAGAAATTGAGTACTCTTTCCATGACCTGAAAGCATGCAAAAAGTGGTCACCTTTCTATATTTTTTGATATCTTCAGAATATTCTGAGGAAATAGTTTGAGAAGCTTGATTTCAGGTTTTTCTAGATAAATGAAGATGCATTATATTGAAACAGTTATGTAATTGCAGTTCATGTTGGTAGGGTGTGGGCTCCTGATAGAGATATTGGTAGCATTCATTTGGCTCAGAGTCATCTCACTAACGTGGTACTGTATAGATTTGGGTATAGTGCCAAGAGTGGTAGGGAGAACCATCTAAAAAAATAGAAATTCATAGATTTTTAAATGTTGACACAGTGAAACTAAAAGAGCAAGAGAGGGAACATAATTTATTAAAGCCCTTTCAGATAATTTTCATGTATACTGTCATGGTTAATAGGCTAGAGTAATCTTAAGGCTCTCAAACCCTGATATTTTGAAGTGATGTCCTCTTTTTTCCCTGTAGAGATTACTTTCACATTCTCCATGAATTCAGTGCTCTTCACACTTGTCTGGAAGACACTGACAATTAGTTCAAGAAAATGTATGATGGGATAGGGCAGCTACCATTTTTGTGTACCTACTGTGTGTCCAGCGTTTTAAGTCTGTTATCTTATGTGACCTTTACATTCCTGAAGTAGACATTTATAATGGACAGTTATAGTTTTGTCTATCCAGAATAACTTCCTTTTTCTTGTAGAGAATGTCCCTTCCAAAACCAAACACTGGATGTTTTAATAGGAACTTTGCATACAGCTCCCAACCTGCTGGCCAGAGATGTTATCATGTGATCAAAGATGAATCAATCAGAGTCCTCACACAGGATTTTTATAGTTAGTGCTAAAGTTCTTCCCTCTAGTCACAAAACTGTAAATTGTAGCCGAGAGCACATCACACTAATATCCCACTAGGAGGAGCTTGGCGAGAGAATTTACTTGCTATATAGAGAAGAATAGAGACGCACCAGAGACAGAGAAACCCAAAGGTGTTTGAATCTTTCTATTCAGTCTTCCTTGAAGTTGGCACTAACTCTACTCTGCATTTTTTTCAACTGTTTCATTATATGAACCAATAGTTGCCTTAAAAAAAAAATGCCCATTTTAATCGTCTATTTAGAGCTTATAATTGCAGGAGATCTAAACAGTACAGTTTTTCTCCATTTTATAGATGCAAACACCCAAGTATAGAGAAATTCAATTACTTGTTACCTCTTAAGTGTCTAAATGAGATTTGAATTTAGGTCCGTGGGCTTCTAACTGCTGTTGCCTGCTCTGTTCACCAGACCGGTTTGCCAATTCTTTCTACTTCTCTAAAGAAGTTAACACTCAGCCGTTTAACATGTGATATACCTCCTTAGGCTTCTTTTGTTGTTACTGTTTGTTCTTTAAGGGAAAGAAGTATTTAAAGTAGTGACAAAAAAATTGACTATCCAAGTGTTTCTATACCAGTCTCTGCTTAAGTTTCTTTATTTGTAAAATGACTAAGTTGGACTCAGTGACCTCTGAGATCTTTTTTTTTTCTCATGGAAAATTTTCTAAAGTCGAATTGATTCTTAGTGCCTATGAAAATCTAATTATACTGACTGTGCCTCTAAGGTTTATTTAAATACAAAGCAAAGAGCCATCAAGAGGAGGTGCCCCGTCAAACTTCGTGATCAGGAGCCAAGTTGGCTTCCAGCCCTCCAGCAATAACTCTAGAGTGGTGCTGTCAGAACATCAACATGTTATTATTTTCAGATCAGAGTCCTATACTCAAGGACATGTGTGCATTGGCAGGAAAGAATTAAAAAATAACCAGAAACAACCAATCTTCTGAAAGATGAAAAGGCAGTTCTTTTTTTTTTTTTCCTGAAAATTATAGTATACACTCCGAAATCTTGGAGACATATTATTTTGGAATAGTTGCTATAAGCACCTGTCTTTGGCATTCAAATTGGGTGCTCAATAGCTCCGACAGAACATCTGGAGCTCCACAGATGACCACATCAAGAGGGAAAATCAGTACAGTGAAGCTCATTTCAGCACTGACATGCACAAACAGGCACGGGCATGGAAACCTGAACAGAAACACACACATATACACACAGAGTGGCCTTTGTTTCCTTTGGAATGTATTCTTAGACTGGGTGCTGGGAAATTGTCCCCTGTGGAAGCCTTTTGATAATCTCCCAAGTCTAAAGTATCAAGATAATCTTACTCTAAATGCATTTCTGGTTTAACACACAATTCTTTGAATAAGAGAATCAATTTATCTTTTTAGAATCTCTTTTCCACCAAAGTTCCAATTATTTTTAAATTCATATTTATACGGTATTTTTTTGTTTACCAGGTATTTTCATGAAAATTATTATCTATTATAACCTATGAGATTGGTAGTAGTATTATTTATATTTAATTTATTTGCCTTTCATCGTCACAGCAGCTCTATTATAATTTGCTCTTAAGATGAAGATGCTGAGGCTCAGTGGTATAAATGACTTATCCTGGGACAGACAGCTAGCTAATAAGTGGTGGAACTAATATTCTGCTAAAGCTTTGGATAGTATAAAAAATGAGGGCTGTAGAGCCAGATATATCTGGGCTAGAAGCCCAAGTTTATCAACTTGTTTTGTGACCTCGCGCAGGTGACTTACTCTCTTGGATCTTTAAAGTGAAGTTCTATTATCTTTAAAATGAAGTTTATGATATCAAAATTATAAACTTCTTTGGAGTATTAAGTGAAAAATCATGTAAAGCCCTTAATACTCATCCCTGCCAATTTGAATATTTATCATTGCCAAGTAGGCATTTATCAAAGACTATTGTTTTAAGCCAAGAACTTCTGAGTGCTGCAAAAGAACAAAGCGCTCCATTAGGTGTTGATATGTGAGAGTCTTTGGAAGCTCCAAACTTTACAATACAAAGAGGTCATGCTGAGATGCCTTGAGGCTCCAGGGATTTTCTGCCTCCTTATTTTATCCCTGATCGAAAACTAATGCAGAACAAGCTATACTTTCATAGGGCTCTGGTGCTTAAGGGTCATGGATTGGTATATGTTGTTTTCTGCCATTCTGGTGACCCTTTAGTCTCACACACATAGAATCCATCAGTCTGTGGCTTCCAGGCAAGCGAAAGAGGCTATTCCATACTCCACTGATGATGTCATCTGAGATTAGAGCTGGAAAACTTTGCTAGAGCATGCTTGGATCTCAGGTAAGCCAGCTAGTCTCTCTCTGTTCCTGGCTACAGATCTCACTCAGCTTTTCTGCCCAGTCTATACTGGCTTCTGGTCACAGTGTGTGGATGAGTTGGCTTTAGATAAACTGAGGAATGAGTTAAGGACTATCAGTTATTAAGATAATGGGTAGATGAATTACCTGTTGTCTTTGTAAGAAACAGAAGACCGAGTTCAACATGACTTGAAGGGTCCATAAATATATTACTGAATTTAGCTTTCATTTTCAATATTCTAAATTGAGATAATAATCTAGGGTGGTTGTAAGGATTAAATGACAATTAGTTCAAAGTTCTTACTTACCCAATATTTGACATATAGTAAGTGTTCATTTAGTGTGAACTATTTTTGTGATCGTTGTTATTTTAGTTATTGAGGTTCAGAAGCAAAATACAACTTCCTGTCTATATAATCATGAAAATTTTTTGTCGAACTCAATTTTTTTAAATAAACATTTTCTCAGCAACTTCGGTTTTGCCCTAGAAGATCATTATCTTAGACTCCAAAGAGCTTTGTGAAAATTTCTTCACTGTCTCTTACTAGCTGTAGGATTGGACAACTTTTCATTCTCCTTGAGACTCATCTGCAGAATGGAATAAACAGTACTTGCCTCAAATGGTGTTGCGAGTGGTAGATAAGATTGAACAGCATAGTACCTAATACACTGATGTTTATTGGGACTTAATCTGAACCTCAGTTTCCTTATCTATAAAATGGAGGAAAGGATACTTTTCCCCAGAAGTTTGTGATAAGGATTCATTACAATGCTAAATGTGAAAGCACTTTGGAAACACTAAAGTATTGTGTAAATATATTTATTAGTAGTATTATTAATCTCTTATCACTATTATTTTTAATAATAATACTATTACTCATAATTATTGCTTATTACTAATATTAATCATTATTACTGCTCTTGTTATTTCTAAGCCAAATAGTATAGATTCTGATTTTTTTCATATCAAAGAAATACTCATATAAGGAGATGGCTTAGAAAAAACTTCAAATTCTTCAGCTCATAAAATTTTGTTCAGAGATGCATTTATTGTAAGGCACTTTTAACCAATTAAGTCACTTTTCAGCATGTAAAATTGTTCCTGAGCAAAATAATTTTTAAAATGTCATTTAAAACTAGTGAGGTTAAAAGTTAATGATATTAAATGTGTTGTCCTGTTTAAGTACTTACAAACTATCTGGCTGCCCGTCATACTTCAGATTTTCAGAACCAGCCTATGGAAGATCACCCGGCACTGGTGTGTGACTTATTACTAACAGAAACAGCCTTCTCAGGCGTAGGTGTTTTGGTGGCTTTTGTGCTATTATCTGTTGATGGACCGCCTGTGTGTCTTTGTGCTCTCAGATAACATTTTTTCCTTGTTGTTTTTCCTCCTCATAAACTTTAAGCACAAATCGTGAGATGTGTTTTGTCTGTAGTATGCTAGTCTCTGACATCATTTTTCTTCTAATTATTTCCTGAGGTGGCCCAGCTCTCTCAACTGGAAGCCAGGGTCCACTCCATCACCAAGACATGCTTTAGTAGAAAACCAAAAGAAATCATTTTGCAGACATAACCCTAGAGCTGGGGCCCCAATCCCCAGGCCATGGACTGGTACCAGTCCGTGGAGCCAGGCCACACAACAGGAGGTGAACGGTAGGCGAGTAAGCACAGCTTCATCTGTATTTGCAGCCACTCCCCAGCACTAGCAAAACCACCTCAGCTGCACCTCAGATTATCAGGTGTTAGATTCTCGTAGGAGCACCTGTCCCAGGTGCCAAAAAGGTTGGGGAAGCTGCCGTAGAGTAATGTATATCACATACGTGTATGGTCTTTTTCCCCATGTCGAGGAATTTCTAATACCAGTAGTTCAGCTCTTATCTATCTATCTATCTATCTATCTATCTATCTATCTATCTATCAGCTTACAGCACCTGCTCATCCTGGTGGTCTCCCATCCAAGTACTAACCAGGCCCAACCCTGCTTAGCTTCCAAGATCAGAAGAGATCAGGCGTGTTCAGGGTGGCACGGCCATAGTTTGGCTTTTATTAAAAGACTAACAATATCTGTTATCAGCAGTAGGACACACTCATATGAAACATAGTCAAATGTCTTAGGTTTGGGCTCTGACTCTGAGATCTAGATCAGTGACCTTGAACAAGCTGTGTTTCTCAGACTTAGTTTTGTTAACTACATGTGAATCCCTGCACTGCCACTCCGATCTTTTAGCTGTGTTCTTGAGCTTCATTATAATTAAAAAAAAAAAAAAAAAAACTTTTGTGCTTCCAAGGACACCATTAAAAAGTGAAAAAACAACCATTAGAATGGGAGGAAATATTTGTAAATCATATATCCGATAAGGGAGTTATTTCCAGAATATATAAAGAACCATTACAACTCAATTATAAAAAGCCAAATAATCCAATTTAAAAAATGGACATGGGATTCGAATGGACATTTCTCCAAAGAAAATACACAAATGGCCAATATCCACAGGAACATATCATTACTCATTAGGGAAATGCAAATCAAAACCACAATTAGGTACCACTTCATATCCACTAAGATGGCTGTAATGTAAAAGACAGACAACAATTTTTGGAGAAAATGTAGAGAAATCGGAATCTTCATACATTTTTGATGACATTGTATAATGGTGCAGTCACTTTGAAAACAGTTTGGCTATTCCTTAAAATGCAAAATATAGAGTTATGATGTGACCCAGCAATTTCACTCCTAGGTGAAATTGAAACTCCAAGAAAAATGAAAACATACGTCCACAAAAAACTTGTGTATGAGTGTTTATAGAAGCATTATTCATACATAAAAGCCCCAGAGTGGAAGTATCTCAAATGGAATGAACATAAACAAAATGTGATATGTCCGTAAAATGGAACATTTCTCAGCAATAAAAAGCAATGAAGTACTGGTACATGCTATAACATGAATGAATCTTGAAAACTTTACGTTAAGTGAAACAAGCCACATATTGTTTGATTCTATTCATATGAAATGTTCAAATTGGTAAATCAGTAGAAACAGAAAGTAGATTAGTGGTTGACAGGAGCTAAGGAAAAGATAAATGAAGATGGGGTTTCTTTTACAGGTGATGAAAATGTGCTAAAATTAGATAGTAGTGATGGTTGTACAACTGTGAATATACTAGTAACTATTAAATTGGATGTTTTATAATGTTGAAATTAATGACGGGAATTATATCTCAATAAAACTTGTTTTTTAAAAAAAGGAACATAATTCTATGGAATTGAAAATTAACATAAGGTCCTTTTTTTTTTTTTTTTTTGTTTCCTAGAGTAAAAGCATGGTCTCTTTTTGTGGTTGTGGTGGTAAATTAGCCACATGTCATCTTTAAAATTTCCCTTATCAAGACTTCCCAGATAGCCTTTGCTAATTTTATATTTCCTTCATAATCTAAAAATAATTTTTTATTAGCATTCTCAAAAGTCATCATGCTGACTATTTGGATTAAATGAACCACATTCACCAATGCCTCTCTCTTCTTTGTTTGGTTTTTCTCAACAATTACATTGCTCCCTAAATCATCAGAAAAAAATAAAGTTTTTTTCCTATAAGAGAGTTACCTTGAACATTCACCATGACCAAAAATATTATTTTGATGAAAACAACTTCCATTTAATTATAAACTAGGCCAACTATCTTCTTTCTTGTTAACTGTAAGCCTGTGGACTGGCACTTGTTTCTATTAATTTATTCATTAATTCATTTTTCAATAAATATTTATTAAGCACCTACTTTATTCTAGACTCTAAAGTGGCACTAGAAATAAAACAGTGGAAAAAAATACAGGAATCTTGTTTCTCTTGGTGCCACATGCTAGTTGGAGGATACAGATGATATACATAATAAATAAAATATACATGCTAAAAGATGATAAATGTTTTACACAAAAATAAGAAAGCAAAGTTAAAAGAGAGTGCTGAAGTAGGGGTGGTCAGAGTAGGTCTCAATAAGATGCCATTTGAGCAATGACTTAAGGAAGTGTGAGAGTGAGCCATGGAGGGAACTGGGGAGGAACATTTTCAGCACGGAGAATACCTACTGAAAATTTCCTGAGACAGAAACATGCCTGGCATGTTCTACAAACAAAAAAGGGCCAGTGAAGCTCGGAGGACGGGGAGCCTACTGAGCAGTGGGGTTAAGGAGCTAATGGGGGTTATATTTGGGGTCTGATAGACCATTATAAAGACTTTAGCTCAAACTTTGAATGAAATGGGGACCAATTGGAAGGTGTTCAGCTGATGAATGATGTGACCTGAGCTACGTTTTTAAAGAATTACTCTGGTTGCTGTTTTAAAATAGACTGTAGTGGGGCAAGGACACAAGGAGAAAGACCAGTTAGAAAATTGGTCTTCATGTCTAAGTTTTGATTATCTCTGTACTTACATATATATTTTATATCTGTTGCTGCTATTGCAAAAAATGAGTCCCATCCTTAGGTCAGCTTCTCTGAGATGTGAAGTTTGAGAAGTTGAAATGTGGAGGCAGATCTGAAATAGAGAAACCAGATATCCCTTCTAGAAACAAAGATCCGATTATAATACAGGTTATCAAGATCTAGAAGGATGATAAATTAGACTAAGTCCCACAGCAAGAAACAAAGGGGAAGCCATTCAGACATGTCTTCTCATTGATTATAAACCAGTGTTTGCCAGTATGAGCCATAGTAATGATCATATTCTACCCAGAGATCCAGAATGCTAAAACCCTTGTCATTTCTGTTGAATGTCTTTGACATATAAATTGTCAAGCTGAGAGATGCCTTTAGTTCTTCAGGGATCTGAGGATCTTTGAACCTGGTACAGCTGTGCTGTGTTAATGATGATCCCAGTGACCTTCAAGGACTATTGTATCTGCTTAAAGGCCAGTCTTCCTGGGCTAGAGGTGGAAGTTTAAATACACACCAGCATGCTTAGAGCAGCCATAGCTGTTGGTCCCAAACCTGGACAAAGTTGAATTCGTCATTCCCGTCACACTGTTATTTCTTTGTGTAACATAGACATTTTCTTTGCTCTGTAATCTCCCGTGATGAAAGGGACTTATAACCACTCCAGGATTTTCTCCTTTGTTGTGGTCTAACATATGTCATTCAGGAAATCTGACCCCATCTGTCAGGTGTTCTTTCATTGTACTCTGAGCGGGCTAAACAATGCAGAACGAGTCAGACAGGAGCTTGATAGCTCCAAACTCAATACAAAAGGCAGAAAGAGAGAATTTTTTTTGATTAATCTGATTATTCATTAAGTTAAAGGAAGACTCAAAAACATACTGACATATCATCAGGCATGGAGGAGAATATGAAAAATGAGAGAGAAAACAGGAAACTCTTTAAAGGGAGATTTTTTCTGATGATTTCTGAAACTCAAATGCTATCCTTTTCTGAGGTAAATTAGGAGAAATGCTACACACACCATGGGAAATTATCATTCAGATTTGACTGCAAACCGATTTTCTAATTTGATATTGAAAGGAAACTACCGATGATGTTCCAGTTGAATGCTTATATGTTAAATGTTAAGTCATTTGTATTCGTATCAAAAATGATATCTACTCTGCAATAGGAAGTGGCATGCCATCGGAAAGAAAATAAAAGGACAAAGAGCTAAGCGATAACTTATGTGGCAGCAAGTACACAAGGAAGTTAATGAAAGTGAGCTAAGTCCCTGAGTGGTGGTTGTTGGATGTTGATAGAGCACCAGCTCGGCAGGATGTTGCATGTGAGTGATTTGCCTCCTTCTCGGCGACATTCACGGATCTGGTAGGTGTTGGTAACACTATGAACAATAAACTTTATCTGACAGTTCAGGAATAGAGCTGAGACATAGTTTTCATATTTGAAATCACATAAAAAGGAATTAAAAATAAGCAAAAAGACTGGAGAAATGTAATGCTTCATAAAATTATATGATTTTTAGGAAGAATACTTTGAGTACATTCATATATTAAAAGTTATTAAAAGTTTTTACATATCTTCTTTAAGTTAGAGGCATAGATAGTGAACTGAATGGACTTTTTCTACAAGAATAAATTATCTCAGACCAGGGTAAAATTTGTGAATGAATTTCATTTTTCTCCACTTGATTTTTACAACAAGAGTATTTTTGAAAAGCTTTTCTCTATTAGACTCTTACAAAAAGAAATATAAGGTAATGAGCCATTACTACAAAGTGTTAAAATTTTTAATAGCCCTCAAATATCTATTTTTGTGTGGCTAACGAACAGTTGAGTATTTTTTAAAAAGTTTTTAGAAGTATGGGAGAGCTGTAAAATACTTTGCATTGTTTAAATATTTCTATTTTCAATGAATTATGTCTTCATTTTAAGAGTTAAGAAACAATAAAAAACATGGAATTATGGGTCACAACTTTGAGCGTCACAAACTAGAACCAAGCAATGATTTGTGTGATGTCGCATTGATTTACTCGTGTCTCATAGTTGCAGGTTTACACATATATACATTTCCCTATACAGATAGCAAAATAAGCATACATTTTAAGCATAGTCATTACTTGTCAGGAATTATTTAGCTCTCCAACTGCTCTGAATGCTGAAACTTCAAGAGGGTCCAAAATATGGCTGACATAGTTATTTTGCACATTGCCTAGCATAGGCTTCTGGCAGTTCTTTTAATGAATACTTTCAGTGGTGTGGAGTATATCAGAAAAGTAAAGCACTATTACTCTTAATTTTGAGCATAATTAGTTCTCATAAATAAGACCACAATTTTTCCTGATCACATTTTTTCTAGGGTCAATTGAAAATCTAGAGGACATAAAAGGAAAAGGAACTTAGAATCTCATCAAAAATGGAATTTAAAAGACACTTCAGTCATAAAAAAAAAAACCTTTTTACTCCATTTTAATATAAGTTCAATTGAGGCAGTCATGAACTTTGCAAAGTGGAGCATTAGTGGTCTATGAAGAAATAAAAAAGAGGTGGTTTCTTAAAACTAGAAAATATTTGGTTAGAGTAGATTCTTGATGGTTTCAGAGCTATGAGATATAATTAATATCACTGTGAATTTCTAAAACGAGGATATATTTAAAAAGGAAAAAGTACAGTTATCTAACATAAAACATTTTTAGGAGGTGAAAGAAAAGCCTATTAATATCTTAATGGACCTCCGGAAATCAGTTTGGGAAATGTGATGTTGTTTCAATGCCTAGAGGACCTGATTGATATGGGTGAAAAATCCCAGTGTCTTGTTTAACAACTGTATGACCTCAGGCAGGTCTGAGTGCAGATTCTCTTGTTTTTACATGAAGTTATAATGCTTCCCTTGAAATGTTGTGAAAATTAAGTAATACAAATCACACAACATAGTTATTGGTACGTATGAAGCACTCAATAAATATTCAGTTCATATTAAGAGTGAAATATGAAAAACAATATAAGTATTATGTGTTTGATTGTGGTATTTAAATGAGATATAACAGTAATTTAGCACAATGCCTGGTCCAAAGAATTAGTTCAACAAATATTAGCCTCTTACTACTTGTCTCATCATCTTTATATTATTTATACATTGATTAATCTTTTTGAAAATCCAGATTTTTTTAGTAATGATATGCTTTTCAAGTCAACTTTTAAAAAATTCCACTTATCCAGTAAATGGCTGATTCAATCACACTTCCCGCATACATTTATAGAGTACTTACTACATACTAGGTACTGCTTTAGGCTTCTGGGATTCAAAGTTCTATAACAATCAGATAAAGTTAAACCTATAAATAATAATTATGTCAATGTGTTAAAACAATAATAGATGTATGCACAGCCTGCTTTGTCTGCACCTATGTCAGATTGGGGCATAAAAGAGGTGAACTGTAACTAGAAATCTGATGGATAAGTAGGCCATAACTAGACAGAGAATCAGAAGAAAGACCTTTCAGGCATATCGAAGCTTCACATGATTCATTTTGAGGGAAAAAAAGTAAAAAACTGTTGCCATTCCAAATCATAAGAAAGAAGTGATTGCCTGAGACAATACTGAAAGGCAGACAGGGCTAGAAAGCCCTTATGATAGCTTCAACTTCATCCTAAAAGCTATGAAGTTCTTACAGCAGAGAAGCAAATAGCCAGTGTGTGGGGCCATCCTGGAAGCAGAGACTGGTTAGGGTGTTTTCTGTGGAAGCAAAGGGGGCTTCTATAAAAATAGAGTTGTATTTCATTTTTGAAGGAAAAAAAATCAAGCAAGTGCTGCTTGCTATACCCACAAGAGTCTTTTTGTGTTTATCAAAATCTTTGAGGTGACTCACTGGCTCAGTCAACTCTTAGGTGGCAATTTGCAATGGAACATCACAATTAGACCACTGAATTATAAGTGGTAAAGTGTTTTCAAGGTTCAACAGCTAAGGGCTTGGAAACCGCCTAATGTATTCTTCTAAGCTCTCCACTTGATAAAGATTTGTTTCTTTTTATATAACTCTTCAGAGTTAAATGTAAATTTATTTTTTTTCCAGTTGAACTCCTTTGACTTACATATTTTTTGTTCTTTTACCTATTTTTTTTTTCTACTGAACTACAGCTAACAGTGAATCCAGGCGAGAAAATAACATTGAGCTCTACATTTTCAATTATATCCATGTCAATTAATTATATATAAACAAATACTTAAATACAGTAGGAGAACTAAAGTTTAAAGATATCCTAAGGGAAATCCCTTAGCGATGAGAAGAATTATTTTTGTAGTACAATTACCTACCAATTTATTTGTTTTCTGTGTATCTAGTTTCTACTACGTAATCCCTAAATCGGGGAATACCTACATTTAGTTTGTTTTATAGGCAGAATACAGGCTAACTCTGAAGTCATATTGGCTACTATGGCAATCATATTAGAAGCTAAGTTATAGATTTGTAAATGTTTCTAGAAATCAGGAAATACTTGCTTATTCTTTGATATAATAGCTAGAAAATCTATAAAGTGTGACAAAGTATATTTGTCACAGCTAAACACTGCACAAAAGCTTATATTCAACTGTGCAAGACCTAATTTTTTGACAACCATTAGGTTACAATCCTGTGTGTAGTTCCATTGTGAAGAATACCTTTGCTTTAATTATACAAGCCAGAATGAAAAAAAAAAAAATGTGCCTGAGATCAGGTCTCTGTGATGAAAAACCAGGAAAACTTGAATAGTCACACAAATTTAAATATGTTATTTTTTACTGATAGTCACTGATGGGTACAGACAGCAGAAAAGCTCACTTCAATCTACAACTAATTTATTTAGCTGGAATATAAACACCCAAGACTTTTAGGAATGTATTCACGTTTTTGTTTTGTGTGTGTGTGTGTGTGTGTGTGTGTGTGTGTGTGTGCTGTAGATATTATCCTTCTCTTGAGACTTTAGCCACAGCTCAAGCAGTATGAGTGAATGCCTGTGAGTCTACTTTGATGAAAAATTGCATATAATATATGGAGAATTACATTACTTCTTCCTTCCAGTGCTATATAAAGGAACTGCATATCACCTGCTCAAGTAGATCACATACTGCTAAGGCAAAGTAATTTATCAATCATCACATTATTTGCTGTGCTCAGCACGAAGCTAGGTGTCAGGGGAGTGCAAAAGAAGTATAAATGCACTTGCTTCACATTTGGGGCTGAAAAATAAACTTCCGTGAGATTATTTCCTTGAAAAGTTAGGCAAAAGGTTTTCTTTTGTTTGGTTGGTTTTTCAGTAGAGAAAAGACCAAGAAGAAACACATATTCTTATTCAGCTTTAAAAGCTAGGCAGTACTTAGTATTATAAGCTGGTTACGGGCAGGCGGCTCAGGCTATTAACAACAGCTCAGTAGAAGACCTAAAATTACCCTGAGAGTTGATTGCGGGAAGGGGTGTCAGCTTGCTCCTAAGATCTTCCTCTCAGCCAGAAAGGCAGTTTCCTCTTTCACTATATAGTTGAATCAACAAAGTCAATGTTCTTGACGCTAAAGACAGACTGAAGAAAAATCCCAAGACTGGAGGTCTCTGGTAAAGAAGCAGAGAGCTAATCTGATAGAGAACGTCTTGACAGGGCCCCACCTACAAAACCACAGATCTAATATAGCAATGGGGTGTAGGCAATGTCTAAAAGCTGCAGGGACTTCCACTCCTAGAATATTCCTTTCCTTAAATTGCAGCTCTTTAAAGTAAGCTCTATTGTGCCAATCACAGTAAGTTAGTCTGATGGCTAAGACTTCCCTATTAGAGTAACACAGTAACTTAATCTTTTTCATGATAATTAAAGGTGAAGAAAATTAGCATCTTGACTATACTGGTCAACTTATCCAAATGATCACAGCACAGGTGAAATTAGCATTTTAAAAGGTAACCAAGTCATAAAATTAGTATTTCTATCAAGACCATATGTGTCAATTAATCGAAAGTTAGCTTTTGAATTACATGCCTGCTGAATCAGTTTTCAGTAAAATGATGCTATTGTATTTCATATTAAAATAGTTCTATATCAAGCAAAATCTTTTTTAAATGTATGCATTATTTAAACTTTGGTGTGAATGGTATGCGAGGAAACATTCTAATCACAGCTAATCTAAAAAGTAATCTTTTTTCTTTATGATAGACTAAAACTGTGGTTATTTTTTAACTGAATATTCATTGAGGGTGCTACTCTGATACACTCTGTACTCAGTGGCCTTGGTGATACAATACTTACTAAGAGTTGGTCCTTGCTAGATTCCAGAAGAAGCTTGTCCTTCATTAAAATAGACATATGTCAGTTGAGGACAATCTGAGAACTGCCATAACAGAACTATGGAAAAACTCCATAAGGCCCTAAGAAGAGCTAACACAGGCTTCACAGAGGAGATGTTCTTTGATCTTGGTCTTTCAGGATGACAAAAGAGGCTTTCCAGAAGACAGAAAAGCAAATACAAAGGAAATAGAAAGGGGGAACAACTCATTTAGGGAAAGATAAAGTCTATACTGTGATTTATGTATATTGTTTATTTTCTGTCCCCACTCCTTCCCACATCACCCCCTCCCTACCCCAAGCTGAAATGTGAACTACATGAGGGCAGGGAATTTTGTCTATTTGGTTAAAGGATATATCCTAAATGCTTAGAACAGTGTCTAATGCATAGTAAGTGCTCAATAAACACTTGTTAAAAGAATGCATGAGTGTATGTGTGTGTGTGAGTTGTAATTGTGTGACTTGGGACTTAGGCATCTCCGTGAGTTCAAGTGATTTTGGCAAGATGGCATCCGAAAGTCTTGGTCTTCGATCTTCTTATATCCCAAAGAGTACTTGGCTGCAGGAGGATTTTATTTTAAAACTAAGAGTTACTCTGTAACCTTTATTCTGACAGTAGCAAAGTTTTAAAGCTCTGGTTTTTTGTTTGTTTGTTTGTTTCTTTGTTTGTTTGTTTTGGTCACTAAGATGTGTCATAAGCTACAGGCAGAAAAAAAAAAGCCAAATTTAGTCTTGTGTCCATAGCACATTGGAGCCAGATAATAAATACTCAGGCTCTGTAACATTTTTGGAAACCCCATTGAAGAATATTTAATGTAGGCCATTGGTGTTAATTTCTAAGTAAGCAATAAGAATGCTCTGTGGTGGCCTTTCTTTAAAGTGGGGTGCCATAATGGCTCAGTAAATAAAGCTTTAGAAGAGTCATCACAGACTTTGGTGTGTTGCTGTGAAAATCCAAAAATTTCAGTCACATGGTCAAATATCATTTTCCAGGATACAAAAGACAAATCTTAGAATTCACATTAAAAAATACTATAAAGTCTCATCACAGTGTGTACTGTTACTTTTAAAAAGAAAATAAAAAGGAGAGATTATATATGCATCTCTTATTTTTTTATATATTTTTTGAAAAAGCTAATAAGTGACATTCTGAAATTTCCCTTTCCCCCCACCCAAAAAACCCTCAAAATAGAAGAAAATATATTATTTAGAAATGTTAAGTATTCTATGCCATATTACGATACTTTATACACATTTATTCTTTATAAAAACCTATTAGATTATCCTTATGTTACATATTAAAACTGATGCTTAGGTGGTATTAATTCTCCTGTTTTCATGGAACAACTATTGGAACAACATGGAACATGGAACAACGATTAAAACACAAACTCAGGTCTATATCATTCTGAAACTCTTTCTCTTTACATCATATGATAAAGAAAAGTTGTTTAATTACTGATTTCTTGACCACAAATCACAGTAGTTTTAATTATTGTTATTATTTATAAAGTTTATAAATATTCAAATTTATTTAATGGACATTTTATATTTTTTATGGCCTTTATAAACAGAAAAATAATAATGATTCCTCAGTTTACTTAGAAATATTTGGTGATCTTAACTAAAAATATTTTGATTGCTTACAAAAAAAGAGGCCATAGATTTTTATGATACTCATGTTATGGGCAAGAAGGCATTGTATACTGAAACTGATATAAATATGGAAAAGACTTTCAAGGATCTTATAATTAAGTTTGGATAATGCAGCTTATATGCTCTATATCTAGTCTTTACATATCAAGTATCTGCCAGAAAAAAAAAAAAATCAACTTTTATTTTTCACTGCTTTAATTCCAAGTCACTAGTTTGTTGGTGATTGCTTACCTTACTGGGGAAACTCACCCAGTATATTTATTTATTGATATCAAAACATCATCAAATTGTGAATGGCCAATGCCAGAATATCTAGGTGCCTGAGCAAGCCTAGAGAACAGTGCCTCTTATCTCCTTTATCTGGCAATGGACAGTGGGACTGCACATGAGTGAGTAAGAGTGCAAACTATAAGAGGCGAGAGGATAAGAACTGCACATGGAAACAGAAGTTACATGGAGTAGAACATTCAGTATTATGGCAGAAAGAGTGAGATCTATCCATTGACAGAAAGAACCTCCATCATGGGCTGCTCACACATCAAAAATGTATTAGAAGGAAAGAAACATAAAACATGGTAAATGTTGAATAAAGCTATGCTAACCTGTTTGCTCACCACTGAATCTGTAATGCCTAGTATGACACTGTTGTCAATTGATATTTGCTTAATGAATGAATAAGTGATCCAAGATACTCAGGTCATTTGCACAACTATAGTTGTTAATAAATGATTAATTAGTTTCCTGCATGGGCTGATGTAAGCTGTCATCTCTGACATCACTACCGTTTCTGATTGAAGTGGTAGGCTTTACATAACTTAGAAGAACTGATAACCCTTAGAATGTGTGGATTTTAAATATGTCTATCTGAACCTAATTCTAGAATTTCTAATATCCTTTCTTATGGTTCCCAAATCTAGTGCTATTTCCTATAAGGTTTAGGGGGGAAACAAATGGGGCCCAACTGTCCAAGAGGCCTTCGAAAGATCCACCCCTGTTCTGCAGAAAGGATTCTAAAATCTCTTTGGTTAGGTAGATCGGCTGAGTTTATAAACACTCATGTTTATCGATTCATTTAGTGTTTTTCTAGAACAGCATGCCATTAAGGGCCTAGCTAGAGGAAATAGAATGAACAGCATGTAGGCATTACTCTTCAGGAGTTCACACACAAGTAGGGAGGAAGCAGACATACGATCGAATACATGTTACTGCAATCTGGTAAGTGTCTGTCTTTGTAAAAGCATGTGGTAATAGGAATTAGAAGGCAGAGATGGAGGACAAGGGCAGAAAATACGTGAAAACATGAAATAGCACAGCTAGTTTGGAGAACTGAGTGGCGCGAGTGTGTATTAAAGGTCGTATCGAGAAGATAAAGTTAGAAAGTTAGTTAAGCCATGTTATCATATAGGAATCTGTTGTGACATGCTAAGGAACAGAGACTTTTTCCATAAAATCTTCGAGAAATCATACAGATTTTTAAGCAGGGAATGACATGGCCATATTTATCATTAAAAAAATGACCATTTAGGTAAAGCTCAAATCAAGGGTACTGGTTAGGAGGCTGTTGCAGTAATCCAGGAAAGAGACAATAATGATATAAGCTAGGTCATCTATGGCAAAAAGAGGAAACCATTTCAAGAAAGGTAAAGGAAATAGAATATTCTGGGATAGGTAACCATTTGGGCAGTTACTCACTTGTTTATGACATTGGCAAGGTTTGGCAGGTCACTGGCTGATAAGACAGATTTCCCACAGCTGTGAAAAGGATCCTACTTTGCTTTTATTGGTACTGGTAGTGGTGATTAGATGTAAAGGTAAGAATGATTCTCAAGTTGTTATCTTGATTTACTCTGTATATTTTGTATTACTTACCTCCGTGTGTGTGCACGCATGCACACTTATAGGTGTGTGTGTGTGTATGTTTTCCCATTGCCTAACATAGTACTTGGCACTGAAGTACAATGATACACATTTTTAAGCAAGTAACTAAAAATAATAGCTATCACATTTAGAGTGCCTACACGTGTTTATTCATGTGTCATTTCATTTCATTATTATTTTGCAGATTGAGTCACTCAAGGACATGTATCTACCAAGAGATAGAGCTGGGATACAAACCTATATCCACCAGGCCTCAGTACATATATCATTATCATTATGATGAATGAAATGAATGGATAAAGGAAAGATGAATCTGGTGGTGGGAGAAACTTTAGGGCTAGATCAGTTAGAAAGCTCCGCCTTGTAAATGTACAATATATTTGGTAACTTTAGCTATGACTTATTGTCTGTTTCACAGCTAAATGAATGGAAGAGTAGAAAAAAAGAAGGTTATTGTTTAAATCCAAATAATAAAGAACACTTTCAGCACCCTGCCTTGGGTAAACATAACTGATTGGCAAGGCATTTGTTAGTCTAGCTAACCTAAACTTTTAACGCTGACATCTAAACACATGTTCTTTTGTTTATTCGTCATTGAAAAAGCAAGTATCCTGCATCATGGCCTTTCCTATTTTTGGAGTCTGTTATTAAATTAGACATATACACATCATATATAATGTTACCTGTTGTGATAACCTTAAGCAAGCTAATGATGATGCTTCATGGCTAGTAGACAATGACTGAAGAATATAGTCTTCTTTATTTCTTCTTCTTGGCCAGTTTGACTTTCTAGACTAAATGGCTTTGTGTCCTATTCAGTTTTGCCATATAACCTTGAGATTGACATTGCCCCCAGTTTTCTCTCTATTCCATTTTACATTTATTTTATCACCAGCATTGTTTGCCATCAAAATGCAGAAGACAAGGAGAGGCAAGATAGAAATTGGTTCTCTCTAATCTCCATTCTAGTGAATATGCCTAGCTCTTCCAGGCAACTTTGAAAACAAGAATCCATTTTTCAGGATGTTTATTAGTAAGATTTGCTATGATAAGCCTCGTGCATCTTTACTAGTTTAAAGTTTCATTCTGGGGGTGGGGATGGGGAGAGAAACAGGACAGTGGAGAGCTTCACTTTAAAACTACATATTTAGATTAAGTGTTGTATACTCAGGCAAGTAAGACTGTTACTAAGACAAGACGCTTGAAAAGTCAGTAAATAATATGTTGTGCTTAACAAACAATAAAAGCAGTTGGCTTTGCTTTCTTCTTTTTAGTTTTATTTTGAATGTTTTTGAAAGAAATGTTAATTTATAGAGCACTAGTTTCCTTCCTAACAATTGTAACAGGGTTTTCTTATTGTCGTTTGCTGTTCTCTAAATATTAGTAAAGCCTCACTATATATGTGCCTATATATTTTTTCCTGGACATTTGGACATTTCTTGGAAACTGGTTAAAGTTTAACATTTGGCTTTTATTGGTATTTCCAAGAGGTAGTAATTAGATTATTTTGAATTTTTCTATAAAATTTATGTAGAGTGACCTTTAATAATTTGATGTCTGAAACATTAAAGAAAATACTTCCCATATTTAAATTAAATACTTTAGTAAACATTCTTTTGTTTAATTCAGTTTTAATTGCATTATTAATTGTCATGGACGAGATATTCCTAGGGAAAAAGCTAAGCAGATCATCTAATTGCAGCTTTTACTGCTTTGAATGATAAAGTGCCTTTGATTTGGTGCTGAGCCAGGAGGGCTTGATTGATAATATCTGTCTCAGATGTCACCCTGGGAGAAAAGAATAAAACCTCAGTAGACTTGGTGCATTGCAGCTGTCTCCGCTGCTCCAATTTCTCTGCCCCATTGACGTCATTGGGAGGTTTTAAGCCCGTCCAGAGTGTCTAGTAAACCTGCACATAAATGAAGAAACAGAAAAACACTGATTCATAACCAAGCCCTCAGTCCAAAGAGGTAGCTGTTTTATTTTCTCAAATAATGGGCAGATGTTTTTTTTTTTCTTCTCCACACTTAAAAATAAAATTATTAAAATGTCATCAGCTATCCAGAAATGTGGGAAAGCCTCTGACAAGGAATATGAATTACGTAAATCCTTCTAAAATCAGATTATAGCACAATGAGCCACATTGGTCCAGGGTTCTCAGATATCATAACCTGTGCCCAGCTTGTCTCTAAGGTCAGGAATATCTGAGGCGGAAAGTGGCATTGGAAAGCGCTCTCTCTGGGGCAGGGCCACTCTAATCATCTAGGCTAGTTCCAGGCACCATTTCCTCCTCTTCTCTTGTCATACACAGCCTTTTGTGCTGAATTCTAAATGAGGGGTGCTCTCAGACAATGAATGATATGAGCACAGAGTAGATGACAAACTCATGGTTGTATTTTTTAAAATGAATTTAGCAAAGAGAAAATACGCAGGAGGAAGCAGAAGAGGAAAAATAAAACACCTTTAGCAGTGTGTGTGTGTGTGTGTGTGTGTGTGTGTGTGTGTGTTTAAAGCTGCTTTGTCAGCTTAACTAAATGTATGATAAACTCTAAACCTCAAAATAATTTACTATAGGGAATCTTTTCTAAATGCTGTCACATAGCAATTTAGTGACTTGGCTGAGTATTAATGTTAAGATATATTCAAATGCTAATTTTTTTTTTCTGCTGGGCAATGGGACTCCTGGCAGAAAGAGAATGACCTTCCCTTTTTTTTTTTTTTTTTTTTTTTTTTTTTTTTTTTTTTTACTCGAACCCTTTCCTCATTCTCTACCAGGTATGACAGCAAACAACTCAAAATTACCAAGTATTTTTCATTTCTTATTCATCTGACAGGCCCCACAGCATACAATTTTTAAATAACTGAATTTTTATAACACTTTAAAGTATGCAAAGCATTATTACTGCCATTTTCTCACTTAAGTTCATCAGACGACCCTGTGAGGTAGATAATACAATTATCACTATTTGATAAATGAGGAGACTGAGCTTCGGGCAGGTTAAAAGGAAAAACAAAAATCTTGCCTGAGATACTCACCTTGTAAAAAGCAGAGCTCAGATTCAAACCCAAATTTTTGGAACTCTACATCCATCCTCTGCTTTCTTTACCATATATGTAGATATTTTTTAATCCTATCACCTACTTTTTGGAACCACTTCAACTTAGCAGATGTGTATTGACCATTTACTACATGTGGTAAATGCTTTAGGATAAAAGTGAAGTAAAACAGTTGTTGTCCTTAGGAAGCTTAGAATACCGCGGATAAGACATGGATCCATGTATAAGTATATTATGAGGCAGAATAAGATAGATGCATAAGACAAAGTGTTGGCACCTGATTGATGCATCTTCAGTGAAGCAGCATCTCACACAAATATGTTGCCGGTGGTGTTTCAATAGGTAAAGATGGCGATGCAAGGGACCTGCATGAACAGAAGTCAAACAGGCAGGATGGTTTGAGGGATGACAGAAATGATACAAAAGATCTTATTTTGAAACTGAATGCTGAGATCTGGTGAAAGGTCGGTTAGAGCAATCAGTGGCACACTTTAAAAGCCAGCACGAGGAGTTTGTAATAATAAAAAGACATTTCAAAATGCTTTAACTTCAGAGGTAAAATCATTATATCTGTGCTTTAGTAAAGTCAATTAAACAGCCACATATAAAAATACATAAGAGCAAAGAAAATCTGGCTCATGATGCCAGTTAACAGGTTCCATAGAAATCTAGAGGAGGAGGTTTGAGAAGTATGAAAACCAGGCCTATAGAACTTCATTTATTTGTTTAAATGTATTTATTCAACACCAAATGACTGTCAGACACTGTTCTAGGTACGAGACTATGACAATCACAGACTGATAAACTTCCTGCCTTCATAGATCTTTCATTCTGTAAAGGATAAAACAGGAATAACGGGACAAATTCACCAAATGCTACAGGGCTAGAACTAACAGCACTTATTGATGGGTGGTCCTGAATAGTAGAAGAGTCAGTGCTGAATTGGAAAATTTTCTTATTTTCTTGTTAGCTAAAAGTGCACTTACTCTACAAAGCTAGCCTTCTTCAAGCACTGTAATAACATTTTGCATGGAATCTGCTAAGCTCAAATATGATGAGATATGGAAACATGTTTGGCAAAGCACCAAGTGCTATATAAGTATCATTGTGATTAGTTATGAATCGTTTTTTTCGTGTGTATCTTTGTTCTAACAAAATATGAATATTTTGGAGTTTTCAATCTGGTAAATTGTTTCTAATTTTACTTATCAGTTTAAAGCAGGGTCAAAATATGTTTCTATACATTATGCGTTTTCAAATAATCTAGGGTTATTTCAAAGGAATATTGGGTGGAACTTACCTTGACATATAACCTTTTTTATCTTGCTGTGGTTTCTGCTTTATGCTAATGCAATATATATTACGAAAGACATCATTATGTATTGTGTGGGGAGCCACTAAAACTAGTGTGTAGGGTGCCAGTACCTTAGAGAGGTGGGATTTAATTCTGTCTTATTTATTTTGTGAACTATGTCATCTTAAGCATTTAATAGTTTAAATATAAATTATCTTGTCTGAGGTTATTTATATGAGTGATTTATTACATAGAGTATGTGTTTTTTATATATAGTCACAAGTCCCAAGACTTATTTTTAGTGTTAATCTGTGGACCCTAAGTTTTTTTAACCATACATAGTTGAAAATTAGCAAACATTAAGAGTCTTACCTCACATTCAAGCAGATATGAGCCACATAAACAGAATATTATCCAGTCTCTAGAAATCTAGAGGATGTTGATAATGACTCTCTTTATGTTTCTGCCTTTTGTCAAGTCAGAATGAGAATAGACATGAAGCTGAAGTGGAGAATTGAGGACATTACCTGGATAATTATCTTTGAGTTGTGTTAATAAAAATAAGATGACAATAAAATTTCCTTCTTACATTGATGATTACCCTCCAACAAATTACAGAATTACTGAAAAGGGCTTACTAAGCAAATCGTTATTGACGTATAAGTGCATGTGCCAGGCATAGTGCTTGAAATTGTTTCTCTCTCTCTCTCTCTCTCTGCCCCCTCCCCTGCCCCCCTCTCCTGCTATTGAAGGCTCTTTTATTTTGTGATCCTTTCTGCCCAGGTGAATGAAGATGAGACAGATAAATTACTAATTTAATCAGTGGCCTCTTTTTGTCTATAAAATTTCAATTAAAAAAAAACTGTTTAGTGACCATGAACTTTCATCATCTTATTGCTTAGAATCTAGACTCCACTGAAGTGATCAAATTTCCTGACAATCTTTTCCAAATCCTACCCACCACCCTTCCCCAAGCTCCTCCATCCTCTCATTGTCATTCATGTTCTCTTTGCCATGTCATATTGTATTTATCTGTTTACTAGTTTTTTTCAACTGTAGACCATGAAACTCTTGAAGAGCATGACCGTTTCCTTAATTTTTATACCCAAAACCCTTAGTAGAGCCTTTGACCCAGATTAGAGCCTCAGCAAATGCAAGTGTCAGTTAAAATTTCTTTTAACTGTAGATGTGAATTTCATAGCTTTGGGGAGAAAGTTCTCTCTTCCTACAAAAGAGATCTTTTATCCTTTGTGCCTAATAGGAAGTCTATATCTCTCATCATCTCTTAGGGCAACTTACTGAATGTTGATGTATATGGGAATAATAATAATAATAATAATAATGGCAGTAACACCTACAGTTTAGTAAGTACTTTGTGTTTGCCGAGCCTGTGCTAAGCATTTAACATATAGTAATATCTTAGTCAATCTAGGTAAATGTTATTATTGTCATTTTGCAGATGGAGAAACAAATAGGTTAAGTCACTTGCCCAAAGTCACATCAATATTAACAGTTGGTAATGTCAAGTTTGACACGTTTTTCTGCCTCTAATGCTTATTTTTAACAGTTATGGGAAATTGACAAGTTAGCATTTAGCAAACCCATTAACAAAGATATGGATTTTATTTGCTCACAGTGCTGGGATATGGTAGTCACATATTAATGGAATGACTGTTAAATATGTCTGTTAGTGCAGGAAGATGCCTGATTTTATTATCATAGTGTGGAGAGAAGAGTCACCTGTTTCCACAAAAAAGAAATTTCAAGTCTTTCATCTGGTCTTTTAGCATCTGAATATATTTTGAGACAATTTTTTTAACTCACTTTTGATTTTGTTCTTTGAATATGAAAAATATGCTTTAGAAAACTCACTGTATAATGGACTAAAAGACATGAATTCTAATATCAGCATTTTACTGAGCTGTATGATTCTGCAAGTCCTTCAACATTCTGAGCCTATTTCTTGATTGTCATATAAATGAACTAGATGGAGTGATATCTTAGGATCACCATATCCCATACCTTCCTGTTCTGCTGCTGTGCTCGATTTGCTTCTGAGCAATCTCTGAAGTTCAAGATCAACTTAATTTAGTGAGAAAAAGCTTGTGAGGCTACTGTAGGCGAATATTATCACCTTAGAACCTCATAATGATCATCTCCACCGGATCCTCCATAGTTTGGGATTAAAAGGAAACAAGAGTAAAGGGCACAACAGTTTTTGAAATATTAACAATTCCCTACAGTTGACCTTTTAACATTGATAAAGCACCTTTGAATTGATTCTAGCTGACTTTTGGAGGAAAACCATGAGTTGAGGTTATTATCTATAGGAAATGCTTATGTGGAATGATTAACAAGGTAAAAGGGAGACTTTAGGTGCTTCAAATTTCAGCATCAGGCTGGTTTTCACTAAGAAAAGGTGCTTTTAATGGCTTAAGTCATCATAGTGATGGAGTCTTTCAGCTGAAAGGAACCTTGAGAAGCCATTGAGTCCACCTTTCTGCCTGGGGCCATGTCACATTTGAAGTATAAAAATATATGAGAAATCATTTTTTTTGTTTGTTTTTTAAGGGAGATTTCACAACTTCACTTAGTATCTTATTCCAGTAACTGACAATCTTACCTGTCAGCAAATCATTTTTCATGGCTAACCTAAATTCCTAGGGCTGCAGTTTGAATTTATTTTCTTATGTCCTTAGAGGTAAAAAAAAAAAAAAAAGCTGGTATAATAATTTCTCATGTATATAAAGATTGTTATCAAGATGTTCAACTCTCATCCTACAGCCAAATTTCTTGAACTTTTCTTCGTAATTTCTTTTTGCCTAACTCTTTAATCAGCAGTTCCTTCTGCACATACGAACTCTCCCCAAGTCTTCATCTCAGCTGTGAGACTCAGGATAATCTATAATAGCATATTTAGCTATACCCTATGAATTTCTCAGTTTAATTTCATACCCGAACATGATAATTTAGATTCAATTTCTATTTAAGCAAATACATGATGAAACATTTCCTTTTAACATTGTATTAACAGCAAGAGAGACTACAAGGATGCATTTGCCTTAAAAATCCCAAAGTTATAAAAATCATAAACTAGAAACTAATAAATTAGGGGAGATTGCTTTTTAAAAACTCAATGGCCACTTTCCTCTACACTTCTACTCTCATGCTAAGCAAAAGTTGGATGTTATAAGACAAGAATAAGTTTTGATATCAAACAACCCTAGTTTCAAACTTGGATATAACTAAACTCAATGGGCAAGTAGAGTCTAATTCTTGAGCTTTACTTGCCTACTATGTTATATAAAATGATAATAAAAAATGGTGAATTCCTTGAGGACAAGAACCTACATTTATTTTTGTATCACCAGAGCCTAGTTCAATTCAGAGTACAGATTAACATTCACTTAACTGAAAGGTTGCTTGTGAGAGACTTAAATAAGGTTACATATGTGAAAATATTTGGTCAACTGTTGAGCTTTATATAACTGTGAGCCATCACTATTAATATTTACAGAGTTGGTGAATTTTTTAAAAAATTAAAACAAACTTATTTGTACTCATCTTTCTAAGAACATTTCTGTTATCCATTTGTTGCATATCTTATAACAACAGATTGTCTACCAGTTGTACAAAACTTAGTGCTTGGAGTTTAATGCTTAGTTTCTTCTGATGAGCAATCTTAGAATGATGAATGAACTCACATGTGACTAGAGTGACCTTCAAGTGCCCACCAAGTCGCCCTGGCACCAGACCTACTCTGAAAAATTTATATTTTTCCAGGGCTTCAGTGACCTTGTGTACATTTCCCTATGTGGGAGAGAAAATCAGTGATATCTTTGACTGACAAAAGCACCCAAAGGTTTAAATAACATTGCTTTATTTATTAACAACATGACTGAAAGGAGTCTTTTAAGTACTTGACCTTCTTCTGTGGGGAACATAGTCAAAGGCCCAGAGAAATAATATAGGGAAAATTTTTGTGGCAGGGACTTAAAAAGGAGTATTTGTAAATAATAGTTTGATCTTTCTAAAGAGCACCCTTCCTTGTCTTTGTACTTGATTTGCAAATATTTAACTCAAGGAACATGAGCTTAGAATCACAGTGATTCAGGTTGAGATCTTAGCTCTGCCATACAAAGAGATCCTAGGGAAAATTACTTGGCCTCTCTAACTTCAGTTTTCTTAGGTAAAATACGAACTAAGACTCCTGGCACTTTGGGGTTCTTGGTAAATTTATTATTTCCCCTACTTTCTGTTTTTCTTCCTTACCTATCTTGTGAGTAAGAATTCGCTAGTTAACATGAATTACAAAACTAGTATGTTCAGTGGACTTAAGGGACCTCTGTAAGAAGTGGCTGAAACTCTTGGATAAAACGTTTTATTGAGTTCCTTTCCAAGAGTGATATTGATCGTTTGATAATAACACAAAGCTGTAAACCTCTGAGAATGTGTTCCATTTTGAGAACTAAGTTAAAAAAATTATATCTTTAAAAGTTAAAATTGATTACAGCCTGCCAAGGCCAAATAGCATAAGAAAGAATTCTTAACTAGGAATCAGGAAGCCTGGATTTGGAGCCAGCTCCACCACAAATTAGATAACCTTGAGTAAATCACTTATTTTCTAGACTTTAATGTCTTCATCTTTGAAATAAGAGAATGCTCTCCAAGCCTTTCTATATCAATAGTATACAGCAGTGGTCCCTAACCTTTTTGGCACCAGGAACCGGTGCTCCTATGAGAGAATATAATGCTTGATAATCTGAGGTGGAGCTTAGGTGGTGGTGGTAGTACTGGGAGTGGCAGCAAATACAGATGAAGCTTCACTTACTGGCCCATTGCTCACCTCCTGCTGTGAGGCCGGGTTCCTAACAGGCCATGGACCAGTACCAGTCCACAGCCCAGAGGTTGGGGATCATTGATCTATAGCATTGAGATTCAGACCTTGTTACTCTCTCATAGAGATACTGCTTAAAGCACTGAATAGTTTGACTTCCCTTCTTGTTTTGCCATCAAAACTTCAGACGTGGAAGACTTCTGCAGAGTGCTAGGGCCCTTAAGCCAGCGCATCTCTGTAAGGAGACTATCAATTGCCCCAGTGTGAACACAGGAAGACTCTGGAGGCACTTCGCCCCCCTTAGATTTCCTTTTAAGATGAAAATTATACTGTCTTGATTGGTGAGAAAGTCTGTCAATAAATAAAAGAGTAGAAAGAAAGACAACAAAGAATACTAAGCATGAGTTCAGGGTAAAGAAAATAACAAAAGGGAGTAAAAACCATAGAAATCTGAATCCAGGCAAATAATTCACTCTGCTAAGTCAAATTTTAGAGTTGGAAGTCTGAATCAGTTTGTGTTGCCGCAGTCTCTGTTGCATTTACAAAATATAAAATATCATTCTCAGATATTTGTGACTCTCTCACTTACAGCCTAAATTAGATCTCTTGATTTGGAAAAAAAAATGTATTTGAAAAGCTTGTATTTTAATTTTTCCTCATGTTTTCTGCACTCACTTCAGAAGGAACCATAGAGCCATTTTATTGGCCATAGCAAGGAAAATAAATCAACTCACTTCACCCAACCAAAAAAAGCAAAATAATTTATAGATGGTGATATCTTGTAGCCAGCAGCAGTCTTTCCTACTGTTACAGGGAGTAAAAAATCAGCCTGAGACACACATCATCATTATTGCTTTTTTAAGTAAAATATTCATGAATTGTATTTCTCATAGTCAAAACTGAATTGAAATACTGTACAGATATACTACCTAAACTACAGTGAAGAACCACTTTTACTCTTTTCTTTTGTGCTGATGAGGGAGAATAAAAAAAACAAAGAACACTAGCTTCTCCAAAATCTCTTATTTGGGGTTTAGAATTTATATTTTGTATAAATTCATTTTTTTCTCCCAAAAAAATCAAAATTAAAAATAAACTAATTTAACACTAAAAGGTAAGGCAAACATGAAAGACACAGACAGAATTTAGAACCCCTAAAATTTGGTATTTATTGTGAAAGCATTTAAAATACACTAGCATTTAATTTAAGAAAGAAAAGGAAGACCCTACTACTGTATATTTCTGTTCAAAATACTGTTTCACTAGAATAGGAAGGAACGAGTTTCTGTTGATTTGGCAAGTTAGTGTAGTTGAATGGAATAAAGAGAGAGGGCAAGAATATCACACTGCTTTTAGTTTAGTTTTGTTGTTGTTGTTGTTGTTTGCAAAGAGCTTTTTTGGACCAAGTTCATGTCTGCTTCAAGAAGATGCAAGAAGAATATGAGTGGAGATCAAATAGGCTGTGGCTTTGTATTAATACACTATTAATGTTACTAATGTTCATTTGAATCTGGAGACTTAGGCGCAAAGTGGCTGATCTTCTGCAGTGAGCCCCAGGCCCCTTTCTAGTGAGTCCTGGATGTAGAGGTCATTTATTAAGTCTGATATATAAAAATCCACTCATCTGAATGAGTGCAGAATAGTTTATGTTAGAGTTCTACATCTTACCTTTATATTCACTCATCGTGTGCCTAGCCCCCTTTTTTTCTTTGTATTCTTTTTTTAAAAATTTATTTATTTTTATTATGGTGACATTGGTTAACAAAATCCAATAAGTTTCAGCTGTGCACTTTAACAGTAAGGTATATATATATTTACACTGTGTGTTCACCTCCCATAGTTATATTTCTTTCCATCACCACATATTTGACCCTCTTTACCCCGTCTACCTCCCCCCACCTCCCTCCCCCTTACCCTCTAGTGACCTCTAGTCTATTGTCCATGTCCATAAGTCTTTGTTTGTTTGTCCTGTTCATTTGTTACTTTTAAGTTTATATCCCACATGTAAGTGATAGCATGTGATTTTCAACTTTTTCTGTCTGGCTTATTTCACTTAGCATGATTATCTCGAGGTCCATCCATGTTGTCGCAAATGGCAGTATTTCATCTCTTCTTATGGCTGAGTAATATTCCATTGTATATATGTACCATAGCTTCTTTAGCCAATCTTCTATCGTAGGACACTTCAATTTTGCTTCTATGTCCTGGCACTGTGAATAATGCTGCTATGAACATCGATGTGCAAATATTTTTTCAGATATAGGTTTTCAAGTTTTGGGGATAAATACCCAGTAAAGAGAATGCTGGGTCATGTGGTTTTTTGAGAAACCTCCGTACTGTTTTCCTTAGTGGCTATTCAATTTGCAGTCTCACCAGCAGTATGAGGGTTCATTTTTCCAACACTTATTATTTCTTGGCCTGGTGATAAAAGCTATTCTAACGTATGTGAGAGAGTATCACTGTGGTTTTCATTTGCATTTCCCTAATAGCTAGAGATGTTGAGCATCTTTTCATATATTTGTTGGCCATTTGTATGTCCTCTAGGGAGAAGTCCTCTGCCCATTTTTTGATTGGATTGGTTTTGTTTGTTTGTTTGTTTTGTTGTTGTTTTGGTCTTTATTGACTTGTATGAGTTCTTTGGATATTAAGCCCTCCCTTATCAGAGGCGTAGCTTGCAAATATACTTCCCATTTGGATGGCTGTCTCTTTACCATGTTGACGGTTTCTTTTGCTGAGCAGAAGCTTTTTAATTTGATGTAGTTCCATTCATCTATTTTCAAAGCAAGGGAAGTAAAAGACCTTTTTAAAATATGGGTTTTTTTTTCTGGTTACAAAAGAAATATATGTTCACCATGAAAAATTTAGAAAAATGATAAAAATATTTTAAAATCCCCTTACATTTGGTAAACACTTGGAAATTGTAGTCACACTAGATAAAGCAAAAAGGGGCAGGTATTGAAGAGATAATGGAGTATCTTACACTGCGATCAGAATGCAAGCGTTTCCAATGCATCAAATACCATTTGAGTTTTCTGTGGTCTTCCTCTGCTCCTCTCTGCACTTCTGCTATGTTCTTAACAGTCTTTTTGGTAAATCCAGTCTCTTTCAGCCTATGTGACAGAAAGCATGGCCACAAAGCTCCCAAGTTTTAAAATTTATGCCGCAGCTATACAGTTTTATTACATTCCCTCTCTGTTCCATACTCTTTAAAAAGGGGCTCAGGGACCCAGCTTACATATCGCATCCATGACCCAGGCTGGGATGGAAAAGCATGATGGCAACAAAGTTGCTTCCATTTCACCCAATGGACTAACTGTGGGGCTGAGGGGTGGGGACGGATTTCCTCAAAAATAGGTGCTGAGCTAACATTCCAGTGAATCTTCCTTTTAAACTTATAATTCCTCTACCTAGAGATAATTACTGAGAACATTTTTATGTATTTTTCTTCTGTTTTTTCCCCCTTTAAGCTTATATATTCTTTTAATGTTGTTAAGATCATTCTGTTTATTAGACTTTTCATCTTGCTTTTTCCAAATACTATTTTATCATTAGCAGTCATAGCTTATTTTTACCAGTGATAACTACAAAATGACAACCACAATAGGTAATATGTGTCGAGTACTATATTATTGTTAAGAACTTTACATAATCTAATTCACTCTTAGAGTAGAATAATATTTATTAGCTTGTTTACAGTTTGCCACCAGTTACAACATACGTTTGTAGCTATTACAATTGATGATTGCAACTGCTATGAAACATTGTATCGTTATTACTTTTTCTATTTTACATTAAAAAAGAAAATAGCAAAGTCATGCAACTAGTAAATCCTGTTCCTTTTGGTCCATGCCCGTTGCCTTCCCTGGTATTTTGTGCATTCAGAAAGACTGACTCTGCTCAATTATTCTTCGAAGCAGTCATGAACATGGTAATATCTGTCCTCCTGCTGGGGCTTTTCTAGATGCTTACAGTGATTGCAGAACCAAAGTGGGAAGGTAAGGAGGAGAGCTGAGGCAACGTACCAGGAATCAGGAATTTGTAAACTCTTCCAGGACATCGATGGGTTAATGATGGCGTTTGGCTTCCAAATGGTCAGGCGCAGTCTCACTTTTTCCCCAAAACCTCTGCTGCTCCTCGCCATGGTCTGCACTGCCAGGCACCCTCACACCTGGGTATTTTCTCTCAGGCGCTTCTTTTTGTTTCTCCTTCCAATCCAGTTTCCTTCAGGGAAACTTGTAATATACCCTATAGGATTGAAATCCAATTATGGGGTAGGTTGAAATGATCTCCCAGAGGGCTTGTGTTTCAGGGTCCCGGAACATTCTGCAGCAGGAGGATGTTTGGCCTGGAGCACAGACAGAGCCTCTAAGGAGTAATACAGCCCAGCTCCACACTCCAGCATCTCATGCCAAATGAGGTGGAATAACCGAAGAATAAGAGCATTCTGGTAACCCTGAAAAGGAATATGGAGAAAGTAGTAAGAAATAAAAGACTTGGGCACTCATGTAATTAGCATTCTGTAATGATTCTAGTGTTAGCATTTCTTAAATAATTTCCTATCCTAAAAAATTCCTTTAGCTGGGATAATAATAAATAGATACTATGAGATGTGGATCTCTTCTTACAATGACCTTTGTTCATTTTGCCAGCAGCTGGGTTGGTTCAGAAATAAGCTTGCTAAGAATCTGTCACATATGAAGAGACTAGTAAGTGACAGAGCTGGGATCTGACCTATATAGTCCAAGTACGGCTAGAGTCTGCACAGGTAACTGATGCCCCGTAGGGCAGAGAGTCTGGACCTCACAAAATCATGTGTGGAATTTCAGAGACTGTATGGTCCTCCAGCTCAGGGCCTGGTTTCATTTATTTTTTAATTCCTAGCTTGTGCGTTCAGAACACGTAAATTAAGTGGAAGATGGGTTATAGGGTAAACACAAGCAAGATTCTGCACTGCACCTTGGCTTGAGATGGACTGATCGTATTGCTGCTTACCCCCGATACTCTTTAGTGCTTTCCTCTTTGCCTTCCTCAGGCAAGACATCTGAGGCTGAGCCCACTTTTTGCTGAGAGATTCCTAAGGTTTGCACTGAAAGGAAATTTTATATATATTTTTCCACGAGCCACAGGCTATGCTGGTAATAGTAATTGAACTGAGTAAATAAATACAACTTATCAAGGCAAAAATTTACAAATTCTCAATTCGCACTGAGATAACTGAAGAGTTAAAAGATTAGGTTTCTATTTTTCTTTTCAGAGTAATTTGTTTATAGTCATATTTCTGGGTTATCTGTTAAATTTTTAGTCATTTAGTGCCATCATTTTTGTTAATGATATGCAGATTTATAATGAGCTTGTTATACTATTCATTGATTAAAACTCAGTAGCAGGATAAGAGCAAATGAAATGTTTCTTAATATGATTTATACTGTTAGTCTCTAGAATTTAGAAACTAGACCTCAATTATTTACACAGAAGACATTCTGCTATCATAAATATTTATGCAACCACGGGTCACTGAAGATATAAATTAATTTCCCACCATTTAAGACCAACAATTTAAGGCAAACAAAAAACACTTCAAAATAGAAATTCCTTGCATTTTCAGTAATAGCTTAATCCCATTGCTGTTCTTGTTACTGGCAAAAATCTCAGATACTGAATCAGGTTTTGGGTTTCTAAAATTTTTAAGTTACTGTGAAATATAGTCTGCTTAATTTCTTATATGATACACAAAGGGAGGGGGAAAACTATTCTAGGATGCGGTCCCAGTTGTAATGGTGAGTCATTGCCTGTAGCAGTCATAATGATAGAAGAATCTATTTATTCCTGTTCTCTAAGCCTCACACAATGAAGCCATGTAGCAATTACATAATTATCCCTCCTGGATGGATTTTCTTATTGGCTTGTAATTACAAAATACTCTTTGAGTACTTTTGTATCCTGAAATTAAATCTCTAGAATTGTATAAAGAACCATAAGATTTGATCTTAGCTTGTTTATCCTCTTTCTATTTGATTTTACCAATTAATAGTGTAGCTTCCTAGATGTTAAAATGTGACTTCTTTGTCTTTTGTATGGTTCAATTACTTAGACTAATTTTAAATAAATCCTAAGGGAAACCTCTTATTTTTACAATCACATGGTATATTTTTCCACTAATTATAGCTGCTTCTTGTATAAATTAAATAGCCGATGTTGCTAATGTTTCATGCTCCCTAGGTGCGCCTCCTGTGATATCTCCTGTCATTTAGGCCATTGTTCATAAATGGTTGCTAATCATTTTCACAATTTTCTCGGAAAAGAGGCTAAGGACAAGCACAGTTTGGCTTATATAAGCTATTATTTGTACTGGTTGCTTTTACTCTCCTCCTTCTCCCCCTTCAACTAACAACTGTTGAGTGTATACTAAGTGACAAAATATGGGGATAGAAAGATGAATGAATCCTGAAAGAATTTATGGTGTAGGTAGCAACTACTTCCAGCAAGCTGCTCCAGGTAGCACCTGCCAGTTCCAGAGACAGAGACAAACGCAGGTTATTTATAAGGACTTAATGGCTTGAAGATCCTTCAGGGATAATTCCTAAGATTATTGTCAAGAGTAACTCTGATAATCTTTCTATTCAGAAGATTCTCATTTCTTTGTAGTTGTAATTATTAGAAGCCTAAAATATATTTTAACATAATAAGCTTGCTGTTACAACCGGAGCCATGCAATAAAATTAATTTCCTACAGTATACTTTCTTGCACCTCCAACTCATTAAAAACTTAGAAAGCAGGACTGTATTATCTCATTTAATCTCATAGCAACCCTTTGAGGTACTTTTTATACTCTCATGTACAATTGACAATCTGAAGCTTAGGGGAAAAAACTTGGATGCCCAAAGTTATTAAACTAGTAAATGGCAGCAGAGTGGGACTGTCTTGGCTCCAAAGAAAATGCTCCAACCCTGTACAGTTTCAAACTCTTTCATCAGAATTATGTGCTCAACAGCATATACTGGATATGAATCCTTAGTCTCATGCCAGAACATTTCATCAGCTTTAGACCTTTTTCATATGTGTTTTATAGATAGTGGCAATTCAGCCTAATGATGATTTCTTGTCCCACAGCAATCTACATGAAAAGAGTTGTTGTTAACATCTACTTTGCTCAAAAGTAAGCTTGTGCGTAGGGTTATACACAGCACCATGAATCCAATTCAGTTGTTTTACTGAAACAGTTATTTCTAGTATTTCTGCTACATGATAGACAGTTTCACATTATCTCCTTTAATCCTCACTGTAAAATAGATGAAGATACCAGTTTTCAAAATCTGAAGTAATTTATTCAAGGTTACATAGCTACTACGTGAATGAAGTGTCTTGGATTCAGACTCAGCTATTTGATTCCAAAGGCTACACCAAACTACTCTGATGGTTAAATCACAGCTATTACCTTTGTAATGTAGCCAGCACGTATTTTTTTTAAATCAACTTAGTTGAGATATGATTTACATACAATGAAATGCACGCTGTTAAGTGTGATGAATTTGATGGAATTTGATGATATTTTAAAAATTATATACCCTTGTAATTACTATCCCTCTCTAGCCATGCAACACTTTCACCCCCTAGTAAATTGCTTTGTATCCTTTTGAAGTCTCTCTGGTCTCCCTTGCCCAAGCTACCACTGATGTGATTGCTAACAGTAGATTAGTGTTACTAATCTAGCACTTCATATAAAAGGAATTATTCAGTATATACTCTTTCATGTCTGATTTTTTTCACTAAATGTAATGTTTTGTGAGATTCCCATGTACGGTTGCCAATATTAGGAGTTCATTTTTTTTTTATTACTGAATAGTATTCCCTTATTATTATACCATATTTCTTTATCCACTGGCCTGCTGATAGATAAACAGTTGTTTCTAGTTTGGGGCTATTATGAACCCAGCTGCTATGAATATTCACATTTCAGTTTTATTGGATTGTGGGCATCATTATCCCAAAACATTTCTTGAATTCTGTTTGTTTTGAGGAATACTCTAATTGTTCTTCATACAAGCCCAGTCTTCTGGAACATAACATGGGCTCTAGCCAATTTTTGTAACTCCTGTTTAGTGTAAGCATTTTTCTCTAGAGTATTTGATTTTCATTTACATTAACTCCCATTTACATTGCAACATGTTCTTCTGATTGATTACATTGCTTTTAGGGTCAGCAATCTTTTCACCTCTGTGCCAGCATATTCATCACTGTACTTATCAATCAGGCTTCATAGTTTCAAACATATAAAAACAATTCCAGCCCCCTTAAAAAGTAGATAAAATTATGGAAAAGACATAGGATAGTTCATGCAATCACCAAGGACCTACAGAACAAGGTTCGACAAAGAGGCAGGACCAAGGAAAGCTAGGTAACTGCTGGGACACCAGCCAGGGTTACACCACAAAACCAGTTTACTGATGACACTAGAGTCTCCAGTCCTTCTTCTGATATAAAACCATAATCAGTTACTCCATTTCCCCTTTGCCTTCAGAAAGCTATTCCTGAGACAGTTCCAATGAGGCCCTTGATAGGCATTGGGGAGGAGCAGTAGAGAGGCAAGAATAGGCACACTAGAAGTGTGCACCAAATGCCCCTGCCTTCCACTTGAGACATCAAGACTTGCTTGAGCACTTCTTGATAATGGAGCATGGCAGTGCAGGGCATGCCTGATGTTAGAGCTAGGAAGATCAGATATACTATCTATGATGGACAGCCTGGGCCACATGACCACCTAAATCCCATGTGGTGTGAACATGCTTTATGCATTTAGTACCTACTAAGACTCAGACAATAGTCCGATGCAACTTCTCACTTGCGTAAAAGTCATGACTTTTCTCCAGGCAATCGTGTTATATATTCCAAGTCCATTTACTCTCCTAAAATTCTTGATGAGTATTTCACACTTTTACCTCTTCTCAGATTCTCATTACCTCCTCACTCATCCTACTCTCAGCTGATGGTTCTTTCAAATTCTGAGTAAATTGAAGCCATAGGGAAAGACATCGGACTCCTAATTACTAGCATATACACTCAATTACTCTACCTTCCTGCCTATAGAATTATCCATTCTTCTAAGGCCCATTAAATCACTCTATTTTGGAGTAAATGATATTGGTTTATTAATAATAAAATAATACTCCACTAAGAGCTATGCGTGCATCATCTCATTTAATACTCTCAGCAATTTTTTCAAGTAGGTACTTTAATTAGCCCTGATTCCTAAAAATAAATAAATAAATAAATAAACAAATAAACTGCAGCTCGGAGAGCTAAGTAACTTGTCCAGGATTTCAAACTAAAAGACCAGGTTTGTTTAACTTCAAAATACAGCTTTAGAAGATATCATTGCAATTTTGTGATGTTCCTTGATGTATGGCAGAATACAGCACTGTTGTTCAGCAGGTCTCTTGTACCCAATTACCTGATAAGCCTTCAGCCTGTATCCCAAATGGCTTGTTTTTACCCAATGGGGAACTTAAACATTTACTCCCAATGGACATCATCTCCGAGGTTGTGAATGCACAGTATGGACAGAATTTTCTTGCCTTCTACCACCAGACATGGGGATCATAAAGTACTCCAGAGAATTCCTTGAATTCTCACAATATTTTCCCCTGCCTTCTTTGTGTATCAGTAACTATTATTCACAGCCTCTGAATAAGTTTGGATTTTTACCTTAGTTTCCTCTTCTAAGAAAAGCGATAGCAAAGTATATCACCTGAGGTTCACCTACTCAGGAGCAGTGGGCAAAGCTGCCCTTCCCCACTGTCCTATGTGGTCACTTCTAGGTGAACTCTCCTCTTTCACATCACAGAATCTACTTACAGTTGGTACCAAATCTTTGTATGGTGCCACCACTGAATCCTCTTTTTCTTGTAACCTAAGTAGAGACTCTATTTGATCGGACTCTTCATTACTTCTCTGAATTCTCCTCTCATTTCCACTGTCATTCTCTTTTCTCTCGGCCACATAGATTTTCGTGCTTTTCTTCAAATATAACATACATATGTGCACATTCCTGCCTTAAAACCTCTGTTTTGGCTGTTTCCTCTGTCTGAAATGCTTCACGTGCCCATATCCACAAGGCTAACTCCCTCCCCTCCTTCCAGTCTTTGATTCAAGCTCACATTCTCAACGAGGCCGAGCTCCTGATCCTCATTCTCTTGCTCTATTTATCATTTTTATAGTACTTATCACTTTCTATGATAGTATAATATTTACTTTATTTATTATTTATATTTTTTACTGTCTTCTCTTCCCACTAAAAGTAAACTCCTTAAACTCCTTGATGTCGTTTCTTGTATGTTCACTGACATATCACAAGCAACTAGAATAGTTCCTGCCCCATATTAGGCTCTCATTAAATATTTGTTGGATTGGCCCAAATCCTGGAGACTTCTATCACAATATGCTTCCTGAGACATCCTGCAGCCTCCATGCAGCTTCCTAGTCTACATCAACATTTTCAGCATAGTTGGATAAACCCAATAATAAGGAGCAAGAAGAGCTCCATGCACTATGGACAGTGCGAAAGCCTTTCTCACTCTGGGCACCACTTAAAGCTAGAAGCAGTTAGGTCACCTGGTCAGTGAGTCTAGACAGAACACCGTAATGTGGTAATACTTCTTCCAAAGTCCGTGGAAGTATCTCTTTTTTGGGAGATGGCTCAATTAAGCCTTATTTTCCAGTCATAGTTTTTTTTTTTTTTTTTTTTGGTTAAATCAGTAAGGCCCTTAATTATCTCTGCTCATTTATTTCAGCCCTAGAGATCCCATAATTAATTAGTCCGGATCCTATGCACGCTCTTCCATTGTGCATCATTAAACTCTCTAAAGGAAATCTCCTTTCTGGGGAAGGTATAGAAAGCTCTTCAAGACTGAACTGGATGATATTTCAATGGTACAACCTGTCCATTGAAAAAATGTCACAGGGGACACATGAATAAATGCTTTAAGAAAGGACCAAGGTAACTTGGCTGTCTTCTTATTCAGAGCAATTTTGCTGCCTTCCCAGGGAATACATTTCCAGGTATTTTCTTCTGGCTGAAAATTACTAGTCCTAAAATCTCCTTCAACCTTTACCCTAAAATGCCAATTAAGTCTGCAAATAGAGCTCTTAGTGCCCAGACCTGATTTCCATGTATCTTATGGGCTATCTTAATTCCTAGATCCTTGCTATATACCTGTGGCATTTCTGTTTTTCCTTTTTTCCCCCCAATATATGTAAATTGTCATTATTATGCACACTTTAAATTTATAAAGTACTGTATGTAATTTATGTCATATAAATTCAGTTAACATCCATCACCTTACATAGTTACAAAAGAAAGAGAAAAAAGTGGTTTTTTTTCCTTGTAACAAGAACTTTTAGAATCTACACTCTCATTTTCATTTTGATAACTTTACCTAAGCACTATAAACATTATTACTGCAAAATAATAGGTTTCATAGAGTATCTCAAATTGACCTAACATAGTTTGTGCTTTTTGTCATTTTAGCATCTCCTCTCTGAAACCAGAATTTGTAAGCAACAACTGACAGTATGTAGTAAAGTCAGCATTCTTTTCATTTTCCCGTTGGATGGGGGTGCCATGTGTGTGGCTGTGTTAATTTGCTTTCAGTTCATGGCTTCAAACCATGCATTTACTATGGTTTGGAATTTAAGACCCTTGTGTTTGGGGGCTCCATTGTTGATTTAAAACACCTCTACTTTCATTCAGCTCTTCATCACATTCTCCTGAATGATTTCTTTGAAAATGCAGATATGATTATCTGATTATCTTATTAATATTTACATAAAATCTTTTCATGTTTGCCCATTACTTTCAGGAGAAAAGTTTAAACTAATTATCAGGACTAAAATTCTCCATAAGTTCCTCCTGCTTATGTTTGCAGAATTTTTGCCAGCCATACAGATGCCTACTATACAAAAATAATATTCCTGTAGTAGAAAATTAAAATGCCACCCTAAACATACCTGTGGCAAGAGACATGCTATCTATATTATGTTATCTTGAGGATAATATAATGAAGGCTAAGCAACATCCCTTTATTCTTAAGTGAAAACCCTTATTTTATTCTTGGTTCATGAAATGTCCTCTAGCTCCAAAAGCAGAACAATTATTTTTTCCAGGAAACTGTACTTCTGAGATCTGTACTGTGTTTAGAGTTGAATTTAAAAAAAAAAAAAAAAAAAAAAAAAAAAAAAAGCCTCTGTTTAAACAAAAAGGAAAATCAAAAGAATCCTCAGATCTGTTATTCACCTCCTACTTCCTTGAAGAAGAAGAAGACTGGGGTGAAGAGAAATCACAGAGATGAGGTGGGAGAGTGAATCCTTATCTACCAGGCACTCATTCCTGGTTAGGCATTGGATTGAGGTGTCATACCTATGTTATTGCATCTGTTCTAAGATATGCATTTCTCTTAAATTTTAATGTCCCATGAAGGTGTCTTAAAATCAATACTGTTCTTAGATCCAGTGAAATATGCCTTGCTTAATCTTAGTGTTATCTCCATTAAGTTTTGCAGATCCCTATCAGTAATTAAGATTATTTGTTCCAAGTCACAGGTAGTAGAACCGAATTCAAGCTCAGGTCTAGATCATTTCAAAACCTATTAACAAATTAGAAGACATTACTTCAAATTTGGGATAAATACCTACTATTCACTATGAGAAGTTCAGGATCCAGAATAATCTCAACTGTTTGGGGCCAGTTCGATGCAAACTAAATGAACCTGAAAGGAATCCTCTGTTATAATATGGTCAGGCTTGAAGTGGTAAATAACAGCAGGAGGATCAAGAACAAGAATTAGGCCCACCTACCAGAAAAGAACAAGTACTGGAGTGGGGTAAAGCAGGGGTCCCCCACCCGCGGACCGCAGACCAGTACCAATCTGTGGCCTATGAAGAACCAAGCCATACAGCAGGAGGTGAGCAGCAGGTAAGCCATTGAAGCTTCATCTGTATTTGTAGTCACTTCCCAGCACTAGCATCACCACCTCAGCTCCACCTCAGATCATCAGGCATTAGATTCTCATAGGAGCATTGGTCTCCGGTGCCAAAAAGGTTGGAGACTGCTGGGGCAGAGGTTAAAAAGTGAACAGCAGTGGCTAAGGATGAAAGCAGAAAGTTAAGACTCTACTAATAAGCAGCAGAAACATGCTTTGACAGGTGAGGGAAGTTTAGTAAAAGGTAATGGGGTGTTTTGACAAGTAGAGCCCAGGAGATGGAAAGCTCAGCACAGGCAATTTATAAAGATGCAATCAAAAGGCCTCAGAGATCTCTTCAACAGATTGCAGGTTATAGGAAAAATATCCATGGGAAGGTTATAGTTTGAGGCCAAACCAGCAAATATTGTTACTCTGGAAGAAATAGTTTTGACAGTCAGTGAAGAACGTGATTTTTCTAGGATGGTACATGTGACAAAATTCTGGGAACTGGGCATTGCCAGGAAGATGAGAGAGCCAGGAGTATCACAATGCGAAGAACCGTAGCCTCGATGTTAGAACTCCTAACTTCTAGTCCTGCTCTACTAGAATAAAGGAAGAAGAGCACTCTAGCTGCTCTATGACTTCACACAAAGGCAAATGTGAAAGTTAACAGAAGAGTTTGGAGCAGAGAACTGGCCAGGTTGCTGCTAGTCAAATAATAGAATAGTCTATCTAAAGTTGCATGAAGGTATAGACTCATTTGGTGGCTGAAAACCAATATGATAACTTCTCTCTGCAAAAATCTTCAAAGACAGGGGATTGGGTCAAAGCTGAACATACCCCAGGAAAGCCATCCACCCTATTCACATGGAGACCTGCTCATCGACATGCACCAGAGACCAGGGAGAGCTCCCTGAACCAGTGAGTGACCAGTTACTAAGAATATCTATATCTCTCCTATTCTTCCTAGCATGCCCCCTAACCAAAAGACTTAGGCCTTAAAAAGAGAAGAGTTGACACAGAACCGGAATCTGTACCCCATCTCATAAGGCTTTGGGCTGGGAGTAGGAGTGTAAGAGCAATGGCCAAATGCCTAACCAGCAATGAAGGAGGGGAAAACGTGACATTGGATGTGAGACTGTAGTACTAAAGAGGCCTGGTTTGAACTTCTAAAACTTCTTGCAAAGCTATGGGGTCTGCCCAAGAGGCTGCTATATTAAAGTGTCACGGCAAAGGGAAAAAATTTTTTTAAGTATATTTTAAGAAAGTAATTAAAAATTTTTAAAAAGCATACATAGTTTATCCCCAATAGAGTTGACATTTTACAGTAAACTGATTACACCGTGTTATAAAGTGGTAGCACAGTATTCAACTATGAATATTCGACTAAATGTCTAAATTTCCTGCCTTATTTTCATGGATTCAATTCCAGTACATCTAGCAAATTAGTCTTTAAATACAATATGTCACTTTTAAATAAAGCTTGACTTACTATTATAAAAGGGCACGCAATCTGGCTGTGACCCTACTCTCTTGAGACATCCCTGAAAATGTCTGAAAGCATAGTCGACTACTAGCTAGGGACAGAATTTGACATGTTCATTTTCCAACGAGTCAGTTTATGTTGTGCAAGAGAAGAACGGAAACAGAATACTGAAACAACTCATTTCAGTCACAGCGCAGAGGAGGCTATTTGGAGAAGTCAGTCTTGGGGTAGTACAGTCATTAATTTGCCCAATTCTTTGTTGATTTGACAGTAACCATCCAGACAGCATGTTCCCAACCTCAACCTCAGTACCCGTGCACAGAAAGATGAATTGAGGACAAATTATGGCCCTAGATTCAGCCCCACTTACAAATTTCCTTCCTTTTAAGATTGAATAAAACCTTGAACTTAAATTGCTCTCTTCTTATGAAATCTTACCTGCTTTATCTACTCCAAGCTAATTCTTCCAAGATGAAAAGTAAGGCAGTTTATAGAGGTTTCAGCTTACCCTCTCCAGGCTTTTGGCCATGTGTCATTGGTGCCTGGATTTAGTCCACTGGATCAGTTCAAACTCATTCTTTTTTTAAGGCCATGTGAGGCTATTACATTTTGTCAATAGTGTAACTAACAGTCATGGTCTTGGCATGGAGTATATAGCACATACAGCTGGAATTGTGAGTGAAATTTGATAAAGGTGTACTTACAGATGCATAGGAAGAGTTGAGGAAACTGATAAAAAATGTCAAAGTGCCCGAGGACTGGTAATAATGGGAAGTGGTGGTTACTAGTGCTACTCTTGAAGCAGTAAGAAGAGGAAACAGGTTTAGTATGACAGAGTATGCAGCCATTACAAAGAATACAGTACCAAACGAGAGGGAGCAAGAAAAGAAATGCACTAACATCTTAACCCAAAGTCAGAAGGCAGATGAAAAACTGCACCTGAGAAAGGATAAACCTTCCTAAGTTCTCATAACTAGTGAATAGCAAAACTGAAAGTTGCATCCAAGATTCCTGATGCTGAATCCATTTTCCTTTTCGTTTACCATGGATGCACTTCAGCATAGATGCAACTGGATCAAAATGATCCTAATTTATATGCATTTATACATTCACTCAATCACTTATCCATGTGTCCATGCATCCATGCACCCATCCATCCATCCATCCATCCATCTATCCATCCATCCATCTTCCATCCATTAATTCTTTCTCCAGTCTCCTTTGGGAAATATTATGAAATGATGGAATGAACGTTAACTTACTTAGCGTTCCTCTGCCATACCCTTTGTGTAACCTTAAGCAAGAGCCATTGTCTATCCGAGTCTCAGGTTTTTCATCGAAAAATCAAAGAAATAGTCTAGTTTAATGGTTTCAAACTTATTGTTTTAACCGTAGTAACCTTTTAAAAAATAAGATCTTACACAGAAACCTAAAAAAAAAAAAAAAAAAAAAAACGAAATTGCAATTTTCTGGATGAGGCCTGAATATAAGACCCCTGGATTCTTGTTTAGTAATTTCCTGGGTCCCAATCCCGCTTGAGTTCACCTTCAGAGGTCTCCACAGAGTTCAGGTAGACAACTACTGGGTCGCACCTGATTTCTAAGAAACAATTCAACCCTCTAAAGTGTGTGGGTCTGTAATTGTTCTCTCTATACTATGAAATCACAAGAACAGGGTGAAGAGCTTTGGCCATGTTTTTGGTAGCAATTAATGGCAATGTAGGAGGTTTAATTTTTAGAAGATAAGAAAAAAAGATGTTTATAACTTCTCAAAAGTTAGCAGGTTCCAGCTAATTTGTGAAATCACTGTATATTTTTAAACCTAAATTTATGAGACACTGTCCTCTATAATTCTGTTTCTTTTTCTTCTATTCCCAAATTATACCTTTATCCTCAAACTGTAGTGATATATATATATATATTTTTTTTTAAATACAACCAATGATAAGGCTATGAAATTGAAGAATGTGTTTCTAACTCTAGACAAAAAGAAATGGATTACATTTCTTCTACTCTGACCCAGAAAGGAAAAAAATCGAGAAAATTTGCATTTAAAATTTCTAAAAACATAGTTTTGTGCGTGTCTAAAATCTAGTAGAGACAGTAATTATATTTGTTGAATAAATTTATGTAGTTAACACTTTATATTTTTCCCTCCTATTATACAGTGGATTTTTTAATGGTAACTATTTAAATATTAAGTGTCATGAATAGTACTGTATACATAATAGTTATTTGAATATCTCTTGAATTAATTCAGAAGATATTATGCATATAATTCTGGAGACAGCTTGGAAAGATAGTTGATGGTTGATGGCTGGGATTTGAAGTGTAAGAGAGAAAAAGTACTTTCCAAACAATGGAGTAAGAGGCGAAATCGAGAGGTAGTAAACTGAATTATATACATGTGATGGAAGACATTCTGTGTAGTTGCTGGTTAAGATTTAAGAAGAAAATTCAAAAAAGTACAGCTGGAAAAGTAGTTTGAGGCCAGATCATTGAGAACTTTCATTGGCTGGTAAGAATTTTAATAAGCAATTGGAAGACATTGAAGGATGTTGAGGAAGGGAGCACTTTAGTTAGAAATAGATTTCAGAAAGATTAAGCTGACAACATTGTCAGATGGATTGATGGGGAGAAATTAAAGGTGGGAAGAACACTGGGAGAAGCAGCAGTAGCCTGGTAATAACCCATCAACACCTCTCTAAGGCTGCAGGGTGCAAATAAGTATTCCTATCCAGTGCATGAGAAGTTCAGGAAGATTGAGAGACCATCCAAAACAGTAGCTCTTATCTACCTGGTGGAGGGCAAGGAGGAAGCTAGGATACACGCAGTCTGAGTCTGCTGAGCTCTCTAATGCAATGAGATGAAGTCTAAGGACAGATTCATTAGGACAGGAAATTACTGGCCTTGATAGGTGGAAGATAGGAGTGGTCCTGGGCTTCCATTGTGGGACAAGCCTAAAAGTCTCTCTCTTTCTCCCTTTATCTCTTTCTTGATGTCTGGAAAGTACAAAGGAGGGAGATAGGGAGAAAAGTCACTAGCTACACTGCTAGATAAGAGATTATTGCTGTTTTTTTTTTTTTTCTCATTAGTGGTCTTATTTTCATTTGCCAAAAAGTTATGTTCCGCCTAAACAATTAGTTATTTTCAATATCAGTGCTCACCACCCTACCTCCAGCCCAGCATATTTTAATGTTTTATGACCCCTGTGGGACCTCTTCCCTAGCTTTCAGAAATGCTATGATCTTGGAGGTAATTTTCAGTCAGATCCTCGTGCATATGTTATTCCACCACCAGACTGTAATGTTCTTGTAAGAAGAGATGCTATTTATTCTTCTTAGCACTCTTAACACCTAGCATAGAGCCTAGCTTTTGATAGAATTAAAGGAGGTTTGGTTGATTGGATATATAGAGTTATAAGAATAGTAATAGACATCTTTTAGAAATCTGTTTTATTATACTTTATCCGCAAGATTTGATTATGTTTTTCTTACAAAAAAATGTCATGTTCTTATTGCAATTTCTAATGTACACCATTACTGCCAACAGCATTTGATAGTATCAGTAGTCCTGTCTTCTTAAGTTGAATAAATAAAGTCAAGTTACCTCTCACTTAGGGGCTGCTAACATGTAGGAGTCTCATGGTCACAAGTGAAAAACTTACTCAGGTATGACCTCTCTTAAATATAGGCTCGGGAAAGATAAGTCAATAAAAGATTCTTCTTCTGATATGGTTCTACCTGGAATATGCTCCAGTAGCAGAGCAGCACAATGCAGGGGTTGATGGCAGGTACCAGTGGACATGTAATATGTCAAAATGTAAGTGGCACGTTTCTCATCCAGCTCTATTCACTGCTACTAAGAATCCATTACCTTTACATGATGCCCTAGAAGTTTTAAAGAGGTTGAAACCGATTAGTCAACCATCAGAGAAAGATCTTTTATAGTTGACACAAATCATTCTACATGTAATAACATTTTCCTAAGTTGTGGTTTCAGTTGTGCTATCTATATTCTGCCTGTGGTGGTAAAGAACACATCCTGTGGGAAACTGAAATCCAGAGACATTCCCACGGTTCAATATTATCTCTTCTTTGTCCTTGATTTACCTTTGGATTTTACATCCCATTTTTATGCTGAAGGTGTTTTAGTGATTTGGAGGTTTGGCAATGACATTTAAAGAGGTGTTACTTCATCTGGCATTGCAATACAGAGATCAAATTACCCCAATAAAACTCCTTAATGTTCTCATTTCTATTGACTGAAATTATGCTCTCAAAAATTATGGCTGGAATCTTCAGGTCAAGCTCTGGCAAGAAGACTATTGCTGGGGAAGGATTTCTCTAGTTTATTATTTTTGTTATTCCTTGACAGTTTGTCAATAGCGATTAGCATCAAAACTCTTAAAACTAGAAAGACCTGTCCACTCTACTTCCAAGGCAACACAGAATTGAGGGCTGAGGCAGCTACATCCTTTAAATTAGATTTTGGAGGAGAATTTCCAAGGGATGGCAAAAGTGTTGAGTGCATAAAATGTCTGGCGATGTGGAGGTGGCCTGAGGCTAAGCAGCCAAAAAGCTTACGAGATTGGATATTATACTTACTGTAGGAAAAGAGGAGCAGAGAAGCTGATAACAAGAATGTTCTTTGATCTTCTACTTCAAAGCATTACAGCTCTAGATTAATATTCAGTACTTCTTTGTTCAGGTACTTTTCTCTTAGCCTCACCGCCCTTCCATTAGAGAGAGAAAACATTTTAGCTTCCAAATTATCTCTTCATAAGTTCCAAGGGATAAAGTGGGAGACATTCAGGAGCCTGGCACATTAGCATCTTCTTAATGCAGTATGAAGTCAAGGGGCCTTTTATGTGGATATTAGTAATCAGAACTGATTATTAAAATTGCAAAGAAGCCTTGTATGCTGCTTGTAGGCTAAGATGGATGATGACAGTGGAGCCTTTTGCATTATAAATTAGAACCGATGCACCCTTTTTGAGTCATTGCTCTTTCTGGTTGCTAATTTATCTTTTTTATCTGTGATTTATCCTTACCCACTCACATCCTTAAACTGTCTTTCTGTGTGCTACTATTTCTTAATGGCATAGACTTGAATTTACCATGACTGGTTTAGCAAATTTAGAGCTTTAGAAAGGTGTCTTAAAATTGTTGCCAAGAGCTATCTGGAGATGGTTGATAACATGGATCGAAATTGATAATCCCTTGAAGAAGAATAAGTTAAAATGTTGCCAGGGCTCCAGGGAATGAAATGAAGTTGATATCTTCATTTATTTTTCCAATTAAGCTTTCGCTATTTCTTTCTAAAGTGGTAAACAGACATTCTGTTTTTACTGCTGTTAGTAGTATCAGTAGCGATAACAATATTTATAAGATGTTTTAATGTGTCAATTACAGTTATTTGGTTTCTTACAACAGATATTGATTTTGACTAACTTCAACAAATGGGAACTTATTGAAAAGATATTGGGAGCTCTCAAAATTTCAGGAAGCCTTGAGAGCCTTAGAAATAAGTGGCAACAAAGGCAGCCTTGGAGAAAAGAAGCAGGACCCTCCAGAAAGCCCTTCCAACCAGAACCATCCATTAAAGACCAGCCCACTAGGGTGGAGAGAAACTCGAGCCAATTTTACCTTCTTTGTGCCTCCAGCTGAGACTTAAATTGTAAAGATGGGGCATCTTGTTTAATCTAGCCATATCACAGTGGGGCTCTTTATTTATATCATATAGGACCTCTGGTCACTTATTATCTAACTTTATTATCTAACTGACTTTGTCTAATGGAGAAGAAAAAATTGCTTAAGGTAAAATTGAGATATTGTTAAAAAATAGAAAATGCATATGTGGCAACTGTAAATCCAGTGTACCTTTTTTTCATAAAGAATGTAAAACATTATCCAATTAATCTTTGCAGCAACACTCTGAACTATGCAATATTATGACTATTTTATAGATTAGGTAATTTGAGATTAAATAGGTATCTAAAACCTCCCAAGACATGTAACATTAAATGATAGAAACATTTCAAGAGCAAGTCTCCTGTTACATGTATGATGATGCTCTTTCCTCCCTGTCTTTCTTGTCATGGGGGGCTTTGAAATTCACACAGAGAAGATCCTTGAGGAACTTCAGTTTCTAAATCTTTTCTCCCTTTCTTCATCTGACCCCACCACCCTTTGTCACCATTCCTCTTATTTTTCTTTCATTCCTATTTTTCTCAGTTACCATTAGAAGTCCAAGCCTCCCATAATCACCTGTATGGGCCAACACATCCCGTAATATAAATTAATCTCCCCTAACTTTTCTGCCATGCTGCTGGAACTCCTGGCCTAGAAATCATTCAGATTCCTAAGTTTTCAGTGTCTTGACTGATTGTTCCCTTTTCTTGCTGTAACTGACACCGGGCTCTCCCCTTGGCCACTGAGTGACCCTTGTGGTGCCCTCAAGAGGTAACTACCATTTTTTTTCCTCCCATATTCCAAGTAGAAGAGGCATCATCTTTACGTTTTATTGCTGCTTAGGGACCATTTTATTACTCTTCTTTCTCAAAAACCTGACTCCTTTGAAGTACATGCCATCAGACTGTACCATTCACTACCCCTCTTGGGCATAGTCATCCACCAACTAGAGGTCACTCTCTCTAATTAACTGAATATTGCAGCATCTGACTCACTCTTTCTCTCCATTACAAATAGTGTTATCATTTGTGATCACTTCCACTTCATATAGATGATCCATTCAATACTTTGGTCTCATAGTTACTTGCTATCACTTTGAATAATTATTTTCTGCACACCAACTAAGGCATTTTCTTTCCCACAACCTTTTAATTACCAATAACTGAACTGATTAGTTACCAGTATCTCCAGAATCTTGATATCAAGCCTCCCACTGTCAGACTCCCACTGCCCATCTCTCCTGCTCATCTCTGTTTCCTGTTTCAAAGGAAAGCTAATTCATCTGATTGTTCCCAGATCTAGCAATGCATCTGCTCTTTTTTTGAAGACAATCCATGAACCCCATCCAGCCTTTCCACTATACACTGGAACCCATCCTATCTTGCCTCTTCTAAGACTTTATATCTATATATCTCTCCTCCCACACCTTGATCTTCATTTTTTTCTCTATCTCTTTCTTAAGCACGCAAGCATGACACTGAAGAAGCCAAGTGGACTCCATGGCTCCTATCCGTTACTGTTTAATAGCTGCCCTCCCCTTCACAGCAAAACTCTTTAAAAAGTTGTCTTTATCTCCTCACCTCCCATTCTCACTTCAACCCACTTCAATCAGATTTTTGTCTACTACACTCAAATGGAAACCACATTATCAGTAGCTTCCCTTTCCCCAAAACCTATGGAGCATTATCAATCCTCGTATTGCTCTACTCAGTACATAATATTTCCGAGAACTACTGGATTCTTAATGTTAGTTCATATATTTTTCCACCTTCACATTTTATGGGAGACTCTGAGTAATATGAGTTCCTTGACACTCATCAAGTGGATTTGAACTGAATTGTGAAGAAAGCCTGTCCCTCAGATACAACAGATCCCATGGCATTTTTCCTGATAGGATTTGAAGCAAGACTTATGCACAGCCATAGCGAGGATTCTTCTACACTTAGATTCTAGAAATTATAAACTGAATATTTGAGTCCACCAACTAGAGGAGGTATGTCTGATGCTTAACTTAGCTATGAAAAATTTTTAAAATTATCCTGTTTAATTTATGTAAATTCGCAGTGTTTTTTGAGTCTCCAGTTTTATTTTATTTTCCTGGTGATTGGAGGATCCAATCCCTTATTTTCCTCTGAAAACAAATTTGTTTTCATAGATTTGTAACATTTCTCACCAACAGATGGGAAGTAACACATTAATTGCATGTATCACATTTAAAGAAAAACTAGGTAGCAGGATCATTTTTTTCTGTTAGTTTAGTCACTGCAGATCTAGGGCAAAAAATATTTTGCTGGGAAGCAGTTGCTCATTTGCATGCTGAAATTCAGTGTCATTCTATTTTTGTAATTTCAGATCTTCAACCTTATGGAATTGGTGATGGTGGGTCAGGAGGTGAACTGGTAGACTGAAGGGATAATAAATTCTAACAGACCTTTTGATTTGGCAACAAAATATTAAAAGAAATTTGATTTAATTCCTTTAAGCTGTGCATGCATCCAGTTCACCAAGACCCCAAGAATTACTCCCTATTATCTTACATTCAATTAATTTTATTGAACATACTTTTTTGTTGTGGTTGAAGGTCTTCTATATGTCAGGCATTGACCTGGGCCCTGGGCACATAGCAGAGAACGAGATAGAGCAAGGTCTTGAATTTTATGAGGCTTGCATTCTAGTGGAGTGAGACTGATAAAAATAAGTAAACAAATAAAGTAACGAGAAAATTTCAAATAATGATAAATACATAATGAAGGAAATAAAGTAAGATGATGTGGTGTGCATTGTTTGTAGGAGGTGGTAATAATATAGATTGAGTAGACCAGGAAGGCTTGCCTGAGACGACATTTGTTCTGAGGCCTCAGTGATATGAGGAACCAAGGACAGAGGATGGTAGGCAAAGCCAACAGTAAGTACAAGACCCTGTGGCAGGAAGAGTCAGGTTTGTTCAAGGAAAAGAATGGTCGGTGCAACCAAAAATTTAATGAACAAGTGGGCAACTAGTTTAAAATGAGGTCAGAAAGGCAGCAGAGAGCAGATAATGGATAATCTTATAGGCTGCAATAAGGATATTGGATTTTATTCTCAATGTGATGGACAGCTGTAGGAGATTGTAAAGCATGATCTGGTTTATATTTTTTTAGTTTATTTTGGTTACTGTGGGTAAAATAGATTACAGGACCCAAGACTGGGACTGAGACCAGTAACTATGTAAAAAAATAATCCAGATAACACATAATGGTGGCTCGAAACGATGGTTGGAACTGTGGATATAAACAGAATATACAAATATGAGATAACTATTTAAAGTAGAGCCATCAGGCCTTGCTGATGAGTTGGACGCATTGGATGAGGGAAAGAGGAAGATCAAGGACAATTCCTGGGTTTTTGGCTTAAGCAACTGGACAGATGACAATGCCAGTAGTTGATATGGGAAGCTGAAGGACTGAAGGAGAAACAGATTTAGCTGAGTAAATAAAGGCTTCAGTTTGGGCCATGTGGAGTCTCAGCTGCCTGTTAGACACCCATGAAATGTTGAGGAGGTGCTGGATATAGGAGTCACTGCATAAATTTACATTACCTCCAGGGCTTCTGAGTTTATAATGCTGGTATAGTATATAGGTCAAGAACATTGGTTCAGGAGTAAAAAAATCGTTATATGAATCAATGTTCTTCTGCTTATCAGCTCTGTAACCTTGAGCAAGATTCTTAATTGTCTATACTTCAGTATCCTCATATATATAATGAAGTTAAAATATTATACATTTCATCAACTGATTGTAAAGATAAAATTAGTTAATTTATGCATAGTGCTTAACAAAATCCCTGGAAAATATAAGTACACAATATGTATTAAGTATTATTTATCAAAGATCTATTCTGAGATATGCCCTTTGTATACATTATTTCAACTAGTCTTCCCCAAATTCCTCACATTAACCATATTGACTAAATATCACTCTACGGGAGACTGAGAATAGACTAATGCAAACACAAATTTTATTTTTCACTTTTTAAAAAAATGTGCACAACTGCACAGACACTCCTGACTTACCAATCTTATAAACATTTGTATGAGCCCGAAATGTGTATCTCTCCACTGAAATCCAGATTCTTATATACAGTTGTCTACTTGACATCTTTGATATCTATCATCTCAAACTTAACATGATCTGATCTTCACCCTCAAACCTAGAACCTTCTCCTTCCACTCTCTCCCTCGTCTCAGATGATGACATCACAGGCTTTCTGTTTGCTCAGTTATAAACCTTGCAGTCATCATTGGTCCCTATCTTTTTCACACATCTTCTGAGAGTCTTACATGAAATGGCCCCCTGCCCTCATCTCCTATGACTCTCTCCCTTCCTCACTTTGCTGCAGCCGCACTGGCCTGTTTGCTGTTACTCAAATATACCACACATAGTCTTGTCTTAGGGCTATTTTCTTTCCTATTTCCTAATCTTGACACTCAAATATTCCAGCTATTCCCTCAGATATCTGCCTTGCAAGCTTAATCATTCTGTTTCAAATTACAGCTCTCCTACTACTACTTTCTTTCTCCTCCCTTATTTTCCCATTATCTTCTTTTCCCTTTCCTTTCTTTCCTTTCTTTTCCTTTTCAGAAAAAGAATCATCTTGTGTTGCTTCCAGAGGCAGCAAAAGTTTTGGTTCTACTCCAAATGTTTTTCTCATCCTGAGAGGTACTTTACTCCCTGCAGTCAACTCTTCTGCCTGTAAAGGTCCACTGGTCTTCTGCCTGCTGATTTGTCACCATGACATCAATTAAGGTTATTTCCAGCTGCAAATAAGACATCCTACTACAGTGGCTAAACAGTTAGGGCTGGATTTGTCTCATGCAACAAGGATTTCAAGGATAAGAGTCTAGGGCCTTATATCACTCCGTGTTATCCTGAGATTTAGGATTATTTTGTCTTCTTTCCCCTGTCCTTATCCTCAAAGTCATAAGATTACTACTGGTTGTCTGTGCATTGGGTCCCCTGTTACAGAAAAGGATAATGAGCAAGGGATAAAGAATGCTCCTAGGTAGTAAGGTTTGAACTATTTGAAATTACTAACTTTCAACTATTTTCTTAACCTACAAAAATGGTGATTTTATATGTCTGACTTAAGATTTAGGAAGGAGCGCCTTCTCCAGAGACTTCCACATATGTCTCTTGGTCAGAATCATATCACTTGGACATTCTTAGCCTCAAAGCAAAGAGGAGGCTTCTTAGGAGGCAAAGATGGTTTGAGACTTTGTGACAGCCTATTCAGGGCCTGCCATACACAGCTTGGCTCTTTCTGAGCTCCTTATCTTCTAGAGTATTCAGCCTCTTGGCTTTGGGCCATCTTCCCCAGAGACTCTATTACAGGGTGGGCACCACAGCCTCACAGACCTAGGCATTGTCAACTCTTCACTAAATTCCCACTCCAGACATCAGCAGCTTCCCAGGTCACATGAGAATTTTGGGGTCTGCTATATGATGTCTATAGATCTTGGGGAATTAACATTTCAGGAGTGCAGATAGGTAATGATGAAATCTCAGACCCTCTCTCTAAATTAATTATAGTGTCATTTCTATTCTATTGTATTTGTCCTGTGCTAGCATGGCTAGCAAATGGCAGAAGTGAGCTTCTAAATTTTTACACATATTATTTAATTTAATCTTCGTAGCAAGAAAGCCTTTAGCTTTCTCTTCTATCGTGATTTTACACATGAGGAAACAAAGTCTCAGAGAGGTTAAATCCAAGGTGCTTTGGTTAGAAAATGGCAGAGCTTCTATTCAGAGCCAGGTCTATCTCATTTCAAACTTCTACCTGATCGATTGCATTAAATGATTCTAAGTAGATTATTCCCAGGGAAATTATTTCCCATGATATATAGGACCCCTTAAATCACTCTAAGTATTTCTTAATGGGGCTAACAACACAGGGAAGCTTAACAGTCTCTAGGCAGTCACTCTCACAGTTAGAGTTGCTGAATTCTCCCTAATCCTTGGGCTTTCGACCCCCTACCTCATCCCTTGCACACACATGGATTTGGATTTGTGGAATTGTCAGAAAGGTTATTTTAGATGGAAGGATGGTTTAGAATTAGGAAGAGTATAAGCAAAAGCAAGTACGTATAGCTCTGGGAGAGTACATAATTCAGCTTGATTAGAGTATAGATAAGAGATCCTGGTGCATAAACTTAGAAGGTCAAGCTCAGATCATACCATTAAAACCTTGACTACCAGGTAGAGTTATCTGAATTTTCCTCTGTCTGCAGTAACAATATATTAGAGGTTTTGGCATAGGAGAGTTAAAACACAATTTATATTTTGTGCTGCAGCATAAAAAAATAAAAAGAAGTTTGAAATATGCCTGAAATACCGATCGGACATAATAACCCCACCACAGGAGTTATTAAGGGAGATTTGAGAGGTTTGTGTCCTTTTCTGTAATATTGTCTTTCCAAGATAGCAAAGATATTTGCATTTTGTTCATTAGAAGAACTGTCAGTCTATGTAAAACAAAACAAAACAAAACAAAAAACTTATTCCCAAACTTGATCTTAATAAGAATAAAACTTGCTACTACTTATATTAAATAAGAAATGATCTTAAGCATCTCTTAATTCATATTATAAATAGTTTCTCAATTGTAAAACCTGCATGGAAAATAGAATGAATATTATTGCTTACTTGTCTAAAGTAGACTAGTCACATGTCAGAATGAAATTTAAAAAACATATTGAAGAATATTGAAGAAGTTAAAGGACTCATAAACTTGAGAAGAAAACATGCAAGAAACTCAGCTAGACTGTGTAGGGTGGTGGGTTTTATTTGTCCAAGTAATGCCCCATTATTGAGGTGGCATGAACATAGTACATTCATCTGTGCGTCAGAAATATGAGTCAGAAATGCCACGTGAAGAGCCCTCTGTCCTCTTGATTACTGAAACTGATGTTTTGTTTTGACTGGGTAATTTACCAGTAGTTAAGATAATTGAGTATTAAGGAGGAAATCCATGTTGAGAGAATTGATTGTGAAAAGATAAAACGAGGAAATGGGATTATTGACAGAGCCAAGAAGAAACAGTCAGGGGACGCCTATGTCTATATCAGATAAATCAGCCCTTTAATGACTTGTTTAACTGTTTATGAATGAGTCAGTCAAAAGACAGGGATGTGGGAGAAGCAATTCAAAGGGAGAGAATGCTTTACAAATGTGTTTCCTCAAATACTTAGATTTGAAGGCAGTAATTGTTTCTGTTATTAAAAAGATGGATTTGTAAAGTAAGAATGCCCTTTCCAAAATAAAGAGTCATGAATAGGAATTGATATCTGAAGAGGAAAATGAATTCACATTGGTTAAAAAGGAAGGGCTTCTCTGTCTACTTCAAAACACTTGTCCTGTATCCCTCTTTTGAAAAGAATGCTCTTCAAAGAAAAACCAAAGCCTATAATGATGATTTAAGGCTTTTATTCCTCATGTAAAAGCCAAATGTGAGGTAAAGGATCCTCGCAGTTCCCCAAGGTACTTTATGGTGAGACCATTCCCCAAGCCTGACTGGCCCCATCTCGCCCTGGTTTGGGGGAATAAAAAGAGGGACTGCCTAGCCTGACGAAGGGCAAGCTGTGACCTGCTTCTCCTTTGGTTTAGATTACAGGAAGATTTAATTTCTAAAAGTGATGGCAAAGAACAGTGAAGCCTGGAGACTTTGCTTGAGCTCTAATAGAATCATGATACTGTTTATTTTTGGAACTTTGACGTGTCTGAAACTCTTCAGATGCAAAATCAATGCTAAGTAGTTTTATAGAAATTGGATGCATTTTACATAAAATTACCACTAGCACTGAGGACAGTGATGTACATATGAAAGCAATGCAGACAGTGTCTTGAGTACACCAGAAGGCACAGTCTGGGCGCCTCACTGGCAGCACCTGATGTCGGTACCTCATTTCAGACCTTTACCTTTTAAAGTGCCTTTGCTTTTCTTGAGGTTTCCAGCTTTCTGTAGTTATATTATGAGCCTCTGGACCATTCATCATATTCTTCCTGTAATCATCATTGTTTTAAGCACATAAAAGGGTCATTGGCAAATAGATAGTATTTTATACCATGATAAAAGCAATGATACAATCACCTAGAAAGTGAGTGCAAATAAAGAAAACAGGGCTGTGAGCTGAACTCAAGAATTCTCCAACATCCAGATTTTGGGAAGAGATTAAAGATCTATGAAAATTAATCAAATAAGGGGGGAAAGAAAGCTTAGCTGATGCCATCTTAAAAGTCAAAATAAAAGATGGATAAATTGTGGCAAATGCTTCTGAAACTTTGTGAAAGATGGTGACTGAGAACTGACCATTAGTTTGAGCAAGATGCTGGACACTGATAATGATGAGAGGGATTTTCTATGAAGTGCTTTTTACTTTTTGTCAGCTCTGTTTAAAAAATTGTCTTATGTGTCTATTTTATTTCCTTAAGTATAGTTCTTCATGGTTTGGTTTGGTTTCGTTTTGTTTTGTTTTGATGTTCTGGTAACTTCCTGAAGGCCCAGCTTAGAGCCTGCTCTGTCACTTCTTCTAACAATTTTTTTCTTTTTTTTTATTTTTAAAAAAAATTCAATTACAGTTGACATTGAATATTATGTTAGTTTCATGTGTACAGCATAGTGGTTAGATATTTATATAACTTACAAAGTGATCGTCTAAAGACCTTCTCAAAGAAGAAAATGCTAAAGAAGTCCATCGCCACCAAACCAGTATTACAAAAAATTTTAAAGGGACTTTTTGAAGAAGGGGAAGGAGAAGAAAAAAATCAAAACTATGAATAATAAAATGGCCATAACTACATACCTATCAATAATTACTTTATAAATGGATTAAATGCTTCAATCAAAAGACAGAAGATGCCTGAATGGATAAGAAAACAAGACCCATACATATGTATGGTGCCAACTCTTTATTTTTTTATTTTAATGGTTACTTTAAAGATTCTCATGTAAATTTTAGCTTATCACAGTCTACTTTCAAGCATTATTATAGCACCTCATATATAGTGTAAGAACCTTTCTAAAATATATTTCCATTTCTCTTTCGCCTTTGTGCTCTCGTTGTCATATGCTTTACCTCTGCATGTGTTATAAAACTTATAATACATTGTTATTACTTTTGTTTTTCATTCAGTTATATTTTAAAGAGCTTTTAATAAGAAAAAATCTTTATTCCTTTGTGTAGATCCAGATTTCCATCTGGTATCATTTTCCTTTTGCCTGAAGGATTTCTTTAACATTTCTTTATACTTAAAGTCCGCAGATGATGAATTATTTAAACTTTCCTATGTCCAAGTGAAGTCTTTTTGGTTGTTATTTTTTGTTTGTGGGTTGGTTTGTTTTAGATATAAATTTTTACAGTTAAGTTGTTTGCTGATGTGCAAAATGGAAAATAATGATGCAAGAAAAAGTAAGATTACTCTCGTGGTACAGTCTATGTCTAGGAGAGAAAAAACAGAATTCAGAACAGAAGATTTAGCTAAAGATACAATCGTGAAAACTTATACGGTAACAAGAGGAAAGACTGAGCAGATGTCTGCTGATGTGAGTGAGTTGATTGATTTGTTAATGGATTTAATCAAATGGATTTAAATCCAAGATCCCCTAGTCAATAGCTCAGTAGTCTTCAGCAAATTATTTAAACCTTTGATCCTCAGTTTTCAAATCCATAGGATCAAGTTAACACCTTCTCTAGAGTGACTATAGCAATGAAATGAGTTAATATATACCAAATACTTAACATGTGGCCTGGTACATTGTAAGTGTCCAGTACCCATGAGGAAAAAAAAAAAATGTGTAGCTTTTCTTAACTGTATTGCTAAAGTCAAGGAGAAATGATTCTGAGATCTCATTTTTCTACCTTCACTTTCTCTTCTTAACTGCCTTCTCTCACCCTTCTTTTCTTCCCGAAAGAACATTTTAAAACTCAAATGCCAAGCTGCCTGCAGGTGCAGTGTTCAAGACTGATAACATTTGGATGCCAGATGTTAACTGGCATAAACACAATTAAGCACTCTGTAGACCGGAGGCTAAGGCAATGATTTCCAATTTTATGATTATTATATGAGTTTATGGCAAACCATACTGATACTCCTTCCACCTCACCATCTTCACCAAAAAAAAAAAAAAAAAAAAAAGCTAAATAGCCTATTCATCCTTGAGAATAGAAATTAGTTTTTAAATATGAAGTTCTTAAAATATTAAGTAATGGCATTTCACAAACCTAAGACAGAGTGCATCTTCAATGAAGACCTCAACACCTACTTGAGGCTCTCTGAAAGGTCAATGACTTGTGGAATTTGACCTGAAAACCAGTCTCACTTTCTGAAATTAGTCTAGAGTAATAATTACAAAAAAAAAAAAAAAATGCTTCAAACTTATAATGAGTTTTCACATCAACTGATATTTTAGACCTGAGCTTCCTTAAGATTAGTGTGGGAGCCATCCCAGGAACAGGAAGTCAATAAATGAGCCCTTTTACTAATAAAAAATTATTTTTTGAAAATAACAATAATATGGGTCTGCTATGAATCACTAAGGTGATTGTTTAATACATTCACATACTCATGTATTTATTCATTAATCCATTGAACAGACCTTGGTTCAGAATTATGTCCCAACTATGTCCCAAGCACAGTGCCAAGCTCCAGTTAATACACTGGTAAATACAGCAGATGGAACTGAGAGTCTAATAAGAGGAGAGACAATTTCAAAAATATAAATATACAAATAGTGAGAAGTGGTAATAGGTTCTATGAAGACAAGGGGATCTACTTACATGATGGGTTGAGGAAAGAATTTTTTTAGTAGGTGGCTTAATCCAAGGCTTAACGAATGAGAATGCAGCCATACAAAGAGTAGAGGAGAAACAAGCACAGACCAGTTTTTATTCACTCATTCAACAAATATTTATTCAGCACTTTCTCTGAGCCAGGAACTGTTTGAAGTAAAGAAAATATACTAGTGAACAAAACACACATGTGCAAAATTGCTGAGGTGGGAAAGAATTTGGCATTTTTCTGGAATGGAAAGGAAGCCCCTGAGGCTGAATCATACTGAGCAGAGGAGAGTGTGGTATAACATTAGGTTGAAGGAATGGCAGCAAGTAGGTTATGTAGGGACTTTTAATTCATGGTAAAGAGTTAGGATTTTATCCTAAGTGCAATAGCATAATTTGATTTTTGTGTGAAAAGTGTGCTCTTGCTGTTATAGAGAGAAGGGTTTAGAGGTTGAGGAGAAAGTGGAAGTGGGAAGATTTATAAGGTGGGTCCTCTAATTCAAGTGAAGTTTTAATGCCTGGAACAGTGGTGGCAGCAGAGATAGAGAAAAGTGTGTCGTTTTGATGTAGGACTGACGAGACTTGTTAGCCAACTGAAAAATGAAAAAGGGAGGTGAGAAAGGAGGTAAAATCATGGATAATTGTGGTTTGTACAACTGAGTAGATGATGGCTCCCTTTACCACAATGAGGAAGACAGTGGGAGTAAGTGAATGGGGGTTGGAAGACAGGTACTAGGGAAAGTTTGGGCTAAAGATTAAAATCAGAGTGTTCTGGCTAAAATCTTAAACAAGTTAATCTAAAAGTGAAATTTCATGTCTCGTGGGATTAACATGTTCCCCATCACTAGAGTACACAGACAAGCTAAATGACCACTTATCTACCATATTTTAGCTATTGATTTCAAGCAGAATTCTAGAACTAATTTCCAGACAGTATGTGAGGACTTTTTTTTAACAAACAACAATTTCTTAAAGCCATCGCTGGTTGAGTAAGAACTGGTTTTCCCAAATCAATCTCATTTCTCTTAAAGAGAATTCCAATTATCTTTGAGCTACTTGAAGCTGGCACCATACTTATTAATAAATAGTTTATTTAATTGATAGATTAATAGATTTTCTTATTGACAGGGCTGCCAATCTTATCAGTGGCAGTATATCTTAAGAAAGAATTTGATTATCTTTTATGATAACTTTTTAGAAAAGGTGGAGAATGTAGGCTGGAAAATATTGAACTAGTAGAATAATTTGCACACCCAAATGCGGCTAGTGTAGCAGCAACACAAAGCAGTGAGTTCTCAATCTTGGTTCCCTCCATCCCTGCTTTAAAAAGTCCACATACAAAACACATTCCCACACAAAATTATTCTCATCTGGGCAACCCTTACCTTTCCTGAGAATCACCGTCTTACAAAAAGTTACCTTCACTTTTACTTTTAAGAGCTGTCATATCCTTTACAGGATTTTAGTGGATGGAAGTTTGAGAGTAATTTCAGCTATAATTAGAAAACATAAAGAAACATATTTACTTTATAATATTCTTATTTCTTGAAATAATTTTTTACCCAGAAATAGATGGACAGAATATTTTATAAACATGTTAGAAATAATGTCCTTATAATTATGAGATAGGACTATTTGCACTTGGTCCTGTCTTTCTTGTGCATTAAATCATGTAGCATAGGAACAACACAATGTGAAGTCATTAAAGGATCACGTTAAATTATACTCCTATGCATTGAAACAAATCTTTTCAAAAATGACACTCATCTCAAAAATCTCATTAGCAAAATTAGATATTGGTATTACTTTTTTTGTTTATGCATTCCTCTAGCAAAAAGGATCTCACACAGCAAATAAAGGACTTGCAACATAAAGTCCTTAGCAGAATTAAAGCTTTCTACCAAAGGAACATCAAGAGGAATTCTGATGGTGTTTCCATCTCTGACACTGTCAATGCAGGGATGAGGACAGCTACTACTAAGTAGGATCATTTGCCTTTTCCTTGGACTCTGTGTCCTGTAAAAGGTGTTCCAACCCTCTCTGCAGATGGTACGTGGTAGCAAGCCCCTGGTTCTTTTTTATAGAACTATTGTAGGGGTCAATTAGAGCAGAAAGCAGAAGATGACTTCATGTCTCCACACCACTCACATCCCTTCTGTTGGAGAAGTCAGTCTGTGCTGTATGCGATGGGTATTATAGTGAGATCATAAAAGTTCCTTGGTCTCATTTATTTCTTTATTTGTTTTTTCATAAGGTACCTAAACTCTGACACACATAGCCCTTAGCCATGGGGTAAAACATATGAACAAGATGTTCTTTATCTTTTAGGAACACAGCCATTTGGGAACAGAGTAGAACACATACAATTATGATGGACAAGTGCTGTGGTAGAGACACATAGATAAATAATTCATATGTAGCTATATAAGACAATGGAGCAACTAACAGCTTAGAGAGAAAGATAGGAATGAAGAAAATTAAATCACTCTCTTTCTGGTGTTCCGAGACCCAATTTCCAATGTGTGTGGTGAGGCAGGCAGGTGGTTACCTCAAAAAATGCACCAGAGGGATGTCCAAAAATTCAACTAAATTCTGACACTATCTACCCAGAGATAGCATCAGATTCTAGAGGTTACAGGTTCAGTCTTACAAGACTACCCCTCCCTTCAGATGCCAGTTGCAAGTCAAGGTTGTTACCTGTACTTCTGACTGACTGACTATAACTCCAAGGTTTCCATGACCCCAGCCCTCCTTGGGTTCAATTAATTTGCTAGAATGGCTCACAGAACATTTTACTGACTAAATCACCTATTTATTTTAAAAACATATAACTCACGAACAGCCAGATGGAAGAGATGTGTAGGACAAAGTATGGGGTAGGGGAGCAGAGCTCCCATGCCCTCTCTTGGTACACCACTCTTCTCGCATTTCCACATGTTCGCCAACCCAGAAGCTCTCTGAACGCTGTCCTCTTGGATTTTTATGAAGGCTTCATGGTATAGTTATGATTGATTAAATTGTTGGTCATTGGCCATCTGCGATTCATACAACCTGTAGCCTCTCCCCGTGCCCCTACCCCAGCCCCGCCCCCCCCCCCCCCCCCCGGAGGTCTAGGAGTGGAACTAAAAGTTCCAAACTTTTAATCATGTGGTTGCTTCTCCTGGCAACTAGCCCCATCATTAGGTGGGGTTTGAAAGTCATCTCATTAGCATAACAAGAGACACATTTATTAAGGGTTTTGGGAGCTCTGTGTAGGAAACAGGGATAAAGACCAAATATATCTTTCTTATTCTAAATCACAAACAATATCACACTAGTAAATGGCACCAAATTTCAACACAAGTTTCATTTGACCCAATTTTTTGGTTAAAAGGGTATAGAAATGGAGACTGGAAAGAATCCAAAGAAAAACTTTATTACTACCACTATTAGATCACAACTCAAATGACACCATCTGGGAAAGACTGGTAGTCTGCGCTGGTGTAGAGCCACAGACAACCTACGTGGCTTATAGAGTGGACCCTCTGACCACCCAAACTAAAGATACACTGTCTTCCATACCTATCTCTAACATGCCTTTGTGTTTCATTTTCTTCATAGCATTTATCGCTATCTGAAGTTATCTATTTATTTGTTTGTTTGTTTATTATTCATCCCTCCCCAGAGGGACTATGTCTGCCTTGTTGTATTCTCAGGCTTAGAACAGTGTCTTATTTCATAGTGGGTGCTTAATAAATATTTGTCAAATGAATGAATTATCATTAACAATATAAAACCACATTAAACCACACTTGAGGACCATTTTTTCTTTCATATCTAAAATCTCTGTAAGATATCTAATCTCAGAGGTACCTCATAGATCTACTCATTCATTTTTTCATTGATTGCAGTAGGGAAAGACTAAAGGGGTAGGGGGCAGGAGAGTCTCCTTCATTTCAGTTATTTCACTACAGAGCAGGAACTAGAAGCCAGATCTCCAGAATTCCAGAACTTTTCAGCATCACTCTGTTACCTCTGGTTAAACCTCTCTGTGGAGAAAGCAGTTTGGGATTATTGCCATGAATGTAATTTTCAAAGTCCCTAGAAGAAAGGAAAGCTGTGAGAAGCCGCTTCTAGAATACAGATGAGCTGAACATAACAGTCTCTTTCCTACTCTATGGGAGGGAAGTCATAGAATTTGGATCTGGTTCCAAGGGCAAAACTGTGCTATTCTGCTATATCTGCAGCCAGAGGAGGTCTGCCTGCCTTCAGTTAGGGCATGGGCTCTCCATCAGGCTGGCTGTGATTTTGTACAGTTAAACCCTTCATTAGAAATTAGGACTGGTTGCGGCCTACCGACATTAGTTATATAAAGGTGGGTCACTGGCAAGTGGATAAAAATGCATGTTCCCCTGAAGCTTTCCCATCTACAGGGACCAGATAGCACATTGAGGTGATGGCCAATATAAGTACTCAAATAAACGATTATTTATTTTTATCAAAACGATAAGCAAGTGTTTGAAGATGTTAGTTTCTGAGTACAACAGAGAATATTTTCCAACAGAACTTTAAAAAAAACTTTTTTTTTCATGAATACACCTAACACACGCACACTCTACACACATACATACACCTTATTGCAGACGCAAAAGTTCCCAAAAGCTGAAACTCTTGGGATGGAATTCCCTGGATACTGTGGGGAAGGTGGATAAGGATGAAGAAAGAGGAATTTACTAACTCCATCTAGGAGCACCTCAGAAGTCTTCACCTGACAGAGGTTCGAATCCAAAAAGAAGTGGCTTTTTGTCATGTGAAAGGTATAAATTGTGAGATCCTCCCATCCATTCAATAAATATTTGTCGTATGCCTTCTGGCATGAGACTTAGTTCTAGGCCCTTGAAATAGAAAAATGAGCAAGGCCTAGTTCCTGCTCCAAAGGCCACACACAGTCTAGTGGTGTAAAAGAGATAAGTAAACAGAGGAATACAGTTCAGGATGGTAGCTTCTGCGAATCATAGGAGGTCTGTAGAGACATGGAAGAGAAGTCCCTGGGCACAGGCTGCAAAATGCAATTAAAAGAGGTCACACTTTGGGATTTTTCAAATGAGGTTTCACATTTTGAAGCCTCCATTTTTTTCCTCTTTGAGATGAGACAAATAGAATTTGACTGTCAGAATTGTGGGAATTTAATCATGTAGAAGATACTTGATGAGCAATTTTAAGAGAGAAAAAAAAAAAAAAGCAAAATTGAGACAGCAGAGCACTGTTTCCAAATGGTGATGAGCCACTCTACTGACCTTTGAGTTTAGACCTCTCTGTACAGCTCGTGAACTTTTCAGTGGGACCATTTGTTAGAGTAAGCCGAAGAAACTTACCTAAGGAAGGACTGAGTCAAAAAGGAGAAATCCTCTCTGGTTTGGAAGTGAATTATTCTTTGCGTGTTGCTTCATGAGTCTTTGTTACGGAAATCGGGGTGTGTGCAGGTAATTGGGGATCAGAAAACTACCACCCAGGGGACAATTATAGGCAATTCTGAAACCACCTGGCTTAGTTTGAATTCTTGGAAGTAGAACTTCTCTTCGTTTAATAAAAGGTTTCATGTACGCCTTGCGGTTCTATTCTTTATCACTGCTTTTTCCTCCCAGGCTTATGAATAAGGCTTCAGTCATATTTCTCCCTCCAAGACTGGCAAGCAGCCTCTGCTGCTCTGATTGGAGGATGGGAGGTGCAGCCTGGGGAAGTTGTAGCTTTCTCCTGCCATCTGCTGGCTTCTTCCCTGCACCAGTTCAGGGCTGGCTTTGCATAGATTCTTAGGGGATGGAAACCACCAGGAGAGAAAGTGTGGGGCAGAAAGAGTTCCTGCTTTTAGTAAAAAGAAAGAGATGAAAACATAGCAAACAGAAGTTGGTATAGGAGAGCTTTCCCATCATGGGGGTTTGTAAAGTAAAGATATCACTATCTCAAACATCAAAGCCAGTGATTTTCTATGCAAGATTGTTTTGTTTGGGGAGAATACAGCAGCATATTTTGTTTTATTTTACTTTACTTTTTACTTTACTTCATTTTATTTTATTGTTTTGTTTTATTTTGTTTATTTTTAGATCATTGCCTCACAAAGCTTATCGAATAAATTAATGCCACATCTCTATAGACTCATTTGAAGGAAAAAGCAGAAACTCATGCCAGTGAGAATTGAGATAAGGGTAAGGAGGCAAGAAGAGAAAAGTGATAGAAAAAAATATCTCAAAGTGAATCGAAGTATTCTTAATTGGTTTTCCAACATTTTTTCAAGACTATTTATAAAGCTCTGATCCAGATTCTTGGGATAAAAAAGCGAGTAACATTGGGTCCCTTCTCCTTTTGAGAAAAAATTTCGTTGGGGAGCAGTAAATAAATGGAGAATTAAATAGAGAGGTAAAAGTATTACGATAAAGTACAATAGTAAAGGAGTGTAGGGGAGCAAGGAGGAAGAGTGTGTATCTAAGTAGCACTGGGCTGCAGTGTCAGAGACTTACTAGAGGAGGTGATGTGAGTTGAATGTTGAAAATAATGACTTATTGGAGGCAGTGGTGAGAAGGGCATTCCATTCCCGTTACAGGGAACACCACTTCTCACACACAGCGTCACCCACCACCACCACTGCCTCCAAGGAGCTGAGAACTCTAGATGCAAAGCAGGAGAAAGTTTTTAAAATATAGGGTTTTAGACAATAAGCAATTGATCAGTCCAGGGTGGACAATCAGCTGAGGCAGGGAGAAGCGGGCACAGGCAGGTGTGGGGGCAGCACACGGAATCCTGAGCATCCGAGAGCAGAACTGGGCCAAGAGCTGGGGGCAGAGCAGCAGTCTCTGATCCCAGAAAAAAAAAAGGCCACTTTCAGTGCTATTTCAGTCCATGTGCTGGATATGGACAACCCCTCTTCCAGGAAGGTACAGTCGAATATTCAGAAACTTGTGAGTGACATTCTTTTGAAACTTCTGAGTGATATCATCTAAATATTAAGGTAGCTATAAACTCAAGGATATCAGTTGCATCATTATTTAAAATCATAAATGTGATGGGAAACGGTAGAGAAAATGTTTTAGAAAGTATGGTACAGCTTCTAGATGAACAAGTAGCCCATGGAAAATGATAATTCTGGAAACTGCAGTACATGAAAAATACTTGTGAAAAAAAAAAATACTAAACTTCCAAAAAGGTGGTATCTTTCTCTGCTGTCTGTTTTACTTAACATCCTTATATTACTTTTATAATAATTTTTAATATAAAGAAGCCTAAAGTCAAAATGTGTGTCCTGACTAACGCAGAGGCAAAAATTACCCTGAATAAATAATGACCCCATATATGTGTTTGTTTCTGATATTTCAGATTCCACTTTATTCCTAATTGTACTTCAGTTTGTGTGGCATATTCATTTTGCTAAGTCTGTCCTCAATCTTCCCCTTGCCCACACCCCTCCTCCTGCCCTGGATCTGTGGGACGTATTGTGATGTCTGCCCGCTAATTTTGCTGTGACTGGGGCTGGTGTCTGGTTGGTGATTCATGTTTGTTCCTAAGTTGTACATCTGTGTTGGTTGCTTTGAAACAGTGCCCCAGGGAATATGAAAGGCCATTTGTCTTACTGAGACTGCTTCTTTGCACCAGAGAATTCTTCCCTGTCTTCTTTCTGAATTCCAGCAAGCTCTTCTCTAAGCTTAGGCAGGGTAAAGAAGAAAGGACAAAAATTTTTAAAAAGAGAGCAGCATGGAGAGAGTTTCAGTGTCTAGCTCTAGTCCCTGCTTACCTGCCAGGACAAAACTTTCCTGATGCCAACACTGGGGACAGAATGCCTCGTGACATCCACATTAAGGGTAATGCTTTATCGACTAACTTTCTGCCCACTAAGAATGCTTCTGGCAGAAAAGATGGCAGAGTGAGCCCTGGTGGAAACCCTCAATGGAAAAAGTTCTGAGAGTTTGGTAGGCATACCCACCCACCTGGCACCCCTTCCAAGATTTTAGCACAGATACACATGGCAGCGATATTCATAATATTAAATATTAAATATTTAATACTTAGCCAGTGTACCTCATGGGCACTGACCAATTAAATGAGCACAGTCTTTACTGCTGAAGCTAGAGGACCCCTGCTACTCCAGACACCAATCCTTTAGTTGCTGCATCACCTGGATGTCCATCAGATTCTGGAGGGCCTGGGCCAGTGGCTGGCTGCCAACTACTACAAAAATATTACAATGTTTTAATATCCATAAAGGCTATACAGTTACAGACCAAATGAATAATAACATGAATATACATGAAGTTTCAAAGCCCATGCCCACTCTTAAGCTTTATGTAGTCCCATCTTCCTTCCCCTTTTAAGAACCTGCTCTCTTTGTCCTCAAGAAGAGTTCAGAGGCAGCATCAGAACCTACTGGTTCTACAGGATCCAAGTGGCACAAAGGAGCCCTTATCCACAAAGGAGCTCTTTATTTTGCTCAACAACTAGTATAGATCTCACCCAAGGAACCTGTGCAAGTTAGCTTTCATTATATTTTCGCTTGCTACAATGTATGTGGCTTACAACATAGCCTGACCTCCAGGCAGGCCTAGGAACAGGCTGGTATGTGTGAGTGATTGCCCACCTGCCTGCTTGCTTTGCAATCTTTGAAAGGCAGCCAGATCCCAGCCCCTTAGCCTGCTGTGAAAATCTATCTATAGTGCCTTGAAAGCCCAAATACGTATTGGGCTGTTATGGTTCTTCCTTGTCCTTTTTACCAGAGATCTCACTCACTGCTCCTTATCAGACACCTGGAGTTTGTGGGTTGGCTACGGCAGCTTCTCAGAATAGTCTCTGGGGAAGCATGATAGCCCTGCACTCTGCCATTTTTTCTTTCAATAAAAAGGTTTTTGTTTCAACAAAACCTACAGCTTTGGGGTAATTTCCTGCCTCCCCCGTGTTCATTCAAGGTAACAGCCGAGGTTGCTCATAGTCTGACTGACTCTTGGTAAAAACACAGATTTTGTTTGAATCCAGAGACTGAAGGGAAATTGCACTTCATTACCCAGTGAGCCTTTCGGGAATAGTAATTAGAGAAGCCTGAGGTTGTAAAGAATTGAGTTGGAAGAGTTGAGTGTTCTGATTCTCCCTCTACAAGTGACAAGGCTCTGACTTGGGGTAAGGTATTTAAAATCTCTCTAAGCCTCATTTTCCTCAAGTGAAGAGTGAGAACTACATTCAGAGAGTTGTTACAAGGGGTAAATGGAATAATCAATCAGAAAGCAATTTGTAAACTAAAGAAATACAAGCAAAAATCTACCCCAAGAGAGCAGGCTGTAAGAACTAGTGAAAGCAAAGAATCATGTGTGTAGAAATAAGTTATGGCAGCTGGATGAGTATGAAGGAAGTCCTCCATTGTGGTCTGACCTGGAAAAGAGAGCATCCCCAGCTCCATACCTTCTCTGATACCTCTCTACAGAGGATTAGCTGGGGACTACTGAGTGGTCTAGAGAAATGCTAGGCGGGAAGGTTATTGTCAATTTGAGGCTAAGGGATGTCGCACATGCAGGGAAAATGAATAGGGGATGATGGAGAGCATGGGAAGGACACAGTGCCTAAGATAGCACCAGGATGGGGAAGCAGGAGATGAAGTCTCTCCTACTCACGCCTGAGTGTCATTGATCAGAGCTTGTGCACATAATTCTGGGCTTGAGGTACCTTCTCTGAGTGAGGGAGGCTGATCAGAAATCTTAATGGCACTCTTCTGCTTGAGCCAGTGTCTTTCTCCTCTTCCAGAGCTAAAACTCTGCAGCCCTAGAGTGTAATTTGGCTCTATCAGATTAATTTGGTCATTATCTGTGGTGAAACTTGCATAAGAATATTAAGTCTCAGATTGGGCCTTCCATCTATTCAGCCAGTGGATGTTTTCAGGATAGCATTTTGTTCCTAAACATTCAGAAATATGCGTTGTGTATCTTTAATGAGACTGTGGTATTTATTTATGGCAGGAAGTCTCCCAGCTATGAAGACTCATTCAAGTGATAGTTCAGTGTCTGACAGCTAGGGCTCTGTTCATGCTGTGTCTAGTGTTGCTTATTATCACCAAATTATTTTATGTTTGGCTCTTATTCTGAATTTGTCAAAGTTGTTCACTGAAAGGCCATGGGACTTGGCTCCAGGGTTCAAATCCTGGCTCTACTCTTTGTTAATGACTGAACTTCTGTGTGGCTGTTTCCTTTTATACAGAATGAGAATAATAATGACTACAACTCAGAGCTGTTTGGAGGATTAAAATTTTCCATAAAGTGTGAAGTTTTATGTAAAATGCCTGGCACACACATTGGTTCGCATTGTATGTATGTCAAACACCCTCCTCCATGGTTCCCATGTGACCTGAGTTTTCTGCTTTCTCTTTAAGCTTTGATGTGGAAAATGGCCCTTCCCCAGGTCGAAGCCCTCTGGACCCCCAGGCCAGTTCTTCCTCTGGGTTGGTGCTTCATGCCACCTTTCCCGGGCACAGCCAGCGCAGAGAGTCCTTTCTCTACAGATCAGACAGCGACTATGACTTGTCACCAAAGGCGATGTCGAGAAACTCTTCACTTCCAAGCGAGCAGTGAGTATAAGCCCTGTCTGGCTTCCAGTCTCACACTTACCTCATCTTTAACCCCATCACGGCAGCAGCAACAACAACCGTTCCCCTTTAGCCTGTGGGAAGGAAGAGGGAGAAAATGAACATGAGCAGGAGTGATGGCGATGACCATCTTATGGGCATTAATCCTCTATAGCTAGGGTCTCCAAGGATATGAAAAACCTCAGGGGCGAGGTTCAGTTTACATCTGTTTTTGATACTTTTTTAAAAAAATTTCACTCGGCTTCATTTCCTGAACTGCTGAATCGCTTATGGCATGAGAATGTTAACACTTTTTGCAAATAACACTTGAATTTTTCGCAGCATGTGCAGTTTGCTTGAGGCTACAGTAGAGAAGAAAAATGGTGGTTGGTGACATGCATCCTCTCTCAGTGGCCTTTGCTTGGTGACATTTAGTAGTCTGTCATCCAGCCGCACGTCTGTGTCCTTTCTCTGCAACCTTAACACAATGCCCACTTGTTGCCTGGCTCCTTGGTGAGACATAACACACTCCATGCCTTATTTAGCACAGCTGATGTTTCTGTTTTGCTGCTATTAATTGTAGATCTCTACTTTTTATTTAAAGAACAACGACGGGGTTGTGTTACTTGTTTATTAAATTTTTGAAACCAAATAAAATTGGATGCTGAAATGCACGCCTTAAAAGGTTTCTGGGCACACGTACAATTGTTTTTAACATCATATGTTATAAAAATATCAGTTGCTCCCTTAAGGTTTCAGCCTGGAAAATTCCATTGGGCTTGCTTCTGCTGTTGGAAAGGAAGCTAGAAAGGGTCACTCTCTTGGAAAGGGGTAGGGGGTGTTTTAAAGCTACTAGTAAGAAAATATTTCCCAGGGCATTTCTGCCAGCTAATTTTAATAGACATACCCCTGCCACAAAGTATCTCAATCGTAGGGAGGGCCAACCTTCATTTATTCACTCATAAATGAATATTTACTGAATCTCTCCTATGTGACAGGCAGTGTATTGCTCTCTGGGCATAACGGATTAACAAAACATTGGGAAAATCACAGATAAGTTCAAAACAGATATTCTCAAAAAGGTTGCGTGCTCTCAGGGAGGTTGCAGTTAAATACGAAAGATAAAGAGGAACTCATAACTCTACTAACTCTACTACTAGTGGAAGGAAACCTTAATGAGTGCTTACCCAGGGGCCAGCTGCATTTACATATGTTATCTCTAATCTTCACAACAATCTTGCCAGGTGCAATTATTATCTCCACTGTATAGATGGTGAAACTGAGACTCAGAGACAGAGGAACCTACCCCTATCTCATAACTATATGCCATGCTGTATCCCATGATTTAGCTAAGCCTCACCATATTTAAAACTTTGGGACTCTATCCACCTATGTCCTTCAAACTGCAAAGCAGAATCTACTACCAGGTAGAGAACAGATGAAAGCACGGTTGGGGTACCTGAGGCTGGAGGAGAGGTAACCACTTTACTGTTGATCATGTAGAACCAAGAGAGTTTTTGACCAAGTTTTGTTTGGCGGCTTCGACAGTGAATATAACTGGAATCCTCTCTTCCTTTAAGATAAACACCTTTGTAGACTTCATGTGGGGAAACCACAGGAAATGTGGTATGCCTAAAGTAATCGGAGCTTCATTCACAAGTGTCTCATCGATAAAAGACTAGCCTTGGAAGGCAGCTAACAGTGCCAACCAGCATGATAGGCCTCAGAGTCATTCCAGAAGCTTCCCAGAAAGTTCTAACCAAATCTCAAATTAAACTCTTGTGATTCTTTACTTAGAATCAGAAAGTTATAGAAATTCTGAACTTGAAGAGGCTTTAATGATCACAGTCCAACTCAGTGTACAGCTGTAGAAACAGAAATCTAGTTCTAAACAACTCTGCATCTGGGCTCCCTAATACTAATAGTTTACCAACTCTTTATAAATTTACCAACCAGCAAAATTTTTCCCTAACTTTAGAACCAAGATAGTGTGGCTAACTTTAAATTCAGGCAAGTAAAGATTGTCTCTCTAGTATTATTCTCACTTTTTTAAAATAAAAAGTGTATGAAGGCGCAGTTTCATAATAAACAACAGCTCTTCCCAAGAAAACACAGCTGGCAACGTAATAGCATCCTATCACAGATATTAATAACAAAATACTTCAAAATTTTTAAGTGAATAAAAATAGCACAGAATTGGGTTTTGCAAATATTTCAACATTATAGTAAAACTTTTATATATTTGTCAGTTTAGGAATTTATATTTCTCAACACAACAAGAAGTGGAGCTTGAATAATATCCAAATTCTTCCGATATTTCATTTTATCAGGACCATATTCCACGTTGGAACATCCAGTATCACACAGGTATCTTGAGTTAAACTGAAGTAATGCTCTCAAAGCTGTTTCACTCAGTTATTACTCTTCAGGGTGAATTGAAATAAGTAGGGGACTAGCAGCCCCCACACCTGCTTCTCCTGCTTTCTACCCATGAAGCCAAGAAAAAGAAGGAGGATCATAGGTGCAATGGCCTTTACACAAAAGCCATTGCGTCAGGTCTGCAGAGCCCCTCATAACCAGCACAGAGCAGTCATGAATTTATATGAGAGACAGAAAACTTTGCATAATTTCTTTGCATTAAACCCTAGTAGTAGACATAACACTAGCCTTTTAAAATTTCTCATCTGAACTCTTTCAGAAGACTAAGAGGAAATATAGGCAGGGAGAGTGAGTGAAAAGATATTAAGAGTAAAAATGTAAATGGAAAATTAGAAGTGGCTTTAACTTTCAGCAACAAAAGAGAGGTTGAAATAAGGCTTTCTAGTAAAGAAGATAAAGGAAATTTCAGATGCGTTCCTAGATGTGGCCATAATCTGCCGGTTGCTGTTCAGTTCCTGTATTGTAGTCATCTCTAGCATAACGCCTTCGTATCCAGGGCAAAGATTTCCCAATGGGAACAGAAAGTACTAGAAACTAGTGAGGCCGGGGCGGGAACCACCCTGGACAGAATCAAGTTTTGATTAACCACCTGCAACTCCACGAGGAAGGAAGACCCATGTTTCTTTCATTTGGTCATCCCATTTGCAAAGTTTTATATAGACAGAGAGTTTTTTAAAGCCACCATTTATGTAAGGACAAAGTGGTCTCTAGAGAGAGCAGTCAAGAGAAATGAAATCTAACAACCAGGAAGAAAAGCAGAAATAAGAGGCCACTCAAATTTAAGACCTGATGGCTGATGGACTACCAAAAAAGTACAATAAGACTTGAGTTAGACTTAGTGCTGTCACACTCATTAGCCCCAGTCTTTAAGATATGGAATTGGTTTTATAATGTCTAAATTATCTCTAAATAAAAATGCACACGTGTTGAGTATTTCCTTTCTGCTACGTACTATTTAAAGTACTTTACACATTTTAACTTATTTAATCCCCATAACCTCAATGTGGTTGGCACTATAAATTCTTGTCTTAAAGGTGGGGACATTGCAGCACAGAGAGATTAAGGAACCTGTCCAGTAAATGGGGGACCAAGGCTTAAATCCTGGGAGTCTATATGATTAAACCACATGGATAGTAAATACATAAACAGATACTCGATAAGGATGAGAAAAAAAATAATGATATTCATCTCTGTTCTACCTACCTTTTCAGCTGTTATGACGGTCATATTCATTCTTTTTTTAAAATTTTTACTTAAATTTAAGTACTTTGCTAACAAATAGGACATATTCTGTGTGTTTAAGGGACGTAAAAGGTTATTAAGTCAATAGGTCGTTTTAATACCTTTAGGTAAGGGCAATCATAGAAAGGTATGCATAGGAATTAGGTCTGGCCAGGCAGAGCAAGAAGTCTGCTTTGAGGAGTTACAGCTAAGCTGGAGGAATTAGCCAAACAAAAGGGTGTGCAGGAGAAAGGGCCATGTGCTAACTAACTCTCTAGTCGTCAGCAGCATTGTGGGGAAACCACAGTTCAATATTGCTGAGGCAGAGAATGTGAAGGGATGAAGAAGTGGTGAAAGATGAGACTAGAGAAGTAAGCAGGAAGCTTACCATGCAGGGCCCATGCTGAGGAGTTGGCCTTTTTCTGCAGGCAAGCAGCGGGAAGCTACTACAAGTTTTTAAGCAGAAAAAAACATAATCAGAGGATTGTTTTGAAAGATAGCTCTGATTAGGGTATGAAGAATGGTTTGGAGGGCAGACAGGCTTAAAGAAATAGTGTCCAAGAGCCAAATGGGAGGCTGCTTTGGTAATGCACATAATAGATGATGGGTATCTACCTTAGAGCAGGTCCAGTGAGCAATCAATAAATACTTGCAAGTTATAATCAACATAGGTTAATGGTTGGCTGTAGATGAGAGAGAAAGAGGTTCCAGGCTTGGCCAAGGAGATAAGTGGTTGGATCATTCCTTAGGATCAAGAACATTCTCTTATCACATGAAATAATGTATATGAAAATGCTTTGTAAACTGTAAAGTATAACATAAGTAGTTCTTTACGACAGGGCAGACATGACTATCATAAAGAAGTTTTTGGCACCTGCAATTCTTTAATTACAGTAATGATAACTACTACTAATAAAAATAACTGTAAATAACTAAAGCGTTTTTATGTGCCAAGCACCGTTGTAAGAGTTGTACACATATAATAACTCATTTAATTCTCACAGTACCCCACTTTACAGATGAAGAAGTTGAGTCATAGAGAGATTTTCTAATGTCTCATAGTTAGCAATAGTGAAACTGGGGAGTAAAGGGGTAGGGAGGAGGAAAACTATGCTGTCTGGCTCCAAAATCTGTGCTCTTAACTATAGTAGTATATATGTACCTGTATGACAGACTAAAATCAGTGTTACAAGAAAAAAAAATTTTAATTTCTATGGGTAGCTATAAAACAGAGGAAGGTGAAATCAATAAAAACCAGAATGTAGCAATAGGAAGTAGCATGGTTCTTTCCTAGAAAACCATTTCATTGTTTAGAGTAGACAGACATACAGTTCTAAGACCCAAGGTGTTCTCACCTTCAATTATTCTATCAAAGTGTACTGTGCTGGTTTTGTCACTAGGTGGTGCTCTTGCCATGGTTCTAAATATCTGGCCTGGATCCTGAGAGGCATTGCCCACAGGATCCAGGTTTGGAAAGCTAAGTGCATCACTTCTCATGGCCAATCAAGGGTTTTGTTTTCCATGCCATTTAATTCTTAATTATTAATATATCATTTTATGATTTAAAAATTTAGAATAGTTTTATAAATTATCTAGCTGTACTCAAATAGGAGTTTTTTGGTTTTGTCTTATTTCTTCCTGTACTCGTTATAAATTGTCTGTGATTTATCTGATCATTTCTGTAGCAGCTCTCGACATAGAGCATTAGCTTTTGCAGCTCAGATACTTTACAGGAGCCAATGCTGGGGACCTGCGAGTCTATCTCTTGCTTCTGAATGTTCTTTTCTCCTAAACTTCAAAGACTCCGTAATGATAAATTCATATGGACTTGGTACCCTCTTAATGTTTTTTTAACCTCCCTTTAATCATTAGTTTGTACAGTTTTAGTAACTCTCCATTATGCAGCAATATATCAGCTTTAGGTACTACATAGGCTTGAGATTTGCTTATATTACTTAGCATTTGTTGAGTATTTAGACTCCAGAAACTCAGGAGCCATAGATGATCTCTTAACTCGAACTGCATTACCTTACCCCCAACTCTCCCCGATATCTTATGAACAATGTGAACTTCACAGCAGAAGTCTGAACAAATAGTTTACACATTTCATCCATCTAAAAGTTCATCTCAAGAAAACAGGTTGGGAAGAAGTTCTTGATACAGTTCACTACCCAGCATTTATCACAACTGCCCCTCTCTTAACTCCTTAATCTATCTCTCCTTTTGACTCCTCTCCAAGAACTCAGAGGTTCTTCCTTTGGCTGTTGTTATGTATATATCCCCCCACCTCAGGAAGCTACCCCCTGTCATTGCTTTAACATCCCCATTACTGAAGGCAGTTTCTAAATCTATAGCTCTAATTTCCATATTTCAGTCTTGATGTCTGCACCAGGATATCAACGAGTATCTTAAAACATGTGGGAAAGTGATACATCTCTTCCCCCAACTCCTCCTCACTTTTTTCTCCTCATGACTTCACTATTTTCCCAGTTACTCATTTTTTTTTTTAAACCGAAAATAATATTTCTTTATGACCCCTTATCCAGGGAAATGGTCAGTCCTTGACAAGACATTTAGGGTCTCTTCAAATTGTCTTTTCCTATTCTCTTCTTCTGCCTCACCTATTTCTTCTCATCTGAATGACTGTAGTAGCCCTCTATTTTCCCAGTTCTATCCTCTCTCTAATTTGTCCTTTGGTGTCCATAGCATTTTACTTTCTTAAGCACTTTTCTGTCAACCTATCTCACTAAAAACCTCAACTGACTCGTTTCTTGCTTCTGAGGTAAGCACCAACTTCACAACCATCGTCAATACTGTCCATAATGTGCACATGAAGGGACTTCTAGTCTTATCCTCTACATATGTCTGCGGTTAATGTGCTCAGCTTCACCCAAACAGCCGTGAGGCATCTCAGTGAGCATGCTTAGTACTTTCCCATTTCAATGCCTTTGTTCTGGCAATATCTCTCATTGGTGACATCTACCATCTATGCCATTTAGAGCCTGCCCTTAAAAGTTCATCTCACATCCTCCCCATTCCATCGAGCAGCCTTTCCTACTTTCTCAAATTCATACTTATTGCCTCTCTTTCGCACCCCATTAAGTACCCATTGTTTGTATTTCTCATTCTATTTTTATGCTGTTTATTGCAGTGTTTTGAATATTTTCTGTCTCTCTTGCTGTGTTTTATTTTGGGGAGGAGGTCACGGATGCTGTACAGTTCAGTACATCAACTATCCAGAGTCATTGTAAAATAGGAAATGTGATGGTTTTTTAACCATTGATTTTGAGAATCAAACTGTTTTAGTTTTTCCACTTACTAGTTACGTACTAGTTAAGCAGTTGCTTAACTAGTCTGGGCTTTGATATTATCTATACAATGAGACTATTAAGTACCTACCTCAAGTCTTGTTATAAGAATTAAATGAAATAATGCCCATTAAGTGCTAAGCACAGGGCCTGATGTATAGTAATCTTGCAAAGTATGCTTATGCTTGTCAGTATTCTTTCTGTAGTCACTGTACAAAGTAGAAACACAAGAAGTTTAATAGATTAAATTGAAGGGGGACTTCTAGCTAAAGACAAAGTTATAAGGAAAATATTACATTAAATAAGACCTCCCCCCCCCCCAAAGTAAAAGCCTGTGTTAGAGGAGAGACCTACATGGACATAAGTATTCAACTCTGGATCCTCAGGCCTCACACAGTTCCTGGTACCAGGCAGTTGCTTACTAACTATTGGTTGCATTCATGCAATTAACTAATAAGGTGCCATATTTGTATGGTGATCATGAGGACAAAAAAGGTAGATCAAACGGTGAAGGAAGCTTATTGTCAGCCAACTTCTGTGCAGATGTTATGACTCACACTGTGATAGCAAATTGGCCTGATTTTGTGTCCTGCAGCTCAGGCCAACGTGTCTTCTAATGGCTTTAATGGAGAGTTTGCTGCATGTGGGCTTAAGTAGATTTATCATCGAAGTATGTGCCAGAAAGAGAGTGCATTTCTGAAGACGCAGTTTTGACTGTTCCTAAGTACATATTTATATAACACTAGGTACAGTTTCATCAGATCTTTGGGACAAAATGAGCAACAATGATATGGTAATAGTAGGTTCAGTTCGTGCACTCCCATTAAAAGCTTTTCCATGAGTACTTTAAGAAAAAAAGTTATATTAAAAACAAAAAGTAATGGGATTCCCAGACAGAAATCTGTGTTTAAATGGCATTAAGGCTGTGGTTCAAATCAACAAAAGCCAGGAAATCCAAAGTTAACGTTTATCCAGACTGTTAGGCCATTTTTTCCAACTCTGTGTGTGCCTGTGAGCAGCCCTCCCTTTGAATTTCCTGGCTCCAGCAATCCAAATCCACAAGTTGCTTTGAATTACAGTACTCTGAGTCTGCTATTTGATGGGAATATGCCCTAAGGATACATGCTTGCTTGCAAATGCTTTTATGTGTAGTCACTGTAAACCTAGGAGCCATGAACCTAGGTTGTTCTTTTTTTTTTCTTTCAGGTTCCTGAGATCCCCATTAATGCTTAAATCAGTCCTGCCTTATATCTAGGTAGAAGGATTTATATAATATTTCTGCTGCTAACACTGATAAAGTTTAATATTACAACTTATAGGTCACATTTATCATTCAAATGCATTTTAAATGTTTTTCTCTCTTTTTCATCAGACATGGCGATGACTTGATCGTAACGCCTTTTGCCCAGGTATGTGTCACACTGGCCCTGGCTCACTCTCTCTCTATCTGTGGGTATACTTCTTAAGGGTGGCCTCTGAACCTTCCCATTTGTCTCCTTTTGCTTCTAATCACTTGAAACATTTCTTTGTAGGTTCTCGCCAGCTTGCGAAGTGTGAGAAACAACTTCACTATACTGACAAACCTGCATGGAGCATCCAACAAGTAAGCATGGGCTTTTGGTGGAGTCATGAATCCCTTCCATAAAGGCAAAACCATTGAAAAGCATTTAAGAAAAATAAATTAAATATATATAGACACACATATATTGCATGGGAATTTGCCATCTAATCTAAGTTAGGATACACAATGAAACTGGAAAATAGGATGGAGCACCATAGTATTTTAGAATTGGTAAGGTGCTAGAAATTAGTCTGGATCTTATTAATCTTAACGCTTAGTAGGCAATAGGAGTTTGACAAATAAAAGAGTGAGATGAGGATTTTGTTGACTTTTATATTTACTACTTTGGTAAGTATAAATATTTATCAGGAATAGTCATAAATTCTATTAAAATTCTTTTGGAATAGCTGTTAATGAATTCGGAGATTCAAACTTAAGATTAAAAGTACCAAAAAATTCAAGCCCAAGTTGCCTATTTTTTAATAATATATAAATAGGTTCATGAGATTTGGTGAATAAGTGTGGGATCATCTTCTCCTCTGCACCCAACTAAGTACATAACCTCAGTCATTTTAATTAACATTGTGGAACCTTGGTCTCCTCATGTGTAAAATGAAGGGTTTGAACTTGATATTCCCAAAGTAACTTTCTCCTTTGAAATCATTTCAATCTGAGTCTCAGTGTTATGCAGTTGACTACACGATGTTTTAAAAGATCATCATAGGGCTCAGAAGGCCATAGAATCTGTGATCCTGTTACGGGACAGCTGGAGGAGATCTTTGAAACCATTGATTCAATCCCTTCACTTTCCAAGAGAAACCCAGGCCCTCCAGACACTTGCTAACAACCACGTCATAGGTTATAGATACACCAGGGCCAAATCCTAAATCTCCTAAGTTTTCCAGCCAGTGTCTGCTATAGAACACTCTGTCTCTCCAGTCTTTGTGAAATTATTCACTGACCCTCTATTTTGCTTTTATCCAAATTTTCATCGAGTGAAATTGTTAAGAATAGAAGTAAACCCTCCTTTGAAAGCCTACTTTCCTTTCATGGTTCAACAGCTTATTACTGAGTCTCCTATGATTGCTCTGCATAGCCCGCTGCAGGCTCTCCCATCACTGGTCTCTTCTCTAAACCACTGCCCAAGCTGCCACCAGAGTGTTTTTACCACATGCTGTTTGATGGCTTCACTCTTTAGCTTGAGGCCTTTCATTTGGCTCACTCTTGTCATTAAGATAGTTTAAATGCCTATGCTTCTCTCCTAAGGTACTTCATGATCCAATTTAAGTTTGCTTGATTGATAATCTTTTGGGTTTATATTTGATGGAATATACATGAAAGCTAGATGCTTGCCGAGCCTCTTTTGCAGTGGTACTCCCCGTTTATTCATTTATTAGATAATTACCCAACAAGTATTTATTTAGTACATACTATTTATCTACGCACATATGTATCAATTTAACAAATATTTATTGAGTACCCACTTTGTAGCAGGCACTGGTGCTAACAGAGTGACCGAAACAGACAACTTCTCTGTCCTTTCTGGGCTTACATTTCAATAGGAAGAATCGAGACTTATAGTGTTGAATAATCAGAGAAAATCTCTGACCACATGGGATCACATTTCAACACTTGTGATCTGGTTGCTCCCTGCATGTTCTAGTCTCCATCCCGATTACGGACTTACTGTTCTCTCTTCCTAAAATGTCTCTCTCCACCTGCTAGTGATTGCTTGACTAAATCCTGCTTGTCTTTTATAACTCATCCCTCCTATCGCCTTCCCCAGGATTCTTTTCCTGCCCTCACCAAGCCTGGCTGAGCCCCACTCAGTGGCCCCAGAGTACTCTGCAAACCTTAACCCACTTCTTATGGATTTCTGTCGACCACTAAGCAATGTGCGCCTTGTGTCCCCTTGAGAATTACATTTACTTTATCTTGAATTTCCAAGAATTAGCAAAATCCCTGACATCTAGTAAGTACTCCATAAATATTTATCATACATATGAATTTCTCAATGAATAATTATTGGAGAAAGACCACCAATTGTTTAGCAAATGACTTTCTCATGAGTGATTCCTTCCCTTTCCCTATCTTTTTTCTTTATAGAATATGACCGCTGGGACCATACTTACTGGTTTCATAACTCAATTCTACCACTTGAGCAAATTAATTAACCTCTCTGCATCTCAGTTTCTCAATCACTAAAGTAGGGTTGTTCTGAGGATTAAGTAAGTTAAAAGTTATAAGGTATTTATAACAACATCTAGCACATAGTAAATGCTCAATAAATGCAAGCTATTACAATTTATAGTTACATTTCTCTGGCTAGATCCAGAAACAATATAACACTTTGGGGTTTCATGTCAATTATCTTAGTTTCAATCACTGTCAATGATATAGGTACTGTTGGCCCCACTCTATGGACAAGGAAACAAAGCTCAGGGATATTAAATGACTTGTACAAGAACATACCACTTCCAGTGAATAGCAGAGTCTTATCTGAAACCTGGCATCCTGACTCTTACTGCAGCACTCTTTCCATTCACTACTTTTGTTAAGTCTTCTGTCTCATGGGAAGAAGTTTCTGAAGGCTTTGAAACACAGAATCATTTAGGAAGATCATATGGACTAGATGAAGGTCAGAGAGCCTGATGGCAGAGACATGAACTGTGAGAGTGTTTTTCAGAAATTAAAATATGAGGAGAGAAGAGCTGGATCAAGATGATGAAGACTGGAATTGGAGAGGATGAGATTAATAAGGACACTTTTCAAAGGCTTCTTAGCAAAGCAGGCTCAAGATCACTATGTTTAAAGGCTCCAGGGAGAAGTAGGAGGCAGTGGGGTAGACAGATGTTCAGTTACTGGTTTGTTAGCACAGGACTTGGATGTTCTTTCACTGTTGGTAGTATTGGGAGACATTCAGCCTAACTCTGCTGATTAACAGGCCATGTCAGCTGAAGCTTTCTTGAGAATCAGGTCATCGCATAGTCTTGAGTGTTTCAAGCCACATAAACCTTTGGGAATTGAGGTACCCTCAGACTATAACTGCCATATTCAGAGCTGACATGGAACCCATTATCACACTCTGGCTGAGGACCCCCTTTCCCAAATCATACCCTTTGTGTCATCTTTGGTCCAAACCAAACCACACCCACCAAACAGAATAGCTCTCCACCAGTAAGATAGTTGTAGCTAATGACCTTTCTCAAATCCATACCCATATTTGTACAGAGTTGATCCTCTTACTCATTTCAAATACTTCCTTGAAACCAACACCAACCAGTAGAAGTTTGATGTGGGGGATTCACCAGTAGAGAAAGCTTCCCCAAAGGGAGTCGAGGTTGTCTCAGTCCAGCCCAAGCTGAGAACTGAGTGATGGATTTTAGCTACAAATGGAGCAGCCTGGCAGGACCAGACCGGAAAGCTGGAAAACTGAAGGCACTCCATTCTATTTCTACATAAGCAATACCCTCAGATAGATACAGAAAACTGAAGACAAGAGGATCTTCCAAGAATGTATCCACCATACTGAGAGCATTTTTCTCCCCATATATGTACTCATCTTAAGAGCTGAAACTGTGAGATTCATAGAACTCTGAAGTTTCTCTCTGGGACTTTTGACTTGGGTTCCAGGTTGCCACTCCTTGCCTTGAATGTAACATTTAAGCAATAATTATGTCCTTGGAGTGGTTTTCATGAGACATCTGGATAGTGTGGTTTATGATATGAAAAGAAACTCCCACATAGTACTACACTTCTCATAAATCAAGATTTTCTTTATCTTTTGGCTCTTTGCTCTGCTTAAAAGTGATCCATTGTCTGCCTGAGCTTTACCACCCAAAGGGTGAAAATCTCAAAGTTCCTGTTGAGATTTCCTCACCCCTCCATGAAATGTTCCATTGAAGAATGCTTAATTGGGCCTGTTATTCCTTTGTCCCAAGAGTTAATTTTGAAAATATGGCTTTCATTTAGAGCTGTTAATTTAGATAAGCATCCCTAAAGCATTTACTGGCTTCAAAGAGACTGGTGGCAAAATCACAAGTATGAGTGAGAGTATCTGTCATTCACCACTCTAATAATCAGGGAATAGAGCTGACAGCAAAGAAGTGTCCTCCGTCATTCACCTGTGTCACTAACATCACAGATATCACCAGTGGCTATCAGGAAATCACATAATGTTTCTGTATTAACGTTCTTCCAGGGCATAATTCAATCAACATGTATGCAATCTTTGAGAAAAAATTAATAACCACTTTTTTTTTTCAGTGTATATCAGAAGTGTCTTTCATTGCTTTATGTACTTTGGCATGGAACTTAAATTAGCTGAGAATAATAAAATTTTGAACATTCAGAGTTAGAAAGAACCTAGCCAAATTTCCTCAGAATAAGTGAGGAAATATACTTATAACTCCTCACACAGGACCTGGCACATTGTAAATTTACAGTAAATGTTAGTTGCTGCCTGCTCTCTCCAAGTGAGGAAGAAACTGAGAGGTTCAATGAATTGCCCAGGGCTATACAGTTGGAAGGGAGTTGGAGCCAGCATTAGGATTTCTGTCTCCTTATTCATAGTCCAGTTCTTTCTCCACTGGACACTATTCAAGGCTGGAAAGTATTTACTGCTGGGCCATATTATTCTCCCTATTAATATCACCGTCTTCAGCAATCCAGGCATATAACTTCTTATGATTCTTCCATAAGTTAGAGACCATTGGAAACTGGGCAGCCGAGGCCATTTTCTTCTGGCACTCACTGATTTCGAGTTGGCACTCTCATGCCCTATAAGCCATAATGCAGCTTCCAGAAGTCATTTAAAGTATCGAGTTCATTCATTTAAAGTGTATGCGGCCTCTTCTTTGTTGCCAGTCTAAGTGATAAACCAAATAAACGTGGTACTTGTCTTTCCAAAGCTTATACACACAGATACTTACCTGAATTAACACCTCCAAGTAAAAGCTGTATTTTCAAAATTATCTCTTTGGACAAGGGAATTTATGTAGCTTTTGTAATTTTCAAGAAGTCATTGAGAGAATTGGGTGTTATGAGTAGACATGCTATTAACAAAGTAGACATTTCCAGCATTTAGGGTCTCTTAGTTTAATGTCTCTTTTTACAAAAGCCTTCTTTGGAACTCAGAAAGACAAATGAAATAAAAGTATTAAAAACATATTATTAATCTGATGAATACATAATGGATACCTTTATCATACCTACCAAACATTTTACAGATTCCAAGGTTACATAGGTGAACGATATTCAATTTTTGCTTAAATTTCTTACAGATGAATTGAGGAGACAGACAGAAAAAATGGGAATTGCAATCTAGCTTGAGCAGTGCTGTGGTAGGATGAGCAAGGCAAGTAGCACGAAGACGATACATGGGAGGGCAGGCTCTTCTGAGCGATGCCTAAGCTGAGTCCTAGAGCGTGTGAAAGAGTTTGTCCTTTAAAGAGGAGGGGGAAAGTGTTCGGCTGAGCAAAACATATGCAAGGGCCCAGCAACATGGGTATACGCCGTGTCTGAGGAACAGCCATTAGTATATAGAACGAAGACTCTAATGGAAAAAGGAGACCAGATAAAACAGTCACATGGTATTTGGCCCCTCAAATCCATCCACCAGTATTTATGGAATTCCTACTGTTTGCGAGACAAATTGGTGGGTCCTGAAGAAGTTATATGGAAAATGTACAGAACTGGATCCTGCCATCAATGAGTCACAGATTAGTGGTCAGGATAATATGTGTCCATATGAGTTTAACATGAGGAAATAGCCCTAAAGGTACAACGAAAGCCCTATGAGAGATTAGAGGAAAGATCATTTTTAGCCAAAAGGACAATATCCTTAGCAGATGGCATTTGACCTCTGAAAGTAAAATTCTGACAGCAGCAATTCCTATGTATGTCCTCCCCACCCCACCCCCCATATGTGCAAGCAATTCATTATACCAGCTCGGTGTCCTACTATTCAACTCAATTCTGACACTATTTACATGTGTCAGCATCAGATCCCACAGTTTAGGGCTCAGTCCTATAAGATTCCCCTTCTGCCCCACTTCAGATGCCAATCACAAGTCCAGGTGGTCACCTGTGCTTCTGGCTCTAGATCAGAGATTTGGAGGACTCCTTCCTTGGGGTCAATTAATTTACTAGAGCAGCTCACAGAACGCAAAGTATTTTACTTATTAGGTTGCTGGTTTATTATAAAAGGCTATATAGCTCAGGAACAACCAGATGGAATTGATGTGCGGGACAAGGTATTTGAAAGGAGCAAAGAGCCTCTCTGCTCTCTGAGTATGCCAATCTCCCAGAATTTCCACGTATTCATTAACACAGACCCTTTGGCTTTTATGAAGGCTTCATTATAAAGCCACGATTGATGAAATCATTGACCATTGGTGATTGAACTCAATCTCCAGTCCCTCTCCCTTCCCCTGAGGTCCTGGGTGGGGCTGAAAGTTCCAACCCTCTAATCACAAAATTGGTTTCCTGGAAACCAGCCCCAGGGATTTTTCCAAAATCACCTCATTAACATAACAAAAGACACCTTGATCATTCTCCTCACTTAGGAAATTCCAGGGGTTTTAGCAGCTTTTTGCTGGGAAACATGAAGAAGACCAACTATATATTTCTTATAAATCACAGAAAGGTAGATGATATTTAGATGCGTAGATTTGTGCAGGGAGAGCTTCCTCTCAGTGGAATGGCCCGAGCAGTGTCAGGAAAGGAATAGCACTTGTTAAAGGAAAATGAAGTGATCAAGCTTGGCCTTGACAATGTATGAGTTCCTTCCTTCTTTCCTTCCTTCCTTCCTTCCTTCTTTCTTTCCTTCCTTCCTTCCTTCCTTCCTTCCTTCCTTCCTTCCTTTCTTCCTTCCTTCCTTCCTTCCTTCCTTCTTGCCTTCCTGCCTTCCTTCTTGCCTTCCTGCCTTCCTTCCTGCCTTCCTGCCTTCCTTCCTCCCTCCCTTCCTGCATCCCTCCCTCCATTCTTCCCTCCCTCCCTCCTTTCTTCTTCTTTCTTTTCTTTTTCTTTCTGCCAGATGATGCATAGAGCAAACAGCCAGGCAGCTAGCTGGTAGTTTGAAATGCAATGTCCAGCGTGGAGAAATTCTGAGACATAAGTCGGGAAAAGTGTGTTGAGGTCAAAAAGCAAAGGACTTCAAATGCCAGGGTAAAGAGTTTGGAATTTAATCTCTCAATTTTCTGGAAAAAGAGCCTTCAGTATTAGTGCAGGCATTAGCAGATGTGGAAAGAGCACGTACTTTGGATTCAGAAAGACTTATCTTTGAATCCCAACCATGCCAGTTATAAACCGCGTGGGCATGTTTCTTAACCTCTCAGAGCTTCAGTTGCCTTACCCTTAAAATGAGATGATAATGCTCCCGATAGAAACTAGGAAATACCTAGCACAGTGCCTAGCAGAGGAAAGTAATTGTCGGATGGCAACTTCCCTTCCCTTGTCACACGTGAAAGTTTCATGCCACAGAGGATTTACGAGTACCTTGCCTAGGATTACCTAGCTAGTATAGAAGTAGTAGATGTTCCTGTCAGACCCTGCAGCTGTAAGGTATAATTACTTAGAAACTACATTATCCCTAAATCCAAAAATGGATTTGGAGTACTTAATAAAAACATAGGAAAATAACTATATGGTCACGTTGGTAGAGAGCCCCTGCCTTTGCAATACCTTGCGGGCCATTCTCTGTCACTTAGAATTTGGCTTTCTCCTCAAACTTGTCTGTACATCAGAATCCACAGAGAAGTAAAAAATTACAAATTCCCAGGCCTCAGCCCAGATATACTGAAATAGATTCTCCAGGGATGGGGAAGGGAATCGTATTTTTAATAGCTCCCCAAATGAGTCAGATGTCATCCATGTTTAGAGACCCACTGGCCTAGAGTTCCACTCTCTTGCTCGTTGCTAATGATCTTTAGTGGGGCAGAGAGCTCTCTGTACCAGTGGTTCTGAAAATGTGGCCCTAGACCCACAGCATCAACACCAGCTGGGCACCAGTTAGCAGTGCAAACTCTCAAGCCCACCCCAGGCTTACTGAACCAGAAACCCTGGGAGCAGGTCCAGCAATGTACTTTAACAAGCCTCCAGGTGATTCCTATGTACTCTAAAGTGTGAAGGCTACTGCTCTGTACTATTTCTGAGAAGTTCTCCAGCAATGCTCTGAGAAACCAGAGGAATCAGCTCTGCAAAGCATGAGAAGGATGAGAGCAGCAGTATTGGGGGTGAGGTTGGGGAGAAAGAAAGAAGAACAACAAAGAAAGAAAAGGAGGAGGAGATTCATGCAGTTTTTGTAGAGCATGGGTTTGTTTGCTTCTTTCATTTGAATCTTGACATCAGCAGGTTTGTTGTGGTGTAGAATAGTGCCCAGTTTCTCTATGAAAAAACTGTTACATAAATTGAGCAACCTGGATTACTGTTCCTAGTGGCTGTGTCACCTTTGGCAAGAGACTTTACCTCTCTGGGTCTCAGTTTTCTGAGGTACAAAAATGGGAGGGAGGTGTGGACCGATTGGTCTCTCAGGACTCCTCTGGCTGTAACTTTCTACAGTACTGCCCAAAGGAGCTGAGATTCACTTGTACATTTGATGTCATTCCTGAGCAAGGATATCCTCTTCTGAGGGCCTCCTGGAACAGGGAAACCTGGAACAGAGGGGCTAGTTAGGGACCTGGAGTAAACAACTTCCTTCCTGGAGTGTTAGAGCAGCCAGGAGACTGTGATAGGGAAATTCCAGGCCATCTGGATGTGAGAGAATTGCAGTCATCTACCCATGTTACAGGAGCCTGCCTTCCGGCGATAGCATTATGTCACTTGATAGCTCACTGTGACCTGGAAAACTCCTCAGTAATCATGGGGATGCAGGGAGAGGATATTCATACAAAGACTCAGGCCTTCTTTTCTCTCTGTCTCTACAGGAGATCCCCAGCTGCTAGCCAGCCTCCTGTCTCCAGAGTCAACCTGCAAGGTAAGCCATGTCACGGCCTATCTCCATGTTCCAAAATAATAAATATGCCTTTTATTCAAAAGTTTTTAAAAACAATAGCATTTGTTTGCATACCGTGGCCCTCAAAAGTATGTCTGTGGGTGACTTTTTTCAAAGGCATACTGGAGTTTTACTTCATTCCATGTGAAACCAAGTGAAAAGCAGTATTGAATGATTCTCTCGTCACACACACACACCCGGGCTTTCCGAATGTGATGGATGAGTGGTAATGGTACTTCCCAGAAAAGGAGCAGGGGGCAGACCTGTGTCGATAGTGCAATTTGACCTCAACTTGCTGGCCCCAGTGAACTGCAAGAGGACTAACCTCAAAGGCCCCAAGGTGCCCCCCATTGGCCTAGCGCCCCACCAGCTATGTTCGTGGTTTTCCGCTCAACGTCAGCTATAGATCCCACTTGAATGTACATCCTTTCCAGGTGTGAAACCAAAGGCTCTTTCCAGGTCACAAATCATTTCTTTCTGAGGTTATCCAATTTCGTTTCTCAAAGATGTTTTAAAGAAACCTAACCTCCCACCTTTCAGTACTGTGCCTATGCTTTTCATATGGAGTTGAGAAGTGTGTGTGGAGCAGAAGGGCCACCTTGAAGGAACAACGTGTGGATGTGTTGAACATAAATTCTTCTTGACATAAGATACAATCAGTTTGATGACATTTTTAAAAGTACAAAATGGAGTTTTTCCTCTTGACCCTGACCCTTGAGTAAAACCACAGGAGAAACAAGTGAGATGAACTCATAGTGAGATCACCTAACATCCATCGTTGCCTCCTACGTGTCTGTTTCCAGCAGTGCTATTCCCCTTGCTGTATGCTCCTGATCTTCCTTGCTCGGAAGTTATGTTTTCTTGCTGGTGTCGTGGCCATAAGTAGAATGGAAATAATTAAAAAGCCCAACTCTTAAAAGAAGGGAACAAAGGCAGTAGGTTCCATTGACATGTTGACTTCTGAAGTATTTATGATATATGCTTTAAAAAAAAACTTTATGAGAAAAAAATTGATAACAACAATAAAAATTAAAGGAAGAGTAAAGGTAAGTTTACCCCTAAAGCCCCCTGATATGAAATAGAATAAAATAGTACTGTACCCATCGACTTCAACAACCTAGAGTGCTGATATACTGTTTCCTTTAGAAGTTTATAAAAAGAAACTAGATAGAGTGTTTTAACATAAAACTGGTGTTACATCCTTGGAGATGAAGGGAGGTGGTTTTGAAACTACTATCATTTCATCATACTGGCCTACCAGTGAGACGCCTTTGTTTACATTTCAGTTAACTAAATTTATTAAGATGCCTCCTAAATTTGAATTGATTTGAATATTGAAACTATGTTTTCTTTCTCTTGTAATAAATACTGAAAACATTAGGGAAAATGTGATATTTATACTTCTATAAATTAGCTCATTAACCAAAGATGCTATTGGAAAGATCATTTTGTGATTATTGGCACAGTAACTACAGCTTGGCAACTAGAATCTTTTGCTAAATTCTTTTAAAACAATGGAGCACAGAAATGACAATACTACTTAGGCAATTTGTTTTTGTCTGCCTTTGTGGCAAACTACAAAAATCCTGGCTTTTCATTGAGAAGAGAATATAGCGAACCAATTATTACGTAATTATATGTTTCAAAATCTTAACGCTTAACCATGGTCAAAAAAGGAAGGAGGGCACACACATCCTGTGTTTTGTTCTTATTATCAGCTTAAATAAGTCAGGCAGATTTTTCCTGTTATTTTAATATTTATCGGCGTATGACAAAGAGGTATGTTTAAACAGAAACTTTTAAGGGGAATGAAAAATAGGTGGCTCAGAGCAAACAGGATTGAAAGCTAGAGGACTGCTTTAAAAGGTGCTTTTTCATGATAGTAAGATTAGGTTTTCATTTATTAGCACTGAAGGTGAACTTGTGTATTTGAATTGATATCTAAGATAAAAGGTACAAGAAACCTACAACAATTTACACAGATTTAGCAATAATCCAGTTTATTAGGAAGGCCTGACTTAGTGAATTGTATTCTTGTATAAAGTAAGTTTCAGAGAGAGAGACAGAGACAGAGAAAGTGAGAAGGCAATTTTTTTAAAAGGCTTTTAAAAATGCATCTAAATGAAGGAAATGTAATTCATTTTAAAAGCTAATTGTCAGAAATCATGATTAAATTGGCACATTTGCTCTTACAAATTTATCATTAACTGGAATAATTCATGGGGGAAATCAAAGCAAATTTCTCAGTCTGCAGTACCTTTCTTCTCACTGTTTAACCAAAATTATTCCTTTTAGCTCTCACGGTACAACACAGATTATTTTTCCTCTGCAAAGACATACTGATTTTTTAGAAAATCGGTATAATTACTCTTTTTTTCTTTTTATGCTATGACATCAATTCCATTCCAAAATATAGTGTGATTCATGATTTACATGTCTCCTCCATTGGACCTCCTTGAAGACAGGACCTTACTTCATCTCTTTATCATTTAAAATGTTTTAGCATAATAATTTTCACATAGTAGGAGGACACTAAATGTTGACTTGAACAGGACAACTACATAAAGTTTGGGGACTTTATCTTAAGGAAAATGCTCATAAATTAAAATTTAATGTGAGTTGATATTTTTATCTCTATGGCTATGAAAAATATTCAGTTCTGCTTTTTTTTTTTTACTATTAAATGTCAGTTATTGCATTAAATTAAAAGAGGCTTGAAACACACTCTATAACTACTTAAATATATTAGCGTGGTCATATGGGTTTTAAACAAAAAGAGTTAAATCTGAAAAGTTGGCATTTTTACACTTTGAATAGGAAAGCCAGACTGGAGCGTTTAGAGAATTTAAAACTCAGAAAGTAGAGCAAAGCAGAAAAGGCATGCTTTCAAGTTAAGGAGAAAGATGCAGAAATCCTGCTGGTGGCTGTTGAAAATGCTAATGCTGTAGAGTTCAATGAGCATCTCAATTTTTATCACATTTTGCCTTTTCACAAGCGTAGATTACAAGCTTAAGGAATAGAACAGAAGGGGCGGGGGGGGGGGGGCGGTGATGCAGAGAGAAGAGTAGAAGAAACTCCAAAACAAGGCAGCGACTTGAGTTCTGTCATCCGTCCACACTCAAAATGGAAAATTGAAGTAATTCTCAGGATGTCAGTCCCCAAAACTATTTTCAACAGAAAAAAATATCAGATAATTGAAAAACAAACAATGTGTGTGTGCGTGAGCGTGTGTGATATATGGAGTGTGTATGTGTAGGATAAGTGTCACATTTTGTCCACCCGTCCTATCTATCCCTTGCTTTTACATGCATTTCTGTAGTGATTACAGAGATGTCATGAATGTGAGAATTTACTGAAAGGGTAAATTATCAAGTGTTCACTGCCTTTACAAAATGATTCTTTAAAAAAGGGTTGAGAAGCATTTCTTTTAATGGCCAGTACCTCTGATTCATATAAATGCGACTTGATTTGTAATAATATGTGTCATATACACAACCTTCAGTTGCCAAATTGATATGTAGGGTTGGATGTTCTATACTAATTTTCTTATTTCAAAATTAACCAATAATTGTATTGAGCAAGAGCACCGCCAATGTGACAGATTAGATGTAATGAAGAACAACACCCGAGTCCATGGGTCATTGGGAATGACAGCAAACCACGTCAAAAAGATGACTAGAGAATTGCTTTGAGGGCTTCAGGCCAGTTTGCTGCAGACTCAAAGTCTCTCTCTGCCTCAATATCTGCAGCCTTGGTTGATGGTGGTTTTCAACACCAGTCCTAGATGTATTTCAAGAAAGGCCTATGTACAGAGAAATAGGATAATATAGGGCTTTCCAGCATGTCTGAAATAGGTTGGCTTAAGTGAGGAACAGACTTAATTAATTTTTTTCAATGCTCGTGGGAATCCATTTTTTCTGTTATGTGTCCAGGCCATTCTGGAGAGGAAATGACTCTGATAAAACAGAAGAAGAGGCTTTTTCTCCTAAGAAACTTGTTTCTCAGTACGAATTCCTCCCATATTTTTACTTTAATTATGAATATTCCCCTGGAGGTTCACGGAGGTGTGCCAGATACAGGGTCTGTTCGAGAAATAGACAACGAGCTCAGCGACTTATCTTGAATTCTAAGAAATTCAGAGAGTCATGACATTGATTCAGTTCTTTCTTTGCCAGAGCTACCAGGGCCTAGGATGAGAGATGAGCTGTGTGTGCACAAGCAAAGGGCTCTCAGAGAACCACTACAATGACCTGAGAGCCAAGCCGTGTTAGATGGCTGGAAACGAAGTCTGGCATAAAAAGAACGTTTGCTTGGTTTCCACATTAAGCAAGAACTGTCAGGCAGGATTGCAACATTTGTAGACAAATACAAATAAAATCAATTTGGTTATAAAAAGCTGTGACCACTCATGATAAAGAAAATATTGGAGGAAATTTTTAAAAAATAAGAAGAAAAGGAAGGCAAAAGAAAAAGAAAGGAAAAGATAAAAAAAAAAAAACTAGAAATATCAGACTATTTTTTCATCAATGCTCTGAATGTCATGTGGCCTGAATTATTAGTATAATTGCCTAATTACTCACCTCGAGTGTTTAAGCAATTTATGTACAAAACTATAGGGAAAATGCACTAGAAAAGCCCCTAATTGCTAATTATTCTCTTACTACTAATAATTAATTATTCTCAGTAGCTCTGAGAATAATTCCCCAGATGGTTGCTTTTGTCTAAAAAAGCCTTCTATGAAATTTTACCCCAGAGCATCAACACTGCGCTATTTATATTGATTTGCAATTATTTCATATATGTCTAAAATTAAATATAGTTAGCTGCAAAAACATTGACAAGTCAGCTAAAGTGCAAATAGTTAAAATGTTAACCTTTAGCAAACATTGCCAAAAATAAAGTTCTGCTTATTGACGGCTATTTCACCAGTTCAGAATTAATTTCTAAATTTAGTGTGAATGTTTCTTTCTGTTAAATAAAACCGATGAGACCTGAAGCATCTAATCTCCCACTGGCTGCCTAAGGAGTTGAGTTCGTTCCGTGTTGAATCCACTTCATGTTTTTGTTATGTTGAGAAACACCATCTACCCACCCCCCCTCGAAAGTTGGAATCATGCATGTTAGTAAGTATTTCAGTTATGCTATTGACGTCAATGGAGTCATTAAATAGATTGCTGGCCCTCCCAGAGGCAAATCACTGCCAGGGACCTAGATACAGACACGTTTTTTACAAAGACAACCATCAGGTTTTGCTATAGCAGTAAGCCAGAGAAAAGGAAAAGTTTATACTGTAGCAGACCTATCTCCAAACAGTTTCTTTCTTTCTTTTGCATTTCAGTTCCAGCCTCTCTTTCTCTTTGGTTACAGTAGGCTCAGGCAGATGCCCAGATATAGTTGCTTTGCCGTTTTGTGTGCAAAAGCATCTCCTGTAATTGAGACCATGAAGGGTGACACCTTTAGCTGTACACAGCCCATTTGATGTTTATTTGGTGGCATAAATTGTCTAAGCAAATCGCTATTGTCTGCAAGTAAGGCTGTGTTTGATATATAATTCCTTGAATAAACAATTTCATACACACACACACACACACACACACACACACACACACACACACACAATTTTATCCTTGCTGCTGCCTCTGTGTGGCTTGTAGCTGCAGCCCCTCATCTATGAATTAACCTTTATGCAGCCTGCACTGCGCTAAGGCACCATGGCTCCGAAGCAAAGGGTGGAGGAGGAGCCTGAGAAGAAAGATTCACTTCTCTCAGCGGCCTCATCTGCAAAGCTCTCACAGGAGGCAGGAGGCTGCCCACGTGCCTGTGTCCTCCCAAACCCCAGCTGCTGCCTGCCTCAAGCCTGGTCATGCAGCTCCCAGGCGTGTCAGAGAGAGTCTTCAGGGAACATCTGTCTCTTTCTGGATATTCTTGACAGCTCTGTTTACCTAGACAACCTCAGGACTCAGAGCCAGAGATTCACCTCACACCTGGACTCTTCTACTTCCCAGACTCATAGTTGGGGAGCCATCTTGGACAGGCAGCTTTCTTCAAAATCTTGTTGGCAAACTCTACCATATTGGCTTTAGCACTTTTCTCCATTTCCAACCCCTCTTCTTTGACTCTTTGTACTCCCCCACTTCCATATCAGTAAATACATACAGAAGTGCCAGATACCTGACCCCTTCAGTAACCCCTTTTTTAAAGCTAGAGGCTGACATCTATCCTCCCCTTCACCATTGCTCCTTATCCCATATTCCTGGCTTTGAGTAGTTGCCTCACCATCTACCTTTTAATCTCTCTCTTCTCCTCCTGCAGACAATTCTTGTAATTTATGTTATTTTCTTAATTGACTGTCCTTTGCCTTCAGGTTAAGATCCTCACTTCTTACCAGATATGCAAAGTCTTCTAGAATTTTGCTCCTAATTCTTTCTTTGTCCTCATCTCCCACTCTGTCTCCCGCTCCCATGCACAGCTGATGACTGAGGTGCACTGAACATACTGTCCCTCAAATGTGCCAGGCTCTTTTTGCCTTCCTGCCTTTGTGCACGCTGTTCCTACTGCCCGGGCTTCTTTCTTTCGAAAATAACATTCACCTATTCAGCTCAGAGGTTTTCTTACATTGTCACTGTGAGCAAGTTCTTTATACTCACCGATTTTTGGATTCTGGAGTCAGGATTAAACTAAATATATAGCTTCAATCTAGGGCCTGATATATAGTGTATGCTTAGTAAATACTAGTTCCTTGACCCATTTCTACCTGGAAAGTGCATTTTTTTATTCTTCAAGACTCAGCGTGGATGCCGTTTTCTGGATGTGCTCCCCACAACTCATCCAAAATTACTCTCGATTATTATCTTGATTATTATTTCAAAATCTCAATTATTGCACTTGCCATGTTATCCTGTAATTATTCATTGAATTTTGTCCCCTTGTAAACTAAGAATGTCCCAAGTTCAAGTACTAATCTTTTTTTTTTTTAATTTATCTCTATAGCATGTGACCTGGAACATAGCAGTTGCTTAATAAATGTTTATAGAATGAACAAATACAAATGAACATATGCTTGCACCTGAATCAAAAAGGACTGGAAAGGAGCTGAGGCTCATATTAGGCATTTTTTCAGACTTGTCTAAGTATCTTCTAGCTCTCAGGCATGTGTACAATGCTGATATCCCTGGCTAATCTTGACTACATGTGACTTTTTGTCACTTGATGGGAACTCTTTATTATCCATTACTTCAGGAAGAAGTGGCAGTGTTAAAAGAAATGAAAAAAGGAAAATGACTAAATGTAACTAGCTTATCACCCTATCTTATGCTCTTGGTGCCCAGCACAGTGCCAGGCACACAGTAGATCCTCAATTAGCATATCGAATTAAATTGGGCTGGGAATGACTTCTCTGAGACTCAGTTTTCTCATCTGGAAAGTGGGTATTTTAACAGTTTGTCTCAAAAGACTGCTGTGAGACTAAATGAGAACAGCTATGGATGTAGTGGTTAAGAGTGAAGTCTCTGGAGCCAGACTGCCTCTCCAGTCCCAGCTCTACCACTATGTGACTTTAAGACAAATTACTTAACGACTCCATGTCTCAATTACATCATCTCCAAAACTGGGATGGAAATCGTACATACCTTGTATGTTGGTTGTAAGGATTAAATATGCAAACTTATATTAAGCACTTAGAATGGCTCCTGACACTTAGAAAATGTCATTATTAGTATTGGTATTGTGTATACGACATGCTTCCCTTAGCACCCAGCACATAGCAGGTGGTCAGCGTGTGATAGCAAGAGCCTAGGCCTGCTGGTATCAGAAGGGAACCAAAACAGAAAGCCTTGTTGAGGTCTGTTTAAAAGTTTCTGATCTACTTCCCTTTCTATAGTAATACGAACTAGAAGGCCATCTTTCTTTGAATTTTAAGATTCTTTTCCCTGGATACCACAAAGATCTGATTATGTAAAAATAGATTTAGAGCTGAAGGTAGGATTCTCCCAGACATACAGAAAAACTAAAGGAGCTAGAGGGAGAGAATGGAGCTGATAGTAAACGTAAGGGGACACTATGCAAGCATGATTCCTTCTCTTAAAAACAGAGTGCAAAGAAGAACACCCTATTAGGACTCTGATAAATTGGATCTGAGTGAACCGAGGGTTTTCTTTTGCATAAGCCTGAGAGGACTTCACTTTGTAAGATAGAATAATTATAGCTACCCAACTCATTATAGTTGTATTTAAATACAATGGGTAGGGCTTGGCACACACATGCACAGGCACAGGTTTTTCAACTCAGGAAGCTCAGTGGAGAGTAGCAGCAGAAGCTGGCGATCTTTCCTTCAGAGAGAAGACAAAACCTACTACCAGCAGAGTCCAGCCCGGGGGAGACCTTTGACTTCTTTCGGAAATTCTCTTATGCCCTCTCTCAATTACTTCTGAGAAGGGAAGCTACCCTCATGCTCAGCTACCGCCTTCTCTCTGTATTGGGAAGGAGGTCAGGGTTGGCCTAGAGTAGAATGAATATGATGTTAGGAGGTGAAGGAGGAAGGAAGAGGACCATGTAAGTTCCCTTTTCTGCCTCCTGCATCCCCAAGACTGCGTGGTCCTGGGGGCAGGGTGAATTCTGCTTGCTTGCTTCTCATCAACTCCTGGCCAGCACATTATGGAGTTGCCTCCAAAGCTGTTCTCAGAAGCCCAGAGCATTTCAGGGAACAGCCTCTCACCCAAGAGAAGAGAAACAAAGCAGGGACTGTCCCTTGAAATAGAGAACAGGCAACAGAACTCACTGGATCTTTTTCTTAGTTTATTGTCTCGACTTACTCCCAGCCAGAGCTGTTGACAAGTACCAAAAGTGACCCCTCAGGGCTTTGTGTACCTTCCTACCTCATCTTTGGCTATGTCCACAGAGTGAGCTGGGGCCATGGCGCTTATCCAGTTCATTTGATCCATGGAGACAGTCAGCTTAGATAATGCAGTCTTTGCCCTCGCCCTTTAGTTGTACTTTGTGCTTCACATTTCTAGGGTCTGGTCTGGCTAGTACTGCTTATCTAGTAAACTAGATAATTTCCAAAGCTCCATACACCTGCCTCTGACTGCATAAGGGGAAAGGAGCTAGCAATTCTTCGACTGTTATGTGTCAGGCACTCACCTAAGCCCTCTGTATACATTATCTCACCTAATTCTCCCAACTAAACTGTTTTGCAAATACTATTGTCCCTATTTCACAGATTTAGAAAAGGAGGCTCAGAGATTATGTGGGGCTTACTCAAGACCACACAGTTAGTAAGTGATAGAGTCAGAACTGAAACTTAGATCTGTACTTCTTGAAAACCCATGCTCTTTCCTCTAGTCTAGACCACACTCTCCCTGCCTCCACCTCACTCTAACCCTCGGATATTATAACTAACAGGAAAGGAGGATGGTGAGAATTTCACAACAGGAGAACAAGCAAAGGTACTAAATTTTCTACAGCTTAAATAATTACTAGACAATAGAAAATTTCCTTTAATTCCTTTGTCAGCTATTCATTTGAATGTAAGTAGAAAAAAAAATATGTAGGCATTGAGAGAAATATGTCTCATACATATTCAATATTTATTCATTTATTCAAGAAACATTTATTAAATGTCTACTGTACATGAAATGCTGTGTTAGACACTGGGGATACAATGATGAAGAGAATGAATTCAGACCTTAACCTCATGGAGCTTACAGCCCAGGAAATATTAAACGAATAAATACATGATTTTACATTTGATCACTATAATGAAGAAAGTACAGAATGCTATAATGTTGTCTCACCTTTTCACCTGTAAAAATGAAAATAATGTGGGTTCTCTGGGCCTTGATTTCTTCATATGTACAATGGAGTGATAATAGGACCTTTGTCATAGAATGTATGTAAAGTGTGCAATGGCTAGCACACAGAAAGCACTAAATAAATGTTAATTGTTTTTAATGTATTATAACTGTTTTCTTGATTGGTTACACCATTAGCCTTATGTTCAGTACCTGGCACAGAGCAGGTGCACAAAAATTATATCTGAAAAAAGAATGAACAAGAGAGAGGTAGTAAAACAAATTTCCAAGTAAAAGAGAGAAAGATTGCTGTCTTATCCATGGAGAAATGGACTTCCTCAGTCAGGGGTAGATTCCGATAAGGAGGAATTTGCCTTGCAGATAGAGAAACTGAGTGACTTTGCAACTGTCCCAATGCTGCAGCTTTGGGGAACTTGAAACAATGTCCATGGAGCAAACATTTGTTTCAAAATCCATGATGCCAACCTGGATTGCCATCTGCGCAAAAAGGAAATTGGGATTACAAAAGAACTATTTCATCCTTTTAGTCTATGTGACTATCTCTCTGGAAGGCAAAGTCTAAACCTCTGGAGTTCTCCATTTGCTGGCTCTGAAAGGACAGTCCCACCAAAAGAGCCAGTCATCCTACTAAGCACGTAACACCATGACTTCCTTTTTGTCCCTGCATTACTCGCAGAGGCTCACTTCTGTGAAATTAACTCACACCTTACATGTGATGCATAGGCCCTGGGAGAAGCTTTCCATGTCTTTGTGAAGCTGAGAAGACTTAGGTTCTCAGTAGCAATAGCTCCTTTACATATTCCTGAAAAACAATGAATCTTTGGGATCTTTAAATGTCCACTGATGGTAGATGTTAACCACATTTACATAATACTTTCACAGCAATACCTAGATCAATGTTGATTAAAGAGCTGAGCATTACAACTGAGCCAAGTTGACACCTAAAACTAATCATCACGAGGACCAACCAACAAACTGAAAACCCTGTCTTGGGAATCAGACCAGAATTATGTCCTACTCTATTACAAATAAAATATACAAGATTCAAGAAAATAAAATTTTTTATATTCCTTCTGACTAATTGAGACCTTACTTCAAAACATGGTAAAAATAATCATTCATCTCAGCTCACAGAATGGTTTTGAAAACTATTATCGTAGTTTGAAAGACCGGAAGGACACCGTTTTTACTGTGAACACTGACAGCACACCTCCTAAATGCTGGTGACACCAGAAATACATCATCATTCATCTTATCATTCTCTCTTCTGAGTTGCCATGAGAGAAAAAGGAAAATCTTGGGTTTCAGCTTTATAAAAATGCCGGTCATTTTGTGCTGCATGTCTGGAGACTTCAACCAATGATCTTAAATTTGATTAGGAGGAAGATCTCAAAAAGAGGTTAATTTTTGACCTGAAATACTTCATTGGGGGTGGGGATTAGAGTGAGGTGGGAATCGTCTTTACATACATTACTTATTTCCACAGAATAGGGTTTGAAATATTCATATCCTCTTAAAGAATTTGGAAATTTGAATGTCAACCGGATTCACTGTCATCCTCAAGAGTCCTTCCTTCTCGAACTTGAATTTTAAAACTTTCTTATCTCTATTTTCCCTCTGATTCTTGTGTTCCTGTCGCTGAGAAAGGATTTATTCAGAGACGAGGCCTCCAACCCCTGTGCACAGCACATCTACAAACAGGCAAACCTTCACACCCTGTTCATAGCCTTGTGTTCACCATAGTTCCAAGCTTCTGCTATCACCTTTATATTCTTGCATCTCAGTAACATTCCAGGGCATTCTAACCCAAAGATACTTGGCTCCTGTAACCACCTCCAGCCTGGAATATCTTAGACCTATGACCCTGCCTTCAAGGTGTACTTTCTAACTCGCCCCCATTTATCTTTTGATAAAGAATTGCTCTCAGCAGATTACTAAACTGAACATACCCTTGATACTTTCTGGATTTTAAGGAATTAGCATCTCACCATGCTCTTTCCCCCCATATCTTAGGATTTCTTCAGGTCTTGAGTAACTTGTTTAACTCAAGTTGCAGAAACACTTATCTCTACCTCCTCTTTTTTCTGCAGCAGTGGAATGTACTTCTATTCCATTTCTTAATTTTGCTGATGGGCTAACTTGCTATGTCCCATTCCTCAAATGTCAGTGGAAGGAATTCATTTCATTTCTTAGCAGGGAACAGTGTTAGGGAAACATTCCCTTTCCATGCTCTGTGCTGCCAGGGCAGAGAGCAAAGGCAGGTTACAATGGGTGGAATTCATAGGAGAAAAATGCGTGCCTCGGTGAGCTATTTAACCCACTAGAGGTATGGCAGGAAATGGAATGGATTTTCCTGGGGAGCAGTTCATTCTGCATTTTCTGGCTGGACAAGCACTTGTCTTGACAAACATAGGAAGTTTAACATGGGATTCTGTCATTTAGAGGAAGGGTGGCCTCAGTCGATCATGAGATTTTTCCTGCATTATGAGTGTATATGCTAGAACAGTGGTTTGATAAGTCAATGTCAACTCTACACTGTCTCCAACGTGTTTTCTTTGTTTCCAAAGAGTTAATTATAAAGCATTTGTTTCAACTACAAGGTATGGGGGAGAAGTGTTAATATAATACTAAAACTCTGCTAAGTACCAGATCTGCTATTAGGAACTACAGTGAGATTTTTTTTTTTTTTCCGTCAGTAAAACCCTTTATGAAGTCAGTATTATTATCTAATTTTTTTTTAAACCAATGAAACCATACCTCAATAAGGACAAGTAGTAGTATAAAGACATTCAGCTAGTAAGAGAGCTAGGATTTGAACACTAGCTTATTTGTCTCCAAAGCCTATATACTTGGCAGTAGCCTCCCTATGCTATCAGGTAAGTACAAGTTCTGCAGATGATACCCACACAAATATCTGTCTTTAAGGTACATTTACCCTTGGCACGATGTTTATATCTGCTGCTTTAACCACACTCGTTTATATCTGCTGCTTTAACCACACTCAGCCTTCTCTGGATAATACCCTCATAAACTCCATTTAATCTGTTCTTTTCTACAGATTCTAGAACTAGAGAGGATTTAAAGAAAATGTGCTTCAAGCCATTGTCTTCCCTCAGGGTAATAACCAAGCCAACAAGGAGGTCATAGTGTTGTCTTCCTCTCTTAGGAACAAGTCCCTTTCACTGAAAAGTATTTCTTTCGGATATTGAGCAGGGCAAGGTGAAAAGAGAGAATTTTTAGAATACATCAGAGTAGAAAGAGACTTATCTCCCAAACATTACTCACTGCTTAAAAGATATCCTTAGCCTCTGACATCACGAGGAGAGTTAGATTTCAGATCTATAGTGAAACTGGGGCGGGCCTCACTTGAACACAAGGAGACGGCTGTCCAATTCTAGGCTTGCTCTGGAAAGTCCCGTTTGAATAATTTGCTTCTTATTTTTTTGTTCAATTTATCTACCTCAAATGAAACTCTATGACTAAAGCGAAAGAGCACTGAGCTGGAACTCAGGAAACTAAATTTTAGTACCCATACCAACCAGGTGTGTGACCTGAGATAAATCTTTTAATCTCATACTTAGTCATCTTTATTTTTAATTATTTTGAGACTTTGAGTCTAGAATCCAATCTCACAGAGACTTCAAACATCCAAAATGGCTCCTGGCCCAGAAATGGTGGTGTGTGGGTATTGAGATGAATAACTTTTGGCCAGAGAAGAAATCGTCCCTGAGCTAGTTACCCAGTGAATCTTGAGTTTAAGCCCACAACTCATCGGTCTGGCTCTGAAACATGGGCTTCTTCCACTCCTTTCCATCCTGATATTAGGCCACATTATTGTTGCATAACAGAGGATATTTCCCAAAACTCTGTCAGCCTTGTAGTTTGTAAAGTTCAATAGCAAATGGTCATCAAGTGCTTAGGAGCGCTGGGGAAACAAAAATGAAGGGGGCACGACCCCTCACTTAAACTTAAAAGTATTCTCATAGGGAGATTCTGGAGCCAGAGAACCTAGATTTAGATCCCATTCCTACTACTACTTATTAGGCTACTTATTTCTTAAACCTTCTCTGTTCCTTAGGTTCTTCATCCTCATTTTCTTTGTCTTTATTACCTTCCTCTTAGAGTTATGAGCATTAAATGAGTTATTTAAAATAAAACACTTAAAATAGTGCCAGTCACAGAGTAATGACTGAATACATGGTTGTCGTTGTTGCTGTTACTATTATCTATGTTTGTTAGCCCCCTTATGCTAGGAATCTTGGAAGATTACATCTGGGTCTTACTCACTGGCACTTATTAATATCTGTTGGGTCCAATTACTTAACAATTATTTACAATACTTGTACTATTTGCAAAACCCTATGCTAGATCCTTGGTAGAATCTTAACAACTTACTTAGGAAAAACCGCTGTGTCTTAGAGCTTATATAAATAGAATTTGGAAAATTTTTCTCTTTAAATATTCTTCTTTTTTGCATATATGTGGCCCTTGCTTAGAAAAGGTTGAAGAAGGAACTGGACTGAGAGGAAAATATTTTACAGATATATACTTATTGGCTTAATCAGGTGAGCCATTTGGAGGACGTAGAATTAACGATAGGCCAAATGGGAAGATTAGTCTTTCTCAAAGCAGAAAGCTCTTTTGGAACTCTGATGTTAGACAAGAGAGTACTACCTACTTTTAATGGGGTTTCTGTCAAAGAAAGAGAGAACACCTCATTTTCTCACTCACTCGCCCTCTTATTCATTCATTCATTCATTCATTCATTCATTCAAAAAGCACCTAGTGAATATTCACCATTACCTGAACCAGGCATTGTGCTGGGCAATGGGTGATGGATATACAAGAATGAATAAGACAGTTTATTCTCTGGAGGAACACATTCTTGTGGGACAGACAAACATAATTTGATGTATAATACAGTGTGATAAGAATTTGCCTGAAACATGAATACAGTGCTCAAGTCACACAGAAGAAGGCAGATTATAAGGAGCAGGATTGTATAACACTATACTGTGCTATACCTGGAAATTATACAAAATAATTTTTTAAAATTAGTTCTTCTTATATTGGGTCATTCATTATACAGCTGAGTTTCTTCCAGTCATTTCAGCTTATGTCAGCACATTCACTGAACACCCATTAAAAATAGGTGGATTAGGAGAATACAGATGACTTTCGACCAGGGCCACTAGCACAAAGAAGATATGGGAGATATGACCTGAACTTCCTTGAAGGATGCATAAAATTTCAAAAGGCAAAAATGAAAAATACCATTCAAGAAAGCGGATTATGCTCAAACAAAAGCATAGTAGCTCAAAGAGTATGGACTGAAATATTGGGATGAAAATCATCCTGAGATTCATGAAGAGAAGATAAGGTGAGAGTGTGGTGGGAGATTAGGCAGGAGAGATGGATAGGAAAATAATATGGAGCTTTATATACCTAGTGCAGAAGTTGAGATTTTATTTTATGTACAGCCAGGGGAGGCATTAACAGAGCTGTGCTTCTCAGGATGGTGAACATAGTGCAGACTCTGGTGACAGGAAACAGTGCCAGTGAAGGCAGAAAACATGGGAGAGAATTTCAGTTCATCCATCGATTAAGTGTGTGATCTTGAGTATGTTGATAACTCTTTTTAAGCTTTATTTTAGCCTCCTCATCTACCAAGTATGCAAGATGAAACCTCTGAAAAAGAGCAGCCACAGCAATGACAAAATCTTCATTGATCATTACTTTCTGCATAGCATCAGGCTAGGCCATCTCTATGCAATGTTTAAGCTTCAGAACAACTTTGTGAATTCTTAAAAAGTTAGAAATAAATTTACTGTATAGCCTACCAATTCCACTATTAGGAATCTGCACAAGAGAACTGAAGACATAAACCCAAAAAAGTCTTGAACACAAATGTTCTTAGCAGCATTTTTATAATAGCCAAGAAGTGGTAACAGTAACAACCTGTCTATCAACTGGTGAATAGATAGACAAAGGGTGATATAGCTATACGATGAAGTACATTATTCAGCAGTAAAAACAAACAAGTTAAGAATGTATGCTACACATGACATGGATGAACTTCAAAAATATTATGCTCAGTGAAAGAAGCTAAACAACAAATACCATAAAATATATTTATGTGAAATATCCAGAAAAAGTAAAGATAACAAGGACAAAAAGTCAGGCCAGGACAGGAGACAGAGGTTAACAGTAAAGGTACATGAGGTACCATTTTGGGCCAAATGTTCTTAAGCTGATTTATGGTATTGGTTTGCACAATTTAGTAAATCTGCTAAAATCCGAAGAGTTCTATACTCGAAAAAGGTGAAGTATATGATATGCAAACTAAGCCTCAATAAAGTTATTTTAAAAACAACTCTGGGAGTAGGGACTGTTTTTATTCCACTTTTCAGATGAGAGTATTGACTTTCCCAAAGTCTCCATTAAAAAATAGTGGAGTCATGGATATGTGAACTCACTTTATTGTTGTAATCATTTCACAATTGTATGTGTAGCAAATCCCCATGTTGTACACCTTAAATGGACAATGTTATATGTCAGTTATATCTCAGTAAAGCTGGAGGGAAAAGTAGGGGAAATAGGACTTAAATTCTTTCTATCTGATCCTGAACCCATGCCCTTGGCTACTGTCCATACTGCACCCTTCCTTATGTCACGGAGTGGTTGTGAGAATTAAATAAAGCATAAGATATATGTTTGATCACATTATACACAAAGCAGGCGTGTTGTGGTTTCCCAGAAAATCTTAGCTGATTCTGACTGTGGCAGCCTTTTGCTAGATGGATTGGAAGAGTTTGAGAGGAGACCAAGTGAAGTGGTCCAGGCAGGAGGTACCAGGAGACTGCCCAGAATACTGTCAGGAGGAAAGAACAGAAGATGTAGAAAGGAAGCCCAGCTAGAGTTTTGTTCTTACTCTTCACATATTTTAACATCTCTAAACAAACATGTAAGACTCTTGGTTCTATTATGAGAGAAGAAAAAGAACAGAGGTCTTTCTTTCCTTCAGAAAACAGCTGACACATGTTCCCATCATAAATTTTGTAATTCAGGATGTAAAACCAAATTCAACAACCCAGCCCAGCCAGAAGATTAAATAAATAAGTGCTAAGCAAATAAATGTAGATTTTTTTTTTCCTTTTGCCCATGAGTCTCTGTAGAAGATGCCACGTGCTTCTGCTAATTGAAGTCTACCAGTCATTTCTTTTATTCTGTGTACATTTAGGGGAACAGCCTACTCAGAGTTATGAGTTAAAATTTTGAAGACTTTAAAGTTTTTGTATGTTTTATTTTACATTTTCCTATCATGAGCACCATTAATGTTAATTCTGAATCACAGGTGAGAGATTACACCTAACATCTCTTTTCTTTTGAAATGCCGTTAAAATACAGAAAGCAGAAACATAGCCCACACACCCTTGGCAGATGCAGGACTGGGTGACTGACTATATGGGGTTTTTCCTGAGTTACTTCCTGTTACTGATACTTTGTGACCCAGGTGTGCCTGCCACAAGGAGAAACTTTATTATTAATAAATCCACATTCCCTCAAAACAAATAAAGCAGCATGGCAAACATTGGAATTTGCTCTGTATACATTTGGATTGTTTTTTTTCCATCAATTCTGTGGCCCAAGGCCCTGGTGCTTCCCATTGCACTAGTGAAAAAAAATGAGAATTAAGTTTGCCTATTTTGGCAACATAAACATGAAACAATTTGTGGTCATGAAGTCAGGACTCCTTGTTCCCTAGGGCTTAGTAGCAGTGGATGGGGCTATGAAGTTCCTTAGGAAGGGCGATATTGAATCTGGAAGTACACAGGACCTAGACCATGTGGTAAAGAGAATATTCAGAATACCTCCTGATTTTATGCCATTTAGTCTTTGAGTCACAGTCCTCAAGGGGCCAAGAAAAGCTAGTGTATGTCTGGCATCGTAATTAACTGTTCAAGTTTGAAGAAGCTTGAAGAAATTTTAAGTGTAGCAAAACTAATATTGCCAGCTTCGTTAGTTGTTATGAGAACTCAACCAGTCACAACTCATTCCAGATCCCTATATTGAACACTGACCGTGTGTGTGGCGCTGTCCCAAACACTGTGAGCAATCTTCAAATCAGGATCCCACAGATGACAGTGAGTGCGGATGGGAGTGAAATTGAAATGTAGAACATTTAACCATTTAAATAACATAAAAGTGATCTGTGGTGGTTTCAGAGCTGTTTCACCTCTATCACCTGTTAATTGAGGCCTCGTCTCTGAACTGAAAAAATTTGGCCTAACTCAGAATGGAATCATGAAAATGCCATTTGAGTTTTGTAACCAGAAATTCTTAAATCTAAATCCTACTTTTCCGATGTAGTAGATGGATTGTAAACTCCCTGAGGACAAATCTGTTCCAACGCTGTGTTTCTCAGAAGCCAGCAATGTACCTAACATTTAGTAGGAGCTCTAGTAATATTCAATGTTGAGGGCATAAATGAACTGTGCAACTCTAGCAAAGTTCCTTCTGATGAAATAGGAGTAATCTTACCTACTTCACAGGAGTTGAAAGGCTGCCAAAATGATGGTTGAGTATATAGACCTTGGAGCCTCATTTGCCTGGGCCCAAGTTCTGGCCTGTCATTTATTATCTCTGGTTTTGAGCAAATATCTTGTCTTTACCTCAGTTTCTCAAACCCTCAAATAAGGATAATCACACTACCTACCTTAGATTTGTTATAAAGTTTAAAAGAATTATAAATTGTACAGTCCTTAGACTAGGGCCTGGTACACAGTATGTGCTATGAAAATATTTGTTCAATAAAAATAAGTAAATAAAAATCAAAAAGAAAATGTAAGAATGAGTACTGATGTTATAAAATGCTTAAGACAGTATGGTAGAAGTGATGCTGAATAAATGTTAGTTCAAGGAACTTTATGTTTGATCTCCATTTCTTAAACCAGTGCCTGGTTTATAATAACTGTACAAAGTTGAATACAATTATTCAGTGAGTGTTATAGGTTTTCTGAGGATCATAAGGACCTGTGAGTTCATGGAGGAGGAAACCACTGTATATCACTTTTATTGTTACTTAAATGGTTAAATATGGGGAGGTACTCATCAAAGTCAGGGGCTTAAAATTGGATCTTGGTTAGGAATTAAATAGACAAGGGCAAGGATTTCACAGAGGAGGCTCATAACAGCATAAAACTGAAGGAAGGAAAGATCCCGTCACAGTCATCAGATGCTCCATCATCAACAGGACTTGGCATCACTTTCTGGGAGAATAATTTGTCATGGCCCAACTATTTAAGTGAGTTTGGCCAAAGCTCTGCTTTGGTTCTATGGTTTCAACTGCTCAGATTAACACGTGGATGACTGCTTAATTATTTGCTCATTTATTGAACAAGTATTTTGTAGATAGATTCTGTTATGTGTCTGGCATTTTATTAGGTAGTGGTGAATAAAATAGCAATGGATCTCTTCTCTTTTGGACCAGGAGGGAGAGGCAGACTATAAACAAGAAAATAAACAAATTTTGATAAATGCTTTGAAGTATATTAAAAGAGCATAGACGTAGAAAATAATGAGAGGGGAGGGGAGGTTGTTTAGATGGGAAATCCTTTCCAAACATAGGACATTTCGCCTGAAGCCAGAAAGATAAGAAGGAAGAGGGGGCTATTTCAGACAGGGAAACAGAATGTTCAAAGATTTTGAGCTTCATGTATTTGAGAAAGAAGACAAATGTGGCTGGAGTGGTGTGTGCTGAGGGAGAACAGTCAAAATAGGGTTGGAGATCGGCAGGGGCCAGATCTTATAGAGCTTTTAGGTAATAGTAAGGAGGTAGGACTCTATGAAAGTGAATTGAGAAGACATTGAAAAACTGAAAAAATGGAGGGGGAATGTTATAGCTTTTTAAAGCTCACTCAAACATCAGTGTGGAAAACAAATTGAATTGGAAAAGAGAGGAAGTAAAAGGAACATCGAAGCAGTCTAGGTAAGAGGTGGTGTTTGCTTAGTCTAAGATGGGAGAGAAGCAGAGATAGAGAGAAGTGGGCAGATTTACAATGTATTTTAGAGATGGAATAGACAATACTTGCTAATGGATTAGATGGAAAAGGTAAAGGTAGAAACAGCGAAAGAAAGAATAGAGTCAAAAATCCAGGCTTCTGTCTTGAGCCACTGCATGGGTGTTGATGCCACTGACTAAAACGAATGTGCTTAGAAGAGGACATTTTAAGGGAGGAGTGAGAAGGAATCAAGTTTGGTTTTAGCTATTTGAGTATTATAATGCATCCTAGAAGAGATGTCACGTAGACATAGGAAAGGTTAAGCTAGAGATCTAAATTCGGAGTTTCCAGTATAAAAATTGTGAATAAAGCCATGAGTGTGATTGAGAGTATACAAGGAGTGTACAAGCCCAGGACCATAATCATGGAAAATAACAACATTCAGATACTGAGTAGAGGAGATTGGGAAGAAGACTGAGATGGAATTATCAGAGAAGTAAGAAGAAACTCTGGTGAGTGTGGTGTCACAGAACTTGAAAAAGGAGAGTATTTTGAGAAGCAGATAAGCTATTAGCAGTGTTGAAGTAAACTGAGGATAGCAAAGTGGCCACTCATTTTGGTAACATGGAAGTTATTGATGATCCCGACAAAAGTAGATTTATAAGACTTAAAAGGATAGAAACCAAATTCAGAATGGGTTGAACACTTGAGAGTAGTAACACATGTTTGTATGTTGCTGAAAAAAATTCAGAGAGAAGGAGAGGTTACTGATGGAGAGAATGGGGGAATAATCAAAGGGACAATCCCACAGGAGGTAAAGGGCAGTGGTTTCCAGTAAGTAGGCTGAGGGATGGGCTTTTGGCAGGAGCAAGGATGCCTCCTCAGGTGAAAGAGGGAGGAAGAAAGTAATAATAATCATCATTATGGATAATATTTATTGAGAGTTACTATGTGCTAGGTAATGTTCTAAGTGATTTTCCTTTATTAACTCATTTAATCTGTATAATAATGTTATAAGATAGTTCTGTACATAATCAATCAAAACAGAGAGTTCTTTCTCATCTCATGGTTTAAATTGTGGAGGGGGCAGCAGATTAAAAGTTTAAGGAGAGAAAAGGTAGGACACAGTATCACAGAAAGTTTAAGTACTCAGTGGGACTTCCGGGCATTATTGAGAGCTCATCTGAAATTTAAACTCATGAATAAAAAATAAATGTGACACAAAATCAAGTGGATTTATACAACATTCAGCATTTATACTTCAGTGACCTGACTTAATCGAAGCTTAATTTAGGATCAGAGTAGTTTTTAATGCCAGGTGTAATCATATGCAATAATATCCCCACTAACATCCTAGCCCCTACTAAACTTTTATGAAATTGCTTTGGAGACTTGACTACAAGGAGTCCTCCACCAACCCCTTATGCCCCAGCTCAGAGGGAGGAACCACAACCTCGATGAAAGAATGATACATAGAATGAGCTACAGCAGTCCATTGGGATATTGATAGAAATTGACTGAGTTTGAACCTTACAAACAGAAGAACTCCAAGGTGGGTGCCCTGTCCCACTCTATTTCATAGCTTTCCTGGTTTCTATCAGTGACAAGGGTACTTCTCTTACCTAAGAAATTGCCATTAGTTTTTCCCATTGCCAAGATCTCATGAATGGGGATCATAAAAACCTTTCGATTGATAACAAATAGCCATAGCTAAGTTTATTGAGCACTTATGCTGTATCAAGCTCTGGGCTAAGTGCTTTTATGTGTAATATTGCCTTTAATCTTTAAAACAATACAGTGAAGGAGGTATCCTTACCATGTCGTATTACAGGTAAGAAAACTGAACTTTATCGAGATTAAATAATGCCTGTAAGATTGGGAAGCTAAGAAGTGGAGAAGCCAAGAGCTGAATCCAGGAAATCTGACTTCACTACTTAGGCTCTTTAACAAGTACGGTATAATAGCAAATCAGGGAGCATTCTTGCCAGATTAAGCTATTGTGTATATGAATGTGTTATCATATGTCCCCACAATTCTATAAATTTTACTCAGAAAGCACATGAGTTTTATTTTCTACTGAGACTGGTTTCACTTTCCCATGTTCTGAAAATGAGGGACTAACTTATTGAGGGTGATTATAGAATTTGTAGATTTTATTTATTGCTTTTCGGAGCAACCAGACTGTTAAAGAGAAGAGTTTATGGTTGTTGGTTTTTATAAGCCTTGTGACCTATGTGACCTATGTGTTAAGACAATTTTCCCTAAAGTCAAATGTGTCGAACCGTGTGACACAGCATAAGCTGAGCTCTGTGGGCCCTAAGGACTGGCAATAACCTAATCTCCCTCCCCCCCCCCCCAAAATCCCCGTATAATTGTAAATTGAGATTTGATCTTTATAACAAATTCCTAGATAATTGAAGTGAATAAGAAAAATTCAGTCTCACTATCTGGGCATTTTAATTGTCCAGATTATTTTCAGATATACTAATAATAAGCTATCATTATAGTAATGATAAAAGCCAATAACCGATTGAATGCTTACTCTGTGCCAACTAAGTGCTTTATATGATTGTTTCATGTATAACAGATTCTTAGGTGGAGATAAGTATTAACCCGACTTTGAATATAAAGATGAAGAAAGGTTAAGTAACTAGCCCAAGGTCACACAGTTACTAAAAGGTCAAATGAGGACTTAGAATGATAATAGAGAGCCTTAGAAGGTCAATTCATTATCTGGAGACAGATAATCCTGGCTATGAATCATAGTTTTGCTACTTACCCGTTTGAAAGATAAAGTTAATAATATTGACTTTGCATAGAACAGTGTACATGAAGCACTAAGTACATACCTGCCAAGTAGTACATGCTCATTAAATGGTAGCTATGGCTATTAAATGGAATGAGCTAGAAAGTTGAACAAGTATTCCATAATTTTGATCACTATAATCAGTGAACATTCATAATTCAAATACCTGCCCCACATAAAATACATTATTCTTTCCTTATTGTTTTAAGTGTCCAAATTATTCAGGTAATCAACTCTACCTCCCATTTCCTTATACCTTTTTAGATGTCATTTGTGCCTGAGACTCCCTCAGACACTAATTCTACGTAATTCAAAAAGTAACATAAATATTTCTGTTGTCCTTTTGTCCTAAGTAAATATGTGTGGATTCAAGATATTTTCCCAGTGGCTTTAGATGTTTGCAGTGGGCCACAGCTCCTTGGGGGCAAAATAAAAAAAACAATCCCAAATACAGTACCCTGGTGACCCAGCAGGCCAGACCCACCGTAATAACCTGTTTGGGGATGACATGGTCATCTGGTCCGTAGCCCTTGGCTTAGTGGTTCCGATTGTGACACATGATGATTCAAGTTTGCCCATATGCATGCCAGAACTTCGCAAAATGACCTTTTTTTGAGGTCCTTGAGGTTAGTCAGCGCGGGAGGGATGAGCACTGGGACACTCTCAACAAAGCAGCTTTGTTTTCACACTACTTGCTTGGACGAGTGTCTCCTCACGTGTAACAGCTATTTGCTGTAGGGCTCTTGGCAAAGTAACTAAAATGTGACTGAAATTAAGGGCATATTCTGAAGTCTTCTGGAAAATAACCCTCTCCGGCAAATGTTAGCCACAAAATTATAGCTCATTGAATTATTTCTTGTCATTCACTTCCTTGTTCATTCTTTTCCTTTATGGCAATTTTAAAGGTGGTTAAATTGAATATTTATCAGGCATCTGCTATGTGCATTACAAACACTACATCAGGTCTATGCAGGTAAAATCGTTTACCATCTCTAGGATTCATTTTCCTGGGTTGTAAAATGGAGAGTGAGACTGCATCAGTGATTCCTAAGTTCTATACACAGTTTAATAAAGCATATTCAATATTGCATTTTCATTGAAAAAATAAAAGAAAGATATTTTCAGTAACTACAGAAAATAAAACTTGACAAACTTATCTTACTGAATGTTCTCAACCTCTCAACCATTAAACTGGTTTAGAAACTCTGGACCAGATAATCTCTAAGACTGTTTTCATGTTCAAAAAGTCTATGATTCAACAAAAGCTCTCCAATAGAATTGGTATTTTTATAGCTCAGAGAAGAGAGATTTTTTATTAGAGAAGGGTAAATTATTAGGGCTTGAGAGATAATCAGTCATTTCCACCACTGCCTCCTGGTTGCTGATTCATAGACAAATGTTTGTGCTGGCCTGTGAAACACAATTTCTGATTAATTCTGTTGATATTGGCCAACGATCTAATTAATTTAGTCCCAGAGTAAATTTTTGACTTGTTTTTATCAATCTCACTATCTTAATAGCCTAAATTAGCCAGATAATTTAGTTAAGAAGTATTTATTAAATTACTTCTGTTAACGTTCTCTTTGAATCTTGTGATTTACAAACAGATGAGTAATAATTTTTTTTAAAAAAGGAACAACATATTAAGTTATTTCTTTTTTAAAGCCATAGCTTATATGAATTTTCTTTGTATATTAACTTTTTATTAATTTAAGAGAGAAATAAGATGAAATAGTGTACAGTAGTCCCCCTTTATCCACAGAGATACATTCCAAGACCCCCAGTGAATGCCTGAAAGCATAGATAATGCAAAACCCTATATACTGTATACTATGTTTTTTTCCTATACGTGCATACCTAACAAAGTTTAATTTATAAATTAGGTACAGTAAGAGACTAACAATAAAAACTAATAATAAAATAGAACAGTTATAACAATACACTGTAATAAAGTTACATGAATGTAATATATATAATTTTATTTTACTATATTCGCCTTTTCACTTTAAGGAAGCACATTATGGCTTCTCTCTGGCATATCTAAATAGCCAGATTCACTACTCTTGTATGTTGGGGCCATTATTGAGTAAAATAAGAGTTACTTGAATATAAGTCAACTGATCTGATAACCAAGAGACGACTGCTACGTGACTAATGGGCAGGTAGCATATACAGTGTAGATATGCTGGACAAAGAGATAATTAACCTTTCAGGGAGGACGGAGTGGGATGGCGTGAGATTTCATCATGCTACTCAGAACAGCGTGCAATTTATGAATTGTTTATTTCTGGCATTTTCTATTTACCGTTTTTGGACCACTACTGACCATAGATGACTAAAACTGTGGAAAGCAAAACTGAGTATAAGGGGAGACTACCATAAAGGAAAAATCAAAGAACATAGAAACTGGCAAGAGATTGATTGAATTAGAAGAGAAAGTGAGGAATGAAATCTAAAAAAAAATTTTAGGAAAAATCCCCGTGTAAATGAAGAGAAGACAAAGATAGGACATAGGGAGTATTTCATGATTTACATGCATTGGCTCTCTACTTGGGTGATTCATTTGGTGGAGAAACATACCTGGGTCAGAGAACTTTTTACTGACCTTAGACATTCTTAGAGTCATTTGAAGTGCATTTGTGTGCATATTTTTTCTCACTTTTCCAGAATGGAAATATTAATTGCTTTTCAGAAATAGCTCCAGTCATTGGAATTTATCTGTATGTCCACTTGAGATTTAGAATTAGATCATGGACTTTGGAGTATGGAAAGTGCTCACGAAACTGGGACAGATTTGTTCCACCTGAACTCTGTCTTCTGACAGGAATAGATAGATAGTAAGTCCCAAGGGAGTCCTGTTGAATAGATCCAAGGGAGACAGTCTGCCCCTTGGAAGGTAGACTAAATCAGTGGCTTTCAAACTTTTTAAATCATAGTTCACAATAAGACATACATTTTATATCAAGATTCAGTCCCTACACATGTGTGTTTTATGAAATAATACTTTACTACATATGTCATACTTGATGTTTTCTATTCTATTTCAGTCTATTCGAGTTTTTGTTATTTTAAACAAATGCTGGTTAAAACCCATTAAATAAGTATTATAACTCACTAGTGGATCTCAAAATATGCCCCCCCCCATGCACATTGCTAAAATATAGTACAGACAGCTTTCAGAAGCATCTCTCTCACATTCCATCCTTTACGCTGAAATACTTGCAGTTTCTTGAACACCATGCTGTCTTTCACTTCCCTGCACATGTCATTCTCTCTTTCTAAGAAGAGCATTTTAGTTCTTTCTCACTCTACCTCCTGTTTCTTCATCAGGCTAACTCCAACTGATTAAGACTCACCTCTGGGATCAACATTCCTTCCCCTCAGGCTATGTTGACCCTTTTTCTGTACTTACCTGAGCATCTTGAGCTTATCTTTACCTCAGCCTAATCATGCCGCATTATGATGACCCATTTATATGTTTTTCTTCCTCACTAGACTCCTTGAAAGCAAAAGCTATGTCTTATTTTATATCCCCAGGAACTGGTCAAATGTTTGACAAATACCTGATTAATACATTTGGATGAGCACCCGCCTATTGGTAGGCACTTGGTACCAAGTAGCTGCCTCCTCAGTAAGTCGTAGTCTGTTTACTGAAAACATGAAATCATACTTTTATGGAGAATACTCATCCTCATTGAAGAAGATGTGCTGACCCTCATTATGATTCTTTTTCTGTTGCTCATAAGAGGTAGTGAGCAAAGCAGGTAAGAATTTGGGCTTTGGAGCTGCACAGAACTGGATTTGAATTCTGGCTCACCATTTCCTAGCTCTGCGACCTTAGGCAAGCTACTCTTTTTTTAAAATCTCAGTTTCCTCATCTGCAAAATAGTAATAATAACCTTCTATGGCTACTGTTAGGATTGTGTAGATGTCAAATAATTAAATATGTGCTCCACAAGGGCCAAAATTTTTGTCACTTTGTTTCATTGTCATGCATTTAGAAGTATGGCTGGCATAGGTCTGTTTCATCAGCTCATAAAAGGCCCTCAATAATTTATAACAGATCTAATTTATATGAATTATCAAGTTTTGCACAAAATTTCTCAGTATGCATGATATGCATAATAATTCCCTATAACTTCTTTCTTCTGAAGTTAAGCTCCCACCTGTGAGGTGATACTACCAGGCCCTGACATTCAGTGACTTGAGATGCATGTAGAAACATTTGTCTTCCTGAAGAATGCTGTATTTCAGAGTGGTAGACTAGAATTAAGTTCAGTCATTTCAGGGTTGTCTGATTGGATGGAGGTTTTTCAGTTCTGTTTTTGAGTTGCCACATATAGGCATTTGAATCTTTCTTTTTCCTTTGTTTCTTTTCTTGTTTTACATCCATTAACCATATCACCATTTACTGAATATTAGATAGACTCACACAGATTCTGATTCAGTCTTGGAGAAAATGACTGAATTTCTGTGTTCTAGAGTTGTTCTGTTCTACTCCCTTCCGCTACAAAGATCTTGTGTAATGTCAATAAGGATGGAAAATCCATTATTACCTAATGTTCTTTACTGTTTCCCATTTCATGAATGAATGTTTGTATTCCAAAGTTTCATTTTGGGGCTTTCACATTTTTAGTACTTTTATAAGTAATGTGTTGTGCCACATAATGAAGGCATTGTTTCAAGCTTTTTCAAATTTCATTAGCTAATTGACATCTCTCAATACTACATTTGTACCTGAAAAACAAAACAAAGAAATGAATTGTAAAAAGCAGTTCTTAAACAATTCTGCAAACCAAAACAAATAAAATAATGTGTTGCTTTATTTTTATAATGTATTCAAACAATAAGAGTGAAAAGAGATTCTCCTAAGAATGTTCTCACCTAGCCTTTGCTTTCTCATTCATTTATTCCAAAAGCCTCTCTATTATAACATTCATTCTGAATCTTTTTGGTAGGGTTAAACGATCCAGTATTGCTGCTAAACTATTCCTAAGGAATGACTCTGTCTGTGATGGGAGAAACAGAAGCAATGAGTTCACTGGATTTTGAGAACTCTAGAGAAAGCTTATTCTAAAGCTTGGAGCTTACTGTTCATCCAACTGATTAATTCTGTCTGGAAGGTGGCCATTATTCTCCCAAATGACAGAGGTTCGGACCATTTAATTACAGTATGCCTAGAAGGAGGGAGGGATTAGGACATAGCACCATTGGGTAAAAACAGGGAAAAGCTAAATTGCTTCCAAATTGCAGTTCCCTGCCCCTGTACTGGTTTCTGGAGGACATGAGAAAGGCCTGAAGCAGAAGGAACACATTAGCTTTGGGTACAGGAAACTTTGAAAGTGCACAGTTTGTCCACAAATCAACCTCTCTTAACATCACTCCCTAACCAGGTGATGTTCGTGAGACCCTTCCCTGCACCACTTCCCACAGTTGTCAAATGAGCAAGAAAAACAGAAAGAATTACAGATTGCCCCATTGGTAAATTTCCTTGATGGTCATCTTATTGTTATCTGTTACCACAACAGGGACTATGGTGTTGTGTGGCCTGAGAGAATCTAAAAACTGGTCTTATGGCTCTTGATCACTCTATTTGATTTATTGTCAGCAGATGACATTAAAATTAGCTTGCATTTGCTGAGCAAATCTGGATGGGCAATTGAGGGTGGAAACAGGGAGTGGCCTGGGCGGTGGCAGGAATTAGAATAATAATCCCTTGTGTTTTAGAGACTGCAGAGCGCTTTCCCACACATTGTGTCATTGGATCCCTGCAAAGTCCTGTGAGGACAGGTATTCTTAGCCCCATTTGACAAATGATAAAATTGATGTTCTAAAAGGTAAAGTGATGGCCAGAGTCCACACACACCCACACACACACACACACACACACACACACACACACACACACACAAATGGCAAAATAAAAAAGCAAAGTAAAAGCCAAAGCACTTGCTTCCTTGTGCAACACACCAAAGCAAGTTTAGAACCAACCATAAAACTTTTTAGCTATACTCAGGTAATCAGTACTAATGATAACATACTGTTAAGATGGGACTCTGGTCCTCTACTCTTTCTGGGCCTGCAGAACCTCTTTCCTTTTGGCTAGCCTCCCCCAACCTTCTCTTTGTCTCTGTAACTCCCTCAGTTTATCACTGGGACACCGCTTCCTCCAAGAAGTCTTCAAGACTGTGTTAGGTGGCCATTCTGCAGGTTTGCATGACACCCAGTGACTAGCACTGAACTATCCTTACCACTCTAATTCAATTGCCTGTATCAGGATATATAACTCCCTCTAAACATACTAGGACTAGTTATTCCCAAGTGTTCACTAGTGGTTATTTTTTTCACCATTGTAACCCCAACATCTAGCATGGTAGACTCTGGATAAAAATTTCTTGAAAAATGCTCCATGACCTACTGTACCCAAGAGGAAGTTTTGCTTCCACATTACCCTCAGGGGTAGGAGGAGATTGAATGCTCTTTTAAAGCCATCTAAGATAGTACCTTTTCCAGAAGGAAGCTCTCAGGAGAGCAAATTCTAGCCATTTATGTATAATATTAGTTCCTTCCCAGAAGACTTAAGTTGGGAGAGCACCAGAAGTGTGACATGGATAGAGGTTAGTGTTGTATAACTATACAGGGAAAGAGGTAAGAGCGGATATTTTTGGAGTTACTGGAAAACTTAGCCATGACACCCAGCCTGCTCATGTGTCTGGTGCTATTGCTGGGAACTGAGCTTCATGCCAGTCCTCTAACTGTCAGATATCAGTTTCTGGGAAGAGACTTGAACTTGCTACATAGTTATTTATAACTATATCTTCCTATTTTGTGTTAGGTTAGAAAATCCTATCATACGGTGGTTATATGTTATCAGAACCACATATAGATGGAATATAATACATATGATAGATGCTGGGCAAGATCTAGGACTCACAAGTTATGGAAATATGGCACCCAGCACTTAACCTAGTACTTGTCTATACAAAAGCCTTTAAAGTATTTAGAAATTAATGGATATGTGAATGTAATCATTATACGAAATGTATTAGTCGAGTCTTAGCAGTGAGGCCATTTTTGCAATGGCAGAATCTTAAAGGACACGTAGAGCTTTACATATCATTACAAAGGATGAGTATTATAGGCATTGTTGCTGACCTTTCAGCAAAAGCCGACATAGACAATATGTAAACAAATAGGCATGGCTGTGTTTCAATAAAACATTATTTACAAATATAAGCAATAGGTTATGTTTGGTACACCATAGTTTCCTGACCCTGGTAATAATTATAGCTACCAATTCTCATTTTCATGATTTCACTTCCTTTTGAAAACCCTTCCTTTGTTCTCCATTGCCCATGAGCTGCAGCACAAACTCCTTAATTTTCTACTCTGATCTGAGCAGCACTTTTATCCTGCTCAGATACTTAATGCTCTTTTTTTTCTGTTTGTGCTCAACTTACGTTGTTCCGTACTAATAATACCATTCTTAATACTTTCTGCTTAACCAAATCCTACGCATTATTCTTTATGGTAAATGTTCTCAAATAGGGTTAGAGGGGTCATGTTAGAATCAGCTAGGAAGCCTTCTGACATTACCCATAATGCTCATCCCTCACCCTAAATTCTGATAGACTCGGTGAGTAGAGAGGGAGGGCAAGGACATGTACACCTTAAAAATGTTCCTCACTTTATCTCCACCCTCCCCACAAACCACTACTTTAGGTCATTATTAAAATCCCACATCAACTCATATTCAGCTTTCCTTTCTTTGGAGCACCTTAGCCCTGATTGGTCCAAAAACTGTTTTTTGCACCTACTGTATTATGTGGCATTTAAGTATTTCACGTGTCAAACATTGTTCTAGATGCTGGCGATACAGCTGTGAACCAGAAAGTAAAGGCCCTTCCCTCTGAAAATTTCATTCTAGTGACAAAGAGAGGCAAACAATAAACATATAAACATGTGCCTAAAAAGAGTGTAGAAAATTATTTTAGATAATGAAAAGAAGATAAATTAGTGAGATAAGGAGTGACCAGAAAGGGGAGTTGGAAGGATGAGGAAGTGCTACTTTAGATAGGAGAGTCTGGGAAGGCTCAGAGGGTCTTTAGGGAAAAAGAATTATTATGAGTTGAGGGAGCAGCACAGTTAACTTTCTCTGAAAATGCTATTGAACGTAGAATGTTGGAATAGAAACAGATGATTAAGAATAGTCCCTTCGTTTAAGGTTGCCAGATAAAATACAGGATGCCTAGTTAAATTTGAATTTCAGATAAATAAATATTTTTGTAGCATAATGACTAATTGTTGCATAAGAACTAAAAAAAAAATATTATTTATCTGAAATTTTAATTTAATAATATTCGGGGGTTTTTTTGTTTGTTTGTTTTTGGCTAAATCTGACAACTCCACCTTTGACTCATAGAAAAACATGGCCTAGGGCAATTTGTCTAATATCAGGCAGCTACTTGGAGTTGACCCAAAACAAAATCTGAATCTAAAGCAGAAGCAATTCAATTTGGTGTTGATATTTTAGAAAATCTTATATTGTTTTCTAATGGTCTCATTGGGTAGTAATTTGTCTCCTTGACAACTCCTAAAGGGCATGTTCATTATGACATTTTTAAAAATCGTGCACTAAGTACAATATTAAGTACTTTATGTTTTTTTCCCCCTTTTATTGCAAGCTTGCAATAGAAGTATCGTTTTTCCTGGGTGCAAAGGAGAACAGTTTCTTTCCTCCAGATAGAAAAATGAGCATATATAAGTCATTTTAAATCAGCTTAGAACATGATAAAGGGTCACTACAGAGGAACTCAAATGCACTGGCATTCTGAGCAGGGAGAGCTGGCTTCTGGCTATGGGAATCCAGGAAGGCTTCAAGTAGAAATTAACATCTGAATTGGGCCTTGATTAAAAGCATGGATTTCAAGGTATTATAGAGAACATAATGCAGGCAGAGAAAACAGTACAAACTAGGAGAGGTTGCTGAGAATAACAGGACTTGTTTTGAGAACAAATCCAACTCTGCGTTTACAGTAGAGAATAAGTACAGGAGAAAAGTGTGAGATTTTAGATCTGGGCTGTAAAGAACCCTAAACACCAAATAAAGGCATCTGGTGTATGTGATAAATCATGGGTGCCATTAAAAAGTTTTGAGCTGGTACTCGATGTAATAAGAGCCAGATACCAAAAAAACATCAATCTTTTGGTGGTATAAACATGGAGACCAAAGAGACAGTGACTACAGCAGTCTTGGGTAGTTAAATCAGGGCTTGACAGTTGTTTATAGGGAGAGAAAGGAAAAGATGGGACTAGATGTGATACATATTTTTGAGATAGAACCCATGGAGCCTGCCAAGTGGTGGGTTGTAGAAATCAAGGGCAAGAGAGGTATAGAAAATAAAGCTGAGGTTTTAAGTTTCCCTGGCTAAGGGAATAGTGGTGCCATTAATAAAAATATGGACATCAGGAAGAAGGGCAGATTGTACATGGGAAGAAGATGATGGCTTTATCTTTTTAAATGCAGCATTGTAGAATTTCATAACTATAGAAGTCATTTTCTTCTACGTGAAGCATAATCATGACCAATCCCTTTGCTTCATGTAGAAAAAAATACAGTGAGAGGAAGTGACTTGCCTGTGATCACCCAGGAGTTAGTGGAATAACCAGTTTTGGAAATCAGATGCCCTGTTTTCTCTGAACGGTGTTTCTTCCATAAGATGATTTGACCTTATGATGAGTTTAGTTTGTAGAAATGGACTAATTATGTGGTAAGATGTAGTGCTCAGTTGGAAATGTAGAAGTGGCACTTCAGTAACAGATAAGGGCCAAGGATTTGGGAGCCATCAAAAGGAAAATAACATTTAAAGAGGTAGAAGCCAACGAGATTGCCAAAGGAGAGATTAGAGTTGCTAAATCCAATGTGACAAATGTTTGCTAAGTTTCACATTTGGGAGGCCAGTGGGACTTGAGAGAGAGAAAACAGTTGCCATGGAATGGAGGGAGCAGAAGCAAGAAGCAAAAAACCTTGAAAGAGTGAGGGGCTGGTGAGGACATGGAAACAGAACTTAAAACTATTTCTCTCCAAGGTGGCAATAAAAGGGAAGCAGGGCCTAAAGAAAAGCTTTTGGGTTCCTGTTAGATTGGAGAATCATAAATGTTTGTGTAGGTAGAAGCTGTGAAGGTCATGAAGAGCAAGATGTTAGAGGTGTAAATGAGTGAGGATATAAACTGAAATTAGGGAGGCCCTGAAAAAAAAAAATAAAAGCAACTAGAGGAGATGGAGGAGCAGAAAATGAAGAGGGACACTAACGTGGATGGGTGAAAGTGGGTATAAAGAAGCCTCCTGGGAAGTTCCAATTGATGGAATTCAACTTGATCTTTATCCTTTCAGTGAAGGGGGAAGTTGAATCTGTGGTAAAAGTGAGAGGATAGAAATGGGTATTTGTGAGTAGTGGGAATGTTTTAGTATAACAACTGGAAAACCAGTTGTTATAGGAAGACTATAAAACAGTATTTAGGGCCCTGCTGAGACTGGAATAGTGCATTTGTGGTAGGTGTAATTAACCTATTTTGGTGCTTTTCAACTATGAAAGCAGAAGAGAAAATATGGACAGTGGGGGTTTCCCAAGAATTCCCAGGTAGTGGTGAGCATTGTTGTTGTATATATTACTGTTGATGGGATTTATGTTAGGTAAAGAGCCAAGCAGACCGGGAAGAAGGAAGTAAGGCCAAAAGTCATGTTTCTAAGAGCACCTTTATGCCAGGCTTTCTGCTGGCGTTTGCACCATGTTATTTCACTTCCCCTAGTTTTACAGGTAGAGATCCCCAAAGTCACATTGAGTGAGCAATTTGCCAAAGACGCACAATTGTAAAAGGCAGAACTTTTTCTTCTTCAAATCATATTGTCTGTTACCTTCCATAGCCAAGAAGGAAGTGCAAAGTTGAGCAGACAAGAAGGTTGAGATTAGATGAGGAATTTCGGAATTAGAGGTGGAACGCTTCCCAGTGATAAATTCCAAAGTGAAACAGAAGTGACAGAAAAATCAAGATGCTTGTAACAAATGTCAGGGCCCCCCAAAAATGAAGAGTTAACTAACTTTTTCTCCAGGAACCTTTTACTGAAATATAACATGCAGAGAGAGAAGTACACAAATTACAAGTGTAGAAGTCAGTGAATTTTCATAAAAGGAACACACCCATGTAACCCGTACCCAGACCAAGAAACAGATGGTTGTCAGCCTCATAGAAGGCCCCCTCAAGTCCCCCCCAGTCACAACTCTCCCAAGGTAACCACTATCCTGGTTTCTGATATCATAGATTCATTTTGCCTCTTTTGAACTTTCTATAAGCTAAATCATATTTTTAGGTACACATTAATATATGGTTTCTTGTGCTCAACATTTGTTTATGAGATTCATCCCTGTGGTTGTCTATGGTAGTTCTGATTGATTTAGCCACCACACAACCTTGTAAATAGCTACCACCTTCTTCAGCGGGAAGAGAATCTGATTATGTGAGGCAGATAAACAAAAGATTATTTACATTTCTTTTTTATATGTTTTTTTGGGGGTGGGGTAGAAAGTGAGGGAGAGTTGATAGATATATGTCTTATAGATATGTGTTGATAGCTTGTATCTAAGCTATGTTAAAATTACATTTAGGTATAGTTTGTAGAAAATTTATAAGAAAGTTCCTCATGCTCTATAGTACTACAGAGAGCCTTATACTTAGAAAAGTGGGTTCAAAATGTTCTTTGCAGTTTACATATACATCGTCAACTTAGTAAAAAGGATGGGGTTCAATGGATGTATTGGCATTTCGAAAGAAGAAAAGTGTATTATTATGAGGGTTTGGATCTTTAGGATTCACTGAACTATTCTTAGCTGTTTGGAAAAGATGTCCACTTAGTCCTGGAAGGTTTAAGGAAACACCAGCTGCCATTTGGTAATATCTCTCCGGGAAGGCCCTTTGTTAACCACCCTGCAATACAAATATAAATAACTGGATACGCTTTAAGACACTGGACATAATGTTCAGAAAATTAATGTCCAAGAGTGGTCAGAAATTGAGACAAGTATGTGATTAATATGGAAAGTGGGTTTAGGAAACCTCTAGCCTCCCTGGAGACTGAGTTTCTTCTTCTATAAAATGGAGATAATGCTCTATCCAGCTCTCCAGCTGCTATGAGAATCAGATGATGTGATATATGAGAAAGCAGTTTGCATATTTTAAGGTAAGAGTACGGTGTGATTTTTACTGGGTGTACATCCTTTTCGGCTACTCATTACAGGTCAAAGTGAAGGAAGAATTCCCAGACTGGAAGCATCACAGATTGCAGCACAGTTTAATAGGGAATGAAGAGCTGTCTGTGCCTTTGGAGTCAGTCCTGGATGAGAGCGCAGGCTCTGACACTTATTAGTGGCTGTATGGCTTCAGGCAACTTATTTAATCTTCTGAAGCCACAGCTTCATTTCTAGTGTAGAAATAATGACGCCACTTACATTTATCAAGAGGAGTAGATAATTTTAACTAAAGCGCTCCTCATGCCACCTTGTGTATAGACTATGCCCAGTAACGACAACTATAATGGTATAACAGTTTCAAGCAGCCACTTAGTGCTATCGATGTGCAAGGGAGCCAACAAACATTGACCTCTTGGGATATATGTTCTGTGGTTTCATTATTTAGGGACGTTTTTGCCAGACTGAAAGTAGAGAACAGGCCTGGGACTCTGGCAGCTCATGTCCTATGGCTGCTGGGTACCTGTAAGATTCAGGTGTCAAAGGTGCCTTGTGTGTGTGTGGGGGGGGGGCTTCTAATGAGGTGAACTACTCTCTCCCTTTCCATCCTCCTGCTCTATCAGGTAAGCCCTTTTCCAGTTCTTCCCTGACAAGTCTTAGCGAAATAGAATATTGGAACTAAAAGAGCCCCCTATACATCATCTGTTCCAACACCCACATTTCACAGCTGAAGAAACAGAGCTCAGAGAAGCTGAGGGACTTGTCCAGGGTGAACTGGTGCATAGAACCCAAATCTATCAACTCCCAGGTCAGAACTCTTGCTTCTACCCCACACTGCCCTGAGGAGGCAGCTTTACCTCCACTCTTCTATTATTTTGTTTTGTTTTGTTTTGTTTTGTTTTGTTTTGTTTCCATTCTTTCAGTGAAAATGAAGGATTGTTATCTCCTTAAGAGGTAGATAGGGATAAAGGATATCAAATATAGTGGTAGAAGGAGATTTGACTTTGGGTGGTATATAGATGATATATTACTGAATTCTACACTTGAAGCCTATGTAATTTTATCAACCAATGTCATTCCAATAAATTTTATTTTTTTAATAAAAAAAAGTCAGGCTTGAATCTGATCCTTCACGGAGTCCTCTGGACTGTGGTTTGCACCTAGTAGTTACTCAGAAAAATCTTTTTAAGTGGAATTCATTTCTGGATACTTTCCTCTCATATTTAGTTTTTAGAACCAAGAACCAAGCTGAAAGATCATCTTTAACTGACTTGCTTCATTTTTCTGTGCTGTCATAATGCAGACGTCCCACTTCCTAGGGAAAGCCTCCTCTAATTCTGCTGAACAGTCAATTAATCTTTCCCCTGCTCTCTCGCTACTCCAGTATAGAGCTCTGTGCTAGCGCTTATGTTGAAAAAGCACAGTATGTATAGTGACTAAGAGTGTGAGACTGAGAGTCAAGAGAGAATGAGGATTCGGGTTGCAACTAAATGACACTAAATTTGCCTTTCCTCAAGCAGGGAAATAACATTTACCTCCTAAAATGCTAAGCATTAGTATTGTGTGAAGTCCTAGAACAGTGCCTGGCACATAGAGCGCTCAATAAATGTCTTAGTATTGGATTGTATCACAGTTCACACATTGACATGCCTGCCTCCCCTGCTGAACTATGATCTTCAGGTCCAGAACCTTATCTTAGTTCATTGTGTATCCCTGGGGGACCTTTTACAGTGTTGTGTGATACATAATAGATACTAGGTGTTTCCAGAAGGGTCAGAGACAGGGGGAGGGGCAGTTGTGGGATGTGCCTGAGCTCCAACCTAAGAAACCAAGGACCTAGATTCAGTCCCCAGCTTTTCCAGCTACAGCAGTGGAGTGTTAAATCAGTCACTCAATGTATGTGAAACTCATTCTATTTATCAACAAAATGGGTTTGCTAATACTCACTCCATAAGAGGGTAATTTGAGACAATGTATGTGAGAATGTTTTATAAATTGAAATGGACTTACTGAATTTGTTATGAGAATTGTCATTATTATGACACAATCTATCTTGGCTGTTTCTTTGATTTTACTTAATAATTAGCTGGCCATTGTGCAGTGACACCTGTCTATGGAGTAGAAAGCACTGTGTTAGCTACTCTGAGGAAGTCTTTGCTTTTTAGATGTTTACAGCACGGAAGGGAGGTTAGAACTGTGGCCTCTATTCCTAGCTGTGACAGGTAGTTTGAGAGCACTTTTGGGCAGGGGCCCTTGACCTGAAGCTACCCACCTCAGTGACTGGCCAGCGGCGGCAGTCTCTGAAGTGACCCCTAAGAACACATGCATGCCAGGCCTGCCCAAGCTCATCTCTAGAATGCTGCCTCCTTTGTCAAATGTCACCAGCACCCTATTCTCATTTCCCTCATAACACGCACTTCAGAGCAGCACACTGTATTCCCCTTGACGTAAATGGTACAGTGGCACTGCAGGGGGCAGAGGGTGGCCTGAAGCCAACGGAATAGAAAGTCAGGGGCTGATCTCTGACAACCCACTTCCCCATGTGGAACACCGCATTTGGGGACCTGCTCTGGAACTTTCATCTTCACCCTCAGGCACAGACTTCTCTTTGCTTATGTATAAATCCCCAAGTGTGTAGGTCAAGGAGACCCTGGAGAAACACAACTAAAGGGAAATTTTGTTTCAGTGCCTTTTATACTCCACCAGGGATCCACAAAGCCTTTTCAGTGCAAAATCAGCTCTTTATTATAGATACTCCCTGAAAGCATTGCCTAATTTACCCACATCCAAATCCAGCTTTCTTTAACCTACCCTTTTCGTCTAAATGAGGCACTTAAATGGATGTTAAACCTGAGTTCTTAACCCTGGAGACAGGTTTCTCCACATGTTTATAAGGTTTAGCTCACATGGGTATTGTATTCATTTTCTATGTTGTAACAAATTACACAAACTTTGTGGCTTAAAACAACACAAATCAAAGTTTGGCAAGACTGTGTTCCTTTCTGGAGTCTCCAGGGGGAAAATCCATCTCTTTGCCTTCTCCAGCTTCTAGAGGCCGCCTGCATTCCTCAGCTCCTGGCCCTCTTCCATATTCAAAGCCCCAAATGACCAGTTGAGTCTTTCTCACATTCCATCACTCTGACACTGACTCATCTGCCTTCCTCGTTCACATTTAGGGACTCCTATACATTGGGCCAACCCAGATAATCCAAAATAATCTCCAAATTTTAAGGTTAACTCATTAGCAACCTTATTCCCATCTGCTCTCTTGATTCTCCTTTACTATGTAACATAGTGTATATTTACAGGTTGCAAGGATTAGGACATAGATATCTTTGAGGGGCCATAAATTTGTCTACCATAGATATTGAGCATGAGGACTGCAGGAGATCTCTGTAGGAATGATTGGCAAAAATGGCCCATGGGCCAGCCACTTGTTTTTATAAAAATAAAGTTTTATTGGAACACAGCCACATGCATTTGTTTGTGTATTGGCTGTCTGCTTTCATGCTTAAATGGAGGGGTTGAATATTTGCAACAGAGACCACATAGCCCCACAATAAGAATTACTACATGACCCTTTAAAAAAAATTCACTGACTTTTGCTCTATTGTACTCTATGTATCTTTGATTCTTGCCATAACTCTGCAGAACATTGCTCAGCAACCCTTGTGGATGTCTTCTTCGTGTTTTCTACTCCCTCATTTCCCCCCACACACACACCTTTAAAATTCCTAGCAGTGCTCTGCCTGCCTCTCCTGCTGTTGCTCTTCTACCCTCAATTGCCATAAAATTACTGAACCCCACTGGTAACTCCAAGCACTACGAAGTGTCATCTCTTTACTTTGATACATGTTATTCCCTTTGTTTAGAATGCATTTATCTTCCTTTTCTATCTCCTGCCAGGCCAGCTCCTCTTCATCCCCTAAAATGCTGCCAAGGCTTAACTTCCTCCTGGAAGCCTTCCACAACACCCATACCCAAGGAGAAGTAATTACTCTGATTTTCAAAAGGCTTTCTGAACTATAAGTGCCTCCATGGTAGTGAATGCTATATTTACCCTTCTTAGAAATCTCTGTGCCTAGCAAAGGGACTGACATGTATTATGTATCCAGTAAATATCGGTTTGAGTGGCACTTTAAATATTGCCGTTCATGCACAGTACAGTGCAATATATATGTAAATATTCGAAATACATCTCTGCTATTACATGGAGGCTTTATAATTTTGGAGATGTTAGTTTCCTTCTCCTGGCCTCAGTCTCATCACCTATGAACCAAGGAGTTGGGTAAAATATGGTTGGTCTCTAAGGCTCCTTCTAGTTTTAATGGTCCTGTTCATCATGGAGGATTTGACCTGGTTCCATGCAGATGCTGAGGAAAAACAAATCTCCTACATTAAGCTTGTGCCCTGCAGAGCTGGAAATCATCCAAGACATATATTACTCATAGCTTTGCTTTGGCTATGTGGCAACTGGGGCTGAGGAAATGGATAAGGAGGGAGTGGAGGAGAGAAAGGAGTTGGTGAGATAATCTGGGAATCTTATAAGTATTTGTTACTGACCTTTCTCCAGGAGACAGACACATGTCCTGGAGAGTTATGGCCAAGTAATGTGTGATCATTGTCCCCAGCCTATAATTCTTGCAGCAGCCCATGCCTGGAGCTCTGTCCACTTACTGGAGATCCACCCCAAATCTTTGTAATTATACAGGAATCACACCAAATTCAATGCACTTCCCTCCTCCCCGAATTCCCTCATGTCTGTCAGTGCTTCTGCTCTGTTCTACTCCAAGGCTAGGGACACCTTACTCTCCCTAGTCCTCTATATACCATCTCTTATGAAGATATAGTTTTCCTTCCAGACATTACTTAGAACTTAACCTTTTTTCCATCCTATGGTCACCACCTATTCCAGCCTGAATTCTTTTCAACTTCGTTCCCTACAATAGTGTCTTCCTGGGGTCCCTAACTCTAGCTACTTCTCATTGGGAGCCATCTCACATATTTCTGCTGACCTAATTTTCCTAAATCCCCTCTTTCCTCAGGTCTCTCCCATGTTAATAAACCTTTAATAGCTCCTTACTCTTTCTGCATCAAGTCCAGACTTCTCCACGTCACTTCATAATCTGGACACACTCTGGCTCTCTAACCACTTTTCTTTAACACTCTGTTCAGTAAGACTCAACTCTCCACTGCTTTGTATTTCATTTTGGACTCCATATCTTTCCTCCTACGATTACTTTTACCTCGCTTTTCAGTCAGTTAAGTTCAGTGTGCTTCCACAAACATCTATTAAGTACCTGCTCTGTTCAAACCTTAAGCATACCTTTGCTGCTCCCAGTCCTTCTCTAATGACTTAATCCACAGCCCACAGTGTTCCCTGGCTGTTTTCATTCTGTGGCTGTACATCCTGCTTCCCTCTTGGATCACACATTCCTTGAGGATAGCAATGACTGTCTTTTGCTTCTTTGTACACCCTCCTACACACATAAAAACACACACACACACACACACACACACACACTGGGACCTGCCAGTAAGCCCAGATACCCAGGCTACCTTTCCAGCCTCATTCAACATTTCCTTCCCAACCTGTTCCGTCATTTGTACATTAACGATAATGCTGCAGTCTAACACGCAAGGTTGTTTTGAAGGTTGGAGATATTTTGTTTGGGTGGACACTCTCAATTAATGGTTGCTATGATTAACATTATCCTTCTTATCCATCTTTCCCATGGTTCTTCAGTTTCTGGTGCACAGGCTCTTGAGCATTTGCAGTTAGAGAAAGTAACAAAAGGGATATCTTCACTACTGGACTTAGACATTTTACTTGCCCTTAAATCTTTATTGGAATATTCCACACTTGACCCCTAAATTATAATAGGCTTTTGCATTCCATTTTACCTATTTATAGGTAAGCATTGATTAAGTGCCTACTGTTTACCAGGCACTGTTCAGGGCTTGCCATTAACAATTTCAATGGACTTTTTTGCAGATGAGTCATTCCTTCTTCCACATCTCAGACCCAGCCCTCCCTACCTAAGAGGAAGTGTGGTGTGGGAACTGCAATTCAAAGTTTTCACCAAGGGCTTGGTTCTGAGCCTGGGCCACGTAAAACTCACTCACTCTCCACCCTCTCCAGTTCTTCTGGGGCTGTGGCTGCCAGGTGTCAGCTGGGGCCTCCGTCTGCTGGCTGCCTGTGCTATTCAGTTTCAGAAAAATAATTTCTATTCCAAGCTACAACTATTTGAAATTCATTCAAAGTGTAGCAGTAATTCATTCATTCAATAAATTCAATCAGTGAATGAATTCAATTCAGTAAATGTTTGCTAAATTAAAGCAATCAGTCAAGACTGACAATATCAAAATGTCTGCTGTTTGTTTCTGCAATAAGCATTGTAGTATAACATATTTTTTTAAGGACCAGCATTCCCTTGTTTACTACTATTTTGAATAATACTAATTTTCATGATTCACGGAAACCTTTTAAACTAGATTGTATGGCATTGTATGACAAATGCTGGAAGAACCACCAAAATAAAAATAATAAAAAACAATGACTTTGGCTAATAAGAAAATCACTTTTAAAAAATGGCTATCAGGATCTATTACCTAGATTATCCAAGTTTTAAGACAGTTCCAAATCTGTGTTAAATTGATATATGCATGAAGCTGGCAAAAGGGGCCAGAATGTCAGAAGTGGCACGCAAAACATTTGCAGTCCTTGTCTGTATGTGGTGTTCAGGGAGAGATTGATTTGAGCCAATATTTTCTACCTCGTCTGCACATTTATGTTGGCGGGATTTTACTGGTAAATATTGGTTTAAACCAAACACTGAAATCTTTAATCACTTTTAAACAGACACCGCATTATACTGCATTAGAAAGGGAGAAATAGAGAAAGAGTAAGCACTACTGATAGCTACCATCTTTCAAGGGTAAAAGAAAAATCGGAGTTAAGTTAAATTCTTCAGAAGTAGAAATGCCAAGAAAACCATTGCTGAAATACAAACTCTTGTTTTTCTAAAGTCTGGAGCTCAGTTCAGTTAAGTGACGTAGTTTACAAACCAGGGGAAATTGGGGCAGGAACGGAAGTACTGCTAAATCAGGAGAAATTGGCCAAAGGAAGCCGAGGCAGCTGTGACATGCACAGAGCTGGCTTCTTTCTCCGAATCTCAGACAATTCTTGTTTGCTACTTGTGTCGAATTGGGTTGCCATGAAAACTGTGGCTTAATTTTATATTTCATTGTATGCTGTTTGGAAATTATGAATCTGTCACATAGAGCCACAGCTTGTCTACCTGCAAACAAGGCTGCAAAAAGCATATTATTAACTTTCCTATAACACACACACACACACACACACACACACACACACACACACCCCAAAAAGAATAACTTGTTGTTTTTTTTTTTTCATTCTGTGTCTTCATTCATATCCAGTGGTTCTTACTAAATCATTCAGAACTCCTTAAATCAATCACCGTGAGAGCCTGTTCTTTCCTCCCACCCCCATCACTTCTATACTTCCTACATTCTCATGCCTCTCATTTCAGACATCCCCGTCCTCCCCACTCCGGGGCTGCTTCGATGTTTCTACGAATGTCTTCAGGAGGACCCCTGTTTTACCTCTGAAATCTATGATTATCTCTGCTTAATAATTAAAGCATTGCAACCCACATTTGGGGGCAGATGATAAGATTTGAAAGGAGCAGGGACCCTGCTGAGATGAATGGCTAGGCCTGCTAAAGGCTGCCTGAAGGAAATACTGCTTTTGTTTCTTTCTTTTCCTTTTGTTTTTTTCTTTGTATTTTTCATCAGCTCCCAAGAGAGCCCGAAGAGGCAGGACTCTCAAGGATAAAATTAAAAAGTTGCAAATGAAAGACTCAGATAGGGTGATTATGCCAAATCTGCCTGAGAATGGAGGTCACCTGGACTAATTTCAAAAACAATAAATTCCCAGAGCCCACCCTAAAGAGACTGTTTTAGTGACTCTCTGGGTTTTGCGTGGGACCCCCTGGAGATGCAGGCGCGGCTCTTTCACAGACCGGTGTGGTAATGGAGTATCAATTTTGGATTCAGCTTGGATTAGAAACAGAGTTCCAGCATGTACCTAGTGTAATTTGGGGAGGTTGTGTAACCTCTCTGAGCCTCAGTTTGCTCATCTATAAAGTAAGAATACTAACTACTTAATGGAGTTGTTGCAAAGATTAAATGAGGTAACATCCAAAGTCTCTCACACACTGTCTGGCTTATGGTGGGTCAAAAATAAAGTCAAACCAGTCTAAATGTCTCCTTGGGACCTACCCAACAGAGGCAGCCACTAAGGCATTTCTCATGGCACTGGAGGCAGACTGTGTAAGTCTGAATTCTGGCTCCACTAAGTCTGTGACCCTGAGAAAGCCACTGAATTTCTCCATTCCTCACCGTTAAAAGAAAATGGTCTATTATATATAAAGTAATACTCGGGTCAGGAAATTACGAAGAAGATTAAATTAGTTAATGGATGTAAAGTGCTAAGAAACTAACTGGTACCAGATAAATATTAACTACAATCATTATTGTCATAACCACCTCTTTTAAAGCAGACATTTGTTGGAGGATGAATATTCACTTTGGGGTGTTCAAGTTCTGGCTATAACCTCGTGATCTAGAACAGTGCTGTCCAATAGAAAAACAATGCAAGCCCCACAGATAATTTTAAATTTTCTAGTAAACATGCAAAAAGAAACAGGTGCAATTTGTTTTAATAATGTATTTTACTTAACTCAGTATATCCCAAATATTATCATTTCAACATGTAATCAAATGTAAACTTTATAGAGATACTTTACATCCTTTTTTTTTCTACACAAAGTCTTTGAAATGGAGTGTGTATGTTATATCTACAGAATGTCTCACATCAGGCTAGCCACATTTTAAGTGCTCAGGAACTACCAGTTAGAACTGTGCAGAAATTCCAGATTCTAAAGCAAGTCCCAACGATCTCATTTGTAAAAATTGAGATAATGTTCATGACTTTGTTTGCAGAAGAAAATGAGCAAACTTGAAAGTGCTTGGTCAACTGGAAAAGACTGTATAAAATAGGCTTTCTTCTCTCTGCAACACTTGACTGTCAAATGCAACGCCATTCTCATTGGTCAAGTGCCCAAAGTCCTATGTGATCTGAGACATCACCCAGGAGAGCACCAGGTGGATGTACTTTCCTATAGGCGAGTAAAAGAGATATTAGCTGATGTTTCAGGAAAATTTCTAGCCCTCTTCTCTTCCCCACCTACTACCTTCCCTTCCAACTGCAAACACCTCTGCTTCTACTCTCCATTGATTCCTGAAATTCTTTTGACAACTTTTATTCTACAAGTAAAGATAAACTTTAGACATAAATAACTCTTTTATTCCCTCTGATAGCACCCTAATTTGAGACCTCATTACTTCTTAACTCCTAACTTTTCCTGAAAATAATAATCTCTGATATTAATAATTTCCAAGTGCTTATTCTCTGCTCCAGTCATCCTATAATTTCTACAACTTTCTGCTATTAGATCAATAATTCATATTCTTATAGGCTGCACAGGAACACTGAACTTGTAGTCAAAAAGCCTAGATTCAAGTCTCTAGGTTCTGCATTTACTAGGTATGGAATATGGGATGAGACCCTGAAACCTTTGAACTTTGGTCTTCTTCTATAAAATATAGACAATAATACATCTCTCACAAGGTATGATGAGGATTAAACTAAATTATACATATGAAAGACATCCATAACTGCAAAGCATTATGCAACTATGAAACATTATTATGACACTTAAAAACCACTTTGTGTGTGTGCCATTCTTACGCTAAACAGTTTTCAACAGCTCCTCGTTGCCTGTAAAATAGATTCCTTCATCCAGCATAAAAAGCTATCTAAGGTCTGGCCCTAACCACCCTACTTTTGAAAATTTATTCCTCTCTATTCTCTTACTGAAACCCAGTGTTCTAACCAAATAAGACTGTTAAATTTGTTCTCCCCAAACAGGCTGAAAGGTGTGACATGTTTTAATTTCATTCCTTTATTCATTGTGTGTGGTACATTGCCTTACCTTATTTTTTCACCTCTCAAAATTCTACCCACTCTTGGCCTCTAAATCTCTCCTGATCTCCCTTTCTTTTATCTCTTTGTGCTACCTATGAACTTTGCTTGTATATTTCATGTGACAACTGTCAAAATCTGTTTGAGATTCTAGTATGGCTTAGTGCATGGAGACCTGCAGTAAAGTACCTAAATACAGCTATTTGGCAAGAGCTAAATAACAAAGTCTGCATGTGATTTTGTAGAAGTCCCCTTAATAGACAGAATGTTCCCTATATTAAAACTAGCCAGCCTAGAAATCTAATTAAGATATGAAAGCAAAAGAAATATAGAGCTAATTAACTGTTATAACATGGAACAAATCAGCAAAAAGAAGGCAATTTGTTTGGAGACTACTAAAAAAAGAACCAGGAATAAGCATTCCGGACACTGCTTATGTAATACTATTCAATAACAAAGGCTGCATTCCTTTTGGTAATCAATGTTCCATCGTTTGACAAATTGAGCAAGTCAGCAGTTTAAAGAATATTTTTTGAGCTTCTACCACATAATAGATCCAGCGCTGCATAAAAAGACCATCCTAAAAAGACATGTTTTATGCTCTCAGGACAGTTACCATCTAATGGGTGAGATAGACTGAGAGAAATCATTTCAATGAAATATGAGCAATTGGAAATAGAGGCCTACATATGGTTTTCTGGGAGCTTAGACAAAGAGAGCTTAATCCAACCTTACAATATTTAGAAAGAGATGACTCTAGGCTGAGTCCTAAAAGATGAGTAAGTATTAGCCAGGTGAACAAAGTTGGGAAGACAGATGGAAATGTTTGAGCAGACTACAGTCCACTTCAGTAGCAGAGCTGAGTATATCAGGCTTGAGAAAAGCAGCTACTTAAACCATCCAACTACTCCTCTGCTCTGATTTCATGCTTACCAAGCAATCTGATAATTAAAATTTGGTCTCCCATGTCGTGGAGCTTGTAATAACCAGACGACATGAAAAACTTCCAGTAAATTATGGCTCTCTGTAAATTAATTCATTGGTCTCTGACTTCTCATTACGATCTTATGAGTTAGACTGAAGTGTTTTGATACAGATTACTTCATTTAATCCTCATAACAACTTCAGGGGAAAGATATACTCCCATTTTAGAGATGAAGAAATTAAGACTTAGAAATATCGAGTAACCTGCCCAGGTTCATATTGCTAACAAAACTTTGGGCAGAGTTAGAAATCAAACTCATGTATGTCTTCCTCTAGTTACTGAGCTTCTCAATACCATCTAATTAGCCACCTGCATCCATTTATCCATTTGTGCCTTCAACTTCATTCTCCAAATTGCAGCTAGAATGATCATTTTAAAAATGCAAATTTTACTAGGCGACTCCTTTTGGTGAGGCTCCAAAAAGTTTTCACATTGTTTCCAGAATAAAACCCAAGGTTCTCTTCATGGTGTGCCGGAGCTGTGCATTACCTGATCTAAACTTCTCGTATCAGTCTGCTTGCTCTCAGCTCACTGAGCACACCCTGGTGTTCCTCTTGCCTAGAATTCTTGCCTCTCTCTTTATATCTATTTCTTATTCCTTCGAATCTTCTAACTTTTCAAGGGGGGCCTTTTCTGAACTCTATGACATCCCTACTTCTCAGACTTTCAGGTCCCCTGTTTCTTGTGTCATTGCTTTTTGACACCAACAGGTGGATAATTAAGTTCCTTATGCACTCTTTCACATTGATGGTACTTATTATTAACTGTATGAATACAGGTTCTCATTAGTAAGTAACCGCCAAAGTCAGAGTCCGCCGGAAGTGCAGGTTTTGCTAAGAGCGAGGACATTGAAAGAGTGGGAAGTGGAGCAAAAGGAAAGAAGGCTGTGAGGCTAGCATATCAAAGACATAGTTTTGCCTTGTATAAGCCTGCCTGGGTGAAAGGAAGAGAAACTTGGACCATTTGTTTATAACAGGCCCCCATGGCTTAGCATAAAAGATCATGGAATTTAGTAACAGAAAACTTAGTTTCTCTCCCTCCCTCCCTCCTCCCCTTCTTCCTTCCTTCTCCTCCCTCCTCCTTTCAGTCTTTCATCCCTCTTCCTTTCCCTCCCCTCCCCCCCTCCTTCCTTTCCCTTCCTTTCCCTCCCTTCCCTTCTCCTCTTCTCCTCGCCTCCCTTCACCTTCCCCTCCCTCCCCTCTCTCTCCTCCCTGACACCCCCAGCCTCCTTTTCTTCCTCCCCCATGACTCTCTCTCTCTCATCAGATAACTTTAAGCAAATCATTAAATATCTCCAAGCTTCAATTTTCTCACATGCATAATGGAAAATGTATGTCATCATAATCATAATTTCTATCTCATGAGGTTTATTTTTCAAGGAATAATATGAGATTTGCAAGTGAAAGTGCTTAGTAAACTGTCAAGTTATATATACAAAAGCTAGTTGTGATTGGAGGTTTTTTTAACTTGTAGTCTTAGAGGAGTTTGCTAAGGAGATCGGCCATCAAAATGACCTACTTTTCACTGTTATTTCCCTTGAGGGCAATGAACCTCTTCTTCCGTGAATCCACCCAGAGTGAAATCCCTGTCATGTGCAGTTGCAGAGTTCCTATATTTATAAAGACACGGTAACAAAGTTCTGCCTAAAGAAAGGCCACAGAGGGCTTGCAAGCTGCCTCTGGAAGAACTGTGTCACAGTGTAAGTGTTCTCCAGTTCCTGTGATTTGTTCTAAGAATGTTTCACTCAAGGTTAGAACAAGCTTTTTGAAATGTTACACTGTAACACAGGAGAATCTCATTTACCAAATACTCATCAAAAGAAAATATAGATCTTGGCACATAATAACTTAGGGTGAAAAGGAAAGCCGTTGCTAACAATAAGAAAAAGAATTGTAACCAAGACCACTAAATAAATAAGCCAATTGCCCTAACCAATACTTTTAAATAAAGAGGCTGATTTCCACAGGTATGAAACCATTTTACATTTTCACAAATACTAATTGTTCTATGAGGAAGAACAGAGGAATGAAATAAATATGCTACCTTTACCGCAGGTCGAGTCTCGTGAGGACATCTACAAGGCTAGAAGCTTGTGAATAAAGCTAGAGTCATAAGCTGAATGTAGAGAATCCAACCAACACACACTTCTCATTTGCAAGGATCGGAAGAGTGGTGTTTTAGTTTATCCCACCAAGGACTCCTTTAATATTACTTTCCCTGTGGAGCCCTTGCTTTAGAAAATTTAGTCTACAAAAACAAAAACTGTATTTAAAAGTCATAATTAGTCTACCAAATTAAAATTTTCAGCTATTTTATGGAGGCTTATTTAATGTTATTTCAGTTATTTAATGATGTTCACAAATTAAGAGCTAAGGAAGGTCTTAGGATGGTTTCTTTTCAAAGTCAAGGGTTTGCTTTATTTTGAGGTTCGAAGTACAGATTTTGCTCTGTTCCCTGTTCTATGCCCTGCTTTTATGGAGCACTCCCAGGAATGCTGGGGATAGGTTTGGGCTAGCTTACCCCCACATCCATGTGCCACCAGGCCATTGCATAATGTCACTGTGTAGTTTGGGTACTGATCAAAAGTACTCAGCCAGGAGAGGGGAGCTGAAATTCAGCCCATGCATCGCTTCCCATGCTTTTTTCTTGACTGACAAGAGAGGGCACATTTTTCTAATTTCACAAAGGCATCGTATAAGCTGGGGATGAGGGACAGGAGAGGAGAGGAAGCTGGTAAGGCACCCAGTTTCACAGAATGACTATTTTTGAGAATAGGAAAGGGGTTTCCCATATAATCAGTCAGTGCAATGGACTGTGTCACTCCTGACATGTCCTATTCATTGCTGTAACCCTGCACCCTGCAGCAGACTTGGCACAGAGTGACACTCATGTATTTTTGTTGAACGAATGAATGAGTGAATGAACAAATAGATTTCTTGTACAATTCTCCACATTTGAAGGTCCACTGCTCTGGTGTGTCAGTCAGGATGAAAGCAGAATGATATACGAAGCCAGGTCTATATTTTAGAAATGAAAACCACCAAACTCTAACCTTACCAAGAGGCATTTTTCTAACTGAGGTCATGCAGTGGGAGGGACTCTTTAGGATTTCATGGCCACCTTACACCTGCTCTTCTTCCTAGGGTCAGAGCCAAACTCCACCCAACTCACCTATCAAGTATGTGGCAATCCACCTTTAGGAAAGTGATCAGGATGAGAGAGTTGTGGAGGAGGGGCAGGAAAAGTTCCTGACACGTGTCAGGCACCGTGCCAAACACATGATGTGCATCGGTTCACTGAATTCTCACAGCTAGTTTATGCTGTTTTCCTGTTTTACAGGTAAAGAAATGGAGGCACAGTCAGGCTACTTACCTTGTCTAAGGTAACACTACTGGTAAATGAACAGCAGAGTCAGGACTTATAAACTGCTGGGTCAGACGCCAACGTGGGAGCTTCCTAGTCTACACCATATCAAAACCAGCATCTTTTGGGGATTATTTTTCAGCTGTGTGAGAGTTACTCAAACTCAATACCCATTACTATAGTTCAACAAAAGGAAATGAAATGTGTTTTTAGAAATTCTGTTCTTTGTTTTTCAAACTGGGCTTTCCCTAGATGGGACTATCTGTTGAAAGCCCACATGGAAAATCAAATAGAGAGAGGTGCACAAATTACAAGTGTAGCAGTCAATCAATTTTCATAAAACGAATGCACCCATGTAACTCGTACTCAGACCAAGACATAAATCATTGCCAACCCAACAAAAGGCCCCCTCCATTACCCTCCCAGTCACAACCCTTCAGACGAGCCACTATCTTGATTTTCAATATCACAGATTTACTTTCGCCTCTTTTGAACTTTAAGTTGAATAATATTTTTACGTACTCTTTAATATCTCATTTCTTTTGCTTGACGTTTACGAGATTCATCCATATTGCTGCCTGTGGCAGTTGTTCTGATTGATTTAACTGCCACATAAGATTGCAAATAGCTGACTTCTCAGAAAGTCTGATTATTGAGGCAGATAAACAAAAGATTATTTACATTTCTTTTCTATGTACTGTCTTCTGGTAAAAAGTGGAGAAACTTGACAGATATGTTTCTAATATATACAGAGCGATGTTAAAATTATACTTAGAATGACCCCTTATATTAGGAATCTAAAATAGTCAAACTCATATAAACTGAGAATAAAATGGTAGTTACCAGGGGTTGCAGGAAGAAGGATTGGGGAGGGCTGGTCCAAGGGTACACAGTTTCAGATACACAAAGTAAGTTTTAGAGACCTACTATACAGCATGGTACATACAGTTAATTCTGTATTGTAACGTAAAAATTTGCTACAAGGGCAGATCTTGTGTTAACTGTTATTATGACACATATACACAAAAAGGAGGAAGGAAACTTTTAGAAGTAATGTTTAAATTTATGACTCTGTTTATAGTGACAGTTTCACAGGTGTATACTTTTTTTCAAACTCGTCAAGATGTATATATTAAATATGACCAGATTTTTTTGTATGTCAGTCATACCTCAGTAAATTGCATTTAGATATAATTTATAGAAAATTTATATTTGCAGTATATTGTGATGTTTTCACTTGGTACTACGTGTGATTTAGAACAGGTCACTTAGCCCTTTGAATCTCGGTTTTCTTATCTGTATTAAGAGTGATGATACTTTGGGTTTCAAAGTTAAATGATGTATGTAAAGGGCCTCTGTTCCCACCTTTCCCAGAGATCAGTAGAGTAGTAAGATCATACTTTCCTACACAACATTTAGGGCACCTGAGGTCTGTTACCAGCTGGGGCACTGACTTCATAACTGCTGAAATCTGTTTCCATGTTTTCAAACTATGAGCAACTAGTTATTTGTGGCCAGGCCAAGGTTTCCCATTACCCTTTCCTGTCACTTCTCTAGGCCTCTCCTTCCCAGCACCTCTCTGCTAATACACAGGCATTTCAACTGCATTTGCATGAAAAAAATGGGGAAATTGAAATAGGACCTATGTATTAGCTGAAATAGCAAATTATTAAAACAGAAAAGAGGGGGCAGATCATTGAAAAAGAATGCTACTCAATATTTTGTACAGTATGATCTCATTTTGATTATATACATATGTATGTACACATGCGCACGCATGTATGAAAGAATGTGTACAAGGGAGTCAGTCGTGATCTCTGCTTGGTAAAATGTGACATTTTTATTATTTCAAAGTTTTGCCTCTGTAATTTTCTACATTTCTATAATGCACCTATATCCCCTCTATAATAATACATGCAATATTCACAGAATGTACATAATACTTAAAATATTTAGAGTCTGATTTTGAGTGTATTCTCCTATTCTACCTTCTCTGTGAGAATAGGGTATTTTTCTTTCCCTCATTTTACAGAAAGAAATTTAGTCTCAAGAGATTTAAGTAACTTGCCTGAGATTGCCCACTGGAGCAAGAGGTAGGACCAGAACCTACCAGGTCTTCTGAGTAAATATTGTGCAGCCTCCATGTGCTAATGGTTGTTAGGTGTATCAGAAAAGGGAAGAGGACTCAAGAAATGACAACATGTAAGAAAGAAATTACACAATTTTAAATAGAAAAGACTCAAGGTAAGATGTCACTTTAAATGCAGCATTTTCAGGAATGCATGCATTTTTTAGAACTGAGCAAAATCCTCTATTTCTTAGACCGAGGTATAGTCTTACCAGAAATCTTGCTCTAATAATTCAACATCTAACTTTTCAGCTGGTGCCTTAAGGTAAATTAAAGATATTCATACCTCTTCGGTGTCTGTCACACAGATATGTTGCAAGGATTAATGAATAGTGTGCTTGGAGCTCCTTTGGGAAAAGAGCTATATGAATAGCACATATTATTACCAGATTAATATTAATTATAATTATTCATCCATTCTCTCTTCCTGTTTCTCGGGGTCAAATACCTACCAAATCTGCAGAAGGAAGTAAATTTTCCATTGTAACCCTTGGTGGAGTGTAAAGAACGAAAGAAGAGAAGAATAGAAGGGAGGTTTGTCCTCCCTGCTCCTTCTTGCCTCTGGAAATTTTTGACAAATACTGTTGACTCCACAACTGTACACCATCCCATTACCTGCTCTTATTCCCTTGAGACTTACTTCTCTGGTGTCAAGCATTGTTTCTTTTTAGAGGCATTTCTGTAAGACAGGAAACAGGTCCAGCTTTATAATCATGCAACCTGGGCAGTTGCACAGGCCCCACACTCATAGGGTCCCATAATTGCTGCCTTGAAACTTATAATAATTTCATATTTAATTTTTAAATTTTTAAGTGAAGTCTGATGAGACAATGGAGTATATACTCTGGTGGTTTGGAGCCTTGGCTCATATGCTATTCTATTTCTTGCCACCTGCCTGCCTTTCCTGGACATGTTCTCAGTTACCCATTTCCCTGATCCTTGGTGTCCCAGGACTCATTCAATATCACTCTCCCTGCCCCAACCCATGGTCACAGTTGGCATCCATTCCCCGTGGGGGCCTTGACGCAGATGCAGGAAGTTGGGCATGTGTGCCTGGCAGTGTCTCAGGCGGGGCATGGTAGCAGCCATCCCTGCCCTAGATTGGCATGGATATAACATGATAGACAGAGACCATGTCTCAATGAGGGTGAGCTTCTTGTCCACCCCTGATCCAGGTGTCGAGCACATCCCAGTGCAGAGGTTTTAGTTCGCTTAGGGGTAGAGTCTCTCTACTGTGATTGGAGCATTGGTACTATGGAGATGGCAAATATTTGGCTTTCACAGAGCTTGCTCCTCTGGCTGGGGCATAGCACATCATTATGGCAGCTGGTAGGGAGGCACAGCCCAGCAACTGGCAAGCTGTGCATGTGCCCTAAGTCATAGGGTGCCGGGCTCTGGAGTCCTGTGAGGGTCTGCACTGTCTTCCTGGTGTCCTCAGTCCTGAGGGAACACGACATTAAAGAGTAAATAAAACACACGATGCCATTCAATAATTGTGACAAATATGCCATAACAACAAAGATGTTAACAATAAGAAAACCTGGATGTGGAGTATGTAGGAACTCTCTATATTATCTTTGCAACTTTTCTGTAAATCTAGAACTATATTAAAATCAAAATCAAAACGTTTAAGAAACAGAAATGATACCACTGAGACACAGAGAGAGAGAGAGAGAGACTCCAGAAGAAAGGAAATAGCATCGTACTCCCTTTAACAGCATTTTTTTTCCTGTTTTTTTAAACAAGGGACCCTGCATTTTTATTTTGCATTGGGCTCTACAAATTATGTAGCTGGGTCTGATTATAAAAACCCTTGTTGAAGATGCAATTCTATCTCCCTTTGTATTCCTCCCCACCCCTAAATGTCAGAGTTTGGGTTACTTTGATTGCCATTAATAATTATACTCTATGTATCTATCAACTGCTAAGAACTGGCTACCATACCAGACACTTTATATATGTCATCTTAGCTAATCCCATTATAACTTTGTGAGGCAAATATTTGTATCCTTATTTTAAGATGTAGGAAATTGAAGTCCAGGAACACACAGTAAGTGGTAGAAGAGAAAGTCAAAATGTGTGAGTCTCACTTCCAAGCTGGTGCTCTTTCCACTGTATTGTAGATATTCCATTTAGCCTCTAGCTCCCCAAGTACTTGCAGAGGGCTTGGGCAAGCGCTTCTGTTTCCATTCTTCCAAGTATTTACTGACTATCTGCTAGGTACCAAGTACTGGATCTGGAGCTAGAGCTACAGAGTTATAATGTGAAGGTCAGTCTTGAGCTGCATTGGTCCTTTCCTTTGGCTCTGCCTATAATTATCAGGGTTTTGATGCCCCTATACGTAGCCTACTCTGACATCTGTGCCTCCTGCCTTAGTTACTGTGATAAGAAGGCTTTTAAAAGGGACACAAAGTAAGTCTTAACTACATATTAAGAAACTGGGAAGGAACAAATCCTCATTAACTTCAAAATGTAATATTTTTCAATTAAGAAATATATTGTGGCTGACTAGGGTAAGAGAGGGTGGCGGAGTAAGGTCCTGTCACATCTATTGTCCAGTCGCTGACATCTCCGTATTTTATCAACTCATGGAACATATATGTGCCTGTTCTGTGTAATAGACAATGGATGAGTTATGGCAGTAACACTTAATTGGATCTTTGAAGAGTCGTCCTACTTCTTTGAGCTTCTGCTGCTATAATTACTATATTTCCCTTGTCAGGTGTGAGTGGAAATTGGATCCCCTTTTTCTTCTTCATGAAGGAGAAATGTGATATATCATCTTACAGTAGTTTTGCATATGAGCATATTCAAAAGGCTCTGAGCAAGTCACTCGCTCTCCACCATCTTGATGAATGTCTGACCTTAGTTACCACGAACCACAGGTTATGATGTGGAAGACACCAAGGTAGCAAGACCCGAGTTGTTGGCAAGTGGTTGGACTTTTTCTTTTATTAGAGGCCTGGAACCAGAATGGGAAGGTTCTGTCACTTCAGAAAAAGCTTCCTTGGAAGAAATGCTCTTTGGAATGAAACAGAGGAGGGAAAGGGGTGTTTCAGACACGCTAGCGAGTCAGTGGGGTGATTCTTTACATTGAAGCAACAATGCAAAATCGAAGAGGAAGAACATAGAGAAGGTACATGCAAGTCTGCTTTGACATAAGTTTTACTAAAAACACCTCAATTTTTGTCTGCACCGTTTTGAGGAGTGCGAAAAAAAAATGGAGGAAGTCACCTCTAGTGGTTTTGTGGGTTTTTAAAGTATGACATACAGGATATTGAATTTTAACCTGTTTATCCTGAAGCAAAGGCATATTTGAGGGATAAACAAAACACCTACTCTTTGAAATGTGCATCTCTGGCCAGTCACTTGGAATCACTTTTCTGCATGTATTCCCTTTTCTGCTTCAAGTATGAATGCTGCCCACATAAATCAATTAAAGTAAAAATAAAAAGCTGTGTGGTCTCCCTAGAATTTCTGTATGAACATATGAAAAATATATTCTAAATACAATAGGAATATGTGTAATTTTTTCCTTCATAATAGAATTCCATTCGTTTTAAATTTAATTTGTGCCCACTGCTTGCCTTTCAGAAAGCTCGGTAGAGTTAATGGATGCAGTTCCCCCTCAAAATCAGTCACGTATGCAAGAGAGTCTGATTTTTACAAGTTTCTGTAGCATCATTAATCAATCTAGCACTTATAAAAGTAATTCAGTGTTTATTAACATAGGGTTCTCAAGTCAACAACCTTGAGTATTAGTTTAGATTCACAAACTTTTAGGTACAGAATGACGTTGCGAACATTTTAAAAGAGCTTTACTAATTGGCAAGAATATGATCTTTAAAACTATGTTTTTTGAACAGACCACTGAGAAATATTTCCTGAAAGTCTAGATTCCTACAGCGAAATATCAGAGCCCCTGGCTTTAATCGAAATGAAAATCTGCAGCGTTCACATCTGGCTCCACCTGAAAGTCCGGTTCAGAATTTCCCTGTGATCCTGTCTGCTGCAGAGGAGAAGTTTTAGCTTTGTTTAGTATAACAAGAGCTGCCGGACTCCCGGGCCAATAAACGTGTTCACATAAAACTCCAGACAATTTCTCTTAGACTGAAGTCTTATCAGGGAGCCCTTATTTTGCCTCTACTTAAAAGAAAGATTCAGAAGAGGGGAGGAATAGCCTACGTCTCTCATTTGTGCTGGTCAGTGTTTGCTGAATTAAAGTTGATCCTACATGTACACATTCCCCAGAATGAATGACTGTGTAGCCTCCAATGAAACTGTCAGTTTCCCCTCAAATATTCAACTGTATGTTTCATTTAGAAGAACAGCAAAATGAGAAAACACTTCTTCCCTCATGTCTTCTCTAGAAGGCAAACACTCAGAAATGACATCACGCACCCTAAAGAGCCCCAGGATGACTAAGGCAGACAGAGCCTGAGAAAACTCACCGCCTCTGCCTTTAGTTTTAGGACACATGTATGCAGATGAACTTATAAGAGACGGTTCCCCGCCTTCTTCCTCAGAGGAAGTCTCTTGGTAGATCTCGGACACCTCATCCAGGCGGGGTGTGTGAAAACTTGGCACCAGCCATCCCCCAGCAGAGAGCACCACGGTGATTTGTTCTCCTGGTGGAGAGAGCTGGAAGGAAGGAGTCGGCGTGCGCAAATAATGAAGGAGCACGGGGCCACCTTCAGTAGCACTGGGATCAGCAGCGGCAACAGTGACTCTGCTATGGACAGCCTGCAGCCGCTCCAGCCTAACTACATGTCTGTGTGTTTGTTTGCAGAAGAATCTTATCAAAAATTAGCAATGGAAACTCTGGATGAATTGGACTGGTGCTTAGACCAGCTAGAGACCATACAGACCTACCGCTCTGTCAGTGAGATGGCTTCTAACAAGGTAAGAAATGACCGTTTTATTCATTAACGTGTGACCACGCAGAGAGCTCCGGGCTTCCCTGGCCTCTGCCTGCAACAGAGGTGGCACTGGGGGACGTGACTGTAAGAATAGGTTTGTCGATCTGCCTCCGAAGATTCTGTCTCTAAGTGTCACACTTTGCTTGGATCTTGATACTACAGCAAAGCTTAAAATCCTTACTATGCTTTAATTCTCAGAAGCCAAATTTCTTTCTTCTTAATGTAGTACGGAATATGCTTAAGTTGAGAGAGGTTTATAAAGTGTTCAAATCATTATACAAATGAAAATATCTTTTTAAAAACCATTTATAGGAAGATGAAATCTAAATGAATTTGTAGGATAAAATGTATAAAATGTGGAATTGCAGTAAGGTGTTTGATATATGTATATTTTGAACAAGAAAATAATATGACCTTCATATGTCGATGGAGAGAATGGTTTGCCTCGAAGTTTTATAAATCCTAAAATTCTTCTCAGAAGGACATTCTGGGATTTCCTAACATTTATTTCGATGCTGGCATGGCTAAGATAAAAAAGAAAAGAAACAAAGAAACAATATACCTTGTCTCTAAGAAAAGAAAGATATTTCTTAAAAGTTCGCTGCTTTTCAAAGTGAAATGATTTGAAATCAGGTTCAAATACTGCAAAGAAATTGTTTTATTTACAATCCCTAGACAAAACAATGTTGAAGACCTTTAATTCTCTATCATTATGTAATTTGTTTAATTAACACCTGGATTTAGAGTGATAATTTATGTAGTGAGAGTTGTTGCTTTTTGTTTGTATTTTTCCCTTGGAGAATGTGTGCACGCACGTGTGTGTGTGTGTGTGTGTGTGTGTACATATAGAAAGCCTTAACACTGCACCTTCTTAAGTACATATTTTCAGAATTTTAAATCATACTAGCCGAAAGTATTGTCTTATGGTTCTGGGGCTGGGAAGAGAGGTCTTGCTCCACACCTGCCAGCATGCCCTTTACAACCCTGAGGTATGCCAACAAACATGTGTCCCTCCTCCTTCTTTCCTGGGGTTAAAAGTATCACCTTCCTATCAAAGCTTGCTGGCTCCAGCTCAGATGACCTGAGCAAAGGAAGCATTGCATTCTTAGGACATCCTGGATGGAGAGAGAGGGAGGCTCTTAGTCTTTGTTTATTGGTTAATGATAAGGCAAAAAAAAAAAAAAAGTCGCTTCACATTTTAGTTCATTTTCAAGTAAAAGAAAATAAGGAAAAGGTTTGAAATCTAACTATTTACTGCTTTTTTCTCTGAAGTTTTCAGTTGAAGGCTAAATTCTGGGTTTTTCCAGATTGTAGTAAATCTTAACCAACCGCTTCCCCATGAGAAAGGGCTTAACTGCTTAACTTCTTCAAACCGCCCTGGGCTCCATGTACAAGGATTTTCACACAGGCTTTAGCTTACTTTGCAGCACCAATGGATACTCTATTCTATACCTTTTGTGATCATCGATACCATACAAGATGTAGATCCAATATTTAGGGATAGTTTTCAGCAGGTTTCACCATAAAGGACATACTTTCTTCTGGAGTCACCAAGATAAAGTAGGCAACTAACTCCGGGGGAGAAAAAGAATACTCATTGAGAAACTGCAAATTATTTTTCATTGTGAGTCTTGATGTGTTGTAGAGTCTAGCTAGGTTTGTGTCTGGAGTGCTGAAATTAGCCATTCTCTACCTTGTGAATTTATTTAAAGTCTTTCATATTCAGTGTCATAGGTACTTAGGCTCTGAGACGAGTGACTGTGTAGGTTCCAGTAAGAATTCCAGTCACTTCAGGCTTTGCTCTTCCTTTGTGGTGTCATGTGCAGGAAGCAATGACAGCTGAACAGAGCCTAACCCAAGGAAAAGGCTAAACCTTAATTCTGACACAGGTAACTTAAGTAGAAGGCATGCAACATCACCTATTTTCTTAGTCTACAGTGGAAAGGTTATAAGGCAAAGCAATTATCCAGTGAATAAATAATGCCCCCTAACAGCTGAAGTCAATTTCAATTTTTAAAAAATATCTCACTCTTTTTACTTAACTATGTTTCCCCCTCCCAGCCCCCCCCCCCAGAATAATCTTGATTATCCAGATAATTGTCTCAGGTAAAGTTTAATCCATGACACATATAATATAATATAATATAATATAATATAATATAATATAATATAATATAATATAATATAATATAATATAATATGATATAATAATGGAAATATTTTTGTGGCCACCACAAAGAAATGGATCTATATCAGTTTTTTGGGAATTGAATTATCTGTGCTAGAAATAAGATGTCACATTCAGTTTTAAGTATTGTTGAAATTATGTAAGCATGCCATCCAAGTTGCTGTTTAAATATACAGTCATCATCACTATCACTGTTATCATTACTGTGCAGTTTTATTTGGTCATCTTTTGCTTATCCTCATTTACTAACGGAGCCATGGCAAATCTCTGAGGTTTAGACTGGAAAGTGAGTGTGAAGATGTTCTGTAGAGATAGCATGTAAAAAGTATGGGCTTTGGAGTCAAAAGATTATGTTTTAAATCCTATTTCTATTGTCTACTAGCTACTTGACCTTGGCCAACTTACTTAACTGCTCTAAGACTTAATTTTCTCATCTGTAAAACAGGGATAAAAATGGTACCTCATTCAGCAGGTTGCTGTGACTATTAAATGAGATAATGCATCTAAAGTGGTCAGCAAAGCACCTGATGTATAGTAAAAGTTCAATAAATGATAACTTATTAATAGAGTCCACCATATCTTCGCAAATAAGTACGTGTCACTAGTCATGTCACTGAGTGACTGCTGAGTTTTGTTTGCAACCTCTGAACTTATTTACAAGTAAATGGTGATAGGAGAGCTGGTATTTTGCTCAGGCGGTGTTTGGGAATTACATACGTGCCGGTCTACATGCAGCTGCTGGAGAGTTAAGTGTGTCTAGTGGAGGAAAAGTGAGCACGCTGTCATATTTACTTGTGTTTTTTATTCGTCGTTCTTTTCTAACTCTGTTACATTTTGAAGAAAACTGTTACTTAAAGTTTGTAACTAGCTTTCCCAAGTGTGCTTCAGAGTCTAGAGTTAGATAAGGAATTATTTCTGTGACTTATACAAATATAGTCTCCTTGGCCCAAATTTTCCTCATTCCTTAATGCTGGCCATAGACCAAATGGAGTCTCAGAATTATGAAGAAAGATGCAGCCAGGTGGGTTAATATCATAGGTTATTTTTCCCTCAAGAATTACAACAAGATGGGATTAATTAAGGAGGAGTTTTATGAGGCCATGACATTGTTTTTCAAGATGAAAAAGATTATCTAGTGAACCTTTTACTAGCAGCCCAAGTTCAATTAGATGCGTTTGGGCTGTTTTCTTTAACAAGATTGCCTTCTTAGATTTGCTCATTAATTTTGGTGTTTCAACTTTTATCGCCTCCTGAATTAGAAGAATTGTTTTACACTTCAGTGAAATGCATCAGAGCATGAGTTCCTCAGTGGCAAAACAGTCAGATGTTTTGAAAACAGGATGCTTTGACTCTCATTATAAAAAGAGGAACGGAAAGAGAAACAGTATAGAAAGGAAGAAACCGAATAGCCTCAGCAGGATCCCCAGCCCAACAGGCATAAACACTGACCTATCTTCCTGACCTTCACTGTGGCTCAGTTCCTGACCTCGTGTCACCAAAGCCAATCGACGTCATTGGAGGAGGATAGGAGGAATAGTGCAGCTGCTGTGAGGGTGACTAGAATTTCCTGTCTCCTTCCTGACAGACACAGTCAGAAAAGTACAGAGTTGCAACAACAGTGACTGAGGAAGGACCAACACAGAACAATTCCCCTGTGAGGCGTAGTTGTGACTGATGAGAGAGGGGGGAGCTTTTACTGAGAAATTGAATCACTTGCCTAAATTTTTCAGGTGGAAAATGTCAAAGGAGTCATTCATACCCAGCATGTCAAATGTTTTTCAAAAGATGAACAAGCTACGGTATTCAGTAAGGAGCAGTGTTCAAGCAACTTGTCACTTTTCTAAATAAACACCTTTTGCAATTCTTTTCTTTCTAGACTAGCTTTGCCCTGGGGCTATTTTTTTTGTGTGTAGTACAAAGGTTTGAGCCCTACTGGGAAAATGGATGTTCTATTATTGAAAAGAGAAGTCCTAAGTAATATCTTTATTCTCTTTAGAAAAAAACATGAGGACAAGGTACTTCAGTAAATGTTTGCTAAGAAAATCTATAAGCTGGGAATGGTAGATAGTCGATCTTTTTTCTCTGAAGGCATCATGAAGTCAGCTACAGATACCATCACAAGGGAAGTGAGTCCTCCTGGCTACACAGGTTTACTTTTCCGGTTGTTCAAGTGTGATCCTACTGGAGTACTAAACATGAAGGCAGTTAATTGCCCGTGCTCTTGGTGAAAGGGAATGAAGTCAAACAATTCTACCAGCCCGGAGCCACCTGGGACCCAAGGTGTGTGACACTGGAATGTGATCACACAGACTGATTGCCCTGAAGTTGGCTGAGTCATTTTTTATCTAACCGAATAATCAATAAGCTTGAGAAATGTTGTATCCAGAAGAACTGAAAGAAAATAGATTTTATTGGTCAATAGATTCATCTTAGAACTCTGTCAGGAAGATGATAGACAGGTGACCAAATATTGAAAGGGATTAGTTCCACTCTTGCCTAAAATTAAACAAATAATTAGAGCAGTGTCACTCTTATGACAAGGTGGGGTGGTAGGGGGAGGGGGGAATCCTTTTCTTGGACCCTGTCCTACAAGAGAGCCCTGGCTTTGTCTTCCTCCAGCTGCACTCTGGTCCAGGAGATGAGGAGTTTGCCAGACTAAGGAAGTGGCTCTGTTCCCTCCTCCAGGCCACATTGCATCCATTGGACCCCTATGTTCTCTGACTAAATGGCTTCAAACCCATTTCTGGGGCCTGGACACGTCCCTTTCCTGGATGTGCTGCAGGATGTACACCCTTAGGCCTAAGGAGTAGCCAAGAGGTGGCCTTTTGTTTGGGAGAGTTGTGCGAGAGAAGCTTGGACATGTAGGATGTAGCAAAGGGTAAACAAGGGCCCACATATGAGGTCCCCGGTGGCGTTTAGGACATAGAGAAAGAATGGGGCAGAATGTGGTCCAGGAGCTAGATCACTCTGCACTGCCATATCTAAGGAATTCAAGAATTCTAAATTCAATCTGACCTTCTAATCTGCTTGGAAGGGATGTTTGTCAAGGTAGGAGTATTGGAGGTAGTTTAGTTTATATCTTGATATATTTACACTTTTTGTATGTGGCCCCATAAATGTTAGAGATGACCCTGGATTGGGAGGCAGAATAGCATGAAAATCAGTTCTGACAGCCAAGTGGGGTACTCATACATATTTCAATCTAACTTTTCTCTTTTTACTGCCCAGGTTTATAGGAAACTGGAGGCAGCAATGTAAAAAGAGCTGGGAATAAGCCATGAGTTTGAGTTCTAGTTCCGCTTTAATTTGAGTTTATTATCTTAAACAATAAAATCATTTTTGATTTTTTTTTTTTAATCTACAAAACGTAGTTAGAGAAGACTATCTTCATGGTCTCCTTCAGCTCTTGCATTTATTGATAGAACAATAACAGTAAACAACCGACCTACTTTTACAGGTGTATACTATGCGTGTAGACATTGTGCTAAGCACATTACCTGCATTCCGTCATTAATAATCACAGCAACCCTTTAAAATAGGTACTATCATCCCCATGTTACAGATGAGTAAAGTGGGACTTAGAGACTTGAAAGAAACTCTCTAAAGAGAAGAAGAGAGCTGGGATTCACACTTCAGGTCATCTGATTCACCATCAGTGATCCCATTAAGATAGATAAATATAAAAATATAGAAGTATTTAATATCCCTTGTAAGAGAATTTTGTCGTGGTTTCTGGAGGTCTTATTTTTTTTCATTCTGGCCACCATTGGTTAGCTCTGCTTCGAAATCTTAATGTGTAATGACCATATCGTGGGCCTCAAGACCAACCATTAATCACCTCAAGCTCAGTCTTCTTGGCTGGAAAGCAGTGTCTATTAACATAGAAGAGAGGGAAGAAGAACCGTAATTATAGAAAATGATTGTAAAGCATTCATACAACTGTAAATAACAATATTAAACTAACCCACTACCTATTGTGGATCAGTTTGCTAAATATAGGGCTATTTGTTTCCTTAAATTCTATAATGTGGCCAAAGATGAGACAATAAAGTTTTGTTTAAAGGACCTTAGCCTACCTTCAAATTCCCTTTTTGCCCAACCCCAAAAATAAAAAGAAAATGGAGAAAGGGTATTTTTTTTTAATTTATTGCTATGCATATAATTAGGCAATTTCATCATATACTTGCATGCAACAATGTATGCAACATTATAATAAAATAGAGCAGCAGTGCTCCAGTAGCAATAACTAATATAGGTAAATTTCCTAAAAGCAACATGTCTTCCTTGGACATTGCCTTCAAAGATGAAAAAGAGGATTAAGCTTTTGATTCTTTATCTGGCATTATTTCAGTTACTCTTTCTATGATAAAATAGAGTTGTATTATTGAGGGTGTAATTCAGTATTCCAAGTTCTAATCTTATCAAAACTTAGCAAATCAAATATTTTGAATGTTGTCTAGTGCTTTGTAAAGAATTTGATTTGCAATCTATTTTGCTTAATTTAAATATTTTGCATTGGTATTTATAGGACCATTATCTTCACCGAATTCTAATCCATTTAGTCTAACCTTTCTGCCAACTCTGAAATCCCCAAATGAAGGAATCTCTAAAAAACAAACAGGAATGAAGTAAGGGAACATTATCTTTAATTCTTTAATCGTTGCACCTCTGGCTAGCTGATAAGAGAGCATTATATTCTCCAAATCTGATAAGTAAGTCATTTTAAGAAAAGCTTTTCTACATCACACACACACACACACACACACACACACACACACACACACACACACACGCAAGCACCAGATAGTTGTCTTTAGAGTGTCAAATATAATTCTAGAACACTGGTTTTGAAATAAAGAATTAAATACACCAGTGGATAGACATATTTGTTTTACATTTTTTTATACTTCTTTCTTATCTTTTTTTTTTTTTTTGGAGTATGTCCCAGTCTAAAAGGCTCCCCAATTCTATGCCATTGTTATCAGTGAAAGAAAAGCCAAGGGCGGGGCTTACTCTTGCACTCTTCTAAAACTTTTTACTTCTAAGTAAAAGTGTGCTCAGTGAGTGGAGATAGCTCAGCTGTCTGGAAGCCAGGACTTACCAAACCACAAGACGCCAAGGCAACTTTGTGCCACAGTCAATAGATTCACATTCTTGAAGACACTGTGCCAATTGTTGATGTGCATCCCTGCACATCCCTCCACTTAAGGATTTTTCAGGGACCTGCCAGCCTCTGTGCCTTGCCCGTTTGTACGTGATGTTTCCCTCAACTCGTGCCAAACTGTTTAGTCTCTTGGATATTTTACTGTAACTTCCTTTGTTTGATTTACTTTAAAGTAGCCAAGTGTTTCCACAAAGAAAAGACTGTTAAGTTATTTAGAAATGAAGAAGACAGTAAAACTCCAGTTTCTTTTGTTTCTGTTTTGGGAAGTGTCTGATAATCTTTTTTTCTTTAGGGAGTAGAGTTTAAAAAGCTATAAATCATGTAATTCTGTTCAGCAGTCATGTGTTTCCTTCTACGAATTAATTGCAGTTTTAAAATATAGCACTTTGGAAATGTAAAGGCTTCAGGAATTGAAGTTTAGTGAATTTATTGAAAATAAAGTTCATCTTCATGGTTCAATTTAATCTCTTTATTATTATTTTAGCTATTCAAAGTATGACAATCTTAACAATGATCATTACAAACTTTAAATGGCCAAGTCCTCTTCATTCTTTGCTAACAGCATAGTACATAATGTTATAACCTTCAGCAATTATAAAAATGAAATTTGAGTACAGGTAGGAAGTAAAAACAATTGAACCAATTTAAAAATTTTAGATTTAGGACAAGAGGTTTTGGCATTTGATATCTGAAAAGATAAATTTAAATAGTTATTTTGGAAAGATAAGATTAAAAAGAGAAGTTACCTTACCAACTCAATCATATAGGCTGTGTGTTAGAGCTGATCAGACAGGGCAAAGTGAAGTGTTAACTTGGCAACAATCTAATATCGTTGGTCAGTGTGGATGGTGAAAGTTGAAATATCAAAGCAAAAAGATCTAAATATAGTCTTTCTAGTTATAACCTTACATGGTTGCATTAGACAAAAATCCTAGAATTTTAAACCCAAAAGGGGGCCTTGGGTATTATCTATTTGAAGACTTCATTTTATAAATGAGGATTATAGAAACTGAAGATTAAATATCAAATGTACTCCACAGACCTTTATAAAATATAAAACGCAATCTGAATGAAAAATATTTTCATTATGACATGACTTCTCCAGAGTCATGAGGTACTAAAATACAGGTCTGAATGCAAATCCAGCTTGCTATTCATCTTCAGCAAAAGGCTTATTCAGCTAAAGAAAGATATGGGACATTTCCTTTTATTTGCATTGATTTTTAATCTCTCATTGTGCATTCACCTTTCTCAAGTGAAAATTATTTCTTTCTTAATCATTTCAAGTAAAGAGAACTAGTTTAATATTCCTGAAAATTTTGTGATCAAAATCTAGCAGGAAATAGTTGGAGTGAGTTCCTTTAAATACTCTCATTATTGGTTGTTTTTTCTTCACTTTTGGCTGTTTTGCTTTCTGAATTATAGTATAAGTATATTAAATAAACTATATTTAATTCATATATATATATATTTGTAAAACATACATTATTAGAAAAAAATCTCATCCTACAAAAGCAATCTGATTTTTTTCTTAGGTTAGATTCCCACATATGAAACTAATGGATTAAAGGGCATGGACATTTTTAATGGCCTTGACATTTGTTTGCTTTCACACCAATCCCAAAGTTTAAGTAGTAAAAACCCTGTGCCTTCAACCTCCTTCGATTTCTTTCTTTTCCCTCTCTCAAACTGAAGAAGATGAAATTGAGTTTGACCAACTGGCGAAAAAATAGTCAATGCTTAGATTCTCTCTGCCACTTAGTTTAGGAATTTGAAATCAGGATGGTTATCTCAGTTTGACCCTCTCCCTGCAACTCAAAATGTTTTTGCCCAGTGACCTAGTTTATGAAAAGCTCTCACAACTCAAATAAGATTTCTGGATTCTTGAGGCATATTATTGACAACTTGGTAGAGTTGGGTTCAATAGTGTCGGCAGCTACGTATCTAGATAAAACATCAATGTACTTAATGACTTATAAATATTTTAAACCAAAAAAACTTTATTTATAGCAGATACAGACACATTTTTTATGTGTTTAAGGAGCTTGAGATGAGTTTTGGTATTTGTAGAGATCTGAGTTAAGCAGATATTGCAAATATTTTGTAAAATATCAATGAACTCTGAACTACTAATATAATTACTTAAAATGAGGATGTGGGAACAATAAAGGGAAAATGACAAGGAGACTTGATAATCTCAATTATAATGTTTATTAAGGGAAAGTATTCCATGCCTAATGTTTCCTCGATCGTCTCACTTTAGCTTTTTTGGTTATCTACCCATTTGTAATCATTATTTATATTATTAAGTAGGACAAAATGAGGTAAAAATTCTTAACATTTTGTGTAGGAAATGAAAAGAAATTTATAATTTGGGGGTGGAAAATAAAACTTAATGTTTTGGCTATTAGAGTAAGATATAGAAGACTTGAATTAAAAAACTAAAATATATAAAAGGAAATTCCATTGGAAGGAGGAATAATTTAATAGCCAGCATAATCATTTGAGTATAAGAACTGACAGAATTGAAAGAATAAAATAAAATAAATATTTTAGTAGCTCCTGTTGATTGAAACAGTGGGCTTCTCACTCCCTCTCTATCCATGATGTCAGAAGATCTGTTGAAAACATGGCTTAAGACTATAAGTAAGAGTTTTATTATAATTTAAGATTCAAGAAATAGAGGACTTTACCCCTCCCTTGATTTTCCATTGTCTAGGAAACTTCCCTTTGGCTCAAACATATCATCATGCCCGATACTATGAACCTATTCCTAATATGTCAGACTTGTTGGCCTTTTTTTTTTTTTTTTTTTTTTTTTTTTTTTGGCAATTCTTCCTTGACTACTCTGACTTTGTTCAGATTTTCATAGACCATGCTTTTACCTACCATGTCAGTTAATATCATAGCTAAAATTTTAGTTATCTGGAGTTTTATTTATGTCTGCTTCAGATTGCAAGATCTTGAGGCCTGAAATTGTGTTCAAATTTTTGAGACTCCATGTTTGCTTACAATAGTAAGGTTAAAACATGTCAAGGAGGCAGAGCTCTATTTCTCTTCAACAGTAAGGAGAGAAGTGAAAAGCAAGTGATGGTTTTTGTCAGTTGGTGGCAGCTGATTTGGGGTTTCTTCTATTTTAAAAAGTTCTCTGTGATTGTTTAAAAAGCTCTTTGGTTTGGTCATTTAAGAAATTTGTTGACATGGGGACTTTTGATAATTAAACTTTTTTCTGACCAGTGCTAGGATGGTTAATGACCTCATCCGTATTAAAGAACGAAATTTTTCTTTTTAGCATTTTCAAAAAATTTAAATTCATAGAACATGCTTAGACTGTTCAGTGATAATGTACGTTTCCAGTATACTTTTGCATGTACATTTGATTATGAGAAGGGGACCTTCTGAGGGGTTCACTAATGAAATGGACTCCAACTTCTATTCTAAATATCCCACTCAGAGCCTAGAAGGGTTTATTTAACCAGCCAGAATGTTACCCATCTACCGAGCTGAAAGAGCACAGTATCCTCCTGCCTTCGCTCCTATCCATTGAAATTGCTACTGCTGGCTCCAATCTGTAATTGAGTCAGAGTGATTTAGATGTATATGTGTTTATTGATGCAATGGATATGTTTGTCTTGGCCAGGTGTAGTACATTATTTGTGTTCTTGACAGGATGAACTGCCACTGAATTTTTCCCTGCTGTATTTTAACATGCTCTGGATCTGGTTGCACAAAATTTATTTGCATCTTTCTTACCCATTGCATGGAAGCTTCCTTGATGATATCTCATTAAGATTTACCAATATTATTTGTTAAGATTTTAAATTCAGTATAGTTTAAGTTCAGAGAATTTTATTTTGATTGCAGTAATTTAAAACGCTCTTTTACTAATATTTTTCTTTTGTATGTTTAAGGTATTAAGATATAGTCATTGTCTAATGGTGTATTATATGCCTGACATAGTAAAAATTTCAAACTGAGAAAGGTCACATATTGCTTTTCAAAAAAGACCCTTCAGGACCCTGAATAAATACTTCAATAGGAGAATCTTGCCAAAAATAAACAAAAACATGAACCCCTGGGCAGGAGAATATTCTCTCTCTCTCTCTCTCTCTCTCTCTCTCTCTCTCTCTCTCTCACGCACGCACGCATGCACACACACACACACACACACGATAAATATATTGGGCTAAAATGAGTAAAATACGAGCTCTTTTTTATAAAAGAAAGGAGGAGGAGATATTATTAAGGAATAATCCAGGAGAGATTTTTCTTTTTTGATCACTGCTTTTCAAATCCAGCCACATAATCCAGGAATTCATTTCTCCCAGGAACTTTGGTTCTGCCTGAGGAAACATTAGTTTTGGGCAATGTAGGGATTTTTAAGGCCCATTTCTTCACTTAAAGCTTATTTGCCTCCAAAGCTTCCTGTGGTGCTAAGATAGAGCATTAAGTAAGGGGCTCTCTTTAAGTGTGTATATATTTGTATTTTGTGTGTGTGTTGCCAGATCCAGGGTTGCATGTAAGGAAGTATATCTGAAGAGCCCTCATCTGCTTACTTAGTCTCTCTTCTTTGTTATCTCATATGATGCTCACCTTGAAGAAAGTCTTATATCCTCATTTTTAGTGTGAAACCAGGATGCAAGAGAGATAATCGATTTTTCCAAGCCCTTCAGCTACTAAATGGCGATGTATAGAATCAAATCTTTTTCTCTTTACTCCAAAGTTAAATGATTTAAAAATGAAAGAAAATTCATAAGGTAATTTATTATCATTTATGACTTACTAGCAACATATAATTATTACATTTTAAAGCTAGAGCTCAACCAAGACTCCTTATTTTCCAGACTTTGGTTTAAATGTTATCTCTTTGGAGAGAACTTCTCTGATGACCCTAACTCAGTAGCTGGTTTATTTTATAATTTGGTATCACAGTTTAATGATTTTGGGGTTTTATTGTTAAACTTAGTTTTTACTTCCTCAGACTGTAAGGTTATTGGAGACATGAATTGTGTTTACCTCGTTCACTCTCGTAGGTACAGCATTTAGAATAGCTCTAGGCACTTGGTAGGCATTCAAATAAATATTTGTTGGATCAATTGCACAAAGCTCAGAAACTTAATCTAATTTGTCTGAACAGCTATGTTGTTAGTGGCAAATCTATTAGAACCCAGGAAACCTGTTTCCTATTATACTGCACCATGCTACATGTAAGTGCTTTCCAAGCTTAATTCTAATTTTTCTAATTGTTAGGTTGAATGCGAAACCCCCACTTGCTTCAGAGTGACTCTTTACAGTACCCTCAGAAGCTTCGAAATCTTGTTCTTTGCAACTTCTCTCAAATTCATAGTCAGATAACAGAGAACGAAGTTGACACGGACAAATGTTCTTTCCTTGTGAGCAGAAATATTAAGCACGTTTTTGCTGTTTGGTTTGGCATTAGGGTATTCGGCTTACCTTTCTCTTGAAAAGTCTGCATCCTGTGGACAAGAGTCTCAGCCTTTTAGTGATGGCAATAATTATTGCACACTCAGCTGGAAGCATACTTATGAACACATGTCTGAAATTCAGCTTCACTCCGTATCTGTTGTGTCTGGAGAATGGCAGCTTAGTCATTCTGCCATTGTTTGGTTATATTTTTCATTCCTGACATATTGCTGATACTCCTTTCACTCCTACCCCAGCCACATATTAAATTGCTTCAGATGTGTTACTGTATTAACCACAACTGTGGAAATCTGAGCAAAATGCATTCTTGGAGCACTTATCCTCATGTCAGGCGATTTGTGTCCATTCATGGCTTTTGGTTAATACATAAAGAGTTCTAAAGTCTCTTAATTTGAGGAAATTGGCTAAGTCATGGAATCATAAATGAGTAGACAGCAATAGCTGCAAATCTCCAAACAGGCTTTTTCTGTGATATGGCTTTAATACAAGGCCATTTTGACTTATGGTTACATTCGACAGGCTTTATCTATCTTTCTGGCAATTCTGGTTTACACTCCTTAGACTGGTGAATAATTTAAATGTCAACCAGTGAGCCAGAACTACTATGAGTAACTCCTGTGTCATGTAATCTATATGACATAGCACAGCATCATAGTTAATTATACAAGCTGTTGTCAACAACGAGAAGAAAAGAGTTTGGGTGCCAAAGAGCCAACCGAAACCTCCACCCAAATGCAAATCCACGTGAAGAAGGTATCACGACCTCATATTCTTTTAAAATTCAAAAACAAAACACAGCTTCAAGCACAAATCCTATGGAATAAATTACAAGTCCTACAATGGTCTCAGACCACCTCGCCAATCACTTTACATACATTATATCTAACCTTTCTATTTTAAAGATGGAAACACTTAGTCTTCAAGAAATTCAGCAACTTGCAAAATTTCTCAGATAGTACAGGATCTTATTTCCGGACTCAGTTGAATGCTCAGCTGATTCTATGTCATGCTAGAATGTTGTTGGGTCTGCTGCTAGAGTCTTCTTTATGCTCTTAGACCCCACTGGTAAGATCAACCTGTAACTAGAACCATCTCTATGTCATGTGTGACCTATTTATCCAACTCTGAATTACTTTTATAAGCCTTCCATAAACTCAACAAACTCATACATGGGGTGCATTGTTATGCAAAGCATCCATTCATCTCTTCTCAATTATAGCAGCTAATTATAGAAAAAACAAAGTGCAAAACAAATGTAATTATCTCTTTTTTTAAAAGATAATATTACTTAAGACTACTTTTTACATCATTTATGGTTTAAAATTATTTTTAAATCTCCAACCTGTGGCAGATGCTTCTCAATTTGCAAGTGCATATTCTAGCATAGAAATACTAAACTATCAAAACAGGTAACATGTGCTTTCAAGGAAAAAAAGGATATGTCTACGTAGCTCAGAGTTTTCCTTTATTTATATGAGGGTTCTAAGAGTTGATCTTGAAAATTTCCAGTCCAGGGAGCTGTTCTAGCCTTGGGAAATGCTAAGCTAGAAGCAGTAATTCTCTGCTTCTGTAGGATTTGAAACATCCCATTATCTTTTATCTCAAGGGGAATGTGAAAGTTGCTGACTGAAATCAATATTACTAATTAAACATAACACATGCCACATGAAGGGTTTAAAGGGATAAAGTGGTCATCTCAAAAACAAGCTATGGTAGATTTTTGTGGCTTCAAAAATATTGGAAATTTTAATAAGGCAATACTTAGTGAAGGATTTAAAAAAAAAAACAAAATTTTCTGGAATAAAATTGGAAATCAGTTCTTAAAGAAAATCTGACCAATACTTATGGAGCTATGAAAGGAAAGTACAATCTTGGGCAGGGGTGAGGGGGTGATTTTCCTGTTCTGCACCATTGCTTCCAAGTTACCAATGAGGGTCCCAAAGCAGAGGTCTTGCTTTCCACTAGTCAGGAGAGGACACTAGACCAGATGGTCCGAGGATCTGATCCGTGGTAAGATTTCTAATTTTACAAATATAAAAGGTTGTAGAACTTCTGGCTGTGAAATGGTTCAAAAGACCTTAGTCATCTGCTTTGGAATCACATTAACATCCCGTGGCCTTAGACCTGCCTTTAGAAATTTGAGGTTAAATATTAGCCGTTATGCACAGAAAAAGTTGTAGAATGCTTAAATGGGAAAACAAAAGAATAACTAAATAGTGAACCTTGATTTTTCTCAGTTACTACAATAGTTTTTGCCATCTGCTGAGGAAAAAAAAAACTTTCTTTACTATTTAATTATCAGGCCGACAACTGAAATTTGCCAAAGTACCTCCTGAAATTCTAAGAAAAATGGACATCAGCAAGAAGGATAGATAGATAGGAAGAAACACGTAATAACTTTGAGGGCTATTCAAGACCTATTCTCAAGTGGTTGAACAGTTGTATTCAAAGTTATATTTAAATTATTTGGATTTTTTTTCCCAAGTCTCTGTACGAAAGCACTAATGGTTTGTCCCTACTTTGACTTTTAAAATGTCACTTGAGAAGATACTTGTCCTCTAACCAGCAAGTGGAATTTATTCTATTTTAGCTTCGTCATAAATGCCAATGTTTTATTGCAGAATTATGGTAGAGATGTTCACATTTGTTTTTCATTATATACTTGTTTATTGTGGATTACCGTATCACTGGTCAGTTAAGAAGAGAATCACTCAATTCTAATGTATTTAGATGAGTTTCTTTCTTATTTGGCATGTGAACAGTTAGAATGGCCTAACGGTATTCCCCGGTGTACCAGGGGTTTGCCCCAGACAGTAATAAAGCAGAAATTGTTTGCTAGGATGATCTGTCATGGAACTGTAGTCTCCAGAAAAGTAGATGCTAGTGAATGGTGACATGTTATTCCTTCCTTAATCCTGTTATCAACTCTGTTCAATTTCATTTGCCTTTCAAAAAAGACAAACTTTTTATTAAAGAAACTAGATATCATATTTCAAACAGATGGTAGTGTTTATCGGGAAAGACGGAAAGGACACAAGAGATGAGATGTGTATTGTCAGATAATCAGAAATGTTAAGAACTGTAAAAATTGTGAGTTTGATAAAGAGCCCATTTTTGTGGTTGTTTAAATCGGATTTTGCAAAGAAAATTGTAGGTGTTTAAGAATTTGAGTCCTTTATTTCTTTGGGTCCTCATTTCTTCTCATGTAAACCTAGAGGTATGGAAGAAGTAATTTTTATTTCTTTGTATCAGAAGAACCTTAGAAATTAGTTACTTTACAACTAAACTGAGCCCACAGCTAAAGAAAACTGAGCCCCAAGAAGTTAATTCATCTTGCCCAAGATCACATATCTGGTTAGTGGCAAAACTAAGATAGAAACAAACTCTCCTTACTTCCATTTCTCACTAAACTGCCACAGCAGTTTCAGCTTCCTTCTACCACTGCTGGCATTCTGTGACTTCAAGAGGAATTTTCAGCCCCTTCACTTTCCTGATGCCCGGGAATTCTTATTAACTTATGACTAACAAAGTGTAAAATATGAGTCAAAATTTAGTCCCTAATAAAGTCATTGTGACTTTAATGACTTCGGCAGTTGTTTCACATTGCAAAAACAGGAAGATCCCACACAATAAGGCTCCTGTCTCACAGATGGGCTCCTGCGTAGATGGCCACCCACAAGGGTAACTACTGGCACTGTCTTCTTTTCTTTTTGGCACCTTTTTTTTTTTTTTTTTTATCTGCACAATTTTCACTTACCGACTTCATCATGAGGTTACCGATGGGAGGAAAGAGCTTGTTTTATCTAGGCTTCAATGGGCTGACGAATATTTTTGATCACTCAGGATTCACTCCTAAGTGATTGTCAGGCGATCCCTGACAATCCTAGATTAGTTTTAAAAGTAGCTTTTTCATGTGCTTGATACTAGCGCCTTATATTATTACTCTCCTGAATTGTTTTATTCTTAGAAACATAAGAATATCAAGATTTAGAACTAGAATGAATCTCTGAGATAATTCTAGTCCACCCCTCCTATGTGATTAATTTAACTGAAAACACATTACCAATGGATTTCCTAGCTTGTCTGTATATCTTTGCACAAAGCTCCAACTAGTTTGATGAGAAATATAGAAAAAATAATGAAGTGTTCCATCACTTTGTAAGAATCTGCCTCAAAAGAAAGTAATCTCTGTATATAGCATTGATGCTAAAGAAAAATTGAAGCCATAAACAAAATGTTCATATCAAATATAATTCAATTTCAGCTTTTGCTGTTCCAGATATTTTAATTAATGAACCACTATTACAGGTAGCTTATTTTTAAAAATTCGCATTTCGTACTGACTATGTAGTCCAGGCAAACAATATTAAATCATTTATGTAGAAATGACATTTTTTTCTCTTTTCAAAAAATAACTGCAATTTCTGCAGTGTTCGTGAATCTAGTGTTGGGCATAAACTTAAGAAGCATTGGAAGAATTTGTGTTACTAAAAGTTCATTCACAAACTTTGCTTGTCTATGTTGACAAGGGGCTTTAGCCATTTCCTCTGGGGACATCATTTCTAGCTAGGCCCAAACAGAGTTTTCTTGTCAAGCCAGAATCTTAACTGAAAAATAGGATCCATGTACATTAGGTAATAGAAACACATTTATCTTTGAAATAATGTGCTCCTGTTTGTAGTTTTCTCCACTGCATTTGAAAAAATAATGTCTACTCCTTTTCAATTCTGTTACTTGTTGGGACACAATTTCCTTTCAGAGCTATCTTTACTTTCCTTTTTGGACTGAACACCCAACTTGATAAGTAGACAGGGAGACTCCATGAGTTTTAAAATTTAAAACTCTGGAAGAATGATGAATACTTCTCTTCCTCTGTTGGAGACAGTCTTATGGACTGAAGCATTTCTGATTTGGGTTGCTTTTTTCAGCGGTGTTGGAAAGTTTTGTTTTCTGGGAAATATTGGTTGCTGGTAAATAATGTGTCCGGACTGTAGGAGGCTGCCACAAAATTTATCATAGGGTAAATTTCAGACTGAAAGGCTGAAATCCTAAAATCATACATCACTCTCATTTTGTAAGTGAGAGATAAAGTGCCTTCACAGAACTGTTATCAAGAGCTGAGAATGAAAGTATAGATTCGTCTACCACATTGTGGCTGCTTCTGGTTCAACAGAAACAACTTCCATATGGCAGTCAGACACTGAAAACCCAGCTAAGCGGAGTTCTCCAACTGTCTCTTAAGCCTTAACCTCAAACACAATTCATGTCTATTTCATTCTTTGATGTGTCTCCTCACATAGGCCAGTGCTGATCATACTAATGAGACTCTACATTACCAGAATGTAAAAGGTACTCCATGTCTGCTCCTCTAAGGTCGTGTCTCCCTTCCTCAGATTGGACAGAGCACGACATAAGTGGACCCTTTATAAAGCTTTTTGATGAGAGCAATGATTAGTCAGTGTGGTTGGGCCCTCCCTTAGGGAGGAGGAAAACCAACGGTTGTTGCTAAGCAACATTTAAAGGACTGGGTCGGTTTCTGACACTGAGTGACCGCCATTTGCGTACTTCATCACATTGTGTGTTTTACAGTTGCCTTAAGATGATTTTGTTTTTTGATGGTGTTGCCATGCCCTCAGCAAAGGCTCGTAGAACTAAGTCAGGAATGAGACAAGGGAGGTGCTATTCATCTGTTAACTACTTATATCAGAACACTGGCCCTTTCTGTGAACTATGCAGGAAAGGTGAAGTTTGGTTTATTCTCAGCCCTACATCTGAGAGCCACTTTCCTGCTCCTGTATTGGGACTGATTGACAATGTATGCCAACAGGGTCCTGTGGCAAAGGGAGGTGATACAAAGAGAGTAAGGAGAAAAGTCTTTTCTTTCCTGGTCTTTTATGACTGAATTTCTACCTGCATCTATAGTCTGAGCTCAGGAGCCAGTTTTGCGAATGAAGAACTTGCCCCACCTTCTCCAGGCTGTTTACTGTTATGGTTAACTAACATGCTGTAATCCATCTGATTATCTCTACGAGGATAAAAGTTGATTAAAAGCATGGAAAGATTTTTATTTGTTACTGCTATGTCTTCCATGCTTTGCCTGGCACATTTTAGGTGTTCGATAAATATTTATCAAATATATGATAAAATGGTATTGTTGAACTAGTACAAACGTAATTGATTCCAAAATCTTCCTAAATATTTTAGAGAGACCAAAGGAACCAAAATGAGGATGATTATTTGAATGATACTTTTGGCTAAGTCTAACGCAGAGACGTAAAGAAATCATCTGTCTTTATGCTTTTCACAAGATATTTTTCAACGTTCCAAGTAAAGTTTGCTTCTTTGCCAACATTCAGCTGATCAGTCAGAGCATAGAAACCTGTCTTCCAACTTCTAAGTCTTTAGTGTAAGTCCTTGTCTTTTGAGAAGTGAAAATGAAATGCCATTAAGATTGCCATTTTATCTAAAAAAACAAATAACTTGGAACTTATGTGATTCACCTGGAGTTCAAAATTGCACAGAGTTTCGATAAGTAAAACACAGTAGCTGAGGTGATTGATTCAGAAATCCCTACTTAAGATTACTGAGGTATCGTATCATATGAAAACACATACATACGCAAGTAGGGTTACCCAGAAAGAGGGTGACTGTGCCTCTTTGAGAACAGCGCATGGTGCAGTGAGCCAGCTGGCAGCAATACTGACTTGCATTGGCTTCACCTTGAAAGGCCTGATCTCCCGGGCACAGGCAGTAGCATGAGGGGGCCTTAGATGCTTGAAGTGAAGCCACTCAGTGCAGGATGCTAGTTTGAAAGGGGGTTGCCTCATAGGAAAGAGAGACAATTGTGTAGGGGGGGCTGTTGCCATGGCACTTTGCTATTCCTTTACCATGCTGTGCTTGAACTCCTGGGAGTCCCAGGGTACGGTAACAGAGAGAAGGGAAGAGCAGGAGAGTGAGATGAGCATAGGTAGAGAATCCCACTGCAGTAAGGCTCTAGTCTCAGACTTCCTGTTCTCTAATACCGACAAGGAGGGGATAGGGGAGCGCCTACAGGAAAGGAATGACTTTCTCAGCATGCCTTACTTTGCTAAAACAAAATAAAAATAAATTTAACTCCTAACTATGAATTAGAAGATGTAATGCTAAAATACCAAAAAAGTGTAATATCTTCTACTAGCCCCAAATAATTCACCATTCATGCAGCAAATGATATCTTGTATTTCCTAACATACTCTAGATCCTAGATCGAAAAGTTAAATGTGTTTAATTCATTTGTTCGGTGCCATCTGATATGCATATCAATGAGCTGATGGAGTGCAGAAAAGTGCCTTCTGCATATGAAGTCCTTTTAAAATGAAATTCTTTTCCATTTGTGTCATTGTGAAAGGAGGCTAAATGTATCAACACACCGTTGCTGTGCAAAAAAAAAAAAAATCCTCCAAAACGATAACTTTAAAATATATATATTTTTATATACTGAAAGGCTAGCCTGAAAATAGCCACAGTTTAAACCTTTCAAAAAAATGTTTTTTAATGTTCAGAAAGTAAATGAATCAAATGCACTATCACTTTCGAACCATTCAGTGGCTGAACTCTGTGCAGAGGCTGTATCTGCAGAGCACTGGTCTGTGCAGTGGAGAGAGGGTTAAGAACACCTACTTGAAATGGGGGAGGGTACCGACTTCGGATTTACTTTAATATTCATGGAGCTTCCTCCATTTTAATCTTCTCTTTTTTAAAAGATGGCTGTATTTCCCAGCCTGGCGACCCCTCAGGAAAGAATTGCTCCTCCCATGCAGAGTTCAGCTGAGCAGGACTAAGCTAGGGTGGAAACCCCTTCGGCCACTAGGACTATTCATAATTCATAAGTGCTGCACACCAGCCAGCTGAATACATTTGAACAGCTCTTGCTCCTTCATGCAATTCCTGATTTCATTACTCTCTCTGCCAAGAAAGAAGCAGGGAGCATAGGCTTTTTGCAAGAATGGAGTGCGAAGATGGGCTTTGTTTGGATTAGGAAATGCCTTAAGTTTTGGAGGTTTTGTCCTTTACAAGTTTTGATTATTTTACCACTGAATCTGCAAGGCTTTTCTGATCCTTTCTTTCGGGGGATTGCTCTCTCAGAACTGTGAATTCTTTCAAAGGGATTTGTGGATTGTGGCAAAGAAAGCATTCCAAAATGCCTGAGGCAAACTATTTGTTATCTGTATCTTGGGGTTACATCAAGGTGGGTTCATTTGACTGTTATGTGTCTTTGATAGAATGTGAGACATTTACAGCTGTATGTTTTCTGTGAAGTAGAAGCATCTGTAATGATTTAATTTGTGGTGTCAGTCCACTGAGGCTGCTTATTATGAAATAAGGGCATGTTATATTACATTGTATTTAAATAGACTGTGCTGTCTTTTAATTTTTTTTCTTTTTATGTAATTCTATTTTTAAAGGATGCTTTTTTTCTCTTTATTTTCCTTTAAACTTTTCACATATAATCTCACTATATAGGTTATTAATTTAAATTCTATTAGAGTTAATTTCTGATAAATGTATTTTAAAATGTACTTACATTTTCAGGTGAAATTATCTTGACCTCTATGAAATTCCTTTTCCTGTGTTTGCATCTTCAAAAGAAATACATGCTAATTCTAAGAAATAAATCTTAAGAAAACCTTTTTTTCCCTAAAGTGATGTTGGAATAATTGTGCATTTAAGGGGTTTTGTATTTTGTAGAAACAGTATCATTTATCTAATGGTATCTGCTCATCTAACCTCTTGATTCTTAGATATAAGTTATACACATGTAAAGTGATTATTTGCCGGTTAATACATTTTTGTTCTTCATAAACAGTTCAAAAGGATGCTGAACCGGGAGCTGACACACCTCTCAGAAATGAGTCGATCAGGGAACCAGGTGTCTGAATACATTTCAAATACTTTCTTAGGTAAGACATTAACTGGGAAACCTCTTCTATACCTGAGATTTTTCAGTGTTAATCTCTGCGGGCTACCAGGGACATCCCTATGTGTGTTCGAAATGAGATTAAGTCATAAGAAAACAAATCCATTGAAAATAAGAACTAAAGACAGCCGAAGAGGAAAAAAAAATTCAGGAAATGTTGCAAAAAAAAAAATTGAAAAAATAGCCATTAAAGACCGAGGTTATTATAAGCTAGATGTATTTATATGGCCCTTGGGTAACCTCTTATCTACCCACCTACATACATCTCTGCCAAAACCTCTGAAGGGGTGGAGGTAGGAGTTCCAATTACCCGAACACTCAGGAAAACTCCATTGGTTCCTGGGATTTGGTATTTAAATTCTTCCAATATTTGGGCTTTGAGCAGAAAGGTTTCCTCTTAGGTGGTTTGTAAGAGATATATGGTTGGAGAATAACTATGGTGACTTGGCCCTTGAAAATTAGGTTTGGAAATAATTGGGCTATTGCTTTGGTAAGTTACTTCTTAAAGATAAATGGGGAAAGGAATCTTCGAATCTCTGAAAGACTTGGTCCTCTGTGAGCGACATCATTATCTTCCCAATTTGATGCTATAGCTATTATTTTCTGTAGTTACAGTGCTAGTATTTAACACATGACACAGAAAAGTTTTGTTGTGATCAATGATCCTTAATTACTGATCATCTTGTTTGATTAGGGGTTTCCAGCCTCATAGTTAAAGCCATTCTATTATATAATGAACCTATTTGGGTATATTTTTTCTTTAATAAGGCCTGTAGAATCTGTAAATCTGTACTTCAAAGTGAATGAGTAGTATTTAGATTCTGATTCTGTTAACTTTCAATTAACCCTGAATTATGCTTGTTTCCAGAACTCCGTTTTCTAGGGAAATGACCCATTCTTACAGCTGAACATCATACCTCCCTTCTTTTGGGCATGGCTATGCATTCTTAAATCCAGGAGCATTTGCCCCGGTGCCTTATGGAAACGCACACTACTTCTGCTTTTATTTTAAAAATCGATCCTATTTTTCTAATACCAGAGCAATTCTTGCTAATCAGCAAATCAATCTTAAACCAGCCAAGTGTAAAGCTCAGGGCGTTACTCTGCAGCCAATGGGCACCAGAACGATTACCAAATGCCTTTCCATCTATTTCCAGTGTGTGGGTGTCTGTAGCACCTGGTTTTCTCCAGCTGCAGTTGCAACAGCCTTTGTCAGAGAACAAAGGAGAAGAATTTTTCAGACATCTTAGCTCCAAGAGGTAGCTAGAATCTAGTTAAATAGAAAGCATTATATACCGATCCTTTTCTTCTCCATTATTCCCTCATTATTCTTTTCAAGCCAAGCATGTTCTCCTGTCCATTTTAGATATACTCTTTTCTGTGCAACACCCAATTATTGTTCATAAGCTGGGGACTGTTTTAGGGACATTTTACAAGTTAATGACTGTGGGGGGAAAGAATAAAATCAGTAAGTGCAATAACTCAGTTTTGTTTTTATAAATATTGCATTTTAAAATCCCAGGGCTCTTCTGTCTTCTCAGAAAAGACTCTCATGAAGTCCTTGCATGGAGCTTCATGGAGTCCCTGAGCCCTTAACCTCCCAAGACTACACCTAATCAGCCCTCTTGTCCTCTCTTTCTCTATCTGCTTGTCAATGACAACAAGCATAATTTAGAATACTAATCAATCTCTCTTTTGTCATCAAAGGCTATCAAGTGAGAAAGCTGTTAAGGTAATAAAGATCAGTCCTCAGTTTCAACACCGTATCTCAATAGGCAAATAAATGTCAACTCTCTGTTTGCTACTTGGGCATGGCTCTTGAGGAAAACCAATCATTTGGCTTCTTATCATTCTAAAAATTAAATTACCAAAAACACATTGTGGAGGAAGGTCGCTAGGATCTCAGTCCATACAGACTTAGCATGAGGAGGGTGATGTGTGTGAGTGTATGTGAGTGTGGCATGCAGAAGGTAGACCTGAAAATAGACTAGACAGACAAATTAAAATTTTAAATATTCTTGAGAAACTATAGGGGAAAAAAATCTATTGTGTAGACAAAAGCTGTACCAGTTGCCTCATCTGTAAAATGGGAGCTCTGAAATAGACGACATCCCCGAGTTCTGCCAACTCTATTTTTTAAGCTCTTTGTAATAGACTGCAGATCTGTAATTTGACAATCTTAAACAAACAAACACACAAACAAACAAAGCTTGTTTTCAAACTGTAAATGCAGGGCATGGAACTGAGTCCTATGTTGTGAGCTTGGTGAGTATTCCTGGAGGACCATGAATGAAGCCTTTCTCATAAACTCTCAGATCTGCTACGGACCTAAATTGCCTCATAGTCCAATTCCCTCCTTTTACAGGAATGAAAACTGAGGCCTAAAAGGTGAAGTAACTCATATGAGATGACTTGACTAATATGTTCCTGAGTCAGAATTAAGACTTCGTTCTCTTGACTCCTAGAACTAAATACCCTCTCACAGTTTAACTAGGAAAGAAGGCTATTAGGGACTCAGAACATATAGAAGACAATTACATTTAAGTGTATTTAAGTAATAATCATATTCTTTCGGAGAAAAATTTCAGAAGCAGGATTGTTGGACCTAAAAATAAAATGTTTATTAACAGTTTCCAGTAATGTAAAAGGCTCTTACTACAGCACAGCGACTATCTCAGTGCAAAATGAGGAGACCTTAGCAATTTCAGTTAAATGTGAAGAGCAGGATCTCAATAAGAGTCAGCGAATGTTAAAATGTGTCATCAGAGGGGAGGGAGTCCCTTACTCTAGGGGTCTGTAAAACTTGTGTTGTTTTCACCAAAAGAATGATGTCCAGATGCATAAACTGAAAGGCAGGGAAGAGACCATTTACCACTGCAGGCACTTACTGTTGCTATTGTATGAAAATGAGCTCCAGGTTGCTGGCATATAAGAGGAAATAAAGCAAGACCTGTAAGGGGGGAACATAGATAAAGAAAGGTATTTTGATATGATATTACAATTTGGTTACTATTTTTATAAACAGAGAAAAAGAACTTAGGAATTTTGGACAACCAACTACTGTAATCTAGATTAAAAGCACTTCAAATTCTACCCTTAACAGAATTTTGACGCGACTATATTTTGCATTTTTTTCGTTCATTTGTTTGTTCTATACCTGGTCCACTGTTTCCCACTGACTATTCTGACTTCTGTAAGCACAAATCCACTAAATGTGCATTGCAAGTTTTAGAGTCTGTCTTTCAGGTTATTTCCACATTACCCTGGCTAAGCATTTAACAGAGGAAACTCAGAATAGGGAAACCTATCAGTTGTTCCAATGCCTGCTTAGGGAGACACCCATTAATGTCAAATTGGCACTCTCTGTGAATAATGGCTTTCTTCTTTATTGTAGTGTTCCAGACATAGACACAGTAGTGGTTCAGCTCAATTACTCGCTGTGGCAGGGGATCTTTAATTAAACAAAGGGAAAAGGCTGCTAGTCCCACCGGAGGTTTTTATATCTGCAGTGGCACAGGAGAATCTAACAACCTCTTTAACCAGACATGAAGAATATTGAAAAACAGTGGTCAGGAAAGGCATGGGCTATTGTGACCTTTTATTTTAGCAAAAGTGGTAATTATTAGTAGTGAAGTGACAGGGAAAAAGTAATTTCAAAAATAACATAATATATAGTTTTTATGCCAGAGATTTTGAGACCAGAAAGAGATTTTTTACAGGAACTTCAGAACTGGGGTTCTATGCTATTAAATCACTGTGTCTGGAACAAAGTAATTGCAAAATAAATATCTGTTGAATAAATTGCCCTTTGAGCTTGGGCAAGTTGCTGACTTCATCTGAAAAGTGAGAGTGTGGGATTATTATTGGTTCCCAAACTTGGCTCTGATCATCAGAGTCACTTGGGAAGCTTTTAAAAAGTACTGATTCAGTAGGACTGGGTGGGGCTCCTAAATCTGTATTTTTCAAAAGGTCCCTGGTGCCTCTGTTGCTGCACCAGTTTGGAAATCCCTAAGCTAATGGAGATGACCACTAAAATTCCTCCCTAAGCAAAGTTATAGGCTGCTCAGTCTAGGAGCTTGTAGGTACTTAGAGATGAAACTGGGATGCTAGGGAGAGAGAATACCCTTGCTCCAGCCCTACGGCCAGGTGTTGAGATGTACATGATGGCTGCTTCTGTCTTTCTATGCTTGCTTTGCTTTGATGACTTGTCCCCAGAGCCTCATGAGCAGGCGGAGGTCTCTAAAGAGAATATGTAACTATGCCATCATCTGCAAAAGTTGAAAGCAAATAGTTTAGATCCCAGCATGCCACCTGGAAACATGGCATTTTCAAATGGAGAAGTTGTACTTGTACTAATTTTCACTGTAATAAACAGAGATAAATGCAGGAACTTTTGAAAGCTGCGTTAACTCTTTCAGCCACAGGATGTTATTTTGTTCAATGAAGTAGCTGTTAAGCTGTTTAATAAATTATTGCCTCAGTGCACTCCCAGGCATCCCTGGGCCTGAAAGAGTTAAGGCATTTTTCAGAAGTGCTCAGGATACATCCTCCTGTGAGGGAAACAGAATATTTGGTAGCTGATATTTTTCATAGCATGATATAGAGAAAAGAGCTTCTGCAAGTGGTTAGACACGCTGTGTTCCCCCCACTAATTCTAGTTCTATTATTACCTTGTCGTAGCAGAATTTTTCAAAAGATTAAGTGAGATGAGCAAGAATATTTAATAAGCATAAATATTTTGATAGATGTAATGCCTGTTATGAATTGTTTATTATTTAATTATTTTAGTAGAATTAATAGACACAAGACATGAAGTAAAACTGAAATTATAGTCTTTCTCTAAACCTCAAATGGCAATAAGCCAAGACTTTAAAATAATTATTTGAAGATTATAAACCATTTATTTCTCTATCATACATACTGTTCATCTAAATTGAAATTATAAGTTATATCCACCTGTAGTTATGTGGATTTTTTAAATTAAAAAGTTAATACAAATAGAGTAAAATGAGCAGAACATCAAGCCTGTTTTTATTAACCTGGTCTTGGCTGCACAAACCTTTTCTATTACACAAACATATAAGTTATTCACTTAATAAATCTACATATGAATATTGATGCCCCACCTTAAAAATGTATAAGTGTAATTCTCCTAAATTAGACTGCAAACAGAGGATCTGTGATTGAGTCCTCCTCTGCTATTTCTTGAACAACTTGTTTACCTCCTCTGGGCGTCAGTTTGCTTAGCAATGAAATGGGGCAAATTTTCTCATATTTCCCCCATTTATCTAACAGGATTGTTCAGGAGATCAAGTTAAATAATGCATGACAGTTCTTTGTAATATGCAAAACCCATTGAAGATTGTTAGAAGTTGTTTCGCACATTGCAGTGGGTTCTCATTAGCACACATGGTCTGAAAAACATATCCCTTTGTTGCAGACAAGCAGAATGATGTGGAGATTCCATCTCCCACTCAGAAAGACAGAGAGAAAAAGAAAAAACAACAGCTCATGACACAGATAAGCGGAGTGAAGAAACTGATGCATAGTTCAAGCTTAAACAATACAAGCATCTCACGCTTTGGAGTCGACACAGAAAATGAAGATCATCTGGCTAAGGTGTGTATGAGCTGGGTATATGTGAGTACTTGTAGCTCTCAACTTCACAGGAGGCAGAGGCCCAAAACTACCTGCTAGAAAATAGTAATGATTCGCTTTTGCTTTATTATTAAATATTATAAGGAGGCTAGTGTGGCCTCTTCATCTATTGCTGGGCATCTAATTAAAGACCCTTTTTTATATCAAAGGACCATTAAAAATTCTAAATTTTATTTGTAAATGAATACTTCCTCATGAATAAGAATCCAACTGAAGATACACTGGGAGAATCCAAGGGGAGGCCAGTAGGCACTATTAAATTATCCCAGAGGACATTTTGGGGACTGTATGCCAAGGACCAATGGGAAAATCTATACTGATAGGCAGAGTTGGAGAAGAAATGAGAGAAATTAGCTGTACTGATTCTTGAGCCCAAATCGCAGTAGTGGAAGAAGGCACAGAAAGAGCACACATCCTCTAGGAGGCTGCGTATAGCGACTGCTGAGGTTCTCTCAGCCTTGTGAGAATGAAATGAGCTTACTATGAACAGGAGGACATTCACTAAGGCCTTCTGAAAGATATTATTAGAGTAAGATTGATTACACAATGAGACAATCCTCCAGGGAGATCATAGATGCCTTATACTAGATAATCATTAAGAATGGACTAAATTGCTCCTTTAATCAGATAATCTTAGAATAATCCTACAACCCAGGACTGAATGATGCTTCTTCCAGGTTTATCTAGGATATAATGGGTGATTGGCATTCTTTATAACTTTTTATATTAAATTAGGGTTAATTTATGCACATTCTAGTAGGTGTTACTGACCTGGCCCTTAGTGATAATAGCCAAAGGGCAGAGGAGTATCCCTGAGATGATTTTATAATAGGCCAGTGAGCAGTAAAAAGAAGAAACAGGGAATGTGGCTAGAGTGACCTCTAATCACTTGCAGCTACCACTGAACACAACATTGGTTGAGGACTGACATATGGCAAATATAGGTCAGCAACTAAATTTATAAATGAAATATACAGAAACTTGTACCTAGAATGAGGACCCCAATGTCCTAGGCCATTCCATTTTAACTTTTTCTCGCAACTTGAACACTGTAAGTAGACACACGAAAGATTTAGCCATTATCCAAAAAATAAATAAAAATAAGGAGGCATGCTAACAAAACTGTTTTATTCCTAAATTTCTCTAATTTTGATTACAGGAACTGGAAGACCTGAACAAATGGGGCCTTAACATCTTCAACGTGGCCGGATATTCACACAATAGGCCTCTAACTTGCATCATGTATGCCATATTCCAGGTGAGTAAACAGGAGACAATGTTGGTTGGTTATTCAACTGGATAGCTCTTTATGATTTTTTTTTTTCCATTCCAGTTTATTTTTCTAATTGGCGTTTCTTCATTTGGGGGCATCTACTTATTTACTCTCTAATCCACTTTACTACATAGGAAAGAGACCTTCTAAAGACATTCAAAATCTCATCTGATACATTTGTAACCTACATGATGACTTTAGAAGACCATTACCATTCCGATGTGGCATATCATAACAGCCTACATGCTGCTGATGTGGCCCAGTCAACCCATGTTCTTCTTTCAACTCCAGCATTAGATGTGAGTAGTTAAGATCTGTTGTGCATACCTCCCCATCCTCTTTAAAAAGTACCATGCAACATGTAATATATTTGCAGAAATAGTGTAATTAGATGATTGCATATATTTGAACTGGTTCTTGATTATGTATAGCATCTATCAGTTGGGTTACTAATAAAAATGGATGGCATTTCTACTTACTTTGTTTCCTAATTTCAGAGTAACCTTCCCTTTATATTTCTTACAATTGAAAAATTGTTTAATTATCGAGCAATTAACAGGACACCTCATTTTTTATTGTGTCTCTTGCATCTAATACATGTCTAATTCAATATCTGGTATATAGTATATTTTCTCAGTATGCAGGTACTGATATGAACTGCCCACACCATTCTAGGCACTGCGAGGGATAGCACAGAAACATAATATAAAATGTTCTATATAGTTTCTGTTAAGAATAAGCCTCTATAGGCCTATTTTCCTAAGGATTCATTAAATTGATTCTATGGGCTGAAGTAAAAGTAACTGAAAATCTAAATCTAGAACTGAGAAATTAGGCTAGACAGCTTGCTAAAAGGTGGTTGTGACTCTTTCCCCAACAGATCAATGTTTTATATACCGATATTAGCGACAATGTGCCTAGCAAACCATGTTCTTCCTTGACATATGGCAGTGGTGGTCAGGTGCTTCTAAAATGAGCAGGTTCACTGCTGGAAGAGACTGGCTAACCTTTATCCGGCCCTAACTTTGCAGGTTTAGTTTGGAAGATAAAGCAAGACTGAACTAACCACAGCTCTATTGCTTGTATCTCATATTTCCTAATAAACGAAATCAGAGGAGACTTGGGAAAGTGAGATGGAGCTAAAGCTGTTCTATTTCCACAAATGAAAGAAACTTTTGTTTTTATGTTCTGTACTAGCATCACAGAGTGAGCCAACACTGTTTATCAACTATCCACTATTGATAGTATACCTACTACATGGCCAGAAATTGACCACAAGTACCACAGATGTTTAGAGAAAGGAGAGTTCAGTGTGTCCTTGAGTAGTTAGATTGGTTTTCATGAGAGAAATGGACACTGAACTGGCATTTGAAGGATCAGCAGATTGAAGTAATCACAGAGATCAAGAAAAGACATTTCAACCAAAGAAAGACATTTTAGCCAGAAAGAATATATACCTACATAAATACTAGATTTAAATTATTGTGTACCAGTGTGAGCAGTGGAGACTTAGAAATGTTTTCAAATCTTGCCCATAGTAAATATTTAGTGGATAGGTCCTGAATGAATGGAAAATGAGTATATGAAACCTTCTGACCACACTACAGATTTAGCTTTGGGAAATAATTTATTACCAGTGTTATGAGTCTGTAATTTGGCCTTTGTTCTCTAAGTTATTCAGCCAGAAAACATATGAAGATTGTTATATCTCAGAGCAGAGCCCATCTCACTTGTTTCTTTGACCTGTATATGCTTGTGTTATATAAGCACCTTTCTGCCATACCACTTATCCAGAAGCAAACATTAGGCAGCAGCTGATCACTCACCATGTGCATTGTACTAATGCTTTCCTGCGCCTCAGCCTGTAGGCTTGATGAGGGCGTCATCCCTTTCACATGAGACCTTACAATGATTGATAGAATCTACATTTAATTGAATTAGTATACTGAGACATTATAAAAATTAATAAACCGTCCTTCTCCCAACAAGAATGAAATGGGATACTTGGATATGAACTTGAATAAGCAGGATAGGCAAATGGGACATGGAGTGAAATGTGCTCATTTTGCTCTGCAGGCCGTCTTCACAGATTTGGAAATCCTGGCCGCCATTTTTGCAGCTGCTATCCATGACGTTGATCATCCTGGAGTCTCCAACCAGTTTCTCATCAACACAAGTGAGTTCACCACTGGGACAGTCATTTGAGATAATTGTATGATTCATTGCTTAACTTTTTTCCTTCTAATGTTTTTGTTATGGATAATAATAAGAGTAAAGATGAGATAATCCTTCCATTCCACTCAAACTGCTCAGAGCTTTCCTGGATACTGTGTCCAGTCTGGCAACAGAATTTTTGAGCTGCATGGAGAACTTGCGAAGGGTCAGAGGGGAGCCATAAAAAGTACTCAATGTTTGGAAAATACGATATGTGAGGAAAGAGCAACAGATGTGGAATTATCCATTAAGCACAAGGGAAGGCTTGGAATAATGTGATAATAATTTTCAGTATTATGCAGGGCTCTCACACAGATCATGGTCACCCACTAGTGTCCCTCTCTATTGAGGAAGAAGGCTCAAATGTTAGGTTTGAGTATGGGAACCCTGAAACAGAAATAAGACTCCAAAGAAAGCACTGAAATAGGTTTCCACAATTCAAGAGGAAGAGTCATTAAAAGTCTCATATACTGCAGAGGTTTGATTATGGATTGATTGGTCTGTAGCAGGAAGATAACTTCAGCAAACTTCAGGGCAAGTCCAGCCTTAGGATCCCAAGCCATATTCAAACTTTTGTATGCTCAAACTGTCTCGTATCCATGCTCATGAAAATCCATGAATTCTTTCAGTTAATGCACTGTGTCTATATGCTGAAAATCTAAGGACTTTTTTTTTGTGAGAATATTGGTTTTCTGATGTCATGATTAACATCGGGTGCTATTGGGTTTATAGAAATGTTTGAGGTACTTGTCATACTTTATCACCAGAATATCTGAGTGATCTAAGTGTGGGGTACTTTGTTTTGTTTTGTTTTTTAACCTTGTTCTTCTATTGAAAGAACAAACTTTGGACAACTACTCTATCAGCTGGTATCATGAATCAATCCATGTGTAGGCCAGTTAGCTTCACATGGAAAAATGGTCTTTCTGTTATAGCCACCTATGACACTACCATACACAAAGCCAGTTTGTAGGTCTGCATCCTTGGTCACAGAGTGAGCACGGCAAAAGTACTGAAATGACTTCATATATCCCACCACCTTTTCTGAGGATATAACTCAAAGCTCACCCCTAAAGCCATGGTTATGAATAACAGCACCTGCAATTAGTGACATATTACCATTATATGGCTATTACTTTTGATTAAGAGAAAATGTGGTCTCATGAGTTTGATGACTATGTTCTCAATTGCAGACCATGGTTCTGCCTAATGAAAGATGACTGATTTTTCTGTGTGAAAGGCAGGCTGGAAGCTGTAACTTACACATTCAGATATTGCAATTTTTAGTGTACAAAGCCAGAAGATAGAAAATTTGACATCAAGATTGATCTAAAAAGCATTACTATTTTGTTACCATATTTATAGAAAGCTCAAAAAAACTACATTATTTGGATAAAATGAAATTTTACATTATCTTCTTTGAAAATCCCAAACTCACAATTGACAGAGCTGGGAAGCATATTGAAAAGTGAATATAGTTTGAAAATATTAAAACATTTGATAAAGTTTTAGTTTATTCTTTTCCAAAGCACAAAATATATGACGACATAAAGGAAATTACAATCTGAGATAAAAGTAGGATTTAGCTGCTTGGGAATGCTCTTACCTAATGTCGAATTCTTTATGAAGCGAAAAAGGAAAAAAAGGTTTTAAAATACCATCAATTTTAATCAGAGAAAGCTTATGCACTAGTATCTACTAGACACATTTTTTTTTTTTGCTTAGAAACTGACTACATCCTTCCGTAGAGGGAGACTGTTTCTCCGAGAAGAAATGACGTGGATCTTGGTTCCTGAAGCCACTTAAAGAGAACTAGATCTGATTTCACATTAAGATAATATGAGTGTTTCAACTGTACCCTTTTTTATTAAGTCATCGTTTTTTCTTGTTTATTAGATTCAGAACTTGCTTTGATGTATAATGATGAATCTGTGTTGGAAAACCATCATCTGGCCGTGGGGTTCAAACTGCTGCAAGAAGAACACTGTGACATCTTCCAGAATCTCAGCAAGAAACAGCGTCAGACACTCAGGAAAATGGTTATCGACATGGTAAGACTTCAGCCTCTCTACGTTCCACATTTATTTTTACCTTTGCAGGAGGAGAAATTCCATTCTCTCTGATAAACTGAGCTTATTGAAAGTTTTCATTTTCTTTTTATTCAAGGTGTTGGCAACCGATATGTCCAAACATATGAGCCTGCTGGCAGACCTGAAGACAATGGTAGAAACAAAGAAAGTTACAAGTTCAGGTGTTCTCCTGCTGGACAACTATACTGATCGCATACAGGTATGTAATAAAAGCCTTTGATTTAACACAAAGCCAAACCAAACAACAATTTAAAAATGAAAACAAACTTCAGTTGCATGTTCTAGGTTATTACTACAGCTTTGGGTTTATTTTAAGAATAAACAAAGCAAGCTAAGAAATACCTAAGAAAAACATTGCAGTTTATTCTCTAATTTATGAGGAAAAACATAACCCTGTTTATTGCATTGCTTAGTTCTAAAAATAAATGGTAAAATCTATTTGCAATAAGGCGTACGTGACTGCTGTTTTCAAAAGCTCGTGTTTGGATATAAATCTCATTGACATGAAGTTTGTTAGGTCTGTTTTGGTTATACAAATTGCCATCAGCTGGTCTCCTCTTCCCACAAGTGGAAAATATGAAGATATCTACTTTGAGTAGTTCTTTGCATTTTTTCCAAACTGAGGAAAGGAAAATGATGGCAGTATCTGACCTCTAATGTCCTTTCCAGTTTTTAAATTCAATGGCCATCAATCTAAGAAGACACACATTTTCCCTTTTGGGACTCCTCTAATGGTCAATAACCAACTCTGGCCAGCACCATTGTAATTCTGCTTTTTTGATGCACACACTATAATTATAATGCAACTAAAAATGTTCTTGGGTTTGGTACCAAGTGTACTAGTACAAGAGGGGTGAGATGTTCTGGTAGTATTTACACCTAGTTTTATGGGATTTCCAAAACTTGATTTCAGGTCCTTCGCAACATGGTGCACTGTGCAGACCTGAGCAACCCCACCAAGTCCTTGGAATTGTATCGGCAGTGGACAGACCGCATCATGGAGGAATTTTTCCAGCAGGGAGACAAGGAGCGGGAAAGGGGAATGGAAATTAGCCCAATGTGCGATAAGCACACAGCCTCTGTGGAAAAATCCCAGGTATCTAATATAAGGTTTTCAAAGTTTTTGTGAGCTCTGCTGATTGTAGAACTGGAGGATTCTGTCTAGTTCCTTTCTTTTATATAAAATTGTAAGGAACCAACTACCCATTTAGTTCCATTATACTCATGACTCATTCATTGCCTTCTCCATTACAGTCAGTTTCACAAGGTTGAGGTAAAGCAGTCATCAGAACCCATCAAACTTTGGACTGTGTATTCTCAGACAGTTTGGATAGTTGTCAATTACCTTAGCAAATCCAGCTGATTGAACTGAAGGCTGCTGCTTCATCTCACCCACTTAGATTCCTCCTAGCTCTCTTTTTATCCAGGAGCTTTATTCTTGTTTCCTGCAGCCTACTTTTGCTGTCTCTCCATAGTCAAGCATACTGCCACCATAACCAGAGGTAGTGAATCTTATTCCTACATATTTCTTCTACCTCATAGTTCAAGCTCTGTCCTGTGTTCCCTTCTGAGGTTGCCTCTACACCTCTGAGAACACGCTGACATCTTCCAGTTATGTCAAAAGCTACAAAGTCCTGTGTGCTGAGGACAAATACACTGGAGGCAAAGGGATGCGGAAATGCTCCAGAGGTCTCTAGTTGCAAAGTATGTAGCACTAGAAAGTGTCACTATTCCTACAAAGGCTTCAGGACCTGCTGAAAGCTTTTGTTTTTTGTTTTTTTGTTTTTTGAGGTTTTTTTTAGGACAAAAAATGGCCTGAGCCAGGTGGTCATGATTGAGAGAATGAGTCTATAAGCTGTCCAAGGTCTTTCTCACAAAAGCATTTAGAGTTTTTTTTGTTAGTGTCTATCCTCTCCCTGCTGTCTGCGACCCCAAAATTTACAAATGCTTGTTTATCAATGTAGAGTTCTTTTGCAGTTATTTGGTTGCTTCTTAAAGAAACTCAATCGAATGAGTTTAAAATCTGCAAATGTGTTCTAAAAGTCTGATATGCTATAAAAATGCATAACATTAATTTAGGACCAATTCAAATATCCTAAAGCCTTAATTAGAACAAGCTATTAATTAATTAATTAATTAATTAGAATGCCCTTTCATTAACAATGATTTTTTAAATATATATTTATCTAGTGTCTATGCTGTTTTCCACACATTTTCCCATATATTATCCTATTTGAACCTCCACACAGCTTTGTGAGGTAGCTTGTATTTCCTCAGTGTGTCAGGTGAAGAAGCTGTCCTCTTGGTTCCTTTTACCAGCTTTTTAGTGACTTGGCCACCCCCAACCTAAAGCTCTTCACTCTCCATCACTGTGGACAGGTCTCCCTGTGGCCATGACATTGTGATTCTAGCTGGTGTTTTCCTCTCTGTCTGAGTCTGGCGATAAAGCCCTTGACTAGGTGCTGTTAGGATTTGTAGAGCTCTCTTATTCCAGGACCTAGGAAATAAGCAACTAGAGGCCAACTTTCAAAAAATGCTGAGCATTTAGCAGAAGCAAAACAAATGAATAAAGAAAATGACTGCATTGTAGTCACCTGATTCAATTTTCTCCAGTGCCTTGAGCTTGTCTTTTTAGGTCCCTGGAAAACACCTTGAAAAAAGCCTCTAAAGTCCATTAGACACACACACAAAGAAGAAAAAGGGAGGGAAAAGGAGTGGGTGGAAGCAAAAGAAATATCTGAATCATATACAATCTAGTTCTTATAACTAATGCAGGTCAGAGCTGCCCTGTCCTTAGCGTAAATTCTATTCCGGCTAGGGAAGCACCAGCGAGAAGAGAGATGATAGACAGATAAGATGTAAACGAATTCACATATGACTAAGATTCTTTAATATGGTACGATTTCGATGTATTAAATGACTGGCCAAAAACTAGAATATTAATGAAGAGACGTTTCCAGTAGTGTAGAAATGTAGCTATATAATCTCCCATGGATACATATAAATTGCCCTCACTCATCTCCCCCTGAATACCAAACTAACATCTCCCCAGCTCCCTAGACCCTGCCAGGGGAATTCCATTCTCTCATTCAACTGGTGCCTATTCTTTCTCTCAACCTGCCCCCACCCCCAGTGTTTCCTGTTTGTCCCACAATGCAGAGGTCAGCATGCGGCCACAGAGCCAGCTCATACAGGATGCATAGTGCCTGTGTAAACCATAACAGAGCCATAAGCCTCATATTTATTCACAGGAACACTCGCACAGGAACTGCTTAATTGTTTTTATTTTCCCTTCTTTCTCTTGATGGAAATGACTATGTGCCCTATGGATCTAAAACAATTGCAGACGTGTCCATAGAGGGGATATTTGTTTAGAGGCTTGAAGTATTTTCAGATGTTTTACCAAACTCATCTGCAAACCGAAAGCATTCCACAGGACTTGAGACATTTCAGAGTAGTCGGAGGCTGGCCCCTCTTCATTTTGGAACTGCAGCATATTTTCAAGTTATCAGGGAAGGAATGTTGAGTCAGAACTCCTTAGACCTGGGGCTTCCTTCTTCAGAGAATGACTCACAGAAGCCAAGTAATGACAGTCATTCCCGGCCGGGGTTACATCCAGACTTCTTATCTGGCACACGTAAAAGGAAAAGTCGTCAGTTGCACTGAGACGTGAGACGAACACAAGCTTTGGAATCAGACAAAGCTGGGACTGAGGCCCAGCTCCACCATTTACTGGCTCTGTGACCTCCAGCAAGATATTTAATCTCAATGAGTCGTAGTTTCCTCCTTTGTAGATAGTGGGTAACAATACTTTGCAGGACTAAGAGTAGTGATTTATATATTGCATCCAGTGGAGGATGTACTATACAGTAGTTGCTCAAATAATGGGATCCATAATTAACAATCTCTCTTGGGTTGTTGCTTTTTCTTTGCATGAAAACCAGCATGACGTGTTTGGTTTTTAAGGGCCCATCACAATAACAGATATGTGACCTTATTTTCCTCCAGGTTGGTTTCATTGACTACATTGTCCATCCGCTGTGGGAGACATGGGCAGATCTGGTACAGCCTGATGCTCAGGACATTCTGGACACATTAGAAGATAACAGGAACTGGTATCAGAGCATGATACCCCAGAGTCCCTCCCCACCGCTGGATGAGCAGAACAGAGACTGCCAGGGGCTGATGGAGAAGTTTCAGTTTGAACTGACCCTTGAAGAGGAGGATTCTGAAGGACCTGAAAGAGAGGGAGAGGGCCACAACTACTTCAGCAGCACAAAGACACTTTGCGTGATCGACCCAGAAAATAGGGATTCACTGGGAGAGACTGATGTGGACATTGCGACAGAAGACAAGTCCCCGGTCGACACATAATCTCCCTCTCTGTGTGGAGATGTACATTCCACCTTGACGAGCATGCCAGCTGTATGGTAGGGCCAGCCCACCATGGGGGCCGGGGCCTGCACAGGACAAGGGCCATGTGGCTTTTCAAGTTACTTGAGTATGGAGCCAGAGTGCAAGACCGTGAAGCAAATAGCGGCTCAGGAAATTCCACGGTTGACTTGCCTTGCTTGCAAGCTTGGTGGAGAGCTGAAGCTTCATGTGGTACTAGAGGCCAAGTTCGGATCACGACTAAATGGCCTGAAAATAGAAGACACAAAACTGAGAGATTTTTCTGCACTAAGTTTTGGGAATCTGTCCCCTCTAGTGACTGAACTGACTGATAACTTCATTTATAAATCTGCTCACCTGTCCCTATGTCTGCCGACCTGTGTGCCTTTTTTGTAAAACATTTTCACGTCTTTAAAAAGCCTGTTGAATACCTAGAGTTTAGTATCAACTTCTACACAGATAAGCATTCAAAGTTGACACAAAATTTTTTGAATCTTTCTGAAGAAAAAAAAAAAAGGAAAGAAAATGGTCTTCCTTCTTTCTTGGGCAATATCTTTCACTTTACTACAGTTACTTTTGCAAATTGAAAGGATACGCTTCTAACCACATTCTACTTCCTTCCCCTGTTGTCCCATCCGACTCCACAGTTGCCCTTACAACCTATCTCTCTTTGCCTGCCTTGAACAGTACTTTTTCTCCTCAAGAATTTCACTTTTTTTCTGTCAACAGAATAAAATTAAATAAACTAAGGGGTAGGAAAGGAGTAGTCGTGTTGTCCACAGTAACCGTCTGTGTAAAACCAGCGTAATAAGGCAGTGTGCCCTGTGGTGTCCGGAACTCCTACGCCACTGGGAGCTTCACAGCCCCCATGCTATTCTCCCCCTCCTCTCTTCACTCTCACACCCAATTATGCCATTTTCAGTTTAATGCTGCCATCTTTCTCTTGCAATGCCTTCTGTGCTAACACCTTCATTTCTGTTTATAACCATGTATTTATTACTTAATGTATATAATGTAATGTTTTGTAAGTTATTAATTTATATATCTAACATTGCCTGCCAATGGTGGTGTTAAATTCGTGTAGAAAACTCTGCCTAAGAGTTGCGATTTTCTTGTTATGTTTCGTATTGTGTATTCTATAAACTGAACATTGCTTAAGAGAAATATCCGGCCCCCTTGCAAGTGATATCATCGGTGGGCTCTTTACTCAGAGGGTCTGCCCTTTGTCCTGTCTGAGTTGCTCAACACCTTTATGAACCAGTTTAGAAACGGGATTTTCACATTGGATACTGAATGGTTTATACGCAGCTTTTACTTTTGTATAGTTCGATAGGGGTAGGAGGCAATGGGATGTAGTTTTCACCTATGTTCTGTCCAAATCTGTGTACACACAAGTTGGATTCTAACCGGGTTCTATTGTAACTGTGGCTTCAGTTTAAAAAGCAACACTACATTTGCTCACAGATGGTTCTTCTGAGTGTTTCTAAACTACTGACTTTGAAAAGAAAGCCTCCTGCCTGCCATCGAGCAGGAATGTCATGTTCAAATTAATTACAGAAAAAAACAATAAAACAATGTGAATTTTATAATAAAATGTGAACTGATGTAGTAAATTATGCAAATGTGAAGCTTCTCATAACAGTTGTTAGGCCTCTTACTGGCTTCAGTCTCAGTTTGTAAAATATATTTCATGCTTTCAGTTCAGCATTTGTGACTCAATAGTTAAAGAAATGGCACAAATGTGCATGACTAATGGGTTTGTATGTCTATGAACACTGCATTATTTCTGGTGGACATTTTATTTTCAAAAGCTTCTCACAATGTATGTTATAATACTATTATTATTATTATTATTATATATTGTGTTCAACTGCATTCTTAACAGACTTTTCTATGAGGTGAATAAACAAAAGCATGATTAGATTAGACTGTAGGCCCAATTATTTTGTGGTTAGTTCTGACGTATTAAAAGCAGACCTTTTTTCGCTTCTCTCCTACCATACCCCACAAAGAAAACCAACCACTTTGCCTGGCCAACATCAAAACTAAAGTTTCAGAATCTGTGTCTGAAAAGTCCCCTACTTGGAACATTACACATTTTCTTAACAACCGTTCACCCAGTTGCTAAGAAAATGGGAAGAGAGGTAGTGAAAGAAACCAAACAGAACCACCTTAAGAATCTGAAGAGTTTAATTTACTAGATAAATAAAGGGAATCTCCATCTTCTCTGAGGCCTCTGGAAAAGTGAATCATAGAATCACAGAACATTAGTCAGATGGTCCCATTGATCATTTGACACTGGAAGAATCTGAGGCGCAAATAGTCCTCTGAAAGTACAGTTCACAGAACACCTGTGGACACCTGAGGTCTTCTCAATGATCCATGGAGTCTTCTGTTGATCACGTGGTTAGGCTTTAATTTTTTGAAAGAACCATGTAGATATCATAAGCAAAATATTTTGTTGAATGCTTTGTTGCAATCTTATAGTTAGCTTTAAAAAAATTATACTAAGAAGTATATGCGTGGGGGGGGGGATGGTTAGGAAGTTTGCAAGTAAGAATCAGTAGATGACTCAGGTAAGCGGTTTGTGAACCAGTAAGAGGGTCTGCTCTAAAGAACTCCACTCAAAAAAATGAAATCATTATATTTCTTTATAGAGTTAATTGAAGATGAGCCAACATTGCAGAATCAGCTTGCCTGTTGGCTACAGTGCTAATTTTAGAGCATTTGGTCACCACCCCTGATTTCCAATTGCACCCCACTATCTCTGAGCCTTTACTGATTGAGTGACGAAAGTGAATTTGTTAGAATAACCACAGGTGGAACTTTTAAAATGTCCACAGCCATAAATATTTATAAATGTTTGTAGGTCTGTTTCTACAGAGAAGTTGTTCTTAACCCTTGCTGCAAAATAAGAATCATCCAAGGAATACCTATTTTTTTAAATGTTGGTGTTTGGCCTTCATTGTTACCTCGGATTTCTATTTGAATTGGTCTTGAATGGAGCCCTGGGTATCAGATTTTTAAAATTCTCCTGAGGTAATTCTAATGTGTAATTGTGAGTAGGGAAACACTGTTCCAGAGAGAGAAATATGCTTGTAGCTAAGGCTTTTGTCTTAGTCTATCAGGGGTGCTATAACAAAATGCCAAAACTAGGTAGATTAAAAACAACAGAAATTTTTTTCTCACAGTTCTAGAGGCCAGGAAGTCCAAGATTAAGACACCAGCATGCTCACATTCTGCTGGAGGACCCATTTCCTGGTTCATGGCCAGTGACTTCTCCCTGTGTCCCTACATCGTAGAAGGGGTTAGAAATCTCTCTGGGCTGAAAGCATTAATCCCATTCATGAGGACCCCACCCTCATGACCCTAGCACCTCCCACAGATTCCTCCTCCTAATATCATCATCTATCTTTGGAGTTAAGATTTCAGCATCTTAATTTTGGGTGATACACACATTCACACCACAGCAACTTTCTTTTACGGCAACTGTCTGCAGACATTGTGCACCCACCATGGACAGGCACTGGCTGAGATACAGAGATGAGAGTAGAGATGAGAGAGAAGCAAGACAGAGCTTTATATCCAAAAGCTTGTAATCTGCTATTGTTGATCACCACTTGCCTTCCAGAATACTGAATTATAATTATGTTTGTAGGAAAACCAAAATGAAGATCAATTGAAAAGAAAGTTAATCACCTGGTTCCTGAACATAGGCCCTAAGTGTAATCATTCCCCTACCTGTGATGGCATGTCAGTGTTCCTGATGGCAGGGAGTGACTGCAGATGCAGAAAATACTATGGCATTTTGCCAAGCCTAAGGGCAATAGCTTAGTACTTAACAAAATACATAAGAGCCTAAGACTTTGGAATTGTCAGAGTTGAAAAGAAATACACAAATACATAGGCATACACACACACACACACACACACACACACACAGGAAAGCAGTTCCCTGGCATGTTCCCACAGCCTTATTTTGACATAAATAAGTTGGGGGTCATAGTAGTTCTCAGTCCATTGAAGAAATACTAATAAAGTTCCAGTGAATGGATTCCGTTGCCACGAGGCCTAGTTTCAAATCCTAAATCATCCAACCACTCAACCTTAGACAAGTCAACTACTCCCTGGGCTTCAGTAAAATAAGGATAATAAGTTTGTTAAAAGGGTATAATAAACCCAGGCCTTTTCCCATCATTGCATTGCTACCTCTCTGAGCTCCATATCTTACTCAGTGGTCAAATCAATGATCACGTGAGCCTTAAAACCACTGAACGAACATGGGGCATGATGGCTGGCAAATCCCATTTATAAACCCATGCTTTGTGCACCCTGATCTCTGCTTTCACGTTTGCATGGTGTTCTCTCCATGTGCATGCCTGTGTTTAAATTTCCCCTTTTTATAAGGACACCACTCACATTGGGTTAAGGGACCACCCTACTCCACTATGACTTCCTTTTAACTAATTAAATCTACAATAATCCTATCTCCAAATAAAGTCATATTCTGCAATGCGAAGGGCTAGAACTTCAATATATAAATTTGATGGGGAGATAACAAATCAACCCATAACACATAGTTACTCACCAGAAGTTCTGTTTCCTAGTACAGGGTTTTATCTGCAACATCATAACCTTAGACACCCATTCAACTTCTCTACATCTCAAACTCTTCTCTAAAATTAGAAGAATGGGCTGTATGTTTGAACAGGTACTATCTAGTTATAAAACTTTTAATGCTTTATGCTAAAGCACTTTTGGTTTCTTAGGATCTATATTCTTAAAACATTTAATTATTTTCTTGGTGTAGTTAGGTGCTACGCAGAGAAATCAGGGAGAAAAGAAAGCAGGACCTTGGTGCAGTAGGATAAACATAGCCCGGGGGTTAAGAGCTTAGGTTCTAATGGTAAACAGGTTCTGATTCAAATCTCTGCCATTCCATTTTCTAGCTGTGTGACTGTGAACAAATTCTTAACCTCTTCAAGCCACAATTCCCTCCTCATTAAAATAAGGAAAATAATAGTATTTACTTCATAAGGTTTTTATAAAGACCAGTGAATAGTACATTTAAAGTATATAAGTGTAAGCCATTGTATCACAGATGTCATCTAAGACTTCTCTCTTTCCACGAATATTTATAGAGTGCTAATTATGTGCCAAGTATTAAACGAAACAAAGTCCTTGCACTTATCTAGTTTATATTTTAGTGGGAGAAAATAACAAATAAAAAGGTAAACTATTCAATGTCAGGTAGCGTGATATGTACTATGGGACTGGCAAGTGACGATGGTTAAAAGCAAGGGCCCTGGAGTTCGATTGCCTGGCTTGGAATCCCAGCTTCACCCCTTATAAATGGCCCAGACTAGAGTATAGCAAACACAAAGGCCCTGAAAATGGAATGGGCTTGTCAACCTCAGTGAACAGCAAAAAGGCCAGGTGAGGAAGAGGAGCAGGAGATAAGGCTGGCTGTCAGGTCACAGAGTTGTTAGGCTATTGTAGGGACTTTGGGAAGTCATTGGACAATTTTAAGCAAAGAGCTGATATGACATGGCCTACATTAATCTAGAAGCTTACTCTGTGAGGGGAATAAACTATATTGAGGCATATGCAGAATCAGGGAGACCAGTTAGGAGGCTACTGGAATAGTCTTTTGAAGTGACAGGAGCTTGACAAGATTTGGAGTACATTTTTAAGGCAGAGGCAACAGTACTGGCTGATGCATTTGAAAATGGAATCACAGGAAAAAGAATGACAAAGATCCCAAAGATGTAACCTAGGTAACCTATTGAATGGTGGGAACATTTCCTGTGATGGGGAGCATTTGGAGAGGAATAGATTTTGTTTGGAGATGTTGAGGAGGCAATTAGATGTATGAATCTGAAGTTTAGGACTGAGTTCCTGAGAGTCCTAAACTTATTAGCGAGCAGCTCCCTATCTACAGTTAGCCACTCTGTCTATGTAAGCTAACTACATATAACCCTAACTCATTCCTGATGCCAGATGTATTCTTTTTAGTAGGTTCCTCAAGAAATATGCCCACACCAATCATTTTGTGTTTTTATAGGATCTACACGGGGTCTTGGGAGATCTTATTCAACAGCACGCTGCTTTATGCCACCTCGCAGTTGCCTCGTTCCCTCCTTATTTTTTCCACCCTATCCTCCAACTCATAGACACCCTCCTCAGGAGCAAAATCTGTTCTTTTTCTTGGCTTTTGCACTTCAGTTAGATTCACCTTTTGTTGGTGGAGCATGACTCGGGGGGGGGAATCTCACCTTCTAAACCAAAGAGCTCTCAATAGTTATTTTGAGCAAGTATATTTTGAGCTCTCCCAAGATAAATTTGCATATAAGAGCATTTCTCCATCTTGTTATACCTCCTCCCAATACAATTAGGAAGCTCGCTCACAAACTTTGAGAGGTGGGTGAGGAAAAGGCAAAGGTCAAATGTTTCTTATGGCACCCGAGCTTTCCCCATCCCAGGTTTGCCCACACTCTGTCAGATTTGCACTGATACTTGAGATTTGCCCTCTGGCTCTGCTCAGTGGTTGGAACTTGGAGTCTTCAGTAATGAGCTTCCCAGACTCTCCTGTTCTTTTTTTCCTTCCCCTCACTTTTCACTCCATCCCTACAGGGACAAAAATTCTTCTCCATATCTTTGATAGAGAAATTTTACCAAGCCCTTTTGTTGCTTGAGAAGGCTGTTTGAGTCTGCTGCTTCACCCCAGGCAGCTCCCACTTCTCTCTACAGTTCTGTGCTCTGAGTGCAGGTCCTAGAGTGAGTATATATGGAGACTTATGCTAGTACCTCATTTGGTCTCAGTTCCTGCATGCCTCTCACTGTATTTGCTGAATAAGATTTTTAATATTTAAAGATATATTTTTATTGCAAAGCATGGACCTTCAAAGCAAGACAATTAAGTCATCCGGTGCTTAGGTAAAATTAAAAACAAATAAAAAATGGTCAATTACAACACTGGGAGATAAACAAAAGTGGCCATTATGGATGCTTTGAGAAAAAGCACGTCCTGTCCAATATAGCTCTTTTCAACAGTAATTTGGTTTATGTTCTATTTTTATCTTTCTCGTTGACTTCTAACCTAACATTCAAGTAAGATGCGACTCCACAGTTTTTCTAGTTTTCTACATGGAAATCTCAAGAAGAGTCAGGCCAAAATGTTCACATGAAATCAAACAACTGTAACCTCTGCGAGGGCAAAGGTCAGTCAGGTCTGATGCTTTGCCCTGTCTCCACAATGCCCAGCATCATAGCTGGCACAGAGTCTGTGCTCAGATGTTTTTTGAATAGATCTGGATGTTGATGGCAGTAAAACCCCAGTTAATGGGCACATGAGAAGAATGTAGGTTGCAGCAAGTCGACTCTCAGTTTCTCTCACTAGATTGTATTGATCTGTTTTCAGATCTGTCTCCCACTCAGGACTGAGGATCTCCTAGACAGGACAATGTATTTTGTTTTGTCTCCTTTTTAATCTTTATATTCCTTGTCAACAATTACTATGCTGGCCCTAAATGAAAGGAGTTCCCTGTCATATTTGTTGAGCAAATGATCCAAGACATGAGCTTGAAAATCTTGTTATTGAAATTACTTGTGAAATATATCTGTCTACATGATTTTTTTTTGGAGGGGGGTGGGAGAGGAGTAGAGTATTCTGAGGAAAGCAAGATTTGACAAACCTTTGTTCCAGGCCTTGCTCTGTCCCTTACCAGCTGTGGGAATTGGGGCAAATCACTTAAATTTTCTGAGCCTAAATTTTTCCATTATTAGATGGAGCAAACAATAGAAACCTAAAGATGAAATCAGATATAGTATTACATAACATGTGTGCTTAATAAATCTTTATTATCTGGATATATGTTGTCAGGAATGGAAGAATAAATTATATTAACTCTTTTAAATGATATAATGACATCATTTAAAGGATAAATGATATACTTTTTAAAAATTGCCTTTGAAAAGCATATATTTTGATTAATTTAGTGTTCTGTAAATCAACTTTTAGTTAATCTAGATTTTTCTATACATAACTCAAGATTTCAAGAGGAAAAATGCTCTCACTCCAACCCACCAATATGGAACTATGCCGACACTGATAGGCTCATTAAAGTAGAAGGAAACGTGCAAGCCATATTAGTCCCCTCTCAAAAATATGCCTGATTGAAGACTTCCAGTGGCAAAGAACACAGCAATATTTTTTAAGATGATGCTAATTATTAAATTTTTGAGATGGACTCAAACTATACTCTTCTAAAGCACCCTCTCTGTTTTATATTTTTTCCTTCCATAGCCAGATAATGTATATAATTCCTCTTCTAGTTTCTTGTCACAGTTGAAAATAGGAGCCAAACTTTCAGAGTTCGTGATGATGTGACCTTGGCAAAAATAATATAACCTCTCTGTGCTTCAGTTTCCTTATCTGTAAAATAGAAATAATAATAACTGTACCTATTTCAAAGATTATTGTGAAAATTATAGAAATTAAGGCTGTAAAATATTTAGTACAGTTTCTAGCCTATATTATATGTTAACAAATGTGAACTATATATAGCTAGAGGTCACATGTTTTCTACAACGTTACTTCAACCATTTTTCATATGAATTAAATGCATCATTCTGATTAAATTATCCTGGGCTTGTTCACATTGACAGTGTTTTCTTAGGATGAGTGTCCCAGAATAAAGCACCATATTTCAGTCATGGTAGAGTGCACATAGCCCAAGATTATATTCATTTTAGGAGAAGTCGATGACTCACCCTGATGATTCATAAGGTGCTTAAAGGCAAACAAACCCTTCACACTTTTTCACACGAACCAGTGTGAAACCATGTCTCCTCCATTCTCTGCTTGTAGAATTGAGTTTCTGTAATTCAGTGCATCATTTACACCTTACTAATACATTTCATCTGCAAAACTCATGGAGTAAAGGAGAGAGGGTCTGCAGTAAAGGAGAGAAGGTCTTTAGTTTGGGTGTCAGATTGAACTGTGTGTAAATCTCAGCTCTAGGACTACCTTTGAGATCTTAGAGAAGATACTTAACTTGTTTGGTCTTCAATTTCCTTTTCTGTAAAGTGAAAAAAATGATATCCATATCATATTATTTAGAAAGACTGACATAATTTATGCACAGGCAGTCATGCAATATATGAGTGTAATTAGTAATGTTAATACCCTACTATAATGATTAAATAAGATAATATATATGTGGAAAAAATTTTCATATCGTTGGTTTAAATCTTAAAACCAACATTGTTTTTGACCTAAAAATAATTTAGAATTCTGATTCTGATAACCTATTATAATAATGTATTTTATATTTTTAATTACACTGCTGGGAAAAATGTTAACCAGGACAGGACAAGGAATGGAGGTGTGTTAAGCCACCAGCGGTCTTCCAGATCAGCATCGATCTATTTAGTCAGTACTCCATGGGCAATGGCTGCGAGTCGACTATAATTTTGGCTATGTGCATAAACATATCAGGAAAAATGCAATCAAAAGCTTTCTTGAAATTTAGACATGACGTCTAAAGCACTTCTCTCTAATCTACTAACACTAACTGAGAGATTATTATAGCATGACTCATTCTTAGAGGAATCAGGCTAGTTACTTTCCTCTCAAATGACCTACAAACCATATCTTAATTATCTATTCTAGAATTTCTTATATAATGATGTCATTCTTGACAATCTGTACTGCTGGATTTTTTTTTCCTAATTATTTAGATAATATTTGTCTGTCACATATTCCCAGATTTCTGACATATTTTGTGTTGTTGCTGATTTCTCAGAGATAACCAATTATGAGTCAAAACCACATTGGTTAAATCCTTTCAGTATCCTTGGAAATCATGCTTTTAGAGACAAGAAACCACATACAGGACAGAAAGGCTCTCCTCACACCTCTTCACTTTATGTGTCAAGTCTAGCAGAAGAACATGGTACTTGTACACTCTTAGTTAAGGGCTTATCTCCTTCTCACTGAAGAAAACTGTCTTCTTTCCCCAAATACACAGTTTCAGAAAAGATGCCAATAGAACAGTAAAGGAAGTCAGGGGAACCAATCTACTATTTCAAATAATTGTTCTTCTGTACCTATCATTGATTAATTAAGGAAATATGCATTGAGTTCTTAATATTTTTCAGATACTGTTTTAAGACATTGTCCTTTCTCCTTGGAGAATATAAGAAGATAGATGTGCAAATAAAAAAAAATGATAACATTATACAAGGGGTAAAATAAAAGTATGCATGAGGAACAGAAAAGTGGAGCACCTCTTTTTTGAGGGATAACAGGGAGCACTTCTCATATGAAGACAGGGTTGAATATTTGAGGCTGAGTCTTGAAGGATATTGAAGCAGTCAGCGGACCAAAAGGATAAGGGGAAGAAGGGAAAGAGGGGTTGTATTGCAGGAAAAAGATAGAACACATGAAAAGAGTAGAAATATAAAAGGCTATTACTGAGGTCTATCAACGTATTCATTCATTCCACAAATATTTATTGAGTCCGTACTGTGGGTCAGTTACTCTACTAGACATTGGGGATACAAAGATATACAGAAAGAAAAAAAAAAAAAAAAGCTTTACTCTCATGAAATAAAGTTGCAGTTAGAGAGACAAATATTAAATTTTTAAAAGGCGAATATGTTACTAGGAACTGATATAAGTTCTCCAAAGGATGGAAATATGAGAGTAATTAAAAGAAATTACTTTGGCCAATTTATAAAAAAAACATTTTTATAGTCATTTTATGACTATAAAAACAACCTGCGCCAAAGTCCCATTGCAGAGGAAGCAGAGTGCCTAGGAGGAACTGGGCCAGTTACACTTGAGATCATGGAATAGTAAGAAATGAGGCTGGTGAGGCAGGCACAAGCAAGATCTCGCAGGGGATTTTAGAGATTTTGCTCTTTCTTGCACACAATGAGAAGCCACCAAAAATTTTAAGTAAGGAGGCGATATAACAAGACTTGAATTTTGCAAGATCATTCTAATTACAGTGTGGAAGGCAGATTCTGAGATGACAATAAAAAGCATGGGAGACAAGTTAATAGGCAATTGTAGTAGTCCAACCAAGACAAGACGATATCTTGGAGTAGAGTGGGACTGTGGAGACGGAGAAAAATGTGTGGTGTAGAGTTATTTAGTCATGGCATTTACTGATCTTAGCTGATATAAGAGAAGAAAGAGGTGAAAAAGACTAAAGAATAGATCCAAAGTTTTTGGCTTATATATCTGAAAAGGTGGTGAAGTTGTTTTCTGAAAAAAAAAAAAAATACCAAAGAAGTACTAGTTGGTAGGAAGGCATGATTCCAGTTTGAGGGGATGTTGATTTTTGGATGTCTTTGTGACATCCAAACAGATGTCAAGTAGACAGATGAATATGACAGTCTAGAACTCAAAGAAGTCTGAGCTGGGAGATATCCATAAATCATGGGATGTCCTAGGGAGACATTGCATAATGAGAAAAGAGGATTTGGGATAGGACTAATCTCTAAGGAACTCTTTTATTTAATGAGAGAATATTAAAAAGATAGGTTTATAAAGGAGACTGAGAAATTGAAATCAAATAACTAGGAAGTGTACCAAGAGAATCCGATGTCTAAGAAAGCTAAAGGAAGAGAATGTTTTAAGAAGGATGTGGTCCACAATATTGAATCTTGGTGACAGATATAGTAAAATAAAAAAGAAAAAATATTTTATTTAGAAATCTAGATATTACTGGTGAAATTAGATCATTTTCAATGGAGAAATGGCTCAATAGCCAGTTTCCAGTGAATAGAAAGTAAGAAGATTTAAAAGAAATGGAAACGATAAGAACAGACAAGAAGTTTCGTTTTGAAAAGAAAGATTGAGAGCAACTGACGGAAGGAAGGTTGAGGGATCATCGGTAGTATCTGCCTGGAAAAGTAAAAGTGGTGTGGTCCAAAGCACAGGTGGAAGGATTAGTCTTACAAAAGCAATCACTTTCCTCAACATATGAGAAAAGGTGGGGTGCGGGTGTATGTGGATTTGTGAGTTCAGCCGAGGGAAGGTAAAAGAAGTTCTTTCTTCTAATGTCTTTGATTTTCTTTTAACAAAAGAACATTGGCCTCTTTTCACGTGCTATTTCTTTCAAACAAGAGGAACATTTGATTAAAATCAAGTTAAAACACTTTCAGAGGATACTAAAGGAACCAAACCATCCTATCATTGAGCCTAAAGAAATGATAACTCTGCTTAGAGGAAAGAAATGGAAACAATCTTTGAATATTTAAATCATTATTAAGTAAAACAATTAGTTTGTGCTAAATTATACTAAGGGTGGGACCCAGACCAATGGAAAGTATGGGAAGGCTTGTTTCAACTCAGAATTAAGACAAACTGGAATTTCTAACTGTTCTTATTGCCCCCAAATTTAATAACGGAAAAATATGATAAATCCTCAGTTACTAGACGTGGTTGTTCAGGGAGGCCTTTACTTGTTGCAGGTGATGTAAAGGGGGAAATTCAAGCATGAGATAGGAGGCTGAATGTTGGAAATTTCTATTTTTTTAACCATGTTTCTCCCCTTTACATGAAGACAATTGGGTTTTTTTTTCCCCCTTAAAGCATGAAGTTTATTTTCCCTGAGAAGGTGGAAAGATGAGAAGATAGGGAAAAAAGAGAAGAGAAGAGAAAATAATTATCAGGCTAGAGTTTTCCTGGGAACCATGTTACTTCTACACTATTGGCCCCATCTATAGGACTTTCTTGTCCTTTCTAGATTTGTTTTTTTCTGAGTGCGTGTGTGTGTGTGTGTGTGTGTGTGTGTGTGTGTGTGTGTGTATGTGTGTATGTGTGTGTGTGTGTTTTGGGCTCGATTTTCATCAGAGGTTCGAATGCTCCTCTATTGTCCTCAGAAATTTTTTACCTATTCTATTCTCATTGCTTTCTTACTGAGCATATACTCATATTCACCATTCACCAAGTGGCCTTCTTGACTTCTCTTATGGTCTGAAACATTTGTATTTTGGAAAAGTTGTCCCTCTTCCTCCATTTTTATACCTTTTTATTATTACTTAAAACCTGAAATCTTCTAAAGCATTCTTATGCAGTCACATGACTTTTTCTCATTTCCTTCCTAAAATCCAGGAATAAGGGCCATTTGTATAATATTTTATAGGTTTTATAGTATCCATTCATAGACATCACTGCATTTGATTATCACAAAGATGTCTTGAGATGCAAGTTATGTGCCACCAGCTCCAACAACATCACCACTACCATAATCACCATCATAACCATCACCAACTCCATTTTAAAGATGGAAGTCCAGAGAAGACTAAGGGAATGCCTCAAGTCATTCCACTGAAGGGCTAAAAAACAGAAACTGAGATCTGCTCGACTCTACAAGGCTCTTTCTAGATGCAAAGCTGCTGTTCCAGGACTTGTTTTCTCTGCTATTGTAAATTTTCGGTTGGCATGATCACGTTCTTTAAAACTGCCTGTTATTTCCTTCTCAACAACAAGCACTTTTTCTATAGTTGTAATTACATGGAATTGCAGTTCCCTTAGTTACTTCCTTTGTTATAGAGAGTGTTTACTAAATTATTGAGTGAACTGTCTAAGACCGTTCTTTACCAAATTCTCGTGAATACTAATGTTCCTTAGGCTGTGTGAGCCATCTCCTCTGGGTAAAATTATTCTACCCCTTTTGAGGTCTCTGTGTCTAAATTTGCCCTCTTGGAGGCATATAAATACCCACCTTGACAGTGCATCTAATTGTTTAATCTGTTGGTCAATCAATTAATTAAAAACTATTTACTGAGTGCCTGACATGTGCCAAACACTGTCTAAGCTATTAGGGTAAATTGGTGAAAAAAAAAAAAACAACATAAACTATATAAAAAAGACCTTAATTAAATAATCACAAAAATAAATAACTTGAGTATTTGTTCTGTATTGCCCTTTGTTAGCTCTTTTGTACTTTATATGACAAATCTACACTAGAAACATGCCTTTAACATATTGTAACTTTTCCACAATGTACCATGCTCTCTTACCTCTTTCACAGGCACAAAGAACTTTAGAGTTAGAGAAAACTTGGAAATTAACCAGTCTGGCACTTCTCAAAGTTGAATGTGCATATAATTAATGGAAATATATTATTAAAATGCAGCTTCTGAATCAGCAGATCTTGGATGGGGCCTGAGAATCTGCATTTTTAGCAAGCTCCCAGGTGATGCTGATGCTGCTGATACATGAACAACACTTTGAATAATAAAGATCTAGTCCTCTGGTTTATAGCTAGGAATATCCATCAGACTCCCTTGCTTTTGAAAAATACAGAATCTGAATCAGACTTTAGCAGGGGCTGGCCAAATGAAATTTGAGAAGACAATCTTAGACTTCCACTTCCAGTTAATATGAAATAATAGAAACTGTGTTTACCATCCCACTTGAAACAACCAAAAGAATAAAATCCGATAAAATATGATACGATGATTTTTGAGATACTAGACATTAGTCAACGAACTAGAGTAATCTCTGACACATCAGGAAACAAGTGCTATGAGCCCAACAGTCTTTCATGAGAGAATTTCCAAGCCATGACATAGAAAGCAGTAACCCAAGCAGAGCCCAGCTGACTCCCTGAGTTGAAGAGACAAAAGTTGAGAGTCGGGGAGAGCAGGGTGGCTAGACTTTTCAGGATGGAGTACCAGAAAGGAGGAAGCTGCATAGAGAGAAAACTCTGGATGTCTAAAGAAAGTCCCCTTCAAGTATATGGCAGAGTACTAATCAACACGTACCTGTGAGAAAACTACCCAAGGCAAGGGTAAGAATTACTGGAACAGAAATGAGATAATAGTGACCTGTGTTCACACAGAGCTGGAAAGAGTGTCTATAACTACCGGCCAGACGGAAATCTCATGATTCATGGGGCATGAGTTACAGTACTTAGAAAAGACTGCCTCTGGTAAGGAATAATTAACTTAGACTGAGCACTGATATAGTTTCATTTAATAAATTTTAAAAGCAAAACCAAATGATCAAACTGTTTCCAAGTAACTTAACTGCATCACAGAATGAAGCTCAGGAATATTTATAGGAATACAAATTATCCAGCATCAAATAAGGTAAAATTTAAAATGTATTGGGTCTAATGAAAATTTTCCAGGAATGGAAAGAAAAGAATACAACACACGACAAGGAGAAAAATCAAACAAAACTGACTTTGAACTGACAGAAATGTTAGAATTAGGAGATAAGAATACAGTTGAAGTTCATATGTTCAAAAAGTTAAGTAGAGCTAAGAAAGATATAAAAATATGGTAAGTAAGATTAATAGCAGATTAGATGATACAGAAGAAAAGGTTAGTGAACTTAAAAACATAGTGATGGAAAGTATTCAAAATAAAACACAATGAGAGAAGAATTAACAAAAGAAAGAAAGAAAGAAATCATTATTGTGCTTTGGGAAAACCTTGAGAAGGCTAGTAATGTGTAGTTGGAGTCTCTGAGGAAGGGGGAAGAGTTCATTAAAATCTTTTAAAAAATAAATGCTAGAAAATTTTCAAATTTGATGAAAACTATAAGTCCACAAATTTAAGAAACTTAATAAAGCCTAGGAACAAGAGACTTGAAGAAAATTATATCACAACACATCGTAGCCAAGGGTAGGTGAGGCAGGGAATCATGTTATGTACAGAAGAAGAAAGAAAAATGTGTCAATGGATTTATTGTTGAAATAATGGAAACTTTATTTCTTGTCAGAAATTGTGACAGCTTTGGGTCACTCCAGATGTTCCTTGGCTTGTGGGAGAATAGCTCTAATTTCTGCCTCTGTCTTTACACGGGCTTCTCTTGTATGTGTCTGTGTCATCTCTTTTGTCTCTTACAAGGACACCTGTCATTGGATTTAGGGTCTATCCTGATAGTCCAGGATGATCTCATTTGGAGATTCTCAATTCTATCTACAAAGACTCCTTTTACAAATAAGATCAAATTCACAGATTCTGGAGCCTGAAAGGTGGGCACAACTTTTGAGGGGCCAAAATAAAACCCATTAGAAGCATTTCCCGCAGGGGTCAGGACTGCCATATAGAAGCGAGTCACTGAACTCAGTTGGAAAACTTAAAGGGATGCCAAAAAATTGAGTCATATAAATAAATAATAAATGTATAATAATAAATAAATAATAAAAATAGTTTAATAAAATATTTCCAAAAATCAAAATTAATATAAAAGTCAATTAATAAAATATAAACATTTTAAATAAAGACAAGGGTAGTATTTGAAGAGTAGTATGGCTCACCATGACGCTAATTTTCAGCAACAATCTAAGCCTCTGATCCATGATGAAAATAAACTGAGCCAAACCACCATTTCCCCATCACAATTTAGATCACCCTTCCCAGAAACATAGCTCCAGGGAGCTTCACTCCTCAGGAGACCAGGCCACTATGCTCTGGGATTCTCGCTTCCAGAGAAGGTTTATTTGTTTTATGAATTGTGCAAACACCCCCTGAGTAGCTAATTAAAATGGAAGCTCATGCTGCCAAATCCAGGAAGCCTCCTAATAAGAATCACAGGGCTGCCAGAAAGTGTTACTAATACACACATCCAACCCCTCACTGTGGCTTAAGGAAGCAGAGGACAAACTGAAGGACAAACTCTGAAAAATGAGACTATAAGGTGGAAGTGGCTGAGCCCCACTGCCAATCACAGCACAGGACAAATGGAAGGCACTTAGTATGTGTAGGAGTAAATACTTGATGCTCTGGACTCTTCGGCAAAATTTAAAACAGGAATAAAACTAAATTCTCTGCCCCTTTATAAAGGGGACACCATTAAGAAAGAAAAAATGTTACTTACATTTGATTTGTTTGCAACCACCTAAAGCTTAGTTAATATTATTAATTACCTAACACTAAATAATCGGTAAAAAATAACCATTGAGAAAGTATAATAAAAAATACGATCACACTTAACAATAGTATTGAAAACATGTGGGAACAAACTTAAGAGGACATAAGCAAAAAATGTAAGAAAAACCTTGGAGACTTTACTTAAGATCATAAAAGGAAACTTATACCCTTAGGTGGAAAGATTCACTGTTATAATAATACAAATTCACCTCAAATTTGCATGTAAACTTAACTTAATTAAAAAAAAAACAATCAATAGTAGTTTTGTGGAGAAACAACAATTTGATTTTAAAATTTATCTGAAAGATCAAAGCAGTGAGAATAGCTGAAGAACTTTTTAAAGAAAATATTATGGACAATGAGAACTTTCAGGTAATTAAAATTATTATAAAACTATGATAATTAAGACAAAGGATGGTGTTACAGAATAAGAAAATGCACCTATGTGACAGAAAGTATGGAAATTAAACTTTCTACATATAAGTCATTTATATGTAGAAAGACTTGATTAATGTCATTCAAACCTGGAGCTATTTATTATTAGATAAATAGATTCTCATTTTATATTATATATGGGTTAGATTTAAATTAGTTACAGAGTTAAAGGAGAAAGGAATTATAGTAAGTTATAGGAGACTATCTTATCTCAAGTTAGAGATAGATTTTTCTAAGCATAAAATAAAGAAAGAGACTATAAAGGAAAAGGTTGATCAATCTTTTTAGTAAAATTTAAACTTTGTATATTAAAACTCGCCATAAACACAAGTAAAGAAAACAATAAATGTAGAAAATATAGGGTACATATATGAAAGGCAAAGGATGTAATACCTTATAGAATAGGCTTCCCAAAGATCAATAAGGGTTGATTTTGGATCTCAAAAAAAGTTTCTCAAAAATCAATAAGAAAAAAAAATGAATACTTGAAAAATGAGTGGAACTCATAGAGAGTTCATCTAAAAAAGAAATCAAAATGGCCAATTACTACATGGAAAATATTAACCTTACAAGTAACAAAAGAAAATCAGGTTAAAATAACAATGAGATACTATTTCTGAAATTGACAAAATTATTTTAAAAGATTAGGCCCAATACTGAGACTCAAGTAACATTAGCACTAACGTTCTCACACACTTGCTTCTGACAGAAGTGTGGATCAATACAACTCTTCTGATGGCAATTTGAGAACTATATAGCAAAAGTTTAAAAATAATTCTAATCTTTTAACTTAATTATTTAATTTTTAAGTGAAATTTCCTAAGAAAATAATTTGTTAGGTTTATAGATAACATATCCATTATAATATTATTCATATTGACAAAAAATGTAAAACATTCTCAATGTCCAACAATATGAAAACAATTAAAAGATGAGATTTTATGATGTCATTAAAATAAGATTTTTGAATAATATTTAAATAATATTTAACTGAATAGTCTAGTATATTTAGGTTTAAGTTTATTAAAAACTGTATACTAAATATGTAAAACAAATAAGCACATAAACACAAATTATACTATAAGAAAAAAATAATTAACATCAATACATTAATATTAAGTTTTTCTGAAGAGTAAGATTTGATTGGCTTCTGTTTTATGCTTTTTATATTATTCAGATTTTCTGATTAGCATGCATTATTTTATAATCCAAAAAAAGAAAAGAATAAAAATATGTTTAAAAGTCTTGATCACTAGCTCAAAGTTTGTCAACACTTGAAAAAGCACTAACAAGAACCTCACTCAATTTACTTGTTTTTCAGATCAAGAAATCAAGAACCCAGAAAGCTAGGTGGTCGGAAAGGCCAAGTGTTATTTGCAAGACAATAGATGTCTCTCTCCAAACCTCAGACTATTTCAGGGGATCCCTGAAATAGTCATGCAAAGGGAGAAGTCACCAGCCTGTGGCACTCTTGGGGGTATAGAAGGCCAATGGCCATTTTCCACTCATCTCAAGCTCCGGTCTTTCCTGCTTAATACCTTAAGATCAGAAAGTGGAGGATACAACCAAGACCTCAGTCTTACTGCCCGAGGGAGCAACCCTCACCTGCTCATTTTCTTGAGCAGATTCTGAGTTCTTTTTCACAGAATCTGGAAGGTTCCATACATGTTTGAGAGGTGACAGAACTAGGGGAATCAGAAAATTCTACCCAACCCACATCCCAATATACCATGATCCTCCACTCTTCCCTTAATACTCAGCTCCCTTTCATCCAAGAAGGTGTATTGTGAGTGGAGGTGGTGGTGTCATTTCCACAGACTACAACTACACACAGTGACCCGGCTCTTGAAGGAGTGAAGGGGCTTACCATTGGAGAGGGCAGAAGTGGGCAGTGTGCAGGAAGCCCCAGACCTTTGCTGTGCACGACGAAAAGTTCAGCAGCATAGTCAGGGGATGACAGCCAGTGTGGCTGGATTGTGAACGGTCTTGAAGTCTGTGTGAAGGAAGACTCTGGGAAGTCAAGAGCAGGAGTGGACAATGAGAGTAGAAAATATACAAAGCAAGGCCCAGGCCCTGATGGTACTCCAGCCTCAGGCCAAGGCCAACCAAGACATATATCCTCAGTAGGAGCATCTTTATTGCCAGGGCCATATCCCCCTGCCCTAGCTGTATGTCGCCCCCCCCCCCACCCCAGTGTGGGAGTAAACAGAAACATAGATGGAAGATCTATGGTTTCAAAAGAAATAGTTGAAGCTGTGGCTAAACAGAGAAAGTGACAGAATTTTGCTGAGAAGTTTTCAGCTGTAAGAAAAATCTCCTATATATGCTGAAAGGAGGCCTAGTCTACAGCTGCTTGGCTGAGAGCTGTCAGCTCAGTTCATGGAGGATAGACATGTTTGGGTGGAGGGTGAGTTTAGGAGATGAAAGCCTTTCTCCCAGCTCCAATGCTTCTTGTGGTGATAGGCAAGCTACCCTCTCCAAGCCGAAGTTTTCTCATGTGTAAAATGAGGATAATAATAGTCCCTACTTCATAAGATTACAGAGAAGATAAAATGATATATCGTATAGAGCAGGAGTCTCCAACACCCAGGCCGTGGACAGGTACTGGTCAGTGACCTGTTAGGAATGAGGCCACACAGCAGGAGGTGAGCAGCAGAGGAGTGAGTGAAGCTTCATCTGTATTTGCAGCTACTCCTCAGCGTGCGCATCACCGCCTCAGCTCCACCTCAGATCATCAGGTGTCAGATACTCATAGGAGCACCGGCCCTGGTGCCAAAAAAGTTAGGAACTGCTGGCATAGAGTATGAATAACACTGAATTGTTGTTGTTAACTTTTCCTTCTCTTTTCATCTTCCTGGGGCCCAGATCCATTATGGGCATTTATATTAGAGGAGAAGAGGGAAGGGGTACATAAACAGCTATTTACTGAGTTTCTGCCTGATGCTTTACTCTAATTACTCTCATAATCTTTCCCAGGGCCCCACAAAGAGGCCAGGGCACTAAGACCTCTCACTCGCAAAGAAGTTGTAACTTAGAGAAGCTAAGTCACTCCTGTAAGAGCTTAAGCTAACTCAAGGCTGGAAAAGAATTCTATTTATCTCCAAAATTTCTGCCTCTTCCACTCATCAAGTCACCCCCAGCTTGTGCTGCCTTCCACAGGCCACATCCTCACAAGTTTAGTGCCACCTGCCCCTAGGCTCTTGTTGCCTTGGGAACAGGGCCCCTCTCTGCTCAGTCATACAGATCCAGAATGTGCCCTGGTTTTACTGGTCAAAATTACCCAGGCCAGAGCATAGCCAAATATATCATCCTTGAGTTTAGGATTCCATGTGTCATAGGCACCCTTTTGATGAAGAAACACCACACCCAGAATCCACTGCCTAGCAAAACATGGGAATTCGAAGGAAACGCTGATTAAAAAAATCTGTGTGTGCTTTCATCCCACAGGGGGTTTCTAGGGCTGGAGAAAGCCTGTCAAGGTATAAAGAACCTAGAGAGATGAGAGCCGGGACCACCTGTGGTGGAGTGGGTGGTGGGCTAGGGGGCTAGAGAAGGCCTTGTCACACTACACATCCTAAAATACTCTCTAATCTGGCTTAGCCCTTTCACTATTTGAAGTGGGAAACTGAGCCTCAGACATACTGGAGAGAGCCTGCTCCATATGACAGAAAGAGCTGGGTTTGGCATTCTCTCAGATTTTTGTTTCAATCCTAATTTCTTATTGTGCTATTTCCTTACAAATTCTCCAGCCTTGTAGTTGTCTAAAAAGCATAAACCGATAGTTTGGGTTTAAGTTCTGGCCCAATAATGAGTAACTGTGTGACTATGGGAAAGTTACATAATCTCTCTGAACCTCAGTTTCCTCATACGTAAAATGAGACTGGTAACAGCAGTCCTTGCTCTATAGGGCTCTTATGAGTTTAAAATGGGTTAATGTAGGGGGAATGTTTAGAACCACGTACCATGACACAATATGTTGTTTTAATCTAAGGCAAATGACCTAACTGCTGTAGCAACACACAATTACAACAACTGCATTTACTGAGTACTTACTAAGGGTTAGGCCCTGTCCTAAGGTCTGAATGTTTATTCCACTGCATCTTCAGAATAATCATACGAGAAAGAAGCCATTATTTTCTCTCCTTCTTGGATGAGACTAAGGCAATGTGAGATTCAAACCCCTTCTTTAGGGCCCAGAGTGCTCAGCATGTATCTTGAGGCCACTCTGGGTAGGCTCTTCTCCTTTTTAGACCACAGAGACTCTGACAAAGGGCCAATGTCAGAAAAAAAATTTTTTTCTCTTGAAAACCACCACTCTGGATGATACTATGTGAAGGATTTCCAGAGAGATATTCGTGATGGTTCTGCAGGGCAGGGGCACCGTGGCCTTAACCCTGCTTGCTAAACTCAATCAATAAGGCTCCCTCCTATTCAAAGGAACAGAGCCCTCTCCTCCCTGATGCTGGGCTCTCTGTTTCCGGAACTTTGGGCTGAGCTAAGAGCCCCAGATGTGTCGAAACTCTGTAGAATTCAGGGGAAATCTTTGTTGGGTCAGAGCCTGTGCAGTTATCCCTCTGGGAGTTTCCAGCTTTGTGTGGGCTCAATGTCAACAATTTTTGTCCAAGAAACTCCAGAGCTGATCAAGGGCCAAGGTTGTATTTACTCTGTCCAGGTTATTGGCGAGAAAACTCCAAGGTTACCCTTTTACAAAAAAAAAGAGAAATTGTCTCTGATTGCCATGAGAGGAAAAAGCCAACTTCTGTCTGATGTCCATTGCGTATAGGGATTTTATAGTCGTCATCTCACTTGGCTCTCATCCTGGAGGCAGAGGGTATTGTCTCCATCTGAGAACGGAGTTGCCAAGATCATCCAGCAAATAGTAAAACTGTGAGATGTTTCTTTTTCAAATCTCATGCTCTTTTCACTGTCTATGATTCCTTGCTCATTCTCCAGACACATAATTGTCTAAAGAGTATAAACTGATGGTTTGGGTTTAAATTCTGGCCCAATAATGAGTAACTGTGTGACTCTGGGAAAGTTACTTAATCTCTCTGAACCTCATTTTCCTCATGTGTAAAATGAGACTGGTAACAGCAGTACTCGCTTCATAGGGCTTTTATGAGCTTAAAATGAGTTAATGTGGGGGAGGGGCGAATGAAGAAATGCATTGTTGTTTTACTAGGTATAGAATCTCCTGGGGGAAGGAAGAATTCTTGTATAAGCCAATCTCTCCGCTGGGTGTGTACTTCAGATTCATTATCCCATTATATCTCCAGCAATCCTATGAATGAGGGATTTTACAAATGAGAAAATGGAGGAATAAAGAAGTTCAACCACATGACAAATGTTGCACAGCTACGGAGTATTAGAGCTGGGACTCAGGTCCCAGCTTGACCACAGCACTTCCACTTTCTCCTTTATTACTCCATCCCCTGCCTCTGGGTGGAGACAGAGCAGCCCAGCAGGAAAGCACGTGTGCACATGCACGTGACTAGGAGCCTGCCAGGGAAAGGGGAGTTGCCATCTGGCAGGTGTTGTCTCACTTCATAAATCCATTATTTCCTGACAGGTCCTCTGCACATTTTTTATGGTAATACTTTAAATGCTCAAAGCACAAAGGAAGCTGGCAATTCAGGAGTTTCTTGTAATTTGAAATTTGAAAACATTGGTCTGTATTTATTTGTTCGTCGATTGTCTGCCTACTATGTGCCGGACAATGAAGCTATAAAAGTGAAAGAAAAAGTGATAAAATTGATTAAGTAGTAACACGATGAATGCATATTCACAAACCACGCTAAGTTCCTTGAAAGAAAGTTCTATAGTGTTAAAAGGAATAGATGGGTCTGATTTGAGCTAACTGGGGCTCAAGAGACAGCATGCCGAGGTCTTAAGGAAGAAAGTTAACCAGATAAGGAAGGAGAGAATAAATATCATGGAGAGAAAGAGCAGCATGTGCAAAGGCCCTGAGGGAGAAGGAAACATAGACTATTAGAAAAACTGAAAGGTTTTCATTGTGTCTAGAGGACATAAAAAGAAAGCAAAAGAGATTCAGGATGAGCTTAGAAAGATAGGAAAAGGTCAGAGTGTGCAGAACATTGATGTGCACATAGAATTAATCTTTGTTTTAAGAGAATGAAGAGGGATTTGGTTAAAAAGAAATGAGGTTTTTCATAGATGCTATAAAAATTTGAGTAATCTGTTTAGCATACAGTTATATAGCAGTACCCATCATATTGTGAAGGGATGACAGTCTTCAATTTGCCTGCCAACTCTGAAGGGTAATTAGTGGCAATGAGAATAGTGTGCTGAGGACTCTGTGCATGTATGCGAATCCAGTGGGAATAAGTATTGTTATCCATTAATGATGTGGGCCTAGAATGGACTGGAGCTGGCTGCTCTAACTAAGGCTGCATAAGGCTCAGGGGCTCAGGCATTAGGCTGACCCAGGTTGTAGAATCACAACTCTGCCACTTGTTGGTCAGAACTTACATAGTTTACTTATGACAACCCAGAATCTCGGCTTCCCAAGCTGTAACACAGACATAACAGGACCCACCTTCAAGGGGTTTGTGAGGATTATAGAAATTAGAATGTTAAATAGTCAAGCACATTCTGGACCCCATAATAATAAACTTCTTTAGTATGGAAAGGTAATTTAGGAATATAATTATAGAATAATAAAAGTTTGAATTATCTTGAGTTAGCAGGAAGAAAAAATAGAAAGGACAGTTATTTCACCTTTTCACAACAGATTTTGACCTGTTTTCTGTGTACTATGTAAACTCTTAGCTCAGGAAACTGACAGCCAGCACGTAGGCTATGTTGGATCAGGCTTCCAAGACACGGAGCAGTGTTTTGGAGAATACAAGTTAACTTCAGGTATGAATGTTGTACAATAAACCTTTATATAAACAACCAAGTGGGCAGGTTTGTGTCCTGCATTAATTTACCAGGTTTGATAAATGGGTTATCAGCTCATTCACCTCATCTACTTAAGAGAATATAAACTGAGGCACCAAGATGGACTAGATATTAGATGCTAAAGTGAATTTTGAGGCTGTCCATCCAGGATGCCTATAAAAAGAAAGTAATCAGGAACCCATTGATGACTCAAACATACTGAGAGGGTAAAAGGGTTGAAATGCTAAGATTTACAGAGGATTTGTGAACAAGATTTCTTTAGAGAGAACTCTTAAAGATCTGTCAGTGCCAGCTACATCTAGGTTCTTAGTGTATGCAACAATTTTTCTGGTACAGTGCCAGACACAGAATTGAGGTTTGATAAGCATTTATTGAATGAATAACTAAGACATGAATGTAACTTGAAATACATGAGGAATAGGAGAAGAGTATAAAGGTTCCTTAATTAACCTTGAGCCCCCAAACACATATCAAGTACAATCCACAGAGTTGAGAAAGTTTGCAGGCAGGCGTGATGAGGGAGTAGTTTTTTAAATCTTTGACAAGTATGAGGTAAGGATCTAGAAAACTGGAAATGAGCATACTTTTTCATTTTCAAAAAGCTGAATTTTAGAAATAATAAACCTATGCCATTAATTTGGGCAAAACTCTAGAATATATTTCTAAATATTTAGGTGTGAAAGCAGTTGTCACTAGGAGCCAGCCTTTGTCTGATAGGGTTACTGGAGTAGCTTGATCAGGAACATGCTTGATCCGGAACCTAGTAATGTATTCTGATTATAGAGGGAAATTTTACAACTAGGTTAATTGCAGAAATATGGGTGCAATGATAAGACAGAGTCATAGTTGATAACCACTTTGCCCACATCTATTCATGGCTTATTAGTCTAGAAAAGTATCCCTATATTCATGACATAGGGCTGTGGTTCCCAGTCTGTCCTGGTCAATTGTGAGAATAAGCAAGAGAACTTTTAAAATCCATCAATATCTGGTCCTACCCTCAGAGATTTAGATTTCATTTGTCTGGTATGAATGTCAGCCATTTGTATATTTCAGAAACTCACTATTGTTCTAATGTACAAAAGTTTAGCTCTATTTTCTTGTATTCTTAACCATAGCCTTTACAACATTTTTTTAAAGAACTTATCGAATAAAGACAGAGAAGCCACCTGCATTATAATTGTAGATAAATAAAAAATAGGAAGTAGTGGAATTAAGTTTAAAATAAGCAAACAAAAACCCTTGACAAACCAGAAAAATGAGTAGAGACACTAACAAAATGAAATGTCTTCTCACAAAGATATTGTGCAAATTAAATGAGTTAACACATAGAGCTTAGAGCAGAATCAGGCACAAAAATAAGTGTTCCATATAGTTATATCCAATGTTCTTACCTTATGAGGTTGATATTATTTCCATGTTAGAAAAAGCCCCAAGGAAAGAGTGCTTTCCTAGCCCTAGGTCATAAAGTATGTGCCAAATGAGATTCAAACTCAGTGTTGACTAAATTCAATGCCCCAGTTCTTATTTACTAGCCTGGGTATTACTGTTAAACTTGATTAGGGCTGGAAATCACTTTGTACATTTTAGCAAGGGAAACTGAGGCTCTGAGAGGTTAACTTGTCCAAGTTTACATGTAGAGAGTGGTAAAGCCAGGACTCAGAAGTAAGTTTGTTCAAAAAAAAAAAAAAAATTATGGAAGGGAAATAAAAAAAAAAAAAAGGCAAAGAGAGAAAAAGGAAACACAGGCAGTCAGACAGGTAGGCAAGTACTGTGGTTAAGACCCCCTCCAGAGCAAGAGAAATCTGGTACTATCCTGGATTATCCCACAGAAATGGAACGAGTTAATAGGGAGTTCTGGCTCTGCTTAGGAAAGCCCCACCCCCAAGGAAGCTTCTGAGAAATGCTCACAAAGAGGTCCTTCTGGATTCTTACAATCAACACTGAATTTCTCTCGGTAATCCTGAGACTGCCTCAAGGCACAATTTTCCTGCCCCTCACAGCCCCATACCTGGACTAAAATGTTTAATTAAAGAGGTGAGCTCTCATGTCAAGGAGAGTTTTAAGTGGTAGGAGTTGAAGTTTGTGTTTCTTGGCATAATAAAATCCTAGCCCAGAGATGTGGAGAAGGATACTGAAGGTGTTTTATAGCAAAACACAAAATCTTTGACAAGGAGATAGTTCAGAAGGACTCTCTAACATATACTGTGGCTAGCTTTCACTTCTACTTGCTAATGAAAAATTCTAGGTTCCAGAGAGTACACTCTAATAATTGGGAGTCCTCAAGTGGGTTCCAGCACATACTCATGAACAAGTTTTATTTGCTACCACATTGTTTCTACCTCCATTATTCTTCTCTTCTGGCATCCCTTTTCCATGAGACTTTCATTCCATGTGATAGAACTGCCTCTGCCTCACTCACTAGTAAGCATGGGGTTACACATAGTTGGTACTCAACAAATCAAATCAAATCAAGTCAAAGTTTGCTATAAAATAGCATCAATATTAGAGAAAAAACAACTCCATTGCTTCCTTTTGCCGATTTAAACTAGATGCCCACAGGAAACAAGAGAGACCAGTAGAAGCTAGTTTGGAATGTTGGATGAAAAACAATCATTTTCTATTAATGATGGTAATCAGGCTTTAAATGCTAGAAGATGACCTGGTCAGTATGCAATAGCAATTCCAGACACAAGTCACTGTGTTACAGGGTCTCCTAAATTGACTCCTGGTAGATACTTGACTTAAAAGTACTTAGAGCCCAGATTCCTCCAGCCTGCACCTTTCAGCTCCAGCCACCTTGGAGAATGAAGATAAAGACAGTAACACTTAGGGCAGCGGTCCTCAATCTTTTTGGCACCAGGGACTGGTGTCCCTGTGAGAATCTAGTGCCTGATGATCTGAGGCGAAGCTGAGGTGGTGATGCTAGCACTGGGGGAGCAGCTGCAAATACAGATGAAGCTTCGCTGGCTTGCCAGCTGTTCACCTCCTGCTGTGCAGCCTGGTTTCTAGCAGGCCACAGACCGGTACCAGTCTGCGGCCCAGTTGTTGGGGACCCTTGACTTTGGGGTTGCATGCTGCAGGCCATAGCCTGAGCTAAATGCTCTAGATCTTTGAAGCCAGGACTCTTACCATCATTTCCCGTTTGACAGACAGGAAAGTATACAGTCAAAGAAATTGAAGAACTTGCCCAAAAAAGAATTGGCGTTCTGACTTCGGGACATATCTTTAACTCCTTTTGAAGCCTCATGACTCTCTAGCAGGTATTCTGTATCCAGTCCTGAAGGCAGGGCCTCCTTCTCCTCCCCTTATTTGCTCAAACCTTAAAACTATTCTCATACCTTGGCCTCCTACAACCCTAGCCAGGGTGCTTTCCCTGTCATGCACATCTTTGTGAAAGACAAATTTAGCTTCTTGGCTCACACCTTTGCTTCTGAATCGGACAGAAGATTCATATGACTTTGAACATTGGGTCCCCCAGGGACAAAATGTGCAAATACTAGCTGCAGCTGTGGCTCCATTTGCTTACTGTTCTTGGAGGGGCCCAACCCCCACTCTGGGGGCGTTGAGCAGACTTTCACCTTTTGGGAGGTGAAGTGACATCTGGGGGTCTTCCTTTACTCAAGATGCCTATTTCTAAGCTGGAAAAGGCGGGCTTCCCTCACCGTTTCTAGCACAGGAATGCCCAATTTTAGAGAGAAAACCGTCAGCAAGATGCATTGCTGCTGGACTGTACTGGCTCTCTCCCTCCCAGCTGCTTCTCACAATTTCCTTTTTCTGGAATGAAAACAACATCCACCAAAGTCTGTTCTTCCTGCTGGCAAGAAGATGCAGTCTCAACAGAATCCTTCTGCAACATTTTGGGGAGGAAACCTTAATCAATCCCCCAGGCTTGAGACAGGATATTCTTTCCATGTTTCTATGTAAGCGTTTGAAAGGCATGTCTAATAGAGCTGTACTATGAGTGCCTCAAGTTCCAAAATCCTGCACCAGCTGCACGAGATGAGGTCAGGCATTTAGTTGAATCATTGCGTCCTTCCAGAAAATATCTGCTGGAATCCCACATTGTTTAAGATCCTTATTAGAGTATTCTCTAGAGTCTATATTAAGAATTTCATAAGAAGATCATCTCAATCTTCCCCTGTAATACATAGCAATTCCTTGTAATTTAATCCCAAAACAGCAAGCCAAAAAATTTTGAATTCAGAGACACTGAAGCTGAATCACCGAAACTGCCATTGTTCAGGTCCCCTGGAAACAGATCCGAAGGAAATTTGTACTCAAGTGTTCCTTGGATAGTTCTCTCTGGACTCACCTATAAGGAAGTGTAGGAAATGGGACTAGCTAGGCAGGGTTAACAGTTGAATTATAATAAAATAGAGGATTCATCTGATCCCATGAAGCTGAGATGGCCCTTCAGAGATGGCTTAAATCAAATTAGCCTCTGCATTTTGTACATCTGCAGGAGCCTGCCTCTGGGTGTGTGTCACCTTGGACAAGGCAGTTAACTTTGGCTGAGCTCAAGAGGAGCTCAGCCATAGGCCATCAAATGTCAACACTCCCAGACCAAGTACTGAACAGCTTTGTTCTGAAGGGTGGGAAGGAGGGGAGGGTGGTTGGGTGGTACTTCACAGCATCCACTACACAAGCTAACTCTCATGTAACAGTATATGGAGTCCTAAAGAAGGAAGGAGAATGGCCAAGGGTCCCATGGTAAGAAAACCTCAAAGCAGTGTTTTCCTCTCAAACTAATAGATATATCATTTGCTGAGCATCTCCTCTGTTCTAGCCAGTATGTTAAGCATATTTTATGGATTTATATATTAACTAATCAAATCAAACCTCATAGAGTGAGTACGAAGTCTCGAATGTATTTAGTAGCCTAGCAAAGGGCCTAAAACATATTACACATGCTTGTCTACAAAGCTTGTACTTGTAACCCCTCCTCCATCCCCATAACATTCCCAGTAGCTTTCTCCCTATATCCCTGCAAATAAATCATGCTCTTGTCCCAATCATTAACAATAAAACTGAAGAACAGGTTCTCTTTCCATGCCCAGGAAGCCCTCACGCCCATGAGAATTGCTATTTTGAACATCATTTGCAATTCCTTTCTGGCCCATTGCAATTCCTGGGCTTGCTTAATGAAATGAATTTCTACTTTAACCAACATAGGAGGCCCATGGATCATAACCCAGTGACTGAACATTGTTTCAGCATTCAGCAAATTTCTATCAGGTGCTCACTATGTGCCAGCATCATGCTAAGCATTTTACATTCACTCTCTCAGATTGCCCTACGAGGTCAGTATTTTTATCCCTAATTTATAAATAAGGAAAAAAGAGGCTTAGAAAGTTCAATCACTCACCCAAGATCACATGGCCTGAATTTAAATTTAGATCTATTTTGTTTTAACATAACTCTATTCATTCACTGTTATTAAATAAATGTTTATTAAATGCCTATGTACTGTGCAGCACAATGCAGACATGGGTTAGGGACAAAGTTCCACTCAGGACACATTCTCACAGTCCCTGCTTTCACTGATGTTGCATTCTAGATCAGGAGTCACAAATACAAATGCCTACTGGGGCTTTGAGTGAGAGGTGGATAGGCAGAGAATACGGAAGAGTGAAGAGTTACTTCCTCACTTTAGGGACAGCTGCTTCTCAACTCCAGACAAATGTTGCTATGTAAGAATGTGGACCCAGAGCTGCCACATTTCCCATTCTTTACAAGGAGCCAGAATTCTGCATTTTATATGAAATAGCTTGATATTTTGAAGTTGAGAATGAATCCACCTATTCTGTAATCACTAATGTGGGCTAAACAAAAGTCATAGGCAGGCCAGGTTGAAATCTGGGTACTACACATGCCTTCTTACACTGAGGTTCCTGGAGAGTTGGCCCACCTGGAGACTTTGCCCATGTAATAGGAAGCTTCATTAAGTGTCTCTAAGTTTTCTTGGTAGAGGAATCCTATGGCCTCTGCAAATCCTCTCATTTCTTGAAGCTCCATTCTTTCCTGAGCCGAGGAAATTAGCTGACCCACTTTTGTCAGGAAATAGCTTGACCGTGGGCGTTTGCAAACAGTAAGACAAGGCTACGTGACCACTGCTCAGAACCTTCTTCCCCCTTCTCGTTCCTGCTGCCACCAGATGGTTCTGAGATAATGCCATGTCTTTCCTGCAACAAATAACATTCCCAAGTGATTCTGCTGATCCCCTCTGATCGTCCTGGGAATGCAATTTCTCAGCCTCTCCCTTCTTGTCATCGCTTCCCCTGTCTTATCTTCAGAGGGCTGGGGGACTTGAACTGGTCAATTTCCAAGGAGAGTCAATCATCTCATGTGAGGAGCTCACGTAGATGGTAGATACGTGCCGACTCCGAGTTCCGGCTCTCCCATGGATGCTTACAATATATTTGTGACCATCCTGTGATTCTCAAAATTATTTGTGATAACGATCTTACTCATTCTGTCAACTGTTAAGATTCATGCTCTCTAATCAAATGAGTGCCTTTTACAAGTCCCCCAGGAGTCAAAAACAAGATGATCTTAGCTCATAAACCTGGCTTCTAGCCAAGCTTTGATTTCGAACCCTAGCCTTTCCCTCTGTCCTCAACATGACTCCAGCCACAGTGAGACAGCATCTCCTTGCTCTGCTGATGACATAAGAGGCAAGGAGTGGGGATCTCATAGATATTTACCACCTGCTCATGGATATTAATAAGCAGAAGGGAGAATCAGGTCTCATAGATGAGATTACTGTTAGCTGGAAGAAGCCAATAGGAAAAGATAACACTATTATTCTGAATCATTCATCTTTGATCAGCGTGAAACTGATGGCTGACATGCAAAGACCCAAGAAAATGGAAGAATTCTTTGAATGCATTGCTTGACATAGGTGAATATTGAAATTTTTATATTTGGTCATTTTAGTTATTTTCAAGTTACCTTCTAAATGTTATGTTATGCCACCATTTTAAAATTTGGGTGAGGTACAAATTTGGATCGCACTCTGAAAAGCAAATCATTAATCAAATGAGTGAGCTTAGGTGACTGCCTGGCATCGGATTCTCTATGGGGTTTCATCTCCTTTTAGTACATTATTCCACTTACTCCTGACGAAGAGTCCTGTTGAGAACATATTATAATCCTCATTTTATAGATTACCGTATAGGAGATCATGGACTATGGTAATATTACTGAAGATGAAGACTTGAGAAATTCTCAAAAAGTGTATCATTTGCATGTCTAGAGCCTACTGGACTAATTTTCCTCTTACCTACTTGGAACAATACAACTAAAAGAAGAAACATGAGTACAATGATCTAGAGAAAGTCTTCTAACTGTAATTCAAGCATCAACTGAGGCCTCCCTAGACTATGAGATCTAATTATATCTACCAACTAGGAGAGCCTTACTCCCGGAATCCTTTGCCAGTTCTGTGAGCATTATGTGCATATGGACAGCTTCTCTGAATACAAACTCAATCTCTGTTCTTTTGGGAATATCTCCAGGCTGCCCCTTTCAAGATTTTCCTAAACTTTCAAATAAACGTTTTAGAGTTTGATAGACTTTTCAGAAGTTTTTGTTGTTGTTTTTCTGGTGGGTGGTGGTTAAAGTGGAGATACATAAAGAAGCACACAGCATGTCACCATTTTACTCACCTTTCCTCCCCTCCTTTACCCTCTTTTTTAAAATGATCTTCTCCAAGCACTCTGAGATCTATAACTCATATGTAATCCCCTGTCCTTTTCTCTAAAGGGGTACCAGCCAACTCTCAGACTTCAAGAGGCTTAGATCAGCCTCAAGTGAGGCTATCAAAGTGTTCTCTGTGACAATGTTTTTGGGTCTGACACTGAAAGGATAAAAATCTCTCCCTTCGGTGATATAACCATGAGAACTGTCCTAAAATGCAACAGGCTGCACTGGGAAATTAGGAGATTGACTTCTCTAGGCCAAACATCTAGAGAACCATTTAGGGGAACATCAGAGAAAGATTTATATTGAAGATTATGCCAAACTACCTTCAAGGTCCTTCCAACCCAGAGATCCTTTAGTGCAAGTGTTCTAAGCACTTCCACACTTTGACAGCAGACAGACCTGTTATCTACACTCCATCTCTCACTAGCTGCAGGAGTGTGGGTGTATTATTGATCCCCTCCATGACCCATTTCCCACATCTGTAAAATGCATGTGATAATTAATAAATGACAAAATATTTTTTCAGTTACTTAACACAATGCCTGCTACACAGTAATAGCATCATAAAAGAGAGCTGCTAGTGTTTATTTTATTGTCATCATTTTGTTGGCAGAATGTTCAAGTCAGATAATTTAATAAAAAGAGTGCTTAATTAGAAATCAAAAGGAATCAACTTTAGTACCACTTTTGATACATAATATCTGAGTGATGTTAGACCACTTGACTGATCTAGGCTTTAGTTTCCTCACTTGAAACTGTAGGGTGATGATCACGATCTTCTTTGACTAGCTCATGCAGTTGCCATTAGAGTTACATGAGAAAATTGAGATAATCACACTTTGAAACATTTAATTATCTTAAAAATTGGCCAGAATGGCAGGGTTTGCCACATCTGCCTTTGATACCTATCTCATACACTCTGAGTCTTCATCTCCCCAATGCCATTGTGATGTCTGGAACGCACAGAGGCACACCAGTTTATTCATGCTCCTGGAGAAATAATGCCAAATCTACTCTACTCTCAATCCCTCCATTCTCTGAGGACACGTTTGCATTCTTAATAGGAATCTTCTAGAGATATTGCCCCATAAACCAAAAGGAAGATAAGGATGGTGGAATTATTTTAGAAGATGGACTGTAGGATGTCTATGCAGAAAACAGCCTGCTTTAGCTAAAAGTAGGCTGAATTTGCTTTATTTTATGTCCTGTCTTAGCCTCTATCCCAAGCCCCTATTGATAAGCTATAACATCCACGGACTCTAATATCCTTAAAATAGCTTTCATTCTATACCAAACTGCCTCTCCTCTATGGCCAGAAGCAGGAGCATGGACCACGTGACCTCCAAATGTTTCTTCTGATTCTTAGAATCAAATACCAGTGAGATTATAGGCAAAATGATTACAACCCGTTCTCATTTCTTCAACAAATATTTACTAAACTCCTACAGTAAACCAGGCAAGGTGCCAGTATCCAAGCATACAAAGCTGAATAAATGCAACATAGCCCTGAACTGGGTGCCAACCTCTTTCTATGAAACTAAATAAAAGTACTATTATTCTTAGTATTTTATAAAAAAAAAATACTTTTCATAGGTAGTTTCTCATTTGCTCATCAGATAACTCTGTGATCTAGTAACTGATATCTCCATTTAACATAGAAGGCATCTGAGGCTTTGAGGGCTTGAGAGATTTGCCTAATGTCAAAGAATCATTAAGTAGTACAGCTGAAATTTGAGAGGGTAGGTGCTTTAAGTAAAAGGTAAACCAGTTGTCCTGAGTCTGTGCCATCCATCTTTGGGATTCTGGGCTTGTTTAAATCATTAGTGCAAAACAAACAGAGAAGTATTATATGATCGACACACCCATATGATATATCAGATGCCCTCCGCCCTTACCGCCTTGCTCTCTCTGCAATATAAGCCAGGTTAAGGCAAATGCAAAGACAAGGGTGGATTTGCACACCCCCAAAAGGCGGCAGACAGACCTCGAGGGGTTTGTCAACTGGTGGAGTCATTATCTTTCTCTCCATCAGAAGGGCCCTGATTTCACAGCACATTTTAGAACTAGAATAGAACAGTTATGCACAAAACTAGAAGTTTAGTATTAAGAACAGTCTTGAAGCTCCTAGGCTTTTTGGCTAGAGACAATAATTTGGTCAGAGGGCTTTTAGCTTTTTTTAGGTCCAGAGGGGACTGTAGCTATCTGTAGTTTCCATGGCGACCACTTTTTTTCTGTAAGTAGATCTGCCCTAGCACAGTGAAAGCCTGTAATCAATTCTTAATAAATGTTTACAAATGGCTGATCAATGACTGAAAGTACATCTCCATTCTCCAAGATACACCTTAGGCATTCTCAGCTAACAGAAGTCGATTTAAATAAATATTCTCTATGCCGTTAGTAGTTTAACTCTTTCTAAAAATAAACGCTAGCTCTCATTTCTCTAGTCTAAACCAGAGTAGTGCTCAATAACTTAGTATCAAACAACATTTCCCTGGCTTTTCCCACATCTGCTGTTGCAAATTCCAGCCCCCCTCAAACTCCTCCCTTGCTCATTCTGGGAGTCTCCAGGAAGTAAGCCATCTAATGTAGTGCTCTTGGCTATCATTTTCTTCTTTTCACATTCAGGCTTGTAGTAGTGATGTCTTCTGTCATGACCAACGCAAAAGACTCGATGATATGACTTTGCTTCTGGAGTGCAGTGATCTCTCCATTCTGGATGTGAACTGACTCAGACGGTAATCCTTCATGGGGACAAGCCCATGGAGGCCCGAACCACCTGTCCTCCATATATGCTTGGAACTCTATCATAGGACAAATACATCTTAGACTGCCAAGCTGGGATCCTTGTTACAAGCCAAAGCAAGAAATTAACTGTGTTGCCTTGGTATTTTGTTTGTTTGTTTGTTTGTTTGTTTTGTTTTGTTTTGTTTTGTCAAATGGAGTTGAATTAGTCTAGAATTGACCAAAGAGGTGATGATAAGTGTGCTGACAAGTAGTTAAGCTAACTCTACTCCACATTTGTAGAGTAACTAACTGGAGGAAGGAGAAGTGAGCTCACTTATTCCATCCCTTGAGAAAAGAAAGACCATAAACGTGGGGCACAGTCCCTTGATGAACATGAGTAACATAACCGCTCTACCAGAAGCTGAGACATATGTCTGACAAGTGAGTTTATAAGGGCAACGGAACTGATAATCAAAAATGAAGGCTCTTTCAGATGTTGCCTTTGTTTGTTATTCCCTGCTTTGCTCTATATAGCATTTGATGTCACTGTCAAGGATATTTAAAGATAGCAGATAAATTTAAACAAGAATTACATATAAATAAAAAGGACAAACATGAATAGGGCATAAAATGAAGTTAGAATGAAGATCATGGGGAAAAAAAGGCCACTCACAAGGATCTAAGCTTCCCAGCATTGACACGCAAAAGAAGCCTGTTATGGGATTCCTAGATTTCTCAGAATGCATTTCAAATTTCTCAAAAAAGGATAGCTATTCCTGATACCAAATAGAAATAAACTGCACCCAAGAGGGCTTATAAAGTGAGTTCCATGAGTCATTCTAGAAAATGTGATCACCAGAACCAAAGAAAGCACTCAATACACAGAGGGTGATAGTACACGAATGGCACAAGTAAGACAAGTAAGGACACGAGTGCTTAAGAATGGAAGATAAGAGTCCCATCCAGAAATTGTAGGCTCTTGTTCTCTTCTGTCTCATTCTCCTGTTGGCCTCTCCCTTTTATGTTTTTGCTCTGCCTGGCATTCCTCTTTCTATTCCTTTTTTTCTCAGTGGCTCTATCTTTCTATCAGTCTCTCTCTCTCTCTCTCTCCTCCCTTCTCTTCCTGTCTTGAAGTTCAGAAAGGACATTGCCCAAGGTCATACAACCAATCTTTTCAAGTTAGATGCCTTAAGGCTTTGAGTCAGACCTATGTTTCAGCCTAAAACTATTCCTAAACATCCTCTCGATATTTAGCAAGTGTTTATTGAGTTCTAACTAAGGTGATCCCATGTAGTCTCAAACTTGACACGGTACCTGTGCACTCATATCTTCCAAGTTTGTACATCTGGTCCTGATCTCTCTCCTGAAATCCCAACTCACATATCCAATATCTCTGAACATCTTCACTCAGATATCTAGAAAGCCCCTCAAAGTGTCCATATCCAAAGTACCAGGAAGTATGGGTTTTGCCTCCACAGCTTCTTCTCATGTTTTTGAATATCAGGAAATATCTTTATTTACCTAGTTACTAAAGTCATTTTTCCCCCCTGTCTCCCCATTGAATACATTAGAAAACCTTCCTGCTGTACCTTCGAAATAGGCCCCCAAATCTAGCTACTTCTTTCTATTCCCAATACCAATCAGTCCCAATTCTTTCTCTCTTGTTCTACTGCTAAAATAGCACACATGACCTCTGTATTTAGAATCTTGTCCTACTCTCAGGCTAATCTGCACATGGCCTCTACAATAATCAGGTCAAATCTAAATCAGACTATGGTAGTCCCCTGCTCGAAATCCTCTAATGCTGCTCTTGTATTGAATAAAACCTACATTTTGTATAAGGCGGAGGCTTCAAGGCTGTGTATGACCTGGCCCTGTCTATCTCTCTGGACTCATCTCCAAGTTGTTTCCCCTTTATTCATCGCGCTCTAGCCATACAGCCATACTGGTCTTCTTGTTCCTGGAATAGGCCAAGTCAATTCCCACCTCTCAGGGCCTTTGCACTTGCCGGTCCCATCACCTAGAGCATGGTTACCCATGTCTTCATAGGGATCATTCTCTCCTTTATTCTGGTGTATCGAATCCCATCTCTACAAAGAACCCTTCCTCATTATTATCTATCCACTATGTTTTATTTTTTCTCACAGCACTTACTGCTTTGAGTTACTTTATATGCCAATTTATTTCTTGACTATCTCCCCCAGGCAGAATGTAAATTCCACGAGGCAGGGGCTTTGCCTATTTTGTTTCCATGGTATCCTCAGAACCTAATGATAGTGACTGGCACTTTAATAAATTCAATGCACTCTTGTTGAATAAATGTTTGAAGGGACTAGACGCATAGTGAAAATCAAATATCTGTTATCTGAATGAATAAATATCACAGATGCTGAGGATACAATAGTAAACAAGACAAATAGGCCTCCTGTATGCTCATGGGATTTAGCAGAAAAGGTATCCATTAAATATGTAATAACAACAAAATAAGCAGAGTGCTGTGATAATAGAAATCATGGAAGTAGCAGGGACCTCTAATCTAATCTGGTATAAAACTTAAGACCTTAGATGTATGGCTTTAAGAAACTAACCTCTCCTGACCCTTGTATCCACCTGTGTGAAATAGAGATACTAGTATTAGTTATGTGGCTTTTGCAGGGAAGAAAGAGGAATGTATGTAAAATGCCTAATAATATATGCACAATAAGTTTCAGTTACTATTGCTATTATAATATATTAACATCTGCTATACTTCATGGGTGTAATAATTATATAAAATAATGTATTTGAAGTACTTAAGAATATCTGATTCCTTGTATTGTTCAATAAGTGTCATTATTATTAACAACTATAACTATGTCTGAGGACATCATGAAATTCTTCACAGAGGGAAAAAAGCTCATGTTATTACTTAAAGGAATCATTCTTAATCTAAATAAGCAGGTACAGCTATGCATTTTGTTTCTTAATCAACAATTATTCATTTTCAAAAATTATTTCTTGTAATATCCTGAGATGAGGAGTATCCTGTTTGGGTT